>NC_136746.1:18773640-23573640 GCF_936440315.1 Barbus barbus | reverse complement strand
CTGTGGCTCGACAACTCGGCGGGAACTAGTTTCCCGACGCCGCACCTGAACGAGACGATGTATCGCCTAATGCCCTAGTGTTAGTTCGAATACCCGAGGGAGAGCGAGGGGGGACCCGTTCCCCATCACATTCTCTTGCAAAATGACCAGGTTTTTGGCACCTTCTGCATATCACTAAGCCACCACCTACTGCTCGAACACCACGCGATGGGTTGCGTAACTGAGCAACACTTTGGGCAAGCTCAGTTAACTGTTCTTTCTGCTGTCTTAACATTTCTCTAAACTCACTCATCTCCGTGAGTTGAGAGGGTTGGTCTACCCGCGAAGGTGCCCTGCTTTGAACCCCATATTGAAAGCCATGGGCTAAGGGGACCGAATGGCTACGGCTTCTTGCACCCCCAGGCATACCCTCACGTTCCCATCGGATAGCTTCACTACGAACGTCCAGCAATGTTGCTTCGGGTTGACGACGAACCAACTGCTTTAACTCCCGACCGAGCATACTATCAAGAACGCTTTCCACAAATTGATCACGCAACAAGGTATCAGCGTTTGACAACATAACTGGTGACCGCTGCTTAACCTTTTCCAGAAGGCCCATCAGAACAAGAGAAAACTCTAAAAGAGTTTCTCCCTCCTGTTGCCTTCTGGAGAAGAAAGCTTCTTGCAAAGCAACATAGGACTGAGTACACCCATATAATTCTTTTAAGGCGGCAATGATCTTATCTGGATCCTCCCGTTCGCTTACTGACCTATACTTAATTTCCTCACGTGCCTCCCCCTCCAAGTGATCAAATAAAAAGAAAGACTGGTCTGCCTTGGATAAGTGCCGAGCCCGAATACAAGCCTGCACTTCTTCAAGCCACTCATTAATCCCCATGCCAGACCTGCCATTAAATTTTGGGCATTTCCTGTCCCTAGGCACAAAAACAAACCGCTCTGCCAATGCAGCCCCTGCCGAAGCAGGTTGCATAGCTGCTGCAGTGGACTCTGGTATACTAACAGGATCACCACTAGGGCCAGATAAACTGGCCTGGGCCTGCTCTTGTCGTAGTTTAACATTGTCAGCTTTTAATTGAGCTACCAACTCTCGCAGTTCCATTAATTCTGCTTCCATGATAAGATGACAAGGAATACCGCTTACCAAAATGTTCAATAAAGGGGTAAATCACAGGTAAGATGAAACTCCGCCCAAAGAAACACTCCCAACCAAATGGACACTGCTGTTTTGCTTCAACTAGAAAAAAACAAAGAAAAAGAAAAAAAAAAAAAATCCAGCAAAAAAATATAACTACCGGCATCCACGTCTCAAGTTAAGGTATTATGAGGGAGTAAACCCTGCCGACTACGCCAAATGTGGCATACGAAGGGTGTAAGTGTTCAGATTACAGAGTTATCACTAATAGCGACTACGCCACCCCTGGCGAAACACCTGGGGAAATACTAAGCAATGAAAAGCACGCAAGCTTGTTCACTCCCACAAATGACCAAATACGAAGAGGCGTGGATACAGAGCAATGAAATTTTATTAAATCAGAAATTAAAATTTAAACCAGGGCGAAGAACACAATAAAATGACGACAAGTGACCCAGAACCGCAACAATACAGAAAGAAAAATCACAATCAATTAAATCAAATCAAAAGATCTACTAACTGAGCGGGGGCCCCGAAGAGTGGGCAGGCGAAGCACTGGGCGTTACATTAGCCCACAGTGAACCAGCCCTCGGTGAATTAAAATCTCACAAACACCCACGCACTCTGGTGGAATTGCACTGCAAGCAAAAAACCAACACCCCACACTTTGGACAAAAAGGGAGAGCTTCTATGCCCGCACCGACTAGCCCGCCCACTCTGGCTCACCCCGCTCCTAAACAAAAAGAGGGAAAAAAATAATAATTACAGCCAGAGTCGATATGACTACAAAACACTAAATTAAATGGACTTCAATAACATCAAATAACAAAATCAACACATCAAGACAAGAAATACAAAATAAATATCCAAATTAACAAACTATCACTAATAAATGGCAATTGTTATTACAAAAGATAAATTCACACACACACACAATCAAAACAAATTAACCTCCAATCAGAAACATCAAACAGACAAAAACACCAATGGAATATGTTTCCACAAAACGGTGAAAATAAACAATAAGAAAAACCAAAGCAAAACAGCAATGTCGGAGCTAGGCCATGTCACAGAGCAGGTCACCCTTGCGAGGCTAAAATACACCAAAAAGGCAAATTAAAAATACATACCTTTTTGAATGCCCGTATGGATATAAATAATTTTACATACCCTCAACTGGACTTCATCAAATATCCCGCAAACCAGTCCCTTATACTGATCACTGAACGGAAAAAGAGCACGTCATACAAAAGCGCCAGCAACTCATTCATATCAAGTACCCACCCTAATACAATTACGTTACGCACCAAGTGGAGGAGCAGTCGTCACTCAACATATATCTGCCGGGGTTTTCTTTCCAAACAGGCAATATAACAGGATCGCTGGGGAAACCAACCCTCTTAGGCGGTCAGATAACCTCCACGGAGCAACACCGGCTGCACAAAACCTAGTTAGATCCACGATACACATACAGACCATGAACTAAACACCAAGCGCACACCTACCTCAGACTCAGAGCGGCGGGATTCCGGAAGCAAACAGTGACGCAGTGACAATAACGTGGCATACCTCAATTCAGGGGGATGCCCCTTATATACCCAGCGGTATCACTCAATTAACCTCCCAAGTTGCAACTTTCCCGCGAACTGGCATTCACCACAATCCATTATTATGTTCACTTGTCTACTCAGCTACAGCAAAATATGATACTGAAATTTACAAAATCTAGAAGACAGAATTCCTAAAAATTGGACTCAAACTTTCATAACAACCAGGAACTCAGAAATAGCAATAATAATTACAAACCCATATGAAATGGTCAAAAATGTAAATAATAAATTATGATAAGAAATACCTCTCCCAAGAAATCCAAAACGGAACAGGCAGGGTTACGATAGGAAGTTAATGGAGGTACAGAAACTGGGTCACCTGCTTAAAGGGGCAGACATAGAAACACAATGCAACACACAATAAACAAATTTTTATTTTATTTTTATTTTATTTTATGTATTTATTTATGTATGTATTTATTGTAATTCTACCTAAAGGGAAACAAAATACATTTAATATCTGTTAGATAACGTGGATGTATGATCATAAACAGCTGGGTGCAGGATCTATTCTTAACTTGTGATATTCTCTCACTAAATCATTACATGGTGCAGTACACCATTGTGTGGAGATCCTGGCTGCAAAAAGCTTGACTGAATTGTCCTATGAAACAGAAAGTGGGACTTATACTAGCTGATATTGCATAAGAGCACTCGCTGGCCCTATTATTTACTTTCCCGTGTTCACTATTTCAACATACTGAATACTAGCATTTTGAACCTCAGTAGGCTTCTTGCTAGTCAATCTGAACACCAGCTGTTTAGTCAAAGAGGGACTTAACAGCCCCATAATAAACATGTATATATCCAGACCACTACTATGTGGAAGATTTTTTTTTTTTTAATGCCTCGGGCAAAGAAGAATATTATAAAATATATTTTTAACCCACTGCGATTAGATATATTAATCAAGGTTAAACGATCTGATATATATACACACTACACACACACTCACACACATATACATACAGTTATTTTTGTCACTACCATAGTATTTGCCATTTCAGTCATACAGGAAAAATTTAGATAAACTGCTTTGGTTTAGAGTAGATAATTTTTTTGGCTAAAGTTTTATTTTATTTTTAGTCTATACTGTACATGCCACAATTGTATATTACATGTTTTACTTCTGCAAACCATCTGCTCTAAACTACATTCAAGAGGACAACAGATTCTAAAACTGATTACATTGTAAACATGTAGCAGGTCTTTTCACGCACAGGCCTTTGGTGTGGTCAACACCTCAGACAAAACTGTTTTGAGACATCAATAGCGAAAAGCTTTCTGCTTACTTTATGATTTCAAATCTTTATTCTGTTTCTCGCAGCCCTTATTGACAAGAGGCGTCATAAAAACAGATGTTCTGCAGTGCAGCCCTCAGCTAATTTTATCTGGACATCAAATCGATGTGTAATCATTATTGAAGGCTTTGCCACATAGAATGAAACATTGAAGTAAGATCAATCCAGCTTGAGCTGATCGCTACAAACAACAGAGCTGTTTCATTTGTGAGCTGAAAATTGCACTTGGAATGCCAATAATTAAAGGGTGGAACTTCTTGAGCAGAAACTGGATTTTTTTTTTTTTTTTAGCAAGCTGGTCTATTTGTCCATTTCTGGATAATTGCATGCAGCATAATTGTGAGCATTGTCTAATTATAACTAATTACATTTAATTGACTCCTCATTTATCAAAACGGTTCATTTTCTGTCAAAAAATTGTGACAGTCACTCCAAAAAAACAGTTAAGCAGCTGCCAGCTTCCATGATTCTGGAAAATTTTGTTAGCTGTGGTAACTCACCATCCATTTGCCACACAGACTATAATTAACTCATAAGACCTTTGTGAGAGTCTGCTGCGCCTTTGTGAATTATGCACTGTTAGTGAACTGTGAACTTTTACATTTGGTGATGCTCATCATAAAGTGCTGAACAATTTACCATGAATTACAGTAAGCAGCTTTTTTTTTTATTATTGTGGCAGAAGTCGACATGGACAGTGGGTTCACAAACCCAAGGACAGGAGGTGAATCGCAGCAGGTGTGGTGGCACTATCCCAGGATCTAGGACAGTAGATTTCCTCCAGCTGGCCGAAAGCCTTTCCCCCAGGCCGCTGCGCAGCCAGCTACCTGAACCAAGGTGAGACCCTCTGTGCACTGGGGGAAACCTGAATCTTAATGTAAACCGACTCATCTATAAATGATGGCAAGCGGCGATTAATCAAAATTTGACAATGTGTATGGAGGGGTGGCGGAGGTCAGGGCTCTTTTTTCCCCTCGGTGCTTTGGAGACTCTGCCATGTTTCTTTTCACTGGTTAGTGAGTTACTATCACAGCAGCACAGAGCAGTGGCATTCACAGCCTCAAAACCTCTGTTTCATCTCTCCAGCTCTGATGAAATACAGAAATTTTATACTTGCGCTGTTTAATATTAACGGAATATTATTAGGAATGTTATTATTTACTCACGTCATGTCCTTTAAGACCCATACACATGAATACAAAAATAATCATTTGAAAAATATTGATGCAGCTTTTTACCATACAACAATGCTTCATTCAGGCCTTGTCTGTCAGGATCTGAAAAACATCAAAAATAAACCAACAAACAAATAAATACATAAATTTAAAATTTAAAAAAGAAAGAAAGCACCAATAACATTCATATTTATTTATTTAGAAGATGTTTTTATACAAAGTGACTTAATAAATGTGATTTAATATCTTATGGATCTGTATGGTAAGGGAAAATGGTCACACTTTAGTATGGGGACCAATTCTCACTATTAACTAAATATTAAGTAGGAGTTTGCCTCAAACTCCTAATTTGCTGCTTATTAATAAGGTAGATGTTAAGTTTAGTATTGGGGTAAAATTTAGGCATCTAAAATGTGTCCATGCAGAATAAGGCATTAAAATGTGCTTTATAAGTATGAATAAATAGCCAATATGCAATTATTTTTTTTTTTTTGTGCTCTATGGAAAACATAACAACATACCAGTTTGGAATGACTTGAAAGTAAGTAAATAAAAAAACATTTTTTTAAATTTGTATGAATTATTCCTGGAAAAACAAAAGACAAAAGCTGTGTGGTGTTTATATATTTTGATGTTACAGACATGTTGGCTGCTCAGTGATCCTCTCTAATATTGATTGAAAATATGGAGTTTGCACATGAAGCTTAATGAGGCAAAAACTAACAAACATGTACAGACCATTGAGCTGCATCATCCTCTTAACACAATTCACACTTGAAAATAACACATGCAACTCTTGGCTACATTTGTCATGTTAACTGGCCAATTTACATTTTGCATACAATATAAATATTTACATTATTTATACATTTATGCAGACTGTAATTTGGTTTACACATACCACACAAATCTTTTTTTTTTTTTTTTTTTTTAAGATTTATAGATAACTTTACTATTTGCCAATTGGGTATACGAAAAATAAATTCATTTAAGAAAACAAGTCTTAATATCTTTTTTCTTCTCAAGTAATCAACTAAAGGTTTAGATACTGGAAACATAACAAAAATACTAATTAAGAAAATAATTACAGTATGTTGTGCCACAAACTGTTCAATCTTTGACAATTATTCATAAATTAAATCACTGGTAGTTTGCCTCACAGCAGAACAATTACACAAAGTGTATTTCTTGTTGTTGAATATGATTGCATTTACAATCCAAGTTACGCCTGCCAACATTAAAAATGTCCTTATTTTAAGATTTTTTTATGTAATGCTGTATTATTTGGTGGCAAGTATGGTACCTATTTTGTTCTTAACTCTATTCAGTGCCCAATTTAATCAACAGAGTCTCACAGAGAACAGAGATAATGAGACACTTTGACTCTAAACATATACTGTCACTAAAAGGTCATGCAAAGGTCAGAAATGCAAACTATCAGTTTTATCTCCATAAACACTTAATGGCATGACCTTTTTGGGAACACGTTCTGACATGTTTTGTCATATCTCATTGGAGCCAATGTTTATCTTCAGTATGTTGGTAATATGCAGCAGAACAGCTGCCCTCGGTTTCACAGAAAAGGCTTAAGCCTGGTCCTAGACTAAAATGTAAGTCTGAGCTGTTTCAACTGAAATAAACTTGCTCTGACTGATCTTAAAATAAATCAATGCCTTTGTTTTGTCTCAAGATGCACCCCAGTAATGTTTTTTTCTAAGCATGTTTAGAAAAAAATACTTAAACGTCCAAATTGAACTATGGCCTAATCCTGACTTGGCCTAAACCAGGCCCTGATGTTTCATGGTATTGAGGGTTTGGGAGGGGATCTTCATGCACAGACCCCACAGCAGCCAATCAACAACCAATATCTTCATATATTTTTCTTTCCAAGGTGTTTTGGCTGGAAACACACGAATAGCTGCCATTGGTAGTGCATAGAGATGCATACTAATGAAGAAGATATTTACAATTCTGGCCGAGGAATATTCCCTCATATTTCTCTTCATTTCCACCCTACCTAGCAGCAGCTGTTGCAATAATTTCCCAAACTGGCCATTGTGTGTTCAATTTCTTATAAGACATCTTCCAATAGAACATGCTTGGCACAACCAGTATGCCATGTTCGAGTCCTTCCAACAGTGTACATATATCGCAACTCTGGAATGAATTAGGTAATGCACGTTAACTCTTTCTGATTGGATAGTGGATGGGGTGGTGATGGCGCAGTGGATAAGACACATGCCTTTGGTGTGAGAGACCCGGGTTCGAATCCACTGTGAGACACCAATGTGTCCCTGAGCAAGACACTTAACCCCTAGTTGCTCCAGAGGCGTGCGACCTCTGACATATATAGCAATTGTAAGTCGCTTTGGATAAAAGCGTCAGCTAAATGAATAAATGTAAATGGATAGTCATGTGATTCTATTTAAACATTTATAGTATTTATATAGTATATTTATATTCTTTTTATATATTTATAGTATTTATTATATAGTATTATAGTATATAGTATTTTAATATTTTTCTGTAATGAATGATAAAACAGCTTTTTTTTTCCTGCACTGTAAAATAAAAAAAGTAGAGGCAACCAGCTTCATCAGATTTTTGAGTTCTCTCAACTTATTTTTGAAGGAGATTTTCAACTTTTTGCTGTATAAACTTAAAACAACAAGTTTAGAAAACTCAAAAATCTGCTGAAGCTGGTTGGCTCAACGTTTTTTTTTTTATTTACAGTGTGGCAACTAGCAGCCTCAAACTCTACAAAATACAGCAGGGATGCACTGATATTAAAATTCTGCCTGATATCGAGAAGCTAATATTCTATTTTGTTTCAATAAACACTATAACCAATCATTTGTGAATGACTTGCAGTTTAAACGAGAAATTAAGCATCAAAACATAATGTACAATATGAAAAAAATGGATATTCATTTAAAGATTTGCTTAAAATTACAGTTATTAAATTATTGATGTTTTACAGTAAAATAATTTAAATATGAGTATTTAATGACAGCAAAGGTAACCTAAATGTAAAAATAAAAGAAAGCCTGCACAAATATCCAAATATTGACAGATATCAATTAATACAAAAACAATATCTGATATTGACCGATAGTAGTTATGTACCAATATATATTTTACATTCCTACTGTACAGTTGGTATTGAGTACAGTATTGAATTGAATATAATCTAAATGCTAAAATGTGAATTGATTTGTTGTCTCAATTTAAGTTAGATCCCAACCTTAGTAAGGCTGTAATAAAAATAAACTAAGAATTTTTTTTTAGAAAATCATGATGGAAATTTGAGACCCCTGCTTTTCCCTCCCTGTATTGTTTTTTTCTTTTCACATAATAAGATAAATAATAAAACTCAAATCATTTCATATCCATGAGTGAAATAAATAAATATCTCTCTTTCTCAAATAATGACGGTACATTATGCCTTTTTCCATCGTTTTCCATCATCCGCACATGAAACAACAAAGAACTGTGTTAATAGCACATGCGCAGTTAATGTGCATGCTTTCAAAACAACTCCTCTGCTGTGACAGGATTTAGCTCAACCAGCCCTTCACAATGAAATGCTGTATTTCTGAAGTTATTTGTCACTGTCATGTCACTCATTACCATGCAGTTACAGTTTACCGATTACACTTTTATCAAGTAAGCTTTGCTGTCAATGTGTGAAAACACATGTTAATTCAGTCTTTCAAACAGAACAAGAGAGAGAGAGAGCAAGAGGGACCGCATGCTGGCGCCCAACCAGATTAAGACTTTCATAAAGGAAAAATGAAGGTGTGCCAAGAACGAGTGAGGTCACATCCCAACAGCCTGCCGCCTGCCGAAAGCAAAAATGTATTACTTTACCTGAAAATCCAAGATACCTCCAGGGTCTTGGATAAGGAAGCATGTTGGTGTGAAGGAAATGGAATATTAAAGGTGTTCAAGAGAAAAAAAAAACAGAGCGAATAGCATTTAAAAACAAGCAATATTTCCAGCTTATGCCATAACTCTGAAATGACATTCAGACACAGGTCATTTAAGTTCCACCATTACTCCAGATGCACAAATTACAGCTGATGGCAACTCTGAAGATTTTGACCCTTCTCTAGTTTCCCTAGAGCTCCTTCATCATTTGCAAGTCGCTGCCCTCCTCACTATGCGGATAAATAACTGCAAGGAAAATTACTTTTGAAAAATGAGAAACGAATGACCTTTTGGCCACGCAAATGTCACTAACAAATCCATGTAATTAGACAACCCCGGGCTCCATGAGGATAACAATTAAACCTAACCTCCAAATGATCTGCACTCTATAATCAGGCAAGGGAAGTCACCCTCAATATTGTGTTTTGAATAGGACACAACATGCCTTCGCTGCGAGCAGAAGCAGAAACTTGTGTGTGATGCCGGAAAAGTAAGTCTGTCCTAGTATATAAAGTTATACGAGCTTGACACCCACCAGAGGGTGAAACTGGGAGCAATAGGGGTAAGGCACGCTACTCATGAGATGCTGAATCTGGATGAAGGAAACTGTGTAATTAATGACTGGTTTGCGAGACAGCGCCACACGAGGGGTTCGGCAGGATTTCGCTCTCCTCTTTTGACAAACAAGCTCCGGCCCGCACAGAGAGGTTGTAAGCCCTCCTTTGGTGAAGCGCCCTTGCACCGTGGTGCTGGTGTGTCCTCAGTAATTAATCCCATGTTTGCCATGATGCTGAAACAACCTAGATAGCTCCGGCTGGTAATTGATCTAAAGAGAATGCTTCTCAGACACGGAGAAGGGGGCAGGAAGGAGTGTTCGGATATACATGTCCTCACAAGAGCGAAAAGTGAAAAAAGTGTAAGGGGTCAGGCGTACTGTAAATGAATCACTCAACCTTCATGTCGTTCCAAATCTGTATCACTTTCTTTCTTCTGTGAACAAAAAAGAAAATGTTTTTAAAAGTCAGTGTTGTTTGGAGCCCATTGACTTTCATTGTATGGGGAAAAAATATACTTTGTGTCTCAATGAAAAAGAGAGTTAGATAGCTTTGATGACATGAGGGTGAGTACACAAATTATGACATTTCTCATTTTTGGGGCGATCAGTCCCTTTTAAGATTGGATAGGAATGTCTATTTTTCACAATGCTTCTCATTTATTTTGATCTTTTTGAAAACTGTAAGTAAAGCTAAATCTGTTGTTGTGCTGCCTGGTGCACCTTCATTACGTATTTTGACCTTTCTGACAATATTCCAAGAAAAATTGGTGGATCTAATACTGCTGCATGACATCACATTCAAAAATGGAAATCTTTTATTTATTCACCCTCATGCCGTTCCAAGTCTGTATGATTTTCTTCTTCTGGGGAACAAAGAAGAAGATATTTTGAAGAATTGTATGAACTGTTTTTTTGTCCATAGCCAACAATAAAAAGCCAGCAAAACACAGGATTTTCATTATTTGGAGACAACTTTTTTCATATTCATGTTTATAAGTTCCTGCTTTTTTGAGGTTATAAATAGAATTACATCAGTAATGAGAGATTCATCACAAACTGCAGCATCAGGTATGACCATTTTAATTAATTCCTTCCCTTAATTATACACATAATGTTTTAATTATATCTCATCTATAATTATATGTATAATTATAAGCTTTTAGCAAGCTTTTTTATTTAGAGCTACTGCAACACAATGAAAAGCAAAAGAAGCATGCTATAGTGTAACTTATGCTTTATTTTAGCATAGTGTCCTCAAAGCAAGGAAATGATTCAGATTTTCTAGTTTCTTGAGAAGCTTTAACACTCTTCTTCACGAAGAGTACTGTTTTTACAAGACTAGCTGCATGTGATTTATTCTTGGAGATGAAAACATTATTACATCTCATATCTAAGACACCATTTTGTATACATTTAGCACTATAAAGGCACATCGTATTACAGACATCAGACACCAAATAGGACCTTGTTCAGTAGATCAAGCGATCAAAAATGAATCTGATTTCTGAGCTATATTCTTTCTTTCCCAAAGTTATAGCATCACAGCCTCAATCTCAAACAGTATTCCTCCTCATGGTATTACAGCACAATATTTCAAAGAGCACCCAATCATTTTTTTTGACGTGGTATGTTAAAGAACTTGTTCCTTTCTGAGGTTCTTGCTTGCCTCAAAGAGTAAACAGCATAACAAATAATACTGGGACTGCTGGAATGCCATTTCAAACTGTAGCAACCAGATGGATTTTTTTTTTTTGCCTGGAGCCTCTCATTTTTGTTTGTTTGTTTGTTTGCCTGTTGCATAATTTATAAGACTGTCCTTCACTTTTGCACAGCTCCACTTCTATGCAAGTTTAATACAACCTACTTCTTCCACACAAGAAAATCTTCTTTGCCCCTTTTTGTCTTCCTCCTGTTTGTGACTTGATATGCAGCCACAGATGGCCTGGATGCCAGAGAAAAAAAACAAAGCCAAGGTAATGGAATTGTAAAATTTCCAAACGTAACTGAAAATGGAGTATGATAAACCAGACTAAGACAATGCGAGATGCAGTCTGTAACATTTTTGCTGTTTCTATCTCATTTTCTATCTACCTTGAAGGAATATACAGTATGCATATTGAATATAGACAAAAAATGCACATTTATTCCAGGATTTATAGATGTACAGTCTGTAATCAGGCTGAAGGTGTATTTTTCTGACAATTTGCAGAGTTTTTGTTAGCTTTGGACAAAACGTGGGTGTTTGATGATGTTTGCAATGCACTTCAAGTTGATAAGTTTGACTTTTGAGTTCATTGTCGTATCTGCAAAGTCAGTTCAGAACCCCTAACAGGTGCTTTAAATAAACATAAAAAATAAAATATTATCTAAAAATAATTAAAACAAGATAAATTCACTAGAGAAGCACTGCATAAGGAATAGTTCCCCTGAAAATGTACTCAACCTCAGGCCATCCAAAATGTAGATGTGTTTGTTTCTTCATCAGATTTGGAGAAATTCAGCATTACACCACTTTTTCACCAATGGATCCTCTGCAGTGAATGTGTTCTAGGTTAACTTTCATCATTTCTGGCCAAAATACCAGTCCATAATCCATAATAAGGCTCCCTTCTGATTGTGATGTTTTTATCAGCTGTTTGGATTATCATTCTGACGGCACCCATTCACTGCAGAGGATCATGTAATGTGACATGTAAGGCTTAATTTCTTCTTGGATGGCCTGTTCCTTTTTTTATTTTTTTGACAAAATGCACTTGTATGTATCAAAGATGCATGCTATAAAAATATATTTTTGTTTATATGTTTAAAATATCTATCTTGTTTCAAAGGGTTTTTAAAAATTTAACCTGGAAAACTGCTGTCAAAATATTGCTTAGGTAAACTAATAATTTTGCTGCATTACTAACCGTCACCTTCTATCTGCCTCAAAATATTATGATATAAATAAGCACACTGTGTGTCAATAGTCTCACAAACATGCATCTCCATTTGGAAAAAAAAAAGCATTTGGGTCCTCCTCCATGGCTCAGATAAAGCGATGAGGGGGAATTTAAAATGCATGAGCTGGCTTTTTTCACATTCATTGTTCATCTCCTACCATATGGGGAGCCGAAGCAGGGCCAGAGGTCTCCTCTCACTAAATGAGCCATCTTTCTCATTGCATGCCCTGTACCTTGCGAATAGGTCAAATCATGTTGCCATTAATATTTGAAACACACTAAATTGAAAAAGATGTTCATATAGGGCATGCCGCTTCCACTCTTCTAACATAATGATATATGTATAAAAAAGTCTTCCACATCAGCTCAGGAGATAGGCTTGTCTATTTCTCATCCAGCCATTTATCTCGCTTTTTTGTCCGCTGATGAATTCATTCTAGTGACAATTCCTGTCTGGATAATGAAATGCCACCCAAAGACTGTCCACTGCTTGAATGGGGACACAGCAGATATCTCCCCAATTATTGTAAAAATTTTCTCACGAAGGTGATCCATCTTTTTTTCTGAGAGCTTATATTAGTTCACAACTCATTGTGGCTGTGACCCACTCTTGCTGAAGTCTGAAAAGCCCCTTCAGCCAGACCTCTGTTCAATTGTGTTCAAATATAGGTTCTCTGCAAGGTAAGAATTTAATGTCATTGGCTGCCCTAGTTAGATTAAGGTTTGCTGCACTCATCAGTGTTAAACTTGAACCTGAGTGTCTTCACTTGAAGATTGTGACAGCTAGTGGTCTGAAATCATTTCATTTCAGGTCCTTCAGAAGAGACGGCATTACGAAATTACTTTATTATAATGCTGCATGAGTTTTATGAAGGCTTAAACATGAAACTATTCAGATTTTTAGACTTGTAAAATTACAAATATAATATTCAAAGTCTGTCCACTTAATATCTAAATAATGAAAGAACACGCAGCTCTATCTTTTGCAGTGCCCACTTAAATTAACGACTGCTTTCCTTGCACTGCTTGTCATATTCTTTGTCAATAGAATCAAGTAATATTACAAGAAAAAGTGCTTTCATTTCGATCATTTCAATACATCACTAAGTTTATAACCTACTGGACGCACAGACTTTTTGAAATGCATGGTGTGCTGAAACAATGACGTTTTATGCAATGAGCATTTTCATGAGCAAGCCTGTAGCAACAGCACTAATGCAAAGTGTGATATTGCTTTTGTACAACATCAATATTAACAATCATCAAGTTCACCTGTCTATGCTGTGCTAACAACACATTACATCCAATCAAAGAAAAATCAACCATCACACGTCCACGAGCAACACACCTTGGCATTCCTGAACAAAATGGAGTAAATGATTCAGGGACTTATTTATACTAAAACAGTCAACTCTTTGTTCATTCCTGAATTAATCAACATTTTTTAACTAACTGTCATGGCAGCCAACTGTTGAGTGAATGATTAAATGATTTAATCATAAACACAGGCAGCATTCCTCAAAAAAATAAATTTTTAAATGAAGCGTTTGGGTGAATGATCCAGTGACCCATTTGAAAAAAACACTTGTTTTGTTCTTGAATGAATGAGCGTTTTTGAATGAATCAATTGAGTAAATGATTCAGTGACTCATTCATACTAAGACAGTTAATTACTTTGTTTGTTCCTGAATGAATCGATGTGTTTGAACAAATAATTTGTTAATTTATCATTGTACCCATTCATTCAGTTTTATTTTAATGATTCAGTGATTCTTGTCACTTATTACGTTGCTGAATGAATACACATTTTTAACAAATTGTTGACTGAACTGAATCAGTGACTCACTCATAAATACAGAATATTGTCTTGTGTAAGCCGATAAAAGTATGACTAAAAAGAGTGACTAAAAAATCTCCACCACTAACTAGACTGACAGTCTGTCTACAAAGCAAATGCAAGCAGATGTTACAAACAGTGAAAAGTGCCAAAGACAGTGTTTTGGAATAACGTTGGCACTCTGGGAGCTGCTTGACCAATCAGACTTGGGGACCAAAATTAACAGACTCCAACATAATCTGTCTGAAAAACTAAAGGCTCAGCGAGGGGTCTGGGTGGCCCTGTTTCTTGTCAGACACTGTCACTGCATGACCATCACAAACTTCTGGAGCAATACGAAATACTCCCCATTCTCTTGAACAAAATCAGCAGTGCTTTAAAGTATAACAGAGGGGAATAATTACTGAGCTGCAATCTTAGAGTGCTGTTATGGGATTTTTCACAGCTCTGTAACTTGCTAACAGAGGTTTAAGCTTTGTTGGAGAGCTTCCTGGAACTATTGACAATTGAGAAAAGCCATCGTCAGATATAAGACTTTCAATAAAACCAAGGACAGGCCCTCGTTAAAAAAGTCACCCTGCATTAACCAATATTTCCTTTAAGTGAAAAGCTGGGAATGAGGAAATTGTTCAGACTTGATTACCTTCCCTATACTTAGAGTGTTATTCTACATGAGCACCTTATTGCATTAGCAAGGCTTGGAAATGGCTGTCTGTTAATATTAGTGTGCCGTCAGACAGCGTGCACAAATGCGCAAATTAAGCATTATAGAACGTGGCAGCAATTGAAGAGCAATTACGTCTATGGAAGCTTATGGTTTCACAACAAATTAGTTATCACTTTGCAATTAATCTCTTTGTTTCAGGACCATGGCCTATTCGACAGTCTTAGATCCCAAATCTTGCTTTCATGCACTCTTGAGTCACACGGCAGCAACTGCTGTTAATGTAATTACAGAAAATATGATTGTCACAGAATAGTTGTTATGAGAATAATGTTTTGATTATAGTAATTTCCTCAAAGGAATAGCAATTTTCAGCATAATTACCATATATTACAATTTCTGAAGGAACAGATAGTTATATCAAGTGATTGTGCATTAGCTCTCTAATCGGAAATCAGTAATGAGATAAGTCACAGGCCTATACTTTCAAGCCACATTTTGTTTAATGTTATTGCATATATTTCATGCTTTAAAAAGCATGTATATATATTTAAAAATCTTAAACATATTGTTGCAGCAAGTATAAAAGGTGTCTTTCCAAGTCAGAAATATGTAATATCACTGTTGTTGGTGTAACCTGGTGTGTTGTTCCAAGAGGGCTGTATATTCAACCAAAAAAATCACATTTATAAATATGAAGAGATTTAAATTCTACAAGGACCCCCAACTATGAGGTATGGCCACTCGGACAGCTAGGATAATGGTGTGAACCAAGTACAGGAATTATTTTAACTTCACATTCTATTCATTCTATTATTTTAACCTCACATTCTGAAAGCCACTAATTACCATTTTCCATTCTCCAGCTTTATAATCACTAGAGTAACTCATATAGTTCAGAGAGCATTAAGTTTCACAAAAGCTGGTTAAGCCAGCTGTGATTATTCCTGGTAAAGGTGTATTTTTTTACTTGTGAACACTGAAAGGTATCCAACCCGCTGAGATTCTGCATCAACAAAGGCTTGACCTGAAAGGATGTCCCTCTCACCCAGCTGGACAAATAACAACTGTGTCTGGGCAACACAAATGGGCTTAGAAAATAGCTCATAGTGCCCGTGTTAAAAGAAACATTCAACCCTCCTGCATTACCAGCCACTCTGGCTGTCGGGCAGCTAGCAGAAAATGTCATGATCTCCATTAGCGACGTAGTATTACAGGGGCATTACAAGAGAAATTCAAGCTTAATAGTTGGTTGTGCAGCAGAGCAACATTTTTTATTTTCTAAATTTGATTCACTATGGACTTATGAATCTCTCCCGAGCTTCTGGTAATCTACCATGCAACATGTCACCAATAATGCAGGAAAAGGGTAACACAGACAAATGGCTGCAGCACTGCAGTACCCTCTGATCATGTGTAGATTACATGTTTTTTTCCAGTTATTGCAGTACCTAAACACAACTTCATTGAGGCTGAACCTGCCAATTCATGACCAGTCCCGGTGGGTATAGAATAAACAATAAAAGCTGTTAAAATAAATAAATAAAAAGGAGCTATAGAAGCCAAAGTGGCCTGAACCAAATGCATGTTTGTAAATAAAAAAAATGCATTAAAATACAAAGTATATAGAACATTTACTTATTTATAAATTTATATCTTATACATTAACGCTTTTGATCAAAATGATTTATAAAAAAATATTTTTGTACATTTCTACTCCCACACAATGACACAATGTTCAACTATTGTTCCTATTGGCAAAACTACTTAATGTCTATACAGATAGATATAACAAACATATAGCATAAAAAGTGCATCATTCCTAAAATAACAGCATCCTACAGTTTGACCTAAGGATCTTTCCTAGATATCAAAGAGGCAGTGGATAAGACTTAATTGGCTTGGCACTTCATTAGCATGAAGTGGCCCAACATCCCACACTCTTGTCAGTACTAGCTTCACACTGACATACCATAAACAAAATAAACGAAAAGAGTGAATTTAAAGGACTTACGATGATTCACTGAACTTCTTCAAGGGTCGTTTACACATTTAAACCCACTAACATCAAGGATGGGAATAATTACAAACATATTTTTTAAATATCTTCCTGTATACGCACTCACTCAAGGTAGGCAGAAGTTTGTTTTCTTTGAAAGCTTAATGGAACGTTAGAATTGCTGAGACGAGTCATTGGTTCTTTTAATAGCACTTTAGTGTGCTAACTGTTTGTTCTCCTTCAGGAAATCCGTCTAAACACTTTCTGAGGACCACCCCTGGCTAATGATGCTTTTGGGCGAATTTAGCTCATCATCGCCAGTCGTATATACCTCGCAATTGACAAAAGTGCCGGAAACTGTCCGGGAAATGAACACTATTTGTTTGATAGTGGCCTGACACAGTTTGATAGCTGGGTCTCACGCATCTTGTGAGAGTCGCGTATCAATCACAGATAAATGTGTGCTGAGAGCCGGCAGTTCTGTGGTGGGGAGGGAAGGGAAATGTCACTCCGCCGTTGTGCTTTTTCAGAGGCTGTGGCTGTGAGGGAGAGATGTGTTAAACAGCAGTGCACAAACACCTCCAAGCCCCCATGCGATAAACAGGATTGATGTTTGCGAGCAAGACATTTAACTTGATCCAGCAGTGCTTGAGAGAAATCATTTAGCTTCACTGAGCTGTCGAGAGCCTGTGAAGGAAATGTTTTCCAAACCGATTTTTCTCCTCTCTATCCATGAACTATTGGGAAATTGTTATTGTTTACAGAGTGGAGGAAATTCTTGCATATACAGTAAAATTGCTGTGGTCAGCTTATAGATACTGGAAGACGTCGTTGTTTCTTGCTGAAAAACATCCTGTGCAGAAACAATTGTGTTTTAAACAATGTCACGTGGTGTATACTTAATTTACCATGTTCTAATCTGTTTAGCACACTGTTAAGTGCTCATGCTATTCAAAGTACGCTCCACTGACAATTTATAAACAAGTAAATGAAAGGAAACAAAAAATAGTGTCGCAGTGTCAAGGGATGTATACCTTTTGGCTTGAAGTGCAATTGTGACAGCAATATCAATCTCAATAAACAAAGTCAACATTGAATAACATAGCCTAGATTTTAGACACAGCATTTTCATTTATTTGACTATTCTTGCTGTCAATAACAATGCATTGAAACAATGACAAAGAATCAGCTTGCATCTATAAACACAAAAAACAATGAATCAGTGTTTTTGAATTAATCAAAGCAAATGATTCAAAGACTTGTTGCCACCTACTGGTGCATTAATGTGACCTACAGAAAGTCACTGAAAAATCGTCTCAGGTTACATATGTAACCCTGGTTCCCTGAAGGGAACGAGACGCTGCGTCGAAAAGGCTAGGAGAACGTCTTCAGCGTGACCGCGTTCTGAATACATGTGTAATCTGTCCAATGGAAGGGCGTGACGTCATGGGCGGGTGACATAATCGACCAGGAAGCATAAAAGCACGTGCGGTGGAACCGGCATCAGCTTCTAGGAATGAAGCAACCACCGGCAGGGATTATGGGAGAATGGCCTAGAGACGCAGCATCTCATTCCCTTCAGGGAACCAGGGTTACATACGTAACCTGAGACGTTCCCTTCCAGGAACTCGAGCTGCGTCGAAAACGCTAGGGGAACAAGATGCCCACGCCACCAGACTTCCAAGTACCTGCCCTGTGTGTATCCCTCAGGAGCACAGCGAGGGCGAGAGAAAAAGGGCCATGAGTGGCTAAAGTGGTCGGGCCTGCGTCCCATAGGCCAACTTCTGAGAAGTGAGTCTTGATCCCCAAGAAGGGGGAGAGCAGAGGACTCGAGGCTATGGAATAGCATCCTAATCCACCACATAGCATAAGCTCTCTGGCTGGAGGCCTCAGCCTCTGGAGGAAACATGTACTAGGGGGTACTCCTACTCATTGAGAGGCCACCGAGAAGGGCGCGGTAGGCCAAAAAAGCCGCCACGTAAACCTTCAGGGTGGAGTGGATTACCCCTGCGGAGAAACGGGCCTGCAGGAACTCCAACACTGTACCAATCGGGCAGTTAACTGGGTCGAGGTGGCGGTCTCCGCACCATGAAGTGACAAGTTTCCTCGTAGAGGGAGCTCTGGATTGGTGGATGGTCTCAGTAACCTCGGCTGAGAGACTGGAAGCTATGAGCTGTGCCTCCTCAGAGGCCACACCCACAGCTTCCACAGCTCCGGGCGAGGGTGGACAATAGTGCCCCCCGGCTTTGAGAGGAGATCTCTCCTGACAGGAATCTCCCATGGAGAGCCGTCGAGGAGAGAAATCAGGTTCGAGAACCATACTCGGCCCGGCCAGAACAGTGCTACCAGTAGCAGAATAACCTCGTCCCGGCGCACTCTCACCAGAACTCCCGGGAGCAGAGCGATCGGGGGAAAGGCGTACAGATGAACCCTCAGCCAAGTCTGTACCATAGCATCCAGTCCCAGTGGAGCTGGATGACCCCGGGCCTCGGCCCCTGCCTCGACAGGATGTCTGCTCCCATATTGAGATACCCAGGGATGTAGATGGCTCTCAGCGAGCGAAGTCTGCCCTGGGACCACACAAGGATCTGGTGCGCCAGCTTGTACAAGGGGCGCGAACGCAGACCGCCCTGGTGGTTGATGTAAGAGACCACCGCTGTGTTGTCGGTACGCACCAACACATGGTGATCTCTTAGGTCTGGGAGAAAGTGTTTGAGGGCTCGAAGCACAGCCAGCACCTCCAGGCAGTTGATGTGCGATGGCGGCCACTGCACGGACCGCGGACAGGGTGGCCACTCATGACCGCTCCCCAACCAGTGAGGGATGCGTCCATCGCTAGCATTATGCGGCGACCAGGAGCTCCCAGCACCAGGCCCTGAGACGAGAACCAAGAACATCTCCACATGTCTAAGTCACGTAGGCATCTCCACGTGACCTTGAACAACATGTTTTCGCAACAACATGGCGGCGCGCACAGACGCAGCGGCTTCTCTCTCTCCCGACAGAACGGTGTTTTCGTGTTTTTTGTCTTGTAAGTCGCAATGTTTTTGTACATCTTCGTCACGTCTACCTGTCTTTAAGCGCGCATACAGTCGTGAGTTTCTGCTCGATGTCAGCAGAATCACATTTTTAGAGTTAAACTCAGTGCACGCCGAAGAGCTGCGGGACCTTGATCTGCTCCGAAAGCTCACTCCATCACCGACCCCCACTACTGCATCTCGCCCACAGCAGAGGTGCTACAAGCGGCGTAAGAGGAAGCAGAAGAGGGGTAAGCGCGGAGGTATCCGAGCTAGGCTAGCGGCCAACCCACACAAGCCAGCTATCCCCACCATCGTACTGGCGAACGTACGCTCTTTGGACAATAAACTGGACTACATCCGACTACGTCGCTCTACTCAGAGGACTGTAAGAGACTGTTGTGTTTTTGTGTTTACGGAAACATGGCTTAACAACAGCGTACTGGACTGCGCCATACAGCTCGACCAGCTAACATGCTATCGAGCTGACAGAGCTCTCGTCGAGGGAGGTAAGATCCGCGGCAGCGGGCTTTGTGTTTACATCAATGATGCATGGTGCCGTGACGCTGTTGTGGTCTGCAAACACTGCTCACCCTTGGTGGAGTTTATGATTATTAAGTTCTGGCCGTTCTATCTACCGAGGGAATATACAGCTATACTGCTCGTTGCTGTATACATCCCTCCCAGCTCCAACAACAACAACAGGAGTGAGGCACTAAATGATATGTACCAGCACACCAGTGAGCAGCAGACAGCCCACCCAGATGCTTTTCTCATCTTGGCTGGGGATTTCAACCACGCAGACTTAAAGAGTGTGTTCCCAAAAATACACCAACACATAGACTTTCCAACAAGGGGAAAAAATACCCTGGACTTTGTTTACACCACCCAGAGAGGAGCTTACAAGGCCCTCCCCCTCCCCCATCTCGGAGCCTCAGACCACATCACTGTCATACTAATGCCTGCATACAGACCGCTCGTTAAAGTCATCAAACAGATACAAGTGTGGCTGGTAGGGTCGTCAGAGGCACTTCAAGACTGTTTTGACACCACTGACTGGAATATGTTTTAACAGGCTGCCACATACAACAACACTACAGACCTCCAAGTGTACTCAGAGACTGTCACTGCCTACATCACCAAGTGCATTGATGATGTAACGTTCACAAAGCCCATCACTGTCAGGGCCAACCAGAAGCTGGGGATGACAGGGGAGGTCTACAGACTTCTGAAGGCTCGGAACGCTGCCTTTAGAGCTGGGGATGAGGAGGGCCTGAAGTCAGCTAGGGCCAACCTTTCCCGTGGCATCAGAGAGGCCAAGAGACAGTACTCCAGGAGGATAGCCCATTGTTTCAGCGACAGCAGAGACACTCGGAGCCTGTGGCAGGGGATACAGACCATCACGGACTACAAGCCCCCACCACAGACCTGTGACAGCACCATCCCCTCTTCTGAACGCCCCGGCCCCCATCATGTGCACCTTCTACAGAGGCACCATCGAGAGCATCCTAACTAGCTGCATCACTGTGTGGTATGGCGCTTGCAAAGCATCCTGCCGCAAGTCACTTCAACGCATAGTGAGAGCAGCTGAGAAGATAGTTGGTGTCTCTCTCCTCTCCCTCCAGGACATCTACAGCACCCGTCTCACCCGCAAAGCCCTCCGCATTGCACCCGACACACAGCTTCATACATCAGGCTGTCAGGAAGCTGAACTCCCTCCCGTCCTTGCCCCCCCCTCCCCTCTTTTACCCCATGCAACACTGAACTTTGATACTACGACCCCCCCCCCCCCCCCCCCCAGCTCCCCCCCCAGCTCCCCACATCCCCAGGACCTCCCACCCACTTAAAAACTGTGACCAGCACCTGTCACTTGTGCAGCATTGGACTGATCACTACCTCATCCAGCATTGACTGCAAACTACCTCTTCGGATAGTCTGATAAAAAGACTGTTCTTTTGTCACTTTAACAGACTGATAAGCTCTTCTTGCACTACACATATATCTGCACTGTTTTGTTTTATTTAACTGGTTTGCACTCTATCTATTCTGCCATGTGCCTTATGCCACTTTATTTATCTCTTTTTTTATTTTTCTACAATGTCCTCAGACTGATAAGCTCCTCTGCACTATATATATATACACTCTATACATATACACATATCTGCACAGTTTTGTTTTAACTGGTGTAACGTAATAAAAGTAATATTAATATGTAATTTAAAGAAATAGTTTAATTTAGCTCAAAGGGAATCATTTATGATTTTATAGGGATTTGAACAGAATCACTGTTACGGTGATTCACTGAACGAGCCGTATAACAATCTCTGCACTGGATATTAAAATCCAAAATATAGTGAAAACACTATTAAACAGCACAGTAACTAGATCGGCAGTTTAAGACATTAACCTGTGAGCAGAAAACACAAGATACTTCTCTTTTCAATATAAATCAGATTTTATTTATATAAACCTAAGAAATAAACTAATCTAACACATGAACACAAGCATTCACACATTCACACGTTGCAGAAAGAGAGAAAGTGAGGAAAGGATGAGTTTAAGAGAATGGAAATGTGATATCCCAAGTTTACAGCAATATTTTCAATTGCATAGACCTGAATAACCATCAATCACTTATTTAACCCTCGCTTTGAGTTTCTCAATGAGGCTAAGATTTATATTAAAGTCACCAATTCAGAACTTGGAGGCGTTACTTGCTTGCATTGCCTGTGTTACGGGTTTCCTTTGTGTCGTCGGTGCAGACAGGGGGTTCCCCGAAGTGTCTGATTGGTTGAGAGTTCAGTAGTCTTTGAAGTGAGGTCTTGGGCGTTGGCTGAGGATGCGGAGTTGGTCTGGTCGAAGTTTGAAGCGAGTGCAGTCAGAGCTGGACTTTGTAGCAAACTTACATTAACACACGAAACTCCACGGAAAGACAAGAAACTAAAGTAAAAGAATAAAAGGATGTAACGAGACTAGGTTGGTTTTCTTTCCATCGCGGTAGCAGCTGGCACGTGGGCCAGAGCACGCTGAAAGAGCAGCACGCGGTGGCAAAAGTGAAGCACAAAGGGCGTAAGAGAGTAAGAGTGACTAAAAGAGCATTTTTACGAAGAAGAGTAAGAGAAAGTAAGAGGAAGTTTGATGGTGTCCTGAGTTTTTAAACTCAGCTTTCAGACCGGCCCATCTGGACGTCTTGACCAATTAGATACTGTCCTTGCTTGGGGTATTGCTTTGTTTCTCCACCCCACTAAAAAATCATTGTTATCTGTTCAGTCAGAGGTCCGAACTTTACAGGCTCTTGCAAAGTATACCTTTTGAACATGATTTCTATAACAAGACTATGATGCATTCGACAAAGAATTGATTGGAAGAAACATTTAAAGCATGAATTTTCACACTCATACATACCAAACACGCATCTGAATCCTTCAGCTATTCAATAGTGATTAAAAAAACCATACATAATATTTGATTAAAGCATGATAATCTAATGTGTAGTTTACAAACATAATATAGGTTATTTCTATGCAGAGAAATAACTTGTATGTCCTTTTAAGATGATTTTTAGTACATGTAAACAGATTGTCTCTATGAACGAAGGACTTTCAGTCTGGTTCAGTCTTTGTCTTCTGTGTGTGGAGACCCACCCAAGAGAGTCTGTAGCTCGTGATTTTCTATCACAGGTTTACATGTGACCATCAGTCTTGAATACTTGCAACAAATTTGACAGTCTCCTTCCTGAATTGGAATTATCAATAAGTGTTCTTTTGTCTCAAGGTTGTAAGCTATTCTATGAAAGAGGCATCTTAAATTCGTCTGATTCGGTCTCTGATATCTTACACTGGGTTTCCCCTCGGGGAGAATCCCTTGGTTCTGAGCCACCACTGTAGGGGTCTCATGTACAGCAGGCCAATAGATATCATGTTGGACGCAGCTACAATCAGACCCAGAAGTTTTTGAGACTGCTTGACAGTGAGTGACTGGCCTTCTCTCACACTCTTGACTGACGTGAGTATCGACTCAAACCGAGCAGGAGACATGCGTGCCTGCATCGTGGTCGGATCCCACACCACGCCTAGATAAGTGGTTCTCTGTACTGGAGAAAGCACACTTTTCTTGGCGCTCAGTCTCAACCCCAGCTCTTTCAAGTGCGCGAGAACGACATCTCGATGTCGAATCGCCAGCTGCTCCTATTGAGTTAGAATCAACCAATCGTTGATGTAAAAGTGCGGGGTGAGAGTTTCAAGGCCAAAGGGAAGAACCTGATATTGGTAAACTTTTCCGGGTTCTCGCAGCTGCTGCTCCGCCCTTTATTTCTTTTTCTTCGGCAAAAGCTGGACCGGCACCGTGAGGAACGCTAGTGAAAGCTCACTCCTCAAAGAGAGCCTTCCGAGAGCAAGCAGACACAGTGACAAACGCTCACAAAGCGGGCAGTCAGCTCCCTCGAGAACTGACTCTGCGTGCTCTGCTCTCAAGCAGACCACACATGGACTGTGTATCCCCAGCAGTGATGTAACGTTTCCAAGTGCTTGCACACGTTTTGGAGCTCATTTCAAGTTATTGTGTAGGAACAAACAACACTAAATAAGACTCACAACACAGATCGACAGACACACACAAAGAGTAGCGGTTGCTGAATGACAAAAAGCTGATGCCGGTTCCAGCACATGTGCTTTTATGCTTCCTGGTCGATTACGTGACCCGCCCGTGACGTCTCGCCCTTCCATTGGAGAGATTACACATGTATTCAGAGCGTGGTCACGCTGAAGACGTTCCCCTAGCGTTTTCCTCGCAGCTCGAGTTCCTGGAAGGGAAATCTACCACTAATGCACTGCACGTAGACAGACGTGCAGAGTGATACAAACAGTGAAAAGTCAAAAGTGCTGTTATCAGCACTCTTTAAATGCTGCTCGATCAAATTCAAGGACTAGAACTAACTGTTGTGTAATGATTGGGATCACTGTGCCAACATGCATTTTAAAACTATATCAATATATTTGACTTTGTAGCCATATAAACAACACCAGCTGAGCTTTGATGGCTGTGCGAGTACTGTGCACACACAGAACAGACAATACTTCCAGAGCGGGAAGAGTAAAGTCTAGTAATCCTAAAGATCTATAGTTTGCAGCATGAGTGGCCCTAAAATAGATCAGGCCTGGAAGTCAATATTAATTGTTCAGGGAGCTGCCAGTCCGTGTGCCTGTGGTTTCTTTTAGTAGATGCCAAACCCCGATGGACGGAGGGTAGAAATCAGAGCCAGATTTGCTGCAGTAGATGGATTGCACAAGGTTCCTTGACTTGACACAGTCCACTGCACACGGCATTCATTCAGGCAGTCAGGTTAAGAGCCAGATTCCGAGAGATAAATGCAAGGCCTAATTGGCAATTGAAATAGTCACGTTTCTTCTAAAAAACTGAAACATAAAAGAACTTTAATTGAACTCAAGCATCTTAATGGACTGGGCTGCACATGTAGAGCTGACAATTTATGGTCTGTGACCATGACAACTACATTCTTTGAGTGGCTGCTGAAACACATGGCCCATCTCCAGGGTTTTCCCTTGTACAGTAATGTTGCAGGTTGATTATAGGAAACAAAAGCCATTTTAAGGTCTTCTGTTTAGGATGACCAATTTGGGATGCTTTATGTCAGCTATAAAGTCAGTGGATGCTGTCAATAATTTAATTTAAAGCTGTTAACTGCTATTGACCGCATCTAAGAGGGTCAGCTGCTTGAGATTTATTGAGTCCTCCCATCTAAAAGACGTCTCTGTATTCAGGGGTCAGAAAGTTTGCACTTATGTGCAATTTGTGCAATTTTACACAAAACTTTATACAGTTGCTTTAATGGACAAATTAAACAAGGGAGAGTCTAAAAATGTGTTTTTAGAAAGTCCACAGGGTCAAAAGTGCCCACAGCTGAAGAAACACCCTGATTTCATTATGCTCTCTTTATTTTATTTCCTCTCCTCACAGTAATTTACCAACACATCTAATTGTCATATAATAATGAAGTTCTGCAATATTGAGCAGAATCTGTTCCATATTTCTTGCTATATATGAGTTGCATTCTCCTCTCCCCCTCTGAAAAATAATTACCATCAAATTGCTTGTCCACCATGGCTGGCTGGGCGGCCTCCCTCTATTATGAGAATTCCCTAGTTAAATACACAGGGCCAATTTAAGGGAAACTCCTTATATATTTAAGGCTAATTATTCTGAACTTAGCAGAAGGCCATCTGGAAGAGCTGTCCTCAATCTGGGAGCAGAATCTAGCTTTACTCCTGAGACTTTTTCTGGGATAATCAGGGCCATTGTCAGGGGGGACTACCAACATTGTCCCAGGCCCTGTGATGATAGTCTATTCATCTTGGGCCTGTAAATTTTACCAGCTATCCTGGGTTGGATTACACCTTTTTTATAATTTTTTTCTCACAGTGCCATTAGAACACAGCAGGAAATTAGTTGTTTTCACAACCTTGACAGAGGTATTCTGGCAAGAACCAGAAGGAACAAATGTGTGAGAGAAGGAAAGCATTGGAGAAAGATGGCGACTGGGACCACCCAAAGTGTTATATCCTGTTAAAAGCACTGCCCTGTACAGGTTGATTCATGTGGTAGCTTCTCAGAGACACGTCTGGTCCCCGTCCAATTACTATTCCAAAATACGTCAGGGGACCGGATTGCCACAAGTGACTACCACACTGACTCAGAGACACCTGTGTCTTATGGGCGACTGTGGCAGGTGTCTCAGATCTCTGGATTGATATAATGGGCGAGAGAGATGGTAAGAGCAGGGTTATGGATAACTAGGTCACACTGGATCTGTGTTTTATTTTACCTCCTGTCTTACAGGAAAAGAGCAACCTACACCTGCAGCACGGACTCAATGAGCATCACCCTCAGGGCTGAGCAGCAAATCCAGAACATACATGATGATTTATTAATTGCAGATCTGATGAACTTTTGCGACTGCAAACTGCACCGAAAAACAATAGCTTTAAAAACTTTGTGAAACAGGGGAAACAGTCCTAGTGTCAAGCTGACATGTTTGTACGTCCCATAGAAGAGACTAACAAATGGTCATATTTTGGTTGTATAATGAAAGTCTTTTATGTTAAAACAAAAACTTGAAGCTTTTTAAAAAGTGAGGTAGTTTAGAGGTCTAAAAGTTTTCTGACATTTGTGTCAAATTGTGTCCAGTAAATGAATGGTGTGGGGTGGACAGCATTAACATAACAGCTTATTTTTGTGCACAAAAATCAAATGTTCACATCGAAGTTGGTTCATGGGTCAGAGATTACATTTAAAATTAAACAATGCATTTAATCTTGAATAAAGAAAACCTTGAAGCTTGAAGTAGGAATGTTTTTAAATAAATTATTAAAAATCACATTCTTACGTATCATTTAAAATATTATATATTTATTTAATACACTAAAACTAATAATGTAATATTTTTGATCATTTATAGCACAATCATTATTAAGAAATACAAATGAAAAAGTTTTTTTTTCCAATAATTGTTTTCTATAACATTGCCATTTCTGGAGTCTATGGTCATGGTCATTTCCAATGCAAAATACGTGTTTCAAAAGAACATTAACAAAGATTTTCAATGTTATCTACAAAGCTTTCTGTAAAAAAAAAAAAAATGTTAGTGTCCATGCAATTTGGACGTATCAGGAGATAAAATTCTCTCATCTCTCTGCTTTGTTAACTTTGTCTCACCTGTGGATTTCCATTAAATGCTAACAATGGGAATCTGCAAGAGCTTCATTTTCCTATCAAGATTAAAATAACAGCTGAGCTCATGCTAATTGTCTCTGGGTGTAAGTCTTTGCCAGGAATACTGGAAGCGATTGAGAATTTTTTATGTAATGAACTACAAAATCATTAAAATTCAACAAAGTTACTGTATCTTGGCAGTTTTATTACTTGGAAATATGCCTTTTTTATTTTAATCCATAGTGTCTTTATTCAACTACCAATGAACCTTTTGTGGTCTTTGTAGATACAAAGTGAGAAAAGTCAAAGAGTTTGCCATTTTTTTTGTTGTTTTTTGTGCTTGTTTTTTATTGTCATCCCTCTAGTGTAAGTGGAGCAGAACTAGATGTAGTTCCTCAGTAAATCATGCAGTATAAAACAAGACAGATGTCAGCTGACAAGGGCAATATACCAGACGGAACAACAAATAATTTAACAAAAAAAATAAAAATAATCCATATGCATATAAGAAATGGATACTTTTGCTGGACAATACTAACATTTCCGTTAAGATGACCTTTTTTCACACCAAGTTTGTGGTAATTTAATTTTAAATGGAGGAATTGGCCAAAAAGTTGTGAAAAATATTTGTGAAGCTCTATATGGCTGCTATTTGACACTTTTACAGGAAATGAGAATTTGGGTATTTGGCACAAATAATGCACATTTCAGAGAACTGAGAACACAGAGGAGCCAGGCAAATGCTCTTGCACAGATGTCATTGTGAGAAGCAATAACCATCTGTTTAGTGCTACTGATTGAATTCATTCATTAATACATACCAGGATATTTAAACCTGAACTGCAAAATATGTATCCCAAAGACATGATATATCCCTCATTTTGTGTTACAGTCATTTTGACCTCGAGGGGATTTTCTTTGTCATGAAAACTCTAGTTGCTCCTGACATCCAATGGACTTTGCTCACACATGGTATAACAACTTTATTATTTATTATTGTATAACAACTTAATAATTTATGAATTTATTTATTTTTAAGGATTTTTCCCTACCTTGTTTGTTGGTGGTGAAAAATGACCAGCCTACATAAAATTGCTTATAAATTTATTTTTATGCTATTATAACCAACTATTGGACTCAATCTTGTTTTGTTTCAATTAGCACAGGTTTTGTATTTCTTTTTGGAACTGATTGATCATAGTTCTCTCATTGATGTGAGCTTATGCAAATCAGTTTTTGAGAAAATCCTGCCACAATTTTTCACAATTAATTATATATTTTTTTCCCTCAAATACTGAAGTGCAGAAGCGCAGATCGATATGGCCTACGAACAATACGTTTGAATACAAAATCCAAAATGATAATATAGCATAATGAGATGTATACGTATTAGTGTGTGTGTATCTTGAGCATTGTAAGGGAGCTTTATTATAAGTCATATATTTCAGCAGGTACTGTCACCTTGTGTCCTATTATGTCAGTGGTCAAAATATGATGCATTAGCTCAAGTTAAATGCATAACTAACTTTATATTCGCCCTCCATTTAACATTGCTCTTTATGTTTTCCATTTTCCTCCTCCTCGTCTGGCACCCGGTGTTTGCATTCTTGATAGGCCTGTAAAATATGCTAATTGAATAAGGGAAATGTTCCCAGCATGTTAAGGGCTCGCTTTGCAGCTCCGCTTTCATTAGGGATTATGAATGCTGTATTTGAAGATTTCTAAACCAATTTGTTTGTATAAAAAGGAAGTTTAATAATCTGTATCACAACATATATCGAATCCTGAGGCTAGGTGTGGCAAGATGAGCAGCCAGAGTCAACAGTCAGGAGGATATACAGTATATAAATAAATAGCTTCAGCCATGACCCGATAGTTCAAGTAGGAGGATATTCTAAACCAACTTCTCTGGGATATTTCATTAAATCTAGGATAACATTTTAAACCATTGTAATGAGGGTTAATCTAGAATTCTGCAGGGGAATGTACAATTACTCTTTCCATATGCTATACAAGCCAAGAGTTTAATGCAAATCTTCGCTGTTGTTTTCTTTCTGTGGTTTATAATTTATTCCCACAGAATAATCAGATGCAACTTTTCCTCGTACTGTTCTGGGAAGTCAAACTCACCAAATTAAACGAAACATTTTGCTAACAATTATGCAAATGCTATTCAGGAAACAACTGCAAACAAGCCATTGTGTTTCAAATTTTGTCTCCATGTTTTAAACTTCTCAACAAAGTTTTGAATATGACAATGACAGACAGAGGCACTGAATATAGTGTAATAAAAAGCAGTTGCCAAAGTCACCAGTAGGCCTATATTTAACATAAACAGCAGGGCTACTGAATTCATTTACATTTATGCTGGCCATTTTACTTCAAAATCCAATCTGAATCACAGCAGTGTTGATGTTCAGAGTCAGACCACCAGCATGCTTGTGAGTAATATCACTTTTATATAACAGTTCAATAAACAAGACGTTTAATTTTGAGAAACTTACATTGTTCACACAATATTGCCAGTTGCTTTGTGTACTTTTCTTCTGCCAATGAAAAATATTCCAAAAAACTCATAGCACTGCATGTCTATGTGCAGCACACAGCAGTGTAGAGTATCTCTGCATCCCAATGTTCATACTATCCATTCTTGTTAGTATGTAAAATTAGAATAGGAGTGTCCCAAAGCGTAGTATGTTTAAAAGAGTATGCCAAAAGTCCCCGGATGGTCTACTATTTCAGGTAGATTTTTGAAGTGTGGATCCGTGCACACTCTAATGGCTAATATTGCCCACAATCCATTGCACTTTGGCGAAGGATTCATTTCAGAACTACAAACACAAATATAAAGACGCAATTATATGACGTAGTATGTCCCAAAGCTTGCGTACTCTTCTACTACACACTAAAAAGAGTGTACTTTTTCCTCACCAAAAGAGTACATACTTTCAGAGCATAGTATAAGTTGGCACACTGGGACACGGCATCAGTGTTTTTGAAGGAATTGATTCAGCTGCGTGAATGATTCAAACGCAACTAATTGTTTCGCTGCTGAATGAATCAAGGAGTCGCTTGAATTAATGTTTCAATGCCTCCCACTTCACACAGTCACTTTCACCACTGGTGTAATTATATAATTACCTGAAAGAAAAAAATGGACAGAAAGGAGTCAGGAAAAAAAAGAAAAAAGAAGAAGAGACACAAATAAAGATACAAGTATATTAAGGAAAAATCTTAAACATGGCACAAATTCTAGATGTCTTTATAGCTTTCTTGTTAACAGATGTTGAAATTGTATTTAAGTACAACCTCAGTTCTTGTTTAAAGATGTTAAAGTGGGGTTTACAATTAGTATATTTTCATTTATGAACATAAAACCTACCAATAAATAACAGGAGGTTTATACAAAAACTTGCATTAAATAGATTCTTATCTTTAGCACAAAACCCAAAAAGAATGTATTTATAACATAAAGAGAAATCATAAAAAATATTTTGGACAATCAAAGCATTAACATTATTCCAGAATGACTGAACAAAAGGACACTCCCAAAATAAATGAGCTACAGTTTCAGAAGAAAATTCACAGAAGGAACCAGATGTATCAATGTCACCTTTAAATTTCTGCAAACACTGCTTGACAGGATAAAATTATTTTAGAAGATATGTCTTTAACTTTATTTGGGGGTGAGGGAGTGACCAAACATATGCCCACTTAATATCATCAAAAAGGTTGTTCCAATAAGAAATGGAGGAATAATTAGAAGTAACAAGGTCCAAAAATAAAGACCTAACTTTGTGATTGGATTTTTGAACAGAGAACAAATAGAACCAACCACAGTGGACTCAGGACTGGGGTGACAAACAGAAATCAATGAACCACTTTTATTATTTCTAAAGAGCATACAGATTTCCAGAGAGATGACTGTATTACAACTGTATTACATTCTTTTCTAAATACAGGAAAGTGATATCTTAAAATAAAATCAGAATAATTAAACAAATTGCCATCATTGTCAAACAACTGGTTCACTAACAACACTCCAATACTGAACCAATTTTCCAGAAACAGAGATTTCCTCTTATGTAAACTATTACAGTTGTTCCAAATAAAAAAGTTGTGTGGCGAGAAATTATGCTTATAAATATGTTTCCAAGCCAAAAGCATTTGCTGATGATAACTGGAAAATTTGATAGGGAGTTTACTAATGGAATAATTACACATTAATAAAAAATTAATTCCACCTAATTGTGAAAAGACATATCGATGGATTACATTCCAAATAGAAGACTGATTGTAGGGAAAGCGTTTAAGCCAATTAATTTTTAAGGTGTTATTAAGAGAATCAAAGTCAATAAAATTTAAGCCGCCCTTATTATAAGATTTTAAAATAACAGATCTTCTAAAAAAACGAGTTTTATTTTTCCAAAGAAAGCAACATTACATCAATCAACTTACAGGTTGGTCTATCTACAAATAAGGAATGCGCAGCATAGGATAATCTAGAGCAGTGCTTCCCAAACCTGTCCTGGAGGCCCCCCTGCCCTGCACATTTGGTATGTCTCCCTTATCAGAAACAGCCAATTCATGTCTTGCAGCCTCTACTAACGAGCTGATGAGTTGAATCAGGTGTGTTAGATAAGGGAAATATACAAAATGCGCAGGGCTAGGGGTCCTCCAGGACAGGTTTGGGAAGCACTGATCTAGAGATACCTTCCACCTTAGTACGCAAAGTCCTACCTTTCAATTATAGATCTCTTAATAACCAAAGTTTTTTTTTTTTTTTTTTTTTTTTGTAATTTTCTCCATAATTGGGTTAAAATTCTCCAGACATCTTAGTTTAGTATCTTTTATTATTTTAATTCCTAAATATGTGACATTCACTTGGAAGGGAATATTGCAGACAGAGGATGCAGCACATTTTTTAATCGGGAGTAACTCACATTTATTAATGTTAAGCAGAAGGCCAGAAGCATTTGATAAAGATAAATGAGACGTTAAAGCAATTGGGATCTGAGAGGCATATCTTAAAAACAATGCCGTGTCATCAGCCAATTGGCTAATAATTAATTCCATTCCATCAACAAAAAATACCCTTCACAGGACTCTGTTTAATATGAAAACATAAAAATTGTGGAGATTACTAAAAAAAGATATGGGGGGTTGCCCCATCTCCCCATATCTTTTTTTTAGTAGCTACACAATTTTTATGTTTTCATTTAAAGAAAATCTAGGAGAAGTGCCATTAGTAAGATATCGTCTGTTTTCTCCAGCTTGTTATAGCAGGATGGATTCTGATTGGATGTTTGTATCATTCATCAGCTGGATTCCAACGATATCGTTTCTCTGTGCCTCTATCGTTATAGTTCTGCTGGGGACTCTGCAATTCTTTAATATTGAGAACGATTTTTAGTTATCTTTATAGTTATCGTCGTTGGTGTGAACGGGGCTTTAGAGTATTAATTTATTTAAAAAAATGTTTCTGAACAGTAGTATGTTTGCCACATGGTGTTTCTAATCTCTAGTTCCATACAGTTCAACATTTAGGCTACCAATTGTCAACACTCTCACTCCGCTCAGCTGTCAATCCCACAAGCCTGCCTCTCAGCTCCAGTAGAGAGGGACTCGAACAGGTTCATTCATCTCCACACCAGGGTCCATATAAGCCTTCCTCCTCATCACAACAGCAAAAAAAAAAAAAAAGAAAAAAAGACACCCCACGTTTCGAAGTGTTAAACATCTCTTTATGATAATGCACATCTCCAAAATGCTTTGGCCATTCTGCAATTATCCTTTTTTATTAGCATCCTGAGATATGAAAAATTACACTAACCTGTCACCCTCGCATCTGTGACAGCATTTGGATTGTTTGGCTCTTGTCAAACGGAAAGCTACTACAGCACTACAGATCACAGGTCAGTTAAAGATAATCCGATTCCTCTCACCAGCCTGTCAGTTCTTCCAGCTTCCCTACAGGAAGACGTGACAGATCTGTTTTCTCAAAGACCAGCGAATTTGAGAGCAGTTTCTTCTCCAGTGCAGGCAGAGCTCTTAACTCCCACTGCTAATCCCATATTATTAGCCTAGAGCTACTACTCGCTTCCGGTGTGACTTTCTGTGCTTTTCTCTGCATGCTGTCATCTATAGTTATATATCCTAATACTACACTGACCTGATTGGTCTACACTGCCTCATTTTATGCTATACTATATATGATTGCTTTGTTTTTCTCTCACTTTATTTTCTGAACTTTTCTATCAACATTTAGGGCACTGAAATTGTATTGTGAATGTATGCACCTGTCTCTTTCTCCTGTGTTTCACTACAGTTACCACCAAATAATACCAAAGAATCATCACAGGCTCATCAAAATATTGCATATAACTCAAAGATGGCAGAAAAGTCTCTCTCCCTGTCCCCCAGTTTCTTTCATTTCACAAATTGGAAACTTCTACTTTGTGTCATAAAATCAATATTTTATCAACTAACTTTTAATGTATTATATAGTTTATTCAGCAGCACCCTCAGATGAATTGTGGTGCAAATATGATAAATACATTATCAGATTCAATATGCATGGACAGGAATGACAGGAAATATGCAATTCAAAGAATGTCAACATTTATATAACAAAGGGATTTCAGAATATTAATAATAATTACATAATTAATTTTGACTAAACATGCATGTTTCTTAGCTGATGTGTAGATAGCATTGTTTTTTTCTGACCGTTTAAAGAAATTTCTCTAAGCTAAGCTGAATACAATCAAAACACAGCCAACATATTTCAGTTTTTCACACTGTTTTAAAATCAATATTAAAATATACTGCACTGACTTTGCGGTACATCAAAACAGAGTTTTCCCAGAAGGGGGTCTGCAAGAGAACTGCAGGGAACTTCATGTTAGATATTCAGTATAAAATAAAATTACTAAAAGTGCGCACCAGTTATTTCCTTTTTTCAGATTTTATTGCATTTAATTCTAAAATTCTACATCCTTTTGCCACCTTAATTCAAATGCATGAATTTTATTTAAATTTAAAAGAAATGATGACTTTATTTCTGAAAGGTGCAGCACACTGGTATGATTCAGTGTATAATATATATATATATATATATATATATATATATATATATATATATATATATATATATATATATATATAAACAAGTTTTCATTTTATTCAAATTTAAAAAACGTCCCAACATTTCCGGAATTCGGGTTGTAGTGCTTATATGACCAATCTTAGAGAGAGAGATAGAGAGAGAGAGCCTATGTTTGGTCATAGATGTACTTCACACATTGTGTGTGTGTGTGTGTGTGTATGTATATATATATATATATATATGGGTATTATTCTGTATATTTTCGGTATAAATTACATAATTTCTTATATGTATCATTAATATACAAGGAAATGTAAAAAAATGTATTTTCGTTGCATAAGAGGAGTATAAGAAATTTCATCTTCCTTATCAAATCATTCACATAAGCACGATCGGCAGATTCTAGGCTTTTCTACTGCTAAACCGGACAAGAATGAAGTGATGTATTGTTCCTGCAGCGTGACAAAGATCTGACATCATGCTGATCTCTGACACAGCAGGTTTTTGATGGTTCTGTAAAAACGGAACATCATTGCTTTCGGCAAGGTGACGGATGTACTCATCTGCCATAATTCACATTAATATCTTAATCCCAGAGGTCCATGGAGGCACGTGCTGTGTGTCCTTGCTGTGTATCCTTTCCTCTTCACTCACCATTAAGCACCGCGGCTCTGCTCTGTTTCCCAACAGGATAAAACATGAATGAAGCAAATACCACAAACAAGGGTAAACCAACCGCAAACCACATAATAACAATTTGTTCCACAAACATCCTAAGGAAAGCATCCGCAACACTTTCTGAATTGAAACATACATGATCATACAATTAAGTTCTAGTTGAACTGTGTTTTATAAAAATTGAATTCTGATTTACTTGCAATGGTTAAAGCAATCGTTCTGCTAAAAGGAAAACTGTTGTTCTGTCTTCATTTATTTACCCATCAATGTCGTTTCAAATCCATCTGACTTTCAAATTCCAAAAAAGAAAGTCACAGAGATTTAGACTGACAGAATGATGACAGCATTTTTGTTTTTAAGATAACTATTTCTTTAATTAGACTGATGATTTTGTTCTGGGTATGTGTGGAATGCTGCATTCCCTTGTCTTGGATGCTGTTTTGGGCATCATGCCAGACAAAGATGCTGTTTACCGCACTGCTGAGAGAGGCCAGACAACACTGGGGCTGAAAAAGGCTGGGAAATGTTCATCATAAAATAGCTTGATGTACTATAATAATATTTTGTAACATTCAGGACCTGTAACGTCCTCTCGAACCACCAAAAAGCTCTTTTGGTGTTAGAGAGAAGATTTTGAGTTCTGAAAGTTGTGGCATGTTTTTATTGAACATCAAAAATTAATTTTGCAACTTTCTTCAGGTGCAGCCTCCATGGAGAAAAGGAGTTATATTATGTCCTATTATTCCTTGAGAACAGAAGAGCTCTGGTAGTATAATGATGGCAAATGTTGTGTCGAATTGGCTTAGGTTTACTGCTGTTTATTTCAGCATACATTATTTTGTGTAACAATGTGATGCAGACTTCACAGTTAATAAAGAATAAAAACTTTATCTGGCACAACAGCAAACCACAGTAGGTTTATGAGCACCAGGTCACAGCACTCAGCATTGCTGAAAAGCAATCAAGCAAGCAAGAAAGCAAGAAAGAAAGCAAGAAAGAAAGCAAGCAAAGAAAAATAAAAGAAAAGAAAAGAAAAGAAAAGAAAAGAAAAGAAAAGAAAAGAAAAGAAAAGAAAAGAAAAGAAAAGAAAAGTATTTATTTTTACTTAGAATACAGCATTCTACCGTAAGTGGACATGAGAGGAAAATAAAAAGAAGAAATTCATAAAATTACCACAGTATAGTTTAAGCATAATAGAAGCATAACATAGATTATGGCAAAGCCTTGACGTGTAATACATTGATGGGTTGGAGTCAGGATTTGGATTAGGATTAAGCTCAATTTTTCAGAAACTTTAGTCTCTGTCTGAAATGAGCATTAATTGCAAAAGATTGTCAAACTTATGCATTAAATCTTTTAAGTGTCATGTCAATAATCAAGTGTTTAGCTCTTCCTAAACCTTTATCTAATGTGCTATTTTAAATTAATGAACTGTAAGTGACACCGAAAGTAAAATATGTTCATGACCATGTACTTCCTGAATTTTGATGTTTTACAACGCATAATGCAGCTGTCACATTAAGTAAATATTTATTCACAAATTATTTTATGAGAAGAAAGACGGCTTGTACAAGAAAGTAACATAGCTCTGCAGGGAATCAGTTGCCTCGAAAATTGTCAAAAATACAGTTAATGTTCATTATATGAAAATATGTGACCAGAAAATCCAGATTATATGCCATAGTTAGTTACACTACAATTATATGCTGATTTATTCATGAGAATGAGACAGCCTCCTGTCCTGATCAAACAATGAAGTTCTATACACACACACATACACACACAAAACTAATACTAATTGATGAAACAGCATTAAAAGAACAAGTGAGGCCTAATATAATGTCATCTTAATGCAAACCAGTTTGATTTCCGGTTTCAGTTTGAACGTGACACTAAAAATGAACCAAGAGTATTATTAACAAATTCATCATACACGTTTTCTGTTCACTGAGCTCATTACGGTTTGAGTGTCATATCTCACAACAACATAATTATATCTGTTCATGAGCTATTTCTCCCAGGACCCTGTGAAGGAAACTGTGAGAACAAGTTCCATTAAGAAGGTGTTTAGTCAGCAAACATCACTGTCATTCTAGTTCAAAACCTCTCAAACACCATCCACAGTTTCTTTCTCTATTATGTCTCCTCCAGATTTGAGGGATACACACAAAACTAAGTTTCCAGAACGAACCAATGAATCAAGCATTTCAGAAAGATGTGTGATAAGTGCCCCATAAACGTCCTCCAGAAATACAGAGCTGCACTGAAATCATATACAAATTATCTTTACATTCTTACATTCACTGCTACCCATAACTTCATGCAGTTCTTGACATCATCATATGCAAGTACTTTTACGCAAGACAAGGGTTTGTAGAAAGGACAGCACGTTCTTTTCAGTTCTGTCACCACCGCTAGAATGACACAGTAAGGCACTGCTTGATAAATATTTCAAAGCTTCTTTACCCTAAGGGTTCCTCTGAATTTCTCTGTGACAGGTAAGAAGCTCAGATGAGCTGCATTGACGTAATGTTTCCAAATTTTTTCTTTTACCAGCCTTTACAATGCTTCTGCACTGAACTGCCCCGAAAATGGACTAGCCCAGAAATAATTTTTTGATAAAAAATGTGCTGATGTTTTTGGATTTTTTGCATAATTTAAAATCAGTGAAATGCATTACTGCTGTCATTCAGAATAAACATAAAAGTAATCCCATCAAATCATTATTGGACATTTTTAGTCCATGCTTGGGTATGTGCTAGCTAAAAATAAACAAGCAGAAATACACATTTAAAATTGAGTCTTTCTTTTCTGGGATAATGGACTGAAAATATTGATGACTCATTCTGCAGTCAAGGGTGTCTAAATTGTTGTACACTAAAATGCTCTCAAAATGAGGCTGTCTCTCCCCTAATACATCAACCACCTCTCTCTGACTCAGAAAGTGACAAATCAATTCCTGACATAAATGCCTATTTTTTTTTTTTAACAAAAACGATGTTCCTCAAGCCCATTTAATGTCCTGTTTCAATAAGAAATACATTAACAAAGTAAAGAAAGCTGCTTATCAACCCAGTTCGTGGGGTCTTGAAATGTGAATACAAGCGGGACCCTTAAAGTCGCGAGGAATCAGAAGTAGCAGCAGATTTTCTCTTTTGCATTGTGATGTACATCCGAGTGTAACAGATTATTGAAAAAGAAAAGATGTAGGATGGGGACTTGGCTCTATGCATCGGTTGTTGATTGGATTTAGAGATTAGGCTCAAATTTTACTCGCCGACAGTTTTCAGAGCCAAAAAAAACAAAATCTGAGGCAAATGGGTGCTCATTCAAATGAGTGATGATTGCATAGCGTGAATTATTAAAGATGCGATCTGAGAGAAGCGCCAATGTCTAGGAAATATGTAGTAGGTTAAATATCTGGACCTGTTTGTGACTGAGTCTTGCAGTGTGAAATGTGTTCGGTGAATGGAAATGACATCGGTGACAACCTACTTCCAATGAGAGAGCAAGATGCAGGGCAACCACTCTCTCCTTTAGTCTTCCATTTTATTTCATTTTGCTTTTTTTTTGGTGGGGGGGGTTGTTGGTTTTCTGTAAATCACCACACAGACAGACAACCTGGATCACAAGCTTCTTCTGGACTATCATTTTCATTTGGAGGAATTTCATTGTTTTGTAAACAAGACAGTGTTGTCATGGATTCTTCTGAAATATTATGTAATGTGTGACCTCCAATTGCTGATCCATCATGTAATGTGCAAACAGCACAACAACTTCATGATACCCAAAACAGTTGTATAGTGCGAATGGAAAAGCGATCTGAAAATTTAGAAAATCGTGCAGTGTATGTGCAGCATGAGTTGCTGGCAAGAAAGAAACAGCAATGAAGTGCACATATTGTAGTGGGGCTTAAAACTGAAAGAAAAGTGAAACATCACAAGCAATTGTCATAAAAAACAACAATATTCATTGTTTCACATTCATGCCAAGATTGTTATAGCTTACCATTATTTTGCCTGTAAAAATGAATGATTTGCTTAACCCAGCCTGGGGGCTGTTCCATAAACCAAGATTAGAGTATAAGCCAGGCTTATTTCGGTTAGTCAGGCTTATTTTTGGTAGATTCGGTTTCATAAATCAAACTTAAAAAAGTTAAAACTCAGTTACCCCGGCAACTTATGCTGGCAAACTAACCTGGTCCGGAGCAGGCTAACTGTCAGGCTAAGCTGAGCTCCTCTAACTCTGACCAATAGGAACGCATCCATATTACCACTGACTCTCTCACATACAGTCAGTTTAATTTATTATCGGTCCAAAAATAATATACAGGAAATACACCTTAAATAATCAAATAAATAAAAAATAGGCTACAACCAACTGTTTTTAATGTATTGTGCCCAAAATGTAGGCGAATGACATTTTAACATAGTTGCTACTTGTGCATGCAGTTGATCAGCAGTTTCTAGCCATGCAGCCTTTCTCTCTGAATTTATGACAGCTGTACCTTTTATGGTTATTAGAACATTAAAACATTACAATCTAAAATGGCTCTTTAAAGCATTAAAGCATAAAAACACAATCAAAAGTTAAAATCACTGAATTAAAAATGTAAGTTTATAATAGAAATCAGAGTACATTTTAACTGATAAGAGGAACACCCATTTTAACTCATTTGAGCTAGTGATTAACAGTTGCTGCTATCATAAAAATACACTTATATGTAGTAAAATTCTATGTGTCACATTTAATGTCCAACAACAAATATTTTAGCAGAATGTATATTTTATTCAGAATTCTTGCACTAGTATTCTATTCTGCTCTGTCTGTGTAGCGCGCATGCGCGCCACAGCGCTCGTTCTCTCGCATAAGCCCCGCCCACTCCTGACAGCTAAATGGATATATATTTGCATGGCTTTCTGACATTTACAGATGTAAAAAATATACCTGTGACGTATCAGTTATGCACTGAGGAAAACACAATGTTTCAAATGCGTTAAACAGCACAAATATTCGCTGTTTGCTATGGTGGATCGATTTGATCCATGATCGACATTAAGGGCTGCTTCAGAATAAGCGTGTACGTCACATTATCCTGACTCACTGAACCTGGATAGCATTAGTCAGATTGCGTCAACTTGAATTGTCGTTTATGGAACCGCTTTAGTCCCGATTGATTTGTTAGGTTAGTTCAAGTCAGGTTTTGGACTTTAATCCCCGCTTTTCTTAGCGTCTTTTATGGAACAGCCCCCAGGTTGTCCACTGAATAAGCTTCATCTGTGGTAATGATAACACTTCCCCCAAAATCACTGTTGCAACAATTCAATGATTTTGGGGTGAGTGAAACTGTTCTTTCCGTTCCCTCGAAAACTTTCCTTGGAGTGGGTCCTGGGTGGGAAACACAAAGCCTTGATTGCAAAATCAATTATTGTGAACTGTAGGCCAGAGACAGACTTATGTTTAGTTATATGGATATGGTGTAAAGAAAAGTGTATCACAGAAATTAACACAAAGAAAAAATGTGGAAGTGAATAAAAAGTTTGCCTGGGAGCAGTGTTGGGGGTAACTGTTACGTCCGTAGGGACGAATGTTTAATATTTTTTAATATTATTATTATTCTTGAATTTGTTTTGCTATTGTTTACAAAGGTGTGGGTATGGTTGAATGCTCCGTGTCTGTTTTTGCTCTCTCTCTCCTTTTTCTTCTCAGGGCAAATCACCACCACCTGTAGCTCGTTTGGGAGAGCGTGCCTGAGACCAAGATGATATAGGGGCAGTTCAAAGTTTGCTAGGAGACACACTTCTCTCCTGTTCCAGACTGAACTTTGTGCTCGTTTTTCATGTAGAGACAATATTTGTGTATTAGCAGTGACTAACTGAGTTTCAGCATGAGCTGTTGATGGATATTATTCCAGGTTGAGATTGAGCAAAAGGTATTGTGGCTCTTTTGTTCAATGTGATTTTAAATGCTAGCCTGTCTTAAGAGGGATGCTGTAAGGGGAGAGTGCCTTTTTCTTTTTATACTGCTTTTTAGCTCTGTTTCTGTACAGCAAGGGAGGTGAGGAAAGTTGGCTGTATTTTTCTTTTTCTTTTATTTAAGGTTAGAGTTCCTTAAATTAGTTGGTGAACTATTTTGTTTGTTATTTTAGGCCTTGCTCTCCCCTGAGTCTTTGCTCCCGTTTACATTGTGTTCTTTCCTGTCTTGTAAATAAAACTATTTTTGTATATATATCAACTGGTGTCATTTTCACTCTGGGACAGAGGACTGAAGTGTGTTCTTGCTGTACATTATCCCGTTACTTTTTGTTACTTCCCCTTCTGATCCCTAGACACTTAGGGGAACGTAACATAACACATTACAAGTAACGCAAGTTACGTAATCGGATTACTTTTTTTTTCAGGTAACTAGTAAAGTAATGCATTTCTTTTTAATTTAGAAGGAAATATGAGTTACTTTTTCAAATAAGTAATGCCAGTTGCTTTATTTTCCCATGTATTGACTGGCAGCTCTCCTTTCCTCATGTTGAGAGAAATCAGGAGTAAGGGCAGAGGCGTTGTGATGTGTGCTGTGCGAACCTGATGTTACTGTAGTTCTAAACTAAATGTCAACATGCATTTACTCATCTCACCTGCACAAAACAGATTCATTGTTCCTCAAAATGGACAAAATAATTCAAATTCAGACTATTATACTAACCTGCAATAATTACATTAAGATGAATGCATTTTATCCCATTTTATTAACCAATGTATTTGGTACTGACCTTCGATGATCCAATTCAACCATACTAATAAGCAAAAATGACATGCGTTTCATTTTTGTTATTGCTGAATAGTGTTGAATTTTCTTCTGCGTCATTCTTCATGCAGTTTGTTTGAGCGGTCCCCTCTACTGTACAGATGTGAATTTACATTTCTTTCAGCCTGAGGCATATTTCACTTTTGGTGTGAACTGGCTTTTACATTTGTAAAAACTATTTAATATTAAAAACAAACATTTTAAAAGTAACTCAAAAGTACTTTCCTAAAAAGTCAAAATGGCGCAGCTGTGTTCGGATGCCGTACAGGCCGCTCCGCTGAGATTTTGCTTTAACTTTTTTACTTTTACTTTCTCTTTTTACACATTTCACGTCGGCACTGATCACCTATAACATAGAAACACTTTTGGACATTGGAAACCACTACACCAACCTGTTCCAGAACACTTTAGCCACGAATCCAGCATGGCCTCTGGAGATTCTTCGGAACGCAGAGATGAACAATAACCCCCCGAGGCGAAAGATGAAGAAACACTGTGGGAAACGTGCTGGGATTCGAGATAGACTCAGGAAAAGGGCTCACAGTCCTCCTCTTCCTAGCATTCTGCTTGCAAATGTCCAAACCTTGGATAATAAGATGGACGATCTTAGAGCCAGGATTAGTTTCCAACGGGACATTAGGGACTGTAACATCCTTTGTTTGTCAGAAACATGGCTCACGCGCTCGATCCCGGACACTGCTGTAATGCCGAGTGATAACTTCTCTGTTTTACGGATGGACAGAATAGCAGAGGCCGGTAAATCCAGGGGTGGAGGAGTATGTTTCATGATTAACAAGAAATGGTGTGACCCCAGGAATATCTCCATTCTGTCGCGTTCCTGCTCGCCTCATCTGGAACATCTTTCCATTATTTGCCGCCCATTTTATCTGCCCCAGGAGTTATCATCGATCATTGTTACTGCTGTGTACATTCCACCACAGGCGGACACCGGCTTGGCTTTGTCTAAATTTCACGATGTGCTCAGCGGCTACATTAACAAACATCCTGACACTGCCTTTATCATCGCGGGAGACTTTAACAAAGCCAACCTCAGGAAGGTCATGCCGAACTTTCATCAACATGTATCCTGTCCAACTAGAGGACCAAATACACTGGATCATTGCTACACTCAGTTCAAGAATGCCTACAAAGCCCACTCACTACCGGCTTTTGGCAAATCGGACCATGCCGCCATTTTCCTCACACCGGAATATAAACAAAGGCTCATTCAGGATCCTCCGGTGCAGAGAGTAGTGATGCGCTGGTCCTCCCACTCAGAGGCTATGCTGCAGTCGGCTCTTGATGACATCGACTGGGACATGTTCCGGGTGAGTTCTTCTGACGTCAGCGAGTTCACGGATGTAGCATTAAGCTTTGTAAACATGCTAACCGAGCAAGCTACAGAAACAATAACAATAAGGACATTCTCCAATCCGAAACCGTGGATGGACAGAACAATCCGTGCTGCGGTTAATACACGCACTGCTGCTTACAATGAGGCTCTTCTGACCGGGAATATGAGCGAGTACAAAGCATCGTGCTATGCTCTCCGACGCGCAGTAAGAGCCGCCAAACTCCGATACAGAGAGAGAATTGAGTCTCATTTCCAGCTCAATGACTCTCGACGGATGTGGCAGGGACTGAGGACCATCTGTGCCTTCGGAAACAAATCCTCCGCTGAGGTGAGAGCAGATCCGTTGCTGGCTGACGAGTTAAACTTCTTCTTCGGCCGCTTCGATTGCAACGGCGGCAGCGCGTCTCTGCCATCCAGCGCGTCAGGAAGCAGCAGGCAGAGCAGCGATGATCCTGTAATCACCGTGTCGGAGGATGAGGTTCGGAGGGCGCTAAAGAAAGTGAACGTCAGGAAAGCAGCCGGACCTGATAGGATAACCGGCCGTGTTCTGAGGTCCTGTGCCGATCAGCTCGCTGGATTGTTCACATCCATCTTTAATGAGTCCCTTGCTACCTCCGTGGTTACCACCTCATTCAAAAAATCCATCATTATCCCTGTGCCAAAGAACAATAAACCCTCTTGCCTGAATGACTATCGCCCAGTTGCCCTCACATCTATAGGTTTTTGAGAGACTTGTAAAGAGCCACATTTGCTCCTCCATACCCGATACTTTGGACCCCCTTCAGTTTGCCTATCACCCAAACAGATCTACTGATGATGCCATCTCTCACGTCCTCCACTCTTCCCTCACACACTTGGACAGCAACAATGGGAATTATGTAAGGCTGCTATTCATTGACTATAGCTCAGCTTTCAACACTATAGTCCCCATCAAGCTGGCTTCTAAACTCACAGACCTCGGCCTAAACTCCTCACTCTGTGGATTCAAGACTGGATGCAAGACTTCCTCACCGGCAGACCTCAAGTGGTGAAAGTTGGCCAGTTCACCTCAAACTCCATCACTCTGAACATAGGAGCCCCACAGGGCTGTGTCCTGAGTCCCCTGCTCTACTCTCTCTACACGCATGACTGCGTGTCCTCTCACAGCTCCACATCTATTATCAAATTCGCTGATGATACTGTGGTTCTAGGCCTCATCTCCAACAACGATGAGACTGCATACTTGGATGAGGTAGAGAGACACACATCATGGTGCCAGGACAGCTGTCTCTCTCTGAATGTGAGCAAAACTAAAGAGCTGATCGTGGACTTTAGGAAGAGACAGCAGCAGCCCTACACTCCTCTTATGATCAGTGGTACCCCTGTGGAGAGGGTGAGTAGCTTCAAGTACCTCGGTGTAAACATCTCCGAGAACCTGACTTGGACTACACACATCCAAACACAGGTTAAGAAAGCCAGACAAAGACTGTACCATCTGCGACAGCTGAAGAAATTCAGGGTCTCACCAGCAATCCTGAAAACTTTCTATTCAGGGACAATAGAAAGTGTATTGACTGTGTGCATCTCAGTGTGGTATGGAAACAGCTCCAATCAGGACTGCAAAGCACTACAGAGAGTTGTGCGCTTAGCTGAGCGCATCTCAGGGTCTGCTCTCCCCTCTCTGCAGGACATCTACCTCAAACGCTGCAAAAATAGAGCTGTGAAAATCATCAAGGACTCTAATCACCCTGGTAACCATCTATTCACTTTGCTTCCATCTGGTAAGCGCTTCTGTAGCCTGATGGCAAAAACTGAGAGACTTAGGAGGAGCTTCTTCCCCCAGGCCATCAGGCTCCTAAACTCTAACTCTGTGTCATAACATCACTTGACTCCATGTAAATATCACCATATCAATAAGCTATTCATAATTTCTCTCTACCTCATATTGCTGCTATTTAAATACCCTGTACAACTTTTTTGCACATTCTTTTTGCACATTCCTCTTTATTACTATTTAAGTCAACAACATACTGACCTGCACATTTATATTTATATCTATATTTTTATCTTTTATTTTATTTTATTCTTTAATTTTTTTCTACTTTTCTTTTTCTTAATATTTGTATTCTATATAATTGCACTGTCCTTGGAGCGGACCTGACCTACATTTCACTGCTGGTTATACTCTGTATAATTGTGTATGTGACGAATAAAAATCTTGAAATCTTGAATCTTGGAATCTTAAAGTAATTAGTTACTTTTTTAGAGCGTAACACAATATTGTAATGCATTACTTTTAAAAGTAACTTTCCCCAACAACTTTTGACGATGGAAATATAACATGGAAATATTGACTTTAAAGCCACTTTCTATAATGCCATAATGTATGAAATTCCCTTAATTTGGCAGCTTTTCTGAGTAAACATTGATTTATGAAATTATGCAACAACATCTACATGCAACATATTTCATTAATTCGATTAATATTATAAATCAATTAGCAGGCCTAAAAATAGGGAGAATTTGTCTGATAATACACCTCCCAGGCGATTGTGCTCTGTCCACTAAGCCTTTTCAAATACTAAGCCGGTCTGTAGTGAGACAGATGGTCATTTCATTCTCTCAGTAAACACAGATCATGTCACAAAGAAGTAATCTTATTATCATTAATAGTAAAGTCAAGCTATGTTATGTTTTAACCTTCTGCTAATTAATCATCACGTGTTGACAACATAATATACACTTAGCATTGTGCTAATTACAAGGTACAATAAAAAGGTCAGCAGAGTGTGTAATATCTCAAACAGTCTCTGTTTAGTGGGAAAATTGTTCACACAGAGCATTTTATTGCTGGGATGTAACTGCAAAATCTTTTATGGGTTGATTGCACACCATAATGCAAGAGACAATTAGATCAATCATGATTTGCCAAGAAGGACAATTCTGAGTAACTGTGTTCTGCATTCAGATTCCCTCGGCCATTATGAGCAATATGCAGTGTGTGAAGTGTATCATATGAAGTGTATCAAGAACATTAAAATTGTCGACAGTATTCTGGATGTACGTAGGAGGTTCAGGGATGAATTCACTCTGTCTTATGAATTTTAAAAAGATGAAGACAGTGTCTTTCCAAGCATCATCGCTGATAGTAGTCACTGATATTATGGGTAATTGCATTGGTTTATCGCAGTTCCTCAGCATTTCATATCAGCATACATTAATTGCCTAGATGCACAGCAGTAAACATTGATGTGATATTAATAGTTTCAAACTAATAAGACATAGTATGGTGAGAAAATTATACAACTGATGAAGCTGGTAGCTGATTAGTATCACTCTCTGTAGGATTGTAGTCCTTTTAATATCCAAGACAGCTCATATACATGCTGATTTTATTATTAGTTATCAAATACATAATGCAACAACCAGAAATTGCTCAGATGCCACCTGCCATAAATTGAAAAGAGTTTCTGAAATGTTTCAGGTCAGCTTGACTGAATTAAAAATGTGAAAGATTGACCTATTGATTTATTAAAAGCTTGTCTCACAAAAGGATTGGCATTTCTGCAGATGGTACAGTAATATAATTCACAGGCTTTATTCTGTTATTTTCTTAATTAAATGTATAAAGCTGCAGATAATAAGCTTGTGTTTCTAAGCATCCCTCATGGATCCGTTCTTGCCTTGTTTTGCCAGAATATGCATCTCAATCTGTCTCTATGGTTTTAAGTGATAATGAACCAAACATTTTAATACAATCTCAGATATTTTAATATGTTCTGAATTAATTAACACTATAAACAAACAATGATAGCTTTTATTATAAAAAAAATTGGATATAAAATTAAATGTCACAGGATCTCAATTAGAATGACAGCCTTAAACCGCATATTTGAGCAGATTTTCACTTAATACTAATTAAGTTATAAAACAATCAGGGTTTCTGTGGGTTTTATGAAGGTCAATTTAATACTTAAAATAATAATAATAATAATAAAACTAACTAAAATTTGGAATTAACTTCTAGTGTACCGTTTATAAAAAGAACTGTTGTTCTTCCTCAGGATTTTGTCTTCTTTTCCAGTGCAAATGTTTAAAGATTCTTAAGCAAAATGACATATAAAAGACCTTTTGATTAAAACAAGAACAAATATTTGCTAACAAGCTTAAAAAAAAATCAACTTAATTCAAAGGGAATGATGTTTTCATACATCATTGGGGGAATTGTGTTGTTTTAAGCATAAACTCACTTAATTCTGTTCAATTGTTTCAGAAAACGACATCAGCTACCTTCATTTTGCATTTTAAGTAAATGTATCTTGATTTAATGCTGTTTAGATATTTACATTGAAAAACAAAACAAAAATACTGTGGAATATATAATTTTTTTACAGTGGATGCAACATTTAATACCATGATGCTCTGATTTAAGACCTTAAGGCCTTGATTTGTGGAATAGCAACATTTATGACTCTAACCTTAATTTTAGTTTGTCATTAAGTTTCAGAAAGTTTGTTTAATGCTGTTGTGTGAGTGTTTCTAATACAATGGCTGAGGGAGTGACTACAAACCTTTCTCTTTCATCTGTCCAGCATAATACAGTAAATCGCTATTTTGTGTTCACCACTATAGAAATGTACCCAACTATGACAACATCTGCTTCTGAGAACCCCAGAAATATCAAATGTGTCCATTTTGCCAAAATATTAATGCAGGCTTTTGTCACACTACACTGCAACTTACTGGAAAAAGTAGCTTGTTATTGGAAAAGCTACATTTTTAACAACAGCTGACCTACTGTCACCCGTCTGATAAATGCAGTAAGGTTAGTACTGCGTCACTATTTCTAGTTAGTACTCCCTAACACTGTTGAGAATATACCAATATCCTTGTAGGCCTGACATTTAGCATGTGCCTCCATTCTAGCAAAGCCAGGGCTCTTGGACCCTGATATGATGAAAAAGGTGGTAAGAGGCGTTTTAAGGTCCAAATGATGATGCTAGTTTGACAGTTTCACATGGATAAATGTTTACTTTACACTGCTATACATTCTCATAAAGACACTTGAAGGTCAATATTTCTCTCTCTAATGAAGATTCCCCATGCCACAGGGATTAGAAATATGGGTAACGTTCAAAGCAAAAGGGCAACTCGTTAATCTAGCCTAAAACTGAAGGAAAACCCATAGTGCTAAAGATGAGCATTGCCAAGTGCCCTAGAAATAAATGTATTTATTTTTTACATGCTCTGTAACACGGACCCCTCCCCCTGTGCTGGTTAAAGGATCGTTTGCAATCAGAAATGTTGTTTATCCCAGCGCTCCAATAAACAAACAAATGTGAACACGACTGCAAATAACATGATCAAATAGAATACATAATCTCAATTTGGTCAAAAACAAATATTTACATCATAAACCCAGAGATGGTGTTTTCAAGTCACAGAGGAATAAAATGAGTTTCATTAAATTAATTGCCCAATCACTGACTGAATACATTTGACACAGTTTACGTGTCAATTTATCCATTTCATGCATTCATGCATGAATTTCAGATATATTTCAAGATGTTTAATTCTTTGAGGTGGCCCCAAATGTGCAGTAGAGCTTGTAATCACACCGAGAAACAAATTGATGCTGTCGGCTGTACTGGTTCACTGATTGGCTTTCCACACCAAACCCTGTGTTCTTCCTATTGTGTGTGCAACAGCATGTCTTAACTGAAATTGCATTCACTGGGTTTGAGGAGCACTGTCAAATGATCTGTAAATCACAATACTAACAGTAGTGCTGGTAGAAAAAACCTTACATTTTCGATTCATCAAAATATCCACCATTAGCAGCTATTACAGCTCTGCATAATCTGGGCATCCGAGCGGTCAGTTTATTCAAACAGAGCCTTTGAACTGACAATCAATTGTTGAAGCTATTAAGGTGTGCTGACACAAAAATCTTTTAAAAACCTAGTTTAAAAAAGTTTAAACCAGTAACCAGGCATCACAGCTGGCAAAGGGGCATGTCTGACCTTGACATGTATATATTGCCATTATTATGGTTTATTGCTGGTCTTCAATGATAATGTCAAGTTACTTTAATGTTTTTGCACCAAAACAATTATAAGGATTTATGCTGATATCGTCCAAAACCACACTTTATCAGGGGTGTTTCCAAACTTTTGGAGGGCAGTGTATATATATATATATATATATATATATATAAATATGTACACACACACACACACATTTAATGATTAAAAATAAAAAGAATAAGCTAATGGTAAAACATTTGGTATAATTTAACAAAATAGTTGCTGCTGAGCCCACATGCAATCAAAACCTTCCCTTCGATTCTGTTTGGAGCTTGATTATTTTCACTTGTTAGTCCAATCACAGTAAATGTAATTACGCAATGTAATTATACAGTTACTGCTATAATTGGTTGAACAGTCATGTGTGAACAGTGAGTACTTTCTGGAGCACTGGTGCCCAATGTTCACAGTCAGTGCAGTTGATAATTTGCTGTTCTTCACAGGTCTGCTTGTTAGTAAGTCCAGTTGCAGACAGAGCTGCTCAATACTTGATGCACAATAAGGGCATCAGGTTGTTTACAATAACCGTGAAAGATCGGTTGCTATTGGGAGAAGTCAATTTTGTCACTGTTGTAGAAGACTTAATTGACTAGTCTCAATAAAATCCCATTTACTAAGTGTGAAAATATATCAAAAATAATAACAGTGAATAATATTAAAAGTGTGCTAGTTTCAACCATCCTGTCCAACAAGATTGTTAATATGTTGAATGAAAACATGAAAGTTTAGAAAGAAGTTTAAATGGCATTTTAATGTATTTTGTGTTGTCACAAAGTTATTTCTCTCAGTATCTGTATCCTTACAGATTGAATGGCTGGGATTAGTTAGAGCCTGATAATACAAAGAGCTTTTTATATTATTATTAGGGCATGACCTCAGTTAATGAATTTTTATTTTATTGAAGCAATCATTGTTAGGCTTAAGGTAGCATGAAGGTGATCGTTCAATGGAGGAGACAGAGATGAAGGAGATTTTGAAAAGACTAGAATTTAAGCAAATCCCATTACATTCTGGACATGTCAGTCTCCATAAACTGAGAGTTTTCACAAGAATATTAGAAGTGCTAATAGAATGAAATCTCACAGCAAGCAGAAGCAATAATCAAGGACAGGCACTCGTCGTGCATCTTGATTGTTAAAGCTACTTAATTTCTCTCTCTCTCTCTCGCTCTCAGAAACAACCTCATGTTATAATCATATATGCCATGCATGACTCATTTTAATGTTTTACTCGGTGTCATTATACATAAGAGAATTCTGAAAGTCAAATTTGAAGTTTGAATGTCATTGCAAAATCATACTCTTCTTTCACCCATGAAAATAATAGTAAAAATAATAAAAACAGATATGATGGTGAAAACCATTTTTTCTCTCTACCAAGATGTCTGCATGCTCCAGGCACAGGGAGCTCCAATAAAAGTTGATCACTTTGGACAAATAAACCAATGCAACATTTGCAGCTACATAAAGTAAGAAAATATAATCTCTCCTTATGGAATGTATTATATAGAACTGATATTTATTCTGCTTCTGCACAAAATGGGTTTTAAAAGAAACGTCTCAGTTATATATGTAACCTTCGTTCCCTGAAGGAGGAAATGGAGACATTACGTCATAGTGACTGACATAAATGGGATCTCGCCCGAGAGCCCAATCACATTCAAGTGTTAACAAAACAAGCCAATGACTGTTGGCGTGCATGCTTTGTCACGCACACCCCGCCCTTCAGTCAGTCACGTTCAACGTTACATCATTGTGACTGACGTAAATGGGATCCCTATGAAAACGTCACTATTGCTAACCCCCTCCAGTGCCCTGCAGAAGCCGGCAAGTCCCCCCACACCAGTTGGGATGGAAGATAGGACAGGGCTTAGGTAGAGATGAGAGCCACTGCTGTTCCGTAAAGTGGGTATGGATGACACTGGGAAAGCGTACCCAAGTAGTATTTAACCTACTCGCCCCTCTGAGGAACCTGATGACCAAGTCGTGTTTCCCCACAGACTTACCATCTACTGCATCGTGATGTGCGGCAATAGCGGCAACATACACTTTGAGAGTGGAGGGAGGCAGCCTTTGCTTCAACCCTTCTTGCAGAAAAGAGAGCATGACCATAATTGGGCATCTACAGGGGTTTTCCCGGCAGGAAGAACACCAATCGACGAACAGATGGTGTTCACTACCACTGGAGATAGCTCACCTAGAACCACCGCGTCCCATCCAGGGAACATACGTGGAGATTCCACAGGTCTGGATGCGGGTGCCAGAGAAAGGAGAACCCACCTCAGAGGAATTCGCCAAAGAGGGGCTGTCACGAGGAGCATCAGTTCTGGGGACCAAGTCTGATTGGGCCAGTAAGGCGCCACTAGGAGGATCTGCTCCTTGTCTTCCCTGAGCTTGCACAGTGTTTGTGCGAGAAGGCTCACTAGGGGAAACACATATTTGCGTAGGCCCCGAGGTCAGCTGTGTGCCAAAACAGCTGGCAGTGGGACGTGTCCGGGGAGGCAAACAGGTCTACCTGAGCGTCCCTGAAGCGTCTCCAAATCAGCTGGACTGTCTCAAGGTGGAGTCGCCATTCTCCCGGAAGGGCGGGCTGACGTGAGAGCTCGTCGGCTGCACAATTGAGCTTGCCTGGGACATGAACGGCGTAAAGCGACCTCAGATGCTTCTGGCTCTGGAGGACATGACGGGTGAGTTGCGACATGTGACGGGAGCGTAGACCGCCTTGGTGGTATGCAACGGTCGCAGTGTTGTCCGTATGGACCAGCACGTGCTTGTCATGTAGCAGCGATTTGAAGCAGCACAGAGCAAGCCATACTGCTAGCAACTCGAGGCAGTTGATATGCCACTGCAGTCGGGGTCCTGTCCAGAATCAACGCAGCTGCACACATGTTGCACATGGTACCCCAGCCCATGGCAGAGGCATCTGTTGATACAACAACATGCCTGGACACTTGCACTAGAGGAACTCCCGCCTGAAGAAAAGCAAGATCGGACCACGGGCTGAAGGTCTGACAGCAGGACAGGGTGACTGAGACCCGGTACGTGCCGCATCGCCATGCCTATCACCCGGTCGTGATGCCGTGCTGCGATCTCTGCACGCAAGACAGGAGCATCTTTGTTCAGCACAGAGCTGAACCGAATACCCCTGAACTTGGGAAGGCGCTGGGCGTAATGAATCGCATAGCCAAATCTGATGGCCCTCGTGAGCCAGCAAGACGGTCTGGGGAGCACTAACCAGGCACTGGGGGAACCACTGATGTAGCCGTAGTGGGGCAGCGAAGTGGAACACAGGGACCCGACCCGGAAGGCAGTGCATCCTAGAGTGGGGTCTGAGTGCGTGGTACGACACTTACCTGGCTCCACGGCTGGGCAGGGGGTGTGTGAGGAGGCATCGTGTCCTCGAACAGGACCCTGCTGCCCACTGGCGAAAGGAGAGGGGAACGGGAGTGTGGAGACTGTGTCTCGTGCACTGCCATCCTCACCCTCTTGGGACCCGGAGAGAAAGGAAACTACTCTTTTTTTGAGGTTTTGTGTGCGGTCACCATCTCCTGAAGAGCAGGATCCAAGGACTCCGGGTCCTTGCTTTCCTGCGGCCAGCTCCACACTGCGGCCGTTGTGAAGGCTACGAGGCAGCGCTCGTAAATGAGTCATGTTCTCATTGCGGTAACATGACCAATCCACGACCGCTGCCTCAGCGTGCTGATAGCCCAAGCATGAGACACAGCGATCGTGACCATTAGACGCAGCCAGGAAGCGACCACCTCCAGAAACGTACGAGCAGGAAGCGATCTTTAAATATACGCCCATCGCTCGTGGAGCTCTTTTAGATATTGCTCTTTTAGGAAAAACACTCTTTTAGAGAAAGTGCTGAAGCGCCCAGGGGAGGTCACGGTGCGACCGCAGTTTGATAGGCTGCAGCACGCCGTGAGAGAAGCAGCAGCACTGGACAGCAACCCCCCCTGACGCGTCATAACACCAACACTGAAACTTTCTGTCTGGAAACACTCTCGGAGATTCGCTGAAAAGGCTCGGCTTCAAAGCGAAAAGCTTATGTGCTTCTGCCAAGCACGCACACCAACTGTCATTGGCTTGTTTTGTTAACACTCGCAGGTGATTGGGTTCTCGGGAGAGATCTCATTTACGTCAGTCACTATGACGTAACATTGAACATGACTGACTGAAAGGGAACAGAAAATAAAAATAGCAAAAATTACCATTTTATTGATGATGGCATCAAGGCATTAGCATTGTTTTTGTACTATGGTACATGAATATGTTAAATAAACCGTGCGCCTATAAACATTAAAATAATCCCTGTAAAGCTGCTACCTCAAAGTGATATTTTAAAAAACTTTGTGTAATCAGATCTAGCTAATATGGTCTTCATGTAACTAACTAAAAAAAAGTTATGACCAGTCCAGAAAAAAATAAGATGACTAACTTCTCATAAGTCTTAGCATTTTATGCAACCAGCCCCTAAACCTATATCTGATCTTCTGTAAAATTAAAATGCAAAGAGAAAGTCAAAACCATAGGGTGGACCAAAATCACCAACAACAACACATAAACATTCACTACAGAACAATATAAACAACAATAAAGAGAGTTGATGCTACTATTGATTTTAAATTAAGCTTAAATAAAACTATTTACATAAATAAATCATTACCTCATAAATCCCCATTAGTTGTTAACATTTACTGCCTAGCAAGCAGCACTGGTCAGATTCAATCAGAACTCTGAAGTTTGGCCAATTAAGCAATAAGTATGGGGAACAATATTCTTCTAAAACTTGTCCTGTCAATTTGTTAAACTTACAAAACTTACAAAACATTTGAACTTACAAACCATGCTAAAATATGACACAACATGAAAATGTGAATAAATTAAAGGGATAGCTCACCCAAAAAGGGAAATGTTGTTATCATTTACACGTTGTTCCAAAGATGTACAATTTTTTCCCTTCTTCTGTTGAACAAGCAGTTGCTGGGAGCCTCTTTCACACAGCAGTATCAGTAAAATGCCATAAAATTACCGGAACGACTTTACCACTAAATACAAAAATGTGCTGTTCACACAAGCAACAATGTTCCATCTTTTTCCCGGTAGAGCACCATTCACACGTCAGTTTCAATATACCGGTAAAATCTGTGACACCATTAAGTGAAAACAACCTCTAAACGGATGCGCCTCCCGGTGTTGAGTTTGTAAACATGGAGGGGTATATGCGGTCAGTGTTTTTGTTGATGTTTTTATTTTTGTGTCAAACGTTTACATTCATGAAGTTGCTTTAGGCCCAGAGACATCGAATTCAATGACTTTTCACATTTCTTTGACTTTCATAAACAGCCGCAACGCGCAGTACATGTGTCATCTGCTTTAGAATTTTATGATTGGCCCACAGTAGACGTCTTGCGTCGGTGTGTTCCGAACTCATAATCTTGTTCTGCATTCACACAGAGCACATTACCGGTAATTTACTGGTAATGTTATAACTTCTCTTACATTTCCAGAACAAATTTACCGGTATTTTTGAAAAGGTCCTACATGATCTCTTACCGGTAATTTACCATGTGTGTGAAAGGGACTATTGATTTCCATAGTATTTTTCCCCCATACACTGAAGTCAATGGGGACCAGCAACTGTTTTATTACCAACATTCTTTAAGATATCTTCTTTTGTGTTCAACAGAAGAAAGAAAGAAACTGATGACAGAATCTTCATTTTTAAAAGAACTATCCCTTTACATAGCATGTCAGGATTTACATAAAAGTAGCATGCATGATACTACCACACAACGTTTCTCAAGAGAATTCATCATTTGAAAAAGTTTTAAGACTATAGCATGCTTTTCTGTTATATAATATTCCCAAAAACAGTTTTTTGTGGTTGTTTTATATTTTTTGAGTTTTGCATTTGCATTTCACAGCAAAGAGGTTTTAAAGGTCGAGCATCCTCTCATGCACAGAACCACTGAAAGCGTCGAGCAGATGCATCCTTATGAGCGTCAGGTTACCATAGAAACAGACTCAACTCACGCTACTGATGCTGCGAAACCTCCGCCCACTGGCAAACATCACAATAAACACTCCAGTTTGTTACAACATTATTTGCGTAAAATGCTTGCATGGATTTATTAACCTCTTTATGTCGGGCATTGGTCTGCAGCATGAACTTAAGGAGCAAGCACTTGTCATTCTGGGAACAGACAATAATGAACAGATGGTGGCTTCAGTAGTCAGATTAAGCACACAAAGCCGTGACGGGACTGTGACAGTCAGGAAAAGATGTTAAACGAGTTTCAGTGCTTTGAATTCACCCGGAGAGCTGTTTGAAAACCCAACGGGACAAACAAAATCCTTCCAGTCTGAAGTGGAACTTTGTAAAGTAAGTTAATGGCTTCTCAGTGACATCTCTATTTTTGTCATGCACATCACCTGGATTCTAGAAACAGCATTAATTCAGAGATTTCATTTGATAGAGTAGATGTTTCACGTTATAATCGATGGCTGTGAGCTGATAACAGCTTAAAAGGTAAGTCATAAATTGTGAATAATACTAAAAATAGTCATCAGTATCATTTTGCGTCTTCACGGAGCGCACAGTAGATTTATCAATACTGCGCTCCTGTCATATATCATATTTATAGAGCTGATGGGCTGTCAGTGGGAAAGATAAAGTTACTGAATTAACTGAAAAGCTCATATTCCTGGCCCGGGCCTTTTATTAAACATTTAATATGTGGGTCAATACTTTTGGGCAGGAAGTGGCTTTACTGCCATAATTTCTTTATAACAAAGAATCACATGGATTGGACTCCTGAAGCATAGGCTTACCCTAAACATTACACAATAAATTCACAACTTTGAGTGCTTCAAGAAATGATTAACCATATATAAAAGCATTTGGATAATTGGATTGATTCAAAAATCGATATTGTGATCATATGAATAGCCATTATCAGCTACTTCATCATGTTCTCCTCAGAGCCTTTTAACCTGCAATCTTTCTCTCATTCTTACGGTCCAGGTAACATTTTTGCTGATTCAGTCCCTTAAGAATGAGGGCTGAAGCAATATTCGGCTGCATGCTAATGTGGGAAGTTATTTTATACTGGCTGAAAATGTGATTATCACAGTTAAAGTTGAGCATCAGGTGGTAAAGAGCGCTCAGATATTGGCTTTTCTGTTGCTACAGTATCAAAATGTTGATAGCAATTTCTTCATGAACTGTCAGTCAAGATTTTGCAAATGGGTTTATAAATGAACCCAGCATGTGATATTTTGTTCAAAACATTTCAGATATTGTAGTATTATCCAAATACAGCCCTGTATAAAATGCCTATGGTTTGCCAGGCATACAATCTGGATAAGAAGGCCCACATAAATGAACTACAATACACCACATATATTGAATGTAATAGACTTGTGTCAGAAATGCTATTCATGTCTATCTCTAGTCAAAAGGTTACTACTCAGCTCTTGAGAAGGGTTTAGACTGCCAGTGCTGCAAGGCTGTTCAAATAGCAGGTTAATCATGATTTATCTTTTGGACTTTTGTGGTATCGATTCTGTCTGACTTTCCAAGGCTCTTCTTTCTGGTTTGAACACTGGACACAAATGGGAGCACTGAGGATTATTCAGAACAGAGAAATAAGAACTGAATCTGAACAGCGATATTCTGATGAGAAGCTGTAGTATATGTGTTTATGACGTACTTAAAGGAACACTCCACTTTTTTTGAAAATAGGCTCATTTTCCAACTCCCCAAGAGTTAAATAGTTGAGATTTACTGTTTTCAAATCCATTCAGCCGATCTCCAGGTCTGGCGGTAGCACTTTTAGCGTAGCTTAGCATAGATCATTGAATCTGATTAGACCGTTAACATCTCGCTCAAAAGAGTTTCAAAGAGAAACCAAAGAGTTTCGATATTTTTCCTATTTAAAACTTGACTATTCTGTAGTTACATCATGTACTAAGACCGACGGAAAATGAAAAGTTGCGACTAGGAACTATACTCTCATTCCGGCGTAATAATCAAGGAACTTTGCTGCCATACCATGGGTGCAGCAGGTGCAATGATATTACGCAGCACCTGAAAATAGTCCCCAGCTATAACTAGCTATGATATAGGTCATTAAATATCGAAACTCTTTGGTCGTTTTTGAGCGAGATGCTAACGGTCTAATCAGATTCAATGATCTATGCTAAGCTACACTAAAAGTGTAAACTCAACTGTTTAACTCTTGGGGAGTTGGAAAATGAGCCTATTTTTTTTTTTTTTTTTTTTTTAAGTGGAGTGTTCCTTTCCTTTAAAGATCTATATCAATAATTTTCAATCCTAGTTCTGGAGCCCCCCAAACACTACACATCTTGGATTCAGCTCATCGGCTTCTTAGCAGAGCGCAAATATGGGAAACATCAGTTTTATGTATATAGCTTAAAATAAAATTGTACAGTAAAGTAAAAGAAAATAATAGTTTCTATGGACGTTTATTGTTTTTTGTTCCTGCATCATTCGAAAAAATATACACAGTTATGCTGTAGATCTGAACAAAAGTAAGATTTACAATTCCTTACAATCTAGTTGTCTTTCTTAACATTGTGATGTGATTGACTGTTTAGGGCCTCACTCGTAACTAATAAATGGTCTTGTCGGTTACGAGGGTCACTGAAGATGGTCTAGATATGCCTATTGATTTGTTGTCTGTTTTGTGCATGGGTGAGCAACTTCCTTGTTATCCGTGCTGAATGCTGAAGAGACATCATTGGCCAGTCTGGCAGCCCATATTTGTAAGAAACCATTTGGCCTATTTGTAGCTCTTGTCAGCCCTCCCATAACAAACCCCCTGCCTCAATCAATCAGTTTATTTTTAACGGCTTTACGTACTTTGGAACACAATTGTGCTTTTGCATTTAGCCTCTCAGTGTAAAGCAACACTTCACTCTTTCACAGAAGTGCCCTTTTTCAGTTCTCCTTTTTCCTTCAGATCAGAAATAATTAGCTTCTGATTGCGCTATGATTAACATCCCCACCTCCTGAGCAACTGGTCCAAGCTCCATAGAAAAATATGCGTTTTGTACAGTGAGATAATATCTGTCCAAACAGATTAAGGATGTGTCCAACCAGTATGTCCGCTTCTTCGGCGGGAGACCCTGTGCTCTAATTAAAGTCACATACTTTCGGAGAAGATGAGGTATTTGCATAATTACATTACAGAGCAGTGGCTGTTAATTTCTGATACACTTTGAAATGCCAAAGCTCAAAGGAACATAATTAGAAATCAGAAGTTGACCGATTTCTTTCAGTGTCCATTACTTCATAGTCTTGTTTCAGTGTGTTGCCTCATTCCACTTGCATTTGTTGAGTTGGAGCATAATGTCATCATTCTTCCCATCAGTGTTCATGCTGTTTTCAGGGTGTAGGCTTTGAACTGCTGAATCTGAGCTTTCTTATGTCCCTGTGGCATCCATCTGCCAGTAGACGACGTGGTGATAGTGCAGTCTTGCCTCTGGCTCCACACACAGGAAGACTCTCAGTTCTCTATATCTGTCAGCCTTCCATCTATACGCTTTGATCACACAGCTCTGGGATAGAGATCGCTTCTCTGTCGAGGGGACACACAGTTCCTTGACTGATATGAAAAGAGTTAGAAGTTAAATGCAGGGACAAGCGAAGGGTTTGGACATGTGGAAATATTCAATGAACAATCAACGCTAATCTTGTGTCAGTTTTTATTTCAATCTAATGAGTCTTGTTAGAAAGATCAGCTACCTTCCTCTGTCATGGTCAGTATACACACAGTACAGTGGCTCCAATGAGAATTTGGACATTTAAGCTACTCTCAGATAGCAAAATGTCAAACCAAGTGGCATTTATTTGGGGGGAAAAAAGCTTGCACAAGCACAATTTTAAAGAAAAACATTTGATAAAAAAAGTTTGAGAGAGAAGATTTTAAATTGTAAAACAATGGATGTACTGTTCAAACTTAAGATAAAAATGGTTTGGACACTTTCTGGTTGTCAGATTCACCAGATTCTGCATTAACCAGGTTTGACAAGACAGATTTGTCTGTCCACACTGCACAAAAACACTATACACTAAGTCACAAATTACAGCCAAACAGAAGTGTTCTTGCTGTTTGCACAGCCTGAAATGTTTATATTCTAGGAACATGATCATCTTCCTCCTTCTCCTTTATTCAGCTTATCCAATAAGAATGTCACATAATGAGAAAGAGTCATCATTATTTGTTATTCTTACTATCATTCACAGATGAAGGCATGGGAATTTTGAAGGCACAGAGATATCTACATAACTCTATTCTTTTATCTGCCTTACAAGCCTGAGCAGGACCTGAGGGAGCGAGAGATTCGGTCTGATTTAACTCCTCTTTGTGAATGACACGGAGAGATCAGGTTGCAGAAAGTGTGTGAGACAGAGAGGGAATATTTTATTTAGCACCGTCACTTGCTGTTTCTACCTTAGGGAAGCTCAAGCTTTGCTAACATCACACTTGGTCAGATGTGAGATATGAGCGTGTAAGTAACAAAACAAGAGGTAGATGAAAACCTCAGCAGGTTTTCACAGCTTTTAGTCCATGTTTGTTAGAGTTGAGTCATTCCACATGGGAAAACCAAAAATACTGATGACTCATCACTCAAGGTACACTATATTGCCAAAAGTATTGGGTCACCCCCTTCTAATGAACATGTTTGACTACTTTAGTAATTTCTATGAGTACAAATCTTAATGTTAAAACATATAATGATATTCTAGGGAATTGTGTGCTTCTAATGTTATAGCAACAGTTTGGACAGGACCCTGTTCTATTCTAACATGACAGTGGCTCTGTGTATAAGGCACGGTTCAAAAAGACATGATTGATTCAGTCAGTGTGGAAGAACTTGACTGGTCTGCAGAAAGCCAAGTCCTGATCCCAGCTGAACACCTCTGGTGTGACTTTAAATACAGACCTTGAGCCAAACACCAATTACTAGTATAGACACTATAAGGACAAAAGTGTTGGGACACCCCCTTCTTTAGAACAGAAAAAGGCACTAACAAAACTATGGCAACAAAGATGGAAACATAATTCATGTATTTCAAAATCATGAATTTCCATTTCTGTTGCAACAGTTTTGGACGTGTCTAAAATGACAGTACCCTTATGTACAAGTCATTGGTGTTTGGTGATGAGAAAGGTCTGAATTCGTATGGTACCGTCATGCCAAGATCAAAACAGTCTATGAGAAGGAAAGTTACTGAGACATGTTATGTTATGAGTCTAAGTTTCATGCCAACGGGCAAATACCTGGTAAATATGGGGGTACACTTTTTTTTTCACAGAGCACAATTGAACTGAAGGCATTCTTGTTGAAGAAAATACTTAAAAGACAAGTTATCACTGTCATTTGAGAAATTAATTATAATCTTCTCCCATCAGTACTACCAAAATAAACTTCCAGTATCAATATACCCATATATATTGAAAAATAGGACAAAATGTTTCATGGGGTGCACTTATTTTTTCCACAGTATTACATTTAATTGCAATGTCCTGTCAGGTCAGATTAGGTAGTGCTTGCATGCAAGGCTGCAAAAATACCACATCAGTTTCAAGAGACCTGCACATGGCAACAACAGCTATAGAAATAAGTGTTCCAAGACTGTAACAGCATATGTGAATAGATGTAGTTAGATAAGAGGTCTTAATACGTTTGTGCTGAAAGGTCCTCATAGATATGCTATTGACATAATTTAGAACAATTTTGATACTGAAGTGGTATAAACTTTAGATCCTATAATGGCTAATCAAAAGTGGAAATTGTCTGCCTATGGTAAGAGGCCATTAAAGTCATAGACATCACTGCCTTTAGTGCCGGCTACTGAATCTACAGTACTATAGTGCGCTGTTATGTTAAAGGAATAAAATCACACAAAAATGGAAATTCTGTTATTTACTCCCCCTCCTGTTCCAAACCAGAGCAATTAAAAATTTGAACCAGGGAAAGAGCTACCTATACAGAAGGCCATTCCCCGGAAGTGGACTTAAACTACTCTAGAAATACCCGACTACGCCACCCCAGAGGCTAATATACTGGGGAATCGCCTGTTACAAAAATCACCAAAATGTCACAAGTTCAGTCTCAGCTGAGTCAGGAAACAAGACAAATAAAGTATAAAACAGCTTTATTGAAAACCAATAAGTAACATGTCCAGAATGCAAAAAAAAAAAAAAACACCCCACACAACAACCGTATGTGCACTCGCAGACCACAGCACGCCAAGTGTTGGAAGAAACCACCACCAAACAGAGAAAGGGGGGACTTGCCCCGCACACGATCAGTGGTTACCCCAACTCCTGGAGAGAAACCAAAACCAACATGAAATTACACCAAGTGTCTCACACAATGAATAATAATAATAAAAATAATAATAATAAAAAAAAAAGACCATAAAGTTACAAATAGCAATAAATTCTCAAAAAAAAAAAACTCAAAAGAAATAAATAAATTTAAAAAAAAAAGTTCAGATAACGAATTCACCAAAAAATTATAAAAAAAAATTTAAGCCAGAAAGAAAAAAAATACAAATTTACATAAGAACCATTACACAACGAAATAATTCAGCAGAAAAGCAAAACAGAACTGCAATGCTCACAAGAAGAAAAACAAAAAACAAAACAAAAAAACAGACCAAAATAATTGCATCCTTAGACCTTAAAAATACAAAACAAAACTCTGTGGCGACTGTTGGTTGGTCCTCCAAGACCGCAGAATGAAAAGAATACGCGGCAATAAATGTAAACAACGGCACGCAGAACTTCCGTTCAGCCGCTATTCTGAATAGCCAACACTGTGGTGAACGTACTGGCAGCCTCATGAGATGAACAGCTCTGCAGCACACTAGTTCAAGTCCACACACTCAAAATCTGCCGGCCTGGCAATAAATAGGCACCATGCCGTATAATGAGGCTGTCTGCACCCCACGGCTGCATGGGAAACAGCAACGCCAGTGTCAGTGTGCGAGTGTGCCGTCGACACGTCCCGACGAGAAACCCACTGCAACGTCTGTCAAGGCCTTGTCCTCCCCTTAAGCTTTTTAGCGGTTTATACAGCTCACGGTACACAGGAAACTCCATGTGGTAAAACCAAATCCCATACAACATACTTTGCAACAGTGCGACGCAAGGTTCTTCAGTCCACACATTTACACACTCCCGCGCCACGCCGGAAATCCAATGACGTCACTCGTAATGGTAAGACGTGTATTCCTAAAACACCCACCACTGCCTTTATAGGCCAGACAGGCCACGTTAATCAAACAACAAGCCCCCTCATTCCACCAATTCGTAAAGAAAACTACTATCATCGGCTACACATGTAAAAGAGGACAGAATTTTAATTTTCATCCCTTTAACAATCAAATGTTGTCAACAACAATATTTTTCTGTTAAAAAAATCAATTAAAATGAAGGCAAATGCGATTTCATTTCAGTCTACACAACTAGGAAAAGTGGGTGCAACACACCTGACAGAAACCTCAGTGACTATGACAAGTGGAGCAGCCAGTTACTGCCCTCCTTGCCACTCGTGGTGAGAGATTTGAGGGCAATGTTTCTTCCAGGCAAGCAGTCCAAGATTGAGAGCACACAGGAAAGGAGAGTCAAATGTGACTGCTCATTAGTTTGACTAGCCTCATGCAGGCAGGTAGAGCAGAGAGCTAGCCATTTTACTGAAGTTGATTCCCTGGGGGCAGAGCAATGCCAAGCTGTGGGAGAAATCCATGGTTCTGCAGGGTTGTGAAAGAGTCCTCAAACTACATTTAAAGCTTGAGCCATTCAGTGTATGTCATATTCGCTGGAGGTTTTCTTATTTTGTATTCTATGCACAAGTTCCTTATTTCTCCAGTTTCACAACTAATGCAGATGCTTTTTATCCATCCACAGGAGCTATGCCTACAAGTTAAAGGAATAACTCACCCAAAAATAACAATTCTGCCATTATTTACTCACCCTCATGTTATTCCAAACCTGCAGCTGTTATTTTTTTCTGTGGAAGACTTAAGTTGAAGAATTAGTTTTTAAGAATTAAGCTCCTGTTCATATACAACAACAGTTCAGAATAAAGTTTTTACTGATGTGACTGCATTCTGAGGAACATTCAGTTGGTTGCTGTTGTTCATTTTTAAACTTAATATTGTCAAAATGTACAGATTGCTTAGTTAAGGTTGCTTGCTGAATATTTTGAAGCTGTGAATGCGAGTTTGCAGTCTGTACTGAATGTGATACGATTAAAAAAGGTCTTGTTGTCATGATGTGTCAAATATTGTTTCCTCGTCCAAGCCTCTATTCCATTTCAAGTGAGAATACTATCTCAAAAGCTGTTTATAAGCACTATTCTTTTATAATACAATCTTAAAAAAATAAAATAAAATAAAAAATCTGGGTGTACGCTACAGTCTTCTGACTCATGGTGTTCCAGACACTAATATTTTAATGATTCAGAAGATATGAATTATTGTGGCCAGTGGAGATTTCAGTAGATATATACTCAATAGGTTACAATCATGACTGTTCAGTAGTACTACAGCACAGCCTAAGTCTACAGGAACACCATTTGTTGTTTTCTTTTGAAATTTGATAGAGCGTTTGCACCCGGAAACTGTGACGGGTAACATCAGAATATTCATTTTTATGTAAAATAGAACTGTTGCGCTATATATAACTTTGAGATATTTCTGTTTTTCAATTTTCAAGGCAGTAACCATGCTATTTTTGCAACATATTACATTATTGGATTGTACATATTTGCTTACAAACATCTACATGCTTGTTTTCCAATCAAAACCTACAGTTCAGAGTTCCAGAAAAGCATCTGGCTGAAGAAACGCATCAAGTGGCTAAATAAAGAAAAAGTCAAGATTGAGGAAAGACAAACATGAGAAACCCAGACCTAGTTATCATTGCCTTGCTGCTCAGCTGTGTAATAGATGGTACCGTCTACAGCCAGGTAACCTGCCGCAGAGCCACATCTCGTGAATGGCACACTCAGCCAAAGAACATCAGCGTGAGGTGGACCCTCATGGAGAACACCTGCAGCAACTTGACCCAGTGCTGGAATAGACAAACAGAAACAAATGGACGCTTGTGGACAACTGGGCCATATCACTTTCCTCAGCTTTGCCCACTGGAATTTCAACTTGGAGACGTGATGTTTGTTTCTGCTGACAGAACGCTGGAACAATATGGTGTCCACCTAATCAATGTGTCCAAAGATGAGTTTGAAAATTGCTTGATTTTAGAGCCACGAAAGGAGCAGTTGATGATTGCCAACAGTATTAATGGCACTTTGCAAGTGGAATCGAAATGGCTGACGTCTGGTATGAATTACTTCATGGTCGTTCATAGAGGCAGTAGTCATCTGTGTAGGTTTGGCCTACGCATTGCACTTCTGGTAAAGCCTCAGTACTGCCAGAGCTCACCTCTTCTCCGTCTGTGTTCGGGAAATGGTGAATGCAGAACTACATTTAAAGATGATTCATTTAGCTGTCGGTGCCACAAACACTTTTCAGGACATTATTGCGAGAACATTGATGGATGCTATGAACAGCCATGCTTAAATGGAGGCACCTGTCTGAGCAAGAGAACAGCCTACACAGATCTCCCACCTTATGAATGTCTTTGCCCAGCTCCATTTACAGGTGAGGAACTCTATAGTTTGCCAAAAATAACATGTGTCTATTATTTAATACAGCTTTTGCAACTTAAAGGCATATTACAAACTCAATGCAAGTTACGCTCAATTGACAGCTTTTAATTCTTTAAAGACACTTATTTATTATTTGTCATAATTGCAAGTGTTCTACATTTAGCACTGTGCAATTATTTCAGAACTAGAGCCTCTATGGACCATTTATTTGAATTAGCATTTTTAAAATGATTTTATCCCCCCACCATCCCTTTAGTTCTCTAATCATGGTAATTATTCTCATATGTTTGTGTGCCACCTGAAAGCATTCTCTAATTGCGTGATACTTTATAGTTTTCCTCCTCCTACCATTTAATTTTCTTCTCCCAGTCTTGCTTGTCAATAAAATCGGCATCCAAATATTGTTCAAATGTTGGTCTCTTGGTGAGCACCAAGGAGAGTGGAGTATTCATAGTGGTGTAATGTTGTCATACTAGCTAATGTGGTTTGTTTTTATGTCTGCTGAATAATTCATTGTATTTCTGTTAGAAGCACTGGAGGCGTTCCTTAGAGACCGCTGGGTAGCATGTTATCACAACTAGGCCAGTGTGATCTGAGTCACATTAAAGTAGCGAACCGAAATTGATCACAGTTGGTAAATATATCATAACCAAGTCACTCGCTCCATCTTGAGCTCAAAGACATTAATGTTTTGAATACATGCCTTTCCCTTACACAATTTATTGAACCGTTTCGATACTGAAAGCGAATACCCTGCACTTAATAGCATTCAAGCACAATTTTAAAATTCATCTTAACCTACTTAAGTATTATTCATTCAGTCATTTTTTACCATGTCATGTATCACTGCAATCTCTGGAAGTAATCTATAACAATTTTAACTAAATTAAATATTTCATCATGTTTCATTTAATTATTATTTAATTTATTTAACAAATAATTTTGTATTGTAGTGTCAGGGACATCATGCACTCATTATTTTTGAGGGGGCACGAGTAAAGGGAGTGGGGGGGGGGGGGCTCTCATGCTTATCATGTGACACACAGCAGCCACATACCACTGTATAACTGATACAGGCTTATGTCCTACTGAAAAAACAAACAAACAATAAAACCATCACAGAAAATGTTAATGGTTTCCACCACAAATACTATTACAAACAATACAAACCATCAACATTTAACCATTCAAAAAGGGTTTTCTGTAGTGTGTTTTGAGACATATTCCATTAGGATTTATTGGTTTTAACAAGCCACCAATAGAGGGTGACCAATTATCAATAGAGACAAACAGGGTCCATTACAGTTTCCAGTAAAACCAATACTAATTTTGTAATGGTGTCTATTGTTTTTTTTTTTCAGCAGGGGTTTTATTTATTTTATTTTTTATTCGATAAATCCCTAAAATATTTTGCACCTTTATAGATTGTTATTTGGTCTATGGGCGATAGGCAAAGTAGCCTAATACTGTAGGGGAGAGCGGGGCACAAAGTAACACTTTTTGACTTTCTCAAATTGTGTGAACCAAAAAAATGTTTTTTTTTTAAGTAACGACCAAGCGGCCAGCGGCATGAGCTGATCATAGCCTATATGTTTGATAAATTTAGCCTTCTTATTACAATCTTAATCATAATCAATAAAGATGCATTTCTCTCTAAAGGCGCGTCTAATGAGGAAACGGCGAGTGAGGATCAGCAACTTAATCCTTGCAACACAGACTCAGAAAACATTAGTTTATTAGTAAATAATTCAAATATCTCCTTACTATTTCCCGCAGACACATTCATGGTTATGTTTGCTGGGGTTTTGCAGCAAGCTTTAGCCTATTGCTTGCATTTGAACGCAGAACTATTCATCTGCGCCGAAGTCACTTGCGCACGCTGCTGCGGGACACTAAACACCATCGAGCTGCTCTCAGTGGCGGCACGGTCTCCTGTTGTTTCCTAGAGGCGTAAAAAAGTCGGGGCCCATCGGGCCCGGGCCGAAATGCAAGGCTCTAGTAATGACACAGCAACAGGTTTATTTAGGCTGTTGTCTCTTTAAGACCTCATGCACAGATCTATGCTTAATTTTCTTTTTAGGAGCACTTGTCCTCCTAATTTAAAAAAAATTAGGAGCACCTGTAACGGCTAAAACTATGTATTTGAATGCATCACATTATTGCGCGGTGTGCCCTTTAAGAGACTGATCACTTCATTTATAAGGTGCACTATATGGTGATGACGTAGAAAGGACTACATGAGAACCACCACGGATGGTAATTCTGCTCTGCCGTCTTGTTATTATTTTGTCTTTACTTTTGTTTGTAACGCCAAGAAAGAGTTAATCTCTCATGTATGAGAGGAGCGCGTTTAGTACCAACCATTAAAATGTGTGGGACACCAAGTTTTCGTTTTCCGTCTCTTTCATTTCATGGATTTTAAGAGTTATCCGGGTCAGAGCGTTACACACTCTCTGATCAATAATCAAAAATTAGCCTTCCTAATACAAGGTGAAATTTCACTCCTTAAAGTGAATTACAGGGACATTATCTTTTTACCTTTGTAATGGCATTTTTCTAATCTTTTATGTCAAATTCAAAAATATATATTTATAAGCTTTTTAAAACTTCCAATCAAAACAATATAAGGGGGAAGTGGTGTGTGGCCAAGTATGGTGACCCCTATTTGGAATTTGTGCTCTGCATTTAACCCATCCAAGTGTACACAATAGTGAACATACACCCGGAGCAGTGGGCGCCCGGGGAGCAGTTGGGGGTTTGGTGCCTTGCTCAAGGGTCTCACCTCAGTCGTGGTATTGAGGATGGAGAGAGTGTTGGATATTCACTCCCCCACCTACGATCCCTGCCGGACCTGAGACTCAAACCCACAACCTTCGGGTTACAAGTCCAACTCTCTATCCATTAGGCCACGACTGCCCTAAATAATGAGTAGAATAACACAAATAAGTTACCAATCATATGAAATTAGTATTAATAAAAAATTAAATACAGAGGTGGCAGAAGAACACAAAAGTGGCTTGTTTTTCATAAATTCATGTTGAGATGAATGTTTTAAATATAACATGAATATAGAAATATTAGCTAATTGATTTAAATAACTGAAATTATACGTTAAAATGGAAACTAAATCAATCATTCAATTGATTCGTTCGAACGGCTGATTCATTCATAAATGTAACCTAATACATAATAACCTTCTGTCACAATTTTAGGATTGCCATCTTATGCCAAAATAGGCCTAAATAAAAAAAAAAATAATAATAATAATAATAATACATTAAGTCAAGTCAAGTCACCTTTATTTATATAGCGCTTTTAACAATACAGATTGTGTCAGAGCAGTTAACAGTATCAAATTGGAGAATAGAGTGTCAATAATGTATAATAAAAAGATTAAACACTCAATTTTCAGTTAAAAGCATTTCATTATTGAATTCAGTGATGTCATTGTCTAGCTCAGTTTAGTTTAAATAGTATCTGTGAAATCAAATTGACGATAATCGCTAAAGAATCAAGTGTCCCCAACTGAGCAAGCCAGAGGCGACAGTGGTAAGGAACCAAAACTCCCTCTGTGACAGAATGGAGAAAAAAACCTTGGGAGAAACCAGGCTCAGTCGGGGGACCAGTTCTCCTCTGGCCAGGATATTATTGTTTATTTATTGTTTCAATTAAAATTTTAAATGAATAAATGTATTATGTTTCTATTTTTTTTATTGTTGCAATTTCTAACAATAATAGTATTATGTAGTTAGGTATTTTATTATATATTTAGTTATTTTGTTTTATTTTTAGTTTTATTGTATTTTTAGTCGAGGTCTTCACTGGGATATGTCCCTGGGGCTCATCCAGGTGTCCGGCCTCCGCTGATAATCAGGGCCGCAGACATCATCTCCCGGCGCCGATCCACCATCTGATCCGGACACGGACTGAGAAACAGAATGAGAAAGAAACAGACAAACATTAGCGTAGATGCCATTCTTCTTACGATGTAACGAGTACATCGTGTGTTATGAGGAGTGTTGCCGGTTCCGGTTGATCTAATTAATGCAGCCTAACAATCCTTTAACGGATTTGAATAATAGAAGTGTAGTAGTGTGTTATGTGTAAGCCAGCTTAAAGAAATATATTTTTAACCTAGATTTAAACTGACAGAGTGTGTCTGCCTCCCGAACAGTGTTAGGTAGATTGTTCCAGAGTTAAAAATGCTAAATAGGAAAAGGATCTGCTGCCCGCAGTCGATTTTCATATTCTAGGCAGTGTTGGGGGTAACGCATTACAAGTAACGCAAGTTACGTAATAATATTACTTTTTTCAAGTAACTAGTAAAGTAACGCATTACTTTTTCATTTACAATAAAATATCTGAGTTACTTTTTCCCCATTTATTTACTGACAGTGCGCTGTGTGAGCATGCTTTTAATGTAGTACTATACTAAGTGTGAATGTGCATTAATTCATCCCACTCGCAAAAAACTGATTTAGTATTTATCAAAATGAATATGACTATCAGAATATGACGCAAACCTGCAATAATTAAATGTTAAATAACACAAATGTATCTAATCCCATTTTATTAATCAATGTCATTGCTGCTGACCTCTGATGATCCAGTTCCACCAAACTAATAAGCAAACAACAATTGTGCTTCATTGTTTTTCTATTGCTGAAGTGTGTTGAACCACCTTCACCTGCGTTCTACTTTACAGACGTGAAATTACTTTTCCTTCAGTCTGAGGTTTATTCATTACACTTTTTGGTGTGAAAGAGCTTTTGCTATAAATAGAACTTCTTATATTAAAAACAATCAAGCCCTGCTCATATTTAAAATGTAACGCAAAAGTAACATAACACATTACTTTCCATTAAAAGTAGCTAAGTAACATAATTAGTTACTTTTTGGGGGGAGTAACGCAATATTGTAATGCATTTGAGAGTTTTGAGAATGCAGCAGAGGTGTACTGAGGAGCTAAGCCATTCAGGGATTTATAAGTAATTAACAAGATTTTAAAATCTATACGATGTTTGATAGGAAGCCAGTGAAGTGGTGACAGAACCGGGCTAATATTGTCATACTTCCTGGTTCTATAAGGACTCTAGCTTCTGCATTTTGGACCATAAAATGCAAAAATTGTGTCCAAGAGCCAAGATCCTTGCTGTATCCGTGAAACATGAGAGTAGGCAGAACGGCCGTCTGTGAAAATGGAAATTTTAAGTCTCGAGGGGGAAATCATAAAAGTAGTCCAAAGGAATAGTCTTCTGAAACGATCTGAATGTTTGTGGGAGGAACAGAATGAAACGTGTACATTTTCAGTCAAATCATATGAGGTGACGTTCAATTAAAAAATTGGGCCTTTGGAGCCAGGGCTTTTGTGCTCTGACTGCAAACAGCATTGGTTCACGTGTGTCACATGACCAATTGCTTCGGGCACGTTTTAAAAAGAGCGACGGCAGACAGCAATGCTATCTGTAAAAAAAAAATAATAATAAAAAAGGCTTAAATTTTACTCTCCTCCTCACACGGTGCTATCGTATGAATTAAGGAGCTTGGGATGTTGTTTACCATTTTATAGACTACATTTACGACACTTTTTATGTTTTACCGAGCTTGGCATTTAACCACCTTCCACTTTCCTTGTATAGCAAATACAAAATGCCTGGATAATAATACTGCATTGGAGCATTTATTTATTTAATATTTGTTGATATTTACAATGTTTGCTTTATAAGTTCGAAACATACTGCACTATTTAAAGTTTAGCAAACTTAATATTTCTGTAGTTATATTACTAAAGGTAATATGGCGTTATTGAATGGATTGCAGAAAGGCAGCAATCTCTCTAAAAATCTTTCACATTGTTATACATCAGACTGTTCAAGAATCAGATAATGTACTGAATAAATGTGCATGAATTCAATGTAATGTCTATATTTTCACACCCTATAGGTGTCAACTGCTCTGAAATCATTGGACATCAAAATTGCGGTAAAGGGTGCAAAGAAGGAGCTTGTGTACAAGTCTCCTCAACTTCCTACAGATGTGAATGTTTCACAGGATATACAGGCAAGTATGATTTCAGTTTTTGCTTAAAATCAAAAACATTCAGTTAGAAGTCTGTTTTAGAAAGCCACTGCAAATTATGCACTTCACAATAGAGCGATATTTCTTCTGAGGTCCATTAATGGATGTTTAATTTTTTACTGTTTGGCTTCATTTGACTCATTATGTTTTGATAATGAGTCATGTGATTAATGAAGGGTCATTTTGGGTGCCTTCACAATGGCAGCGCAATTATGCAAACTCAAATCTGAGTGAGGCTTTTTCTATCTCTGCTCACATTAAGCTGTCTTTCCTAAGTGAAGAAGCAGATTTGAAAAATGGAACAATTGAAGCCTTCATTTAAGAAAGTCTTCAGAAGATATTTGGTGCATAAATGGCCAATTAATTAATAAAGGCTTTGGCTGTGGCTTATTTGAGTTATATGCTCAGGTTGATAAAACTCATGAAAGAGGCCTTTCCTGTAGAAAAGAGACAGAAATAAACAATTTATGCTCCTGTGTCCTTCCCAATCTGTTTATAAGGCACGACCATGACATGCTTTTGGAAAGTAATGATTCTCATTTGCTTCTGTAAAACCATTGCTTGGCTAATGAGCATCTCACCCACAAATGTGTAACAAAAGTTTCAACGTCCCTTGGGTGTTCCTGATAATAACATCATGATGAAGTCTCCAGTCTGAGGTCCAGGTGGCCTTTGCTTGTTGATTAATTGAATTTTGTGTAGCAGCAGTTTGTTCAAGCAGATAGCAGCCTTTAATGTCATGCCTACAGCTTTAATGCAGAAGAAAAATGTCTAGTTTGTCTGACACAGATTTAGGACTATCATAGTTTATGATGACTTTCCACTCGAGATTCACCACTCACAGTAAAACGGCCATGGAACACTTGTAATCTGCATCACGAAAACTGGCCTCTTTTGAGAATACCATCAGCTTCAGTGTTTAAAAAAAAATTAATATGATTTTTCAAGGGTCTCTAATGCTTTCAGACAGGCAGCATCTTTTTTGAGGATCTGACTCAAATCCTTTTAGTTGTTTGTAAGTAACAATTTCATGTTTGCCAACCTGATCCACACCACATAATTATTTGGTTTGGTTAAAAAAAAAGGTCAAATTGCTTAGGAAAGATTTAAAGTTTATTATTAATTAATACAAATGTATTATCATATACATTATACACATTTTCATGCTGTTCACTTTATTTAAACAATTCATTTTTATTTAGCGCCACTGTATCAGGTGGTGCATCAAACATGATCGCTTCATGTTAAGTTGACTTAAAACAGATACTCTTTGCCGTAACACTGTGTTTACATTCTCAAACAACCTGTTTCAATCAAGTAACTCAATCAAAAAAGGCAGTCAAAAAATGAATTTTGCTGCTTCTTCAGTTTATTTAAGGAAAACACATCAATTATTCACCCAGTTATTGAATAGTGAATATACATGAATGTGTAAATACAGTTAAGCATCTGATGTTTATGTTGTATGATTTTAGCGTCACACAGCTTAAGAGTTCAGCACTGCGGTAAAATGTGACAGCTTTGAGTACCTTCATATTTGCTTGAGTGTAAAGTTCACTTTTGGACATCAATTCTTTCTGAAGTATTCAAAAAATCTTTTTGGGAATAAATTATTTGCGTCTGATTTGCCTTTACCGCAGCTTCATTTTACTAATGATTCAGCTCAATTAGACAGAACTGTTGCGCTTTGACGTCAGAACATCAACACAGTCTCTCACATATTCTTGGAGCACCTTGTAAGGAAGTGAAAGTAACTGGTCTCCAGTTCTGCTCTGTTTGGGCCCCCTGTGGGGCCAGTAGCTCTCTGACTTTGCCCAAGCTGTCACCCCATTAATCATAGTGAAGTTAACGGCTGGCCCGGTAACGACTGCCCTTACGGACCAAAGCCTACACACACATAATAATGAGCCCCACACGTGGGACACTTCAAATGAGATTTTCTTTTGATTCCACTCTCCTGTGTACCTTATTCAGACTGCTAGGGGTGTTTGTATCCGCATGTTACAGAATTAATAGGACATGCCCTATTGGATACACTATTAATTTTGCTATTCACCTGCCCCATGGTTTTTGTGGAAATTCAAATGGTGTAATTGTCTTGTTTCTGAGTGGTTTTAATAGGTTGGCTTCTGATTTGGTTGGGTGATATCTCAAGGTAGTGCACAGCAGGGTGTTTCATATCACCGCTTTTATGATTTTCATCAACCTTCATGAAGTCATCAGCCTTTATCAAACATTGAATCATGTACCTATATGATGCATTACTATTTCAAAGACCTCCTACGAGGAAGGGTTTCCAATAAAAGATAGTTCTTGTGGAAGAATAAAATAATATACTGAGGTTGAAGTTTTTATAATGTCAAGAGGTTTTCATTTTCAATTTCCCACTGTGGATCCCAGAGAAACACTGCAGAGAGACGTACAGTTATACTGACACCCAATGGTGTGTCCTCAAAAGCAGTTGGGCGCCTCTGGGACTGATGACCTTTGTATCATCCTGTGAGCTTAACACGCTAGAATATGCTTTAAAAAACTGAACGACAAAAGGAAAGGAAAACACAGTAACAAGGAAGATAAATGAGTTAGCTCCTGCTGAGGAACATGGAGGGAAAAAAAGAAAAAGCAAACAGACCACCACTAGGGAATAAAATCAAATCATGTTCACCTTGAACCTACAGTGCTGCATAGTCAAGTCTAAATTTAACCTGCGGGGAGCGGAAATCAGATGTTCCAATCCACGGTTACCTTAGAGGAACCGGCAGCCCAGATGTTCTCAGTCCAAAGCCTTCAGCCTGTTTGATTGGGTTGTTCGGTTCAGGGAAGATGGGGACTTAATTTGGACCCTTGAACTTCCACATTATTCCACGCGATATGAGCTTTATGTTCTAATTTTTCATCAGACCAAATGAGAGTCATGGGATGCTGCGCTGAGACTCTCAGTACTGTTGATATGCTGGAGCAATTGTCCGCTGTCATTGCAGTCGTAAAGTTTGAACATTTGTTCTCACTAAGCAGTCAGAAGCTAATAGTTATTATGAAGATGATTTGGAAGCTAAAGAACAGCTGTGTTAAATCAGACTAGTAATGTATTTTTAAAAAGAAATTGTTTCTACAATTGCATTTTTTTAAATTTCTTAAAAGCCCTATCAGAAACAGGTAGTGCCATAATAGGCACTGGTAAACAGAATAACATACTTTAATGAAATAACTAATGATATTCAGCTAAACAAAAGGTCCCGAGAGGGAATGTGTTATTGAAAACCCCAATCTGTCTGTGATTTGATCTTTGATGCAAACCTAGCATAAGTAAAGACAAACCTAATAAAGAAAAGGTGAAGCAAACGTAAAGAAAAGCTTAGATCAAAGTACATAAACAAACACTGACACAAAATTTCAGGTATAATTTTTAGCATTTACACAAAGTTTTCCCACAAGTGAGTTGTTGCTATGCTACAAAGTAACAAAGTTGCACTGTAATAAATTGCCCTGCAACTTGATGGATTTACAAATATGTTATCATAGTAACAGTTTGATTACATTGTGTTTCATAGAACTGTTGTAAAAATTTAAATAACAGGAAGAACTGGAAAATAAACACATTCATTTTATTCCACCTGTTTTAAGACAAAATTACAGACTTACTGATGAATCTTGATTTCATCAATGTGATTTTATGCACAAATACGTGCATACACACAGTTAGCGAATGAAACCCAGTGTCTAAATCAGAAATGCTTTGACAGAACCATGTGTTTTTATTAATTTTAATTATGATAATTGTATAGTCATTCATTCTCAATAAATTCTTTCATTGCAGGTACTTACTGTGAGCGAAAGAGGCTCCTCTGTGATTCAAACCCATGCTGGAATGACGGTCGCTGTGAGGAGACTGCTAATGGATATGTTTGCACATGCCCAGGGGGCTTCACAGGCCTCAACTGTGAGACCACCACTGAGGCTGACAGCTACTGCAAGTCTAACGGATGTCAACTGGACGAAGCTTGCACCACAGACAAACTTGTGAGGCCTTTTCCTTTTTTTTCTTACATTGCTCATAATCATGTTTTTTTTTTTTTGCCTGAGAGAATGTGATTAATTTGAAATGCCATGCAAATTTCTGTGACACTCCTGAAGCAGATCAGCCTGTGTCATGTTGAAGGTTACAATAACCATTAATAATTGTTTTGAAAGCAGAATGGGTATGGCATATGTAACTATTTTTTTGATTGCACTTGAGCAAGCTGTTGCATATTCAGTATAGAACAAAAAAAATTAATTATGGGATATTTGGGTGGTGATGGCACAGTGGATAAGACACATGCCTTTGGTGTGAGAGACCCAGGTTCGAATCCACTGTGAGACACCAATGTGTCCCTGAGCAAGACACTTAACCCCTAGTTGCTCCAGAGGCGTGCGACCTCTGACATATATAGCAATTGTAAGTCGCTTTGGATAAAAGCGTCAGCTAAATGAATAAATGTAAATGTAAATATTTCTGCCATGTTCACTTAGAAATGTTTCCCTGGATTGTTACAGTTACAGTCTGCTGCTCGTGAGCCATTATTGTAATGAAGAGATGAATTTAGAAGAAAGTGGGCCAGTGGCAGACTAATTGTCTGATGTGACCTTCATTTACTCGGTAGTGAAATTCAGCACATAGGCCTGTCCTTAGCAGATTCTCATGAGATGATTTAACCATTTGAGAGCATGGACAGTAAAGATAGACTTTAATCTCTCTCTAACACACATACACACACTCAGACACATTAAATTGATTTGTTTGACATTGATTTGGTCTGTCTGAGACATCCTCCTAAGAGAGCTCATCTGTATGAAAATGAAATAATCCTTCACGCCACTCTAGATCTGCACCGATGCTTATACCGGTGGGAGTCTCCGTCTTTCATCTGGGATTGTTCTCTGCTTCTATTACTCATTTTTGAACGACTGAGTCAGAAATGTTATTGATGTCAGGATTGGTTAGTGCAAGTCTGAGAGCAGAACTGGCTAATGACTTGTCTATTGTACTGCTTTTTCAGTTCTGGATGCTCCAGTGCTGGTTATTTCCTTGTTTTTTCATGATCAGTTAAAAAAATGAAAATTTTAATTTAATTTTGTTTGTCCTGTAGGCAGATGTCCAAGGTTAACAACAGGGTGTATGTGCTGTTGCCAATGCCTGTGTCCAATCTAGTCCTGTTCTGTTGGTCTCAAACTAGGAAGCGACAATGTCAGTGGTTGCAGAACAGGATAACAAACACAAACTAAATCACTCAAGTCTTCAAACAAGTTCATGGGCTGTTACTTTATTGTCTCACCGTACTGCTATGCAGTCCATTATTTTATATTAAATTAAATGATTTCATTAACAAATATAATATATAATATAATCACTTTTGTTTTATGTCAGACCATTAAATCAAGGCCAACTTGTGATGGTGTAAAACTAAATAAATTACTTGGAATGTTTAAATTTGTTATCAAAAGTAGGAGTAAGACTCATAAATAAACATTGCCTATTTGGATATTTGTATATTATTCTTTTATTATCTGTGTCCTGTCCTGTTGCTGTCTTTCTGTTGCACTGTGGAGCTTCTGTCACTACAACAAATTCCTTGTATGTGTAAACATACTTGGCCAATAAAGCTCATTCTGATTCTGATTCTAAAGACTATGATGAACTATGTTTGTTTACGGCTGGGTTACATAGCCGGTTACTGTGTTTGGCTTTCAAATGACTGGAAACGCGAGTTTGCTGATCTCCTGGGACGAGCCCCTGCTCTGGCCAGGCGCCAACTCTATTTTGGTGGAAAAGTGTTAAGTGATGCAAATATAGAGTGTTCAAGCTCACCTTAGTGTGTGATTAGATTTAAGCATGTTTCTCCACTTGACATGTAACTAACCTTCTTTGGGCTGTTTCTTTTTCTTTGATACAGAACTCCACATGTATTTGCGCAGACCTGGAATGTTCGGAGCAGGCGGAGGTGTGTGGCACTTTGCCCTGTCTCAACGGTGGCATCTGTATAGTTCAGAATGGCCAGTATCATTGCAGGTAAGAATGCATGAAGATGTATTAGGTCAGATCCACAGGATTGGCATTACTGATTTTTATGGAATTGCGGAATCCAGACATAAAAACGGAATTTACAATATAACGTTGAATGTGACAAATTTCGGATAGATAAATCAAAAGTAGGTCAGCAGAGGTCAGAGAGAACAATTCGGGTACAGCCGGATGGCTCAGTTAGTGCAGCTTCTCCAGAGCGGAGTGTACAAGCTCTGATGATGACACAGCTATTTCACGATTGGCCAGACTCAGTGATGACAACGATAAAGTGCGTTTCATGTTTATTCTGACACCTTCAGTTCCCCAAATGCTCCCAAAGCAGGGTTTTTATAACAGTGGAATTTATTTCATGTTCTCTTAATGCTGTATTGTGTCATGCTTATCAAAATAAAACTGATTACCAATATAGAGCACACTTTAATGGTATTTAAATACCAATTTGCTGAACTTAATTCTTTTATATACAGGCACTGTTTCTACTTGCTGCAAAAGACTAAAATACCTGGTCTTTTCTTCTGTAGACTTGTTTGGTTGATTGGTTGGTTAGTCCCTGTTCATGGTTTCTTGTTTATATTTTAGTGATTCAAAATAATTTCCACTTTAATTTCCTTGCCCCATGTTTTCTGGGGAAAAAAGTAAGAGAATAGGATTTCACATTGATTTTTTTACATTGTCTTAAAAATAGCCAGTCAGAAATATTCTCCTTCTGAACCATTTTGTGCCTTTGAGTTTGATGATGTCTTTGATGACCAATCATAGTATCTTTTCATAGTTTGTTAATGAAATATATTGATTTTAATTGAATTAGATCAATAGCTTTGTGATGAAACTCTGAATATCATGTATGCTGTGATTGTGTGTTTCTTCTATGATTTTACTGGCCAGAAATAGAAATACAGTCTGTAGACACTGAAATGTTCATTAAATTTCCAGTGGTAAGGTTCAATATTCAGCCTGTGACAGCTTTTGAATTACTTCCTGCTGATAATGAGGGAATCCGCTACAGTTTCGGCTGCTTTATGAGTTCTTCCAGTCCTTGGGGGGTTCATAGCTATGTCTTCTCTTGCTCCTGCTCATCTTTCTAGTTTTTATTAGCAAAGATCACTTGAATCAATACATTTGATGGCCCCTCTGACTAAATGACAAACGGAAGATAAGATAGGGATTGAAAGGGGAAAAATGAATAAAAAATTGAAGGAAAAGCATGATTAGAGGATGAGTGTGTGTGTGTGTGTGTGTGTGTGTCTGTGTGTGTCTGTGTCTGTGTGTGTGTGTGTGTGTGTGTGTGTGTGTGTGTGTGTGTGTGTGTAAAGAGAAGGAGAGATAAAATCAATAGCATTTGGTCACCTGGGAGTCTGTGTTAATAATTGATTGATCTTGCCTGTTTGTGACAGAATAAGATCTCTGAAGTCTTATCACAGCAGAAGGAAGGCTAAGATCTCACTAAGGCCAAAGAAACAAGAGGATATTCTCTATTTATGAAGCATGTGTGCCAGAGGTTGAACATTTAAAAGACATGCCTGTCATGCGTTTGCTTAAAAGCATCTTTTAATATTCCACAAATGTCACCAAGAAGCGTGATGGTCATTATGAGACACCTGTGACATCTAAAAACAAGCAGAAAAGTGTCTGCATTTCATCATATCATCAGTGATTGTTACTCTGGGTCATTTTTACTCTTAGAAGTCTGTTTTTATATGTGGCAACGGTTAATGTATTCTTCTTGTAGATGCCGACAAGGTTTTTCCGGAAAGAACTGTGAAGAAATAATTGACTTCTGCAAGCTGCTCAATATTAACTGCCTGAATGAGGGATTGTGTCTCAGCCTAGTTGGAGGATATAATGTAAGTAACCTAATTTTTCGAATGGTTAATTTGTATGATAAAATACATTAAAACTTAATTTCAGATAGCGTACATTTCTTATATTACTCCATTATGAGAAGGTAAATCAGAAAACTTAGAATAAATGCATATGCTTTGGAAATACAAGAAATGTTGGTGGAGAAATGAGCTCTCTCTATATAGTATATACTGTATAGTTAGATTTTGTTCCTTTGATTTCCTACCCAAAATGACAATGCAAATAATCATCCCAACATGCCAACAAAAATCTCTGCCCATCTTAGTGGCTAATGCACGTCTATTAATTTCTAAGAGTTCTCAGTCTTGCAGTCACATTATAGCATCCTTGATTTATGTTTGTGTCTCAAGGTTTCAGCCATCCTCTTCTATTTCAATATCATCTTTCTGTCAACAGATCTGCCCTTTGAGTGATGTGTCACAGTTATACACTGTCAATTGATGCAGTCGCATCTGTTTTTGTTATGAAGTGCTCTAGAATATGCGCTTCACATGAACTGATTTACTTCAAGTGCAATTTGTTAAACTATCAAAATAGGTTGTTCATATGTGGGGATCTGACACAGTCATGCAAATCTTTGTATGTGTGAATATAAATGCTGTTTTGATATAATGGAAAAAATACTTTTGAAGCAATGAATAACCTATTATTGATCCTGATTTTAAATGGGGGGAGAAAAAGGATTCAAGTTTGGAACATGCTGGTGAACAAACAGTTATTTTCATTTTAAATTTGTAAATATGAAGTTACATTTCATTAATCAGATTATTTAAATGTTTATTTTACAGGTATAAAAAGCACAAAATGAGGCCTGAAAAAATATCTACATTCTCAAAAATGAAGGGAAAAATAGTTTTTGAGTATGTCAGCATTAACTTTGAAAGATGAAGTAAAAGTTCTCTATTTTATGTTACAGTAAGCTGATAATGTTCCGGGAAGCACAAAATGTGTTCTTGAAGACTTCATGGCTGATATATATGACTTAAAATAACTTGGCGAGGGAAAAAAACGACTTGAGAAAACTGCAATACTGTTTTGCATTGGAATTGTAAAGCACTCTTTCTCTGCAGAAGTGTCTGCTATTTATATGAACACTGGTTATTATAAGAGCTAATTTGGTTAGTGTGTGGTTTGGAGACATCTGGTTGTTTAATTTCTAATCACTGTCATCCTTAATTAAAACTTTGACATAGTCCAGAAAACACATTTCTTCATTAGCAAATTGGTGAAGAATCTGTTTGTCATCAGGAACATTTTTCTACTTAAACTTCCTTTTCCCCTCCTTATAATTCTTGAACTCTAATATGCTAAATAATTGCCTTCTGAGTAATGATTCTTAGAATTGCCAAGGACTTAATTAACTAAGAACTCAGATTTAAGGATATTTAGTCAAACTTAATTTGTAGCCAGCAACATGCATAACATACATCAGCCTTTCATCAAAAACTCGAATGCATGTTTAACCAAATTATAAGTGTTTTTTTTTTTTTATTTAATACACAATTGTAGATGCATTTAGTGTTTTGCTGATTGACTGAATATCCAATAATTAAGGTTAATTACTAAAACGTCTTTTTTCCCCACAGTGTCTCTGTGCACCAGGATGGACGGGGGAGTTTTGTCAGTACTTGGATAACGCATGCTTAGCCTATCCAAACAGATGCTTGAACGGAGCTACTTGCATCAGTATGAGTCAGCCAACTGCACCCCCGCACTATATGTGCACCTGTCTCCCTGGATACACAGGTTAAAAGAAAACTATATCAACAAACTCTGGAATATGTTATCCTGATATATGTTTGAGTTTGCACAGAGTTTGGCAGCAGAAGCTTTTTAAAGCCATATTCAGATTGTTTTTTCTACAGTAGGATTGGAGAGGAGAATTATTGTCACGTTTTCATACCATGTCAGAGATTGCATAGAACAAAAATTGTTTTCTTATATATCAGCTATATCCATGGAATTATGAATGTAGAATATAAAATATATCTGCCAGCAACCATATGTGTTATTCTGGTGACATGTTTGAAGAAGTTACATGACATGAATCCCAAAAAAATGACTGAATTTGAAGCAAGCTGGATATAGAATTATATTTTGAATGAAAGAAAAATTCTTGAAATAATATTTTTCATATTTTAGGTTAATTTCATAGAATCCTCTACTTTACCCAAACCTCTTTAAGATAGACCCTAGCATTGATGTGTAACCAGGGCATATGTTCATATCAATATTTATTTTTAAATATAGTTTGTTGTAAACAGTGTGAACATTTAGTGGAATTGGTTGACAATTTAGATGCATGTTGTTGTTTTTCTGACAGTATTGAACTTTCTTATCTGTAGAGAGGAAAATATTCTACCTATCATAGAAAAAAATAGTCATATTTAGTCAATGATGTAATTATGTTTGTTACAAAATTTGTGTTAGGCCCATCCTTGAAATTGCTGTTCAGTAAATTACTCTTCTTGTCATTCAGCATCCTGTGGGCCACGGCCAGTTCTATTTAAATTCCAACTCACAAATTTGAAAAGAAGCCAGTTCTGAATTTTACCCTAGCCTGAATGACACAGTTTCATGTCCAACATCTATATCATCCACTGTAATGTGACTCAACCCGAGACGAGTCTCGCTGCCCTGAGGCATCTCTTTACCGTAACTCATCTTTGCACATTGCCCTCCTAACTGGATTATTCTATAATTTGTTTCATCATGCCTGCTAAATGAAGGGCAAATAGAGGTTAGAGAACACTTAATCTGTAAATCTAACTGGGAAAGCAAGATCTTTCATTAGCTTGGCCACCAGCGCATGAGCACAGAATGAACTATTTGCCTAAACAACCCAGAAACAAATAAACAAGCAAAACAAATGATTTACTGGATTTCATCAGTCGTGACGTGTTGATCTCGGTGGTATGCATTGCAGTTCAGTGGTTTGGCACAGGAAAATGTGACGTAGTCTTTTATAGGCACTTTACATGAATTATAGATCATCTACATTTCATGACACCTATAAACCGTAACATGTTATGAAGCTGTATTATTTGAAAAATGCCGTCCCTGAGAGATTTCTTTCGGTACCATGCAGCAGATCTCGTATTTTCAGTGGGATAATCGCCAGTGCTTCTGTGTCCTTGTTATCACCTCTCAGTCTCCTTGATGGCTCTATTTCCCATCTTAGCAGATGAAGAAATCCATCTTTCCCCATCCCAATCGTCAGCGACAAGAGGCACCTGACAATTTCTGCCTCTCTGTGAGCGGTATAATTTATTAGAATACTATTAGGAGAAAACATGTCACAGCTCAAACCTCAATGTTTTATTTAGTCAACTCGATGATGCTAACGATATCCCATCGATTAATTACCCCACAGACGTAAAAACGACCGTCCCTGTCTCATTTCTCACCATGGTATTGCCAGAAGGCCAATGTGAAATGTCAAGTGCTTTCATTATGATCTTCCCCGAAAAAGTCAGACGACATGTTGAGGGAAGATAATGCGACTTCTCCCACAGCAGAGAAAAGCGTTGGTGAAGCAGATTTTGCACTGGATAAGACTTTCAAATCTTTTTTTTCTACAGCTTGTCTTGCTTTTTCCACACAAAAATTTGATTGATTTGATTCCATGTTATGTTACTTGTTATGTAACTGTGTGGATGAACAACATTAATAGAGATCTGCCAGTGAGTTGGGAATATGACCTTTAGAACACTTCTTGGTTTGCTGTTGGATACTAACTGCTGTAAATATGAATATCAATACTGCCTATAAACACGAAAAATCTGAGATTCAGTGTCATATGCCCTATTTATGAAGTTGCCTAAGGTCAACCTAATTAGTAATTTTCAAGAAAAATAAATCATTTTATACATATTAGGTTAGCATAAAACTTTTTTATATATAGTGAACAAATTAGGATAATTTTTTGTAAGATTTTTATTATTTTTGGTGTTTTATGCATTTTTATTTCGATGGGACAGTATAGACCAATTATATTTCTATGGAGCTATGGAATAAAAGAATAAAAAAAGGTCAATTTGATTTTATATTTAAAAATTCTGACTTTATTCTCGCAATTCTGAGATTATATCTCACAATTCTAATAAGGAAAATCAACTCGTCATTCTCTCTTTTCCCCTCAGCTCTTTTGGCTTTTTTCCCCTCAGAATTGACAAACTCACTATTTTTGAGTTAAATCAAGTTATAAAGTCTGAATTAGGAGATATAAACTTAGTCATGCTGTAACTGCAGTGCTAATACAAGACGTCCCCTGTGAACAGCATATGTGAATATTGTGTAGACCAATTGTTTAAATCAAATTTATGCTTAAAAAGTAATCACAGCAGTTTCATCCATAGTATGTCCATTTAAACGTCTGCGTTTAGCTTCAAATGGCGTCTTTGACAACAGTATTCTATAAAAATTATTTGCATTCCAATTTTGACATCAAAAGGCACAAAAATATTTTTATTTTACCCGTTTACCTCCACTTGTTACCAGTGTTTTTCTGCAACCACTATGCGCGCAGCTGCAAGTGACGTAACTGTGACGTCTACTCTGAATTGGTCTATAGGTCGACAGCAAACAAAATTGGTGAGAGAGAGGGGAATGGGATCAGGAAAGGTCCACAAGCCATGACTCGAACTCGGAACATCCAAAGCGCAACAGTGCTATGTCAGCGCACTGCCCACGAGGGATTATTTTTTAACATAAAAATTAACGTCTTATTACATAAAAACCAAAAACAAAAACCCATACATTTTGGAATATAGTGCATTAGTACTTTTTGAAGCTTGACAGCAGTATGAGCCAAATGTTTCTATGAAAAAAAGCTATTTTAGAGCTATTTATATACTATTATGGTATGTATTAATGTTTTGAATTTTTTCAGTATTCATTTTAAAATGTGATTTTTAGCCATTTTATTACATGCTTTTGTAGTTTTTTATGTTATTGATTAGCATAGTTTTATTTTTATTTCAGTTTTAGCAGTCTTATTATGTTAATTTTTAATTTAATATAAAAAATAACCTTTATTTCAATGAAAACAATTTATAATAGTTTTAATTTTAGTTACCAATAATTACCTAGAAATTAATGCCTGTTGAGAATGACATTAGGGTTGATGCATTTTTTTCTTTTTTTTTTAGGGTGAACTATTTTTTTAGCCTGACATCCTTTTCCTGTGCCTCCTCACTTCTTTTTCATTGCCTATTTTCCACATAAAAGTTGAGTCACACTTATATACTGTCCCTCTCTTGCATCTCTCAAAGTTCTATATGTTGACTCATTTTGCATACTGTCTGTCTGCATTAACTGTCTGAACTGTGGCTCAGTAAATGGCAATCAACTGTTGCTAAACGATTTGGCCTCTCTTCTCTGTGACGTTGTGAGCCATGGTTGGGGGCTGTAGTTTCCAAATTTGCTTCTAAATCCCAAATGTCAAAAGTGAAGTCAATATCTTCAGGGGAGATGGAGCGTAAAAGCTTAACTAACACTCCATTCACACCCCTGTCTTCCTGCAGGACGCTACTGTGAGGCTGAAGTAAATGAGTGCGATTCCAGTCCCTGTCAGCACCAGGGAACATGCACTGACTTTGTTGGATACTACAAATGCGCCTGTCCTTCAGGTATGAGTTTCTCTTACTCCTGAGAATGAACTTTTTTTTCTTTTTTTTTTGACTGTGCCACAAATCCCCACCGTGCCAGCACCAGCGGTTCTGACTGACAGCTGAGCAAATCACTCCCGTTCTCACACTGCCAGAGCTCATTAGTACTGCAGAATTGTGTCAATATTGTGTTATGAAATGCTCTTCCCTTTTGAGGGCACTGCATTGATATGGTTCCCTCCCGTAATTGTTGGTTCTGCTCACTCTTTCTGAGGCATGATTTGCATTTACTGATGCAACCTGATGGCTCACCCTAGAGATTGGCAACTCACTGGCAGGGTTACAAGCATGCTTCTCTGCCAGCTGCTCCCTTCCGCTCGATGAGTAGACGACCCAGAATCCCAAAAGCCCCCTCCCTAAACCTGCCCACGCGTGCTCGCCGCTCAGAGAAAGAGATACAAAAGGGAGAATCATCTGAATGACTTCCTCATAAAAGGATTGATGTTTTCTCTAAAAAAATAAAAAAAGCTAGACTGGGCTATTGTGAAATAGTGGACACAATTTAGCAAAGATTATTGACTAAAAGTACATGAAATTAAGTTGAATTGAGTGTCAAATTAAACATGGGCAGTCTTTTTTTTCATTATTTCTCTCATTCCGAACCTTTTGTCATAAGTTATGGATCATATATCATAAAATATATTTTTAAAAGAGTGTTGGTAACCAAACAGTTTGAGGCATTTCTCAAAATATATTTTATGTTGCACACAAGATAAAAAGTATTACGGGTTTGAAACAACAAGAGGGAGAGAAAATGTGTGTGTTTAATGGTATTATAAATATTTTTTTTTTCCCTTTTTAATTGGAACATGAGGCATTCCAGTTTGTTTCTGTTTTTTATTATTTAATTGAATTACTTAGGTTGGTGATTGCAAAATATTCAACAACAAAAAAAAAACAGCTGGATGAAGCACAGAAGAGTGGAACATAGGGGTCTCAATATTTTGTTTTTTTTCAAAGTTAGGTTGTTTTTAACTGAATGTGTAAATAGACCAATAAATAAAAACATTTGACAGCAGCATAAATTTTTTTGAAAGCTATGAAATTATAAGTGTAGTCATATTATAACCCTGTCTAAAAGCCTGTTTAAAAATAAAAAAAGGACAAAAATCTATGTAAATTCACCATCTGACCTGACCTCTCTAATCGACTGTAGTCAACCATCCTGACCCATCCTTGATTTCCATAAGTGTGATTTTCCTGCTTAAACCTTTATGTGAATGCATTTTGAAATTATTTTCATTATGTAAACTAAATGCAAGCAAGCCAGATTTTTTTTCTCTCTCTAAAAGCCCTTGAACAAACTAGCCTGGCCTCTTTCTGACCTTTACAATTTTGTTCTTTTCACTTGGGCTGGTTGGCTTTGGGGCTTTGAATAAGCTTTCAAAAAATTGATTGCCGTTTTCTTTTACGTTTTTTCCCAAGAAGCAAAGAAGAAAAGAAAGAGAAAGAAATTACATTTCCAGCTTGATTCATGTTCATTGATTGACCTTATTGATTGAGGCACAATGACATGAAGAGCATATGCAGTGCGTTATCAAAGGCAATAATAAGAGTGAAGGCATTTCAATCTTGTTTAATCTTTTAAATTCTGGTTTTGCACTTGGTTCTTTTAGTTCCCAATCAAGGAAGCAAGGATGCTGAAGTGCAAGTGATTCTTCAGATAGGTTTGTGTTTCTTACCTCCCTTTCCAGGATACACTGGGGTTGACTGTGCAGTTGACATAAACGCCTGCGCGCTTCCAAATGTCACCTGTCCCCCTGGAACGTTCTGTGTGGATTTGCCAGGTGACCAGCTCCATATATGTCACACTCAGTGCCCTCACTATCTACAGGTAGGTCAAAAGGGTTCAGCCGCCACTAGCCCAACATAATTCAAATCGCTTTCATTGTAATGTGTTTAAGTGTTCTAAGTGTAAATTAGAATATCTGTGCATTGACACCATGGTTACAATAACACTCTCTCCACCCTCATGGATGGGTTAAATGCAGAGCACAAATTCCGAGTATGGGACGCCACACACCACTTCCCTTTCCCTTTATACCAACAAAGCATAGTTTTACTTCCAGTCAGCTAATCTTATTTACATTAGGCCAATGACAAGATAGAAAAATAAATTTGAGTCAGAATAGTTCTTTAGAGTAATGTCAAGGCATATTTTTTTAGTGCATGAACTCATTCAAAATGCATACACCACCCTCTCCCACTTTCCACTTGAAAAGAGCAGGTTAAAAATGTTATGTTCTTAGCACGCTATATCCTTTTGAAGATGTGAAGCTGTTTGCACGCTTTGTCACTGAACTATATCACCGATGGCAAATTGTATGTCTCTTTTGAACATGCTTGATCATTTGGATTTGTTTTACTTGTGTTGATAATCACCACTAACATAAATGCCAATTAAAATGCATTAGCTTTCCTTCATTAACCAGCATGTTTTATTTAACACTGGGACCATGCACGTCTGTTTACAAAAGACCAGAATTACCTTTACACACATATTTAAATGAAGGATTGTTCTGGAATAATGGTTGATTTTCATTTTGACAGCCATGTGCCAATGGAGGACATTGTGTTCTTAACAACATCACCAGTTACAGTTGTGTTTGTGCACCTGGGTGGACTGGATCGACCTGCTTGGTCAACATAAATGAATGTGTCCAGCACAGGTGTCAGAACAGAGCCACCTGCATGGATGAAGTTGGTGGGTACAGGTGAGTCTGGGTGAATTTTTTTTTTTTTTCAGATCTCTTTACGTAAGGTTTATTTAGAGTACAGCAAATGCTTTGCTTAGAAATTAAGTGGATTCAAATATTATTCTTTTTTTTTTTAGATAATTATAACAAATTAAATGCATTTAAAGTGTCATTATAAATATTAGCATGAACTCAAATGCAAATAAAATAAATGAAAAGTCTGTAATTATTCACACATGTTGGTAATTATTTACCCTATTGTTGTCCCAAATCTGTATGCATTGTTTCTCTGCTGAACAAAAGCTAAACAGATTCATTTTTTTTCCATACACAAACAGTTTATAGTGACCACGATCTGTCAAGCTCTATAAATGACACAAATAGACACCCTAAAAATAGTTAATATGACTCTGTTTCACGTCTTCTGAAGGCTTATACTGTAGCTTAAGCCTGATAGCTTTGAGAAATGAACAGGGTAAAATGTAGTCATTATTCGACGATAACCCTCACCTATGCTGTTGCTCTCAAATAAATATGGCAACTGCTGCTGGTTGAATGTCAATAGAATCAAACATTGATTTTTCTTGCAACCAAATGTCATTGCAACAAAATACTGCCATAGGCCATAAATTTGATTTCTAATCTGTAGTGGAGGTAATAATCTAAAAATTATTTATTTTATTTTTATTTTGCACTGAACTGGCTTATTGTTTTAAAATTAAGTTGTGTGGGCAACTTTTATTGTTCTTTTATAGTGTCTTTTGGATTTGACTGCCCAAGCTCACTGTGTCTGGAAAATATCAGTATAAAGATTTTTTTTTTAAATAATAATAAAATTAAGCAAAATGCATTTCATAGATGCAATAAAAGCATAGGGATTTGGAACGACATACTGGGTGGGAGGATAAATTTTTATTCCCTTAAAAATAGCATGATGTTGTCCTATAGTATCTTGTTCTCTTGTTCTTTTTTTTCAAAAATGAGTGATTTAGATGGATTTATCCTTTCAAACAGGGTGCCTCTCTCAGTATAAAATTAAAATTGATATTCTGTTCAGGTTCAGTTGTTGTTTACTGTCTCATTCTAGAATTAAACCACCCATAGCTGCTAAAACAAATAGCATGTTCCTGTGATAGAAAGCAAAGCAAATTACGTTGTCCTCCCCCATGACTCAGCCATTTATTTTCATACCGTGTCCGGCTGTTTTGTTCGCGATTCCATTAAGAGATACTGTTTTATGCATTCCAAGTTGCCTTTGCGGTCACGGATATACTGGAGTCCACTGTGAACTTGACATTGACTTCTGCTCTGGGCATCAGTGTTCAGAACACGCCGTCTGTCTGGACCAACATCACAACTACATCTGTCACTGCATGCTGGGATATGAGGGAACGTTCTGTGAGCTTGAGACAGATGAATGCAAAAGTGCACCATGCGCCAACAGTGCTACTTGCATTGATTTGGTGGCAGGTTACCAATGCCTGTGTGCTCCAGGATTTAAGGGTAAGCTAAATGTTTTACTCAGCGGTACTACAGAGGCAGGAAACCATCTCTGGGCTTTTGACAGCCATTGACTTTCAAAATCTAACATTGTTGAATTCCTCAAGATTAAAAAGAAAATGTGGCCATTTAGCCTAATGGTGATCCATTGTTAAAAATTCTTAAAATTTTAATCTTTATAATTCATTTTTTTTATATAAATTTGTATGAGCTTACATTTATTCAGGCTTCTTTCTAATATGCAATGGCCACTTATTAATTCTCATTAAAAGCAATGATTATGATTTTTTTTTCTAATTGAATACCTTGTTTTACTTGGAAATATGTTACATTACGGATGTAAAACATGCTGCAAATAGTTATTTATATTGACTTCAAAAAATTATCACAGAAGCATGATGTGATACAGGCATCTTGTTATCTATTTGTCTGTGTTAATGTCCATCATACAGGTCGAACATGCTCCGAGAATATGAATGAGTGCTGGTCCAGACCCTGCCTTAATGGGGGCACCTGCATTGATCTGGTCAATGACTACATTTGTATCTGTCTACTAGGTAAGTAAAGTTCAGCACTCTGTTCCAAAACAGCAGATACATCCTGAGCCGAAAGCAGCTGTGCTACACCATGTATGATTTAAAGAACTTGATATATAGTAAGCATTATGTTGAAAAATGTCATTGTTCTTGGGAAGGAGCCACAGGTCCATATAGGTAATTATTTCCCAGGAACCATTTAGACTTTAGTGAAGATCTTATCTCCACAGCTCACATGCATCTGTAGATGTGAACCGTTATTGGGTCCCAAGAAACATGTCTTGTGTGACTCACGCTCCCTGTTTTCTAGATAATCTTCCAGCCCAAGGGGAAGAGAATCCATCAGTGTAAATTTTCTAATGTTTATTAAAACGGCTTCTCTTTAATTCTCTTAAAAATGATGGTGACAGAAAACAGACCTCCATCTTGTCAGGACAGGTCTCATTAGAGGACACGATACTTACGGGAGATGGTGCAGTGTTGGATGCCTTGATCAGGTTAGAACCTTAAAAATTCATTTAGATTTCGGAATTCAACATTCAAGATTGAATCTCAAAATAATAAGTGATGGGAAGCCATTTTCGAGGTCCTGTTCTCAGGAAACAGTGCCTGAAAATCTCAGCATTTCATTTTAAAGGGTTACTGTTGGTCTTTCCAGAAATTGTATTTTCCCACCTTAGGGCTAGGCATTATATTATATTATATTATATTATATTATATTATATTATATTATATTATATTATATTATATTATATTATATTATATTATATTATATTATATTATATTATATTATATTATATTATATTATTATTCCGGAAATGACGGGACGTTTTTTTTTTTTTTTTTGAATAAAATTAAAACTAAAAGACTTTCAAATCACATGAGCCAGTATTTTATTCACAATAGAACATAGAGAACATAACAAATGTTTAAACAGAGAAATTTCACACTTTTATCCACTAAATGAGCTCATTACAAATTTGATGCCTGCTACAGGGCCAACAAGGGCTGAAAAAGCAAGACATTTTGAAAAGATTCTGCTGGGAGTACATCTAGCAACTAATTAAGTTAATTGACATTAGGCCTGTAACATGATTGGCTATGAAAGGGATGTCTTAGAGAGGCAGAGTCTCTCAGAGGTAAAGATGGGCAGAGGCTCTCCAATCTGTGAAAGAGTGTGTGAAAAGATTGTGGAATACGTCAGATTGCAAAGGCTTTGCAAATCTCATCATTTACAGTGCATAACATCATCAAAAGATTCAGAGAAACTGGAGAAATCTCTGTGCGTAAGGGACAAGGCCGAAGACATTTGTTGGATGCCCGTGGTCTTCAGGCCCTCAGATGACACTGCATTACTTATCGGCATGATTCTGTCATTGACATTACTAATTGGGCCCAGGAATACTTCCAGAAACCACTGTCGGTAAACACAATCCGCCGTGCCATCTGCAGATGCCAACTAAAGCTCTATCATGCAAAAAGGAAGCCATATGTGAAGATGGTCCAGAAGCGTCGTCATGTTCTGTGGGCCAAGGCTCATTTAAAATGGACTGTTTCAAAGTGGAAAAGTGTTCTATGGTCAGACGAGTCCAAATTTGACATTCTTGTTGGAAATCACGGACGCTGTGTCCTCCAGGCTAAAGAGGAGGGAGACCTTCTAGCGTGTCATCAGCATTCAGTTCAAAAGCCAGCATCTCTGATGGTATGGGGGTGCATAAGTGCATACGGTATGGGCAGCTTGCATGTTTTGGAAGGCACTATGAATGCTGAAAGGTATATAAAGGCTTTAGAGCAACATATGCTCCCCTCCAGATGACGTCTATTTCAGCAAGACAATGCAAAACCACATACTGCAGCTGTTACAACAGCATGGCTTCATAGTAGAAGAGTCTGGGTGCTGAATTGGCCTGCCTGTAGTCCAGATCTTTCACCTATAGAGAACATTTGGCACATCATTAAATGAAAAATATGGGGTATAGACAACCCCAAACTCTTCAGCGGCTGGAAACCTATATCAGGCAAGAATGGGACCAAATTACAACACCAAAATTCCAGAAACTCATAACCTCGATGCCCAGACGTCTTCAAAATGTTTTGAAAAGAAGAGGAGATGCTACACCATGGTAAACATGCCCCCATCCCAACTATTTTGAGACCTGTAGCAGGCATCAAATTTGAAGTGAGCTCATTTTGTGCATAAAATTGTAAGATTTCTCAGTTTAAACATTTGTCATGCTATCTATGTTCTATTGTGAATAAAATTTTGGCTCATGTGATTTAAAAGTTTTTTAGTTTTCATTTTATTCAAATTTAAAAACATCCCAACATTTCCAGAATTATATTATTGGTTAACATTTAATTTTATTTAAATATTTACTAAGTGCGACAAATATCATATTATATGAGCATATAATATGATGTCCATAGCCTGAAATATGTAATTTTTTTTATATTAGCAGTAGGTCATGGGATAGAAATCACTCTGTTTCCTGAGAATATGCCAGAACTTAATATAACACAATTCACTGTAAAATTTTTAGGAGTGCCAATACAAAGAACAGTGAATTTCAAAACAGTGCTGCTCAATGTGATTTAGTAAAAGCTTTAGCATAAATGCAGATTATAAAATGTGCCATGCTCTCAATCATGCACATTTTTCATCTCAGTCCTGTCTACTGGGCCGTTGATGTGCAACAGTTTGGGTGAACTGAGTGGGCTTCCTGGCAAGAATGGAGCCGGTTTTAGTCCCTGTATCCTCCTACAAAGCTGACAAGTATGCATATTGCATATCAGGAAATGTTGGAAAATAAATGCAGTCTCAATAATCCCTCGGCAAGTGTTTGAATCATAGCCCTCAGCTATCATATGGCTATAAGCTGCCGCCACACTGTGGATATGAATGATATCTAGACAAGGGGTAGTCATGAGAGTATGGTGATTTGATGACGTTATTTGATGGTAAGGGTTACTCACAGTACCAAGAACAGCTTCAGATGCACATAATGGCAGATTATATTTCAACCAACATTTTCTGCAAGGACTCACGAGGATCCTGTTCATGATACTACAGTGTGATCATACCAAAGAGTCGTTTGCATGATTTCCTGAACCATTACTCTCAGCGTTTTCCCATGCATTAGTGAATAGCTGGCATTTTTATCGCCTTGTTCTTGAATTCACTACATATAAAACATTGAATAACCGCCTGCTAGCTGGATGTTTTCCGTTTTCTTCTTTCTGTTAAGCCTACTTGTGATTTCATTGTATAAATTTATAGCTTTATATATGGAAATATTCATGTTCGTATAATTTTGTGTGTCTCTTCTCTGAGTGCAGTGTGACATTTTATTACTGGCATCCTCTGTGAACTGCAATGTCAGGTCTTCCGTTTAATTATTTCACATCTATATTCTCTTGGCATGCCGACTCGCCCCTGAGAGCGAACGTGTTCTCATTACCCTCACGGTTCAAAAGACCAATAAATACAAATATTGTTCTTATAATCCTTCAGCAGACCTGTATGTGTATGGAGCTATGCATGTAATTATATTTTAATGGACTTTGTCATCCAGTGTGGCCAAATGTGGGTCTTTTAGAATACTGGCTTGATAGGTGAGTTGCTTGTAGACTATATAGTGAATTCTTTTGTAAAGCGTGTTTCAGGTCACTGAAATGTGTTCTTTCTTATATTGTAGTTCAATACCAAGGAAGTTAATCTTAAAGGTAAATAGTGAATGTAGTGATTTTTAAAAATGCATAATGGGAGTATTTATATGCTTTATTTTGCCAGCAAAAAAAATTAAAAATTACCTTTAAGGGAACAACAATCTGACTCTTGAGACAGTACTATCAATTACACCCATAATGGTACACCCAACTGACCCTTTAACATCAGTCTGAAATGTTTGTTTTTTCATGAACTTTCTATTCATCAAAGTAATATATCAAGGTGTTCACACAAATAATAAACTGTTTTCAACATTGATAGTAATAAGAAATGTTTCATTAGCAGCAAATCGGCATATTAGGATCATTTCTGAAGGATGTGACACTGAAGATTGAAGTCAAAAATTGTGTTTTTTATGTTTTATATATTATTATAACAATATAATATGTAATACATATATATTGTTTCAGCTTTGTAAACAAATACATGCAGTTTTGTTGAGCAGAAGAGACTTCTTTTAAAAACATTAAGAAGACTTTTTGAAAATTAAAAAATGTTTTAGCACCCTCTCCTGAGTGTCCTTACTCTCAAGTATAATTGCAAAGTCTACATGAATCATTTTTTATTTTTCAATGAAGCTGACAGACCTACCAATTCATGTTTAAACTTACCAGCAATACTTGTGTGAGAGGACATTCTCGGGAAGTGTGGTCCATAAATTTGCTGTGCACACTCAGCAGGTATGCATGAAATGTGCATTATTCTTTTTTTTATTTAAGTTTTTGGAATGAAACATTAATGAGTATGAGTACATGGGCACAGTATACTTGCATGCCTAGAATTAACTTGTCATTCTTTTTATTTGGCCCTCCAGTGGATTTTTAGTTTTCCAAACATCTTTAGTACTCATAATGTGGAAGAAGCTGGTGGAGATTGCAGTCTTGAGCTATTCGAAGAGAAGACACTAGTGGAGGTGATTTATTGTGGGATTTGGTTGTGCACCTAGTGTTCAGAATATAATTTTTTTCAAAAGCGAAAAACTAAATTTGACTAAAATCTCTAAAAACTAAAATCTCACTGGCTGCAACAGAACAGGTGGTGGGCTGCAAATGACCTGTGGGCTGTAGTTTGGACACCCTTGAGGCTTTTCTCGAAAAAAAAAAAAAGCAGGTATATTTTGAGTGTGTCGTGGTACTTGGGTGCTTTGTGGGAGTGAGAATAGCTCGCAGCCCTGGAATGTGTCAGAAATCCCATTTGGTAAAGTCCGCACTGTATGTGTGACATTCCTTCATGCTACATTAACTTCTCGGTGAATTGCACGCACAATTGGTTGTTAAATGCCGCTTACGTGGTTTGGCAGAAGTACTGGCTGTCCATTAATGACTCTTTTCCAAACATGTGGCAGTTGAAGAGATTGTTAGGTTGATTTATGCATTCGCACGCTTAGGATTTATAATGATTTTCAGAACACTGACAGTGGGTCTTGTACCTGTGATAGTGCTTGTCTTTTCTGATCTAATCCAACTTCACTTCAGATGAGTCATGAGTAGGAGAAACCCAAGCTAGAGCATCAGCACAGAAGGGTACATTTTATGTGGGGGGTTTCTGTCAGACCCTCAAGGTGTGCTTAGTCTCCCATTTCCTCCCCTTTCATAACGATTGGATGCATTAGAACATAATAAGATGGCCAATGTGTTGGAGCTGAATTTAAGATATTGACACTCATTGCCAGGGGAGGTTATTAAGACTGTAATTTGTTTAATTATTGGCACCATGCATCAGTTGGCCTCGTTTCCAGCAGGTATTGACCAAATATTAGTTACTGCATGTAGGTGTGTTTTATTTATAACAAAGGTTATCGACATGCTCGTCTATCAGCTGCGTGTGGACAGTGTATCTGCACCAGCAGATAAATGTGATATAGATCAGCACAACAGGGCTTTATGTGCAGATTCAGTCTATTAGCATACAAGCCAGCAGGTAGTGTGCCAGAGGAATCGATGGCTTCATAAATCTGAGTCAGAAAGGGCGTCTTCTGAACACAAAACATATAAAAGCCATTAACATCCTCTGGAAATGTGCTGTTTTACAGCTCTGCTAACAAGCTTTAAGAAATCTGTCAAAGTGCTGGCTAAAATGGGAGGTATGTAATATTTTTCAGTTTGGCATTGCTTTAGAAAAAAAAGTGGAATACATCTCCGGGAGTCTTAATCTGTCCTGATTTCAGGCTTCTGAGGGAAGGTTTGCTCAAGGGACCTGGACCTTGGTGAACTACAGCAGAGCCAGAAACACAGTGAAATGTGGAGAGGCAGAGAATAGAAAGAATATCACCTGCGTATGTGAGGAAGGTTAGTTTAGATGTTCAGAACAATACTTTATCATGATTCTGTTCTATTCTATTCTATTAGCATGTTATTATTATATTATATTACACTACCATTTGAAAGTTTGGGGTCGAATAGATTTTTACAGTAAAAGCAGTAATATTTTGATAATCATTTTCTATTTTAATATTTATAATGTAGTATTTTTGTGATGCAAAGCTGAAATTTCAGCAGTCATTACTCCAGTCGTCAGTATCTCATGATCCTTCAGAAATCATTCCATATGCTGATTTGGTACACAAGAAACATTTCTTCTTATCAGTGTTGAAAACAGTTTTTGTGGCTTAATTGTAAAAAATTTTTCTTGATTCTTTGAATAGAAAATTCAAAAAGACAGCATTTATTTAAAATAAAAATCTTTCATAGCAATGTAGCTTTCACTTTTAATCAATGTAATGCATCCTTGCTAAAAAAGTTAATTCAAAAATAAATTGCATTATACTGTATTATTCATTGCACATTTGTCGAAAAATCCCTTAAACAAGGATCATTTTAAACATTCCGTTCATTTTGGTAGATGAGTAAAGCATTGACTAGACATTACAAAAAGTCAGTTTTGAAGTCTTTATATCGTTTCTTTTTTCATATCATTGAACATCATTGGCTTTCAGTTGACAGCAAGTCATTTTGTAATAGAGTTTGTCAGTCTGTCTGAGGCAGATTAGGGGCTGTTCACACAGGAGGCATTTTTGCATTCTGTCTGCACTTTTTTTATTTCTTTTGTTGGTCTGTATGCGCATTTGTGAGAGATTGAATTATTTGGACACTCGGTCTAGCTGTTTTTGTACCTGGTACATTTAAATTACATACATAGAGCACAGTAGTTGGGTTCCAGAATAATTTTTCAAAAACCATTTTGTGGTAGCGAACCTTTCAACACCGATTTTACATTTACATTCAACTTTTCAACTTAAAAAAATCATGTTTAATTTCACTTTGGGGTACTAATATGCACCCTTTACGGACAGATAAGTTACCAAGATGTACATCTGATGGTACTGCCCAATTTTGTACTTAATAATATCAAAGCTAGTGAACAAGACTGTAAACTTAACATTTTGAAAGCTAAAAGTAAACAAATCTGAAAAAAGGCAAAATATGTAATAATTTAAATCATCTCTAAGCTGGTTTGTTGAAGGCTTGGAACTCTTCATGAATTTTTAAAAAGCTTATGGGCAAAATAAATAGGGTAAAATACTTCCAGTGCTAAGATACTAAAAACGAAACCTTCACTGTTGCGCTCTGTACGCTGCATTCTTGGTATGAATGTTCTTATAAATGGCATTTTACCAGATAGGAAATTATTAGAAGCTGTAGTCAGAATCGCCCAACCTCCTTTATATTAATGGCAGAAGTTTCAATTATATCATTATATCTCTTGACTGTCTGAGCTGCCTGCACCTCAGTGGTGTTTTCTACAAGTGCCAGAGATTAAAGAGCTGAGCCATCATTATTCTACACAGCAAGTGAGGATTTCATTTGTGGCTGATGATGTTACAGTGTTTAATACCACTATATCAGTAAGCACATCTTCATTAGTCTACCTCCACTTATTCCTGACATGTCTAAATGAGAGATTGCCAGTGATGTCCTATGCAAATGAGAAGCTCATGCACACTTGTTCAAGGACGACTTTCATAGATGTTTCTTGCCATGGTGATCTTTTAGCAGAAGACATAAATGCATGACATTTGCAGAAATTACATCACTTTAAATTATTTTACATTGCATGATTGTTTCATTTTAAGACAACTTAAAGACCGTGTGGATTTGAAGTGACTGGTTTCATAATATATCAGCTGAAGGCTGTTTGCCTCAAATTTTGATGGTTGTCATCACTTGTGTGACAATTCAGTGTGTGAATAGAGCTAGAGACTGCATGAGGGGGAGTAGCCGGACCACTTGAGGGAAAATGAATGGGAGAAATCGTAATTCTTAACATGGCAGCTGTAGGAATGGGAGTCGTGAGCAGTGTTATTTTAATATTATTGATATACTGTTATAGTTCTTATTACATTTTAAATGAGCTTTTTCATTTTCCATTTTTATTTATTTTTGTAATTTTGTTGTGTGGTTTTATTCCTTTTTTATACTATCTGGAGTAATGACTGCTGAAATTTCAGCTTTGCATCACAAAAATACTACATTAAAAATATTAAAATAGAAAATGATTATCAAAATATTACTGTTTTTACTGTAAAAACCTTTACGACCCCAAACTTCCAAATGGTAGTGTAATATAATATAATAATAACATGCTAATAGAATAGAACAGATAGACTTTGATAGAGCATCTTAAATCAGTTCTATTGTCCTTTCCCTACATTAAATCAGATGGTTTTCCAGAGAAACCATCTACCCTCTTCTGCAAAAGCGTGATCCTGAGGGTGAACCTTCTTACACAATGTGTATCTAAAACACACTGACAATAATGAAGGGTCCCTCTGGCTGTTCAGTAATCCCTCATATTGCTTCTAGAGCCGCTGTGACAGCGTTGTTAGGTTGCTCAGTCATGACAGATCTCTAGGTAGAACTGACAAAGTCCTCCCTGTATAGCATGCTGGGTCTCCTGCAAAGCTCTAATGGGATCACATTTCTTCATGGTTAAAGAAGATACAGGAAGGTTTTTAACCATGAGCACGCTCTGTCTGACTTGCTAATGGTTGTCTATGGGCTTCCAAGGCAGAGCGCACCATTATGGTTGTGTTAGTTACCAAGTGTATTACATTTGATTTAATGCTAGTGTTTATTTACTTGCAGCTAGCAATAGTGACGACTTTCTGTGTAGCACACCACTCTTGTTTTTGTTTGCGAAATACCAACAAATGTATAAATCTATTGAAAAGTATATTGTTTTATATTGTTTATATTATTTTTGTTTATAATTTCAATTAAAGTTTTTTTTTTTCATATGCACACATATGCTGTCAAATATACAGTACAATCTATTATCTATTTTTATGTTTTATAATGTATTTATTCCTTGGCAAAGCTAAATTTTCAGCATCCATTTCCCTTTCAGAAATCATTCAAATATGCCTATCTGGTGCGCCAAAAAAAGCTGGGGGAAAAAAAACTTTTAAACTATAGTGTTTTTGGTTTATTTTGATGCATTAAAAATTATTCATGATTTATCTGATTAATATTCATGTGTCAAGCCTTTGCCATTTTGTGACCTGTCCAGCCCCCTAAATTATCTGCACCATTTTTTAGAACAAAGTGACGCTTATGGACTTACAATTTGTTTGATTAGCAGTCCTGTTAATGCCATTTGCTCATCCAGACATGGATGGATGAAAATACAAAATGTGAAAAGGTAGCCTAATCTACTGATTAGCACAAATATCCTGATAAGAGTCACTTAGATTTTAGATGGCCATTGTTTGTATCTGTGTATGGGGTCCGATCTGAATGCATGTGTATCAGTGTGAAGATGATTTTGCTTTGATCTGGACTGTGCCTGGATTTGTCACTGGCTTGCTTAATGCAATAAATCAGAGAGGCAATGACTGCCTCTTATTAAACATGATTAAATGATCCAGTGGGTTGAGTCTGTGTGTGCCCGCGGAGCTTTCAGAATCAATAACAACCCTGTAAAGCTTCTTTTGAGTGGAAAACAAAGTCCTACAAATCCTAATTGCCTGTGGGATTAAACTAACCAAGGGGACTGTAGTAATGACTCTGTTCTGCTGTGCACGCTTTGGCAGCCATCTCTGTGAGATAAATCAAAAGAGATATAAATCAGATTCTGCTAGAACATAACTGTGTGGAGCGCACAATATGTACAGGTGACTCTTAATGTGATGTCCAATGCAATGCATTTCTCTTTTTTTCTTTCTTTTTTGTGATCTGATGAGATGCAGCGACGTTTCTGGTCCATAAAATCAATTAAATCTAGCCCCATTTTATATTTGGATGTTATGGTGCATATCCAGTTGTGGTGTCATAAAAGTGCTGTTGAAGTGAAGACGATTAAACATTTAATTTGCACAATGAGTCATTTGCACAATCGCACTGCCGCATTTCTCTTGTCACATAAAGCTGACTGAATGAAGCCCTCTGCCAGTCAAATTATTGTAAGGGTGCTTATGATCCACAGAAATGTAATCAAACAAGTTTGGTTTGTTGTTAGTTGAATCCATGTGGAGATACTATTGTTGCCTCTTGAAAATTGAAACAAATTGGCAACTACTTGCAAGGAATCTCATGTGTGAGGTTATGAGGATAAAACTTCATTTTTCAGTAATCTAGTGCAGTATTCAACATTACCGATTCAAGGCAAGTTCATGCATTTTAAAGGTGAAGTGTGTGATTTCTGTGCCTCTAGATCAGGGGTGCCCAATCCTGGCGATCGACTGTCCTGCAAAGTTTAGCTCCAACTCTAATCAAACACACCTTCCTTTAATTTTCACGCGATCCTGAAGACCTTAATTAGTTGTTTCAGGTGTGTTTGATTAGAGTTGGAGCTAAACTTTGCAGGACAGTCGATCGCCAGGAACAGGGCTGGGCACCCCTGCTCTAGATGCAACAAACAAAAATAATGCAAAATAATGACTGTTTTCAAACAGGTTTCCGGAAACACTCTCCCTGTCTTTCATTGGTCAGACAAGGAGATAGTCCCACCCCACACTCAAAGCGTTGGTTGAGCAAGCTATGTCAGGCTGGTTGTGAATGGTCGAGCAAGCAATGTTTTGATAGAACCTAAAACACTAAAAACCAAGCATATTATGGTGAGACAGAAATATCTTAACAAAAGAAGAAATTACAAAATAAGTATTTGTGTAAACCTGTGCTAATCCATTTAGATTTTGTTATTTAATTGCATTCTCATTATTTTATTTATTTATTTCATTAGGTATGTGTTTTTGTTTTGTTTTGCCACCTGATTGAATCTGAATGCGCCCAAAAATCAATAATGGTGATTAATCGGATTGTTACCATGGCAGCAGCCACATATGCAAGCAGCATCTCGGGTTTGATAACGTCGTCCTGCTTGTTAAACCAACTAAATTACCCCAAGTCATTTATATCATTAAGTTGAGGGAGGAAATAAATCTTTACAATTTGCCAATAATTTCTTGGCTCAGTCAATGCCCTACCTGTGAGACACATTGCTGATTAAACCTTGATTGCGTGCAAGGACTGCTATGCATTATTAATGAAGTCAGGATAATTGTCAGATTTTATGACATGGGGAGAGGTAGAAATTGGTTCCATGGTCAGTTTGAGGAATGATGAGAATTTGCCCACACCGATGGTGCTGATGGCCCAGCATTAGTCACGGGCCTCCTGCAGCCTTAGCCTGTGACAGAGCTAATGATAGTCATTTTGTAGCGTGACCATGCTCTGGAAAGCATTCATGGCGGCATAAAATGTCAGAAAGTTTGAGTCCTGCACTTTTCTACATTTCACGCCATTTAGCGTTTCTACCTTTTTAAATATAAGCTATGTGCAGAATAAAGTGTTTAATCAGCTCTTTCAGATGTACATTCCTTATATGCTCATTTTTCTGGTGCTTTACATGTAGAACATATATCCTTTCTCTTTTGTCCATTTGGTCATTTCACTCAACAAGCTTGGAGATGGGTCTTTCCTTAACCAATCGAGGTAATACTTTTAAGGCAATTGTCCCAATTAATTCCTAATTGAATGAATATCCACCATTTCATACCATGTATAAGTGATAGCAATGAATAATTTTCTATTCAATTCATTTTGAATTCAGATGTAGTTATTGGTTCCACACAAAAACTGTTTTTGTTAGATCCTCCATCAATTTATTTATGTATTTCTGGGCCATTATTATTATTATTATTATTATTATTACTATTCCATTATTCCATTTTTATTTTTATTTTTTCAAATTTAAACGTGTTATATGTCATAATAAAGAATGCCTTCCTAGTTGCTACCTATGAATATTATTTTAAATTACTTGAAGATGCTTCATTTAGCCATTTTGCAAACATTGACCACACATGTTCTTTCTGGTTTCCAGCCATTCAAGACAAACCAGTAACGCTGAATGTGAAAATATAATTTTTTAATTTGCTAGGTTAATTGATAACCACCAATTTAGTGACACATGTCAGGTAACTGGGACATGTTGCATGTGATGTAGAAATCACTCAAAACACCTTTTAAGATGTTCCACTTCGATTATGTTGCTGCTTTCAAAGTAGCTTCCAGTGTAGACAGCGAGGCTGCTCAGTAGGTATTGGTACTGAGCCAACGTGTCTTAGTTTTGCCTCCATTTAGCTGCAAGCATTTCTGATGTTTGGCACTGATGTTGAGAGAGTCTAGTTGCATCCAAATTTGCTTCATGGGGTTGAGGTCAGGGCATCCGCAGCCATCCAACAAACAATTTCTAAATGAACCTCTTTTTCTGCACTATGGGCAACGTCTATCTCAAAAAGCAACCAGAAAGCTTAAAACCATGTAGTATGTATCACTTTTTTGGCATGTGTTTCTCTATGTAAAGCTTAGGGGAATTGCCTTAACAATGAAAAAGTATTATTTCTCCTTCTCCAAACTGTACAGCTGGTACTATGCTTTCAGGCAGGTAGAGTTCTCCTGGCAAATCCAGATTCATCCTTCAGGCTGGCAGATGGTGATGAGTGATCCATCACTCCAGAGAATGGATTTTAACTGCTCAAGAGTCCAGTAATGGTGAGCTTCACACTTCTGCAGCCCACACATGAGCTTGTTTTCTGGCTGCACAGCTGTTGAAACCCATTTCATGAAGTTTTCTGCGAACAGTTGTTGAGCTGATTTTGCTTCCAAGAGCTTTGCATTAAATGTTAACATTTTTTGCACTCATACATGCTTCAGTATTCAGAGAATCATGCATGTTTGGTGTGGTGTATCACTCTATGGATATTATTCTTGAACATTTCTTAATTGCAATAACACCTCCAGTTAACCAGAACAGTGTAGAAATGTGGCTGTTTTAAATTTATGACTGATATGACTGCATTTATGTCTACAATGAAAGGATCAAGAATAGCTACATGTGCTAATTAAAAAGGGTTCGCTTCTACTTCCACTCATGTAGTGCATCAGCAGGGTGTGTGGTTAACCGAAAGCTGATATATTTACTTCATGTCATTCAAATGTAAGTTTTGAGGGCACCTACTGTGAAGTGAAGCAAATTCACAGTGGTTCTGCTTTCTGCACCAATAATTTTACTTGCATTGATCTAACGGGGGTTATGCATGCCTGTGCCCACAGGGATTCATTTCTAAGTAGCTCTTGTAAAGAAGGTTTTGATTTATTCAGATTTTTCTATTATGTTACAGCGAGCCAAACTAATCAATACTGTATGTGGCTTGTTGGTGCGCAAAAAGCAAAACAACAAAGATCTAAAAATAAGCCCATCTCCTAGAGGAAATTTGTTAACTCAGCGTTGAGTCACATCATTAATGGAATTATTTGAAATGCAAATATTGGAACGCAAGAGAATTAACAAGTTGTGTCCAGCAACTTGCAGGGAAATGTGTCTGTTTTATACTAATAATGATCTGTTGAGCTTTAGTTACTTCTCTACCATATAAAGCATGTTTTCTTATTGTATTTCTACACTGAGGTCTTTTTTAGAATAATAACAGGCAGAATAAGGAGAGAATGGGATAAATTACAACAAATTACAACGGCTGTAGAAAATTAACTCACACCTTTCAGTTAAAAGAGCCAATTGTCTCGTTGTCAAAGCCATCACCATTTTTACAGCAGTGTTAACTCTTCAACACACATGCACATTGGCTGAACAGTTGTTTTCAGCTTTTTATAGTATGGCTTGACCTGAAGAGGCCAAATTTGTAGTATAGTTTTTCATGTTTTATTGGTGATTTGACTGGTAGTATAATGGAAGTTTGCTGCTTCTCAGATGTTTGACTCCTGAAAAAAATGCTACAGTAATCATGTGTATTTTAGTTAGTTCTAAGGACTATAGGCTATATTACAAAAAAAAATTCTGCTTTTATGTCTATCTGTATTTCTCCAAAGACAAATACTTTTCTTTAAAAAATCATACAGTATATTCTTCAAAAACAACATTTTGATCAATATTTAGACTGAATTCTGTACTGTTTCAAGTCTGTGGCCCGCCAAAATCTTTTTCAGGGTTGTAATTTTCACAGCTGCATTGACCAGGATTGCACTGTACAAGTTAGCTTTCAACATAAAGACGAGCATAGATTAAATGCTAAAGAGTGCCAGCATAGCAGTCCCTCTTTCAATCAACGTTCTATGTGCATTGTATACACTGACATTACAGAGATATGTATTTTTCACACTTCACTTTCACACTTCTATATAAGTGAGCAACATAAAAGACAGGACATGGTTGTATGTAAAATAACTGTTTTATAATTAAAAATATTGAAGTGGAGAAAAATGTTTAACATAAAATTGTGGCACTGGGAAAAATGTTCAAAGTGAAATATTGATGTTGTGGAATAGTCACAACCATAATATTTGTGAATTTCCCAAATGTGAAATGCTAAAGAACAACCTGTATGTATTTCTTTGTTCTGCCAAACACAAAGGAAGATATTTTGAAGAAAGTTTGTAACCAGGCTGTTTTGAGGCACCATTGACTTCCATAGTAGAAAGAAAAAAATACTATGGAAGTCAATGGTGCCCCAGAACTGCTCTGTTTCCCACATTCTTCAGAATATCTTCCTTTGTGTTCAGCAGAACAAAGACATTCATACAGGTTTGGAACTACTTGAGGGTGAGTAAATGATGACACAATTTTCATTTTTGGGTGAACTATCCCTTTAACAATACATATTGTTGAAGCATTGTAGAGGGAGGATTAAAAAAAAAGGACTAATAAAAAAGTAAACACTTCCAATTCAAGGTGTTGTTTACTCTTCAGTTGTTGGCCATCTCAGATTAGCAATGTGAATTACATGCCACTTGATTGGAGCTTTGATGACAGGATGTGTTCTTGGGTTGTGACCTCTGCATCACTTGAGTTGTTGTGCTTTTTTATCTGCTGCCTCTCCAAGATAAGAACTGTTCCACGGCTGTCACTGATTGCACATCTCTGGATAAAGTCTTCCCATACGCAGGCGCTGCTATAGTCAGAGAGGACATTTCAAATGCCCACCAGGTGAAATACGGTTCCTATAGCACAGATTTCGATTTTTGTGTAAACCGTTTTACTGGTGAGGTTGGCTTAAGTTTTATTAGGTTTACTTCATTAAGTTTTTGGCATGATGTATCCGTTTGTCTTTGAAAGGTCAAGGTCCCAGAAATACTAAATGAATAAAATATCCCGTTTTGAGTGAAAGTTCCCATCCTTTTTCCATTGCATGTTAATTGACTGGCATAATATTTGTGTTTTATGTCTGTTTATGCCACTTCTTGAGGACGTAAATGCATCAAGTACCAGCATTTGGCAAGAGTGTCAACTGAGGCATGACAACTGAATAACTAATGCTCAAGTGTCTCTATTGAGCCATTCCACATCAATCAGCTCTTTCATCCCATTTCACACAGGATTCACTGGACATGACTGCTCCATGCCGGCTACGGGCTGCACTTCCAACCCGTGCGACACGAAGGGCACTTCCATGTGCGAAGAGCAGCAGGGCGGTTTCAAGTGCACGTGTCGCCATGGCTATACGGGTCCATTTTGTGAAACTTCCATCAGTCACTGCGTTGAAGGATTGTGTCATCACGGATCAAAGTGTGTGGATCTCCCGCTGGGCTTCGTGTGTGAATGTTTGCCTGGTAAGAATGATTTGGTACGGTCTGTCTCCTGCCAGTCCCTCTGTCCACACCTTCACTAAAGCATCCATTTAACCCTCAGCCCATTTTCATCTCTTCCTCAGGGTTACGAGGACGATTCTGTGAGGTAAACATTGATGACTGTCTGGATAAGCCTTGTGGTGCGCTCAGTATCTGTAAAGATGGGATCAATGCCTATGACTGTTTCTGTGCACCTGGGTTCGTCGGTAAGTCCACCACAAGCAATTTTCTAGAGCAATTTTTCCTTTGCCCAGTTTTCTAACATTCAATTCCCCTCTGTTGAGCCGTGTTTAAAAGGTCTGTGGCCTCAAATCTGCTCCTGTATTGTAAGACATTAGTTGACCGTCTGCTTATCAAGGGGAATTTCTTCAACTGCATTACCCTGCCATCACATTTTCTGCTATCCATTTGACCAAGTAGACAGGAGTGTTGTTTTTTTTCTTCTGTAGCACCTCATCATTAGCTGTGGGTTATTTTATTTGAAGGGGCATTTGCAAGGTAATCCTTAATGAAATGAACCTTTCCCCTTCTTCTCAAGGTAATAACTGTGAGATTGAAGTAAATGAGTGTCTTAGTCAACCCTGTCAGAATGGAGCTTCCTGCTCAGATGAGCTTAACTCCTTCAGCTGTCTCTGCCCTGCCGGGACCAAAGGTACATTATTCCTTCCTGCCGTCGCAGTTTCACAGGATGCGTTTGGGTCCTGTGACCTTGCAATTACAGGCCTCGCAATTACATTTTGAAACTGACAACCATGTTTAAATGTAGGATTGACTCCTTAAAATTAAATTTCCGGATGGTTACACAGTACAGGAGTCACTCCCAAGCCTACAGTGGAAATGATAACCTTAGCAACATTTTGGCCTTTTGAAACATTGAGCATTGTTTATTTGCTTATTTATAATTCATATTGAAGTTTGTCAAGGTTACTAGTAGTAGTAATATGAAGTAAAAAATTGATTTGTCTTATATGTGGAACTTTGTGTAATAGCTGTGGTACTAGAAATACCAAAGGGAATTGTTCAGAAAAGAACCAAACTCGCTTTATGAACTCTCTTCACATTTCTGGGGTTTTCAGAAGTGGAAGTCATCATAATTGAGAAAACTACAACAAATATAATTTTTGTGTTCCCATTTGCCTAATATATATTAGCGTTTCTAGCAGGGGGAAAAAATTTAGAGAAAATTGATCATTCAAATGTTGGTCAGAAGAGAGAAAATGACATAAATCAGCCATTGTATTAGAAATACGCATGCAGGTGCCTTAACCATTTTTCTGTAATTTTATGCAATTTCATAATTCATGATTTCATGTAATCTAAATGCAAAAAACATTGATTTATGTTAATAACTGTAAAAACATGTCATCACAATCTTGAGCCAGAAGCTGACAACCTGTTCAAACAAATAGAGCAATGTTTTTAAATGGCCAGAGAGAAGTTAACCTGCAAATGGCTTACTTATAGTTGTCTCAGCACTTTAAACTGAGATGGAAATATTTTAATATAGAAATTACACACTTCAGCGTGACGAGATATGATGATTTAGTGTGTCATGTTTAGTTTACAAACAGCCCTTTAAAACAGAGGGGCACTTTTAGTTCTTATCCAGCTACATTAAATTTCTATTTCGAGAGTAATTTCCTCTTAATTCTTTCATGTTCATGCAAATTGGAAAGGAAATAGGCTCATTTGGCGGTGTGAGTCAACTCAAGCTCTCAGTATATTTTAGGAACCTCCTGCCCAATGGAATGTAAATTCATCTACTTTCATTTCAAACCAGGAGGTGTATTGCTCGAAGGCTTAAAAGAGATTTTAGATTTGTTTTTATTTTTATTCCAGATTCTTTGTGCGGTGAAAACTTCAGCTTATAATTGGTTGGCATGGGAATTTCTACGACAACTCTCATTCTTATTTTCTTCTTTTTGTGTGCCTTTCTCTTTTTCTCTCATTTCGCAGGCAGTTTATGTGAAATAAACATAGATGAATGCCAGTCATCACCATGCATGAACAATGGCACGTGTTTGGACCTCTCAGATGGCTTTAAATGCATTTGCCCTTCAGGTTTCTCTGGTGTGTCTAACGTTTAGAACATTATCGCATTGATTATCTCTCCACTGCTTCTCTATTGCTCTCACAGGGCCCAGCACAAAAATACTCCACATCGTAAAACTATACATAGTACCCAAATACAAAAATGTCTTTAGTATGAATGTCTTGTCATATTTTTGTCATTTTTGGAAAGCTGTCTCTTAGGTGTTTTCTGAGAGATATGGGCTTCTTTCAAAAATGTTCAGATTTTTCTGCTTGATATTGTGCATTAAAGGTCCTGAGTGCTCGCTGGACGTTGATGAGTGTGTCTCATATCCCTGTAAGAATGGAGGCACCTGCATTGACCAACCGGGTAATTACTACTGCCGATGCACGGCTCCATTTAAAGGTAATGAAGACTGAGGGACTGGGGTGAAGGGTGAAGAAAAGCAAAGTTAATTAACTTCAGAGAGCATTCCTCTCACCTGTCTGAACTCATGCAGTCAGTATTGCCACATCAAGACATCTGCATTTTCCATGTAATAATTCCAATTAAAATCCATTTAAATGCCCATTAAAATGTTTAATTCAAATATATTTGAAATAAAATATGTAAAACAAAAATAGAAAATAAAATCCTGTGAGAGACTGGCACCCTCAACATAACCTGGTTTTGCCAGTGTGCTTCATACTCTACTTTTTTATGTAATTTTTTCATGTCAGAAATGATTGAAGGTAGAAATTGTATTCTCTTTAATGCATTTCCTCACTTACAATACATGAGTTTCATTTGTAATGATTTTAGGATCCTGTTAACCTCACAACTGACTTACTGTTGAACATTTTGGTGAGGATAATGTATTGTAGTAGTAAGCCCTGTATTCATATACACCCATTACGGTATGCTGGTTCAGTTCAGAGGTCGATCGAATCAGACCTAAATGTCAGGACAAATTCCCCCTAGAGTGCTGTGCTCTTTGACTATGTTATTCAGATCAGCAAACTGCAAAAACTATCTGCTGTGTGAAAACACCTTTTTTACACAGCTATGTTTTGTGCATTAGTGAGATTTCAGTGTGTGTGTTTTTTATTTTGTGTGTGTATGTTTGATGCTCAGCTGGCCAATTCCGGACACTGAATTCAGCTCATCTAAAATCGATCAGGCAGCTCATTCATCGCTGCTTATACTCAAACAGAGATCACGGATCACGCTTCCATTAGACGCGCAAATTAGGTTGTCAGGGATAATGATGATATCGGTTATTCTGTTTTGAAATTGAGGGAAAAAGGCACAGACTGCTTCAATGCTCTGAGAAATGCACATAGTATTTATGTGGAGGGATGCTGGGAACATTAACCTACCCTTTACACAGCTATCCTTTACTGAATGATCTAGTGTCTAGACTGGCTAAAATACAGTGCACCGTCTATCCACGTGCTAATTGAAACCCTGAGAGTTCAAAGTGGCCATTACCCAACAATGCATGGAGTGTAATTAGACAATCCAAGGCATGTCATTAATTTTCATTGAAGTTGTTCTCACCTATCAGTCTCAAATGTGCCAGTATGTTATGGGTTCTTTTACTGTCTTTACTGTATGTGTGTGTGTATGTGTATGTATATATATATATATATATATTTTTTTTTTTTTAATTATTCACACATACATGCATACTAGGCCTTTAGTATGTATGTACATACTGTACATACTATTAAAACTGTGTGCGGTTTTATCCAGGCCTAAAAAAAGTATCTTAGGTGACAAATTGCACTTAATGCAATTGCAATTAATGCAATTTCTATACTGTAATTAAAAAATAATTAATTAAATGTATAAATAAATCCTTGTGCAGTAATCGTGAGTGACTGAAAAAGTCATTATTGTGATTGTTTCATTCAAATTCAATGCAAACTCCACATTGTACTCCACAAAGTTGTTTCATTTTAATTCATTAATTTTTAATTAATTTTAATTAATTTTTTTAAAATTCAGTGGCCAGAATATGTGAGACACTTTTTAGAAGTGACAAGGCTGCCTTTGACTTAAATGTGGCCTTTTAAGTAATTAATTATGAGAATTTGTAGAGTAAACACACAGTCAAACATTTTCTGTTGTTGTTTTTGTTGCAGATGGAATTGTATTTCTTATCCTGTATTTGGAATTTCAGGGATTAACTGCGAGTTGCTTCCCTGTGAGGCCGTTAATCCGTGTGATAACAGGGCAGAGTGCGTGGAGGAGGCTGATCCCGTCCTCTTCCCTCTGGGTTTCCGGTGCCGATGTCGCCAGGGTTTCACAGGGCCCCGCTGTGAGATCAACATAGACGAGTGCAGCTCCAACCCCTGTCTGCACGGCTTCTGTTACGACGGTAAATACTGTAGTTATATCTCAGCCTTGAACTCCCAAACACAAAACGTTTCCCCCTTCAGTCTGATTAGCACACTGATACTCAAGAAAGGCACTCTGTGTGGAGCAAAGGCACTGTTGGTTTACCCCTTTGACAGTGTTAGCCGTGACTTAGTTTAATAAGTTGCTTCATTCAGTATGACCAGGCCACAGTTGCTGTGGTGTGCTCTTGACAAGTGTCTTGCTCCAGCTGTGAGCGAGGATCTGTAAGGCATAAATGCTGCTTTGTAATTTAAATAATGGGTGATAAATGACAGAGTTAATACAATCAAAGCCCAAGGCAGGGTGTTGTTCTCCCTCAGCAATCCAATAAGCTGTTTTTGCCCTTTTGTTTTGCATCTTCTGCATAAATCATTACAAAAGCCATAGATCAAATACATGTTGTCAGTTAAGGATTTCAGATTGCAAAGCACTAAATAGGCCTTTGCAATGAGGTGCTTACAAATTGGAACACACTTGATGTTGTTGTATATGTAGGCTGAATGATCAGTTATTGCATACAACCCCCCAACCAATGGAAGACAGGCAAAGTGTTCAGGAAACCTGTTTGATAATAGTTTTTATAACTGCAGAGTACACTTGAACACTTACACCTTCACCTTTAAAACATGCTGTATGTAGCATGTTTTAAATGCCTTTAAAATGTCACAGAAGATGTTTTCTAGTTGGCAGTCATTTATTTGGGTGATAATGTGATAAGACAAACCTTGACTTGTGTAAGATTTTACAGTTTGTTTAAAAGAGGCTGTAAACCGTCCCCTCAAATTAGCAGAAAACGCTTTAAATTTCAGCATGTGTTGTCCAGTGTCCTTTTTGCCATGAACTTTGAACTTGCTATCCATCCTGCTTTAGGTTTATACATTGCAGGCTTCAAATGGACAGACTTTAATGTACTGTTCTGAAGTTTTACTGTTTTCCAGAAATCTTTGGAATGATCTTTAGAGGAGTCATTCTCAACTAGAGGACCAGGACCCACTTTGGTCCTTCGCAAACTTCAGAGGGCTACAAAATAAGACAAAATATACTTTAAGCTAAAACCATTAAATTTTCAAGATTTTTAATGTACACTCACCTAAAGGATTATTAGGAACACCATACTAATACTGTGTTTGACCCCCTTTCGCCTTCAGAACTGCCTTAATTCTACGTGGCATTGATTCAACAAGGTGCTGAAAGCATTCTTTAGAAATGTTGGCCCATATTGATAGGATAGCATCTTGCAGTTGATGGAGATTTGTGGGATGCACATCCAGGGCACGAAGCTCCCGTTCCACCACATCCCAAAGATGCTCTATTGGGTTGAGATCTGGTGACTGTGGGGGCCATTTTAGTACAGTGAACTCATTGTCATGTTCAAGAAACCAATTTGAAATGATTCGAGCTTTGTGACATTGTGCATTATCCTGCTGGAAGTAGCCATCAGAGGATGGGTACATGGTGGTCATAAAGGGATGGACATGGTCAGAAACAATGCTCAGGTAGGCCGTGGCATTTAAACGATGCCCAATTGGCACTAAGGGGCCTAAAGTGTGCCAAGAAAACATCCCCCACACCATTACACCACCACCAGCAGCCTGCACAGTGGTAACAAGGCATGATGGATCCATGTTCTCATTCTGTTTACGCCAAATTCTGACTCTACCATCTGAATGTCTCAACAGAAATCGAGACTCATCAGACCAGGCAACATTTTTCCAGTCTTCAACCGTCCAATTTTGGTGAGCTTGTGCAAATTGTAGCCTCTTTTTCCTATTTGTAGTGGAGATGAGTGGTACCCGGTGGGGTCTTCTGCTGTTGTAGCCCATCCGCCTCAAGGTTGTGCGTGTTGTGGCTTCACAAATGCTTTGCTGCATACCTCGGTTGTAACGAGTGGTTATTTCAGTCAAAGTTGCTCTTCTATCAGCTTGAATCAGTCGGCCCATTCTCCTCTGACCTCTAGCATCAACAAGGCATTTTCGCCCACAGGACTGCCGCATACTGGATGTTTTTCCCTTTTCACACCATTCTTTGTAAACCCTAGAAATGGTTGTGCGTGAAAATCCCAGTAACTGAGCAGATTGTGAAATACTCAGACCGGCCCGTCTGGCACCAACAACCATGCCACGCTCAAAATTGCTTAAATCACCTTTCTTTCCCATTCTGACATTCAGTTTGGAGTTCAGGAGATTGTCTTGACCAGGACCACACCCCTAAATGCATTGAAGCAACTGCCATGTGATTGGTTGATTAGATAATTGCATTAATGAGAAATTGAACAGGTGTTCCTAATAATCCTTTAGGTGAGTGTATGTATTTTTTTATTTTTTTATTTGAATTTTATTGTGATTTCACTCAACAACAATCATTTGAATTTAATAACCATACTTTTAAATGTGTCATTTATAGACCTGGGCTGCATTTCCCAAAAGCATTGTAAGCCTAAGTTGTTTGTAGCTCCATTGGTTTCAATGGGTCTACGATGCACTTAAGTTTACGATGCTTTTGGGAAACGCAGCCCTGGGTGATTCATAGATGTTAAAAACTTTTTTATAATGAATAATTATTTTTCTGGTTATTTCAAACACTAAAATATTTTTTAGGGGTAGAAATTGTAATTTATTGTACTAGACTAGACAATGGTACATTGAATTTTCTCAGATGAGTGCTGTTTATCTTCGCGAAAAAATTTTTTAGAAGTTTAAAAATAAGGCAGCATGATGCCTTAATGTTCTTGTCTTTTCTCAGCAAGAGTAATTGTCTTCTGTACTTTAGCCAGCTTGGATTTGTTAAATGCTAAATGTCTCCTTCAGTCAGTAAGCTCTTGTAATGGCAATTGCTGATCTGTTGTTCAGCAAATTTTCAATTAGCAATACTGGAAATATCCATTTGTCTTAATCATGCGGTTTTAAATGACTGCTTGGTAGGGCTGCTTGCCTCTGAGGGAGAAGACCTCTTGAAACATAAGATGCTTCTTTTTGGACACAAGTAGATCCACAATAACAATGTAAGTCAATAACCATCAATCAAATAATGAGATGGTCATTGAACATCACAGCACAACAAAAAACTAGCAGTGATGACAAAAATAAGAGCATCATAAAACCGAAACCCCAGGCAGTAAAACAGTAATCCTATCACAGTATCTTTTGAATGCAGTACATGCTGGGAGCTCTGTGTTCGATATATATTAGGCATTTGTCCATATACTAATGTAGCTAAAGACTTTATTTTCATCTGAGTGTACATCATTTTAAAGACATTTTTCAAAGTTATTGTTCATGTCTTTGTGTGAAACATTTTTAAAGGAATAGTTCATCCAAAAATGAAAATTTTATGAAAATCTACTCACCCTCAAGCCGTTCAAGATATAGCTAAGTTTGTTTCTTCACCCAAACAGATTTGGAGAAATATAGCATTACATCACTTGCTCACCAATGGATCCTCTGCAGTGAATGGGTGCCGTCAGTCCAAACATCTGATAAAAAAAACATCACAAAGAATTCAGTCCATCAATTAAAGTGAAATGAAGTGAAAAGCTGCATGTTTACAAGAAACAAATCCATCATTAAAGCATTTTTTACTTCTATAATATTGCTTTCTCCAGTGAAAACGCATCTCAGTTGAATAAGGAGCGAAATATGCATAGATCAAGCATCGTTTACATGCAAAACCTATATTATACATGCACCTTACTTCTAATTTTCCTGCTATTTAGCACGTTTTTTATCCAAAACGACATGTAGTTCACTAATTGCACTCCCAGAGCAACCTGCAGTTAAGTACTGTGCTCTGAGGTAAAATGGTGACAGAGATGAAGGGCGATTTTGTAACCAGGCAACCAAGTATTCCTCGTCCACCACTTGGATTCAAACCTGCAGCCACTTTGACTTGTCTCCCAACATCTCCAATTCCAACAGGCTCCGTCAGACAAAGTTTACTTGTTTACTTTCTCCCAGACTTCACCAGCAAAAACAGCCCCACACATGCAGTCCCTCAGGGCCTGTCCGCCATATAGAAGGTGTGCGATCTGCTTTGTTTGTATGGGGAGAGAGTGAGAGAGGAAGGTGTATCTTTTGAGCAGCTGGTGTGAGTAATACGGGTGCCACTCTGGACCCCGAGCATTTAATGAGAGTAATCGTGGGTACATGAACAAAGACAGAGTGGCAGCATAGATTATGTGGTAAATCTAAGGGATAATGAAGAATCCTGGGACTCGGCGCAGGCCTTGTAATAAATTTGCGGCTGTAAGAACCCACAATTACCTCTGTCACAGGCTGCTGTTTTGCAGCAGAAAGGCTGGGGATGCATTTCTCCTCAACGGCATTAATGATTAAAGGCTTGTGGAATGGGTCATTAGGTTTCGGGTAAGTCAGATGCAATGCAAAGACAGTGGACAGCAACACTCTTGTAACATTTGTACACACATTTTACATTTAATTGGACACACTGTGTTTCCAGCTGCTGGGGTGAATATAAATGACCGTGGAATTGCGCAAGCAGAGAAAGACTATTTTACTGATAAGCTTAAGAGCAAAGGTTTATGGACAAAAGAGAGAATATGATGAGAATATGATAAGTCTTTTGACTACAATGGCTGTGGAGGGAAATATAGAGTGTAAAAAATGTGGCATTTGTAGAGCTTAAAACATTTAATCCACAGTTTGAATGTCTTAAGTGTCTTTAAATACCTTAAGTGCTTCAAATGTCAAGTTGCCATGTCTTAAAATCTGAAAGTAATTGTTATATATGCAAAAATAATTGTTCTGTGCAAGGTGTTTATTCTACTTTGTTTTAAATTGTTTATTGTGTGTGTCGTCCCACGTTTTCTATAAGAAATGCAAATAGATATTCACATCAAAAATATCATAGTTGGTTAGCTAACTGTGCTAGGGATTTATTATTTATGTTTTATTTTTTAAGTTAACCCCATGAAATACGTGAAATTATGGAGACATCTTACACTTTTATACTATTTTTTTTTTTTCATTTTATAATGTTACATGATATTTCTATTTTTAAATGCTGTTTCTATTTATCAAAGAATCCTGAAAGAAAATGATCAGTTTCCACAAAAATATTAAGCAGCATTGGTTTCAGTAACTGGAAATGGAATAAATTGAATATATTGAAATAGAAAACATTATTTTAAATTGTAGTAATATTTCACAACATTATTGCTTTATGGTATTTTTGAAAAAAAAAATGTTATGAACAATGGTGTATGTTTGTAAAATTGGGTTGTTGGGTGATTGAGTTGTTTTTATTGCTTGCTATAATTCCTGCACTGACATTGGCTTTACAAGGTTTACTGTAATTTAATAACTAGCCTTGAAAATGGTGCTGAAGATAACTACAACGTCCTTGAATGACGTGTTTGTAAAACCAAGTTCGTAAGCACTTCATTGTGACTTTATTTTTTCTGTAAATGTTTCTAAAATAGGAAACTGCATTTTGTCTCTTATAAAGTGAATTCTTCTGTCTTCCTGTGTGTTTCCTGCTTCAGCTGTGGATGGTTTTTACTGCTTGTGTAACCCTGGTTACGCTGGAATAAGATGTGAGCAGGACATCAATGACTGTGTCAGCAGCATGTGTGAAAACAACTCGACTTGCGTGGACCTCCATCTGGTAAGGACAATTCATCTTCAACTAACTATTAGTTTCCACATACAGCTCTTAATGAAAGAACAACAGCAGTTCTTAGAATAATACATATGGGAACTACATATAATAACCACTAATGCGCTGTAACATCTGTTGTTAAATGATCATTGTTCTCTGTGCAAGGCAATTCATAAAATATAAATCATTCCTGGCCCACCTGAGATATGACATAACCGGCACAGAACAAATAATGTATAGACCTATTGTAACCATGCTGTTCTTCTCCACAAACTTCAGTCTACAATTACAAAACAATAAATTCAGATTTTAATCATTTTTAAAAAATACTGTTAGCAATAACCATTTAATGTGCAGGTTCTGTTTAGTTTTAAAGACAGTGTTTATAGCACAAATAACATATACATTTAAAGATAGACTAATTGTGATCTACAGGGTTTTTAATCGATGGTATGCTTTTGTTGGAGGTGTCAGTCTGCATAAAGTCAACTTACTTTTAAACAATCGTGTTTAACAGTGGAATTCCTGGTGTACCTTACCAATGATTCTGCAAAGAAAATCTTCATACAAAGCAAGCAAATGTTTTTAGCAGCAAGGTTTTTGTTTTCCAATAAAAGTAAAATTTGTTGTTTCTGTATATGCAACAGCAAATGACAGGTAAATATAAAACTAGTGAAGTTTTATACGTATCTGTCATTTTTGATTTGATTGTCATTTGCAAGAGTTAATGGAAATGTAATTCTTTCCCTCATTAAATCTGTATAGTTCACACAAAAATGAAAATTCTGTCATTAATTACTCACCCTCATGTCGTTCCAAACCCTTAAAACCTTCATTTATCTTTGGGACACAAATAAAGGTATTTTTAATGAAATCCGAGAGCTTTATGAAAATACAAAATACAGTACAAAAAGTATTCTCGTAGCCTCATAAAATTACAGTTGAACTACTGATGTCACTTGGACTATTTTAACAGTGTCCGTTCTACCTTTCTGGGCCTTGAATGTGGTAGTTCCGTAGCTGTCTGCAGGGTCAGAAAGCTCTCGGATTTGATCAAAAATATCTTAATTTGTGTTCTCAAGATGAACGAAGGTCTTATGGGTTTCAAAAGACCTGAGGGTGAGTCATTAATTACAGAATTTTCATTTTTGTGTGAACTCTCCCTTTAAGTCAGTCTTATTCCGTTGTCTTTTTGTCCAATTTTCAAATACTTTTTTGCTTCAAAGTTTGTCATTTTCGGTGAATAAATATTAAAAAAAAATTCCCTAAGGGAATTCTTCACATTCTTCTGAAACCAGGGGTCACTGAGAAAATCACTTGACTTAACCATATACAGCAGCTGTTGATTCTCATGCATTGAATTGATTCATGACAATTATGACACTTAGGAACCAAAGCCTTATGAAACATAAGCTTACTTAAAAACTATTTTTCTGCCTTCTAAGAACTAGTATTTTTTATTGTATTTTTAAAATTAGTGTCCCTGGTCGTATATTGAACAGTTCATCAGTGCATGATTTTATAAAAAAAACCTGTTTTCACAATCTTCCATTTCCGAATGTAATTTTTATTTTTTGCTGATGTAGCCAAAGAAGTGGGGAAAAACAGTATTATGCAATAATGTCTAAACCATATGTTTCACAATCCAATCAAATCAGTATTTCACTTGGTAATACTCCACATTACTCAAGATGAGTATGTTTTATTCTATGTTGTATTCTTTTATTCTAATGTTGTATTCTAAATTCTAACATTTAACAGTATGCAACATTATTTGTATACTTCTTCTATTACAGACACAGTCATATCAGTCTGGACAAAAAAATCCAAAGTCTTTATTCACTGAAATGCAGTTTTGTTCTTTAGATTAAGCTTGTGTTACTTCACAATCTCTGAGAGCAAAGAGAGTGCCAATGAGAGCAATCAGCATCTCAGAAGCGTGTGTGACATGCAGTTGTTTGGCTCTCATCCCAAATCGGCTTCTCCTTCCCTTTCAGCAAACCCACTCTAATACAGCCAAAAAGAGAGATACCAGCCTCTGTGCTCTCATTTCACACTCTTCCGCCCCTCCCCAGCCCTTTCTCTTCTTATTTATCTCACAAACTTTCTCTTCTTTTCCTCTATTTTTATTCCAATAGCTCTCAGAACAGAACAGGAGGGCAAAAATAGTTTATCATTTATTCATGATGAATAATGCAACCCTAGGCCCCAGTTTCTGAATGGAGAATGCAATTGGGCTATTCACGGCATCCCTCGAAACCTAGAGGTGGGCGGTTTGTAGGCTGCTGTCCTGTGGACAGAAATGCGGGTAGGGATATTAGCCCTCTTGCATGCTGGGTTAATTAATGATTTGAGTAGCTATTTTGCATCAGGGTATGAGATCATCTCAGAGATGCATAGAGAGTAACCTTGACAAAAGATGATCCGATGACTTTGCCATTGACAGATCAAGAAAAGCACCTCTTATTGACTAGCTTTTTGTGTTAAGGTGTCAACAACATGCAAGTTTTTTCTTCTTGCTATCATTAAGCTCATGCAGGACGTATGAGGTGACTGCAGTCATCATGTTACGTCTATTTAAAGCCATGACACACTCAAATTTGGATAAATATTTGATCTTGCTTACAAATGTAAAGGAAGCGATTTAAAAGAAATATGGAGCAAATTTTCTTCTGACATGTTTATGGCTTGCAATAAAGTTTTAGAATAGCATCAGTGTGTTAATAGCTTCTACTGTATATGCTCATCGCATGAGCGCTTTAAAAGATTGTTCTACTCTCACAAGTATGAAATCACTGATTGGGAAATGGTTTAGCTACCATGTAATTGAGCTCTTAAATTCTATGTGCTGGTTATATAGCAAAGGACGTGGGATGGGGAGAGAGGGCCAGCCATGGAAAGTCACATGGGAGTGCATTACTTCCATACAGTCAGTAAATTAGATTGACCTTTCTCTGTGTGTGAAAATGCGAATTCTGTCACGCTGGTTTGCCAACAGGAGTCTCCACCTGCCCAATACGTGGGTCTCTGGAAGGACAAACATGATAGCCAAAAGAGCTAGGTCACGCTTATCTGATGCAAATCATCTTGCTTTGAATATTTGTGAACTCGTTAAATTGATTGAATTTAGAGGCATGTGGAGAGAAGTGGTGACGTGGGGACATTTTCAATGTAGTTTTGCAACTTAACTGTTTTCTATGGGTTTACTCTATAGTGGAGCAAATATTTCTCCTTTCTTTTCATTTCTTTCTTTTCTGTTCATGTCTTTCTATTCTTTTTCTTAGGCAATTGCACTGGGAAGGGATCACAATATTTTCATGTATTTTTCATGTATTGTTTTTTTTGTATATTGATTTATTTTTATGTAATGCTTTGTATTTTAGAGAGAGGTGGATTTGAAGGATGGATGGATGGATGAATAGATCGTTTTTACTGCATTCTTGATGTAAAAATACATACTTGGTGAGCTCTAGAGACATCTTAAAAAATCTGAAACATGAAATCTTACCAACCCCAAACTTACAGTATATATACAATCTTAAAGGGATAGTTCACCCAAAAATGAGAATTCTGTTATTAATGACTAACCCTCATGTCGTTTCAAACCCATAAGACCTCTGTTCATCTTCAGAACACAAATTATTATATTTTTGATGAATTCCGAGAGCTTCCAAGAACTTTCTCACTCTGCACAAGACAGCAACTGAAGGCTCAGAAAGGTAGTAAGGGCATCGATAAAATAGTCTATATGAATCTGAATAAAAAAATTGTTGAATAAAGTTGTTATTTTTATTTCCTTGAATCTGGTAGATGCGTTGCTGTCTTTGGAGGGTCAGAAAGCTCTTGGATTTCATCAAAAATATCTTAGAATATCTTAGAAGATGCTCAGAAGATGAACAAAGGTCTTATGGGTTTGGAACAGTATGAGGGTCATTAATGATAGAATATTCTTTTTTTGAATTTTGTTTTTGTTTTTCAACTATTACTTTTTTTACTGTTCAGTATAAATTGCCATAATTTAGTTTATGACAATTTCCAACCTCATTTTGCTGCCCCCATGTAAAGATTTTGCATTTGATGATACAAAACTGTGCTGCATTAAGTAGCGAGTGACAGGTTTGCTGTTGTCTTAAATAGTTTTTAATCTGCTTTATCCTTCATTAACAGCGTTCATGGTGTAATTAACTAATTTCTCAGAAGATCAATTACAATTTGATTCCTTATGGTATAGTATATGACCCTTTTAAGAAGGATTTGCAAAGAGTTTGGGATTATATCCCATTTATTCATTTGACAGACACTTTTATCCAAATCATCTTACATTTCATCAGTACGCATGTTCCCTTGGAATCAAACCCACGATCATGGCATCGGTAGAGCTATAGGAACAAGACCTTAAGCCATTAAATCATTCATCTTTTCACTTCATATCTCAGCAGTGTTAAACAACTTCAACACAACAGTCTGTTTTATATCCCCATAGCACCTTTTTTTCTGGTCTTGTCTTTGTTGAAGTGGCTGTTGCAACATTCCCCTTGAGCATAATGGTGTTGTGAAGTGTGCGTAATGGCCCAATGTCCTCTGTGTTCTCTTAAGACATAACAAATCACTCCATTTGTACACCACAATCCATGCCTCCTCTGCTCATCTGTTCGCTATATTCACTTCATCTTTTTTTAAATGGTCAAAATCAGTGATATAACGTCTTCCGTTACCCTAGAAAATTGGCAATCCAATTTCCTCCTACATTTTTCAAATGTCATAGACATTTCATCTCAATTAAGATGTATTTGCTTGAATGAAATGTACAATTTTTTTGGTAGCTGTTGTTTATAGTTATAGTACAAATCTGTTTTACTTTATATTTATTTATTGTTTATTGTGAGCATCAGTTTGTACTAAAGTATATAATTTACTAAATATTATATATTTTACGATAGCAGATCAAATGTGACTGAATTGAGGACTTTTCAATTCTGCATGAGGCTATTTTATATGTAGTTGTTTCATAATCTAATGAGTTATAAATGTGCTGCCTTGCTCATTTTGTAGTTCAGTTCTATTTGCTGTCTATTCCCAGCATGCATTGGGGCATGAAAAATTAACATGCCTCTACCTTTTGACTTTCAGTTCAGTAATAGTTTAAGATAAGTTTAAACACATATAATATAAAGCTATTTTTTAAAGTTAATTAGGTGACTACTTCAGAAATATTATTACTTATTGATACAGTTATTAATTGTTATTTTGAAATATATATATGGTTCTTGTAATTCCAATGAACTTTTTTAAACTTTTTTTTCATATGATCTGTTTGCAGTTACTCATGTTTAGTGATTAACTTTGACAGCCCATTTGACAGAGACTCACTCAATTATTAAGTATTTAATTAATAATATTGCATGTATTCTGCCATAATTTTGAGCATGACATTTTCCTGTAATGTAGCATGGTATTACAGTACTACTACAAAATATTCATCATTTTATAAATAGCACTTGCTTTTCATAATTATTTAAACTCATTACATTATTTATATATAATATCTCAATTATTTTTCATTGTAGTGTTTCCAAGCAGCGATTTGCTGCATTATTATGCAGAAATTCATCTTGCATATGAGAGATGTTTCTAACTCATTCTATCACAATTATCTTATTCCAAAAAGACGTTTTCTCGTGCAACTTCATGTAGAGACAGGAGCAAGCTTTCGAAATCCCTCTCACAGATTGTGGTTTACTTCCTGGCAGTGTTTATGTAGTTATTTATTTAGTTCTGTTAAAATAAAAATACCCCGCACAACCCCGGGTTTCTCGGGAGAGCTACGATCCCAGCTGATGATTTAGCAGCCTAAATAAGATTATACTATCCTTAGCCAGGGGTGAAAAACAGAAGTCTTCTGGAGGCATCTGATCTATCACACCATGTCTGCATAGCTTCTTCTGTCTTATGAATAAGGCCCGCGGTGCTCAAATTACATTAGGCAGAGCTTAACACTGTGTCTGCGTTTGGATGAAGCACAGATTAGCATGCACTCCAGGATGCACAGCCATGATGAAGAACTCTAGCCATGCCTTGACTGTGCAAACCTGTGCTCATTTCCATTGTATGGGATGAGATGGAATAAACCCTTGCCATGCAAAATAACAGACAGCAAACCACCCACGGTGATTAGTTTTCATAATGAAAACTTTAATGACAAAGTGGAGGGGAGAGTCGTAGTAAACTCACAAAGACAGAAAGGACAGCACATAAAACGTAAAAAAGAAGAAAATGCATTTACATCGTAGCTTCTATTCGAGCACTAAATAGAGAGTACGCATTCATTCACTTCAAGTGCTGTTTATTTCAGAGCATGGGGTGTAATTCTAAATATTTCTCTTTGAAATGCGTGGTTCATGCAGATTTCTTTAGTAATTTATGCCAAAATTAATAGTTTGCATGCCTTTAAAGACATGCCTGAATATCTGATGTGCAGTGGTGGGTGGTTGAGAGAATGCATTTGCATAGCAATGGTTGCTCTTCCGTAAAGATAACAAGTTTGAAAACCATGCTAAATACATTTGGAGTTAATAGTAGGTGGGATGAGATATGAAGCTGCCCACAGATTGCCCTCAGTACAAATTATAATATAAACCACAACTACACGCCTTGTGTGTGTGTGTGTGTGTGTGTGTGTGTGTGTGTGTGTGTGTGTGTGCTTTTTTTCAGACTAAGAGAAAGGAATAGGAAGGTACATTTACTCTTTTTGTTTATTGGCTTGTTTCATGCTTCAATTGCTTGAAGTGTCATCTGTTATTATATTTAAAGTCAAATATATTACAACATTTTTGAAAACAGTTGTGCTGCTTAATAATTTTGTGGAAATGTGATACATTTTTGTTATTTTAAATTTTTCAGCATTTATTTGATCAATTTAAAAGTATTTCAATAAAAGTATTAATTTCCTTTTTTTTAAACTATCCTAACTCCAAACTTTTGAACAGTAGTGTACAGTGTATATTTATATAATCATGCATTTTTATACAAGCCAAGTAATTTCAGCATCTCATACAAATTATCACGAGTTGTCATGAGAATATTTTAAAATATTCATTTTTGGATTAATTATTGCTTTTAACGTTGCACTGCTTTGCTATACTGACATCTGATATGTTGTTAATTTACTGTGAATGTTTTAATGAAGACATTTTCAGGTCCGTCGAGTGATTGGTGGCAGAATATACTGTATTTATCTAGGTCAAGGCAAGGGTTAGATGAAAGTGTTACACCGCTCTCTATTATCTTTTCATTCGCTGTCTTCATTTGCATTACAGAGTTACAACTGCCTCTGTCTGCCCGGCTGGGAGGGGGAGTTCTGTCAGTGGGAGACCGATGAATGTTCATCAAACCCCTGTAAAAACAACGCCACCTGTACAGACCTCCTCGACGCTTACAGGTGGGTTGCAAAAACACAGCTTGACGGAGGCAAAGAAAATCTGGATGAATAGACAGGCTAGAGATGGGTCACATGGTCGACTAGTTTTTCCAACAGCCTACATTTATTAATGAGGTAGTCCAGTTTATGTAGCTTTTTTTATTTATTTATTTAATCACTAAAAATGTATTTCTTTGCATTTCCTGCTGATGTTGACTCCTTTCAAAAAATGTAACCATTTCTTAAATCCTGATCTCCATTTTAGCCTATTCTATTAGAGTTATTAGAGTTTTGAGGCTTTTAATCCATGTGTGTCAGCTTTGAGTTCATGTAAATGTTCATGTAAATACACTTTTAGCAGAGATATGCAATTAAAATGTGCAATCTTTTTTTACATCAAATATAGTGCATTGTTCTGTTTTTAAGACGGTATGTCAAATTAACAGGCGTTCAAAATGTAAAAGTGTGTACTACATTCTGAGTCATATACATCCTAATGGGATCCTTTTAATATCAGCTAGTTGATTTTAAAAATGTTGTCAGCTGAAAAAATATGTATATTTCAGTAATTTAATGACTATAAATTCAAGAATGTTTTAACATTCAGTTGTAAAGACATTGCAGTTGTAAATTATAGCTGTACTGAAAAATAATGAATATTTAATCATCATATAATGAAATGAGCTGCATCAAACTATACAGCTGTTTAATTAAATTGCAGTCTTTTATTTAATCATTGCACTATGCTATATTGCGATTATCTTCCAGTCACTTTTATTTATTTTTTTAATTTTGCATTCGATATAATTAATAAATAGCTTTTCATCAACTCACGGACCCCCTGCAGTTCCCTCATGAACCTCCAGGCTTTCATAAATCCCCATTTAGCAAACCCTGGACTATGTATGAAAAAAGCAGCACTAAGTTTAGCCACCTATTCTCTCGTCATGCAGAGACAGACTGCACTTTCAAAAACGTGCGAGATAATGAATTGCAGATGGCAGGTAAAACAAATGAATCAATCAATGCAGCACAGCAGGAGGAGGTTTCTCTCAATTGGTGACTCTCTTGAGAGAAAAGCTCCTGCTTCTGTTTCACCTAATGTGCCCTCTTGCTAAGGGCAGCGAAGGGGGGAAGAAAATGGACTGAAAGGAGAGAGAGAGAATAGAGGATGGGTTTAAGACAGGGATTGGCAGCACGGCTGTAAGATCACTGCCACCAAGTGGAATGCAGATACCTTCGGCACTCTCTGGGATTCACTCTGGTAAATATAATCCCAGCTCACTACTCTAACCACCCAGTGTCCTACTTCCAGCAGTCTGGGATTTAATGCTTCTCAGACCAATAGTGCAATTAACCTATAAATCCCCTCAGCTGTCCAGAAATCTAACAACACTGATTCCGTTTTCACTATGAATGATAAAATAAAGTAAAACCGTGTTTTGTTTTCAGTTTGCGTAGCTTTTTGGAGATTTGTGGTTTATAGCATTGCTGGAGTAGTTCTAAAAGTTGACTATACTAATATACAGATTTCATTTATGTGACATAAACTAAAACTTATTTGATATGCTCTGGCCCAACTTTCTGTTTCGACAGGAAATACATCAAATAGACTAAAAAATGTACACATCAAGCTATTTTAAAGTGGCCTTTAAAACTGAAACAGGATTAATTTGACATTTAAGTTGTTTTCTTATATTTTGTGTAAATAATGTACTGTATCTCATGGGCTGCCGTGTTTTGATTGTGAGAATGATGGAAGATTATAATAATGTGCCTGCTATGATTTTCATTTGCGTTTCTACTGTATAATTATGACTCATTGTTCATTTTCTTTTAATAACACCTGTAAGAATATCATGTCTGGCCTCTTTAAAATAGCTATTGTGTGTGTGTGTGTGGGGGGGGGTTCCCCCTGAAATTAAGTAGAAAGTTTAATTTATAACAGTTCAGTTCATGGCACACATTGTAATCCTGGTCTAAAATGAACAAAAAGGGATTTACAGAGACGTATGACATTCATTAGTGAAAAGAACCACAGGGCTAAGCCAAATCGGAGTCTGCCCCTGGGGGAATTTGCTTTTATGCTACAAGGTCACTGTGTGCAAGGAGTGTCAGTCGGTCTGTACGTAAATGAATATTTTAATAGTACAATATAATTTTCCTCAGTAATTTCACACAATGGAATTCCAAAGGATTTCAAGACACTATTCGTGTCTGAGTTATGTCTTAAAGAGATAGTTTGCCCAAAAATGAAAAAAAAAATAGTTTGCTCAAGATCATTTACTCGCTCTCATGTTGTCCCAACCCTTTGTCTTCCATGAAACAGAATATGGAGAATATTTAGCGCATATGGAGTCTTTTATGATTCTCTTTTATCGTGCATTTTTGTGATTTTTTTGGTCAGCGTTCATGTTTGTTATACGGAAAAGAGCAGCCAGAATATTTAAAAAAAAACATACAAGCTTGAAATTACACGAGCAAACGATGAACTCTCTTATCTGAAAAATGCTTATTTTGTCTTAAAGGTGTACATGTCCTCGTGGTTGGACAGGCCTAGATTGTGGAGAGGATGTGAAGGAATGTTCTTCCTCTCCCTGCCTGAACGGAGCACATTGTGTGGAGTCTGACATCCCAGGGGAGTTCTCCTGCACCTGCCCACCCTTCTTTACCGGCCTCCTCTGTGAACAGGCCTACGACCCCTGCAACCTGTGGCATAACCCCTGCCTGCACAACTCTACCTGCCGTGCCAAGTCAGATGGAACCGCCCTCTGTGTTTGCCCAGTCGGTGAGATATAGCAACCCAACTGCATCCTACCTACTGATTCACCCACCTGCTGGGTGAGATCTGTCATTCATAGGGCTTTATGTTTACACTTCTGTAGCTTGTTTTAATTCTCTTGCCTTCTATTGAGCTGGTTATTCGGGTAAAATCGTACATTTCCTACTGATTACGTCTTTGCTAGATGTTTATTTTAGTCCTTACTAAATGGGTTCCCATGGAAAACCTGCAAATATTTTTTATTTGTGACTTCTACTAATGGAAGTCATGTATATAAGTGTTCATTTGTGTAGTCAAAATAATTTTTTCTATTTTTGTTTGGAAAAAACCATAATTAGCTATTGCTGAATATTGTTCTTAGGCAGAATAAAATGACAGCATCAGTCTCTCTATTGCGGCTCTTGTTCAAGGAGGTCTATAGAACACATGGAGAAAGACATTTGTTTGCAACCCATTCATACTTGCAAAAAAATTAACAGATCCTTCTAAATGACCATCAAAGCAGAAATATGCTTTTTGATGCCAGATGGTGTTCTTACGGCATCTCTCTGCAGGATCTAATGGGGTCATGCCCCAACAAACCTTTGACTCCTTGGCCTCATTGGAGACATTTTGTATGGTCATTTAATTCTATTATTACTTCATGGAAATTTGTTGAATGTCATAGGAAAACCCTGCAATAAAAATTACATCATTGCTTTGATGGTATACTGATGAGCATAGATGCAGTCGACCTGCATTGATTTTGGGTCTGCTTTTGGGTTAAACTTATTTTACCTGTGCAGTGAATATGAAGAACTTGACTTGAAAATATACACACTGTTCAAACGTTTCAGGTTGAAAGTTATTTTTTTTGTCATGAAAGAAGTATCTTATCTCACTAAGGCTGCATCATAAATACAGTAAAATATGTAATATTGTGGAATATTATTACAATTGAATACAATTTAATTGAATACAATTTTAATTACAATTTAATACAATTTACAATTTTCAGCATCATTACTCCAGTCTTCAGTGTCACATGATCATACAGAAATCATTCTAATATGCTGATAACATTTATTATTGTTATAAATGTTGAAAACAGTTGTGCTGCTTTATCTTTTTGTGGAAGCTATAAGAACAGTATTTATTTGAATAAGGAAATATTGTAATGCTTTTATAGTTAATTATTAATGTATCCTTGTAAAAGTATAATTTTTTTTTTTTTTTTTTTAAAGGTACTGACCCCAAACTTTTGAACAGTAGTGTAGGTGAGTGGCAAATTTGTCAACCAAATAGATGCCGTATTGATATATAGATCAGAACCCCCCTGTTACAACTGTAGACTGCAAATTCATGTTTACAGTCAAGTCATACTAAAGTTATCAGGAACCTTGGTAAAAATACATTTCAGACACTTGCTTGTGATTTTGAGATACTTCAGAAGAGTACCGTGAATAGAGCGATAGTTTCTGTACACAGCCCAGGAACAGCTTGTTGTTTAACCCTGACTGAGCAGGCAGTAGGTGTCACGAATATGTAAATGTGCCCGGCTGCATGTGATATCACAACCATAGAGATTTTTTAATTAGCCTTGAGCCATTTTGCAGCTTGATTTCAATAGATGGTGGAACAAACTGCAAGATCTGAATATTGTAGTGTGTTCGTAGTGTATCATTTTTATTTAATGGCAATCAAGCAAAATTAGCTTTTTTCATTGTATCACCCTGTTTCATGTGCTTTAAGTAAAACGTTTGAATGTTAGTTCAGATAAATTATAATTAATAGGCAGGCATGTTTATATTCTTTCTCATTTACAATAATTTGAAATGCATATCTAATATCTCCCTTGAATTGCCAAGCGTTATATTCAACTAACCTTCAAATCTGCCAAATACTCCACATTTCTGTACTCATAGAAGGAAAAGAGTGGCTCATGAGAGGAAACTGTGGCTCTCTGGATATGCATGACTTTCTAGTTTTGTTCTGCCAGCTCTCCCCTGCAGTATTTGTCCATTGATGTCTTCAGCATGGGAGAGAATTATTAAGGATCACACAGTGATTTGAAGCCATTGTAACCGCTTGAATCATACTTTCTTCCTTGTTAAACGGTGTCTTACCCTTGCAATGATTTTCCCATTTTCTTTGCTTTCCTATTTTTGACTTTGTCTGCAGAGACAGAACAGACCCTATCACTTCTGCCAAAGAACAAGTTCCAAGTGTTTCATTAAATTTTGGCTGCAGGTTTCCATCAAAGGAAGACGAGCGAGCCCCGTCTGATGAATGCACAGAACGGGGGGTGCAAAAGAGGTTTCTGCACAATCTCTTTAATCACAGTGAAGCATACTCGCATGTGCACATACATACGCTCGTCTGTCATTTGAATCCCTCCTGATATTATTATGCTCGTTGAGACCAGATCACTTACTCATAATACATGTCTGCTGCGTTTCAGGCACAGATTGCTCTATCTTGAAATTTTGCACATTTGTATTCAGTTGATCACTCCACAGTTTCACAGGGATCTGATGTGTCTCCGTAGCGAATCAGAAGCTATTACTCATTCAACAGTAGTGAACACCACAGTGCTGTGCAGCTGTATAATGCAGAGGTCTGTCTCACTGTGTGGTTACTAGGGATGAGGACTTGGAAGTGACAACAACCACAGAAACTTTTTCAGCATGTAATTAGTCACAATGGCAGTACTTTCTGGTAAAAATCGGCTGTCATTGTATATGATTGAAACTGTACGGTAACTATAAAAACAGCTTGACTACTTGAAGATAATTAAAGTGCTGGTAAAAGTACAATACAGTAAAAGCAGTAATATTATGAAATATCTTTTTAATTTAACATAATATAAAAACATAATTCTGATCTCTACATTTTATTATCTATCTCGCTCTCTCCCACTTCGCATCCTGTCAGCTCTGATCTGTCCCAAGGTAAAAATAAATAAATAAATAAAAAACAGTTATTTTAAATTATAATAATATTTTACAGTATTACTGTTTTTATATATATATATATATATATATATATATATATATATATATTGTTCACATATATGCAGCCTTGCTGAGCTTAAGATAAAAAAAAAAAACTTTTGGCTGGCTATAAATAATATTTTTTGTTATTTTTTTAACTCAATTTCAAATGTTATTCAAAGGGTGTGTGTGTGTGTGTGTGTACCTACTTAACCATATTTTAGGGACAAATTTGTACCCAAAAGTGAGGCAAACCTGCCAAAAACCTCCCTTTGGGGACGTCCTCATTTGTAAAATGGGTTTAAAAATGTGTGTGTGTGTGTGTGTGTGTTTGTATCTTCTCTCTCTATGATTTTTTGCAACCTATTGTTAAGACTTCTTTTTTCAGTGGCTAACATTTGAGTTTTAATTCACTATGATGGTTTATTAGACAGTGTCTTGCAGTTTCATTGGTTAAGAGTTGGGGCAGCAGCTCTACATGGGCTGTAGTTTGTGTGTTCAGTAATACCAGTATATGCTAAGGGAATTAAACCGAGTTGGTATGGATCATTACATGATAGATTATGTGATTTTTTAAAGTATTTTTTAACTGGAATGTTTGAGCTATTATCATGTATTAGTATTTTTTGAAACCGTATGAATCAGCTAAATGCTGGCTGCATACAGCACAAAAGTGAAACTCTGCCTATTCCCATCATCCCACCCTGACCGCTCTGCTGAATTTATCTGTCAGACTTAACAAAATGCGCATCCCTAGCGGCTACCCTAAAGTCCTTTACCCTTCTGCTGTATGAAATTATGCAATGAAAAATCTGACTCATCACTTTTAACAATCTGCCGAGAGAAAAGCCCATGTTACAGCATGAGATGGTCATGTGCATGCCCCCGTCTAGATTGCATCTGGTTGTTTTGAACTATGATGTGGCCAAATGCTTTTTTCCTTGTTATACGTCTGACCTCCTTCGATGGCACCTGCGTGACCTGCGAAACGCAATCAAACCGGCCTGGCATCTGTTCTTTTCGCTGTGGGCATCCTAAACGAATTAAGTCTTTGGGATAAGAGAGGCTAGAGGCCAGTCAGTGAATGAGTTTTTTGTATGACGGTATTGTAACGGTATCAGGGAGGAAATTAAAAGAATGTTGGGGAGGGATAAAAATAGAGTGCTTTGGCAATCCGAGGATTTCTTTTCTGGGGAGAGAAATAGGAAATTAGCATCCACTGCTGCATACATTACTGAGCTAGAGATGTGCGTAGGCTCACATGCCACCTCCTTTTCTCTTTATTTCTTTCTCTCTCTCTCTCACTATCTCTTTCTCTCTCTCTCGTTCTACACACACTCTGACTCACAGCCGTTCTCAGCCCACACTTCATATCTTAGTACATGGGTCACCTGGCAGATACACTGTGTATTGCACAACCCGTGGATTGAAACCCAGCTAGCATTCCCACAAAAATGACTTATACCCCAAAGCTGCTGTATTTTGCCCTTTTTTGTAGTCTTCCTTCTATTTTTTGCAGACTCGTTCATCAAAACATTCTGTCATAGTTTGCGCACCTTCATGTCTCTCTAAACCTGTATGCTAGAGCACAAAAATGTTTTGCATGTAAATTTACAGTGACCATGTCCAGTCCAAATAGGACAAAAATGCAATATCTCATATTATATTATTGTTCAATGTTTTGGGTTTAGTAATTTTTCTTAAAGAAATTAACATTTTTATTTAACAAGGATGCATTATTTTCACAAAAGTATTACACAGTTTTCAAACATATTAACATAAAGTAACATTTCAAAGATATTACCTGTTTCAGATATTGATGATGATAATAATATAATGTTCCCTGAGCACCAAATCAGCATATTAGTAGCATATTAATAATTTCTAAAGGATAATGACACTGAAGCTTGCAGTAATGGCTGCTGAAAAATGGCATCACATAACAAACTGTAAAATAAAAAATAGTAAATTGTTATAACATATTTAGGTTAAAAAAATTAATTTAAAAGTTTTGTAATTTATTACATAAATTAACATAACAAATAGCTGTTTTTACTGTATTTTTGGTCAGCCATTTTGTTTAGCCTTTATGAGCATTGTAACGGAGTGACCGAAGCATGAGGCGTGTGGATCCATCTGCAAAGCTTTATTAAAAGGCGTGGCCATAAACAAGCATTGGTCGATACACAGCAAACAGACATAGACGAGGCAAGACAAAGAGTATTCCTTAGACAAGCATGGGTCTTCGATCGGCGAACAGTATCCAACAGGGCAAGGCAAAGAGAGATAATCCAGGTACATGAGCAATAATCCAGGCAGGGGCAAACACAATCCAAAACAGCAGGGCAAAGGGTTAAACCAAGATACACAGGCAAGAATCAAAACAGGCAAGGCAAGACTAAGAAAACTACAAAAGGCTCCATAAGGTAGCTATCAGCTAGGGTAGCGATAAGTGCATACAATACTCTGCGATGACAGAAAGGAAGTCCAATGCTTATAATATATATGCGTGTCTGTTGAGATCAGCTGTCTAATCAGTGCAATGTGTGATTGGTGACAGCTGTGATCAGTGCAATGGTTGATGTGAAATGCAGTCCAGGGGTGACGTGCAACAGTAGTGTAGTGCAAGAGTCAATGTGGTGACACTGGTGGTGAGTAAACAGAGGTTCATAGACCGGATTCGTGACAAGCATAAGACACTTCTTTCAAAAACAAACAAACAAAAAACTAAATAAAATAAAATAACCAAGCCAAAACTTTTTAATAATGTTTTTTTTTCAGATTTCTTAAGCCATATGATAGCTTTATGTGAAGAAATAACAGAAATGTAAGTTTATATTCACCAATATTCTTTCTTTCCTCTGTACCAAACATTTTCTCTCACATATGGCTTTAAATAAATAACATTTTACTGCTAGTTTAACAGACAGTGACATCTGCAGAGCTGCAGCAGTGGAGAAATTCCCCTTCAGGAACTCGAGCTGCGTCAGATACGCTTTGGGAATGCCTTCAGCGTGACCGTGCTCTGAATTATCTATACAATCAGTCCAATGGAAGGGCGAGGCGTCACGGGCGGATGACGTCACGACCAGGAAGCTTTAAAAGCACGTGAGGTGGAGCCGGCTTCAGCTTTCTGTCATTCAGCAAGCGCTCTGTGTGTCTGTCAGTCCGATATTTGTTTTGTGAGTCTTATTTGGTGTTGTTTGTCAAAATAAAGCACTATGTCCAAGGCCACAAGTAAATCAAAGCATAAGGGCGATCTTGGATCATGCTTCGAGCTATGTTCCTCCCTGCTCTCGCTACAATCACGAGCGGGGATACACCCAGTTTGTGCGCGGTCTGCCTGGGCGCGAAGCATGCTTCCGCTATGCACGCTTCGCTCCCGGAGGGCTCTCTTCGAGAAGGGAGCCTTTGCGAGTGTTCCTCACGGTGCTGGCCCCGCGGCTGCCGAGGCAGAGCGGCAGCTGCGCTCGTGGGGCTCGCACATGGATCATCAGATCCAGCGCCCGCTCTCTGTGTTCGGAAGCCCGCCCCGCGTTTTTTCCCCCCAGAGAGAGGGCTCGACGCTCCGCTTGTCTTCCTCCGAGGAGGTGGACATGAAAGACGTCGATGAGCTTTGTAAAGCTGCAGTGTTTGCACAAGCATATTATGAATGATGACATCATTATATTCGCGCTGTCAGCTCTAAGATAAAAGGCTGATTGTGCTTTTCCCCGCCGTAAGATCTCGCGGTTCTGGTCCGCCACTGTTGAGGCATGGCGGCGAGTGAGATCGCGGGGATTGCAACATGGATCTGGCGGATGGGTTGGAGATGGGTTCGCCCTATCTCCACCTGCATTCCCCAGGTCTAGCACTCTCGCTTGGGGCTGGAAGCCCGCGGTGCGGTTCTTCCCCCTTTTAGCGAGAGCTCGCTGTTGCAGCGCGAGTTGCCGAGGCGACCGCGTGCATTACGTCATTCGAATTTTTATTATGAATCCTTTTCATATCAGACCGTGTTTACTCGTCTGGTTGTCTTTCTGCATTTCATTTCTGAGGAATTAAATTATGTATTTCATCTAACTAGGAGAAGTTAGATGTGTATATATGTATACACATACATATGTGTATATAGGAGCCTCTTGGGACTTTTCTCGAGTGAGAGCACGATGCTTTACCTTTCTTCCTCTGAGGAGGTTGAGGTGATCAGCAGGGGCTGCTGGGCGGAGCAGCCCCAACCGTGGTCCAGCTCCTCATTTAGGGAGCATCACCTCTCATACTCCCGATAATATTGGAGTCAGAGTCGCGCTCCCGAAGGCTTCTAGCAGAAGGCGGATCTGCGGATCGTCATTCTCGCTGGATAGTCTTTGGCTAAAACGTACTGCTGCCTATGACCCAGGACTTCTGAGGGCCAGCCCCTCTGGGGAAGAGCGGTGTACATCGCATTACACGGTGCCCGTCTCTCCTCAGTGCCCTCGGGAGGTCGCTCTGCCAACCCTGCCAGTGTTCCAGGGCACAGCGGTCTCCAGCGAGCGCTTCTCTCAGTTACTTCCACCCGGAAACGTAGCAGAACTGAGAGGCTCGCCACCCCTTCGGGGGTCTCTAGAGCAGCTAGTTCGGCCGTCTCCTGCCTGTGTGCCGTTCCAGGACACCGAGCTAGCAGCTCTAAGCACACCAGAGGCCAGTCTCGAGAGACTAGTTCCCTCAGTAGGCACCTGGCGGTGAGGGAGCCCCTGCTAAGCGTGTCTCATTGGGTCCTGCCTGAGCAGGCTCTGGTTCTATCAGTCTAGTCTTCCTATAAATGATGTGGGTCTGAGGACCGTCGTCTCAATAGGAGACTTCAGCTGAGGCAGTCCTGAGGCTATGGTCCAGGACTAATGAGGGTAGGCCCCTCTGGGGAAGTTCGGTGTACACCGCGGTACATGGTGCCCGTCTTTCCTCAGTGCCCTCGGGGGATCGGTCTGCCAACCCTGCCAGTGTTCCAGGGCGCAGCGGTCTCCAGCGAGCATTTCTCTCAGTTACTTCCGCCCGGAAACGTAGCGGAATTGAGAAGCTCGCCACCCCTTAGGGGGTCTCTAGAGCAGCTAGTTTGGCCGTCTCCTGCCGGTGTGCCATTCCAGGACACCGAGCTAGCCGCTCTGGGTACACCAGAAGCCAGTCTCGAGAGACTGGTTCCCTTAGTAGACTATTTGGCTACTCCCAAATGTGTCTCCATGGGTCCTGCATACTGTAGAGAGAGGCTACAGAATCCAGTTTGGTTCTCCTCCGCCTCAATTCAACGTAATGGAACGAGAAGTAGAGTACTCTCTTGAGGAAGGAGGCCATCGAGGTGGTCCCTCCTCACGAAAGAGAGTTCGGGTTCTACAGCCGGTACCTCATAGTTCCCAAGAAGGATGGAGGATTGCGTCCCATTTTAGATCTGCATCAGTTGAACCGCTCAGTCAGCAGACTGAAGTTCAAGATGCTCAAAACTAAAACAGGTAAGTATCTCAGATCTAGTCCGAGGACTGGTTTGTCACATTAGATCTAAAAGACGCATACTTCCCGTTTCCATCCTTCCCACTCACAGGAAGTCCCTGAGGTTTGCTTTTGGGGGCAAAGCTTACCAATATCTGGTTCTTCCCATTGGCCTTACACTCTCACCCCGCACTTTTACATCAACGATTGGTTGATTCTAGCTCAATCGGAGCAGCTGGCGAGATGTCGTTCTCGCCCAGATGAAAGACCTGGGGTTAAGACTAAACGCCAAGAAAAGTGTGCTTTCTCCATTACAGAGGACCACTTATCTGGGCGTGGTGTGGGATTTGACCACGATGCAGGCACGTCTGTCCCCTGCTCGTAACGAGTCGATCCTCACAGTCAAGAGAGTGAAAGAAGGCCACTCACTGTCAAGCAGCTTCAGAGACTGTTGGGTCTGAGGGCAGCTGCGTCCAACGTGATACCTTTTGGCCTGCTGTACATGAGACCCCTACAGTGGTGGCTCAAGACCAAGGGGTTCTCCCCGAGGGGAAAACCACTCCGCACTTTCAAGGTCATGAGACGTTGCATACGTGCCTTAGACATGTGGAGGAAACCTTGGTTCTTGTCCCAGGGCCTGGTGTTGGGAGCTCCTTGTCGTTGTGTAACAATAGCGATGGACACGTCCCTCACCGGTTGGGGAGCGGTCATGAGTGGCCACCCTGCCCGTGGTCTGTGGAGTGGCCACCATCTGACATGGTATATCAATTGGCTGGAGATGCTGGCCGTGTTTCGAGCACTCAAACACTTCCTCCCAGACCTAAGAGACCACCACGTGTTGGTGCGCACGTCGGTGGTCTCGTACATAAATCACCAGGGAAGTCTGCGGTCGCGACCCTTGTACAAGCTGGCGCACCATATCCTTGTGTGGTCCCAGGGCAAACTCCTCTCATTAAGAGCAGTGCACATTCCTGGGCATCTCTATGTGGGAGCAGACGTTCTGTCGAGACAGGGGTCGGGGGAATGGATGCTTCACCCTGAGGTGGTGAAGCAGATATGGAGAGTGTTTGGCCAGGCACAGGTGGACCTGTTTGCGACTATAGTGTCAGTTCAATGTCCCCTCTGGTCCTCTCTGACTCCTCTAGGACTGGATGCTATGGTACAGACTTGGCCGAGGCTTCGTTTGTATGCTTTTCCCCCTATCGCTCTGCTCCCGGGAGTTCTGGCGAGAGTGTGCCGGGACAAGGTCAGTCTACTTCTGGTAGCGCCGTATGGTTCTCGGACCTGATTTCTCTCCTCGACGGCACTCCATGGGAGATTCCCGTAAGGGGAGATCTCCTCTCACCCTCGCCTGGAGCTGTGGAAGCTGTGGGTGTGGCCACTGAGGGGGCACAGCTCATAGCTTCCGGTCTCTCAACCGAGGTTGCTGAGACCATCCTCCAATCCAGAGCTCCCTCTATGAGGAAACTGTACGCCCTGAAGTGGAAGCTCTTCACTTCATGGTGCGGAGGTTGCCAGCTCGACCCAGCTAACTGCCCGATTGGTACAGTTCTGGAGTTCGTGCAGGCCCGTCTCTCTGCAGGGTTAACCCACTCCACCATTAAGGTGTACGTGGCGGCCATTGCGGCCTACCACGTTCCTGTCAGTGGTCAGTCAGTGGGTAGACACCCCCTAGTTACACGTTTCCTCCGCGGTACGCTGAGGCTGAGGCTGAGGCCGCCGGTACGTTTACGTGTCCCCACGTGGGACCTGGCTGTGGTACTAGAGGCTCTTTGCAAGGCTCCCTTTGAGCCCATTGAGGAGATATCTGACAGACTCGTCACCATTAAGACTGCCTTCCTTCTGGCTATTTCCTCTCTAAAGAGAGTTGGTGATCTACAGGCCCTTTCAGTGGCCCCTGCCTATCTTGACTTTACGCCCGGTATGGCTAAAGTTTTTCTCTACCCCTGAGCGGGGTATGTACCTAAAGTTCCCTCTGTGATGCCACAGCCCGTCGTACTTCAGGCCTTCTGTCCTCCTCCCTTCCGCAAGCCCGACCAGCAGAAGCTTGGATAGTGGATGCTATTAATACTGCCTATGAGTTCTCTCAGCTCCCCTCGCCGATGGGAGTCAGAGCATACTCAACCCGAGGTGTGGCGGCCTCCAAGGTCTTCCTAGCAGGTGTGTCTATGCAGGACATCTGCAACGCTGCTGGGTGGTCCACGCCCCTCACTTTTTTTATGACCTCGACATTCAAGCCACTCCGGGCTCTTCTGTCCTCTCGTCCTAGTCACACTAGGCAGGGACTTGTCAGTCTGGCGGTGTGGGTATCTCGTTCCCAAAGCGTATCTGACGCAACTCGAGTTCCTGAAGGGGAACGTCTCAGGTTACGCATGTAACCATGGTTCCCCAAAGGGAACGAGATGCTGCATCTCGAGGCCATTCCTCTGGCATCCCTGCTCCACCTCACATGCTTTTAAAGCTTCCTGGTCGTGACGTCACCCGCCCGTGACGCCTCGCCCTTCCATTGGACTGATTGTACAGATAATTCAGAGCACAGTCACGCTGAAGGCGTTCCCAAAGCGTATCTGACGCAGCGTCTCGTTGCCTTCGGGGAACCATGGTTACATGCGTAACCTGAGACGTTTTGTAGTGAATAACCAGAAATGTAAGTCCTTATCTCACTCAGTTGTATTGTATGCATTCAAGGGATTTGGAATACAGCATGCACAGGTTATATAACAGTTATTTTTGTTTAAGTGTATTGTTCAAAAACTCTTCTTTTTGTACCACAAAAAAAACAGCAAACTGGTTTGGAACATAACGATGGTGAGCAAATTTTTATTTTAATTTTTTATGTAAATGGCCCTTAAAATTAGACTTTTTGCATGCTCTAAAGCAGCAAGGTCCGAAAGGTTTACAGAATGTGATAAAACCCACTTCTCACTGAATCTCCTCAACATTCATACAGCAGTGTTATTCCTATGACCTGTTGGTAAATTCAACACTGTGTCCTTGCTTTGATCTATTCTTATTTACAGCTTAAAATGCATTAATCTTGAACTAGTCTTGTTGGTTGGCATGAGAATGTGACACGGTAATGAACCAAGGCCCCAGGTGAGGCAGGGAGATAGGAGACGACAGGAAACAGCACGTGTCTCTCCATGCAAATGATGCTTTCATGCAACATTTATTTGGATACAGGTGCTGAGCCACAAGATCACACCCTGCCTCTTGTTCGGCTGAGCAGGCACAAACCTTTTGTGTTTACACAGCATCTTGCTTTTAAATAGTTGTACAGCAAGAGCAGGACCGGCTGGCAGTAACACCCCTCACCTGAGGGCACATGGCTGTGAATGATGAGAGAGAGTACAGCAAGTCACTAAGCAGTCAGAACAGCTTGCATGAGTGATGTTGTGATGATGAGGGACATGAGAAGAGACACATGAGTTTTGCTTCAGAATGTTTTGATTCTCATCCCTTGTCATTTCAAAGGCTCCCATTACCCCTGCTGACATGCACAGTACCATTTTTTTTTTTTTTTTAATCTGTATACGGTTTTGCATTTCGGGTCCAATTGTATACAAAGAGAATTTTATAAAACAGTCAACAGTCTGAATATTTGTCAACTAAAACCATACTCAGCAACTTCTCATTAATGAGGGGATGTGAGTTCTTATTACCGTGTTATTTAATTTTTTGTTACCCTTATTACCCTTTTTTCCTTCTAGTCTGCAGTTTATTCTGCCTGAGTTTTGTTTTATTTTTTATTTTGTTTTATTTTAATTCATTTTTTGAAAATTAATGTTACAGATTTAAAATGTCTTATTTACTTACATTGCTAAAATGTAACATTTGCATATACTGAATTCTGACTAGTCTTTTTATTGTGAATTTGGTATTTTCTTATTCATATTCATCTTCATTTTATTTTAAAATTAGATTACAGATTAGATTAAAGATTACAGATTTAAACTCTCCTATTTACTTAAAACGTGATATTGGTATTGTTGTGTTAAAACATTTTAAAACGTGAATTGGTATTGTCTTTCTTAGATTTTATTTTATTTTATTTTTTATTTGGAAATTTAAGATTACAATTTAGGGAAATAAAAGATTTAACCTCTCAAATAAATTGTAAAATTATCTTATAGATTAGTCTTCTTTTTGTGATCAATATATACTTTCTTGGATCTTGCAGTGTTTATTTTATTTTTGTTTTTTTATCATTTTTAATACCAATTTATTTTTATTTATTTTATTTCCTTAGAAAATCTAATATTATTTGGTTTAATTTTTTTCAAGACTTATGGCTGGTACTGTTCACTGGTGCATTTAAAACTGTAAAGTTGCCTTTCTCTCACGTTTTGTTTCTTGATTAAGGCCTCCAAAGACCATGATCAAGCCTTGCACACCCTGTATACACTATATACAGCATGGTAATCGTTCCTTCTCTGTGCATCAATTCAATTTGCAGTTGGTGATAAAGCTTTTGGGAAAACTCTCAGAGGTATCCCACGTTCAGAACAAAAACTTTTCATTTTCTGGCGTGTTTCTTGCTTCCCTTTTTTTTGTTCCCTCTTTTCATTTCATCCCTCCCTACACAGCATTTTGCACTCCTGTCTGCGTTCGATTGAGATTGTATCCCATTCTAACCAGTCAGTAAACGGCTTCCCTCTGCAGTTGGCCTTATCTTTTCTACTGCATGATTGTATCTCTGCACCTATATTGCAATGCATTGCAAAAAGTATGTGCGGCTGGCTGTACACATGTGGTTGCAAGTACATCCTTTTGTTATTTTTCTTTTTGTGACAAGGCAATTTCAATAGGAAGTGGTCTCTGTTATCAACATGGATGTGGCGAAGTGAAATTCTGTGAAGAGTGAAATAGAAGTTATGACTTCATTCTTCATAATTGGATGGCAGCATTGAATTAATCAGTTGTCCTGAACAACCTCAGACACACAAAGAGACTGTGCGTTGTTCATCACATAGGCAATGTGAGTAACAGACAGTCTGTATACCAAACAATGACATTCAGTACAGAAATGACTCTATCAGTATGAGTACTGAAGTCATTCAGGATGGTCTCATCTTATTGACCTTGATTTAACAATGGAACTGTCTGCCTTTCACAGTTACATTACATTAAAGCTGTGTGAAATTATAGCTTTATGCTTAATAAACATTATAATAGCTGAAATCTGAGGTTTCTACAGAATCTGCAGCCTGAGAAGGTGGATATCTGCAATAATTTGTTATTTGTAAGAGTGAATTTATGTAATAGATTCCTTCCTGCAGAGAATTATCCTGCTGTATATATGGCTGCTATGAATCATGTATGTTAAGTAAGCATGCTACATGTAGAACACTAGTGCAAAAGGTCTGTGAATTTGGCATCCATTATTGAGGAAGCTAGACCTAAGAAATGGCACTGAATGAATCACCTTTTTCTGTTAGTGGCACATTTTGCTCTGTTCCAAATCTAGTGAGACGCCTACTTAGGCAACATTTAATGGCATCACGTCAACGTGAATAGTGGTCAAAAAGGTTGGCAGCTTAATAATGTTGTCTCCTAGGACAACTTTTAGCCATTGCATGTATCTTTCTTAGGAAAGACAATCCCACAATGCAGTGCAGTGCAAAAAAAGGAATGAGCAATGGTGAATAATGGACTTTTTTATATAATATTTCTGTGTACTGTATATTATTATGCTTTTTAGAGCATTATAGTGTTAGCTTGGCAACATGCAAATGTGAAACTTTACTTTCTCTGAAGAAAAAGTACAATAATTTTACTTTTATAGGTACAATAGCATGAATATGATACATGAATATACTGAACTTTGTTCATGTAGAAATACAATGTTATATTGATCAATGTGCCAAGAGTGCACATACACAGTTTGTTGGTGCATCAATAATAAACCCACCCGTACCTACAGTATGACTCCTGCATGTCACTGTATTGGTTTTACATTGATTACAATCATTATCCATCAACTTTACTAGTTCAACAATGGTTTGCTTTATCCAAACAAAAGCAGTTTAGTGTTTTTTTGTCCAGTGTTTTGAGCCACCATTCAGTCAGTATTTCACACAGTGCAATGAGACATGGCTTGGGCTGCTCCAAAACATTCACAGATTACATACGAGAGTTAAAGTAAATTCAACATAAAAAAAAAATGCTTATCAAGGCATTGCATTTTTTCTGTTCCACTGCCTGTCTTGAAAACAAGGTACTGCCCCAGTGACAAGTTCTTTTTGCACTCTTTTTTTTGGTAATTTTTTTCTGACAATGTATTAAAATCAATTGTTAATCGAGTCTTTAGAGTGATTTGGTGTTTAGTGCTATTTGTGTAACACGGGGTGTTAATTGAAAGATTTTGCCACTTATGAGGTTCCATTTCAGTTGGCATGCTGCCTTAGAAGTGAGGAAGCTTACTAGATTTTAGAACAGAGCTATTGAACTAGTCCAGTCTCAAATTATCATCAGCTAATAGTTCAAAATAATTGGCTAAGGAAAAAATATAATGGCAGCTTTTCCCAGGCCAGGTACGTAGAGCTTACTTCAGACCTGTGAACAATGCAGAAGGTTAAGTAGAGTTTCTTTAAGTCAAACAGGTTTATCCTTTAATTAGATTCAGATAAATAAAGTGTGTGTGTGTGTGTATGTGTGTGTGTTTCATCACAATTAGCCTTTGAGCTGTAATCTCTCACTTTGTGCATCCTGCTTTGTGTATGTTCACTGGTTATTATAAATATTTAGCTTTGGCCCTATTTTGCTCAAGTCTTTCAGATTGATGATCATGGGCCAAGGCTAATTACCAGTATGCTGTTGCTTTAAGACTGCATTCATAAATCTTAGTTATTTATAAAGATTGTTAATAATAGAAATGACTGTAGTTCACCTTGATAAATTCATCAAGCTAGTTAATGACTCTGGTTTAAAGTTTAAAGAATTTGCTTGTTTGTGCATGGTGCAACACACATTGACAAACTATTCCTGGTCATGTAAAACATAATTAATTTTTTTATTTATTGTTTGTTTATATAATAAATAAAAATTATTCTTAAATAAAAATAAATAATAAAATGTAAAATTAAATTTGGATGCAAATATAGATATGACAATGTGGGACAAATTGAACATGAATTAGAATTTTTTTTAAGCGCATGTATACTCTTAATGTAGATCTTATTTGTTTTCAGACTTGTTTCTCAGTGTCTCAAGATTAACAGTGAACTTCAAACACCAAGACACATGGCTAAATTTGGCTTAAACTAGTCTCATGTTTACTTTGGAAGGATGAGTTGTCCCAGGGATTACCTGCACGGCTTTGTGGGGAGCACAGAGGATGCTGGGAAAGAATGATGGAACATTTGTGTAAGCCACAGGTATCTTGCTCTATGTTTTGACAGTGAAGAAACTACAGTCTCACTGTGTGTTCTTGCTGCAGATGCATTAATGTTGACACTCCAAATTGTCCCTAGAGACATTGTGATTGACAGTTCATCGTGGGCTGGTGCCAGCTGTATATAATCCAGCAGATATTGTACTGTGCATCCATAGTGGCAGAGACCCAATTCTCGATTGTGTTTGCTAGAATCTAATGGAAGGATGATATCTGGAATGAGATTGGGGTTGATGCCAGTTCAAATCAGCCAACTCTAGAAATCATTGGAAAAACTTGTACACTTCCAGTCAGAAATCGTGTATTGATGAGTTTACAGGAAGGTTTGTGCCCTCAAAACTCTCCTTTCTTTAAATTTTCATCAAATGTTTAATGTCAAATGTCTTTAAAAATGTATCACTGGGTAATGATATTCTGTTTAGTTGCACTTGACCTTAACAAACCTTTTGTAGATGCTTCTAACACTTGAGGGAATAATTCATGGCATGCATTAAATGCAGATAGAGCGTATACTCATTTGGCTTTCTATTATTGCTGTTATGAGTCATCTCTAATGTGTGAAAGCAGCCTGTGCTTTGAAACGCTTCGAAGAAGATAAGGTACAGTAGACGTTCTGCTGCATGTGTTAGAAAATAAAGTGTGCTTACTGGAACTGTAAATTTATTCAGTGGTGACTCGGAATGAAATCAAGCTCATTACATTTCTGAAAACATGAGCAATGCTGGAGGATTCTCTTTTGTCTTTCCACTGTTGCGCAACATCTGCTCTCAACACTAAACCAATTAGACAATAAGCTCACAAGAATGCTAAAAGCAAAAAGGTCTGTGAAAGATGAAATTAAATGCAATAATTATACATGCATAGAAATGTTGTTTTAAAGAGTCATTAAATCATTAGGACAGTGTTTGCCATTTAGAAACGCTCGCTCAGTTTAGTAATTTAATTTAAATCCAAGTGAAAATGTAGCATGAAGAAAATCCATTGCCAGAATTACAAAAACAATAGCTATAGTATAATATAAAATATTTATTTTAAATTAAACTATATAATTAAAAGTTTAAAAGTTAGTTGATTTTTTTTTCCCCCAAGAAATTAAAAGTTTTAATTAGAAAAGATGCTTTAAACGGATCAAAAGTGGGAGTGAAGACATTTATAATGTTGCAAGATAAAGCGATATTCTTTTCAACTTTCAGTTCATCAAAGAATCCTGGGGAAAAAAATGTATTATGGATTCCACAAAAATATTAAGCAAATGCTTTCAAAATTGATAATAAGAAATGCTTCTCGAGTTCCAATCAACATATGTGACCCTGGACCACAAAACCAGACATAAGTGTCAATTGTTTTGTTTTTTTCAAATTTCTAAATTGAGATTTATACATCATCTGAAAGCTGAAAGCTTTCCATTTATGTTATTATGTTATGGCTTGTTATAATAGGACAATATTTGGCCGAGATACAACTATTTGAAAATCTGGAATCTGAGGGTGCAAAAAAATCAAAAATAGTGATTAGCAATGCATATTACTAATCAAATATTAAGTTTTTTATATATTTATGGTAGGAAGTTTACAAAATATCTTCATGCAACATGATCATTACTTAATATCGTAATGATTTTTGGCATAAAAGAAAAATCGATCATTTTTACCCATTCAGTGTATTTTTGGCTATTGCTACAAATATACCCCAGCGACTTAAGACTGGTTTTGTGGTCCAGGGTCCCATATTAAAATTATTTTAATGAAGTCTAGAAAATTTAAATAGAAAAGTGTTATTTAAAATTTAAAAAATCTTTTTGATCGCAAAGATATCCAATATCTTGTGTGTCATACTTGAAAAGAAAAGTTGTTTCGGTAGAAGCAGCGAGTTCTAAAATGTCGATTTAAGGTTACAGTACAAATACTTTTTTCCATTCACAATAAGACGAGGAGTGCCTATTAAAGCGAAAAAGTCCATTTTGATTTTATTTTGACTCTAAAGCATTTTTTCAGGCACAAAGTGTCTTGCTGAGCAGAGGATGAGCTTACAGCAGCAACGCTCCGACAAAAAGCTGAATATTCACGTCTCCCAGGACCTTTTCCCCAACAAGAGCTCTGAGCTGATTACACCCCCTCCTCCCCTTCATCCTTGTAATGAACACGAGCTAAGAGGCCCCTGAACTTCACCTCTTTCGTCTTCCCCATCTTAACGAGATCCTCTCCACACTTCCACCATGAGCCCTCAGCCTAATCTGTGGAGGCACTGAGGTATTATTAGAGCTGCTAGAGTCCTCGGAGGAGACGCCAGGAGCGCGAGGCCTGGCAGATGAGATGGGCTATAGGGAGGTGCACAGTTCCATTAAGATGGCATTCACCAAGGGCCTTTGTTATCATTGATTCTAACGCTTTCAGGGAGCAGTGAGACTTACTGATCCATGACCATCTCATCTGTCTTGCAGGGTTTGAGGGAACTCGCTGTGAAATTGATAGCGATGACTGTGTCTCAAGACCTTGTCAGAACCAAGGACATTGTGTGGATGGGGTCAACAGTTACAGGTCTTTTTGCCTTTTATTTCTAATTTTAGTTCTTTGTTGTGTTTGTTTGTGTTTCAGCAGATATATTGCCCTCTGGCACTGTGTTGTGTTAAAGGGACAGTTCACCCAAAAATGAAAATCCTGTCATTAATTAGTCACCTCCAATATCGTTTTAAACCTCTATGAATTTATCAGCCTGGTCTCATGGCATAAACGTTACCTGGGTGCACTTTTTAGCAAGACCATTTTTACGTACCTTACTGCACGTTTCGCCACAGTTTCAAAGAGAAATGTCCACTGAGTGTCGCTCATTTTTATTATGTTGATATAGGTACGTATTGCTGTGTTTATTACGTTGTTTCAGGTACGTATTGCGGTGGTTCCGAATTCAAATATCCGGGGACCGTGGCTAAAAATTAATGCTCTGTCATGTTGCACACCAAACCCAACCCTAAACCTTCTCGATAGTGTTGACAAATGCAAGACTGATATAAAAACACATGTGTTGATGCAACCATGCTATTTGAACTTACTTATATGCAGATTTGAACTGTTTCGTCAAACCATAGTTACACGGGATTTGAAGCGTACTCCATGAGCTACCAAACAAACCTACTGTCTATGAAAACCCATAGATATGAAGCTGGATATGTGTGATGCTAACGTTCAAAAGCATCAGTTTTCAAATTTCCCAGCATATTAATATTGTTTTGAAATCATAACATGATATTCTTCAAGTAATTGTGCGAAAATTACGTTTTATTAAATGAAACTCTGTAAACTTGTGCGAATCAGAGGCATCAGAGTTTTACTGCCTCTAGTGTTCATTTCTTTTGGAAACTGCAATGATATGTACTTATTGGTACGTAGTTCGCGTCTCACTAAAAAGTGCGCCCAGGTACATTTATGCCATGAGACCAGGTAGGAATTTATTTATTGCTTAGAACTTAATTCACAAAAGAAGCCATTATGTAACTTTTTTCCTCCATAAATTGATGGTTCACAGTGATCACATCTGTCGCACCACAAAAATCCAACAGAAACAGTCTAAACAGCATAGTGACAGAATTGTTATTCTTGGGTGAACTATCCCTTTAAGACCTCACAAGACAATATCAACATGCAGTGAGAAACATTTGTTAAAGTCTGTCCTGAAATATTTTAACTGCAAGAATTGCTCATAATCTGATCTTTAAAAAAATAATAAAAAAAATACTTGTTTAATAAATCATTAGAATACACATTTTAAACTAAACCAAAATGGCCTTGTTTTAAAAATATCATAATACATTATTAATAATAATAATATCATAATACATTAATAATTTTTTTTTTACAAAATATGTATACATTTTAATTTATTCATTACAGTAATTCCTTTAAATGTTAAAGGAATAACTATTTCCTTATGTACAACTGGATTTTGTGCATGTGGTGGAATGGCCCATTTCAGACCCTGGCTCCGCATTTAGTTAGATTGAGGTCAAATTCTGGCTTGACTTCTGCTTTTGCAGCTCAGTTGTTGTTCTACAGTTCCCAAAGCAGCCCATTTACTTCCTCTACAGAACAGTTGAGGTTTGCTGTTTTCCAAACATAATACTCTGTATATTTATCAGAAAGGTCTGTTTTTGGCTTGTATTCCCACATGTCTGTTTTTTCCATTGTAGTTTTTTGGAACCCCAGTTTTAGCACAATAGAGATGACAGCCATTTATTTATTTATGGAAGAACAGTCTGTAGTTTCCTCTGTGATATCTTCACATTCTGTTGGGTCAGCCTTCATTCTTATGCACCCATCATATGCACTTCTCATCAAAGGTATTCATAATAAGTAATTACCACTTTTATTCAGCAAGGATGCATTATATTGATCAAATGTGACAGTAGAAACATTAATAATATTACAGAAGATTTCTATTTTGCTGTTAGTTTGAAATTTCTATTCATCAAATAATCCTGAAAATATTTATCCATAAAATATTAACTTTAATTTTATCTATTGTATTCAATATTGATGATTATAACAAATGTTTCTTGAGCACCAAATATTAGAATGATTTCTAAAGAATCATGTGACAATGGAGACTGGAGTAATGACTGCTAAAAATTCAGGTTTACTATCACAAAAATAAATTACATTTTTAAATTAGATTAAAAGAGAAAACTGTTATTTTAATATTTTAGTAAAAATTGCAATAATTTTTAGATTGATAAATTCAGCCTTTGTAAGCATAAAACACTTCTTTCAAAAATATTTAAAATTACAGACCCAAAACTTTTAAACAGTAGTGTATGTCTTAATATATTGGCTGAAATATCTCAAATTTCAAAACTAGAAATCATAAATGGTTTCTTTTATTGAAATTAACTGAATATGTGGTTGAATTTTAAGTTTTTTTATTATTATTATCATATTAACAACCATTAAAATAGTAATGTATTATACTCATGTCTTAGGTTTTGCAATATAAAATCACATTTTTGTTGCATGATCCCAGATAAACAAGTGATTTTTTTTTTTTTTCACAACTGTAAACTGATCCTCCTTTTGTCATCCCTGTGCAGCTGTTTCTGCAAGCCAGGTTTCTCGGGCCAACGCTGTGAGGGAGACATCAATGAGTGCGCATCCAACCCCTGCCAGAACCGAGGCATCTGCCAAGACCTTGTGAATGGGTAAGTATCATGGCAACACCGAATTGCACTTTTTTCCACTCTGTACCGCAACCCCCATAAATTGATTATGATGTAGGAGCCCAAGTATCCTCTCTGAACTGTTTGTTTTTACTAGACAGTCTAGAAATGAGACACGTTTGAGAAATACTGGTATTATTGTCTAAAGTGCTTCAGCTTATAATGAAGCTCTTTTTTCATCCTTGACATATATAAGCTGCTGGTCTAAACACAAGTGAGAATAGTTCAGCAGGTTCGCATCACGCCTCTCTATTGGCTTTCCACTACTAGATCTTCTCCTCATTGTGCTTTAATGGGCGCCCCAGGGCCGCTCTTGGTTCAGTCCGACATATGGGCAAAGGAATCCCGAGGCCAATTTGAGTCCTAAATGGTTTGTCTCCACTTTGTCTCCTATCATATACGGGCTCCCCTGTGATCATCTGCTCCCAGCGTTCTGGCGGAATTGCTTCCATCTGAGGGATTTCACTTCAGGTGTTTCCGTTTGCTCACAACTTATTCTCTTCCACACAAGTGCACTTTTGACACGGCAGGGCTTGCTTTAGAGGAGATCATTCTCAGCGGAGGTCTTTTACCTTGTCCTGTCAGAAGTCGGTGTGTTTGTATGTAGTTTTACAGATGTTTGCTTTGATACCCCTTGTAGGCTACAGCATACAGGATGTTGTTCAAAACCAAGGAGGTCAAGGTTTGGCTAGTTTACATGATCCAGATTTCCCCTGCTGGTAGATGTTGTAACTACAACATCTGGCTGCAAAAAAACTTTTTTTTTTTCTTTTTTTTTTATTGATGAAGATTGAAAATAATCAAGTTTTCTACCAGGACAGCTTTATTGCAAGCAACATATACATCTCTAATATATCATTTTATTATAGTAAATGTTCTACTTATGCCTGGTTATACACTTACATTGTTCTATAGAAAATGTTTCATTGGATCTCAACATACTTTTTTGTGTATCTATAATTTTTATTGTGCTAAAAACACAATTTTTTTTTAAATGACCATTTTTCACATACTTTCTGACTCTTTCTGTCATCAAACTAAGAGTTTAACCGGATGTGAAAATGCTGATGTTAATGAATAAAATGTGAAAAGATAAACTATATTGGTCAAAGATATCCATCTAGAGCATGTTTGTATAACCCAGGGTTTTGCTAACCCCCTTTTTTTTGAGTAAAAAAAGAAAGAATTTAAAACAATAGAGCTAAAATACTTACTAAAAAGATCTTTTTTTTTTTAATTTTCTTTTTTTTTTTTTTTACCTGCATATCATGTGATCAACATCAGAGAACTGTAAACATCTGAATATGTTGTTAAAATATTGAAACTTGCATATAATTATTTTAGTTTGGAGGGTTTCGCTTGACAAAGTTTGGTGCCCTATCTTTTGAAAGAACACGCAATGGCTGCGTTTCTTTGTAACATTATTTTGAATTGTTAATGTAAATGTATATGTCATTATTTACAGAAGTAAATAAGCCATTTACTAGAAAAGAGCCACTTCTGTAGGTTTCAGTAAATGGGGGATATCTTAAATTTATAGCAATTTTTTATAGTGCATTAAACTCTTTTATTTCAAAAGAGGCAAAACCTCTTTAAAGACAAAATGTACTAAGCCCAGCAGAACATACTATACAGAATTAAGAGAAAATATAAAAAAGAACACTAAAGTGAACAAAACAAAGCAGCCAAAAATCACAGTGGGACACACAATGCCCTATTAAAGTATGAATATATGCTACAAGAGATTCCTTCCATCACAGAACCACTGAACTGGCCAAGTCATCACAGATTAGACAGGTGACAGGATATTTGAAACCGAGTCAGCTTGTCAGTCATTTTGTCCGATAATAGCAGCAGCCAAAGTCATGATTAACAGACACGCTTCAGATCTTTTTGCTGTCAATCAGACTTTTTCCTCTCTGTTAGTTTTCCTAAAAACACTTCATGCAGATATGGTACCATTTTTGTTTGGCAGACATCTGTGTTGCAGCCAGGGATTTTAAAAAGAAGATTTGGCTAATAATGTTATTTTTGTGCATTTCCAGTTTCCAGTGCAACTGTGTCACCGGATATTTTGGAACGCTTTGCAACCTGGACATAAACGAATGTGAAACTTCCCCCTGCCTCCATGACTCTGTGTGCATCAACAAACCTGGAGGATTCATATGTGTCTGCCGTACTGGCTTCTCAGGTACGTCCCCCTCGGCCAGAGCCCGAGACACAAAATCAATGAGAGAAAGCAGGGCTTATCGTGTCTACACGGGCTGCGTTCCCCAGCCTGACAGATTCTCAGTGGAAAGAACACACAAATAGCTCATCAGCACATTTACCACTTTAATTAGATCGCACACTCCCACCAATATCTGCACACACACTCACATACACAGATTCACCTTGAGTTAACTAAACACCTCCTCCTCATCCTCTGCATTTTAATCAAGTACTTCCTCGTCTCCTAAGTCCTTTTTCTTTTCACTGTTTTCCACTTTCCCCAGGGTGATCTCATCCTTATTCGTGGGCATTCATTAATTTGTGTATGTTTGGATTGGATGGTTTGGATGTTGGCACTGCAGTTGTACAATGTCAGTATATTGAAAGCATCTAAAATGTAAACACTTCACAAAAATACAATCTTTACGAATCATCTGAAAACTGGTCTAAACTGAATTTGACAGGCGAGTAGGTTTAGTTCTCCTGTATCCTGGCTGTTGTTTATTTGTAAATGATTAAGGATTAAAAAAAGATTAAAAAAAACTTTTTAAATGCCAAATACACTTATGAATTAAATCCAGATGGGATTAATACAAATAAAGTTTGTACTCTATATACTGTAAATAGTTGTAACCTGAAATTGTTACCTTAAGGAGATACTGTATTTCTTCCTGATGTGTCCCTTACATTTATATTTGTGTGTAACCTAATTTGTTTAGTTTGATTCGGTGATTTAAAATATAATTTTGGCTTTAATAATGTTACTTTTTTCTTGATTTCAGTCATTTAATTTAGATGTTAGGCCATTTATTTTTTAGGTAATTTGTTTTTCAGTAAATGTGCAAATTTAATTAACATACACTACCATTGAAATGTTTGAGGTCAGCAAGCGTTTCTAATTAAGAAATTAACACTTGTATTCAGCAAGGATGCATTTAGAGACCAAATCTGCATATTAGAATAATTTCTGAAGAATCAAGTGGCACTGAAGCCTGGCGTAATGATGCTGAAAATTCATCTTTACCACCACAAGAATAAATCATATTTTAAAATGCATTCATTTAGAAAAGTTATTTTAATTTGTAATAATATTTTACAGTGTTCCCGTTTTACTGTACTTTTAATCAAATAAATGCATCCTTGATCAAGTAAAAATTTACAGACCTTACATTTTTGAATGGTATTATGAAAGCTCAACAAGTGTCAAATATAAGTAAAACAACATCAATATTATATTTAATTTGTGATGTCTCTGTCTTTGTTGTCACAGTCATATTTAATTCATTTTTTATAGAAATGAAATAATCAACCTGTGAGGAAATATTTGTAGACAATTGCACCTTGGTACATACTGTGCATACAAGACTTTACACTTTAGATATGTCAATACCTTGACATTGTACATGTCGTTATCTGTTGTATCTAAACGCATGTGTGCTAGAACCTCAGGTTACGTGCAAACACCTATTAATACTAAGGCCATTATGCTCCTAGCCCACTTATCAATGATTTTTTTTTAAAGCGTAATCTCAATCGCCAGCAGCCGGCTTGAAGATTAATTTCATTTGTCTTTTGTACTGTATCATCAATTTATCCTCATCCTGCTGAGGGGAAAGAAGGAAATCTCAGAGGCATGGAAACTCCTGGGAGAGCACACAGGCCCTAATTCCCACAGAAACCTCTTTTATTATCAGGCCCCACTATGCCTTGCACCAGTCCTTACTTTCCTCTCAGCTCTGAGCTCATCTGAGGAATCGGACGCGTCCCCTGAGAGCTCAGGCTGGAGGATATATTCTGGATTGGTTCAACCAACTGGGGCTCAGAGGAAATATTTGCCCTAATAAGACATGTAACGGCATCGCAATTTCTCGAAGGCGGAATCAAAGATACAAAAGGCAATATGCGGCAGCCTGCCATCCGACGTGTCTCTGTGGCTGATCTGCAGCAAAATGATTTTTAAATTGAAATGGTGTGTTGCTCAGGCACACCATATTATGTGCCTCGTTCGGTGAAATGACGTTATTTGTGATTTTACTTGGATCTAGTAGGTGTCTCCTTCATTGTGATCGGCAGCTTTGCATGAAAAAAGGCAGAGAAAGTTGATACAATGTCTGACTGTTATATTATTTGATGATATAGCATCTAAAGCTAAGAAACCTACTACACGATAGTTTTTCATTCATATCGCTTTAGATGTATTTTAGATTAAAGTGCATTTTAGTATAGCATTATATAAAGATTGACATGCTGTTGCCCCATATAGAGGACTATGAGTGCCATATTAATACATTTTTCAAATGTCAAAATATTTTTCAACAAATAAAACGTTAATTTATTTTAAATGTCATTATTAATGACAGTTGTTTTATTACATGTCACTAATAGGAATGTATAAAGTTATCTTTTATTTATTATTTTATTTTTAATGTTTTAATAATACATTATTTATTTGAAATATTTTATGACAGAAATATGTATTTTTTTTAAATGGTAAAAGTAGTATTTTAATTTAAATTCTAGTGAATTATATTAATCAATGTTTAAAATATCAACGGAAATATTCATCAGTTTTTTGTTGTTTTTTTATATATAATTGTTCAGCCAGTTCTTGCTCTCTGGAGGACCTGCAAGAGATTCCCTACTCATTCTCTCCTATTTTATCTTCTGTGTAGTGTTTACTTTTTTCTTCAATGGCTTTCTTTGCGTTGCTCTAGTTCTCTCTTTTTTGGTCTCGCTGTGAGTTTGAGAAGTTCCTACAGAGAGGAGTAATTGGAGGAGTGCAGGAGAAGATTTTTTTCTCTCCTCTCAGATGAGTACAGTGAGCACCCTTAAGAAAGCCAACATTAGGATTAACCCAACAGCTTTATAATCTCTCCCCTGCTTGGCTTCTCATATTCTACAAAGTCTGATAGGAAGGTGCATTATTTAATCAGACAAGGAAATGCCGATTAAGAGGGTTTTGTATAATCTCATTAGGAGCGCTGACAGTGTAAATGTATTGTCTATGAAGCAGGCTTGTGTGCACTTCCTTATAGTCTACAGTCTTGACAGTGTCGTACGAAGCAGCGAGATATTAAGTACTTGATTGATGGCTGACTACAAACAGCATGTCGTGACTGAATATCAAAACCTGGTTCGTGTTTTGGGGTTAATACGATTTTTACAGTTAATTCATACCCAGTCGATACACTGACACTTTGTTGTGTTTGCTATGGAAGCCCGTTTCCGCCAATGAATAAAAAATAAAACAAGGTAATTGCGACTTTTTATCTCACAATTCGGACTTTTTTTCTCGCAATTCTGACTTTATAACTCGCAATTCTGACTTTATAACTCGCAATTCTGAGATATAAACTCGCAATTCTGACTTTATAACTCGCAATTCTGACTTTATAACTCGCAATTCTGAGATATAAACTCGCAATTCTGACTTTATAACTCGCAATTCTGACTTTATAACTCGCAATTCTGAGATATAAACTCGCAATTCTGACTTTATAACTCGCAATTCTGACTTTATAACTCGCAATTCTGACTTTATAACTCGCAATTCTGACTTTATAACTCGCAATTCTGAGATATAAACTCGCAATTCTGACTTTATAACTCGCAATTCTGACTTTATAACTCGCAATTCTGACTTTATAACTCGCAATTCTGAGATATAAACTCGCAATTCTGACTTTATAACTCGCCATTCTGAGATATAAACTCGCAATTCTGACTTTATAACTCGCAATTCTGAGATATAAACTCGCAATTCTGACTTTATAACTCGCAATTCTGAGATATAAACTCGCAATTCTGACTTTATAACTCGCAATTCTGACTTTATAACTCGCAATTCTGAGATATAAACTCGCAATTCTGACTTTATAACTCGCAATTCTGAGATATAAACTCGCAATTCTGACTTTATAACTCGCAATTCTGACTTTATAACTCGCAATTCTGAGATATAAACTCGCAATTCTGACTTTTTTTCTCAGAATTCTGACTTTTTTTCTCGCAATTGCGAGTTTATATCTCACAACTCTGACTTTCTCGCACCATAGCAAACCACTCTCCGTGTAAGGCTTTGCAGTACTTTGTTCAATTAGCTGAACTATATATTGAACTAGATGAATGTTGCGTCCGAATATGATTTTTGAACAAACATAAAAATTACTCATTCTTCTTTATTTCTGTGTTTTGCGCTCACGGTTTGGACAGTACCATTACCGCCGGGCTTTTCAGACACAACATTCTTCATTTCTTTATAGTTCTGAGTTTGAGGCAGCTTCTATCGCATTATTTTAATAACAGCTGTCAAGTAAAGAGTGTATTATTGTAACACGAGAGTGGATATATATGAATGCACGCAGGTGGATTTCCTTCACTCTCGCATAAAGCGCGCTTTCATCTCTATGTTCTTGCTATAGAATTATCTTATCTCCTGTATTTAATGTTGTAAGATATCGACCAAGCAAGACATCCCCATTGAAAATTATAAATAAAGGATTCATTAATTGTATTATTATTATTTAGTCAATGAAGAGTTCAGATGCAAAAGCCATAAGTGCCATCTGAAATGTTATTCTAAAATGAGCATTTTTCTCAGGAACAGGTTCTTTTCATTGTCATTAAAGTAAAATAACTGAATATAAACGAAAAATACTAATTTTAGAAGAAGATTTCAGATGGCATTTAAGCTTTTGCATCTGAATTCTTCATATATAATTGACTAAATAATTTTCATTTATTTATAATTTATTTATAATTTTCATTGGGGATGTCTTGCTTGGTCGATATCTTACAACATTAAATACAGGAGATAAGATAATTCTATAGCAAGAACATAGAGATGAAAGCGCGCTTTATGCGAGAGTGAAGGAAATCCACCTGCGTGCATTCATATATATATCCACTCTCGTGTTACAATAATACGCGCTTTACTTGACAGCTGTTATTAAAATAACGCGATAGAAGCTGCCTCAAACTCAGAACTATAAAGAAATGAAGAATGTTTTTCTGAAAGCCCGGCGGTAATGGTAGGCTACTGTCCAACCGCGTCCAAAAGCCTTACACGGAGAGTGGTTTGCTATGGTGCGAGAAAGTCAGAGTTGTGAGATATAAACTCGCAATTGTGAGAAAAAAAGTCAGAATTGCGAGTTTATATCTCAGAATTGCGAGTTATAAAGTCAGAATTGCGAGTTTATATCTCAGAATTGCGAGTTATAAAGTCAGAATTGCGAGTTATAAAGTCAGAATTGCGAGTTATAAAGTCAGAATTGCGAGTTTATATCTCAGAATTGCGAGTTATAAAGTCAGAATTGCGAGTTATAAAGTCAGAATTGCGAGTTTATATCTCAGAATTGCGAGTTTATATCTCAGAATTGCGAGTTATAAAGTCAGAATTGCGAGTTAGAAAGTCAGAATTGCGAGTTTATATCTCAGAATTGCGAGTTATAAAGTCAGAATTGCGAGTTATAAAGTCAGAATTGCGAGTTTATATCTCAGAATTGCGAGTTATAAAGTCAGAATTGCGAGTTTATATCTCAGAATTGCGAGTTATAAAGTCAGAATTGCGAGTTATAAAGTCAGAATTGCGAGTTATAAAGTCAGAATTGCGAGAAAAAAAGTCAGAATTGTGAGATAAAAAGTCGCAATTACCTTGTTTTATTTTTTATTCATTGGTGGAAACGGGCTTCCATAGTTTGCGGATGACTATCCACAGGGAAATAAATTCATTACGGCTTAAACAGGAGGTCAATATGAAGGGAATTAACAACGGTCCGTGAATGAGCAATTGGGAAAAACACTTTAATTAGAAGATGTTAATGATCTGCCTCATTGTTATGTTTTAGTTCCTTTTATTTATCCACGTTGCCTTCGAGACAGCAAAACACTTCAGCGTGAAGAACGGCGCTGAGTAAGAAAGGTTGAAAACTTCTTTAGTGAGAAACACCACGGGTAGTTGTTTGTTTTCTCACTGGCTGTGTATTGAGCAGTGAGTAGTTTAAATAAAGCTTTAATTTATTGTCAGAGCATGACCTGAACTGCGACTGATGGCGTCGCTTTCGCCCGAAGTGACTGAATTATTTGTGTAGTCAAGCGTGAATTAAGTTTACATTCCTGTAATATCAGCATATGATTCATAATGTTTAAAAGATCGCTTCTGCACTTTATTTAGATGTCTCGGGGCTTTTGGAAATGCTTCCATTTGTTTGTGTAGTTACAGGGAGGAAGAATAATGTCTGTCTGCTCTTTAGTATCGCAGTTCTTTGGCTCTCATTTTTATCTCCGTCATTTGTCAACCTGTCCCTGGGTGTCTACAGAGTCTTACTCACCTCTGGATTTTACAGGCTCTTCTCAACTTATTGAATTTACAGCTTTTTTCCAGGTAAATTATGACCTATTAGGGTGTTTGTTACTGAAACTTTTTGTAGTGGATTTTACGTCATTGAACTTGGTCATCAATCCAGGTTAGAGAATAATGCACTCTGTACCCAGTGACATACAAAAGCGTGACTACACATTTAGAAATACACAAATTAGAAATATCCTGCAAACTGAAGTACAAATACCTCCCATTGAGCATCTCCATTTGTGCTACTATTTGAGACAAATCAAGAGAAAACAAAAATTTAATATTAATTTAAATATTAATTAAGATTGTTTGAAATAAGACTTACCATGTGTAGACGATTTTTTATTTTGTGAAAACAAAAATTTTGTTTATAGACTTTTATGGTTATACACTTTTTTTATGATTCTACTCATCTTTTAATGTTTTCTGTCGTTAGTGGAATACAGTGCTACCAATGACAAGGTCCTTGAATGCCTCACAAAATGGTTAACGATGTAAAATTTTGTATTTCAAATAAAATTTTAAATGCTTTAAGAATTATGGATTGGCATAAGCAACTAGATTTCTGCTAGCTGATAGCTGGTGTGAAAGGTTGATAGAACATTCTTTGAAAATGTGCTTTTTAACCTAATTAAAGATTTTATTAACTGTTAGCCTCATCTCAACTTAAGGCTAATTAACTTAAGCCTCATCTATATTGAGAAAATTAGACTTGCTTTTCATCTTTTTTTTCTCTCAGCATTTTGGTTTGGGTTTTTGCAAAAATTTACCACATTGTTCGTATACACGTACCTTTATTAATTTTTCACCTTGATATCTGAGATCACCTTGATTTACAAGAATTTCTAAAAGTTGAATGTAATGTATTTATATTTATATGGTATTGATTTTGTTCTTCCTAAAGGTAAATGGTGCGAGCTGAACGTTGATGAGTGCAAATCTAATCCATGCCGAAACAACGGGAAGTGCATCGACGGTCTTAATGGTTACCAGTGTGTGTGCTCCAGAGGTTTCATGGGCTATCGCTGTGAGAGAAACATTGATGAGTGCTCATCCAACCCTTGTGTTCATGGGAGGTACATTAACCTTGCTGAGCTGTAACGATGTGTATTTCAAGCTCTGTGATTGAGAGCTTTGTAAATGGCCATCACATCCATTCTGAAAGAGACGGTACCTGTGAATCTTTAAAAAAAAACTAAATGTGCTTGCAATCCTTCTTGCCAACTCACTCTCAATTAGCTGTTTGGCAGTCTGGTACTCAGTAAACACAGCATAATTAATCTTTACCAGCTGTTTATTGCACTTTGAGCATCTAACCAAGTTACAGTAATAACTTGATTTTACATAAAGTGCGTAATGCCTTAAATAGTCACAGTTTGGGTAGAACAGATTTTTCCCTCGGGAACTGTACTTGAGGAAACATATCAGCTCTGTCATTTTGAAGTGTTTATATGTTATAGACTGCATGCTGTCAATGTAATAATAAGGAATATAACAGGACTCAAACAATATATTTTTTTCATATATTTATTCAATATATGAAGTCATTCTAATGATTCCAAATTATTGCAAACTTTTGTCTGCCAGTGTGTACATCAAGTTGTAATAATGCACAATACATCAGGCAAAACCAAAGGTTTTCATTTGTAAGGCATGAAAACACAAATATGTGATCAATAAATGTCTATGCTGGCTTGTCAGAACTCTCACGCTGGCCCTGGACCGTCTTTATTGTTGAGCCCTATAAAATCTAGAAATGAAAGGGGACACAGTTCATGCAGATAAACATGCTCAGGTTTATAAATAGATGCATCTTTAAATTTTATAATCCCATTATACTGCTTATGAGTTTTTAGGATGGATAAAAGATACGGTTTGTCACCCGACATTAGCTGTTAAACCGGGAAATGAGCTGTTTAATCACAGCCTAGTAAATGTTGCACTTGCACATTAATTAACCATCAATGTGACTTTATCAAGACAGCAGCAGTGTGAGAGTTGCAGTGGCATGTACAATGACTTTCTAACATTTATAATATGAATTGACTATATATTATTTACAAGACCCTCACTTATCAAAATCATTTATACAAGCTTGTTGGTTTATTAGTCTTGCTGTTCTGGCGTGTTTATATACTGTACTGTAAAGCCTCTGTCAGAAATCACTGCGCAGGTAAATATGGTTGAGGTTGCAGCTTCATTGACATGTAAAATCATCTCTCATAAATCATAAATAATGAATGCGGAATTTGCACATGTCAGGGCACATAAACAATCTCTTTTGTCATTGCAGTTGCCTGGATGAAATGGATGCGTACAGCTGTCAGTGTGAGGTTGGATGGACCGGTCACAGATGTGAGATCAACATTAATGTAAGCATGTTCTTTTTGAGCTTCTCAGGTTGTCAGTGCATCTTGTAAGTTATCAGAGTGTGAGTTATAGCTGTGTGTGTGTGTGTGTGTGTGTGTGTGTGTGCGAGTGTGTCTGTGTCTTGTGTATGTATATATTTAAATTATTATTCCATTCCAAATATAGAATTTATTTTTATATATATAGTATTTTTAATGTACAAAATGAATTAAAAAAAAACAAATTAAAGCTTAAGGATAACAATTAGTAAAGAAATGTAATAATGAATACTTTTTTAAAAATAATTGTCAGCATTCATGAACCTGTGATGACATGTAAAAAAGTGTTTTTTTAATATTATCTTTTTTTGTAATTAAGTGCATTTGTAACACAATTTCTTTTTTTTACCTTGGTATCAAATTTTTAAGAACTATTTAGCACTGCTGCATAAGTGTTTCTCAATACAATGGATAAGGGAGTGACGCATATTTGACGTCATTCTCTCTTCTGACCAACATCAACATATCAATCTCTGAATATTTTTTCCTCATTTGGAAAGTCATAGAAATGCTATCATGGATTTGTCTTTCGCTGTTGGAGCGCAAAATAGTTGTTGTAGTTTTCATTCACCATTACAGAAGTTTACTCCTCTATGATGACTTCTGGGAACCCTTAAAATGTGAAAAGAGTCAATTATGCAACCAACAACGATGACGCCAGATGAATTCCCATTGGCTGTCGTACATGCATTTGCATAGTGAATTTTGAGTGCCGTTTTTATTGCATCTTCTATATAGCTGCCTTACACTGCAAAGGCAGTGTCTCGTATGTAGATTCTCATACACAGTGCACAGAAACGTGAGTGTCATAACAATGACAAAACCTAAAAGCCTTGCCAGCACTGGTATTTCCTTAAGGAAATGTAAATCTAGTTCAAAATCTTCAACTGAAAGTTATTTAGCATATGAAATTCAATAAACAGAATGTAGGTATGCATAAATACAAACTGTTTTGAGACTATAAAACATGGTGCATCCATTTACAGAATCATAAATCAAAATGAATATGCACATTATGTCAGATAGAGAAGGCCGTGTCTGTCCAAAGAATCCCCAGGCTGTAATGAAATCAAAGTTCAAGGTTTAACAGTGACAGTGAGTCTCTGAGACGTGGCCGCATTATTTCATTGTGGAGACAGGGAGCTATCATGTAAAGCTGTTAGGACAGACTACAGCATCACACAAGTAAGACCGGAGTCTGTGAACAAGAGCTCTGACACATACTTATACATACTAGTATCACTAGACCCTCTATTGACAGGCTTTTCAACTATTTGACGTCCAGCACTGCCACAAGTGGCTGTCTGTGCCTTTTTTCCTAAAAATGGGATGATTTGTGTTAACTTTCAGTAACGATACCAATCAAATGGAGTAGATAGGTTATGCTGCCACTGGTGGTGTGTGCAGGCTTAAACCCAGCTGGAGGTCCTTGTCAAAACAAGTTGGTTTATTGTAATTTTTCTGTATGATAGAGGAGGGGAAAAAATACAGTGTCTGTTGATCCACATTGCAGAACGTATCAAAGCTCTTTACAAAATCCACTTTTAACACAGCGACGGTGAATATACATAAAGTAGTTAATGCATTTGACCAAAAAATTATAATTCTGTCATTCATTTACTCACCTTCAAGTTGTTCGTTTCTTTCTTCTATTGAACATAAAATTATGCTGAAAAGTATGTAAGTCAATGGGGGCCATCAACTGGTGACTCACATTCTTTAAACTATTATTTGTATTCAGCAGAAGAAAGAAATTCATTTTTGAATAGCTTGAAGGTTGAAAAATGGTGACCATTTTCATTTTGGTGTGAACTATGTCTTTAATACAAAACTATGACAAATTGTGCTTCAAGACTCTATATACTACTGATGTAAAGCTAAGTGAATTACAGAAATGCAGTATTGCATTGAGGTAGGCATTTTATTGTGAAAATAGAAAGCATTTTTTTCTTGTAAAAATGGAGGATGCTTTCTATAAGGGACAGGATTAGAATATAGTATTTAAGTTTTTTGAAAATCTGAAAATGCAAAAAATGTTTTGTGTGAGGGGTATAGGGTAATGGGATAGAAAATACAGTTTGTACAGTATAAAAGCCATTATGTCTATGGAAAGTCCCCATAAAACATTGAAATGCACATAACTTTGGTTGTTAATAGAATTTTTGTCTTTGCGTGGTCTAGTCTGGTCTAGTGGTTGTAATGTCAAGTCTGGTAATTGGTTCCATTTTCAAACTGGTTCAGCTTAAAGGTTGCTGGTGTAGTGTGAGGAGCAATCCATAAGCCATCACCATTGTGCCCTTGAGCAAGGCACTTATTCCCGGGTTGCAACAGGGGGGTTGTTCAAGTTCATAGCTGCGTTCTAAGGAGACATATAAAAGTCACCGAATCAAGTTCAACTGGACCTGTGTTGATAAATAAAGATTCTATTACATCTTCACTTTCGCTCTATACTGCCCTATAAAAGCAATACATATTTGGTTTCAGTTTTCAAACTTTTTTCTCTTAATCAGAATATAATTGAGCTAAATCATAGTATGAGGAATCAGATTTCAATCATAAATCAGTTTTGAGTTGTATAATTGTAGTAGTATGACAAAATGTGTTAGTCCAATGTCCAGTTGTAGATGAGTGTTATTCATTTTGAAGATCCCCTAATAATTTTTCCTTAGTGGTGGCTGTTGCAACAATGAAGGTAAATTGGCTAGAAATATCACTACTTAGAAATCAAAAAGCACTTCATAGGAGACTGAGAAAGAGAGTAAGCTTCATTCTACCTGACCTCCTGAAATATAATATCTGGCCTAGATTCATATTCTAAACTTCCAATGACAACAAAGATGATAGGATGGAAAGGTCAGACATATTGTCGGGTTATGTTAGATTTTTATAATGCTTAAAAAGGGAAATGGAGCACCACAATCTCCTGAGAAGAGATAGAAATCGAGAACTGAAAGGCGGAAGACTGTAATTTAACGCAGAGTAATCATGTTATTATATTATGCAGTTCTATCAATGCTATGGCAAGTTTGTTTGCTTTTTGAGAATAGATGGTGTATGTATTTTATGCGTAAAGTTATTGCAGTGTCTATATTATGCTGTTCAAACAACAGGAATACTCCAGTTTAAAACTCAGATTCTCCAGCAGAATATTATACATATGTACTATAAATATTCCTGCATGTTTTAGATGGTGGGGATTATTCTTCTGACTAACAACCACAGGATCATCTAAACACAAGTGTCTGATTAAAATGCTTCTATTCCTAATTGATTTAATACCTATCACGGCCTTAAATGTACCCCTGAGACAAAACACTTGGCTGTTTGGAGGACTTCAGAGACTTGTTTGGAATAAATCATTAGCTGCTGTTTGCTCCCGTAATGACTATAGGACGATATCTGACATTCTGTTTGTATACTCACAGTATCAACTCCACTAATGTACCATATTTCTTTTTTTATATGAACATCTTTAAATCACAGAAATGTAATTAAATGTAGCTGTACGCATGCAGTAAAAACTGAATTAGTGCCCTAGTAAATTGATTCAGTAAAAAATTATAGTAAACATTTGGCTACCAGTCCTTGGAATATTGGTTGTGTGTAAAGAAATCATATACATGGGATTTTGCATAATTTTGATACTAAAACTGACATCCATTAAGGATGGAGAAAAACATTGTTTTAATGTTCACCTACCCTATATATTGTGATATACGGGGCATACAGTATACAGTGCATGCATTCATTATGCAAAAATAATCAGAAATATTATGGGATCATGACCTAGATATTAATATAATATTGTTTTGCAAAGTGAATTGCAATTTCTTTATTTTTATTTTTTTTTTGTTAGGAGTGTGAGACTCATCCTTGTCTTAATGGAGGCTCATGTGTGGATCTTCAGGACAAATACGCCTGCATATGCACAGAAGGTTTCACTGGAAAAAACTGTGAAATTGACCAAAATGTGTGTCTGCAGACGTCTCTTAATTTCTCCCTGTGTTTCAATGGAGGGACATGTGTGGATGGACCAGGAGCCAACTTCACATGCAGGTAAAAACAATACTCTAGATGAAACTTCTGATGTTTTTTTTGTATGATGTTTAACAATTTTGCTCTAGTTGTCATCCTAATTTCTTGGGTCTTGTGGAAAGCATTTCCTGTCCAGGGCTGCATTGAAAAAGCATTTGATTGCAGAGACTATTGGTGGTAATGGTTTCTCTGATCTACTTATGCTTAATGATGCTTTTCGTAAATGGTAAATTAAGGCCTTGAAAGTCTCAAATCAGTGCAGAAAGGATTAAAGTCATGGCATTAAATATTGCATACATTCCATAAAATGAATGGCTTCCTCAGTATTTTTGTTTTCCAATACAAATATCTAAATATTCTTAAATCATAATACATTTACTTGAGGTGCAAATGTAAAATGAAGTCTTCTAGGGGAAAATTAAGTTTTTTAAGTTGTATGGTCAAAAGTAAAGTTTTTCTTATTTTAGTGAAAGGGAGCTTTTTTGTTCGTTTGTTTGTTTTGTTTTGTTTTTTTGATTGAATTAAAGTAACGGATATTGGTTGCAAGATGTACTTTCAAACTTATGAAACTTTGAAGTTTTGTTAACACAATTCATTGTGTGCTCCCTAGTCATTTACATTAAGAGAACATATTGACTTATTGTGTTCCCTTCAATTTATTCCTTTTTTAGTTTTCTTTACTTGGTCTTAAAAAGACTTAAATGGAGTTTTGGCACCGATAGAGTTTTGGTTCCTTGCCACCGTCACCTTTGGCTTGCTTAGTTGGGGACACTAAATATCTGGCAATATCATTGGCTTGATTGCACGGACACTATTTGGAGAGAACTGAACTGAGCCTAGACGATGACAACTTTGAATCAACAATGAACTGACTTTAACTGAAAAATTGACTGCTTGTTATTGTCCTCTTGCATTATTAACACACTTTTTTCCTGTTTAATAATCTGTATTATATAAAATGCTTTATAAATAAAGGTGACTTGACTTGACCTTAATCAAACCTGCTAGAAATCCTCAGCAACTATAAAAAAAATCAGACTGGAAATAATTTGTTCAGTTAAATTCATTCAAAACCACTCATTTGTTCACAAACAAAACACCGCTAAGAAGAAAGATCAGGCTAAACAAACATTTACTTACTTTATATTAAAATATATATCTTGTAATTAGTTACAACTGCCATACACTGATCCAGACACATTTCCACAGTTTCTCTTGGTTCTTTCTAAAGGTCTGCCAGAGTGGATGATTATGGCATCATTATCGCTGAACTAAAGGGCTAAAATTGTGTTGTGGTGCATTGCACATTCTGCATAAAAGGGCCCATCCAACACATAACATATCTCATTATCTTTTCCTCCTAAGACAATATTCTAATGTGAATAAGCCCCCTGTCCAGAGTCTCTGATTAGCCCGGGTGATAATGCTATTTGCAATTCTCATCGTGTCAGGTGGACAGATGCATGGACAGACAGATAGCTGTGGAATGAGAAAGCATTGTCTGTCCAAATGAGGCCTCATTGGATTGATTGTCTCAAATTGAAAACAAACGCCCCCGTCCCACTTTGTGTTTACTCTCATTTGAAATCACTTGCAGACTGATGACTCGCAGGCCGATTTTATTAAAGCCTGTCTCATTTGGTAATGGACAAAAGCACACATTTTAAAGACCAAAAAATTGGAGCTCTATCAATTTTAAATCAGCCTCCGTCGTTTTGCATAATGTTAAAGATTCCGAACAGATTGAGGGCTGATATGCTGATAGGAAAGCCATTAAAGCTGCCACATAAAGAAAAAAAATGCCTCTCATTTGGCATAAGCTGATTGTTATATGCAGTTACATCTCAAAAAATAAGAATATTGTGAAAAATTAAAAAAATTTGTAACATTTAAAAAAGCGAAACTTTCATATATTCTAGATTCATTACATGTAAAGTAAAATATTTCAAAAGTTTTTTTGTTTTAATTTTGATGATTAAAGCTTACAGTAAAAAAATCAGTGTCTCAAAATATTAGAATATTTACATTTGAGTTTCATTAAATGACCAATCTCTACAGTATAAATTCCGGGTGTCTCTTGTTCTTTAAAACCACAATGATTGGGAAGACTGCTGACTTGGCAATGATCCAGAAGACGAACATTGACACCCTCCACAAAGAGGGTAAGTCACAGAGGGTAATTACTGAAATGGGTGCTGTATCAAAGCATATTAAATGCAAAGTTGACTGGAAGGAAGAAAAAAAGGTGCACAAGCAACAGGGATGACCGCAAGCTTGAGAATATTGTCAAGCAAAGCCGATTCAAACACTTGGGAGAGCTTCAGAAGGAGTGGACTGAAGCTGGAGTCAGTGCATCAAGAGTCACCACGCTCAGACGTCTTCAGGAAAAGGGCTACCAAGCCACTTCTGAAACAGAAACAACGTCAGAAGCATCTTACCTGGGCTAAGGAGAAAATATTCTGGACTGTTGCTCAGTGGTCCAAAGTCCTCTTATCAGATAAAAGTAAATTTTGCATTTCATTTGGAAATCAAGGTCTGGAGTCTGGAGGATGACTGGAGAGGCACAGGATCCATGTTGCTTGAAGTCCAGTGTGAAGTTTCCGAAGTCAGTGATGATTTGGGGTGCCGTGACATCTGCTGATGTTGGTCAATTGTGTTTTATCAAGTCCAAAGTCAAGTCAGCTGTCTACCAGGAGATTTTGGAGCACTTTATACTTCCATCTGCTGACAAGCTTTATGGAGATGCTGATTTCATTTTCTAGCAGGACTTTAGCACCTGCCCACAGTGCCAAAACCACTTCCAAGTGGTTTACTGACCATGATATTACTGTGCTTGACTGTGCTGAACCCCATATGGAATCTATGGGATATTTTCAAGAGAAAGATGAGAAACAGTGGATCCAACAATTCAGACGAGCTGAAGCCTCAATAGTGCCTCAGCAGCACCACAGGCTGATCGCTTCCATGCCACACCTCACTGATGATGTCAGTTCTGCTAAAGGAGCCCTGACCAAGTACTGAGTGCATAAATGAACATATTTTAAAGAACTTGAACTTTACTGTTTTGCAAATTCTTTATATATATATATATATATATATATATATATATATATATATATATATATATATATATATATATATATATATATATATATATATATATATATATATATATATATATATTGATCTTAGGAAATATTCTAATATTTTGAGATATCTAGAGTTTTTGACTTTCATGAAAAAACTTTTGAAATGTTTTACTTTATATGTAATTAATCTAGAATATATGAAAGTTTCACTTTTTGAAATTCCAATACCAAAACAAATGAACTTTTCACAATATTCATTTTTTGAGATGCACCTATACATTTATTTATTTATTATTTATTTAGTTATTTTTAAATAATGATAAATATGGTCAATAATACAGAAGACCAAGAAAATTTAGTTTTGGCTTTCCATAGTTTATTGTGACATCTTTGTTCACAAATTCAGGGGTATGTTTGTTTTCATGCATTTATTTATATATATGTTTCTTCAGAACGCCTCTGGACACTTTAGAAGGAATATTTGTCAGTATCATTCATCTTCACCTGATATTTATTGATATTCTTACAGATGTTATGTTTGTTTTGACATGCCTTTTCATGTTAGTAGATTTATAATTTATGCAGAAGCGTTTTTAAAAAAGTTTAAGCTACAGTTGTCCTTTCTGAATTATCTGCACCTTTAAAACTTGAGTTTTAAAGGTGCAGATAATTGAACCATTCTTAAAAAATTCCAGGAGATATTTAGAAATTTTGCTATATGCCAACAAACTCTGTTAATGAGACACTTCTCAGTTTGCTCACCATCTGTGTGGCAGCGCTTTCACAAGCTTAGCTGACCATATGTCTGTCATTAATTATATTTTTCCTTTTGAATATTTCCTTTTTTGATGGGCTCAAGGCTGTGGCTCAGAAAGTCGTAGCATTCTGTTCAACCTTTTAAAGAGACATGTTTTTTAGAGAATAAAAACATCTGATTCTCTGTGCCATGTTTAAAAGAGGAATGTTTTTATTCAGCTGCCTGCCAGGTTTTGTGGGAGATTTCTGTGAGGTAGAGATGAATGAATGCTGCTCTGAGCCCTGCTTTCACGGGGCCATCTGCCAAGACCTCATCAATGGCTACCAATGTCACTGTCGACCAGGTGAGGCTTTTATGTTATAGAAAATGCATAATATAATGCAAACAGTATAAAAATGTATAAAGAAGAAGGTTTACCTCTTAAATGCTTTATATTGTATGTACTGTATTTGGTTTGTGCTTTATAGACAGGGTTAATGACATTGTAAATTTTGTGATCAATTTAAGGTGATATTTACTGTTAAGATTTCAAATCATTTCTGATCATCGAATCCTGAAAATATGTATCACCGTTTTCACAAAAATATTAAGCAGCACAACTGTTTTCAACGTTGATAATAAGAAGAACTGTTTCTTGAACACCAAAACAACATATTAGAATGATATTTAAAGGATTATGTGACTGGAGTAATGATACTGAAAATTCAGCTTTGCCATCACAGAAATAAATTACATTTTAAAATATTAAAATAAAAAGCAGTGTAAATTGTAATAATATTTAACTTTTACAATACTACTTTTTATTTTATTATTATATATATATATATGTATATATATATATGTGTGTGTGTGTATATATATATATATATATATATATATATATATATATATATATATATTTTTTTTTTTTTTGGTCAAATAAATTTTAGTGAGTATAAGAGATTCATTTGGGAGGGGGAAAAAATGAATTTTTTGTTGACCCTGATTTTTTTTAATGATCGTGTATTTTCCTCTTTTTTCAAAATTCTACTCAAAGTTTTATTAACAGTATGGTTTAATTAAAATTGCTTTATTACCATGATGCACATTTTTCATCTAGTGTTTGTTATTGCAGAGAAAGTAAAATAAAAAAAACTTTCGTTAAATGTTTCGGCAGTATCTTCTGTCAGTGTTTTATTTTTTTTTTAACCTTCCTGATAGTCTTATATCTGAAGAACACAAGAGAGATGAAGGTTTATGAAAACTCTCTTCTTCATGCATCTTGATTCCCCCATGCAAAAATCACTTAGGTTCCTCCAGGGAGTAATTTGCTCTTGGAGGCTACTGAAACAGACACAAGCCTCATAGAGTATTAAAATGTATTCAGTCCATATGTGTGCTCGTGTGGATGCTTTTCAGAATTTGAAAACAAAGCTGGAATTGAGATGGTGTAGAAAGTGTATGAGACTGGTAGGGAGAGGTGGGGGTTGTTGCTTGCGGGGTGGGCTCACTGTGGCACTCTGGGTTTTTGTTCCTGGCAGGTTGGACAGGCTTTCACTGTGAAGATGACATTAATGAGTGCTTGCTGCAACCATGCAACCAGGGAATGTGCATCCAGAATGAGCCTGGCCATGGCTACACCTGCTTCTGTCGGCCCGGATTTGTGGTAAGTCGCACTGAGTCCCCCTCTCCCCCCCTTCCTCCTCCTCCCTGAGCTCTTCATCTTCCCCTGAGGTGATTTTGAGAGAGAGACGCAATCCTGTTTGTCTTTCTCCTGTCAAGTATTCGCCATCCGTTTGTTTCCATTCCAATATTGCGATGGCCTTTAAATATCCTTGACGTCCTCAGGATGGTAGGCAGCAGAGTTCTTTAGTATTCAACATGCCAGTGGTGCTTTTCAAGTGCGGGGAAGCACAGATGTCACTTATCAATGGCAGAATGTGCATGCTATTTACCTATTTTTGTATTTTCGTTTCTGCAGTGTTGCTTGTCGAAGTACCACTAAACAAAAAGATGAGCAATAAGATATTATATAAATGCTAATCCAACTACTCTGATCTTAAAATGGAAGTGCAGGTATAATATTACAATATATATTATATATATAACTATGTGTATGTGTATGTGTGTGTACGTTCTGATCTTTAATTTGAGGGTATTCTCATTAAAATTGGAAGATTAAGGAATTACAGCTCTTTAATATGTACCTCCCCCCATTTTTAAAGGACCATAAATAATTGGATAAATTGACTCAAAAGCTGTTTCATAGACACTATTCTTTTGTTATTTCTACATCAATTAAGCAGGTAAACGGTCTGGAGTTGATTCTATGTGTGCCATTTACATTTGGAGGCTGTTGCTGTGAACTCACATCATATGGTCAAAGGATCTCTCCATACAAGTGAAACGGACAATTGTTAGGCTTCAAAAACAAAACAATCAATTAGAGATATAGTAGGAACATTTGGAGTGGCCAAATCAATAGTTTGGTACATTGCGAGAAAAAAAAAAAGAACCGGTGACCTCAGCAACATAAAAGAGCCTGGACGTCCACAGAGGACAACAGTGGTGAATGATCAGAGAATCCTCTCCATGGTGAAGAAAACCCCTTTCACAACATCCAGCCAAGAGAAGAAAACTCTCCAGGAGGTAGGTGTGTCACTGTCAAAGTCTACAATCAAAGGAAGACTATAGAGAGCAAATACAAAGGGTTCACCACAAGGTGCAAACAAAGCCTGATTAGACTTTGCCAAAAGCCAGACCACTTCTGGAAAATCTTTCTTTGCAAAGTTGATTGGACAGCGCATCATAGTACAAATGGACGATGACCCAAAACATACACCAAAAGCAACCCAAGAGTTTTTGAAGGTAAAAAAGTGGAATATTATGCAATGGCAACAACCAGATCGAGCATGCATTTCACTTGCTGAAGACAAAATTAAAGGCAGAAAGACCCACAAACAACAACTGAAGTCAGCTGCAGTAAAGGCCTGGCAAAGCATCACAAAGGAGGAAACCCAGTCTCTGGTGATGTCCATGAGTTCCAGACTTAAGACAGTCATTGCCTGCAAAGTATTCTCAATTTTTCCAATTACATTTGAGCCCCTGAAAATGGGGGGACTGTGTATAAAAATGGTTGTGATTCCTAAGCATTTTATGTTGTATTTTTGTTCAATCCCTTTAATTGAAGCTTAAAGTCTGCACTTCAGTTTTATCTTGATTTGTTTTATTTTTAATTCTGTTCTGGTGCCATACAGAGCCGAAATTCTAAAAATCGTGTCAGTGTCCAAATATATATGGACCTAAGTGTGTATATATATATATTGTGGCGGGAGGAGCCAACGACAGACACAGTGGGCGTGGCGTCAAGCCTCGGAGAGGTTTTTATTAAACAAAACATTAAAATAAAGTGTCCAAAGGGGGAAAAGTGTCCAAAATAAACAGGGATCTGGTGTCCTCGTTGTGCTGCGGGGCTCGTGAAGGAAGGCAGTGTTCAGGAGGGAAGGGTCCAGGTAAGGGGCGGAGTCCAGCGGCCGCACGCGCTCCCGTCTGGAGGTCCCGGGGCGCGGGTGACGGCGGCTTCTGCGGCGGCTTCGTCCAACTCCTTGATCCCCGGGTGCTCGACGGGATTCCACGGCCCGGCATCCTCGCCCGACGGCCGTATCGCGGCTGCGGTGTCGGCCGGACTGCGGGTCCGGCCGCTCGCGTCTCTGGCGGCGGCGGGTAGTTCCCTCTACGCTCCCTTTCCTGGACCCACGAGGACACCAGCGTGCATGCACGGGGAAGAGACCGGACTCCCGAGGAGAGGCGCGCTCGGCGTTTAAACGGCGGCGGTGATGAGGCTCCATTCACGTCAGGTGCGCCTCATCACACGCCGCCAGCCCTGCGTGTTCAGCGCCCCTCCTCTCTCACACACCCACTCCCATCGGGAGCCTGGTGAAGGGCGGCGAATACGGGACGGGGTGGTGATGATGGACAGGGGGGAGGCAGCCGACTCGTCACAATATATATATATATATATATATATATATATATATATATATATATATACATGCGCACACACTATAGCAGTTTTAATGTTCGCAATGTATGCCATACTAATCTAAAAATGCACAGGGTGTGATATGTACTAACGATACATTTCCATCAAAATCTCCAAAAATTTCATATACGAAAAATATTGTCATTTCTCATGAAGTCTCAAAGTAATTGCCACTAGTACATATATAGATGACGGTACAGCTGAAGCATAGTTGCTCCTGCTGGGCTTACTGTAATTTATACTCATATTCGTCCCAATGTGAGTTTAGCACCTTGCTTGAATTCTAATGCCCCCAGCCTTTAGTTGTGTACACTGCACTTATTTCAGCATATTGCATCAAACATTGTACTTCATCACCATAATGCCACATACTAGTGCAATTTTTTCAGAAACCCTGACTGCCTTATTATTGTACTGACAATATGGTTGAATGTGGCATCAAACCATATCCCAGCAGGCATTTCAAAAACACTTAGAGAAAAGATTTGTGTTGTGAGAAAAGTCTTTATTTTGTGTTTCAGGGGGAAAACTGTGAATATAATTACAATGACTGCTTGATCCAATCATGCCCTATTGGGTTTTCCTGTAAGGACAGCATCAACAATGTCATCTGTGTCCCAGTGAAGACAGACACATCCTCTGTTCCTCCCATCTCAGTCGTGCCGTGGAGAACCATCAACCCCAACCCAGAGTTACAACCCACTTTAGCACCTGTGGAGAACTTGCAAAACACTGAGCTGCCATCAGGTTGGTACTAAAACTGCATATGCAATATTTTGTAGTTTTGTGATACCTTTGCATGTTTTTAGCAGCCTTATAAAATCCTAAGTGTAACATAAATTTATTTTTGGTTTTGAGTCTGAAATGTCTTTGAATCACAGTCAATTCCTTATGAAGAGCATTCCTCTTTGCAAGGAAGCAAAATGTTTTTGCATTTTATATGAGTTATGACTTCCACGGTACTGGCTTTTAATATTATTGACAAAAGGACTGGGTAAATGAAAGACATCATGAACAATTGAAAACAATCAATAAGCCTGTGTGGTTTGTTTAGATTGGTCAGCTTTATTATCTTCTTGTCTTTGGAAACCTAAGAGATTATTGACGCTGCTTAAGAGATGTATCATAATTATTATCTATGAACCTGTTATCAATCATTCAGTAAAATATGGTGTATTGAAATGTATATTGTATGTACAACAAACACAATTAGTTCACCCAAAAATGAAAATTCTTTCATTTACTCACCCTCATTTTGTTCCAAACCTGAATGGCCAACTTTCTTCTGCGTAAGACAAAAGAAGATATTTGGAGGAATCATAGTAACTAAATCGATTGATTTAATTTCAGTTGAATGGACATTTCTCTAAATATTGTTTTTGAAAGCAATATAAAGGTTATAAGTGGAACCTACATTATACTCATCTTTAATTAATGCTTTAATGAAATGATGTTTAGTTATTTGGAACTTTGATTTTTATTTCTCAGTTCTTGGAAAATATCTCATAAAATAAGATTATCATGCTGCTTTTTCTCAGTTAAAGAGAGAGAGAGCCCTACTGAGCTTGTGCTGAGTTATTGTCATCACTCTTATTTGTGAATTTTCAATTGCCTTTGATCTCCCCTATGGTATCAGTGACTACAATAACATACAGATACATTACCACAGGCAACATAATGCCAGACAAAAAGTCCTTGAAATGTGTATTCCGAAAACATTTCCCAAATAACCTACATTTTGCTTTGCTCTGTTCCAAAATGAGCTGGGAGCCCCTAAAGGTTAGTAAGATAAACACTCACCATCTGTGGTATGTCTGATAATAAGAGCTTTTTCCACATTTGTTCCACTAATGTTCTCTGAAGAAGCAATAGTTTGAACAAATTCAATTAGTTTTTGCTGGAAAAATTACAGTTAATTAGGAACTATGCGCTATGGTTTATGATGTTTATTGACTATGACACAAAACACCCATTGGTAGCAATGAATGAATTGTAGAGAGCCAAAATGTGAGTGTGGAACATGACTAAATTTCCACATCACTTAGGAAATTTAACCATTCTAGACCAATTTCCTGACAATGGACTAATAAATGGATTCTGGATGCTAAATTTGTCAAATCACTCAAGGTAATTTGGTGAAGCAAAGTCTAAGCAAGTTAGGGAAGTCTGACTGGGAAGTTGTGGCCTAATGGTTAGAGAGTTGGACTCGTAATCCAAAGGTTGCGGGTTCGAGTCTTGGGCCGGCAGGAATTGTAGGTGGGGGGAGTGAATGTCCAGAGCTCTCTCCACCCTCAATACCACGACTGAGGTGCCCTTGAGCAAGGCACCGAACCCCCAACTGCTCCCCGGGCGCCGCAGCATAAATGGCTGCCCACTGCTCTGGGTGTGTGTTCACGGTGTGTGTGTGTTCACTGCTGTTCACTCCAAGTATTTTTTTATAAATACAGCATTTCACAGCGTTAAAGAGTGAGAATGAGATGTCATTCTCTCAGTTACAGGCGAGTTTCTGTTGTACAGTTGATCTTTTGAAAGCCACGCTGCTAGAACAGTATCTAAGATTGCCACTATACAAAGTGAACCACAAAAAAATCAATAGGCCAGTTACAGGGCCAAAATAAAGGTAAATGTGTTTCTGGCATATGTTGAGATTGATTTTGACATTTAAGCTAGACTTTATGGTGGTCCTGGGGGGCACAACACAATGGAATTAAACCTCTCCGCAGAATGAAAAATGTAGTAAACAGAGAAAATGCATTTGGATCTCTTGAGGGTGCAGAAATGTGTCTGGATATGACGGCGTGAATGTTTGCTCTAAGATACCATCAGCGCTAATTTCTTCAGCCCCTACTGAGAAAGACAAAGTGTGTGTAAGTCAGTGCCCTTGGGGAACAGTGCAATTAATTTTCCAAACATGCACTTTACAGAAATCAATGAATTTACAATGCAGAAGGCAAATGCTACAGACAGCTTTAAAGGTTTGCCAGGGCATCCATGGGAATTGTCTTCAAGTGCCCGAGAGGTACACTATGGCTGAGTAATCGCTCTGCGATTGTCCAGACAGGGTGGAATTGAGGCCATTTTTTACGGAAGATAAAACTCAAGGAAGCTGCTGTAGTCTTAACTCAAAAATGCATGGCGGGATAGATCTATCACCACAAGTTGGACTCAGAAATCCATTTAGTCTTTGGATCACACACATTTTTTGATGGACAGCTGACTGGGAATGTTTTCACAGAACAGTGAATCAGACTTGATACGATGCAGTTGAATTCTAGATAAAAGAAATGCACATTTAGCAATTTCCATGTTAGATTTTTTTGTTGTGTTTTGGTTTTGGTTTTTGGTTTGGTTATTTTGTTTTGTTTTTTTGTGTGTGTTTTGGTTTGGTTGTTTTGTTTTTTTGTGTGTGTTTTGGTTTGGTTGTTTTGTTTTGATTTGATTTGGTTATTTTGTTTAGCTTTTGTTTTTTGTTTTTTTTGTTTGTGTGTTTTGTTTTGTTTTTGTTTTTTTTATCTGTACATGTCTTCTTAATCCGTTAATAATTAGGAAAACTTCAGAATCTAAGAATTTGTCAAGTAAATATTTACAGTATAGCTTGACAATATTAACTTGAATTGTAACCAGTATGCATTCAATTCCAAATGCAATTCCTACATCGTTTCAAATTATATTTAAACTCAGGAATTGAATTTGAATTTAAAAGGCATTCTCAATTCAGTTCTAAATGAAGCACAATCCTGGTATTCATCCTGGACGTTGAGGTCTCCTACAATTATTCAAAATATTGGTCATAGTAAAAATGAGAGCAGGATACTAGACTGGAACTAATAAGCAGACAAAGTCTTGAAAGCGTGATGCAATTTTATTGTGCAGTTTTGTACATTTCATTCCACCACTTTCAAACATTGGTCTAAGAATATAATAACTTATTTGAATAAAAATTATTTGTCTTTACAACCTTAAATTATTATTCAACAAACATATACTGTAACTTTCAAATAGACCAACAAAGTCTCATCGATATGTCTATCTAGGTCGCTCTCTAAAAACATCTTTTGCCCTTGGTGCAGCTATAAATAGATTAGCCAGGAACTTGCATGATACCTCTGCTCTCTCTTTCTGCTGTCCTTTCCTCCTCCTCTGTGTTCCCAGCGTACTCGGTGTGGAATATATTTTAGAAACAAAAGACAAAGGAGTTCCTCTTTGATATCTTCAAATAAGTCAGTGGCAGGTGGGTCATGCTGGTTTGGACGTGTAACTTCACATGCAACGATTTGGTGTTCATTTGTGTGTCCATCATATTTGGAAGATAAAAAAAGAACTTGAAAGAACTCAATACGTTAGTATAAATAATATTGAAAAAGTGCAAAAAAATATATAAACATTTAAAAAGTTGGCACACTTTTACTTCTCACTGCAAATGTGACATTTGAGAGGAATGCTGTTTTAAGTCACGTTCCCAAATCAAATGAACTTCAGATCTGTCTGCTTTATATAATCTGTCATCGCATGTTGATGTCAGGAAGTCTCACGAGGTTCTGTGAATTCCTGCACGTATGGGCCGATGAGTAACGTGGAACACAGACAGAGCATAAATCAGATGACAATAAAGGAAAATGATCATTAATTTATTTGCATAACTAGCATTGAATTATTCATCATGGTTTCAATCTGCTCAATCTGTATCTCATTAACATGAATTATGAGGCCTATAAATCGCAGTTTTATGTAATGTCTGTCTTAATTTCTTTGGGGCACTTTTTGCACGCATGTTTTTGTTGTATGTTTTTGTGTGAATTATATGAATTCACACAAAAAAAAAAACAATTATGTTTATAATTGTTAGATATGTGTATGACAGAGAAATTATCCCTATAATCGTGATTTATCAAGATTGTCATTGTGAAATTCAGTTTTATTTTTTGTAGGAGTTTAAGTATTTTAATTATAGAAATCAGTTTAGAATAGTTAGAAGTAACACTTCTACACATGACCTTTTATCAAATTAAGCCATATTATAATCAGTGATTTTTATACATTCAAATATGCTTGTAAGTACTCGTTTTGCCCATTTTATAGATTGTTTTATCGCTGGGTTTTATTGGTTCACTCAGAAAAAAAGGTAGAAAAGCCATCACAGAGGTGAAAGTAAAAATATACCACTTAGGTACTAGTATGTACACTCCAGGTATGAACATTCGTACCTAAAGTGCGCATGATAGTACCTAAATTATACCCTTTCAAAAGTACATTTTGACAGGTTTTGTACCTTTTTCCAGGTAGTGTGGGGTTTCTGGGTGGTAGCTTGCTAGATGGTTTCTTACTATTGGTTATGTTTTGGTCTTCAGTGTAAGTCTAAGTACGTCCTTTTTATTCCGTTTTATTGTCTGTCAGGTAACAAAAAGCAAAAACAAAAGCATAGAAAATCGCACACATTTTGAGGTATCATCTGTTATGCACAGGTGTTGCAGGCAAGTTATGTGCAAAAATGTACAGTGGCAGAAGTCTAATGATGTTTGGATACGAATTAAAGTTATTGAAGTGTAAAAGAAACAGCCGATTAAATTATAAAGTGGCGCATAAGTGCAAAGTTAGTCTTGCATTTGTTTATTTTTCATGAGTGCTTTCCCTGCTTCTAAAGTTTTAATGGAAGTGCTTACCATTCATTCATTAAACATCAGTATTTTTGAATGGCCGTAAGGAAACTGCTGATCTTTTTCACACGCTCTCTCTTGTTCTTCTATATCTATATTTATACATCCCATAATAGTGTTTATCAGCACAACTGGCAGCGATCCAGCAAAGTCAGCATTTTGCAAACATGAGCAATAACTACACCCTCAAAGTGTTTGTGGACTTATTTTATCCAATAAGAATTTCACGTTCGAGATTTCCTGTATTGTGTCTGTCATAGCTCCCTCTGTCGATAATAATCGCCGAATGAGCTCGCAATCACCTGCCCCTATTGACCGGTTTTGAACGATTTGAATGTTAAAAAACCAGTGAGAGCAGACTGCGTCAAGCACATGGAGAAGTTAGTGGCTAAAACGCAGATTTCAAAAAGGGATCTGGAGTCTACTGCTAATGAGGTGAGTGTTTGCCTCCCGGCAGCAATCACGGACTGCGTGAAAGCCTTATATCAGTCCAAACAAGCATCTCAAATTAATGAATGGCTCAGTCTCAGAGGGGTAATTTTCCATCATCAACGCTGGTAAACCTGCCTGGAACACCAGGGGAGGGAGAAGGTAGACGAACCGTAGTCGCTCTGCATTCATCCTCATTAATCGGAGATCACAGCCTCTCGTTTCCCGATAAGTCTCCATTCTTTCGGTCGCAGGCCTCACTCTGAGATATTTGTCCTATTATGGAGTGCAGGACTTAGCAGACGCATGGGGATTTTTCTACAAGCTACTTAATCGCCAAAGTGCCCCAGAGACCTTCAGCGGCAGATCAAAAGATTTCTGCATTAAAAAGATTTAAAGTCAAGCAAATATTGATAAAGGCTTCATCTGCTGTAGGTCCATTAATCGTGACAGCAATCGCAAAACGCACGCTTTTATTTTGTAGCCTGGCACGGGTCAATCACAGGGAGAGAGAAATACCGCAGGCAGGTCCACATTATTGAGAGTTTCATTGCAAAATACCCCGAGGCGAGACCTTTCATAGGAACTGTTTGAGATTGAAGGGCATTAACTCCAGACCAACGCTAATGCTTAGGCCAAATTGCTCAAGTCAGAGCCGGTCTTTTAAGTTTGTCCGCATCAGTACCCTAAATGATCTCAAAGAGGGTTGGAAGTCTCTGAAAATGTCCCATAATTGCCAGCTGATACGGATGACAGAGAGCAGGATATCATGGCTTAAAATGAGGCATGTAATAAGCTGGTATAATTTTTCTCAGACAGTCACTCACTCTCGCTCTTTTTGCGAAGGGAATTTATGTGTCTTTCTTGGCGAACCATGTGCTACTGCAAGTATCTTGTGGGTAACTGTTCATTTGTGCTAAAAACCCCTCATGGTACAGGGCTGAGGTTCCTCAAACTGACAGAAAGAGGTTTATGCAGCAGAGAGATCTTCTTAAACCTTCTCCAAGCAAACTGTTCTAATTTACCATGCACTTGCTGGCTGATAGCATTATCAGCTCTTGGGATACAAAACATGATCAATGTTAACTGACATGATCCTGTGCTTTTTAGCTTGCATCCTTTGAAATGTTAAACACATAATGCATTTAAATTTCATTATGATATGAGAGATTTTCTGCCTTGTCTAAACATGATAGATGCACTACAGTGGTAAGGACATTTTGAGGTGAACATCAGTGGCTTCACAGAATCCACTGACTGCAGAAAACATTAGACGAACGGCCCTTTCCTACCACTAATTGGAATAGACTTCCTCTGGAGTTAGTCTTCAGTCCCCCCCAATTAAAGATGATCTAAAAAGTGCCTTTTAAATGTACTGAGTCATGGCAGGTAATGGGTCACTCTTGGCTTTGATCACACTCCTGCAAAGAAAGGAGCTACTGTACCATGCGCAATTATCAAAAAAGACCTTTAAAATGAAAGACAGGGATCTTACAGCCACCTGTTTTACAGGCTTTCAGATTTTTCTGTGAGTCAAATGAAAGCGCAGTTTATAGCGCCAATTTCCCTCCCCCCAAACAACTCTTTCATCAGATGTGGAAAATCTTTTTTCTGAGATTGTTTGAAGTTTTGTAGACTCTAAAAATGTTTTCATCGGTATAACATCATCCATATAATGTATACTTAATTTCTGTTTACAAAAGTTTCAGAATGATGTTGAATGTAAATTCAATGCAGTTAATTTGTTAGTAATCTGTTAATTTGACTTAACTTCAGTGCAGTTAAACTTTACAATTTAGTGGGTTCAATTTTTTTTAGTTTTCTTTTTGTGTGTTCATCCTTTGGTTTCTTTAATGGTTATGGTGTTTTTTACTTTTTATTATTTTGCACATTCCAGAATGTGTTTTCACGGATTACATACTATACAACTTTGACAAATATGCAATATTGCAATATGTTTTATGTTAGCTTTAAATCCGTGTTGAATAATATGTAATGCTTATTCTTTCAGCTCAGAGCTAAACATTATCATAATTATCATTAATATATTCATAGTTTTAAGAGCACTGTGATCCTTTGTAACCTTGTAATATTCACAATTGGTAGAACAATATAATCTTAATTTAGAAATATTGGTTTATTGTGGGGAATTTAATGTGGAGAGTATCAATTCTTTGGTGGTTTCTAGTGTTCATAATGTGTTACTCGTGTGCTTTCTTCAGTTTCAGTTAAATCCACTGAAGCTGATTAAAAAGGGATAATGGCAGAATGAAATATGTTACTTTGCACAGAAAAAATTTTAAATATTCTATAATTATAAATAACTGTCATAAAATTTCTTTTCCATGTGAGAATTAATTCATAGTCCCTGTTTTTCCAGTATATTCAGATTTTACTCATTATTCAGAATTCATTCAAATTTTTCATTCTTATTGACTCATGTTCTCATACAGCTGCTTACTTCACAATACAGTGCTGAATATTAATAAAGTTGTGTTGCCCACTTTTTACTCGAAATGACATGATAACAAAGGTTCTGTGATGTTCATTCTCATTAGGTTTCACTGTAGCATAAGGCTGCATTTTCTTATACCCAGGATGAAATAATCCTGTTTAAAATATATATTTAATTCAACTGTATTATGAAAAACATGTTTTTGTTTACTAACCCCCATAATGAAATAAAACATTCTATGCAAATTTTGGTTCCAGGTAAGATCCACACAAGTGTCGACTTTATACTATTCAAGTTGATCGAAGCTATGGTGGCACTATGTTTAACTGCCTACATTTCCCTCCTACAGATATTAGATTTGGGAGATATTCTGGGAAATCCTTTTTGGAGTTGGAAGGCATTGAAGTCGATGGTGTGTTCAGTATCACTGTGAGATTCCTGACTGAATCCATGTACGGAACCCTGCTGTATTCGTTCAGTGCCAAAAAAGGCATCTTCTTCATAAAACTCTACATTTCCAATGGAACGCTTTGGGTAATACTGCAAATGCATATACATTTGTGTTTGTATTTGTTTTGTTTTTTTGTTTTTTTCAAAGCTATCTCATTACCTTTACAAATCAAAGAATATGCACGAGAAATAATTAGATGGAAAATACTGATACATATTTTTCCCTCACACTCCAGTATGACTTTTTGTGCAACCAAAAGGAGGGAGTTCAGCAGATCAATATAGCACAGCAGGTTGCTGATGGAAATGAGCATGTGGTGCTTTTGAGGTAAGTGAATTTCTCCTCCAGTATCCGAATTGTTTGAGATCATAGAGGTTAAAATGAATCAGATGTCTACCAATTGTGTAAGGGACATGGAAAAAGTTAATTAACAGGAAACATATGGTGAAACTGTTCATTAATGTAAAGGTAGCCTTTTTATAGCTCATCCATAAGTTGAAAGTATAGAAAGGCTCATTTGCTAGTCATGATTAATTTATGGTTACACTTTATTTTAAGGTCCGATTCTCGTTATTAACAAACCATTAACTACAATTTTTGCCTCAATAAACTCTTAATTTGCTACTTATTAATAGTTAGTAAGGTGATTGTTAAATTTAGGTGTTGAGGATTAGGGATGTAGAATATGCCCATGCAGAATATATGTTTTATAAGCACTAATAAACAGCCAATACAGTATGTTAATAGTAGGCATGCTAATAAGCACCTAGTTAATTGTGAGAATTGGTCTCTATACTGAAGTGTTCCCCTGAAAAAGTTTCCAATAACAGGACAACTGACATGTGGCAGCCAGTCAACTGGCATTGAGATCCTAACGAGAGACCTCGGTACAGGTTATATACACATTATATTATTCATTATTACATGATGGGGAGAAATTCTGTCCAGCTATTACACTTACATTTGTTCAAGTCTGTAAATTGATGCAGTATAGCCCCAGATTTGTCAGGCCTGGGTATTTCGATTGAGCGCTGAATGATTGCTGCAAGGTCTTTGATGTTCAGAAGCACAATTCACACAGGCCCATTTGGTTTGTTTCTTTTCATGCGATTCAGCAGAAAGTAAAATGCAGGGTCACACATTCACTGAAAGATTTGATCAGATTCTGAGTGTCTGAGAGACAGCGCAGCCTCTTCACATCCGAACGCTTTAGCCAGCTCCCGATCTTGAGTGCATCAGCCTGTTTATGTCTGTTTTTCATAGAGATTTTGAAAAGCTTCCAAGATACACCAGCTGCACAAATCAGTCATTACTTTTGTGCCAACTAGCAAAAGACTTAGTGTGAAAGAGAGTTGTCAAAACAAGACTGAATGGGGGAAAAAAACAAGACTGAGAGACCATCAAGACCAAGACCATCTCTTAAAAGAGGTCATAATATTCAAATCAGAATTTCCTTGACCTTTTGAAATAGAGTTGTTCTATGAAAACATACAGGTGAGGATTCACTGAACTGTTGTCTCTTTTTGTACTGAATTTCAGGTCAAAAACCTGTCTTATTCATTAACCAGGCACAATGTGCACTGCCATACGTGCTGTTCATATTTAAAGGAATATACCTGGGCCCATATTTATCAAGCCTCTAAGTGTCAGTCTTAGAGATGATTCACGACACTTTGCTGTGCCACAAACGGGATTTTGGATGACAACATACGCATGGACCAATCACTGAATAGATTTCCTTAATTAAGAATATTCTCAGATAAATTCACATTGAATGGTTGAATTCCTAATAGGAGTTTACATTCAACACACATTTGACTATAAAGAATTTTCAAGAGAATACATTATGGCAAGGAAACGAAGCATCATCACAACTCAATTTAGGGTGCCGATAGACGATAGTATAGTGCGGGGGGCCGTAAGGGAGGGTATTAGGACGATTCTAAGGGCCCGACGATGGGATTCCCGAGGGGGAAACGAGATTTCTACCGTGATTCCTTCCACTCTCCGCACAAACATAGTCATAGTTCAGACGCGGGCCGGGCCTCGGGGCTGTTTTAGGCTTCACCTTATTTTTATATTTTAGACATCCATCAATTAGTGATGAAAAAAAATTGTAGCGCTGGTGAAAACAACACGAGTCCGTGCCGCGACTGTCAAGAGCGACTCGACGGTGTTTAGAGTCCCGCAGCAGCAGAGTTCTGCGTTCAAATGCACACAATAGGCTGAAGCTTGCTGCAAAGCCCCAGCAAAAGTAATTACCATGAATGTATCGGGGGGAAATAGTACGGAGATATTTGAATTATTTACTAATAAACTAGTGTTTTCTGTTTCAGTGTCACAAAGATGAAGATGATGATCCTAACTTGCCATCTCCTCATTAGACGCGCCTTTAGAGAGAAGTGCATCTTCATGGATTATGATTATAATGAAATAGTTTTTGTTTTCGATTTGATTTATTTCATTAAGTAGTCATTTAAAGCTTTCTATAGATATATTTATCATGTCTGTGAGGCATGTATTCGCTGACTTTCGGTTCATTTTTGTGAAGCGCTCCTGTTTAAGACATCATTGTTTTCTTTATTTTATAAAATTATTTTATATATTTTATAAAACGTTTTGTTGATATTGTGAGTGCACTCAAATAAAAGTAGACCCTTTACAGTTCCGAATAATGTATTACTCTTATGAGCAAAAATTACAGCGTAAGTTGTTTCCATTGAAAAAAATGCAATTGATTGCGCTGGTGCCTCCATGTCCTGCACTTTCACTTCCACTCTCCGCACAAACTAGGATGCAGTGCACATTTATCTAGGTTTAACGTTTAAACATTGTTATATGCTTGAACTGTTTTAGTATATCTATAGATTTTATTTTAGGCAAGTCGTGATGATTTGAGAAGGCTAAATTGATCAAACATAGGCTATGATCAGCCTGCCGGTCTGCCGCTGGCCGCCTGGTCGTTACTTTAAGAAATTAAAAGAAAAAAACGTATTTAAAGAACAAAAAAATGCTCCAAACGTTTTTCTAAATTAACTTAATAAAAAAAATATATAATCACTTTGCCATTACATACAAAACTGAACTATTTTAATAGCTGAAACAGTATAATCTGATTTGGGAGAAGGGGGAAAAAAGACGGACTCGGGTCGGACTCAGGCTGGTAATTCTGTTAAGCTGCCGGACACGTGCCGGGCTAGCTAGGGTATAAATTTGAGGCCCTTGCAGGGCTCTACTGGGAACGTGATCGTGATTTCTACTGAGGGGGATTCTACCAGAACGTGATCTGTTCGGAGGGGGACACCAACAGCCCCCCACTGAACCTTTCAAGAACATTCTTTCTCTCCTGAAAGATTTGTGCATGTCTCTGTCTCCTCAGCGCCATCACAAGCCCCTGCTGGCAACTCCTAACAACTTGAGAGACCTCTCGAACTGTCTTAAATAACTGGGATTCTTAGCTTTAAGAAATTTGATAACTTGCTTTTATACTTGAGTTTGAAAGTAGGAGTAAATTTCATGAATTCTCAGCACTTGAGACTAAAATGGCACTTTGAGAAGCATGATAAATACGGGCCCTGGTTTAGTAAGCTCAATCAATATTTATTGATTGATAAAAGTTGATAACCACAAAATTATTTGTCCTTTACTTTAAAACTAAAATAAAAAATGGTATTATTTATGCTGTAAATTGTTCTTTTCATTTATTTGGACATTTAATGTTTTTAGGCATTGCATTGACATTATATATAACTCTGCATAGAAAAAGCTCAAAAGTGATTTTCCCCCTACTAAATTCATGTTAACACTTGTATTAATAACAGGAATTATGGGTTGACCCACAATATTTGCTTTTTTTATAGAACAGGAGTGACAAATCAAAATTGTTGGCTGTTGTTTTGAATGTGATGAAGTTGAGAAGACAATTATATTTTACATATCAGGATATGAATAGGCTTAATTAGTCATTAGTTTTAATCAAGCTTGTTGCACTAATTAGATTTCTCTGTTGTGTGAATTTATTTGAATTGTAATTCAGTGTATCCTCTTTTTGTCATTCCAATTCATATTCTAAATAAACATCCAATTCGATTCAAATTCAAGCTCATGAACTGCAAAAAATCGTGAATTGTGCCCAACTGCGGCATATCATATTCTTAAAGGCACAGGAGCACAAAAAAGCAGCCTGTTTAATTCTGAAATTCACAGAGAGGGTGGAAAATGGTCATGTAAAATTTAGTAACACCAGTTTTGGTGCACAAAACGATATAAGTGGACCACAGGGAAAAATACAAAATTATTTTTTTTATTATAAAAAGGTACTGTACAATGCAACCCCTTTCAGTTTCACTGCCTTATTTATGTCTCACATGACCGAGTGAAACCGTGAAACAGTTTAAAGGACCTGTGCTTTATTGTCGCCTTTAAAGCATTTCTAAGTAAAAGGAGCATTCTCTGTGTGTCCTGCTGGGGAACTGTCTGCTCAGAGACTCAATGGGACCAGTGGCTCTCTGGTGAGATGCCAGGCTGCTCTGGCGGAGCTCTTCTAAATTAACAGTCTCTCCGGCTGCTCCAGAGGGAGGACGTCCAGGGCCTGGTGGTCTTTCCTCCTGAGGTGCAGAGCAAAGCAAGAGAAAAACTCCACAGCCTGCGAATTACAGGCTTAACAAATCAGTCAAGATTGGCTTCTCTGAACCTCAGAAGAGGGGGAGACGGATATCAAGGCTGGGGGGATACTGTCATTATGTGCTGAGCATCTGTAGGCCAATCCTCCAGCTGCACATAGTTATCCCAGAATCCACACTGAGGTAATTATCTTTCCTCCCCTGTTGTTTGGAAGGGCAGAATAAGCTTTGGAAATCTCCCAAGGCTTGGGTACATCTCCGGAACAGTCTGTCCAAGACACATAAGATGTCTTTAAAAGGAAGAGGGGAAATAATTAGATGCAGGTGAAAGACGCCCTTGAGCATAGCAAATCATTTGTTTTGTTTAGTGGGTTTTTTTCTGTCATGAGTTACTGTGTCCCAACAGTAGCCATTTTAATTAGCTTTTAACTGGCAATAAAACAGTTTACAGTTGTTTTTAAGCTGTATCTGATGAGTTATGTTATGATATTCTGATATTTAAAAGGAGATTAAACCATTTGTACAAATGGCATGGCCTTATATCACACTGAGACTGTTCTTGTTGAAACCCATGATAACCATGATATTTTAAATGTTGTTCTTGGTAATGAATTCACTGTGGACCCTTTTTCGTTCTCAGTGCCTTCCTGTATCTCACGTATCCATGGAAACAACACAGTTATTAGGAGTCATTCAGCATAACCTGTTTTCAGTCTGAATATTAAAAAAGCGGAAAATAATAACAGATAAAGCAGGCATTAGCAGTGCTTAGCTTTTAAAGTAAGTTTGTTCTCCTTTAGGCATAGCAAATGTGTCTTATTAACATAAACTCTTAATTGCCTTAAAAGATGTCTGTGGTATTAATACTAAAGATCATTAATTGAGTGCATTTACAGCCATTAGGTGAAGAGATACACAGGAAACGGGGACCTGAAATGTTGATTTATAACAAGACAGAACATTTTGTCCACATGCATATCACACTGTTTGTTATTTTGTTTTTGTTTTCCACAGACAATATCTTTCTCCGTGTGCAGCTGAAGTCACTATTACAGGCTTTGGGACTGTCAGAAGTATTCCAAGCAATTACACACCAGCCGTGGGTTTACAGAGAACTGACCGTCTCTTCATAGGAGGACTTCCTCTTCGGTTTCCACCCTATAAAGTAAGAGTTAATTACGTGTGAGGTTATTTTGTGTGAGGATACCACAATCTTTTGAACAGTAGTGTGTGATACGATAAAAAAAAAAAGTTTGGAATGGATTTTTTTTTTAACTCTTATGCTCAGAAAAAAAGTTGTTTATAATTTAAAGTGTTCATGCTGCCTTAAAATTTAACATGTAGTCAACTTGAAATGTAAAGCATCTTGGATATTTGAAAAGTCTCTAGTTCACTCCAAATAAGTCATTATAATGCTAAATTTTAAGTTATCGTCAGGTCAACTGGGAATTCTGATTATAATGTGGAAACAAGGAAAGATTTATAGTTTGCCTTTGTCATGTTACACAATGACCTGACCACTTACCGCAGAGACAACTTCAACTTAAATTGGATTAAAATGGACATGAATTTTCCAGTAATTTTCAGGTTACTAAAAACTGGTTCAGAGGGCTTCAAAGAACTGTCAAGGTCTACATATTGACAGTGATAAAGCTCTGAGAAACTAGCAGGCACACTTTTCATTTTCCTTCAGGCGGCTAGAAGCAGGTCACGGGCACTTGAGATACTGTTAGGAGAAGAAAAAGGAGAGGTTGAGATGTATTCGTCTAGACAACAAAGATTGGATCCACATGCTTTTTTCTCTTTTCACAGAACTGCTAATTATATTTATATATATATATATATATTCATATTCATCAATGCAGTTTCTCCTACTGGTATTATATGAGCCAATGCTGTCTTATGTAAAGAATCTTGATTGCCTTTAAAAACATTGAGTAGCATTTGTTTCATTTATAAATGTATGTTTGTAAAGGCAAAAGTCTCATTGTATTAATACATATGCATGTTCCTTTATGTGTATCAGTTTTAAATGGATAGTACTTTTGGAATGGATTTACTCACTCATCTCATTCCAGGCTTGTAATCTATTATGTTTATGTAACATTGTAAATTGTTTATGTAACATGAAAGGTGAGATTTTTGAAGAGTTATTATGAAGCTCTTGCCATATGGCAACAGCTTATAATAACCAAGGCCTGCTCAAAAGTAAAAGTGGAAACTGAATCTGTGAATAGTTCAAATATAAGTATTTTCATCACCCAAAGCTGTTGCATTATGTCAAGACTTACAGTAGAATGTAGTGCACAAGTCATGTGAACTAATTTTGTTGATGTGTGTTTTGTCCTTGAGAGCCCTTGGTCACTATGAATCAGAATCAGAATGAGCTTTATTGCCAGGTATGTTTACACATACGAGGAATTTGTTATAGTGACAGAAGCTCCACAGTGTGACATAATGACAGTGACAGGACAGGACACAGATAATAAAAAATAAAAATAATGTACAAATATACAAAATAGCACAACACAATATACAAAATAGACAATTTAGTATGTACGGGTACGTTAGGTGCAAATTTAGGTGAATTATTGTATGGAAAGAGTTCTACAAAAATTCAACAGCATATGTACTTTTATGTTCCAAGGAGAAATACTACAGGTTTTTTGAAAGACATAAATGAGTAAATAAAATACTTTTCTTTTTTGGGTGAACTATGCCTTAAAATGCAACCTCTTTGTTGTACGGCACTTTCTTCTCCCAGAATAGCAGCTTTGTAGCCATTTTTCATTTTCACCCTTAGGCCTGAGATGTTTTTATATTTTCCTCTGAAGAAACTGCTTGAGACTTTGTTGTTGTTCTGTGTTCCCTCAGGAAGCTGAGCCTTTCCACAACTACACCGGCTGCATTGAAATAATCGAAATTAATAAGCTCAGAAGAATCCGTGTGGACCATGCCATTGTCAGGAACGATGTTGACAACTGCAGGTAATTGAACCTGATTTTCCATTAGGAATCAATACCATTTTTGGGCAGTGTTTGTAAGTCTAAATTCATTTTAAACAATTCATATTAGTGAATCAGTTTGTTAAAAAAATAAAATCTTCTCTTGATTTGTCACTGTAGAAATTCCAGTACAGCATTTGTACTGGAATTTTATACATCAGTGTATTAGAATAATTTCTAAAGGATCATGTGACTCTGAAGACTGGAGTATTGGCTGTTGAAAATTAATTTTAAAATATACTAAAATAGAAAACTGTTATTCTGAATTGTAATATTTAAAACAAAACAAAACCAATTTTTTCAACAACAACAAAAAAACATGAAATATAACATTGTCATTATTATTTTTGCTTTCAATGTAAAGTTGTCTTTAATGTTGACTTATTTATAAATTTTAAAAACATTCAAAATTAATTGTCTTAATTGGTACCTCAGCTATTTGAATGATCTTAAGTCCAATCTAGGTAAGTTTCAGTTTTATAGAGAAATATTCAACTTTTCTGTCACACTCTGTTACAGTACATTCTAGATTTTTAGGACTATTTAAAAATAAATAAATAAATAAATAACATACGTTTTCTATTTATTACCATTACCCTAATCAAGATTCATTCATTGTTCACAGCCAGAGAAATATTGCTATGATTAAATGTTAAATTATATAATCTGTTTATGAATTTGAAAATATATATTTTAAGATTTTGCCTCTTGAAGTAACTGCTACGTAGGATTTCTTTTGTCAAAACAGAATACGATGTAGTTAAATACTAAAAAAAATAGTAAAGCTACATTTTTCCCTCCATAATGTTTCTTCCATAAAAAGTTATAGTTTTCCTTCTTGCCTCATGGCTCTTGGATGTGCTATTTGCCAATCTTGTCAGCTGTCTTTCAAGCACAAAATCTATAATTTAGCATGCCACTTGAGTGCACAGGTGCTGTACGTTCATGCTGTGCGCAAATTGCTCATCAAGAGTGAGATTCTGGGGATATTTAAGTGTTTGGCTTCACACGTCGTGTATTATTGTTCCAAAGAAAATGCAAGCACTAATTTTGGCCATTTCTATAAAAAGACCAGTCTTACAAAGCAGCAGGAAATGAGTCTTGAACAGAACCTGAAATTGGTAACCATATAGACTAGTTAATATATAAATGAGGTAGATTTCCACTCTCTCTACATTGTCATCATTATTATTTATTCTGTTCTGTCATCTGTCTGGAATTGCAGTAGACTGGAGAGATGGATTTTCCAAATGAATATGACAGTTTGTGGCATCTTTCATGGTATAGTCTCACATGATTTGAGCAGAAACATTAATCAGGGCTTTTTGAATGATATATCATGGTTGTTTTGTGAGCTGATTTTGTGGTTACTAATTGGAGAAGGATTGATATGTAGGCATAACTGTGTGCATTTTGAAAGCTTCTTGCTCTACCATGCCTTATTTGGTTAGTTATGATAATTAAGGTAGTTTAACATGATAAGGTGCATTATATTGCTTGTCCAGTCGTAAATCATGGAGGGAAAGATGAGTCAGAGAAACTGGCCAATATATTTTTCAGGACTCATTTTGATGAATGTTGACTTAAATTTCACATTGTCATGATTTACTCACACTCATGTTGTTCTGAAGCCATAGCCATTCATTCTTTCATCTGTCTGACACAAAATGAGGTGTTTAGCAGAATGTTGGAACTGCTCTTTCCCATAAAATAACAACACAATTGATTTTCAGGATTTAGGTCATTATGTCCATACTTATGCACATCCATTTTGAGTTGAACAGGATAATTAATCTAGATTTTTCATGTGCATGTGAGTATGGTTTTAATTTTACAAATGGGGCTTGTCTGTGTTGCATGTAATTATAAGATTAAGGATTGTGGAGGAGGTTGCTCTATATATCCTTTGCCCCTCTGATTAAAACACTAGGGGGGAACTCACTAAGAATGAATGTCACCCACTGATAGTGCTGCTTATTTGCATGCACATTCTGCATTGTTTTAGCGCCTGGTTCACTAAAGGAATTATGCAATGTCCACAAACTTCTGTCAATCTGGAATTCCTGATCTTGTGGGTCATTTCTGAATGCTAGAGTGTGGAGGAAACACAAATGTCTGTCCAACCGTCTGTCGTTCTGTCTGACTATCTATTTTAGACTACAGATATTAGTGCTGGGTGGTTTGACCAAAAATCTGTATCAAGGTTTTTTTATGATTCTGGCGGTTTCACGGTTTTTCCCTGACTGTGCCTTTTATATGAATAAAGCCCTGTTCACACCAAGAACGATAACTATAAAGGTAACAATATTAGCGTCTACATCAGCAAATTATATCATCTATTTATTCTAAGTGCACGCTCGTCTGCCGCTTTAAATTCTGGATAATTTTAATGAATTAATTTCTGGAGCTCGTTATGGCAAGATGGATTCTGATTGGGTGTCAATGTTTGCATTGATAATCAGCTGGAAAAAAAATAATTCTGAAAGTGATTTCAACGATATCGTTTCTCTGTGCCTTTATTGTTAAAGCTGTGGTGTGGACTCTGCTATTCTTTAAAGGAACACTCCACTTTTTTTAAAAAAATAGGCTCATTTTACAACTCCCCTAGAGTTAAACAGTTGAGTTTTACCGTTTTTGAATCCATTCAGCCGATCTCTGGGTCTAACGGGAGCACTTTTAGCTTAGCTTAGCATAGATCATTAAATCTGATTAGACCATTAGCATTTGGTCATCAAAAATGACCAAAGAGTTTCGATAAATTTCCTATTTAAAGCTTGACTCTTCTGTAGTTACATCATGTACTAAGACCAATCAAAAATGAAAAGTTGCGATTTTCTATGCCGATATGGCTAGGAACTATACTCTCATTCCGGCGTAATAATCAAGGAACTTTGCTGCCGTACCATGGGTGCAGCAGGCGCAATGATATTACGCAACGCCTGAAAGAAGTCCCCAGCTAGGTAACCATAGATATATATACATAGATGCCTCATTAGCGACTGTTTCTATGGGCCGCTATACGTAAGCCGTCCGCCTTATTGTAGCGGTAAACTTGACATCATTCACGATAGTAATAACTGAATATTCGAAAGATGCCACAATCATGCACAGTATGGCTCAATGGCTCTTTGCGAACCTACAGTATGGTGAATAACGTCAAAAATACAGTTCCAAGAGGGCGGCCGCATCTACGTGCCTGGAGCAGTCGAATAGGGAATCTATATATATCTATGTAGGTAGCTAGTTATGATATAGCTGGGGACTACTTTTGGGTGCTGCATAATATCATTGCACCTGCTGCACCCATGGTAAAGCAGCAAAGTTTGTTGATTATTACGCCGGAATGAGAGTATAGTTCCTAGCCAACTTTTCATTTTCCGTCGGTCTTAGTACACGATGTAACTACGGAAGAGTCAAGCTCCCTTTCAGTCAGTCACGTTCGACGTAACATCAAGTGACTGATGTAAATGGGATATCGCCAGAGAGCCCAACCACCTTCGAGTGTTAACAAAACAAACCAATGACAGTTGGCGTGCATGTTTCGCCACGCGCACCCCACCCTGCTGCGCGGGTATAAAAGGAGAGTGGGTGCAAACGCACATCAGCTTTTCGCTTCGGAGCCGAGCCTTCTAGAAAGACTGAATCTCCGCGAGTGTCTACAAGACAGCCTTGAGTGTTGGTGTTAAGGCGCGTCAACAGGAGTTACTGTCCAGTGCTGCTTCTCTTCGGCGTACTGCAGCTTTCCATTCTTCGGTCTTGCCGCGACCTCCCCTCGGCACTTCAGCACTATCTAAAAGAGTGTTTTTCCTCTAAAAGAGCAATCTAAAAGAGCTCCACAAGCGGCGGGCATCTGTTTAAAGATGGATTCCCGCTCGTGTGTTTCTGGATGTGGTCGTTTCCTGGCTTCATTTGACAGTCACGATCGCTGTTTCTCGTGCTTGGGCCCAGCATCTCGTTTGGAGCACCAGCGGATGACAGGTTGTTGATCGCTGCATCGGAGGGCGAGCTAGGCTCTGGAGATGACGATTCGGCTACGCTGCCTCTGTCAGGAAAAGTGGCGTTGCCCGAGTCAGATCCAGAGCTGACTGCTATGCTTTCCCGGGCCGCCAAGAGCATCGGGCTGCACTGGAGGTCTCCTCCTTCTCCCGAACGCTCGAGGCTGGATGATTGGTTCCTGGGGGCGCAGTACAAGGTCCTCCCCTTTGGGCTATCCCTCTCGCTTCATGTCTTCACCAAGGTCGTGGAGGCAGCCATTGTTCCATTAAGGGAAGCAAGCATTCGTGTTCGCAACTACGTCAAAGACTGGCTCATACTGGCCCAGTCTCAAGCACAGTTATGTGAACACAGGGACAGGCTGCTCAGCCACCTCAGCCGGTTGGGGCTTCGGGTCAACTGGGAAAAGAGCAAACTCTCCCCTGTGCAGAGGATCTCTTTTCTCGGCATGGAGTTGGACTCAGTCAACCTCACAGCACGTCTCTCAGTAGAGCGTGCTCAGTCGATGCTGAACTGCCTGGAGTCCTTCCAGCGCAAAAGGGCAGTTCCACTGAAACTGCTTCATATGAGACCGCTTCAGTGTTGGCTTCATGATGGGCATGGCGATGCGGCACGTACCGGGTCTCAGTCACCCCGTCCTGCTGTCAGACCTTCAGCCTGTGGTCGGATCTTGCTTTTCTTCAGGCCGGAGTTCCCCTAGTGCAAGTGTAGAGACATGTTGTTGTATCAACAGATGCCTCTGCCATGGTCTGGGGTGCTATGTGCAACGGGCATGCAGCTGCGGGGCTCTGGACAGGGCCTCGACTGCAGTGGCACATCAATTGCCTCGAGTTGCTAGCAGAAGGGAAAGATTTGCCCACTGGATAGTGGAGGCTATAGTCTCGGCATACCAGGCCCGGCGCTTACCGTGCCCCCTTGGAGTAAGAGCACACTCTACGAAAGGTGTTCCTTCTTCTTCGGCTTTGGCGTGGGGCGCCTCGATAGCAGGGCGACACCTAACACGTTTGCGAGATTCTATAATCTCCGTGTAGAGCATGTTTCCTCCTCTGTACTCACCTCAGGTGGCCAGTAACACTGGACCCGCTCGGTGTCGATCACGCTTGCTGCGCCATTCCCCTCTACGGACCAGATATGTGCGCTATATTCTGCTTCCCAGTTCAGTTCCCCTTGGCGAAACCTGTTGAAGTTCCTCCCCGAACCCTCGGCAGTCAGGCGTGGCGGAGCGCCAGACGCAAGGTCCAGCACTCGTGTATTTGCCCAAGGTCAGCCCTTGTGCTGGGCTAGGTGCCCGTGTGTAGTGATTCCCCTTCGGGGGATCCCACATATGTATTCCTCCACGGTATGGCTCCCCTCACGGTGAGCCCATGTCTTTCCCTGGCAGAGACCTTTTACCGTCTCTGCTGTGTATTGATCTTACCCCAGACTGGCTGAGTCTACCTCAGAGACTTCCATATATAATACTGCCCTTGGCCAGTCCATATGTGTAATCTCCACATGGTATCTCCTTTACGCAGGATGTGGCTTCCGTAGCTTTCCCCTACTAGGAGTACGCTTTCCCAGTGTTATCCATACCCACTGTACGGAACAGCAGTGGCTGTCATCTCTGCCTAGCGCCGTCCTATCTTCCGTCCAAAATGAGCCTATGTAAAATGTAAATGTAAAATGAGCATATTTTCAAAAAAAAGTGGAGTGTTCCTTTAATACTGAGAACGATTTTTAGAATTATATCGTTATCTTTGTAGTTATCATGCTTAGTGTGAACGGGCCTTAAGCATGAAACAGTTGTTGTGTTAATTGTGTTCAGCATCTCTGGCTTCTGTTAAAGGAAGGTTGCAGTTGGTTTATTTGCCCTGTTAAAGAATTTGTGTGCATAATTCAAACCGGTTTACAGTTTAAGCACTTACAGATATCTATCTGTCAATCAACAAGCTTTATTTTGACAAAACTTTGCATTCTCAATTAAATTATGAATCCCACACAACCCATAAACATCTCTTTTAGATGACATTTCGTTAACGGCTTGCTTTTTTACTGTAAATGGATGTGATTAGACTCAAATATCACTTTATATCAGATATCAGTTTCATGAATAAGTGCGTAATTGTGAATAATTTGCCTGGTTTAACTGAATTGCTTGTGGTTAGTGAATTAAACGCATGTTTTTGTGCTCGGAAATAATCATAAGTGATTACTGATTAGTAAATATGCCCTGTGGTAGTGTATTGCAGCATTTAATTCTCGCCTTTTTATTTGCTTATATGTTGTACTGTAGGCCTCCCTGGCATCGTGACCCACCAGCAAACTCCACAGACGAAACCCCTCCTGATGGGCATATCCCACCCACCCAGCCTTCACCTGTGTGTTCGCTGGGGCTCTGTCTCAACGGCGGATCCTGTCGGCCCAGCACTCTGCCCAGCGGAGCTTCGTCTTTCTTCTGTGACTGTCCTCTGCACTTCACGGGACGCCTGTGTGAACAAGGTGATAGCTCCAGTTGCCTCCACATCACAGCTGAAAATGTTACCTATGGAATTACTGAACTACTAAATTAGCCATATCCCTTAATTTAACTCTAATGAGCAGTCAAGTTTGGTGTGGAGCTTTAAAACAAAACATTTCAGTTGATGTCATAATGATACATAGTAGCTCACGTCTAAAAGCAGGCAATGATCTCCCACCAAACGTTTTAACTACAGAGGCACGGCACGGCACTTTTTCTCAAAGGAAAATTGAATCCTTGCCCTGTTGTTGGACCAGGAATCACTTTAAATAATTTGTGATGGGATTAAAGTAAGGTCCATATAAGAAAGCTGTAATGTCAGAAATCCTTCTATCTGCTCACTTCTTGAGTCCTACTACAAATGAGATGGTGACCCTGTCACCTGTGTTCTTCAGATTCATTTTACCTCCTCTGCCTCATGCCAGGATAAGACATGAATGATATTAAATTCTGGTGAGTGGAAAGTCTTTTACACAGTGAACCCAACTGATATTGACTGGCACTCAACATACTGTACTGAACTGCCATGGCAGAATATTTCACACTTTAACAATTTAGTCAACTCTGAACTGACTCCGAATTTAGTCAACTCTGACTTTCCTTTTATCAAAATCACCACCTTGTATGGGAAAACAGAATTTTTATGCACTTCCAGCAGTGGAGTATTCATTGTAATGTGCTCCTCCATAGTGCTAATTGCTTTTTTATTGTATTTTGCTCCAGCTTCTGCTGACTCACCATGTTTTGCCCTGTATCAATAAGCCAATGTGAAGGTAAAGAGCTAATTTGCTGAGCTACAAGTTCATCTGTCTCTATTGATGTAACATTCAAATGCTCTGGCGGTGACATGCCTGGCTTCAAATTAATTAAAAATCATTTATTCTTCTCCCAGGTTTCTATTTTTGTGCCGTGCCAGACATTGATTGATGTGTTTGTGAGCAGATCAGTTCAGTTCCTGTATGAGAAGAAAAAAGACCTTTTTTTCTGATGAAGCTGTCAGTATTTTCACATTTGTTTACTACTGATAAATACTTGGCATTTCTTACGAATATACTAAAAAGTGACTAAATAAAACTAAGTTTTACATGATATATATATATATATATATATCTATATATATAGATATATATACTGTATATATACACACACACACATATACATATAAAATTGTATTATATTTTTTGCTTTCGTAAAATGTTGGCTATTTAATTTGTTTAATTAATGTTTATTGCTAGAAACACACATTAGCGTTGACATCATAAATTGCAATAAAGTTTGCCATCATAAATTACAAATCTGGAGAAAAAAAGGACGGGAAAATTACATATATGAAAACGTTTATAAAAATGTATGTATATTATTAAAAAAGTTATTTATTTTTATATATATATATATATATATATATATATATATATATATATATATATATATATATATATATCATATAAAATTTAGTTTTATTTAGTCAACATTTATGAAGGTTAAGCACCTCCTTTTACTGACTATTTGTTGAAAATGTAAAAAAAAAGTGCCACATTTTTATAGAGATAACCATATGTACAATCAAGCACATATCTGAAGGCATCTTTGCATTTATTTATATTTATTTCAGTGCAACTGCTTTTGGAATAATGCATGAAAATGTTTTTCCATAAACAATAAGGGGGCCAGTGACAAATTCTAATTCTGCTGGAAAGCAGTTTTCGAGTCGTTCCTGTTAGTTCTTCCTCTTCATTGTGAATGCTGGTTCCTAAGTACATTTGACAGCTGTTGAAAGAAGCTTTCTCCTCTTTTCACATTTCTGTTATTTATTTATTTTTTCCCAGGCATGCACCGCAGAGCTTTTAGTTTCAAAGCTGCATTTTTTGCTTTGCTTTTTTTTTACTTTTGACCATGTCAGCCTTATATGGGTATCAAATGGTTGTTCAAAGTTGGCAAGACAGATCAAGAACTTGGGGGAAAAACAGGCAACAACAGGCTTCATGGTGAATCATTAGAAGAAATTAAATGGATAGCATAGCAACAGTAATAGTGGTTAAATAATAAAGCATGATTAAAACCATGACTAGAGTAGAAGCTCCTAAAGTTCTAAAATGAAAAAATTGGAGAAAATGGTCTTTTATAACCTCTAAAATCTTATAAGGTCATAGATTAGCAAGAGGCTTCACCATCAGCTCTAGATAAACTGACCCTCTTGTCACTATAATTTAGTCTTCTGATAATTACTGTTCGTTGACCTGCTAGCATCAGCAAATATGTCACAGCAAAGCAGCGGGAAAACATCCTGAGGGTGAAGGGGCGAGGAAGATGAGAGGGTGTCTGTGACTTCATAATGGAAAGGGAGTGATAGGGTCACACTGAATCTCTTCAGTGTCACATGACAAATAAGAGGACAGCTGGCCTTAGAGATGATATACCAGTCTGGAAACAGCAACTAACACATTGAATTAAACATGAAATTTTGAAATAGAAAGGCTGAAAAAAAATATTTTCTTGTAAAGTGCAATACAGGTATACAGGATAACTGATGGAAATAGTCAAAATAATTACAAAATAAAATACTCAACATCACTTTTTTATTTTCTTTCTAAATAAAAATGTATTTAAAATGACTTGAAATGATGATTTTTGAGTGAGGCAGTGACCACTAAATTAAAGATGTGCTTCCATGTCTGAGACCATCTTGACTCCTGTGAGGTTTACCATTAAAGTCTCTTTCTACTGTACATTAATTACAGAGGGGCCAAAGGAGTTTTGTGTGGGTATTTTTATGTAATTTTTGTTCCTCTGTGATGTCTCCCTGGTGTGTTAAATCAGCTGCAGTATTTCCTTGCTGTTCGTATTGGATATCAGTGCTTGGTGGATAAGGAGCCTGTAATGTTTTAACATTGCTCAGGTTGCAGAAATTCTGATCAAAAATGTGGGGGTCAGTAAGATGTTTTAATGTTTTGAAAGAAGACTCTTATGCTCAGAAAGGCTTCATTAATTTAATCATTGTGGCAAATTATTATAATTTTTATTTTTTCTAATTTAATATGCTTTAATATATAATTTATTCCTTTGGCAAAGCTTAATTTTCACCAGCCATTATTCCAGTCTTTAGTGTCTCATGATTCTTAAACAAACAAAGTCAATAAGCACCGCAATTGTTTTCGAAAATGATTTTTCGTTTGGTTTGATGCTTTTTCATGATTTTTTGATGAATTTAAGTTGAAAATAACAGATTTGTTTTTCAAATAAATCTTAGTTTATTCCTGTTATGGAAAAGCTTAATTTTCAGCAAATCATTGTTGAAAATAATTTGTTTGACGAAAAGAACAAGTTGAAAAGGACAGCATTAAATTTACTTTATAAATTTGTTACATTCTAGATGTTTTACTGCCACTTTTAATTAATTTAATGCATCTTCAAATAAATTAAATTTAAAAAAATAATTTGTTGAACATATATTATGAACAAATATGCATTAACAATAAATAATAGAATCAATTTAACATTAACCTAGATTAATAAATGTTTAAATAAATAAAATAATTTATGATACCCAGTGCAGAAACTAATGTTAAAAAACTGAACCTTACTGTAAAAGTGTTACCAGTTTATGCAAATACTGTACACGCAGTCCTACATTACAGTCAAAAATATGGGGAGCAAAATACAATACCCACACATATACAAGTGAAATTTGAATAGTCAAAAAAATGCGATGTCAGCAATGTTCCTAATGACAAGTTGTCATCAAGATGAAATGACTATTCGCCTCTCAGCATTTTTCACAGCTTGGTCAGATCCTGCCCTCCTTTGGGAGCTACGGATGCACATGTGCCTTGCACCTCAAGAGTAATAATACAGACAGGGTTTGGTGTCAGGGCATTAGTGTATATATACAAGATGGTTTCCTCCGTATAAAACTGCTCTGCTTGCTTTCAGGTTTATTTTGGGGCATAATCTTGACACACGAGTCCCTAAAGGAGAAAAGAGCTCTGCGCTGTGCATTTGGTGCTCACTGTGTTTCAGAGAGCATATACAGCTGTCCATCACTTTGTCCATTTACCTGTTTCTTGATCAGGCTTTTTGCAGCGGCTGCTTTGTTTATTCAGGCATTTATTGATGAAACACACTGTCCATGAGGAGTCTATAGTCCTATAAAAAGCAAGAAGGCAACCGGTGACCTCTCTCAATAACTCACTCAGCACTTCCGTGCTCATACGCCCTTTTCTCTGCACCTCCGCCATTTGTTCTCAAAGTGCTAATTTGCAGATAATTAAGTAATCCACTGAAATGTTATTTGTCCCTCTGGGCACTATGCAAAGCAAGGGGGTTGCTATATTCAGGGCTGACTCATTTGTAGTTCCCTCATGGGAAATATCACATAATCAAGCAGACACTGTATTAAATAATTCCTCTGAGCTTACAAGTAAAGTTGTGCAGATTTTTTTTTCTTTTTTCAATGACCGCATGACATGCATGTATGCTGAAAAATATTGCTGTAGAAACAACTTACATTTAGAAATTGCTTGTAAATTGAATTGAACACATTGAATTAAAGGTGCCATAGAATGCACTGATACAATATTTTAAATTGTTCTCTGATATCTACATAGAAGGTATGTGGTTTAGGTAAGGGCAAAAAATCTCCAGAAACAGTTTTACATGTCCATTTCCAACCCTAGGATTTGTCCCTAGAATGAAATGGTCTGTTATTACCTTATTTGGAAGGGTCATGAATAATAATGTTGAGCTCTGCTCTGATTGGTTGTTTCACAGTGCGGCTCATTTCAGTAGCTCACACAGCACGAAGGAAACACAGGGACGCAGTTATATCACGCAGTTATATCGTTGGGTACTGTAATTATACTGTATATAAAATGTGGGCATCAGGAAGCCGCTATTAATATGTGGGGTATTGAAACTGCTTTCGAATGCTCGATCGCTTTTTACTTTCACTTTTGAGATTTGCGATTGCACATGCTCTGTGTAAACTACAGCAGTAGTACTTACCACACATTTTACACGATCAGATGCTTGTCAGTGGTGCTCAGGATCTGTAAATCATTCGCCATCATCCTCAGTCATCTCTCCTTACACTCTTTATGTGGTAAGTGAAATCTTAATTTAATGTACTTTAATGTAACAGGCTACCAATAGCAAGGAGCCAACCATGTCCTTTAGTGACTCGCGTTATATTATTAGAACGCGTTATTTGTTTTCCATGCCTTTCTGAATACAGACACCAACCCATTCCTGCACTGCACATCCCCTGCACAGCCTGGAACATAACATTTATTTCCATAATCTGCCATTTTCGCTATTATCCTCGCTTGTTTCTTTACAATACCTGGAGAACTACTGATGATTTGGCGGTGCAGGTTCGGCTGGCATAGAACATGGGTGGGTATATGCAAATGTTGGGGGTGTTATGTTCTGATTCGCCTATTTTTCAGTGGTCTTTTGCTTGCTTGAGATTTACATAAGAAGGAGGAAACAATGGTGTTTGAGGCTCACTGTATGTCATTTCTATGTACAGAACTCATATTATTCAACTATGCCAAGGTAAATAGTTTTCCATTCTGTGGCACCTTTAAGTCTTTTCAAGCCACCTTTATTTATATAGCGCTCTATACAATAGATATTGTTTCAAAGCAGCTTTTCAGTATCAAACAGAAAGTAACAGAATCAGTCATTCGAGCTTTATCATATATGTGGCAAATCCAAATAACAAGATAATTGTGCCGTTATTTAGCTCCAGTCAGTTCGGTGTTGATTCAGTTTGGTTCAATAACTGCATAAAATTTATCAATTATGACACAAGTTCAGTATAGCAATAAGCAGCTTTACAGAAGACAATGGTGTCATTATTCAGCTCCAGTCCGTTTAGTGTTGATTCAGTTCAGGTTAATATGTGTCAAAACTGCGAGATTTGTCAATTATGAACAAATTAAATTCAGCTATAGTAGCTCTACAGACGGCAATAGTATCATTATTCAAGTTTTGTTAAAATTCAATTCAGCTGTAAAGCAGCTCTGGAAAGGCAATAGTGTTGTTATTCAGCTTGAGTCAGTTCAGTGTCGATTAAATTTAAGTCAATAACAGTAATGATGTGGCAAAATTTGTCAATTATGAACAAACTTGATTCAGGTAAACATTTAATTCAGCTGTAAAGCAGCCCTAAAAAGACAATGTCATTATTCAAGTCAGTTCAGTGTTGATTCAGTTCAATAACTGTCCAAAGTTCATCAATTATGAAATAATTCAGACCAGCATCAGGGTCGATGTTGCACAATTCAACAGTGATGAACCAATTTGATTAATCTAGAAAGCAGCTCTACAAAAGTGTCATTATTTAGCTCCGTTCAAATTTTGTTCTCATCTGATATATCAGTCCCATCAAATCGATGAAAAAGTCTTTTGAACCCCACCCAGCTAAACAAGCCAAAGGTGAGAGTGGCAAGAATGTGAACAATAAAACATGAAATCTTCAAGTAAAAAGACTGAAATAGTATTTTCTCGTAAAGCAAACATAATCTATGTTTTATTTACAACTTCAAAAAATAATTTTTACAGTGCAAGCAAAGGAACATTGTAAATCAGATAGCCTTTGTCACTGCTGATTGCATAGTATCTACTGCTTGCTGCATCGAAGTTGACTGTAATGCCCAAGAAAAAGGCACAGTCACCTCTTTCAGCCAGTCGTTTGCTTTTCTATCCCTCCGTCTATCCATCAAGACAGTATCTGTGCTTATCTCACGGTTCATCAGCCTCGTAAAACTCCCCCTTAAACAGCAGCCCTGAGAGTGTGCACTATTTTCTGCTGAGTTAGAGGAATCGGGAGGCCGTTTGAAAGGCTTCTTTGCTCCACTGCAGTCCAATCTGCGTGGAGCGTTGGGAATCGCTCGATTTGCTTGGCCGCTTTCTGAGCCTCAAACTCTGTTCGGTGTTGGCGGCCCTTCTGGGTGCCGGAGAGAGTGGCAAAGTTTTTCGATGAGAATTATTATAACAAGCCTAGGGATTTGACAGAGGAGCCTCTCTTCCTTTAGTCTGAGTCAAATTAGACTTTGCCGCTTGGCACGACGATTATTGTCACTGTTGGTGCTTGATGCGAGGAGCGGAAGAGTAATATTCTCTAGGGCAACAGCCGAGATTAATCCTGGTACACAAGTGTGACACATTCTCCTGGTTCTACTAAACAGATTTACTGTCCGTCCTGAAAATCTGATTATAGACACGTTTCTGAAGTGAAAATGGCAAATTCTGCTATAGTATTGTGTTATGTAGATACAGTGCATTTATCATTACTCATATTTAAGCAAGATAGAAGATAGTGTTTTTGTTGTTGTTTTTTTAAGAAAAAGTATGTGAGACTGAGTCTATGGTTTAACAACAAAGGCAGCACAGTGTCACATAAATGCAGATCCAAAAGGTCAAAAGGGTCGTCAAAGACTCATTAATTTTTCACAAGACATTTGGGACGATGTTCTGTCTCTCACTGTCATTATCTTCAGAATGTATGGTCTGCCTAACCAGCATCTGTAACAAGCAGCTAGACACAATGTTAGACCCAAACACTTTATCACACTGATCATAATGGATCATTATCTGAAGCTCTACATCTGCAACGACAAGCAGACCAGACTGCATATAGGGAGCAAAGAAACTTATCTGATTTAATATGTCTATTATAAAACAGGGATTTTTAAACCAGAGTCTGGGGAATGTTAATATTGATATATTGAATAAATAAAAACATTTTACCAAATTTGACATTTTTACTGTTTAATTTTGCTTCTTAAACATTGGTCGGATATAATGAGATTAATCCCAAATTATTTTATTCTGTTGATTGATAAGATACAAGAAAGTTATATACAGATAAAACAAATATTATTTTTTGTATTTTTAACTATCTTAAATAAAAACTTCATACATGGACATATTGTATGATTATGATGTTTTAATTTGTCAATAGTGTTTTAAATAGAAAAAATTTGCAGATTGAAGAGGTAAAAAATTTTAATTCAATAATTGTATTTATTATATTTATCAATATTAATGGCATTTACTGAATCTGACATTTTTACCGTTTCATTCTGCTTTCTAGAAATTGGTCATAAATATATAATGGATATTGTTTCAAAGTATATGTAAGGAATAATTGACGACGGGCCAAAAAATAATGCACACCCGAGGTGTAACGGCCACTCCGCTTCGCGTCGTGGCCGCATCACCACCTCGGGTGTGCATTATTTTTCTAATAATTCAACGGTCCGGAGTCAATAATTCCGTTTATACTACGGTTGCCACACCTCAAGACATCGATCAAATTATATATTTCAAGGGATTCGTCAGGTTTTTCTTCTTCCGCATCTCATCCAACGACTCTTTTGCTAGTTCCAAAACGTCATTTTAAAGCTGGCAATGGAGGCTTGAGCCGTTGATAGCAGACTAATGCAGTTAATAATGAAGTTATTAGAAAGAGAGCGAGAGAGACAGAGACACAGAGAAAGAGAAACAGAGAGAGAGAGAGAGAGAGAGAGCTTGTATGAATTAGGCTACCTCTGTGTGTCCCTCAACAGTGTTCTGAAGCACCGTCTCTAAACTGTAAGTCTGCTTTAAGATGCAGCGCTGTTATTACCTCGCTAGTGAGAAATGTCATGTGTAGCCTTTAAGTTGCTACACTAGGCTAACTGATAAAATCGTCAGGGCAGCGCTGACAACGATGCGAAGTGATATGGAACTGTAATGCGGTCAAGAAAGCTGCCTGGAACTACGTTCGCCGTGCGTTTCCCTGAAAATAATTGCACACCTCAGAACGTTCGTCAGCCAATCAGATTCAAGCATTCAACGGCCCCGTAGTATAAATATATATATGTATATATATATATATATATATATATATATATATATATATATATATATATATATATATATATATATATATATATACTGTATATTACAAAAAAGAAATTAATAAATAAATACCATGTAATAATAATAATGTGTAAAATAGTATTGTAAATAAAAATTGTGCAAAAATGAACATACAAAATAGGAAGTTACGTAATTAATATTTTTTTGTTTTTTATTGCTTGTTTTCAGAAGGCTTTTAGGATAAATCATATTTCATTTATTTACTTATTTTTTCACAGTTTTATACAATGTAACATTTCTGGCTGATGATAAACAGGGAAACTTTCTTTTTTTGAGCACGGTTTCTTGTGCACGTTCCCATTAAGAATGGGTAACAAATTTCTATCTCGCCTGATTCCCTTTTGATGGAAACATTGTCCAAAGTTGCCCAGCAACATTGCTCAAAAAGTTGTCCCGTGTATCATCAGCCTAATACTGGAATGCTGAGCTATTCTCCAAAATGACAGCTTAAAATATATATCTGCTTTAAAATATCTCTACTAGTCTTAAAATCAAAACTGCTCCCTTGTGTTGGTAAGTTAGATGTATTTCAGTATGTCATTCTATGTCATGTACAGTAAATTGTCTTTCCTGGCCTCCCTGAGAACTGCATCCTGCCTCTTGCTGAATCAACCTTAATGTGTGGTATATAGACCGCTGTTGGAACAACACCCTGACACACATTCACCGCGGACGGGCCACGTTGAAGTCTTGTCGCATATCCCTTGACAGTGTTGTGCAGCATACAGTGCCTTCTGTGTAAAAGCTAACAGATCATTACTGCGTCAGAGAGGTCCTGACCATATCACACAACACCCACCTTCCTCTTCCCCTAAAGTCACTGTTGTCTGTCACCCTGTGGGAAATAACATTGCTCCAGAACACGTCCTGACAGGATCCTCCTGCCTTTGCGTGTAGGCTACTTATCAGAGGCTGGCAGACATTACTGCTCTTGACTGTGCTTTCAGCTAGGAGGTTATACTAGTAAACGATCAAAAGTCATAATATTGCAGTCAGATAAACTATAGCTTGCGCATTTTAGTATTTTATGATGAAAAATCAGATGACTATAAAAAATATGAATGCTATAAAACTAATTTGTTATTTTACAGTTAATTTTTTCAAATACAGTAAAAAGAGTAATATTGTTAAGTATTATTAATGAATGTTTTCTTTTTATTATAAAATGTAATTTATTCATGTGATGAGCAATTATTTTAGTTTCAGTGCCAAATAGTACCTCAGAAATCATTGTAATATTCAGATTTTTGTGCTTAATTTAAGCAATGAATATTGCTGCTCAGTTATTAATAATAATTCTTATTAATAATGTTTTTGTGGAAAAACAATTATCTTTATATATATATATATATATATAAAGATAATTTGTTTTCCACAAAAACATTATTAATATATATAATTTTTATTTATTTGTTTTTTGCAATTTTTCTGTTATTACTTATGATCAAATAATTTCTTTCAAACACATTAAAATAAAACGTAATTATTCCAAATGTTTGACATACTGTACGTGTATGTAGACTTGGAAATATTTGACCTTCTATAAAATTTATTTGTCGTACCCCATGCATTTAAAATCCGTAATCATTAAGGACAAAACTGTGCGAAGGACAAATGTTTACTTGAACTGTCAAATTTACCTTTTACTAACAGAATTGTTATTTTTCTCTTTTTTTCAGATGCAGCAGTCTTTTTCCCTCGATTTGATGGTACCTCTTTCTTGGAGTTGCCGTCTCTGACATCCCTGTTTCAGTCAGACATGCACTTTACAAGCCATTCCTCTGAGGACAGGAGGACCATGTATTTGACGATGAAGAGCACGACACCTCATGGTACTATTCTCTACTGTGAGTATCTGAGAGCCACTGGAGAATTCAGCTCTCAAAAGACCCCATGTAATCAAAATTGGAGTTTAGTGGCTTTTAGTGCTTGTCTGGAAGTAGCTTTGAACTCATCCATATGCTAAAATGAATTTTTAGGATATGTACATATTTAAAATTTACTTTCTCTTCAGGGAAACCAACCAAAATATAGATGACTATATTTGCACACAGGGGCGCATACTAATTTTTGTCTATTATAAAATACAGCCCTCTCCTCCTAATACCATCTGTGTTCAACCGAGGGGTTGAGGGTTTGGCTGGTTAACATAGCCCAGTTAACCCCTGCAGCTGTAAATATACTATTATGGAGCAAAAAGTACCTTTTATTATTAATGGTCATTCAAAATGTTTGTGAGCATGTAAATCACAATTATTTCATCATATACTACACCAGGGGTTTTCAACCTTTTAGGACATGCGCCCCCCCCCCCCCCACCCCCAAGTATGTCTAATTTTACTCGCGCCCCCCCTCCCCCCCCCCTCCCCTCACGCGAGCCCAAAGTGTGCGAACATCATTCACATATTATTTGCTGCGTTTCGAGTGCGTAGCATTAAGAAACATAAACATATAGCCAGCTTACCTGATTCAGTGTGATGGCTGAGCCTGTTTCTGAGAGCACAACATGCTAATCCGTGGTTGGATTCCCGACACGGCCAACCGTAAATCATCCTCCACTGTCAATAAGCATGCGCGATACTTGCTTTTGATGTAAGTATATACAGAAAATACTGCTTCGCAGAGCCAAGTTGAGGCAAAAGGCAAGAGTACATCAATTGCAAGTCTCGAAAGTTCAGCGTATTCCGTCTCCACTGCCAGCCAGAATTCTTACAGTGTGGTTGAGTCGAACAGTGTCTTCACAGTATGGTCACTTGAAAGGTCCAGAAGGGCATCCTGCTAATTTGATGACAGATTCACTGTGCTTTCGATGAAGGGGTTACGAACCCAGTCGTACTGGTTCCAACTATGCTGCTCATGAAAATACTTATTGAAATGTGCAGACAGGGCTTGCAGATGGAAAGTGATTTCTTTTTTTGTAACATCCCAGTTAAGTTCATTTTCCGTGAGAAATTCATCCAAGGTCGGGAACATGTCTAAATTTCCCCCATCAACCTGCCCCCGCCATCGCTCCAGTTTCCTCACAAACCCCACAATTTTATCGGACATTGTTAGTAGGTTTGAATTCGGGCCCTGAAGAGACAAATTAAGGGTATTAAGTCTATCAAAAATGTCAGACAGGTATGCAAGATCTGTGAGCCACTTAGCATCAGTAAAATAATTAGCAAAAGAAGATCCATAATCAAGCAGAAAAATCCTCAGTTCGTCACGCAATGTAAATATCCGCTGCAGTACTTTCCCTCTGGAGAGCCATCTTACCTCCGTGTGCAAAAGTAACGATTCATATTCTGACCCCATTTCTTTGCACATCAGGCCAATCAGTCTTGATTTTGTGGGACGAGTGTTTATGAAATTTACAATTTGTGTTGCTGTTTGAAGCACTGCGTTCAACTCTGCAGGAAGAGTTTTTGCTGCAAGGGCCTCTCTGTGAATCATACAGTGGGTGAAACGAACGTGCGGAGCTACTTCACGAACCAAAGCAGCGAGTCCTTTATTTTTCCCTAACATTGATCCCGCTCCGTCTGTGCACACGCCGACACAGTTGTCCCAACAAAGCCCAAGTTCATCAAGTTCAAGTTTTTCAAAAATATCTCTTCCTGTGCATGTTTTTTCCATTGATGAGCAAAATAGCAGATCCTCAAGCAATGTTCTCTCATGACGGTAGCGGACAAATGCAAGTAGTTGGGAGGAGTTTGAGATGTCTGTCGACTCATCTAATTGCAATGAAAAAAAAATTCCATTCTTTATTCTTTCAATTAGCTGACATTTGACATAAGTTGCCATTTCAGTGATACGCCAGCTTATGGTGTTGTCTGATAGTGGAATTTGTTCAATGTCACTTGCATACTTATCTCCAAACATAGTTCTACAGATGGCCATTGCTGCTGGACGAATGAGGCAATTGTATGAGGCTTTTTGGCCTTGGCAACTAAATGCACCACCTCATATGAAGCAGTAAGCGCTTTTACTGGCAGAGTGGTTTGGCTGGTCATAGTTTGTTTTTGACCTGTTAATGCTGATTCTTTACGGCGAAAAAAGTCAACCGGTTTATCTTTTAACATTGGATGTTTGGTTTGTAAGTGACGTATCAGTTTCACAGGTTTCAAACTGTCGTTTGCAAGCACCTCTGAACATACAACACACTGTGGACGTGGTTCGTTATTAATTGTGATGCCCGTGAATCCGTATTTTATGTACTGTTCATCATACTTCCGTCGCTTTGATGCACACAGGCCTTTGCTTTTTGCAGTTAATCCTCTCTGTGTGGAGGTCCCCGTTGACGTGGAGGGTTCGTCATCAGTTTGAATTCGTGATGTTCCAGACGGGCACTCCTCTTCTTTTTTGTCAGATGGTTCACCCCTTTTACTTTCACTGGTATTAATCTTAAAAAGCCACCGGTTCATTATTATTTTTTTTAACGTTACTTGCTTTTTCTCGAACTCGATCGCACCAACTCTGCTCTCACAGTTGCCTGATAATTAGCTGCGGGACTAATCAGATTGCCCCCTAGTGGATGCCTCAAAAATTAACCCTAAATCATTTTACACCATTCTCGCTGTCGCCTAACAGCGGGAGTCAGATTGCCCCCTAGCGGATGGCTAAAGATTTGAAAGCTCGTATTCATAAATCTTCAAGGCAATGTCTCTGAATTAATTGATGCTCGCGCCCCCCTTGACAGGTGCTGGCGCCCCCCTGGTTGAAAACCCCTGTACTACACTACTGTTCAAAAGTTGGTCATTTTTCATGTTTTTTAAAGTCTCTTAAAATATATATGTATACTGTTAATATTGTGAAGAAATATCATTTAAAATAATCGTTTTCTATTATATATTTTAAATGTAATTTATTTCTCTGATGGCAAAGCTGAATTTTCAGCAGCCATTACTCCAGTCCTCAAGTGTCACATGATCCTTCAGAAAAGCATTATACATGTTTATACATGTCATTTTACTGACACAAATTAATGCATCCTTGCTGAATAAAAGTATTCATTTCTTTAAAAAAAAAAACTTTTGAATGGCAGTTTATATATCAATAGTAAGTATAGCTACTGAATATTTTAATGTGCTTTAGAGCTGAGTAAAAATAGTTTTGTAATGCTTTTTCTTTATATTCTTGCAGATGAGATGCTTCTATTTTTTTAGGCTTTCTTTTTCATTTTGCTCCAGAAATATATCAAATACAGTTTACCCATGGAAACCTCGTTAGGTCTTCAAACATTTTTAGCAGACTTCATTAGCTGTGCTAATTTCAAACCAGTGACATATTAGTCATAAATTATATGTTTCTATGGCTACCTGCTTGTTTCCCGCTCCAAGATTAGGGTGAACAGCTGTATATAAATACACATAGCATATGTGAGAATAATATTGTCAGTTTGATTTTGAGAGGTAAGTGATTAATTTTGACATGACATTATGATATATTCGCTGTTCGCTCCTCACATGTCTATTGAAAGTTTGACTCGATATCACACACTCTGTGTGTGTTAATGAATAATTGTCTTCCCAGCATTGCAGGCTGCAGATTAGACACACTGAGTTATGAGACTGTGAATATAACTGTAAGCTTCAGCGTTAAATTAAAACGCCAGACCATCGACTGTACCTCTTTATCCAGTAATGAAGTCCTCTCTCAGGACATGTTAATGACATAGCAAATGTCTCTAGGTGAAATCAATCACACCAGGATATGTGCTATGGGCTGAATTTAAAGTTGTGATGGTTGATCCCATTAGCTAATTGGCCAACCCTGCTGGATGATGCTCTTCAATTACTTTGTCCTAAACAAATATGGTCCCTTGGTTGGGCCGAACTCCAAATGAATGAGTATTTGGGGATTTTTACCTTTAAATGAGTGAATTACATTTACATTAATTATAATGTATTAATATTTTAAGTAGTATCGTTATTGGAAAACAGGAATATATTATAAATGGTCCGTTTTGTTTTATTAAACGTTGCCTTGCTGACAAATCTCTGTTGTACTCAAGAGTTCAGGTTTTTTAATCAACTGATTGACATAATAATTGGCTATACATATTAACCATATGTCCAGAAGCACTCGTTGTCAATCTGGTACCTTGTAAACACAAATTTGTTTCCAAACAGATTGATTAAAAATCCTGTGCACCCTTACTTCAGCAAGTCGGATAAAGTAAGTTGATGAGATTAGAGCTTGTCAGATCCAGAGTGAACTTTCCTGTTTGTGTGTTTTTTCTAAACAGCAGAAATCATACCTAAAATAGTTTAGCAAAACATGTGAAAAGGCTATTTTTATTTTTACTTTTGCACATTTTAGAGTGGCCTTTTATTATTAAGGCACACCTGTGCAATAATCATGCTGTCTAATCAGCATCTTGATATGCCACACCTGTGAGGTGGATGGATCATCTCGGCAAAGGAGAAGTGCTCACTAACACAGATTTAGACAGATTTGTGAACAATATTTGAGAGAAATAGGCCTTTTGTGTACATAGAAAAAGTCTTAGATCTTTGAGTTCAGCTCATGAAAAATGGGAGCAAAAACAAAAGTGTTGCGTTTATAATTTTGTTCAGTATAACTTAATTTTCAAATCTGATGATTAGGAACATGCTGAACTTTTGATCACTTTTATTTTTATCCAAATAATTTAAATTCTAAAGCCCCGTTCACACTAAGAACGATAACTATAAAGATAACTATAGCGTCCACACCAACGGACAATATCGTCTATTTATTCAAAGCGCACGCACGTCTGCCGCTTTAAATGCTTGAGCTCGTTATAGCAGTTTGAATTCTGATTGGCTGTCAATGTTTGTATCATTCATCAGCTGGGAAAAAAAAAACGTTCTGAAAGTGATTCCAACAATATTGTTTCTCTGTGCCTTTATCGTTATAGCTGTGGTGTGGACTCTGTTATTCTTTAATATTGAGAACGATTTTTAGAACTATATCTTTATCGTTATCTTTATAGTTATCATGCTTTGTGTGAACAGGCCTTTAACTTGGGGTCCAAAAGTCTGAGAAAATAAGTAAAAATGCATTTTTCAAATTTTAATATAAACTTTTAATACTTACTTAATGCAAATAGCCCACTTTTTACACTAACTCTGCTCACCAACGTGTAATTGGGATAGTCAACACTGAAAAAAGTCACTTGTTTCATATTGTCGTGTGTGTCATGTGTTCCTGCCTCATGTTTCCTTATTTGGTTTGTTTCCTGTCCTTGTTAAATGTAATCATTAGTTAATTCTTGTCCAGCTGTGTTGGTCTCGTTATCTATGATTTACCTGTGTATTTATAGTTCTGTCTGTTCAGTTAGATTTCGTCTGGTCTACTCGTTACTCCCCGGTGTTCCTGTTGATGTCTACCTTGCCTTGTCCTGCCCTGATGTCCTGATTAAAGTCTGTTCTTTGAGTTTATATCCTCGTCTGCGTGTTCCTGGTTCCTCCCTCGTGTGTGCACCGTGACACCAATACGGTGACATCCATTTAATAGCCTAACTTTAATTAAAACTATAATTTTCACTCAATACGTTATTTTTGCGTACTGTTTTATAATGTACTACAATACTAAGGTGCAGATAATTGCCACTATTTGCGATAAGTAGTATATAAATAGCAGAAAATCTTGCTATTTTAACATAGTGTAAATGTAATCCATTGCTATTTGCACTTAGTGTAAATAGCATCCGTCACTATTTGCACTTAGTGTAAATAGCATCCGTCACTATTTGCACTTAATGTAAATAGCATCTATCGCTATTTACACTTAGTGCAAATAGCCGCTGCCTCATTTTTTACCCTATGTAAATGCATGTGATGATGTCAGTAATTATGGGCAGGGCTCATCTTGTGGTTCTAATAATATATCTGTTGTGGTATGATTATGTTCGTCTGAATATTGTGCTCATGCTGACTCAGGAGAAGATTGAAATATTGTCACTGTTTGAGTGTGAAGTGCTTTATCAGTTATTGTTTTACTGTCACATTTGCAGTCAACATTGTTCAAAAGTTTCAAGCTTATTTCAGATGACTAAAATGCAGTCCATATTACATCAGTAGTGGTCTTGGCAATCACCTGACATTTAAATAACCTGATAGGGAGATGAGTCATGTCTATAAATTGTTGGCACTAAAGGCAGAGGGGCTGGATGGACTGTCATGTTTGAATGAGATTGCTCTTGATGTCAAGTTAGAAAATTCATTTTACTTCCACCCTGTCAGATTAGCCGTGCATATGCAGCTCACCTGACACGGCCAATATGACAGTGTTTATCTCATGTCTCAGCCTGTCAGAGTCCTCGTGAAATTCCTTTTATAGATTAGCCATGTAAAAAAAGACAGGAAGCAAGCATTTGGGTTCGCTCTGTCGTTCGGCTTGTGACACATTCATCAATTTTTAGAGAAGGGAAACTGACTGATTTAATTAGAATGCTCTCCCAACCCAGCGTGAATGTGATTAGTAACTTATTTATTTTTCTGTGGTGAGAGGACTTTTGATCAATGTCAATTTTATCCAGATAATTTCAGATCTTACAGTGGGGTCCAGTAGTCTAAGACAACTAGTAAATGTGCTTGTATGTTGCTTTTTTTCTCATTCTAATGCAAAATTATGTAATATTTATATTAATAAGATTAAATTAGATTAGATTTTTTTTTTTTTAAATGTGCATGGTCAATGTCACAAATGATTATTTTTGGAATAATATCCTAAAATATTTTCTCTTCATTTTATTTTTTGTTAACATTTTCAAATGTAATGAATAACATTATTTGATTATTATTTGAATAATGATCTTGAAACAATACAGAACATTTCCTCTTCATTTTACTTAACTATTATCTTTAAAAAAAAAAAAAGTTAAATAAAAAAAAAAATTCAAATGTGATTAACACAGTGAACTTTAATCATTTTCAGTTTCTAATCCAAACGTTCCATACAAAATTGTTAGTTTTGTATTACAAGTATGTATACTCAGTGTGACAAATTATTATTTGATTAGTGAAATAATAAAAAAAAGAATGTGTTTATCTTCAATTTATATTTTATTTTTAACATCTATAACAACTTCTGTCAAACTTGTTTATTTCCTTATTTAAATCTGAATATATTAGAATGTGGTCTCAGTCTTTTGAACCCCACAATATGTATCTCTATAAATCGTAAAAGAAAATGAGAAGCAAAACACCACTGGTATCTGATCTATAATGTAATAACAAATCGGTTAGTTCTTCATTTAATTTTTTATTATTTAGCCTGTCACTAAATTAACCTCTGGGGTTCGAGTGTTTTTCCGCTGGTGGATGAGAATGCTCAGATGTGTAGGTGTGCAGCCCAGCTGAAGCTCTCTTGTCTGACTGTAAGAAAAAGGTAGAACTCTAGAGATCAAAGGAAGCTGATCAGAAGACATGCCTCAGAATGCAGAAAAATGCTCAGAGTTACACCTGCATCTCATCCCGTTCACTCCCTTCAAAACAAAACCTTCCCGCGAGCACCACGTGAGACTCCCGCTGGGCTTCAGTCATCAACCGACAAGAGGGATTGTGAATATAGCAGGTGACAGGTACTGACAAGAGAATGCACGCACCGTTAGACCCAGTACAGGGTAATAGGGCCATTGGGACAATAAGGAGTAATTTGTCATTTTCCTTTCACACCATCCCCTTAACATAAAAAAGACGAAGAACTACAACTGTAGCTGATGCAGTAGGTGCCAAGTGCATCTGCAATCACTGGGGTTGTTGCCAGATATGGCACAGTAAGCAGGAAGCTCCACAATATTGTTGTGCGACTACTCAAGCTCAAGTGGGAGTAAAATAGTCGGTTACTGATTTAGTTGTGATACTTTGTGCTTCTGTACGCTGTAAACCATGATGTGCTTATGCACCTCATACTTATATTGCCTGAAATTCGCATGATTTGTTCTCACCACTTATTGATAGCAGATGTGTCAGATTTACAAAAAAAAATCAAAAATTATGAAAATGGTAAGGAATATTAAGGAACTTACATTTTAGGTAGTGGTATGAGCAGCGCTCATTGAGCACTATTGAAATTAATTTAAAAGAAACCGAGATATATTACTGTTGAATGTACTCAAAGAACCAACATTTAACTGACTGAACAGAAGCTAGAGATTCAGTACGGGAACAGGGTTTCTAGTTCATCTTCAAATCTCATTACGATAAGCTTTGAGTGAAAGAGTCCTCATTTCTTAATATCTCCTCTGTCCTTTCAGCCCGGGAGCAGAATTTCGGAGACCGGTTCCTCCATGTTTTTCTCCAGAATGGAAGACCAGTGGCCAGGTTGGGCTGCAGCGGTATTCATGTTTTGACTGCAGCTGCTCCACAGAATATCAGGAACAATAGCTTGGTGCCAATTTTATTGAGGTGAGAATTACGTTTCTTATTTTTACACCAAAAAAAAATAATTTTCCTAGTACTTGTTGCAGTTTCAAAATAAGATTAATTAGCTTGAGAAACCAATTTGTAATGATATTAACAATTAGTCAGTTTTTCTTGTTATAAGCATTAACCTCACAAAATTGTGTTATTTGCAATTTGCCAATAATCTGTGGAACATAAACTTAATTCAAGACATTCTCTAAAAACAAAACTTTTTACGTCTTGTGCAGTTTTGCTTAACAAATAAATTATATCTGAAGATTTAAGACAAAATATACTGATTGGAGAAATTATTATAATATTGGCAGTGCACTTTAAGAAATTATTCTATTACCTAATCTATTAGCATCTGTAATATTCTTACAGTTTGAATTTAAATGAACAAACGTATTCATGTACAATTTCCTACAGTGATTTTGAATTTCCACATTTTTCCATGAGCCATTTAATCTGATGATTGCCATTTTAAAAGTGGCAAAAAAATAATAATAAGGGTATGGTAAAAGTGTTTAATATAAAAAATTAAAAAAATTGAAATGTGTTTTAATAAAAAATCAACCCCTGGGAAATTAAAGTGCCATATTTGAAGAAACACCCAAATATGTATTCAGAAGATGTGTTCATAAGTCATAAAATCATAAAGATGTTTTTCAGAACTCAATTCTATGTTTCCTATATGCCAATTTGATACGTGTTATAAATAAATTATAGCAGCAGCTCTCTTCTGGGATTTTTGTTTGAGTATGCTCTTTAAATCACATGCTTGGGACTCATGAGTTTTGACATTTGGGAGTCACATCAAAGCTGCATTTTTATACGGCTCAGGTTTATGGCTCATGTTTTTCTTTGGTGTAATTTCCATAATCACACAGTGAAACTTTCTGCTACATATTAGACATTGTTCTTTTCAACACATAACAATAATGCTAATTAACATTATCTTGAAGGAGCCAGTCACTGCTCGTACATAATTCAATAATTAATATAATGGAATGAACATATATAACCACTCAAATAGGAGATGCATTTAAGGTCACAAACTATCACACTATTACATTTCCCATTATATATTTAGTAAATATGACAGTGCTTGAATGTATTGCTAAAAGCATTTGCATAAGAATTCAAAAGGCTTGAATGTCAAGAGGCTGGTAATAGAATTGCATTTATTCATTATTAGCATATCTATTCCTATTGCTGTATTAAATTATGTAAGTGAATCATAGAATATTATAATAAGGACTTTCAATTTATCATGTTAATGCAGTTAATTTTTTTTTTTTAAGTGTTGGAAAAAACCCCCAATCATAACCTTGAAAGAGCATCAAAATTCTACAGTACGCCAATAGTTTAAAACTATTGCAGATAGAATACAATAATCAGTTAATTTTTAATTTAGACTTACTGTAACCTGAAATTTATTATGTGTTCTACAAAAAGCATAACATTTTTGTATTCAAATGATAATGCATTTGGGATGGTTATGAACCTATGTCTACATTTATGTTTAAATTATGCATTTATTCAATTACATTTTAGCTCACCCCTGGATGCATGTAAAGCATGTAGTTTAATGAAATCTCTCCAGATGTAACTGTGGTCAGAGAGCAGTTAAGCAACATTTTATTGCATACATTTTTTTTTTATATATCTTAGCTGTAAGGCTATTTTGCGGATGCATATAGCAGTCCGGTTCTGATTTCACTTGTATATTTGATGGGTTTCTTGAACAGCTTTTCTCCTATAAGGAATGTGTTTAGATGCCAAGTACTTCTAACTTAACAATCCAACAGTCTGTATCAGTTGTCTCTAGATATTCCTGCTGTCTTGTTTGACTCGGTGGTCTCATCTCTTAGGACTTGGAGAAGGTTTCTCTCCTTCTGTCACTCGTCTGAGGAAATACTCTGGCTGATGGAATGGAGATATTGTCAGATGTGCCATCTGCACTTTTCTGAATGTCTGCTTTCTTTGTTCTCAATATTCCAATGAATGAATCATTCCTTTGACATTGGCACAACCATGTCCAATAAGATTTTAAATGATGATGTGAGATACTGTAAAGATTGCGCAAGAAATCCTTTAGAAATACCTGATTCAAATGGTAGAATGAGAAATTGAAGTATTAAGTTGATTTGACATATCCTAGAACTGGAGCATCAGCTACAAAATAGTAAAAAAAAAAAAAAAAAAAGAAAGTTCTGTCATCATTTATTCACAATCATGTTGTTCCAAACCTGACTTACTTTCTCTGTGAAGCACAAAAAATACTTCGATTTTTTTTCCCAGAAAATTGAATTCTATGGGATCCAATGTTGCTGGCCTTTATTGGGGAAAAAAAAGTAGAAATTATTTAAAATATAATCTTTTCTGTTCCTTCGAAGAAATATAGTCGTACAGCTTTGGAATTACATAATGGTAAGTAAATACTGACAGAATTTTTATTTTTGGATGAACTGTCCCTTTAAGATCCAAAGTTATTTTATAAGATTAAAAGAAGAATGATGCTAAGCACAGACACAAAGGCAAATGAAATACAAGACAAGTCAATTCCACAGGCAGCATGTGATAACAGTCAAAAAAAGTGTCTAGAAGTATCAAAATTGTGCATTTAAATAAAACCTCTTTAAAAGCCGCGAGGTTCAACAGCAAGTTCAACAGGATAAAAAGAAATCCATCTCTAGTTAAAAATTAAAGCAGTAATTGACACAGCATGGTGTCTGAAGCAGTGAATAGAAGACTGTCTTGAATTGGCCAATGTGCACCAGCAGCTAAAACCTTTTAAAAGGAGTGCAGTATATTGTAATTTAAATAGCATTAAGATTACAGCAGGTTAAAGACATCATTGGAAACAAATAAACATGCACCCTGCTGTGCGAACAACTCATGCTGAAGGCAACTAGGAGAGTGCGTTTTATTCACCTGTTGTCAGTTTTAAGGCCAATTCATGCTGCACTGATAGACACAGACCAATGCCAACTGCCATCTGATTACTGTATGTCACTTTTTAAATATTCCGATGTTCAATTGGTGAAAATAAGAGCTGAACAATAGACACTAATGGGGTAACACTTGTCCAACGAAACCTAACAAGCTGTCTGTTACTGTTTGTTTGTGTCTATCAGTACATCTGTGTACGCTCATGAGTGAAATTCATATTAGTAAAATAAATAAAAAATACACCTAAAATCAATATACAGGATAAAATATTAATATTGTACTGTATATTGAGTCACTTATATAGGAAGTTGTTTTATATTTGATTTAGCTGTATTTACCCTTTTATACAAAGCTTAAAGCCAGAAATGAAAATGTACTCACTGTCATGCCATCCAATATGTAGATGAGTTTGTTTCATCAGAACACTTGGAGAAATTTAGCATTACATCACACTGCAGTGAATGGGTGCCGTCAGAATGAGAGTCCAAACAGCTGAGGAAAACATCTCAATAATCCACAAGTAATGTAAGAGTAATCCACAAGCTGCATGTTTGTAATAAACAAATCCATCAAGATGTATTTAACTTTAAACCGTTGCTTCCAGCTAAAACATGAGCCCTCTTCATTATATTGCTTTCTTTCCAGTGAGAAAAGTCATCTGAATCAGGAGAGAAACATCCAAAAATTAAATCCACTGTCCAAAACTGTTTTAAACAAATATGTCAGTGGATTTTGATGTGAGAGGACAACAGGGGATGGACGTTTTCACTAGAGAAAGCATTATAGATTGGTATTTTGGCTAAAAGTGATGGTTTAAAATTAAAACCTTATTGATGTATTTGTGTCTTGCAAACACATAGCTTTTCACTTCACAAGATGTTAATTGATGGAGTTGTGTGGATTCAAGTTCAAGTTCAAACTTCAAGTACAAGTTTATTTGTATAGCGCTTTTTACGATACAAATCGTTGCAAAGCAGCTCTACAGGAAATTAAGTTTCCACAATATATTTATATATTGCAGAACCTTAATATATTTAACTTATGGCAAAATTTGATAATTCTGTATGTTGTCTGAGCATTGGCATCCTCTGAGGTCCTCTGATGGGTTGGCATTATCTTTTCTCAGGTGTTCGGTCATCTCAGATCATTTAAGGGTTGGATCCAGACTGAAGCTTCTGTAATTCCTAGTTAATTCCTGGAAACAGAGAAACAAATAGAGGCATAATTAGCATACCTGCTGTTCCATCTAAGCAAAAATGATTTGTTCAACCCAAGCTAAAGAATAATAATAATGTACATTCGATCAGATATAACTGCAGTACAAGATTATAAGATGCATTATGTGAATGCTTGGCTAATATCCTGCTATCTTCACCTCCATATACAGTATGCACCCTGTCCCTGACCCCCGAGCACTGACATGAGGTTCTAATCTCCTCCTCCTGTCAGACTGTGAGAATAAACCTGGCTTTGTCGATATCAATAATTCTGCCTCTTGATTTTGAGGTCATCTCTCTGGGTCTGCTAGAGCCGTGAAGATCTGATGAGATCAGGCGTTGCGTGGTACTGGATCAAGGTCAGCCAAGTAGCACTTAAGCAGAATTTTAATGCAGCTGGAAAGAGCGTGGTAACTTTCACTAGAGGAGAGAGTCTGAGTGGCACATTATTTAATTATTTATTTTTAATTAACATAACTGTATCACCACTTTTATGTGTGGTGTGATTTTGGGTGCTGTACATGTGCATTCATGGCCAAAAGTTTTTAGACATCCTGTTATAATTAAAGGCTATTGCAAAAAAATTAAAGCATATAGCCATGCAATCTCATTATCAAACATAGATCGTACCTTTTTTGTTTCAGCTTCACAGTCTCCCGAGGTGCATAAAGAAATGATTCACTAGTGTGAAAAAACTTGACTACCCTGCATAAAGCCCAGTCCTGAACCACCTTTGGGATGAATTGGAATGCTGACTGCTTGACCTTGCATGTCTGAATGGGAGCAAATCCCTGCAGCCATGTTCCAACATCAAGTGTAAAGCCTTCCCAGAAGAGTGGAAGCTGTTATAGCAGCAAAAGGAGGGCTAACTCCATATATTTTAAAAGGCTCCACAGTCACATATGGATGTAGTGTTCAGGTATCCACATAGGTTTAGTGTTTCTCCTTCGTGTGACTTGATGTTGAATGATGCTCTTGATTATCTAACTCTTTGCAGGGATTCCCATCATCTCAGATTTTCCATTGCCACAATGTAATGGGTCACTTGAAAAATCAGGCACTGGAGGAAGTAATGTGAATGTTGGCCCCTGAAGATATACCTGAGAGCAGTACGGGGAGTTTGAGATGCTCAAGTCTGTGTCAGCGTTCTATTTGGCCAAAGTCCTTCAGCACTTGAGATGTCAATGTTTATAGATGAGGCCAACCGAATTATAGCGGCAGTTGAAGAATGATTGAAAACCTTGTCAGTTGTTTCAGTTAACTGAAACATGTCACGTTGCACCATTACTTATGGATTACTTATTCATCTAGGATCACACTTTAGAATAAATACAAAACACCAACAGCAATGCAATACTTTCAGCATGCCTGTTAAATTCCAGTTCAACTGCTGAAGTTGAATTAAATTAAAATCAAAAGAAATTGGTATGATGGTTCATATAACTGCTGTAAATAATGCATTTTATTTTATTTTTATTAGTAGTAGTAGTATTAGTATTATTTATTTATATTTTTTTTGTATGAAATACCCGCAAGCATGATTCCAAAAATATTAGATAATACTACTAATCATGGTTATTATGGTTAATTAAACTAAAGCTAAAACCATAAAGTTTTTTATTACTTGAAATTAAATTAAAATAAAATATACAAAAAAATGTTTTGCAGCTTCTTGCTCATTTTCTTTTACATTAACCTGATGTACTCAAATAGCTAATGCTGAAATAAAAATTTATACAAACTATATAGACATTTAAAAAATAATAATAATGACAAAAACACAACAAAATTACTAAAATTGTAGAGTTTTTTAGAGACGAAAATGAAAAATATAAAAGCATTAAAATTATTAATAAAACTTATAACAGTATTTGAATGATAACTTATTTTTATCACAATATTTAATCAATTAATTGCTTATTTATGAATTTATGACTGAAGAAAACAGTTTGCTAGAATGTACAGATTCAGTTGTTCATGTCAAAATGTATTTTAACATTATTAAAAAAAAATTGAACAAATATTGGATATTTTATATGTATGTATGTGTGTGTGTGTATGTGTGTATATATATATATATATATAGTGTGTGTGTGTGCGTGTTTATGTGGTTTATGAGGACACAAATTTGTATAATGACATGGGTATGACAGAGGTATTACAATATGAAGGTGGTTTATGAGGACACTGCCTATGTCCCCGTAATTCAAAAGGCTTAAAAAACATACTAAATGGTGTTTTTTTGAAAATCTAAAAATGCACAAAGTCTCCTGTGAGGGCTAAGTTTAGGTGTAGGGTTGGTGTAGGGCAATAGCACACACAGTTTGTTCAGTATAAAAACCATTACGCCTATGGAGAGTCCCCATAAACCACAAAAACCAACATGTGTGTGTGTGTGTGTGTGTGTATTCAGGATAGAGCAGATCTTGCAGAGTAAATTGAGTAAATTCAGAATTTAATTATTTTCAGTTCAAAAGTCAGACTTTAGGGAAGCTGTACTGTACTGTTATACGCTGTACTGTACTGTTATACAGTAAAGTTAAAAATCAAAACAGATAAAATTGCACTTGGATTTACTTCTGGTTCATTCATCCCCGTGCAAGCGGAAGGTCAGGTTGAGTGCATTGCTTTGTTAGATACAGTATCCCACGCTGTGAGCTCTGCTCTATCCTGCACATTGTCAAATGCAGTAGTTCATCCGATACTACATTCATGCATGAGCTCTAGTATACAGAGCACTGTATACAGTACATTCTACATAATGCTAAGGAGTATGAGTACTGAGAGTACATACTGCATGCATGTATTCGACCAGCCATATAACAGTCTAGAGGAAAAAGAAAAATGTATAACACAATTCTGGCTTGATGCTATCAATCAAAAATAACTGCTGTTAGCCACTCATGTGCTGATTGCATCCTGTGTGGTGTTTATTATGTGTGCATGTTTTTATTTTCGGTATTGCAAGTGATTCAGTCTATTATCGTGTTCATTTTGTTCTGTTCTCTCTTGCCCTTTTGTGTTTACTGGCCTATGATGCACAGTTCTGTTCTGCATGACACTGTGCCATTGTGACAAGCAAATTTCCCCTCAGGGATCAATACATTTCTATCTTATCTGATCTTACTCAGCTCACATAAATTCATTTAAAGTGACAAGAGGATGGGTTGACTGCGCAACATTCCACCGCTGCATCGCTTCAAGAAGCGATGGAAGGAATACTTTAGTCCAAACTTTTTGATCAGTCTTCCTAAACTGCTGATCTAGATTTCAGACATCAAAGCACGCTTCTGAGTTTTAAAGAAGTCTGAAACTTACACCTCATTCTCCCTCTCTCCCATTTCTGGGAATAATGTTCTGTTGTGAATGTTTGATGTATTCAATTCACTTGAAGAATGATCTTTTATTCATACGTTGATCTTATTAATTCATACTTTGTGAACGCAGTTTGACGGTGCTGTTTCTAAGTGGTCCGGCCCTCCTCTCCTCGTTTCTGTCATTTGTTTAATTTGCTTTTTTTTTGGCTTGTTACGGATGGATGTACAGCAAATAAGCAGTATACATTGCTGTTGACTTTTTTAAGTGCATACTGTTCATAGTCGACACTGCATGTAAGGTTACCCTTCTAATATGGTCTGTTGGTCTTGCATATGTATTGCTGGAGGCTTTTCAATGTTGAGTTTGCTTAATGTGATGTAGTACTGGTCTGCACAGCAGACAGGTTAAATTAGGTTAAAGGCTTGTGGTGGTGACATTGTTTACCCGGTAAGTTTGTTGCGAGTGTTTGTGTTTCTATCTATGTCTGCATATATTGTCAGATGCTTCTGCTGTGATTGGCTTTTACCCAAGTCTGCTGTGTGTGAGTCATTTCTGTTCACACAAAGCCAAAGGTCAACAAGCGTGAGACGCTGCATTACACAGCATCGCATCCTGTCCTTTATTACACATGAACTTTCCATTCTCTAGCACATATTATTATTTAAATGTATGCCATTTATTTCTGGGGAACTACTGCTGGGTTTGTTTGGAAAAAAGGAAGCATTCTTAATGTGGCTGCTTTGTGGATCAATGCATTAGATCTGCAGATATTTTTGCTTCTTTCCTATTTATTTCCCAGTAACTGCTGAGACCCCATTTTGGTGCTGTATATTCTGTCCTTGAGTTGTTGAATTTGGTTTTTACATTGCTTATATTACTACATTTATGGCCATGAAATTACTTTGAATATGAAATATGTCAAAAACACAAGCAGGAAAAAGTGTTTAAATAGAAAATCTATCTATCTATCTGTCTGTCTATCTATTTATCTATCTTTATCTTATATTTAATATTATTGCAATTTTAAATATCACTTTTTATATATTTTAAAATGTAATTCATTCCTATAATGCAAATCTGAATTTTTAGCAGCAATTAATTCCGTCACATGACCCTTGAGAAATCATTATAATATTTGGTGCCTAAGAAACTTTTTTTTTTATTATCAGTGTTAAAACAGTTTAGCTGCTTAATATTTTTGTGGCAACCATGATACTGTCACCTTCCTTTCAATTAAATGCATCTTTGCTAAATTAATATATTAAAAATATATATATTTATTTATATATATATATATATATATATATATATATATATATATATCGCTAGCTTTTGCCATGTAAAAAATATATTTTATATATATATATACATATATATAGTATATAAAATAAATATATACAGTGTATGTATGTGTGTGTGTGTGTGTATGTATATATATATATATATATATATATATATATATATATATATATACATATACACATACAGTATATATGTATGTATGTATATATATATATGTGTATGTATGTATGTATATATATATATATATATATATATATATATATATATATATATATATATATATATATATATATATATATATATCGCTAGCTTTTGCAATGTTTAATACGAAAATACATGCAATTTACATGTGTCCTTATCTGCTTCATAGTGCATGTCATGATTATTGCCAAGGCCGCATCTCATCTACTTACTTAATATGGCCAAATAACCATTCGCAGGTCCATTTCGCAGTAGGCTATTTGGGATTGGAATGATTGGCAATTTTTAATTTCATGGAGTCTTCAAAAGAGCCTCACTGTAATCGCCATATATTTTCAATATAGCTACTCCTCGAATTTTACTTCCTTACATGCTTGTAAAATATACCAGCTTTCTGAGAGTAATATTTGTGTCTGGCAGGCTGTAAGCATTGTTATTTTTAATCAGGGAAGTAGTCAGACTACTCTCAAAATACCTCATCTGGAGCTGCGTCTCAAAGCCGTAGGGCACGCCTGTAATTTGGGTCTGGAAGATCAGCTGGAGACATGACTAAGAACACAGACTGCCCAAAAATAACTGAAGCCATTCGAGTGAGCTTGTTATGCAAAAAATGGCTTGACACTTTAATGCAACTTTAAAGTGAAGCTGGTTGAGCGAGTCTATGAGGGGCTGTGTCTGTCTTTATCGGCTCCCTCGGTGGGGGTGATCAAGGGAAGCGCCATTATCTGCCACCAGCCTTTGACGCGTTTGCACGCCTCTCAGAAAACATGTATGTGGGAACAAAGCTCTTCAGTTGTGCATTCATCTTAGGTTGCTTAAGATGATACAGTCAGTTGGAGCTATTGACATGTTGTGGACAATGTGATAAAAAAGATCAATGAGTGGTGCCAATCATGGCTCTCATTCAGATAAAGAGCAGGTCAAAGTGGATGCATGAATGAATTCAGAAATTGTAGATCTATTTAACAACCCTTAATTAGCATAAACATATATTTTTCTCTATATTATCTGTGGGCCAACAGGGAATTGCGTTGATGGTGTTTCTGTGTGCGATTATCACCTGTCATATCGCCTCTTGTTATTATTGCTGTTCCTGTTGGACTTACGATGTGGCATGAAGTAAAAGTCCTCTCTAATTTCTGCCTTTGTTTCCATGTCCACCAATAAAGAATCAGCAGTGTGTGTGTGTGTGTGTGTGTGTGTGTGTGTGTGTGTTTGTACTGCAGAACTGCAGCTTCATGATGTTTTACTGCCATCTGTTGCCAGTGCTTTATACATGTTTTGTAGCCGGACCAACAGTGGCCCCGTGGTGCTCGGCGTCTCCCAGCATTCATTCTAGTGAACTGTGGCATGAACTGCAATTATATTCAGCTTTTAGATTTCATAGTTGTCGAACGGCAGTGTGTGTGTGATGTCATGATGTTGCATCAGGTCTGAGCACATTTGCACAGAATCACCTCCACAAACCCTCTGAGCAGTAAAACATATTTTACCAGTAAAATATAAATCTATGATATAAAGGAACCGTATCTTTTTTTAAATAAGGCTTTTTAGCAAGATACTGTATATGGATGGTGGAATGCCTAGCAACCCATAACAGCATAGCAAACAAATGGCAATATGACTAAAACCATCTTAGCAACTGCATGACAACAACATGGCAACCATGAACAACAGCCTAGCATTGTGATGGCAAGTTCAAGCACATTTTCTTAAGACATTAGATCATTGCATTCAACTATTTGTCATTTAACAGAATAACTAAATGATGAACAAAAATAAAAGGGGTTTTTGGGCGGTTATCAAATTTTGGTAAGGCATATTTTTATGCCTGACACGTGGCTGGTGTCAGGAAGGGTGACACGTTGAATTATGCTGTAGACTTAGAAATACTGTTTTTCCTCTCAGTTTTGACTGCCTTTTATACAAATTATAATGAATCAGTTCAGGAATCGTTCATGGTTTTTAAAAAGAGCCCATTAAATAAAATCTGAAAGTTTGGATGGAACATATCATAATAGTTGATTTGCTGCTTGTTATTGCTAGTCAGTGTGGGGATGCAGTAAGTTTTTGGACTAATAATATATAAATGTGACACTGGACCACAAAACAGTCATAAGGTTCAGTTTTGCGAAATTGAGAATTATACAACACATGAAAGCTGAATAAATAAGCTTTCCGTTTATGTATGGTTTGTTATGATAGGAAAATATTTGGTCGGGATACAACTATTTGAAAATCTGGAATCCGAGGGCGCAAAAAAATCTAAATATTGAGAAAATCACCTTTAAAGTTGTCTAAATGAAGTTCTTAGCAATGCATATTACTAAACAAAAATTAAGTTTTGATATATTTACAGTAGGAAATTTACAAAATATCTTCATGGAGTATGATCTTTACTTAATGTCCTAATAATTTTTGGCATAAAAGAAAAATCAATCATTTTGACCCATACAATGTATTTTTGACTATTGCTACAAATATACCCCAGCGACTTAAGACTGGTTTTGTGCTCCAGGGTCACAAATAGTATATAATATATTCATATATAAAATATTAAGCAGCACAACAGTTTCCTACAATGATGATACTAAGAAATTTTTCTTAAACACCAAATCAGCAATTTAAAATGATTTATGACGGATCATGTGACACTGAAGACTGGAGTAATGGCTGCTGAAAATTCAAATTTGTCATAACAGAAATAAATTACATTTTAAAATATATCAACTTAGAAAAGAGCTATTTAAAATTGTAAAACTATTTCAAAATATTACTATTTTTACTGTATTTCTTATCAAATAAATGTGGTCTTGGTGAGCATAAAACACTTCTTCCACAAACATTAAAAAAATTCTACCATCCCCAAACTTTTGAATCGAGGTGTATGTACGTTGTGCTTTTTAAGAAATAAAAGTCAACAGATAATGAGATCTGACTGAGACTCTCGCGCAACTGAATTGTGCCCTTTCTCTCTCTGTAAATGACCAGTGTGCTGACTCTGTTTCCTCAGGACTGTATCCATGTGTCCACAAGAGCTCATCAGAAAGATTGACACCAGCGCCCAGTTAGATCATCACAGTCATGCTCAGACACAGCACAGACACTGGAGCGCTGCACTAGATGTTCCTTTAGATTTTTTTAATAAGCGCCTTGAGAGCTATTAGCTGTCTTTGCCATTTGGTAGCATGTAGCCATTTAAGATCGTGTCATCAGCCACACTTTATAAAGTGACATTTAAATCCTTTTTAACATCATTTTTTTCATATATTATTTTTATTTTGTGTGTTTTTTTTTTTTTTTTTTTTTTTTTTTTTTTATGGTTTTAGTTTCAGTTTTGGTTAAATATAGTTAACTGTAATAACACTTTTTAATTTTTCTAAATATCTTTTGTGTTAAAATAGTCAAATGTTACTGCATGCTCCTGCATTTCCTGCCAACGCTGAATTCATCATATCATATAGGACACATTAAACCTGATGAGAAGTCTCTATAAATGCAAACAGCTGTCCAATGCACCTAAAGTGATTATCGAGCCATGATTAAAATAATTAGTACCTCATAACATCACGCTACTTGTACTAATATCAGAATATTAAAGTCATTGCAGGAGCCTCCGCAAACAATCGAATCACCTCGTGTCCTTATGTTCAGGACTCATCAGCAATACTGGTTCCGCGGTGGGCTGTCAGTCATGTTGAATTTCCTTCTCGTGGTCCCAATCGAGCATTAATTTGTCAATCTGTATGCAGAGCGACTCTCATAACTTCCCCAGTGTTGTAATTAGTGCTACCTGAAGTTGTAGGGCTTTGATTGTCTTCAGGGAGGTGTCCTGCAAGGCTGTTTCAAATTAGCATGAGGGCAATCGCCCTGATTGCTCGCATCTGGTCATTAAAGGAGAGGGGATTTTTCTCCCCTCCTTGCCCTGAACCCAACATGGGCTGAAATCAAAAGCTGGTGCTCGAATAAGCAAGTCTCGAGATTTTCAAGTGCCTGAAAGAGCTGATTGGACAGCGAGGAAATCTATGACTTGAGCATATGGATGCCAATTACATGTATTTTTCTGTGAAGATGTTAATGTGTTTTTGCAGAATAACTGTTGGATCATGTCAGGATATAGGCGAAGCCACAGTTGAAAGCTTCGTGGGGGAGATTGCTGAAACATTCAGCAGCTTTTACTGTTGCATTAGGTTCCTGAAATTGATTGTTTTTCAGCCCTGAGCAGGGAGGAGTTGTCTTTTGACATTTTCGAGATGATTGAGAAAATATATTACTGGAATAGCAGAATAGCAAAGGATGGAGACGGAACACAAGCTCGGAAGTTGAATATATTCCCTACTTGTATAGGAGTTTTAGATGATTTTTCTTCCGTGGAGTGGCCTAGTAGTAACCCAGAACTCCCTTCACCAATTTGTGTAGTTTTCATGCTTAAATGGATTTATTGTGAATGCTGTATGATCTAATGAGATTTTCCTTCCTCCTTCCCATGCCGTGTTTCTGTCTTACTCTCTCATTCTTGATCTGTATTCCCTTCTCTCTGTCCCTCTTGCTTTTTAGATATGCATTGCCATCTCGTGACAATGGCCGGCTCTGTATCATTGAGATAGCTGTTGCTAATGGAACTGCTAATCGGCAGCAGAAATACATGGATGAGCCTGTGTCAGAGGTAAACCTGCTTCTGCACATTCAGTCATTTGAATGACTGTGACAGTCTATATTTTATCTATGAATCTTCTGCTTTACTTGAACCATTTTGTGACCTTTTTCACCCCCTTTTTTGATAAAGATTAGGGTATAAATAGCAAATTTGGATTTAAAAAAATATATATATAATTTTTTTTTTTTTTTTGCAAAAATAAAAATCTTTTTTTATATATATAAAAATCAAGAATTAAAAGAAAATTATAAAAAATTTCAATAATGTGTATAAAAGAATTAAAAATTCTCACACACATATGCACACACTATTTGACTAATGGAAAGGAAAAAATATATATATTTGCAGTCAGGTAGGTTATTATGCTATTGTTTTTGTAAAGAAGACAAGTCAGACTTTTTGAGAGCTGGTGTAAATTTTTTGGTTGCAAAAATAATAGATTTGATCATTCAAGTTAAATAATTGCTTAATTTTTGTGTCCTAATTGATGAAAACATCAGAGAGAGCTGTGCTGCAATAATCAGACACTTTCAACAGCCTATAAGAGATTTAATCAGAATATAATGGCCCCACAAATCCATTTATAGATCTGAATAAGCATAAAAAATCACTGGAGGCTTTATGGAAAGCAGTTGTTTATCGAAATATCTGTCAAATGGACAAGAAGATGACAAAGCCCAGTGTGAAAGTTTGAAGGTAGATTATATATGCCTTGTGTACTTTGATATATATAAATGTGCTTGCTATGGGGTTGTGAATTGTTACTGGGCAGTTGCTGGAGTGTTTTGGGTAGTTAGGGAAAGAAAAAGGTTGAGGAAATAAGATTTGTCTTTGTTTAGGATTTTTCTTCTTTCGAAAGTTTGTTCAAAGTTTGTTGCCCAGCTAACATAATAGAGGATTGAGAAATATATCAGGCAGACTCACTAATATGTTATTGTAAATTGGAAAGATGTTTAATCTCATCTTGATCAAAACCAATAAACTGTATTTTTTCAAAGAATAATTAGCTTTTGACCTAAATGAACAATGATTGCTATGTGCACACTGCAGAAAAAGGTCATTTAAGCTACTGTAGTGGCTCCGCATAAATCCTTTCAAAGATAAAAACTTTGCTTTTATCTCTAATTATATTTCCAGGGTTTAAGAGCCATTGACTTCAGAACAGTTATTGCATACCGTAATGACATAAGTGTATTGTAACCTATAATATGAAGCTTTTTTACCAAAATCTAACACTTTGCTATCCCAAAACATAGACTACCAATCAAGCTTTGGTTTTTTTTTTTCTCTCTCTCACTCTTTTCAGGAAGGATGCATTAAATGGATTGAAAAGTGAGAGTGTCACAATCTCCACAAATTTAAGCAACAATTTTCAATAATGGTTATAATATGTTTCTTGAGCAGCAAATCAGCATATTAGAATGGTTTCTGAAAGATCATGTGACACTGATGACTGGAGTAATGGCTGCTGCAAATTCAGGAATAAATTACATTTTAAAATGTATTCTAATAGGAAAGTTATTTTAATTTTATGATTACATTTTACAATGTTACTGTTTAACTGGAAAAAAAAAAACATTAAGATTAAAAAAGACATCTTACCATCCCCAGAATTTTGAATGGTAGTATAGTACACTTGAAGTGCTGGATATTCCAACATGAATCTATTTAACAAGATAAAATCATCATTATTGTTAACATATGTCACCTTTCTTCCTCCCAATGCTCAGGTGGTGTTTGGCCCCACGTTCCTTGGTGGTGTTCCATCGCTCTCTGAGCTGCACCACAACAGTGGGAATGTCTCTGGCTTCATCGGCTGCATACGTGAACTGCAGATGGGCTCCAAAGAGCTGTATGTGGTCGGGGAAGCAATCAGAGGCCAGAACATTCAGAACTGTGACGCTGCAGTCTGCCAGCACCAACCCTGCCGCAATGGAGGAACCTGTATCAGGTATGATTTCACATCCTTTTGTTTTGGAGAAAGAACCGTCTCAAAGGCTACGTTCTGCAAATAGTGTTTTCGGTGTGTAGGTGAGAATGACTGTAATTGGCTGTGTCTCAATAAAAGATTTGTTCATTCTTGTTGACACACTGGGCTGTAGACAACATGTGACCTGAGGAGTTCTTTACTGTATGTGAAGCCATCATGCTCATCAATCAGCATTCTTTCACAAGCATCTCTCAAGTTTTCAATATTTGGCATACAAGCAATTTTGTACTAAATTTAGTGCTTTTGCCAGGGCACAGAGTTTGTAAATATTGTCAATGATATGCGGATGCTATGAAGATGCTCACTTGAGTTTTAAATAGCTGTAATCAGAGGCCTGATTGCAGGGACGCGAGTGATATGTGAATGTGCTTTTTGTTAAACCACAGGCAGCGTTTTTGTGTTGCCTACAACCAATGGTTTATAATTACACATTAGGTTTTTTACTTATTTTTCTGTGTTAAAAGCATGGTTTGGATGCAAATCTTTAGGCTCGTCACGAGTCATGATCCAATTCCGAATTATTCTTAATGCATCTCAAATCAGCAGCTGGCAGCATACATGGCAGATAATTTGTAAGTTAATGTGGGTTGTTATCCCTACACATATACATAGATTATTACATATATATATATATGTAATAATGTCTATATAACTTTATAGGAATGTTAGAAAAATGTTCTTAGAACATATTTTGTTAGCTAGGTATTTGGGTCTTGACTCTAATTTATATTAATAATCCCAGGATGTCCTTCAAAAAAAGAGTAGGGGTTTTACCCCGGCATCCTGGCCAAATTTACCCATTGGCCTCTGACCATCATGGCCTCCTAATCATCCCCATACACTGATTGGCTTCATCACTCTGTCTCCTCTCCACCAGTAAGCTAGTGTGTGGTGGGCGTTCTGGCGCAATATGGCTGCCGTCGCATCATCCAGGGGGATGCTGCACATTGGTGGTGGTTGAGGAGAGACGCTTTGAGTACCCAGAAAAGCGCTATATAAATGTAACAAATTATTATTAAGAAACGAGAGGCGTGCAGATCCATATGCAAGCTTTTATTAACAGACATGGTCAGAAACAGGCAGGGTCAAAACACCAGCAAACAGGTATGGCACAAGCAAGACAAACGGAGAATCCACAAATGGGAAATAGTCCAGGCGAGGTGCAAACACAGTCTGAAACAATAAGGAAAAGGGTATATCCAAGACAGGCTATAAGCATCAAGGCAGGCAGAGATCAGACAGGATGAGGTAAACCAGGCTAGAATCAAGACACAGGTTAAACAGGTAAAAAAAAAACATGACTGACTATAACTAAACTCAGGAAACATGGAATGGCTCTGTAAAATCGATATCGCTAGGAGAGAGATAAACACAGACAAGACTCAGCGTTGAATGGTTGTTTGAGACTGATTTTTATAGTGTGTGTAATTGGCTGCAGGTGTAAACATAATCAGTGAAATGGAGCATGGGAAATGTAGTCTGTGGTGACATGTGGAAGTCTGTGTAGTGTGAGAGTCAATATAATCAGAAGGCGACTTCTGGTGGAATGGAAGACCACGGACCGGATTTGTGACAGCGATCTTGCTTTTGGTTCATAATTTTAAATGCAATATGTGCCTGACACCTGCTTTTTTTCCCTGTAATAATTACTTCAATTTTCCAAACTTTTGTTAATTAACTAATCTGACCAATCATTAATTGAACTGAATTGAATAATTTTTCAAATGTTCCAAACTTTTGTCCTGTTGATTTGTTGTTTATTTGATAAATAAGCCCAATAATTGATGTACACAATAATGATGAAATTATAATTTGTGTAATTGGATGATAATAATAATAATAATGGAATTTGTATGGAATAACAGAAGACCTATTAATACTGTATGATCTGGCTTTTCTCTTCATATCAACTCTTCATAAGTTGATATGTAATATGTAACACCTGACACGTTGCTTGCTTTATTATTGTAATTACTTCAAATTTCTTTAATGAATTTAAAACTTTTTAAATGTATTTTACAAATCTGACCAATCATCATTTGAATTGAATTGAATAATTACTAAATTTTGTGTCTGTTTATATTAGCAACAATAATTATTAATAATAAATTATATTAACAATATATTAACAATGTACACAATAATAATAATAATAATAAATTATAATTTTTATAATTGAATGACAATAAATTATTACTCTCTGTACTCTCATTAATGGTGGCAGTCTGTCCCAGGAGAGAAGAAATTGTTGAATAAAGTGTTCTTCTTTTTCTTGCGCAGAAAAAGTGTTCTCGTAGCGTCACAAAATTAAGGTTGAACCACTGATGTCCCATGACTATTTTAAGAATTACCTTACTACATTACTGTGCCTTGACCGTGGTAGGACCCGTGCTGTCTATGCAGGGTCAGAGAGCTCTCGGATTTCATCAAAAATATCTGTGTTCCGAACATGAACAAGGTTGAAGGTGAGTAATTAATGACAGAGTTTTTATTTTTGGGTGAACTATCCCTTTAAATTATAGAATTATTTAATATACTTTTAAATGTTTTATTATTGTTGTTGTTGTTGTTGTTGTTGTTTTTATTTAGGTATTCCATTTTAAACGTAAAGTCTCGTACATGGTGGCATCTGTATTTCTGGTTCTAACCCCATCTCTGAGAAGTCCGTTTTGCCCAAGCGCTGTGAAATTTTTTTTTTTTTTTTTTTTTTATATCTCAAGAACCAACCTGGTGCATTACCCCCTTCACTGACCTTTATGAGATGAGCCATTGTGAAGTTGAGAAGACATTTGGTTTGTGTTTGAGTGGTCTTTTTCTGTGGGGATGACCATCCTTTCTTTTATCTTCTCCCCCACAGAGCGGTTTCCTGTAAACAAATCACCAGAGTATTCTCTTTCATCACATGGGATTCTTTTGATACGCTGGTTAGATATCTTGTATGTAATCATTCATTTTTTGCCTGAAAGGCAGCAGCTATTATTTTCTTTTGTGATGTCATGTGCAGAGTACTTAGCCTTTGCATCGAGAAAGAAATAACAGACCGTATTTACTTTAAAAGCGTAAAACTAGCTGCACTCATGTGAGGCAGATAATAGCCCTGGAAGATGTCCTAATGGTAATCCCAGTTAGACGAGAAGAGCAGATAGAGCATGTTGCCACAAAAAATGGGCCTTTTCTCCAAGCCAGCAGCTGACGTTAGCAGGCTAGTTTTTCTCAACAGATGGTTCTCAAACATATTCCCTCTTTCCTTGCCTTTTGCTTCTGCTTAGTCATTTCTCTCTCTATTTTCATCTCCCAAAATGGTATTTTACCTCAGGTCTCCTCATCCATTTTCTTTTGAAAGTTTCCAAAAGTGCATATATGGCTGTGGATTTGGACATGATGTGAGCATTCAAAGTACTTGGCTTCCTGTTTTAAGTCCCTTTACTAGCGTTGAGTTCTGACAGTGATTCATGGCCTTAACGGTTGTAATCCTTTGACTTTGAGACAGATTCTGCCCACCTCCACCGGGTAACGGCTGGAGCATGCGGAGGGCAGGAGCGAACAGCTGTACATCAGCCATTCATTTCATTCCCGTAAAGCGACATCATTCACCTCGCTGTCGAGCTGAGCACTAAACTCTTTTACTGAATGTGTCACGCCCGCCCAAGTGTATAATCGAGTGCTTGGCCCACTAAACAGGCAATCCAGCACGTTTGGAGGACCAGACTCTCCATTTTGGGTCTCTGGTGAGCCGTGGCCTCATGTCGCGTTTACAGATGAGATCTTTGAATTTTAAATGCTGCCTTTGGTCAGTATTGTTAACTTATCTGGGTCTACATTGCTTTATTAATCCTATCAGATGACGTTATTAAACAGAATGAAGATTTATCTATTTTATTGATACCTGTAAGATATTTTATGATGTTTACAGTCTGTGCGGTAGCTATAGAAAAGCAAGTCAGAAGTCAGAGACTGTTTTTGTCTGCTTATCTTATTCTCTTGATGCAACCTTATTTAAACAGACAGAATCCTTTCCTTGTTAAATTATTCATACACGTTTGCTTTCAGAAGCTGACTTTTGCAGGCGAAATGGTCAGTGGTGATGGCAGCTCATTATATCTGCTGGGAGAGGTGTGCGTCAGGAAGGCATTTGACTCAATTTAGTGGAGACGTCTGTCGCCAGGTTTTCAGAACATCTCATAGATTACAAAGAAAAGTTTCTGTGTTTTTTTTTTTTTCCCAAATCTTTGTAGCAGTGACCTCTGATTCACCTCCATTCTGGCCAAACACAGACAAATGTTCTTGGTTTCAGTCTCTTGACTGTGTTGCATAATACCCCACGGTCATCGAGTTCATTTAAATCAGGATCTTTATATAATTGAACGCAGGATGACCTCTGTGAACCGTATTAGCAACAGTATGTTTCCAAGAGCTTGACCAAGAATGATACCAGTGTCAAATGTGTGTCCAGTGACCTCATAATGTTGCAATGCAATGAGTGTTGTCTAATTAACATCTAATTGCATTTGTAATCCAATTATTTTTTTTTATATAATGTTTGGAAATCCAATAAAATGAGTCAAGAACGAGATGCTCATTTTGGCAAATTGAGTATACCATACCTTTTTGGGGGGAAAATTAATCAAAGAGCATTGACAAAATAATTAAAAGTGGCAGTAAAGTATTTTATAATAGATGGTACTAAAGATTTATATTTCAAATAAATGTTGTTCTTTTGCACTTTCTATTCATTCAAGAATCCTGAAAAATATATATCACAGTTTCCACAAAACAATATGAAGCATTTTTGTCATTTGATATTAATATGAAAAGTTTATTCAGCTCCAGATCAGCATATTAGAAGGATTTCTGAAGGATCATGTGACTCTGAAGACTGGAGTAATGACTGCTGAAAATTCAGCTATGCATAACATAAATAAATAGCATTTTAAAACATATTACAATAGAAAGCAGTTATATTAAACCGTAATAATATTTCACACTATCGCTGTATGTACTGTATTTCTGATCAAATAAATGCAGACCTGGTGAGCATAAGAGACTTCTCTCAAAAACACAAAAAAATCTTACCGAACCCAAACATTGGAATGGTGTGCGTGTGTGTGTGTGTGTGTGTGTGTGTGTGTGTGTGTGTGTGTGTAAACAAGTAATATATATGTACATTCTTCCATAAGGGAAAGGATCTTTAAATATGTAAACATATATATATGCATTAGTTTTATTTATTTATTATATATACTGTAGATGGCTTTGGAGTCAATAAGCTTAAAGCCACAAAACTCCAACTTTGATATTGAGTCTATTTCCTTTTTTCTTTTTAAAATAAAAGGGTCATGATCAAAATACAGAATATGTCACTGCAATGTCAAGGCTCTCTTTGAAGAGTGGTAAACACATCTCCTGTGATCATACACAGTTGGCTGCGTACAGAGCTCGCCATATGCAGCAGACACCTGAATGTTCCCTGCGTCAGTTTGAGCTCGCATGGCTGGTGAAGGGCAATCAGTCACAGAAACAGATGTGTTTGCATGTTCTACATAATGCGGGGCAATAATCTCGCAGTCTGCCGCGGCATTACCCCCTGCTGTCCTGAAAGGCAGTGACAAACCGTCCGCTGTCGTTCCCTAGGTACGGTGCAAAGAGTGCTTGTGTACAAACAAGGTCACTTGATTAGTGTCTTACAGAGTGGGAAGGCTGCTTGTTGTCCTATCCAGTTTTGTTTGCATAAGTGCAATTATTTTTGTAACATTTGCATGTGGACCATTGATTTTATTTGAAAATGTGAACGGTTTCAAATTCTCCTTGCATACAGAGTCCTCATTCAAATCTTTTCATGCCCAGGTTTTAGAAATATTCTGTATTTTGTGTGTGTGTGTGTGTGTGTGTGTGTGTGTGTGTTTGTATGTATCAGTCACTTGCACTGGTTCGAAATCCCAGTGACAGAATGTAAATATTTCATTTCAGATGTGCTGCAGCTCAAAACACATTATTAATTTATAGATTTGAAACTCCTCCAATGCCTTCCTGTATCTGATATTATACCTTTGAAAACCGCCTGCGTCTTCCGCCAGCTTATGAAGTTCTTGTCTGAATATTGCTTATCATGCTGGCCCACCCTCTACCTCTCGCTTGGGGATAAAGCCTGGAATTATAAAAGTTCCGTTTGCGGAATTGCACCTCGGCTGTCAACCGTTAGCTCGAGCATTTCTAATCATTTGCTTACAGTGAGGCTAGATCAACATCAGCAGAATGTGAGTCTACATTTGCAGATGGCCTTCAGGCTCAGTTATGCTCTTATTTAAATGAGCCTAGGATTTTTAAAGGTGCACTCAATATGTTTTTGTTTATCTATGGTGAGTCTTCTTCGTCCCAGTGGTCTTGGATATATTTTCCCTTTTTTTATTGTAGTCATTTCCCTGCCTCATATTATAACTTTCCTAAAATGGCCATTTCACCAAGTATAATGTTGTGTCTGCATAATGTGTACACTGTATGGTATTTTGTATAGATGTTTATCCTGAGTAAATCGCCTGGAGCACTGTCTGAAAGCGCTATGTGAAGTTAACATGTTGTTTTTAGTAACAGCATGACATGACTGGTCATGTGATCTCAAAACATGGGCAATCCATTCCATGTTAAAAATAAAAGACCATGATTGTTGTTGTTTCAATGCCACAAACCTGCAAATATGATTAACCTATTTGTTAATCATAAATATAAAGGCAGCAAAATATTTTCATGTACACCTCTTTCAAAGGTGTTTGGGTCAGTGAGATTTTAATGTTTTTGTTTTGTATTTATTGATTTGTTTAATATTCTGTTTTTTATTCTCACTAAAACTGCAAAAATAACAGTTTTCTTTTATAGCATATTTTAAAATGATATTTATTCATGTGATGGCCAAGCAGAATTTTCAGCATCATTACTTCAGTCTTCAGTGTCACACGATCCTTCAGAAATCATTCTAATTTGCAGGTATTTTATAATAAGAAGAATTCTTTCTTGCACACCAATGTTGAAAATGATTGTGCTGCTTAATATTTTTGGGGACATTGTGATAAAATTTTTCAGGATTCTATGATGAATAGAAAAATCAGCATTTATTTGAAATTGAAAGCTTTTGTAACAATGTAAATGTCTTCACTGTCACTTTTGATCAATTAAATGCGTCCTTGTTTTGTTAAAAGAAAAATCCTACTGTCCACAAACTTTTGAACAGTAGTGTATAAAGCTATAAATATATGTATATAATATACAGAGGGGGGAAAAATAATTTGATCCCCTGCTGATTTTGTATGTTTGCCCACTGACAAAGAAATGATCAGTCTATAATTTCAATGGTAGGTTTATTTGAATAGTGAGAGACAGAATAAAAACAAAAAAATCCAGAAAAACGCATTTAAAAAAAGTTATAAATTGATTTGCATTTTAATGAGTCAAAAACGTATTTGATCCCCTATCAATCAGCAAGATTTCTGGCTCCCATATGTCTTTTATACAGGTAAAGAGCTGAGATTGGGGACAGGAACAAGATTGTAGACCTACACAAGGCTGGAATGGGCTACAAGACCATCGCCAAGCAGCTTGGTGAAAAGGTGACAACAATTGGTGCGATTATTCGTAATTGGAAGAAACACAAAATAACAGTCAATCTCCCTCGGACTGGGGCTCCGTGCAAGATATCACCTCGTGGAGTTTCATTGATTATGAGAACAGTGAGGAATCCGCTCAGAACTACACGGGAGGATCTTGTCAATGATCTCAAGGCAGCTAAGACCATAGTCACCAAGCAATTGGTAACACTATGCCGTGAAGGACTGAAATCCTGCAGAGCCCGCAATGTCCCCCTGCTCAAGAAAGCACATGTACAGGCCTGTCTGAAGTTTGCCAATGATTCAGAGGAGAACTGGGTGAAAATGTTGTGGTCAGATGAGACCAAAATCCAGCTCTTTGGCATCAACTCAACTTGCCGTGTTTGGAGGAGGAGGAATGCTGCCTATGACCCCAAGAACACCATCCCCACCTTCAAACATGGAGGTGGAAACATTATGCTTTGGGGGTGTTTTCCTGCTAAGGGGACAGGACAACTGCATCGCATCAAAGGGACGATAGACGGGACCATGTACCGTCAGGGCCAGGGCATTGAAAATGGGTCGTGGATGGGTCTTCCAGCATGACAATGACCCAAAACATGGCCAAGGCAACAAAGGAGTGGCTCCAGAAGAAGCACATTAAGGTCCTGGAGTGGCCTAGCCAGTCTCCAGACCTTAATCCCATAGAAAATCTGTGGAGGGAGCTGAATGTTCAGCTCAAAAACCAAACGTCAGCCTCAAAACCTTAATGACTTGGAGAGGATCTGCAAAGACAAAATCCCTCCTGAGATGTGTGCAAACCTGGTGGCTGACTAGGTCTGACCTCTGTGATTGCCAACAAGGGTTTTTCTACATAAATTTATAGGTCTAATTTTATAGGTTTTATAGGTCAGAAAGAGATTGGGATGGTCCCACCCCCTTGGCCCCCTTCAAATTTTCAGTTCGATATCCGGCCCCCAAATGAAACTAATTGAATAGCCCTGCTAATCTGTTAACATGGGTGTGGGAAAAAAATATGCACCACATACATTCTGCAAACTGAGTATGTGTGACCACGATGGCCTGCTCCGTTTGCCAAAAACATGGACAGGACAAGAATCTCAACATATTTAGGACAAAAAAAAAAAGATAAATCAATGAATCTGTTTGTTGTTCTTTTCTTGTAAGTAAAGTACGGTAAATGACAAATTAAAAACACTGTAAATATGTTTAGTCACTGTAGTAGTAATAACTGCCTGTTTTTGCAAAGAGTTTCATGGCCAGTAAAAAAATGTTTGCCATTTTTATCTGGAAAATAATTACTTTCTATTGAAATGACACTTGTCTTTTTGCATCTTATCTGTAAGTAAAAACTTTTGTGATTAATCTCACTATTTTTGACCATTGTTTAGAAAGCAGAATGAAATGGTATTTATCCCAAATTCTGTACATTAATATTTTTTGTATTATACATTCAAATTTTATCATTGCTAATTTTTTTGTTTTTACAGATTTTTATGCATTTATTTTTGTATTTATTTTCTTCTCGAAATTTAGGGATTTGAAAACTCCTGTTCGAGATCACTGACTTCGAGTCTTCATCTTATACAACTGTACATTCATATCTTAATTCTGCTCTTAATTTCTTTGTTTAGAATGTTTTTACTTAGCAGAAGAACAAAAAATGCACTTTTACTTAGTCTTGCACTGCAAGATCAGTTCATGTTGGTCTGTATGACAAGGGTGGTCTAGAGTTCAGGCTGGTGATGTACGACTTCCATCACTTCAGCACTGTATTCTCATTTGTATTCCCCTCTGCTTTTTTGACACCTTCAACCCCCCAATGCCCCTTCCCAATTTATGCTTTCTACGCAAACTCCACTGAAGGTAATGATGCAGTACGGGTACATTTCATTGGTGTACTAATGATCTCTCTGTTTTTTGGTTCCTTGTGTGCAGCGACGCAGAGAGCTGGTTCTGCGCATGTCCTTCGCTCTACTCTGGTAAGCTGTGCCAGTTCACCGCCTGCGAGCGAAACCCGTGTGCGCGCGGCGCCACCTGCGTTCCCCAGACGCGGCTCGAAGCGGCGTGTCTTTGCCCCTACGGAAGGCAGGGTCTCCTCTGTGATGAGGGTAGGTCCCGTCAAGGTTCATGCATAGACGGCAATTTACACCAGCATCCATGGAGACACAATGAAGCTGGCATGGCCAAAGGGTGTTTCGTTTGATATTTGTTGCATTCTGAGGTTTGTTTTCCTCCATATCCTGCGAGCACCTCCGTCTTTGAGGTTAGACCCATAGGTGGTAGATTGAAATATATTCCCAGTGGTTTTATTTAACTGATGCAAGCCGTTGAAATACCGTTCCAATTAGAGAAGCTAAGTGCTCTACGCTCGCTGAAAGCTCACTAAACATTTACTGAACTCTGAACGGTTTGAGGATAACCGCCAATCTGCGTAGTATTGCTTTCTCGATTCATCTGACCTTTCGAGGCGTCTACAGGTATAGTACGCATCCAAATATAATGAGCACACCAAGTTCTTTAAATTAGGCAACTCTGAAACTTAATTTATCGAAGCGTAGTCACAGAATGTACTCGCTGCAATTGGGTTTGGTTTATTGTCTCAAATAACAAAGCTGTGAAGACACACTACAGCGCCGTGTAACTAATGTACTCCTCTTCCCGGCTCTACCTCGCAGTGTTAAGTCAGCTAAAGTCAGATATCTGCTTACACGGATAGCTCTTCATCTTCTCGACGGCGCTTAGAGGGAAAAGAACTGCTGCTATTTTGCTGTAATCTAATTGGGTGGCGTGGTTTGAAGACCGCTTGGCACAGCACGCCGGGCAGGGCTAGCAGACGTCGCTCTGTCAGACAGCAAAGAGCCTGATGCCAAATAGAGTGTTCTAATCTCCCAGTGTCACACCGACTGACATTTGAATTTAAAGGCCGATAACAGCAGATAACATCAATCAGTATTGATTAGTAGCCAAGGCCTAGCTGCCTCTGGGCAGTCACTCAACTTTAGATGTGCTGGACCTCTTCAAAAGAACCCAGGCTAATGGAAATTATAGGAAGGGTGTTTTGAGTGTGTTTATGTATTGATTTAGTGTTGCATTTAGATACATTTTTAGTAATGTATTTTTATAGATTACTCTGAAAATAAGATTCAAAGAGCATGATCATTTTTTAAGTTGCCAGGCAACATGGCAAATGTGATTTATGTGGTAACATCCAAAGTAGCTGCTTAAATTAACTTTCAAGAAAAATAAATATATTGGAAAAATGGGTGTCATGCACCAGTGTTACACTGCCCTCCAAAAGTTTGGAAACACCCCTGATAAAGTGTGATTTTGGACGATATCAACATAAATCCTTATAATTTTTTGGTGCAAATACATTAAAGTAACTTGACATTATCATTGAAGGCCAGCAATAAAACATAATAATGGCAATATATACATGTCAAAGTCAGACATGCCCCTTTGCCAGCTGTGATGCCTGGTTACTGGTTTAAACTTGGCCCAGGTTTTTAAAAGATTTTTGGGTCAGCACACCTTGATACTGTAGCTTCAACAATTGATTGCCAATTCAAAGTCAATGTTTGAATAAACTGACAGCTCGGATGCCCAGATTATGCAGAGCTGTAATAGCTGCTAATGGTGGATATTTTGATGAATCGAAAATTGAAGTTTCTTCTATGTATAAACTGTTTATATAATAAAATATGTTTTCTTAGTTTGTGTTGTCCCTTATCAGTGCAAAATTATCACAAATTAAAAAGGATTCATGCCAATATTGTCCAAAACCCCACTTTTCTAGGGTGTTTCCAAACTTTTGGAGGGCAGTGTATATTAGTATTATCTGAATACTATGATAGTATTTATTAACACTTTGAATTAGAGTTTATTTTTATATTTTAATTTCTCATTTTATTTTTAGTTTAGGTTTGTCATTTTATTTATAATGTTAATTTTTATGTTTCTGTTCAGCTTCTATTTTTGTTTTCATTTCGGTACAAGTACTAAAATTACAAAAACTCTTAAATTCTTCAAACTTATGTAAGTTAATTAAAATGATCTAAGTTAGTTGCCATGGCAACATTTTAGATTTTTAAGTTTATAATGTATTTTATTTTATTTATTTCAGCAATTACCAATAAAAAAAAATGTTTTCGTTTAATAACAGCAACACTGTCATGCACATGTTTTGCTTTATTTCATTGTAAGCTGAAGTACTAAAATTAAAACTTTTCAGTTTTTTGCCATGGCAAAAACGTTTCTGTGTATATTTTTTCAGCTTTACTTCAACTGCTATTTTATTATTTTATTTTATTTTGTTTTGACCTGACCGAATTAAAATCTATTCTTTGCATAAATCCAGCTTTATTATCAAACAGTTAGCTTTTTTAGAAGTATATTCCGAATCCACAGGCAGACAGATAGGTTGATCTTTCGATTGATCATGGGAGCTTGTGTTGGTGAAAGCAGCTTGAGGCGGCAGTGGAGTTTAGAGGACAGACTGTGTTCTCTGATGCACCGTTAACATCACACTCACCTAAAATAGACCCATAACATAATAGCACATCTGTCCTAAACCGCCTTACTGCCTTAGCACACACATCATGTGACTTCCTGTATTTTCATTTCATCGGCACCAGGCTCTACGTCTAAAGATTAAAGAATCATCTTGCGGGAAGTGTATAGGATCAAACAGATTTTGTGAGAAGTTGCTCACATGTGCATATCCTTATTTTTATATCTTTATTTATTTCATTTTTGCATGCATATGTGTGTGTGTCAGTGGTAAAATAAGGAAATCAAAAAAAGCTAAATATCTCCGGCTCCAGCCAACACAGCTGACGGAAAGCTATTGAATTTCACTACAGCAAAATCTTTACACACAAATGGTTTTTGACTAGAACGAATGGAAATAAATAGGTGATATGTCACATTTAAAAACTGGCAGTGAGTCGGAGGTTTTGTTTTCTTGTTCCTTTATTCACCTCCAGCAACAGCAGCAGAATAACACAGCAGAGAGAAGCAGCCTGTGCTCTGCAGTGCCTTTGCATGAAAAGTTACATGGTTATTTGAGGTCATATCTTTATCCTGTCATATGGGACATAAACAGAAAAAATTTTAGTTACAAGATAAATTTATTCATGTATCATTAGTGAGAAATAAAGCAGGGCAAGCAAGAGTTTTCATGCCTAATTATTGAAATTCTGATTACTTCTGAAGGCTAGTATCAGAAATCCCATTTGACTTTGGAAATGAGCTCAACCACATGCTTACACAGGACTGCAGTTTATCTTAGGATGGTAATTGGCATTCTCAAAAAGTACCCAGTATGTCCGATTAATAAATTGCCAGTTTATAAATGAATTTCTCTTGGAGCAAGAAACGTAACTCAGCATATGCAGCGTATCACAGAGCCATTACATGACACTGTGAGTTAAGAAATACAGCTGGCCCCATCAAGCCATCCCTGCTAAAAACGCATTCTAGTCCTTCATTAGGCGCTGTGCAAATAAACCGTGACAAGGTAATATATGTGCAATTTCAAAAGGCATCAATAATTCAAGGGGAGAGCAGAGGGAAGAACTTCAATGCTGTTCCCTGAGAAATCCTCCGGAGAGGCTTTGCAGACTGCACATTTCATAAAGACAAAATGAGGGGTGGAGAAAACTCTTTATGTAGCATGTTTTTTTCACTGGAGAAAAAGTGTAAATGCTTAATGTACCCAAGCTGAAATGTTTCTGAGCGATGCTTGATGGACCAGGTGATTAAATGGTGAGATTTTCCAGCTCTGAAATGCATTGTCCAAAGTAACAGCCATTTCACAAAATTACAATAATAATCGTTAGCCGCAGCATTTTTCCCCACAGGAAATAATAATGCTTAGAATTTGACAAGCGCTATAAATAGTGCAATATTGCCATCTTGTGTCTCCTTCTCAGACAGCTGCTGGTAACCTTACCTCAGTAAAAATATTATTTTACTAGTTTGCTTTGGCATATGTTTAAATATATTTTTCTTAAATGTACACTGCCCTCCAAAAGTTTGGAAACGCCCTAGAAAAGTAGGGTTTTGGACAATATTGGCATGAATCCTTTTTAATTTGTGATAATTTTGCACTGATAAGGGACAACACAAACTAAGAAAACATATTTTAATACATAACCAGTTTATACATAGAAAAAACAAAAATTTTCGATTCATCAAAATATCCACCATTAGCAGCTATTACAGCTCTGCATAATCTGGGCATCCGAGCTGTCAGTTTATTCAAACATTGACTTTGAATTGGCAATCAATTGTTGAAGCTACGGTATCAAGGTGTGCTGACCCAAAAATCTTTTAAACACCTGGGCCAAGTTTAAACCAGTAACCAGGCATCACAGCTGGCAAAGGGGCATGTCTGACTTTGACATGTATATATTTCCATTATTATGTTTTATTGCTGGCCTTCAATGATAATGTCAAGTTACTTTAATGTATTTGCACCAAAAAATGATAAGTATTTATGTCAATATCGTCCAAAACCACACTTGGGGTGGCAGGGGTGTTTCCAAACTTTTTGAGGGCAGTGTATATTGAAATTTTATTAAATATTTTTGCTATTTCTTTACAGCTGTCAACATCACTCGGCCCAGGTTTAGTGGACTTGATGAATTTGGATACTCATCCTATGTGGCTTATCCTTCTATTCCCAGTATGGGTCACTTTTATGAATTCCACTTGAAGCTCACCTTTGCCAATAATGTCTCCGCTTTGAGAAACAACCTCATTCTCTTTTCTGGGCAAAAGGGACAAGGTGAGTCAAAATGGGAATATTGTCTTATTCCTTTATATTTGCTACTCCATCTTTCTTTATTCACTTTGATTTCAGCACATCCCTCAGTGCTATCAGTGAAAAATATAGCTGGATTCATAGTAGTTTGCCTGTAAACGTTTTCCCAGCATTAGATGAGGTCATGTTAGAAGAAGTGAGGTTCAGAAATAGTATCGCTCAACTAGGAGATATTAATGGAGCAGCTGCTGTAAAATGTGCTGTAAGTGTAAGTCCAGGACCCAACAGCAGAGACCATTTATCTGTGCACACGACGGGGCGATGATTTTTATTAGCTGCCATAAGGGAAAGATCTGTTATATATGAGGTCTCTAAAGAATCTCAGATAATGGAGGAGAACTCTTAAACATAGGCTGTAAAGAAAAGGATGTAAATATTTTGTTATATAATAAATACAGGAAATGCAGACTTCTTTACCAATAAAAACATTTGAATATCTTTAAATTATAGATAAATCTGAATAATAATAATGTGTAATAATTTATAATAAATCATTATTAATTTAATAATGTTATAATTATATAAATGGATATAAAAATGTCTTGCTTAACAGCTAAAAATTGTTTAATATTTTTTTATTATAATTATATAAATTTATATTATAAAGATATTAAGAGTGGGTTTTTTCAGAGAATACTGTATATCAAATTTTAAGCCAAAAATCCAATCTTATTAAAAAAAAACTTTTGGAAATATTTTATGAAGCATCTTTGTAAAATTGTGCTCCTAAAACAAATAAGACAAATTGAAAACAACACAAAAAAAACTGATTAAGAAAATTATTGTATGCAGAGTGACAGGCTTTTTTGTTAAATGTAGAAATGTTTATTTATAATAAAAACCAACAAATCAGCTTCCTGTTGAAAATGGCGTTAAGAAGAAGAGCTGTCGTTTCGAGAGACACAGCATCTCGGTCAAATTTCCTCATGCCTTGATTTCCTCCGCCACCATCTGCAATTTATTTTAAGGTCAGTTTCAGTGGCTGCTAACTGACACGTCACTGCTACGAACATGTTTAATCAAAAGACAGGCAGCTGAATAAAAGCGTAAGGGGGTATGAATCTTCCTCAGTTCAGCGAGTGTCTCTCGGGATTATAGTTTAGGATGATTCATCGAGGGAAAGAGAGAAGAGGACAGCGCTGTGAATAATGAAGCAATTGTCAAGGGAGCCGTGCAGCACAGTGGAGGACAAAATCAAAAAGAAGGAATCAGAGAGGATGAGAAGGCAGCTATTCACATGATAATTGGCCAGATAAATTGGAGCGTTAGATCCATCAGCTCAAAAGAAAAATAAATTACATTTTATAGATGGCCGGATTGACCTGGACCACCAGTGAAAATGCTTCAATTTGACATACTTTTCTAATTTATTACTTTTTGCATAGTAATTGAGTGATTAGTGACCACATCAAAATTAGTGATTCATTTTACTTCATGCATTTTTCAAAACCCTAAATCGGTTTATTTCCAGGTTTAAACTGACGAGAGAAAAAAAATCCCAGATTTCCAATATGTTCTCAGACTTTTAGTCCCCACTCAATGTGTTAATTGGATTCTGTGTGTTATTGTTTTTATGAAGGCATCAGTGGAGACGACTTCTTCGCACTGGGGGTGCGGAACGGCAGGATTGTTCATAAGTATAATCTCGGCTCGGGTTTGGCGACAATTATCAGCGAGCGCATGAATCCGAGGATCAACATTCACACAGTGCACTTTGGAAGATATCTGAGAAATGGATGGCTGAAGGTGTGTTTTATATTTGCACTATTAAGTAATAGTTATATATGGACTTGGCTTCATGGAAAGCAAAGGTTGGTCTGACCTACTCAATGCTAATTTTGTTTTATTATTAGATAGACTACCATTCAAAAGTTGGGTCCTTTTTTTATACTTTTATTCAGTGCAAAGATGCATTAAATTGATAAAGTGTTTGTAAAGATTTTTTGTATAGTGTTGCAAAACATTTCAAATAAATTCTGGAGCTTTGTAGTCATCAAAGAATCCTGGGGGAAAAAAATTATTATAAAAAATATAGTAAATATTTTGCTATATAATGATTAGCTATAACAATAAATTGGTACTTGTGTACAATTAAAAGTGTTTAAACATCTTTAAATTATTACAAATTTCATAATAATAATTTTGTATAAATAATTCAATAAATATTACAATAAATATAAAAATAGTCATTATTGTAGAAATAAAATTACCAGTAAAAATTGTTTTAAAATGAAAAATTACTTGAAGTATATTATAGAAATATTTCAACCCATTTCGGTGCGTGTCTCTTTAAATGATATTGAGCTACTGCTCACCCCACCCATCTCTTCTGTTTTATGTGTATTCTGTGGCTCGTTGTCAAAAACAAAACTAATCCACTGTGTCCTCAGTGGCTCTGATGTCAGGAGAAAATGAAGACTCACTTTTACATCCAACTACAAAACACCTGCATTGATTATATGAGACATTGCTGTCGCTACAGCTGCTTGAGTGAGGAGAAAATGCCGGACATCATATAGCTGGCTGAGGGTGGGAATATGCTAATACGGGACAGTCTGTCGTGGGTGGGGCCTGAGCACTATGACATCATACTGCTCAGAAAATCAAAATAATTGAGACTGTTTAGGTTGTTTGGGGATTTAAAAAAAAAAAGGAGCGATTTTATCAGTTGTAGGGTGGTTGTGTCCACACACTGCTAAGACACAATGTAAAAGTGAATTTTGCATCTGATGTCCCCTTTAACGATCAATTTTGCTTCTCAAATAAACACGTCGTTTTAAAAGATATTGTTACTTGAAAACAATATGAAAGTACTCTGTAAAAAAAGGGTTTTCTGCCACTTACATAGTGATTTGAAGATGTAAATACCATTTTAAAATAATAATTCCTATTTGTTTGAAATGCAAGACAAAGCCAATAAACAGGTTCATATGAAGCAAAAAGAAATGACTGGGGATGGAAATTCAAAGGGTTTTCTTGTTCTGAGTGACTGATTTTGACTCTCAGCTGTTGTCACGTTGGTTTGTTCTTTTCTGAACAGGTTGATGGGCAGAAGAGAAGGATGGGTACATCCCCTGGACCACTGGTGGGCTTGAACACCTTTAGTCAACTTTATGTGGGTGGATATGAAGAATACACACCTGAGCTATTGCCTGCTGGCTCTCGATTCCAGAGCAGCTTTCAAGGTAGAGTGTTATTTCCTGTTTTTCATTATGGTCTTGTTTGATGTCTTGATTCAGATCGTCAGCTCATGATGAAATCAGTCTTTCTTACTTGGATCATCTGTGAAGTGATGTGTGAAGAGAGTGAGGTGCGTGAATTGATCTTCTGCTTATTTAATGAACATCTGTAGCTCTGATGGGACCCTTAACCTTGTGTATAATATGTGTGCAATCATTCATCGTGAAGCTTTATTAAAACATACATTTTAGTGCTAACAAAATATGGTGTTTGCAGGTCAGCATTATCATTCTGAGAGCAATTGCCTGTAAAAATTTAACAACTATTGATCTGTCAAAAGTTTAGACACACCTACTTTATGAAATGAAGCAGTGAAATAACACAAATGGAAGTATGGGAATTATGTATTGACCAAACAAATCATATAAATTATATTCTTCCGTTTTTTTAAACATTTAAAACTTTAGCTTTGTAAAGAAATTTACTAAATTAATTAAAGAAACAGTCCACCCAAAAAAAGAAAATTTGCTGAACATTTACTCACCCTCAGGCTATCCAAGATTCAGATGAGTTTTTCAATCAGATTGGAAGAAATTTAGCATTATATCTCTTGCTCACCAATGGATCCTCTACAGTGAATGGGTGCCGTCAGAATGAGAGTCCAAACAGCTGATAAAAACATGACAATAACCCACACAACTCCAGTCCATGAGTTAACCAGTGAGCGCAAATTTTCATTTTTGGGTGAGCTATTCCTTTAAGGATTCACCTTTAAAGAAAGCTGATAGGATTTCAGATTAAGTTCTTTCTGTCCAAACGTCTGACTGGTAGTGTATGTTTTATCTTTAATCTCTGTCATCTTATTACACAGCATTCCATAACAGCTGTGAATCACAGTGAGGAGAGTAGGATGCAGTGTATCTTCTGTCTCGGGCTCTGGATGCTTTACAGTCAATGGGCCTCATTCATAAAACACGAGCAGAACAATTTTCTCTGTATATCCTTCATAAATCTGTTCTCACATAAACTGTTGCATTTCCTGCAGAGTTGAATTGAGACATTCTGTTCCAGAACACCAGAGTATCTGTCTGGGATTTAATTAAAATATGTTTTTAATTGGCCATCGACTGCAGCCTCGTTGAAATTCTGTGGAATGAATGATCTTAAGCACAACATCATGAAAACATATTTGAACTGATTCCTCCCAGCCACTGCATGTCTTATTTAGTCCATTTGTTATGCTCTAGATTCAATACAAGTTATTCTCTATTAACGCATAACATAATTTCGACTCATCCCTCAGTTTACAGTAATTCACTTACAATGGAAGTCTACTGGGCAAAATAAAATATAGTTTCAGAAAAGCTATCTTGGGGCATATTCAACCTCAAATTACATTGCTGAATCTGCTTGATTATGATTTTAAATGGTTATTGACTGACTATTTAACTATCATCTGAATTTAATACCCACCTATGAATATATGAACTGATCTTATGGAGCTCAAGTCACTTGATATTCATAACACTCATCTGTATCTGCCACTTACTGCATATTTAAATTATTCTTTCTGTTTATTTGAAAAAGAGGAACAGAATATATTTTTCTTTTTCACCACGAAAGCTCAAGCTCATGGGCTTGTATATATTTTCTCTGTCTCTCCTTCTCCCTGATGGCTTTCCCAAAAATAATCACACACTTTGTCAACACCATGTTATTTTTTCTTGTTGTTTCTGTAGAGAGCCTTGTGCCAGAATTAGATGCTTGTATTATGAATTTTCAGGAAGGCACAAATGTTTCCTCTTTCTGAATGCTACATTTACTAGTCTTTTAGAAAAAGGCATCTGAGGCTGATGCTCAATGGATTGGTTTGGGGTCAGTAAGTTTGTTAGTTTTTTTGTTTTTTATGTTTTTGAAGGAAGTCTATTCTTTCAAAGTTTATTTGATCAAATATCTGCATTTATTTGAGCAAAAATACAGTAAAAACTAATATTGTAAAACATTATTAAAATTATTATTTTCTATTTTAATATATAAAATTTTTTAATTTATTCCTTCATTTATTTGATCAGAAGTAAAAGCAGTAATGTTTTATAATATGATTAAAATACCTATTTTCTATTTTATTACACAATTTAAAAAACTAATTTATTCCTGTGAAGGATAAGTTGAATTTTCAGCAGTCATCGGTCTTCAGTGTCACATGCTCTTTTAGAAATCATTTTGATATGCTGATTTGGTGCTCAAGAAACTTATTATCATCAATGATGAAAAAAGTTATTAATATTTTTGTGGAAACATGGAACTCTTTGAGAAAGTTCAAAAGAACAGTATTTATTTGAAACATTTTTCTAACTATAGAAAAGACTTCACTTTTGATTAATTTAATGCATTCTTGCTGAATAAAAATATTAATTTCTTTAAAATATATATATATTTGACCCCAAACTTTTGATGCTGTATATGCTGACTTTGGATACTGTGTATTTCACTCTATTCCTCACACAATGCTATCATATGGCTCATATCAGAAAACTTAAAGACATAAAGACTGTTTTCAAAGTGGTTTTTAGTGTTTTGCTTTGCTTTTTGTTTTTTTGTTTTCTCCTTTTAGGAGCTATACAGCCCCTGGTCACCATGAACATGAGAGTGAGTAAATAATGCCAGGATTTTCTCTCTGTCTTTGACTTTAAAGGCTGCATTTTCGATCTGCTGTTTCGGACGAGACGAGATGGGAAGTTTCATCCTCCAGGAGGGCCAGAGGGCAGGTCAGCGTCAGGACGTAATGTGGGGCAGTGTGGTGTTAACCCGTGCAGTTTGGTCATCTGCCAGAATGGAGGCACCTGTGTGGACTCTGGATCCTCTGTGCAGTAAGACTTCCGCTTCAGAACAAGCACCTGTTTGTGCGCGGGAATGACTGACAAACATTATTAATCATTTGTATTTGGCCTTCCCCTCCAGCTGTCAGTGTGTGTTTGGATGGAAAGGTGCTCTTTGCTCAGAGAAAGTGTCGTTCTGTGATGCTGAGCACATCCCACCACCCTCTTGCGCTCGCGGCGCCACCTGTGTGCCCCTTCCTGATGGATACACATGCCAGTGCCCCCTAGGCTCTGCTGGACTCTTCTGCCAGCAAGGTTAGACCACAATCAATCCCATCTCCACTGCTGGGGGTCCTCAGTAGTGTTCAGACACACATAGTGTAAAAAAGAAAATAAAGATAATAAAATAATAGGTTACAATTTGCAAATTGTATCATTCTGCTTTCTAAAGACCAGAGATTAATGATTTTTGTTTATATATTAACAGCTATATTTTTGGTTCTTTTTAGGTATATAGTAATTATGGGTAGAAAAAACATATTATCCAGTTAATAGATATATAATATAATACAATATAATATAATATATTTACATGCATTTACAATTTTTTATAAATGTGTATGAAAATCTTTTTGAAGATTTCTCTTATTCTCACCAAGGATGCAATAATTTGATCAAAAATATTGTAAAATAGTATGATGCATAAAAATAACTTTTTTACTTCATTGTTTTAAGATGCCATTTATTCCTGTAATGACAAAACTAAATAATGTTAATAATGCTTTTCTAGGATTCTTTAGTGAATAGAAAGCATTTGTCTTTACTGTCACTTTTGATCAATTTAATGTCCTTGCTGAATAAATCTTTTCTTTTCCTTAAAAATAAAATCTCATTGACTCCAAACGTTTGAACGATAATGTGTATATATGTAATTAAAAGATGCTAAAAATAACTTGTTAAAAATAAACTTCTTAAAAATAAAAGTAAAATATTTTTACTCATTATATTTCTCAAAAAAAAAAACACTCCACTGCATGTTCAGTTGTTCACTTTACGAAAGTCAATAAGTTGCTTAAATAAGCTTATTAAAATTCAATGCTTTCAGGGTTCTCTTCATTTCTTTTTCAGCTGTATCTATCACTGATCCTTTCTTCAGTGGGAATCAATCATCTTGGATGTCATTTCCTCCCATCAACATAAGGCACAGAACTCATCTGCAACTGCAGTTTCAAACCCTTTCACCGGAGGGCATCCTGTTCTACACCGCACGCTACTTGAGCAGTCGGGCCGGTAAGACAGCATCTTAATTATGCAAAAGTAAACCGTTTAAGTGTTTATTTAATACATATTCATACGTACTCATGCATATTCATATTTAAGATATGTTCAATAACAAAATGTGCTGTTAATTATCATTTATTCTCTACCCATCCAAGGTGATTTCCTCAGCGTATCCCTATCAGCTGGATTTGTGCAGCTCCGCTATAATCTGGGAAATGAAACTATTGTATTACAGTCTCCAAAAAGTGTAGACGTGACTGGCATGAGGTGGCACACAGTGAAGGCTGGTAGAGAAGGCAACCATGGCTTCCTGATTCTAGACGATGAAGCCGTGACCAGGAACTCTTCGGAGGGCCCGACCACTCTGGATGTCACCACAAATATTTTCATTGGCGGCGTGTCTTCCCTGAACACAGTGTCCCTGGATGCAACAGAGGAGGACCCGGTGGGATTCACCGGTGGCATTCGAGAGGTCATAGTCAACGGGCAGGACCTTGAGCTTACAGAGACAGGTGCACTAGATGGAGCCAATGTTGGCGACTGGGACGGGACGGCGTGTGGATATAAGGTTTGCTTGAACGATGGCTACTGCCATCCAGCAGGTCTTTCTTCATTCAGGTGTATTTGCCCCTCGTTGTGGACCGGTTCACGGTGCCAGCAGTCGGTTCACTGTGTCAACAATCTTTGTCAACACGATTCTCTCTGTGTGCATAACACAACGTCTGCTTCATATTCATGTATATGTTCTTTAGGATGGATTGGGACTTATTGTGATCAAGAAGTTACGATGAGGACTTTAAGGTTTACTGGAAACTCTTATTTGAAATACAAGGATCCGAAGTACAACTCTAGGAATTTGATGTACACCGAGGTGTCATTGAATTTTTCTACTTCAGCAGTGGACGGTTTGATCCTTTGGATGGGGAAAGCAGAGAGTGAAGACGATGATCATCTAGCGGTTGGGCTGCAGGACGGTTATCTGAAGGTTTCGGTCAATCTTGGTGAGAGAACCGCTCTTCCTCTTGTGTATCAAAACACTTTCTGCTGTAATCACTGGAATTACCTGTCTATTACTCACAATCGTACTCTCATCCAGGTCTATGTGAATGAGGAAAGAGTCATTTTTGAAGACATTGACCCCTTTGAGCGGTATGTAGCGGTAAATTATGGGGCGGTGAGTTATTTCGGGGGTTTTGAAATGACAAGAGATGTGGCGTCAGTTACATCTGGTGTATTTACTAAAAGGTTTGATGGGAGTATTAAAGATGTTTTCATGTATCAGGACATCAGAGAGCTGGAGTTTCTACAAAACAGTGAGGGTTTTAATGTCTATCAAGGTGAAGAATAGAAAAAAAGACTGTGCTTATTGTTGATATCTTGATTTTAGGTTTTCATGTCTAGAATATAATTTTTTCCACAAATACATGCTCAATGACACAATCACAGTGCTGTTTTTAAGAGGTGAAATCTGTTGTTTATCACTGGCATGGTAATATAATTCTGCAAGGTGGTAGGAATGATCCGGCATCAGAGGCTTATCAAATGTACAAAAAAAAAAAACACTGCAAAAATATCATCTCAAAATCACCACACAAATGTGTTGAAGGAACGAAATGAAGAGATGAACTCATGATAGCGGGACTGTTATATATTTATGCCTCTTACTGAACTGCCAGTTAATATTTGTCCAGATTTGTTATTCTTATGCCACAATATTCCACTCTGCACTAACACAACTTGAGTATTTTAAAAGGAAAAAATGTATTTGAAATGAGTAAAAAGAGTGACCTTTCTGAATTTATGGATCAACTAATTGTAAAGGATTTTATTCTCAATGTCAAAACAAATGAGGTTTTAAAATGGGGCCTTTTTTTCGATCAAAGGGTCAGAATGTCAAACTGAATGTTTTCATTTCCGAGATACAACGTCTGCTGTTTTTGCTACCCTGTTAGTGAAGTTTAGGATGTCTAAATGCATTTAAAACCATATTCCATGTGTGTCGTTTGAAAAAAATAAAATAAAATCAGGGCGTATACTTGATACAGTTCCATTTCCCATAATGATCAAATGTATAATAATCCTAATATACTACCCCAAAAGTAGTGTTATTTAATTGCTTTATCATTGTTGTGAAATAAACAGTACCATTTGTGTGATCTCAGATGTTTGTTTGTTTTTTTATTGCAATGCATGACAATAAAAAAATGAGCCTCTTTAAGAAACAAAGATTTTAATTTCAGTCGCTTTACTAACAATAAAAACATTTTATTATGAACTGTACATAAACACAATGTGCTGAATATGCACATTTCTGTTGTGTGACAAGCCAAAATGTACAAAGAAATATTTGTCACCTGAACCATAGAAAATACTTAAGAAGCCAAATTTAGAAAAATTAAAACGGAAAAATAAAAAGTGAAGCAAAAGAAGCTGTTCTCATCAACCTTTGCGTACAACAGTAGTTTCATTTTTTTGATTACAACCAGCTGCTTGTGAAGACAATGTTAGTGGGTAACTGTAAAGCCAGGTAGGGAAAATGTACATTTTAAAACAAAACAAATATCCAGAAAAAACACCAACTAAAAATCTCGTACTAGCTGCTTTTCCATATAAAAATCATTTTGCAACTTTATAAATAGTTTTCTTCTACTGTTTGACAGATTTAAGGAAAATGGAGCGGTTTGATGCCAAGATCACGAACGCCTGTCTCTCGAGTCTCTCTTGTGTTTCTCGTAATCAGAATCCCGTCTGTGTTTGTCTCTGTCCCGGTAATGACTGCTGCTGTGGTGCCGCTCTCTCGGTCTGTCGTACCTGTCCTCTTTCGAGTGGTGCTCTTTATGACTGTGACTTCTGTCCCTGTGCTTTTCGCGGTCCTTGTCGTAGTGCCTGCTTTTGTGATGGTGTTTGTCATAGTGGTCTCTATCTCTATTGTCCTTCCTGTAGGTCTCATCGGACCTTCTGGACGGCTTGTCGCCCATGTCGCCATAGGACTTCTCCGAGCCCTTCTCGTCTTTGCTGAGGGGCGAAGAGGTCGGCAAGCTGGACTCGTACGTCAGAGGCGGCGCAGGGAGCGTTTGGGGAGGGACGGTTTGAGGCCAAGGTGGAGCTAGCATGTGAGGATCGCTTTGAGGGAACATCTGTGGAGGAGGTGGACCAGGAGGAAACGGGAAAGGCGGAGGAACCTGGGATTGAAGGGGTAAGAAAGGGACAGGATTGGCTGGAGGAGGATAATATTGGGGATCAGGTGGTCCAGCATGATACGAATGAAAAATGAGGGCTGGATTATATACTTTAGGGTTAAAAGAAGAGGTCCTGGATTGCTTGGGACCTTCGTTTTTCCCAATGGAGGAGATTGTGGTGATGGCTTGGATGTCCTCTATGGCTTTGCTCTCTTGAGGAGGTTGCACCGATGGTTGTTGAGTAACTTTCTTTTCTGAATTACTTTCTGGTTCTTGAGGTTTCAACTCTGTATGTTCAGCTGATGAAGAGGGTGTCTTTAAAATACCAGGAGATGTCTTCAAAGACTTGGTGGGACTTGATACGGTTTCGTTTTTGGGGACAGAGCTAGAGTCATCATTGACAGAATCTTTCAATGCATCCGATGTAGTGGTTTCGCTTGTTTCTTGACTAGCTGGTGCAGCTGTGCTGCCGGACACGGACTCATCTTTGGGTTTAACAGTCGTGAGAGAAGACAGGAAACTCTCTGTTGAAACATCTGCAGGTTTGTCACTCAGAGAAAGAATGACTCCACTCTCTTTCTTTTCTGAGTTGGTCTCCAAACTCGAGCTGGATGGCGCCTGCTCTGTTTTAACAGCTTTGGGGTCTTTTTTCTTGATAATGAAGCGATCAAGTCGATGAGCGGTGGCTGTAGGTTTAGGATGGCTGTCTGCATGGTTTCCATTATCAACAGTTGGAGTCTTGGTTACTGTTGTTGTAGAATCGCTCTTCACAGTTTTGCTCGAAGATGATGCCGCATTTCCAGGCAACTTCAGCACCCCGGGAAGAAAGCGCAAAGAAACATTCTCTTCAGTCTCAGCATCCAATATAGGTTCTTCAACGACGGACTTAATTAAGTCTGCAGTGTCTTTTTTCTGTGTGCTCGCCAGAGCACTGATAAAACTTTGCTCTGCGTCTTGAGCCGCAGGAGCTTTCTGTGGGTAATCGACAAGAGGTTTGCTTTCTGCCAAGAAACTTGGAGCTTCACTGACATCACTTGGCAGGATTACCCCAAAGTCTCTTTTCGGTCTCTGGCGGATGACCAATCCGAGAAGAAGATTGGGACGATTGGTCTCCAGCCCTACAATGTGGAGCGCCACAATTAATATCAATATTTTGTCACAAAATATCATGCGGATCCTACAAATGAACATGCAAAGAAAGTCTTACCTGGACCATCAAACGGAACAATCTGATGGGGAATTTTTTCTGTGGAGCCGAGAGGAATGAGATACATATCTTTAACTTGTTTGCGGTTGTTGGCGACAACACCATATCTTCTTCGGCTGCTAAAATAGGCGTACAACAAAGTATACGAGATCTCATCTTCCTCGGTGTCAGGGGAGAAACGAATAACACATATTTCCTAGGGGAAAAACCGTAAAGTCACAAACAGCAAATACAAATGGTCACTTACAGAGTGTGACAAATCCAAGAATAAATCATTCTCACCTTTGTCCCGGAAGCACGGATTTTCTCAACATAATCCCAGACTATTTGAGGGGAGATTCGTCCACCTACTTGGATGTTGTCCGGCAAATCCTGCAGACACAATGTTTCTAATGTATCAGCTCATGTGTGTAAATGACACATTTAGGATGTTTCAAAATGTCTGATTGCCAATTTACCTGTGTACGGTGGTCCAGTATTCCAGAGACAGGATAAGCTTTTGTTAGAAATCTCGCTACAGCTGGCATAACAACAAAGCCGCTCCACAGACTTTCCAAACTGCTGAGGAAAGTAGCCGAATCTTCTTTGCTACTCAGACTATCTGACCTATTAAAGCAAAAATTTCATAATGTCATTTAAAATCTTGTTTTAAAACATGGGATTGCTTAAATGTAACACTGGACCACAACACCAGTCATAAGGGTCAATTTTTTGAAATTGTGATTTATATATCATCTAAGCGCTGAATAAATAAGCTTTCCATTAGGGCTGGGCGATATATCGCATGCGATATGCATGAGCATCTCGTCAGTAAAGCCGGTTCCTTGATTAGCGCTAAATCTCCATCACCTTGTTTTCAAATGGAGTGGCATTTAATACACAGAGCCGTAGTTCACTGACAAGCTACGCAAAAATAGCGTTCATTATCGAAGGCGATATATCAGGATAGGACAATAAAAGACAACTGGGATTAAGATACAAATCATTTGCTTAATCAGGAATCTTACCTGGATTCGGGCAAAAAATTGAGGAGACCTTCCTCCATGGCTCTTAAAGACAGATCGTCTATCAGTGCTGATGTTGGTGTAGTTGTGGAGTGCGGAGATTCATCTGTCGTACTAGACTGCCTCCTCACAACTGCTGTAGCCACTTTTACCACCTTTGTAGCAGCTTCCTCTGTAGGTGGAGCCATGCGACCTTCAGAGAAACATCAAAAAAATCATGGTAAGTTAATTGTACCACAAACATTCTGTAACTCTGAAAACTTCACTATTAACTACTTTTGCAACTTTGACAAGTTCTTTTTAACATACGAAGTGGGAGATTCTTAATGGACTTAATTTATCAGACTTTAATTATGATTTTTTTTGTTGTGCAAAAAAGCGATGCTAACTCAAGTAGACCCAGAATACAGTTTAGTTTAGCATGACCCATTTAATTCTTCACTAAAAAAAAAAAAATAATAAATTCAGAACTTTATTTGAAGTCAGAAAAATGTTTTACCTGTGCAGATTTTGCAGTTGAGGTCAAATAGATGAGACTTGTGCAAGTTGGTGGTATCTACAGATTTCTTAGGACTGTCAGCTTTGGTCTCAGGGGGTTTTTCATCAGGCACTTCCGCAGCTTTCGGCACAGGCTCTGGCTGAAAACACAGAGGAAAATTTAGAAAGCAATTTTCATTTCCTTATTGGAAAATATAACAAAGAAGCACAGAATGGAGCATTATGTCTCCCAAATCTCACCTCAACCTCTATGGCCTCTGGTGCCTTGGCAGGCTCCTGATTCTCAATTTCAATTTCCCCTTTATGGGTGATTTTAGTGATAGGACGTCTCTCTACCTCTCTCTGTTCTTTCTCAATCATTTCAATCGTCTGCCAGCAAAAACAGCAATAGGGTTAACAATCAAAACTCTGAATTCAAAATCTGAATGACTATGAAATGATTTTCTGATGGACAAATGAATGTTATTTCCTGCTGTGTATTTTACTTTACTAATGAAGTGAAACACTTTGCAAATGGCATTGTTGTTTAATAAAAAATACATTGTGAGATTTTAGAAATGCAAGACAGCTGTACTAACATGTCGATTCTCTCTTTGTCTCCAAGCAGCCAGTTCCTTAGAGGCCAGCTCTTCTGCAGTCATACGCACCAAATCTGCAGGGGAGACTTCCCCCTTGAGCACTCGCTTGAATAACACCTGCAAAAGAACATTTATTTTCATTAACACTGCATTAGACTTTTAGAAGTGAAGTGAAAATATGTAAACAGTCAAAATATACTGCACAGAGACATAAAATGTCAAATACGAAATCGTATTTTACAATAGCCTATTGTTGCAAGATTGTTTTATCATATGCTACTGAAAAACAATAATTATATTACCAAAAATAATGTTAAATTACTTACATTATTTTTTGCATCTTTCAGATTGAAAGTCAAACTTCTGTATTTATTTTTGTATTTGCTGTCAACACCCTGAAAGAGAGCAAAAAGCTCTTTCTCCGTTCTTCTGGCCAACTCAGCAGGCTTGTCCAATGAAATCTTCATATCGGCCTCCTTCAGTCTGTAAGATAAAAAGATAAACATGGAAGAGAATATGAACAATTTAACTTTACACACTTAATATAAAAAAAGAGGTAGCTTTGTTTCAACAACTTTACTGGTAATCTAGCAAAAACCACATTCACACACCGTTTCAAAAGAATCTCCTCCAGTGAGTCCCGAACACTTCGCCTGATTTGTCCAGTGGACGGTTTCTTTGAGGTCACAGGTGATATTTTCAGTTTCTTCCCCACATGCTTCACACTTGGTCCTGCAAAAATTAAACTCAGAATTATTAATGTATATCATTTTGTATTCATTTACATTTAATAAGGACAAAACAAAAGGAATAATTTTATTAATAAATTGGCAATTAATTTTTTTTAAATAACATTAAATCACTTAAAAATGTTAAATGTAAATACTATATAAAATAACCATTGGAAACATTTATACCCTTTGATGTTGAATCTTCTGACGGTCGTCGTTCTCCAACATCCTATGTTAAAAAATCAATGTAAAAAATAGAATAAATACTACAATATAGCAGTGAAAACTGCAATTTGAGCCAAACAAATTCAAGTGGCTATATCACTGGTAGTTGTATGTGAGTGTACAACACACCTATCCATGTGACACTGAGTGAACGAACTCTAACCCCTTTACACCCATGTGTTAATAATATAGAGAAGCAGATATGTACAAACCCTTTTAAAGAAAGCTGGTGGCTACCACACAAATCAAAAGCTAAATCAGAAAGGGCAGAACAAAATATATATATGTAAATCTGCCATAAGCAATCAGCAAATACTTTAATGCTATAGAGAAAAACAACTTTTGTTTTTGCACTAGGTTGATATAGGACAAATCAGATCCCATGTTCTTTCCAAAAAAGTGTCATATTGTACATTTATATTATTTTTTCCCCCTTGAAGTGCAATTATAATGTTTTAAGTTTTTATATCAGAGTTTTCATTAGTACAAACTCTTAATTCCTTTAATACCCTTTGTTTAATCTGATTTGAGGCAATGACATGCTAATATTAATTTAGCATCCTCTTGTCTTTATGACAATATTAGGCACAAACTCAAGTTTTCACACGATTAAAGTGAAAGTTATTGCTTAACTTCTATACTTTCATTTATGTCAGTTACACAACACTTCAGTAAAAATAAAGATAATTAAAACAACTTTCTTCAAACAATAAATACTTTCTACAACTCTTGATTTTTATGTTGACAAATGCATATATTTTCATCGACTATGCATGTAATCGTATTATTTTGCAGTCTACTACAGGATGGCTTGTTTGCTTACTTTTCGTAAGGGTCGTATTCCACCTGCGGTGACCGACTGCTGGGGTCTCTGTTTTTGCTTAGCAGATAACTTATCATCTGACTGCTCTGTGGCTTGAGCACCGGTTTTCCCATCCTCTTCCGCACAGCATTTCAAGCACACATACTCCTGGTCCTCTTTTTCCATCTGTTGAACTTTAGCCAGATCCAGACCCACACAATCCCCGTGAAACCAGTCATCACAGTGGCTGCAGCCCACCATGAACCTAATCAAATAAACAGACAACAGCAGTGTTGATGAAACTCACAGGTCTAAAGCCCATCACTTTGAGAAAATACATACAGATCTAACATGAGGATTTATGAAGGTAAATGACTTTAAGACCAAGTAAAGAACATTTAAGCAATAAATTGAAGGTACCAATATGTCAATTTGGTCTCTAAACGTAAATGTCTAGGCAGCACACGAGTTGTATTAAAAATACTTTAAAGTTACAACAGATCTAAAATAAAAAAAATAAAAAAACGCTCTTAACCGCTAGAATATAAATAACTGGTGTCACCTTCAGTGGTATTTTTGTCTTATTTTCCATTGAAAATGTTTAAAGATTCTTCAATCAAGATACATGTACTTAAGAAAATTACAGTCATGATTTATGAGAGACTGGTCAACATGAAGTTTATAATTCAAACAAAAACAAATGCCAATGGATGCAAAATCAACAATTCAAAGGGGAAAAAAAGTTTTCATACCCCTTTGGCAGAGGTTTGTTCTTATTTAGGCATCTCAATTCATTTTGTTCAATTTCACAGAAAATGACTTCATATGTTCAGTCTGCATCTCAAGTAAATGCATCTTGATTTAAGGATGTTTAGATTTCTGCATTGGAAAACAAAAACATACAACATAAATGCTTTGACTTTCTGCTCTGATTTAACAGACTTTAAGAGCTTTATAAGAGCCACAGAACCCCTGGTTATAATTGAAATTTTGAACAGGCATGCATTGATTTTAAAATTCTGGCTAATAACTTTTTTTTTTCTTCTGGTATTAAAGTACTCATTGTCTAAATACAATAAAACACTAAGATTATTGAATTTAGAAATCTACAAATGAATTTAGGTACCATAATTTTATATAATGTAGAGTGTGAACAATGGGTATTCATTTTTACTAAAGATTGCATTTAACAGGGTTATTAAATTATTAGTGTTTTTAAAGATTCAGGGCCAGAATTACTAACAGCTTGCACCAGCGCAAACCTTCTTTTGGCATTAAAAACTACTGTCAAGATTTACTAAAGATCCGCAGTGAAAAAATAGCAATTAAAATGGATGGACAGTCATTTCGGCAGCTGACCTAACTTCATATGCATTTGTGAGAGTTTCCCTTTCAGACGCGAAAAATTAGTTGGAGGAGACTATTTAAATGAATCACGCAACATGATTTACTAAGTTCTGCAGTAATTTACTGGTATTTGTGCCATTATCTTATCTAATTTGCTCTGCTTGTTTGCGATCTTATGCTAATTTCCACTGCTCTTGGTAGACTGCATTGTGTTAGATGATGACAAAGGTGATCTAGATCTAAAAACATCTTTAAAATGATACAGAAAATGTATTGACCTATGGCCATTTGAATGAATTTAGAGATAAAAGTTGACATACCGGTTGTTGTGAGGTTTCTTGCATAATCCACAGTGCTTGCTGGGATCCCACACAGTCTCGCTTTCAGGAGGAGGCTCGCCCTCGGCTTCCTTCTTCACCACAGGGGCATTATCAGGGATAAACAGCTGCGGCTCCTCTATCGAGATACTCCTTGAGTTTCTACTCTTGTGTCTTTGCTGGATCTTCTCCGGCTTCCTGATCTTGACCTTCTCTTGCTCCTCTTCTCCTTGGCTGTTTGTCACAGGTGGGTTTGTTTTGTTTACAGGAGTGGGAGGATTTTGTGGCTTTTTCGAAGGGTGAGGAGACTGGACTGACTTGACACCTGGACCAGAATCAGATGACAGTTTTCTGCTGACAGTCGGGGACACCGGGACAGGTGGGTTTCCGGTTTGGTTCGCAGGATGTCCATCTTGAATCTTATGTATTTTTGAGGGTGATTTAGGAGTGCCTGGCCCACCTGGGCGTTTCAAGCCCACCTTAACGGGCTTTCCTTTGAGACTCTCTGGGTGGCCTGTATGTATCTTTTTGTCTCTGGGATGTCTAGATACTTTCTGCATGAACCCTGGCCTGGTGAGATGAGATGGTTTATTTTTGGCAGCAGACAGAGCCTGTTTGTGTTTCAGAAGCTTTTTGACTGCAGGTTGAACCGCCGTGCCATTCTTGTTCCCTGTTTTTTGTGCACTTAGCTTTTGGGTCTTGATTTGGTCATTCCTTTTGGCGTCTGCTGGTGTGGCGTTTTCCACGCTAGGCTTGAGCGACATGGTGCTGTTAGTGTCTTGTACTTCATTAGGGTTCACATATGGCCCAAAATCCATTGGCATGTCATCATTAGTTGACTGGCCAACACTCACTTCCCCAACAACCTCTTGTGCAGAATTAATAGCTTCTTGTGTGCCATCTTCTTGATTTTGTCCCGAATCAAGTGTAAAGCCATCAGCAGCGACACCATCATCCTGGAAGCCCAGAGACTGAAGAGCGCTTGTGCTAAATGATCCAAATGCTTGCGACGGGCCAGGAAGCAGTTCGATTTTATAGCCCCCGACGGTAACAGTTAATCGACGTAACACAACTACTGGATTCATAGAGGAGTCGACCTCATGGACTCCAAAACGACGGTTGAGCAGGGCTTCCCTTTTTGCATCAAGGCTTTTATCTCCACCTGGGTTTCTGCTACATGTTGACTCGGCTGCTTTTCGCGCAGGACCTGGACGCCTGCCTTTAACTCGACCGCGGCTTGCTGAGAGAGAAAAATGGTTTCAATACCCTCACAGTGGCAAAACAGAACAGATGAGCAGTCAAACACAGAAAATGGGCAAACATATTGGTTTCAGAAGACTTTAAACCAAATAATCCTTAGGCTTTATTAATATCCCAATACAGACATTTAAACCATATCAAAGGAGACCAAAAGCAGGGTGAACTGGGAAAAACTGTCAAATTTTTTTTTTCTGTCCAAATAGCGCAAGTCACTCGCAGCATCTTGAGAAAGAGAAAAAACATTAAACATCTTGAATAGATGTCTAATAGTTTTAAACCAAAGTAAAAGTTGCTAAAAGACTTAGACCATCTTAATAAATCACTTATAGAGGACTATATGCACCATTTAAAAAAGTTTTAATGAAAGAAACAAAATATTTTTTTTTTCCTCAGATAGACCGAAGTTTACATATTTAAAATTGTGTTTTTATTTCATTGTAAGAATTAAATTTATTTTTACTTGTAGACTAAAAAATGTTGGACAGCTGCAAACAATCAGTGAACTAATTAGGGTTCATTCTGAACCATTATTGCATGCTGATTCAACAGATTCAAAGCAATCATGTCCATTTTATTATGTGCACCTGTTTGTCTCCTGCCCTGTGGGAAGCTGGACTGACTGTGTTCTCCATCAGATGGACTCTGACTAACACCTGCTGTTGTCATGTCTTGATCTGCAACTGCAAAACACCCATTCAAAGTAGTTAAATTACAAACTTTCTTCTAAATTAGAGCACAAACAGACTTCAAAAGCAACTACTGTACCTGTTGAACTCCCAAGCTTAAAACTGACATCTTCATTTTCTAAGAGATGAAACTGGGTGCTAGCAGATCCAAACATGGGATCTTTGTCACTGAGCATGTTCTTCAGTGAATCTTCAAGTTGGCCGTGACCTGCTTCAAAATCATCACTAGCTTCACATTCCAGATTCTGTCCAAGTAACAAGGAATCATCCAACTGGTCACTGGGAACCAGATGATTGAATGGACCACCAACTATATCCATGAATGCCTGCACTGTATGGTTTGCTCTGGAAGAGTAAAACAGGTAATTGTTATAAGTGTATCTTGAACATCTAATGTTGAGTATTTTGACATAAGTTGGATTGATGACTAATTCCACATATGCTCATTGCTTTGCTGCTTTTGTTAATTAAGTTAATTAATTAACAACAACAAAATTCTTAGTTTGGTATTAAAACAAACCATACAGACTTGGGGTAGACGGGCTAGTTGTCACAGTGGCTTTAAAACAATAACTACTAGCTTTCAAGTCCAAGAAACGAAATCAAGTTATATGCCTATATATACACGTTTAAAAAAACTACTCTAGGAAATATTCACTAAAATAAAGTGACAACTAGCCCCGCTCTCTCCTACTTAAAAGAACTCCGCTACAGAAATGCTTGTCAAATGAATTGGAACAGCAAGTAAAGCATCAAACTGCACCAGTGCATTACAGAAAACAAACACACTGCAAAAAAAATCCATTTGAATTGTTTCAAGTCTTAAATTAAATATTTCGCTTTCACAGTAGACTGGTCAGAGCCACTGGTGTTTTTATTTTGGCTCCAGATCGGCTCACGTGCACAGACAGCTAACATTAGCGCATGCGGCCCTCAGCATTTCACACATTCATTGACTCCCTCTGAACAGAGAAGGCAGCTTTTAAAAACGGCGTTAGTGTTTGAAAAAAAAAAAAATTCGTCGTTTAAGCAAAGCACGGCATTAAAAAGCCTCACAAAACAAACACACCACCAAACGCTTCCGCGGGCCTTTACCAGGCAGCCTGTGTGTGTGTCACCCGCTCACCACACCGAATTAAACTCACTATTATAAACAAGAAGCGTTCGACAGCATTTCCCAAATGTGCACATATATAGTTAGCGCCACATTTTTGCACAAACTCGTCTCGAGTCTGGAGTCGCGTCGCGTGCACCGCAAGAAGGCCTCGCGCTAAACGAACCGAGAGCGTGCACGCCCACTCCGCGCGACGCTACATAAAACACTCACCGCGTTCGTCACTGTGATCGAAGAGCCAGTACATAATGGGAGAAGGACTTGTATTATCGCTTACGTTGTTGGGACGCCATACGGTTTGCCGTTGTCGTTAATGCCACAACCTTTTCCGCTTGAGAACTGCGGTGGGACACAAGTAGTACTTCCTGTTGACCCTCTGAGCCAGCAAACAGTTCGTGATGCGCTGGATCTGTCTGCAGGGGGCAGTGTGATCTAGCTCTAGTCAGTGCTTTACTGGTAGAAGCTAAAGTGTATGGCAGGCCCACAGTTTACTCTACTATGTGGTTGACCTCAAAGAGGTCCTGTGGCTACAAAACAAGACCAAAATCATCAGCCCTCCACCAGCATGTTTGTGCTGATATGCTTGTTAAGTTTTCACCAGATGTGCTGCTGTTCATTGTGACCAAACATCCCCACTTTGGTCTCATCTGTTCAAAGGACATTGTTCAAGTCTTATGATTTGTTCAGATGCAACTTTGCAAACCGAAACTGTGCTCCCATGCTTTTTTTAGATAGATTTCTTCTGGCAAGCCTTCCAAACATGCCATACTTGTTCCATATTTTTCTAACTGTACTATTATGAACTTTATGATTTAACATGTTAACGGAGGACTGTGGAGCCTGCGTTGAAGTTCTTGGGTTGTCTGCCATTTCTCTGAGCATTACATGGTCTGATCTTGGGGTGAATTTGCTGGGATGTCCACTCCTGGGAGGATTGGTGTCTTTTGAATGTATTCCACTTGTGAATAATCACTGTAGAATGATGGACTTAAAATTGTTTGGAAATGGCTGTATTACTCTTCCCAGATTGATGGGAGTAACAATTGCTTCTCTAAGATCATTGCTGATGTCTTACCTCCTTGGCATTGTGTTAACACACACCTGAAGGCTCCAGACCAGCAAACTGTCAAAACATCTGCTTTCATAGAGGTGCTCCCTTGCTGATGATCAGTTAATCAAAGTCATTTGCTTGGCAGTGCCTGACTGCTACTTACCCTCGTAGTTCTTATGGTAACAATAAGGGTGTCCTAATTTTGTCAACCATGGCTTTTCCATTTTGGCTTTATTTTTGTCAAACAAACAATGACACGGTGCAATATGTCATGTTGTTCTACTGTGGTTTTATTTTCCCAATTTTAAGACCTGGGGCCTGTTTCATAAGAGAAGTTTACCATATTAGCCCGGCTTATTTCAGTTAATCTGATTTATTTTGAACCAAATCAACTAACAAGAAGTCAGACTAAAACTGAAATAAGCCTGGTTTATATGGTAAGCTTGTCTTATGACACAGGCCACTGGAAAGAACCAGGCCACATTTGGCTGTGATTGTTAAATAAACTATTGTAAGTAACTGCTTCGTATTTCGGCATTTATAATGGAATTGTTCTAATGCACAAAAGGTTCTTTACAGTGGAAAAAGTTTCTTGAGACAATGAAAACAAGGACTTTTTAAGAACTTGTTGAAAGGTTCTTTTGGGAACCTAATTAGTTATTCTACAGTTTCTCTGTTAAACCCCTAACTTAAATGGGTTCCAAAATTGGATTTTCCCAGTGATTCCATTAAGAAACATTTTTGAAGAACATTTTAAAATTCTGACGAACCATTATCCTCTGTAAAGAATTTTTGTGCAAATGAAGGTTACAGGGATAATAAAGGTTCTTCAAGGAATCATAGATGCCTGACTGTTTCTATAGCAACCGGGACATCTAACTGCAGCTGCTTCAGAAACTTGCCACGGCGCGGCTGATCAGCTCCGGTGGCCGAGGAGCTGTAAAGTGTTAAGAGATACAGTGTAGATCGCATAATACTTGCGCTAGACTGAAGTCAATTATGATTTGCTTTGGTAATGTAAATGTTCTTTGCTCATTTTGAATAACTGAGGAAATGCAACCGTTCAAGAACATGCTTCCTCTCCTGAAAGATTTGTGCATGTCTCTGTCTCCTCCTCTGTCTCCTCTCCTCATTCCTGATATCAAGAATTAACATTTTAACTAGTAAAAACTGAATTGTTGATATCAAGAACTTTTATCCTGAGAAGGAATGTCAAAACGGCTTGCCATAGCAGTGGATTTATTTCTCAGATGCGGGTGACACGGACTCATGTGATTTCCGGGAACTGTGGAGTTCCGGTTTTGTTACGTCATTAGGCTACTTATGCACAAGGGACTTTGTGCCGCAAATGAAACGCTATCCGTGTGCATGAAAACACCGTCACCGTTCTGTACGATCTTTTAAATCATGAAACGCGGTAAGTAGCGCAAAATGTTGCTTTGGTGAATGAGATGTTATGGAAGTGTCATAAATAAGGTAAAACACAACCGCGGGTTCAACTCCGGGTAAAACATATTGCTATATTTAAACAACGAACAGAAAATGAAATCATCATTTTAGACATTAGTTGTCCAAATAGCATTATTTATGAGTTAAAAAGTTTGTATTTTGAAGAAATTATTTTCACACTGCAAACGGTGGGAAAAAGCAAATGGTGTTCAAAGTCGTGGTTAATATTTGAAAAGTAGTAATAGTTATAGTAAATGAAAAGACTAAGACTACAAGTTTCCCAAAAAGGAAAGTATATTACACTCAATAACTGACACAGACGGTCTTTTTACAGTGTAACTGATAGCTGTAGCTGATAGGTCAGTTATGAGTTATGAATGACCTATTTGTGATTTCAGGGATTGATGTTTATATTGTTTGTATTTTCTAAGTGTGTATCACTTTCATAATTTTGCTGGTGTTGTACTTTTAGTTGTACACTTTTCATTAAGTTTTACTTAAATGAATGTCACGTGACCCTTCCTGATTAATTTAAACTGGAAGTATTGGCACAAACTGAATGGAGAGATGAGAATTCAGAGACTCATGTTAGAGCTCCTTACCATTCTGCTGCTGGTTATCAGGCCAAGACGGTAAAAGAGTTAATGTTTGCATATTTCTTTATTTGCACTGATGTCCTTCGAATTGTTTAAAACTGTGTTTTCTTTGTTTGCATGTAGTTTTCACGGTGATCCATAACAGAAAAATAAAACATGGACATCAGTATTTTGGAAGCATGGACTGTTTAATGACCAGCGAGTCGTTACAATATATCAGCAAAAAGTAGCAATTAACCATTTATTGGGTATATTCTAATGCATCTCTCTAATCTTAATCAAATGCAATATTTTTCAACCGGTAACCACTGTAATGAACATTTAAAACACAAACAAAAAAAGAATTTCAATCAAATTTAAGGTTTGTGCAGAGTTTGTTATAAATAAATTCTGTAGTGAATTAATCGGTTTTATCCATTTTCAGGTCTGTTCACCATAATTGGGGTCACGGTTGGGGCAGGTAAATGTGTTCTCAGGATTGTTTGCTTTAAATGAAAGCAAAACACATCAGTTGTACACAAGATAATTATGTTTGTGTCCATTAGTTGGTACGGTTGCATTGGCCACAGTGGCGCTCACCATGGCTGGATTCACCTCTGCTGGTATAGCAGCAGGTTCTCTGGGTGCCAGCATGATGTCTTCAGTAGCCATCGCAAATGGTGGCGGTGTGGCTGCGGGAAGTTTAGTCGCTGTCCTCCAGTCTGCAGGTATTCTTTATTAAAAGTTCACGTGCCTATGTCCATTTTCTATTTTAAGGGAGGTGTTTAGACAAACATAGTTAATCATTTTGTGACTCCTGTGTCATTCCCAAAATGCCCAAGAACATTTTTCAGATTTGTGGTGATTGTTTTCTCTGGTCAGGTGCTGCTGGACTGTCTGCAGGTGCGACAGCAGTTGTGGCATCTGTGGGTGGAGCAGCAGGTGCTGTAATGGGCGGAGTTGCAGATTTGTTATCTCGTTCCAAGAAACCACCTTCTGATGATGATGATGATGATGATGATGACGACGATGGATCTGCAGGAGGGGAAGAGACAGTGATGAATTTGCTGGAGAACAAAGAGCTTATGCCAAAATAAGGACTTCTGTTAAAAACGGATAACAATGTAATTGTGAGCACTTTGTATTTGTGTGCATGTCAAGTTTATGCTTGTGCAGTTGAAATGTGCATGTCCTGTGATTGAAGATAACTTTTTTTTATTTTTTTATTTTTTATTAATCAATTAAAATATTTTGTTGCAAAATTCCAGGGTATCACCTTTCAGTATGAATGCAAGAAATTGTAATTAAAAGGATTTGTGTCCTTGAATAGCATACAGAATTTGGATTTGTCTTCTATTTGAAGTTGGCCTTACTGATTCTGTTAGTTTCCTGTCATACATTAAAGCTGCTTTGAAACAGTCTATATTTTATCAAGCACTATACAGACTTGTTTAGCTGTCATTTGTTGAGTATTTCTGTGTTTATATGTTGCTATTTCAAACTCGTTTGCTACTTGCCATTTTCTTGCCTGCAATCCGGCCAGCACTCGCCATTTCTAGTAAGCAAGTCTTTCACAGCTTCTCTCAGCAATGTTTCTCGTCTGATAACCGTTTTGTCCTTGGGAATTGAAACCTGATGCCAGAAAGCTTGCGCTATCAGCTTGCCCCACTCCTTAAACACCCCAACAGCTGCCTTAGTACAAAACTTATCAACACCATCTTCATACCCACTCTCACCTACCAGTGCCAGACATGGGCCCCTAACAAAAGTCCACGAGAGAAAACTGACCACCTGTGAGATGAAATGCTTGAGGAGAGCAGTCAACAAGACCAGACAGGATCAGGAATGAAGAGATCAGAGACATAGTAGGAACAACATCAGTCCTAAGCTACATCGAGAATCAGAGAATAAAATGGTTTGGCCACCTCATGCGGATGTCAGCAGTTGACAGATGTCTATATCTCCCTGCGACACTCCCGGTATAAGCGGAAGGAAAAAGAAAACAAACAACTGAACTACATAAATTGGTTGGTAGGCAACGCAGTAAGCAAACAACTGATGAATCAGAACAATATGATCTGCCTCCCTCCGATGTTTGTCTAAAGTTCCTTGGACTGGATTTAAATAGATTGGATCAGAATCAAATGACACAGGCAGACCAAGTGACAATGGCATGGCTGAAGTGTGACGTCTGTTTGAGGTTTTGGTTTCGTTTCCTGAAAAGGATACACCCAAAGACCTTTAAATTCCAACCCTCACACATAGGCTAAGCAGACAGTCCAAGGCCGTTTCGGTTGATTTAGGATGGATCTCTGTAAGTAGACAGCTAGCCTACCTGAAAAAACTGCAGAATATTTCATATTTATCAATCGCAGACTAACCTATGTTTGTTTTCTTCTAAGGGACCGTGATCGCAGCTGGCACAGGAGCAGGTAAATAAAATGCTAAATGTCTTTTCACTAGATAGAAGACATGATTTTCAAGTTTTGCTATATTTTATTAGAATCTAAGTTTCTTTTCCACGGTCGGGCCCAACGGTTTTATGTTTCCACCTGTGCTCGGTTCGGCGTTATACTGTACAGTATTCTCAGCAGCTGTGTCTGCAGATGCGTGTGATGCTGCTCAGGATTGTTATCTGGCGACTAGTTTCTCTCTGTAGCAGGCCAAGTGTGTTTTTTGGGCGATCTCATACCCTATATGTAATGACTGACGCGTTTGTCCTCGAGATCTGTTATCAGTATCAGCCCCACTTGGAACTCGAGTGAAACGGGAACGGTTTGGCCCGACGGTGGAAATTGAAAGCGTTTAAGTTTAAACGCAATGAACTGTTGCAATACAAATGTTAACTCAGGCTAACTGATTTAAGTGATTTTTAAATATTTATCCATCTGAGTAAGGTTTTACAAATATGCCATTAATGCCATGTTTCCACTAATAGCCATAACAGTGGTTGCAGCTCCTGCTGTTCTAACGGCGGCAGGTTTCACGGCAGGAGGAATTGCTGCAAGTTCTATTGCCTCCTCTTTGATGTCAGCTGCTGCTGTCGCTAATGGAGGAGGGATCGCAGCTGGATCAGTGGTGGCAGCTCTTCAAGCCGCTGGTGAGTCACATATCTAGAAACCTCTGCTATTGCTTTTTACTTCACTTTTAGTCATTTAGCAGACGCCTTTATCCAAAGCGACTTACAAATAAGAAAAAGTAACTAAAACTAAAAGTAAAAACTCTGTAAATACTATATACACACATTTAAGAAAATAAAGAAATTACATAAAATTGACATGCATACAACATTTCAATACTGAACATTTAAATGAAAACAAAAAAATAAGCTAAAAACAATTCAAAATATTAAAACAACAAAAGGTATGAGTATAATAATGCTTCTAACATAACACTAAGCCAAACGTGTATGTACAGCCACACACATATACATACATATAAAAATAAAATTCAATATATATATTATTTCATTTCCATATAGTATGAAGTACTAAAATTAAATAAAACTAAAAGTGAATAAACAACTTATACAGACATCAACACTGAGCCAAGCACACGTTTTAAAACAACAACGACTTACACATAGTTAGAAATTGTTATAAAAAACTGAAACCGAAGTGAAACAAGTAGTAGGAAAAATAAAAAGCGATACTTATATCCTTTGCCAGTGTACCTGTCCGGTGGAGTCGCATGGTAGAGTCGATGGTCTTTACACTCTTTGGCCTTCACACGAGGAGGGCTTTACACGACCGCTGCCACGGTATAATAACCTTTTTTTTTTATACCCATCTAACAAATCACTATTTGAATTCAGCTGGACCCACTTTCCTGTTTATCACAATTCAGTATTCATTATTGCATTCTGTGAATTTCTTCTTCACTCTGTGCAATTTCAAATGAATTGCGATGAAGCGGGCTGTTTAAGCTATAGACTGTATAGTGTGTTGTTCACACTGGGTTAAAGGACAGGATCCTCACATGCGATAGCCTAGTAGCCGGGACTATTTCTTTATGTTTGCAGACCTGACGTAATGACGCAGTGCCATGCTCGAATTTCCCGCGAAAACCTACCCTTACCGCTTAAATTAGAAAACATCATAATAAGATAACCATTGTGAATCGGGCTAAAGTAAGGCGATAGTTTCGAACACTGGCTGGTTATGTAGGCTATTTGCTCAAATATTGATTTCAGATCATTTTTAACAAAATACAAACATTTCAGACTTTTTTATTTAGGCTATACATAATGCTGAATACATTTGTAATGAATTGTGCACATTAAAGACATCAGGTAACCTACTTGACAAAAATCCACTCTATATTGAATTATTCAGGATCTGTGAATTCAAGTGAAAGCCCTGCATTCATGTATGAATTCTGTTATAGCTCCTGTGGAAATCTCATTTTGAATGATTGGTTTTAAATAATATAATTTGTTTTATCAGGTGCGGCTGGAATCCCTGTTGCAGCTCAGGCTGTCATAGGTGCCATAGGCGGCACTGTGGGTGCAGCTGTGGGTGGACCATTGATATGCAGTGCAGGAGCCACAGGTGAACCCAGTATTCTCTTTTAAGCACTGAATTGGTTTTTGTTTTTAGTTTTATTTTTTCATTATAATTAAGGTTTAATTCTCTTAACTGTATAAGTGCTGTTTAACACTGCCCAAAGCTTTGGTTGAACATCTGTCTATCCAACTAATAAGTAAAATGCTTTATAGCAGTAGCGTCTGTTTCATATGATGTTTTTTTATTTGCTATGGTAGCTCTGGAAACATGTGTGATCAAAACAGGTTCAAACTAATTTCTGTTTTCAAAAAATAGGTGCTGTCGCAAGCGGAGGTGTCATGGGCACTGTGGGAACTGCCGTGAGCTCAGTTGCCAGGCTAATTGGCAACTGCACAGCGTAAATGCCCCAAAAAGCCCTTCAGAAAATTTAAGGATTCATAAAGTCAAACATAGCATTTATCTATTCTACACCTACAAACATGGGCACTATTAAACTGTTTTTAGTATTATAATAATAAATCATCATCATCTTTCTCTTCTGCTGTATTCTGTACTCACAGTAAATTTCCTGGTGTTAAATCAACACCATTGATTTTGGGAATTTTTCTACTTTAAACTTAATGTTTAAGTTAACACACCGCACACATTGTTTGCTCTTATGAAATATTGCTTGTGATGTCTGTATAAAAGCACCTGCTATATAGGTAAATGTAATCATAAAAAAATTGTCTTGGGTAACATTGTACATGAACTTTGTCCTTGGGGAAAAATCTGTAACATTAAGCTGTTTTAATTAAGCTGTTTAACACTTAAATGATTTAAATAAAAAATTGTATGACTAAGCCTGTGTCTTGTATTATCTAAATGCAAACCATACAGAATAATGTTGGCAGTGTCATGATCAGTCTTTAATTGCTTATAACATCAAGTAGGCGTATACCTTGAATGAAGTCATTTTGGATAAATATAGTTGTCAGAATGCTGACAGACTGGTTTTGGATGACAAACGGATAGTCTGAAAGAAACATATGGATAAAAGTGTTGGGACACAACTAATTATTGGTGATTCCATTGTCAAAGGTGTATAAAATCAAGTACCTGCCATGTGGTTAGCATTTGCATTTATTTAAAAAAACAATTTTTCTTCTGAAGAGCTCAGTGAGTTTAAATATGGTACTATGATAGGATGCCACCCTTGCAGTAAGTCAGTTTGTGAAACTTCATCCCTGCCAAACATTCCACAGTCAACTGAAAGTGGTATTAATGTAAAGTAGAAGCCTTTAAGAACAGCAGTAACTCAGTGATGAAGCAGAAGACCACGTAGGTTACTGAGAGTTGAGGCACTGAAGCGCATGATGCTTCGATATTCACATCTGAAGAGTTCCAGCTGAGGGTTTGGCAGATACCAGGAGAATGTTACCTGTCTGACTGCATTGTCCCATCTGTAAAGATCAGTGGAGGAGGGATATTGGTGTTTGGCTAGGCCCCTTACTTCCAGTGAAGGGAAATCATGCCAAGCTTTTAGCTGTTGATCCACTGACAGACAGAGGTGGGGACGGAGAGCTGTGTCAGTTTATTCTGAAGGGTGTCTGTGATGATGGTGTTAAAAGCGGAACTGAAGTCCACAAACAGGATCCTCACATAAGTCCCTGGTCTGTCCAGATGCGGCAGGATGAAGTGCAGTCCCATGTTGACTATCTTATGTTGTTGACTATGTTGTTATCTTATTATTATTAGTAGTAGTTATCATAATAATCATATGTACACTGGCTTCTAGCACAAATAGCTTTACTGTTTACTGCACTCTATTATTCTTCTAATTATTTGTCTATACTAGTGGCTAACGAATTGGTAGTATCTCACATTCAGTCTAGCTTTAGCTTTCAGATATCTTTTTTTGTCAATTTTCATATAACATTTTCATTGTTTGCAAACGTTTCTGAGAAATTCTGTTGCTTGGAAAAACACTAAACACAGACACTCATATGCAGGGTTTAAGCAACAGTGTGTGTGTTTCATCTTTCTGGATTTTTTATATATTCAGTAAACTGAGAACGCCCTCTCAAAACAAACAGAAGAGTCATTATATTTACACATGAATACACTGTACACACATATCAATTACACATGCCATGTTCACTCCCACACACACACATATACACAAAAATTAAATCATATATAGTGTGATGACCCATGTGTTATGCGTGTCATCCTTGGGTGACTTGTGCGACTGCTCCGCCTCTCATCTAACTGTTCTCTGATGGGTTCATCGAGGACACCTGCTGTTGGTTTCCTGTCTCGCCTGTCTCGTCCTTTTAAAAGCTGCATGATCACTGGCCTGGGCGTCGGCACTTTGGACCTGGTTTTGTTTGGTTTTGGTTTAACCTTGTTTTATTTTATACATTCAACATTACTATAGTCCATTACATTTGCATGCATTCACTTAACTTTACACTACTGATTCCTGACTGTTACATACATTGTTTTCTTTCTTTGTGCTTTTTCTCTTTGTTAATAAATTGTTTGTTATTTGCACTTTCTTGTGTGTCCCCATTTTTGTTACGTCCTTTTCGAGCCATGGGGCGTAGTATAATCAAACACCACTGATACTCTTAACATGCTTGTTAAATAAATATTTCAAAATTCTGTCATCGCTGACTCACCCTTGTTTAAATGTTTCTTTCTTTTGTGAAACATGAAAAAAAATATTTTAAAGAATGTTGGTGTCCCATTATGCTGGAAAAGACATTGTTCGTCACCAAACTGTTCTTGGATGGTTGGGAGCAGTGGCGCCTCCAGGATTTTTTTTAGGCAGCGGCTATTTGCACTCCGTGATGCTATTTACACTAAGTGCAAATAGCATATTTTGTAGCGATAGATGCTATTTACACCAAGTGAAAATAGCAGTAGTTTTTTAAAGATATGCTATTTACACTAAGTGCAAATTGTTACAGAGGAGGCTCCCGTACTGCCTCCTCCGTCACCAGAATATTAGTCAGTTGCCCTTCGGACTCCATTTCCCATCATCCCTCATACCTGGGACTGATCACGCCACACACCTGCACCTCATCTACACACACACACACACACATATAAGCCACACACTCACTCAGACTCTTTGCGAAGTCTTGATTTGACCCGGCCATCATTTCTGAGCGGTCTACCCGTGTTTGTTTTCTTGGTTTGATCTTGGACTGTTCTCTCGTTACTCTGATTGTTTTGCTGCCTGCCCCAACCTGGATTGTTTTCACTGGACTGTGTTTGTTTGCCGCCTGCTCTGATCTCCCGCCTGTTATTCGACTCTTTGGCTGTGTCCAAATTCAGGGTCTGCATCCTTCGGAGTACTCATTTGAAGGATGTTACGTCACAGCGCCGCGACGAAGGCTGTCCAAATTCGTAGGATCCTTCAAATTAGTGATGTTACGTTCGTGAACGAATCGTTCTTTTTGAACGAATCTTTTAGGTGAACGAATCATTCTCGTTCACGTAATCCATTGACTGAGACTCATATTTCTCGTTCACTGAAACTCCTCCCTCCACCGCAGCGCGCCGCTATTGCGCGCATGCGTAGCTCTGGACCGTTTCCTCTGTCAAAGAATGACTAAACCTCGAGCCAATAGCCTTCGAGTATGATACGAGGACGGAGCATGTGATTTGTTGAATCTAGTGAACGAATACGCCCTTCATTGAGTTGCTTTGAGTTTGAAAGAGTCAAATGAACTGTTACATACATACATCTCGTCTCATTATTACGTTCGTCGTTCGAACAACTGGTTCTTTGTTTTATTTTTTTATTTATCATTTTGTTTTATTTATTTATATTATTGTTGTTTTATGTTTGAACAGTTACATACTTTTAAATAAAAAAATATTTCATTATGTTAGTCATGTCATGCACTTTTGTTTGTTTAAAAACTGTGAAACATAAAAAAATATGGCAGTATTGATTATTTGCATCACGTCATCCCATCTCATTTGCGTCACGTGACTCACGTCAGCAAATAGCATTTCAGCTCGGGTTTAGAAGGGGCATGTAATTGGTTGGATCGAACGAACGAATATAATAGCATCATTGACCGAGATGGCTCTGCTTTGAGTCTGAACGAGAGAGAGATCTCCCGTTCGTGAACGAATTGAACGAACTGGTAGCTATACCCAGTTCGTTGACCGGGTAGGTCGGCCATTCTGTCAATCTAGTTCATCAATCAGCAGAAAGCGGATGCAAAGCACAGGTATCCGTACTGTGCACGCTTGTTTATATTCATATTTTACATACAGAATAACTCCTCGTTTAACATAATCTCAGATTTGAACGTGTAAATCTCTGCCTAAACAATTAAATGTTAACTAGCCTAGTATGCAAACAAATAAAAAAACACTTGTGCTTTGGTCATCCGAAAAGAGTGTAATTTAAAAGATAAAAAGAGTAATGACTTTGATCACTTATTTAGACTTATTTTATTCATTTAATGAGAAGGGCACACTTTTTAATGAAGCCAAATCGGTTTTTATTTTGTAACAAGTAAATACGTTAGTTGAACGGCACATGCTGACGTATTTGTGTAATATGGAAAAATGGTCACTGAACGAGTTAGTGAACGAATCTGAACGAATCATTTTGGTGAACGAACGAAAAATGAACGAGTCTCTGGAAAGAACGAAAATTTCCACCACTACTTCAAATGCGGCCCACAAATACGTCCTCCTTTTCCCCGAATTGGAAGGATGGGTGTGGTGGATCCTTTCCCGTCCTACCTATCCCATAATTCTTTTCGGCAGAGCGTAATGGCGGACGAAGCGAGCGGTAGCGGAGTGGGAGAGGAGTTTCTCTGACAAAACAAGCTAAAGTTTATGCTTCGGCTCAATTAATTTGTAGGAGAAATTAGTAGAATACTTAAAAACAAATAAAAATAGGCTATAATGGCTTTCCTGGATGTGACTGTCTTGTAGTCTGATATAAAAAACTCTCCGACAACGAGCAAAGAAAGTATTTTATTTATTTAATTGCTTTATTTCTTCCAAAAGAATTGAAATGAGGAGAATAACTCTTTGTTTGTCCATTTTCCCGCTTCTTGCTTGGCGCTGTCACGGTTGCTAGGCGACAGGATATGAGCAACGGGTGGGAGGGAACTGAAAGAAGGGTAGGCTGTCCAAATTCACAAACACCGACTTCCGGGTTTTGCGGACGTCGGAGGATCCCTCCTCCTTCAACCGGGTAGGAAGGATCCTAAGGAGGATGCAGACCCTGAATTTGGACACAGCCTTTGTCTCTGTTTTGCCTCTGCTGTTTGACCCTGTACTGCCTGACTAATTCTTAATAAAGCTGCAAATGGATCCAAACCTCTCTGACGTGTCACAACACAAATAGCTATAGATTCTATTTACACTGTTAAAATAGCAAGATTTTCTGCTATTTATACTACTTATTGCAAATAGTGGCATTATCTGCACCTCAGTATTGTCGTACATTATAAAACCATACGCAATAACGTATTGAGTGCAAATTATAGTTTTAATTCAAATTATTAAATGCATGCCACCTTATTGAGACAATAAATCCCTCCCTACACCATTTTTATTTACAATAGATGCCTTTCTGATGCAATATGAGATTTGAAAAGGGAGAAAAAAGTTAGGCAAAAAGAGGGCTCAAACTCGGGTCAATCGCATCGTAAAGCATACTTTTTACCACCTGCGCCACTGAAATTGATGGTACATTGGCTTTAGTGTTGACTAACACAATCACTCGTTACTGGGCGGAGTTAGTGTAAATAGCCTTTGCCAACAAGCCTTTGCACTTAGTGTAAATAGACACTCCGTTTTTTTTTATATAGGGTGGCCGAAAGGGGCCAGTATAAAATGTTAGGGTGGCACAATACAAAAAAGTGTTGCATGCCTAAATCTAGTGGCAGACAATAATTTTTGGTGTTACCATTCATTCTGGGAGCATATAAAGTTATAGGCTTCAAAACATAGGCTATTACTGTTTTCTGTATAGAGCAAAATAGAAAAAAAGTCGCTCTGCAATTCAACTGCAAGTACCCTCATGTTTATTTGAAGTGCAAATTAATTTCAAATGAGAGTAAAAGTAAACAAGAAGCATAGATGTTTAACCCATTACTTCATCAAAACAATTGGTACACTGTTGCAGTAAATGAAGCCCTAAATGTTCTCAGAATTTACAGGCCTTTTGCTGAAGAAGGTGGATATGTCGACTGCCTTCCTCTTCATTTCGATTATTTATCATAAACCCTACATTTGTGTGGAAATATGCTGTCAGTGCTTAATTTACATATTTTCTGTTTCTGTTGTCAGACATAAATTAATAAAATACTACTCGTCTGTCTGGGTAACAAAAACTGTTCTATATATGTGACTTTAAGAGCCAAAGATAGTGCATTAAATGTTGCCCAAATCTGCAGTAATTTACAGATCAACTGATGGAGTAACAGGGCTCTACACTTACTTTTTAGGAGCATGGTCAAAAATTTAGGAGCACCTTCTAATCAATAATTAAAAATTCTGATAAAAAAATTAACTTTCCCATTACGAGGTGATATGTGACTCCTTAAAGTGATTTACACGGAATATGGTTTTTACCTTTGTAATGGCATTTTTCTAACTTTATTAAAAGTATATCATCTTTTAATTATCAATTAAAAAATGTATAAGATTTTTAACATTTATAATTAAAACAATATAATAAAAAGTAGAATAAGAATAAGTTATCAATCAAATTAAATCAGTATTTAAGGAATACATTTGTGACAAGCAATGCCTTTTCCAACATTGGAGCACCTTGCCATAAGGAAAAAGTGATAACTAAGTGGATCAGGGAACAAAACATCGAAATTTGGGTCCATGGAGAGGAAACTCCCCAGACCTTAATCCCATTGAGAATGTGCACTGTAAAAAAAATAATAATAATAATAATTGTTGAGCCAATTTAAAAGTTCAAGGCAACCAGCTTCAGCAGATTTTTGAGTTTTCTCAACTTATTTTTTTAGGAAATGTCTCAACTTTTTGTTGTATAAACTGAAAACAAGACGTTGAGAAAACTCAAAAATCTGCTGAAGCTGGTTGCCTTAAACTTTTAAGTTTGCTCAACTTTTTTTTTTTTTTACAGTGTGGTCAATCCTCAAGAGGAAGGTGGACAAACAAAACTACAAATTCTGACAAACTCCAAGCATAGATTATGCAAGAATAGGCTGTCATCAGTCAGGATGTGGACCAGAAGTTGATTGACAGCATGCCAGGGTGAATTGCAGAGGTCTTGAAAAAGAACGATCAACACTGCAAATACTGAGTCTTTGCATAATCTTAATGTAATTGTCAATAAAAATCCTTTGACAGTTATGAAATACATAGGCCTATAATTATACTGTAGTATACCATAGTAACATCTGACAAAAAGATCTAAAAACACTGAAGCAGCAGACTTTGTGAAAATTAATATTTGTGTCATTGTCTAAACTTCTGGCCACGGCTGTACAACCTGCAATGTTGTCGCCTGCAACACCGCAATCTGACCATCATATGTCACTGTGCACATCTAGTAAGCAAGTCTTTGGCAAAGCGTCTTTCAGCTTTGTTTAGTTGTCCAGTGGCTGTATTGTCTTTGTAATTAAACTACATAAAACGATCGCTATAGGTTACACAGCAAGCAAACAACCGATGAATAACAACACAATGTGTGTGTTTGGCTTGAACTTTCTGCCCTCCTCCAACGATTAGGTTTCGGTTTCCTTTCTCAAAAAGTAGCCGCCCACTGAAGTATTAAGGCAAGCGCTCACATGCAAGAGCATTTAGTGAAGTCGGTTTAAAATGGATCCACGTAAGTAGCCTATATTCTAATAGAACTGTAGAATTTTAAATGTTTGTTTGTCAAAAATTGTTTACTTGTTTTTTCTTTTCCCAAGTTACGCTTATTGGAGCTGGTGTAGGAGCAGGTAAAAATGAAACATTTTTATTGTATTTTCAATCCTATTTTATTTAGTCTAAATCAAGAATATAGATATAAATGTTTTAGTTGCACATTTCAATGGTAATGTGCGCCAGTGTTTCTCACCGGCTTATACTGTGATTGCACCAATAGTCGCAGCAGTGGCTGCAGCTCCTGCTGTTCTATCGGCGGTAGGTTTCACGGCAGGAGGAATTGCTGCAAGTTCTATTGCCTCCTCTTTGATGTCAGCTGCTGCTGTCGCTAATGGAGGAGGGATCGCAGCTGGATCAGTGGTGGCAGCTCTTCAAGCCGCTGGTGAGTCACATATTGGGGGAGACTTTAAACAGTTTAACAACAGTTATTTATGCAGGAGGGCAAATACACAAACCCTTCAACTAACAACTGAATTTATGATATCAGGTGCTGCTGGAGTCCCTTTGGCAGGCCAAGCCATCGTGGGGACTTTGGGAGCCGTGGTGGGTACCGTTGTCAGCATGGCTAGCAACTGTACTGTGTAACTACTTCATCAGTAACTAGGGCTATAGGCTATATCTATCACTCTATGTGTGTATGAGTTCATCTTTTTATACACACCTGCGTTAAGGGTGCTGTTAGCACTGACAATAAAAGAAGAATAAAAAACATATTAGCTCTCTCTATTTCTTTAGCTATCATAAACCAGTTTTGTGTAATTCACTGAGTTACTCTAAGTGTCATTAGGGGAGTTTTGCTGAATAATGAAAAGGGTTTCTCTGATTTCCGCACATTCTGGAACAATAGGCACTATTTTTCATGTGGTCAGCAAACTTATAAGCTATAAGAGAGCTTCTCCGAATGGGTTCTCCACCACGTGTTTCCAGGGTATGGCTTTCCAAAGGTTTCACCTTGTCTGTGTTTGTGTGGACCTGCAGTTATGATATATGTAGGAACTTTGTTTAGTAAACCTAATAAACAATTGAAATAATTTGTATAGTATTTTGTCTTTTGTTTTAAATTAAAGCTTTGTCTATCTGTATATCTGTCTCACTTAATTACAGGGTTCTTCTATGTAACTTTACAATTACAAATCAACAAGTCATGTTAAATGGGGCTCTAACCATTCAATATTTTTTTTACCTAATTTCTGACTCATATTTAGCTAAATAAAGTCCATTATGATTTCATGCCGACTTGAACAAAAAGTGTCTACAATAGAATATGCACATTTTTATATAAGCATGGCTTTATTCACATTACTGACAGATTTTGACAACTAACCCGCTAGTTTGAATGGGTAAGCTATGTGCGTTTGGTTACGCAAATAGTAGAAAATTGTGCTTACATGTGCCAGAACACATGCAATTTACTTAAATTAATAAGCATTTCAAATCTGTTTCAAAACAAAACAAATTGTTAAACTTATTGAGAAACTTAATTTGAGAATTGAGCCGAAGTGATTAAGGAAATTATGTTTACAGCTAGGTTTGTTCAGTATTCAAATCTGTACTTTATTCCAGTTTGTCAAATAAAACACAGTTTTCATTACCCTGTTGACTGTTTATTTTTTTTATTATTAAGTGGCACTTTGGCAACTACATTTTTTTTCTTTCAGATACATCAATATTGGTATTATATATGCCAGTACTAGGACAATCCATTGACAAATTATTTGTTAATGAAACCATTTGCAAATGAAATCACTCTTGAGCATGTACCTGCCTTTGCAGCCAGTTTCCAGCATGAAAGGATGCATTACTTCATTACAAACATGAAAAATACTCAAAATAATTTTTATAAACATCCTTACAGTTGTCCTTACATATAGGACACATGCAGCAAAGAAGGCTTGTGGATTGCTTCAGAAGATCCTCAAGAAGTTGTGTTTAGAAATCCTTGAAGATCTTCTAATGCAATCCACAAACCAAACTGTGGTTGGTTTTAATGTTTAGGAGCAGTTTTAAAATGTTTGAGCTCAATGGAAAGCATTCAGATTGTATGTGTCACCAGTACAAGCAATTACAGACGTGGGAAGAAAACAGAAACAATGGCGGTTGACAATCCACATAAGATCCAATGCTTAAATGCACATACTAGCAGAACAATAACATTAGGCATTTAGTAATAAGGTAATAATGTCGCGATGCCCTATATAGGCTACCCATACCTGCCCTACCCTCCACCCAGTGAAACAAAAGCATAGAAATAGTACTATGCTGATGCAGGCACGCAGTAAAATACATCAGTGTTTAAGAGTGAAAATGAAATGGGTTTCTTTTTTCCCAGATAGCACACACGTCTGCAAAAACCAATTATTTTAAATCATAACAATGTAAACACACACGTCAAATAGACATCTCTGAGATGCAAATATGCTGGGATACATCCAGCAGGCCGTTTTGCACAATCATCATGTTTTCCTGAATGTTTGTTTTGAAAACAATAGCCTCCAGCTTCTGTTACTGAGACAACTTTCTTGATTGTGTCACCAAAGCTAATTTATCTACTTTTGAATTATAGGCTATTAGCCTACCTAGATGCCAGACTTGTTTTTGATTATCTCTCACTTTGTAAAATGTTATTTTTATGAATTGCTCTTTGACAATCATTAATAGAATCGTTAGTACATGCTATTAGCATGATTACTTCAATCTTTATCAAATTCATGTGAAAATAACCCTTATGAAAATATATAGCCTAACTATAGGCTATGGCTTTGAGTTGTTTCTTGATAAGTAATAATTTAGAGTAATTGTATATGCCTACAGAATGTTTAGGAGCAGTTTTAAAATGTTTGAGCTCAATGGAAAGCATTCAGATTGTATGTGTCACCAGTACAAGCAATTACAGACGTGGGAAGAAAACAGAAACAATGGCGGTTGACAATCCACATAAGATCCAATGCTTAAATGCACATACTAGCAGAACAATAACATTAGGCATTTAGTAATAAGGCAATAATGTTGCGATGCCCTATATAGGCTACCCATACCTGCCCTACCCTCCACCCAGTGAAACAAAAGCACAGAAATAGTACTATGCTGATGCAGGCACGCAGTAAAATACATCAGTGTTTAAGAGTGAAAATGAAATGGGTTTCTTTTTTCCCAGATAGCACACACGTCTGCAAAAAACAATTATTTTAAATCATAACAATGTAAACACACACGTCAAATAGACATCTCTGAGATGCAAATATGCTGGGTTACATTCAGCAGGCCGTTTTGCACAATCATCATGTTTTCCTGAATGTTTGTTTTGAAAACAATAGCCTCCAGCTTCTGTTACTGAGACAACTTTCTTGATTGTGTCACCAAAGCTAATTTATCTACTTTTGAATTAGGCTATTAGCCTACCTAGATGCCAGACTTGTTTTTGATTATCTCTCACTTTGTAAAATGTTATTTTTATGAATTGCTCTTTGACAATCATTAATAGAATCGTTAGTACATGCTATTAGCATGATTACTTCAATCTTTATCAAATTCATGTGAAAATAACCCTTATGAAAATATATAGCCTAACTATAGGCTATGGCTTTGAGTTGTTTCTTGATAAGTAATAATTTAGAGTAATTGTATATGCCTACAGAATGTATTGTATTATATCGACAGAATCTTTAAAATTAGTTTATCATCCTCTGATAATAGTTGGTGCCACACAAGTGATGTTTCTACCTCTGCTCTGTGTTTGGGACACTGGCACTTTTCATACATCCGAAACACTAGATGGCAGTAGAACACTTTAATCCTCTTATTAAACACAGCAGCATGTGAGCGAGACGAGAACACAAACAACAATGCTATTTTAAAACATTAGCAATAAAGTCTTTGTGGTGATTACGGGGCAGGATGGATCATTTCAGGGAACCGGTAAAAACAGACTGTGAAGAACTCCTGGGTCGTTTTCAGGCGACAGAGTCAGTTCGGTACGAGCCGTTTGTAGAGATCTGGAGAGAGATGGACTTCAGCAGCATCTTCCAGTGAGTTTGACATCGATGCCAGGCACAGTTTCATGCCAATCCGAATTAAATGAGATTAGAATCATCACGTAAGAGAAATATATAAAGAACATGTGATACTGTGGCAAAACTCATATTTCATTGGCACTTAAAACTCAAAAGTTGATATCTGAAAGCATTTCTTGTTGAAAGTTCGTTTTATTGTATATTATTATTATTATGAACATTACTGGCATGTTTTTATTGTGTGTATGGATGCTTTCGTGCAGGGTTTGATCTTGTATGAGGGGTCCCCATCCCCTATTATGTTTAAAAAGTCATTTATTTCAATTTTCTTCCTTCTCTCTGCAGTGGTAAACAGGAGCCAAATGATAGAAGGCGCTTCGCTCGTCTGATTCTGTCTGTGGTGTCTCCTTACTTTTTCCCTCCCTACACGTTCCAGATCAGAGTGGGGGCCCTTTATCTGCTGTACGGCCTCTTCAACACACAACTCGCCACTCCCAGAGAGAAGGTATGCTGTCACCCAGCATCTAATCATTCTGTCAGCCTTCTGGGTCACTGTTTGTCTTAGTGTTTCTGTTTAGAGTTGTTGTTACTAGGACCTGGGGTTATTCACTCCCATGTCATACCAAAACCTGTACGACTTTTTTTTTTTATTAAGATATTTTTGAGGTTTTTGGTTCTTACAAGTTTTGTTTTAGACCTTGTTGGCTTTTATTGTATGGACAAATCATCAAGATATCTTCTTTATGTTCCAAAGAAAGTCATACAGGTTTTGAATGACATGACAGTAAATGAAAACTCATTTAAAACATATTCTTTTTGAGCGGTTGTCTGTTTCTTTGTGAATGTTCTGCTTTGTAGATCCGCGTTGCTCTGAAGGACTGGAAGGATGTTATGCAGTTTCAGAAGGATGCACTGAATGCTCAACATTACGATGTGGCTTATGTCTTCAGAAAGCTCTTGTCAGATAAAGCTTTCTACTTCACTGCCATGCCCACACCGGTAGGTTAATAAGCTCAGTGCTTGTGTATCTAAACTGGTTGCAAGTCACGGTGTTACAACTAAAGGCTTGAATATACTACACAACTGTCATCCCAGAATTTAGCTGTGATTTGCAGTCTGGAAGAATCAACTCAAAATCAAATTTCTTTCAGACAATTATTCCATCCATTGGAGGATTTCAAACATGATTGATATTTTTAGATTATTTTAGAACACATATTGTTTTCATTTGTCATGTGTCTTTAGTGTAATTTGACCATTTACAAAATGATCAAGCTTATAATGCATTGTGTTATTATTAAATGCCTCTTAGTTTAAGTCCTTTTTTTCAGTCACTTTGATGAATTAGTCCGTTTCATGTGGATGAAGTCCCAGCCTACACTGAATATCCTGTTTCACTCGGATATGTCATGCAGGAGAAGAATGATTAATTACGTAACATGTTGACTTTATTAAGCAGTGTTTTTTCTTTGCTGTGTGTGTCCATTCTGACATAAACCGATTTAACCTGAGGTTTCTGAACTCAGGCCAAAGGTGCTCATTGCACATGTTTACAGCTCAATTTCAGGCTAAAGAGGGAAGATGGAAGGAAGAGGAAAATCTGTGAAGAGTTTGTTGATCCGCCATCACGTCCTCAGGAACTCGTCACCACAGATGTACTAGAGGTGATTCAACATAACAGCTTCAAGAGCTTCATATTGTATTCAAATTTATCTCCTCTAACATTTGTTTTGTTTAAATACATTTCTGAATGTGTGAAAGCTTTTTATAACTGCTCTTTTATGATTAAACTCAGTGCTAAACATGAGCCAGGTTCGACACATGTTGGTCATGTCACTGATCAGTCAAAGACATGATTTAAATATTGATCTTAATGAATTATGGCTATAACAAAACAACATTTTCACTAAAAGTCAGCCTGTAGAAACTGCATCTAATTTGTGATTTTTGAGAGTTTTACATGTACAGTGGTGTGAAAAAGTGTTGGCCCACTTCCTGATTTTGTATTTTTTTGCATGTTTGTCACACTTTAATGTTTCAGATCATCAAACAAATTTAAATATTAATCAAAGATAATGGTTTAGGGGGCAAGCACTTTTTCACACAGGGCCATGTGGGTTTGGATTTAGTTTTCCCTTCATAATAAAAAACAAGTTGTGTTTACTTGTGTTATCTTTGATTAATATTTAAATTTGTTTGATGATCTGAAACATTAAAGTGTGACAAACATGTAAAAAAATTAAAAATCAGGAAGGGGCCAACACTTTTGCACACCACTGTAAATCTGTTTAATTTGACAATTAAAAGTGTGATGAGGAGTTGCTTGTAAATGGGAAGGCTGCTTTGGTTAACAAGTCCATTTGTATTTTTCCGGACCTTAGGAAATTGCAAATATCCATGAGCATTATGAAGGTGTGAAGAAAGCCATTTTCACTGAACCAGACCCAAACCTGAATATTGTACAACAAAACCTGGTTCCCAAACTAAACGGTGCCATCCTCACTTATTCCAGCTGGCAGATGAATCGTGCAGTAAGTTTATTTGTGCTTATGAATCTATGTTGTAGTATTGTTTGTTGTTGAGGAACTAGTGTCTTTAGGAAGTAATTTTTGTTTGTTTTTAAAATAAATTAATGCATTAATTAAGAATGCTTTAAACTGATGACAGTAAAGACATTTATAATATAACAAAAGATTTCCGTTTCAAATAAATGCTGTCCTTTTCAACTTTCTGTTCACGGTTTTCAACAGTACTAGCATTAAGAAATGTAATTAAGAAAAAAGATTGTGTAAATCTTAAATATGTTACATTACATTTACATCTTGGTGAGTTTAATACTTGAGATTTCTAAAAATTTTAACAAATCTTGTGAAAACTTGGCTCCTATCCTGAACTTATTCCTGAATATGTATATAGAAAGTATATGTGTGCGTGTCTAAAGCACAGTGGCGTAACTTTGCTTTGAAAAGTGGTGGGGACACCGCACAAAACGTTTTGCTATTTGTTTATTTAATAACCGAATTTACTTGGGGACTGAGTTCAGAGTTGGAAATGCACTTAATTTCCACACATGCATCACATTCACAAATATGTCTATAAAAATCCAAATAAGAAAAACGTAACATTCACAATGTGGAACAACTTGCTAAAAGGACAACTTGCTAAAAGTAGGTGATCAATGCACGCGCTGCCGCTGAACGAAGAATCAACATTACGTCAAGAGTCAAGACAAGCCCACAAAATGTTTCCTCATCCAATCAAATCATTTAACCAATCCTGAACTACGCAAAACCTTGTGTAAAACATGAATGAGAGTTAATTTGTGTTTGAAATAGTTAAACTACCTTTATTAATTAAATAAATGAAATTGTTTTGACGAATCTTTTTTTATGACGTTTTTATAAAAGCTCTATTTTTTCCTCCCCCACCCCACATGTAAAGGCTAGTTAACGGTAAATGTTGCTACCTATAGCATAAATGTTAAAACATCAACAAAATGTCCAAAAGAAAGCGTGGAAGTGATACAAGAAGCTTTTTAGTGAAGCAGCCACGCACAGTAAAGGCCATTGCACACTGAGTCCGAATTTTTCGTCCGAAATTTTCGCACGTTGAAAAATAAATACGACCTCACGTTGTCAATCACGTTTGCACACTGCCTCCGAAATTGTCGTCCGTCAAAAAAAATCGGATCGGGTTCGATTTTTTTGCGTTTCTCGCATCCGTATAAAGCATTTTGAGATGCTTTGAGAAGGTGTTTTGACCATTCAGAGCCACCGTACAAGCGAAAGCCAAAATCCAAAATGGTGTCAGACAAATTAATACACTTCGTCTTGCAGCACAGAGCACTTTATGACAAACAAATTGCGGAATACAAAGATACAGAATATAAAGAACTGCTGTTGCCTATTTTTTTATGCCTGGCGCGCACCTTTCCGATGCCGCAGTTCGGGGTGTGTGTGTGTCTGTGTGTGTGTCCATACCTCAGACAGTCTCTGTTCAGGATAAATTGGTTCACGGAAATTGGTGGTCTTCTTTTTAATATGTGGATTCAGTATCGCTAGCAAAGTATCAAACTGAGGCACTGACATCCTGAAATAAACTTTGAATCTCTCGGGATAATCCCGCAGCTCTTTGATAAGGAGGTGGAACTCTCCTTCCTCTCTGCCCAATCTAAGGATTGGATGGACCCAATATTTCCTTTTTCTTTTTCTTTTTTTAAAAAGAGAGAGGCCAACAAAATCATCCTCACTGCTTGAAGACATTTTGTATAGTTTTGCGAATTCTTTCGCAACGGATTAATTAAAACGCATTGGACTCAGTGACAATACTTGACGTACTTGACAATACGTCACGATTTACTTACAGTGTGCAAGGTCTCTGTGCGTGACGAATTTTTAAGATTGCGAATGCGAAAAAACGCATGCGAAAATTTCGGACTCAGTGTGCAGAGACCTTAAGACTAAAATACAGTATTAACATTGTAGACTACAAATAAATTTTAAAAGAGGTACAGGATCTGTAGACTAATTAATTATAGGGAAAGGAAACTACATATCCCATGACGCATATCGCGTATCTCGCGATAGTTTCACAACGAGACTTAACATTCATCTTTGAGGATGTTGAAAAGCTTCTGACCGGCGGAAAAATTTGTTAAATTAATGAATTAGATTATGAAGAGTGCCGATTTGTAGATGGTGCTTTTCCTTTAATACATACCTTACGCAATCTATTTTTCAGTTACTTTTTAAAAGTGGTGGGGACAATATCGAGCCTGGTAAAAAGTGGTGGGGACATGTCCCACCCGTCCCACCCGTAAATTACGCCTATGCTAAAGCATGATATATGTTTTGCTTTTGCTTGTTTGTTTTTTCAGACATCTGAGCAGCAGGATGCTGGAGAGGGACCTTCAAATCAAGAAGTACGAGATTAAGTTCAAATTAATATTCATATCTGTCTCTTTAATAGTACATAGTGCTTCAACCCATACTGCAGCATTGTAGCAATCTTGTGATGTTGCAGTACTTTTGTTTTACCAGAGAGATGTGTCATTTACTTTGTGCTTTTTTTCCACCCAAAGTGCTCCAGCAGAGCCCAGCTGTTAGCGTCAATCAAATCCAAATCATATGGACAAGCTGTAGAGGTAAATATCGAAAGCATAAAAGACTGGTCAGATTGTTTGTTAAAACTGTACATAATTAATAACATGAACAAATAAAATAAACACTTTACAAGGCCTTTATAGGTAGATAGATTATTAAGCATAATTCGAATAAGACTGTGCAAATAATTACACTGCTTTCCATCATTTCCCTGTTAGGCTTCCAAGTCCCGACGTCACAGACAGACAGAATTGGTCCCAGCAGCCGGACCAGACATTTCACCAAAGGTGCCATCAAAAAAGAAAAGATTCCCATCACTTAAAACGCGCACTCAGTTACGCTTCAAAACTCAAGGTAAGACCTGCCCACCCAGATAAACTCACCTAGTTACAGTTTGGTTTGTATTGATTGATTATAGCCATTTTTATATGATAGGAAATGAGAGTGAGGGCTCGAATTTGACCCGGCTGTGGTGTTTGAGTGCAGTGAAAGAAGAGATGGAACCAGGTAAGCTAACAGATGGGATTACGTCATGTTGATTAATGTGGCTTAATGTGATTATTAAATTTCAAAAGGCTATGATTTAATTAAATGTGCACTTTTCTAAATAAACACAGGACTGTTGCACATTCTACAAGCTCATGGGTACAGAACAGTTTGCAATCAATTAATACTGTACATTGAATGGATTCACATTTTCTTTCAGGCCGTCTGCAGTTTTTGTTCAGATCTACAATAAAAATTGACCAATATTCTAATATATATGTATATGTGTATATATAGTCGAATCAGTTACCTCCTATCGAAGCATAAAATCTTTGACTACTTGGGGTCACCCCTAATACGCGCGCACACACACGCACACACACACACACACACACACACACACACACACACACATATATATATATATATATATATATATATATATATACGTTTTTTTTTTCTTTTTTCTGAATATAAATGGCTCAAATGTGAGGTTTATCACTCTATAACTTAAAATAATAATACTGGTTTGTCAAAGCCAGTAATATTTAAACTTTAAAGTTGTTTAAATCATCATTTTAAAGTCATTTTGCCCATGCCATTTTATATGTGCCGGTGTTTAAAAGCCTTAAATTGGATTTTAAAATCCTGCAGAGACCCTTGGGTCATTAGATCATGCTAACTAATAATGAAAGAAGAGCCTGTTTGATGCAAGAACTTCACTTTTTGTCTTTTCATTTTAATTCCCTAGAAAAAAAGAAGAAAAAATTCAACTGGAATCCCGACAAGAGTAGCAATCCCACTTAGTATTAAGCAGCACCATCTGGATGAAGTGTGATTGGCGGGCCGCCCAGTGTTAAAAGCTAGTGTGATTTGTGCTTTGAGCTCCAGTTTCATTTGATTTGTTTTATGTAATTTTAAATGATCCTGCTTTGGGGTTAAAAGGGCATTGAATGTAAGTTGCTTTTAAGACAGCTCTTTCTTTTTTTTGTATTTTAGCATTTGGCATCAGAATATGTGGTAGATAAAGCTTTTTGTTTATTGTCCTGTAATAGTTTTTACATTAACATGTTATTAAGCAGCAATTTAAAATGGATAGTTTTTAAATATATTTTGTTGCTTTAAATGTTAATGATTTTATAATTCAGAATGTTTGGCTTTCCCTGTTTTTTCTTTTGTTTTTATATCAGTCCACTTTCTTTCTATTTCGTTCTAACTGAGAAATGAGAGTTGTGTGGTCTTTTATATGCATGTGGTCCAGTTCTTTCTAAACTAAAGGTTTTATTGATGTACTCATTCGGCTGCTTGATTTTAATCAATATCTTTTATCACTTTCAATCCTAGCATTTCTCTCCCTTGCTCATTCGTGCCTCAGCCAAAGTGTGGAGTTGCCTGATCATTTAGATGTGCAGCACAGTCAGGATTGATGTAGTTTGCACCTAATAGGCCGTAGATTTTAAGATGAATTCAATACATCCAAATCATAGTGACTGATTGCACATAAAGATTAGATTTATTTCTCTCTGTGCATGCTGGGAACATGAGACACATAAGCAGTGTAGGGTCAGAGTCGCTGTTTGCTAAATTTGTGCAAACACAGAATGTGTTTTCAACTTCTTTCTTTCCTGGAGATTGGTAGAAAATTATGCTTGCAATATAACAATGCTTCTAAAAATCTTATACTTATTTTTAGCAACTGCAGCAGCTTTGCATGATCTGAGAGTAGATTTATAGTAATTTCAGTTATTTTCAGTCAATTTTAAACTATCAGTGTTGCTCTTCATGATTCAACTGACTCATATTTGCATGTTGTGTAAACACTGCTTTATTTACTTTCTCCTATAACAAAATGTATACATGTATCACAGAAGAATTCAGTCATTTTTGTCATTTTTATAGCGTGTTTTGTTTATAGCTAGTAGTTTATGTTTCTAAAATACCCACAATTATTCTTTTTTTGTTTGTTTACATGTCTCATATTTCATCTAAGCCATGGACTTTGCTGACACTGTTGGTAAACAAGTATACTAATATTCGATCAAATTTGTTGGCACAATTGTTAGTTGTCATTTTTACATTATGAAATTAGTTTACTGCATGTTTGGATCATTATAGTCTTAATAATAGATTTTTTTGTATACATTTTAAGATTGAAAGTCCATCTGGGGAAAAAAAAGTTACAGGCAGCAAATGGTAAAAAGTTTTCAGGACAGATTTATTGTGGTTTTCATTTAACCGAAATAAAAATCAATCCCTAGTACACAAAACTTGAAGAAACACCCTTATATGTGGAAAATGAATATGACATAAACTGATACATAGTCTGGATGAAGGTTCTGGAGGTCATTGCTGCAGAGTGTAGCGAGCGCGCGGCGCGTTCTCGTCCAGTTGCCCGCGTGTCCGTGTGCTCGCCCCCGACAGCAGTGTGTCCCGGTGGGCTTCTCCTCCGTCTCCAGCAGGTTTGAGGGGGACAGACGGACTGATACGTGCAGTAGGACCGGAGCCAAGCCTCTGTGATTATACTTATGAAGAAATCGATCGATATTGATCGATAGGGCGGGTGATTGACAGTGCAACGCCACCATGGCATCAGATAGTAAGTATCGCGTTACTTTAAACGATATTAGAAAGCTTTGAATTCATTCCTGATCAAATATCGTCACACACACTATCAGTTTATTTATTAAAGCTCCTTGGCTGATTTTGCGGCGGGGCTCAGCCATGAATTTTGCCAGCATCATTATCATCATTCATATCATCCCTGGTCCATCTCCTGTACTGTACATGACATTATAACCATTATAACATTATCATTCAGACGATTATAAACACGCCTGGAGAATTTCAAGCGACGTTTTATATAATCCATGTTCTGGCTGTTGCTAGTGTTGCAGTTTATTTCCTCACCCTCTGATTGTTATTGCCTTTGAATATATATATATATATATATATATTAATCATTCTAGTTTTAAAGCACACATTATAATGGCTTAAATGATTTTGATCGTGTTTCTTCCTATACCTTTTATTTAAGTGGCTTTTTAAAATAAATTACTGTCCCTCATACGGCCGTCATTACCATCACACCGATTTGGAGAACAATTCAGTTTTTCAAAAAGAAGAAAAAAAAAATGGTTGGCTTAAACTTTTTTTAATTTGTGTTCCTCTTTTATTATTATTTATAACACACAAAGAAATCCAAAATCAATACACTTACACTAAAATCAGCTTTAATGTTGTTCAAGGCCCTGATCTTTAATACAGCAGATGTAGCATAGATAAATCACAGTATGAAGAAGCCTCATTTTTCAAGATTGTCTCATACGTCCAGCCAACTGAAGAATCACATATCAGTGTCAAGAGGCAGATCGTGCAACTGTGTTTATCATCTAGAAATAAACCTTCAGAAAACATGTTCATTTTTGCCCCTGCTGAAAGGCCATCCATTCTCTAAATCAACTTTGTTAGATCTCCAATGGGAAATGTAGAGCCAAAATACTAAAAATAGTTCAATTAATAAATCATCTATAATTGAAATGTACTGGTTTATTTTGCAGGGAGATCTCGGCTACACATAGGGAGTATTTTACAAGGGTATTTTCTCAAAACTGAATTTTAATATATTTTTTTATAAGAGCTTCTGGTTCAACAAGTCAAAACATCAGAAAAAGGCAGGCTACAGAACTGTCTGGGGCAGTACCCTTTCAAAAGATACTAATGTGTACACCTTAGTTAGCCTAATATGTACCTTTAATGTAGTAATGTACCTCTTACTGGGGTACTGCCCCAGTAACGTCTTTGTACTCTTTTTCTGAAAGTGAAAATCCAATTATATAATGAAGGTGCATTTTAACTTGAACTCTTGCTTTCAGTATAAAGGTATTGTTCATAAATGTCAGATCAGGGCAAGTTGTCATGTGTTGTACGTTTTTGTGTTTCAGTTTCTATTCAAAATAAGAGTTTAATCATTTTTCCACTTTTTGTTGGTTTAAGTTGGCTTGAAAGACATTAGCTTATAATGCATTTGAAAAACAGATATGTTTGTGAGGATTCATTTTTTTACTTTCGATAATATTTAAAAAAAAAAATTTTGTAAACAGCTACGAGAATGCTTTTTGTGCACAAACAAAACAAAAATAACGACTTTATTCAAAAATATGACATGGAAGTGAAGAAATTGTTGAATTATTTTTTTATTTTTTTTATCTTTGCACACAAAAACGTATTCTTGTAGCTTTATAAAATCACGGATGAACCACTAATGTCACAAGGTCTATTTTAACAATGTTCTTACTCCCTTTCAAGGCCTTGTCAGTTGCGTTGCTGTCTATGCAGGGACAGAAAGCTTTCGGATTTCATCAAAAATATCTTACTTTGTGTTCTGAAGATGAACAAAGGTCTTACAGGTTTGGAACGACATGAGGTTAAGTAATTAATGACAGAATTTTCATTTTGGGGTGAACTATCCCTTTAATAGAGTCTGTAGAAACATCTCAAACTGAGACATTGAAAGCATGAAATAGAGATTTGGTTTCCCATTTATGATGGAGTTTAAATTGTTCTCTTATTGATTTCTGCTCTATAGTTGGAGGCCTAATAAATATTTTATTTTAATAATGTATTTACCCTACTATTAATACATAGGCCCAATTGTTTATAACCAGGATGAGATTATAACTCTTTGCCAGAAATATGCAAATTATCTAATTTTTTTTTTATTTTGCATTAGATCACATTATCTCTAATTGCATTTGTTCTATTTTAATCTCTAGTTGGCTCAGATGAAAAAATTACCTATAACCTAACTAGTCTAATGTTTAAAGACCCTGGACCCAGGAGAGACCAGAATCCTACCGTATTCCATTCCGTTCTTGGACTAATAATATTCTCAGACAGTTTCTGGGAAATGGCACCTTTATTTGGTCAGTCATGAAAATTGAGAATCACAAGCCTCTGTTATCAGCCGTTGATTTGTCCTGCAGAGAATGTGCAAGTGTGTTTGAGGTTCATCCAACCCTTCTTTATTTATAGAGTGATTCATTCTCATTCACCTCTGCCTTTATTACAGTATGACAGTGAGAGACAGAGTGATTATATCATCTCAGGTGGTGTGTGTTTTGAAGGAGGAGACAGAAAAGCATTGATCTACATGTAAAACCCTTCTCATCTCTAGAAACACATGTCTAGATGCTCCAGTATTATACAACACAAATCCAGGATACAAAGAATTTTGAATCTTAATCTATGATTTAGGCTCTGGAATTTGTATTTGTACATTATATGGTTGTGAGTGAGCTTAAGGGTACTATTTTGTTGTCATGAATTGGTTTACAAATCACTTTCCAGCAGGTGTATTATACTGGACGAAATAAATATTTGTGCCCTAAGTAGGTTAGATTACATTCAGTTACATTAATGCAATTACATTACCATTCAAAAGTTTGGGGTCGGTAATATTTTCTAATGTTTTTGAAAGAAGAGACTTATGCTCATCAAGGCTACATTTGTATGATACAGTGAAAACAGTATTGTGAAATATTATTACAATATAAAACAACTGTTTTCTGCTTTAATTTACTTAAAAATTTAATTTATTCCTGTGATGGAAAAGCCAAATTTTGATAATTTCATCATTACTCCAGCTCTCAGTGTCACCCGATTCTTCAGAACTCATTCTAATATGTTGATTTGGCGATAAACACTTCTTGTTTTGACAGTTCAAATGGTTCTACTGCCTAATTAATAGAAAGTTCAAAATAACAGCATTTATGCTTATGTTAAAGGAAAACAATTTGCCAACAGTGTAAGATTAAGTTTATAATGTCACCATTTGGCCTGTGAACTTGTGTTCTGCAGCATGTCTTTCTGTCTGTGCAACGTTGTTTACTCGGTTGAACCACTTTTGTTCAGGAATTTAGATTTTGTGGATAAGAAATAAAAGAGTCGGTGCCTTTATGTTTAGAGTATAGTGGATTTTGAGAAGCCTTCAGATGTCAGGAAGGGTGTTAGAGCCTGAGAGGAAGCTTTCTGCAAAAATGGAGAGAGACGACATCCTGTAGCAGTTAACTAATGGCAAACCCTTAATGCTGGCTTTCAAACTTTTTGGCATTAAAAGAAATTACTTTAGGCTTTAAGCACTTTGACTTTTCATTTTTCTTTCATATCTAATAAGCAGTTAAATGTGGAGTGTTTATGCTTGTGTGTTACATTGTCTTTAATTTGAAATAAATTAAATACATATATAAAAGAAAACAAATCACAACAAACAAAATCTTGCTATTTAAGATTTTTCGTTGAGTTTTTCCTCAGTCTAAGCAGGTAGGCTATATGATGCAGTTCAAACAAATAGCCAGTAGATGGAGATGTTTTACTATTTTCAGGCATAACAAGAATTGTATGGCGTTTAAAAAAACAATGTTTTGTTATTGCTTAGAGAGTTTGCCTCTTTCCATCTCCCTATATTTATTTTTTACGTCTTGTTTAGCAACACAAGTCATTTTTGATTCCCTTCTCAGTCATTCTCAGTAAAAAAGCTTCAAAGCTGTCACTGGCGGTACCTTGAGGTACAAAAGCTAAAAGGTACATCTTTGTTCCTTATTGACCCTTAAATGATACGTATAAGTACCTTTAAAATATCTAGTAGTACTTTAAAAATACATAAAGTGTGCATATTAGTAACTTTTAAAAGGGTACCGCCTCAGTGACAGTTTTTAACTTTTTTCTGACAGTGTTGGGTGTACGAGTTAAACATTTAACATTTTTTGGATAATAGTTAGTTAATAATAAGTAATATTTAGAGCTCATATGAACTCTGTGCACTCAAGAACAGAAAATCCATGGCAACATTAAACCGTGTGTGTTTATGTGAACAAAGCCATGCACAAATCACTCCTCAGTCCTCACAGAATGCTTGAGTTGTTTCCTAGGAAACCATCCTGCTCATGCAGTAGAGGTCCATGTGGGTGTGTGTGAATGTGTGTTTCTGTGCTTACAAGGTCAGTGTGTTCTTGCTTGCACATGTAGAAGAGTGCAGAGAGCATGGCCAAGTGTTTGGATATGAAATTCATAGCCCTATGCAGCAGCATGTATCTCACTTGAATCTTAAAGGGATAGTCCACCCAAATTCTGTCATCGTTTTACTCACCTTCATGTCGTTCCAAACCTGACTGACTCTCCCCTGAAAAACATGAAAGGAGATGTTAGGCAGAATGTTCGTGCTGCTCTTTTCTATACAGTGATAGGGAGGTTTTTATAACCATATTTATCTCTGCTTCTGTTTTTCACTTGTTTGTGTGAGTGGTAGTATTTTTCATCGCAGCCACTGACTTGTGCATTTGGCTTGTGTGTGTGTGTGTGTGTGTGTGTGTGGGTGCAGATTAGATGGTTCAGCATAATAGTGTTCAACATCAGCCTTTCATTCAACACACACATGTAAACACTCTCAAACACACACTCAGGAGTGCCTGCCCTCTCAGACTCGGTGAAATATTCACTCTTATGCAACATAATGGTCCATTTTACACTTGAAGTGTTCGCTTCAAAGCACCTTTGATGAATATGTGTTGAATATGAGGCCATGGTTTCTCTGTCTGCTGCAGGGCTGTTCTCCACCAGGCAGAGGTGGTCTATAGTAGTCTATAGTATAGTCAACAAATTCCCTTTTAATGAAAATATATTGCAACTGTAAGCAAAATGACTAATTGATCTTATATATATAAGTTCTATATATATATATTCTATATATGAATATATATATATATAATACATAAACTGGCAAATACATGTAGTTATGATTTATGTTCTGCTGCAACACATGTTTTCAGCAGTGCTGTAATAAATTGCATTAAATTAGCATTTTAGATCACTAAAGACATCTGTGTTCTTTAGACTTCTTTGTGTATATTTTACGGTAGTTTAAAATGTCATTATATAATATATCAGTTATATTAGCAGCAAAAGAATTCGAGAGAAAACATGGTCAGTGGTCTATAGGACTGTTTTTATGTATGCATGTATGTGTGTGTATATATATATATATATATATATATATATATATATAGTATCTCACAGAAGTGAGTACACCCCTCACATTTTTGTAAATATTTTATTATTTGCTACAATGTAAAGTAGTGAGTGTACAGCTTGTATAACAGTGTAAATTTGCTGTCCCCTCAAAATAACTCAACACACAGCCATTAATCTCTAAACCACTGGCCACAAAAGTGAGTACACCCCTAAGTGAAAATGTCCAAATTGGGCCCAGTTAGCCATTTTCTCACCCCGGTGTCATGTGACTCGTTAGTGTTACAAGGTCTCAGGTGTGAAAGGGCAGCAGGTGTGTTAAATTTGGTGTTATCGCTCTCACTGGAAGTTCAACATGGCACCTAATGGCAAAGAACTCTGAGGATCTGAAAAAAAGAATTGTTTCTCTTAGGGCTGTCACGATATTAGATTTTTCACTACACGGTTATTGTGGCCATAAGAATTCACGATATCGATATATCGCAATATCTATAGAAACCTTGGGGGGAAAAAGATATCAGTCAAATTATTTTTTACTTTCTTTATTGAGTTTTTCTTTTTCACCAAACGAACATAAGGATACTGATAAACGCACAAGACTCTGGCTTTCTCTGTCTTCTTTGGAGCTCCTATGAAATAACAAGAGAGAAAATACTGTCAAGTTCAACAATATGATGAATAAATATTAATGGTAACACTTTACAATAAGATGTATTTTGTTAACATTAATGTATTAACTAACAATACATTTATTACACTATTCATCTTTGTTAATGTTAATAAAAATACAGTTCATTGTTCATGTTAGTTCACAGCGTACATGGATAAGTTGGAAGAGAAAGATCAGATGAAGGCTGTAGGTAACCCCTTCTTTTCTTTTCTTTTTTGTCGATTTTATGATTCCTGGACTAAATTACTTAACTGTGAAAAGATAGTGAGAGCTGATGGGGAATATAACCAAATTGCAACCAGAAGCTTTAACTTAGCTTTGGCTTCCTGAAAGGAAAGTACTAGAGATGTTATAAGAGTTGGAAAATCTGATAAAAGACAGATAAATTCATCCAAATAAAATAAATTGTTGAACAAATTTTAAAAAGTATCAAAAATACAAAAATAATTGGCCCCAAACATGCCAACTGAACAGCAGTGCTCAATGTACATACTGTACACACACAGTAGGATTGCAGAACTTGTCCTGAGCATGTATGTCAAGCTGTGTGTGTGTGTGTGTGTGAGAGAGAGAGAGAGAGAGAGAGAGAGAGAAGTACACATTTAAAGAGAAAGAGTACGAATGAATGCTTATGAATGTTTTTTTTTTTTTGGCACTGCAACCAGCTTAACATTTGACAGAGTTTAATGTGACAATGTGGTCGCTCAGTTTTTCAAGATCAGTTTTAATCATGCAACTGTTAATAGATTTGCACAAAGAAATAAAGTGTTACTACGCACAGGCCATATTGATTGCAAATACAAAAATAAGACGAGTAAAGACAACGCGGTACTTTTTAAAATAATCACCCTTTACTTAAATATGTGAACACAGAAAACATTTGTTAACAGGTTAATGTAACATTTCCCATTCTACCTAGTAAAATAATGGCAACTTACTCTGATGAACACGGTTCTTCGAGTAGCTGCGAGCGCTGCGTCGTCTTCTTGTTTGACAGGTGTCAGGGTTAAGGCGCAACCAGGTACTGAGGTTGAAGGGGTGGGTGGTCAGCCTGTCAGTGCTCAGGCCATACGCCGCACACTCCATCAAATTGGTCTGCATGGCTGTTGTCCCAGAAGGAAGCCTCTTCTAAAGATGATGCACAAGAAAGCCTGTAAACAGTTTGCTGAAGATAAGCAGACTAAGGATATGGATTACTGGAACCGTGTCCTGTGGTCTGATGAGACCAAGATAAACTTATTTAGTTCAGATAGTGTCAAGCGTGTGTGGCGGCAACCAGGTGAGGAGTACAAAGACAAGTGTGTCTTGCCTACAGTCATGGTGGTGGGAGTGTCTTGGTTTGGGGCTGCATGAGTGCTACCGGCACTGGGGAGCTACAGTTCATTGAGGGAACCATAAATGCCAACATGTACTGTGACATACTGAAGCAGAGACTGGGCCGCAGGGAAGTATTCCAACATGATAACGACCCCAAAGACACCTCCAAGACAACCACTGCCTTGCCAAAGAAGCTGAGGGTAAAGGTGAAGGACTGGCCAAGCATGTCTCCAGACCTAAACCCTATTGAGCATCTGTGGGGCATCCTCAAAGGTAAGGTGTAGGAGCGCAAGGTCTCTAACATCCACCAGCTCTGTGATGTCATCATGGAGGAGTGAAAGAGGACTCCAGTGGCAACCTGTGAAGCTCTGGTGAACTCCATGCCCAAGAGGGTTAAGGCAGTGCTGGAAAATAATGGTGGCCACACAAAATATTGACACTTTGGGCCCAATTTGGACATTTTCACTTAGGGGTGTACTCACTTTTGTGGCCAGCGGTTTAGACATTAATGGCTGTGTGTTGAGTTATTTTGAGGGGACAGCAAATTTACACTGTTATACAAGCTGTACACTCACTACTTTACATTGTAGCAAAGTGTCATTTCTTCAGTGTTGTCACATGAAAAGATATAATAAAATATTTACAAAAATGTGAGGGGTGTACTCACTTCTGTGAGATACTGTGTGTGTATATATATATATATATATATATATATATATATATATATATATATAGTGTATTAGTGCTGTCAAACGATTAATGTCATTTGTGTAACTAGGGTTTTATACCAGGATGTGTAAAAATGTTAAAGGGTAAAGCTACTCTATAATATTATTGTGGTGGCTGCATTCACCTGTGTGTGGATTGTGTTTGCGTAAGGTTTTGAGGACAAAATGTGGGGGGTGTTGAGGGGGGCGCGAGTGAAATTAGACAAACTTGGGGGGGCGCATGTCCTAAAAGGTTGAAAACCCCTGGAGTAGACCAACCAAATGTTTCCAAAAAGGGAAATTATGTCATTATTTACTCGCCCTCATATTTTTCCAAACCTGCATGACTTTCTGTATTCTGTAGAACAAAAAAGATGAAATGATAAAGAATGTTGAAAACCAAACAGTTTTGTTTCCCACTGACTTTCATTGTATTTTTTGTCCATACAATGGAATTTAATAGGAACCTAAACTATTTGGCCATCTACATTCTTTATAATATCTTCTTTATGTTCCACAGAAGAAAGTCATGTAGGTTTGGAAGGACATGAGGGTGAGTAAATAATGACATAATTTCATTTTTGGGTAGACCATCTCTTTAATGGACAGAAGATATCAGTACTACAGTATACTTTAAATGCTTCTGATCAATGTGTATCTGTGTGTCTGTTCCCTCACCAGTCACTCCCGAGGCGGTGGGCTTCCTGTCAGCTGTGGGCATCTTTGTTGTTTTGTTGGCCATACTCTTCCTCTTTATAAATAAGAAGCTTTGTTTCGCTCGTGTCGGAGGTCTGCCGTGCCTCGAGCAGTACAGCCGGCGCAAAAGAAGAGACCGCGCTGGGATTCACCAGGGTCTCGGTGAGTATTATTGTTCAGGCAAACGTTTTTCGCCGACTTTCTCTTGCTCTTTTTTTTTGCAAAAGGTGCACTTCATTATTAAAATACATTCTCCTATCCAAGATTAATATAATAATAGTCTGTTTGATGACCAATGGCAGACAGAGGGAGTGTTTGGGACCCAATTATCTGCATATTATATGCACTGAACCACACACATGTTTGTGTGCACTGTGGGTCCCTATCTCTATTCATTCCTGGCAAACACACATACACACGCACTCAAATGAGTAAGCCTGCACCTTTTGGTTAGACACACACACACTTGCTCATTACACAGTCAGTATATCAGCTGGGTGTTGGAGGAAGTTCTGCTGTGGTATTTCAAAGTAGCTCCTTTAGTAAACATTCACTTTGTCTGTCTTATGAGATGTCCTGAGTCTACTAGCTAGTTAAATGCCATGCATCAGGTGCTGCTGAACTGGTTCGATTGAAGGTTTGCTATATGTAGATGTAGGTGCAGGGGATCTAAATGGAGTAATAGGTTGTTTTTTGAGGAAGCCATGCTGGTAAGTGTTTGTAGTAGGGATGTACGATATATCAGTACCATATTGGTTATTGGCTGATATTTGAGATTTTTGACATTTGATATTTGACATTTAATTGCGCGTGCTGGGTTTTCATATTTTTACATTTAGAATACCTCTACCATCATCTAACGCTCACTAAAAGTTTATCTTTAGAAACACCAATCATTTAATTACACTGTTAAATGCAGTCTTTGGCAAATTTCATTTGCATACTGTGCATTATAATGTTGTGATGCCTAAATTCACTTGTAACATTTATAACTGACTGACTATTTATTTAGACAAAATAGTAAAGATTTTGAATATTACCCAATTATCAGTTATTGGCCATAAAATAATAATAATAATTGGCTTTTTGGTTTTGGACAGAATTTTAGAACAGTTTAAACTGTACTATTTAGAACAGTTTTCAATAGATAGCTGAAGGCAGTTAACTTTTAGTTAAATTGTACATTTGATGTCTATCTGCTCTGCAAATTATAGTTGTTATTTGCACTATGGAAGTAAATATTCTGTATAAGCTCTGTTGATTTTGTTTTTGAAACAGTAACAACATTAGGGAATTCACTGGGTCTTCTGTGCATCTGAAAATAGATCTTCTTTTGAGCCGTTGTCAAAGGTTTTGGGGAAAACATTTTGAAATCTGATGGAATGGCGGACGTTCCTCATGCAGGTATCCCAGCATTCTCTTCATGGCTCACTCAGATTTCAGATGCTTTCTCCAATGGTTTCCGCCGCCTCGGCCAAAATGGAGCTGTTGACTCTGAGGGCTCAGTGAAAGATGAGAGTTCAGAGGTGGAGCAGAACTTGAGGGTTGTTCATGGATCTGGAGTGGATCCACAGGAGAAGCTGGTGCTGCGAGGTCAGGGCAGTAGGTTTGATTATGCCCCCTCTGTCGAACGTTTGACTCCCATCACCGAAGAGATGGACGAGCTGGAGAGCAGAAGGAGTCTGCTGGCTTCACGCTGCTCTGATGCTGGTAAGATGTAGGTTAGAAGTTGGATTGGTTTATCTTCTTGGTCCATGTTTGAGACTGCTGTCTGTTTGTTTAGTTTAAACATCACTGGTGGTTCTCTTCTTCTCGCTAACTGGTTACATGCTTGCTGTATAAGGTTTTGTTACCTGTTTGTGACTGATAGCTTCATAATTTTAGTGTTTGTTAGGGTCTTAAAATTATTGGTCCTCCTTGCTACAGTAAGTTTTGGGTTGTTCAGTCGACCTAATTTTTAATGTGACAATTAGTATATTAAATGTGCAGGGCTTTATTGGCCAAGTATGTTTACACATACAAGGAATTTGTTAAAATACAATACAAATTTTATTTTTATAGCACATTTAAAACAACTGCCGTTGACCAAAGTGCTTTCCAGCATCATTACATAGTCACAAAAACAAAATTCAACATTAATTCAACATTAAAATGTAAAACCTGATCCCTCTAATCGACTCCAAAAGCTCTACTAAAAAGGTACGATTTCAATCTAGACTTAAAAGCATCCACAGATGGGGAAGATTTCATATGCATTGGGAGAGGGTTCCATAAACGGGGAGCAGCCACTGAAAAGGCCCTCTCACCCTTAGTTTTTAATCTCGTTTTTGGAACATAAAGAATCATCTGCTTTGAAGATCTCAAGTTTCTTGAATTTTGATAAGGAATTAAAAGGTCAGCAATATATTTTGGGGAAATGCAATGCCAAATTCTACAGGAAACCAGTGTAAAGAAACCAAGATATATTTGTTATAGTGACATAAGCTCCACAGTGCAACAGAATGACAGCAACAGGACAGAGATATTAAAAGAATAATACACAAATATCCAAATAGGCAATGTACAAAACAGCAAAAACACAATATATAATATAGACAATTATGTGTGTATAGGTCTGTTATGTGCAAATTTTAAATGAAAAAAATAAATACAAAATAAGTATGTGTGGTGAATAATGTATAATAGAGTTGTGTGTTCCATGTTTATTGTCAAGTGTTCATGATTCTAAAATTTTCATGCTTAATTTTAAAGTGCCCCAATTATGCCTTTTCGAATATTACCTTTCATGCAGTGTGTCGTGTAGCAGTATGTGAACATAAACTTTTTGCAAAGTTGTGAAGTGCACGATAAATGAAGTTATTGTATATCAGATAAAAGAGTCGACTCGCAATCGCCTAAACGAGTCAGGAATTCGAATCTTATTCTGTTACGGCTGTACGTCACGAAGTAACACATTTGCATAATGTCCGCCCATGGGCTGTCATCCTCGCTGTACGCGGTAGACCAATCACAAAGGACTGCGCCATCTGACCAATCACAGCAGTGAGGGTTCACGGAAAGGAGGGTTTAGAGGGACTGATTCTTCGAAGTGCTTCGCAAGAGTCGTTTAGGAATAATTTAGAAATTAGGTCAAATTAAAGCTATTTTTTGAGAAAAATAAACTGTTTTTTTTTACCTTGGATGCATTTAAACCTGTTTTAGGACACTCATAAAACAATATTAGCAACCTTAAAAATGGCATAATAATGGCATTAAACATTACATGGCCTGGCACCTCATAAACACACCGAATTGTTGCATCCATACACTCCTAGTCGTAGATTTCACTCCTCTCAGTCAAGCTTCAAACACATCTGAGATCTATGGGTGACAAGGATTTCTCTTTCTATGCCCCTGTCCTTTGGAATTCTCTGCCTCTTGAACTTAGGGGAGTTCAGAATTATGATGGTTTTAAATATATATATATATATATATATATATATATATATATATATATATATATATATATATATATATATATATATAGGTCTGAGCTGGAAAGTTTCTTAAGTTCACATTAATTCACCAAAAAAAAAAAGAAGAAAATGAAATATAGGTATGTCTGTCATGTAGTAAATTAATCTTTTGAGCATATTATTGAAATTTCTATATGTTAATTAATTCATATTAAGTCATAAAACAGTACATTTTCATTCAAAATGTATTTAGAAATTTAATGATTTTAAAGTTTCTTCTTTTTTTCTGTACAGAGTCAGAGAGGTAAACTTGGTTTAATGTATGTTCTATACAAAATGTCCATGAGTTGGACTCTACAAGGACGTTTGTTTTGAAGAGTTCTTTGCTGCAGTTATTTATGAGCTGTTCTGTTTGGAATGGCACAGCTGTTATGATTGTTCTCTTTTCAGATTCCCTGCGTAGGTATCATTTATGTCATATGGAACGCACTCAGTGTGTACATTGAGGAAAACACTTCACAGTGAGGGACTGGTAACCATGGCAACCTCCTATGTTGCTCCTTACATAGCCACTTGGCCTAATTTGATGTATGTGAGTGGTGTAAATGGTGCTTGCTAAGGCAGTTATCACTATTAATATTGCATAAACATTTTTAGAAAGATTTTTCAAAGATTTTTTTTTAGAAAGAATTTAGTACTTTTTTTAAAAACTCAAAAATCTGCTGAAGCTGGTTGCTTTAAATTTTTGTAGTATAGGAATGGTAATGGCATGGCAATGGTAATTGCCCAGAGCAACCACATAGCAATGCACTTGGAATTATGGCTGGTAGGCCTGTATTGGTCCATATTCTTTCATTTTCTCTGCATTTATCTTTGCCTAAATATTTGTAACTTTTTTTATTTGCCCCTTTTTTGTCCATCTTTCCCCATTTGTGTGTCTGCAGTGAATAGTTATGGTGATGACGGTGAGATTTCCAGCTCATCAGGGAGCGATGATGAGTTAGCGAAGCAGTTTGAGATCTCGGTTTCCCGCTCACAAAGCTTCCATTCAGGGGTTACGGAGATCAACACCCAGAATGCACCGGGGCAACATCACAAATTTAAACGGCTGATGTCTGACCAGGAAGAAGGAAGCACAGATCCATCTGACTGTGAAGGTACATACACACATTCTCCTATTTGCTCAGACATTTGTATATAAATATGCTATGCTTTCCTGATATACATAACAGCCACATACAGTATGTGTCAACCACACTGAATATTTCACTATGCTTTGAAGTGGCTCCTCGCTGATTAATAGAGCACAGAACCATGGTTTAGAAAGAAGGACAGTGAATTGCATTTAAGAGATTCATTTCATTCATTAAGGTCATTCAGTTATTTCAAAAGCATTTCTACTTGAGGGTACTGTATGTGTGAGTTTTCAGTGTGTGAGTGTGGGTGATTGTGAATAAAAGATTGCCTTTAATTCAGTCATCAGAATAACACAGAAGTTTTTTTTATATAAGCCATTAAAAAGATGACTCTGGCTGGCTTTTTGACATAAAATATAAAAAGAATATAGTTTTTTGTCAATAAAATCGAATCAATTAACTTTATGGTAAACCAGTGTTGATACTGTTATCTAAAACTATTAAAAACCTTCAAATATAGCTGCAATAATACACAATAAGGAAATTATTTTTTAATATAGCTTATTAAAAATTAGTAGTTAGCTCTGCAAACTAACTGAACTAAGTTGAAGTACTAAAATGACTAAAACTAAGACTAAAATAAAAAAAATGAAGTGAATTAAAGTGACAAAAATATAACAAAATTACTAAAACTTACACTAAAATTAAAATAAACCTGAAAATGAAAAATATTGATAATTAATATCATATAAATGTAAATGTAAATAATACTAAAATAACACGGTGGTAAGTCAAAGAAAGAAAAAAAGGTTTGATGGAAAGATACTCTGCTAGCTAGTGGTTTGTCAAATATTGTTCTCCAAAATTGTTCTCCATTTACAAGTCTTTTTACTTTTTTTATAGGAATGAAATTTCACAAATGAGATGTCTTTAATATTGCTCCTCTAATACTCCTCTTAGAGAGCAAAACGATTACATAGAAATCAAATTGAGACTTTTGCTTAGATTGATACTGTTTTGAGAGTTTTAAAGGTGCAATAGGTGACAGTCTTCAGAAACATTTTTTGTTATGCTTGCTGAATTCTCTTCACACCCCGATAGCAATAATTTATTTAAGTGGTCTAAATGTATTTATCTGTATTTATATATTGTGTGGAAGGCGTAAGACCAAGAAATGTTCGTCCAATCAAAATGTTCTTTCCGAGCATATTGATTGACTTTCCTACCTGGCTGTCAACATATGTATTTGCATACCTCTGCGCACCCGCTTCGCGCAGACAGGATACGTCATCAGCACGGTTATGTACGCTAGGCAAACATCAACAGCCTTTTCTTCCTTCCTGGTATTGTTGTACATTTACTAACTGTGCTATAAAGTTTTCTCACCGGTGAATGACACATGATGTATTGTAGTAATGTTTTCTCTGATGGTCTGATCTGTGCGTATATGCGTTTAGGAGGTGTGGCTTTGAACGGCGACTTGCAGGGAGGGTGGGACAATCGCGTTCAGTGCTATCAGGCTAAAGATCTCCTACTGCACCTTTAAGACCCAGAATGAACCAGGATTGAGAACCAATGAATGTAATGAATTTTCAAAACATTCAATTTGATAATGTTAATTAAAAATGCTTATTAAATATTTGAACACTGACTTTCCTCACTCGGGCTAAAGGCTAAAGCTAACCTATGTTTCAGAAGATACAATACAAACGCCTTTTATAAATATTTTATGAATGTGCTGGCAGTCACATCACTGTTAATTCCCCTAATGCTCAGTAAACATCCCTGATCTGTACATTGCAAGGATACATAGCTCAACTAAAACCAACTTCTAGTTGGTTACTTGTGTCCACTGAATTCTTACTGAATTCTTGCTGTATGGAGCTGTATTTCTCAGAATGTTCATCACAGTATCAGTTGCCATGGAAAAGCGTCTTTCTGGTCACCATGGTAACAGAGTAACTGGCCCTGTCTGCAGTTAATTGGTCTCTGATGCTGAGCAGAACAGTTGGTACCTAAACGAGATTTCATTCAGTGAAATTCACAGTCAGAGTCACAGGATAAGCGCTTAAAGCTGTAAATTACTCTCATTATCATCTGCTCCGGAGAGCCTGATCGGTCAAAGGAGCCTATCCTGCAATTATGAGTGTCAATAAAATTTAATTTGCTAAACGTTTAGGTTTAATCATGTCTTTATTTCTCTATTAAAAATCTACTACTAAATATAGTTGTCTTTTTATTTGAATTGCCCTGTAGAATTAAAATTTACAAATGAAATCTTAGTTTCTCAGCTGTTTTTCAGCTATTTATCCTATTCCAATATTTCACAAACTGCTTAGTTTTGTCAAGAAGTCATCAATTAAATCTCATTCAGTTTGAACTCAAATATTTCTCATTAAAGACTTAATTGTCAGAATTTTCTATATTAGTTTATAGCTCTTTAAATAGAACTTAAATATATTAACATACTGTTTGTTTGGTAACATTATACAATAAGGTTTCATTTGTTCACTATTAATAGTATTAGTTAATGTTAATTTCAGCATTTATTAATACTGGGGCTCAGTAAAAAAAAATTATATTTCGTTTTTAATTGATTCTCATTTTTACGAAATGATATTGATTCTTAAATCTCATCACATCCAAATAAATCACAGTAAGTGTAGTGTTTTACTTCTGATATTAAACCAAGTCTCAGATTTCAAATTCTGTCCATTTTATTACAATATTCAAACAATAAATAACGTTATGGCGCTGTTTAATGTGGAGTGACAGCACCTGAGTTCAAGAGAAGGGATAGCACGACGTGTGCGTGATCATCTCCTCCACTTTAATACCAGGTTCAGCAAGAAATAAACATGAATGAACATCAGAAGGTACGTTAAATGATAGCTTGAGAATTCAAACACTTGGGAGAGCTTCAGAAGGAGTGAACTGAAGCTGGAGTCAGTGCATCAAGAGTCACCACGCTCAGATGTCTTCAGGAAAAGGACTACCAAGCCACTTCTGAAACAGAAACAACATCAGAAGCATCTTACCTGGGCTGTGGAGAAAAAGAACTGGGTTATTGCTCAGTGGTCCTCTTTTAAGATAAAAGTACATTTTGCATTTCAGTTGGAAATCAAGGTCTGGAGTCTGGAGGATGACTGGAGAGGCACAGAATCCAAGCTGCTTGAAGTCCAGTGTGAAGTTTCTGAAGTCAGTGATGATTTGGGGTGCCGTGACGTCTGCTGGTGTTGGTCAATTGTGTTTTATCAAGTCCAAAGTCAATGCAGCCATCTACCAGGAGATTTTGGAGCACTTTATGCTTCCATCTGCTGACAAGCTTTATGGAGATGCTGATTTCATTTTCCAGCAGGACTTTAGCACCTGCCCACAGTGCCAAAACCACTTTCAAGTGGTTTGCTGACCATGATATTACGGTGCTTGATTGGCCAGCTAACATGCCTGACCTGAACCCCATATGGAATCTATGGGATATTTTCAAGAGAAAGATGAGAAACAGTGGATCCAACAATCCAGACGAGCTGAAGCCTCAATAGTGCCTCAGCAGCACGCCAGCACCACAGGCTGATCGCTTCCTTGCCACACCTGACTGATGCTGGAGTTTGTGCTAAAGGAGCCCTGACCAAGTACTGAGTGCATAAATGAACATACTTGAAAGAACTTGAACTTTACTGTTTTTGCAATTCCTTATTTTGATCGATCTTAGGAAATATTGAAATGTTTTACTTTACATGAAATGAATCTAGAAAATATTGAAAGTTTCACTTTTTTAAATGTTACAAAAAAAAAAAAAACTTTTTCACGATATTCTAATTTTTGGAGATGCACCTGTATATCCAAAATAATTGATATTGAATCTAATCGAATCGGAAATCAAATCTCAAGCTTGTGAATCAGAATTTAATTGTGAAATTTATTTTAAAAAACAGCCGTAATTAATAATAATATTATTATAATCATTATTATAATTGTTTGTATTATTTTAATTGAGCTAACACAGGACCTTAATATAAAGTGTTACCATTTTCATTTTTGGAGAAACATCTGAGACAAAGCAATTTTCTGAGCAACACATTAGTTCAGTCATATGAAATAATTGGGTCTCATTCTTTCCATTTAGAAGCTGAGAGAAACAGCGTCCCACGTTTTCAGGATCCCCTCTCATCCAGGCGACGTGTGAGGTCTGAGCCGAGAGACCCATTATCACAGAGTCCTCTTCCTGAGGGCCGGACCCTCACAGACCCCCTCTCTCTGATGGCGGAACAGATCTCTGTGGGCTCCCAGGACACAGGGGACGATCTGGAGGCGCTACCCAGGGATGAGGGCAGTCGTCTGAGCAGTGTGGGGCGGCAAACCTCACAAAGGAGTCTGGCAATCGACAATCATGGATATGACAATAGTGAGGCTACGGATAGTATTTCCACATGGAGCTCTGAGGTGTGTACGCTTGTGTGCTACAAAGCCAAAATTATAAAAATATAATAATTTCTGCCAAATCATGTGACACTGAAGACTGGAGTAATGGCTGCTGCACTTATACTAAAATATATTAAAACGATTTAAGACGAAAAAAGACGTTTTAAATTGTAATAATATGTAACAGTATTAAGATTTTGACTGTATTTTTGATCATGCAAATGCAGCCTTGGTAAATACAAGAGGCTTCTTTCAAAAATATTAACAAGATGGATGTTATATGTTACACCATGATTTAACTTTTCCATTCATAATTAGATCATCTAAATCTCTCTCCACCTCTTCACAAGTATTATGAGAACTAAATTCTAATGAAAATACATGAATCGTCTGTGCTCTATGGCACTCATAGCTGTTGCTAATGGAAACACCTTGTGTTTATGTATTAGTTTTTCACAGTAAAATCTTCCTCATCCATTTGGAGAGAGGTGTGGGAGGTTGTGTGTGAAAGTGTGTTACATCTGTATGTTTACGTATGTATTGAGCATGTTTGTCTTTATATATATAAATGAGCTTTTCCTCTCTCTAACAGCATGAACAATCTCCATCCCACCCCTTGAGCGCTTCCCCTCGTGGACATATCTCAAAATGTGGGGATCTCATAATTGCCCTCGACTACCGGGCAGAAACGCATAGGCTCCTGGTCACGGTGATAATGGCCCAAGGTATTCCAGACAAGGCACGGAGCGGCATGGACTCCTGGCAGGTGCATGTGGTGCTGTTACCTGGTAAACGACAGCGGCACAAGACGGCCGTACAGAAAGGCTCCATGCCCAGGTTTGAGGAGACATTCCGGTTCTCACATCTAGAGCCGGGGGATCTGGGTTCCTCTGCGCTGCGGTTCCGCCTGTATGCGCTGGGGAAGATGAACAGGGAGAGGATGATGGGAGAGGCCATGTACAAGCTGAGCAGGCTGAAACACATGGGACGCTTTGAGATCATGCTGGTCCTGGAGCCACGTAGTAATCTCAAGGTGTGTATGTGTACTTGCTTTGATAGTATTCTTATTTATTAATTTATTTTTTTATTATAATTTTTTTTTTGTGCAGTTTTTGGCTCAACAGTAAGGATTTTTCAACTGGCATAGTTGGGCCAGTAGTTCAGGCCCCACTACAAAATAATTATTTAAAAAATTTATAAAAAAGATTTCTAACAATGTATTTGTATATGTGCCAGAAATAATATTTGTATTTATATTGAATTACAATCTATACATATAAAGATTATAATCTATCTATCTATCTATCTATCTATCTGTCTGTCTGTCTGTCTGTCTATTTTTCTATCTGTCTATCTATTTATCTGTCTGTCTGTCTATCATCTATCATCTGTCTATTTATTATCTATCTACCATCTATCTATCTACAGGTACATCTCAAAAAATTAGAATATGGTGAAAAAGTTCAGTTTTTCTTGTAACTTATTTCAAAAAGTGAAACTTTCATATATTTTAGATTAATTACATGTTATGCCACAGCCATATCACCCTGCAGCCCAAGACCGGTTGCCCACTGAAGCTAAGCAGGGTTGAGCCTGGTCAGTACCTGGATGGGAGACCTCCTGGGAAAACTAGGTTGCTGTTGGAAGAGGTGTTAGTGAGGCCAGCAGGGGGTGCTCACCCTGCGGTCTGTGTGGGTCCTAGCGTCCCAGTATAGTGACGGGGACACTATACTGTCAAAAAGCACCGTCTTTCGGATGAGACGTTAAACCGAGGTCCTGACTCTCTGTGGTCATTAAAAATCCCAGGATGTCTTTCGAAAAGAGTAGAGGTGTGACCTCGGCATCCTGGCCAAATTTCCCCATTGGTCTCTGACCATCATGGCCTCCTAATCATCCCCTTACACTGATTGGCTTCATCACTCTGTCTCCTCTCCACCAGTAAGCTGGTGTGTGGTGGGCGTTCTGGCGCACTATGGCTGCCGTCGCATCATCCAGGTGGATGCTGCACACTGGTGGTGGATGAGGAGACACCACCCCTCACAATGTAGAGCGCTTTGAGTGCTTAGAAAAGCGCTATATAAATGTAATGAATTATTATTATTATTATAAAGTAAAACACTTCAAAAGTTTTTTTGTTTTAATTTTGATGATTAGAACTTACAGCTAATGAAAGTCAAAAATCAGTACATTTACATTTGAGTTTCAATAAATGACCATCCATACAGTATACATTTTTAAATCTCTTGTTCTTTGAAACCACAATAATGGGGAACACTGCTGACTTGGCAATGATCCAGAAGACGAACATTGATGCCCTCCACAAAGAGGGTAAGTCACAGAGGGTCATTACTGAAAGGTGTGGCTGTTTACAGAGTGCTGTATCAAAGCATATTAAATGCAAAGTTGACTGGAAGGAAGAAATTGGGTAGGAAAATGTGCACAAGCAACAGGGATGACCGCAAGCTTGAGAATACTGTCAAGCAAAGCTGATTCAAACACTTGGGAGAGCTTCACAAGGAGTGGACTGAAGCTGGAGTCAGTGCATCAAGAGTCACCACGCTCAGACGTCTTCAGGAAAAAGGCTACCAAGCCACTTCTGAACCAGAGACAACATCAGAAGCGTCTTACCTGGGCTGTGGAGAAAAAGAACTGTACAGTTGCTCAGTGGTCCAAAGTCCTCTTTTCAGATGAAAGTAAATTTTGCATTTAATTTGGAAATCAAGGTCCCAGAGTCTGGAGGAAGAGTGGAGAGGTACAGAATCCATGTTGCTTGAAGTCCAGTGTGAAGTTTCCACAGTCAGTAATGATTTGGGCTGCCATGTCATCTGCTGGTGTTGGTCCACTGTGTTTTCTGAAGTCCACAGTCAACGCAGCCATCTACCAGGAAATTTTAGAGCACTTCATGCTTCCTTCTGCTGACAAGCTTTATGGAGATGCTGATTTCATTTTCCAGCAGGACTTGGCACCTGCCCACACTGCCAAAGTTGCCAAAAGCTGGTTCAATGACCATGGTGTTACTGTGCTTGATTGGCCAGCAAACTCGCCTGACCTGAACCGCATAGAGAGTCTATGGGGTATTGTCAAGAGGAAGATGAGAGACACCAGACCCAACAATGCAGATGACCTGAAGGCCGCTATCAAAGCAACCTGGGCTTCCACACCACCTCAGCAGTGCCACAAACTGATCAACTCCATGCCACGCCGAATTGAGGCAGTAATTAAAGCAAAAGAAGCCCCTACCAAGTATTGAGTGCATAGAAATGAACATACTTTTCAGAAGCCTGACATTTCGGTTTAAAATATCCTTTTTTTATTGATCTTATGTAATATTCAAATTTTCTGAGACACTGAATTTTGGGTTTTCATGATCTTTAAATTTCAAGAAATAAAGGCTTGAAATATTTCACTCTATGTAGAATGAATATATATAATATACGGATTTCACTTTCTGATATGAGTGAGAAAAAATATTGACCTTTTTCACGATATTCTAATTTGTTTTAGATGTACCTCTGTCTGTCTATCTATCTATCTATCTATCTATCTATCTATCTATCTATCTATCTATCTATCTATCTATCTATCTATCTATCTATCTATCTATCTATCTATCTATCTATCTATCTCTATGTCTGTCTGTCTGTCTGTCTGTCTGTCTGTCTATCTATCTATCTATCTATCTATCTATCAATCTATAAATATACAGTACATAAAGTCATACCCAACTAAATTACATTACCTTTGTGCAGAATTAATAACAAAATGTTATATAGCACAGAAAGCTAAATATTTAGGTTTGCAATGCAGAAAAACACATTTTTGTTGAGATAATGAAACACTGGCTCAAAACTCTCTTATGTTGAAAAATATTTTTGTAGTTGTAGTTTTGTGAATTTGTACATGAAGATTAATGGAGTGGCTTTGAAAAAAATAGTCTATTTCAGTCTTTCAATGTAAAAATGTAGCATTTAATTCAGTATGTTACTTGCTGTTCTAATTATTATTTTACTCTTTCTAATATTATTATTTGTAATTATATATATATATATATATATATATACATACATACATATATATATATATATATGTTTTTTTTTTTTTTTTTTTTTTTTTTTTTTTTGAGAAATATACTAGCAATTTTGGAATGAAAATTGTTTTAAAGTAATTAAAGGCTCAAGTGGACAGATACATTTTGATACTTTTGGATTGACTCCAAAATGCTTTTTATGAATATTTAACTTTACAAACTCAACAAATCTTTCTAAAGACTCGTCAGAATATAACATGCTGGAACTTTTCTGAGGGGTTTTGTTTGCAAAGATTATTTTGTACATCTGTAAAATTGTACATATTTACAAGGGATACCACTTTTTAAAAGGTACATTGAAAATAAATTGGTGTAGGATTTACTCAGAAACAATTTTAATGCCAAACTATCTAGTAAATTTCACAAAGAATTGCCAACTAGCATAATGAAATAGTTCAGTGTCCATATGTTGAAAACTATGTAGAACTATGTGCAAACACCAACTAATTAGGTTGGCATCTTCCTCCTTCCCTACAGACAGTAGACTCCCAGGTGTCTTTCAGCGCTCAGAGTGACAGTGCTTCCTCCAGTCATTCTGTGTCTCACGGTGGAAACCCAGAACTACTGCTGGGTTTATCATATAACGCCACCACAGGACGTCTGTCTGTGGAGATCATTAAAGGCAGCCACTTCCGTAACTTCGCTCTCAACAGACCTCCAGGTAAACACACTGTCCCACTCACACTAACAGAGGCTCAGAAACACATTCACAGGCATCATTAGACCATCAGGAGTGACTCTTGAGCAAATAACCTTTTGTAAAGCCGTCTGATATTGATTCAGAGTAAATGTACTGCAATAATTCCTTTCTACACGAACAAGCTGCTAGAACACACATTTGTACAAGCACATTTTGAATGTGTCATCCTCACACATTGTGTTGTGGGTCAAATATCAGGCTTTTAGAGTTCATGCTGTTCGTATGACTATTAATCTGTCACAGTCACTCACAATGATGTTTCTCGGTGAATGGAGTTACAGGGCATTTAATCGATCACAGAGCCCCAGATCTTTTTCTCACACCTCTCTCATCAAGTCGATGAGTCACTGCTGAAGAAAACCATGCATACGCACACACAAACATACTGTATACTGTGATATAATGCTGTGTCACAGATTTGTGCTCACTTCAAAAATAAAAACAATATTTGTTACTGTACTTATCTACTCAACCATTAGAGTCGGTAATTTTATTTTATTTTTTTTCTTAAATGTCTCTTTAAAAAAAAAATAGTTCACCCAAAAATGAAAATTTGCTGAAAATTGACTCAGGCCAGCCAAGATGTAAATGAGTTTGTTTCTTCATCAGAACAGATTTGGAGAAATTTAGCATTATATCACATGCTCACAAATGGACCCTCTGCAGTGAATGGGTGCCATCACAATAGGAGTCCAAAACAGCTGATAAAAACATTACAATAATCCACACAATTTAAACTCAAGCCATTGCTTCTGGTTAAAATATAACTGCTCTGTCCATTATATTGCTTTCTTCAGTTAAAAGTGTTTTGAATCAGGAGAGAAATATGCACAGATAAAGCATGATTTACATATGAAAACAGTTCTAAACAAATATGTTGGTGGACTTTGATGTGAGAGGACAATAGGACATGGACTTTTTCACTGTATGAAGCATTATTATGGATTATTGACTCTTATTTTAGTCAGAAGCGACAGTTTAAAGTTAAAACTTTTCACAAGATATTCACTGATTGACTGGAGTTGTGTTGATTACTTGTGGATTATTGTGATGTTTTTATCAGCTGTTTGAATTCTAATTCTGACGGCACCCATTCACTCCTGAGTATTCATTGATTTTTCTACATTTTTCCAGATCTGCTCAGATGAGAAAACAAACTCATCTACATCTGATCCTTCATAAATCATTCTAATATGCTGGTTTGGTGCATGAAATGAAACATTTCTTATTGTTATCAATGTTGAAAACAGTTGTGCTGCTTAATATAAAACAAATTCACAAATTAGTATTATCCAATAACAAAAAGATTTGATCACTGGGAGAAGATGGAATAAATCATAAAAGGTTTATGTTGAAGATAATTAAGTAAATATATCGAGGTGAGATTTAGTGACGTGTTTCTCTTTCAGATACATTTGGTAAGCTCACTCTGTTAAACTCCATGGGACAGGAGATATCCCGCTGTAAGACGTCCATCCGTCGCAGTCAGCCGAATCCTGTCTTCAAGGAGACGTTTGTCTTCCAGGTCGCACTGTTCCAACTGTCAGACGTCACATTAATGGTCTCCATTTACAATCGGCGGAACATGAAGCGCAAGGAGATGATTGGCTGGGTGGCTCTGGGCCAGAACAGCAGTGGTGAGGAGGAACTTCTTCACTGGCAGGACATGAAGGAGAGCGGAAACCAACAAGTCTGCCGCTGGCACACACTACTGGAAGCTTAGAGGAGAGATAGAAGTCTAATCACTCATACCTACTGCGCTCAGCTGGATTTTCCTTTGGGAAGGAGGTGAAAGCCAAGACCAAAAATACCCACAAAAACGGAATAAGCATTTTTAACCATATCAAACAAAGATAAGGCATGCCAATTTTGGAAGCACATCCAAACACAAAGAAACACCCACATACCACTTTCCCTCTCCCTGAGAGTACTTGAAACAGCCTCTTATCTGGTAACCAGGAAATGACTTCATGGCGTAATATACAGACTACTCACTTCAACTCCAGCAGTAACCAATCAAAACACATGATAGCCCGAGCCACGGTGATTGTCGCCTAGCGATTTCATGAATGGAGGATTGATTTGAAATGATTAAATGCCTTTCTTCAGATGGTTTTAAGCCTGAACACCAGAACCAGTTTTGGTGAGACCAAACGTTTAAAGAGCAGAAAACTGTTAGTTGAACATGTGCGCTTTCATTCATGCTCTCCTACTGATGACACTGAAGCTGTTTCTTTTTATTACATTTTGCATTTTTTATTACATTTTACATCAAATATGCTGTAATCTAAAGTCACAGACTCACGGACAGTGTTGTGATAAGAGTTGCTGGTACACAAGTTATCCCTATTCATATTAGAATAAGAGATATTAGCAAATGACTTTAAAAAATGAATTTGAAATTTTGAAAAAAAAGAAATTTCTGTTATTATTTACTCACCTCATAATCTTCCATTATGAATGCTTTTCATTCAACCAGGGAACACAAAACTCTTTTTAGTAATTTCATTGAATGATGACTGGTGCTGGTCAGGATTTAAAGGAGACCTATTATGTCTCTTATTACAACATGTAATATAAATCTCAGGCGTCCCCATAATGTGTCTGTGAAGTTTCAGCTCAAAATACCCCCACACATCAATTATTATATCATTTTGAAAATGCCTATTTTGAGTGGAAGTAGAAACGCACTGTTTTACCTACCCTCTTTTCCTGACTAGGGCTGTGCCTTTACAGCTTGTTCCTCAGATACTCTGCTAAAAAACATCTGTTTGGTTTTGATTATCATGTCTATCATGCCGAAATCATGCATTTTAAACCATATCAGTTTAAACTTCTGATATACGGTTTTCTGAGTGCACACATCTTAAGCACATGCACAGAGAGGCATGCGAGTCTTTTTCATGTCTTATTGCGCTTAAACTGTCAAATACACACAAGTTTATGTGAAAAACACACGAGTTACAAAAACAGTCGGTTATATCTTTGAAGGTAAACAGCTGGGAAAGAAATCGCATGTTTATATTAGATCTGTGTGTTAAAACAGTTAGCATGCTTTGCTTGAACTTCCGCCATATGTTAGAACTGGCACACTGTTGTCGCTTCCGAAAAAACATAAGTGGCACTGTGGGAGGAAACGTGCAGGTTAAGGGGTGGTAATTTTATAAGATCCCCTTTCTATGTCACTGGGGGAGCAAAATCGTTTTTTTCACAAGCTTGCCTAGAAAACGTGAAAAAGAACAACCCAGTAATTTTTTTGGTAAGCCTTTCTCTGTTGGTATAGGTGCCGATAGAGAACCGATTTTCATGATATGTCACCTGTTCCTCTCACAGAGCTATTGTATGGCTTGAGATGGTTTCGAGTACAGTGCCCAAGTCATATGCACTATTTTTATGGTGCTTGTGAATCCATTTTGAAGCTTGAAAGCTCCAGTCCCCCATTCATTGTAATTGCTTTGAAAGAGACCAATCCTACTTACCAAAAATTGTCTGTACTCAGAGCGCAGACACTTACGCATGTCCAAAAAAATCTTCAGACAATCTTAACACCGTCCTTATGACATTAAAACCCAAACTCTTTTGTCATGCATGCCTGTGATGCTTTATGCATATATAAAGTGCCTGATCTGGTCAAACCTGTATGGAATTTTATTTATAACCAATAATATTGGAGATTAGCATGGAACAATACAGATGCATGGACCACAGTGTTTTCAAAAATCAATAGTGCCTGTTTTGCATGCATTCAAATACAACGTGGTTTTTGGAGATAAATGCATATATTTTTGTCTATCATTAAAGACGTCTGTAATACACTACTTTTGCTGGCAATGTGATTTTTTTATGATTCAGAATAGCAATAAATCTTTATTTTGTTACACTGTTTATGCATTGATCTTAGTGCATCACAACTGTGAAAATAGGTGATACTGGCACTGAAAAATGTTCGATTGCCTGTAACCTACCATATGATCATATGTGACCCTGGAGCACAAAACCAGTCTTAAGTCGCTGGTGTATATTTTTAGCAATAGCCAAAAATACATTGCATGGGTCATAATGATAAATTTTTATTTTATGCCAAAAATCATTAGGATATTAAGTAAAGATCATGAAGATATTTTGTAAATGTCTTACCATAAAGGTATCAAAACTTAATTTTTGATTAGTAATATGCATTCCTAAGAACTTCATTTGGACAACTTTAAAGGCGATTTTCTCAATATTTCGATTTGTTTGCACCCTCTTATTTCAGATTTTCAAATAGTTGTATCATGGCTAAATTGTGTCCGATCCTAACAAACCATACATCAATGGAAAGCTTATGTATAAATCTTAATTTTGAAAACTTGACACTTAAGACTGGTTTTGTGGTCCAGGGTCACATATCATCTATTGATCAGGCTGTTTGGATCAGACTGATAGAGTATCTGAAACTGTTTGCCAGAAGAGTGTGTTTTAATTTTCCCATCATGTATGGGAGTGGAAGAATCGCTTATGCTCTTAGGAAGTAAGCTTCTAAGATGTGAGGTTAAAAGATCATTTAACTATTTAAAAGGTTTCAATTTATGATATACTATATACTAATCTATGCTAGAGAGATATGTTGTAGAACTATATGCGCAATAAAAGCTTTCAAGAGTAAAACTGATTCTAAGGAGATAAGCCATATGTTAAGAAATACGCAAGAAGAGAGAGGAGGAAACGCAGCAGCAGAGGATGCGAGAAGAATGGAGTTTGATGCTGGAGCGTCATCATTGCCTAGTGACTCTCCTAGCAACAGGAAACATCTGTTTCAGCGTCGACCAATCAGCAGCCGGTGCAGTCTGTTATTGCTCGCTGCACAGAAAAGGGATATTTTAAGAGCCGAGAGTGAGCCGAATACTACAGGGATTATATCAAAAGCAAGACTTCGACATCTGGGGGCGAAGCGTCAAGATCACGCGGAGCTGAAAGCGGCTACATTCGGCACAGTATGAGCTGTTTTGAGCCTCTGGTTTGATGAAGAACGCGCGTGCGGGGACTGTTAATGTGGCTTTAGAAATAAGGTAGGATCATTTACCTCTGCTAATCACATAGATTTTTTTTCTATGTGAGCGTACTTAAAACACCATATTCTATTTTTACTACATGCTTCTGTTTATTTTCAACAGTTATAGCAGATGCAGCTGTATAATCGTACTACACATAACAGACCCGTTCTCTAGTTTGGAATTTTTAGGATTTTTGGGAAATGCGCGTTCTGTGATTCATTCATTAGTTTGAGAGTTGAGTGGCTGCTGCATTAGACTATACAACACAATACACGCATGCATATTCTGTGTTACTTTCAGTTGTTGAAGGCAGGCTACTTATTTGGCACACTAGAAAAATAAAAAAGTCAAATGCTAGCCTACTGTAAAGAACTTATTTAGCCTACATTGCCATAGCTGCTGTTACAAAATATGTTAACATTAAGCTATAGGTTCCATTTTTAGATTTAGTTTTAAATGTTTTGCAAAATTAAAAAGTAATTTTACGGAGAAAAAATGCACTGGATTTTCCTGAAACTGATTAGTACATTTTAGATGATCGTGAAATGAAGCTTCCAATCAAATTATTATCTTAAATTAGATTTTCATTTGCATGGAATGAATCGCATGTCACATGACCAGCTGAATACTTAATCTCGTTTTGTTAACCCTAAATATTGGATGTTGCTTAAAAAAAAAAATCATGGCTGAATGCAAAATAGCATTTCTAAAATTACATTAGAAAGCGAAAACTATTGTTTTTGCTGTTGCATCCAGTGTCCAAAACAACTGCTATTTTGTCCACAGTGCAGCTACGCAAAACATTTTGTTGAAATAATGTGAATTGCTTTAATTAAATAAAACTAATATAAAATAAAGTAAATAAAAGACATTTAACATCAAATATAAAACATAACAATAATAAGGATAATTCATGATAATTATGAGTAAGCTAACATAAGAATTACAAATAATTTATGCATAATTGGACATTGCCCGAATTTTCTTCATATGAACTTAATGGCATCATGTGGCATTATATGTGTTATCAGTACAAAACAAACAAACGATTTTTAGTTCAAACAGGTTGATAGGACCTGTGTTAAAATTGTTTAACACGTTTAATATTTAATGACGTTAATATTTAGAACTGTACAAAATGCAGTCACCAAAATGAATTGTATTTTTACAGAAAGTACCGTGAAGATAAATACATTTTTGGCTTTATTTATTCTCTCTCTGTCTCTCTCTCTCTCTCACGCGCAGCCCACACTAATCTATCTATCCACCCACGGTTAGTGCGCGCTGCACCGCTGTGTTGACAGCACGCTGCACGTTTCTTTGAACTTGTTTAATCAAAATGCAGCTCAGTCGCGCGTTGAATTACACAGCAGCAGCAAGACACCGTGCAACTATACAGCACAGCTGCCTGCTAGTGTCATTACATTTACTGCAACAGTTCTTATCCGACTTGTATTCGCTTTTCTGAGACAGAACTACAGTCATTTCTGCATGTAAGGAAGATCGGGGCTAGTTGTCACACATTCACACAATATATATATAATACTGACCTGAAATCGGATAGAAAGATCCTGTAAACGATACTCTGTCTCTTTCCTTCTCTGACTAGGAAACATTAGGCAATGTGTGTGAGCCAGAGGAAAGAGTCTCAGGTGAATAGAGGATTTGTCAGAGAGGTGTGTGATTGTGTCTGCGTGAAGCAGTTCTCAGGTAATTAATGCACACTACACACACAGACCTTGTTACATAACACATTGACAGTAGTCTACCCTAATCCACTTAGTGGCATAGTGTTAGGGACACATTTACACTGATGGAATTGTTTTATGTTGAATTATCTTTCACAGTAAGAGATTAAAAAAAGCGATGTTACATTTGTACAAATCTAATAGCCATCCAGTTGCAAAGCCATGGTTTTCACAAAATCCCTGTGTGCTTGCCTGCAGGGTCTTTCCTCTAAGAGTGCCCTCAACGGTCAACAACGTCGAAAGTCGCCTACTTTAAGCGAAAATATGCGGAAGAGGAGGATGTTCAGGAAAGCTTACATGGATATTTACAAAAAGTAAGTGTCGTTTGAATGTGCTTAAATGCAATTCATTGAATTGAAATTCACATAAATGTATTTTTAAAGCAAAGTTTATCAACAAAACCTTGTTTGACAGTTATGAAAAAAGTTTTAAAAACATTTTTAAAAAGTATGCTTAGACAGACAGACAGATGGACAAATGATAGATAGACAGACAGAGAGATAGATAGACAGACAGACAGAGAGATAGATAGACAGCTAGATAGACAGACAGATAGATAGACAGACAGATGGACAAATTATAGACAGACAGACAGACAGACGGACAAATGATAGATAGATAGATAGATAGATAGATAGATAGATAGATAGATAGACAGACAGACAGACAGACAGACAGACAGACAAACAGACAGACAGACAGACAGACAGACAGATAGATAGATAGATAGATAGATAGATAGATAGATAGATAGATAGATAGATCCGTCACCCTCTTTGATTCACAGATATCCATTTAATGTAAACAACCCATTTGTGTCTGCTCCTGTCTTCACACTTGTCATCTTCCAACTGTCTCTCCTCACCTGTCTGTCTCTCCTCAGCACCTGATCCTGCGTGAGGAACGCAGCTGCATCCTGCGCCTGTCTCTGCAGAAGCTGCGTTTCCTAGATGACCCCGAAGCTTACCTCCGCCGATCCGTGCTCATCAACAACCTGCTACGCAAGATCCACCTGGACGAAGCCCAGAGGGAGAGAGAGAAACAGAGGGATGACAAGGAAGAGGAGGAGGAGATGGAGAGGAGGCGGAAGCGACTGAAGGTGGTTCTCCATGAGTTCCAGCAGTACAAGCTGCTGCCGTACTCATCCTCCCCAGCCTTGTGCATCTGCGGCCTGGGCAGCTGCCACACCCTGCCTCCTGATCATGGAGCTTCAGTGCTACTCTATCATTTGGATGATAAAGGATAAGGTGTCATCGTGCACATGCAGGGGATTTTTCCAGATGTCTACGACTGATTTCCAGGAGCCAGCATTAAGAAAGAACGGAATTCGGGTTTGTGTGCATTTGTGCTTGTGCTGGTGAGCGTGAGCTCTGCGGTTTGTGATGTGACAGGTGTCTGTCCATATCAGGGTTGCGTTTTCCAACTGGAAAAAGACATCATCTTGTTATCACTGCCTCGCTCTGTTGATATGAACTTTGACCACAGACATTTTGTTTTCATAAATTTGCTTGAGTGAGCTATAATCTTAAGCACTGTTTTCAGGGATAAAAAAGGCAAATGAAAAGCCATGCACCTTGTGGTTGTTTTATTATGTTGTAAGAAAAAAAGACAAAAATGAAAATTCTAAGTGTCAAAGTCCTGGCTGCTCCTAAGGATGGAGTGATTTTACTAAAGCTTTGTTCCTGTGAAATGGACATTTTTGTGTAAGTGGCTACTGATGTCAACTAGCAATGATTTTTTTTTAAAGAAGTTTCCATACCTTGGAAAAAAAAATGAAAACAGGAAAAAATTATTTATTTCAAGGCCTTCTAGTTTTTTAGTTTAAACAGGGTCTCACGCTCAGAAAAAAAAGTACAAAACTGTCACCATATCACGCAGTACCCTTTCAAAATGTATTAATATGCACATTTAAGATACTAATATGTACCATTTGGGGTAAATAATGTACAAAGATGTACCTTTTAGCTTTTGTACCTAATTAGATTACCATCCCAACAACAGTTTTTGTACCTTTTTTTCTGAGAGTGCAGCTTTCACAATGTAAAACAAAACAAAAAACTATTTACTGCATTTGCTACTTGTGGTTCATTGCATACAGCCTTTTGGCAGAAACTGTTATGTTAAGGTGACTCTGCCATCTAGTGTTATGGCGATGAATTCTCAACTACATAGACCTCTTTGTTTCATTCATTCAATCAACAGTACTACCTGTCGTTTATAATGTTGTTTTACACTCATTTGTACCTTGTAACAAATGTTGGTTGTCTGGCCAGTTTGTCTGGCCAGTATACTGAGTTTCCAATGCCTCCTTTTACACATACATACATACACACACGCACAGATTTTCTACATTTCTGGCACTATAATCTTTGGATCTGAAAACCCTAGCTATGTGGGTGTCAGAATATCTCATAACAATGGCCTACATTCAGTGCACAGACCCACGGTTTATGACTAACAGAGAAAACAAGGTATACATGCTCAATGAAGTGTAAAATCAGTCATTCATTCTTACACAGAACCTCAAATTATCCTGTTCTTGTCTCATATCGCTGTGCATGTGTCTCTTATTTTGGTTACATAAAGTTTTCTAACAGGCAAAGTTGTGCAAAGATATTTTGGTACGGTTAATAATGACTGGTACTCTTACTATTAATAGTTTGTGTGTTTGTTTATGCACATTTGTATGTGTATTGTACTTTTTTCAATATCTGAATGTAATTTACTTTAATCTCAATTCAGAGTGCTATCTTTTGGACATTTCAAAGCATAGACATGGATATCCAGTTTATTTTGAAATGGAGCTATTTTTTGTTTAAAAGAGAACACTATTCCTCAGAGAATTTAGTGCTATTTTGCCAAAAGATTTAAAAGTAGCATACGAGAATTGTCTATTTTCATGGCACTGCAGTCAAATAAAAATATAATATTGAATGTTTCACCAAGTCCTTTCTCTTTATCTGTGTAAATAAATACATGCACATAAAAAATGTATCAGTATTGGCCTTTTCCTCCAGCATATGCCGAGTCTCGAGTGCATGTCTCTTCACCATTGGGCGGCAAATATTGATAAACGTTTCCTTGAAAAAGTGGTCTTACTCCAGGGGGCGCTTTGCGGCTAAAGAATCCGCATTTTCCATTGAGCTATATTTAGCCGAGAATCACAACGATTAATACCTGTCGTATGCATATAATCAGCCCACGCAATCTCTCTTATAAACATCTAGGGTTAGCCAATCAAGCCACAGCGCTGTGAAAAGTAACAGCTACCACGTGACAATACTGGCGCTATAATGTTTCAGGGGCGGGATGGGTAATATTTTATATTTAAATAAAGTCAATCATTATAATTTATAGCAGTTGGATTAATATAAAAAAGCGAAGGGTTATTCGGCCCATGGTAACTGACCAATCACAGACGATGTCCGGGCTGCTAAGCCCCGCCTGTTTTGAGTTCACGGGTCTTGCTTAATTTAATTCTACCCACTCGTAGTCGCGCGGATCTGTCAGTAACCGGATACAGCATGAGGGTCGGTTTATAAATCCTTGCAAGTAGTTTTTTGGGTTAATTTTCTCTTCGTACCTCCAGCAATAACATTAACAGTTGTTATAAGTCTTGGTTAGATCGGGCGTTTTGTTATTATAAGCACAGCGATGGAGGAAATGGTTTAATAACCCACAGCACGGTTCACTCTCGGTAGCTCAAGCCTCTCCTGGTCTTACCGGGCGGAATCAACTTGCGCAGTTTGTTGCTGGACATGGCAGGCGGGTTGAAAGCGGGATTCGTACGTCTCATGCAATATTTGCAGGACCCTCAGCACGTCGCGCGCTTCCAAAGGCTGTGCGGGGTGCGCGAGACCGAACCGCGTGACAGACTCCGTAACGGGGTGCCAAGCACTCGCTACGGGGATGTTCAGAACGGAGGCGGGGATGCCACCCGCCGTAGAACAGCGGGAGCAGAGAGCGACAGGGAGAAACGCAATAACTGCGTGGCGAACGGGGCTGCGGGGGAAAACGTCAACTTGCAGGCGCGGGATAAAGACGGGGTCGAGGCTCAAGGATCCGCGGTGAAGCCGTTGCGCAGAAACTCTCTCACCGGAGACATCGGGCAGGAGTTCATCATCGACAATAAATGTCTTTACTACCTGTTCACGCTTGGTACCGAGCTTGGGAACGAACTGTTCTACATCTCATTCTTCCCGTTCTTCATGTGGAACGTGGACGCGTATGTGAGCCGCCGGTTAGTCGTGGTCTGGGTGTGGGTCATGTATCTCGGCCAGTGCACGAAAGATGTGATCCGCTGTCCGAGACCTGCCTCGCCTCCGGTGGTCAAGGTGGAGATGTTCTACAACTCCGAGTACAGCATGCCCTCCACGCATGCCATGTCCGGTACCGCCATACCCTTGAGCCTGTTACTGCTGACCTACGGTCGATGGGAGGTAAGAACATCACCTCATGCAATGTATGCATGACATTTCGTAAATGCGCGACTTTTCACACAGCAAACTAGTACATTGTCCCCAGAAGTATTTTGACACTTAATGTTAATGTTTTTAAAAAATGCCCATTTATTTTTGAAGACAGCACAAGCACAGTTTTCAAGCAAAAATACCCTAAAAGTCACTTTGATTGTTGGATTAAAGTTTGTAAAAATGAATTCAGTTCTGATGAAAAACTCTAGCGTCCTTTGTTTGCAGGTTCCACTTTTTTAGATATTTTGTTCAATAATGAACATTTTAAAGTCAGAATAAAAATGGACAATTCTGATTTATTTATGGTATTTTGCAGTATTTATTATAAATGGTTTATCTGTGCACATTATCATTATTATTGTATTCACTTGCACTCACAATTTTTAATCAAAAACTTTAAAGCCCCCTCCCTCTCATAATGATATCTCTTCCTTGATGACATGTGGCTGGCTGGGCAGTAAGGTTGTCCAATTTAAAAAAAGTGTTAATTTTTAAAAGTGCGTCCTTAATCGCATTTACATTGTTTGTTAAATATATATTGAGAACCTACTGAGTTTTTTGTATTTTTGGAATTCAATAAAAATATATAATATGTACAGATGAGTTTCAATCCCTTGCCTCTAGCAACCTGTCACTTATATGAAAAATAACAGCAATTAGCCAAGGACCAATCATCAACGATGGACAAAAAGTCCCGTCCTATAAAGGATGTAAAAAAAAAGTACAACCTGAATTCCGGAAATGTTGTGACATTTTTTTTTAAAATTTGAATAAAATGAAAACTAAAAGACTTTCAAATCACATGAGCCCATATTTTATTCACAATAGAACATAGATAACATAACAGATATTTAAATGGGCAAATTTCACACTTTTATCCACTAAATGTAGCAGGCATCAAATTTGAAATGAGCTCAAGTCTCAAAAAAGTTGGCACGGGGCAACAAAGGGCTGAAAAAGCAAGACATTTTGAAAAGATTCAGCTGGGAGAACATCTAGCAACTAATTAAGTTCATTGACATCTGGGCCCGTATTCACAAAACATTTTATCTTACCACTAAGAGTTCTCCTAAATAGCATTAAAAGTTTTTAGCTAAGAGTTTTCTCTTAAAACCTATTCACAAAACTGCTGAGACAAACTTAAATTCAAATTTAAATTGCTCAACGTTCATCGGGGAAAACGGTGTGCATTATCTCACTAGATTTGAAACGTAAATCATTTATAAACCTTTGCCAACACATCAACCTATTTCTAAATATGCCATTTAATGTACATCACAATTTCAAAATAAAAGTTTCTGAGTTTGCATGTGGCCAAAAATTCAAATAATGGATTTCAGCGTTGTTTAGTCATGCTGTAAAATGAAACGTCACCAGGCCGTTGGCAGGTATTTGTTATAATACATAATGTACTTAAGTTAGTTATGGTCATAATGTATAAGCATATTACATTATGTATTTTAATAGTGTTCAATAAAACCATGGTTTTGATATTTTATTTGAGCCAACTATTATTGCCTCATTGTTAGTTTATATATAAATAGTCATACTAAAGCTTGGTTTTCAATTAGGCCTGTTTGTGTGTGTGTATATATGCTATATCATATACATATATGTATATGATATAGCTTTTATTCTTCAGGTCAACCATATATTCATGAAAAAAATCAGTTTGAGTAAGCAAAGCAATAACTTTGCTATAGCATCCTTTCAAATGTTAAAGTTGCCACAGTCATTGCATGCTTTGCATGTGCTGCCCCACCCCGTCCCATCATCGGAAAAAAGTTCAGGCTCAGGATTTTTTTTGTTTTAACTCCTGGGCAAGAATGGGACCAAATTCCAACACCAAAACTCCAGAAACTCATAACCTCGATACCCAGACGTCTTCAGACTGTTTTGAAAAGGAGATGCTACACCATGGTAAACATGCCCCTGTCCCAACTATTTTGAGACCTGTAGCAGGCATCAAATTTGAAATGAGCTAATTTTGTGCATAAAATAGTAAAATTTGTCAGTTTAAACATTTATTATGTTATCTATGTTCTATTGTGAATAAAATATTGGCTCATGTGATTTGAAAATCTTTTAGTTTTCATTTTATTCAAATTTAAAAAACGGAAATGAATGAACAATGTGAAACGTGCTGAACAAGATAATCGTGGGTGTACTAAAAGGTGTTACAAACGTGCCATTCTCTGTAATGGCTTGCTGCATCAAAGGTAAGAGGATTTATTGCTACTGGTAAGTTCAGAAAGTATATTATAGGGTAATATGACTTCATATGCTGCTTATCACGACCTGATAACAACACCTAGATTACAAAGTAATATAATGTGCCATTTGTTCTTCATTGCTATTTACTTCGGAGTTAGAAATGTTTACTTTCACCCTCTCCTGATTTTACAATGTCAAATCAGCAGGTTAGTGTCATTTAGGTCATATTGTGATAGAACCACATGATCCTATTGTTAGTTCACTGGACCTTTAATGAGACGGTTCTTGAGAAATGTGGCGAACCAATACAAATGACCTTTAGAATACACGCATAACATTGACTGGTTTGACCCTTGAAAATGCTCACACATGTGCAACCTTTACGCTTTATGTAACTCAAAGCAGATAGAACATGGCTACATTCTCATATAATAATCACAAACAGTATTTGGGAGGATTGAATTAGACTGCTAACAGGAGCATGATTTGGGAATGTTTGGGAGTTTTGTAACTGCTGAGTGAGAGTTATGATAACATAAAATGATGCCTCATGGTGTTTATACAGTACAGATTCAAAAGGTGTCCTAATCATTTTGTGAGCCATTTTACATATCTCTTAAAGGCACAGTTTTCCTATAAATGAAAGATTTGTGCCATGACATCTACTCATATGGAACACTTGAGGAAAAATTTTGCATGTTTTGTGACGTTTATACTGCTTTTTTTCCATACAATTAAAGCAGAGAGACACTAGCTGTCAAGCTCCAAAATTGACCAAAAAAAAGCAGTACTGTCCTACAGTACAACACATTTTACAGTTTCGTATGTGGAATGGACTAAATTTACTGTAAGCCTTTAACATCTTTGTCACCATTCACTTTTATTGCATGGAAAAGAGCAGCTGCTTGTTCATACTGCTATCAATTACTTTCTGGTTATACAGAGAGGCTTCCAGGGGACTCCAGTCTTTGCTGTGGGTTTTAGAGACTAGTGGCTTTAAGCATTTGAGGGAGCGTTGTTTAGTTCAGTCTTATCTGAGAGTGCTGATAGGTTTTGGCCCACTCAGTCGTGTCATTGCTGTCAGTCATCAGTAGACCTTCTGCTGGTTCACTGATAAGCACGCTTTCTCGCCCCCTCTTATCTTTTTCACTTCAGCTATGCTTTATATCTGTAGTCTGTTTCATCTTTCACTCTGATTTTCTTTCTCGGTTTTTCTTATTTTCCTCTAATTTCATTTTCTTTTTTACTTTTTTTTTCTTTTCAGAAAAAAATAGTTTTGTCTTTTCAGCTGTCATTTTATAAGATGCACAGGGAGACATATTCAGTCCGTTATATCATTATTATAATTTAATCAGGGATGATATTGGGAATGCATTGAGACCAGTGGCTGATGTTGAAAATTTATTTCAGGGTGCATGTTTCTTCATTTTTTAAGTGGTGTGACATACGGCCAAGTACGGTGAGCCATACTTGGAATTTGTGCTCTGCATTTAACCCATCCAAAGTGCACACACACACCGTGAACATTTATGAACAGCCATACCGTGAACAGCCATTTATGCTGTGGCGCCCGGGGTGAAGTTGGGGGTTCAGTGCCTTGCTCAAGGGCACCTCAGTCATGTTATTGAAGGTGGAGAGAGCGCTGGACATTCACTCCCCCCACCTATAATTCCTGCCGGACCTGAGACTCGAACTCACAAACTTGGGATTACTCTCTAACCATAGGCCACGACTTCCCCAATTTTTTGTAACGATGTGATGCTAAGTCTTATTATTATCATTATAATAAGGATGCTTTTTAGAAGATCTTAAATTTCTTTGCTATACAAAGTTCATATAGTACATTAAAGGGATAGTCCAACTAAACATGGAAATTCAACAATTCTGTCTGTTAATAAAATTCATTTTCCAGACAGACTGGATGATGGTGAGATCAGATCTCTGTGTGGAGCTCTGGCTGTTGTCAGACTCCTTGTGCAAACAAAAATCTCACTGGATTATAACAATTAATGGCAAAAAGAATGTTTGGAAATGTAAACTGATAATTCCTCCTGACACACTACAGCAAAAGATAGAAATAATTTTGATTTTCATTATTATACAACAATCCCAGCCACACAAACATATAAAACATTCTTCTTAAATCACATATTTCACACCAAAACACATAACTACAAACACATACACATCCCTTTAATAAAAAAAGGAGATATCAGGGTCAGATATGATCAGTTATGAAATAGTGTCCCATAAGGATTCAACGTAAAATAAAAAGGGCTGCCAGACCCTATAAAACTTTCCAGAGGAACCTCGAATAGTATACTTATTTAAGGTGCTCAAGTTTAAGATAAGACATCACCTCAACTACCCAGTGTTTATGAGATGGTGGCCTTGCCTTTTTCCAACTGAGAAGAATCAGGCGCCTAGCCAATAATGAGGAAAAGGCAATAATTTCTACCTGATTAGCTGATAGGCACACTTCTTCTGGCACTACACCGAAAATGGAAGTCAAAGGATTATGGTCCATGTCTTTGTCACATATAGATGAAAATGTTCTGAAGATGTCTATCCAAAAACTTTTTAATCTGGGGCATCCCCAAAACATATGACTCAGGTCTGCTGGTTCCATGTCACATCTGGGGCAAGATGGGTCTAACCCCGGATACATCTTAGCCAGCTTGCTCGTAGAGCATCTCACGGAAATACAGTCCGTTATGGTTTAAGTGAGCTTAAACAGGTGGGTGAAAACTGAATGTATGTCAGTTGGCTATTACATATACCTTCCGTCTTAAATGGACAGCATTCCTAATTATCTGTCATAAATGTTAACCAACAAAAGATGTTAAATAAATGTATACTTAAGTAAACCTACTGTATCTGAAAAATTAGTTTAATTTATATCGCTACCAAAAAATGAAAATTCCAGTTTTTCCAAATTCAATCCAAGATTCAAATTTCTCATAACTAAGCTTAATTGATTTGGTCTAAAGAGAGAAGAATTAATGACTATTTTTGTTTGAATACTACATATAAAATAGCTACCAAAATAAATGTTGGTAACTGCAGTTTGACTAAAAGTAATGGCTAAAAGTTGACAAAAATGCAATGACTTTTCGTCGACTAAAACTATGAAAGACTCAAATGACTAAAATGTGACTAAGACTATTAAGCATTTTCGTCTCAAGATAAAGACTAAAGGCCATTGCACACTGAGTCCGAATTTTTCGTCCGAATTTTTCGCACGTTGAAAAATAAATACGACCTCACGTTTTGTCAATCACGTTTGCACACTGCCTCCGAAATTTTCGTCCGTCAAAAAAAAATTCGGATCGGGTTCGATCTTTTTTGCGTTATTCGCATCCGTATAAAGCATTTTGAGATGCTTTGAGAAGGTGTTTTGACAATTCAGAGCCACCGTACAAGCGAAAGCCAAAATCCAAAATTGTGTCAGACAAATTAATACATTTCGTCTTGCAGCACAGCGCACTTTATGACAAACAAATTGCGGAATACAGAATATAAAGAACTGCTGTAGCCTATTTTTTATGCCTGGCGCGCACCTTTCCGATGCCGCAGTTCGGTGTGTGTGTGTGTGTGTGTCCATACCTCAGACAGTCTCTGTTCACGGAAATTGGTGGTCTTTTTATTATGTGGATTCAGTATCGCTAGCAAAGTATCAAACTGAGGCATTGACATCCTGAAATAAACTTTGAATCTCTTGGGATAATCCCGCAGCTTTTTGATAAGGAGGTGGAACCTTCCTCTCTGCGCAATTTAAGGATTGGATGGACCCAATATTTCCTTTTTCTTTTTTTAAAAAGAGAGAGGACAACAAAATCATCCTCACTACTTAAAGACATTTTGTATAGTTTTGCGATTTTTTTTTTTTCGCAACGGATTAATTAAAACGCATCGGACTCAGTGTGCAAGGTCTCTGTGCGTGACGAATTTTTAAGATTGCGAATGCGAAAAACGCATGCGAAAATTTCGGACTCAGTGTGCAGAGACCTTAAGACTAAATAAAAAATGCCTGCCAAAATTAACACTGGTTGGAATGAAATAAATATGCCGTCTTTAAAAAGGTCCTTAACACAACTAATTCCGTTTCTAGACCACAATTGAAATGCTGAGTCTATTAGAGAAGGGGGAAACAAAGGATTCAACAGAATAGGGGCAGATGGCAACCCTTGTTTACTATTAAGGTGAAGTCTGAACTAGACCTTATTCTGAGTGATCCACAGACAACTGGGTTATTTGTAGAATAGTGTTTGCTCACTGGGATTGGAGCCCAGAGCAATGAACGTAGAGATACTGGATTGCATGTGTTCTGCTCCATCAGAAACCAGATTGGAGCTTCATCACTTGATACATCAGAAAGCCAAAATAACAATTTGTGTAGATTGGCTGCCCAGTAGTAATACAAAAAATTTGACATTGCCAATTCACCCTCTTCCTTTCCAGATATTCTTTTCTTATGTGAGGAATTTTTTTATCCCAAAGAAACATGGAAATGCAATTATTCAGATCTTTGAAAAATGATTTGGGAATGAAAACAGGCACGTCTGAAATAAGAACAAAAATCTTGGTAATATTATAATTTTAATGGAGTTGATCTTCCCAGCCGAAGAAAAAGGAAGGGTTGACCACCGCACCATGTCTCACTTGGCTTTGTCCAGTGCTGTTTTAAAAGTACTATTGAACAAATCCTTATATCTGCGTGTTACACTCACACCTACATAGAGAAATGTATCAAAGCTTATTGAGAATGGGAAAGATTGAAAATACATTTGTTGTGCACTTTGATTGATAGGGAAAGAAGACTCTTTGCTAAGTTAATTTTGTATCCCGAAACGTTTCCAAAATCTGAAATAATTGTGAGGACTTTCAGTATAGAGGAATCTGGATTAGACGGGAAGAGGAGGAGATCGTCCGCATAAAGCAGAAGCTTATGCTCGTGTCCCTCCCTGAGTATTCCGCGCAAGCCATCTGTATTCCTTAACAAGATTGCGAGAGGTTTGATGGCAATATCGAAAAGCAGGGGGGACAGAGGGCAACTCTGCCCTGTCCCCCTAGAAAATGGAAAGCACTTAGAAATTATATTATTTGTTCGAATGGATGCTTGAGGCCTAGTATATAGAATTTTATAGAATAGATAGAATACGGGGCCAAAGCCAAACTATCTAAGTGTTGCTAGTAAATAGACATATTCAATTCTATCAAATGCTTTGTGAGCATCTAAAGATATTAAGATCTCTGGATTAGTATTGTTTTTGGGTGATATATATGGAATTCCATGCCAATCTGTTTAATTCTTAGGCAATATGCAAACATAGAATGTATACCTTGAATGCAATGTGAATGTAAGTCACATTAAATAAAAGCTTCTGCCAAATGAATATTTTAACCATTGGCCCTTCAGTATGGTTCAGTCTGTTTCTTGGGTAAGTGTGTGTGTTGTTTAAATTTGTGTGAAGATGCTTCAGCAGGATAAGCAACACACAAACCACTCATGCATATAAAAATAAACTTTGACACTCCCTCATACTGTTGTCATGGAGGTTACAGGCACATTATTAATGCAATATATTTTGTTTACACATACAATCTTAGCCATCAAAGCTCTAGCCTTCTCTCTCACACACACCAGCATACACAGCTGCAGAGAGCTCTCACACACACATATAGTCTATAATCAGAGGCAGATGTTCAGCAGATGAAGTTAGCTAAGGCTCAGATGAAAGGGAGGGAAAGATCTCTGTGAATTGGTTCAGCATGTGGTCCTGCATCTGTGTCATGTGGTCTCAGGGCATGAGGTGCGGTCTGGATAACCAAGCATGCTCTAACTCCCTATGATTGCATCCTTGGTTTTTTAATGGTCGTGATTCTGATGTACTGATCTGATCTGAATCTCTTGACTCAGTGTTTACCCTGCAGTTACACTGTATGACCCCATAGAGGTGTGTGCTACAGCGGGTGCATTTGTTCTGTGGTCAGAGACAATCTAATCAGACATACAGCTTCTCCTCCATGGTTTTATAGTTAATTTGGGGTTCTTTGAAAGGTAAATTCAACATTCAAGTAATTTGTTTTATGCATTTTTTTATATATTTTATTTGTGTCTGATCTTGTCAAAATTGCATTGCAGTAGGCAGAAGCCTTGTGTTGTTGATCCCAATACAGCGGCATTAGCTCAACCAATGCCATGAGTTTGAGGCAGAATTTTCTGTTTGTCAACCAATAATAGTCATAGTTTTGCTATTCCATTTGGTGAAGGTAGTGGCACTGGATTTACATAATTCAGATTTTAAAGTCTTTTAAAACTGTGTAACCACTCCTGGCAAAGGAGAGATTAACAGACACATTTAACTGTATGTTAGTATTGTGTTTGTATTAGTTCTCATTTTATCTTTCATTCAGGGGATGTCTTTTGCAAGGCAAAGCAGAAGTTAGAGGTTAAATGTTTTGAAAAATATTTTTTTCCAGTTTCACTGAGCTAAAGGGAACGGCATGGAACGTCCTGTTCCCTTTTATTATACTGCACTGAATGGAAATCCCTGAGTTAAAGCAGCATTTTATTTGCTGTGTCATTTTCCTGGCAGCTGGTGTTTCACTGTAAATCCACTGCTGTACATGTTTAAACATGGACATTAGTGCATAGAAATCTCTGCTGAAGTGTTTAAACTCAGCAGTAATCTGTTTGAGAAGGATGTGGGCCGCCAAAGACACAGACAGGCAGCTTAATCCAAATGAACGATGACTAGGAATGTGTTGCTTTTTAACCTTCGTGCAAGTCTCATCACCTGAAGCATATTTTAATCCGTGTGTGTGTGTTTTTCCACAGTATCCTCTGCTTCTGGGTCTCTCTCTAGCCATCAGCTGGTGTGTCCTGGTGTGTTTGAGCCGCATATACATGGGTATGCACTCCATACTGGTAAGAACATAAAACTCAATATTTTTATTTATTAATAAATGATGGAAGGATGTTATTTTTTGAGAGACCAGATAAGTTTGAACTATATCGATATTTCACTTTTTTAACTTTAGTGTGTAATGTTACTGTTTGGGCATAAACAACATTTGCAGTTACGACATGCAAAGTTAAATATTTTCTTTTAAAGAAATCACTATTTTCAAGGACTACAGAAAAAGGCTGGTAGGGACTACAGCAAGACACTTCCCGGTTTTTATTATAATGGGCTTTTATTTTTATTTATTTTTTTATTTTTTTTATAAATGAAGCATGAACACAGCATGTTACACTGCTCCCCATAAAAACAATCAAGCCTTCGAAAAAAGCTGTTCAACCACCCTTTTAATCATGCGTGCTTATTTCTGCTATATTTAGATTTAGATTACCTCTGCTGTTATCTAACACTCACTTAATATTCAAACATTAATGATTTACTAATGGAATTAGAAATAATCAAATAAAATCTTAAATGAATCTCCATTTTTTTTGTACTGTGCATTATAATGTTGTGATGCCTAAATTAACTTGTAGCATTAAAAATATTTAGTTTTAGTTTTCAGGTAAATTTTATTTAGGTAAAATAGTATAGAATTTTAATTTCGGCCATAGCATGAAAATAAATGTCAGCTTACAGTATCATATTCACCATAAAAATTTAAGACTTTTGTAAAGGCCAGGAAACATTATGAGGTTCCTCGTGGGATGTGTGTTTGTTATTCTTGGTTTATCGGTGTGTGTGTTCATGTAAAAAAAAAAAACCCTGGTGTTTCTTTACTGGGCCGGATAATTACCAGCAGTAGTGTGTATTTGTGTGTGGATGCAGATTAGTTTGATATGTCTTTACTGAGCAGTTTGCCTTTTTAAAGGAAGATCTCATATATGGTTTGAATAATAAGCATGTTTGTGTGACCTGAGGCTAGTCAAATAGACTGTTAGCGGCCTGGTTTAACTACATCCATCTGTTTGGGTCTCATGTTGCCTGATGTTGCCCCAAAATCCCCATTCATTATAAGCATGCATCATAAACATGTACAGACATGGTAAAACCCATCGGTGATGTCTTGTTACAGTAACAAACAGTGTAATTTTGCAGAGTGATTTCATCTGTTGGCGAGGTGTCTGTCTGTCTGTCTGGATGACACTATTTTTCCTCAGTCCTGAAAATTTGGTGTTTCATATGGGTGTTCTGCTCCATGTCTGCTTTAAGCAGTAATGTCACCCTCAGGGTGACCTCATCCATCTGGTCGCCCTGTTGGGGTGATGAGTGGCTGTTGCCCTAGAGATTTTTCCCTTGGTAACCGTGAGATTGTCTTAACACTGTCGTATTCACGAGACAAGAAGGGATTGTGAAACTAGTCAGATGACACACGCTTTGGGAAATATTATGGCCAAATAAAAGACTTATTAAAATGATTATTCATTATGTCATTGATTGACTGTAAAACCATAGCTAAAATGTTTTAATATGCTAATACTGTTTTTTTTTTTATGTAAATGGACCATTTCAAGATCCAGATTGATACTAATCTTTCAGTCAAGCTTTTATCTCTAGCTTTGATTCATTTCTCTGTTGTAAGAATTTTTTTTTTTTGTAAGAAGAGTTTAATTTGTTGTGGTTTACAGAGATGGTTTGATCTGATTGTCACACTTTGAAAGTTGAAGAATCACTAGTACAGACTGAAGAGAGATAGGATATCTCTCTATCTCACACTCATTCAGCCAAAACAAGGATATGCACAACATGCAAAAGCAGTGAACTCGTGTTCAACAGCAGATGTGGAAAATGAGCCCATAATGGTTAATGACTGATAGATAAGAGAGAGAAGTGAGGCATGTCTCATAAAGAAAATGTTTCTGTCCTTTTGAACATAATTTGAAAACATCTAGACAAATGTACTTGGGATCCACAATGAAAACAGCTTCGTAAAGGGACTGAATGGTTTCTGTTTATGCATCTACAAATGCTGAAAGGCCAAATTTGAGGTTAGGGTTTAAAAGTAGGCTTAGGGTTGTGACTGAAGGCGAGTGTAAATGAACATTTGCTGGTTAATCTGTGCCTGTAATCAGTGAAGAGTTTCCATGATGTTTTAAGTGCTGAGTGTGAAAACTGTTTTGAATTAACCAGCTTATTTCCTTCTCCCACACACAGTCCGCCAGACTAAAGTGCTACATATTACTGTCTAATAGGTTTCACACGGATGAGTGTGTGTTTTATGGTCTCTGCGGAATCTCACACCCAGTGCTGAAGCATTCTGACATTGGACGTCTCCCACAAGTCTTGCTATTTGTTGAACACACATAAACTGTGTTTAAGACAAGAATGTAGTAAACTGAGCTTCTGCTAAGCAAAGCTGACCAATCTTACCTCTTGCCCTGTTTTACCTTTTTCTAATATTAGTCTTTGGATCTTTGCAAATTTATGAGAATGATCAAAAATATGATAAAGAGAGGGTACAAGAGATTACTTTTACATTTTCCAAATCTTGTGACGTGTATAATTCATCTGTTTCTTTAAAGAGTGGTGGCAAATAAGATGCTTTGCATTGTTAAAATTCATTGCAGACCACATAATATTTAATCAATTACCACTTTATGAACACACAGGCTACATTTACATTTAGTCATTTAGCAGACGCTTTTATCCAAAGCGATTTACAATTGGAGAATACATAAAGCGATTCTTTTTAAAGAGGCAAACAGACAGGAAGTGCTTGTAATACTAAGTTTCAGGCATTGTTCAAGCTAGAAAGGGAAGGAATAAATAAAGAGAAAGACAAAGTCAAGTAGCATCGAAAGAGAGGAAAATTGTCAGGGATCCTACACTCCGGATAGGGGTGGGAAGATCAGCCAGGAACGGTGAACGAGAATGTTCTGGAAAGTGGTTTTGGGCCTCTCTGTGATGGTACCACGAGTCGTCGCTCACTAGTGGATCTCAGACTTCTGGAGGGGATGTCATAATCAAATAATCCAAGTCAAATTTAGTCCACAGGTTTGCTTGTATGAGTTATTAAGCTGTTTCAGTCTTAGTATAAAGGCCTGTTGTGTATTTGGTGTGGAAATTGTGTGTGATAAACATTTTAACTTGAATAAATGGTTAATGCATCTATTTAGACCAACATGAATATTCGCATGCTGTCAGTGTCACTGAATTTAACCTGTTTTTTTTTTTTTTCCAAATTTATTTTTCATCTCACTGGCAGACCAATAAGATTTGTGCTTTTGGTCACATGCCCAGAGCCGCTGCTGTTACTACTACTTTTCTAAAAGTGCCACCTACTTTCAGAGAGAGTGAGTTTGCATTTTCCTTCAGCTTGTCTGCAGTTTTTTTGCACATCGGTCTGAACAGACAAATTGCATGTGAAAATCAGACCAAATTTTGCTTCCAAACATTCGTGTCAGTGTGAACAGGTATTGATTTTCCCTGCCGTTCTTGTTTGTAACCATGTATTCAGAAAGACATTTGTTTATTATTAGGTCAAACTTCCTTCCAAGATTTACATGTCAAATAAGGTGATATTCAAATATGTACATTCTCTCTGTTAGCCTCTTTCATATGTAAACCACCTTTTGTTTTTTAATGATGTTTTTGGGTCTCGCATGCATTTTGTTTTTATTCCTGCGGTTTGCCGTTGATATTTGTGTTTTTTTTAATGCTTTTCAGGACATTATTGCTGGTTTTCTGTACAGTTTGCTGATCCTGGTGGTCTTCAGTCCTGCTCTGGACATCATCGACACCTTTAACCGAACACATCCCTACGCCCCGCTCATCATCATCTCACTTCATGTGGGACTAGGCCTCTTCTCCTTCACCTTGGACACCTGGAGCACCTCACGTGGCGACACCGCCCAAATCCTGGGCTCTGGCGCGGGTATCGCCTTGGCATCCCACATCAACTACCACCTGGGCCTTTTGCCAGACCCACCTGCATCCATGTTTCCTCTTCAACCCCCATCTTTCACCCTCAGCCTGATCGGACTCTGTCTACTCCGCTTTCTCCTCGGGGTCATCATTCTCCTGGCTACCAGAGCAGTAATGAAGGCTCTCACAATCCCGCTCGTCTGCTGGCTCTTTGGGATTCCCTGTGGCGATGTCCGGAAGGCAAGGCAGCACATGGAGGTGGAGCTGCCGTATCGTTATATCGTCTATGGAACCGTGGGGTTAAATTCGCTTTTCCTTGTGCCTTTACTCTTTGCACATGTGGGCCTGTTGTGATTAGGTGGAAGAAACACCTATTCTTTTAGCCAATAAGAGCCCAGTTGGACTGCAGAGGCAAATCAGTGATCGGATGGAACTAATGGCGATCATGTAACACTGCTGCACCTTCCAGATGCTCCTTAAATGCGTTTTTCATCACATATACTGTAGTTTTATCAGATTTTCTATTCAAAACACCTGTTTGGTGTTGATCCAGAGATTATTGCCCATTTCTATGCAGTTTACATTGCATGTATAGTACAGTAGCATATCCATCAGATTCTATTCTTATCTAAAATTCTATTGTAAACATTTGTACCCTACAGTGCTTATGTTTTTTTGCAAGCAATACAGCATTTTTGCTAATTCTCAAACTTTAGAAGAATTATGACTAATCTTTTGGCAAGTTTTGTTCATGCCACAGTAGGTGGACTCAAACTCTTGCATCAAGAGTTGACTGAAATCTCTGTTGCGAAGGTGTGATTCATGGAAATTAGCATGCAAAATCTCTGCGACGAATTGGCTGGAACTGATGCCAGCAAATTATATTTCTTTTCTTTGCGAGATTTGAATCTGAAATCTCAAATGTTAATGGAAATGGTTAGTGTTGGGAGCAGCACTGATCTTTGTGGCAATTTTTGTTGCGGTTGATTGAGATGTTTAGTTTTGGATCTAAAGAAGGTTGGACTATTCTCCAAAGACTTTTGTAATGATAGAAGCCTTAAACGTATAGTTCGTACAAAACGACAGTTCTGTAATTTTACTCGCCCTCAATATTTGACCTGTGGAGCAGAAGAAATGTCTTTTTGTGCATATAATAGAAGTCAGTGGGCTCTAATGTTATTTGGTTCCCAATGTTTCAGACAGAGAAAGTAAGTCACAGGTTTGGAATAACATGAGAGTAAATGATGACAGAATTTTCTTTTTCCCACCGTTTGTTGAACTGACCACTCAAATAGTTTCTCTAGGCATTAAAATGTCTTTCTGATGCACTCGTGATTTAGTGCCGGATCCGTTTAACTTTTTGTTCTTATATTAAAAACATGTCAGGGAGTCTGGGTCGTAATCAGAATTTTATTAGATCTTCAATCTCAGTCTGCTTTTATTCCCTGTAAGTTGCTGCTTAGAATATGGTACTATGCATGTATGTGCAGCCTTATTGATCGCAAAAAAAGCAGCACTAGACTAATAAATGTTTTCTCTGTGTGCTTTCAGTCAGGTTGAAACACAAGGTTTGCCACTCAGCCTATGAATAATTCTGCCTTCTGATAGTCAAGGTTGTGTTTGATGTATAGTTAAGATGAATTTGTTGTACTGATTTAAATGCACTGTTCCCAGATTGCACTGTTCTGCTGCCTGCTGTTGTGCGTGTCGCTGCGATGGCCTTATAATAGGTCAGGCTTGCATGACACCGCTGTGCGTGTGCGTTTATACTCTTCCTGTGGCCTTGTGTGTCTTTGTGCACATGTAAGTTCCTTTTTTTGCTGAAAGAGAAACTGGTTTCCCAACTCCTCACTTCGGTAAACATTTTTTTGGGCTTCTCTGAATGATGAGAAAACCAGCTATTCTTCTCAGCGCAGAGCAATGCTGACACCTTGACCCTTCACCTAGAACAATACAGATCTATGTAATTTTAAGGTCAGAGGTTATATGGAAGTTGTATTTAGGACAGAATATGAGAAGTCTTTGGTTAGCATTGCTTTCTGGACCAATGGGGCTTGTTCCTTACTGCGTGATTCCATGATAATTGTGTTTTTGGATGGCAGTAGATAGATTGTAGCATTTGTTTTCTCTCAGGCCTGTGTTCTAGTAATCTGTCATGTGTTTATGACCAAATATGAGTGCTTTCAGTTGTTGTAAATCCATTATGTAATTTTCAGCCCCACACTGAATCTGTAGGATTTTCAAAAGATTGGATTGCATAGCATTCCAAAAGCTGAAGACATGCTTTCTTGTTTATGTAAAAAAAATTATAAAAATATTTTAATCCTCTGATAATTATTTAACTACAAAAAAGTAGTAGTCAAAGTAGTCCCAGGTCAATTACATAATTTTCCCATGTCTAAATTAAAACAATTCCCCTATAATCAGCACTGAATGCGTGTGCTCCTGCTCATGACCCAGATTAAACGCTTGAGAAACTGGCCCAGTGGTGAAGTTTTCATTTAAATGTGCTTTATTTCCTTTGATTTGGTTTTCTCTAGTTTTACTGAAAATATCATGGCTTATTCTGAATAAACAGATCCGATTTGGATACCCCACAGTGCCTTTTATGTAAATCTCTACTATGTTTGATAAGCACAGACAATTATCTCCATCTGTTTCTTTTTCATTCTTCTTTCTTTCATCCATATAGAGCAATTGACAAATTTTAAACTTAAGTGGAACAAATCAGAATGGCTGATTGCTGCTCAGTCCATCTTGGTTCATTCAGTGTTGTTTTTTTAAAACTATAACTACTGAAAAAAAGGAAATTTTGGATTGGCAATTAGAGTACTAAATTACTAAAACTGACAACCATATATATATATATATATATATGTATAACTAAATTAATAAAGCACATAAAATTAAATTGAAAACTGAAAATCTAAAAATAACACCTAACTCCAAATATTTGTAAATAGTTATAAATATAATACTAAAATAAGACTGGGTTTGTCTGTGATCAGCTCTACATCTTATGTTTACTGTTTTTCAAACAAGAAAAAAAGATTGCATGTTAAATATGTCAGTTATCCTCTGTTTGCTGTCATAACCATTTCATAAATATATTACAGAAATGTAACATTTCTCATTTGAACTGACAGCCTCCCATTGCTTCGAATGTTTATTTCAGTGTAAAATCAGTAGGATTTTTCAAATGTCTAGTTGTTTGTTTTGCTACTTACTGTGTTTTTCAATAGTCATTTTTCACCAAATGTGTCCCAGAAGCTTTGGATACTGTATGTGTGTTTGTGTAAAATGTTATTTTGGAACTCTGATTCTCCTGTGTGATATTAATCTTGGTCTTTTTGATTTATTTTTAATGATATGTCAATACGGATGACTTTGCCATCTCTTAATATTGTGGGAGGCATTCTGAAAGTTTTAAGAGCTTGACGTAGATCCATTGTAAAACCTGCAACTATTAAAAATATCCAATTTTAAAAATGTAACAAACTGAACATTCCGACAAAACAAAAGTCTCCTGACCTTCATCCAGCGCTTGACACTGAGAGAACTACACTCCCACAGGACTAAAAAAATACTTCACAAATGACCAAGAATTCAGTGTTATAAGGAGACCTGTGCCCTTATGTTAATAAAATGGCTTGCTATAGAAGCTTTGCTAAATTTTTTCATAGAAATTGTAGCTGATGATCTTTATTGTTTCCTACATGATTATGTTTGAATATTATGCTCAATAAAAATCAAAGAGGCTATTACTTTGGTCTGTTTTTGAAGAAAAACAAATCAAGAAATGGTATCTTATTAACAGAATAGTATGGCTGGGTTGGAAAGCACACATTTGCTCAGTCATTGTTCCACAGCACACTTAAGTGTTCCTGCTGAGATCAATGATGTCTCTGTAATGCCTGATATTAATGTGCATGTGTGAGCATGTTTAGCCAGGTAGATGTGCCCTGGCAGTTCAGATTACAACAACAAAACACCCTCTTCTCTTTTCTCTTTTCACTGCTTAGTCATAAAAGATGTAATTATTAGTCAAATGAGCTAGAGCTATAAATACTGAAACGCATGGCTTTTAGTATTGTACAGTATTTAACATGCGTTTCCACAGACCTGGCTAAGGGTAAAGCCTGTAAAGAACAGTTTATTAAAACTTAAAAACTAGTTTTATTAAAACTAGCCAAACTATTTTTAAAAACTGTTAAAAAAAAACTTGCACAGCTCAAATATTATATGGTGAGAATTCATACTCGAGGAAGAAAAAAAAAAAACAGCTTAGTTTTATTCAGAGGCCCAAACAGAGCAAAAATATTACATTTAGTGCAGATATTATTTATACTGCCAAAAAGTAGATGAAATTCTCATAGCTTCTAATGCAAATCACTATTTTATACTGAACATAAGTTCCAGTCCAGTTATCTAAAAATATTACTAATATAAAAGTTTATAAATGTCTTATGTTTATTGCATAAAAATAATTAAAGAATTCACAGCAATAAGACGTGTACCATGACCTGAACATATACACTGTCCAATCAGACAACAGAAGGGATGTAGTACATTATGAAAAACAGGTTTTTCAGCACAGTGTTGATCATTTAAAGGCCTTAGAATTGCATGCATCAAATATGATACACTAGGCTTTACAGGGTTAAAGACTGGTTGTTTTTGCTTTGCTTGCTGGCACAGGCCTGTGTGAATGCATACCTACTCATCACACACTGAACACTTTACTACACACACCTCTTTGCTTCTCATATGCACTTAGCCAAGCATACACTCAACAATAAGCAGGAGCAAAAAAGGTTTGCTTAGGTTTTATATCTCATGTCAAATGCTCAAGTCAAGGCCTTGCTATTTAATATGCTCCTTTGGGGACTTTTATGCATTCCCTACAGGCTAAAAGAGGACAAAGGGACAGGATTTTTGGAAATATGATCATAAAGGTCAACATGGGCCTGCTGTACTGTTCAAGTCAGCAAAATACTTCCTGTCCTCATCTGATGACAATGCTGATTGTTGTTTCATATGTCAAGTTTCACTCCTGTTTGTGTCCTTTGGGAGTTTAACAAAGGCGACAGGCGGACAAAGGAAAAACTCATCATCTATTCTCATCCCAATGATACCCTTGTTACATTATACTCTTTCACTCTCCAATATAAATGCCCCAGTTATTTCCTCCTGTGTAACTTTCTCTATTAGTTTTTGAAAACAGTAGAAACTAATTTACAGCTGTACTTGCCTAAAATTTGTAATTGAAAGGGTTTCTGGCAAAGTACCATATATACAATTCGTTTTGACGTGATTTACAACGAATTTAACATTTGAATATATATTATGGGATTACAAACAAACAAATAAATCGTCGTTAAATATGCCATGCTTGAAGTTTGAGGATTTCTCATTTTATAATACAGAGAATCACTGCCATCTACTGGCAACAAAGCGCTGTATAGTCTCCGTTTCTTACCTCTTCTCGTGTTAGACACAACAACGAATAAACAATGTGTCCGTCGTTGTGTCTCAGATTTAGAAATGCTGATGAATTCAGTTGTTTTTAGTTTTTAAAACAAATGAAGCAAGTGTGTCGTAAAGCGGAACTAATGTTCAGCGTCGCTGTGTTTCCGGGGAGAAGCTAAGGAGGCGGCACACCGATCACATGTGAGTGTTTTGTGCAATAATATGTATCGATTAAATACAATACTAGTTGTATTAATGAACGGTATGTTTTGAGTACTTTAGGCTATGAGATTTCTACTTTGTTTCTATGTGTTATCTGTTTGTTAGGTTAACTTGTATACACTTAATATGCAAAGAAACTGATTCAAAACTAAGTCTAATTCATCTCCTTGGCTTTCATGTTTTTAATTATAGCCGTGATTTTGACAATAATTCTGCATCACTTTCCAGATAATTGGGAAATCATTGTTTTAACTTGAGTCATATCCGTTTAGTGAGCTCTAATTATTTATTTTTATCGTTTAATATGAATTTTGGATTCAAACCACTGTGTCCTTGATCAAGAAAAATAATAAGTAATTACAAATTTAAACTAACAAATGTAATTATATGAATAAAACATTATATAAATCTGATTTAAATTAAAGAAAATTATACAATAATGTAATTTTGCTGTAGTAGTAAACTATTAGTAAAGTTGTAAAATATTTTTCAAATAATAGTATTTCATACATATTTGTAATACTAGTTTTTTACAGCATAAAATGGGGCTTTATAGAAGAAAATATATAGATGCCATTTAAATTTTAGTATGGTAGTCCCTTGCATGAGGATGATTTTATTTGGGGGTCTGTGGCACTGATCTAGTCACTAAACAATAGTACAGGAAATCAGTGGTCCAGGGCCCAGATATTACATCATTTAGCAACAAATCATAGTCTTTAAAAACTTTGAATATTTTAATAATAACATGAACTGTATGATTGTCAATTATGTGTTTTGATTGCCTCTTCAGTGTTGATGGTTTCATTCTCTCAGCAGGCAATAATTCGCCATGTAAAACACAAATCTGTCACCAGTAGAGAACCTCTGCTTTAGGCCACTTCAAAGAAAAGCATTTGTGAAATGACGCTCTTTTGCTTTAAGGTGCCAGGGTAATCGGTGACGATCATGGACACTCTGGAGGACACCTTTAGGACTCTCTCCATCTCCAGGAGGCTGCAGCCCAGTGAGGCCACGTACATTCTGGAGCTCTCCTGTGCCAGCAGCGGGTCAGATGTGCTGGCTGTGTGCTGCTCCAATCACTCTGTGCACCTGCACAGCAGAGAGACGCTCCGCCTGGTGGGTGACTTCCAGGGTCACACGGCTCCTGTGTGTGGGGTGCGTTTCTCTCATCTCTCCCCTCACCTGATGTTCACCGGCTCTGCCGATGGGACACTGCGGTGCTGGGACGTCCGGCAGCCTGGTTCTGATGCCACCCAGGTGTTCCGCAGCGATTCGACACATTCGTACTGCTCGTTTGATGTGAGCTGTAGTGACCGTGTGCTGTGCGCAGGCACAGAGCAGGTGGGGGAGGACAGTTTTTTGGTATTCTGGGATGCCCGTATGGTTCAGGATGGAGGCGAGATGCGCGGTCTGCTGGGCGTTTATTCAGAGTCACACAGTGATGACATCACTACAGTGAAGTTCCACCCACGGCAGGCGGACCGGTTGGCTTCTGGAGCCACAGATGGGCTTGTGAACGTGTTCGATCTGAGTCTGGGTGGAGAGGATGATGCTCTTGTCACCACCTGTAACTGCAATTCCTCTGCAAGCTCCCTCTGCTGGACAGGTAGGCAGTCCCAGCATACCTGACTGAGCAATCCAAACTATATAACAGTAAAACTTGAGCAGTATTTTTTTTATGTCACAATGTACACGAAACAGAGTTCCCTTAGTCATGTAAAATATCAGTTTTTAAATTTTGATGACCAGGCCTGTAAAACACTTCAATGTTTAATTTTTTTTAAATATTAATATAAAAAATATATTATTATTATTATGTATAGATTTCATGCTTAGCTATTTAATTGTGATGAGCAGGCTTGTAAAATGCTTCTTAAGGTGTTTTAAAAATTTCTATGACATTGAAATGTTTATATAATGATAATAATAGTAATAATCAGGATCATAAAGAATATTTTTCCTGGTATGCTTAGCTGTTAAATTGTGATGACCATGCCTTTGATGATGATTTTTACAAATTTCTATGGCATACTACTATTATTAATAGTATATTCATATAGGTTTTTTCTTGGTATGCTTAGGTGTTAGATTGTGATGACCAGGGGCCCGTTTCAATAAGGAGGTTCAACCAACTCGGAGTTTAAACTTGAACTCTGAGTTGACTTAATCTGAGATGGGAAACTCTGAGTTTTCGGTTACAGAACAGCTGAACTGAGTTAGTTTACTCAACTCTAAGTAGGTTGACTCTGAGTTAAGCGCATGCACCACGACTATGAAAAGTCATGATCAGCGGAGCGCCGAAATTACGATTCACCATCTTCTTCCATCAATGCGTAACATTAATTCTTAATAACTGCCTATAACTTAATAACTGTTATAATATCAGAGGTGAAAACTGTAAATTATTGAACTAATATTCATTTTAATGGTATCTCATGGCCACAAAAAAAAAAAAGTGGCAGCAGCTAAAAATGAAGTATAAAACACAATTCAATCATGGTAAAGCTTTAAATATGAAAGGTTCATGGGTGTGGGCTAAATGACTTTACAGACATTTGACATTAAATATCATTCAGTGTCTATTTCAATGCGCTGCAGCTTTTTCCACATAGTCTAACACTCTTTTCACGTAATTAAATATTCTCTAATCTGTTACATTTCTTAATTAGAGTAATAAAATTAACCACTGACTTGTCGACAGCAAGAAGGCAGAGGGAGAACCTGCACCAGCACCACTGACAGATGAAGAGGAGATGGTCAATAATTAAAGAATTAAAAACAATAACTTTTGCTTTTGTATTAGGAAATAAAGATGACCAAAAAATTGTGAATAATTTATTTAACAGCTGTGGTGGTGGTTATGGCTCGTACTACCCCTTCATCTGGCATCCTCCCATTTCATACAGTAATCAGTTTCAGAAGGTGCAATGGTGGGGATACGCTTGTCATCAATGCATCCAACCACACTGAAAATCCTGAAGGAAATTCTGATTATTTCGGGTTACTTCCACAGGTCACAGAAAGATGTTATCAAGTGAACATCATTTATCAGATTAGCCTCATTTAAACCCATTGCTATACCACTGACCTACGAAAACTCCTCTTTGACGGATTTGTGCCCATGCAGGAAACAAATTCTCAGAAAGAGCGTGAGAGCGATGCACACTTTCCTTAAAATCTGCATACAGGACTTATAATGTGCTCTGCATCTCCGATGTTTTAAAGAAAACTACCATTTAAAATGGTACCGCTCAAATAAATATGCACATGAATACGGTGTAAAAAATATATATATAATAACATAAATAATAGGCTATTGTCACAAATCAGGCCTCTATGGCTCTCTCTGATCACCACCAGAGGGCACGCTCACCCGAGTATTAGCTGTCCACATACCTAGGACTGATTACGCCAGGTGTTTCTCATTACCCCAGCTACTTAAGCCACACTCTCACGCCACCTCATTGCGAAGTCTTGTTTAGCCCCGTCTGACATTTCTGAGCGGTTATCCTGATTGTTTATTCTGTGTATGATCCTGGACTGTCTTGACCCTTGTGATTCTCTGCCGCTTCATTGTTTGATCTGTTTCCTGACCTGTTCGCCGCCTGCTGCCTGCCCTGACCCCAGCCTGGTAAACTCATATGATTCTGGTGCTCTGTTATATTCTTGACATCGCTAACACTTTAAAAAGGGGGAGGAGACGGAAAGAAACTCTGGGTTTACCAAAGAAAACCTGCTCCCGACCAGGTTAGGTTCGCAGAGTAAGTTACGGTATACAGAGTATAGGTTACCTCTCTTTCAGAAATGGGCTTGACTTGCCCTGCTTTCCTGGGTTTGACAAACCTCCCATGTTTAAACCGAATACCCAGAGTTTCCCTGATTTCGGGGTTAACATACTCCGTTTTCACTTAACCTCCTTTCTGAAACGGGCCTCTGGCCTGTAAAAGACTTTCAAGATATTAAATTTAATAATAAATGGTAATTGGAATGATGTAAAATAATTTGCTACAAATTATGCAGTCAATTTTATGTAGTATAGGAATATTTTATTTTAATGTACTTTTTGTAATGACATACAATTGATCAAAAATAATTATATAAATGTATTTTTGTAAATTTGTGAAATATAAACAATATTGTTTCACTTGATAATTCACTTAATATGAAGTGTAATCAAACAATAACAGGCAAACTGATAATAGTATAAAATGTATGCTTTTTTGTAGCTATGCTTTTGCTCTAAAATATTTAATTGACTAGAAATGGCCTTTTCTAAGTACATTTACTTTCAGTTAATTGGATAAAATTTGTGGGAACCCAATACGCATTTGTATATTCAGATTGGCTATTTAAGATAGCATAATTATTAAGGCTGTGCAGTTAAATTGAATTTGATTATCATGTGCATCTCGTCAGTAAAGCCGGTTCAGTGATTGGCAGTAAATCACCATCACCTGCCTTCAAATGGAGCGGGAATTACTACACGGGCAATATCGCGTTCATAATCGCAGACGAATCGCCTTCAATTATAAACACAAAATTGCCTATCTCATCAGTGAATTATGGTTCTGTGTAGTAATTCCCACTTCAATTGAAAGCAGGTGTTTGGTGACTTACTGCCAATCACTGAACCGGCTTTAATGACGAGATGCACATGATAATCAAATTCGATTAACTGCACAGCCTTAATTATTTAAATCATATTACTACCAAGTAACAAAACTGCTGAAAATGTGAGTTTCAAATTCTGTTTGAATTAAAATGTTAAACATCACCATATTTGTACTCCCCAGAACCCAAAACTTTCGATTAATTTCTTCTATTAACAGGCAAAGATCTTGACCAGCTGCTTTGTCTGACCCATGATGAAGGGCTCCACCTGTGGGACGTGGCTCGCCCAGACAGTGATGACACTCTGACCCTTCTAAGCTCAGCTGATGCTCGAACACTTGTCCAGCTCCCTGATGGAGCCTCGCTTGAGTACTTTGTGGGCGGGACATGGCTGTCAGATGAGGAGCGTCTTCTTTTAGTGGGAGGGAGTAATCATGGAGAGCTCTACCTCCTGGACTGCAGTGGGTGTGGTCTGAGGTTCATTAAATCCCTCAAAGGGGGTCATTCAGCTACAGTGAGGTGCTTCCAGTGGGATGCGATTAGTCAATCTCTGCTGACGGGCGGGGAGGATGGCCAGTTGTTGCAGTGGAAAGCGGGAGCAGAGGAAATCAGTGTGGGCAAGAAAGATTCTCTGAAAAGCATCTCCTCCATGCAGCTCAAAACTAAATCTCACAGAAAACAAGCTATACAGAAAGACCGCTCAAAACTAGCATGATCATATATGCACAGGACAAACTCCGATTTTGCTAAGAGACAGTTGACACTGAAACAAATTGGTCAATTGCCAGAAATCTCAGAAGTTGCAAAGTGCACTAAGCTACTTAGCACTGATGCCTCACAAATGTAAGGATAATAGATAAAGATATGCTTAATGGAGTCTAAATTAGAATCTTCTGCCCTATAAAACGTATAACTTATTATAGACATTGGCAGAATTTAAACAGTTTTGTGCTTTTAATATGTAAGTTGTGAACAAATTGCTATTATAAGAATTACAACTCTTGTTTGATTTGTCCAGCAGGTAAACTCTCTATATGGTAGTTGTTGTCCTTATGTAAACATTACATTTCTTTTTTTGTTAGCAACTTGTTTCATAAGTTCACTTTTGAGGTTAAACACTTGACTTGAAAATGATGAAATTGTCTTCTGGGTTTCAGGACTACAAACTGAAGCTGTATTGTATTAAAGGAATAGTTCACCCAAAAATTAAAATTGGCTTAAAATGTACCCCAACCCCCCCCCCCCGTGCCCCCCCCCCCCCCCCCCCCCCTCAGGCCATCCGAAGAAGTAGATGAGTTTGTTTTTTAATCAGAACAGATTTGGAGAAATTTTGGGTTGAACTCTCATTCTGATGGCACCCATTCACTGCATGTAATGCTAAATTTCTCCAAATCTGTTCCAACAAAGAAACATACTCCTCTACATCCTGGCATGAGGGTGAGTACATTATTAATAATTCTTATTTATTTTTTTTAACTATTCCTTTAATGCATGGGGATTTTCTTGAATACCTTGGAGGGCTGCATCAGCACCACTGGGATACAATGTCAGAATCACTTTCTAATCAATTATGCAAAGTGCAACCATAATCACACCATGTCAGAATTCTTCCTATGCCAAGGGTTTACATTCATGGTCCGAAAGTGTGGTGTGTGTGATGTTCTTAGCAAATGCTTTTTTACAAAATCATGTCAAAAAATTTTTTTTTTTTTTTTTTTTTTAAGCATGTAGCTACTAACCTGTAAGAACTTCTAAATTTGTAAATGGGAAAAGTTTTTGTTCTCCAGAGCTGCAGAATTAATTGTACAACTTCATCTCCTCACATTTTTTCCTGACTATTTTTTTTTTTTATTATTGTTGAATCTCATTAGTGTTCTTGAATAACTACGGAGTGTGCTTTGAAATGCAAATGTGACTTTTAAACGGGTGAGGTTGTCTCTGAGATTTATGAGCTCCCCAGTGTCATGCACTTTTCAGGGCGGATTCTACAGTTTTCAGTGTTTGATTCTCTCAGTGTAAACACTGAAGATGAGAGTCCAGCTAATAATTCTGATGTAATGTCAGCCTGGTGAGGTTTGCTATGCTGAACTCAAAACATGCTGCAACAGGACAGCCCTGTTCATTTGTTCTCATTTGTTCCTTCGATCGGAAACTGCCCTACTCAGTAAAATTCAACAATGTTGCGTGAAAGTGATGTGAATTCAGAATTTGGCGTCTAGCTCAGGAAATGACAGCTTACTTTACTTGCTTTTACTTTTAGTCATTTAGCAGACACTTTTATCCAAAGCGATTTACAAATAAGAAACCCGAGAAACTGTCAATTTTGTTGTGTTTGTGGGTGCTATGTGTGTTGTAAACGCCCTTAAATATACAGTAAAGAATTACGGTTTCAAATGCATACAATTATCTGAATTGGAAGCCACCATAAAATCCCCAGCAAGCAACTGTCATTTACTGTCAACTTCTCAAACACATCAATACCACTACATAATTTTTACAGTTTGGTGCCTTTCAATCCCCAATACAAGTTATGGCATTGCAGATTTATATAAAAATGTAGTAGGCTTCTAATGGGCTTATTAGAAACAAATGTACAGGTCCTTTTCAAATTAGCATATTGTGATAAAGTTCATTATTTTCTGTAATGTACTGATAAACATTAGACTTTCATGTATTTTAGATTCATTACAACACAACTGAAGTAGTTCAAGCCTTTTATTGTTTTAATATTGATGATTTTGGCATACAGCTCATGAAAACCCAAAATTCCTATCTCAAAAAATTAGCATATCATGAAAAGGTTCTCTAAACGAGCTATTAACCTAATCATCTGAATCAACTAATTAACTCTAAACACCTGCAAAAGATTCCTGAGGCTTTTAAAAACTCCCAGCCTGGTTCATTACTCAAAACTGCAATCATGGGTAAGACTGCCGACCTGACTGCTGTCCAGAAGGCCATCATTGACACCCTCAAGCAAGAGGGTAAGACACAGAAAGAAATTTCTGAACGAATAGGCTGTTCCCAGAGTGCTGTATCAAGGCACCTCAGTGGGAAGTCTGTGGGAAGGAAAAAGTGTGGCAGAAAACGCAGCACAACGAGAAGAGGTGACCGGACCCTGAGGAAGATTGTGGAGAAGGACCGATTCCAGACCTTGGGGGACCTGCGGAAGCAGTGGACTGAGTCTGGAGTAGAAACATCCAGAGCCACCGTGTACAGGCGTGTGCAGGAAATGGGCTACAGGTGCCGCATTCCCCAGGTCAAGCCACTTTTGAACCAGAAACAGCGGCAGAAGCGCCTGACCTGGGCTACAGAGAAGCAGCACTGGACTGTTGCTCAGTGGTCCAAAGTATTTTTTTCGGATGAAAGCAAATTTTGCATGTCATTCGGAAATCAAGGTGCCAGAGTCTGGAGGAAGACTGGGGAGAGGGAAATGCCAAAATGCCTGAAGTCCAGTGTCAAGTACCCACAGTCAGTGATGCTGGTGTTGGTCCACTGTGTTTTATCAAGGGCAGGGTCAATGCAGCTAGCTATCAGGAGATTTTGGAGCACTTCATGCTTCCATCTGCTGAAAAGCTTTATGGAGATGATTTCATTTTTCAGCACGACCTGGCACCTGCTCACAGTGCCAAAACCACCGGTAAATGGTTTACTGACCATGGTATTACTGTGCTCAATTGGCCTGCCAACTCTCCTGACCTGAACCCCATAGAGAATCTGTGGGATATTGTGAAGAGAAAGTTGAGAGACGCAAGACCCAACACTCTGGATGAGCTTAAGGCCGCTATCGAAGCATCCTGGGCCTCCATAACACCTCAGCAGTGCCACAGGCTGATTGCCTCCATGCCACGCCGCATTGAAGCAGTCATTTCTGCAAAAGGATTCCCGACCAAGTATTGAGTGCATAACTGAACATAATTATTTGAAGGTTGACTTTTTTTTTGTATTAAAAACACTTTTCTTTTATTGGTCGGATGAAATATGCTAATTTTTTGAGATAGGAATTTTGGGTTTTCATGAGCTGTATGCCAAAATCATCAATATTAAAACAATAAAAGGCTTGAACTACTTCAGTTGTGTTGTAATGATTCTAAAATATATGAAAGTCTAATGTTTATCAGTACATTACAGAAAATAATGAACTTTATCACAATATGCTAATTTTTTGAAAAGGACCTGTATATGTATTTTATTTAGTGCTGTCAAATGATTAATCGCATCCAAAATAAAAGTTTTTGTTTACATTTTATTTATTTAGTCATTTAGCAGACTCTTTTATCCAAAGCGACTTACAAATGAGGACATAAGAAGCAATCAAAACCAACAAAAGAGCGACAACGTGCAAGTGCTATTACAAGTCTTGGTTAGCCTAACGCATTACAGATAAATATTATTATTAATTTTTATTTATTTTTTAATAAGACATAGATAAAATAAAATGAGAATGTATATATATATATAGGTATATTAGAATAATATATGTATGTGTGCTGTGTATATTTATTATGTATATATAAATACACACACATGCATGTATATATTTCAGAAAAATTGGTTGTTAATGTAATAAATATATTTATAATATAGATTTAATGAATATAAATATGGACATGTAAATATTTTCAAGTTATATACTGTATGGATGTGTTTATGTATGCATAATAAATATACACAGAACACATATTATGCAAACAAAGACTTTTATTTTGTATGCGATTAATCGTTTGACATTTTATTACATGTTGCGTTAGGTCTAAACCTCAAATTTCACAAATAATAAAAAAAAAAACATTAGGCTATATATTCACTGGACTAAGGTAATTTACTAACTTAAACATGCCCGCTTGTTTAAACATAAAAAACTTTAAAAGCCCAGAAGGCACTGAATCGCAGGAATGACACTAACCCTGCGTCCCAGTGTGCAGACTATCCATTACTATCCACAGCCATTCCCTCTGTACGCAATGACGTGGATGGCTACGCGCGCGCTCTCGTTACTCATTTCCTGAAACATACATGAAACCGCAGCTGAGAGTAAACGATGGCATATGATCCATAATGATGCTCGTGTGATGTGCTGGTAGTTCACGCCAGGTGTGCTCTTCTTTGGAATGAGACGCTCCTCAAATGGGTTGGGCTCTCATACAGGTTTAACTTCATTCCTGTCGAGATTGATTATTTCCTTTTCTTTTTCTCGGTCCAGACTTTCGCCATTCTGAATAAAGATGCATTAGTGCTTTGAATGATTTTTTTCTATTCAGTTCATTTTTATTTTTCACGACACATATAGGTTTAGAGGATGGTTTCTTAATAAACTATTCAAGTTTTTAATATTAATTATATAGTTATTTTACAACATTGTATTAAAGACAGAATAGTAAGGTGGCTCTCTTTTTCCTCATCGCACACACCTCAACCCAACTTCTCTATTCATCGTTAGAGAAGCCTTAGAGTTTTTCCCGCCCATGCGTGGTGATTGACACCTCTATCGCCCAATCATGTTCCGAGGAATCTTCAAACTGACCAATGGCGTGGCGTTGTAGGCCCAGCAGACTAGAGCGCGTCCGTGTTATGTGTGCCATGGACTCAGCCCAGTAATATTGACAATAGGGCGAAAAAGGGACCGATATTCCCTAATAAAACATCTTTTCTGGATTAAAATAACATATTAGCGCGGTGTGTGGATATAAAGAGATACCCGGGGATGTTCGTATTTCAGCTGGATCCTTTTCTATCGTCGGAAATTTGAGTGTTTGATGGGATTATTGCTGTGGGTTTGGCAGTTTTTAAGGCCAAAAACAGATTTTGTGTCTTTCTTTTTATTTTTCTGCTGCTTCAAGAGGCCTTGAAGGAGGAAAGACGGTTAAAAACACCCGAATCAGCTCCTCACATCGAAAACATCAAGGTAAATTGAATATTTGAATGTTTTTTTGTCTATCCTGCTCAAGTTTAGATCCGGTTCGTTTTGGTGTTTCATATACAAAAGTAAATATGTCAAATAAATGAAGTAAAGGTCCAATAACACTTTTTATACAGAGTTTTTTGGGGGTTGTGTACCTAAAGGGAAAAAAAATGTAATCATACTTTTACTGTTATCCTCGCATGTCTGACTGTAAAGCAACATTTGAATGGGTGTATGAGTGGAAATCCGTGAAGAATGCTTGTTCTTCATCTGTTTTTGTTTTATTGGTGTTCTGGAATGCAGTATGTCTTTGTCAGCTGCTTGTGTGTGTGTGTGTGTGTGTGTGTGTGTGTTTGTGTGTAAGTGTGTAAGTGTGTTTAGGACCATGAGAAGATCACGAACCTCTGGACTGTAGAATTTCAGAGGTTTCCACTTTTTTCTGTCCATTTTGAAGGAACCACTGTGCCAAACTGCTCTTGTGAATCTCCAAACTCTGTGTCTATTAATTATGGACTAACCAACCAAATACAAGTCATTACGCCTCTATTCTTTGCCAACTTCTTGCTTTGGCTCAGTGGCACTGTGCCTCTGTGCTCTGTTTCCATGGTCTGGTTCATTTCAGCTGCTTGGCAGTTGCAATATCTCATCACCAACAACAACAACACATGCATCCCACGAGTGGTTTACAGTCAGACTGGTTGTTTTTGGTGACCTTCAGTCAAAACCATTGGGAAGGGTTATCTCTAAATACCTGGTTATAGAGATTAGGGCCAGGGCATCAGTGGCAGTGTGTTTTGGATTAACGGTGGGGCATGAATGTTTCCTAGATCGTGGTTGTCTGGTTCACTTCTTTGTCAGTCAATCCAGTGGTTAAGCCCTAGGATGTTTTTATACCTGCAGATCTTTATACAGAGCTGGATCGCCAAGCAGCATGGACATTTGGGATTATCTCTCACTATTTCACAAACTAGCTCAGTTGCCCTGCAGTAGAGCTTGCTTGATTCTATCTATCTATCTATCTATCTATCTATCTATCTAGCTATCTAGCTATCTATCTATCTAGCTATCTATCTATCTATCTGTGTAGACAAATATATAAATTTTTAATTTCATTCCTTAATTTTTTGCAAGTTTGTAGTCTGTGTGTCTTGGTCTCGTACAGAAATCTCGATGTGAATGTCAAACCAGGGTGAACTTTATAATAGGAGAGGAAGGAACATGGATCTTGTTCCCGCTCTCACCTTATCATTCTTACAAATTATGTCCTGGTCCCATTTCACCCCAAATTGAAAGATTTCTTTGCATAATTTTTTTTTTTTTACAGTAATTAAAATATGTATGCATTGTTTTCATGTCAATTAAGTACTTCTTCCCTTTAGTTTCTCATTAATATAATAATATTTTTGTTATTGCTATGTTATTTCGTTATATTATTATAAATCTTACATATGTTGGTAGTATGTAGTGCATTTATGTTAATTTTCAAGGTTGATTTAAAGCACTGATTCATTTAAATGCAGCAAATACTACCAACACGTAATTTTTATGTATATTTTATGTTTTTTAAATTATTTATATCATTTTTAGCATTATGATAATGAGATTTATGGTGTAAATGTGCTTTAACATTTTATAAAATATAATCTTACAAAAATCGTGGGTTGTATTTTTATTTTTTTGTATCAAATTATGTGTATTGTTGCATTTCTGTTGATTTTGGGGTAAAATGTGACTTATCTTAGCTTTGGGACATTCTCAGAGTCTTAACCACAATGACTGCTTGTGTTTATTGATTTCTGCTGACCTTATGTGTTTTCGTCAGTGTTCTCTCGATTGTTGCTTGCATTCATTGTTCTTGTACATGAGAGAGAAGGTTTATTCCTTTTACAGGTAGTGATACTGCCAGGCCTGTTGTTTCTGAGAACAGGAGAAGTGGCTCAGAAAAGGGATGATATTGTATGTGGTGGGCTGCACAGTTATGCAGCATTATGGGATGTCATCAGTAAACGTTGGCAGCATCTCACTCGTTTGATGTCTGCTAATTTAAACCTCTCGGACTGCAATATCAAAGTGCTCTGAACAGTCGGATTAAAGGCCACACTGATTTCAGACTGTCCAGTTCAGATAATCATTTGAAATTTTCTTTTCTGTGCAAATTCATTTGTTTGCTTAGAGATTTTGCTTTCAAATGACACAAGATAACTGCGTTCAGTTCTACATCTATGACTTAAGCTTCTTGAGTTCCACTACCCTGACCAGAGGAAATTTTAGGTGGTCTTCCTCTCCTTCTCTGCTTCCCTGGTCTGTTGTTTTTATTTTATCTTTGTCTCAGCCTACCTGTTAAAGCCTATTTATTTCCTGTTAAACTTTTCTCTGCTCCTCCATTTCTAAAGGGGCATTCAGACTGACAGCAATTAAATCGCTGGAGGTCATAGAGTCTCTGTGGTCACTAGTTCAAACTCGACTGTCGCATTGAACTGTTGCCATATCGCTAACGGTTGCTATCACTCTTGACTTCAGAAATCGTCTACTTAAAAACAAAGTTGAAAATGAACTTTCAATTGCTTTCATTAAAAATCGCTTTTTCTTTTGTTTTTCTTTGTGTCAATTCCCAAAGGCATCTGGTTTCTTATGCAGAGCTGTAATTATGTGTGTTTATCTGCTTTAATATGATGCATGCAGTTTAAGATGACACCAGCAGGCCTGTGAAAAACCTGATTCAGACTTTTTCAGTCAACAGAACCCTGCTGTGTTCTACTCACCTACTTTCATCCCATTTTTTTTGCTTATGAATTTGTTTCCATTCTGTTTTATCTTTCATCACAGTGTGCATTCCTGCCTTTATTTACATCTCCTGCCTAGATTTTCATTTTACCACCACATTTCCTTCCTATAGCCATTTGTGGTTTGTTTTATAAATACAGTTGCTTTTGAATTGCAAACTTCTTTGTCCGAAGGCATTAAAGCAGGTCTGGATTTAGTGCTGCTTACACTGGACCTGCAAAACACAGACATAATGAAAATACCCACACACACATCACTGATCTAAAGACCTCAGTGCAACTAATGGCTGTTTACGGTGCTGCTGGAGAGCAACTTGACATAATCTTTTGTCTTATTTTTCCACTACGCACTTAAATATCTGGAATTATTTAATTCATCATGGAACACTCCCGCCTGCTTCTTACAGAATCGGAATTCATAGATATGAAATGCTTTCTTTTGTGTATTTGTTGTTTTGCAGGAATAACTCGCTATTAATCATTATGTAATTATGTAGCCTGATTGGTGTCAGTGACAGTAGGAGTGTGTTTACCTGTAAATATTTTGGTTCATAATAACTGAGTGCCTTGCAAATATTAGACTCGAGATGATGATGCAAAGTACATTTGTGTTCTCTAATTGTATTCAATCAGTAGTCAAATCATGTAGTCTTTACAGAGTGATCATGTCAATGATTAACAAGCAGTTGTTTATAGCCATAGGAAATTGACCATTATGGTCATTATACAAACATTTGGTAGTGTTTCTTGTCATATACTTTCATTCATTACTCAAAATCTGGTCTCTTATACATACACACAACCCACTAACTAAATCTGTAAAGTTTATGACTGGTAAGTATTGTCCCAGCATTTCTGTGTAATTTTAAATGAAGATCAAAAGCAAAGTCAAAACTTGAAGGAGACGCTTTATGTAGGGTTTTTCCAAACAAAACCGAGCGAATGAATCCATTAATAATGGGCCATTCCTTAGCAATGTTAGCAAAGTGAGCCTACAATGGTATGATGTGATTTCGTATAATCCTGTGAGGGGATTCATTTTGAAAGCTGAGTTTAAGATCTTATATTGGACATTATAACCCTGTACATTATAACCTACTTGTTCTCATGTACCCAAGAACTATTGATGGGATATATTTTTCACATACCACAGAGATGCACATGTAATTTTGGTGCAATATTAGATCTTTTTTTTTTTTTATTCCAAATATTTGCAAAATATACATGCATTTGTTTCAGTGTTGATTGATGTGTTGTCTTACACACCTCGCTCTCTTTTTCCAGGGCTATGTCCTCCGCAGCCACCACGCCTCCATCAGTGGATAAAGTAGACGGATTTTCCCGGAAGTCTGTCCGGAAAGCCAAGCAGAAACGTTCTCAGAGTTCCTCACAGTTCCGCTCTCAGGGCAAACCAATCGAACTCACACCTCTTCCCCTGCTCAAAGGTGACTCACTCACGATTACTAAATACTCTCATCATAACCACTTCTGCTCTGAAATCACTTGAGCTCTGAAAGTCCCTGATACGGAGTAGAATAGAATTCAGATTCAGACTGCTTCGGTGGTCTATAAAGCTTTACAGTAGAATAAGAATACAGATTTGTTGTAAATGTAGCATTTTTCTGAGGTCATGTGTGAACTGGACTCGTCAACACGCTGGTGGTGTTTGCTTTGTTGTTTTTTAATAGTTATCATATTTACTGTGATAACTTGTACTCTTTACGAAGTACAGATCTGCAATATTTTCTGCTATCTGCTAGTAAACATTATGCAAATACCGTGGATTCAATTGTATTATAAATATGTTCTTCCAGTATTTATTGAATCACCCTCAGTTGCTGTAGGAGACACAGAGACCTTCACAGGAAAACAAACAGATGCAGAGACTCATCCAATGTTTTGTCACCCTGAAGCTTACCTGAGAATTGCAGTGTTGGTGCTGGCAGACCTACAATTAAATGAGGAGAGATCAGTGCAGAAATCTGTCCGTTTCACCGAGGGCTTACAGTTTTATGTTAGTTGGCTGTGTGTCTGAAGAGCTTGTTTTTGTGGAGCATGTGTGATGGAGTGAAAACGTGGGTGTTTGCGATCATGTGCCTTGCATTTGTCCATTGGTCTGACTTGCTTTTTCTTCCTTCTCCTTTAAATTAAAACACACACACATCTTATAACAAATGTCTAGGGCTGCACAATTAATAGAAAATATTAGAAATAATGGCTACTAGGGATGGCTCGATACCATAATTTTGGCTTCGGTACGATACCAGAATGTAATACCTCGGTATCGATACCATAGGTGACAAATAACCAGCCTCAAAAGATAAGTGAATTTAGAACAGTTTTATTAAATATAATAATAAGAATACATTTACATTTATGCATTTAGCAGATGCTTTTATCCAAAGCGACTTACATTGCATTCAAGTTACAGTTTTTACATTTTATGGGCTCTTGCTTTCCCTGGGAATCGAACCCATGACCTTGGCGTTGCTAGCGCCATGCTCTACTATTTGAGCTACAGGAAAGCCTAATGCAATAAAAATAGATTCATATCTTAATAACTTTGTATCAAACTAACAAAAAACCTACAGGGAACATAGGTTACATTTTGATGTTGGAGAAAAAAAAATAGGCTAACTGAAGTAATAAGATGAAAATAAATATATTCAAATCTTCTTATCTTTTCAGTGCAAACAAAATGTCTGGCCTACCGGGAACATAGGTTACATTTTGACTGAGTTTGAAGAAAAAAAATACAACTGAAGTTGCGCAATTAAGGCAATAAATATTGCTTTATTGTAAAGTGTTATTCTTAGTCAAAGTAATATTCAAAATCACATTATTATTTCTCTCGCTCAGATTGTTTTCAGATTTCAGACTCCGCCAAAGAAAAAGCATTAAATAAATCTCACTCTCTCTGCTGCTTCTTATTAGCGGTCGACAGCGCGGCAGAAACATTCCCTTCATATCATTGATACTAAAATGAATATAGCAAAATTATTGCTCAATTCAAATCCAATTAATATTCGATTGTATGAAATGCAAGTGCATATATTATGACCAAAACTTCACTGGTTCTAGCGTGTCACACACGCACGTTTGATCTTACTGTATCACATCTGTATGAGCGTTGATCAGTTGTAAATAAAAGTTTGTTACTCAAATTAAATCTGAATTTATGAATGATGCACTCACCTGAAAAGATCAGGATGAGCAAGCGACAAATGCTGAAAAAGGTTTGATGTGTTGTCCCTGTGGAAACGCATGATTTATAGCAACGCTTGCATACAGGTGCAGTAAGGCCAGTTCCTTCACCTTTGTCATCTGTTTTGTATCCAAAGTAATGCCATATTTCACTTCTACTGTTCTCTTTGTTTATTAATTTCGGGTGCGTTGATAGTTTAATCTGTTTGATCCATCGCGTTGTCACATTTACCGGTTGCGCAGCAATTTGGGAAGCACTGCCACCTAAAGGTGCATTTCGCAACTGCAGCGTATGAAATACCGAATTGAGCAAAATTATGATATCGTACCGTTTGAAATATAATATATACCGGTATTTTTCCAGTACCGGTATACCGCGCATCCCTAATGGCTACTGTGATTAAGTAATCATAAGCGCTATTTTGAGTCAGTTTTCTATGTGACATATAAAACCGTAATGAAATTTCATTATCAAATAAAAAAAGTAAATTACAGTATAAATAGAAATACTTAATGATTTTAAATGATAACTGTGCATCCCTATTAGAACTGTAATATAACTTTTTTTCTAGGGGTGTAACGATACATGTATTCGTATTGAACCGCTTGGTACGAGGCTTTCGGTTCGGTATGCTTTACAAACCGAACGATTCGTTGAACTAATCCTATATTACAGCATATTAAACTATTAGGTTAGATTAGTGCGCAAGCGCATTAGAGTGTGTTCTTTCACTGCATGATTCAGTCTATTAAAATGCATCTAGAATGATCACAAAATTCAAGATATGGGGGCAGAAAATGTATCATTTCATATTGTTTATCAATATCACGAGTGCTGTTTTTTTTCTCCAAAAATCAGCATGATTACAAATGATTTTTACAACCGTTCAATAAGCGAGAAGTTAATTAAGAGACTAACGTTTTAGACCGCATATTGCCTGTTTTTGCTCAATTTCGCCAACAAAAATAATTCCAAACACAGCCACAGCACTGTTTTGCGTCTCTGAGCAACATGACGGTGTTTCGTTCCTGAATAGATCACTCGTTTAAATGATTCGGTTTAATCACAATGATTATTAACAGTGACTTGCTGTCACCTGCTGATGGGTTTAATTTAGCATTTAAAGTATCTTTTCCTTTTCATTTTTTAATTAATTTCAAACATCAGTTGTCAACGTTTTATGTTTAAAATATCAAAACATTATTTATGGATTTTTAACTGCAGGTTAAAGCCTTATGTCCCTCTGAGCTGCAGTGTGTAAAAGCATCTAAATGCTATTCAGAGGCAACTTCTGTGTTTCCTCTGCATTACAAAGATGAATTTTGTCTTGATTTGCTTGGTAACAGCCCAAGTGTCTTATTGACTGATTAAATGTAAAAAAAAAATTGACTCAAAAGGTGATGCACACTTTTAGGAAAAAAAAAGGCTTTAAAAAGGTAAAATACCCATAAAAGGTAAAAATCTATTTAAACTTATTGGAAAAGATTAATCTGCTACATGACAATAGGCTACATCAGCTGGAATACTTCAAACCAGAGCTATTTGTGTTTTATATGCTGCTAAGACGACACCCCAGAAGATGGGTCAAGTATAGCTCCATCATTGTTCAAAGTAAAAAAATAGTTTTAATAAATAAAGAATTCAAAAGGACTTTTCTCTGGCATTTCTTTCTTTTTGCTGTACCGAAAACGTACCGAACCGTGACACCAGTGTATCGAATCGAACTGAACCGTGAATTTTGTGAACCATTACACCCCTACTTTTTTCAGTGTTGCAAACATGTTTTTTTAATTTTTTTTAAAGAGACTGACTTGTTTGACCAAATAACTTTTGAATTCATATCACTGTGTTGAGTGGTCAAACAGGTTGATTTAGCTAGTATTTGTAGAGTGTGTCTGATTGTCCATTGCCGAGGAAACCGTCCTCCCACAGAGGCTTTGTCTGTTTACCTCTCATCATAAATGAATGCAAAATACAATTGTTCACTCAAAGAACAGGCTGTTGTCAGACTCACCTGTTTCATGCCAGACATTCACTGCCTTGCCTAGAAAATGACTGTGATCTGCTTGTGATGCACTATTAAAGATATTGACTAGATAGGTTAGCTCTATTCATTGGACTAAGAAATGGAGCATAAGTGACAGTGATTTTGTTCTATATTGATGACCTTTACCGCCTGCAGAACACTCCGTAAGGATTATGGGAAGGAGGGATCAAAGCATCTCATTCCCTACAGGGGTTACTCCCTCAAAGGTCACAGAGATGGTGTGCGTGTGTGATGTGATAGGCTAATTGCAGTCATGTTTTAGTGAAGATGAGGTTCATAGCCTAGCACTAGTCACAAGCATTATATCCAAAATATGAATTCTTACAATTGTGTTTCTGTACATTGGCAACTGGTGTGTACTTGTAAAATAATGTTTAAAGAAATAGTTCAGCCAAAAATTTTCATTTTCTGAAGATTTACTTACCATCAAGCTATCCAAGATGTTGTTTTCGGAACAAATTTGGAGATTTAGTAGTGGCCGACTGATAAATCTCCAAGGCCGATATTTGGCATTTTTGAAATATCGGCATCGGCGGATAAGTTTTTCTGTTTGGCCGATGCCCTCGAGGTGGGGCTTTTATTTTGACGGCACTTAAAACGGCACCGCCTGAGCACACAGTGCTCACATTCTCCCTCTTGTCCTACGTCATCGTTAACCGTTCTGTCTAATACGGATAGAAGAAGCCTGTCTAATAATCAGATAGAACTGTTAAAACAAAGGGATTAAAATGTATACAAAAAAGTATTATAAAGATTGCTTTTATATTATTAGTAATAGAAAGTCAAACATTTAATACTTGCTCGTTTGCCGTCAGCATTGAGGAAATACGCATTTATATCATTTAAACAAATCTTTGAATGGTGCATGATTGCGTGTTCTCTGCGTGACTTTTGGTGCTTATTGAATGCTTTAAACATTAAAATGCTGTATGTAAAATGAATGTTACCTTGGCTTTATTTGGAAAAAAATGATTTCCAATGCACACAAACCCCAGAATACTGAGTGCCCTGTTGGTTACAATATTTAATTTATTTGTGAAAAATACTTTGACATCTAAAGTATGTTTATTTTACACATTTTTTTAAATCCATTTTCAAATGATTTCAAATTTCTTAAATATTAATTAAAATAAATACAATTATATTGGCTTTATATCGGCCTTCGGCCACTCTGCTTCCCAAGATATCGTCATCGGCTGTCAAAAAAAAAAAAACAATATCGGTCGACCACTAAAATTTAGTCTTGCATCACTTGCTCACCAATGGATTATTTGCACTCATATCTTGAATTTTCATTGCATATAACTGAATTCTAATAGGCTACATCACGCAATGAGTCATTGTTATGTATCATATTTGGTAACAACTGCATGCAATGTTAGATGTTGTACAGGAACAGGGTGTGTTAAATATGGTAATAATTTTAATGCATTTTTTCCATTAATAATTGTGCCACATTAACATGTTAAATCAACAGCCCTATTTTGAAGTTTATGATTTAACAGATTATGATAGATTTGTTTCTTACAAACATTCAGCCTTTTGCTTCACAAGACAGTTGATTGGCTACAGAGTCATTTTAATCGGTTATTTGAACTCTCATTATGATGGCACCCATTCGTTGCAGAGGATCCATTGGTGAGCAAGTGATGTAATGCTATATTTTTCTAAATCTCTTCTGAATCCAATAAAGAAACCAACTCGGGTCTAGCATCTGTTCATCTGCAGATTGTCAAGTTGATAAAAGAATTTATGAAGTCATTCTCTGAAACTTTTCTGTATTCAGAGTCTAAAGTATTACAATGTGACTTAATAAAGACAATAAAGATGGCCTGCTGGCCCAGGGCCAGTGTGTGAGCATTTCAGACCTGACAGAAAAGTCGTCCTTTTGGGCCAGTGCTGCATTGGCACTGTTAGTTGTACATCTGTTTATGCCATGAAAATGATCATGAAGGGGGGAGAGAGAGAGAGAGAGAGAGAGAGAGAGAGAGAGCGAGCGAGCGAGCAAACAAGTCCGACTACTGCATAATGTTTATAATGTCATGGATGTTCACTGGACAGATGTATCAAACGCCATGAAACCCAGTTGCCAATAGGTGGCACTGTAGAATCCCTTTGCTTTCCTAAAGAGGTGTTCATTGGTGTTTAGTGGTGTGTCACCTGAACGCAGAGGTTTAGACCATTCACTTCCCCTTAGCTGTTAACACTGAACCTTGAAGAAAATAATTCACGACTTTAGTTGCACTCGATGCACTGTCACTAACCTGTTCACATACAAGCCAAAATAAGCCACATACACAACCTTTCAAACGTTTGGTGTTGGTAACGTTTTTTTTTTTTTGATCGCCAAGGCCGCAATAATAGAAATGCTGTTCATATTTTGAAATATTACAATTTAAAATAACTCCTGTGTTTTAATATATTCTAAAATGTAATTTATTCTTATGATGAATTTTCAGCACCGTTACTCCAGTGTCATATGATCTTTTAGAAATCATTCTCATATGCTGATTTGGAGATCATGAAGCATTTCTTATCACTGTTATAAGCAATTGTTCTGATTAATATATTTATTATATTAAATACCATTCTAAAGAACAGCACTTATTTGAATATTTATATTGAATATTTATAGACAATATGAATGTCTTGTACTGTCACTTTTCACTTATCAATTTCATGCATCCTGATCCTGAATAAGTGTTACTTACTTTCTGCCCCCAAACTTTTGAAGAGTAGTGTACAAACTGTCTGAGAACCTTAAAACAAAAAAGTGTTGTCTAGAGGCGGAGAGTAAGTATAGGTGAGTGGGACGTGGAAACATAAGCAGCATCAACAGAGAGATGTGAGCTTTTTGTATCTCATCTGCGTGGGACACTCAGACTGCTGATGCAGCACAACATATCATTTTTACATAAGGAAAACCTTGACCAGCCAACAAGTTGGCTACATTTCTGGATAGCTAGTACAGTTAAAATGAGAAATAAAATCTTGAGAGATATTTCACAGGAAGATGCTTGTAAATATAGATGCTTGGTCCATTTGGTGTGTTCCTAGTATTACCAGGCTCTTATTAATCCATGTGTTCTGGCCACCATAGATAAATTTCCAGCCCATCGTAAACTCCTACCCCTCCTCGGGGGTCCGCGCTGTTCCTCTGAGCTTGCTGGCTTGAGTTTAAATGAGGAAGGCAGAAAATAGCACATTAGACACAGAGCCCGTCCGTGTTTCCGTGGGTTCAGCTCGGCCATTCGACACCTGATCTCATGGGTTCCTCTGTGGAGGTGCAGCTCTGTACATCGTACACATAACACACATACGAGGCTTACAAACAGTCATGTTTGATTTACTTTTTCAAATACTTTAACGTCCAACTCACTACCGATTCCCTGGAGCGAACAACGCAGGAAGAAATTCAGAGAAAGAGAGAGAGACCTGTTTGAGTGAGTGAAAGGGAAGAGTGGCTGGTTATGGTGTATTTTTGTCATTTTGTAGATGTCTGTCTATTAGCGTGGCATCTTCCGTATTGTTTGGTGTTTTGGGGGCTGGTTCTGACCGTATGTGGACGTGAGATCAGCAGGCCAAGTGGAGCAAAAGGTTCTGTTCGTTCAGTCAGATACTGATCTTAAACGATGGTATGAGTGCAGAACGCTCTGTTATGCCTGTTAGTTGGTTCACAAACATGATTTGTCACTTTTGCAGATGCAAGTTCAGTATGTTCAGAATTAATTAATTGTTCGTATCATGTTTATGTGACCGTTTAGAATGTTCTTTTGAGGAATTCGGCTAGGCGGTTTCTGATGTTGCAGGTTACAAGACATGTCTTAGGTTTACATTAGTGCATTCATTTATGCATTAATTAGTGCATTGTTTAAAAATGTTTTCTGAACTGCTATTTAAAAGTTTCGTGCCAGCTGCAGCGTTGCTGCAAAAAAAACAACAACAAAAATAAAACACTGTGTTGCTCTCTCTGACTGCACTCGAAAATGAATGTACACCCCAAAAGGCTGCACTTTTCGTGAATGAATCACTCTTGTTGTACGGTTCTTCCAATTGTAACACTAATTTGGTCCCAGACCCAGTCAAGATTTATTGGTGCTTTATCCATCACAATAGATCTTTTTTTTTTTTTTTTTTTTTTCTCCATAGTATTGGTCAACTTTGGATTTATGGGCTGATATTGCATATTTAATTGTGTGCTTATTTTCTATGTTCATGTATTGTTTTTACTTTATTTCCTTTGCTAGAAAAAGCTTATTAAAGGTAATTTCTTTTAAAAATAGTGATCATTTTAATACGTAGCAGACCTCAAAAAAATATAATTTTTTTTCAGTATTGTACATTATATTGTTGTGATGCTTAAATTCACTTGCAACATTTTATAACTATTGAGTTTTTGTTTTATCTGTTTTGATGAAATATATGTTAAATCTACCATTTAGCAGTTGTCATCCATAATTTTGCTATCTGTGCATCTCTACAACCAAGTCAAATTTGTTATAACTCTACATACATGAGATTTCATGCCCGAAAAAAAAAAACCTTCTGTTTAGATTCAGGGAGCTGTCTTTTCTTGTGTGTGTGTGTGTGTGTTTGCGTTAAATGCATACAGTACATTTCCTTCTCAGTCTCTGGCTCTGTGAAAGTCACCTGCTAGTTCCACCTGTCGGAACAACTCACGCACACACTCTTGCACATGCACTATGTCTGTGTAAGTAACTGGACACACAACTTTGTAACCAGTACTCTCTCTCTCTCTCTGTGCATTTAAAACCAAACACAAACAGTCTCTTTAAAGTAATCCAAGACCACCATTCCATTGAAGTGGGGTTTTCCCCACCCAGGTTTGTGAAGCAGCACGAGGCACAAGCCATCACCTTATATGAACGTGCCACTGCACCTTGGAGATCTGTTTCTGTTTAATGTCTCGGAAGACCTCGCTGCAGACCTTCTGTTTAGTTTATTACGCTTCAGACCTCTTATTTAAGCATCTCTTAATACCTTAAAACCTTGTGGACTGTTAAACTGACAGGAACAAGTCATCAGTCTGGACTCAAATGGAAAATAACTGCACGTGATTGAATCACCTGAGCCAAAATGACTGTCACTGTGAGTGTGTCTAATTTAAGCAATGGTATGGATGTCTTTTGTCTAGATGTTCATCTGCATGTCCTCTACTGTAGCAGTGTTGTTTTGCTCTGTCTTAACTTCCCTGTTGTTTCTTATATTCTGCTCTTTTGGATGTACACTGGATAGTTCATAAGATAAGTTGGATTCCTTGGATGTGTTGTGATTCTGTATCTTTCCGTGAGGGTTGTGACCTGTAACACAGAATCACAGTGGTTTAGAACTGCAGTCTTGTGCGTCATTTGCAGAAGTCATTTGCTTTATTTATGTTAAGGACTTCATGATATCAAAATTTGAAGAACTGCATTGAGCTCTGAGACTGCTTCTTGCACCCTGTACAGTATACAAATTGTATGCTATTAGTATGTTAGTAGGCATTATGCAACAATGTATGTTTAAAACAGTTGTATGATGCATTGTCAACATCATTACATGACCTCCATTGCATTGCATGTTTAATTCAGTGACAAATGTCCAGTTGTCATCTTATAATTAAAAGTGTAAAAGACTCTTTTGCATCTTAATCCAAGTCTGTATAAAACGTCGTCTCTTTTTCTGCTGTTTATCATTGAAAATGGATTGCCAAGTAGAGTACATTGCATTGTGGGATAAAGTACCCATCACAGTGTGATCTTTTGCATACTGCACATTTGGGCAAATTTGATTGTCATGTTCGTAGTAGTTTAAAACTGATGTCTTTTTTTTCTACAACTTTCACTTGTGAGTAAAAATCTGCCTTTTAACTGATAATTTTTTCATGAAAAATCATGACAATTTTTGTTGGCCCCGTCCCTAGTTCCAAAGTGACTGAAATTTATTTTGTAAAGTGTATAATTTGCAAAAGTATGGTGAATTTACTCTTCACAGTTCAGTTTTAGTTAAAACCCTTTTTTTAAAGTCCTTTGTCAAACCCCAACTACCTATTCAATAGGAGATGCATCAACTCGGGGAAGGAAATTGCTCATCAAACAATTTCATTGGGTGTTTTTATTGTTATTGCTGTAATGATGGCGATAGTTCAAAGGCTATCTGTTAGGTGAACCAAACTAGTGGGTCCACAGCATAGATTTGCTTCTAAATCAGCATTCTGCCATCATGTGTGCAGTTGTCAGCAAATTGGTTTTGAATTTGAACTCTGGGAAGTTTAGGTTTCTTGCCCTTTCCTGTACTTCCCACTGATTAGTTTACATATCAGAGTCCTTTGCAGTTCTGGGATAACGGAAAATGCCCGTTGTGACATCTGATGACTGATCTAGAGTGATCTTTACGTCCTCAAATCTTTTCTCTGTTAATTAAGTGAGATATGGGATCGTTTGTCTTGTTTTGCATGTTTATTGATATTACACACTACTAAAATGAATCCCATTATTAGTTTTACTCTCAGGCTGTATCTGAGTCAGATGACGTTTGTATATATGGAAGTACACCCTGAACCTTCTACTTAAGAGATTTTGTGAACACACCCATTGCAAAGTGAAGTTTCAGCAGGGCATTTTTGGGCTTTTTCTCATATCTGTGTGTTTGTTTGTGCACAGACGTCTCTGCTCAGGAGCAGCCGGAGTTGTTCCTGAAGAAACTTCAGCAGTGTTGTGCTGTGTTTGATTTCATGGACACTCTGTCAGACCTGAAGATGAAAGAATACAAGCGCTCAACCCTCAACGAGCTCGTCGATTATGTCACAGTCAGCCGAGGATACCTCACAGAACAGGCCTACCCAGAGGTCGTCAAAATGGTGAGTTAAAACACATATAGAGTCAACTAAATGTGGGCAGGAGTCATACATTTTCTAAATGGTGTAATGTGAATTTGTTTTTCAATAATCAGTGTAGCCTATCAGAGTCAGACTTTTGACTAGCAACAGTAATATTGTGGAATACTATTACAATTAAAAAAACAAACGTTTGAATGTATTTTAAAAATGCAATTTATTTCTGATGGCAAAGCTGAATTTTCCGTAGCCTGTACTCCAGTCTTCGTTGTCGCATGATCTTTCAGAAATCATTCCAATATGTTGATTTGCTGCTCTTTCTTTCTTTCTTGCTTTCTTGCTTTCTTTCGCTTTCTTTCTAGCTTTCTTTCTTTCACTTTCTTTCTCTTTGTGAAATTTTTTGAGGATTTTCCATGAACAAAGTTCAAAAGATTGTATTTATTTGAAACAGAAATCTTCTGCAACATTATAAATGTCTTTAATGTCACTTTTGATCAATGTAATGCATTCCTCCTAAATAAAAGAATGAATGTCTTTCAAAAAAAAAAAATCTTAACGTTTGAACCGTAATGTAAATCTGAAATCAGAGATGGCACAGTAATAGACTGACATGCAGCAGAATTAATTTATAGCTCATTCAAATGTTTTTTCTAGTGTCTGAAAATGGTTTGTCAGAATTTTTCATCAAAGTAGTAAATTAGGATTATTTTAAAGACAGTAAGTGCTTTGAAACACTGAATAGCTTTTTAAATTATGGTTACTGATATGGTAGTATTTAGCCATCAAGATGGCCAATATAATGCAATGCAATGTAATAATTGCTAAAGAGACATGCCAGTGCATGAAAGTGCTCAAATTAAATGCACATGCATTTTATGCAAAAATAAATAATTTGAAAATAATGTTCACCTAAAACAGCTTTCAAACACACAAATGCACACGCTCCAGCCAGGTTGAGTGATACATTACAAACCTGTGCACCTTGATTCCCAGAAGTTGCAAAAATCTGATTAGAGTTTGAAATTTCAAGAAAGCTTATCTTCAGACAGTCACTGAATGGTCTGTAGTATTTGATTCAGCAATTTTTATGGTTATATTACTATCTTTTTTTTTTTTCTCAGGTGTCCTATAATATATTCCGAACTCTTCCGCCCAGTGACAGTAATGAGTTTGACCCAGAGGAGGATGAACCCACTCTAGAGGCCTCGTGGCCACATTTACAGGTGAGTGAGTATGCAGTTGAGGTTCTTGAGAATATTGTTGTGTACTCTGGTCCCTCTCTCTTTGTGTAGAGCTCCTATCTGTTTTATTTGTTTCAGCATGTTTGTCTGTGTGTTTATTTTTTAGGGTTTGTACACGTACTCTGACCCTCTCTGTGTGTGTGTGTACTCCCTGTATGCTTCCAGGACTCCTTTAGAAATGAGATGCATATTTCAAGGACAATCTTCCTGACAAAACTTCTCTTTTTTTCGTTATTAATCCCTACTTTCGTCTACTTCATCTAAAACGAGTCCAATAATGAAACTTTCATTATGAAAGTTGACGTTCCCAGACATGTGATCCTTGTCTTTTTTCTTCCAACCTGTTATAATGGCATCGACCCCCCTGGTGGCAGTAGCAGTGTCCTGTGACCTCAACTGAACCATGACCTTTGACCTTTCTTTGCATGCATGCTGAGTTCAAAGGACTCCAAATAACACAAACTCTCTCATTCTTTTCTCTTCTCAGCTGGTGTATGAGTTCTTCATTCGTTTTTTGGAGAGCCAGGAGTTTCAACCCAGCATTGCCAAAAAGTACATAGACCAGAAATTTGTCTTACAGGTGAGGATGTTCTTTTAAAAATCTCCTCAATCCCTTCGCTTTTCACTTGTGTTTGCTCATCATCTTTTTTTCCCCATTCTTTTGTGTGTGCTGTGTCCATCTGTTGTCCTGTCAGCTGCTGGAGTTATTTGACAGCGAGGACCCACGGGAGAGAGATTACCTGAAGACAGTCTTACACAGAATCTACGGAAAATTCCTGGGACTAAGAGCTTTTATACGAAAACAGATTAATAATATTTTTCTACGGTGAGGGATATGACAGTTTACATAATATTTGCAAATGCACGAATAAAGTGCAAGCATTCACCTCTGTCTCTCTTGTTCTTAGTTTTGTTTATGAAACTGAGCACTTCAATGGAGTCGCAGAATTGTTGGAGATTTTGGGAAGGTGAGTTGTACTTGTTTAAAGTCACAATGTAATTTTCTTAACTGCTTATATAGATGACCATTTATGTGTGCAATTCAAATTCCACCTCGCAGCTGATTTTATTGGTTACGAGCTAAAAAAAACATGAATGAGCTGAATGGGAAAAACAGCAACTATATGTATCAGAACGTTTCACCAATTATGGTTTAGTGTTGAATTAATTTTTTTTTCCCTCAAGAGTTTTGTTGACAATTAGCACTGTCATTGACATGACCAATGAAATCTTTAGAAATGGATTCAGGGCAGGGTTTGCGCTTGAGAAAAAAAGTCACGCCATTCACACACCCTAAGTTTACTATATTTGAAACATTATTTCAGTCACTTAACATAATTGCAATTAACAGTTGGGATTTTCTTTTATATAAGATATGAGTTATTCTTGATCATCTAACCATTCTTAAAGAGAAGTTTCTTCTGAAAATATAGTTTTTATTCACCTTCTTGTTATTGTGTGACAAGCATTAGTTTCCATACAGAAAAAGCATATAGTCTCCAGGAACTGTAAAGTGCCATTAAAAATAGTATTCATATTCATACAATATTACAGATCTTGGCTAGATGAAAACGTTTTGTGAGCGGCAGACTGCATTTAAATTGTTATTCACTGAAGATCATCCGCTGTAGCTTCGGTCGTGCTTGCTTATAAAACCTCAGAACTAGAGGTCGCACACACAATTTCCATGAAATATGATTAAATTAGCAGGAAACCCCTGATGAGTTTTGCATTGTTCTGACTGTTGCAATAAATTCAAGGTTTAGCAATCCCAGAATGCTGTTAGTAAAAGTTGTGTTTGTCTCCTTTCAGCATCATCAATGGCTTCGCTCTGCCGCTGAAGGCAGAGCACAAACAGTTTCTGGTGAAAGTTTTGATTCCTCTTCATACCGTCAGGAGCCTCTCACTTTTCCATGCACAGGTACTGCCCGTTTGTGTTTAAAGCATTCAGATGAGTCCTGTGTGTGTTCACTTCCTGCAGTGTTAATCCTGTCAGTGACATTGCTGTTGTTTTTGCAGCTGGCGTATTGTATTGTACAGTTCCTAGAGAAAGATCCTGCATTAACAGAACCAGTAAGTGTCGTTTTTCACTAATCATCACTTTCTTTTTTTTGTCCATTTATTTCATCAGACTCCTGTTTTTTTTCTCCCTCTAACAGGTTATCGGAGGTCTGTTGAAATTCTGGCCTAAAACCTGCAGTCAGAAAGAGGTGAGATAGATGCGGTCCCCTGAATAGAGCTAATTCACAGCATGAGGTTGATCAGTCATGATTTCAGGGCATTGTTGATGACGCTTTAGGATGCATTCACTGATATTCTGTATCCGCTTCTCTGATTGTCTGCATTGATGTGTGTGTAGGTCATGTTTCTAGGAGAGTTGGAGGAGATTTTGGATGTGATTGAGCCTACGCAGTTTGTGAAGATCCAGGAGCCTCTCTTCAAACAGATCTCCAAATGTGTCTCCAGCCCTCATTTTCAGGTCAGCACAAATCCACTCTAGTCCAAGACTTAATTAAACCAGTCCAATTGTAGTTATGGAGCAAGAATAAGCAATTTTTAGTTTGAGTCTTGACGCCCCCTATTTGAGGACAGGCCGATTCTCACCACAGTTTTGCATTTTAAAGGAAACAGCTTTTATATGTATACAGCAATTGACAGTACAAATAAATTATGCATCATATTATGAGCTTAGAAAGTGTTCAGATTGTGTGTATGTGTTCCAGGTGGCTGAGAGAGCTCTGTACTACTGGAATAATGAGTACATCATGAGTCTGATTGAGGAGAACTCTAATGTGATTCTTCCTATAATGTTCGCAAGTCTGTACCGGATCTCCAAAGAACACTGGAACCCGTGAGTTAAACCTACACTCGTCTGATGTATTTAACAACACCACTGCAATCTCTGAGCCTTTCAGTAGTTTAATAGGGCTTCTTTTGTCCCAATCATATTCATTGCTTTTTCTTCAATTTCCTATCTATCTCAGGACACTATCTGCAAAGACACGTACAAATACAGGTCCTTTTCAAAAAATTAGCATATTGTGATAAAGTTCATTATTTTCTGTAATGTACTGATAAACATTAGACGTTCATATATTTTAGATTCATTACAACACAACTGAAGTAGTTCAAGCCTTTTATTGTTTTAATATTGATGATTTTGGCATACAGCTCATGAAAACCCAAAATTCCTATCTCAAAAAATTAGCATATTTCATCCGACCAATAAAAGAAAAGTGTTTTTAATACAAAAAAAAAGTCAACCTTCAAATAATTATGTTCAGTTATGCACTCAATACTTGGACGGGAATCCTTTTGCAGAAATGACTGCTTCAATGCGGCGTGGCATGGAGGCAATCAGCCTGTGGCACTGCTGAGGTGTTATGGAGGCCCAGGATGCTTCGATAGCGGCCTTAAGCTCATCCAGAGTGTTGGGTCTTGCGTCTCTCAACTTTCTCTTCACAATATCCCACAGATTCTCTATGGGGTTCAGGTCAGGAGAGTTGGCAGGCCAATTGAGCACAGTAATACCATGGTCAGTAAACCATTTACCAGTGGTTTTGGCACTGTGAGCAGGTGCCAGGTCGTGCTGAAAAATGAAATCTTCATCTCCATGAAGCTTTTCAGCAGATGGAAGCATGAAGTGCTCCAAAATCTCCTGATAGCTAGCTGCATTGACCCTGCCCTTGATAAAACACAGTGGACCAACACCAGCATCACTGACTGTGGGTACTTGACACTGGACTTCAGGCATTTTGGCATTTCCCTCTCCCCAGTCTTCCTCCAGACTCTGGCACCTTGATTTCCGAATGACATGCAAAATTTGCTTTCATCCGAAAAAAGTACTTTGGACCACTGAGCAACAGTCCAGTGCTGCTTCTCTGTAGCCCAGGTCAGGCGCTTCTGCCGCTGTTTCTGGTTCAAAAGTGGCTTGACCTGGGGAATACGGCACCTGTAGCCCATTTCCTGCACACGCCTGTACACGGTGGCTCTGGATGTTTCTACTCCAGACTCAGTCCACTGCTTCCGCAGGTCCCCCAAGGTCTGGAATCGGTCCTTCTCCACAATCTTCCTCAGGGTCCGGTCACCTCTTCTCGTTGTGCTGCGTTTTCTGCCACACTTTTTCCTTCCCACAGACTTCCCACTGAGGTGCCTTGATACAGCACTCTGGGAACAGCCTATTCGTTCAGAAATGTCTTTCTGTGTCTTACCCTCTTGCTTGAGGGTGTCAATGATGGCCTTCTGGACAGCAGTCAGGTCGGCAGTCTTACCCATGATTGCGGTTTTGAGTAATGAACCAGGCTGGGAGTTTTTAAAAGCCTCAGGAATCTTTTGCAGGTGTTTAGAGTTAATTAGTTGATTCAGATGATTAGGTTAATAGCTCGTTTAGAGAACCTTTTCATGATATGCTAATTTTTTGAGATAGGAATTTTGGGTTTTCATGAGCTGTATGCCAAAATCATCAATATTAAAACAATAAAAGGCTTGAACTACTTCAGTTGTGTTGTAATGAATCTAAAATATATGAAAGTCTAATGTTTATCAGTACATTACAGAAAATAATGAACTTTATCACAATATGCTAATTTTTTGAAAAGGACCTGTATTTATCAAATTTAATGTATAAATTAAAAATAATACACACTTTTGCGCAGATTGCTTTTGTGAGCATCAGATTTGTTTTTTAATGGAGTTGTTAATTTTATGTTAGTTTATCGGTGTTTGTGTTAAAGTGACTGTTCAGTCCAATTTATACACTATTGTTCAAATGTTTGTGGTCCGTTTTTTTTTTTTAAAGAAAAAAAATACTTATTATTCTGAGCGTACACACATAAAACGAGTACACAGAGTTGGCTCTTTAATGTCAACTGTCAAATAAACAAGGTTATGTCAAAAACCCACAAAGTTCACAAACAGTCGGTTATGTCTGTGAAAGTAAACAGCTGGGAAAGAAATTGCATTTTGGCAGATTCTCTTGGTCATGGCAGCATCACACAAACCAGGCCTCCTCTTTATTTTTTGCATTTGCCTTTGGCGGGAATTATTTAAATGAGGGATACTGTGATATGTACATTTCCAGAAAAAAACTGTTGCTTTGCAGATCTTTTTCATGCACAAACACCAACATTACACATTTAAAGGAAGTTGAAAATGTAAAATGGCATAATAGGACCCATTTATATTGTAATATTTTACGATATTGATTTTTACTGTATTTGTGATCACATAAGTGCAGCCTTGGTGAGCATTAGCATTAAAAAACATTACTGACCTCAAACATTTGAACAGGAGTGTACTTTCACAGCCTCCATGTAAAGATTTAGTATATTTGTATGTGATATACACACCACAGCATTGTCCTCACTGTCCACCGTTAACTGAATTAATCATTTCCTGTCCAATCATGCTTCATTCTAAATCGTTTTCTTTTTCTGCTTTCAGGGCCATAGTAGCTTTAGTCTATAATGTTCTGAAGGCTTTCATGGAAATGAACAGCACTTTGTTTGATGAACTCACGTCCACTTACAAGTCAGATCGTCAGAGGTGAGCTGTTTTTTTTTATTATTCATTACGTTTGTGACGTGTAGTTGTGCTCACTTTCATACTGTTTATGCAAGCGGTGTTAAATATATCGATTCACATTTATTTGCTTTTTTTGTTCCATCTGTCATTCCTCAGAGAGAAGAAAAAAGAGAAGGAGAGAGAGGAGCTGTGGAAGAGGTTGGAGGATCTGGAGTTAAAGAGAAGCCTCCAGAGCGACGGAATTATTCCCACTTAACGACGCGCCTCTCCCGGACCGCTTTTTCCCAACGCCTCCAACACGCGCTCGGAACGTTGGCCACATGTTTTTCCTTTCTGTATTTGTGCGACTTACTTTACCGTAGATTCACCTTGTCAGTCTCATTATTTCAAAAGCACTGTAAATAAATTTATTTTATCTTCTTTTTTCCCCCTTAAAAATATTATGCCGAAAAAGAACGTGACTAGAAAAGGAAATAAAAAAATTAAAATAAGCAAAAAACAAGAGAAACCCGCACTGGAGGGGGAAGGACTTTGAACAGGCAGTAGGACTGAAATGAATGAATGCTGTTAAGAAAATCAAACAAACCAACAGAGAATCTCATCCCACCGATCTGACATACCTCGGCCATCCTTACTGACCAACACCAGCCCGATTCTCTCTCTCTCTCTCTCTCTCTCTTTCCTCACCTGCCCTCTTCTCTATGTACCTTACTCCTCCCCGCTCTTTCTTTTCCTCTTTATGTTTCTGAATTGGTCAGCATCCGCCACCTGTGTGTCCTGAATATCTGAAAGCTGAGTAGTCTACCCTTGACCTTTGATTATGCGTTAACATCTGGATAAACAACGTGGGTCTGGATTGTAGACGTCTTGAGGAGACGCAAAAGGACACTATGCAGTAACCAGCAAAGAAGAGGAAGTCATATATACAAACCAGCTCTTGTTTTTTCCCCCTTTTCATTCTTTTTCTGTCCAAATGTGCCGCCCGGTACACTCGTTTGGACTCTTTAGCACCAGTCCGGTACTGGTACCAGTAAATGGGTCACACACACATCGGAGCGGGTGTCTAGAATTCCAGCAGCAAAACCGGAGATGCTTGTCATGAGAAATCGAACTGCACGTGCACACACATTCTGCATTCGAGTGTGTGAGGGAGTTTCTTACAGTGTTAAGTACCTGTATACTGTATCTGAATGCAGTACTTTGATACTCTGTATCTAGTAGAACCTTTAGCGTATTTTTCTTTAGGAAAATCCAGTATATGATGAAGAAAGATTGAACACAACCTCTTGGGGGGTTTTTTTCTTTCTTTCTTGGGTTTCACTTCTGATTTGTTTTGGGTTTCTTTTATTTTTTTGTCTGGAATTGTTTTTTTTTCTTTTGACCAAGTGGAATTTGTTCTCCCTTTTTTTTTTTTTTTTTTTTTTTTTTACTTAGTTGCTGATTTGGGGGGAGTGAGAGGGGGATTGTGGAGGTCTGATGCTGTGGTGAGCTTTGTCAGAACTGAACCTGTGCTTTAGAAAGCCCCAGAAATCAAACGATTGCAAAAGTTAAAAAGGGTCGGATAAATACAAATGTTTAATTATTTTAAAAAATAAAGAGATATTAAATTAAACCTGTTTTGTGATAAAGATGAAATGCACATTTGCCTTATTTGTGGCGTATGTGAGCAGATGAAAGTGGAAAGGAGAGGTATCTGTACTGGGCAACAAAGCCATGTGAAAACTTGGGCATTATTGCAGCTGAAATTCATGAAATGGTGCAGATTTGTTTTTGTAAAGTACTAAAACTGAATAATTTTCACAACCTTTGGTTCTTTTAATTGATCTGTTCTTTTAAGTTTCAGTGAATCGGTTTCACAAAACCAGTCTGAACAATTGGTTCCCAAACTGAACTGAATCAGAATGGCAATCGCAATGAGTCTAAGCATAACAAATGGCTTTTATAAACCAATTCTTGTAATTAATTGTTCAAAAAGATTCAAGATTCATTGGTGAACTCATGTGTTAATGATTTGAATCGGTACTTAACCAACAAGTCAGTTCAACTCAAACTGCTGTTTGGCCACCTGACAATGAGTCATACTTCTCATCACAAACTGTCATGAATGACTCTCACGATCTGGTCTAATGAGTTAATCAAAAAGACTCATGAATTATTAGTGAACTCCTATTTGAATTAGTCTGAATAGTTTTTTACACCATCAACTACGAGTCAATTATTTGGTTAACTCCTGTGAGAACAGAAAAAGTTGTCATTAAACACCTGGCCGCTATGAATACCATTTTATTGCCCAATCTTTGTAACAGTGCTTCAAAGGGTTTCTCTGCGGGGTAAAAACACTGCATCGCTTAGATTTGGAATGACTAGAGGGTGAATAAATAAGAGTGTGTTCATTTTCAGCTGACCTTTTACTTTAAGTGTCATTGACCAATTGTTTATAGGACAATGTGTAGTTTGTGTGTAAATTCAGCTATCTACTCACAAGTACCAAATTCTTCCACAAGAGTGCAGCAGAGCTCAACATTAAACATTTTTCAAACCAGCTAACAATACTTTTGCTTTTGTGGAAAACACTGGGTGTCCATCTTAATCTCTTCTCAACCTTTGTGCATATAATCTTTTGATGCAGGTTGATCTTGTTTTTCCTAATGGTTTGCAGGTTTTTTCCTGAGGGGTTAAAGGATTCAGAGCTGCTCTGAAATTGGCAGGTATATATGTACTGAAGGCTTTATTCTTTCAGTTTGGGCATTAAACCTGTCAGGTACTTGCAGGGGGAGGAAGGAATAGGAAGGGCATACTTAGGTGACTGCTTGCTTTAGTTAACATCACCCTTGAAAACAAGAATAGCAGTACTTTTTTGAAAGAAAAAATGTTCTTAAAAAGAGAGTTGATCCAGAAATGAATGTTATTTCACCCTCATGTTGTCCCAAACCTGTGATTTCTTTCTGTGGATTTTTTTCTCTCCTCTCAGTCAAATTTCCTCCAGTGATTATAATGTGGGTCCCCCAGTTGTGTCCGGGACACATGCTGCTAAGTTCAGAAGAATGCACCTCTCTCCTTAAACATTTAAAAGAGGACTCCGTTAGTGTGTCAATGCAGATGTTAAGTAAACCAGTTTAAAATTCAGCAAAAGCTTTGTCAGTCTTAATAATTGGGAGAAGGGGAGCTTCCAAAGTAACTACTTTTACTCATAACTCCTTTCCATTGATTACATCTCTGCTGAAGAAAAAAAAGAAGTTTAAAACACTGACCTTAGTTGATCTCCCAGCATGAGCCTGTTTTCTGGTTTAAAGGGTGTTGGGTATGTAACAGCATATTAACAAGCTAAACTGAACAACTCCTCAGTCTGGGAGACCAGTGTAAACCAGCTAAGACTATCAAGCCAGGTTAGACTGGATGAGAATGTGTGTTTTTCAGAATTTAATAATACTTGTTCACTAAATTCAATAATTTCTCACTACATCTTTTTAAAATATTTACTAACCCTGGGAGCTGTCTGGAGCCCTGTGAATTTAAGAGACAATTCTGGAGGGGGAAAAAAGATATAAAGAGTAATGTGAGGTTGGCAAAGTCTTTCAGAAACTTACATAAGTGATTAAAGAAGCATGTATTCCAAATAATACAGGTAATGTGCTTAAAGAGTGTATTGCTATTGGAATATTGATGCTTAGATTGTAATCAGAATCTTCCAAATTAAATATGACTTGCAGGATTTGTTATACTGATGTTTTTAACATTTAAAATGTAATCAAATCCATGCATTTTGGGATCTTACTTTATATCCATGCACTTTAAATCTGGTCGAAAATTTAGGCCTGTGATATAACTGGAGTATATTCAGGTCACAAATGTCACACAGTCCTTGTGTCTCTTGCTTCTTGAGTGTGAAATTGCCTTTTCTTATAAATTCACCCATTTTACTGTCTGTTTTGTTAGGTTTTATCTCAGTGATTGTGTGAGATGCACCACAGTTAGTGTGTCATGGAGGCTGGGACACCATCAAGAATGATCTCATATCTGGAACCACATACAGTTATAGCTTTTTTGAGTGTTTGTCTTATTTTAATGTTCTGAAGGTCAACAGGGTTTGCGCCAAGAGAGCAACGTCCCTTCAGTGATTGCGATATTCCCAGGTAGGACATTCCCAGGTTGTTTCAGCACCTACTGCTTATTCTAGAGTAACTTGTCAAACAAATAATAATCCACTAATGTTAAAATCTGATAGACACTACTTTTGTTTCAGGACCAGTGTTGGAATATGTCAAAATTTATGGTACACTCTTAAAAAAAAAAAGAAAAGGTGCTATATGGTTCTGCATAGCACCATTTGACAAAGGTTCTATATAGCATCTTAGATATGGTGCTATATAGCACCAAGAGTGGTTCCCCTATGATTACGAGCCAAGAACCCCTTTTAGTGCTATATAGCACCATTTCTTTTAGGGTGTAGGATCACAGTTGTGTCCCTTAACAGGTGAGTAAGGTTTTTTTTTTTTTGCTTTCTTCGTTAAATTAATAGTTCACCCAAAAATGAAAATTTACTCCCCCCTCAGCCCACCTAAGATGTAGATGTTTCTTTATGAGAACAGATTTGGTGAAATTTAGCATCACTTGCTCACGTTTCTCATGTTTTGATCCTGTGCAGTGAATGGGTGCCGTCAGAATGAGAGTCCAAACAACTGCTAAAAAAAAATCACAAAAATAATCCACACGATTCGAGTTAATCAGTTAAAATCTTCTGAAGCAAAAAGCTGAGTGCAAAAAAAAATCCATCATTTTACCTTTAAACCATCACTTCAAACCAAAATCAGGTCCATAATCCATAATAATGCTTCCTCCAAAAAGGGGGGGGGGGGGGGGGGGGGGATCCCTGCTGGAGAAACCTGGTAAAACATCATTCACTTTGGGGAAGGCATTTTGAACATTAAAAAATGCAAATCTGATAGAAGCTCCTGAACAACTGTGCTGGTCAAACCAATATGAGGCCAAATATGAACCACTGAAAATGAATTATGTTCTGGCTAACCTATCCATCTCCTACTTCTATATGTATGTAGTAAAAACAGTAATATTGTGAAATATTACTTCTATTGAAAAAATGTTAACACTTTTTTTTAAGGTGTCCTTGTTGCATGTCCTTACTATTATAATAACAATAAAGCAGTTTAGTGCTTAGTTATGGCAGGTTACTTGACATGTTTATAGTGGTTTATTATATGCATTATTAATGTGTTGCAATGAACTTGAGATAGATGGGATTGTTTTTTTCACTTTCACTTTCTTCCATATAAACACATGCTGCTCTTCTATTTTTGATTCTCTCTCTGTGTGTGTGTGTGTGTGTGTCTCTCTCTCTCTCTCGCTCTCTCGCCCCATTCGCTTCTGAATAGTTAATCAGTCTTAATGTCTTCTGAAGATGTTTAGTGAGCTGGATCTAAAACTCTCTGACATATCAAAGTGTTTGAGTGGAGTTAAAATGCACCAGCATGGTGTCATGGGACATTTTGATACAGACATTTGTAGATTGAATGGATTATACTTATTAAGAGCACTGTTTTATCCTTGTCTTGATTTTACTGGTGTAACTATAATTGTGGAAGTGACGGGACTTCAGAAAGATACAAAATCCCAATTATTAAATTAATAGTTCTGGTTCTGGATGCTTAGTTAGCAGTCAACACAGCTTTCCAGCTGGACTAAAATATAGTGCACAACTTCTGATGCAAAAAAACAAAACAAAACTATTCTGTTAATTTTGTGTAGATTGACAGACTTTTCACAGAAGAAAGAAAATACAGGATGGGACTACCTGGGGGTGAGTAAATTGAGTAAAATCGCTTTTTAATAAAACTGCATGAACACAAACAGAAGATAAACCATGGCTTGTTGCTGCAATGTTTAATATGAACTATTTATTTTCTGTTTCCTGAGGTATCATTATAGGCAGCTGCTATATTATCATCACCTGTGCATCGTGGCTGTCTGAGGAGGAGCTATATCTCTTCTCTTCTTCACACTTGGGCTATAATGAGCCGCATAACAGTAAAAAATGATTTGAACTGCTGAACTGCTGTGCCTGTGAGGCTGGATCATTGTAATTAGGGAGCATTTGAGACTATTAAACACATTTCAGCCCTGGATACTGCAGGAGTGTTTTAACTAATTTAATGATGGCCTGACTGAATGTCAGTGAGTCACATCGCATCAAGATCCTTTTCTCTCATGAGCTCTTCTTCTTATTTCTCTTTCTCTCACTCTCTTTCTGGCCCTGTCTTTACGGTGGTGCATTATCCCAAGTATAAGTGTAGCTATATAGTACTAGGCTAACTAGCTAGGCTATAAGTAGCGACGTTACTAAATTTTTCATTAGCTCAACAGTTGCTAAAATTTTCACAACACAGTCGATTTTCCGTTAAAACTTTTTTTTAAATTTTTTATACAGAGTAACGGACTAGTCTGACGAAACGCTACATCGCTATTTTTATCACAATATTCTATTGTTGGTGCTGCTTTAAAGACAAGCAAACAGATGATAACCAAATACCACTCACTCCTCTAAATTTCCCAGTTTCCCAGTCTGGAAACACTGGCACTGTGTCTTTCTTTTTGGAAATTCAGAAAAGTAAGATTTGTTTTAATGAAACGTTTCGTTCAGGATTTGAACTGACCTTTTTAAGTAGCGAAAAACAATATTACAATATTATAAAATAAGTTTATAAAAGAACACAATATTTAATCACTTTATAGAAACAGCCTTTGTAACTGGCTGGCTGGCTACTCCCAGGTTCAGGAAATAGTCCTCCGTAAAATGCGCTGCACACACTCTAATATTTGGGTTGAACTGTTCTGGAACAGTGTTGGAAATGCAACTTAACCAGTTGCATAATTTCTAGTTGCGTCCTCTTTTGGAAGCCCAAAGAAAGTACTTTCACTTTCGTAACGAAACACAGTGTCTCCAGGACATGGCGCCAGCGGCAGCAACAATACTACTGCGAGAATAATAGTTACGCCTTCTTTCATTGCGTATACATTTGGGCGGTGTTTTGCAAATCTTACCACATTGTGACGTAGGGGGCGTGTTTAAATGAGCCATTTCAGGAGCGCGTGGCAGAGTCTTGACTTTTATAAAGAATATCGCAGAGACTGTTTTGAGACTTTAGTCTTTGCAACTTCAGGGATCTTATCTATGCACAAACAGCTTGTAGCACTCCAAAGAAAAAGGAAAACTTGAAATTGCATCATATGAGCCCTTTAAAAATAACAACAACAAAAAATATTATTACTGTTTTTACTGTATTTTTATCAAATAAAGACAACCTTGGTAAGAATTTCTTTCAAGAAAAAAAATCTTATCAATTGCAAACATGTTTTTATATTTCCAAGAGAGCTCTTGCAAAAGGGACTTCCTGTTCTTTAATGTTTATATGGCTCTGAATCTGAGAGTGTGGACAGGAACTGTGGGCAGAGCTGTAATTAGCCCGAGCATGAAGACAAAAGAGATCAGGTTTGAGCTCGACATCACCGGCAGAAGCACGACGTGTATTTATCTGAGTGCGTACAAACAGATTCATGTACCCTGTGACTTCAGGGAACAAATATTACAACTTACTAGGAGTATGGCGTCTAATCTTATTGGTTCCAGGAAGACTATTGCTTTGAGTAACAGCGCTTACGCCACGTGAGGCCGGTTCTGGGGCATACTGCTGTTGATGATGTGCTTAAATATAGAGGCAGCCTGATACCTAAATCTGAAGTTTAACACGTATTAAAAGACCAATTTGAATCGTGCTGTGAAAACCCGTGCTGCTGCATTTGGAAATATTCACTTCTGCTCTTTGATTGCTGCCTGTTATTTCTCATTTCATTCCCTGCTGGGGATAGGACAGTATGTCTGTCAGTTTGAGATGTTGGAGTCATGCTGTGATTCACTCGAGCCGTGTTATGTGAACTGTACTGACCATGCGTTTGATTGTTAGTGAACCATGAGGGAAACTTCTCACCTGACCTCTCTGATGAAGGAAAAAATAGTTTTATTAGCACTCATGGTCACACAATTTGTCCATATTTAGAACTGTTGTTCTTCTGAAAATCAAATCAAAATCAAATCAAATGGGGTTTGGATATTGTGCAATATTTAAAGATGAAGCATGTAATTTCTGTGCCGCTGGTGGCAACAACCAGATCTGCAAAATTAATGGCAATACGTTTCAAACACTCCCTCATTGTCCATTATTCAGAAACTAGTTTTGTACTAAATTATTAGTTCTGCTCAAATAGTAGTTTGGTTCCGCAACATAGTAATTTAATACATCATTGTAATAAAGGTTAAGGATATAAAAGTGAATAACAATGTATTTGAAAAAGAAATGATGCAGTCTTAATCTTTAGCCTCTGCATTGTGGCTCAAGAGTTGGAAATACTTCACAATTGACTGCAAACTCACATTGAGGTTTTGTTCCGTTCTGGTATAGGATAATTCTGATGGATAAAATCAAGTCCCACCCTACATTTTTATTTTTTTCAATGAATATCCAATTTTGCTTTGAAGTATGTCACAATACAGAAGTAAAATGGGTATGTTGACTCTAATATATCTAGCTCACTTAATGGAGAGGCCATTACTGTAATTCAGCCCTTTAAGGGAAGTCTGGCAATGCTACAGAGACCACTAATGGTGTAACGACAGGAAAATCTATCATGTCTGCGAATTTATCATTCGTTCTCTGACCCTGTCACAGTTGCTTAGGGAAACCTCTCTGCTTTCAGATTCAGAGGTTATTGACTTATCGACAGGATATTTTTAGTGAGGTTCAAACGGATTCTAATTAGGAACAACTTTTGGAATCTGACTGTATATGGCATCACAGAGAGAGAAAAAGAGAAAGACAAAAAAGAAAGACTGAGATATGCTCACATTAACAGTCACAATTGATGCCGAGAAATGGAGACATGCCAGGGCCTTTGTGTGTGTGTGTGTGTGTGAGAGAGAGAAAGAGAGTGTGAGTGAGATTGAGAGATTAATCAAACGTGTGTCAGTGAATACAGTAGAGAGTGGTTGTGTAATTAAATGCGTGTATATCTGCAATCACGCAGTGTGTCGCCGTCTCTGGAGGTAGAGTAAGGTCACAACCCCCCCTTTGATCTGTGTCTGTGACATTTACAGTGAAACTTGAATTATTAAACATCTGGGAATATATCGATCACTTGAGGTTCATGTTGTCAAGCCTAAACTGTGTTGCTCATTAAAGAACCAACAGAGCTGTAATAATCAGATAATGTCTTGAGGAATGAGTTTTGGCCTCCTATAAAATTCCCAACTGGGATGATTGTCTCCTTGTGCTTCACCACTCCAGCTACTAATATATATATAATAGTAATAGTATACTAATATATATAAATAGTATACTAATATATATAAAAGTTATATTATTATATGTAATATAACTTTTTCCATTTTCCATTAAAATGATCAGTCTGACTGGACAACATGATTCCAGTATTCCAGTACTGAATTCATATAATATATAATTAATATGCTTAATTGGCATGGAAACAATTAAAAATGGTCCTAAAATAGACTTAATTTTCTTCATACAAATATAATTTATATTTAGCATAAAGAAAATAAACTCTGCTTTTGAACCATTAAAATGTTTGCAGTATGACATTATTTTCATTCAAATGTAGGGCCCCAGCTGGTATTACTGTAATGCATTTTTAAAATATGTAGAGTTTATTGACATTTAATATACCATGATTGTAAATCATGTTTTCGCAAATTTATGTATACAGACTTTTTAAAACTAGATTTATACATTTAATAATATATTATACATTTATTACAATTAAAAATAAATATTTGTGTACAACATATTAATTATTATTTCTCTATTTTTTTATTTATTAAGGCAAAATGTGAACCTGGACTTGTTTTTGTGAGATTTCCCCTAATAACCCACTGTTCTGTTGCTTATGTAACCATATAAGTGCACTATTCACCAGAATGTCAGAAAAGGAGGTTTTGCGTGTGGGCAGGAAACCCTGTAGTTTGGTAATTGACCTGGACATCTTTACAAGTTAAAAAACGGCAGTTAGCCTGGTGAATGCTGTTGCAGCCCTGCAGTGCCAAATTGTGGATTATGCAATGCCAAACTACACCATCCCCATTTCTGATCAGTCTTGTATCTGAGACATTATTATAATTTTACTATTAGACCTCAAAGCTGATTGCTTTTAACAGATTCCTTTTTTTTTTTTAAAGGAATATGTTGATGTAGACTCACTCCGTATGAATCTTTTCTTTATCACTCCATTCATCATGTCTTTTGTTGGCAGGTGGTTGAGGGCAGAACAGGTGTTTCTGTGAGGGACCCATCAGTGCGAGAGCCTTCAGTGGTTAAGGCTTAATAGAAATTAAAGGGCAGACACAAGCTGACGGCACTTAAGTAGATATGTGGGGTCTTAAAGGAGCAACTCTTTACAGAGTTTGGTGGATTTTTGTGCATGCTGTCATCTGTTGCGTAACCCTGTGTACAAATGGATCTTGACAGGGCTGTTTTTTAGGAAACGACAACTAGGAACATTGTCCTGCATAGGCCCTGTGACAAGGAGCTAAATATTAATGCAAAGGTAAAGTTTCATTCATTAAATAAACTGTAATTATTGGTCAACTAGTAATCTGAATATAGGGAAATGTCCCTCTGAATATTTCTGAATGTTTGTTGAATAACCTGCTCTACTACTATGTTCCTGGATTTTATTTTGTACTTTTGCTTTCTGTAAATTTATTGCACCTCACACAAAATTGTCATATTTCAGACTAATACTATTCACCCTAAATCAAATCCACATTAACTGTCAATACGTTTCATTTTGGTGAAACTCATATGCTGTGCTATGTATACACCTCTTTATATTTAATCTGTAAATTTTCTAAATGTATTTTTCTATATAGGTGAGACCAGGGAAAGACATCCCACTTTTATTCCAATAAGTTCATTTTTTTAAGTTTTTAACTATATAAATGCCAACCTGAAAACCTTGGCTATTAAAAAATGTCACTGAATATTTCATCCATTATTTGCGCCATGTCACAATGGGAAACATGTGCAAACTGTCTGAAACAGTGAAATAATTTATGAAATGGCAAAAATGTAAAGGGTAAAATATCTAAATGAATCAATGAACCCCTGACGACTTACTTTGACCAGATATAATCTTGCCCTTTGCATACAGTTCAATATTTCAGGTAAAATCAGAAAAAACAAATGTATGGTTTAAGCTTATAATTGTTACACTGTCCAAAAAAGCCCCTTCATACCATATTAACCCCTAAAAGGGTGCATTTTAGTAGCTTAAAGGTACAATAGCCTACATATTTGTACCAAGGCTAAATGGTAGCCTACATATTACAAATTACTTTCGCATTTAAGAGGATTCTATGTTTAAAGCCAACATTTAAAACAGCTTCTAAATAATTGTGGAGTTGGACTTTAGACTCAAAATGTCATACTGAAACAGTTTTTGTGCCAAGTACCCTCTCATCTCACCTGTAGCTACAGAAATTATACTTTTTTATGACGTTGATACCTATTGCGATAATGTCAGGTATTATAATGTAAGCCTTAAGAGCTAACCTTTGTTTTTCTGTGCGGAGGGGTTGTTGTGCGCTCTTGCGCATTTAACGCGCCCGATGTTGGAGATCCCCAGCGCCTGCCTGTGCGCGTCGGCGCAGTTGCGCATGTGCGGGGAGCTCCCCGTGCCCACCGACTTGTAGCTTTGAGCCCAGAGAGCGCGGGTGGCACGCAGAAGCTCCCGGCAGCCAGAGCGCGACGTTACCATGAGCCTCCCCGTTCCGCCGGCAGAGACTCCACGCGCAGAGAGTGCCCACCTGACGAGAGCAGCGCGACACACACAGCCGCACGATGCCCGGCGGAAAGAGAGGGCTCGTGGCACCGCAAAACACTTTCCTGGAGAATATCGTCAGGCGCTCGAGTGGTGAGGAGCACGCTTATGCTTTCTGAAATTTCTTGACATTCAGTGACCATGTTGCTCTGCATTAACTCACTGAGCAGGATTTCAAACTTAAGACATGTGATTAATGGCTTATTCGAATGGTAATAATTTTATTGTATTTAAGATATGAAACATTGGACGCTCTAATGGGAAATTTCAAAGCTGTAACTTTTATTTTGTCATTAATTTTCTTTATATTTTAGAGACTGCAATTATATGAGCTGGACATACTGCGATTTTGTTTTGAGGCATTTTTGAGAGAGGTTAACTTAAAATACTATTTAAATAAAGAAACTTCTTTAGTCAGTATTTATATTTTAACATAAAGCAGTTTTCATTGCGAATTCACTTGCTGTCATCTAAAAAAACGTAATATTAATATATCGCGTGATTGACTAATTCATTGTGTGCTATTAATTATAACCTGTCCAATTTAAATATTAGACATTTCTCGTTCAGTTGATTAAAAAGGCTCTCGATATAATTTCACTCCACATCTCTGCGCCAGCAGCGCATCAGGACTGGCATGAAGTCCATTAGATGGTTTTGAGAGATCCAAGGCAAATTGCGAGCTGTTGCGTTTGCCACCACTAGAGGGAGCATCATCTCTAATTGTGTCTGGTTTCTTTATGCTGCAACACAAAAAACCCTTACCTTATAGTATGCTATATAAGACATTAGAGTTAAAGTGCGGGAAAACTATTTGAATGTGAATCTAATAAGAGGTTTTAAAACATCCCACTCACGTTCTGCAATAAGAATGTCTACCATTTGTAGAGAGTACACCAGATGTTAAAGTAGATCAGTGACAGTAATTTACTGTGAAGCAAAGACTGGGAATGCATTAGTGTGTGGCAGTCAGATCACTAATTCCCACTCCCTCTTTTATTCTTTGTCATCTTCTTTGAACCTTCAGAGACAAGTTTCTTGCTGGGGAACGCTCAGATTGTGGACTGGCCTGTAGTTTATAGTAATGACGGCTTCTGCAAGCTGTCTGGATACCACAGAGCAGAGGTCATGCAGAAAAGCAGCACGTGCAGGTGAGTGGACATACATGTGAGAGACAATGGAAATCTGTAGGACTATGTTACACAGTTCATGCTGTATTGAGATCTCGGGTTTTGCAGTACCTTAAGGAGCCTGTTGAATAAAACAATAAAACAGGTTAAGACTGAAGCTTTAAATTATTTGTTGTGCATCCATATGGACTCATTTCAACAAAACCAAGAGGTGATGATGTCATAATCGTGAGGTGTCACATCACTTTGGCTCTGCCTAAAGTAGTGTAACATGTAAAACAAATCTTGAAATCACTGATTATTCTTTTTTTTTTAGAAATGATGTAAACGAGTTTGATATTGGGAATTTAAGTTTTAATAGATGAAAGTATCTTTTTGGCCAAGCCTTGATCTGGCATCGTAGTGGCATATTGTGATATATATATATATAAAATCTCATTTCAATAAGTGGCTCTCATAAAGTGCTGAGCCACAGATATACTGTCTTCCAGGTCTTAGAGACTTTATATCACACTTTACAGCATCTCTTCTTGCCTTGCTTACAACAGACAATTTTGTGTCATTAATAAGCTTTTATCTATGACTGCAACAGAAACAAACATGCCATAATTGGTCACACTTTGCTTCAGGTGTGAGCTGCCTATGAATTTCAGATTTTTCTGTAATCTTTTAGTCTTTGTAATAACATATGACCACAATTCATGTCTGTTGGAAAAGTGTGGAAATCTGAAACCTGAACAGCTTCTGATCATTTTACTTGCTTGCATGCATGAATTCCTGAATTCATTAGAATCTTTATAAATCTGAATCAAAGGATTGATGGGGGGATAATTCCTTAAAAACCATACAGAACCTTTCTTCTTAAACTGAACGATTTGGTTTGAAAATGGGAGATTACTGTCTGTCTCTCTGAATGATCTCTCTCTGTAGTTTTATGTATGGGGAGCTGACAGTCAAGAAGACCATAGAAAAGGTGAGACAGGCCTTTGACAACTATGAGTCCAACTGCTTTGAAGTGCTGCTGTACAGAAAGAACAGTAAGTGAGACTTGACATTTTGCCATGTAAACTATCGGTCAAAAAGTGGATTTTTTTAAATGTTTTGATATTTAAAAAAAAAAGAGAATTTTTTTAGAACGTTTTTTGAAAGAAGTCTCTAATGACCAAGTACAGCATTTATTTGCTTAAAAATTACAGTAATATTGTGAAACATTGTTTCAATTTAAAATAATTTTGTTTTTTAATATATGTAATTTATTTCTATGATGGCAAAGCTGAATTTTCAGCAGCCATTACTTCAGTGTCACGTGACCCATCAGAAATCATTTTAATATGCTGATTTGGTGCTCAGTTATTGCTGTTAATAATGGTTATTATTTACGATGTTGAAAATTTGCTGCTTAATATTTTTGTGGAAACTGTAATACATTTTTTTCAGTATTCTCAGATGAATAGAAAGTTCAAAAGAACAGCACTGAAAACTTTTGTGACATTATAAATGTCTTTACTTCTCTTAAAAAAAAAAAAAAACTTTTCTGACCTCAAACTTTTGAGTGGTTTCTGCAAAAAACAAGGCTGTTGTCAAAACTGATAATAATAAGAAATGTTTTTTAGCACCAAATCAGCATATGAAAATGATGACACTGAAGACTGGAGTAATGGCTGTATAAAATTCAGCTTTCCCATTTTGCCTGATTTAAATCCAAGAAATCCAAGCCATAATTAGCAACTGGATTGTCATAGATCTTTGGATGTGAGCACTTTTGACCTGGGCATAAAAATGTGCTCACATAAGTTTATTATCATCCAATAAAATACAATATATACTATGGTCTAATAATGCTGACTTTGACATCTCACCTTGTACAGGAACTCCAGTGTGGTTCTACATGCAGATTGCACCGATCCGAAATGAAAATGACAAAGTGGTTTTGTTCCTGTGTACATTTAAGGACATCACTGTCTTTAAACAGCCTATTGAAGATGAAAGCACAAGGGGTGAGTTTTACACCTGCGCTATACATATACTGTACGTAGTACACTTGTAATTTCAGTGATTTATTCAAAATAGATTCTCTAAAAGACACAGTTTATGTTGAACATGTAACGGATACTTGAGTTTGTTCTGACAGATAAACACTTCCTCTAGTGTGCTTATGTCAGATAAATACATATTTGTTTATGATTGGCAAGCATTGCCAGCTTTTCCTTTTGGCACTCACACATAAGTGTTATTTTCGAGCACTTCTGTGTGCACGTGTGTGTGTGTGTGTGTGTGTGTGTGTATTTGCTGGTGGGAGCTTGTTTATTGAGCTGAAAAAATTTATATAGAGTCTCATTCCAAAAATCCCAATAGTGCTGGCGTAGACATTCTGCTTTGGTGTGTGTGGGTGAATTTCACAAAACCCGTTTTAAACGAGGTCCAAGTCACATTTCACCCCAAAACCAAAAGAAAGAAATTAGATATTATATTTTTCAAGTAGAAGCCTATTTTTAGGACCATTATGTTTTTCTTAGTCAGTTATGACACTATTTTAATGACAATTAAGTGCATTTTTTTCTTTAAAATAAGACAGTTACAGTAATCAGAATTACTATTGAGAATAAAAGGGAATTATGTTACAGTAATGAGAATTTTGAGGGAAAATGTTGTAGTGGATTGTCACATTTTGATTTTGGGTTGAAATGTGATGTGAACATGTTTGCAGGAGATTGACCAGTGTGTGTGTGAGATGAGTGTTATTCACTCAGAGAGAGAGAGAGATTTGAAACGACTCTAGACAGTGTTCCAGTAGTTATATTTCATTGCAAGATCATTGCAGGAGTGACAGCAAACATTTGTTCCACTTTTACTCATCGTAAAACATTTTGCGGAGTCATATCTGAGCCACAGAGGATTTATGTTTTGGATCAATGTTTTTGTTGTGTGCATATACCATTCAAAAAGGTCAGTGCTTGTTTTTTTTTTTGTTTTTTTTTTTTAGAATTTAATACTTTTATTCAGCGAGGATGCATTAAATTGATTAAAAAAATGACAGTAAAGACTTTTGCAATGTTACATAAATGTTTCTATTTCAAATAAATGTTTTTGTTTTGAACTGTCCATTCATCAAAAATACTGAAAATGTTGCTGTTTACACAAAAATAATAACCGCATTGATAATAATAAACAAATTAGCATTTTAGGATGATTTCTGAAGGAACATGTGACACTGAAGAAAATTTAGCTTTGCCATCACAGGAAAAAGTCATATTTTAAAATGCATTAAAATAGAAAGATTTAAATTGTAATAATATTTCACAATATTACAGTTTTTACTGTATTTTTGATCAAATAAATGCAGACAAAAATATAAAAAAATTACTGACCCCAAATTGTATTTTTATTTATAACATCCACAACATTTTCATTAATTAACCAAATTAACAAACTTTAACAAATGACAAGGCGCTTGTGCAACTTTTTATAAAAAAAATCTCACATTCATGCTTCATTTGTACAGAACTTTCATTAAAGCAAAATACTAAATTGAGTTTTTTATAAAAGCACCACAGAATTGAATTATTGAACTGAAAGGCATAATATTATGAACTCGTTGCATCTGTCTTTCAATTCAGTGTTGCATTTTTTTTTTTTTTTATAAAATGTGTAGGATATCAGAGACCAAATCAGACAAATTTAAGATTCATCAGAACATTGAAACATGAGGAGCCAAAATTCCAGAGAGGCCCCAAGAAAACAGGACAACATCATAAATTAGATTATACTATAAATTAGCCACTAGTCTGAAGCAAGCGAACCAACCAACTCTTTCACAAAACAGCTTGCAGCATTAAAACAAAATAATACTTATTGATAATTCCAACCAGGAAGGAGATTTGGGGGCAAGTAATCAAGACTGACGGTCAAAGAGATGGCCGGCACATGTACATCTGTGATAGAAAACATGAGCTACAGACTCTCTTGAAATTCCTTCCAAACCCCTTTTGACTTTTTTGTTCTCCACAGAATGGCACAGAGACTCTCGTTTCCATATGCACCTAAAATCATCTTAAAAGACTTATAATTTTTATGCATAACTCCATATCATGTATGTAACCCACACAATTAACTATCATGTTTTAATCACATCTTGTGTATGTCTTTTAATAACTATGGAACGACTTTAAAGGGCCATATTCATGTTTTGTATGTATGAGTTTGAAAAATCATGCTTTAAATGTTTCTTCCAATCAATTCTTTGTCAAATGTATCATAGTCTTGTTATAGAAATCATGTCCAAAAGTATACTTTGCAAGAGCCTGTAAAGTTCGGACATGTGACTGACCAGATACATGTTGATTTATTGATTGGGTGGAGAAACAGAGCAACACCCCTAGCTAAGATCACTTCTAATTGGTCAAGACATCCTTTGGGATGGGTCCGAAAGCCGAGTTTAAAAACCCAAATCCCTCTCTTGTCTTTTTGCTCTTCTCTGTTTGCTTTTGCCACCATGTTTTGACGCTGCTCTTTGAGCGCCATTCCAGCGTGCTCTGGCCTACATGCCAGCTGCTACAGCGATGAGAAGAAAAACCACCTAGTCTCTTTACATCCTTTTATCCTTTTATTTTAGTTTATTTTCTTTCCGTGGAGTTTTGTGTTCTAAAGTAAGTTTGCTGCAAAGTTCAGCTCCGACTGCACTCGCTTCAAACTTCAACCAGACCAACTCCTTATCTTCAGCCAACGCTCAAGACGTCACTTCAAAGGCTATTGAACTCCCAGCCAATCAGTAACCTCAGGGAACCCCCTTTCTGCAACACAAGATAATCCCTTAACACAGGCAATGCAAGCAAGTAACTTCCAGAGTTTTGCTGAGCTGGTGCACTTAATACAAATTTTAGCCTCATTGAGAAACTCAATGCGAGAGTTAAATAAGTGATTGGTTGTTAAGGTCTATGCAATTGCACATATTGCTGTAAACTTGGGATATCTCATTTTCATTCTCTTAACGCATCCTTTCCTTACTTTCTCACTACTTTCTGCAACGTGTGAATGTGTGAATGCTTGTGTTCATGTGTTAGATTAGTTACATGTCTTAGATTTATCAAATAAAGCCTTGTTTATATTGAAAAGAGAAATATCATGTGTTTTGTGCTCACAAGTTAATGTCTTAATCTGCCGATTTTGTTTCTATGCTATTTGATAGTGTTTTCATCATATTTTAGATTGTAATATCCAGTGCAGAGTTGGTGTTATACGGCTCTTTCAGTGAATCGCTGCCGCCTCAGTGATCAGCCGTAACACAGTGATTCTGTTCAAATTCCCTATAAAATCATAAATTATTCCCTTTGAGCTTAATTAAACTGTTTCCCTTTAAATTACATATTACGTTTACGTTACAAATGCATCATATGGTTCTTGCAGGTTGGACCAAGTTTGCACGTTTGACTCGAGCGTTGACGAACAGCAAAAGCACCGTTCAGCAACTCACGCCCATGAGCAGAACCGACATCCCTTCTCACAAACAGTCCAGACTCGCAGAGGTGAGAACACACACACACAGAGACAGACAGGCAGCATTTGCTTACATCCTTGACTGCGCAATACAAGGTTATTCAAAACTTCATCTCATGGAGGACAAACTTGTAATAGAATCACACACAGGACGCTGCTGTAACGCAATCTCACATGTGTCTGTTGGACAGCAGAAGTCTACAGTGGGCTGCCAGAAGCTGCTATTAATAATTAATACTGATGAAGAGTGTACTGTATGTGTGTGTCCCATAACCCCTGTTCCCTGTTCTGCTCTTCTCATCTGTTGTTTATTGCTCCGTTACTGTTGTGTGATGGTACTAAAGAGAAGTGAAATGTGTTGTTTATTTGTGTGTCTGTAAGGAACAATCCTTACATAGTCTACTGTGCCTAAATCTTTGGAAGCGCTTTTAATAAAGCATTCAAGGATGGGTTTGTTTCACAAGGCTGGTTGCTTTTATGATGGATTAATGTCTCTGATCTGTGCTGTTACAGTATTTGCAAGGCAGCATTATACTGGTTAAGGCTTGCTATTAATCATTAAATCACTAAGGATTCAACTTCTCCAATTCATTCATCCTGAATCACTTAAAGGATAATTCTGGGTTCAGTTAATGTTAAACTTAATCGACAGCACTTGTGAAAATATTGAGTAATAAAAATGAATTTTGATCTTTTTCTACTTGGTTACAGACAATGGAAATTAATGCAAGCATTAAAATACTTAGTTTCAAAAGTATTGCCACAAGACATCATAATTTAATGTATTAATGTGATTTTCAGAGCTTACTAGCTTTTTTGTACAATTATATCCAGTTAAAATGCCTATAATCCTAAATGACTGTAAAAAATTATGAGAAGAATTTTACAGCTCAAATAATATTTTAACAGAAGAATTAATACTTTAATAAAAGCTGATCCTGAATTATATCCTGAAATTATATCCTGAATGTTAAAATAACATTTATGCTTTTAAATCCTCCAAAACTGGCCCCTTTCTCTTCCATTGTATACAGTGTGCATCAATGTGACCTTGATTTTTTTCCTTTTTGTAAAGAAAATAAGCTAGTAAAAATTATTTTTGCCTCAAATGTGCCATAGATGCCGTTGATTGAATTTTTGACATGCATTTTAATTCTTTCAGACTTTTCTTTTTGTAAACTTTACATTTAATAATAATTTTTGTGAACTTATTTTTTCTTAAATCTAAGAGTATTGAGCACACTATATGCAGCCATTTTCACATTTGAATCCAGATTGGTCTTTTATTCTTGCATCTCCATTAGACATTTTTTTCCAACCAACAAATTAAAAATAGTGCAGATCGATATATGATCTCAGACTATCTTTCACCCTCCTTCATCTTCTGTTCTTCATTGTCTCTAGGAGGGGAAATAGCTTTAAATCTCTGAGTAAACTTCATGTTCTGTTTCTATGAACATGCATAGTATACAACAAACGGTGTATTGTCTAGGGAAGAGCAGAAATGATCCAGAAATGATTTCCGGAGGGTGCTCTATATTTCATTTCATTTTCAATCTCATTATCCCTTAAGATAATCTCCTTATTAGCAATGTCAAAAGTACTGGAAACAAAAACATAAAAATTAAGGTGGTCAGTTTAGTTTAATTATCAAAAAAAATAAAAAAAAAATAATAAAAATCTTTTGATCAGGTATTGACCAGGTATTTTCCTAGTCATTTTCAAAATAAGTCAAAAAACTTTTTTAAACTTTTTGATTCTTATACATTTGTCTTATAGATCCTTCACTCTCTTTATATCTTTTTTTTTCCTCAGGTGCTTCAGCTCGGCTCTGACATTCTTCCACAGTATAAGCAGGAAGCCCCTAAAACCCCGCCTCACATCATCTTACACTACTGCACCTTTAAGACCACCTGGGACTGGGTCATCCTCATCCTGACCTTCTACACCGCCATCATGGTTCCTTACAACGTGTCCTTCAAGACTAAACAGAATAACGTCACTTGGCTGGTTCTGGACAGCGTTGTGGATGTCATATTCCTTGTGGACATCGTGCTCAATTTCCACACCACGTTTGTCGGGCCTGGAGGGGAGGTGATCTCGGATCCGAAGCTGATCAGGATGAACTACCTGAAGACCTGGTTCGTAATAGACCTGCTGTCCTGTCTGCCCTATGACATCATCAACGCTTTCGAAAACGTGGATGAGGTGAGAAACCAAGCTGCTTTTTTGTTGCTTTGTACCTGATTAGGACACAGAGTGGAATGGAAATGGTTCAACACTTGGAAAAAGGGTTAGTAGTAAAATTAAATATTAATTGTATTATATTCTAAAAATGTTTGACACTATTCTTATAAGAGAAGCTGTAGTTGGCTTTTTCAAGTAAAACTTAGCAGTGCTTCAAACATTAGATTTATTTTATTTTTTTAACCTGCCAACCCCTCATAGATGAAAGATTAAACAATTATTACCCATGCCAGGGCTCCTCAAAGGTACTCCGCTGAGGATAATGCTTTAGGGTTCTTGTTTAAATTCATTTAAACTTTTGAAGAGCTTGATAGTTTTGGGACGGAAAAGCTGAACTGAAATATTTGTACCTCTGTGAAAATTTAGAATTTTTGCCAGAAATAACATACATTTCACATACAGCTGATATACTTTTGATTGACGGCATAATGTCTGGTCCATTTTACAGCTTATTTTAGCCAAAAGCATTATACTTGTGGATTTTAGGTTCAAAATGTCACTACATTCCAAATAAGTTCTAACAAATGAGTTTTTCCCCAGAAGCGCTCATTTTTTGACTCTGTAACTGGAAAACCCTACTTCACTTCCACTCTGACTTACAGAAGTTGTAGTATCTTTGCAGCTCTAATCATTTATGTGAAACTGTCATTAAACTGACTATGTATGGTTTGTGGCTTTGAGACAAATAAATAAATAAAAAGGAAGCCCACTGTATTGATTGGCCAAATACTCAGCCAGTCATGTGGGATGATTTGTAAAGCTCTTCCTCTTGGAAACTAAACCGTTTGCAAAGACATATCGTACTTTGGATCCTTTCCTGGTTTATGTTATATATTCTTGGAGTCTGTCCAGGATATGTGCTTTAGGATAGATATATGTGCCTTTGTCTTGTTTTCGGAGAATATTTATTTATTTATAAATTTTTTACCACCTAATTTGGTGAGTAGCATTTCTTGTTTATTTATTTATTTATTTATTTATTTTTTATTGAGGTCTATAACAAGAAAAGAGTTCTTGTGGGTGTTTTTGAGAGCATTGTTGATTTGCATATAATATAGAAAATCTTTCAACATACTCACAGAATCAATAGATTTTTAAATAATGCGCCACAATACATAAGTGTTAATAGCTCTTTAAAGTTTGCGTGTGCCCTTAAAAGCTCACGATGTAAGTTTAATGTACAAGTTTTACCTCAGAGAGCTGCTCACTGTACCAGAAACCCACTGAGGAAGCCTTCATGTCTTGATGTAAGAGGGATCCCAGATGCTTTAGTGTGGACCCTGTAATCTACTGTCCCTGTGTAAGTGCTCTGCTCTGAGAGAGCAGTAACTATAGAACGGGACTGTCCCAGAAGATTCTGTTGAGCTGAAGAATAAATGTTAGTCAAGCAAACAGAATTTAATATCATACAATTTGGAGTATTTTATTTTTCTTCCTCTGGTCCACTTAATCAAGGTTTCCTGTTCCAAAAACGTAATTAGCATAATTATTTTAATTAACCCTCTGATGCATCTTGTTCTGGATGGTTGCTGGATCTTTAATAGCCACTTTTAACCATCAAGAGTGTGATGTTACATCAAAACCACAATAGGTGATTGGTTATCTTGACAGTTTCTTCTAATTCTTTATGACTGTCCTCTTTATTTGTCATTACATTTTTCATTTATGCCACAAATTCAGTATACGTTAGCTTAAGAAAGAGGTGATGCATCAAGTAGCTCAGCTGGAATAGTAACCATTATATTCTTTTGCAATCGTTAGATGAATAACTCTCTTAAACCCAACATTTTAAAAAAGAAAGAAAGTTGGGAGCAATTATATTGTTGTACATGAGAGGGGTTACGACGATGCTAAAAATAAGATTATTTTATGTATTTGGCGTAATGAAACGTTTACATGGTTTGAGGTTTAAAAAAACACATTATTTTTCACATACCATACATTATTGCTGCTCCTCTCTGCCCTGCCTTTTTGAAACGCATCAATTTTTACAAAGCTCGTCGTTCTGAAAAGTGTGGTGTGCTCTGATTGGCCAGCTATCCCGTGCGTTGTGATTGGCTGAATACCTCAAGCATGTGACAGAAATATTACGCCCCTTACCATATTTGGAAACACAGTGTCTCCACGACATGACGGTGAATAAAAGTTCTGCCTTCTTTCTTTGCGTAAACATTTGGGCGTTGTTAAGCAAATCTTCCAACACAGTGACATAGATATGTCAGGGTGTATTTTAGAAAGGTGGACAAGTCTTAACTTTTAACATGGCCACGATTTACCAAACTATAGGGAGCAGAATAATAAAATGAGCGACTGAATTCTTCATTCATAAATATATATGGTTAAAATCCCTCACAGCTGCATTGTGTGTATTAACTCAGTTCTGTGTCTTAATTGAATGCAGTATTGCGTGTTGATAATAGCTCTGATAAACACCTCAAACAAAATACAGTTACTTCATCACGAGCCTTCTGTAAAATCCCATGGTGCAAATTCACCATGTTAACTTTCATGTGAATGTCTTATGACATGAAAGAGAATTTTATATTTACAGTTGTAATGCAAACATTATGTAATCTTCTGTTTATTCTCATGAAGGCCATCTGCATCCAGGCAGGCCAGCATCAGAGAAAGATAACATAAGGGAGCATACATGACTTAAGGCTTCAGTAGCTCCATTATTCATATACTGTATTTATACAAAAATATAAATTTTGGGGGTTGCATAAAAAATGTTTATTATAACTTGTGGAGCTGTGTTAATATATGCATGCTACATTTTCAGTGGTATATTTATTTGGCTAGTGTCACTTTTCTGGTATTTGTTCAGGCTTACTGATTTAAAGTTGTTTCTCAATTTCATGATTCACATTTTTGGTTGCTCTGTGCTTAACAATTAAATGTCCATTAATGTGTCTAAACTTATAGTTAACAAGCTTTATGTATTTATTTATTTATTTGATTCTGCAATCCTGGGATAGGACTGGGCTTTGAAGTTTTGTTATATTTGGTTTAGCTTTACAACTTTGGTCTAAGTTATGTGAGTGTAGCAGGCTGCATTGTTGGTCATGTCTGCTCACTCTAATCTTTCACTGCATGTCTGGAACTGAATTTGCACTTTAAAGGAAAGGCGACGCTTCAGATGGTCACACTAGTTCAGGCTGGACCGAACGGCAATGTTTTTATGCAGTGGAAGGACTAAAGTGCTGCCTGACATAAAATTTTCAGAGGCCATTTAATGTTGTTGGATCATGTGGGAGAACAGAGCGTTCTCCCCGCAAAGTGATTCTGATGTCCAACCACTTTCGCACCTTCTTTCTGTCGTCTTGGCTCAGCTCACCTGCTCCAACTTTAGAACAAACTGTTTGGCGAATTTATTTATTTATTTATTTATTTATTTTATTTTTTTGTGCAATTAGGACTGTAAAGAGTGCGTTCAGTGAACTGAAAAATTTGAATTGCACTCATTGTTTCAGAATATAGCGTCCAATTGCTTTGTGCCAAATAATATTCTCAATGGTCTATTTAAGCATCTTTATGGGAAATGACAAAGGAAGAATGATTTAACCTGACAGATTAAATGTCAAATTGATTTTCCCTTTGCGTGCAGATGATTGTTTAATTATGGGTTTATAAAGAGCAAGTCTGAAAGAGACATTTTTTGTATGTATTGTGTGTATGTTATTATTTACAACAGGTAAAGTTTTACAGACATGTTAAAGGTAAAGCATATATTAGATTATATTAGAGTGGATACTAAATGTTACTGTCTATAATTTATTTTTCACTTTTCCAGGGAATCAGCAGCTTGTTCAGTTCTCTGAAGGTGGTTCGACTGCTTCGATTGGGTCGTGTTGCACGTAAACTGGACCACTATCTGGAGTACGGTGCAGCTGTGCTCGTGTTACTGGTCTGTGTGTTTGGATTGGTGGCCCACTGGCTTGCCTGCATATGGTACAGCATTGGAGATTACGAAGTCATTGATGAGCAAACCAACACCATAAAGACTGACAGTTGGCTCTACCAATTAGCCACCAGTATTGGATCCCCATACCGGTACAATGCCAGTGGGACTGGCCAATGGGAAGGTGGCCCTGGGAAAGACTCTCTGTATATAACATCACTATATTTCACCATGACCAGCCTGACCACTATTGGCTTCGGAAACATTGCGCCAACTACAGACGGAGAGAAGATCTTCTCTGTGGCCATGATGATGGTCGGATGTGAGTGCTTGTCTTCTTCATGTCTTATTTTTCAGACCTGTCTTGGCTAAGTGATCTGATCACAGATGATCATGGTAGATAGACTGTCATTTTCAACTGTGACATCAAATCAGCCAAAGTAAATCTTAATATAAGGTTAAACGGGGTCTCTTTTCTGTTCCTTTCTTGCTTCTTTACTCTTTTGTCTGTTTATTTTCTCCTCTGTCAGAATAACTCAGACTAATCTCATCTGGCCCCTCTGTCCTCCAGACAGCAGTGCTTTGCTTCTAGTGCATCTCCTTCAGAAATAACTCTGAGACAGTAATAGAGAGAGATCGGTGGAGAGAGGGACATATAACTGGCCAGAATGAAGGAACGAGGCCAATCGTAGTTAATGTCCTTCTCCAGATCTGTGCATGTGGTGAGGAGTCACTATGGAGACTAAACAAAGATGCGATCATAATTACTATCATATGTGAGTGCTGACCCGCCTAAACACACATAGAAACTCCACTGACCCCCATGCACTCACATGGGGCCTTTATAAGTTTATAAGGTTAATATTATAAGAGACACAGTTGCCACAGTTCTTCTGGATTTAGTCTGTCTCAGTTTCTTCATTCCAGACAGACTGGATGATGAAGAGATCAGATCTCTGTGTGGAGCTCTGGCTGTTGTCAGACTCCTTGTGGAAACAAAAATCTCATTGGATTATTGCAATTAATGGCAAAATGAATGTTTGGAAATTGTAAACTGATATTTCCTACTGACACAATACAACAAAAGATAGAAATAACTGACTTTAAAACATTTTTTAGGTAGTGAAAATACTAGTGGCCTAAGACTTTGCCTTTTATATATATATATATATATATATATATTTAATTATATTTCTACTTTTATTTACAATACAGTTCAAAGGTTTAGGGGGTCAGTAATATTGTTTTGAGGAGCTTAATGCATTTATTTAGCAAATATGCATTCAAATGTTCTAAAGTGAAACTAAAACCTTTAAGATTAATTAATAATATTTTTTTCGAAGGATCGGTTTACACTAAAGACTGGAGAAATGGCTGATTAATTAAAACAGATTTTAATTTTAAATATAAAAATAATAATTAATATTTCTGATCAAATAAATGGTGATCACAAGAGATTTAGCCTTATTGCATAATATTTTGTTTTAGTTGACTCTAACATGACTTGCCTCCTATCTCTGCTCCAACTCGTTTTCATTTTCTCTGCCGCCTTGTAAAAATACCCCCATTATATCTGTGAATCATAAGGTGTTTTCCTGTTTTTGACCCAGAATACGGTTTTCCTGACCTGTAATATTCTTTAATTTGACATCACACAGGTGGAGGAGTCATTATGGGTCATTGTGAACCTTTAAGAGGATGCTCAAATGAACTGTTGATGCTGCTGTGGGTACTGATGCATGAAATGTACTGTAGGGCTCTTCAAGGAACTACAAGAGGCAGCGCAGTGTGACCATCATATGACTAAGCAAATGTCAGCATGATGTTAGAAAAAGGGATTTCTCTAATGTGTCTAAGGCTACTCTCTCAGAAAAGAGTACAAAAATTGTCACTGGGGCAGTACCCTTTTAAAAGGTACACCTCTGTACCTTATTAATCTTTAAAGAGTGCATATTATTACCTTAAAGGTACATATTAGTACATTTTGAAAGGGTACCTCCCCAGTGACAGCTTTTATGCCATTATTTCTGAGATTGCAAAGTTGTAAGAGTGTAAGGTCAGAAACGAGGTTGTTTTCAGCCCAAGGACTTTAACAGAGCTGTTGATCTACTCTGGATGTTGTCTTCAGAACACTTTGGTTTGATCAAGGGGAGATGATCACACACGCACAATAAAAACAGCAGTACACAATTAATGAAGAGAATAATTGTAGTTAGCTGTTCTGATGACTCTTTGATGAGGCTCGTACACAGTGCAGAGCTCAGTTCTCTCCTTCGCTGTCTGTAATTATCTGAACACATTGTTCTCATCTACTGATCCTTCAGTCAAGATCTTTTCTCTCTTGTTTCCATGTTTCACTAAACATCTGAATCTTCTGTCTTACTGTCTTTATTCCTGACTTACCCACATCTCTCTGTCTGTCTGTCTGTCTGGCTGTGTGTCTGTCTCTGTGGTAGTGAGGTCCTAGAAGGCCTCATTATGTGTGGTAGGTTGTACAGGTTCCCCTGAGACTCTGCCTCATGCACCATCCGTGCCATTTGCACTATAACTTTCTCCATACCTGCCTGGAAGTTACACCAGGATAAAAAGCTTAAAATCTCATTGGGTGATACGTAGGGTAGAATATGGTTGTATTTTACTCACATATGCCAGATAAATTCGAAATCCCTCATGATTAGTTTTTAATGTTCATATTTATTACAAGCTGTTCAAAACAAGCAGATTTTTATGATCACAAGTTCTCAGTCATCGTCTCTGACTGATGCTGAAGTCACTGTGAGGAACTCATCCAGTTAGGACTAGAAAATATATTCAGTATTAATAGTTCACATGCAATGGTAAGGTGATGATTTTTGTGCATTATTTTGTTCATTAAAGGGATAATTCACCCAAAAATGAAAATTACCCCATGATTTACTATGATTGACTTTCTTCTTTCAGATGAATACAATCTTTATAATGGCAGTGAATGGGGATCGAGATTTTGAAGCAAAATAAAGTGCATAAATCCATCATAAAAAGTACTTCACATGGCTCCAGGAGGCTAATAAAGGCCTTCTGAGCATAATAGAGGTGTTTGTGTAAGAAAAATATTGAAAACTTTTTAAATTGCAATCTCTAGCTTCCACTAACTGTCATACGATCATTGATGAGAGTGACGTTCCAGCGGATGACGTAGGATGTAGGCAGTGAAGGCGGGGTTTACTGTTCACAGACGCTGAGCTGCGTGCGACTTGAATGCGAGCTGAGGTAAGATGTAAGCAGCTAAACATGACGAGAGACAATTCAGCAATATTTGCCAACCGTTTAGTTAAACGACATACATTAATTTTCAGGAATGCTAATTGTTCACAATCTTACTGTAGAACATTGTAAATCTGAAGACTTTTGCTTTTGAGTGCTGTGCATAGGAAAGTGATTTATATTATAGGCCTAATCAAAATATAATTTGCTTATTAATTCACATGCATTAGCCTATTTTATATACACACTGGTGGTTAAAAGTTTGAAATAATTAAGGCTTTTTATTTATTTATTTGAAAGAAGATTGAATTTATTTGATCAAAAATACAGTAAAACAATAGCATAATATTATGAAATATTACACTTAAAATAGTTGTTTTCTATTTAGGATGTTTTATAATGTAATTTATTTCTGTGATCAAAGCTGATTTTTCAGCATCATTACTCCAGTCTTCAGTGTCCCTTCAGAAATCATTCTAATTTGCTGCTTTTATTATCAGTTATTATTTGTGATCAATTATTAATAATGGTTTTATTATTGGTATAATGGTTCTCGGTTAAAGAACAGCATTTATTTGAAATATAAGTACTTTGTAATAAGTGTAAATATCTTTTCTGTCACTTAAATCAATTTAATCAAAGTCCCTTTTTGTATTCTATAATCTTTGATTAATTCAACATTGTTGAAGAAAAATATAAATTTATGGCTGAATGGTATCACATTTTCCACAAAAATATGAAGCAGCACAACAGTTTTCAACATTCATAATCAGACATATTTCTTGAGCAGCAAATCAGCATATCAGAATGATTTCTGAAGGATCATGTGACACTGAAGACTGGAGAAATGATGCTGAAAATTCATCTTTGATAACAGCAATCTATTATAATATTTTACTATATATTTGCATGGAAGACACCTATTTTAAATTGTAACATTATATATTTCACAGTACTGTGTACTGTATTTTTCATCATCAAAATCATTTGTATACTCTTTTCCACAATTGGAGCTTTGTTCCTTAAAATAATAGATGTCAAGCTCCTGCAAAAGGGCAAATACTATATATGATGAACAATAGAAAGGACCCATAAAAACAGTCCACATTCTGCACTATTCCAGTCTTCTAGACAATACCGGAGCATCGTGTCATATGGACTGATAATATTGGTATTTAACTTTAGTGATATTAAACTGTCCCTTGTAAACAAATTTTAAAATTATTTACTATTTGTCATATACACCAGAAAAGACAAATTATAATGTCAAGAATATGCTGGAATGCCACTCTCTCAGAAGCTAGAGATTACAATTTATACAGTATTAAATATGGATATTTTTCTTACACAAACACATCAGATCACTTCAGAGGGCTTTTATTCACCACACGGAGCTGTGTGGAGCACTTTTGATGGATGGAGGCACTTATCTCGACCCCCATTTACTGCCATTATAAAGCTTGGAAGAGCCAGGACATTTTTTTTTGTTTAACTCAGATTGTATTCATCTGAAAGAAGAAAGTCATATACACCTAGAATGGCTTGAGGGTGAGTAAATATTCATTTTTGGGTGAACTATACCTTTAAATACCTATTGGACTTATTTTTTGCATTACTTAAAAATAATAAGTTTTAAGATATGGTTTAATGGCATCTTTAATTTATAAATTCTGTACCAAAAATGGCAGTAGAATTGCTAAGGTCAGTTTAGTGCAATTATGTAAAGTAGTTTAAATATTTAGTTTCACATACAGTAGCTGATTAATAACAACTGATTCGCAGTTCGCTCACATCTTGCATGTTCACCTTTAATGTATCTGTTAAAATTAAACCACAGATTTTTGTTTCTCAAGTCATACTGATCCAGCTATGACAAAAAGAGTGATTAAAAACATAGGTGGACGTTTGATCAGTTTACAGCATGAACAGAGCCACAGTATTTCAGTAATCAGAATGCACAATAAAAGTTATTTCTGAATTCCTTCGCTTTAAATGACTGGCACACACTTTGGTGTGTTTATGAGGTTAATATTTTGGTCACAGTCTCTTTGACTCTAATTACTTTCTCTCAGTACAGGTGAGTCAGATGGCTGATATCCAAAATATGAATCAGAAACACACTAAGAGAAGAAATCGCCCATCATCCTAACTCACTCTCTTCATCCTCCCGGCTCCCTCTTATTGTTCCCGTTTCTCTGTATCTGTGTCTTCTCCTCCCCTTAACTCTTGGTTCTCTTTGCCTTTCTCTGGCAGTCTTTCTGTGATCAAAATCATTTTTCTTACTGTACAAATTCTTGGTCATTTCGTTGGCTTTTCTCATCTCATCATATTCCATCCACTTCGCTTTCTTCTCTGTTCCCACTCTTCCCTTATTGGTTATGAGTGGAAGTATTTGGAAAGCTATTTCAGGGAAGGTTGCCATAGAAACGAGGAGCGAAGATACCGTGGTAACTCACGAGAAATGCAATAAAAACAGTAACAGAAGTTTACATTATACATGTACTCATTTTTCAGTTTTCTTATAAAAGGTATCCAGTAACTCTTTTCTGAAAGCCTTTATGTATAATGCATTAAAAAGGGTTATTAAATGGTATAGTGCATTATAATAATGATTAATAATGTGCATTGTAATACATTATATCTTGTCGTAAATAATTATAACTGAATTTAAAATGATAAGTGTTATAATGTATTGTAATGTAATTGTAATGTAACTGTGATTACAATTATTCATGAGATTGTACTTTACATTATAAGGTGCATAAGGCATTATTAATGCATTTAAACTCCTTTTCTAATGCATTATACATAAAGGCTTTAGTGTTAGCAGATATCCTTCTGTAAAATTGAATATTTATAAATACTTAAGTGCTCAAAAAAAGGAAAAACAACATTATTGTTTGTATTTGTGCTGTTACCATGTTTAAGTTATTTTTTGTTCATAAAAAAACAAATTCCACTTGACATCCAGTGACTTTCATTATTACAAGCTCTGTACGGGTTTGAAAATACATGATTTGTCCATTAGGTAATTTGGAAAATGATTATTGTTAAAAGTGATATTTGGAAATACATTACTACAATTACTATGTATTGCAATTAATACAAAATATGTTGGTAAATTTAACAACACGTTAAATATATATTTAAGTACTATGATCCAAAGCTATATTTACAAATATAATAATTATTTATTTAAATGCTTAAAACATTTAGTACAATTTTAGATAATTGTTTTTTTGCAATTTTGTTTGTTGTTTTTGTTAAATGATTGTGAAGGATTGATTTAATATTTAAGTACTTTAGTAAGCCACATATTCAGACCCTAAAAAAGTAACCAGAGTTAGTTTTCTTTCTCATTTCAAATCTGTTTGACATGAAAAAATTTTCCCCTCCTCTTGTTCTGTAGCTCTCCTTTATGCCACTATCTTCGGTAATGTGACGACCATTTTCCAGCAGATGTATGCAAACACCAACCGTTACCATGAAATGCTGAATAACGTGCGGGATTTCCTCAAGCTCTACCAGGTGCCCAAAGGCCTCAGTGAGAGAGTGATGGACTACATCGTCTCCACGTGGTCCATGTCCAAAGGCATCGACACAGAGAAGGTGAGACTGAAACGAATGTGATGGTTGCATGGCTGAAGTTTTTGAGGATATTTGTGGAAAATACTAAATTGGAAATTCATCTGTGCACAGGTGCTCTCAATCTGCCCCAAGGACATGCGGGCAGACATCTGTGTGCACCTGAACAGGAACGTGTTCAACGAGCACCCAGCGTTCCGATTGGCCAGTGACGGATGCTTGCGCTCATTGGCCGTGGAGTTCCAGATGATACACTCTGCCCCCGGTGACCTCATCTTCCATGCGGGTGAAAGCGTGGACCTGCTCTGCTTCGTAGTGTCAGGGTCACTGGAGGTCATCCAGGATGACGAGGTCATCGCTATACTGGGTAAAAGTGCTAATTAATACATTCTATGAACTTCAGCTTTGTTCACACTGCCAGTGCAGTTCTGATTATTTTGTGTATCGAATTGGAATCTGATCTAAATTGACTATATAATGCAATTGTTCAGATTAGATTTATGTGTCCTATGGCGGGGTTTGCAATACAGATTGTTGGCATGGCTTTATTCTGTGCTGCCGTCTCCATCGGTTTCAAACCTCAAAGAAGAGTGCAGGCTGACTAGCAGTGTACAGTAATTTTCCACTCGACATTCACTTCAGCAACACAACATTGTTTCTGCACCAGCTTTCAGTATGTTTCATACAACAACGTCTGACTTGTTTAGGTTGTACATGGTGTGAGAAAATGACAAGCAAAAAAGCTGTGTGGAATCCGATCAGAATGGTCAGACTGAAACGGATTTCCATAAATGTGATTTGAATTGGATTTGTAAAAATCCTATTTCATGCGATTTTATTTATTTGTCATTCACACTCGTTAAATTTGAGCAGATTACAATTGGATATGCATATGGATTGAGGGTCTGAACAAAGTGCATTGTTTTCAAAAGTCTCCGTTTTGGTCTGTTTACACTGAAACGCAACCCCGGAGTTTTCAAACTAAAACGGAGTCTGCAGCGTTTTCAAAAGTCTCCATTTTCGACCTTGAAAACGCCGGAGTAGTGTAAACGATAGGCGTATCCGTAGCAAAAGTTATGCGTTTTAAAACGAAAACGCACTAGTGTAAACTAATAAATCTGTCTTTTCTTGCTGTCAGAGTTTGAATGCTAGAGTAGAATTGCATTTTGGTTGCCATGGTGATAAAAACAATTTAAAAAGCAGTAACAGAGATTTGTGACACAACAGAACAAAACCAGAATATTCATCTCAGAGATTTAAAGGGCTAGTTCACCCAAAAAAATGTATTAGGTCATTAATTACTCACCCTCGTGTCATTCCAAACCCGTAAGACCTTTGTTCGTCTTCGGAACACAAATTAAGATATTCTTGATGAAATCTGAGAGCTTTCTGACCCTCCATAGACAGCAACGCAACTACCAGCAAGGTAGTAAGGACATTGTTAAAATATCATCAGTGGTTCAACCATAATTTTACGAAGCTACGAGAATACTTTTTGTGTGCTAAGAAAACAAAAATTACAACTTTATTCAACAATTTCTTCTCTTCCAAGTCAGTCTTTGACATGCATTCATGAGAGTAATTTGTGTTCCAAAGATGAACGAAAGTCTTACGGGTTTGGAACAACATGACGGTGAGTAATTACAGATTTTTCATTTTTGGGTGAACTATCCCTTTAAATTTATTTATTTATTTATTTAGTCATTTAGCAGACACTTTTATCCAAAGCGACTTACAAATGAGGACATAAGAAGCAATCAAAACCAACAAAAGAGCGACAACGTGCAAGTGCTATTACAAGTCTTGGTTAGCCTAACGCAGTACAGATAATTATTATTATTATTGTTATTTTTTAATAAAAAAACATAGATAAAATACAATTAGAATAGATAGTGCTAGAGTTAGAGGGTCAAGTAAAGATGGAACAGATGAGTTTTTAGCCGTTTCTTGAAGATGGGTAAGGATTCGGCTGCTCGGATCGAGTTGGGCAGGTCATTCCACCAGATGGGAACAGTTAATGAAAAAGTCCTTGAAAGTGTTTTTCTGTGTCTTTGGGATGGTACAATAATTCGTTGTTCACTTGAAGAACGCAAGCTTCTAGAGGGCACATAAGTCTGAAGTAAAGAATTTAGGTAAAGGGGTGCAGAGCCAGTGGTGGTTCTGTAGGCAAACATTAATGCCTTGAATTTAATGCGAGCAGCTACTGGTAGCCAGTGCAAATTGATGAACAGAGGCGTGACGTGCGTTCTTTTCGGCTCATTAAAGATTAATCTTGCAGCGGCATTTTGGATTAATTGTAGAGGTTTAATAGAATTGGCTGGAAGACCTGCCAAGAGAGCATTGCAATAGTCAAGTCTGGACAGAACAAGAGCCTGAACAAGGAGTTGTGTTGCATGTTCCGATAGAACATTTACATTTATTCATTTAGCTGACGCTTTTATCCAAAGCGACTTACAATTGCTATATATGTCAGAGGTCGCACGCCTCTGGAGCAACTAGGGGTTAAGTGTCTTGCTCAGGGACACATTGGTGTCTCACAGTGGATTCGAACCCAGGTCTCTCACACCAAAGGCATGTGTCTTATCCACTGCGCCATCACCACCCGTAAGGGCCTGATCTTCTTAATATTATATAATGCAAATCTGCAGGACCGGGCAGTTTTAACAATGTGGTCTGAGAAATTCAGCTTATCATCAATCACAACTCCAAGGTTAAATAATAGATGTTTTCTTTAAAGTTGGTGTCTTTTTGACATCATTCATTTGTTTTTTATTGGATCTCCAGCTATCAGACTGACTTCCATTAAAAACACCATCTCACGTTCAGCTGACTTTTTTAATCAGCTGCTTCACTGAAATCGCATTAGATTATTATTCTCACTTGGGTCGTCATAGCGATGGAACCATACAGTTCCATTAATCGTGAATCTCTAATGGCCACTAAGTTGAGGCCTTGTCTCTCCTCCAGCTCAGCAGGAGACCTGAACCCACAGTGTCTATCTGTGCCCAGGAGGGTGGTGGGTGTCTAGGCAGAGGAACATGAGCTCCTGGAGAGCTGAGTTAGCGAGGTGTAGAGCTGAGCGGCTCTGCAGGAGACGAATGAGATGAAATTAAGTCATTAGTCACATTTATCCATATGGCTCACATTTACTCAAAACAATTTTCACTGGACAGTCTTCAACTGTAAATGTGCATAAATAAAGGAAAAACATTCCCACAAGCTACTTGTTTACTTAAACATGGAAAAAAGTCAGATTTTCATGATATGTCACCTTTAAGTGCAATAATCAGGTCCCCAAGGCATACCAACATGGAAAAAAAACACCTCAGTAAATTTTATTTTGGTAAGACTTTCTCTGCAAGCTTGTGAAAAATGGTAAGGTAGTGACGATTCTCTCTGGCCAAGCATTGATCAGGGTTTACAGTCACATTTTGGTAACGGTACGGCACGGCTCGCTTGGAACCTCAGCCAAGGTGGTACTGAAAAAAGTACCATATACTGTATCCAGTGGAAAACCTCCCAAAAGGGAGTCGTACTGAACCGTACTGTGCTAGACCATGCAGTGAAAAAGCGCCATAAATCTTTAAATTTTGTGTTTGGTTTCAGAGCCTCATTTGCATATTCCACCTAACTTTCTCTAAAGTATTATAAAATATTACAGTTTAGATCCTGAAGTTATAGGTTCCATTGTCCCCAAGGCAACAGAGTTCCATGGTAACGCATGACTCCTTGGAGACCATGTTTGGTGGCTTTGCTCTTCTGTCTGAGATAAACTGTAAATCCCCACAGTCTCTTCGCTGTACTACAAATGTCTTCAAATTCTCAGTAGAGCCGTAGACAAAGTCTCTGCAGGCCAGATCTGCTGCACACAGTATGTTCGAATCAAAATAAACACCCTGACCGTGTGACTCACACCTTATTTTTTGTACCAGAATGTTGTTTACATAAAGCTTGAAAATCAATTTGGAATAGGTATTAAGTTGTATGGAGGTTAAGTTTTTAATACACTGTCTACCGAATGCAGCTCAACAGCTTTTGTACTCTTTGACACGAGATTGGTTTGATTTGTTATAAAAAATGATGCCAGAACAATGATTTTCAGGAAAAGAGACTTTTTCAGTTTTGCTTTGAAAGGTTAATTGCATTCACTCCTAGCTGCTAATTGTGGTTTAATTGGTCTGGCATGTGCAGCCAATTAAATGTCTTTTGCTACTAGGAATAAGTCTTTAATTGTCAGGACAAACACCTGTGACAGACAATCTCGGTGGTGAGATTATGCTGAGCTCAGCATCAAAAACAAGAAAAATTCTTTTTAAACCAACCAAATAAGTTTTTTGATCTGTCCAGGTGTATGTCTGTTGTTCTTGTGGTAATTGCATGTTCAGCAATGCTGCGTTCTATGGTAACAGTGCAGGGTTGAGACTTGAAGGTTGAAGGTCTATTTTTGGTTCTTGGCGCCGAGGATCTGCGGAAAGTGATGGGAGAGATCAGTGTGCCATTGATCTTCGGCATCTCAAACGAGTAGAGACGACTACACTCCTCTCTGATAATACCACATTCATCTAATGCAGCAATTATCCTGCTTCCTCAGTGCTTCTGTGTTTCTTGCCCTCTTTCACTCAGGTTTTCTGTCAGTTCTGAAAATGAGACATAATTAAAGAATGATCCTTAAGCTTTAAGTTTGTCATTCACATTTATTGCATTTGTGAATAGTTTTGGTTTCCTTTTGGCCTTAAAATTTGAACTCGGCATGAAATGAAAATTCATTCTATTTTAGAATATTATTGATCTTGTTAATGGTTCATTAACTGCGGAGTAGAACCAAGTCCCTGCCCTCCATTTTTTTTTTTTTTTTTTTGATAATCCAATTTGAATGTAAGTCACGAAAAAGATCTGTCACTAATTCTGTTCCATTCACTAGAATACTAAAATTGTCATTTACTCCCGCTCTCGCTGTTACAAACTCCTTTGATTTCCTTTCTTATGTGGAACACAAAAGATGTTTTGCAGAATGTCCAGCTGCTCATTTTTATATAAGAATAGTCGATTGTAATTCATACTACAAAGGACAAAAAAAGCACCAAAAATTGTTCATGACTCATTCACTTTGCTCTAAACCTTCTGAAGTCAATTGATGGGTTTGTATAAGGAACAGACCAGAGCAAGGGGAAAAGTTTCAATGTTCAAAAAAGTTTGGCTTAAAATACTAATATTAAATAAAATATACAACTTAAAATAACTTTTGTTCTGTGGAAGAAAGTCATACAGTTTTGTAATGGCATGAGGTGATTAAATGATGACAGAATTTCCATATTTAAGTGAACTCTGCCTTTATTTTTCTGTCTGTTCTTCACATGAAACTAACGTTTGGCTAAAGAAGACTTTTATGTTTCACTGAAAAATAAAGTCATATGAGTTCAGAATGACAGGACAGTGAGTAATTGATTACTAAATGTTCATTTTTAGGTCAGTTACCCATTTTAAGAAGAGTAAGCTAAAGTTTTTTCTAATACAGTTAAGTACCGTAATTCTCCTGCTCAAGTCGGCGCCAAGATCCAGCTCTATAAAGAGAATATTAATTGAAATGTCAGATTTGATCATTCTTCTTCTCAACCCTGCTGTGAGATTATTTACATTTATTCATTTAGCTGACGCTTTTATCCAAAGCGACTTACAATTGCTATATATGTCAGAGGTCGCACGCCTCTGGAGCAACTAGGGGTTAAGTGTCTTGCTCAGGGACACATTGGTGTCTCACAGTGGATTCGAACCCGGGTCTCTCACAACAAAGGCATGTGTCTTATCCACTGCGCCATCACCACAGTGGATATTTATTTGATTGACACTAATTAAAGCAGTCTAGTCTCACACTAACTCTTTGCTCTGTTAAAGATCTTCCCTTGTATATTCTCTGGTATTTTTGTTCTTTCTCTCTCAGGTAAAGGGGATGTGTTTGGTGATGTGTTTTGGAAGGAGACAACTTTGGCCCACTCATGCGCTAACGTTCGGGCGTTAACATACTGTGATCTTCACATCATAAAGAGAGAAGCCTTGCTGAAAGTGTTGGACTTCTACACAGCGTTTGCCAACTCCTTCTCCCGAAACCTCATTCTCACCTGCAACCTACGCAAAAGGGTGAGACGCATTAGCCTGCATATCTCTCTTATTGTGTCTGCTAGGATTTTTCAGTGTCTCTTTGTTTGTTTGAGTTCAGCTTTATTCAGTCAAATGACTTTTTTTTTCATTGTGTTGAAATCTCATGCGCTCCCTTGTTAGTTTGCAGGCTCTTTATTATTTTCTCTGATCACGTGTTACGGTGTTAAATGGATTTAATAGTTGATGATTTGACACCTTGATTATTATGTTCTTTTTAGCTGCTCTGTGATACTAATTAAAGCAGTAAGTGTGTTTAAATGACTTAATTATCCAGAGGGGAATTATGATTATTAGAATTATGATGATATGTTGGTTATATTAAAGGGACAGTTCACCCAGAAATGAAAATGGTCATTTACTCACCCTTGTTGTTCCAAGACTTTGGTTATTCTTCAAAACACAAATTAAGATATTTTTAATAAAACCTGAGAGGTTTCTGTCCCTTAGAAGATCCAAAAAGGTCATAAAGGTTATCTCAGGTTTCATTAAAAATATCTTAATTTGTGTTTTAAAGATTATATATCAAGTCTTATGGGTTTGTAAAGACATGAGGACAATGGTAAATTGAGGTAAATGATGACAGAATTTAAATTTTTGGGTGAACTATTCCTTTAAGTGACATGCTAAGAATGGGATTGTGGACTACTTTAAAGTGATGTTTTTGTTTTTAAAATCCTCAGTTCCTATCTTTAACGTTCACCCCCAAAAAACAAAAAATAAAATTCTTGTCATTTACTCACCCTCATGTTGTTCAAAACCTCTATTTTTCTTTTATGGGTGTCTAAGATGCTGTTTTCATACTTTGAAAGTCTATGGGGATATTTATAGGGGGGGAAAGCACTATAAATGTTATCATCAAAGTAGTTCACAAGCCACTGAAGTGATTTGAGAGATGTGCAGAAGAGGAAGTTCAATTTTGGTCTGTTCCTCACAGAAAGCTACTGGATGGCTTCAGAAGACTTGGATTTTAGTGGGGTTTTTTAGCTTGCTTTTTGGATAATTACAAATTTAACTAGAATATATTGAAAATATCTCTTCATATGTAAAGAAGATAAATTTTGGTTTGAAGGTTTAAAGGTTTGGTACAACATAAGGGAGAATAAATGATTTTTTTTTTTTTAGGTTAGCTAACCCTTTAAGTTCTCAGAGCTCTGATTGGATATAAGCCACAATTGTCATCAATTCCCCTAATCGTATTGGATACAGTACTGAGTATAAACATGTGTCATGGCCGTCAGGGGGATTATGGGTAGAACTGGGTCAGTAGTGTGAAAGAGGAGAAGGCTGTGGAGAAAAAAACAACAGTATGCATATGGAGCGAAGATTTTCTTTCTCTCTTTCTTCCTCTTTCTTTTCTTATGTTCAGTCTTCTTCCGTCACTGTTCAACTGTTATCTGTCTAGTTGTCTTCTCATTGTTACATAGTCTTCATCTCTACTCATTTCCTTTATCACCAGCCTTGGATTTTACTTGAAGCTTATTGTTTACTCCTTTCCTCCATATTTTCTCTCTCTTGCTCTTTTCTAAACAATTACTAAGCCTCACACACTCATTCTCTCACACAGTCACAAAACACACACTCATTCAAACCTACAACAACAGTGTTTCTAGGTTAATGGTCAGATATGAGTAAATCAAAACACAAAGCAAAAGCTCCTCTCATACATACTTCTCCTGTTTATCACTTTCTCTCTCTCGCTCTCTTTCTCTCTCCCTCCCTCTTTTCTTAACATTATTCCCTTTTTCCACCCTGATTGTTCCCTGCCTGCTTTAAATAGATGCATTTTATCCAAATCAACTTATACTGCATTCAAGGTACACAATTACATTTTACAAGTGAATAATTTTCAATTATTATTTTACATTAATAAAATTGCCAGAAGCACTCTTGGCTGTGTGCTATATATAGCCTCAAAGATCATGTGATTTTCTGGAGGTGGTGCTTTATTTACTCTGCCTTATTGTAGACTGCAGTAATACCAGTTTCAAGATATTTTTGGTTGTTTTGGAGTGTTATTCAACTACTGTATTAATAGTAAATATTGTAGAAGACAATTAAGGGAATGTTGTGGAATCAGGATCGTGAGTCAGATTTCATTATTGCCATGACTCAACAGTTAGGCCAAATGTTTTTAATTGTTAGTGAAAAATGAATAATTCTCAGCATTTAACAGCAATTTATCCTTATTGTATGTATGATATAGAAACAAAACGGCAGCTTTTGAAATCAGATCTCTTCTGTGGTTAAATGAAAGACCGGTCGTGTTTGGTGTCTCTGTCCAGGGAGCCTGAGGGTTTCAACAGAATGAAAGATTTAGATTTCAAGCGTGTATCTGCCATCTAATGGAGGACAGAGAGAGAGAGAGAGAGAGAGAGGGAGGGATGAAATCACTCTAAAGAAAGAAAGAGTCATACGCAAAATTAGTCTTGCAGGTGTGAGATGATTATTTCATGGTTTTTAGAAGGTTTGAGGAATATTCTCACATATATGTTGTATTTGATGGCTGACCCGTGTGTGTGTGTGTTTTCTGGTTAATCAATCAAGTTTTTAAGACAGCTTGTGGGCCTTCAGGCAGACACACAGACACACTTCCACCAGAAGGCTTTTAAATTAATGATGCGACCCAGAATAAGAGTGTGTCTGCCACTAACCTCCAAATTCTGAGACGGCTTGTTTGCCTACAGTACTACTGTCAAACCACATCAAATTTTCATAAGTGGCATTACTATCTCAGCATTGCTAGCAAACAGTGGCATCATTAGCAGAGGCTCATTTTATCCTTTTAATTACATGTGTGATAATGATGATAATGAGAAGCATATTAGTTAACTACCTTGTGTTGCCCCCTGAAAAGGAAAACAAATCACCTTTATTATTATTACTATTAATATTGCATATATTTATTGTACTATTACTTTATTACTATTATTTTTGTTGTTAATAATAATAATAAATATATATATTCATATGACTACTACTACTAAGTTAATTACTACGTTAATAATTTTATAATAATAAATTATTATAGTATTAATATTAATGAAATTGCTAAATTTGTTTTATTTATATATTACTAAAAATAAATATGGAATTTAAAAATTATTTAGTTTTTTTAATAATTTATATTACATGTAAGTTAACAATTATAAATCATTTAATAAAATTACTGCACAAGATCATGTGGTTTCCTGCTTTATTTGTCTTATTGTAGAAGTGACTACAATTGTGGCATCTTGGTAGAAACTCTGGGCACTAGCAACTGCAGATTTGCGTAAAGGGTGTGTTATTTCCACCGGGAGTCAGATGTTTTCTCAGGCAAAAAGATTCGGACAGGTTTAGAATGATTTTCTTTAAGCAGTAAATTGAACAGAAGATTGAATCTCATATCTCATCAGTCTGTTTGAATGCATGGCTGCATTAGATGTGTGTGTGTGTGGCTGCAGGTGACAGGCTGGATTACCTAAACAGCCCTAATGTGTCACCTAATCACCCGCTGAGACTGACACACTCTCCCTCAGTGTGTGTGTGTGTGTGTGTGTGTGTGAGAGAGGAGCGAAGTTTGGTTACGGTACAGTGATGGCACCAGGGTAGGACTGAAAGAAAGAAATGAGAAAAGATATTTAGAGAGAAAAAGAGAGAGGCAGTGTTCCCTCTAAGCAGCATCCGTGCACATCCACACACTTCTGATAATGTACCCTTATTATTACATTTCTTTGTAAAGAGTGGTGCAGTTAGTGCTTTTTCTCAAGTAACGGAAGGATTAATTCAGTAGAAATAGGTTTTACTCTCCATGAACAAAGGAACTAAGAAACCATATGAGACCAGTCTAATTCTAAGGTGGCACATCTTGACCTTGAGACTCAAGATAAAAATATATTGACTTTTTCCAATATATTTATTTTTGTTGTTGTTGTGGTTTCTCTTTTTGTACAAAGCATCAAAACAGTGAAAAGACCTAAGGTATCTGTAGTATTAATACAAATAATATTAATAATACACAGTATAAAAATAGAATAAAATAAATGTTCATAGATAAATTATCATTAAGAGGTAAGTTTACTAACCAAATGCAAACCGGGTTAACGAGGCATTCAATGCACTAAAATAGCTATTTGCTCTAGGTACAATCACATTATTGTCTTTCATTTAAGAACAAACATGCCTCCTTTTTATGCAAATTATGCTTATCACAGATTGTTCTTTGTTCACAAAACATTTGCTTGCCAATGCTTGCCTACTGAAAAAAAGAACATTTCATTTAGATGTTTGTGTACATTTTCGGTTGACCATTGCATCAAATGATGGAGAACCAGGTGATTTAACCAGGCATATGTCCAGCGTGCCATAAGTTACTGTTAAACAATAATAGTAATTCTAATATTAATGTTTGGCTGTTGGTTTGTTTAGCTCGTTTTAATACAAGTTAATAATTTTACATACTTCCTTTATAATCAAAAAATATAATATAACTCATAGCTGTATATAAATAGCTTTAAAAAAATCATGTGGTTTTATTATTTTAACCAGACCACTTTGTATTGTCAGTGAAAAGTTACTGTTATAAAATAATTATAAAATTATATAATTTTTTAAAATGATATAAAATAATAATAAAATTAATGTATGTGTAATATATGTATATTCATTTATTATTTATAATATAATATATAGTGCTGTCAAACAATTAATCTGTATGTTTACATAATATATGTATGTGTACTGTGTATATTTATAATGTATATACACACATACAGTATATATTTTGAAAATATTTACATTTATATTTTATATTATATATAAATATATTTAATATATATATAACATATTTTTCTTAAATACATACATGTGTGTGTTTGTATTTATTTATACATAAGTACACACAGTATACACAAACATATTATGTAAACAAAAACTTTTATCTATTAATCACGATTAATCGTTTGACAGCACTAATAGTATATAATTTTTTTCATATGCACCATTACCTGATTGCAATTCCTTTAGTTAATTACGTGCTTAACGTCGTGGACAGCATATGCACATAAAATGAATGGCACCAGTTGCTAGCGTTGTTTAAGTGAATTCCCCCCAAGACGCTCTCTTTCTCTCTCATTTGTTTTCCCTCTCAGTCCTGTCTTGATCTCCATTTAGTGGTCTAATTAGCTATGTTTTTAAGTTTATTCTCTGTAGTGCCAGGGCTCAGGAGAGAACAGAGATACACAAATTCAGACACTTTGTATGATAAATATGTAGAAAACAGATACACACACAAAAAACAAACGGATAAAGATGAAATGCTCCAATTCGCTCCCCTCAGGCAGATGGTCCCCAAGAGCTCTTACCAAGAAAAAAAAACAATCTTATCTAATCATGGATACACACAGCGACCTCCCTACACACACACACACACACACACACACACACACACACACAGGTCCTCAGGCAGGAAGGTGAGACTCCTCTGCCGATTTCCTCTTTGGAATAATGGCTTCTCTCTCGAGTGCTTCCAGAACATTCTAGAGAGTGAGAGATTGATGGAGGAACGGAGCAGCCCTGCTTTTTTCACTTGCTGGCAATAATGCGTGAAAGGGACTTGGAGTGATGTGGCAGCTGTAAATCTGAAAACTAGTGTGTGTGATATTTTTGCTGCTGTAATGTCAAGGGATTTTAATTTATTTTATTTCTCCCCCTGTGTGGGGATTCTTACATTTAAGATGGGATTACATTGTGTATTAGTATATAATGAGGAGGAGTTATATGTGTGTGAGCACACCTGGTTTCCTCCTAACTGTAATGTGACAGTAAGAGGGTCTGAAGCATTTGTCAGTGATTCTCAGCAGTAAACGTTCTGGACACATTTTGAGCCAATTACCTCTCGTCAGAGAGAAGACGCTTCCCCACTGCGGGATGGCAGTTTATGTGTGTGTGTATGTCCAAGTTATGTTATGCAATTGTGTTGCTAACAGGCTTCTATGTCATTTTAAGTCACTCAAACCTCAATGCTTCACACACATAATAAACATTCAAACTGGAAAGGACTGACAAGTGACAAGGTTCAGAATAACCGTAGATATGCCGCTCTCTCTCTATGTGTGTGTGTGTGTGTGTATGTATGTATATATACTGTATGTGTGTCAATGTCCTGTGTGTTTTCAATGTTTATGAAAGATTTCTTATGCTCACCAAGGCTGCATTTTTAAAATACAGTAAGGTAAAATAATATAAATATTATAATATATTGATAATTTGATTGAAGCAATTTATTACATTTATTCCCTGCTCAATAAAATTATTATTATTATTATTATTTAAAATAAGTAAATCACTAACACCAAACCTTTGAATGGTAGTGCATTACAATAAAATAAAATAAAAGTAGTAAAAACAGTTTTCATTATAGCATAATAATAAGAAATGTTTCTTGAGAACTAAATCACCGACTGGAGTCATCAAATCAAAGTATACCAAAGTGCTGTACGATTAAAAAAAAAATACAAAGAAAGAGATACTAAAATAAAGCAAGATAAAAAAAATATATATATTTTTTTTATTTAATTGTCTCTAATCCAAACCAGTAGTCCTCATGACGGCCTCATTAAGCAGATGTATTAAGATGTGTTTTAAACACGTTTGCAGAGGTAGACAATTTGATTGATATTAGTATAATGGATCTATGATGTCTGTCTTATGGTTGCTAGAGTATTTTAATTGCTCCACTGACCTCAGCACTCACATGCGTCATAACAGCTGTTTTCTTTTAATCTCTCGTTCTCTTATTCTGTTGACAGTTGCAGGTGAACACACACCAGTGCGCAAATCCTTCACTCAAGATCAGAAGCAGAATCTTAAAATAGCCATTCTAACATGAAAAGGACATTGTCAGAGTGCTTTAATACTCCAAGAAAAAGCATGAAGTTGTGATATGTATTGCTGTGATGTGCATTGTTTGTGATATTCCTTCAGGGAAGGACAGTCAGGTCAGCCACCGCTGTCTCTTGTTTAGACACAGTGAGATGCTAAAGTCCTTTGAGGTGAATGTGAGTTTGAAAATTTCAAACCGTATCATTGCATCGAATCCGTAAAGAATGTGATAATGGCTCTGACTCAGACCGAGGCTGGAGTTTGAGATAATAAAGGCCTCTTCTTCTGCCTCTTTCTTCTGATATGAAACCATTTATAGATTTTCATGTAGATATTTCAGTCGTGCACCTCTTTATGCAGTAATTGTTTATAATACAATATGCCTTCTGGCAATGTTAATTTCTCTGATATTACCATATGCATTTCACAACTCTGAATATGCATATTACAAATTTGCATTGTGTCCTTTCCGCAAGAGAGTGCACGATTACAATGTCAATGCGCATCATCTCATCTTTTGCAGCAGGCAATGTCATTTGCTTGTTGAGAATTACAGAATATGCTGTAAATCTTCTTTGGTTGCATTTACTTTTAAGCCACAGTATTAATTGTATTCATGTTTGTGAGGTTTAGTTAAGTAGCCTCTCTCTCCTAATCACTCACATGCTCTTCATGCAGTAATTGCTTGGTTTATGTCCACATACAACATCATGAAAGAGATTCTGCCTTAATTTGAACCTTTCTCTGAGGACTCTTGTCACAGCACAGGGAGCGATGGAGGTCGGAAAGAAGAAAGACAGAGAAAAACTAGTCGAAGCAGGGTCCAGTCACTAACTGTCCAGTGACAGGCTAGAGAACTTTGCCGCTTTAGGCAGTTATCTATGTTTTCTGTGCCCAAATCCACATCGAAATCCACAACTTTGTGTGTCAGAGAAGGTGTGTGATCTCATACGAAGCCTCAGTGGGACCGAAAATGTTGTAATGTACAGAGAATGTTGCAGTGTTCAGCTCCTGTTTTGCTGACTTTCATAAAAAAGGGCAACAGAGAATGACAGACGTTCTCTTTCTGTGAGCTCCAGTGTCTGAACTAATCCATCAGTTTTGTATGTTTGCGTTCAGTATGCACACACTCAGTATGGATTCCTAAAAACAATACAGATTCTTTAGAAAAATAGGAAATTGGTGATAATAAAAAAATAATAATTTGTAATAATCCCAGCTCAATGTGAATAGACAAGTTAGCCGTGGATGGATGGATGGATAGATTTAGTTTCAGTGAAGAATTGATGATTTTCATGTGGTGAAAAAATGATAAAAAGATGAAAGGCAGGAAAAAGGCTAAGAGGGGGTGAAGAGAACAATAGATGCATAATTTAAGACTGATCTCCAAACACATGTAGTCTGTGGACAGGCCATGCATGACAAGACACAAAATGGAAGCTTAAAGGTCTCTGCACACTGCCTCTGAAACGTTCGTCCGTCAAAAAAAATTTGGATCAGGTTCGATTTTTTTGAGTTTTCACATCCGTAGCATGCATTTTGATAGGAAAGGATGGGGAATACGGAAAAACGCATGCGAAAATTTCAGACTCAGTGTGCAATGGTCTTTAGTGTGATGGGGGGAGAAGCTAAAACACGTATAATTTAAATCTTTCTTTCTCAACACAGTACACATTTTCAATAATAACCTGGAATTCGGAAATTCCTGTTATTACATGTTAAATGTTTCATTGAACTTCTTTTTTGATATTCATGTTACTATTTTATGTTGAATATTCAAACATTGTCTTTTCTAATACCTTTTTTGTGATTAAATAATAGAATAAACTATTTTAATAACTCAACATGCATAAAAATTTTTGTCAAATTACAGTAAAGGACTGTTTACCTACAGTGGATATCAAAATTAGAGAAATTATGAACTAATTATGAAAATAATTTTTTTCAGAAATGTAATCATCATCCTTCAAAATTTGAAGGAATTTTAACTGTGACTATACCATGCTAATAGAACAGTGTTTTACAAAATAAACAGGACAGTTCAACAAAAACCTTTTATTTAGTGGGAAACACGGTGATCAAAATTAGATAACAGCAATGATTGTTGCACAAAGAAAGATTACAACAAAAATTTCTGAATGATACAGCAGTCAAAAATTAGTAGGAATTGTACAAGGCCTTGCTTTGAATGAATTCAGCAATTCCAGCTGCAGTGTTGAACCGATTGCCCATTTAGAGCATTATTCTGTCCTCTTGTGCATTTGTCTTTCGTGGACAACCAGCCTTTTTGGGGGACTTGAATTGAAAATGACATTGTAAAGATGCAATATTCTAGAAATCAAAGACTTGGAACGACCAACTTCTCTTGGTATGGTTGGTATTGGCCTTCATCTAGACACCCTGATTTCAGAGTGTTTGAATCACTTTAGAATTTCTCACCATCTTGCAAAGTCAGTGAAAACTGCTGTCAGTTAAACTGAGTTTGTTAGATAATTAAAGAAATTAGCACAAGATTAACACCAAATAAAGTGTTCTGTAATTCTGATCCGAGTTCTTTTTCAAATATCTTATTTAAAGTCTTTATACTGTGATTAACAATATATTTAACTCATGAATTGTGCTTAAAAAAACTGCACTTTTACTCCTGTTAGTATAACTTAAAATAGAACTCTAAGCAGTGACCTCAAAGTTTAGGAACTTGTTCTCTGATTTTTATCTTCACTGTAAATGAAAGTTTTGATGATTCCAAAATTCTCATAGATGCCATTTCCTGTATAACTGATGGTATTTCTTCTCTCCATATGCAGTTTATATTTCGTAAAATCATCGATGTGAAGGAGGAGGAAGAACAGAGGCAGCGCTCAAAGAATGAGGTTCCACTCACCATTCCTGTGGACCATCCGGTCCGAAAACTTTTCCAGAAGTTTAAACAGCAGAAAGAGCTCCGTAACCAGGGTGCTTCGGCCCAGCTGGACCTAGAGAAGAATCAGCAGCATCTACAGCAGCCCACACGCATGGCGAAACCTCACGCCTCCCTCATGCAGAACTCGCTGCACGCAGTTCAGAACGGGTCCACCAGCAGCGTGGTCACCATCTCCCAAATCACACCCATCCAGAACTGCCTGGCCTACCCTAAAGTGGGCGACTCTGTCAAGCAGAACAACCACGACATCATGGAACTCAAACCTGCTGTGGTCACCGGTGACCAAGTCGCAAATCGACTCAAAGTAAATAACACGGCGTGGTCTAAACCCGCAGGAACTGCCCGTGGCTGGATGAGATTGAAAAACAACATGGCTGCCCCTGGTTCACCTCCAGAGGATGAGAGGAAGGAGGGATTGAACAATGCAGCTAAAGCCGTGTCCATGGAGCACATTTCACCAGAAGTCATAGTTCGGATAGAAAGTGTTGAGGAGGTTGGAACATCCAGGAAGAATTCACTCCGCAAAACGGATTCTTGGGATAGTGGCTTGACATACAGCGACCAGAGACTGGATAGGGTTTCAGAACCACAGAGCCCTGTTCCTGGAGTTGGTGGTGGAGAAGTACCAGCCCAGGATTTTTACTCCAGTAGCGAGAGTTCATTTCAGGCCTCTCTGCAGGAGGCAAGGCTGGAGCTGCGGACAGAGATCCAAGCTCTGAACGGAAGGATGGCGGCTTTAGAAGAACGGGTTGGACAGATTCTCAGACTGCTTTTAGAGACTTCAAAGCCCACGTCTAGTGAAGAAACAACCCCAAAAATGCACAGACTCAAAGCAGAAGGCAGCATCACAGTGTCCACACTCAGTACACCAGACTCTGAAAAGGATGAGGGTTTGCCATAGGAAAACAGACTTTGCATTTGAGATTAAATATTTGTAGCATCACTAGGGCTTTGGTCCAAATTTGGCACCTGTATCTGCAGCTTATACAGGAACGCCCAAAATAGGAGCTTGGGTTGGTTTCTAGCTTCTGATTTCTGAGGATAAAGCTGACAACTGAACATCTGTATGGGAACAGGAGTTGGTTTCTGGATCTAAATAACTGCCAGGAACTCTAACCCCATCAGAGTACAGTGGCATGTACTGAGAAATACAAAAATAAGAGGATCTTTAGTTTTAGTGCTTTTTAATGTTCAATGAGCACTTTTTTGCACACTGAAGTAATGCAGGGACATTTTTCCCCCATTTTTCAGCGTAAGTTTGTATATATAATGCATGTCCAGCTGGGTTCTGGCTTGCCAAAAATGTACAACCCCGATGACGTCTGTACAATTGAAATGATATTTAAATGCTTGTATATTATGCAGTTAACTGCATGCAGATCTATTTATTCTCACAGAATGCTTATTTTCAATGTGTAAATGAAAGAGACTGTTGATTGTCTTGATATCACCATAATGTACTGTTGGGCAAAAAAGTATTTAGTCAGCCACCAATTGTGCAAGTTCTCCCACTTAAAAAGATGAGAGAGGCCTGTAATTTTCATCATAGATACACTTCAACTATGAGAGACAGAATGGGGGGAAAGAATCCAGGAAATCACATTGTAGGATTTTTAATGAATTTATTTGCAAATTATGGTGGAAAATAAGTATTTGGTCAATAACAAAAGTTCATCTCAATACTTTATATACCCTTCGTTGGCAATGACAGAGGTCAAACGTTTTCTGTAAGTCTTCACAAGGTTTTCACACACTGTTGCTGGTATTTTGGCCCATTCCTCCATGCAGATCTCCTCTAGAGCAGTGATGTTTTGGGGCTGTCGCTGGGCAACACGGACTTTCAACTCCCTCCAAAGATTTTCTATGGGGTTGAGATCTGGAGACTGGCTAGGCCACTCCAGGACCTTGAAATGCTTCTTACGAAGCCACTCCTTCGTTGCCCGGGCGGTGTGTTTGGGATCATTGTCATGCTGAAAGACCCAGCCACGTTTCATCTTCAATGCCCTTGCTGATGGAAGGAGGTTTTCACTCAAAATCTCACGATACATGGCCCCATTCATTCTTTCCTTTACACGGATCAGTCGTCCTGGTCCCTTTGCAGAAAAACAGCCCCAAAGCATGATGTTTCCACCCCCATGCTTCACAGTAGGTATGGTGTTCTTTGGATGCAACTCAGCATTCTTTCTCCTCCAAACACGACGAGTTGAGTTTTTACCAAAAAGTTCTATTTTACATTTATTCATTTAGCTGACGCTTTTATCCAAAGCGACTTACAATTGCTATATATGTCAGAGGTTGCACGCCTCTGGAGCAACTAGGGGTTAAGTGTCTTGCTCAGGGACACATTGGTGTCTCACAGTGGATTCGAACCCGGGTCTCTCACACCAAAGGCATGTGTCTTATCCACTGCGCCATCACCACCCCATTTTGGTTTCATCTGATCATATGACATTCTCCCAATCCTCTTCTGGACACGTCTGGCACTGCAGGATTTGAGTCCCTGGCGGCGTAGTGTGTTACTGATGGTAGCCTTTGTTACTTTGGTCCCAGCTCGCTGAAGGTCATTCACTAGGTCCCCCCGTGTGGTTCTGGGATTTTTGCTCACCGTTCTTGTGATCATTTTGACCCCACGGGGTGAGATCTTGCGTGGAGCCCCAGATCAAGGGAGATTATCAGTGGTCTTGTATGTCTTCCATTTTCTAATAATTGCTCCCACAGTTGATTTCTTCACACCAAGCTGCTTGCCTATTGCAGATTCAGTCTTCCCAGCCTGGTGCAGGTCTATAATTTTGTTTCTGGTGTCCTTCGACAGCTCTTTGGTCTTGGCCATAGTGGAGTTTGGAGTGACTGTTTGAGGTTGTGGACAGGTGTCTTTTATACTGATAACGAGTTCAAACAGGTGCCATTAATACAGGTAGCGAGTGGAGGACAGAGGAGCCTCTTAAAGAAGTTACAGGTCTGTGAGAGCCAGAAATCTTGCTTGTTTGTAGGTGACCAAATACTTATTTTACAGAGGAATTTACCAATTAATTCATTAAAAATCCTACAATGTGATTTCCTGGAATTTTTCTCCCCATTCTGTCTCTCATAGTTGAAGTGTACCTATGATGAAAATTACAGGCTTCTCTCATCTTTTTAAGTGGGAGAACTTGCACAATTGGTGGCTGACAATACTTTTTTGCCCAACAGTACATTCAAGTTTTTAACAAAATGTAGCATGACAGATCACTGAGGAAGAATGTGTTGTGTTTGAAACATTTACGTATGCATGAATGACTTTCATAGGCACTCAAGAACTTTGCCTTAAAGGACATAAACATCAGTCTTGAGATAAAGCTGAAGAAGAAAAACCTGCACTGGTTATCAGTGTTGGACAGGTCTGTTTTTCGTCTGTCTTTCTATACATTTTAACTTACATGTGTCAGGTTTAATTTCAGTTTTTTTTTGTTTTTTTGGACAATGATTTTGGAGCGTGTGGGATTTTATGCCCTTTATTTATGTTCCGCTCAATGTTATTGTGTTTGTTTGTTTTATTTTATAGCATCAGTAACAGCTTTTGGGCCTGAAATGCAGCGTCACCACTGTAAATCTGTATTATCTGCACTCTTAATAAAAAAAATGGTAAATAAAAAATTATAATTGTAAGAGTAAACTGTAATGTTTTGTTCTTGTATGCAAGATAACAGTGTAAATTATGTTTTTAGCTCTCAAAACAAAGTCCCTTATATTACGACTGGAAGGCACATGACCTAAACACATCTGGGCTACTTAACCTGATCTCCTCTTCAGCAAAACAAGATCACTCTGCAGATCAGAACACCACAATGACAGTGAAAACCAAATCTGTAAAAGTTCTTAAGGATTGTATACTTTTAAATACTTTTATTTTTGTGTTTATTTCTTCTGAGGTTCACTTAAAAAGCTACTGTGTACAATTCACACACACACACACAAACACACACACACACATTTTGGGGCCTGTAAATTTTCTTTCTTTTTTCTTTTTTTTGTAATGAAATTAAATCTTTCATTCTTCAAGGATGAAAAAAAGGGGTTGCAATTTATTTTACAGTTCATGACCTTACATGTACTTATAGTGTACCTTCCTAAAAAGTACTGGTAATATAAGGTAACTATATGGGGTAGGGTTAGGTTTAGATGTAGGTTTAGGGTTAGTACCTATTACCTAGTAATTGTAATTATTATAATAAGTACATAATATGCACATGAGTAACAGGACTGTAAAATAAAGTGCTACCATAAAATGTATTAAGTGACTTTTACATTGTTACAAGAAATTTCAGTTTGAAAACATTCTATTTACTTACTGTATAACTTCTATTTTCTTTATAAACTTTCTATTTATTAAATTAAAAAGTTTCACAGTTTCCACAAAAATATTAAGCAGCATGTTTTCAACATTATTAGCAAATCAGCATATTAGAATGATTCTGAAAGATCACGTATGTATATGCAAATACATAATTTCTTTTCATTTTTTGTGTATTTACAATTTTTCATAATTTTTCTTTTATTTCTTATAATCATTTAATCATAATCATATTCCCTCCCTCTTTGTTTCCAGGTAGCAGAGAGTTAAATGTACCTGCACAGGTTAAGAGTGCAGCTCTCTGTATTACGGTCCTGCTGGTTTGATCCTATTCTCTACAAAAGAAAGACAGATGAAGCTCTTGGCTGAAGTCAATTTTCAGGTAGCAGTGCTGCAGCTTGGCACCAAGCCCTCAAGATTCTGTTATTACAACCCATTTATCTCTCACTCTGTCTCTTTTTGCTGAGCTTGCTAAAGATCTGGGATTGGCCTGCTTTTAAAATATCAGTTTTGTGCTTCTATGTTATTTTATATACTCTCACACACATAAATATTGTCTCACAGATACAAGCCCATTTCAGTAATGTGTGTTTGTGAATGTAAAACCAAAGACTGCTGTATTGAATATAACATGAGGTCTGCCTTCTGTGTCCTAAATAGTCACAATTTGGCTTGGTCTCGAGCTCTTAATGAGCTGTTGTTCTATAGATCATTAGACACATTTAAGGGGTCAAGGGTTTTGCTAGTTAGCATAGTTAGCCACTGCTGGAAAATACAGTAACTACCAATGCTTTCAGCACTGACAGCCATTCTGAAGTCACTATATATTGCAATTACGATGAATGAGAATTATCCGAGTCTTATTGATCAGATTGGCTAGATATCAGACAATTGTCTGTAGCAATGTAGCTGCATGCAAGCTAATATTACAAGATCACATGGCCTAACTCTCCTTCTCTTGTCACTGTCAATCTCTTTGTGTTTTGAAAAAATGTGTTTTGAAACTGATATCTGTGTTAGCCTTAAAATGCTATTAAGCATTGCAGTATAGGAACATAATCAAAAAAATCACTGCCTTTCAAAAAATGGATAAGCCTGGATGTATAGATTGAGTTCAGAATCATTGTCCAGTGACAGAATTTGGTTATCACAAACATTTACATTATGATTTACTTTGAAACCTTGAAATAGTGCAGATATAAATAATAGTATTTAAAAAGACCAGAAATTAATGAACATAAAGGTGAGAGACAGTGTTGTGTAAGATGACTATTCAGTGCTTCCCATAATTTTCTCTCTTGCTTATATTTAGAAGCTCATTTGGTTGGATCTGTACCTGTCAGCTCGAACGCCTGGAGTTGTTTGAAAGAGCCTGTCTTGTCCATGAGTAGGGCCAGATTTAGAGTTTGTTTAGTTGACAGTTAATTGAATGGAAGTGATTTGACAGAAGGGTAATTTTGGCAATTAATCTAGGACAAAGGCAGCATTGGGGGAGGTTTGACATTTCTGGGAATGCTGGTGAATATCGTACATGCTAACATTAGCGTAGCAGCAAAATCTCTGGGAACAATGTTGATCAAAAGCAAGGATAGATTATGGCCCAAAGGCATCAGCCTTTTTTGGAGGCTCCCTCTTGTACCCCCACACACAGTTTTTGCCAAGGAGCTGAAAATGGGGGAAAAAATAGTATCTTGTAACTGCGATTTAAAATCACTTTATATTGCATGACTCAATATTAAGAATTTGGTTTTAGCATCTCATCGAAGTGATCTGAATTAGTGTCCCACTCTTGTGAAGAAACCACCACATTTACCTCAACATTTACCACAAGTTTTTAATATAATTTACAGAAGTACATTCCAAAGTTTGGGGTTGATACATTTTTAAAGCATTCTTTTTAAAAAATATCTTATGTTCACCAAAGCTGCATTTATTTGATCAAAAGTACAGTAAAACAGTAATATTGTTATTATTATAGTTATTACAGTTTAAGTAACTGTCTTTTACTGTCATATATTTTAATAGGAAATGTATTCTTAAGCTGAATTTTCAGCAGCCGTTACTCCAGTCTTCAGTGTCACATGAATTGAATTGAATTGAATTTTATTTTATTTTATTTTATTTTATTTTATTTTATTTTATTTTATTTTATTTTATTTTATTTTATTTTATTTTATTTTATTTATTTTTGGGATAACAGCTGCCCTTATTTTAAGTACCTTTGTTGCAATGATAGACAACATTTTTGTCCTTTTCTTGTGAAGAATACACCACATTTATCTCAGCAAAATCAATGAAAGTAATCTGCACACATTTGTGATTGTGAAAGTTAATGAAACTATATCATACTGTTGACCTTAAATATAATTTCCAGTGCAGAATTTGCTGCATTTGACCTCTGAGGCGTTACACCCTGTGTTCAGGTTTATAATGGAAAAGGTAATAATCATGTGCATCTGCGACTCAATACAATGGGAGAGGAGAATGTTTTCTCATCATTTTCACATTAGTGAGGTTTTAAATAATTTATCATGCAGGGACTGCTGGAACATGTGAACTAACAGTAACACAGCATTCAGAAAAAATAGTCTTCAGTGCTGCAGGTACCTGAGAAAATTATATATTGTCATTCTCATATGTGTGTGTGATCAGCAAATGTAAAGTAAATACACTAAAGTTTAAATGGATAACAAGTGTGTCTGGTTGGCCTGAGATGGAAAGTCAGGAGCAGGTGGTAAATATGACTATAACTGGCATTACACTATGAGTCAGTGATTGAGATGAGAGCAGCATTGAACAGGTGGTTGGACCCCCTAATGATTTCTTTAACACACATATGGACATGTATCATAGTCACAGGACTTTCACCTCTACTGTCAAAACAAACACACAGCTAATCTCCTGACAAATAAGAAAAAACAACCCATCATGCACTGTGGCCATTATACAGTACTTTTTTTTTTTTTTTTTTAATTCACCTTTTTTATTTACTGTATGTTTATTTAATATGGAAATACCATTCTGTTCAAAGTTTGGGGTTGGTAAGATTTTTTAAACGAAAGAAGTCTCTTAGGCTCACCAAAGCTACATTTATTTATTTGATAAAAAAAGTACAGTAAAAACAGTAATTTTGTGAAATATTATAACAATTAATATAACTGTTTTTATATTTAAAATATTTTAAAACATGGTTTATTCCTGTGATCGCAAAGTTGGTTTTTCAGCAGCCATTACTGCAGTCTTTAGTGTCACATGATCTTTCATGCTTGTGTTTTTGCTCAAGAAACATTTATTATTATTATCAGTGTTAGCTTTGCTAATATTTTAATGGAAATTATGCTAAATTTTTAGGAAGTCTTTAAGCAGAAAGTTCAAAAGAACAATTAATTTGTTATACTGTAGATATCTTTAGTAACATTATAAATGTACTTACTGTCACTTTTGATCAGTTTAATAAAAATTTTAAATGCATGGGGATTTGTAGAAGTTTTTCTGTCTCAATTAAATGAAGGATAGAACATAAAATGTTACATAATTTAATGGCTTATGCCCTGTAGCTATAAGATTTTTTCAGGTTATGACAGAAGACCACAGGTGTGTTGTTTGCCGTTTTATTCAGTTTTGCTCTTTTCAGGAAAAAAAAGAAGGAAAGTACAAAGAAGATGAGAAAGTAACATACAGTGACCATTTGAAGGTAAAATCTCTCCTGCATGTACATAGACATGAAACAGATAGATTTTTTTTATTCATTTTATTCCTGCCGTGCCCATGCTCTTTGGTGTTTTAAGTGGAGGCTGGTTTCTCCAGCATATCAGACCGAAGTGATACATTCAGTGGTGCTAGTGAGACAAACCCCACAGTCACACCGGAGGGCCACGGGGTAGGTGTAGGATGGGTCCACGTGTGCTGAGCAGTTCGGCAGCTGCACCGTCTCCAATCGAGTTTCGTTATAAGTGCACACGCGCTGGTGCGACTCGATGAAGGGCGGGTCCAGGACTGGCTTCTGCAGTGATTGACAGGTGAAAAGAAGGGTGTGTGTCAGACTGATGTCATAATGAGGATTTTTCATCTGGGCTACTGATTTATTTTTTTTAGATAGACTGTAGACTCTTAATTAAACATGTTAAATAATGTCTCAAATGTCTGTTCCAACCCAAATAACATATACTGGAAGTGAAATTTGTCCCTGAAGGCATAATGAATATTATCCTGATCTGACTCTTAAAACTGAACGACCTAATGTAGTGGGGAAAAGAGCAGTGTTAAGAGCAGTAAATAATAATGTATGTAAAACATATTTTGCAGAAAATTGTCATGAATCAAAAAATACATAAGAAATCATTATAAAACAATTCAAAACAACAGGAACAAAGCCAGGCCTGACTGCAATATCTCAACCATTTTTCTCTATTTTCTGTTATTTTTTCCTTTAATTTCTAGCAATCAGCCCAAGAGGTTCTCCCTCTCTTAAGAGCACTAAAGGAAAAGCTGTTCGATGTATTTTTTTTTTTTCTTTCAGAAAACGATTATTTGGGTCAAAGTGAGTTCTGTTCCCAAAGTGCTTTCAACTGCTCTATTTGTAAAATGAAAACACAATCCAATCTTACGAACACAATCAGTAATACAAATGAAATTTTTTTTGCAAAATAAATACAAACTAACATTCTATCTTTGCATTTTTGTGAAATAGTCAAACCTTTTTGGCTGCTTCAGTTTGTATAAAAGCAAAATCACCTTGTCTATGATTTAAAATACTATGTAATATACTATGCAATTTCAATTAACTATGCAATTTCTTGTAATAAAAGTATTATCACCTTGACATTTCTTATATAATTTTGATTAAGTATTGATCACATTGCAGGTGTGCTGCAAAAGCTCTTCTCTCTTTTTATGTGAGCATATTTTTGTCACAGGCTAATAAGATCAGTCTTACTTCCCAGGTCTCACAGCGTCCCCAGCAGGCATCAGTGGTGATGTGCAGCCCACTGCATCCTGGCTTACGGGCCAGAAAGGTAAATTCTCTGACTGCACAGCCAATGAAACGCTTCAGGTTGAGCACAGAAGCCTCTGTATGAGCACCGCAACACAGCCAAACAGCCAGTGTCACACAGCACAGAGTTACAGGAGACGGCCTACCACACATACAGAGAGAATAAGAGTTCATGAGGAGGCCGTGTGTCTCAGAAGTATGATTAAGTGTTGTAAAAGCTCTGTAGGTTGTAAAAAAAATCAAGCAATTACTTTTGATTAACATAAGTGTATAATTTGAGTTGTAATGATCCATGAAAACAGAGCTGTTTTTCTCTTACTTATAAAAAGTCACATTCAAATTGTTTTGTAAAATTTGTATAATTCCTAGCATGTACACTACCACTAGGTCAGTTTATTTTTTGCACTTTCATTCAGCAAGGGTGCATTATATTGATCAAAGTGACAGTAACGACTATTATAATCTTTAAAAAAAAAATAATTTGGACATTCTATTCATCAAAGATTAAAAAAATATCAGTTTGCACAGAAAAGCATTAAGTTTCAATGTTTTCAACAGATGATAAAAGAATGTGACACTGAAAAATTCAGCTTTGGTATCACAGGAAATACGGTAAATTGCATCTAAAAATATATTAAAGTAGGAACGTTATTTTACTTTGTAATAAGATTTCCCCATTTAGTTGCAAATTTGATTGAACAAATTACATTAAAAATCTTACAAAACCCCAAATTTGGAAGTTTGTGTTTGTCATTTTTGTTTTACTGTTTTACCCTTGAAAATCTATCATTAAATGACATTTTTAAACTATGATAAGATGTCCCAAAATAGAATTTCCATAAAGAGCTGTAAAAAGGACTATTTAAATTTCTCACCCCTGTGCTCCAGACCTCAGAGGAGCCATTGCTGATTCTAGTGACTGTGGATCTGTTAACAAAATAACAGTAATTAATAATTACAAATAATTATTAAAACACAAATCTCACTTATCTTCTATCTGTCTTCTTAGTTTCAGCAAGGTCAAAGATACCTGGATGGCAAATGCAGCACAGCTAAACTCTCCAGAATCAGCGAGAAATCTCAATTCAAGTCCTGATATCACCTCTCCAGAAGTTCCTCTGACACTGAACTTGCACAAATCTGTAATTTATTAGAAAAGGCACTGCCAACCCCACCTAAAACACACGGGGCTGTCTCTGTAGCGCCAACTGCATCCAGCCGTAATAAAGAGATGTCACATAAGACCAAAGACAAACAGGGAAGGAGCCGGTGAGTCCATGTGTGTGGAGATTGATCCAGCCCCTCAGGCTCTGAAATCTGTGCACGTCTTACCTGCTACTCAGGTACATCAGCCGTGCATCCATTAATTTAATGAAGAGGAAAGAACCTCCTTTTGTTCGGAGTCATCCACATGGAAGAGAATGGGGAAACACATTTATCCTCTAATCCATGTATTCATTTATTCATCCATCCATCTTGTGGGCTGTGGTTAGTCCTGGCTCCAGGTGGTGTCAGGACAGGTTAAATGAGACGTCAGGCTCCAAACAGTTAGAGTTTAATCAGATACTTTCCATGACAACATGGTGGCATAATCTAAGAAGTGATTTTCCAGAAAGGTCTGATACAATTGACACCTGAGGGGGCAGGATGACAGTTTTGCTCACTTAATTTCCTTTGAAAATCATTTTCTTTATTATATTCTTTATTCTTTTTTTTTTCTTAAATTAGAAAAAAATGGCAAAGAATGTGTTTGGATTTCATGAATGACAAACCAGCATATTAGATATATAACTATGCTGCCAAAGCCTGAAGAATGGGACTGATCTGCATGGGGCCACTAGGGGAAATTCGATTAATAATTCCAAACAATAGTAGTACAGAAACAAAACTGCTGGTAAAACATATTATATATATATATATATATGATCTAATTTGACATGATCTAATTTGACTCACATAGTAATCATGTTGTCCCACAACATTTCCCTTTAGTTCTGCATCAGTATCCTGTACATGTCCTGTATATGTAGGTATACACTGGCAGGCTATTCAGTGAGAATTATGCAATGAATTTTGGCTTCTTTAATAGGCATTGTATGATTGATAAATATAAACATATATGTGTAATTGTAAAATTATGTTTTTTAAATAAAACGAAATTTGCAGAGCGCAACCTGCCATTTTTTTGCATAAGTTGTATGCCTAATTTGGCGCCACTTGCTTAGTTAGGAAAACAATTATCTAAAAGACATTTTAAAAACGCTCCTTGTTGTGTTATATGTACAGTGGTTTCCAACATTATTAGAACATTAATATTTTCACCAGCTAAAAAGTGGTTTTAAGTCCGTTATTCCAGAAGAACTGTGGCAACATCTCCAAGATGCTTCAAGAGACCTCCCTGCAAAGCTACCTGAAAAACTAAGCACAAGTGCACCTATACGGCAAAAGCTGCTTTAAATGCAAAAGATGGAAATGCACTGGATTATTACAATTAATGGCGAAATGAATGTTTGGAAATGTAAACTGATATTTTCTACTGACACACTACAGCAAAAGATAGAAATAACTGACTTAAACCCATTTGTTTTAGCTGGTGAAAATACTGTTCCAATAATTTTAGCCACCACTGTACGCTATTTTGTAAATTTATAATAAAGTGATCTATATGATCTAAAATGCGAGGTGCGATCATAATTGCATTGTTCTGACTTCTGAGACATTTTCCGGGCGGAATCCGTAGCGGGAAAACTTTCCCACAGATTTCGCTAGTGTTCAAACTGAAAGTGATTTCTGCGATACGGACAATCGAAAAATAACAAATTTTCCTGCGAAATTTTACCTTCATTTTGATAATGTGACCCTATTTAGTCATGCATTTTAACATTTATCAATACTGAAACCAATAGTAACCTATATAGCCTAGGCTACTTTGAAACTATCACGAACCCTGTTTTGACTTCCCTCTGGGTGGCTAAAGCGTTGGTGGGTGCACCTGCACAAAGACCCTCATAATTCGCACCGTGCGGTTATTGATACAGAGGGGGTTAATTTACTGGTTTGTCTGCTATAGCCTACTCCTTTCGGTCCGCGCGCTGCCCTGAGTGGTCGTTATAATTAGAGACCCCCGCAACGCATCGGGTGTCACTCCGCCGCCCCGTCGCTTCTCCCGGTGAGCTCAGCTGGGAACGGGAGGGAATATACAAGCTTCACTCGCAGTAATATGAACTCCCTAACGTTTTGTATTTGTGGTTATTGTAGTTGACGACGGAAAACATTCAACACTGGTGCAAGTGGACATTTAAAGACAGTTTCAGACTTTGCCAAACATGTAAGTAGAGTTTGAGATCTTCTGAACAGACCCACCTTGACAGATCTAAGGTCATTGAATAACACATAACTCAGATTCAATCGTTATAACACCATGTTTATTTTAATGTAGCCTATTAATTGCCTTTGTTGTTATTAAATTTGTTCTGAGAGTTCAAAACTTTATATCAATAGCCTACTATAATATAAGCTAGCCTAAATTCTTATGTCACTTCATATAATAGGCCTAGGCTATAGGCTCTCAGTTTAAAAGAGTACTGTTGGTACTCAAATAAAGCCGTACCACGCAGTAGAACTGTATGTGTTTGATAGTTGATATTGACGTGTTATATTGTGCCATACTTGTAACCCGTGCCCGAGCCAGAGCTATTTTGGGCCCCACGCAACGCCCCTCTCCAGCTCAAGGCATTGGTGTGTCAGAGGTCACGCTGGTTATTCTGCACCGCGTGCGGAACTCTGATAAATACTCATTAAATTCAATTGAAACGTCTTTAACAATTTAAATAAAAAAACAATAACATACATTAGGCTACTACTATTATACAGATAATACTGTATATGCAATTTTTGCCATTGACTTGGTATGCCACTGTATGCCAAGCTGCTAAGAGTTACAGCTTTCATTGTCTCTTAGAGGGATGAGCACTGCTACTTAATGTTTTGACAATGATTTCTGTTATAAATATAAAATTATAGGTGCTTCAAAGGAATATCTGAAATAGTCACATTACTGTAGCTGGAAAAGAGCTGCTTAAAAAGCTTGATTAAAAATTTTAGTGGGTAAACAATTCTTCATTCTGGGTGAATAGTTATCATGCCCAGTTCAAAGGCAGTTTTAGACACTTCACTTCTTTGTCAGTGTTTTTGTAGTTGTTAGGATAGGCATAGTGACATATGTTCTCATAAAAGATTTGTCTGTGCTCTGCTTAGGTGATTGTCCTGTGGGAGTGTTGCGTTCTGTACGTGTGAAATGCTTTAGATGCTGTTGTGGTTAGTTCATGTGGATGAAGTTTCCATGTAACTCTCTTAAGACATTTAGTGTGATTTGACTGTGATCCCAGGACTCTGATTCAGATATAATGCACAGATTTGTTTGATCTCTTGGAATGTGTCCGGTCTGTGTTAATGCCTGCTGTGTTTTCATTCCACATTATTATGCCAGTATGTGCATTCTCTTTCTCTCTGTGTTCTCGCTCCTGTCAGTCCAGTTCAGGATAGCACACATTCTTCCACACCTCAGAGTCACGTTCTGCTGCAAGGACAATCATTCACATGGTCACAGAATGATTGATGCAATGATATTTTGCCATGACTTTGATTTTACTGTTTGAGAAATTTGTGTTTATCCAACACTTATAATCTTTAGTCTATATGCTGATAAGTTTAAACATGCCTCACAGATTCTGAAAAAAAAAAAATGGCAGTTTTGGCTTCCCAGAGGGTGCCATTGCTTTGTGTCTACCCACAGGAACTTAAAGCAGGGTTTAAAAATATATGGTCTTTTTATAAAATACATTTTATACATATACATTTAACTAAAGAATCCTGCAAGCACTTTAATTTTTCCCCCTTGACTCGTACTGCACAAAAAGTGGTTCAATAACATTTAATGTTACAGGGACTGATTATTGCAGATGCAGATCCCAGTGTGTTCTGGTTAAAGAATTTTTATTTATTTATTGATTAGATTTGCATATGGTGGTGTGCTATGAATGACAGCTTTCCTAAAAAAATATATCCTTTTCCTAAAATAATAAATATCCCAATATATCGCCTTGCTTACAGTATCGCAACCCCTGTATCGCGATACGTATCGTATCGCCAGATTCTTGCCAATACACAGCCCTAGTCTAGTATACCCTTCTTGAGAAATGCTTCCTTAAATTACAAAACAAGCATTTAATGAAAGTTACAAAGTCGAAAAGAAATGCATAACAGAAAGGACCCTATGTCAAAGGAAAGTGTTAAAGTACGCTATTAAAGAAAGATTGTCAATTTTTTTATAATGTTCTTTAAAAAGATTCTGATGCTAAGACATCATCTGGCCTCTCCGCAGATGCTGCAATGCCTCAGGTTATTCTCAGCTGACCTCTCTCCGTGAGAACCATGGCATCACAAAGGACATCCGGAGACCTGCCCGATGAACGTGGCTCACTCCCACTGGACATCGACGATGTCCACATACTACTGCAAGGTTAGATTGAAGCTTTTATTGAGCATAAAACTAAAATAAAATGTTCCTCATATCTGATTTGGTGTGTCATTATCTGTTATAGGTTTGACAGTACCGAAATGTATATATTGCAATATTTTTTGCTTTTTGTTTGGACTTCATAGATGATTCTATGAATTCATTCATTCATTCATTCATTCATTCATTCAACAGATTTCTTCATCTGTTTATTCAAAAGCAGATTAAAGTGATTTATTGGTGATGCCAAATGATATGGGTTAAAATCTCTCTCTCACGCATGCATACACCCAAACACATATTAAAACAATGACTTAAATAAGGCATAAATAATGCATGGTCACGTCTTTTGCAGATTGTTTGGTAACAGACAGATGTAATTAAAGTTCTGTTGCCCTGAGTCATGAGGAGTTGCACAAAAGTGTTTTTCTAGAATGCAGGGTGTGGGTAATTTATTTTTGTAATCTACAAAAATCTTTGCTGTCTCTGTTGTAGTGTCTTTGCTGTTGTTTTGTGAGTAAAGTAGTATGGATGTGTAGATAAGGAATAGTTCAGCCAAAAATTAAAGTTTGCTGAAGATGTACTCACCCTTAGGCCAAGATGTAGATGAGTTTGTTTCTTGATCGGAACAGATTTGGATCATTTTAGCATTACATCACTTTCCCACCAGTGGATTCTCTGCAGTGAATGGGTGCCGTCAGAATGACAGGTCAAATTAATCCAACATTAAGGCATTTTCTTGCTTCTGGCCAAAATATGACTCCATAATTGATAAAAATGCTTTGTTCAGTGGAAAAGTCCTCCCCTGTTGTCCTCTTAATCAAATTCCACCAACACGTTTGTGTTGAAAGCAAGGAGAAAGCAATATTATGGATACAGGCCTCGTATTTGAACCAGAAGCACTGGTTTGTTATTGTTAATTTATGGACTAGAGTCATGTGGATTACTTGTGGATTATTGCAATGTTTTTATCAGCTGCTTAGACTCTCATTCTGACGGCACCCATTTGTGAGCAAATTATGTAATGCTAGATTTCTACAAACCTGTTCAGATGAAGAAACAAACTCATCCACTTCTCGGATGGCCTGAGGATGAGTTAATTTCCAGCTAATTTTTTTTTTTGTAAGTGAGCTATTCCTTTAATAAACACAATTTAGGCAATTACTTCTGAAAAAACATAATTGATCACTGCTTGTTTGTGGAGTTGAGGGGTCGTTTAGTTGCCAAGAACTGATGATTTAACAGTGGTGTGAAAAAGTGTTGGCCCCCTTCCTGATTTTTAATTTTTTTGCATGTTTGTCACACTTTAATGTTTCAGATCATCAAACTAATTTAAATATTAATCAAAGATAACACAAGTAAACACAACATGCAGTTTTTAAATGAAGGGTTTTTTTTATGAAGAGAAAACAAAATACAAACCCACATGGCCCTGTGTGAAAAAGTGTTTGATCCCCCCCCCCCGTTAAAATATCACTGTGGTTTAGAAACTGTGGTCAGTTTCTCTAACCACACCCAGGCCTGATTACTGGCACACCTGTTCGCGATCAAGAAATCACTTAAATAGGACCTGCCTGACAAAGTGAAGTAGACCAAAAGATCATAAAAAGCTACACATCATGTTGAGATCCAAAGAAATTCAGGAACAAATGAGAAAGAAAGTAATTGAGATCTATCAGTCTGGAAAAAGCCATTTCTAAAGCTTTGGGACTCCAGCGAACCACAGTGAGAGCCATTATCCACAAATGGAGAAAACATGGAACAGTGGTGAACCTTCCCAGGAGTGGCAGGCCGACCAAAATTACCCCAAGAGCGCAGCGACGACTCATCCAAGAGGTCACAAAAGACCCCACAACAACATCTAAAGAACTGCAGGCCTCACTTGCCTCAGTTAAGGTCAGTGTTCATGACTCCACCATAAGAAAGAGACTGGGCAAAAATGGCCTGCATGGCAGAGTTCCAAGACGAAAACCGCTGCTGAGCAAAAATAACATAAAGGCTTGTCTCAGTTTTGCCAGAAAAAGACGAGACAAAAGTTTAACTTTTTGGAAGGTGTGTGCCCCATTACATCTGGCGTAAAAGTAACACAGCATTTCAGAAAAAGAACATCATGCCAACAGTAAAATATGGTGGTGGTAGTGTGATGGTCTGGGGTTGTTTTGCTGCTTCAGGACCTGAAAGACTTGCTGTGATAAGTGGAACCATGAATTCAGTCTACCAAAAAATCCTGAAGGACAATGTCCGGGCGGCCATCTGTTCGTGACCTCAAGCTGAAGCAAACTTGGGTTCTGCAGCAGGACAATGATCCAAAACACACCAGCAAATCCACCTCTGAATGGCTGAAGAAAAACAAAATGAAGACTTTGGAGTGGCCTAGTCAAAGTCCTGACCTGAATCCTATTGAGATGCTGTGGCATGACCTTAAAAAGTCAGTTCATGCTCGAAAACGTGGCTGAATTACAACAATTCTGCCAAGATGAATGGGCCAAAATTCCTCCACAGCGCTGTAACAGACTCATTGCAAGTTATCGCAAACGCTTGATTGCAGTTGTTGCTGCTAAGGGTGGCCCAACCAGTTATTAGGTTTAGGGGGCAAGCACTTTTTCACTCAGGGCCATGTGGGTTTGGATTTTGTTTTCCCTTCATAATAAAAAACTGCATTCAAAAACTGCATGTTGTGTTTACTTGTGTTATCTTTGATTAATATTTAAATTTGTTTGATGATCTGAAACATTAAAGTGTGACAAACATGCAAAAAAATAAAAAATCAGGAAGGGGGCCAACACTTTTTCACACCACTGTAATGTGTTTTTAGGCTACTTGTTCTCATTCTGTAGTTTTTTTTAATCATTAAAAAAACATACATTATCTTGTCGTGATGTATTGTCAAGTATGGTGACCCATACTCGAAATTGGTGCTCTGCGTTTAACCCATCCAAGTGCACACACACAACAGTGAGTAGTGAACAAATGCACACACACACACCGTGAACACACACCCGGAGCAGTGGGCAGCCATTTATGCTGCGGCGCCCGGGAGCAGTTGGGGGTTCGGTGCCTTGCTCAAGGGCACCTCAGTCGTGGTATCGAGGGTGGAGAGAGCGCTGGACATTCACTCCCCCCACCTACAATCCCTGCTGGCCCGAGACTCGAACCCGCAACCTTTCGATTACGAGTCCAATTCTCTAACCATTAGGCCACGACTTCCCCCCAATGACAATGTTTCTCTGTTGGTTTTCTGAAATTAAATAAAAAATCAATGTAAAATACTAAAAACTGATAGCAGGTGAAATTGTGTTGCACAATATTTGTTTCATGTCTCAAGGATCATTAACTAATTTATGTCTTAACCAGTGGTGGAAAGATTACTGAAAATTAGTGCTTAAGTACAAGTACTGTTACATTGCTGAAATAATACTCAATTACAAGTAAAAGTACTGGTGTCAAAACGGTACTCAAGTAAAAGTACAAATTACTCATCTCAAAAACTACTCAGAGTACTTTTTAGCAGCAATATTTAATGAATTACCAAAAAATATTCATTCATATCTTCGCTTCTGGGTCCTAACGCTCATTTCAAATCTGATTTCAAACTGAACTGAATTTACAAAAAAAAGACAAGTATACAGTCAGTAATAAAATTCTAAAACAAATGAGCTCAATTCAGTTGATGTATTCGAAATATAGATTTAAGAGCCATATGTTATTTATTTAGATAAATGGAACGTCAGATGACTTTGATCTGTAATGTCTGTACAATGTAGTGATGCAGTTAAACTGACTAGGATATTTATATGTACAAATCCAACAAATATCCCATTCTGAAATATTTCTAGCATAAACTTACATTGTAAAGAAATTAAAGTTCCATCTTTCATATCGAAAGATTTTCTGGTGCATTTCACTCACAGTCAATTAAATTTCCAGTAGCATTTTCATCGGTCAGGCGTGGATCTATTCTGAATGATAACTTTTGACAAAGTTTAATCTAGGAGCAAAGAGAAATAATTTCTACTATAAAAGCACGGACAGATCTCGATTGCACGCAGTCTTAGTTGGTCCGGGCTTTATTGGTCCGTTTACGATCGGATATCTTTATTGGCTACTGAAATGCCATCAAATGTTTGAATATCAATTCAGATTGGGCGTACTCAGTAAATAACTATGATTTAAAAGTAATGAAGTAGATTATTTTGCTTAATGTGTACTTAAGTACAAGTAAAAGTACAGCTTTAAAAATATACTCCAAAAAGTATAAGTACCCGATAAAACTACTTAATTACAGTAACGTGAGTAGATGTAATTCGTTACCTCCACCACTGGTCTTAACATGTTGATCACTGCTGGAGCCCTGAGGATACCGTAGAACTGCATTAGGAGAAGCATTAATCAGCACCTGTATGGACATGCTGTGTGTGTTTCTTTTAGCATAAGTAAAAGGTGGAGCTTTTTTTGAAACCTGCAGTACTGGCACTGATCCTGAATTACTTCGCTAAAGGTTACCAGGCAAGTTGTGCCGTGTGTTTTACGGTACAGCTGACACATGTTCTCCAGTATTTCAATGCGGGTGTTTTGCACTGCTTTGAATTGCAAGATGAGGCTGGTTTCTGGAACATATCTGTCGCCGCACACGTCAAAATTCAACAACTGATGATAATACAGGGAATTCTGGGATAGCAAATCTGCTGACAGCAGCATGGGTGAGTTTGTAGTTGGTTTAAAATGAGTTAAAACTATTTTTTATTCCTCAGAATGCTGTAGATAGACCAGACAGTATGCAATAATTAAAATGACATTTATTGAATTTTTAACTGACATAAATATTATTCTATCATGCGCATCTGAACGTCATTGTGCTATCACCACTGTTGATGTCTCCTTAAAAGACAACAAAAAGAAGTTGCCTCAATTTGTACACCCATCTGAAAAGTCTCATATGAAGAAACATGGATCACAAGGTGAGGTGCACATAATTTGTATCAAAAAGTTGTTTTTTTGTATATTCTCCAGTGCAATTTTTACAGAAAATACTTTGATTTTACTTCTCTATTACTGTGAACCATTGTGAAACTCATTTGTTTGTCGTATCTGTTCCGCCTGAATGAAGTGTCAGTCAAAAACTGTCATCCATTTTATGTGTCTTCTTTTTTTTTTATCTTCTCTGTGGTTTCACTATTGTTGTTCTCTCAAAGGGAGGTGTTGTCTCTAACATGTTAAAAACTGCACCTCCCAAAACACATTAGATTATACGATATGAACTTTGTTCAATGGAAACATTCCAGGGTTGTCTGTCATTGTGTTTCTGTAGAGTTCATTTGAATTAGGTCACCGGTAAAGGGGAGTGATTGCTGGGAGGATTTTGTTACTTTGAAATCTTTCTTAGGTTGATCAACAACTTGGCTGGTTCAGTTTGTGTGTGCCACAATTTTTCCCTTGCTGCACTTGCCTCACTCATTTCTTTAAACTTTTTCATTGTTGTCTGTTAGTTATGATTCATTCTTTTGGACTAGGTCTCTGGTAGGTGACAAATCCCAGGAACTTAATCTGATCCCTCTGTCAGCTTCTGTTTTGCTTAACAGCAACACTAGCAACATGCAGTTTCATTTTTTAAAGACAACAGATGGATGTCATTAAATACATTTGACTGAAACACATCAGTGATAAAATTTCATATAAACAAATATTTATTTTTATTACTATAAGAAAATACTTTCACAAGATGGTTACCTTTGTTATGGGTCTTTTTTCAATTTGTCTGCAGGTTTCTTTTACCTGTTCTGTAATAAAAAAAACATACATGTACTTCTTCAGTGCTTGACATATCAGTTTCCAGGGTAAAAATGACCGTGGGTCAACTGTGTCAAGTGTAAAAACGTGTTAGTATTTGATAGCTGAACTCTAAATAAATCCCTAGGAAACTTAGCGTGGGTGTCAGCTGATAACTTTAACCATTTCAAAGCTTTCCCTCATCCTGTGCTGCTGATACAGGAGTGTGTGATCAGTGACTGTCAAATCCTTTCAGTCCTGTCAAGGAATCTATTCAAACACACATTCTCTCATTCTCTCTTTATGGGTCAGTCGGTCAAGAGCCACATCTCTGAGACATTACCCTGATAACTGACCTGAGAGTCTTATTCATAGTGAGCGTGGCCATGTTTAGCAGTTAATGAGGCAGAGCTCTTTTAGAATCACCGCAGGCTGGCAGAGAGAGTCAGGTTGGCAGTCAGGTTTGTCTTATTGGTTTTGTAGAAACAGTGGTTGAAGATTTCACGTGTTTGTTTGAGAGGCGTGTTGTCAACACTGAGAAAACAGTATTTTAAGGTCCTTGTTTAAGAAGAAAAATGGAAGAAGTGGATTATGGGAGAATGGAGGCGAAAGATGGTCTTCACACAGCTGATGATCTCATTGACTTTGTGGAACTTTATAATGGTAAACGTAAATGGCGCTCTATTTAATGTGACTTCTTTTAGGTCTGTATTGCATTTCACGTGGAACGCATGCAAATTATTATGACAAAAGAATGAATGAATGAATTTGCTCTCAAACAAGTGTTTTTTCCCCAGTGTTTGCATACATGTTTATTCTTCTACAGATTAAAACATGTTATTTAATTGGGGTAAAAGTTTATGCACTTGTTAGACAAACCCTGTCCATTGCCATTATACCCTCCAAAATGTTATCGGTGAATTCAAATGCACCTGTTTTTTCCTCATGCATATAACATCTATTCTTAGACATTGCTTGAATTGAAGGGAACACAGCACATAGCAAGTTTTTATAATGTGCTCCTGTCTGTTTTGCCTTCAGTCGAGCAGGAGCAGATTCAGAAAAGAACCTTCACGAACTGGATCAATGCCCAGCTGTCCAAGGTGAGGGTCAAAGTTAAAGAGCTCCTAAATCTGAAAAGCTATAATAGTGATGTTGTGTTTATCTGAATCATTATGGTCATCATCTCACTTGCATTAATCATGTGTATTGACAGTGAATCACAAATAGCGTTTTTTGGCATGCAACTAAATTACAGATAAATGACCGACATGGAGAGTTTTTTTTGGTAGAGGTCATTCCTGCATGTTCTCCAATAGCGGAGAGGGAATGAGGGGTGGGCAGGGGGTAAATATAATCTTCTCAGACATGGCCCAGAAAGACAGACAGCAACAGGAGTTGGTCAGCACACACACTCGTGAACACACATATTCACACCCACAGCTACTTATAAAGTGAGCAAATGACACAATCAGTTTGTCGTGGCATGAACAGAGGACGTATAAGAGGTGTTATTTTAGATAATTTCATAATGCTCTTCTCTCCGTATCTCCAGCAAACACTTACTAATGCCTCAAGCTCTCAGTTTTATGTAAAAGGTTTGAACAGGATAAGTTCGCACAAGCTTGTTTGATTTGTCCTCTAGACATGTCTGAATATCTGCTGTGAACACATTTCCTAACAAACTGGGTACAAAGGGAAACTAAGCGATCTTTCAAACTACATAATTTTACACAAAAACGTTTTGTGTAGATTTGAGGGGAAATGTGCTTAATTGTAATAAACAAAAAAAGTTTTGGTAACACTTAAGGCTTTTATGTATAATGCATTATAAAAATAATTTTAATGCATTAATTATGCCGTGTAATGCATTGTGCAATCTCATGAATAATTGTAACCACAGTTAATACATGATAACACTTATCAATTCGTTGTTACACTATGAATTTAAATTTGGTTATTATAATTATTTACGACAGGATATAATGTATCACAACGCACATTATCAATAAGGTTTTTGTACCCGTATGGTTTAGTTATGAATTTATATATTGTGTGCATTCTGGTGTTTAATATGTAATATTTCATTTTGCTCTCTCAGAGGAGTCCTCCAGTTACAGTGGTGGATCTTTTCAATGAATTCAGAGATGGAAGCAGACTATTGGACTTGCTGGAGGTGTTGAGTGGTCAGAGAATGGTAAGAGTCTGATTCATTAGTGGTCAACTGATTTTTCAATAACATATGCTGATATCTAGAGAGCAAGGAGGCCTTTGCCCAGTATATACTGTATACACACATCTATACCTATACACCTATAATACAGTAACACTTAATGTAGATTTTGAGAAGAGATTCATACTTGTTTTGCACAATTATATCTGCTTAAAAATGTTTGAAAACAGAAGAAAGTGCACTATCCATTGAATAGGTCATTGGCTGATTTGTAACTAACACAAGCTGAGCTGATATTTGGTGGCATGATTGATAAACTCAAAATATTGGCAGATATACCAAATTATTACAAAAACATGAGCAGTGATTTTGCGATAACCACAACCTACCTTTATTTCAGAGCCGGGAAAAAGGAAGAGGGACATTTCAGCACAGAACAAACATTGAGAAAGGTCTAGCGTTCCTTAAGAGGAAATCGGTAAGATGCAGCACAGTGGAAAATACTCATGGAAATGTATCAACACATTAATGGATCAACACAATTCTCGATTTTTTTCCCCCCACAGGAGAAAGTTTCCAACTTTAATTGTGTGCAATCAATTTAAATTTGTAAAAAAAAAAAAAAAAAGTTAATCCATTTGTGTTAGAACTACATTCATGATTTAATGTTTGTTCAGGGGATTTTCTCTTCCCTGCATGCATGCTTTTTATAAGAGTTTTTATTATGTTGGGGTTTTGGGGTTACCATTGTTGTGAAGAGTGGAGCTAAGGCTAATGAAAGTGCCTCTTTGCCCCTCCAGCCAACATCATGCACTTCACACGACTGTGTGAAGAAAAGCATTACTTTTAGCTCCCTGCTGTGTGGAAGTGAAATATCAACATCTGTTATTTTATCAACATCTTTGTCCTGCAGATCAAACTGGTCAACATCAATGTCTCGGACATCATGGATGGGAAGCCTTCCATTATTCTAGGTCTCGTCTGGACCATCATCATGCACATTCATGTAAGTTTACTGTCAGTCTAACAAAAGACTTGGGTTATATTAACCATTAGATTTAAGAAGTCCTAATAAAGTGTACAAATATAAAATGTACTACAAATGTACTAAACTGAGGAGAACGATTGTCAATTTTGTGATTTTTTTTGTTTAGATCGAAGAGCTGGCCAGCACATTGAACTTTAGTTCTCGTCAGTCGTCTCTGGAGTCATTGGCGAGTTTAGACACTCGTTCGACCAGCAGCAGTGCCCGCAGCAGTCCGGTGCCACCCCATGGTTCACCCCTGCACACCCGTTTCCGCGTGTCTGCCAAGAAAGCCCTGCTGCTTTGGGTCAGAGAGCAGTGCCAAAAGTGAGGAGCAACCAGAAGGGATTCTTGGGAACAGTGAGATTCTGTTCTATGAAACCAATAAAAATGTTCTGTCTTTTTTCACAGGGCTGGTTGTACTCTGAATGTGAAGGACTTTAAGGCAAGCTGGAGAAGTGGTGTAGTGTTTTTGGCGATACTTCATGCTCTGAGACCGAATATAGTGGACCTAACCAGAGCCCGAACAAGAACCAACAGACAGAATCTGGAGGAAGCCTTCCACATTGCTGAAAGAGAACTTCACATCCCCAGACTACTAGATCCAGCCGGTAAGTGTGTGTTTATGCCATGCAAATATATACTGTGTTGTTTTGTTGTATAGTATGCAACAAGCAGTGATAGTTTTAGGCTTTTGTTTTCTATATAAAAAAACTCATAGAAGAATGGTGTATTTGTATTTCAGATGTTGATGTTAGGGATCCTGATGAAAAGTCAATTATGACTTATGTTGCTCAGTTCCTGCAGTACTCTAAAGATGCTTCTGTTTCTGACGAGGAAATGCAGGTTAGCCACACACACACATACACACACACACACACACAAAAGTGTGCACTTTTCTCATTGACTTTTTATGCTGTTTACAATGACTATACCCTAAATCTGGTCTTTCACAGATGCCTTTGCCATTTATTTATTTTAATAAAAATATTTTGCCAATCTGAACCATTTTTACTAGTGAGCACTATCCTCTCAAGTCTGTAATAGTTCAGCCAAAAATTTAAGTTCTGTCATCATTTATTCACTCTCATTTTAGAGCTATTCCTTGAACCATTTCTTCAAGAGGTTTTACTAGATCAGAGTTATTTTTTTAATTGCATTATTTTTTTAATTGCATTCCACAATTCACGCATCCTTGGGTTTTACTATACTGTATATGTGGGAACGCTTTTATATTTATCATATTCATAATATAGCAAAACACACACAGGACGGTATTTCTCGAACATTTCACATTGTAAATCTAAATGCTCAAGTGACTCTTTATGCTCTCACATATTTTTTTCTTCTTCCTCTGTTCTCTTCTTCTTTCTGTTTTTTCCCCTCTTGACGGTGGTTTAGTATCTCACTCCTCCTCAGCGCCTCTCTCCTGTCAATCTGCCATCAGACTTTACTCCTTCTATAGCTGCATCACCTTTAAGACAGGTACTTCTATCTGCCTGTCTCTCTCTCTCTCTTAGTTTTAGCAGCTGGATTCATTAATTAACTGCTTTTTCTCTTTTAGTTTTGTAAAGGTGTGTTAGTTGTTGTGTTACTAGGATTATTCACAAATGTCTATGAAAGGTTAATTAGGACTTGTCTGGCCTGTTTAACCCTAAACCAGTGTGTGAGTAAATGCAGTATATACACGCTCAAAAAGGTACAAAAGCTGTCACTCAAATGGTACCTTTTCAAAAATTACACCTTTGTACCATATTTACCTCTAAAGATTGATTAGTGATACCTTAAAAGTGCATATTGGTACTTTTTTTAAAAGGTACTGCCCCAGTGGCAGCTTTTATAACTTTTTTTCTTCTGAAAGTGTACTGCAAGTGGTTGACATAAAAATTTTTAGGCTTCTCTTTTAATCATCAAGATTTTGGGTTTAAATTCATTAGAATATACAACCCCAATTTCCGGAAATGTTGGGACGTTTTTTAAATTTGAATAAAATTAAAGCTAAAATACTTTCAAATCACATGAGCCAATATTTTATTCATAATAGAACATAGAGAACATAACAAATGTTTAAATGGAGAAATTGTACACTTTTATCCACTAAATGAGCTCATTTCAAATTTGATGCCTGCTACAAGTCTCAAAAAAGTTGGCACTGGGGCAACAAAGGGCTGAAAAAGCAAGACATTTTTGAAAATATTCAGCTGGGAGAACATCTAGCAACTAATTAATTTAATTGACATTAGGTCTGTAACATGATTAGCTATAAAAGGGATGTCTTAGAGAGAGGCAGAGTCTAGATGTAAAGATGGGCAGAGGCTCTCCAATCTGTGAAAGTGTGCGTAAAAAGATTGTGGAATACTTTAAAAACAACGTTCCTCAACATCAAATTGCAAAGGCTTTGCAAATCTCATCATCTACAGTGCATAACATCATCAAAAGATTCAGCGAAACTGGAGAAATCTCTGTGCGTAAGGGACAAGGCCGAAGACATTTGTTGGATGCCCATGGTCTTTGGGCACTCAGACGACACTGCATCACTCATCGGCATGATTCTGTCATTGACATTACTAAATGGGCCCAGGAATACTTCTAGAAACCACTGTCGGTAAACACAATCCGCCGTGCCATCTGCAGATGCCAACTAAATCTCTATCATGCAAAAACGAAGCCATATGTGAACATGGTCCAGAAGCGCCGTCGTGTCTTGTGGGCCAAGGCTCTTTTAAAATGGACTCTTTCAAAGGGGAAAAGTGTTTTATGGTCCTCCAGGTTAAAGAGGAGGGAGACCTTCCAGCGTGTTATCAGCATTCAGTTCAAAAGCCAGCATCTCTGATGGTATGGGGGTGCATAAGTGCATACGGTATGGGTAGCTAGCATGTTTTGGAAGGCACTATGAATGCTGAAAGGTATATAAAGGTTTTAGAGCAACATATGCTCCTCTCCAGGCAACGTCTATTTCAGGAGGACAATGCAAAACCACATTCTGCAGATGTTACAACAGCATGGCTTCGTTGTAGAAGAGTCCGGGTGCTGAATTGGCCTGCCTGCATTCGAGATCTTGAACCTATAGAGAAAATGTGCCGCACCATTAAACGAAAAATATGTCAAAGATGACCACGAACTCTGCAGCAGCTGGAAACCTCTATCAGGCAAGAATGGGACCAAATTCCAACACCAAAACTCCAGAAACTCATAACCTCGATGCCCAGATGTCTTCAAACTGTTTTGAAAAGAAGAGGAGATGCTACACCATGGTAAACATGCCCACGTCCCAACTATTTTGAGACCTGTAGCTGGCATCAAATTTGAAATGAGCTCATTTTGTGCATAAAATTTTAAAATTTCTCAATTTAAACATTTATTGTGTTCTCTATGTTCTATTGTGAATAAAATATTGTCTCATGTGATTTGAAAGTCTTTTAGTTTTAATTTTATTCAAATTTAAAAAATGTCCCAATATTTCCGGAATTCGGGTTGTGTAAGGAAAGTGTATATCTTAGGTTGAAGTGTGTTATCTGAGATTCTTAATGATTTTAAAGTTTTTGACTTATTTTGACTGAAGAGTTTGACTGATTTTTGCTGTGGTCCACTTTTGTAATTGTTTTACTTGAACTGTTCTCTGATCAGGTTTACCTGTTAATGCCCTGTCCAATCAAATCAGGCCCTCCCAAATATCCTGAGACAGCTCGAGCAGCTGCCCCTGGGGTAAAATATCAACCCCGTCCCCTTTTATGATGCCCCCTGTGTTGCTCAGTGACTACTGTCTTGCATGTATAAACATGCTGATAACTGTAAACTCAATTATGTAGATAACCCCAGAAATTACAGAGCTAATCCATATATAACCAGACAAAATAATCCGTGGAATTAAAGAGATAATTTATCTAATAAAGCAGCTCTTGTGTTTGAAGACTCTAATACACTGAACCTGAGCTTTTGTGGCACTTAGCAGAAGCATTTTAATTACAGACATGCTGAGTAAGTTCGTTTGTGTTAAGAACTTGCTTCCTCCAGAGGACTACAGTACTAAACTCTGACTGCTTTACTGTTTAGCCTGTAATGTAAATAATATTTAACTTGCTAAATTGTTTAATCCATATCATTTACCTAAGACTTTGATGAAATTATTTTTGTTTTGTATACCTTGATTATAATGACACCATAAACTAATTAATGGATTAAAAAAATCAAAGGCTGTGTTCGAAATCGCACACTCTTTGAGTCTGAGTAGGTACTTCTTTTGAATAAGCAATTAAGTGAAGTGACATGTGACCAAGTATGGTGACCCATACTCAGAATTTGTGCTCTGCATTTAACCCATCCAAGTGCACACACACAGTAGTGAACAACACACTGTCATGTGTGTTGTCATTGTCATGTGCCCTAGCAGTGTCAGTCAACCCGCAACCTTCGGGTTACAAGTCCAACTCTCTATCAATTAGGCCACGACTGCCCCCCAATTGCTTCACAAATTAGCACATTAGCCATATTGTCATTGTCATGTGCCCTAGCAGTGTCAGTAATTTGGGTACATTTCACCTACTGTTTTATGAATATTATGAATTCAAACATTCTACTCTTTTCACATACTAATTAGATTACTATATATTATAGACGTATGCGATTTCAAATGCAGCCAAAAAAAATTTGTTGTTGTTTTTGATCTTTGTTTTTTTGTTCCTGTCTGTCCAGACCTCAGCCAATCAGAAGGCTCAGGAGGTCACTTGCTGGTTGGATCAGGCCTATCAAGAGCTGATAGAGGGGTGGGACTCCACTGAAGGAGAGAGCTATGCTGAGAGATACCAAGTAAGACCTGAATTCTTATATTGATATAGTCTTATTTGAATGAATACAGTCCATACTGCAGAATGAAACAAGATGCACAAGTTATTCTGGGAAATACATTATTGAATTTGAGCTAAGAACATTATTTATAGATTTTTTGATTGCTTAATTGATTGATTTATCAGCAAATTATGTGAAATATTATTTTATATTTTATAATATATATTTTATTTGTATAATATATATATTTTATAATATATATTTTATTTTTGAATTAGTGCTGTCAAACGATTAATCGCATCCAAAATAAAAGTTTTTGTTTACGTAATATATGTGTGTACTGTGTATATTTATTATGTATATATAAATACACACTCATACAATATATATTTTGAAAATATGTACATGTATTTACATTTTATATATATATATATATATATATATATATATATATATATATATATATATAATTAATATAATTTATATAATTTATATTATATATATATATATATATATATAAATATATTTAATATTCAAATATAACATATTTTTCTTAAATATATACATGCATGTGTGTATATTTATGTATACATTATAAATATACACAGTACACAAACATATATTATGTAAACAAAAACTTTTATTTTGGATGCGATTAATTGTTTGACAGCACTAATTTTAATCTATTGACTGTGTTGAGATACTGAGTAATAATATCCTGGCAATAAAATGAATACATTTGCAGATTTTTTGCATTAATGTTTTATTTACTTGTGTTTCAGGTCTTCCACACCTTCATTGTATCCTTTAACGAGCAGCGGCGGCCTGTAATGCCGTTACTAACAGCGATGAAGAGGACTCCTCATCTCAGTGCTGAGCAGAATGCTCTTAGACGAGCCTGGGATGCTCTCGCTGAGAAGGTCACTGCATCACAGAAACTTTCTCTGTTGTGTTACTTGTTTGATATTTGATGGGTTTTGAGTATTCGACTGTATGTTGAGATTCATCAGACACAATAGAAAAACAGAAAAATAACATGTTTGAATGGACGTCATCTAAATAGAAAGTGTATAGAAATTCTTACAGTAGAAGTCTTATGCTAATTTATGTCTATGTGTAGCTACGCGAGTATAAAACAGAGCTGGACCTGAGCCTTCCATCCCCACTGGACACTGTAGGCCGCTGGTTATTGCGTATTGAAGAGGTTTTATCTGCTGAAGAGGGTGAGCCAATAGATCACACCCGAGCCGCAGAGGAGGCGCGGGAGAAACTTGAGCTACTAAAGGTTTGACTAACTTCCTTCCTTTTATGATGGCTATAGAGCTGTTCAGTCATGAAAATGTAAGTAATGTCATATTTCTGCCTGTCTTGTTTATCTGCAGGTGTGTTTGGAGGAGATGCCACATCATATCAAGAGGTTTAATATGTTTCAAAACACAAATGAGTTTGGAGAGGCTCTGGTGCCAGCAGACAAGATGGAAGAGATGAAGAGAAGGTGAGTTTGATTGCTTAATCAGACAGGAGTCATATGGCAAATGAAACAGCATCACTTTTAATTGCAGTATTGCTGTTCTTGTTTCATGAAATGCATTAAACTATTTCATATTTTTGTGTATGTGTCCATTTTCCAGGTTCACCAGTGTCCGTGTAACAGCTAAATATCATGGTATTAAGCTGGAGTACCGTGAGCACAGACACACTGTGTTAGACCTGCTGAATCAACTGAACATTAAACTGCGATCTTGGAAAAGAGCCTACATTTCCCAGGAGGCTGTTCGTGTGCTAATGCAGGACTGGAATGTGAGTGAGAATTTTAATGAAGTCAAATAAAGTGACAGAATTTTAAAAAAATATATTTGCTGCTGGGCATTGCTTGGCAATTAAAATGAAATATTAAACTCTGAAATTATGGATGCCTTATACTTTGATCACAATGAATGTTTTTAGGAGACTGTGAATAAACAGGAACTGACTTCTTTGCTGGATGGAGCCCTCCATAGACTCAAACTAATCGCCAACAAATACACCAGCAAGGCTGCCTTGGGTAATACAAAGGAACTGTGTATGCATGCTCTTAAATGACCATAAAAATAATAAAAAAGTATGAAATAAAATAAAAAACTGGGTAACACTTTAGAATAATGATCCATTGTTAACAAGTAACTATGCATGAAGTAATAGGCAGTACTACATTAACACTTAACTTAATACTATTATCTAATAGAGAAGCAAGATTAACTAAGCAGTAAGCAGTAGCAAATTTAGGACAAAAATAGTTCCTTATTAGATATGTGATAATTATCACATATCTAATAAACAGAGAACATCCATCCTTTGGTAAAAGTAGTAGTCACAATTTCAACCTGTAGCCGACTTATTTGGGAAATATCATATTCCTAAATTAGTTTCCACAAGGAACCCAGTTGTTCAGTTTTAAGACGTTACTGTTGTGATTAGTAATTAATTGGTTATTCTTTATTAATTGGTCATAGTTCGCAAGTAGTTCTCCATGAGGATATTTTTATTTAATAATTATCACATATCTAATAAGGAACTACCTTTGTCCTAAATTTGCTACTGCTTAGTTAATCTTGCTTCTCTATTAGATAACATACTTGGCCAATAAAGCTCATTGTGATTCTGATTCTGATAATAGTATTAAGTTAAGTGTTAATGTAGTACTACCTATTACTTCCTGCATAGTTACTTGTTAACAACAGACCATTATTCTAAAGTGTTACCAAAAACTGAAGGAAGAACTGTAAAACTGTACATCCTATGCACTTTTTTGTGAAAATTGTTATTATTGACATTCTGATGTCTGATTCAGCTGGAGACTCGACTCAGGTAAATCGTCAGGTGGCTGATCTGGAAACAGATGTGATAGCGACTCTGGAGGGTGTAAGGATGGTGAGGGGAACTATGGGACGTGTGTTGGCAGCATGGGACTCTTACAGTGATATCTACACCTCAATGCGAGCATGGCTGGAGCAGGGTCCACATGCCCAGCGACACGGACAGAGTACAGAGGTGAACAAATGCGTGCATAAAGAGAACTTTTAATTGACTTTGTTGCTCTCAATCCATGTACTGGGTAGACAAAGCTCAAATACTTTTAAGGCTGTTGATGGTTTTTTTGGGGGGGGTTTTGGTATGTAAACATGCCTCTCCCATTGATTTCCTAGGTGACATTATCAGTTATGTCAGAGTGGAATTCCCGCCAAGCTCACCTGAATGAGGTGGCCAACTACTTGACAGAGGTCACAGACCCACAGACAAGCCGTGCTATTTCAGATGAACTTTGCAAGATAAATCTGCTCTGGGCTGACTTTGCCAAAACAGCCCAGTTTGTAAGTTACCCATCATGTTCAAATTTGAATACTCTATGTGCAACCTTAATCATGAAATAAAGTACTAAAAAATGTGTGCTTATCTTGAATAGGACCAATACATTGGTGTGCCTTTTGTAGTATTTTGAGGCAAGTTGTATATTTCAGTCTTTTGCTGAGGAGCCCAGTGCTGGCCCATCCAGTCCTCAGACAGTTCAGTCTCTGATTAGGGAGGCCACTCAGTTACTGAAAGAACCTGTGGAGGTCGTTTCTGGATCCCTACGTACTTATACAAAGAGACTACAGGTATAGAGTGTGTGCATATACTGTACACTTGCGCACACACTCCCACATGCATAAAAACACACAATATATACTTCATATCTGGGGGTGGGGGTTGGGGGGCTTGCTTTGGTGTTTGAGGTGCGGCATGTACTAAATGGGTTGTAATGGGGTGGGCCACACTTTGTGAACTCAATCTAATTTGAGCTCTTCCCCTGAAGCCCTCATCCCATTCCCCTTTTTTCCAAACCTCATGTGAACCAAGACCGGGGGTTTCTAGTCGTGGCCTAATGGATAGAGAGTTGGACTTGTAACCCGAAGGTTGTGGGTTCGAATCTCAGGTCCGGCAGGGATTGTAGGTGGGGGAGTGAATAACCAACACTCTCTCCACCCTCAATACCACGACTGAGGTGAGACCCTTGAGCAAGGCACCGAACCCCCAACTGCTCCCCGGGCGCCGCAGCGTTGGCTGCCCACTGCTCCGGGTGTATGTTCACTACTGTGTGTACACTTGGATGGGTTAAATGCAGAGCACACATTTCACTGCTGGTTATACTCTGTATAATTGTGTATGTGACAAATAAAAACAAATTATAATTAATTATATTCCCTGATTTTTATTATAGATATTTGTGATGTTGTTGCTTTGTTTTTTGTTTTCTAAATTAAGGAATAGACTAAGTAGGATTTAGCTTAAAATAGTTTTTTCTCACAGCTTATGATGAAGAAAATAAAGGATGTGGATCTAGAAGCCCTCTCGCCGTCTCTTGACTGCTCTCCAGAAACCCTGAGCAAACTTCAACAAGCCATTCCTGAAGTAAGCAACCACATTGCTTTGTTTGGCCTTTTAGGTCTTCTTGTGCTTACTTTTCTTGCCTTCATGTATACAATCAAATTAGTGATCATATTAGTGTATCATATTAGCAAAATATAACATTTTTAAATGTTTATCTAACACAAATCTTTACTGATGTCTGTATGCATTTCTGTATTTTCTTTCTGTGTTTTGTTTGTGTGTGTGTGTGTATATCTAGGTCCTGCAAACACTTTGTGAGGCTGAACAGGTGTGTGATGAGCTGCGCGTGAGTGTGAGTGGGTTGGACGGGCGTCTAGCTGAACTGTTACACTGGGAGATGGAAGCCAGAGAGCTGTATCAGCTACTAAAGGAGGAAACGTACAGGCAGAAGAGAGGACAAGATCCCAGAGCACGGGTGAGTATACAAGCACCACAAAATAGTCATACATCTCCTTCCTTAAGTGATTTGGTGTAAATTACTTGTTCTCTCTTTTCCTGTAGCTGTTGATATCAAGGGGTTTACAGTTAGAGGGTCAGGTTGTTATGGAGGAGCAGGATCTGCAGATGATGGTCATGACTAATCAAAAGACTTCACCACTGCAGTATCTCATCGCATCCACCATGCAGGACAGAGTCCGCACTGCTGTTGAAAAGTCACAGGTCTGTCCTCTGCTTTTTAGATTTACGACACCTCAGAATGCTGTCAGCATGATTGCATTTATAAAATTATTTGAAATTAATTAATTCAAAAAAGATAATCTATAAACCTGAACCAGCTCTTTCGGTCATTATCAGTTATGCCATAAATTATGTTTTCTGTTATTTTCCTACAATGTCTAGGAGCCTAGGTAACCTTGTTTCAGAATTGTATGCAAATGCATTATGATTTAGAAATTTTGCTAAATCTCAACAGGAGGCCGTTGGGATGCTTAGCTCTTTGGGGGCTTGTAGAGACCGAAGCCCTGTTAGAGACCAGCCCCCTTCCAAGATCTTTGTCCAATATCAGGAAACAGAGGAAGAGTCCCAAAAACCCTCTTTCCAGCCTGTCTCTCCATCAGGAGCCCCTGGCCAAACAGAACCTCAGCCTGCAGTCAGGGCCAAAGTCCCAAAACAGTCTCAAATACTCTCAGAGGTATCTTCTCAAGCAGTTGACCTCAAGACCCGGCAATGTAGTCAGCCTGTGCCAATGATTGTTGTGCAAGCGTATGAAGAGGAGAAAAGTAGTCCACAACCACAAATTCATCCCTCTGTGCAAGTGAAAGCCTCTCAGTCCATTGAAGTTAAGTCAGAGAAAGTTGTCCGTGCTCAAACAAAAATCGACATAGAGCATCATGTAGAAAGCCAGCAATCTTTACCACAGTCTGTGACACAACAACAGACAGAAAAAGGTCCAGTAGCTAGCCAACCCTCACAGAACCTACAACAAGCAGAGTCACAAGTACATAATAAACAACAATTAGCAACACAACCGCATGTGTATATTCATCAACAAGAGAAAACTCAGCTTGCAAAACAGCAGGAGGTTCAACCACAAGTATCAATCCAGTCACAGTTTCAGGGCCATCTAGAAACACAAACACAGCATGCTCCAAAGCAGCAGAGGAAAGTAAAGAAGTCCCAGGCGCATCTGCAGAACAGACCTTGGCTTCAACAGAGGAGTCAACTGGAAAATGTTAACCAAACAACAATGCCACAGTTGGTCCCACAATCTCAGTCAGAGCCTAAGGACAAATGTCAAATAAGTTCTCAAGCACCACCACAGTATATAGTAGCTATTAGCTCACCTGAAGCACAGGGAGCTGCTCAAGGCACAGCACAATCAAAAAACATTGTTGAGAGTGATGAGAAACACCTGAAGCCAGCTCAGTCTGTTGCACAAGAGAAACCTCTTGTAAAAACACAAAACCTACCTCAAGCTGTGCCAGAAGTTCCAGCACAACCAGTGACTCAAAAACAACACCAACAGCCAGTGACTGTTCCGATTCATCAACAGGTATTTCCCCAACCTCAGCCCTTTTTATCAACTCAAGATCAAACAACTACACAACAAACACAAGCTACTGCACCCATTAAGCAACAAAAGCAACCTCAAACACCACAGCAACCTCAAGTGATGATCCCTAAACAGGTACAATCTCAATCCATGTCTCCCATGCAACCACAGGTTATGGCCCAATGGCAGCCTCATCAGACTATTGCTCAGCCTCATCCTGCAGTGCCACGACCACAAAGATATCCAGTGGCCCAAACAATGCCCCAAATGCCAGTCCAACAGTACCCAACATCTCCCATTCAACCACAAATAACAATGCAGAGACATCAGTCCCAGCAACCCACAATGTGTAATCTGACTGTAATTTCCCCTCAACCCAAAGGTGCATCCCCCATACAACCCAGAATCATCTCTATGCCTCGACCCCAGATATCTATTCAATCTCAAAACCAAACTCCGGTCAAAGCACAGGGAAGTGCACCACGTATGATTCAACTTCAGGGGCAACCCCAGTGGGGTCAACCAGGTGATCTCACCCAAACGTACCCCAGAGTGCAAGGACCAATTTCTGTTGCTGCCCAGATGCAGCCTCTGGCCCATTTCCAAACTCATTCCCAACCTCAAAGTATCTCTCCAACTCAACCTCAGCAGTGGTCACCAATAAGACCAGTGACCCAGACGTACCCCACTGTCCAAATTCCAGGTCAGATAGTCCAACCTCAACCTCAAATGGCAGGTTACCCTAAAATCCAGCCACAATCACAGCCTCAGCAGTGGCCCTCTGCTAGACCTGAATCACCTTGGGGTCAATCACTGATAAGACCCCAAGGTCCAGCTCAGCATATAGTTCCCTCTCAGCAATGGAGGCCTGTCAGTCCAGTATACCCAAGGCCTGAAACCCAAGGGCCCAAGGAACCACATCCTCAGTCCCAATATCAAGCTCTACCAAGGCCAGCAATCCCTCAATGTCAGTGGAGTCCAGTCCGGCCAGAAAATCAGTTTAAAGTTTCTTCCCAGACTATGTTCCATGGTGCTCCCCAGCCAGTAGCTCCATGGAATCAACCACCTGCACAAGCTCCCATAAGACCTCAGAGTCAACAACAGCCTCAGCAAAGTCAGCAAAAGTGGAGTTCATCCAAGACAGAGGCCCCATCTGCAACCCTCATACAAAGCCAAGTTGCCCAGGCAGAGCTTCAGTCCCAAGATCTGACAAACCCACAGTTACCAATACAGGAACCACCCCAACAGCAGTCAGCTCCTCGGGTTAAGCAGCCAGCACTTGCCCAGGCTCCCCCTCAAGCCTACACTGAGGCTTATATAAAGGCACAGGCCCTGGTTAGGGATAGATTTGAGGAAGCCAAGCACTGTCTTCAAGAACACATTATAGAAGCTATCAATGTATTCAAGGACAAGAGAATGACGGACGAACAGGCATCAGTTAAGGAGGTTTGTCCTTTTTAGACATGAGTTAGTTTGCTTGTTTTTTGGCTCTTTGCAACAGATCCCAATATCATTAAACTATATTGTTGTGTCTGAATGTATTATAAGAGATTATGGTTAATTTTCCCAAGTGTCTGTGTTGGGTTTTTTTTTTTTTTTAGGAGACGCTTCGGACTCTTGACCCTGAACTTCTTGAAGAGTTCTTGAGGGCTGCAGAAGGGATGGAAGCTTTCTGCACCCCATCTGAACTTAGAGACATGGAGTTTTTCACACAATCTGTTAGAACACAGTGGAAGGTATTGGTATAGTAATATTAGTGCTAGTTTGTCTATATCTGCAGTGTGACTTTAATGTTAACCATTTTTATTTTTGATACTAACTGAAATGCTCTACACTGTATTAAACTGATTGTATGTGAAGTTACAAATATTAAGAGGTTGTGTGCTTGCTATTGTGTTTTTTTATTTTTTATTAATATATTTAGGATGTTCGAGTGCAAATATCAGAATTTTTGAAGCAACTCAGATTTGAGTTAACCCGCCTGCATTTTAACCGTATGTCTGAGACATGTGAGATACACTTTAAGAAGGAAAAACTCAACCATAGGCCTGAATCAATATCAGAATTCAAAAGAAGTTACAGCTACCCTGACCACGGAGCATGAACAGACATGTGAACAAATGGGTGTGGGAATGAATTTCTCTTAGCTATATTTTATTTCTTCCTCTGTTTTCTAAATTAAACATTTGCTTTTGGGCTCCATTAATCCCTTAATTTCTTGCTCTAGTCTTTCTTCTTAACCCCATCACTTGCTTGGCACATGACTTTACACAACTTTATTTTTATTTTGCATGTTGCAAATGAAAATGAAAAATACTGCAAAGTAAAACAACAGTGCAAAGTAAATAAATTACAGTAGCATTAAATAGTAACAGTAAATAAAACGATAAATGATAAGATTAAAATATGAGTAAAATAACAAAAAGAAAAAAACATATCTGCAGGTTTAGTTTTTTTCTTTCTCTCTTCCTGCAGGCTTGTTTGTCTGCAGAGGGCAGTCTAGCAGAGGCAGGACAGCAGCTAGAAGCTCTGAAGGAGTTGTGTGATACCCTGAGCCCTGAGGACGCACACAGGCTCGCACAAGCCCAACTCAGAGAATGTGAGAGACGGCTTGCTGCCATCCAGCGGCAGTTCAGTGGAGACACAGATACACCTCCTTCAGACACTAGGTAACAGAAAGAGGAAGAGCCTCTCTCATATCACTTAATTTTAACCATTTAATAAAACCATTTATAAATTCAAGTAATTTATTTTCAATGTCTAATAGTTTACAAACAGCGCAAACAAAAGAACCACCCAATCAAAAAGCACCAACAGTCCCACCACCACCTGAGAAACCCAAAGAGGTTATTGTTTCAGAGGTACAAATATATGATCATTTTTATAGAACTTATGTTTGTATTATTTTATCTAAAAATCTTTGGTACATTTTCTTTTAGGCTATTACACCAGTTAGCCCCCAGCGACCGAGAACTGTGGAGAAGAGAGAGATAGTGAAACAAACAAGCACAGAAGAGGACAGGTATGGATATAAAAAGAGGAATTTCTGTATAAGATTGTATGTGATATTCTTTCAAAATCGTATGGTTTACATCTTTTTCTTGGACTGCTCAGGTACCGCAGCTCCAGATTTGCATTACAGGCTCAGCTAAACAGAAATGAGCAGTGCATGCTTGGAGATCGTACCTCAGAATCAGTCACTCCCACAGACCTGCAGAAACGACTGAGAGAGTTAAAGGTAATGCACAGTGTTTTAAAGTTAGCCATTTGATATTATTATGCATTTTCAAATGACAATTTAAAATTAATTTTTTTTTGGCTGTGTTTAAGTCTCTGTGGGACGAGACAGAGTCTCTGTGGAAGGAGTATGAAGCGCTGTGTATGCAATGTGTTCAGTACAACGAACGAGCTTTTGAGCAGGACCGTATGGAGCTCACTGTCAGGTGGAGAGAGCAGAGGTCCCAGTTACAGGGCAGGTATGACCATGTCAGACATGATATTACACTGACTTTCAGAGCAGTATAAGCTTTAATGTGTATTTAAAACTACCTGATATTAATATTCAGATAAAAGCATATTACTATTGCTATTATTCACTTTCACCCTGTGCCACCCAAATAATCATATGATCTGCTCAAATCCTGAGAAAATATCCTGTAGCAAGACTGTGTGTGTGTGTGTGTGTGTGTGTTTGTGTGTTTGTGTGTGTATTTGTGTATGTGTGTGTGTGTGTGTGTGTATATGTGTGTGTGTGTGTGTGTGTGTGTGCATGTTTATGTGGTTTATGAGGACACAAATTTGTATAATGACATGGGTATGACAGAGGTATTACAATATGAAGGTGGTTTATGAGGACACTGCAATAATGTCCCCGTTATTCAAAAGGCTTAAAAAACATACAAAATTGTATTCTGTGTCAAGTCTCCTGTGAGGGCTAAGTTTAGGTGTAGGGTTGGTGTAGGGCAATAGCACACACAGTTTGTTCAGTATAAAAACCGTTACGCCTATGGAGAGTCCCCATAAACCACAAAAACCAACATGTGTGTGTGTGTGTGTGTGTGTGTGAGAGTTTCTTTCTTGTGTTGTTAAATAAGTCTATGCATTCTGTCAGGGTGGATTCACTGGGAGCAGCACTTGAGCTCATGGACTCTATTAAGCTGAAGATCTCTGAGATTTCTGAAAGGATGCACAATTTCATCAAAGAACCCAAAGACATTAAGGGATATACACTAGCTAACCCTGCAATTTTGAGAGATGTGAAGGTGAGAGATATTTATTTGTATTAACTAAAAAAACATATTCATAGTTAACATTCAGAATGGAGACACAAATGCCATTTTATTTTATTTTGTTAATATAATATAATAATGTAATATAATATAATATAATAACTGAGAGACAAGAATGTTTGATGTACTGCATTCAGTGGTAATTTCTCTTCATGTTAAACTTAGCTCTTTGCCTTCATTCCATTTTTTATCTAAATATCTACCTCTCTCCCTTATTTTCAGGACTTAGATGAAAGTATCCAGACAGAGATGGATCGTCTGTCTCGATTCGACTCTGAGCCCAGTCATCTAGACCTGCGTGACCGATCACCGCTGACCCAGGTGGTTCTGAACCACAGATCCAGCCTGGACCAACTCAGGCAACAGGTGCGCAAGAGCGACGCCGCTGCCCGTGCCCTCGACCGCTTCCTCATGTCCCTGCGCACCGTGGAGCTCGATGTCTCTTCTGTGCAAAGTGCCCCCAGCAATGATGCTGTTGTACTGCAGGACAGCAGATCCAAGCTAGCACTAATCAGAAAGGGAGTCAGCAGCCTCAAGGATAAGGCTCCACAGCTGGACCAGCTCTTGGGAGGAGCACAGCTCGAAGTGACCCAGGACGGGAGCCCTGTTTCCTGTCTGGACATGGTGGGGGTACTGGTTCACAGGGTGGAAGAGGCAGACGATCGACTGATGATTCGACAGAATGAGCTCCAGAATGAACAGCAGAACCAGAGCCTCGGCCTGAGGAGGAAGACTATCCAGGCAGAGTTAAGGAAGGTGCTGGCGGCAGCAGAAAAACAGGGTCTAAAGGATCCCACTATGCCAGCTGTGCAACATCGGTAATGATCTTTGTTCCCTATAGATCTCATGATACAGATGCTTTAGACTTAGAAATGTCTTTATTTGGGCTTAATTTCAATTTAAGTTAATTAAGATTAATTTGATTGACTAATCAACATATGATATAATTAATTTATAGAATATCCAAGATTGTTTTTTCTATACAACAAAAGTTGACTTACAGGTGCATCTCAGTAAATTAGAAGGTCGTGGAAAAGTTATTTTTTTCTTGTATGTTATTTCAAAAAGTGAAACTTTCATATATTTTAGATTCATTGCATGTAAAGTAAAACATTTCGTTTTAATTTCGAGTGGTTTTTTGTTTTAATTTTGATGATTAGAGCTTACAGCTGATGAAAGTCAAAAATCAGTATCTCAAAATATTAGAATATTTACATTTGAGTTTCAATTAATGACCATTACTACAGTATAAATTCCGGGTATCTCTTGTTCTTTGAAACCACAATAATGGAGAAGACTGCTGACTTGGCAATGATCCAGAAGACGAACATTGACGCCCTCCACAAAGAGGGTAAGTCACAGAGGGTCATTACTAAAAGGTGTAGCTGTTTACAGAGTGCTGTATCAAAGCATATTAAATCCCAAGTTGACTGGAAGGAAGAATTTGGGTAGGAAAAGGTGCACAAGCAACAGGGATGACTGCAAGCTTGAGAATACTGTCAAGCAAAGCTGACTCAAACACTTGTGAGAGCTTCACAAGGAGTGGACTGAAGCTGGAGTCAGTGCATCAAGAGTCACCACGCTCGGACGTCTTCGGGTAAAGGGCTACCAAGCCACTTCTGAAATAGAGACAACTTCAGAAGAGTCTTACCTGGGCTGTAGAGAAAAAGAACTGGACTGTTGCTCATTGGTCCAAAGTCCTCTTTTCAAATGAAAGTAAATTTTGCATTTCATTTGGAAATCAAGGTCCCAGAGTCTGGCGGAAGAGTGGAGAGGCACTGAATCCATGTTGCTTGAAGTCCAGTGTGACGTTTCCACAGTCAGTGATGATTTGTGGTGCCATCATGTCATCTGCTGGTGTTGGTCCACTGTGTTTTCTGAAGTTCACAGTCAACGCAGCCATCTACCAGGACATTTTAAAGCACTTCATGCTTCCTTCTAGAGGGCTGCATTGGGTTTGGGCTCCCGCAGGACCCGATGCTAATCTTGCGGGAGCGTGTGGTTTTACCTTTTCTGCGGGCGGGCATGTTTACATGACAAAAGCAAAGCAAGGCAAGTCAGACATCTGGAAAAAAAATTCAATTGTCACGGAAAAAAATGGGAAAGAATTAAATTTCGTTAGTTGCGATAAATGTGCAAAAGTGTTCGTTTATAACAGACATAAACCTGGCACCTCTGCCCTGAGGCGACATACCTGCACAGTTCTCTCTGGTCAAAGCAAGCTCTCATTCCCCAATACAGCACTTCCTGCTCACGTTAAGCAAGAAACTACAGAAAAATGTGTTGCACTTTGCTGTAAAGATATCAGACCATTTGACTTTCTTGCCGGGAAAGGCTTTGTTGACATTGTTCGCGGGAGCGGGCGGGAGTGGACACAAACATTGAGGGTGCGGGCGGGAGTGGAACTCGCAGGTTGCGGGAGCGGGCGGTTTAAGAAAACAGTCCCGCACAGGGCTCTACTTCCTTCTGCTGACAAGCTTTATGGAGATACTGATTTCATTTTCCAGCAGGACTTGGCACCTGCCCACACTGCCAAAGGTACCAAAAGCTGGTTCAATGACCATGGTGTTACTGTGCTTGTTTGGCTTGAACTCGCCTGACCTGAACCCCATAGAGAATCTATGGGGTATTGTCAAGAGGAAGATGAGAGACACCAGTCCCAACAATGCAGATGACCTGAAGGCCGCTATCAAAGCAACCTGGACTTCCATACCACCTCAGCAGTGCCACAAACTGATCAACTCCATGCCACGCCGAATTGAGGCAGTAATTAAAGCAAAAGGAGCCCCTACTAAGTATTGAGTACATATACAGTAAATGAACATACTTTCCAGAAGGCCAACAATTCACTAAAAAATGTTTTTTTTTTTTATTGGTCTTATGAAGTATTCTAATTTGTTGAGATATTGAATTGGTGGGTTTTTGTTAAATGTGAGCCTAAATCATCACAATTAAAAGAACCAAAGACTTAAACTACTTCAGTCTGTGTGCATTGAATTTATTTAATACACAAGTTTCACAATTTGAGTTAAATTACTGAAATAAATTAACTTTTCCACGACATTCTAATTTATTGAGATGCACCTGTACAGTAACTGCCAATGTCAAGCTCCAAAAAAATGGTATGCTATGTCTGTGTGTTCTCCTTCACTCTGTGTTTAACACTGTGTTTGCATCTATGTTAAGGATGCGAGCACTGTCCGATCTGGAATCGCAACTGAATTCTCTTCGCCCTGAATACCAAAGCATCAAGAAGGCTCTGTCTGAAGTCTCTCCACAAAAAGAGCACCCTCAACCAGCAAATGAAGAGCTTGACTTCCTTTGGGAAGAGACTGAAAGAGCTGTATCTGACAGGTGGTTTCTAGCCCTAAGTTGATATTTACTTTGATTTAATTCACCTATTTTTCTTTCGTAAAGGGTTCATTCCCCCAAAATGAAAAATCTGTCCTCATTTATTCACCCTCAAGTTGTTCCAAACCTGTACTGATTTCTTTCTTCTGCTGAATGCAAAGGTGTTTTGAAGAATGTGGCTAACCAAACAGTTGCTGGACCCAAATGACTTCCATAGTATCGAAAAAAACACTATGAAAGTCGATGGGGACCAGAAACTGTTTGGTTACCCACATTCAGAAGGAAATTCAAGTATGATTGACAGAAACCCAGAGTGTTATTCTGTGTATGTGTATGTTTGACAGACAAGAGCAGTGCACTGTTCTTAAGGAACTCCTGAAGAAATTTCAGAACTGTCGCAGTTACCTGGGCAACACTCTCCAGAGGGCGGAGCAAACAATCAATGAGCAGGCTTCATACATGGGCAAAGACAATCTACAGCGACTCCTTGCAAAAGTATGTCAACTTCAGACTAATCACAATACATACTAATGTTATAATTGCTCATTGTAATTTACCAACAGGTTTCTTTACAGAAAGGTTTTTTTATACTGGATTTTCACCATCAGGGGTCAGTCATTACTCAGATATTACAAGTCAGACGCAGATGCACAATAGAGCACAGTGTGAAGCAGTCTCATTTTAAATTCATCCTGTAATTGAATTTTGTATCCGCTTCCTCTGCATGTACAGAAAGGGCTTCACATTTATTACTCTCAAAGAGGCTTCTATTTCCATTTTTGTTCTGTCAAATCAGTGACAATGTTCGATTAATCTTAATTAATTTTAATTTTTGATTAAATTTTTATATTTAGTCAGATCCTCCATGCAGTATATTTATTTGCAGAGTTATGATGAATAAAACTGTTGTTAATTTATTATATTTGTGTAGTCTACATGTATGTACCAAAAGTAGTAATAAGTTCTCATGTTAAAAGGCAGGATTAAAAAATGTCTAGTCTATCTAGTAAGAGTAGCTTAGATCTTAGACTACCACCACCATAGTCTTTTTTTTTTCTTCCTATTTTATCTCATAAATGTTTCTATTTCTAATAATGTTTCTGTCTGTATATTGTAGGTCGTTGGTATAAAGGAGGATCTTAATAGCCTCGGACCCAAGATGGAGGAGTTCAGATCTGTGTGTAGACAGTTGCAGTCCCAACTAAAGAAAATTCCTGATTGCTCGGAAACTCCATTTGAGATGGAGGCAGATGCTTTGGTGGACTCATGGCTGGATGTGAGGATATGAAAAACACTGTTCACGTGCATTTTATGTTGATCAGTCATTTTAGTTTCTTAGCAAATCTGTGTGTCTCTCTGGCAGGTGTCAGAGAAGACAGACAGTTACATGGATAACCTGCGTGTGGGCCTGGAGTTGTGGGAGAAACAGCTGGTTCTGGGTGGAGAAGTGGACAGCTGGACTTCTACTAAACTCATTATCTTCTCAGAGTCTCACCCTTTCAGCAGTGAAACGGAGGTTGACAGCATGAAGGTGTGTCTTAAAAATTAATCTGCCTTAAAAGGATCCACAGTGTTCACAGGCACAGAACTGTCATTTTGATTCCATTGGGTCTTTTGTGTGTTTATTAGAATGAGATTCAGTGCCAGGAGGACAACCTTGAACACTTCCACAGGAAGTTACTAGAGATCCAGGAACTACTGCAGAGCAAAGAATCTCCTCTTGAGTTACAGGTAAACGTGCAGCTTATTTTTTTCTGTTTATTAACTTTTTGGACTTTTCTAAATGCTCATTATTCCTAACTTTAAATGCGCACACACACACACTGTCTGTCTTAGGTAATGGAAACCAACCTGAGGAAGAAAATGGAGCAGGTGAAGGAACTGTTCTCCGATTGCACTGAAGTGTTTCAGGAGCTCCTCACAGTTAAAGCTCATGTGATAGAAAAGATTGACACCTACCAATCATCTGTGAAGAATATACGCTCCTCAGTAGACATGATCAGTTCAGAGGATCGCGCAGAACTGGATGCGCATTTACAGGTATGATTAACAGACAGACAGACATGCTTGCATAACATTTTAATATACAGTCCCCTCCATAAGTATTGGAACAGTAAAAACAAAATTGCTCTGTTGCCTGTAGAGTCAAGACATTTGCAAATATGATTAAAAGATGAATATGAGACAAAACTATAGAATGTCACATTTTATTATTAGCCGTTTCAACACATACATGTTTTACCAAATAAAAAGAACAGCACTTTTAGAGGCCATCCCACTCATTGATGTGAGCATAAGTATTGGGACAGTTGAACATAAGGCAGATATAAAAGATTAAAAGCTATTATTTAGTTGCAGATCTCTTGCGCACAATCACAGCAGTGAGTCTGTGACCCTTAGACATCACCAGACTCTTGGTCTCATCCTTTGAAATACTTTTCCCAGCCTTTAATGCAGCCAATTCCAATTGTTGCTTGTTTTGGGGAGTTTCTGCCTTTACTCTCCTCTTCAGCTGGTGAAATTCATGTTCAATTGGATTTAAATCTGTAGATTGACTTGGGCAATCTAAAACATTTTTTTGCCCTTATAAAATACAAGATGGCGCAACTGATGGCAGCTATTGTGCGTTGCTCTCCAGTGTTTCTACTGTTTTTGTTTGTTTTTCCTGTTTTTTGTTTTTCAAATACGATCAGTTTTACCAAGGATGACCTGTTGAACATTTGGCAGAACACACCACAAACTCTTTTACCGGATTTAGATTTTTCGGACGTTTTGCTGGACATTGTAGTTGGCGGAGCCGTAGCTCTGGTCAAACACAGGAGGCGCAGACGGGGGAAACTTCGTCAGCGCGGATTTCGAACAGCGTTGCCTAGCATCCATCTGGCGAATCTCCGCTCTCTACCCAACAAAACGGACAAACTCCTTCTGTTATCCCGGACAAACAAGGATTTTTCTAACTCTGCTGCTCTGTGTTTCACGGAAACCTGGCTAAATGGCTTTTAACACCATCATCACGGACACCCTTCAGAATAAACTAACCCAGCTCTCCGTCCCCACCTCTGTCTGTCAGTGGATCAACAGCTTCCTGACAGACAGACAGCAGTTAGTAAAGCTTGGTAAATTCACATCCGGCACTCGTTTCTTCAGCACTGGAGCTCCTCAGGGCTGCGTACTCTCCCCACTGCTCTTCTCCCTCTACACCAATGACTGCACCTCTAAAGTCCCCTCTCTCAAGCTCCTGAAGTTTGCAGACGACACCACACTGATCGGCCTCATCCAGGACGGTGACGAGTCTGCTTACAGACAGGAGGTTAAGGAGCTGGCTGTCTGGTGCAGTCTTAACAACCTGTAGCTTAATATGCTCAAAACCGTGGAGATGATCATGGACTTCAGGAGAAACCCCCCTGCTCTCCCCCCACTCACCATCATGAACAGCACTGTGACTGCAGTGGAGTCATTTAGATTCCTGGGCACCACCATCTCTCTCAGGGCCTGAAGTGGGATATTCACATAGACTCCATTGTCAGAAAGGCCCAGCAGAGGTTGTACTTCCTTCGCCAGCTGAGGAAGTTCAATCTGCCACAAGAGCTGCTGAAACAGTTCTTCTCCGCCATCATTGAATCCATCCTCTGCACTTTAATAACTGTCTGGTTCAACTCAACTACCAAATCTGACCTCAGAAGACTACGGAGGGTAGTCCGGAATCATTGGTACAACCCAACCCCACTCTCCAAGAACTGTACTTATCCAGAGTGAGTAAAAGGGCTGGTAAAATCACTCTGGACCCCTCACATCCAGCACACTCCCTCTTTGAACTGTTACCGTCTGGTCGACGCTACAGAGCTCTGAGCACCAGAACGCCCAGACACAGGAACAGTTTCTTCCTTCAGGCAATCCATCTCATGAACACTCAACAATAAACGTGGAACACACAACTATAATACATATTCACCACACTCACTTATTTTATTTTTGTTTTCTAATTTCTAATTTGCACATACTTGACCTGTACATACATAGTTGTCTATATTATATATTGTATATTTGTATATTATTCTTTTATTATCTGTGTTCTGTCCTGTTGCTGTCTTTCTGTTGCACTGTGGAGCTTCTGTCACTACAACAAATTCCTTGTATGTGTAAACATACTTGGCCAATAAAGCTCATTCTGATTCTGATTCTGATAAATTCCTTGACTGAACTATCAGGGTGTTTTGGGTCATTGTCCTGATGCAATATGAAGCACTTCCCAATGAATCTGGTGGCATTTTCTTGAATATTGGTAGGCAAGATGGTTTTGTACCCTTCCAAATTCACTCTGCTACTGCCATCATACATTAAGTCATCAGTAAAGTTGAGAGGGCCTGTTCCAGAGGCAGCCATGCATGCCCATGCCATGACACCACCTCCACCATGCTTTACAGATGAGGCTGTATGCTTGGGATCATTTGCAGTTCCCTTTTTTTCTCCTCATTTTTGCTTTCCCATCACTTAGATAAAGGTTCATCTTTGTCTCATCGGCCCATAAACACAGTTCCAAAACTCTTCTGGCTCACCTTTGTGCTTTTTTGCAAACTCTAATCTTGCCTTTCTATTTTTGCTGCTGGTTAGAGGTTTGCATCTTGCTGTGTAGCATCTGTAATTCTGTGTCAAAGTCTCCTGAGGACTGTAGATTGTCAGAGCATCAGCCCAGCTTTCTGGAATTTGTTGGTGATTTTACAGACATGTCTTTTAGGGTTAATTTTCACATCTTTTGTGATTTGTCTGTCAGCAAGTACTGTTGTTTTCTCAGGCGATCAGGTCATTATTGGTTGCTGGTGGTTTCCAAACTCTTGATTTCTCCATGCCCTTTGTTTTTGCTAGAGCTCTAATTGACTACCTCTTTTCTTTTAGCATCCAAATTTCTTGCTTTTCTCTCAGTCAGCTCCCTCGTCTTCATCCTGGTTTGTGTGTGTCATCATCGAATGCAAGATTCAGAATACAGAAGTAATGGATATAACTGATACGACACATTCCCTGCTTTTAATATCTGAAGAATTAATGCAACAGGACACAGCTGATCATTTAGAAAGACCTGTGAGGCAACTGTTCCAATACTCATGCTCACATCAGATAGAGGGATGAAACTCTAAAAGTGCTGAACTTCTTAGCTGGTAAAACATCTATGTGTTGAATCACCCAATAATAAAACGTGACATTCTGTAGTTTTGTCTCATATTCATCTTTTAATCATATTTGTAAATGTCTTGACTCCACAGCCAACAGAGCAATTTTGACTTTACTGTTCCAATACGTTTGGAGGGCACTGTATAACCAATTTTATTTTCTGTTTGTAGGACTTGTGTGAGCAGCTTTTGGACCAGGAGGAGCAGGCTGAAACTTTGCTGAAGGAAATCAATCTCATGTCCAGCATTACTGGACCGCAGGCCTTGGAGGAGCTGACCAATCATAGTAAGCGTCTCAAAGACAGCATTGCTGAAACACGGGAATTGATTCGCCAGAAGAAGGATCAAGGGGAGAAAAGCTTCCTTCAGACTATTAAAGGTCTGAGTAACTGCATTCTGCATTGTGTCATTGCGAAAATTAAACCAGTGGAAAAAGTTATTTTGTATTTTGACCATTTGTCCCATTGGTTCTCTGCAGAAGAGTTTCAGTCGTTTGAGGAATGGTTACAAGATGAGCAGCTCTCTGTGAATGAGTGCTTTGAGAACCCTGAGAGGAAGCAGGATATAGAAACATCCATGCAGAGACTGACAGTGAGTAACAATGAGGTCCCAACCCTATGATTAAGGTTTCCATTGTGGTTTAGGACATTTTGGAAATACTTTTTAGATAAAAAGACTTGTTGTATAATACACTGATTGCAAGGACAGCAATCCAATGGCAAGAGTCACCAGATGATAACAGCCTTATTCAAAAGCATAATTATAGAATTACAGGAAGGGTTCAAATTGAGTTCATCAGTACGGAACAATTTGTGTTTTCTTCAGAGTTTCCTGGCCTCTAAGGAAGGAGAGCAGCGCCTGGCTCAGTTGAAGGAGAGGTTTGAGCAAGGGGGACAGGTAAAGCTCCCAGCTGAGGCTCAAGCTTTGCTCTCCACATGGCATCAGGAACAGGAGGGAGAACTGGCCACACTCAGGGCTCACTGCCAGGGACGCCATAAACAGCTAGATGATATTCTCCAAAACCTCAACAGGTACATGGATGAAGTTCTCATCATGGCTCTATTAATTGTTACTGTTGTTTCATGATTCATTCATGACTTTGTCTTTAGTTTGCATGAGGAACATAACCATTTGAAGGACTGGCTGCAGCAGAGAGAGCAAGTGCCAGAGCAGAGAGAAAAACTGAGGCAAATCCAAGACGATTTTCTTAAAGAAAGGTACCACTCACTATTCAGTGCAAATAAACAGTGCCAGACTTCATTATTGACTAAATTGCAGAAAATCCATATCGCAACTTCAATTTTATTTTTATTAATTCTGCAGTCTTTTATTTTATATAAAACCTACTTAACTCCTACTTTCACCCTTAATCCACAGCGGTCGTGTGGAGGCATTCAATGACTTGTTATCTGCTGTAAGGATGCGTGGCCTGAGGGGAGACCCTCACCTTAGAGACTGCGAGACCCTGATAGACCGATACCACAGCCTGGGGATTCTTTTGGAGAATCAGGCAGAAGTCCACAAGACACTTGATGATCAAATTGAAAGATTCCAAACCAATGTAGAACAGATCAGAGCCTGGATCAGAAATTTAAAGCAAAGACTTGAGTACTTGGGGACAGACACGCCAATGCAGGAAAAAGATGTAAATGCTCAGGTGCGCCCACTAACCCTCATTGTTTGGATTCTTTAGCTGTATTTTAGGGGAACAACTGGTTAAACATCGTAAACTGAAAGAAATTTGTAATATCCTCAGTGAGAGGATTTAGAATACAATTAATTTTCTTAAATTGTTTCTATTTTAAGGCTGTGCTTAATCTAAATTCTGAGGGTGATGCTAAACTCGTGGCTCTGAAAGAAGAGGGTGATACTTTATGTGCTCATGAGATTTTGGAGGACACCAGAAGACAGGAGCTCATTCACACCCTTGGAAACATTGAAGATGAGTGGAAAAGGGTTCTGGATATGGCTCAGCAGCTAAAATATCAAGCAGAACTCCAAGACACTCTCTGTAGAGAACTAGAAGATCTACAAGCCCAGGAAGAGAGCATCCAGTCCTGGGTAAGAGAACAACTGCAAATGCTTCACTCTTTGGGGAAGGACCTTCAGCCACACGAAAAACTTTATAAAGTGCAGGTAAAGACAGAGGGATTTTTAAAATCTAAATATTTTCATGGCTTTTGCATGATTCTAACCCAGATAAAACTGAGTAAAGCTTGCTAGCCGAGCAAATATTGTGTTGGGAGTAATGTCTGTACTGTATATCCTCTAGGCTGTCTTAGACCTGGGTGATGAAGCCGATTCCAGATTGGCCAGTTTACAGAGACAAGGACAACATTTATGTTCTTATAAAGAGCTTGAGAATGAGAGGAGGAGCCACATTGACCAAACCCAGAGAGCAGTAGAGGAGGAGTGGAGGAAAGTGCTACAACTTGCCCAGGAGCTCAAGAACCAGGTCAAGCATGAGGAATCTCTCTATAGAGAGTTACAAACTTTCTGTGATCAAGGAGACAACGCTCGATCCTGGATTAGACATCTCAGAGAAACCCTGGATTGCCTTCCTGTGACATCTTCCATTCAAGAGAGGCTTAATGGAGCTGAGGTAATAGAGAGGAAAATTTAACCCTTAAATGTTTGTACATGAGAGGCTTGGGAAGGGACAGTGAGTGAGCCTAATTTATGATAAACTATAATATTGAAAATGGGGCAAGTTGTCAGGTTCACTCTAAAGGCATACATTCGATTACATCAGACGGCTAAAAATTGTAGCCAACACATCATAAGTATTCAAAATGTGAGGCTACATAAATATGATTTGTACATGAAGTGAAGGGACAGGACTTATTCCTTAGTTAAGAAACAAGGCCGTACTTTCTGGAACAGTAAATATTTATTGAAAACCAATGAAAAAGCTTTGATTGGTTGCATGATTTCATGAAGAATTAAAGCATGACAGAAATTATGGTTTAGATGAATTTCTTGGTTTTGTTTTGTTTATAGGCAGTAGTAGCTCATAGATCTGAGTGGAACTATAAATTTTCTGACCTCAATACGAAGGGAGAGAATCTTTGTTCCTGTGAAGAACTAGATGAGGACAAACGTCAGACAATCCAACACACATTACAAAATGTACAGCAAGAGTGGATGGGAGTTTTGATGCAGGCTCTGGAACTGAAGAAGCAATCAGAACTTGACCAGTCTCTTTCAAAGGACTTTCAGGACCTTCAAGAACAGGAGGAGAGCACTCAATCTTGGCTCAAAGAGCAGCATCTGAAGATCGAATTGCTCCATGAAGAGACTTGGTTACAAGAGAGAATGAATGGAGCTCAGGTAAGAGACAAAGATTCAACCTTCACCAAATATATACTTAAAGAAAACAGTCTGACTTACTCGCTGACATGGTTTGCTTATTCTAGGCCATCCTCAACTCAGAATCAGAGGGGGATTACAAGCTAGCCAACCTGAGGGGGAAAGCAGAGGGTTTGTGCTCTCGAGAAGGCCTGGAGGAGAAAAGAAAACAGGAAATCCAGCTGAACCTGAGATCAATTGAAGAAGAATGGAAGAAGGTCCTGGCAAGTGCTCAAGAATTAAAGAACCAGGCTGAGCTCCAAGATTCTCTTGCAAGGGAGCTTCAAAATGTCTGTGCCCAGGAGGAGAGCACCTGGACCTGGGTGAAGAACCAGAAAGATTGCCTGGACTCACTGGGGAAAAGCACTCATGGTACACAGGAGCAGATTGAGGAAAGACTAAGCAAAGCACAAGTAAGTAAAACAATATGGAGAAAAAGAAGAAATAATTAAATGTCTGTAGTAAAACACTTGGTAACACTTTAGAATAAGGTTCCATTTATTAACATTAGTTAATGTATTAACTAACATGAACAAACAATGAACAATGCATTTATTACACTATTTATTAAACTTTGTTAATGTTAATGAAAATACAGTTGTTCATTGCTTACTCATGTTAGTTCACACTACATTAACTAATGTTAACAAACACAACTTGTGAATTTAATAATGCATCAGTAAATGCTGAAATTAACATTAACTAAGATTAATAAATGCTGTAGAAGTATTGTTCATTCTCAGTTCATGTTTACTAATGTTGTTAACTAATGTTAATAAATGGAACCTTATTGTAAAGTGTTACCAAACACTTATTAGAAGAAGTTAAACTGCATTGCATGATCAAAAATGTGCCGGTCAAGTACTCTCTGTCTTTTAGGCAATTTTAAGTCTGCACTCTGAGGGCAACTCTAAGATTGCAGCCCTGAAACAGACCGTAGACCATCTTTTTTACCATGAAGATCTTGATGAAGATGCAAGACATTCTCTCGTTAAGAAAATGAAAAATGTAGAGGAGGAGTGGAAGACAACACTGCAGCAAGCACAGGAGTTGCATAGGTTTGATATGCAAAAAAATCATATTTATATATATATTCTGACCCCATTTAATTGAATGGACATGGCTTTTTATGTACTGATCAGAGTGCATAATTAAATGCAGTTTTTTTATGTGTTAAAATTATAGCTTTTAGAACTTAAAATGTACACTTCTCATTTTATTTATCCTAAATAATATAAAAAAGAATAGCTTAATTATATTATATTATATTATATGTTATTCCTCATTCTGCAGTCTGCTGAAAAGTGTAGTTGAACGTCTGGTGTCCTGTCGGTGTCAGAAGGAACAGCTTCAGTCTCGTCTGGATCAGGTGAAACAGCAAAGAGCTGGATTGCCACGGCACTTCCCTTGGCCTGGTTTAGGGGATCGAAGGCACACATTGGAGCAAGCCAAGAGTCTGCTAGATCGTACCAGGGCCCTGACCCCATCTCTGTCTGCTGTCCGAGCGCTCGGGAGGGAGATGAGCCAGCTAACCCGTGATTCCAGCTGGATTGATCCATCCTGGGCCACCACAGAGGAGTGCATACCTGAGTTAATCAAAGATCTTACGGTAAGGCTGTATAGGTGTGCTGTTCTAAATATTTCTGACTAATCGTGACTAATAGATAATAGAAACTTGATTTACGTGTATGACATTCTTTTTTTATGTGTGCTTCTGTAGGAGTTTCGCGTAAATCTCGAAGAGGAAATCCGGAGAGAGCGAGTTTGTGCTCAGTTAGTTGATCAGCACACTGTAGCACAGGGTTGGCTGAGAGAGCAAGTCAAAGGTTTCGGTGCTCTGCCCACTGAACGTCATAGGTTACAAAGCTCTATTAACACTCTTAAGGTCTATTTAAATTCTTTGTTTTTATATCAAATCGATTAATGCATTTTTCAGTTTTTCAGAAAACCTGTTAATAAATAAAATGATACATATTTTATTTTAATTTTGTAGGCTCTTCTTCAGACCATAGACAGGGAGAAGAGAGAAATGAAAGAACTGGATGCTGTTAAAGATTCCCTGATGGATCTTTGCACTCCAGAAGGTTGTGAAGCCCTGACCTTAGAGTTCAGCCATCTTCATGACCTCTGTGTGTCCTCAGAGAAAGAGATGAGGGAACGGTTAGCTGTGTGTGAGGCCAGATTGAGTGACATTGACCTCAGGCTTGCTGGCAGGTCACAGATTCTCAGGGAACAAGCAGAGAGTCTCCTAGATGTGCTGCGTGCTCAGGACCACTCTTTAGGATTTCTGGTGGATAGCCAGAATATCAGCCAGCTACAGGAGAACTGGCATAGCTTCAAGGTATTGTGGGAAAATATTAATTAATCTATGTTCAGTTTGTTTGTTCTGAAACTTTAGAGAAAGTCAGGAAATTGAAACCTGACTGTTTTATATTCTCATAGACATGTGAGAGAGCGCTTGAGTCTTTCGAGGGCAAAGTTCATGACCTTGGCCAGGCCCTCCAAATGGTCCCACCAGATGAGGGACCCCCCAGTGATGTCATTTCCATAGTGGACACAGTTACACAACAATATTGCTGGTACATACGGACATGTTACTTTTCAAATAAATCCAATTATCAAGCTGTTTAAAACAAAAATGTCTGTAATAATGTGTTCCTGTATCTGAATCCTGTTTAATCAATTGTACAATTGATAGTATGTTTGCCCATTATAGTAAAATGTTGAATTTATCAGAAGTGCATTATGGAAAATCGTCACTATTTTTTTTCTCAGTCTGCGGTCGAAACTGTTGGAAAAGCAGAATGACTGCGCAGACAGGACTATGCAGTTTGTGAGACAGGCCTTACAAAACATTCAGTCATGGAACCAGACAAATGCAAATCCTCCCTGCAGCTCAGCCACATCCATGCAGGTGTGTTTATATCTTAATTTGCATAAAGTATGTGAGTACACAAAAAAACACTGCACCTGCACCATACTGGTCCATTTGAACGAGTAAAGTTGCTGTTACCTTTTAAACATGCAACATTTTTACTCCTTAGGCTGCAATTGAGGAAGGTTTGAGACTGCGTAAAAGCCTGCAGGTAACGCTGTCCCATAAAGAACTGCTGACGGAATGTCTGGGCCCTGACTTGGCTGGCAAACTTGAAAGAGATGGAACAAAAGCACTAAACAAAGCAGACATTCACACGAGTGACCTTAAACAGGAGCTTAAGGTGAGTATGACTCAATTCTGTGGGATGATGCTTCACATGAGATGTCTAGTGTTTTAAAAAAGATGAGTCTGTGTTTCAGAATGTGGAGAATGTGAAGCAGGAAACTCAGAGGTTGTCACTGGAAGCTCAGATCATCCAGCTGGATTCACAGGTACAATTTCACAAACATACATATTCACATACAAACATATTTCTATACTTTTGTTGTATCTGGCCATTATGTGCAATACTATGTATATATGATAAATACCATTTGTAGGTTTCTGCTGCGACGCCATCAACAAAGGCGTCTGAACAGTCGGAATTTGTTTCTTCTTCATCATTTATCACGGAGAGCTTTGAAATGACAGATGACAGTCAGCAGGCTAAGGTACAGCCATCTGAAAACCTTTACAGCGAGATCCCTCTATGTGTAATCTCAGAAACTACAACTGAAACAGAAATTCACACTGCAAGAAAATCACTACCAACATTAGAGACTGACACTGAACAGATTGATGTCCAAACAACTGTACCATTAACCACAGAGATGCTATCTGAACCAGCAACAGGAGTATATGAATCTGCTCTTCCTACAAGCAGCCATGGTGCAAATGAAACTGAAAGTGAGAATTTAATTTCTATTGCTTTGGAAACAAAGTCTGATAATGATGAGATTGCAGATGAAAAGATGCCCTTTTCCTCATCTGCAACTGTCCACAGCTTGGAAACCACAGTACAAGACACAGACTTGGGATTACACAGCACTGAGAGTCTTAGCACAGAAGGACAAGTAAGGCAGTTGTCTGATGTAGTTGTGAGTTCAGAAACTTTTGCTGATAGAGAGGAGGGTGAGAACATTGAAGCAGTGACTGCAGAGCCAGGTAAAGAGGAAGAGGTCTCATATATTTCACTTTCTCAAGAGGTACCTTGTGGAGAAGGTGTAGCACAAACCAAAAAGGTTACTGCACTCATTTTAGATAGTATAGACACATACTCTCACACACCCACAGATGGTGCTACAGTAAAAGAAGGCTCTGCTAGTGCTCTTTTAAATGAGAAGACACTGGGCAAACAAGATCATGAAACATTGGCCCCTCCAGAAGCTGAAATTTCTGATGTAGCTATAGAACCAATTAGCATCCCATCTTCTCTTAATGAGCAAAGTATGGTGAATGTTTCAGAAATTAGTTCAGCAGTAGAACCAGAACAGTCGCAGCTCATCGATATAGACAATAATGGACAAATGCAAACAACAGCAGCTCCACCTTCTGAAACACAAGGTAGTGAAGATGCTGCTTCCAGAGATATTGGAACATTTTCTTGGAACAATGGACCAAATGCTGCAATTGCTGACAGAGAGAGCAACTGGACTACAAATAATGGTCCGCGTGAAATCCAACGCCGATATATTATTCTAGACTTTCCTGAGGGGGTGGAAATGCAGCGACAGCCTGCTCATGAAGCTACTATTTTCAGGGAACCTACTGAGACACAGATTCAGGGATCAGAACATTCAGTGTCAGAAAGAATGGAAACAGAATGTGATGCTAAAACAGAATCAGAGATCATAGCCAGTACAAACAGACCATTAGAAGCATCTGAACAATCTGAACTGGTTGAAGCAAGCCTAAAACTACCAACAAGGCAAGTTGGAGAAGTCATGCATTTCATTGTAGAAGAAGAGACAAAGAAGACCCCATCAGGTGATAAAATGCAATTCATAGAAGTTGATCCTAAACTTAAACCTCCAATCAAGCAACAAAATGAGGTAGAAACTGAGGTCCAACAAACAAACAAAGTACATGTCTCAACAACAGTAGAGGAGAAACCTGAAGGTGAAGAAGCCATTGACGTCCTTTTGGGAGAAGAGACAAAGACTCAATCAGGTGATAAAGCACGATCCAAAGAAATTGAACCTGAACTGACACCTCCAATCAAGCTCCTGGTTGACTGGGACACTGAGGTACAACCAGAAAGAATTAATGTCTCACCAGAGGAGAAACCTGAAGTTGTAGAAGCCGCAGATGTGATTGTAGAAGAAGAGATGAACAAGACCCCATCAAGTGAAAAATCACAATTCATGGAATCTGAATCTAAAATTACACCACCTGTCAGGAGAAATGACAATAAAACTGATGTCCAGTCAAACAAGGTAAATGTCTCAACACAAAAGGAGAAAGCTGAAGGTGAAGAGGCTGTGGAAGTCACTGTAGAAGAGGAGACAAAGACAACATCATCAGATTATAAAGCACAATCCATAGAAGCTGAACCTGAACTGACACCTTCAATCAAACAACATAATGACCAGAAAACCGAGGTCCAGTTAGAAAAGGTAAATGTATCACCAGAGGAGAAAATTGAATGTGAAGAAGCCTTGCATGTCATCGAGGAACGGAATGACTGGGACACTGAGGTACAGTCTGAAAGAATTAATGTCTCACTGACACCAGAGGGAAAACATGAAGTTGTAGACACCGCAGATGTCATTGTAAAAGAAGAGACAAACAAGACCCCATCAGATGAAAAAGCACATTCCATAGAAGCTGAACCTAAACCAAAACCACCAGTCAGGCGAAGAAACGAAAATAAGTCTGATGTCCAGTCAAACAAGGTAAATATCTCAACAACATCAGAGAAGAAGCCTGAAGGTACAGAGGTTATCACTGTCATTGTAGAAGATGAAATAAAGATGATTCCATCAGATGATAAAGCGCAATCCCTAGAAGCGGAACCTGTATTGACACCACCAGTCAGGCAACAAAATGAGGGTGAAACCGATGTCCAATCAAACCAGGTAAAACTGTCAACAACATCAGAGGAGAAACTTGGGGATACCATGCATATCATTGAGGAGGAAAGGACAAAAAAGACATCAGTTGATAAAATGCAATCCATAGAAGCTGAGCCTAAACCAACGCCACCAGTCAGAAGACGAAATGAGGGTGAAACTGAGGTCCAATTAGATAAGGTGGATATAATACCAACACCTCCCACCAGACGACGTAAAGGTGATAAGTTATCGTTAGATATTGAATCACAGATAGAGGGAGAAGTTCTTCCCACCCCACCAAGCAGAAGACGTAGAGAGAAAATAGGAATTGGGAGGTTTTCACTTGATTTAGAGTCCCAACCCACACCACCAGCAAGACGACGTAAAGAAAAAGATGATAGAAGACTATCACTTGATCTGGAGACCCAACCAACACCACCAGCAAGACGACATAAAGAAAAAGAAGGTAGTAAACTATCACTCTACCTGGAGGCTGAACCCACACCACCAGCAAGACGACGTAAAGAAAAAGAAGGTAGTAAATTATCGCTCAATCTAGAGACTGAACCCACACCACCAGCAAGACGACGTAAAGAAAAAGAAGGTAGTAAATTATCACTCAATCTGGAGACTGAACCCACACCACCAGCAAGACGACGTAAAGAAAAAGAAGGTAGTAAATTATCACTCAATCTGGAGACTGAACCCACACCACCAGCAAGACAATGTAAAGAAAAAGAAGGTAGTAAATTATCGCTCAATCTAGAGACTGAACCCACACCACCAGCAAGACGACGTAAAGAAAAAGAAGGTAGTAAATTATCGCTCAATCTGGAGACTGAACCCACACCACCAGCAAGACGATGTAAGGAAAAAGAAGAAAGTAGATTATCACTTGATCTAGAGATCCAACCCACACCACCAGCAAGACGACGTAAAGAAAAAGAAGATGGTCGATTATCACTCGATCTGGAGACTGAACCCACACCACCAGCAAGACGACGTAAAGAAAAAGAAGATAGTCCATTATCACTTGAACTGGAGACCCAACCAACACCACCAGAAAAACGACGTAAGGAAAAAGAAGATAGTACATTATCACTTGAACTGGAGACCCAACCAACACCACCAGAAAAACGACGTAAGGAAAAAGAAGATAGTCCATTATCACTTGAACTGGAAACCCAACCAACACCACCAGAAAAACGACGTAAGGAAAAAGAAGATAGTACATTATCACTTGAACTGGAGACCCAACCAACACCACCAGAAAAACGACGTAAGGAAAAAGAAGATAGTCCATTATCACTTGAACTGGAAACCCAACCAACACCACCAGAAAAACGACGTAAGGAAAAAGAAGATAGTACATTATCACTTGAACTGGAAACCCAACCAACACCACCAGAAAAACGACGTAAGGAAAAAGAAGATAGTACATTATCACTTGAACTGGAGACCCAACCAACACCACCAGAAAAACGACGTAAGGAAAAAGAAGATAGTACATTATCACTTGAACTGGAAACCCAACCAACACCACCAGAAAAACGACGTAAAGAAAAAGAAGATAGTACATTATCACTTGAACTGGAGACCCAACCAACACCACCAGAAAAACGACGTAAGGAAAAAGAAGATAGTACATTATCACTTGAACTGGAGACCCAACCAACACCACCAGAAAAACGACGTAAGGAAAAAGAAGATAGTACATTATCAATTGAACTGGAGACCCAACCAACACCACCAGAAAAACGACGTAAGGAAAAAGAAGATAGTACATTATCAATTGATCTGGAGCCTCAACCAACTCTACCATCAAGAAGACGCAAGGATAAGCCAGAGAGTGACTTGTTATTTGGCAGTGCTGAATTAGGAAAAAGTGATAATCAGCAAACCAATGAACATAAAGACAGGGAAGAGCACACTGTTAACCCAACTCCACCTGTCAGACGCAAAATTAGTCAGGATGAAAGTGATGTGGCAGTTTGCAAAAACCAAGAAGAGAAAGAGGCCTTTGTGAAACCCACACCACCAACAAGAAGGAAAGAGAGCAAAGTTGAGAATGAAATTGTCACAGGTGCTTCTAACCTGAAAGAAGATATGAGCATACATAAACCAACTCCACCTCTGAGGCGAAAAGACAACCAAGCAGAAACTGAGATGGTTTCAACCACTCCTAAAAGTCAACCTGAGGAAGTCCTTCCAACTCCACTGACCAGGCAAAAGAAAGATCAAATAGAAGCTGACAGAGCTCCATTAATGCCCGAAGAGCCACAGGTCATATCAACTCCAACAACCAGCGACAAAGAAAGTTCATGGAATGAAGTTTCTATGTGTGCAAGAATGGAATTGGAAGCAGATGTTGAAGCAATACCTAAACAGGGAGATAAAGATGAAACTGATACAAACTCATTGGTTGGTCAGGAGCAGCAAGAGGAGGGGCAGGACTCTACTTTGGTCTCAGAACCCATAAGTGTAATCAGTCAGACAGAGAACGTCAGTGAGATGCAGGTAACTTTAATGTGCATGATTTCACCAAAAGGAACAAACCTGCATGAGGTATGATGGTGTGGTATCTGCATGCAGGGCTGTAAATGAAGTGTTCAACTGAGGATGTGTGCTAGGGCCAAAATGAAGTGTCCTTAAGCTATCTGGATATGTGCTTTGTAGGGTGAAATGAATCCCCTTTTTTACAACAGTCCAATTGTCTACATTTCCAAACACAGCTAACACATTAGGTTTTAAATCTAATGGAAGAAGGAATCTTCTAACAAAGTTTCAATTAACACCTGGAGCTCCTGAATAACCCTCCTATTTGTATCTTTATGTTGGTGTGGCTCTGGCTGCCTTACCACAGAGAAAATCCCATCACATTCAGCTTCATGCATACATTCATTACTTCTCTCTATCATTGAATAAATACTTTTATTCTTTTAATATTGTCATGTTCACAGAGAGGGCATTTTTTTCTGTTCCATCACCTCTTCCTTATGGCACTGTGAATGTTGGGAATGGCTTTCTGAGTTTTAATTTGTATTTTTACCCACGATTGAGTTTGTTTGAATTTACTTCATTAACTGCTCTAATATCTCAGTTATTTGTCTAGAATCTTTTATCCTGAGATGTTGCAGTTGCTAGTCTTCAGTTCAACCATTAAAAATGCTGTTGTATTTGTTGTGTTGCAGCCACAAGATCAAGATGTAGCTGTTTCTCCCCAAGTTGGTCTCACTGCTGAAATCACTGAGAGTCAAGCAGAGGAAGATTGGGAGCCAGAGGGACCCACAATGAAGGATATATTCATGGAGATCCAAAAAATGACTGAAAGGGGACCAAAAAGTGTATTTATGGAGGTAATACTTAAAATTGTTAATCACTATAACATTAAAATCAAAATACTGAAAGTGATTTAAACAGTGTCAAGACATTAAGTTTAACATAAACATAAACAAAAATTATATGTGCAGTATGTCAACGGTTCTTTCAAAAAGCTTATATTTTTTAGGGCATACCTCATGAAAGAACAAAGAAACTTCTTGACACTTCCAACACTGATCTTGAAGCTCGGTTAAAAAGGCTAGTGTTCCATTTACTGGACCTTCGAACTTGCCCAGCTGCTCTGAACTCCAAAGACATGGCCAAACAACTAGAGGAGGCTGAGGTGGGACAACCCAATAAAAACATCAGTGTGATGAATTTACACTTTACGTATTACTGATTGTTCTATGTCCTATTTAATAAGTAAAAGTAGTATTGCTGATTTTTCAAATAATAATTTGTATTAGAATCCTGATTTACAGTAAGTTTGGAGGTGAGCACATTTAGTACTTGTATTGTTTTGTTATTTTAGGAATGTAGAAGGTGTGCCCAGAGACAGGTATCTATGCTGTCTAGGCAAGACCAGGCTAATGGAGACATTGGCAGTAGCACTAATAGCACAGTTCATGACTCTGAGGGTATGCAACAGCTGGGTGCCCAGTGGAGTGCAGCTTTGTGGGATGCAGCAAGCTCTGTTCACTCCAAAGAAGCTCAACTACAGATGGTTGCAGATTTCAACAGACAGACCCAGAAAGTCAAAGCTATTCTGGAGAGGCTCAAAATTGAGCGTGTGGCACTGAGATTGTACGTATTTACTAATAAGCAAGTTGTTTCCGTACTTATAACATTAAACACTGAGCAAGCTTATTGTTGCACTAAACTAGGGGTCAACCGATTATCAGCGCGATATGAAGCATTTTTATTGTTAAAGGTATCGGTCATTTTCAAAAACTATTTGCCCAAAAAATAATTTAAAAGCATTTAAAGAGTCGATAGCCTTGTGGGCAGGGCGCCGACATTAAGTGCCTTTGCGCTACGGGCGTCCCGTGTTCAAATCCGAGCACGAGGGCCCCCCCCCCTCTCTCTCTCCCACTTCGCTTCCTGTCTCATCTACACAGTCTTATAACAAATAAAAGACAGAAAAACTCTAAAATAAATCTTTAAAAAAAAAGCATTTAAAGAGTTTTTGTCAGAGCCCTTGTTATTCTTAATTTTGTCATTAATTTTCGTTTTTACACCAGACATATATATCGGCTCAAAATATTGGTTATCAGTCTACTTGATCTGTAATAATTGGCATCTGCCCTGAAAAACTCATATCGGTCGACCCCTACAGTAAACAAACTTGTAGAATGTAAGAGAATGTAAAGGCCCAAAATGTATCTTTCATATCTCTAGCTCTCCAGCTGTGAGCAGTTTTGCTGAGGAGGAAAAGCTGCGCTCTTTCTTGAGAAACATGGAGCAAGAAAGGACAGCTCTCGGTGAGTTAATTCAGACTCACGCAAAACTGTCCCCCCACCTCAGTGTGCCTGAGAGACAAGCAGCGGAAATACAGCAAAACAATTTGCAAAGCCAGTGGAGGGTGCTGGAGAAGGATGTAGAGATTGCTCTTTACATGGTTAATGCTTATGCTAAAGAAAGCAGCAGCCTTATTCAAGAGGTCAGTGCCTTAAAAGACCATCTCGAGATCATTCAAAAGACCTTGGATGCATCGAAATCCTCACCAGTTTTATGGGATGGCAAGAAAGCTCAAGAAATTATGAATTTAAATGCTGATCTCACTTCCACCCATCAGCAGTATCTCTACCTTCAGCAGACCTCTGAGGCACTTGCCCAGGAATTCCAATACAATGCAGATATATCCAGCATAGAGCAGGATCTTCAGCATATAAAAGATCAGCTGGATCAAATGGGTGAACAGTTAGTAGCTTCAACCCCTAGCAGCAGCAACCCAATGTTAAGTAAAATTGTAAAGGTGATGACAGATGCTCTGGCTTGGGCCAAGCAGACAGAATGTGATGTCAAAGGACGACAGAAAAAGGTGTCTTTGCTTCCAGAAGAGGTACATCGACAGATTAAAGATTTAAAGAAATTGCAGTCTGAGATGAACTCAAAGCAAACCCAGTTGAAAGCTTTGGTTGAGGAAGTCACCGAGCTGATTTGTGATCTAGATGAAGCTGATGTTTCGATGGTGAACTCATCCTTGAAGGTCCTAGAGAATTTGTCTAAATCAACAGCAGGAAAACTGGCTGAGGCAGTTCGCGAGATGGAGTCAGGACTTCAGACCCGGGAGAAGATGTCAGAGCAGATAGCAGATGTTGATTCCTGGGTGGTTGGACATCTGCGGAGTGAAGCTTTGAGGAGAGAAGATTATCAAAGTTTGAGTGTGGCAGACCTGGATCGCAGGTTGAGGCAGATCCAGGACACTGTTGGAGAGGCAGAAAAGCAGTCCGCTGTCACTGAAGCCCTTCTGATGAAAAGCAGAGACATTGCATCCGAGCTAAGTGTCGCAGAGAGTACTAAGCTCTATGAGAAACTCACCAACCTTCAAGAGGACATCAAGGGTATTATTATCTATGAGAAGGCATGTTGCCAGAAAGTTATAGATGTTACACAGAGCCAAGAATCCTCTCAAAGGAAGGTGTCATCTCTCGAGAACAGCCTGAGACAAATGTTAGTTGATGTAAAAAGACACCGGTTTCCTGTTACCAAGGATACCCTCTCTGTCATTGAACCCTTCAAACAGATGCTTGTGGAGCGAAAATCTCAGGTTGAGCAAGTCAGTCCCTGTGCAGAGGACAAGAGAAGAGAGCTGTTATGTGTTATTACTGAACTGTACCACAAAATGATTGATTTGGATCTCAAATCACAAGCTCATGAAAGGTACTTGAGCCTCAGTCGGTGCATTGAAGGTGTCAAGGAAGAAATGGAGGCTCAGATCCCAAGGACCAAAGATGAGAGCATCAACAAAGAGGAACGCTACAGAGCCTGTCAGGCACTTCTGATCCAGATCTCTTTAATAAAACTCTTGTGTGAGGAAACAGTGGATGAACTGCAGGAAATCATAGCAGATCTATATCCATCTCAGCTCTCTGCTGAACAAACAAGACTCAAACAAATACTGGAAAGTCTCAAAACCTCAGAAATGACAGTGAACAATAATCTTCAGATATTGGAATGGGATCTGCTAAAACATATTCATTATCCATCAGAAAAAAGAGCACTTCAGCAATTCCTCAAAGACACCCATGCAGAGCTGGAAAAGCCTTGTAGTATTGAACCAAAAGAGGCAGTGATTGAAAAACAACTAAGAAAGAGCCTTGTACTCAGAAAGAATGTAGAATCTAGAATGCGAGTGCTGGAGTTTCTTGAAAAAAAGATTGGAGCTCCCCCTCCACAGGACTCCAAACAGCTTACTTGCTTGAAGGATATGGTTTTGGAAAAGTGTGATCAACGAATGGTGAGTTTACTCTGTTTCATCTTTGACACACAGTTTCATTGATCTATTCCTTTGCAATATAGTTTGGTGCAAATGTTTAGAAACATCATAAACAGAATCTTTAATGAAACTGTACATTATACAGATAAAGTCAAGGTAGATTTCTGCTGTCTTTTCAGGTGAGCCTGACTAAAGCTAAAGAACTGTTGAGGAACTACACCAAAGCAGTGGCTGATACCATTCGGTTCCTCCAAAGAGCCACATTGGCCCTCCTTCCCTCAATCTGCTCTGCTAGAAGCTGCTCAGAAAGACTAAAAGATGCACAACATGCTTTATTGACCCTAGACACAGAGTTTCAGTCACATGTTTCACAGCTTCAAGCTCAAACCCCACAACATCCCTGCTTCAAGCCACAGAAGATTGAATTTCTACACACAGATGTCCTAGGCGAGCTCCTGGTCAGGCTATCGTCCCTTAAAGCCCAGGCTCAAATTAATGTAGAATCTTTGAAAAGGTACATACTGTAGTATGAAACCTTATTATACTGTATAAGAACTTTTTCCTAAGAGTAAATGTTCATAATCACTAATCAAGATACGTAATTACTGTTAACCGCAATACACTCAGTATGCCTGTCAAATCTCAAATCTTTATGAAACGTTATCATATCTTGTCATCAAATTATACCCATGTCAAAATTAACTAATTTCTTGTCCATAACAAGGTGTGTTGAGTGCCAGAAACATTCTCGTAAGTGCTACGAGGTGCTTTGCCAGCAAGTGAGAGACTTAGAAACATTGCTATCACAGTGTGCTTCCAAAAAAATTACTTCACACAAAGACTGCCAAGACCAGCAACAGAAACTCAAGGTAAAGTCAAAATAAAAGCCTTTCCTGTAGAAAGATTAACATTTGTTGGACTACCATTACCTCCCCTTATAATCTAAATATCTGTTGCATTTATCTGTGTTTTGCCAGCTGATGCAATGAGATACATATGGATTTGAGGCTAGTATATTTACAAATATTTTTCATCTTTTTAGGCTCTAGTGGAAGAGGTTGCCATGCTTCCTGGAAGACTGGAGAATCTTAGAGAGTGGTGTTCACTGTATGGGTGCAGAGCCAACAGGGAGGATGCCGTGAGCGCTATTTGGAGTCAGGTGGCAAGACTGCAGCGCTGTGCCAATGATCTGCAGACACGCTCAGAACAAATGGAAGCAGAGTGGAGCAGTGTCACAAGGAGTGTAAGTGCCATGACCAAAACCGATGCACCAACATGCATGTGAAATAATAAAACTCTTGTTTTGGTATGCTTACAGATTGTTGTGCAATAAAGCAGAACTGAGCTAGCTTTCCTTTGCTGTCATTCTGCAGGTGGAGCAGGCAGCTGCTGTGTTGGAGCAGGTGGATGCGGAGCTTCCAGATAGCAGCAGAGAGAATCTGACTGGTGATGAGCTACAGGAACTACTTCTCTTCTGGTCCCAGTACCAGGATAGACTGGACTGTGAACACAGAGCTCTCTCCGCTTTGGAATTAAGAGCTGCGAGGTTGCTTGGCATCCCCCCCCACCTGGAACAGGCCCCACCCATTGAGCTGTGCCAAGAGCTTCAAGCATTGCAAGAGCATTACCATAGGTTGGGCATCTACAGTACTTAGCCTATTACTAGTTGCCTTTTTTAAGTTTTCTTTTCCTTCTTCCAGTTTTAACTTATCTTAAATCGTGGTTTTCTTGAAATGTGAATGTCTTTTGCCTAATATTTCCTATTGTGGACTCCATGTCCCAGTGGTCCACACCAGTTAATTCCAAACCAGTGGGCTTACAAACTAAAGTAGGTCAACATTAGATGCCAACGTCCCATTCTAGAGAGGCCAAATGAACACATACATACTTCAGACCATTAAACCGCGCACAGGCTCAGCTAAATATCTGGATAATATGTACATTTATGAAAGTTTATTTTATGTTGAAAGAGAACATACTGATGTATGGATTCTGGGACATTAATCAGTTTTTTGCCTTATTTTTAGCATTAACATTTTGGAATATGGAGTTGGACTGAGAGTTTAACCTGTCTTTTAACTTGTGTGTCCTGCAGTCAAAAGGAACGGAGCTCTCAGGGCTTGAGGGCAGTAAGAACAGAGGTGGAGGAGAGGGAACGAGTGCAGGAGCAGCTGGAGGGAGTCAGAGAATGGCTGGAATCTGCCGTCTCTCTCCTCACTATACTGGAGAATGAGCCCAGCAAGAAGCAACTACAGGTTTGTTACTTGTCTTGTGACGTGCATTTGTTAAGCTGGTCTTTATCCACTTTAGATGTTTTTTTGACTTGATTTAAACAACTGGATTCTAACTTTGCACAGGCAAGATTTGTTACAGTAAGTAAATCTATTGCACCAGCATGAGAATTACTAAAGCCGATGAGATGCAGATGAAGGGAGGAAGGATTTGCCATTGACACAATGTTCTGTTTGTTCCTGACTGCCGCCAGAAAACTTCACTGCCTCTGCCCTCACTCAGCATGATGCACTGTATGAATAATACCTCTCACCCATGAATAATATTCCACCTTTTCATGTTGGGGAGTAACTTGTTAACACAACTAAATTGACTACATTTTTCATTAGGCATTACAAATCATCTGCTTTTAATTCAGTGTAGGTTTTTGTAGAAGCAAATGTTCCTGTGTTTTGTTCGTTTGTGAAACATTTAATTCAATTCTGTGGTTTGTTTTCCACTAAATTGAAAAAAATTAGGGTTTCCTACACTCTAAAAAAATGGTGCTATATAGCACTAGAAGTGTTTCTTTGGCTCATAATCATAGGGGAACCACTTTTGGTGCTGCATAGCTCCAAATCTTGGTGCTTCAGTGGTTCTTCAGCTGTTCTTCGCCGGGTTCTTTGGCATGACTGAGGGGCTATGTAACACCGCACCGCATATACAGAACCTGTTAAGCTCCTGTATGGTTCTTCAGTGGTTTCAGTATAGCACCACTGCCGTACAAAGAACCTGTTAAGCCCTTTTAAAGGTTCTTTACGAGCCAAAGAACCACTGTTGGTGCTGTTTATCACCATGTTTGTTGAAGAAATACAATGCAATATGGTACCTCTTATGGTTCTACATAGCACCATTTGACAAAGTTGCTGTATAGCACCTTTAAAGATATGGTGCTAGTGGTTTCCTATATGATTACGAGCCAAGAACCACTTCTAGTGCTATAAAGCACATTTTTTTTGAGTAGTTTGATTAGTTGCTTGCTTTTAGTATCTACAAACTGAAATCGTAATTATTTTTGTGCCAGATAAATGTTTGGGTATTTTTTGTAGTACAGATAGGATTTTGGAAGGAGTAGACTGCCAGATTCAGTGTGCCTATGACTTTACAGATCTCATAACATACTGGAAAAGCAAAGCAAATGCACATTCAAAAGTACAGATGCATACTGAAATTATATTTCACAAATTAAGACATTTTAAAAATGAATAAATCCGAATAGACACTGACAGATTAATGGATCCTGCAGGGATTGTTTCTGAGCAGTCGAGATACTGTGGGTACTGGCATACAGTGCTGTTTAGTCTAGGTTTTATTGTTCAGTATTGGTTGTCCCAACCAGGCTCTTCCAAGTGACATGCAATTTGTAGAAATGGAAACCAAGCAATCAACAAAATATCCTGTTGTTTATAGCTTACCCACGACTGTCACTGGTTAAGGCAAGCTTTTGTTTGCTTGTTCTTTATGTCTATTTAGAACACTGTGTGACTGTTTTTTGTGCTGAATAGGCTGTTCCATCCAATCAGTTCAAACACACACACTCTTAAAGATTCAAAGACTTTTAAACAGTTATTCTCTCTCATACACACACAGCCTGCAGTAGATTCTGCTGTTTTTCTCACTCATTACCTCTTTACCACACACACACACACACACAGAGATGAGAGGGCTCTGTGTTAGTGTTCTAGTTAAATAGCTGAGTCATGTCCAACATTCCCACACAATTTCTTTTCACTCTTTCAGGTACACACACTCGCTTTCTCTCTTTTTCTCATTCGTTCTCACAAGCACACACTTGTGAATCAGTACCCTCTAAACGCACACACCTGAAAGTGGATCCTCCAGGTCTGATCCAAACACCAGTAATGATGTCAGCTAATGCACTCCCTATCTCTCACACACACAAAATCCCCTCTCAATTCACTTTTCTTGAATCTGTCTCATATTATACTGCCAAAATACTAAAACAGTAAAGCAGAATGGGGTGGAATGGCATAAAATATTATGAAGAGCAGCAGAAGTCATAACTCTTAGTAAAACTTGAAACAGCTGCAAAATAGTGTGATCAGAACGGATAATCTCTCTCTCTCTCTCTCTCTCTAATGCATGGCCCATTCTGACTTTGAATCCCTGTGGGTTTTCGGTAATTTTGGGATCTTGTTTATGCAGCTTTTCTTCCCATCTTAAATGACTCATTATAATATAAAAAGGGGTTAGAAGCTTTATCTCACTGGAGAGGTGAAAAGGGTTGAGAGAGGTAGAGAGAGTTTTGAGGGGATTGTTCTGGTTCTGTTATCTTAAAGCCTGAGAGACTAAGAGCATCATCAGTGACTGAGTCAACCAGCAAGACTAGTGCTATATGAAAGACTGATTTGCATTGAATATCACATAAATATACGAATATCACATTGTGCATCGTTTCCATGTGCTTTCTGGTGTTCCAATAAATGTAAGTGGTTTCTTTATTATGCCTTTTTTGATATTTTGTATCCAGTTGTTTAATATGAAAATATTGTTAGTACTTTAAAAAATATATTTAGTTGTTACAAAGATGAGTAAAAGGTCAACAAATCTCGTAGATTTCAGAAAATTTAACATTTTAGGATTTGACAAGGTTAGTTCAGGTAATCAGAAAAACATTTCTAAGAACTTGGCACTTGTTTGAAACAGTTTTTCTTTCCTATTTGTCAGGGACAACATAAAGTATCTTACATCTCTCTGTAATGAATATGATTATATTTTGACCACAGGAACAACTTCAAATTTCGGATGATGTCTTTCTCTGTACTCACTGCCCTGCAAATTACCCATGCATGTGTAATTTGGGGAACCAGTCAAATTTAGCTACCTTTGCTGTTCTTGTTTATGGCACTTCGATGGGCTTTGGTTTGAAAAAAAAAAAACTCTTGTACCAAGAAGTACTTTTGAAATTAAATGGATAAAATGGAAAATGGTTATTTGTGCAGTCCATAGATGTACTCACTTCTAATGTAGCCTAATTGATGAGTAATGTTGCTTTTTGCTAAACAGGAGGTTCACTCACAGTTGTGTACCCAGAAGGCTGTCCTGCAACGTATTTCAGAAAGCTTGAAGATGATGTACTCTGACAAAAATACATCAATTCCAGAGGAGATAGAGGGACTATTACAGGAGGTCTCACAGTCATTACAGGAAGTGGAGGAACAGGTTTGATGCATTCTTTGAATGGTTCCCAACTTATTTTGTTTCAGCACCCAGATTTTACATTCATCGAAACATACATTACTCCTTTTAGTTACGAGCAACATTTGTCTAAAAGTTTTTTCTTATTTTAATATGGACATTTGGCAAATGTTTGTGAGCGCTGACAAGAGTACCAGAATGTAAAATACTCTTGTCTGTTATTGAATTCAAATACAACTAAATGTGCTTCACGCACCTTTTAAACATCACACTCACTGCTGTTGTATCTCATCTTTAAAGAATTAAGAGAGGAGAACATCTCACTCTAGAACAGGCAGATCCCTTCATCAGAGACACATACTCAACACACATACACACTCTTTCACAGGTGTAAGAGGTGTTGCATCATCCTAATACACACTCTAACACACACACGTGAGAGTAGTTATGTAGGCCCTGTGGGTTTGATAATTAAGGTCTTGCAGTTCTTTGTCTCATAGACACTCAATGCCCATGTGTATAGTGCTTTTTAAAAGTAACATCAGTAATTCGGTTTATGTTAATTGACATTTGTCTGTTTTTATCCATTTCGCTCGCTCATTCACAGGTGAAGACAGCTGTGGAGAAAAGTGGCCCACTTCACAGGCTGGGTGCTAAAATCTCAGAGATTAAAGCAGGTCTGGGATCAGTTCAGAGCTGGTTAGAGCAGAAGAGCCTGAACTTCACTGAAGCTGAGAGCACACAGAAGGTCAGATATAAGTTTAGCTCAGTGTAAGACTTGTTTCGTGCATTTTGTATTGTAAATGTACAGTATCTTACTAATGGTGCCCATATTAACAGATTACAAAGTTGCAGACATAATGCTACAAGTCGTTTCAGGGAAAGCTCAAAATAAGCCTGCCTTTGTTTATAGCCTGTAGCTGCAAGTTCTGTGAAACAGTGTTTTAAATGATTTAAATGAGCCTAGACCCAAATTTAAAAAACAATGGAAGATTTACTATGTGTTTATTGTTGCTTTGCAGCGAGTGTGGGATGAGTTGGATGGTTTACATACTCGTCTAACAGCGGTTGAGGTGGAGCTACAGGATGTGAGTGAAATGCATCCAGATGAGACCCGTCTGTTATTAGACAACCTTGCCAACACTCAGCAGACCCACACACGCCTCACCAAACAGGCCGAACAGAGGACTACCTTCCTCAGCAAGGTCAGCTGCTCAGATTTCCATGATGCTGTGCAGTACTTGGATAAAAATCAAAGAAATAGTTGAAACATTCATAAAATTGAGCAAAGAAGTTAAGCATGATAGAGTCGCGTAAAAGGAGTTTAGGTGAATAATAACTCATTTATGACTTCAATTGTGTGTTATTTAAAGTGTGTTATCTAAACTGTCTTTGTGTAGGTCCGTGACTGGCGGCAGGAGCATGAGGAGATGGTGAAGGGATCACAGAGCTGGATCTCAGAGGCTCAGTCTTGGCTTACGACACCCTGCACATACACCACTGCCAGATGCCTGGACAGTCATGTGAATGCACTGCAGGTATTATTCTCAGAAACCTCATTATCTTTTAGCTGACAGCTGAAGAAACCTGCATCATCTCACTGTGGGGTTTGAACTTAGTATTCGGTTACTGGCCCAGATCTTTTATGTATTAGTCCAAAAGCCTTTATCGTTTTCGTGTTTTAGATGGTTCTGGATGATTCTGCTCAGATGAGACGGGCTCTGCAGGGTTTCGGCAGTGTGCTGACAGAGATGGGAAGTGTGTTCGATGTCAGTGCATTAGAGGAGCAGCTCTCAAATGCTGACCGACGTGTGGCAGACATGCAGCACAATCTGCTGGGACCCCTCTCTCAGCTGGAGCATGCAGCAGCAGTGAGCATACCGGCATCTAATAAGATAAATGACTATATATTATAGATTTGTATTGTTTTTATATAAAGCTTATAATAATTACATTTATGAGATGTATATGTGTGTGTGTGTGTTTTATTTTATCTAATATTCCCAGAGGGATGTTAGCTAAACTGTAGTCTAGTGTATAAAAATGCAGAGCCGTGTTATCTGTAAAAGTGAATTTCATGAAATTGTGAATCTCATCTATTCATGTATGTGTTTGCATGGTGTGTGTTTTTAAGGAAGTGGATGCCATTGAGTCAGAGGTGAAAGTTATGGAGAAAGATGTGGCCAAAATCAAATCTACTCTGACCACCAAAGAAGACATCAGTCAGGACAGTCTTAAGGTAAAAGAAAATTTTGGCTTGTATTTAAACATTTGACCAGGTATGCGTGTAACCAAAATGATGTAGTAGTTACTATTAAGATCCTAATTGCTGTGAGTGTTTTGTGTGTGTTTGCAGGCAACAGAAGAAAGGATTGACCTGATGAAAAGGACAGTCGCTGAGATTCAGAACTGTAAGGATGGTCTGTGTCTTCCTGACAAAGCTGAAAACACACTCCTAGTGTTTAAAAAAGCAGAACTACTACAGAAACAACTGCTTGAACTTGAACAGGTGTCCTTTTATACTATATGCACACGCAAGCATACAAACACAATTCACAAAATACTCAGCATTATGTTTGTCTCCTCTCAGCTGGCACTAGAATACTCCATTGAGGTACAGGAGACATCTGTCCCACCTCTCTGTGTCACACCCTTCAATGCTCCGCCCCTCACTGCCCCAACCCTCAGTGTTCCACCCACAATCACTGAGGAAGACACACAGGTTAGACGAAATATTATGTTGTTAGAATTATGTTGATCCAGAGGCAGTGATTACATATTGATTCTAATATGTGTGTGCAGGAGAGTGGTCAAATTCAGATTGTGCATGTAGAGGAGGTCTTGAAAAAGTCGGGAGCAACGCTGATGACAGTGGAGCAATCCACACTGGAGCAGAGACTCACCTGGATCTCTGATAAAAGCAGCCACACCCTCACAGAAACACAGGTATGAGAATTAAGAAATAAGGTGTATATATAAGGTGCAGTATATAGTCATGGCTTAAGTGCTTTGTTGGGCACAGCATGCATAGTTCATTATTGCTTACATAAAACAGTTAAAAAAATAAATACATTTTTAAAAAAGTCAGCACAGATAGCCTTGTGGGCAGTCCCGTGTTCGAATCCCGACTCAAGGACCTTTCCCGATCCTGACCCGTCTCTCTCCATCTTCGCTTCCTGTCAGTTCTGATCTGTCCTGTCATAATAAATGCCAAAAATAAATCTTTAAAAAAATAGTCTGGACATGTTCATTTTATATTGCTTATTTTAAAGTATCTTTTTAAAAAAATATCTTTTACATATGGTAAGAAACCCTAATCCTGAAAATAATCATGTTCTTGTTGGTATTTCCATATATTTTTTAAATGTTAAGTGTACAATCATCTACTTTCTCTTTTTAAATGTTCATTTCTATGTAAATAAATATACAAATAAGCAGTTAGGAAGCCAAGGCTGTATTAATTTGATCAAAAACCCAAATATTTCAAACTCAAATATTTGGAAATATTATTAAAATTTGAAATAGTACAATATTATTTACAATTTGAAGTCGAAATATTTTATTAATTTATTCCTATGATGGCAAAGCTGAATTTTCAGCAGCCATTACTTTAGTCCTTAGTGTCATATTGTCCTTCATAAATTTAATATGCTGATTTTGGCACTCAATGAACATTTCCTGTTATTATCAACATTGAAATTGTTGTGCTACTAAAATTGTTTTTGGAAACCATGATCATTTTTTCAGGATTCTTTGATAAATAAAAAGTACAGAAGAGCAGTATTTGTTTAAAACAACACAACCATATTTGTTTTTATAAATGTTTTTGTCACTTTAAGTGGAAAAAAACCCTGCAACCCTAATGGTTTGTAATGGTTTATATTTTCGAACAAGTACTAAAATACAGATCTTTAACATTTCTGGTACAGCCAAATGCAAAAGCTGGAGATCTGCTGGCTTCACACACTTGATGTTATTAACCTAGAAAGTTTTAAAACGGGTTTAGCATAATTCCTTCTTATTCGCATATTTGTGAGGTTAATAACCTCAAGTGCAGCATATGACATGTCTGCTGTCTGTCTATCTGCGGAAACCTCTCCATCACTCCAGCTGACGCTATGTGTGTCTGTGTGGTTGCATGGTTGTGTTTGTGCCTGCTGCTGTGCATGTGTGTGTCTCGGATGTGATGGGACAGCAGGAGTCCGAGAAAGAGGAGCAGCTCTTTGAGGATCCAGGAGATGGAGAGGAAGATGCTTCTGATGAAGAGTATGAAGATTGCATTAAAAATGAAGATGAGGAGGCAAGAGGAAGATCACCAACCTCTCTGAATTCTGAGGCTTCCTTCAGCATGACTGCGGAGGTAATTCAGGGGGATCAGACTTCAGCCCTGGACATCTCCTGATGTTTCCTCTGCATGTTTTCTACATGCTTACTCTTTCCATCACATGCTTCATAGTTTTTCCACCATTTGACTTAACTCTGTTCTTCATAAATGTACTTCACTACATTTATCGTCACCCTCCTCATCTTCACCAAGCCGTTGTTTCTTCTCCTTCATATCTAAGTTTTGTTTTTCTTCGTTTCAGTTTAGTATAAAGATAATTCAGATTTTACTTTTCTGAACACAGTGCAGTTTGATTATATCAGCATGTTTTTCCTCGTCCTCTAGGGGGCAGTATGACTTCATGCTTTCATTGAGTTTGCATTTACTGTTTTTCAGATACTCCCTGTTCTTGAGAATCACAAGTGCTGTGATCTCCATTTGCAAATGTGGCACATGATGAAAAATTGAAGAGTTTCTTTGCAAAAACAGACAACTCCATTTTTTTAACATTTTTAAAATGTTCAAAAATCATGTTTTTTTTTTTGTTTTTTTATCATGTTTTTATTATTTTTTAACCTAATCAAAATAACCCAACTGCAGTTTGATTGAGTTTTATTTTATAATGCACAATGAAAAAACATGATTTCTGAAAATTGTTAAAAACGGAGTTATCTGCAAATGAACTCTTCAATTTTAAACATGCAAATCTAATTTATATCTGTCTAAAATGTATTACATATATTTGTATGTATAAGAGGTGTTCATAGGCACAATATAGAGAATTCTTATCCATTGACAAATAGCTATAATAATGCACAAGATACTGGCCATTATAAATTTGTTTGCAAACTCTTCAGTTTGAGACTAGACTTTATCTGTACTTGAATATCCAATCACATGGTTGACATTAATGTGTGTGTGTGTGTGTGTGTGTGTGTGTGTGTGTGTGTGTGTGTGTTGTTTGTTTGTTTATTTGTTTTTTTGTGCAGGACACAGTTTCTGCAGACGTGGTTTCTTCTACAGAACAGATTCTGGAGCAAGCAGAAGCAGCAGACTCAAAGGTAACAGTAATGGCCGGTCTTTATTTGATCACATTAATGTGTATGTGTAGTGTATTCAGGGGCAAAATTATTGCTGCCTTGCAACCTCTGAAAAAGACTTGTTGTCCTTTAAAAGGTGCTAAGTGGCCACTTAAAACTCTAGACCACTTAAAACATTTTTAACGTTGTGTAGTCTTTTGGAACTACAAAAAGAATTATATCATATATCATATCAAAGTTTGTAAAGAGTAACCTCTTTTTCCCTGTGTTTGCAGGTAGAAATAGATACCTCTGTGACCTCGGGAACAGGTGTGTCAGAAGCTTTATCTGAAGCAGATGCCACAGTGGAAAGCCAGTCTCTCCCTGCAGACATGGTAACCAATACCTCCTCTGTTACAGAGATCTCCACGTCCCCTTCCAGAGGCCAGCAGAGGTGTTTGGTCTCCTAGTTGTAGTTCTCTCCCTACAGAACCTCCATGACTTAACTCCCACCTCTACAACCCCTAGATGTAGATGTTTCTAGAGCTAGAACTCTTCCCAGTGCATTTACATGGCAGATGTGTAAAAAACAAATAAAGACTTCTGAGGAGAAATTCTCTTCAAATAGTTCAGAATTGAGTTCATAATAATGAAACAATGGTCAAATTAAGCTAAATAGTTTTATATAAATCAATCAAATCATTGTATAAAAGGACTTAAAGCAACTTCCTGAGGAGTTTATGATTTTCTTTTTAAATCTTTATGTTGACTAGTTCTGTCAGCATATTCTGCACTCTGCAGATCGAGAGAGAGAACATTCTAATACCAAAGAGCATTTTGAATTTTTGTCTCTTTGCATAATATCGATGTTTACATGTTACACCGTGTTTATACCGGACGTGTGCGGTGTTGCAAAATAAAACTGGATCCCATTATAATCAACTACAGTATAAAGGTGCTTTCACACTTACCATTGCTCAACTGAATTTTGCAAAATAAACTATTCTGCCAGCTACCAAACAAACCAACCCTAAATTTTCTTCATCTGGTTATAGTGTTGAAGTATAGTGTTATGAAAAAATGGCTGAATAGGCACTACAAGAATGAGCACTTCATTGTTGATCTGTTTGCTCTTTTGCAATGCTATAAATCTCCGGCCACACAGAAGTCACTGCCAAACCAAGAGGCTTGCTATTGGTCGGTGTTACGAATTGTAAAAGTTCACCAAATCTGATCCTGACGTGAAATTCACTTTGACATTAAGGACATTTGTTTTTGCCACCAAAAGCCCAACAGGCAAAATTCTTCACTGTGCTGATTTCAGTAGAAATTTCACCCACACAATTTCTCAGAAGGACGATAAATATGACTGCACCTTAAAAACGCTTCAAAACCACTATGTTTTTTATATGCTGCACAATTACTCCTGCCAGTTTTCATCAGATATAAAACTATTTTATTTACAAATTTCATTATACACTACCAGTCAAAATTTTGGACACATCTACTTTTCATGACTTTTTCATTATTACTATTTTCCACATTTAAGTGTAATTATTGTGTTAATGTCCAACAAAGCAGGAAAATCAGTGTATTTGTTCATTGCATGGTATCTTTTCCTTGACTTTTAGCTATTAAATACAATACTATGATACCAAAAAGATCCTAAAATCTTTTATATGGCATGTATTTTTTTGGTTTTTGTATAGCAGTGGGTTTTCTTTTTCCAAATGCAAGATAAGATGGTTACTCTGAGAGGATTGTTGAACAGTTTTTGTTTCGTGGAGTGAAACAATGTAATGTGAACATTAAAAATCAGCTACTCGATGGCTGCTCACTCTGCACAGTTATGTTTAAGTGCATGTGTATTATGATTAATTTATTGTTTTTCATGAACGATTGTTGTTTACATGACGCATTTTCTAAAAGTAAGCTTTTCCTGCTCAAGAATATAAGAAGAATAGTAGTATACGTTTTGTTATTTATATTTAGTATTTTATCTTTTTGTGCCATGTAAACGCACTGACTCTTATACGCACCTGTGCATGTTCTCCTGATCTCTCCCTCTGATTCCTTCTGTGTGAACACTCTCATGCTCCTTTCAGGTCTGAAAAGCAAATAAATTCTAACAAAAAATTCACACTTGCTCGTCTCTCTCTTTCTCTGTCTGTGTCAGGAGCAGGGTGTATGGAGGGGGGAACAGATGCCACACACCACTGACACACTCACACTGACACACATGACACTCATAGACAACACACAGAAACATTCAGAGTCACAAGCCCCACCCACAGAAACAAAAGACCTGTTGACCTTACCTAATGTCATGACCTCCGATGAATGGCTGGGTGATTCCTTAGAAAAACTTGAGGTAGTTTCAGAAATGCATTCCACGTTCAGTCAACAGGCTCACTTAGAAAAACCCACCTTTGTGCCTCAGAGTCTGAGCTCCACAGATACACCATCAGCCAAATCACCAGAGCAACATTTACACACTCAGACACACACTCCATCAAATGCAGAAGATGATACACACACCCCAATTACAGTAAAGTCCTGCCTGGAGAGGACAGAGCCATTGGCTGCAAGTGCATCTTTGGTAAGCACAGATGCTGATAGTGAATCTCACCCCACTGACTTGCACTTTACACATCAACTCACCTGCTGACTTCAAACTAGTAAATCTGAGAGTGTGTTGCATTTTATCTGCACATTTCTCTTTGCTCCCTCAAAGGAGAAATATTTCTGTGTCTTACACTAGAATAGCCTACTCAGTGCTATTCTTGCAGTCTGAGATCTCAAAGATTGGATTCAGTAACAGGAATTGACCTTTGCAACTAGGTGATTCCTTAAGAATAATCTTTCATTAATCATTCATTGTTGGTTATTAATAATTAACAGCTTGATATGTACTCTTTATTAATATTATTAATATTTGGTATTATTACTATTACTGTGTGTTAAACAAACTCTGCACAACGTCAGAAATCTACCCAAAAGTGAGCAGGCCATTTTGTTGCTGCTGTGCCTTTAATACTTATACAGTCATGACCAAAAATATTGGCACCCTTGGTAAATATGATCAAAGAAGGCTGTGAAAATTAATCTGCATTGTTAATCCTTTTGATCTTTTATTTTAAAAATTCACAAAAGTCTATCCTTTCATTGGATAATAAGAATTTAAAATGGGGGGAAATATCATTATGAAATGAATGTTCTTCTCTAATACAAATTGGCCACAATAAACAGCACCCTTTTATTCAATACTTTTTGAAACCTTCATTTGCCACTTTAACAGCTCTAAATTTTTTCCTATAATGCCTGATGAGGTTAGAGAACACCTGACAAGAGATCAGAGACCATTCCTTCATCCAGAATCACTCCAGATCCTTTAGATTCCCAGCTCCATGACGGTGCTTCTTGTCTTCAGTTCACCTCACTCATTTTCTACAGGGTTCAGGTCAGAGGACTGGAATGGCCATATCAGATGCTTGGTTTTGTGTTCAGTGACTTGTTGAGTCAGTCACTTGTTTATTTTTTATCTGTTGGTATTTGATAGAATCCATGATGTCATGTGTCTAAACAAGATGTCCAGGACCTCCAGCAGAAATATAGGCCCACAACATCAAAAATACAGCAGTATATTTCACTGTACACATGGGGTACTTTTTATCCCTGTGTTCACCAAACCCATCTTGAGTGTTTGCTGCTAAAAGGCTAATTGTTTTAGTTTCATCTGACCATAGAAGCCAGTCCCATTTGAAGTTCAAGTCATGTCTGATAACTGAATATGCTGGAGTTTGTTTTTGGATGAGCTAGGAGAATTTTTCTTGAAACCCTCCCAAACAACATGTGGTGATGTAGGTGCTGTTTGACAATTTTTTAAAAAGGTTTTCTAACCCCGAGACTCAATAATTATCTGCATTTCTCCAGCTGTGGTCCTTGGAGAGCCTTTAGCCACTCAAACTGTCCTTCTCACCGTATATTAGGACGATATAGAAACACACGTCCTCTTCCAGGCAGCTTCGTTACATTTTATATTGATTGGAAATTCTTAATTATTGCCTTCTTGGTGGAAATGGGGATTTTTACTGCTCTAGCTCTTTTCTTAAAGCCACTTCACTAATTTGTGAAGCTCAATTATCTGTTGCTGCACATCAGAAATGTGTTCATTGGTTTTTCTCATTGTGATGATGATTAAGGGAATTTGGGCTTTGTTTTCCCTCCTATTTATATTTCTGTGTAACAGGAAGCCAAGGCTGGATAATTTCAGGGCGATTTATGTTCATAATCGCCCTGGAGTGCTCAAAATTGTGAATATGAATGGGAATATACTTCCCATTCATATTAAAAAAAAAAAAAAGAGATATTTTACTCATAAGAATTTCTAGTGGTGCCAATAATTGTGTCCGATGTGTATTTGAGAAAAACATTCATTTCATAATGATATTTCCCCCCATTTTAAATTCTTATTATTCAATGAAAGGTTAGATTTTTGTGATTTTTTTTAAATAAAAGATCAAAAGGATTAACAATGCAGATTAATTTTCACAGCCTTCTTTGATAATATTTACCAAGGGTGCTGATATTTTTGGCCAAGACTGTATATAAATACCTTCCTTGCATATAATTTGAGCTAAAGTTAAAAATAAACATCATTATCATTAGTCCTTAGTCCTTCTGGTATTTACAATAGAAACCATACTTCCTCATTAGCTTAGCCACAGAATAGACGTTGATGCAAATACGGGCAATCCAGTGTTGAAATATGTCTGTCTGACATCAAAAAGTTAGTCATTTTGCATATTAGTTTTTAATAAAAAGTATCTGTGGACTGGAAAGGAAGTTTGGATTTCTGAAAGTATGTTTTTATTGTACAAAAAAAAAAAAATTGAAATCATGAAACGATTTTGATCAAATATGACCCAAGACTATAACCACCAAAGACACTGAAGGGAACACATACCCAGTATTCAGATTTGAAGTCCACCATAAGTTATGGTGGTTGATTCTTAAATTATTATATTAGGTCCAGTCTAATCTATGTGGCTATATTTCTGATATATGGAAGAAAAGTAAAATCTATGAATTGCAGTTATTCCAAAAAGTTAAGATATTCTGTGACATCTGAGAGGGACAAAAGCGGGGTTTTCTCTAAAACTAGAAAAAAGTGAATTGTAATGGAATAGAATAAAGGATGAAAAATAATCTAGGCCATTTGAGCCTGTGCGAGGCAAAAGTATAGTTCCTCCTTAATGTGTGTTTGAGTGTGTTCCTTGTCACACAAGCTGCCCTTGAAAGTGACGACATGCCAGGAAGTAGTTGTAGCTGAAGGTGGGTGGAGAAAACCAGGGACAGACAGAGAGAGAGAGAGAGAGAGAGAGAGAGAGAGAAAGAAAGAAGCTACATGACAAATGACTGGTATGAAAGCTGAGACAGTTCATTGAGAGAAAGACTGCACCGGGGGGCAGAGAAACAAACAAAAGAGTTAAACCTGTGTGAGACAGAAACTGAGAGAATGAAAGCAGAGTGTGTGAGAGTGTGAAAGTTTGTTTGTCTCTGGGTCAGAGGACACACCCAGTGTGTGTTTGTGAGTTTGTGCTGCACTGTTTCAGCTGCAGTCAGCCAGAGCAGGTGTTCTGTCTGTCTGTCTCTCTCTCTCTCTCTCTCTCTCTCAATACACCTGTCTTTACCTTTACCTGTCTTCTTCTATTATCCTTCCCCTGCTTCGTGATTTTCTTTTCTCTCTTCATGTACATCTGGCTCTGAGCTGCTGTTGTGTATGATTGTCCAGGCCGCAGGTGAAACCGGGGGCTCGGGTGGATGGTTGTCCGGTGACGGGCTGCTCCATGCCTGCCGTGAGAGGGCCGAGCAGCTGGAGGAGTGTCTTGAGAGAGCACAGGTCAGTCTGGAGGGGTCAAGACAGCAAGCACAGGACGCAGCCATGCAGCACTGCATTGAACAACAACTTCACAACTGCCAGGTGATCACACACACACATATATATCTGCATTTCAAAGGTCAAGGAAATGTATTAATATTTGATTTATCTCTGCATGTGACTTTAAATATATATTGAGGTTATTTAACTAAAACAGTTAAACTTTAGAATAGAGAACACATATTCACTATTAATTAATGGTTTTCCCTCAATGAAATACTAATATTCTGCTTATTTATAGTTAGTAAGGTCATAGTTAAGTTTCGGTATGGGGTAGGATTAAGGGATCTAAACTATGGGCATGCAGAATAAGGCATTAATATGGGCTTTATAAGTATTAATAAATTACCAGTATGCTAGTATAATGCATGCTAAAAAGCAAGAGAATTGGTCCATAAAATAAAGTGTTACCACTAAAACCATTTGAAATAAAGTTAACTGAAATAAAATATAAAAACTTCAGCCAAGGCAACATTTCTTTAAACGAATTTACTAAATTAATGTACTAAAATGACTCAAACTGAAATAAAAATGACTAAAATCTACTGACATTTTGAAATAAAAAATGACAAAACACACACATATACCCTCTGCCTACTGTTGTTGCTGATGCTGACTCATCAGAACAGGAAGTGCTCAGAGCTGAGATCTGTCACACATTGAGCCTGGTTATATATTTAGCTCTTTTCAAAGTAAACCTGCCATGAATATTACAGACCAATCTGACACCATCATACTATCTTCTTCTAATGTTTCTGTCTGTAAAAAAGTAGAACTGTTCAGTTCTATAAAACTTTAAAAGACGACATTATCAGTTTCTGTAGATATCAGTTCTCTCCTGTATAATCAAGACTTTCTCTTTTTCTTTGTGCCTTGCTCTTTCATTGTCTGTCTTTTTCTGCAGTGTTTTACAACTGTGAACTCTTTTATTGCTTGGAGATCTAAGTGTTTGCCAATGGCAGTAATCGCAGGTCACAAGCTCAGATCTCATGATGTACAATTAAACACAATGCAGTCTTTATGATTGATAGACTGTCAAAAATTATTTTAACTTCAAATTTTGGTTAGACTGAAAATGTATTATTTGTTTAGCATAATAGTTACAGTGTACAAAAATACTGATTGGAGCAGATTAGATTAGATTGGTTTCAGTGATTATGGAAACAAAATAATTATATTGTCCTATTTGATGACGGATAACTGCTTTTGCTCTTAATGCTAAATCATTGCAGGTAAATCTTAGTGCTGAATCGTTAAGAGTTAAATGCTTATATTTGTGTGTTTATAAGCATTGAAAATGCAAGTGTACAGTAAGTGATTGAGTGGGCAGTACTGTACATCATGGCTCAATGGACCAAATAATATGAGTCTGTTACTTACTTTTGGGTGGAGTGAAGACATATCAATGCCTGCTTTCTTTCCTTTCTCTCTCAACCTCTTTTGTTCTCTTTTAAACACACATGCATGTTATACACATCTGTACACCCACACAGCACTATATTTCCGATGCATGAACGTGTCAATGCATCATGAATTTCAACTTCTCCTTTCTTAAAGAAACTCTCTACGCAGATATTTCAGTTATTGAGTGCTCACTTTCATTTAGGGTTATTTGAGGAGAAAGACAGCTATTTGTTTTCTCCCAGTTCCTTGTAAGTTTCCCACTTAAATCTAATAATTTAGCCTGTCAGATCTTTTTAAGTGTGCCATAAAGCCTAAAAGGAATACAGATGTTTATGCTCTCCTGATTTATTGATCTTGGCATTGAACATTCAGTCTCAATGTGCTGTTTGGAGGAGGTCATGTGTCTCATTAATGCAGTTAGAGCTGATATCACTGACGAGGTTTACTGTAAGTGAGGTTCATAGCTTCTGCCCGACTATAGGTGACGTCATGCTAGGCTTTGGGTATGCAAATTTACTTTGGATTCTATGTATATTTAAACATTTGACGTCATTTTAAAGTGGTTAAACCAGATATGCAGTGTTCTCACCTTTGTGTGTGTGTGTGTGTATGTAACCCGACTCCTTCATCAAAGATTCAGCTGAGCTCCAGCACAGTGACCTGGTAAACTGTTATAACTACCACTTAAACACACCAGCAGCCATCATATGCAGGAATCAATCAGCCTGTTGAAAAATATATCCTATCATTTGTATACATTTGGTACTGGTCAAGTAGGCGTTAAAGGGATTTAAAATTTAAATTCTGTGATCATTTACTCATCCTCATGTCATTTAACACCTATGAAAGTTTGTTTCCATTGAGAGGTTAAAAAATTTAAAAAGTAAATGTGACTTTTTATCTCACAACTCTGACTTTTTTCTCCTAATTATGAGCTTATATCTGAATTTTGTCTTTCTTCTCTGAAAAATAATCAGAACTCAGAAACTCAGAATTCTGTGGGGGGGGGGGGGGGGGGGGGGGGGGGGTCAGAATGGTAAACTAGGTAATGCAAGTAAGCCAAAATTCTGAGTTTATATTGTAGTTCTGACTTTTTTTCTGAGATTTGCAAGTATATATATATACATAATTGCATGAAAAGGTGTGATTTGTTACATATAAATGCAGAATTACAAAACAGGCTTCCATAATAGCCTGCATAACTTACTTTTTTCTGTGGAACACAAAATAAGATATTTTGAAGAATGTTGGTACCAAACAGTTTTGATGACCATTGGCTTCTTTTATTAAGACACAAAAAGACACATACAGAGTAAATAATGACAGAATTGTCATTTTTGAATGAATAATCCCTGTAAGTTATGATAATTATCATCATCAAGGAAACATCATTAAATTATTAAGACAAATTACGTGCTCTATGCGCTCAGTGTACAGGTGGATACTGATCGATCCCAGTCTGAAGTCTGCGTGTTGGATTATTAATGAGATTTTTGTTCATATTTGTTTTTCCAAGTACAAGCGTTGTCAAATGGTGCATTAGACACCTGTCACCTGCTGTCAGCCCTGCTAGTTCAAGGTGGATTCTGATCTTTATGGTGTTTATTACTTTTGATTGATTATATTTTCTCTATTGTGAACCTCAGCTTTAATAGGTGTTTTTTTGTAACTTCTTGTTGTCGCTATGAGTGTATGCTGTGTTAGAGTGATTTAAAATTTAGTTTGAGTGTGTGCTGATTTGTAATTGTGTTTTGTTTCATCCATCTAGACAATTCTTGTGGAGGTTGAACAGAGAATCTCCAGTCTTCCTGTGTGTGGATTGAAAGAACAGGAGCAACGTGAGGCAGAATCCCTCAACACTAAACTCCAGCTGCTGAAGAACAGACTGGTGACGGTCCAAGTACAGCTGCAAGAGAGACATGGCGAAGATCAGGTACACACACATACACTAATACATGGGTCATTCTTCATTTGTGGTGGCAAGTGGTGTCCCTCTATTTTACAACAGTGGAAATAAACTTTAAATACCAATAAATCATTAAATGTTTGCACGTTTGTGTTCTGTCGGGCAAACACAGTTTGTGCACTGTTAATAGTTATGTTTTTTTTAGTTTATGTTTTAGAGATTGCATTTGTAACAAAATATGGATGTTCCCGCCATACCTTAGAGAGGTATCATGGAATGTAATTGCAACAATATAAAATTTTTAACACAAATAAAGTGGTTATATTGTGTATATAGATTTTATTTAACATGTACAATTTTATGAAATTGTTTTAAAAATGTGTATATATATATATATATTTGTTATATTTAAGAATATTTTGATAAATACTTACTTATTAATATTTCCAAAATCTCCCCTTATCTTGAAATCATCATGATGGCAGCCTCCATTTTAGAAAAGTCTGGATTTAGGCTGATTTGTCTGTGGTGTTACTGTCTTTTCTGGTAACACCACAGAGCTTATAGTAACTTGCGATATTAAGTCTGTGGTGTTACTTCAGAATGACATAGACATAAGTGGCTGTGTCACCGGTGTTTGATTGAAATTATTTAAAAATCAAAATGTTCTTAAGCTTTCATTTTAATGGATATAGCATATTAACCCAATTTTAAATACATAGCAATATATTTTATTAGAAAAAAAACAGTTTTACTAATTCTGCCTCTCATTTGCCACACCAATTGAAGAATGACCCACATCCAGAATTTAGTCTGTTTTTTTTTTGTGTGTTGGGGACAGCATAATCCAGGTGTATTTAATGAACAGATTGCATGTGATGACAAAAAGTAATCATTAGCATGCTAATTGCGGCTGATTTTCACATTTGCTGATTCTGAGGTATTAAATCTAGAGATGTTGCTAGTGAGAGGCTGCAAAGTGCCTGGATTTGAGCTGTGGAAATAGAGCTGTCTGTGGTGTTACTGTATGTTTCTGTCTCTGTCTGTTTGCAGGTGCATGCTGAGAGTCAGCGCCCCCTGCAGGCCAGGTTGACGCGCAGCAGCAGTGAGCAGGAGATGTTGAGTTCTTCCAAAACCAAACTGTTCAGACAGAGCAGCCTTCAAAAACAAAGGGTAACACACATTCATATACACTTAAATTATTAGTTTTTCTAACACAAAATTTGTCTCCCCAGGGTTGAACAATAAGGATTTTTGTTCTTATAGTGGGATTAGATTTTTTTTCTTGTCCTGCCAGTATTTTCACTAACTCTAACATTAACCCAGATTTTATTTTGGGGGGTTGGTAAGATTTTTAATGTTCACCAAGGCTGCATTTATTTGATCAAAAATACAGTAAAATGCTGAGGAAAAACAGTAATGATGTGAAATACTACTACCATGTTTTAAAATATTTTAAAATGTAATTTATTCCTGTGATGACAAAGATGAATTTTCAGCAGCCATTATTCCAGTCTTCAATGTCACATGATCCTTCAGAAATCAATATAGTGCTTTGATGCCCAAGAACTCATTTATTATTATTAAAGATCTGCTTAATATTTTTGAGGAAACCATTATACATGAATGATTCTAGAAAGTACAAAAGAGCAGAATTTATTTGAAATAGAAATCTTTTGTAACATTACAGTATGATGTCTGCACTGTCTCTTTTGATCAGTTTAATCTATCCTTGCTGAATAAAAGTATTAATTCTTTTAAAATAAATCCTATGGACTCCAAACTTTTGAAGTAGTGTATATTTTTGATTTCACATTTATTAAAATAAAATAAAATATTTAAAAATTGATGTTATAACCTGGATGTTATAAAGGTATGACTCCATCACAACTGTAGTTTAATACACTTCTGATGGAAAATGATGTCCTAAATTAGAAAACATTACTGATTTTTAACCAGTTCTAATGCTTCTAAGACTATAACATGTCATGTCAGTCCATCATTATCACTGAGACCGGCTCTCTCACTCTCTTTCTTTCTCGGTTTAAGGAACTGGAGCATGGATTGAATGAACAGAGAGACTTAACTAAAGCTATCGCAATTCAAGGCAGCAGAGCCCAAAAACAGAGCCAGAGCGCAGATGAACATGCAGGGTATCTAAATGCACACCTAATTTATACAAATATATGCCTAGACTTTGTCATTATATAACACTCCATGATGTCTGCAGCCTCTCACCAGCAAATGAAGACAAAAGACAGGAAGTAGAGTTAGCAGTCCACAGGAAATGGACACACCTCTGCAACAGATTGACCAAGACAGCAAAGACCGAGCAAGGTGGAGATAAAGATCAGGATCCATCTGAGGTCTGAACACTCCTGATTTTCTCCAAATGTTTATTTAAAGTTTGCGTTTGCTAATGTTTAATGTGTCGTAATTTTAATGTGGGAGTTATTTTAAGTAAAGAACATTGTAATACATGTGTTTGTGAACAGATCCTCGCTCCATCTGTGTGTTTGTGGAGTGGAGCTGCTGTTTCTCTCTGTCTCCAGGAGATTCAATCCAACATCTCACAACTTAAAGAACTGCAAAACTCAGCACTTACAAAGGTGTCAATGACAAACACATACAGTATAACACACAGGATTACTGTTTATAACATTTTAAAAAGATAGCATAACGTATAATCTCTTTTCGAGATCAGAGTACATATTCAGTCAATACTGTCCAATTTGATAACAAATATATTTAACTGATCTGTCTGTGTGCCTGTGTGCAGGATCATCAATCTCTGGATGAAGGTCTGTTTGAGGTGTTGAGTGGAGTGGATCTCACGATCAGCTCTCTCACAAACACTCTTATGTTTCAACCAGCAACCTTAAACACTGACATATTAAACCAACTAGAGCAGCTACAGGTATTCGGCCAACCATCAGACCATCAGTCTGTCTACCCACCCATTAGACCATCTGTCTGTCACTTCATTTATCCACTTCTCCTCATCTCTTCTCTGATTTATAGGGTTTATCTGCAGAGCTGATCCCCTTGGGTGCCATATTGACCTCCCAGGGGTCAGAGGTCATAAAGTTGTTAAGTTCGGGTTCAGCGGTATCAGAGACCTCCACTTGTTTTGACCTGCTGACACAGCATGTATGCGACATTCAAAAGACTCTCGCTGATAAACAGGAGCAGCTACAGGAACGACTAAAACACACAACTCAGCTGCAGGTCAGACTTTTATTTGCTTATTACCAACACAAAGTGATGAGATGTACACTGCCCTCCAAAGGTTTGGAAACACCCTAGAAAAGTGGGGTTTTGGACAATATTGACATGAATCCTTTTTAATTTGTGATAATTTTGCACTGATAAGGGACAACACAAACTACGAAAACATATTTTATTACATAAACAGTTTATACATAGAAAAAACTTAAATTTTCGATTCATCAAAATATCCATTAGCAGCTATTACAGCTCTGCATAATCTGGGCATCCGAGCTGTCAGTTTATTCAAACATTGACTTTGAATTGGCAATCAATTGTTGAAGCTACGGTATCAAGGTGTGCTGACCCAAAAATCTTTTAAAAACCTGGGCCAAGTTTAAACCAGTAACCAGGCATCACAGCTGGCAAAGGGGCATGTCTGACTTTGACATGTATATATTGCCATTATTATGTTTTATTGCTGGCCTTCAATGATAATGTCAAGTTACTTTAATGTATTTGCACCAAAAAATAATTCAGATTTATGCTGATATCGTCCAAAACCACACTTTGCAAGGGGTGTTTCCAAACTTTTGGAGGGCAGTGTGTGTGCAGTCACTTAAAAATGATCCTGCAGTTTAGGTTACTAGAAACATGGTTCAGAACATTTGTGCTTAGTGTTGTGTGTCAGCAGTTACATTTTTGCAGGTTTTAACACCCCAAACCTTCGGATGTCTCACCTTCATAACTGTCGCAAATACTCACACTTGTTTGTGAAATGATGGAAAAAACTTGTCATCATAATGTCATTGTGACATAATGTTCTCTTCAGTCTCATGTTTAATCCCATAATTCTATCTCTGCATTTAAGATGAGTATTTAAGGTCTACTCTTTTGAACTTTTATTTTGACCTCTTTTATCAAGCGTGACTCATTTGTAATATTTCCTTGTGTGTCAAACCCTGCAGAAGAGAGTGAAAGACCTGCATGACTCAGTACTAACTAATACATCCATCCTTCACTCTACAACTAACGGAGAAACCCACTATGACCTTCACACACAGTTGCAGGTAAGCACACGAGCCTGTGAACAACACAGCTTGTAACACATCAGGATGAGTGTGTGAAGATTAAATGCTACTGGAGAAATAAAACTCTTCAACATATCTGCAAGAAAAAAATACTGATGTCTTCAGTGTACATTTGCTGACTTCGGTGCCACTTCATCTCTCTGCATTTTATAAGTTATAATGTTTCCTCTGAAAACCACTCATAATGCTAGGCAGAAAGAGTTTTTCTTATTAGTTTTGATCCATTCATTTGATTGGAAAAGCATAATTTGTTAGTGCAGATTTGTTGTGTAACAGCATTAGGTGTTCACTGTGCCTAAATTCTAAGATTTTGACCTTTCTGTATTTGTGATTCCATGTGAAGGCCATCACTGGATGGAAACAGGAAGTGGAGCAGAGTGAGAGAAAGCTGGCAGAACTTAAAGAAGAGACGGAGAGTCAAGATCAGCCCTCGTACCTCACACAGCAGATCAGCACACTGGAGGTATGGATGTGAAGCATGAAGAGTTTACTATAAAATGCATTTTAAATTGCAATCAGAGATGGGCACAATTACATCAAAAGGTATTTAGTTAAGCTCATCATATATATTTAATTAAAATACAAAAATACTGGTGCGAGAAATGAATTTAATTAAAATACAAGTAATTTGTCATTTGAAAATACAAAAATACTATCAATATTTTCAAGCAATCAAGTGCAAGAGACAGTGCCATTACATTTAGATACACATATAAGAGCCTTACCCTCCTTGAAGAACTTATAAACAACATACTCTTTAACCCTAACACTGCACAATATATACAATATATTGATCCATATTTCTTCTCATTTCTGTTTACTTGAAAACCATCAAGCATTTCTACATTTTATTTTTTCATGTTTCTTCCTTTATTGTTTCTTTATAAGCATGTCAAAAATTAAGCAGTCCTGTGAAACGGTATTGTCATACCACCTAATCCTACTCAAGAGGATAGCTCAAGCTATTTCACTGTCAACTGTAAAGATTAACTCCTGAAAGTGTTGATTTTTAGAGTAAAGGGCTCTATGTAGAATACAGCGACACCGGTGGTGGCCGTTAAGTGAACTGTGGTCAGTAACTCATTGCTCATGCTCTTGTACACACTCCATAGTAATGCCAGCGAGCAACGGCCAGTATGATTCATCAACATCATGTCGACAGATGAGGTTCATTAAAATTACACTGTAATGACAATTTCCCTTGAATTTTACAAGCAAAACCGCCCTGAGTCATTCACATAATAATTAGTCTACAGGCTTTCATTTTTAAAATTTTGTTACATGCTATTCAGACATTAGCAATAATATTTATTTTAATGTACTTGAAAATTTTTAGTTTGTCTATAGAAACAAGTAGCTAACTTTTGCCAAGCAAGCTAAAGTCACTTGTCAGCTAGCAAGCAGAGTTCTAGAGCAGCTTTTTCTTCTGTCCTGTAATAACATTCAGTGAGCAATATAGTACACATTTTAATACATACTTAGCCAGTTTACACTGAGCACCAAAACAGTCTCTTTCATTTTATTCCAGTTGGAACTATGGACGAATTAAAGAAAAAAATGGTTTATTTCACCCAAAAATAATTTTGGAGTTAATTACTCATCCTTATGTCATTTCACACCTGTAAGACCTTCTTTCATCTTTCTGATTAAATCCAAGAGCTTTCCCTCCATATGCACCAATGCAACATACACATTCCCAGCCCAGAACGGTAGGAAAGACATCGTTTAAGTACTCCATGTGACTTCAGTGGTTTAACCTCCATTTTATTAAACAACATGAATGCTTTGTTTGCACAATAAAACATAATTTAGAACTTTATTTATAAAATATTGATCTGCATTGTGTTCATGAGGATTAAAATGCATCTGTTCATGCCATAGAAGACTTGCGTCAACGAGTGAGTGTTCACTAGACTACCACAACATGCATTAAGTACATTTAATATTTACTTAAAATATTTATTAAGTAAATAAATTTAAAGTGGTAAATTTTATGTTTTTGTGCAAAAAAGCACTTATGTCACTTACTTAATGATATACTTAATGACATGGATTGCTTGATGTCTTTCCTACCGTTCTGGACCTTGAATGTGTAAGTTGCATGACTGTAGAGGGACAGAAAGCTCTCAGATTTCATCAAAAATATCTTAATTTATGTTCCAAAGATAAACGAAGGTCTTACAGGAGTGGAATGACAAGGATTGGCATTAACTTAATTAATTAGTATTTAGTAATTAAATACGTATTTCAAATACATTTAATTGAAATACAGCCCATCTCTGATTGTAATTCAAATTCTGGTAGCAAGCATGGGACACAATTGTAAATAAAGTCCAAATTTACACAACAAAAAATATATATAGCCTATATATATATTTTTTTTTTAAAGATATTAATACTTTTATTTAGCTAGGACACATTAAATTGATCAAACATGCCATTTATTGGTGCATTTACACAAATATTAAGCAGCACAAGTGATAAAGATAACAAATGTTTCTTAAGCACCAGACTGAGAATGTGAAGGATCATGTGACACTGAAGGCTGGAGAAAATTCAGCTTTGCCATCAAATTGTGATATATACTCTCTGTAGGTGGTATTGGAGAGTGTTTGGAGTGATCTAGAGCAGCGCTGTGGCGTTGTGCAGTGGAGTCTAGATGAGCAGAAGATGAGTGAAAAAATACTGAAGGGTCTGCAGATGCTCCTGACGATTGGAGGAGAGAAACTCGCCTGCAACTCTCAGCTGAAGCTCAGGAATCCAGCACAAATACAGACACACCTCAACACACACACGGTAAACATATCACACACCTTCAATCAGCCTAGGTAAATACACACACTCACACAAGTTAATCATCTGCACAAATACAAAAAAACAAATATACATTACGTCACACATGAATCATGCACATTATAGCACCATTACAGGTCCTTCGATCTCTCTTTCACCTCCCTAACTTTGTAAATCTACAGGCGTTTTTCCTGTCTCTGGGTGCACACCTGAGGAGACTGCAGCAACTGAGTGTGCGGATGCCAGACAGCGCCTCCTGTGGCTGGGAGACTGAAGTGTCTGAGGTTGAAGGTCAAGTGGCCAGTGTCCTGCAGCAGGCTCAAGCTGTCAGCACAGTTCTGCACTCAGCACTGCAGGTACGAGAGCGAAAAAATCATGTGGAAGGACACTTTTTACAGTTTTTCTGTATTGAAAGCTGCATCAGCCAAGAAGCAACAATGGAAAAAGGATTGATGTATACAGTAAATAAAAGAACAAACGAATGGGATTGATGAGTGCATGAATAAATTAACTTGTAGACCGAATGACCAACAGCAGATTTTAATATATTTTTAGTTAATACTCCTCTGCTCTTGATAAGGACTTTGATGCATTTCAGGTTTGCACTCACTGGGATGAAAATCATCTCTGGTTAGAAACGCTTCTGCAAAGGTTAGAGACTCAACTTCCCATACCACCTCTGCAAGACCAAACTGAGGAGCAGCTCAGCGAGAATATTTCTGTCTATCAGGTAATGGCTTAGACTTATACCGATATATAGTGCACTGACATACATATATATATATATATATATACCTTTAAATCAGAATGCATGTATTTTTGAAGATCCTTAAATTCTTCTTGTTGTTTGTGATAGAATGTGCTGGCGGTTCTGGAGAAGAACAGAGCTCGGATCAGTCTGGTTCTGGATGAGGGCTGCAGACAGCAGGAGCTGATTTCTAGTAGTGATGTGGGTGTACCTATATGCATAGTGGGTGTGTCTACAGAAACACTGGAACAGCGATTGGCTGCACTTCAGAGGAGGGTGGAGCAAGGACTACACTCCACCCTCCATCTTAAGAAGCTTTGGAACAGGTAAAAATTAATGATGTTGATCAAATTAAGCCAGCCAGCGTTTTCCCTCTGAACGAATTCTTGCCATTTCATTACACAATATGCAGAATTCTATGCTATCTCAGTCTTTTAAAATCAAAATATTTTGAGCCATATGTACTCACTTAAGTTATGTTTATTAAGAGAGAGTTGTGTAGAGACAGAGATTTACACAAAGGAAAAATATAAAAAAATAACCACTACACATTTTTTCCAGGTACCAAAGCGATTCAGAGGCTCTTAATAAGTGGATGCAAGAAGCCAGAGAATGCCTGGATGCATGGAGAGATCACATGACCACAGCTGAACAGGAAGCGGACACCCTCTCCCATTTTCAGAACTTCACAGTCAGTCAACCAGTGATTCTAATCATTCATTTTTAGTTTAGATTATTTTGAACATTAAGATATTTAAAAACTTGATGATATTTACAGAAGCTACATAAACCCTGTATGTTTTGAAGCATGGCAGCTTGTTTTGAGCTAGTTTAAGCTGGTCCTTAGTTGGTCCTGAGCTGGTCCTGAGCAGGAGCTAGTTGCTGACCAGCACATGGACAGTTTGAACCAGCTCATGACTAGCTGCCATGCTTTAAAACATACCAAACCAGCATATGCTGGTTTTCAACAGGGAAACCTTCTTTTATGCAAGATAAATTAATATTAATTTGAATTCATGAAAATAATTTGAATAGGTTTAGTTTTAACGATTACAACACTGGTTCTATTAGGACATTTTTGTATCTGTGATGTTTTTAACACAGGAGTTCATGAAGGAGCTAGAGGTGAAATCGGCCCTAAAGGCATCAGTGATCAGTTCTGGATCTTTGATCCTGTTGCTCAATGAAAGAGAGCAGAACATTGAGACACAGAAGATCAGCAGAACCACCAGTGCTCCAAGAACCTCCACTCCCTCTGGAAATACAACAACCTCTGAAGACCTACAGCCAAGTGAATCTAGCAATCGGACCTCCATTGTCCTAGATAACAACCCTGAAGACTCCTCTGTAGCTGTCACATTACCTTCAGAAAGCAATGTTTCGTCTGTTCAAAACATGTTCTCAGAAGAAACTCTTTCTAACATGGAAGGATCAGATGGAAAGATCACAAATGAAGGTGTTATCTTTGAGGAACCAACCTCATCTGTATTCGATTTATCTGTTAAACAAGAGATGGTTCTGTCCCCAGTTCTTCTGACTCTACAGTCCCAGCTGTCTCAGGTGGAGCAAGACTGGGTGGAAATACAGACAACCCTTCCTGTCATCCAGCAAGGACTGCATCAGGTACATTTTACTCCATTACTGACTGCATCCCGGATGGTTGGAAATGAAGACCTGTCAGTTTCACATTTTTCTGTTTGGAGCATTGTCCAATAAATAAATAAATAAAACAAAAATGTATCATTGAGGTCTGGCAGCCATCCAGGCATGATTTCCTGTATTACTGAGAAGTTGATGAAATCTTTGAGGAATAGAGTGTGTCCTTTTTATTCTACATTATCAGGCCTCTCTTTCTTGTTCTCGTCCCCTTTTTCTTCTTTGATTACATGTGTCACCCCTCACCTGCTCCACTGTTTTCTTTCTTCTCTATTCTCTCCACCTCTGTCTATCAATTTCATCTTTCTTTATGCCCATTTCTCTGTTCTCTTTCTCTCAGAGGGTGGTGGAGAGCCTGTCTCCTGAACGACTGCTGGCTGATGTGTGTGGCTGGATTACAGGTGCTGAGAGCAGGTTACAGGAAGCTGAACGAGAGGGTCACAACACCTGTACTGCTGCAGAGTTCACACACCTGCTCAGAACATATCAGGTACCTTGCTTGCATTTTATCTCTCGATCAATTAAAAAAAAAATCCAATAATTAGCAAATAAAATAATTATCTTCGATTTGGATTTTATTTTATCCAAAATTTAACATTTCTTTTATTCTATGCAAAATAACAGATTATTATTTTTCTTGTGAAAATAACCAATTGTAAAGAAATCAGCAAATATATGTGAATAAAATGATTTTAAAAGTAACTAGAATCTGAAAGTAATTTATTCAGTTATAATAAAATAAATAGTATAAAGTACAAATATAACAAAAAGGAAGACATTACAAATTTAGTAATAATTGAACAGTTCATTTCTTTTTCATTACATTTTCAATTTATTGTGGTTTATTAGCATTAAAATCACACATTTGCATTGCCAAATTTTTGCCTAAAAACCGAGCTAAAGCGTAGTATAAAGTAAGAAACGATATTGAAGTAAAATACAATAAAATAAAATATAATACAGAGTACAATTAGAAATCTTAGATAAATAACACAAAGGAAAACAGTGTAAAAATAACTAAAGAAAAAATGTGCCAGTGTAATTAACTCTCTCTTTCTTTTCTCTTTCAATTTCAGTTTGTGTTTTACTGACTTGACCAACTAGTTTTTCTGCAAATTAAAAAATTTGTTTTGGTCATTCCTGTCTCTTGTTCTCTTTCTATCTAGAAGATGAAGAAAGAGATGGCATGTAAGCAGATGTCTGTTGACTTTATTAATCAGTGTGAGCTGAAGCAGGTCGGTTTTAGCAGGTGCAAACACACTGCATTTGCTGAAAACCTGGGACACGTCAATCTGTGCTGGAAAACTCTACAGGCTCAACTGAACACACTGGTGAGTTTATTATTATTTATTATTATTATTCCGCTAATCAATTCAGATTAACATTGTTTGCATTGTGCTTCTCAGATCCAACATGCTGAAGATGAGGTGAGGATGTGTGCAGAGCGAGATAACAAACTACAAATCCTACAGTGCTGGATCAAAGGTCAAAAACAATGGATGAGACTGGCTGAAAGACCCATCAGTCGCTCATTTGCTGAGAGGAGCCTGAAGGATTGTGAAGTGAGTGGCTGATATTTTCTGGTTGTGGTAACTGATTATGTTGATGCTCTCCTACTTTAAAAGCTTTCAAAAGCATTTTCTTTTTTTTAGTGTATGTATATTACGTTTTAGAGGAAGCTTAATTGTCTTTCTTTCATTCTCAGGAGCTGGGGGAAAAGTTGAAATCTAAATTCTCAGAACTTGCTGAGCTGAAGAAGAGGAGACTTACCACTGATGAAGAAGACAGGGATAAAGACTTCCTCTCAAAAGCTCACAATCTTTCACAATTTCTGACTGACCTCTCTCAACAGGTATGGAGACAAACCTTGTTCCTGTGAAGTGTGAATTAAAACAAAACCAGCAAATATTTATAAAAACTGTTGAGTGTGTTTAATTAGAAATGTAATAATAAATGTTCATTTTCTAGAGTACAATCCTTGGGGATACCTTGAAAGAGCTGTGTAAGGTGTGGTCTCAGTTTGAAAGTGGGAGGAGTCTGGCAGTTTTGAACTCAATGAGGATCTGCCAATCAGTAGAGTATTGCCACGCCCCTCTGCCCTCCCTATCTGCCCTCCAGAACAACATTGATAAGATACAGGTGCTGTCAATCAACCACATTGGGTTTTTTTTTTATTCCCAAGCAATTTCTGATTGGTCACAGTATGACATATTTTATTGAATTTAAATATGTGATTACATATTATTGCATTTTTTTTAAATGTGTCAAATTTGTTAACTTAAAAGTAAACCTTTGGCTTGAGAGAGATATGCGTATATTCACAAATTATATCTGCAGGTCTTAAAAGCAGAAACAAAGGAGATTGACAGCCAGTGGGAGGATCTTACCAAAACAACAGCAATTCTTATTGGTGGAATTAGCCCAGAATCTGCCGAGGTGTTATCGGAGCACCTAGAAAAAGAAAAAGCAAGGTTAGACTTCACTCATACCAGCAAAGCAATGCGAATGTGTATGTAAATGTACAAGTTCTTACACATTGTGTCACCCTGTAGGTGGTCAGAGGTGAAGGAAAAGGTCACACACACCTTGCAGAGGTCACATAGTCTTCTGAAAATGTGGCAGAGATACTCCGATGTGAGACGTTCCTGCTCAGAGCAGCTCCAACATCTCAAAGAGCAGCTCAATACACACACCAAAACACCTGCTGACAATAAACAACTCACACACAGCATCGCAGAGCTGAAGACTGTGAGTACAATGCAAAGACACAGATATCCACAGATTACCATCTATTTAAATACACTGTAAGGCTGGTGCCAATATGTCTGATTTACCCCTCGACGAAACAAAAGGCCCTCCTGAAAATTAACACTTGAACTATCTCCTGCAGATGTAAAGGGAACTTCAGAGATGCAGCACACAGTGCAGCTCACACTTCACACACACTATTTCCCCTTCACCCCCCTCCTCCTCCTCACATAAAATACACTGAAACCTATGCAATGTTAGGTATGCACAAGAAGTAACTATACATGTTTGATATCATTTAAAGTGTCCCTGTGCGCCTGGTAAAATGGTCTCATTCTCCCAACCATAATGAAAAGCTAAAAGAAGTTATAAAATATGAGAAAAGTCATGTGTCTCTTAAAAAGGTGTTTTCCTCCCCCAGATCCCCCATTCCTGTATGTAAAACAAGAACCCTTTCAAGTACAAATTCTGATCTCACGGCGTGAATCCCTCAACAGGGAACCAAATTGTAATTATAAAGACAAACGCCACCATTTGGTAGGAATATTGAATTAGCTGGGTATATAAGGAAAAGGTGCAAAAACGTTCGGGGAGTCTGTAAGCTGACTTCCCACACAAATGCTGTGTGTAGTTTTGTTGACAGGTAATAATTTCTACAAATTCCTCTATTTCTGAATTGTTGTTATGACATGTTCAACTGATGATTTTATTCTTGTGAATTGGATTTTGAATTATTGCTTCATTACCTGATCAATAAATTGTAAACGTTTGATTGTATTCTGACCGACTCTGAGATTTGTTTTCCCAAGTAGATTGTCGGATTCGTATATTTCCACAAGTTTGCGTCAGGGATTAGTGACGACTAATAATCCGATACCTAGATTCACGTGTGCTTGGATGAGGAGACGAGTAAGTTTCTGTCTAGAATCAGCAGATGCTGTTTGATCAGCCTAGATCTGAATGCGTCGATGACCTCTGTTCTAATTTAATGTTACTTTAGATAAGTTTACGTGGGAAAAGCCACGAGCTTGGCCGGACAAAGCCATTTTGAAGAAAGGTAAAGTTGATCAACTAATGTTCTTAAATGGTGGTCAAAAGGAAGACTTTACTAAAGTAAACTATTGAATTAAGTTCCTGAGGGGCAGCCAAGGGGGCTAAGTATTACATATCTTTGATTCTGCACGTGGGAATACGGCAAATCTCAGATATTTAGCCAAATACCTCTGTTTTGGGTCATTGGAACTGACAAAAATTGTGCTGGAGACCTAGTGAGGAACTCGAAGCGATATAGTTTCCTGATCTAAGCGGGTAAAGTATAATCAGAGCTTAACAGAACAATCAAACATTCGTTTACTTTAATGATGCACAGATATCATTAAAACCTTTCATTTATGGAGTCAGATGAAACAACGAGTTATTATATGTGAAAGAAATATATTGCATTTAATCTTGTTGTGTTGCGAAAAGGAAAGACAAGCAATACGCAGAGAGACCTTCCTCGTTTTATTGGAAACCTCCATTGGACCAATAAACGAGCCTTACAACACAAACTAAAGTGCAGACTTTAAAATGAAAATCTGGGATTTTTTTAAGTCAGAAGAGTTATGATGTAAAAGGAAGACAAAATTATTATGCGCTATTTCTAGATAAGTAATAATAGTAATAAAACAGGCAATATATTACAATATAATTTTACTTTTAATTATTTGATTACTGACCTATAAATAGTGCAGAATCAAGTCAGAATCTATATTAAAAAAATAATATAAGTATTAAGAAAAAATGCAAAAGATTTTTTGGACTCCATTACAGTATATGTCACAGACTGTGTTATTGTCCTTATTTTCTTCGTTTAGGTATTACAGAAATGCTCAGAGACGCTACAGACTGATTTGAATGAAGTGCTTGAAGTATCTAAGGATCTGATTGAACAGATGGATGATGAGGATGCTGTTTTCATCAAATCAGAATGCCGTTTGTTAACACGTGGTTACCTGCAGTTACAACAGACTCTGAAAGGAAGAATTCAACACATGCAGGTAAGACTTACACACATTATGTGTTTTAATGAACATGAAGTATGGAAGTGTTTGAAGTATGTACTCTCTCATATTTCATTCAAAACTCATCTGTTGTTATTTTTTCTGCATAATATGTCCGTGGTCTGTCAAGTTTCAAAAAGTACAAAAAACAAAAACACAATAATAGCACCATTAAGTATCATAATAGTAGTCTGTAAGTCATTGAAAACCATGAGAGTGAGTAAATGATCACAGCTTTTTTTTTTTTTTTTTACTATTCCTGTAATTCAAAATATCTGTTCAGGAGGATCTTGAGCAATTTCAAGAATTTGAAAGGTTATTCCAGTCCCTCGAAACACAATTACAGCAGTGGGAAAGCAAGCAACGGATAGACAGCAAAGTCACAGATATATCTCAGGTGATAAACACACACATGCATAGCTCACATCATTTTATTGAAGAAATCCCCATTATTAATTGTTTTGTATTTCCTTGTTTACAGTCAGGTCTGATGGAGATCAGTTCTCTCTCTCCTGATCTGGATCTGATAAACACACTCAGCTACAGGCTGACTCTCAGTGACCCCGTGACACAGAGGCTTCAGCACCTCAACAGGAAGTGGGCACAGGCCTCTGCACATGCTCAGGAGAAATGCAGGTGACTGGCACTTACAATCTGTTCACCTGAGAAAGATACAAATATCAGATTCAACACACAGCATATTACGTTTATCTGTATATTGTGTGTGTTTAGTGAGTTGCATGCAGCCTCTCTCCAGCAGCAGAGCTTTGAGCAGAGATGTGAGAGCTGGCTGGCTTTCCTACAGCGCATGGAGGACAGTTTGGCTGTAGAGATCGCATCGACTTACCCTGGACTGAGAGAACAACAACGAACACACCAGGTACAACAGACAAAACACCCAAAAATGCAACACATGTGGATTATAGATCCCATAACAATCTACCCTTTTCTCTTCTTTTCTTCTAGTGTTTTCTGGCTGAGTTGTCTTTAGGCCATCAGATCCTTCACTCTGTGATCAGTGAATCTCTCCTCTTGTTGCAGAAGGGAGATGTGGAGGACAGGTGACGATTCTCAACGTTTTTGTTTTTTTCAATCTCTGTTTTGGGTCCCACTTTATATTAGGTGGCCTTAACTACTATGTGCTTACATTTAAATTAATAATTTGGTACAATGCACTTATTGTGTACATAAATGTTTTTACATTGTACTTATATTTTTAAAAATACCTATATGTAATTACATCTGTAATTAATTTCTGTAATTACATTTATAATTACACTGTTGACTCATCCCTTACACCTTAACCCACCTTTAAACCTGCCTATACCACCAAACCTGTCCCTAACCTTACCCATATCCCACCTCAATAGCAGCAAAAGTGTTTGCAATACAATATGACCACAATAAGTACGTTGTACTTATTTTTTGATGTAAGTACATAGTAATTAAGGCCACCTAATATAAAGTGGGACCCTGTTTTGCATTGCATTTTGCATTGTGACATACAATATCATTCAGAAGTTTGTGGTCAGTATGATTTTTGTAAGAAATCAGGGCTTTAATTCAGCAAGGATGCATTAAATTGCTTAAATGTGAAAGCAAAGGCATTTATAATGTTAAAAAAATTTTTTCAAGATTTCAGCGTTTCAATATTGATAACGGACAAATGTTTCGTGAGCAATAAATCAGCATATTAGAATGATTTCTGAAGGATCATGTGACACTGAAAACTGGAGTAATGATGCTGAAAATTCAGCTTTGCCATTACAGAAATAAATTTGATTTTAAAATATATTAAAATGCAAAAGAGTTGTTTAAAACTGTAATAATATTTCACAATATTACTGTTTTTAATGTATTTTTGATCAAATAAATGCAGTCATAGAGACTTCTTTCAAAAACATTAAAGAAATTGTACTGACCTCAAACTTTTGAAACATAGTGTAATAAAGTATTTTATCGTTTTGTCATAAAATGTCCTACTTTTATAAATATTAATTTGATACTTGTAAGTTTATATTTGTACTTCAACACGGGATTTGTAGTTTTACTAACCACCTTGCCTGTGCCCTCAGGAGTGACTTCCTATTAAAACTGGCACAGCTGAGAGAGCACTGGCAGGGGGCGGTGCAGAGAGCAGCTCAACGGCGCGCTCTAGTGGAAGGGCTCATACAGCACTGGCAGCTTTATACACACACAATGCAGAAACTCCGCAAACTCCTCACACTCACACACACACTCTTGTCTCCTGCTGGTCCCACACACTGTAGTGTCCTGCAGTTGCGCCTCTTACTGGAAGATCTGAAGGTAACAAGATGATTTTCAAATATCATAATCATCAGTGATGAAAATATTGTGTAAGTCATAGTTTTTTACCCTCACCAAGGCTGCATTTATTTGATTAAAATACTTAAAAAACAGTTGCCTAATATTGTAAAATATTATTATTCAATATTATTATATATATTTTAAAATGTGATTTATTCCTATGATGGCAAAGCTGTATTGTGTCACATGATCATTCAGAAGTTATTGTAATATGCTGATTTGGTGCTAAAAACAACATCTCTAAATCTTCCCAAACTTGTATACACACCTAAAACACCTAAAGTAATTGCATATACATTTCTATCCATTTTATATTTTCACATTTGCAGTTATCTCTTCTGGTAATACATGTTAAACACTTATTGCCCTAGAAATATTTAGAAATATCATTGTGAATCATATATTTTCCTTGTTTTTGACTAATTAAGTGAATTACTTGATTTTTTCTATATATACACTTTATAATGTAATCTGTTGACACCTAGCTTGCAATTGGTAGTGACAAAAGAGTCAGTTTGTTTGTTGTTTGTTTCACCATTTCTCCCTCTCTCTTTTTTGTCTGTCCCCTTCACTCTCTCTCTCTCTCTCTCTGTCCCTGAAGAGAACAGAGCTGTTGTTTCAAAGGTCAGTCTCTGCATATCTGTGCGTGATGGATGTAGGCAGGCAGCTGTTCTCAGTGAGTGACACACAGACGCAAATGCAGCTGCAGACAGACCTGGCAGCCCTGCAGGACGACTGGGAGCAATGCCAGTGTATGCTGGGAAAGAGAAAGTCTCTCACATCTGGCATCATAAAGGTAAGATGGATTGATTGGGTTTGAAATGGGACCTTTGAATGAACTAATTCTTGTGTTTTATTGCTTAGCGCTGTTACATTTATAAGGTAAACTTATGATAATGATGATAATATCACAATATTTATCCTTATCCTTATGTTGAAGGTCAAAGGTCACATGGGAAATCCATAAAGCTATGTGAGTGTGTTAGGCATTTTTCTAAAACAGGATTATCATGATAATGGAAGCGTGGAAGCATTAGGCAATTTTAAAATTGTGACTTCTAAAACTGGGAAATTAATTGTTAAAACGTCAGGGAAATGTCCAGAAAAAAACTGATAGATAGTACAAACGATTGTGTACAATTTTTCCATGCTGCTCAGCTGTAAAATATTTTATCATCTAGAAATTTTCCATTGTGAGTGAAATATCTTCTTTCTTTTTTTTGGAAATCCTGTAATTATGAACAAATAAAAAAGTATTTTCTAGAAGTCAGATATCATTTCTATCTACATATCTGCATATCTGCATTTATGAGAGTAAAGTTTACATAACAAAACAGGCTACTGCAAAGTGAAATTTGCCCTTGGAATTTTTATGATTTGATGTGATTTTATGATTAGATAAGAAATAGCAGCTTAGATAGGAAAGAGCAGGCTATGGATTGTCAATCTTATGAACACCTGTTCAGAGCTCCTTCAGAGAACACTATTAACTGCCTGTTCATGTATGGACCTGTCTAAAACTTCACCAGGAATAAACTCTGCCATTATATACTCCCATTCTAGAACGATGCAGGATAACACTAATTGTTGGATTGTGTGTAGAATAAGGAGATTCTGTATTATGGTGGTTTTGTGCAAGAATGAGTCCAGCTGAGTTTGACCTACATTCTCTCTGATTTCACAGCTGGACTAATCCAGATCAGACCTTTGCACACACTAATACACAAACATACAAGCACAATGACCTGAAAAGTCTTCATGCAGGTCTATCTGTCTGTCTGTCGCTATATATCTGTTTCTCTGCTCCTCATCCATAGCTGACCTTGATTGTAGTTTAGATAATATGAAGACACAAAAAACAAATGCTGTGTGTGTGTGTGTGTGTGTGCGTGCGTGCGTTTTTGTGACAAATGAGGACTAAATTTGTATCATGACACAGGTATTACAAAGTGAGGGTGACTTTCAGGACATTGACCCATGTCCCCACTTTTCAAAACGCTTATAAATCATAAAGAGTGAGGTTTTTTGGGGGGAAAGTTGAAATGCACAGTCTCCTGTGAGGGCAAAGTTTAGGTGTAGGGTAGGTGTAGGGCAATAGCAGTTTGTACAGTATAAAAACCATTACGCCTATGGGATGTCCCCACTTTTCACAAAATCAAACGTGTGTGTGTGTGTGTGTGTGTGTGTGTGTTTGTGTGGGTTCATGAGTGCATGCACTTGTCATGTGCTAAATGGTTTATAGTAAAGCCTGTCTAGGGATTTACAGCTCTTCCAGTCTGTCTCAGCCTTTCTGTTTCTCTCTCACAGTACTTTGTCTGTCTTCATTTCTCATGCACCACCTAATAAAATGAATGCCAGTGCACTGCAACATTTTGCCATATTCTGTGCAGTATGTGTTGTTGTAATATGGTTTTACTTGTATTATACTGTATATGTGATATGTGTGTACAGTTTTAGCATGTAGATGCTTGTGTGTTGTTGTGATAACCCCACCCTGGTGTGTGTTTTGCATGCATGTGTGTTTTCATTGCCCCTAGTCGTGTCTTAACTTTTCATTTGTTTCTAAGCTGAGACATTGGTTTAATGTAGTGCACACTGACCTTCCACAGTGGTTGTCTGGACACCTGTCCATATGTTTGTGTGTAGAGATCTACCCTCACATATAAGCTGTCTATGTTTTCTCTGCATTGTTTTTGCTTTTCCTGACTAATGATAACTCCATCCCCATATAAAGAGGCTTATATAAGATGTGATATCAAAATCATGCTAGAGCATTACAGTAGCCTCTATTTATATGTTTTAAAAAATTATTTTGCAGAAATGGGAGACCTGTGAGACCAGACTAGCTGATCAGGCCCAGTGCCTGGAAGAGGTACGAGCCAGACTGAAGCAGTCAATCCCAGATCAGCAGGAGGAGATGGAAGAGGAACGTCTCCTTGTGAAGGTACACTAACTCTAAGAGGTGAACTTCTTCATATACTGTTGACTGACTTATTACAGGAGCAATACACCTGAAATATGACTGGGGTAAAGAATTACCTACTTTTTTCTATAAAAGAGCAACATAACCAAAATAAAATGCTGTACTCAAAACACACCTCAACAGTTATGGTGTTTGGTAAAGTTAAAAGCATCTATGCTGAAAGTTAGCAGTTAGCTTGTGCTAAAAACACACATAACAGTTGCATGACACTTTGGATTTCCCTTCCTCCCTGCTATAGGCTTATTCAGCAGTGATCCTCCTCCCTCTCTCTCTCTCTCTCTCTCTCTCTCTCTCTCTCTCTCTCTCTCCTCCCCTCCCTCTTTGTCCCATGGGCTTTAATCTCGTTGGGCCAGAGGGAAAAAGAGAGAGAGATTGTGTGAGTCAGAGCTGGGACGTGTGTCAGTGTTTTCTGTGAGTGTGTGTGATGGTGGTGTGTTATGTTATGCAGGAGGTTCAGGATTGTTTAGAGGACTGGGCCGTCAGTCTTTCTGAGCTCAGCACCATGAAGACGGACCTGTCCCAGTACATTCTCACCGATGACGTCCTCCTCCTGCAGGAGCAAGTGGACCATCTGCACTGCCAGTGGGAAGAGCTCTGCCTCAAAGTAAGGCACACAAATATGTTTACCTAGCAGACATACCAGAGACTTTTGTATTTTCTGCTTTAGACGGTTAGATGAACTAGGAGGAAACAGAGCAAATAAAGCCTACAGGAATCATGTGTCTAAACATTGACAGCTCTAACTCATTGAGCTGACCGATAAACCTTAGTGTGTGAGAAGCTGAAGGACATATTTAACAGTAAAAGATAATGAATGAATCAGTATTTTTTTGGATGTAGTTTAAGGTGTAGGTTAGCAACTTTTGCTTTTTAAAACATGTTGCTTATTTGAAAACACGTGTTTACCTACTGATATCTAAATGAAGACATGCCATTTTTTGTTGTTTTCTATAGTTAATTATAATTACTGTGTGAAACCTAATCCAAACTAAAACTAAGAATTTATTTATTTATTAGCTTTAATTAAAACTATTTATTTATCTAAATTATTAAATATGAATGAATTTGTTTTTCATTCATTCATTTATTAAACATTACTTTTGAGAATGGTCACTATTTATTTGAAGGTCTACTTTTTGATATTAACAAACCATTAACTCTGACTTTTGCCTCAATAAACTCCTAATTTGCTGTTTATTAATAGATATTAAGGTAGTTTTTATGTGTAGCTATTGGAATTAGGAATGTAGAATATGGTCATACAGAATGTGCTTTTATTTTAAGAACTAATAAACAGTCAATATGTTAATAATAGGCATGCTAAGCAACTAGTTAATAGTGAGAATTGGTCCTTATACTAAAGTGTTACCAAGGGGTGTTTTGTTATATTTAACCTTTGTAGACAGTTTTGTCTCCAGCTACTGCTCAATAAACCTACAAACACAGATGACATGCTCAAAAGAATTCCATCTATTTGAAATACAATGTTATCACACCATCACTCCCCAAGAAACAGATGTGAGGATTCGTTTGATGTTTTCTCATCAGTGCTCATTGATTCAGCTGGAGTCTGTGAAGTTCCTTGATGTATGTTGTTCTGGTGACCATGTATTGATTTACTTTCAGAACCTGGGCATCAATCATATTAGAGTCTCGCTGCTTTTTTAATGAATACGGTGCTGGATCAGTCAGCTGGAGTCTCCTGGGGTCATATTTTGGGGGTCTGGTGTGAGTTTTGCGGTGGGTGGGGGTCTTTGACACTGGAACGAGAGAGCAGATGGTAGAGAGTGAAGGACACAGAGAAAAGACACACAGAAGTGAATAGGAACAGGAGTCTTTACCTCTTTGTTTTGGAAATCACCACCAGTGTGTGTCTGTCACACGCCGGAGTGCGAGTGTGTGTCTGTGGGGGGTGTGGAGGTGTTGCCTGGTAACAGTGAAGTCCACATGTGGCAGCTGTTTAGTTTTCAGGATTTTAAAACTTTCTAGTGACAAGGTTCATAAAGATGTTTTGGCTAGAGGTCCTTGTCTTGAGTCGCTGGGGTATATTTGTAGCAATAGCCAAAAATGCGCTGTATGGGTCAAAATTATTGATTTTTCTTTTATGCCAAAAAGTAAAGATCATCTTCCATAATGATATTTTGTAAATTTCCTACTGTAAATATATAAAAACTTAATTTTTGATTAGTAATATGCATTGCTAAGAACTTAATTTGGACAACTTTAAAGGCGATTTTCTCTGTATTTAGATTTTTTTGCACCCCCAGATTTACAAATAGTTGCATCTCGGCCAAATATTGTCCTATCATAATAAACCATACATCAATGGAAAGCTTATTTTGTTCAGCTTTCATGTTATGTATCTTTTGTGGTTTTGTGGTCGGGTCACATATATGGGTCCTTTGTAACAAAACTGGATTACCCTGCCTTGCCATAAACTTAAAAAGATTCATGTTTTTATTTTCCCCATTATGAGCCTGTGTGTATATTATGAATCTTTTTAAATTAAATTTATTAAGTTAAATTCTGAGTTCACATAATTTGAGACTAATTTTATTCATTTATTGTGTTCGGGTGTCACTAAAACATAACTATATCATACTTTAAGATCACATGTGACAATATATATATATATATATATATATATATATATATATATTGAAATATATATATTGTAATTCCATCATGTATTCTCAGTGTTGATTCATTAGATTTAATACAGTAACAATTGCTGTAATAAATCAGTATAAAGGCCGTACTATATTATTTATTAGCATAATTAATACTATTTATTATTGATTTTATTTATTTATTTATGGTACTTAGAATTATTTGTATTCTTAACTGTCAAAATGTGAAAAACATATCATGTTTTTCTTTAGATTTTAGTGAGAAATATGGTCTGCACATCTTTTTGACAGGTTTAGTGAGATTCCCTGTCTGCATGAGCTGCACTCATGCTGTCATATCTCTTATGTATTTTCTGTGTCTCTGTCTCTCTCTGTAGGTGTCACTTCGTAAGCAGGAGATTGCTGATCGACTGAATGCCTGGATCATTTTCAATGAGAAGAATCGGGAGCTGTGTGACTGGCTGACACAGATGGAAAACAAGGAGGCACACAGTGCTGAGCTGAACATTGAGGAAATGGTGGAGAAACTCAAGAAGGTTAGATCACCCAGCATAAATCACCTCAGATAGACTGTACTGTCTGATCCAGCATTTCACTGGATTTTGCTAGACCTAAATAGCAAATGAATGTTTTTTCCACATTTATTTGCTTTCATTTGCTTGCTATATTTCCTGTTTCGCCTAATGTTGTAAGCAAACAAACAACAAGAGTATGACTCTCAAAATATTAATCATTATTACTTTCCTCGCCCACTTACATTCAAATATTGACTCTCTTCAGGATTGTATGGAGGAGATCAACCTCTTTAGTGAGAATAAGACCCATCTGAAACAGCTGGGAGAACAACTCATCACTGCTAGCAACAAGACCAAAGAAACAGAAATCAATGACAAGATCAAGGACATCAATGACCGCTGGCAGCATCTGTTTGATCACATTGAGACCAGGTAAGACCTTAAAGTAACCCTGAGCATGGTCGCGCTTAAATACACTAAATCAGATGCAGTACATAACACTACTTTATTATAAATACTGCTAGAATGTGACCATAAAACTGTGATGCGCAAGTAACTTGAGAACAAAGAACTTTGAGAACTGGATTTTTAAAAGCGTTTGGGTCATGGGATATGAACTGCTTCCAAAGTACTTCGTAAGGCATAGTGATGTTAATCTGACATTGATCCAATTCATCTCAGTCACACTTTATTTAACAGACAGGAAGTGCGCTTTGTCACATTCAGTGCAATGTAAACATCAGCTCCACTCAGTCAGAAACTGCAAGAGAGATAGATTGAAATGTAAACGTACACATGGCATCAGGGTGGATGAAGCGTATGGAGGGGGTTGGTTTGACCTGCTCTTCGTTTGATTGACAGCTCTTTGATTAGACAGATGGTCGCTGTAGCTTCATGATACATTGATGGCCACCTTGTTGACTTCTTGTCTCCAAGACTGCTTTTCATTTCTGCATTTTCTCTGGTCTTCGGTTCTGGATCTCTGGGAATATTATAAAGTACATTCAATGCATCTATTTTTTTTTTTTGTTAAGAAACATTAAAAGAAACATTATTTTCTTAACAAAATGCACATTTCAATAAGCTAAAGAAACTTTTGTGCAGTGGAATTTTTCCATGGATTTTGAAAGTTCTTTTTGGAACCATCAATGTCAGTAAAGAACTTCAAAATTCAAAATACAGCTGGAACATTTTGACAGTAAGCAGATCAGCTGGTGGAATGTCATTTAATGTAATTGTATTGCTTAAACAAGCCTCTTACAAGAGGGTTTGGAAGTTATAAGGGGAAGGAGCTGGTGGCCTGTTGCACTCTTTACTTGCAGCTTCCTCTTGCCTCATAGCAGCAGATAAATTCACATGTAGAGCTTTATATCTTCACATTAGCTTTAGATCTTAACATTTCTATCATAGTTCCCAGCCGAGCAGATTCCTGAATGTCTAGAAGCGATTTGAATGTTAACTCTGGCTCTTTGCCACCAATGTCAAGGTTTTAGAGCTAACACTGGCTGTGCAGGTGCATGTAGACACTAAAAGTAGCTTTGTGGATCAGTAGGTAACCAGGCACGAGATCTGCCTGTTTGTCGGCTCTCACTTTGAGCTGGAGCTTTACGCCTGTCCATATTCCTTCCCATCAACCACTGAGACGAGCACGAGTTTAACCAAAATGCATACAGTCAACAGAGTTGTTATCCAAAAATAAACACCTTTGGGATGATACAAGCTCACCATGTCAGAGATAATGATCCAACTGACAGTCCATTATATGTATATTTTGTTGAACTATTCCTTTAAATTCACATTTTGTACATCAAAAGAGTGTTTTAGTAATGGGTTGAGCCTGTGTCCATAATGCTGTTGAAATCATTTGTTTTCTCTGTGTCTGAGGTCAAAGTTCACAAGCATGACTCCAGCATGCCTGGACCTGTCTCAGCTGGTCACTGTTTTCATTGTCACTATCAAGTGTTTAGAGAAGTGTTTTTTTCAACACTAATAATAATAAGAAATTTTAGAGCACCAAATCACCGTATTAGATTGATTTCTGAAGGATCATGTGACACTGGAGACAGGAGTAATGGCTGCTAAAAATTGGGCTTTGCCATGACAAGAATAAATTACATTTTTATTATATTAAAATATAAATTATATTAATTAGAACAATGTATTTTAAATTGTAATAATAATTTACAATATGACTGTTTTTACTTTTATATTTAACTAACTATAAATACAGCCTTGGTGAGCATAAGAGACCTCTTTCAAAACCATTAAAAAATGTACTGCCCCTAAACTTTTGAATGGCACTTCATGTATATACAGTGCCCTCCATAAGTATTTGCCTGTGGAGTCAAAACATTTGCAAATATGATTAAAAGATGAATATGAGACAAAACTACAGAATGTCACATTTTATTATTAGCCGTTTCAACACATACATGTTTTACCAAATAAAAAGAACAGCACTTTTAGAGTTCATCCCACTCGTTGATGTGAGCATAAGTATTGGGACAGTTGAACATAAGGCAGATATAAAAGATTAAAAGCTATTATTTAGTTGCAGATCACAATCACAGCAGTGAGTCTGTGACCCATAGACATCACCAGACTCGTGGTCTCATCCTTTGAAATACTTCTCCCAGCCTTTAATGCAGCCAATCCCAATTGTTGCTTGTTTTGGGGAGTTTCTGCCTTTACTCTCCTCTTCAGCTGGTGAAATTCATGTACAATCGGATTTAAATCTGGAGATTGACTTGGGCAATCTAAGACTTTCCATTTCTTTGCACTTATAAATTCCTTGACTGAACTGGCAGGGTGTTTTGGGTCATTGTCCTGATGCAATATGAAGCACTTCCCAATGAATCCGGTGGCATTTTCTTGAATATTGGTAGGCAAAATGGTTTTGTACCCTTCCAAATTCACTCTGCTACTGTCATCATACATTAAGTCTTCAGTAAAGTTGAGAGGGCCTGTTACAGAGACAGCCATGCATGCCCATGCCATGACACCACCTCCACCATGCTTTACAGATGAGGCTGTATGCTTGGGATCATTGCAGTTCCCTTTTTTTCTCCACATTTTTGCTTTCTTATCACTTAGATAAAGGCTCATCTTTGTCTCATCGGTTCATAAACACAGTCCAAAACTCTTCTGGCTCACCTTTGTGCTTTTGCAAATTCTAATCTTGCCTTTCTATTTTTGGTGCTGGTCAGAGGTTGCATCTTGCTGTGTAGCATCTGTAATTCTGTGTCAAAGTCTCCTGAGGACAGTAGATTGTCAGAGCATCACCCCAGCTTTCTAGAAGTTGTTGGTGATTTTACAGACATGTCTTTTAGGGTTCATTTTCACAGCTTTTATGATTTGTCTGTCATCAACTACTGTTGTTTTCACAGCCGATCAGGTAGTTGTTGGTTGCTGGTGTCGCTGGTGGTTTCCAAACTCTTGATTTCTCCATGCCCTTTGTTTTTGCTAGAGCTCTAACTGACTTCCTCGTTTCTTTTAGCATCCAAATTGCTTGCTTTTCTCTCAAAGTCAGGTCCCTCGTCTTCATCCTGGTTTGTGTGTGTCATCATCGAATGCAAGATTCAGAATACAGAAGTAATGGATATAACTGATACGACACATTCCCTGTTTTTAATATCTGAAGAATTAATGCAACAGGACACAGCTGATCACTTAGAAAGACCTGTGAGGCAACTGCTCCAATACTTATGCTCACATCAGATAGAGGGATGAAACTCTAAAAGTGCTGAACTTCTTAGCTGGTAAAACATCTGTGTTGAATCACCCAATAATAAAATGTGACATTCTGTAGTTTTGTCTCATATTAATTTTTTTATCATATTTGTAAATGTCTTAACTCCACAGCCAACAGAGCAATTTTGTCTTTACTGTTCCAATACTTCTGGAGGGCACTGTATTTATGTGTTTCACTCACACAAACTTGCAAATGGGAGTGTGCGTTTGAGACAAGTCTCTAAGCAGGATTACAGAAGTTGACACAGACACGTCCGACTCTTTTGTCAGCTAAAATCACAGCAGAGTTCACACTCACAGCATCTGCACACACGGCAGCTGCTGTCTGCTAGCACAGGCCTTTGTGTCCACTCGCCGTCCCCTAAGTCTTCTGTCTACACTTATTGTGTCTCTCGGCCAATCAGCATCAAAACTCTGTCCTTCTGCTCTTCTGCTATTTGCTGAGTGATGGCAGCCATTGTATTATTGAACCCTTGGTGTCATACAAAACCCTGCTCACTATTGCTGGACAAATGACCAACATGGGACAGGTGTTATGTTGAAAACACCCCTGCTGAACACACTCAAGCGATCTTGAAGATTCCTATTCAGGAAAGTTCATTAAAACTCTCTACTCACTTTTTTAAGGACTCTTTTGTGGGATGTTAACCAAAGTGTTTGTATGAGCAAATTTGTTTTCCAGTTTCCACTCAGAAGTTTAGACACCTGTAGCTGGAAGTGTTTCTATGGCCATAAGCTTATTTTAAGGTGTATGGCAGCATTCTTTGTGCGGGTGTATTTTTTTGTGTGCCCTCACAAATAAGATTCCACGTTTTAACAGTCTTTATCCACCATGACTATCATCCTGAATGGATATCAAATACTGACTAACCGTGAAGTGGGACAATTGAATTAAACCATTCAGAGAGCTGAAGTGTGCTCTGAATCTTCCCAACACCCGTGAAGTACTCTCTTCTAAAGACTGAAAGATTTTGACAAGCAGCTCTGCCTATGTGAGGCCCACCAACGTGGTTCCCTGTAGCCCAGATTTATCTTTATTTAACTCATTTAGCTGAAGCGTTTGATATTAAGCATGTCAGAGAAGTTTGAACCTGAATCAGTTATTACAAATTAACCTGGTACTTGTCTGTGCAAAACATGTTGGAAGATGCAAGACATGTCCCAAATTATGCATTATATGCTACACACTTATACCCTGCATTGTCTATAGTGTATGAATTTTGTTATTTTGTCATCCAGCATCAGATTCTGACAGCCTCTGTCTTTCTACTATGTAAGGAAATCTGTTGAGTGTGTGAAGTGTCCAACATTCCACACTTTACTTCTTGGAATTGTTTTAGCATGTTGCTGCTAGGTGGTTGCTAGTGTAGCTATGTGTTGTTTCTATGTGTTCTTTTAAGTTGCCTTAAAGTGAAGTTAGTGATTCATTAGTGAAGTTCCCTCACCTGTTGCTTAGAGAAATGGCATAGAGTTCTTCTGGGATTAATAATCTATTCAGGATAGGTTTGGATTTTAATTATCTTTGGCCCATGGAACATAATCTCAGACCACAGAGGACTACAACACATGCAGAAGTCCCTGTTTGAACTTTTATGGACTCACACAAAGACAAACATATACATATTCTTTTGATGTATTTTTACACTGTTTTCTTAACTGTGGTTAGGCAAGAATCTCATATGTGAAAGATGATACTGTCTAACTTGCTACTACCTGTTTGCCGCATGCTAGTTTTGCACATTCAGGCTCGCCCTGTACATCCATAATGCCACATACAACAAACAAACTAAACTAAAATTAAACTACTGAAATTGAGAATGTAAGGGATAAGGGATGAGATTAATTATTTTTGTTTAACTTTGGAAGTTTTGATACATAAATATGATTTGGTTGCCTTTGTGTGTTACCTACAATCAGTGTTAGGCAGTGGTAGGGGAAGTTATGCATTACAATATTGCATAAAAAAGTCATTAAAATTGTGTTACTTGGTTACTTTTTATGGAAAGTAATGCTTTACGTTACTTTTGCATTTCTTTTTGTCACCTGGGATGGACTTAATTGTTTATTTTTAATAACAAAAACCCCAAAAGTTATATTTTTGGCAACTATAAAGGCCCTTTCGAACCAAAAGTTAAATGAATAAGCCTCAGGCTAAAGGAAGTGCCTCTGCCTTTGCTTTTCACTCCCAATTTCTTTCAACATGGGTACAGGAGAGGTGTCAGTGAATAAATTTGAAAACAAAGTTACTTGCATTACTTATTTGGAAAAGTAAGTCAGATATTTTCTTGTAAATTTAACGCGTTACTTTACTAGTACGTAACTCGCATTACTTGTAATTTGTTACCCCCAAAGCTGTCTGCAATCAAGCTTGCTACATTAACTCAAGACAATTTTGCTTTACATTTAATATTCAGATTTGATATATGTATCAGATTGTCATAATAAAATGCATAACATTCTCCACAAGATTCCTGTAACACATCTCTAAAATATACTTGCTCATGCCAAAATTGCTGTCTGTGATATGACAGTCTATAAATGTTCCTAAATATTTAAAACTACTGGCTGTAGCCTATTTGTAATGCAGTTGAAGAAAGTGATGGGAACATGGAGTATCCTCACCATCTCACATCTCTTGACCATTCAGTGAGAGGGAGAAAGAGGGGGGTTGAATATGAGAGAGGGACAGGAGGGTGGGGGTAATGTATACAGCAGTCCACAGTCTGTGAGAGGAGCTTGTGTGAGATCAGCCACAGCCATTAAGACAGACATGCTAACACTAACACGAGAGAGCCATGGAGCCTCACCAGTCTGCGAGTAAGTGTTTGCTAATTGCACACACATAGGGCTTTCGTGTAAGCATGCATGTTTTGTGAGAGGGGGATGGGCAGTGCTTTTGTCAGTGTGTGTTCTGTGGCTAACACTAGCTTCAGTGCAGGACTGATCAGATTCTGCTTTGCATGGAAACACTTGTTTCTAGGGAGGACGTGCATGCTGGTGATGTGCAGATGGTGCATGTTCTCAATTCTAAACAGATATGCACCAAAATCAGGCTTCAAAGAAAATGCAAGATGCATGCATCTGGAATCATGCATCATGCATACAGAATCATGAATAGCTAACACTATTTATATAGTATATGTTTCTAAATCTTGTCATCTTTTGAGGCTTTTATGTTTATATTGATGTGATACAGCAAGGACATCTTGTCTCATTGCCTTTTTTCATTGCACCAAATATTTTGAGTGACTGCATGCATTTGTTATTTTATTAAAGTGTTTTCCCTTCATTTTGCATGTGATAAATGCAAATAGTGCTTATGTTTGACACAGTAAGAATCAATAAACCCTCTGATATGAACACCAAACGCTTCAATGGATTGCTGTCACGTGCAGTTGAGTTGTTGTGTGATGTCACTTCTTCCACATCAGCACTCCAGTTTGTTTTGGTCGGACCTCCATTGGAAATGTCACATGACTTTGAAGGAATGCCCCCATCCTCTTAGTCACATGACGTCACTCTTAGAGTGGTGTGAAAGCCGTCTACATGCTCAGATAGTCCTAATACTGAGTTTTCTGGTCTGGGATGAATAAATTGCGACAGACGGACCGGACGTGGGTCACTGCACACTCAAACCTAATAAAAAGCCTTTTGTCCTGCATTGTGTCTTTGTAAACCTCAGCTGGCAGGCTAGCTATAGGAATGACACTAGGTCAAGGAATGTTTGCTTTTTATGTGAACTGTTCCTCAGGCACCACACAGAACAAAACTCATTGCAAGAATCCATTTCTATATCCATATCTTCTAGGTTTCTAAAGTAAAAATCCCATTCATTGTCTCCAGGGGAATTACGCCAGAGCAATAACTTAACCTCTAAAGACAGACAAACCGTCTATCATATTAACTTCTTTGTTTTTACAAAAATAATTTTTAAACTACAGAAATTGACGTTTTTAAAACTCCTATGGGGAAAATTAATGTGAAAAAGGACACAAAAAAAGTGGACAGACTCTATAGTAGAAATGATGACTGTGACTGACTACTGTTTTACAGGAAAGCAAATGTCCAACCAATCAAACTCTTAACTACTGTTAAGCGATACACACAATGTAATGCACAAAAGTTGTGATACAAAAAGAGTTTGAGTCCCAGCTTAAGGTCTTTTCCCAATTCTGTTCCTGTCTCCCCTCTTACTGCTTCCTGTCTCCTCTGTTCTATTGAACACCAGCAAAAACAATAAGGTATTGAAAGACTGACTGATTGTATTTCAGAGTGAGGAAGCTGAAGGAGACGCTGGTGGCAGTGCAGCAGCTGGATAAGAACATGAGTAATCTCCGTACCTGGCTTTCCCGTGTTGAGGGTGAACTAGCCAAACCCATCATCTACAGCGTCTGCCACAGTGATGAGATACAGCGCAAACTAGTAGAGCATCAGGTAATCGGTGCATATACAGTATATATCAAAATGACATTGATGTAACCTTTTGCATTACTTTGATGTCTTTGCAATGTCATCTTTCTTCCGACTGATGGTTTTTTGGTATAGGCCTACATTAGTCTTAAGGCCTATTCACACCAAGAATGCTCAAGCTCTTAAAGCAGGATGGATTTTGAAATTATCCTTTAAATATTGCTCCTCTGTGTCGTTATGATTATAGCTATGATGTGGACTTTCCTCCTCTTATAGAATAGGAACAATTATTAAAACTTTATTGTTATCATTATAGTTCCTGTCCTTGGTGTGACCGTGTTAGAGTGTGATATTGTTGTTCTCCCCTAGGACTTGCAGAGAGACATTGAACAGCACACAGAGGGTGTAGCGTCTGTTTTGACCCTGTGTGACGTTCTGCTGCATGATGCGGACGCTTGTGGTAGTGATGGAGAGAACGACTCCATTCAGCAGACCACGCTCAGCCTGGACCGCCGCTGGAGGAACATATGTGCCATGTCTATGGAGAGGAGAATGAGGTCAATACAAACACCCAAATCAGCATATTTGGTTGCATAATGTCACTCATTTGTTTTCTTTCCTCTGACCACTGTGCTCTATACTGTCCCCTGCAGGATTGAGGAGACATGGCGTCTGTGGTGCAAGTTCCTGGATGACTATTCGCGCTTTGAAGAGTGGCTGAACACGGCAGAACGTACAGCAGCCAACCCTGCCACAAAAGATGTACTGTACACCTGTGCTAAAGAGGAACTCAAAAAGTTTGAGGTCTGAATCTGTATAAGGATTTTTTTTCCCACTCATAGTACCCTGTTCATCATCTGAGTAATGCACCAGAACTCTCATACAGATTAAAATTAATACTGAAATACACTCTTAAAGGGATAGTTCACCCAAAAATGAAAATTTTATGTTTATCTGCTTACCCCCAGTACATCCAAGATGTAGGTGACTTTGTTTCTTCAGTAGAACACAAACAAAGATTTTTAACTCAAACCGTTGCAGTCTGTCAGTCATGTAATGGCAGTCAATGGGACCCACGGCATTGAGAGTCAAAAAAACATACACAGACAAAACCAAATTAAACCCTGCGGCTCGTAACGATACATTGAGGTCTTAAAACACGAAACAATCGGTCTATGCAAGAAACTGAACAGTATTTATATATATTTTTTTTACCTCTGATCCTCCTCAATGTCCAACTGTTCTGAGCACGTTCACAACATCCGGTGTGTGATGCGTCAACGTGCTGGGTAAGCAAATAACATCACATTTTCATTTTTGGGTGAATGTCCCTTTAAGAGGGTATTCGCTGTGACGCCAAAGAACGATTTTTGGTTCCCCAAAGAACATTTCAGTTCTTTAAAGAACTGTCTTTCTTAGTGTAAAGAACATTTTAATAATCTAAAGAACCTTTTGTGAAATGGAAAAGTTCCATGGATGTTGAAGGTTCTTCATGGAAACTATAAATGGCAATATACAACCTGTTTTTAAAGGTGTAGTGCAGGGGTCGGCAACCTATTCAAATTTGTGATAGTCTAGACGTAATCTGTTGGACTATTAACACTGTTTTACTTACGCGCATGCAGGCATTCCAACGCCAGGTCCATGAGCGCCTGACACAGCTGGAGCTGGTGAACAAACAATACCGACGTCTGGCACGAGAGAACCGGACAGACGGTGCCAGTAAGCTGAAGTTGATGGTGCACGAGGGAAACCAGCGCTGGGATGCGTTACAGAAGAGAGTGGCTGCTGTGCTCCGCAGGTTAAAGGTCAGATTTGAGTCATCGATTTTTTTTTCGTAAATTAAAGTCATATATACAGTATATATATATGTGTGTGTGTGTTTATTATTATTATTCTTTTAGTCAGTCAGGAGACAATAAATTGATCAAAAGTGACAATACAACATTTGTAATGTTACAAAAGATTTCTATGTCAAATAAATGGTGTTTTTTAACTTTCTATTTATTAAATAATCCTGAAAATATGTATGAAAGTTTAAATTAAAATTTCAAGCAGCACAAATGTTTATATCAATAAGAAATGTTTCTTAAGCAGCAAATTACAGCATATTACAATGATTTCTGAAGGATCATGTGACACTGAAGACTGAAAGTTTGGCTTTATCATCACAGAAATACATTTGAATAGATTAAAATAGAAAATAGTTCTTTTAAATTGTAATAATATTTCACAACATTACTGTTTTTATTGTGTTTTTAATCAAATACAGTCAGCCTTTGTGAGCATAAGAGACTTATTTTAAAACATGAAAAATATGACAGTGAACAGTACTTTTTATTATACATTGGAAATGGCACCTAATAAACCTAAAAACCTGTGAAAATGTTAAAATTAATTGCATCTCTGGTCTTCAGTTCTTCGTTTCCATGATAACAAATTTCCACTGCCTCGGTCCCTAACGACTTCCGTCCTGTTGCACTCACCCCCATCATTGCCAAGTGTTTTGAGAAACTGGTTGCATCCCACCTAAAATCCTGTCTCCCTGCTACACTGGACCCATTCCAATTTGCCTATCGCCACAATAGGTCAACAGAGGACGCCATCTCAACAGCGCTTCACTCTGCCCTCACCCACCTGGACAGTCAAAACACACATGTGAGAATGCTGTTCATGGACTTCAGTTCTGCATTTAATACAGTAATCCCCTCCAAGCTGATCTCCAAACTCAGCCAGCTTGGAATCAGCACACCCATCTGTAATTGGATTCTAGATTTTCTGACTAACAGACCTCAGTCCGTCAAGTTAGATAACCTCTCCTCCTCCATCATCACCCTGAACACCGGCGTGCCACAGGGCTGCGTACTGAGCCCTCTCCTGTACTCCCTCTTCACCCATGACTGTGTTCCTGTTTATGGCTCCAACACCATAATCAAATTTGCAGATGACACCACGGTGGTAGGTCTGATCAAGGATGACGATGAATCAGCCTACAGGGATGAGGTGCAGCACCTGGCTGTGTGGTGTGCCACCAACAATCTACAGCTAAACACCCAGAAGACAAAGGAGATCATTGTGGACTTCAGGCGGACTAGGAGTCATGCACACACACCCATCTACATCAACGGAGCTGAAGTGGAGCGTGTGTCGAGTTTCAAGTTCCTTGGCATCCACATCTCTGATGACCTTACCTGGTCCCATAACACCTCTACTCTGGTCAAAAAGGCACAGCAGCGCCTTTACTTCTTAAGGAGCCTTAAGAAAGTTCACCTGAATCCCAGGATCCTTGTGGAATTCTACCGCTGTACCATTGAGAGCATACTCACGAACTGCATCTCAGTATGGTACAGCAATTGCTCCGCATCTGACCGCAAAGCACTCCAGCGGGTGGTGAAAACTGCTCAACGGATCACCGGCACCCAGTTAACTTCCATTGAGAACATTTATTATAAGCGCTGTCTGGGCAGGGCAAGAAACATCATCAAGGATGCCTCTCACCCTAACCATGGACTTTTCACCCTCCTTCCATCCGGCAGGCGTTACAGGTGCCTACGCTCTCGCACCAGTAGGCTCAGGAAGAGCTTCTTCCCCGAAGCTGTGACACTTCTGAACGCCACACCACCAATCTAACCTGCACCTGCTTATTACTGCACTGGTCACAGTACTTTAAACACATGCATTTGCACTACTCATATTTTGCACAGACTGCACATCGTTCAAGTCATTACACTATAAACTGTTTAAAGTTGTTACTGTACAAGCACAGTAAACTATTTCTATAAAATATTGCACTACTGCTATTTTGCATAGAATACATTGTTCTATCAATACTTTGCACACTCATCCAGCTGTATTTATTTATTACCACTGTTCTCACGTTTCTGCTGTTCATAATGTGTATATATAATCTGTAATCTATATAATCTACATTGCTCTGTTCATAATGTACATACAATCCCTACATTGCATTCCTATTTTATATTCTGTATATACTCTGCTCAATACTGTATATAGCAATTCCACTGTATATTCTGTAAATCATATCTTCACTTACTCTGCACTTATATGTATATAAAACACTATATTCTTGCACTTCTGGTTAGATGCTAACTGCATTTCATTAGCTCTGTACTTGTACTCTGCATAAATGACAATAAAGTTGAATCTAATCTAATCTAATCTAATCTAATCTAAAGTGTACCTTTTTTGGGCAAACCTCAACGTTCTAAAATGTTTCTGAACTCTAAATGCTTCCTCTCTGTGCAGCACTTCACATCTCAACGTGAAGACTTTGAAGGAACACGGGAGGGGATTCTGGTCTGGCTGACTGAAATGGACCTTCAGCTCACCAATGTGGAGCATTTTTCAGAGAGCGATATCCATGAAAAGATGCATCAACTAAACGTCAGTACAATCTGATTTTATGCATAAAAGTCTGGTTACACAATCAGAATGAAAAATTATTTGTGATTTGACTTCCTGCAGGCGTTTCAGCAGGAGATCACTCTAAACACAAATAAAATCGATGCTTTGATTGTATTTGGAGAGAACCTGATCCAGAAGAGTGCTCCGCTGGACGCCATACTCATTGAAGATGAACTAGAGGAGCTGCACTCATACTGCCAGGAAGTGTTTGGCAGAGTCTACCGATTCCACCACCGTCTTATCAGCAGACGCCCAGTCAGTTTGAAAAAACTCATCTCACAAACTCTGAACAATACCCTCATGACTGAGTACTGACTTTAACACTTCCCACTTTTTTCTTCTCGTAGGTGCGTGAGGAGGACCGAGAGTTCTCAGACAGAGACACAGATCCAGAGGACTCGGCTGATTTCAGTGGGGTCTGGGAGAGAGAAAGGGAGGAAGAGGAGGCTGCGATGAGTTCTGATGTTTCTCTGACAGTACGCCAGGCCGTGTCTCAGCTGATACCACCTGCTCTGGAGCGCTCAGGTCGTGAGACCCCCGTCAGTGTAGATTCGATCCCACTGGAGTGGGACCATACCGTAGATGTGGGTGGATCGTCATCTCCAGAGGATGACGAGGAGTTGACATTCTACAGCGCCCTATCAGGTAGTCAACTATGTTATTTACTGTACAACCACCTACAACTAAGAAATGGGCGATATAGTTTTAAAAAATGCACACCATGCAGCCAGCAAAAAAAAAAGTGTAGAAACAATGTTCACTCAGTTTGCAGGTAAATTTAACAAACAATTACAAAGAAATGGAAAATGACACACTGAATTACAATAAATGTGCAATTTTTAAGTATAGAATAACTGAAATAGTACTTTCATGAAAAACTCCAATAATTTTTGTTTATTGTAAACTTTGAAAAAAATTAAATAAATAATGATTAAGCATGGCAAGTAGCATATGTTACACTGATGCAATATATGAAGAAACCAATAGCATTTTGTTGAGAAAGCATGTTGTTTTTGCATTTTTCGTTGCTGTAAAATGTACCCCAATAAGGATCCATATGATGAATTAGATCATTCAATGTTAATCACTGCTCTAGTAGCGTATCTTCTGTACATCTTCCTGTTATCTGTCGCTCTTTGATATTGTATCTAGATCTCTCTGTCTGTTATATCACTCTCTATTAGTCTAGATTACTCTGTCTGTTATCTGTGTCTAGATCACTGTCTGTCTGCCGCTCTTCTGTTGCAGATGTAGAAGTCACTGAGAGCTCTCAGTCATTTATTAAAGCTACATCTAAAGCTCTGAAGGCTGTGTCCGGTAGGCATCAGCCTGCTGCATGCTGTCAGTACAGTCACGGCACATTACATGCGTGCTTTAGCATACGTTTCCTTCATTCATCTCTAAATATAATAGACATTTTATGCTTTGTGCTCACTGCCCGACTGCTTAACAACTTCCTCTCTCAAGCAGCTCCCCATGTTTTTGAAATCCCATGATGCTTGTTTTTTTGTTTGCCAAGAATCTTCTCCTGCATGTGTTGCAGTACGTTCAAACAGATGTTTTTAATAATGCACGTCAGTTTTGCAACCAATTGCATCTTTATTTTTTTTTGTTTTCGGTAGCATGTTGTGCAACTGAGTGATGACTTTCTGCATGCTTGTTTTAAGTGATATTAGGAGTTAAAATATCTCTCGCTTAGGAGGAAGGTCAATGGTGGAGGCGTGGCACTCTCCTGATGCGCCAGACAGGAAGCGAGCGAACAGAGAGATCATACGCAGTCTCACATCTTCACCCACTGACACCAGCGCTCAGTACCACCCACAGGCCTATGTGAGTCCTCATTCATCACACTCACTAAGCACACATTAACATTGGCGCACTCATATAAACACATTTTGTGTTGTATTTCCTCTCTCTCCAGGATAAACTCATGTCTGAGTGCGTTGGCAGTATAGACAGTATAAAACGAGTGAAACTGATTCTGAGCGAGGAAGAGCAACTGGTCGATCATGGTTTGACGGTGCTTTCTGCAGCTGATAAGTCAGGTATTGCTATTTGTAATACTTTTACAGAATTTTTCATACATGAGTTGAGTTTCAGTGATATCTGTGGCCTCAGGTGTGATCGAGAGATGGGAGCTCCTTCATGTGCAGTCGTGCAGCGTGCCACAGGATCTTCAGCAGTGGCACAAACTCAACTCTGACCTCACTTATATCATGGCATGGCTGGACGCTGTGATGCCTGAGCTAGAGAAGCTTCAAACTCTAGAGCCAAAAATCACCATCAGAGACATGGAGAGCAATATCCACAAACTAAAGGTATTTACTTCGAGACATTTAGAGAGCGAAAGAATTGGACACAAACAAAGTTAATAAAACAATGCACTTGAGAGAGTGCATTTTTATTCATAATTTATATGTGTATATTTTAAATATACACTGCTGTTCAAAAGTTTGGGATCAGTACTATTTTTAATGTTTTTAAAAGAAGTTTCTTCTGCTCATCGAGGCTGCAATTATTTGATCAAAAATACAGAAAAAAAACAGCAATATTGTGAAATATTATTGCAATTTTAAATTTCTTTGTTTTCTATGTGAATATATTGTAAAATATAATTTATTCCTGTAATGCAAACTTGATCACAGGAATAAATAAAAAAAATATCGCAGCTTCCAAAAAATATTAAGCAACACAACTGTTTCCAACATTGATAAATCAGCATATTAGATTAGGATCATGTTACACTGAAGACTGGAGTAATGATTATGAAAATTCAGCTTTGCATCACAGGAATAAATCATTTTTTAAAGTGTATTAAAATAGAAGACAGTTCATTTAAATTGTAATAAATTTTTTTCTGCATATTTGATCAAATAAATGCAGCCTTAGTGAGATGAATAGACTTCTGTAAACAACATTACAAATCTTACTTTTCACAAATTTTTGAACAGCACTGTATATACTTTTATAATGATTTATTTTTCAAATAAATGTTGCTCTTTTGAACTTTCTGTTCAGCAAAGAGTCCTGAAAAAATGTATCATGGTATCCACAAAAATATTAAGCAGTGTAACTGTTTCCAATATTTGTAATAATATGAATATAATTTTTGTTTTCAAACATCAAATCAACATATTAGAATGATTTCTGAAGGATCATGTGACACTGAATACTGGAGTAATGGCTGTTGTAAATTCAGCTTTGACATCACCAAAATAAATTACATTTGTAAAATATATTAAAATAAAAAAAGAGTAGTGCTGGGCAACGATTAATCGCGATTAATCACATCCAAAATAAAGGTTTTAGTGTACATAATATATGTGTAATGTGTATATTTTAATGTGTATATTTATTATGTATATATAAATACAAATACTAACTCATGCATGTATATATTTAAGAAAAATATGTTATGTTTATATATTAAATATATTTATATATAATATAAATTATGCATGTTAATACATGTAAATATTTTCAAAATATATACATTCATGTGTGTGTATTTATATATATATATATACATAATAAATATACACAGTACACACACATATATTATATAAACAAAAACTTTTATTTTGGATGTGATTAATCAAGATTAATCGTTGCCCAGCACTAAAAAATAGATTTTTTTTATTGTAATAATTTGTTTTTAGTCAAATAAATGCAGCTTTGGTGAGCAAACATTTGAATGGTAGTGTGTATTATTTAGGCGTATACCGTATAGATTCATTTTGTCATTTTGTTCTTTCATAAGGACATGCAGAGGACTTTTAACAGCTACAAATCAGTCATGATTGGTGTTAATCTCAGTGGGCGGGGCTTCCAGCACGGAGACAGCGCCGAACTACACGAATTGCGTGAGAATCTGCAGTCAGCCAATCAGAAATGGGCACAGGCCTGTGCGGCCCTGGACAGTTGGGAACATCGACTGCATCGAGCACTCATGGAGTGTCAGGTGAGGAAAAACAAGCTCGAAAAGTGACACTGATCCTAGAGTTCAGACAATACAGCAAAGTACCATGAGTGTTTTTTGTTTTGCGTTTAGTAAGCTCATGTCTCTGCACCTTCACATGTTTGCACCTGTTACTTTTTGTGTTGGTGAGATTTTATCTCAGGATACAAAACCATAAAACCATAAAGTTTTTTTGTAGTTGCTTTTTGAAAAAAACTGCTGGGTACACGTTGTTCTTAAAGCTACAGCATACCGTGACAGAGTTCTATCAAATGTAATTAAAATGTAAGTATCTTTTAATTTAAAAAAAGCCTGCTTGGGTGGGCAAATTATGTGCTATTTCTTCCTGTAACTTCCTTTAGGGCTTTTGTAAAGATATTGAAAAGAAGCCTAAACCAAACACACAATCACCATGTAACAAAGACCTGTGAGAACACAGACTCATCTGTTTATTCCATTTTCTTTTTCACAGGAGTTTCACGAGACTCTTCACTCTCTGCTGCTGTGGTTAGCTAAAGCAGAAAGCCAGCGCTACATGGTCAACATCCATGACCAAAACATAGACCTCAACATCCTGCAAGAGCATCGAGACACACTCAAGGTAGAACAGTGTGCTTGTGTGCTGTTAGTGTGCAATATCTAATAACGCCCCTACAAAAACTGGATGAAAAAAAAAAAAAAACCATTAATTGTGGGACAAAATTTCTCCATATCTTATCATATGGGTTGTTGTCTGTGCATAACAGGCTGTTCAACAGGACTTACAGTCTCGAGAGAGAGAGGTGCACTGCCTGCAGGAGATCTCCTCACAGATCCTGCTACAGGACCAGGGAGAAGACACTCTGGAGGCCAAAGAGAAGGTTCACGTCATCAGCAACAAGTTACGACTGCTGATCAGACAGATTGCACAGGACCTGAACACGCTGCAAAGCAGACTGGTACGTTTCATTCAGTCTCACACACACAAGCACAAGCTTTCTCTGCAGGCCAGGCGGGTTTCACTTTCACACACTGATGTTTTGATCCTTTATGTTCTATTGCAGGACTCAACTGGTCCAAATGTGGGCAGGACAGCATCAACACAACAGCAGGTACAGAAACACTCTCTGCATTAACACCCTGTTCAGACTGGAAATTAATATAGATTTTGTCTTCGAACGCTGCTCTAGGGGAGTTTTGAAAGTGACAGTAAATGAGGGTTTTCTAAGAATATCTAGTCTGTGTTTTTCATGATTACTAGGTGATAACAAACACTGAGTCATTTTTCTGATCTCTTCAGGAAGCCGCAGGAGTTCAGGCCGTTACACAGGGATCTTCTGCAGGTGTCAGGTACACACTGATAGTATTACTATGCGTCTGTGTTCAGTCGTGTGATTTTGCGACCTCGTATGACCTTGCTGAAGTTGATGTCTTCTAGTACTCTCTTCACACTCTATCACTTTCACACATCTGCTCCACTTTCACCTCTAGAAAGATTCAACATGTACTTTATGTTGACCTTCACAAGCCACAAAGTTAAGAAATAACTCACATTGAATTATGCATAGTTGATAAAAAACCTGTTGATTTTTTTTTTTTTTAAAGCAGCACCCTCATTTTAGGTTAAAGGTTCAAAAGTTTGGTCTCAGTAAGATTAAAAAAAAATATATTAATTCTTTTAATCACCAAGGATGCTTTGAATTGATCAAAAGTTATAGTAAAGACATTGTTAATGTTACAAAAGTTTTTTTTAATAAATTATTTGAACTTTCAAAGAATTTATAATGTTTTTAATAGTGCTGTCAAACAATTAATCTCGATTAATCGCATCCAAAATAAAAGTTTTTGTTTACATATATGTATATACTGTATATATGTGTATACATGCGTGTATATATTTCAGAAAAATATGTTGTTTATATATTAAATATATTTATAATATAAATTATAAGAATATAAATATAGACATGTAAATATTTTCAAAATATATTCTGTATGTGTGTGTGTATTTATATATATACACATAATAAATATACACAGAACACACACATATTATGCAAACTAAAACTTTTATTTTGTATGCGATTAATCTTTTGACAGCACTAGTTTTTAAGATTTGTAGTGTAAGTATTGTAAGTAGGGTTGGGCGATAAATCGATTTTATCGATTAACTCGAATGTGTAGTTTATGTCGACTTATTTGAATGAAAATCGTTTTTTCTAAAAAAAAAAAAAAGACGCGTACTACAGAACTCCAATAAATACAAGATAGGAGATAAATATCAATACTTTCTCTCGCAGTTACAGGTAATCATAATTGCGGGCATCAGGGAGCCGCTATTATGCATGGCATTGAAACTGCTTTTGAATGCACGATGGCTTTTTAGTTTCACTTTCGAGATTGGCGATCGCACATACTCTGTTTTTACTATGGAGCGGCAGTAGCCTACTTACCACACATTTTACAAGATTAGATGTTTGTCATGGTGCTCAGAGGATGCCAATGCTCAGACAACATACAGAATTACCAAATTTTTCCATAAGTTAAATATATTAAGGTTCTGCAATATATAAATATATTGTGGAAACTTAATTTCCTGTAGAGCTGCTTTGCAACGATTTGTATCGTAAAAAGCGCTGTACAACTAAACTTGAACTTAATGTAACAGGCAACCGTTAGCAATCGTTATTTGTTTTCTGTGCCTTTCTGAATACTGATTCACGATTCAGGCCAAAGGGCGTCACATAATTTTATGTCTTATGTTAGGCCTACGTTACATTTTATGTTATGTTACGTTAGTTTATGTTACATTTTCACTGTCTTTTTGGCTTGTTGTTTCTGATTGCACTTTAACCCCAAGGGGGGAAATCCAGGTCAAATCCCAGAAGGGAAAATCAAAACAAAATAAAGTTAGGGCAGCGGCTATCAGTGAGCACTGGGTGTAAATATCAATTAGATTCTATATATACTAATAAGTGCAAATAGCATATTTTCTTAGCAATAGATACTATTTACACTAAATGCAAATAGTGATGGATTCTATTTACACTGTTAAAATAGCAACATTCTCTGCTATTTATGCTAGGCTATTTATTGCAAATAGTGGCAATTATCTGCACCTCAGTATTGTAGTACATTATAAAACCGTACGCAATGATAACGTATTGTGTAAATTATAGTTTTAATTATTATAAGACATTATACTATTATATGCACATTCTCCTGGTTGGTCTTTAAGGTCTTCTGACCTGAACCTTCTATCTATTCCTAGAACACGTCTTAAGACAAAAGGTGATCGTTCTTTTTGTGCTGCGGCTCCAAGGCTCTGGAACTCTCTCCCTCTAACACTTAGAACAATGGGATCTGTAGACTCTTTTAAAAGACACCTAAAGACACACCTCTTTGGACAAGCTTTTAATTAACTACAGTTTGTCTGTTATTAAATTTCTGAGATATTCGGTCTCTAATTTGTTTAGTTTTTTATGTTTTTATTTTATTTTTGATTGAATGTATGTTTGATTTGTTTTACTGATAGTGTTGTAAAGCACTTTGTGACTCCTTGTCTGTGAAAGGTGCTATATAAATAAATTTTACTTAATTGAAATTATTAAATGGATGCCACCTTATTGGGACAATAAAGCCCTCCCTACACCTACCCTAACCCTACCTGATACTTTTATTTTCAACTTTTTGATTATTTCCTTCATTTTTATTGAAAATAAATGCCTTTCCGATGCGATATGAGATTTGAAAAGGGAGAAAAAAAGTTTGGTATAAGGCGATTCGAACTCAGGTCGATCGCAACAAAAAGCACGCGCCTTACCATCTACACCTCTGAAATTGATGCTATATGGGCGTCTTTTTGTTGACTAACTCAATCGCACGTTGGTGGGCGGAGTTAGTGTAAATAGCCTTTGCCAACAAGGCAGGCTATTTGCACTTAGTGTAAATAGACACTCTGTAAAGTTAGAACTTGTTTTGAACAATTTCTTTGTCATCTGCAGATTGATTTTAAGTAGGGGGAAAAATCGATTTAAATCGTAAATCGGATTTTTTGTGAAAAAGTCTGGGATTTTTTTTTTAGGCCATATCGCACAGCCCTAAATGTAAGGTTTTATGTTTTTGAAAAAAAATCTATTATGTTTACCAAAGCTACATTTATCTGATCAAAGATACAGTAAAAAAGTAATAATATTAAATATTATTACAATTTTCAAATAGCGTTTATAAAACATACTTGATTTCTATGATGGCAAAGTTGAATTTTCAGCCGGTATTTTCAGTAGCGCATGATCCTTCAAAAATAGTTTTATATAATTTGGTGGTCAAGAAACATTTATTATTATTAATGTTAAAAAACATTGTTGGCTTCTTTGAACGCTAAAAAGGTAAATAGAAAAAAAAGTAACAATGTAAGTATTTACTGTCATTTTTGATCAATTTAATGCATCCTTATTACTAAAATATTACTAAACCCAAACCTTTTAGCAGTAGCGTAAAAATTTTGGAATTGTCTAACTGTCTTTTCTGCAGGGCTGACAAGTCTGATTCGTCCCCAGCGAGGCCGTTCCTGTATCGTGTCCTACGAGCGGCTTTTCCCCTCCACATACTCTTCCTGCTGCTGCTGGTTGTGACATGTCTGGTGCCTCTCTCAGAGGACGACTACAGCTGCACTCTCTCCAACAACTTTGCCCGATCCTTTTACCCCATGCTCCTCTACACCAACGGACCCCCACCCACATGAGAACAACTACACGTACCCTTCACTAACACAGCTCAATCAGTAGAGGAAATGGAACGTTTGGGATTCAATAGATTTTCCTGCAACAATCAAATCTTGTTCCTGGATCCGAGGTCTGTTGCACATGGAGAGTGATTTTTTTCTGAAGCAATCCAAAACTTCTCTTCAAGATGTATATTTGTATTTTGAGAGAACAGCAAGGACTCCTCATCAAAGATGCACTCATTTTTTAATTGTATAGTTTGTAGCAGCACATTCATTGAAATTAATACTCCTTCTCACACATGTATTTATTTTTGACATATAAATGACTGAAATTAAACCCTATAAGCTCAAGCCTGTTTCTTTAATTAGGAGCCCTATTTATATGTCTGCGTGACGGGACTTGCTTGAATATCAGTTATGTTCATACATTCTTGTTTCAAGGAGTCCGTGTAAAATGACTTGCAATGATGAATAGATTTTATTTGTTCTCTTAGCTGCCATTTTCTTGGTCAAAGCCATGGAGACAGAGAGGCACAGGGTGTGTGCAAATGTTTAATTTATTCAGCCTAAAGTTTGGTGGCTGTGTTGTTTTCATGTGTGTGTGAATATTGTAAAACTTCTGAAATTATTTAATTGGTAAACGATCTCAGTGGAGATATAAATTATATCTGATTATGTTTTATAGTTTATAGCTAGAATTTTTCAGGCTGGAAAATCTGGTACCCAGATGTGTTTGTGTCTGGTGTGTTTTTAAGCTAAGGTGTCTCATAAAAACACATTTCAAAAGTATCCACATGACTGTATGTGGCTTTTATTTTATTTTATTTTTAACCTACAGAGAGTCTGGTGAAAGGCCATTAGTCACTCTTTCACTCATACTAACTGCCAAAGTGTCAGAGACTTTGTTTTATAATTCATCAGTTACTAAAAGAGTGCTGTTCATCCTGTTGTTTGATGTTTTTAATTAAATAGTTGTAGTTTGGATTACATTATGGGTCAACTAAAATAGACTATGATGTAAAGTATCCATTAATCACAGAAAACATTCACTTTATTATGAATTAATTTTGCAGCAAACCTTGCACTGCCACTGTCAAACACTGGTCGAGGAGAATATAAAGATGTTTGTGTTTTTTGAGTTTGAAGTCAATTTTCCTACAAATAAACATCATGTACAAATATGCAAGTGTTCACTTATTTAATTCCCACATATTTATTTATGCAGCTGAATACAATAAATTTAGTTTTGCTACCTGTAGAAACTTAATGTGTCGGTGTATCCTCAGTATATTTTTTTTCCTGTTTAAAGCTGAAGTGTATTCTTTTTTTCAGTTAACCAGATGAATAAAAGTAGATTAATTCCCCAAAAACTGTAAACACAGTGGAGCTATTTAAATGCTGTTCATTTGAGAACCTCAGCCTGCTCAATAGTTGGCTAAATGACATTAGTTTGGGACTGTGCTTGTCCAACCAATGATAAAACGAGGGAGTATGTGGGGAAATGTTTGAAAATTACTTTCATGTTGCGTTCCAAAAAAGATAACCACCTCTGAAGGGCACTTTGTAATGGAGGATTTCAACAGGTACAACTGATGGATATTTGCTTCCGTGATTGTGCGACGACGGTGCCACATTAATTTTCTTAGCAGAAGTGGTTTGCAAGGAGCAATTTTTTTTGGTCTCCTACACATTTCATCCCTTCAAAGCACTGACTCTGGAGGGTAAACCCTTCGAAGGGAGCACTGGGATGAGCCCACCAAAATGGAACGTAGCATTGCAATACTACTTGGTGACATGCAACAATTATACACTGCAGCTTTAATGCAATTGCTGCTTCTCAGGACACTTCAGGTGCAGAATATGAAGTGTTTACACAAGGATGCACCGTTAGTAACACTCGTAGCACCAGAAAACTCAGCTGCATCTGTAATTACACATTACAAAGTTTGATATAATTTGATACACTTTTCATGTGTTAATTGTGCATCTAAGCCAGGCTTTAATAAAACATCTGAAAGAGGCATCAACACTCACAGATGTTTTGAAAAGCCTTACATTTACCGTCAGTGACAAGTACTTTATAAACCACGAGAAGCAACACAGAACAGCAAATAACAGCACACTTCAATGTCTTACAAATATACAGACACAAGAGTACAAAATGCATTAACTATTAAAAGTGTGCGTTTCATTTCGCTTGGCCAGTCTTCAGAAAAACAGTCATGTTTGTTAAGTCAGAGGTTGGCAAACCAAATATTTAAATGTGCAGTGTGTAATTTCGGCAATCTGTTTGAACGGCCCAAAAGGACACAACATAGCACTGGCTCAACCAATGGCATGATTTAGGGGCAGTGCTAGCTGGTTGCTGAGAGATGGCAGATGGGGGAGTGTTCAAATGTTGTTCTTTCTACCACAGAAATTACACACTTCACATTTAATGGAACCAGCCAATAAAAGGATTCCATTTGTGATTTCTTGAATACTGAAAACATGACCGGTTTGAATAAGAAGGATTCCTCTTCAGGTTGACATTACGGCATAATAGGAAAACAACAGTTCAAACTGCATTGTGTTAAAGCAAGTCTGAGTGCCATTTAAAAGCCCTGTTTGGTTCAGGTTGTCGTTGGTCATCTAAGTTTTTTGTTTTTCCAGGTCTGGTTTGAATCCCGCTTGACCCTACATTGGACAAGCGGCTGCATCCAGGGAGATTTCTACCCCACAGAAGGGACACTGTCAATCTGTGTCCATGTCCACTCGATGCAGACTACAATGTAATATCTTATCCACTGTCTCTTCAGCTCTAGAGAGGCAGACACAAATATGTGTTAGCTTAGATGAGAAAACCGCATTTAAAAAAAAAAAAAAAACAGCATTTATTTGAAATATAATTTTTTTCTAACATAGTAAACTATTTTGCAACAAAATCAAAGTCTTTGCTGTCACTTTTGATCAATTTAATGCACCCTTGCTGAATAAAAGTATTCATTTATTTTTATTTTGTCTGACCCCACCCTTTTGAATGGCGATCCGTTACATAAACTTAATTATCTTGTACTTATCTTTTGATCAATTTGTGGGTGGATGTTTGATTTCTGATTCATTTCTGTATAACCAAAAATGGCACAATTCAACACGAGCGTGCATGTATGGATACACTCACTGTGGACTATGCCGGGTCTCCTGGTTGCTCTCTTTCAGCGCAGGCTGCTGTCTGGATGTGTAGAGGATCTCTGTGGTCTGTTGTGTGTCCGTCTGGAGAGAGGCTTCTGTGTGAGCCGCCAGCATCAGGCTGCTCTGAGATGTGTTGGCATCCAGCATCTCTAGCAGAAGATCATATAGCAGCACCACGTTTTTTCTCTTCATGGTTGACAGATGCTCGATGCCTTTGTTGCTATGGACGACAGAAGAAACAAACAGTAAGCCAGTGAAAATTGAAACATAAAATGCTGTGAAAGTCTATAATACAGCCCCTGTCAGAAACAGTCTGCTGTGGTACCTGAGGTGTCGAATATGTGAGAGCAGCATTAGCAAATGGGCGAGCCGGATGGACTGTTGCTGTGAGGACAAGCCTGTTCTGGAGATGGTCCAAACTAAAGCGTCAGTCACAGAGTCCAGCAGCCTCAGAACCTTCCCACGGCTCTCCACATCTTCAGGAGTCTGTGGCAAGCTTGAACAGTTATCTGTTAATGAGCACACAACAGAAGTCAATCACAACATCTTGTCTGGTTAAAGAGAAAACGGTTAATTTTGTGATAATATGATTAAAAGGTTACCATCTAGCCACAACCTTTTTATAGAGTCAGCAATCAGACTGCAGTTTTAACCTTGTAAAGCCTAACATACAAAATAATAGCCTGAAATATATACAGGTCCTTTTCAAAAGATTAGCATATTGTGATAAAGTTCATTATTTTCTGTAATGTACTGATAAACATTAGACTTTCATATATTTTAGATTCATTACAACACAACTGAAGTAGTTCAAGCCTTTTATTGTTTTAATATTGATGATTTTGGCATACAGCTCATGAAAACCCAAAATTCCTATCTCAAAAAATTAGCATATCATGAAAAGGTTCTCTAAACGAGCTATTAACCTAATCATCTGAATCAACTAATTAACTCTAAACACCTGCAAAAGATTCCTGAGGCTTTTAAAAACTCCCAGCCTGGTTCATTACTCAAAACCGCAATCATGGGTAAGACTGCCGACCTGACTGCTGTCCAGAAGGCCATCATTGACACCCTCAAGCAAGAGGGTAAGACACAGAAAGAAATTTCTGAACGAATAGGCTGTTCCCAGAGTGCTGTATCAAGGCACCTCAGTGGGAAGTCTGTGGGAAGGAAAAAGTGTGGCAGAAAACGCAGCACAACGAGAAGAGGTGACCGGACCCTGAGGAAGATTGTGGAGAAGGACCGATTCCAGACCTTGGGGGACCTGCGGAAGCAGTGGACTGAGTCTGGAGTAGAAACATCCAGAGCCACCGTGTACAGGCGTGTGCAGGAAATGGGCTACAGGTGCCGCATTCCCCAGGTCAAGCCACTTTTGAACCAGAAACAGCGGCAGAAGCGCCTGACCTGGGCTACAGAGAAGCAGCACTGGACTGTTGCTCAGTGGTCCAAAGTACTTTTTTCGGATGAAAGCAAATTTTGCATGTCATTCGTAAATCAAGGTGCCAGAGTCTGGAGGAAGACTGGGGAGAGGGAAATGCCAAAATGCCTGAAGTCCAGTGTCAAGTACCCACAGTCAGTGATGCTGGTGTTGGTCCACTGTGTTTTATCAAGGGCAGGGTCAATGCAGCTAGCTATCAGGAGATTTTGGAGCACTTCATGCTTCCATCTGCTGAAAAGCTTTATGGAGATGAAGATTTCATTTTTCAGCACGACCTGGCACCTGCTCACAGTGCCAAAACCACTGGTAAATGGTTTACTGACCATGGTATTACTGTGCTCAATTGGCCTGCCAACTCTCCTGACCTGAACCCCATAGAGAATCTGTGGGATATTGTGAAGAGAAAGTTGAGAGACGCAAGACCCAACACTCTGGATGAGCTTAAGGCCGCTATCGAAGCATCCTGGGCCTCCATAACACCTCAGCAGTGCCACAGGCTGATTGCCTCCATGCCACGCCGCATTGAAGCAGTCATTTCTGCAAAAGGATTCCCGTCCAAGTATTGAGTGCATAACTGAACATAATTATTTGAAGGTTGACTTTTTTGTATTAAAAACACTTTTCTTTTATTGGTCGGATGAAATATGCTAATTTTTTGAGATAGGAATTTTGGGTTTTCATGAGCTGTATGCCAAAATCATCAATATTAAAACAATAAAAGGCTTGAACTACTTCAGTTGTGTTGTAATGAATCTAAAATATATGAAAGTCTAATGTTTATCAGTACATTACAGAAAATAATGAACTTTATCACAATATGCTAATTTTTGGAAAAGGACCTGTATTCTTTTAATTGAGCGGTCAGACAAAATATATTTATATATATATATATATAGTGAGACTATATAGTGAGAATATGGAGCTCATATTTGAGGAGGAAAAAATCATTCAAATAAATCTAAGTTGCTTCAGCCCAGTAGGTGTTCTTTAAATATTGCTTATAATATAAAAGTTATTCTTACATTTACTTTTTTTAAATCATTAAAGATTTCTGACCAAAAAGACGTGTACCACAATATCGAGGACAATTTTACAATTATATTAAAAGGCCTTTTTCTTTTTTAAAAATATGATCTATCAATCAAAGTTTAGAAGACATGTTTTCAGCAAAGTTTTGATCAGGTTGATTATTTAATCACGTATAAAAGATATTCATGTATAAAATATTATACAGTAGGCTTTTTAGGGTTAAAACACAAGAGGGCTGCACTGGCAGGAGACCACTGACCAGTCATGTAAATATAATTTGCATGTTGTAATTAGCATGACCTACAGTTAGGTAGAGGAAACAAAAAACAAGATACAAACTGCATTTTAATCTCGCACAATAACACACAAACACACACACACAATCAGAGTAGTGTCATACTGGAGTTGAGAAGGATCATGGCTTTGAGGCAGACATATTCCTCTCTCTGAAGCTTCAGTTCTCTGAATCTGGAGGTGGTGGCCAGCAGCATGTCAAAGATCTCCATGATGCCTTCAACACAGTTCCCTTCGTCCCTGAAAGAATTGGAGAGAAAGAAAGAAACAGGTATGAAACCGAAATAAAAGGGAAAAGGTTGATCACTTATCTCAACTATTCAGTAAAGGAGATGGGAAGAAATTAAAGTCCATTTTACAGTTTTAGGAGCCTGGCACCTAAAAAGATCTATACATCTATACATTGCTTGCAAAATATTTTTGTCAGAACATACAGAACGGTACGACTATATTCTATATAATAGAAATATATACAAAAATATATATTTACATGTATTTTAAAATAATAAAAATTAAAAAGAAATTAGATATATAAGGCTTTTTTCTTTTATTATTTCATTATATACAGGTGCATCTCAATAAATTAGAATGTCGTAAAAAAGTTCATTTTTTCTTGTATGTTATTTCAAAAAGTGAAACTTTCATATATTTTAGATTCATTGCATGTAAAGTAAAACATTTCAAAAGTTTTTTGTTTTAATTTTGATGATTAGAGCTTACAGCTGATGAAAGTCAAAATATATTATAGAATATTTACATAATACAAAATTATACATAATACATAATACAATCTAATATTATTACAAAATATAATATTAGAATATTTACATTTGAGTTTCAATTAATGACCATCCCTACAGTATAAATTCCGGGTATCTCTTGTTCTTTGAAACCACAATAATGGAGAAGACTGCTGACTTGGCAATGATCCAGAAGACGAACATTGACGCCCTCCACAAAGAGGGTAAGTCACAGAGGGTCATTACTAAAAGGTGTGGCTGTTTACAGAGTGCTGTATCAAAGCATATTAAATACAAAGTTGAGAATTCTGTCAAGCAAAGCTGATTCAAACACTTGTGAGAGCTTCAGAAGGAGTGGACTGAAGCTGGAGTCAGTGCATCAAGAGTCACCACGCTCAGACGTCTTCAGGAAAAGGGCTACCAAGCCACTTCTGAACCAGAGACAATGTCTTACCTGGGCTGTGGAGAAAAAGAACTGGACTGTTGCTCAGTGGTCCAAAGTCCTCTTTTCAGATGAAAGTAAATTGTGCATTTCATTTGGAAATCAAGGTCCCAGAGTCTGGAGGAAGAGTGGAGAGGCACTGAATCCATGTTGCTTGAAGTCCAGTGTGACGTTTCCACAGTCAGTGATTTGGGCTGCCATGTCATCTGCTGGTGTTGGTCCACTGTGTTTTCTGAAGTTCACAGTCAACGCAGCCATCTACCAGGAAATTTTAGAGCACTCCATGCTTCCTTCTGCTGACAAGCTTTATAGAAATGCTGATTTCATTTTCCAGCAGGACTTGGCACCTGCCCACACTGCCAAAGATACCAAAAGCTGGTTCAATGACCATGGTGTTACTGTGCTTGATTGGCCAGCAAACTCGCCTGACCTGAACCCCATAGAGAATCTATGGGGTATTGTCAAGAGGAAGATGAGAGACACCAGACCCAACAATGCAGATGACCTGAAGGCCGCTATCAAAGAAACCTGGGCTTCCATACCACCTCAGCAGTGCCACAAACTGATTAACTCCATGCCACGCCGAATTGAGGCAGTAATTAAAGCAAAAGGAGCCCCTACCAAGTATTGAGTACATATACAGTAAATGAACATACTTTCCAGAAGGCCAACAATTCACTAAAAATTTTTATTGGTCTTATGAAGTATTCTAATTTGTTGAGATAGTAAATTGGTGGGGTTTTGTTAAATGTGAGCCTAAATCATCACAATTAAAAGAACCAAAGACTTAAACTAAGTCTACATGTATTTTAAGTTTCATTGTTATGCTGATGATACTCAACTATATATCTCAACAAGACCAGATGAAACTTCTAAACTATCTAAGCTAATAGAGTGGGTAAAAAATTTAAAAGATTGGATGACCAATAATTTCCTCCTATTAAGTGAAGTGAAGTGACATACTGCCAAGTATGGTGACCCATACTCGGAATTTGTGCTCTGCATTTAACCCATCCAAAGTGCACACACACCAGTGAACACACACACACAGCAGTGAACACACACACACAGCAGTGAACACACACCCGGAGCAGTGGGCAGCCATTTATGCTGCGGCGCCCGGGGAGCAGTTGGGGGTTCGGTGCCTTGCTCAAGGGCACCTCAGTCGTGGTATTGAGGGTGGAGAGAACGCTGGACATTCACTCCCCCCCACCTACAATCCCTGCCGGCCCGAGACTCGAACCCACAACCTTTGGATTACGAGTCCGACTCTCTAACCATTAGGCCACGACTGCCCCAAATTCCAATAAGACAGAGATATTACTTATTGGACCAAAAAAACATTACACAGAATCTCTTGGATTACAATTTGCAACTAGACGGATGCACTGTTACATCCTCTAAAGTCAAAAATCTGGGTGTTATATTAGACAGCAACTTGTCCTTTAAAAATCATATTTCCCATGTTACAAAAACAGCATTCTTCCATCTTAGAAACATTGCCAAGCTTCGAAACATGCTACCTGTTTCTGATGCAGAAAAGCTAGTTCATGCATTCATGACCTCTAGACTGGACTATTGTAATGCACTGCTAGCTGGTTGTCCTGCATCTTCAATAAACAAGCTACAGATAGTCCAAAATGCAGCAGCTAGAGTTCTTACCAGGTCAAGAAAATATGATCATATTACTCCAATTTTACAGTCTCTATTTTTATGTCTCTATTTGTTTCTCTGTTTCTGTCACGGGATTAACATCCCGTGGTAACTAGGAATGACAGAAGCTTCAGTCTGGATCCAATCCTTAAATGATCTGAGATGACCGAAAACCTGAGAAAAGATAATGCCAACCCCTCAGAGGACCTCAGAGGATGCCAATGCTCAGACAACATACAGAATTATCAAATTTTGAATAAGTCAAACATATTAAGGTTCTGCAATATATAAATATATTGTGGAAACGTAATTTCCTGTGGAGCTGCTTTGCAACGATTTGTATCGTAAAAAGCGCTATACAAATAAACTTGAATTGAATTGAATTAAACTACTTCAGTCTGTGTGCATTGAATTTATTTAATGCACGAGTTTCACAATTTGAGTTGAATTACTGAAATAAATAAACTTTTCCACGCCATTCTAATTTATTGAGATGCACCTGTACACCATACACCAATGACAATAATAAAAGCAAAGTTGTATACATCTAGTACAAACAGACTAACAAAATGGCAGGATACTGTTATATTAACTGTACTGAAAAAAAGAGTATCCAAGTAGCAATTTAAAAAAATATATAATTAATTAATAGAAAAACTAGGTAAAGATAACACTAGGTAACATACACAGCTTATTCTGAATGAATACAGATTACCTTAAAGTGTCAGGTGAAAGACAAAGGAAGTACACGCTGTCTCACACACTTTCTCATACACACACACACTCAGTCCTGTGTGAGAATGGAGTAGTGCAAACTAAGCTTGTGTTATGAGAACACACCAAGGTTTATTAAGACCCAAGAGATAATCACCAAGGAAGAGGAATATTTAATTCCACACAACTTAATAAACAGGTACACACACACACACCAGCCATGCATACACAAAAGAGAACAAAAACAGATCAGTTTTCTTAATGAACTCCAAAAACTTTGTTTACGCATCTCACAGTGCATGTGTGCACTGGACACACAACAGAAGATTATCTGAAGGTCAAAGAATGCATCCATTAAGCATTAATGTTTTTCAAATGTTACCATCAAGCAAGATATGAGCCAATCTCTCCCACTTATGGAAAACGGCTTCAGATTTCAAACTATTCTAATCTAAAGAATTTTACATATTGACAGCACAAATGCATTTTTGGGATATCTGGTAAAAGTTGTTTTATTCTTTTATATTTTGTCTCCTGAACAGAAAAACACTGATCTGATTTTAACAAATTCAGTGCAAACCACACTTGAAATCCAACTCAATTTCCAAACATTTGTTACATTTTAGCTTTTGTAGTTTTTCATCATTCAGGTTTTGATATCATAGGTCCTATGCCATTGCATAGAGAGACAATATGGGAGGAGTTATAGCAGATTTTTGTCCATCAAACGGGGGCAACAGACATCTGTATTCTGTAAAACAGGTCTCGTCATTTTTGGTCAGGTGTATCGTAAGTGCTCCGTTAAATATGGAGCTGTTTTACTCAAGAAAGGAGATACCAAAGATGAGCATAACCAGTGTCCATCACATATGCAGATTGATATCTATAAGTTTTAAATTTTTATTCTTTTCCCGAACATTCGGATATTAAAATTTAATAACAATAACGACTACTAGCTAGGTTAGCTGATTACCTTAAAAGTCCATAGACATCTTCATTAGTTCATACTAATTTCTCCAAAAAATGGATGAGACCTGTTTTCCAGGTTTGGCCAGGTGACATATACCCCATTTCCAGTATTCAAATTTCTGCTTCCAGCTGTTGTAAAACAAAAAAGTAACTTGGCATAGTGCCGAATGCTGTGTGATCATTATAGCAACCAAAGCCAGCAGACAATCAGTAAATATGGATAAATCAATAATAATGGGGGGAAAAAATCAGCAGGTGTGCTCTGCAATTCCACTTTCTCTGATGTGGAAATCTTCTCCAGTTCATTTCTTCTGTTCAGTCCAACGAGGTTAGACGCAAGTAAAAGCATGAACAGACTGGAAAGCTGCTTTGCAGTATTTAAGTTCTAATTTAAAGCAACACTGACATGGTTTTATCATGTTTAAAAAAGCTGCATGCTTTAAAGCAGGGGTTCTGATCTCTGGTCCTTGAGGCCCACTTTCCTGCAGAGTTTTGCTGCAACCCTAATCAAGCACACATGAACAAGCTAATCAAGGTCTTCAGGATTACTAGAAAGTAGCAGGGAGGTGAGTTTCATCAATGTTAGGGCTACAATCTGCAGGAAAGTGGACCTCAAGGGCCCCAAAGCAAAGAACGAAAAATAACTTTGCTGTGAGCACATCAGGGCCATGAAGGTGTGTCCACAACACATTCTGATCAAAACATTCAGTATGTTCCTCTTCAGTGTGTCATCTGTGCTGTGGAAGCAGCCATTTTCCAATGTCAGTGGGAGATTTTACCTGTTGAGTTTGAGGTCAGGTGAGAAGATGAGTTTCCCGGGATGATCCACGGATCTCCACATCAGTCCCAACATCAATATATCCAGCCAGCAGCATTCCAACAGATGCACCTGATCTGACAAAGTCAGCTCCACAAAACCTGCGAGAGGAGTAACAAACACACAAATGTCTTCACTCTCTTACACAGCTGCTTGCCCTTCAAATGCTGGAAGTGCGTGCACAAACACCCACACAAAATGATTTTTATTTATTTTATATGGTTTTTTATCATTTCTGGAGCATGACAGCCCCTGTTCACCATTCACTTTCGATGAATGGATAAGCAACATTCTGCGAAATAATTTTTTTATTCCACAGGAGAATGAAAATCATTCCAGTTTGGAACAACATGAGGGTGATTGAATGCCATTAACCTTTTAGAAATGAGAAGAAATCAATTTGCCAGAAATCCTCGACTTAATTACTTCATAAAATCACTTTAAACTAAAACAAAAACAATAAAAAAAACATACGCAAATGTAATATATGTCCATTTTATTTCCATGTATGAAACATATATGAAGTAAACGCATATGAAACCTAACAGAAACTTGAACAATTTCATATATTAACATATCTAGCCCATACAAATATGTATGTTTATATATGTGTACTACATTTTGGACATACATGTACATGTATATCCATTCTAAAACATGTTTATATTGTATAATATAAAAGATAAGCATGTGCTACATGTTTTTTTTTTGTATATGTGTTGTTTTAATAAAGTTGCATATATAAATAAAAAAAATGTTGTCATACATTATATGGTTGCAATAAATGTAACCATATAAAAATCTTCACATAGATATTATTAAATTATGTACATACTTATTTTATTATACAGATTTATATATATGTTATAAATGTATATCTTCATCTAACCAGAGAATGTATGTATATTAAAATTATATAACATATAAAGCAATATCACTCTCGATAAAGGATAATACAAGTCATATATTACGTTTCCATATGGGAAAAGTTACGCATTGCTTAAAAAGTGCAATGTTTACAAATTATGAATCAGAGTATTTCAGGTATTTATACAAGCACACACCTGGTATCTTCTTCGCCCAGCTGATCATAAGCACCAGTTCCTTGTCAGCGAGGTTGGTTAGTGACATCATCATGCTGGCCTCAGTGTACGGCTTATTTATTGGCTCTCTCAGGTAAATCTGAGGAGGCTCCGCCTCCAGAATACAGTTGACCAACTGCTCTGGGGAGAGGCTCCGGCCACACCCTTCAGCTCTGTCCCCCGAAGGGAAGAGTGGATAAGTGGCACTGAGGGGAAATTCTAAATGAGGCTGGGAACGACCTCTGACCCCTAACGCTCCGCCTGAGCTGTCTCTCATCTGGGGGTTGCGATGATGACGAGCACCTCGGTAACTGAAGCGTTCCCGCCTCACACCTGTTCACACACACAATTACACACACGCATCGAAAGTGCACACTCAGCACAGCACACACTGTCCAATATGATAACACCTTAGTTTAGGGACCAGTTCTCACTATTGACTAGTTGCCTATTAGCTAGTGTAACCCGTGACACCCGAATATCTTGCAAGTTATTTTATCAATGGACCAGTAAGTTCAGCAGTCTAGATTCGTCCGAGGAGAGAGATGGTGCGACAGCAGTGAACAACTCAGATACGGGGGTTGAGGTTAGAATAAGAAAAGATTGCATTTTAACAATGACCACAGGAAAAAAATAATAATAATTTTGTATCTCACACTCAATGTACAATGACCTCAGTTTAGTTTAGTTCAATAGTAAGGATTTGTACTGTTTTTTTCTTTCCTCACAGACTTTATAGCAATATCACTCGTCAGGGTAAGTTGATGTTTTCCTTCTGTTTTTCTCCTTTGTTGACAGCTAATTCACCAAGTTAAATTTTAAAGCTGTTTATCATTAAGCATGTAATCAACCTTTTCTCTTCTTTAACTGTTTTGTTCTTAAATTTGATCTTAGTTTAGTTATTCAACACTTTAAACCTCAAACAATTTTCTGAAAGAATAAACACCCAATAAAACAAAATTACATTCAGTCTGAACACTTCAAAATTAATCAAGAGTCCAATCCTTGTAATGAACACTCCGAATGATTCTTTGAAAAAAAAACTGTCAGTTCATAAATTTAGTCCAGGAATCCAGGAATTGTTGAAATCCGCATTCTCTAAAGTCTATGCCGAAATAGGAAAAGTGATACGAAATTCCACTTCTACCGTTTGAAGATGAATAAGTTCAATTTGTGTGTTCTTTCAAAACAGGAATGTTCACAAGCTCCAGTTAACGGGCGGCTTGCCAGTCCAACTCCACCGTTACGCACACAGAAGAGAGTTGAGACAATTCACAATCCAGGAAAGGTTCACACTTCACTTGATTCACATCCAGAGCAGGCCACATTCAGCAGATGAACATCAACAGAACATCACACGGAACCAAAACAAGGAGAAAAAAAAACCTGGCCAAGGAAACTCATTCAAATGTACATATGAAGAAGCAGGAAAACTCCTGATGGTACACATTTGAAGATATCACTCTCAGACACACTCTGCTTTTCTCAATCGTCGTTTAGATTCAATTCTGAAGCACTGAATCTCCTGGAGCAGCGACGGACATCTGCTCTCATCACAAGTTCACGGAGCAAAGAAAGATCTGGAACCCACTGCGTTGTAAAATCGCAAGCGGAAGGCGTGATGACGTCATTTAAAATGCGATTTCATTGGATGTGATTATAATCCTCAATATTTTTCATAAATATTTTATTGATCACAGGTACATATTTATTCTCGCTGCACCTTTCATCCTTTTGATGTTATTATTTGCTCTATTATTCTGTCTCTGTTACTACCCACTAGTAACCTGGGTTACACTAGCAAATTGGCTGTTTATTAGTACTTATAAAGCACATACATTTATTAATACCTTATCCTGTATTATCATATTTTAGAACCTTTAAACCGGCCCCATACCTAAAATTAACAGCTACCTTACTAACTATTACTAAGCAGCAAATTAGGAGTTTATAACTGCAAAAGTTGTAGTTAATAGTGATGCATAGTGAGAATTGGTCCCCAAAGTAACAAGTGACCAAAAATATATAAAGTTTGACATATCTTATCCCCCAGTAAATAATAAGTGGCTACACACAGAAAAGGAAGAGGTGGCTGCCTACCACACTTCATCATGCCCACTTCATAGCACTTGCGGAGTCGACAGGCTTGGCAGCTCTTGCGTCGACTCTTGTCAATGGTGCACTGGTTGGTGGCTGGACAAATGTAGTCATTGTGCCCTAAAGAAAAAAATGTAATTAAACTCATATCCTTGGGTGCCTTGGTTAAATTCAGCTTTTTGTATTGTATTTCTCATTGTATTGTCTAAGATATTATTAGGGCTGTTAATTGATTCAAATATTTTTGGAAGCCTATTAGAAAGTGTTTTAGAAGAAAATACGGTAACACTTTATTTTAAGGTGTCATAATACAGAGTAATTGCCTAATTAAGTACTTCGTAGTAGCCATTGTACTTACATGAAACAAAATGTACTTACCTTGTAACTAAATTATGGAACAGCCTGTAATTTCAATTTGTAATTATGTAGATGTAATAGGCAGCTACTGTTACACATATGTAACAGTAGCCGAGTCTGTTACAAAACTACTTGTATACTTAAGAACAATCTTGATACACTTTATTTTAAGTAGCTTATGCCTGTGTAATTTTCTGTAATTAGAAATGTAATACATGTATTTTAGCTGTTTACTGGTGGGTTAAATCCAACTAAGTTGCAGCTTGATATGGTGTACAGTATAGATACAAATGAAGTACACTTAAGTACAATCTTCATACACTTTATTTTAAGTAGCTTATGTCTGTGTAATATTCTGTCATTTTAATGTAATTAGAAGGATATTACATGTATTTAAGATGTGTACTGGTGGGTTAAATCAAACTAAGGTGCAGCTGGATAAGGTGTACAGTATAGATACACATGAAGTACACTTAAGTACAATCTTGATCAACTTTACTTTAAGTAGCTTATGTCTGTGTACTTACATTTATAATTACGTTGTATAAAGTCTGCAACACATATTTAACAATCTTTTGGTTACATAAGTAGCTGTGTAACAGTAGCTGCCTATTACATCTACATAATTACAGGCGGTTCCATAACTTAGTTACATGGTAAGTACATTTTATTTCATGTAAGTACAATGGTTACTACTAAGTACTTAACTAGGTAATTACTCTGTATCATTGACACCTTAAAATAAAGTGTTACCGAAAATACTATTTCAGTCTTTCTACTTCAAAATGGCATTTAATTCAGTGTTGTTTGCTGCTACTTTTTGAAAAAAAATTTATGAAATTTACCAGCAATTTCTGAGTGAATATTGTTTCTACATATTTTTTTTTAGTGTACAATCTCATTTTTGTATGGGATTAACTTCCAGAAACATGCGCTTATATTAATAATCAATGTTTATATTATAATATGATTAAATATACACTCTAACGTTCAAAGGTTTGAAAGAAATTAAGACAAGAATGCATGCATAATGTTATAAAAATTTATAAATTTATCAAAGGTGATGTGTAATGTTACAAAAGACGTATAGTTCAAATAAATGCTTTCTTTTAATCAAAGAATCATAAAAAAAAAAAAAATGTATCATGGTTTCCAGAAATCTACTAAACAGCACAACTGTTCTTAAAATTGATAATAATAAGAAACAGGGGTGTTGCATGATTTCTGAAAAATGATTTCTGGTCACACTTTATATTAGGTGGCCTTAACTACTATGTACTTACATAAAAAAATAAGTATAATGTACTTATTGTGGTCATATTGTATTGCAAAACACTTCTGCAGCTATTAAGGTGGGATACTGGTAAGGTTAGGAACAGGTTTGGTGGTATGGGTAGGTCCAAGGGTGGGTTAAGGTGTAAGGGATGGGTCAACAGTGTAATTATAAATTACATAAATTAATTACAGATATAACTACATATAGGTATTTTTAAAAATATAAGTACAATGTAAAAACATGTATGTACACAATACGTGCATTGTATCAAATGATTACTTTAAATGTAACTACATAGTAGTTAAGGCCACCTAATATAAAGTGGGACCTGATTTCTAAATCACACACATTGACTTTGACAATCCTATTTATCATATTCATTTGTTATTTTGATGATATTATCTGATGTTTGCAAAATCTAAATTACAAAATATTCTTCTATAATCAATTTTTTTCAATGAAGTTATCCTTGGAGATATTAGTAGGAACATCACAAACTGACAAAGGAATACATTTTTTGCATGGAATTAATGTCATCTGTGAAAAAAATGTGTTCTTTAAAGAATAAAATACTGTGTGGTTTTTACTGAAATTTAGTTTTTGTAAAAACTGATATGTTTTTACATATCTGGCTTTTCGAGTAGAGTCTATTGACTGAAAGGTCAAAACAAACTTGTTGGGGAATACAGAGAACTGACGCTGACATACTCAAAGAAATCCACACACAGAACAAGTAGAGTGTTTGAGGATTCATGAAAACGTCTGCTTAGAAAAACTCAAAACGGCAAAACCCTCCATTAATTAACATGGCATTTCAGAAAATGGAACATCTGAAGAGCATGTATTTGTTATGTTAAATGGTTACTTTGACCAATGTTACCTTGAATGCTCCGTTTGAAGAAAGCCTTGCACCCCTCACATGACCAGACACCATAGTGATACCCAGAGGCGTAGTCATGACACACCGCACAGAAGTGTGCGTCTCCTTTACCCAAAATGCCTGGTGAAGGATTCAAGCCACCATCACCATCCAGTTGCTGCCCTAACAGCTTTGCATGAGTATGGACAGAACTATAAAAGATGGAGGAACAGATGAAGTAAAAAGGGGCAAGAAGAATGTGAGGGGTTCTTGCTGTGGGAAAATAGTTTTTGAACTTGCTTTTATTTTTATATTTTCCATTATCATTTTAAATTAAGTGTTAGTAATTTTGCGATTTGTATAATTTTTATCAGTTTTATTATTAATGAAATTTAGTAGATCAAGTTTTTAAAAAATGAGAAATGTTTCTTTGCCGACTAGCTGACATAAAACTATTTTTCAATATTTTTTTTATTTCAGGTCGACGCCCAGATGCAAACACAACTAAGAAAATCCTGGAAATTATTATTACTGTTTAATCTGATAATTGTATGATCAGTTTCATTTTTATTTGCTTTTTAAACCCTTTGTGAGAATATCCTATATAAACATGTGTTTGCTTGTTTGGTCCTGTTCACATCTGCCTAATTTAGCTAGATTTTCCAAAGTGACAGGTGAATTTGTGTCAGGAACATCAAAAACATCACAGAACACAAGTTAATTCATATTTTACATTATAGCCTTTAATGCATTTTAAGTTAATTTATTTATTTTATGTTTTATATAATAGTCTATTTATTTTGATAAGCTTTGCACAATTATAGGCAAATTGTCTATAATTAGAATTAATTATTAGAATCCTATCAGTAGAGACCTGAACAGACCCTTTTTATTGACCCTTTCACCTGTTTTATTGTCTGCCCTGTAAAAAGTCAGATTTATGTATCTGCTCATAAAGTTGCATGATTCAGTATACTGTAGTAATCACCTCAAGATAAAACGAAAAGCAAATTAAAACATTTTATGTGGTCATGGCTTTTATTGTCTCTATGGCAACTGAACTATGCATTTGAAATCTGCTACCGTGAGATTAAAGGCATTAATCAATTATTAAGACACTGCATGTGATCTGCTGTTTTCTCACCTGCCCTGGTTAATCATGTGTGTCTTGGCTTCCTCCCAGGTGGTGTGTGTGTGTGTTTCGCTGTAGGCCAGTGAAGTCGGGCAGTGCAGAGACAGCGCAGGGTGTGTGGTGTGGGGAGGCCAGAAGATTGTCGGACTGAGCGAGACCAGGCTTTCGGACACGGGGGGATGAGTGTACCCCAGCACTGTGGAGGACACGGGGCTGTAGAGCGTTAAGGCTCCATGGCTGATCTCTCCCCCGTGCGGTGGTGAATAATCCTGACAGGCTTCCACATACGGAGATGGAATGCAGATGGTCTGGCTGTCCATGCCGAGTGGGGACGTGTACAGATGGGGTAAGGGGTTAGGCGAGTCCCCTTGATTGGCCTTGCCGGAGTCCAGGGTAGGGGGGGCTGACGCAAGGGCCAGACAAGGGGAGGAGCTCATTCTGGAGAACTCAAGCGAGGTCCTGGCTTGAAAGACTACTGCATTGTAGGCCCAACTGTGTCAGAGGAAGTACTTGCTGAAGGACATTCAAAAAAAGGAAGTCAGATCCTGAGGGATATCAGAGTAACACTTACACCCCCTGCATGTTAAGCACACAGTACCATTCAAAAGTTTGGGGTCAGTATTTATTTATTTTTCTTACTTTATTCTTTATAATTTTTTCAGGATTCTTTGATGAATAGAACTTTTAAGAGAAGAGCATTTATTTAAAATTGTGAAAATGTAATGCCCTTACTGTCATTTTTTATTTTATTCATCCTTGCTGAATAAAAAAGCATTAACTTCTTTCAGAAAAAAAAAAAAGACCCCAAAAAAACTGACCTGTACAGACCACAAACTTTTGAACAGATCATATGACACTGAAGACTGGAGTTATAGCTGCTGAAAAATCAGATTTATAAATAAATATTAAAATATATTTTAACTAACAACTGCACAAACCTTTAATCTTTCCTGCAAGTGTCATATAAGTGCTGCCTGCATTTCTTTTAATGTATTTTAAACCTGTTTGTGATTTTCATGGTTTTTCCAGAAACAAAGCCTGGCAGACTACATAAAGACAGCTTTCTCAAAAAGACCAGCAGGCCTGTTTTTTCTAGTTGTATTAGCGGATGCATTTCCTTTTTTATAAATTTTATATGAAAAAGTGACTGGAGAAATAGAAAAATGTCACAGAAGAACATGATGCATATTTTAATATAATTATTTCTAAATATGTCCAAAATACATGATGCAAAGCGAGACTGTAGAGGTAGGTAAATAGCCTCTGTAGCGGGTTACACTGCTCTCTTCTGGGAGATTCATCACACCAAACCAGACAGGATAACTGCTTTTTTGGTGGGGGAGTGTTTTGCAGATGACATATTGAAAGGTGCTACTCCAGGAAATGAGGTAGCCTGTGAATAATTTACTTGTGGTTGAAGTTATAATATTCCACTGGTAACTGTCCAAAAATACTGTAAAGATTTCAAGTCACTTTCAAAGATTTCTTTTGGTTTGGATATTTTATTGGATATTGGATATTTGGAAACTTTGAGAAGAGTCTCTAACTTGTAGAAGGCCAGTTAATGGAGCATACAGTAGAGGCACATCAGGTCAGCATTGGTTTTAATTCAAATGTTTATTTAGTAAGAGATGCAGAGGAGAACATTCTTTTAAACAGTTTGTCACAAAGATCCAGAGTCCACTGTGCTTCATGTAACACTGAAACCAGAGATGAACAAATAGACTGAGAATTCTCAAAAGAGCCAGAATAAACCGTAAGGCAGCGCACATGTGTGTGTGTGGGGGGGGGGGGGGGGGGGGTAGCTGTCAGTATGAAACCACAACCCAGGATCATTAAAATAATGCAAGTCAGCATCCAAAGAATGAAGTGTCACTGAATAATAAAAAAACACTCAATCACTCTTCAAAAATAAAATTATGTGTCAAATAATGTGTTCGAGGTGTGTTTTTTATATTAAAAAATAAAAATATGGAAAAACAACAAATCACAATGTTAGAAAGATAATAAGAGAGGAAAGCATGAGAAAAAAATACAGATAACCACAATCTAAGAAAAGTCTGTAAAACTACAGCCCAGTGTATTGTTACTACGTCATTTTCCATTTTATTTTTACAGGTGTTTTACCGGTATTTTGAATTACACATTTCATTGTGTAGTGTTTTAGGGTTGAAGAAAATTGTCTGTTTTTTTCCCAAGTTAAAAAAAGCAGTAAATGATGGCTACCGCTACAAACACACACAAAGACAACCACCCAAAACCTCTCTCTCCCCGTGGTGAAAATGAAACCTTTCCTACTCCAAAACCAAAGAACTGTGTTCATGTGTGTTTTTCTGTATCCATAATCTGTCTCTATATTAAATCAGAATCACAGGACACTCTTGAACACAGGACACTGTCCTATGACTAAAAGAAATATTTTATTACTCAGTAAACTTGCCTTGTTTTCAATCACAAATATCCAAACATTCTTAAAGCAAGACACATTTACTTGAGAAGCAAACTGATTTAAGATTAAGTCATGGTTCTGAAATATTTATCAAAATAAAGTATGTTTTTGCTTTAAACAAGAAAAAATAATTGCCAATGGGGTCAGTAATAAATAATCTTGTTTCCCTTTGGAATAACTTTATTTTTCTTATCTAACTGGCAGATTTCTTGATTTAGGCATAAACTCATAGAATTTTGATACATTAGTAAAAAAAAAATAAATAAATAAAATAAATGTAATTAATTAATGTCTTAAGTAATGTTGCTCCTCAAGTAAATGTATCTTGATTTAAGAATGTTTAAATATTTTTACTGGAAAACAAGATAAGAATACGGAATAAGAAATGTTTTAATGTTTTAAGATTATTTATAATATATTTTATTATGATTTTTTTAAAGCCATCACCAAATAAAACAATGCTTGAAATCCTTTACAGGGAATAATTACAGAAACAATTTTAAGTCATTCTCAAAAGTTCTATTTTCTATATATTGAAATCACTCAAATCTATTAATTTATTTCAGAATTTTATGAGCATTACTATCAATTATGTGTGAAAGATTATGTAAAAGTATTATTATTATTTTAAATCTACAAACACTCAAAACTACAAACGTTACTTTAATACAGAGTTCCCTGTTCTCTAGGCTAAAGGGCATCTGTGGGTCTTGGGTCAGAGATCTGGCCAGCTGCCTCAGTAAACACAGAGAATAAAGGAGAGACGTCAGTGTGCCAACGTTATTACTGAGACAACTCCTGAAACGTGTTCTGTCTGAGAGAAGAACACGCATGTCCATAAAGAATATACCCAGAAACATTACACTTAACATTCTCTGTAAATACAGACATGATAAAGCACACTGTGGAAATAGAACACGGTAAGCACTACAAAACATACCCGTAGCATGCGGCTGACTGCATTGAGGAGGCAAAGTCCACTGTCTGGGTTTTCGGGTTTTTCAGATTGTCTTTATAGAATTTGAGTGTTGACAACAAATAAAATATAACAACTTAATAAAAAAAAAAAATAAAAAAAAAAAATTCATTAGTATTAACGAGCTTATGAAATAATATAATTTAAAATAACTTTTTTTTTAAATAATAATAATAATAATAGTTTTTTCCTGTGATGGCAAAGCTGAATTTTCAGCAGTCATTACTCCAGTCTTCAGTGTCACATGATCCAGAAGACATCAGCTCAACTAATATAATGTTTCCAGGCCTGGAAATCACAATTTTACTGGAATTTAAATTTAACATCCTGCATAAGCACCTGTCCGGAGAAGGTGCACTATTGTTCAAGTCACAACTCTAAAATGCTGTCTATTTTTATTGCAATCATTTCGCCATTAATTTTATTTACTTTACTTTATTTACTTTAGGACCTCTCTGAGAATAAAATGAGTTCAAAGGAGGCGTTGCCTCCCTCTTTACCTTTATCTGCCTCTGTCTCTACTGAAAAGGGAAATTTACTTTATTTATTTTATTAATTTATGGGGGAAATGTGGATCATACACTATTTGGCTTCATAATTCATAATATTTGTTTGGTTTTATTGCTTTATTTTTGATTGTTGTCTTACACTGGAAAACACTCCTGACAAACACACTGGAATATGATACACACATTCTCACTCACACACACACACACACACACACATGCAATGCAACAGATGGTCTAAGTACAAGAGCACAAATCCGTTAAAATAAACAGACTGTTCACTATATTTCACCACATAAAAATCACACATGCAACCATACCAGAAATTTAGTTTTTTAATACTTTTATTATGGTCACAGTTGCTCAAGCAACTTTTGAATGAAAATTTCATTGGAAGACGGAGAAAGCACTTTCCTCCTGCCGCTCTTATAAAGCTCTGATTGGCTACAATCCAGACACACATACCACTGAACAAAAGGCCAAGGACAGGACAAAGAAACCCCTACACATAACACACACACACACAGTCCCTGGGAGAACTTTTCTCCATCCTAATAAGGTCCTCCTGCCAACTTGAGATTTCTTTGAACTTACACAAGAATTAAGTGTAAATTTATATCACATCGGGCAAATGAAGGTCCACATCACCCCAGTAACTGAGCCTTGTATCTGCACTTATAGTGAACCTTCACACAAATAATTATGCACACACATCTGTGTATATACACACATTCTTCACACTCCGAAACCACTCCGATCGCTGACACAATTCATGCTTTCCTAATTGAGACTTGCTTCTTTTTCAGGGAGTGAGGGATGATAAGAAAAGCTGGCCTTCTAAAATCCGAGACTGAGAGTTCTCTGGCACAAATATTAAGAGAGAAAGTTAGAGAGCATGATTTCTGAAATTACTAAATGACACAGACTGATTACAGTCTATAAAGTTTGATCCAAATCTCCTATCACTTGTCACACAAACCTGTCAACAGAACAGTCCACTCGCGTATGTGTGTGTTTTTGTTGTGGCCACGGCTAAAACCTCCTGCTGCTAACCCAAAATCCAGCAATATCTCATTTTAAATGCTAAAAAGTCATTACACCTCAGGAGTAGTTCTTTTCGTAAAAACAGTATTTTATAGGAATTATAAGTAAACACAGTAAATGGTTTATTTGTGCATATGTAAAATTAATAATAGTCTAGTGTTTTTAACAGGATGCCATCTGTAGCCATCAGCACAAATACCAATTATTTTGAATGATAACAGGCCATTATGTTCCGTGTGAGTTCTCATCCATTGCTCAAGAAGACAAGGACCTCTGTCTAAACTGATTAACAGTGTTTCTTCCCCTCCTGGGTTTATTCAAGTCAAAAACAATACATAAAACTGAATCAAGCTGACTACGTGTGAGTTGCACTTTACACTTTTCACCATGAAATCTGTGCCAAAAACTCTTGCATGATTTAAAAAAAAAAAAAAATGAATTAAAATATTACCCGTGAAAAGAAAATACATGGAAACATTTTGTATTTATCTGCTAAATTAACTAGCCTCGTGGCTTTAAGCACAAGCCTTTAGAATGTTTGAAAGACTATTAAAAAATATAAATTTGTCCACTTTTGGCAGTGTATATAATGTATACAGACAGGTTCACAGAAAACATAGATGACAAACAGCTGTTCCTCAAAAACTTGTTTCTAAAAGGGTTTTTAGAACCACCGCTCATAAAATCTTACTTTAAATGCTACTTCTGAACAACTCCAACTGAACGTTGTAGCAGTTTCTTGTTTTAGTTACATGGGGCTGAGGTTTTGGATGATGTATCTGCAGAACAGATATTTTGGAAGTTTGGCCCTTGGCTTCTGAGATACAAAACGCAAAACAGGAAAACAAAACCCCAACAGATGGTCATGTTAACAACATACATAATGAATATGTTATTTGAAACACTATCTTTATGTTATAAACTACACCGTTCAGGTGGCAGTATTTTATCCTGTCTCATTCACTGTCTTAACACCCCTTCCGTCATTGAACTCATGCCTAACTCATCACTAATGCCATTATAATCTTATCACGAGCAACATTAATAGATTGTGTTTGTGAAGAGCCAATAAACACTGTCTGCAAAAAGTCTAGAACATGACACCAGCAGACACATAATAGTCATCTGAAATGTACTGTATAAATTAAATGCAACAATAATGGCACGGCCTTTAGTATTAAAATGTTATTATAAAAGTTATTACATCTTTTTATTGCTGGCTTAAAGTAGACAAGGAATGTTTTGCACCTTGAGAAGAACTCCCTTCCTAAAATATAAACCATAAAATAAATATTTATTTTATTTTTTGATGTATAGAAAGCAAGATTAAAAAATTATATTGTCATTTTATACTAAAAGTAATTATAAAACATGCTTATACTTTTAATATGTGATATTTTCTAGCACCCCCTTGTGGCTCTTTTGGGGTCCCCGGGCAAGGTTATTTTGATGCACACTTGAGTTCTCACTTAAACATCGAATCATTAAATTCATTCATCCACTGCAACACGTTTCATAAAGTGTTTTTTTTTTCTGCTTCAGCAGCCTATCGAAGCAACATCTTTGGGCATCATATGCGCACTCGTTTGCCATTTCAAAAGTGTTTAAAGTTTAACAACATATTGTTTACAAAATCTTTGTCTCACGTGAACACTAACAATTAACGCTCTGATTTCCTTTACAAACATAGCAATGGTAACCTTAGCTAGTTACTAAACTTACTGTCACTGGCGTAAAATCATAATACGTTAATCCTTCAAACAGTGCAAGAAGCTTTGAGTATCTTTTTCATTTTGCTAAATTTCTATTTTGAAGACAGTGGCAACTAGAACTAATTTAGCCCATTTTTAATGAAAGTTTAGTTAGTAATGGCACTTACCGACAGCAGGTGATGTGAGCTGGAGAGCAGAGATGTGTTTGATCAGATGTGAATGCGCTGCGATCTGATTTACTGCGCGCACAAAGACAAAGAAGAGCACTGAAGTTAGCAACAGACGAAAGAGAGAGAGACAGAATGCAAACTCCTGGTAGTGTCCTAATAGCGCACTTTGCCTGATTGTACTTTGGCAAAAATCTGTCTTTGATATAAAGATTAGGAGCGCGCGTCACTGGCAGCCGCGCCCTCCCGGAGCCGCCCCTAAACTGCGCGAGGCAGAGTTTGACATGTTTTGACAAACAACAGCACTAGAGGAAATTAACATACCTCTCACTTCACCATATCATTGGTGTTGTTTTACCACATTTTTTATTAATTGGTATATTTAGTTTTTTTCAGGAACTGACTTTATAATGCAGTTTTGTTAATAAATTTGAAAGATTAGCGCACTGCACCTCACCGCAACTGAATGGTCTTTTGGCGCGCGCCTGGAGACTGGAGGAACAGTTCTCCATTAAACATAAGCTATTTTAACAACTCTTAAACAAAACACGTAGTCATATTTATACGTAATAAATCCATAATAAATAAATTATGAGAGTACTTCATAGATGGTAGATGGTAGAGTCTTCGCGAACTGTTGCTACCTCCTCACGCGAACGCAACTTCTATTCGGCGTTTATGTAATGCGCGCACGCGCTTTGATTGACGTTAACTTGAAAATCAACTATATGATGAAAAATTATTTGAAAATTATTTAATGCACCCCCAAACTTTGTTTTAACTGACTTTAAACTTTAAGACGGCATTGTGATGCGCTTTTTATCGACCTTTTTCTTACTACAAAATGTAAATTTAAAAAAAAAGACAGAGAAAGAGAAAAAACTATTAAAGTTGCACAACAATATTTGCATGTGCTGTTGAATACAGTCCTTTTGTTCTGACACCTAAATGCAGCATAAAGTAGCCTAAAAGTTTTCAGTTATGCTGTGGGAACTTTTTTATTATTATTTCATACATATTTCATTTCTAAATGAAAAAGGGGCTGTGAGAAATAGAAGTACAGTTTAACAGGACTGTATTGTTGTTTAACATGCAAATTGTTAAGCTGACACAAAAAAAAAGTGGTCAGTGGTCAGTGGTCAGTAACAGACAAAACTGTTAAATTTGTGAATTCTGAAAATTACATGTAAAGTGATTGTGAAGACTTTAAGTATCCCTCATAATCTCGTTTTCATCTGCAAAATATTCAATAGGCCTATGGCATCTGCTATGACTATGTTTAAATGAAAGTTAGACCAACAGGTGCAGTTGGTCATTCAAACTTTTTTCAACTAATTTTGCTCCAATTGCATTTATGCTACATAATGGAACTTTCTCAATTTCTCTCAGTTCACCTCATCCTCCCTCACCCCACTGACTTTTAAAACACTTAAACTAAAGTAACTAATTAAAGGTTGTTTTGTTGTTGTTGTTGTTGTTTTGCACAACAGAATAGTGAAGTAGCGTAATCTGCAAATCTTGGTATTTCTTCATTTTCCAATGAGGCTGGTCAGCTCCAATATAAGGCAATAGTGAAACACAAGCCAGAACAGGAGACAAATTAAAGAACCGTGTGTTCCTTTTCAAGACCTCTGCACGCTCTTTCATTTGCTGGGGAACTGAGTGGAGAGAGAGCGAGTAAGAGAAAGAGGGAGCACCGAGTTGAATATTTTGTTCGCTCATATGCTGCTTAGCCTGTACCGCTTCTCGGCAGGCGAAGTTTAATTTTGCAGAATGCCATTCGTAATTATTTCTGAATTACAGTTATTTCTCCAACTGGTTTCTGTACGGTAGCAGTAATGGCAAATGCCAGGTGGAGTAGGCAGAGCTGGGTTTTAGGAGAGTCCATTATCTCCTGTAATAGACAGCGGGGGAAAAATGAGCTGGCATTCACTTTCCAAAATGGATCTATTGGTTGGTTCAGTTAATGGCTCAGGGCAGATATTTCAATAGATAACTGGGTACCCCAGTACATCCCAGCTCTTCAATTAAACCAGTTTAGGTCTGATCTTAACATTATAAGAGAGGAGTACAGAAGTATAGAAAATAAAAAAAAGAGAAAAGGAAATTGAAAAAAATGTGATAAAAGAGTTTCAGACATTGACAAATGACTACCAGCAACGAGGAGCCATCAAACTGGGTCTGGGATTTGGTTCCATGTCCTAATGGAGTTTTTATGATGCCTTCTTGCCTAATTCAGAACAAATGAAACGTTTTCCTATAAAGGTTTTGCCAAAGTCTGTTGCTCATTATTTTAAGGCTCAGATTTATGTCAATTTACACACAAGAAGTGATCTAGAATAAAAAAAATAAAAAATCCCTTGATTGTCAGACAATGATCTCAAATCAGCCTTTCCAGAAGGCTAAACTGTTCGCTTAAATACATTTTAACTTAACATTGTAACATGTAACTTTTCAATCCAAAGACTAGAATCCATCAAGTCTGCTGTTAAAAAATGACTTGTTTTAAGGTTGCCATGTCCGTGAACTGGCCGGTTAAAGACCTTCTCCTGTCTGAATAATAGACGGCACTCAACCCTTCTGTCTCTAAAAGAGCAACACACACTCTCTTTTGGAATAAAGCAGCCTTTTACCAAGGCCAGAAGTCGATCCTTCTTCTCTTTTTTTTTTGTTTCTGTGTAACACCCTGGCTGCTGATTTTCTCACTTTTATGACATTTATTCATTTAGATTCAATCATTTAAGATATGATTTTATCCAAGGCGACTTACCGTACAAATGAGGACAAGCAAGCAATTTATCATACAAAAGTTAATAGCATTAGCACCTTAACACCAGATTTCAAGATTAAACTAGAGAAATACAAGATGTATTTACCTTTGTTTACGGTTATGGTTTAAATGCTCAGAGAAGTGATGCGTCTTCAGTCTTGAAGGTTGTGAGATCTCAGAAACTCCATCAGAGGAACAGAGAGAGCAAGTGAGCATGTTTTTTTTTTCCAATGAGCCTGTGTGGGACAGTTATATTGTTTTTACTGCACCAGTAGGTTTAAGTTTCACTGCAACTGTAGTACCAACAGATATTTTCCTTTGTACATAAAAAGGAAAAAGTCATTTTCCAAAACCTTAACCCTTTCTGTTCCTCTCTGGTAGTGTGATCCGCTTACCTTCACCCGAACTGCTAAGACCATCCCAACTTTCAAGAAGCAATTGAACACACCTCTTCTACAAAGCACTTAACCAACCCACACCCTTAAACCAATGCACTTACACAAATAAATAAATCTGGCATTGTATTTCATGAATATCGTTGGCTCCTTGACAAATTGCTTTTGTTCCTCTTTTGTAAGCCACTGTTACATGTTGTTCTGTTTTAGTTGTTTTGCCATGTCTTCTTTTTTCCTGATTAGTTAATTAGCTCCTCACCTGTTTCCCGATGATTACGTTTAGCATTTAAAGCCTATGTTCTCCCATGTTCCTTTGTCTGCTATTATTTTGGATTTACGTTTGGTTGTGCCCTTCTCAGTCAGTGGATAATTAAAATAACTCCTTTGTACTCCTTCGCTGTGCTCTGTGTTTTAACACACCAGACAACCATAAGAATATCAGACCCTCAGTTGAGTATTTATTTAGTGGCGTTTTTCTTTTGTTTGTTTTTTTTTTCCCTTCCTTCTCCCATTATGGACCTGCCCGCAGTCCAGCTGCTCTGCCTGGAGCAGCAGGACCGCCCGCTGGAAGACCACACCAGGGACTTTATCGAATTGGCGTGCCTTACTCACTTCCCGGACCGCTCGCTCTGTGTTTTCTACATCGCCAACCTGAGCGAGCGGTGTAAGGCATGCCTGCCAGTGGACAGTCCAAAGGAGAATTTCGCCGCTTGTGTGGAGTGGGTGCTGGAGAAAAATGGATTATATTTCTCCGTCTGCCCTGCCGAGGAAGACATCTCCAGCCCCACTCACATACCAGAGACCAGCCAGCCGTCATCCCGCTGTACGGAGATTTTGCCAGAGCCCACTTCAGACAGAGAGCCTGAGCCTGCCGTCACACATGAGCCAGATCTGAGACCCGCGACTGAGCCAATCGTCACCCCGGAGCCTGAGCCTCAGGAGTGGTCTGACCAAATGTGTGAGCCGGCAAAATTGTCCGTCCCCGAGGGAGTGTTGGTGGTGATCGAGGGCTTGGAGGGAAGACCTACCCACACTCCCGCGACTGAGGGTGAGCTGCAACTGGTTTCTGGGAACCATTCTGAGGAACTTTTGGACATCTTCAAAAGGGATCTTATTGACTGGTTTGGGGAGGTATTACCCAGCCCTGAATCTCCTGTGCCTCCGCTGGTTCCGTCCAGCCCTGAATCTCCTGTGCCTCAGCTGGTTCCGTCCAGCCCTGAATCTCCTGTTCCTCCGCTGGTTCTGTCCAGCCCTGAATCTCCTGTGCCTCCGCTGGTTTCGTCCAGCTCAAATCCTCCCGTGTTCCCTCCCAGCCTCCCTCTCCCACCTCCTCTTAAACCAGTCAGTTCCTCAGCCCAAGTCCCACTGGTGCCCGTCAGCCCCTCAGCTCACCCTCAGTCTGCGCCAGCTGGGCGCTCTGATCCATCGCCTCGGGACTTCCAGCCTCCAGCTCTGCCAAGGTGTGAGGATCCCCTGTCTCCACCTCCAGCCTCCAAGCCCTGGACTCCATCTCGGTCCTCCGAACCATCGGCTCCACCTTGGCTCATAGCTCCCTCGTTTCCACCGTGGCCCGTCCTCCCACCAGCTCCACCGGGCTCCCTCGTCCCTCCGGCTCCACCTTGGTCAGTCGTCGACCATCCGCCGCCTTGGGACTCCACTCCTCTGGCTACGCCTCGTCACTCTGTCCCTCCGGCTCTGTCAGGCTCCTCCTTCCCTTCAGCTCCACCTTCATCCTCCATCACTCTGGCTCCGCTGCGGCATTCCGGATCCCCGCCTCCACCTCAGTCGCCTGAGCCGCTGGCTCCGCCTAGGCCCTCCGGACCCTCTATGTCACTCTGGCTCTCCGTCTGCTCGGCTCCATCCTGGGCTCCTCATCCATCGGCTCAGTCTCCGTCAGTCGTCCCCAGGGTGTCGTCAAAGCCTTCTTCACCCTGGCTCCTCCCTCCCTCGACTCCGCCCTGGGGCCTCATCCTGGCTAGCCTCTGGATTTCCACCTGGCTCCTCCTGCTCCGAGCTCCTCCCTGGCTTCTCCCACCCTCCACTCCCCCATGGACTTATTTCTTGGACTTTTTCTGCCCCTTTTCTATTACCTGCCCCTCGTCTGCTCCACGCCTGCCTCCCTACTCTGTTGGACTTTTGTAGGTGCGAGGACGCACTGTTCCGGGAGGGGGCGAAATGTTACATGTTGTTCTGTTTTAGTTGTGTTTTGCCATGTCTTCTGTTGACCTAGTTTTCCTGATTAGTTAATTAGCTCCTCACCTGTTTCTGTTTCCCGATGATTACGTTTAGCATTTAAAGCCAGTGTTCTCCCATGTTCCTTTGTCTGCTATTATTTTGGATTTATGTTTGGTTGTGCCCTTCTCAGTCAGTGGATAATTAAAAGAACTCCTTTGTACTCCTTCGTTGTGCTCTTTGTTTTAACGCACCAGACAACCATAACAGCCACTTTGGATAAAAATGTCTGTTAAATGCATAAATGTAAATGTGAAACGGCTTTTTTTTTTTTTATTAAAAAGTAGGGTCAATTCAGTCAATTGTAAGAAAGGGACTAATTATTTGGAGAAGTCTGGCATATGTCAACAAGAAAGAAGTCTGTTGTATTACCAGAAGATTGAGTTATGATATTTATTCAATTATGCGGTCAAAAATATTTTTAAAGGGGTGGTTGATTGTGATTTCACTGTTTTATCGTTAGTGTTTAATGTTGCTGTTTGAGCATAAACAACATCTGCAAAGTTACGATGCTGAAAGTTCAATGCAAATGGAGATATCCAGCTTTCAGATGTTCAGCTGTCTTTTAAAATTCTGGCAGGTTGGGGTCATATAATGCTACATTCACTTTTACAAGTTGTTTGAACTGAAATGTGTGTTGGCAGTGTGTGTACACAACCATCCTATAATGATAAAAATCCACCCAGTGTTTTTTTTTTTTTTTATCTACTAAAATCTTGACCACTTTCTCAAATCGAGCCTATCTCAAATGCCTGTCTGTGTGACTTCACAAGGATGAAGGCCGCGCCCACGATAGTTTGATTGACAGTAGAGTTTTAGCACAGACTGCACTGATGTCTTACCTCAGACCCGCCCTGAGTGAGCTGTCATCAGTTGTTTCACCGCTGGAGCAGATGTAGACAAGAATGACTCCTAAGCTATTGAGGTGTTTTGTTGATAGATGTAATAATGAACATAGCAGTAGTCATTTACTCCCGTGATCTGAGAGATAGAGAGTTCGGATAATTTTCCACAGCACACCTGACAGAGCTAGGATATGGTGACTGCCATACTCTGCCATACGGAAACGCCACCCCTATTCTGAAGGGAATGCGCCCTCGATCTGCCTAAATGTGTCTATGTTCGCGCGAATCATTCGTGATCCAGCTTCACCTACAGAAGAAGTGAGTACAAGGTTTTTTTTTTAATGAATCTTTGCAAATCGCCTTTCCTAATAATGTGCTCAATGTGCTAATTAGCAAATTTCAGAATCCGGCTAAAGTAAACAGTCCCTCAGAGAGCGGCTTGGAAGAGAGGGGCGGGGTCAGCAGAGCTCATTAACATGTAAAGGAGAATGACACACTACGGCTTGCACTGAAAAGAGCTGTTTTGACAGGGTAAATAAGGTGTTTTTTACACTACCAATGAGAAACTTTAACCAAACTATGTTACAGACTTTTCATTAAAATGCTAAAGAATAATATCAACTTGTGGAAAATGGGCATAATATGACCCCTTTAATGCCTACAAAAACGACTGGTAAGGGACTACAACGAGTTACCTCCCGGGACCCAGATAAACCCCGCCCCCGGGAACAAGCAACGAAGGGGGCGAGGCCATGCTGTGCTGCTTTAGAGAAGAGGAAGAGAAAACTAGGGGTACACGTAAAAATCTATTCATATGAATCGCGATTCTGTCTTCTGTCTGAACGATTAATCTAACGATTTTCTGGTCTTATTTTGATATTTCGCCTTGTTTCATGCTCCTGTCATGTGTTCCTTGCCCCTCATGTGATCATGTCATGTGCTACACTTGTCTGTGTGTCATGTTGTGATTGGTTGCTTTAGCTGTGTTTCCTACCTTGTTTCCCATTGGTTGGTTTGTGTCATGTGACCCTTATTGTTTGGTATTTGTAGCCCTCATGTTGCCTTTAGGGGTGTTCGACTTAACGAGTGATCAAATTCTGACTTGAAGGACCAGTGCCTTGTGACTGTCATGTGTGGCATCAAAGTGTCGTGAGAGCGTTTCAAGATTAGCTGGCTAACTCAGTCACCGAAGTTTCTCCAGAGCGACTGCAGGAGCTTTGATGACGACACAGCTGTTTCACGATTGGCCAGATTCACCGCATGACGACGATCACGTGTTTCAGGTTTATTCTAACCATTTCAATACCAATAATGGCCACAAATCTGTGTTTTAGAACAGTAAAAGCTTTTTTACTGTAGTCGCAATGTTATATTGAGTCACGTTTATCAAAAAACACTGATAAAAGCATATGTATTTAAATAGGATTTAAGTTTATGATTATGTTGAACTTTATTCTTAAATAGATAGAGCTGTATTAAGCAGTATATAAAAAATGTTTCTGTTCCTCATGAAAACGTTTCTAAAACGTCTGTGTATTTGACAAATATTGGATTTTATTCACTTCATCTGTGACAAAATATGCAAACACCGTGTGAGCATCACTAACGGGAGCAGAACGTGTCCGACTTGATGGCTCCGTTTTCAACTCCGCCCCCGACTCCAAGCGGCTACTCTCGTTGACCGCCGTCTGTAGCCGTGGTGCAAGTCGAACGCACCTATTGTCTCTTTTCAAGTATTATCTGTGTAACCTGCTATTGGTGAGTTGTGTTTCTGTCAAGTCTGTTCAAAATAAGTTTGTTCATGCCAAGTCAAGTCTGCTTCCGATCAAGTCTGTTTCAAGTATGTTTCAAGTCTTTGTTTGTTTGGTTTTGGGATTTTGTATATCACTTTGTCAAATAAAAGCTGCACATGGGTTCTTACAACTTGCCTTCAGTGGACTAATTGTTACAGAGTACTCGATTGAGAAAAATTAACCCAGCAGTTGCACTTTTGCAGTTACATCAATGCCATCGGGCAATTGAGGATTATGTGAAGGACTTTTGTGGACTGTGCCATTTAGTAGACTTTAATGATGTGGCCCTCAAAGACATTTTCCGTTTTGGCCTCACAAAGAAATCTCTTTATTAATGCCACGTCACACGCCTCACTGGACCCTGGAACAATATATTGACCTTGCGCTTCGGTTGAGTGGTTCCTCGTTTACTGTGGGGATTACAGATGAGGAACCCCACAATCCTGCAGTAGCCACCATGCCAGTTAAGCCAGAGTCTACTCATGTCATGTCTACCAAGTCAAAGCCTGCTCATGTCATGTCACGCCTGCCACTCCAGGGCCTGCTAACATCACGCCTGCTACTCTAGGGCCTGCTAACATCACACCTGCTACTCCAGAGCTTACTAATGTCAAACCTGCTACTCCAGAGCCTGCTAACATCACGACTGCTACTCCAGAGTCTGCTCACATCATGTCTGCTATGCCAAGGCCTCTTCACGTCATGTCTGTCAAGCCAAAGCCTGCTCACATCATGTCTGCAACTCCAGAGCCTGCTAACGTCATACCTGCCAAGCCAGAGTCTGCTCATGTCACGTCTGCTATGCCAAAGCCTCTACGCATCATGTCTGCCAAGCCAGAGCCTTCTCACGTCATGCCGGCCACTCAAGAGACTCTTCACAAGATGGCTGCCACTCAAGAGTCTCTTCACAAGATGGCTGCCACTCAAGAGTCTCTTTGCAAGATGGCCGCCAGCCCAGAGTCCCCAGCCAAAATGGCTGTCAGAACATCGTAATGTCACGGCTGCTACTCCTGAGTCTCGACCCATCATGACTGCCATGTCAGAGCCTACAGTCAAGATGGTTGCCACGCCACAGACTCCTCATGCCATGGTCACCTTGCCAGAACCCCGTCATGCCATGGATGCCATCCAAGTTTCCCCTAAGAATTTTTTTGAGGGGGGCTCTGCGGATGCGGCGCTTGGGCCAGGACTGATGAGACTGAGATTGCCAGTATGATAGAGCTACCTCTGAAGTTAGTGCGAGTGGCAGGCATCCCAGTGGTCTCTACACTTTCAAGCCTCACAGCCTCAGCATACTCAAGCCTGGCGAGCATGCCACTGTCTACTCCATTGCCCGTGATGGCAGTAGCCATCCTGAGTGTTTGGGCTGAACACTGCACTTCTGAGGCCTCTCCTGTCCACGAGTCTGCCCCAGAGGCCTCTCCTGTCCATGAGTCTGCCTCGGAGGTGGCGGCGTCTGCTGCAGAACCTCCAGAGGTTGTGGCTTCCACTGCAGAACCTCCCGAAGCGGCGGCGTCCACTTCTGAACTCTTTGCCTGTCCTATCACGGCCAAGGAGGCCGTTTCTGAACTGTCTGCCTGTCCTGTTTTGGCTGCTGGGGCCATGGTTAACCTGTCTCTGCTTTCTGTTCCACTCCCACCTGATCCGCCGTGGTGGTTCCCTGCACCATTGGCCCACTGAAGTGGTAATCTGCTCCACCGTCAGGATCTTTGGTCCAGTCTGTTTGACTGTAGGAGTCTTCAGCTCCACCCTGGATTCCTGCTCCGCCAGCTCTGACCTGGTGGTCTCCTAGTCCACTGTTCCACAGCCTGCCACTGCTTCACGGCCTAGACCTGCCATTGCTCCACGGTCCAGGCCCACCACTGCTCCATAGTCTAGACCTGCCTCTGCTTCACGGCCCATGTCCACCATGGCTCTACTGCCCAGGTCTGCCATTGCCCCATGGTCAAGGGTCCTCCGTTGCTCCACAGTCCTGGTCCTCTGCCATGCCATGATCCAGATCCTGTTCCCCTGCATGGGCCTGCCCCACCGTCCCTACCCCAGTTCCACCTCCGCTCCACCACCCTCCTGGAATTTTTGGGTTTTCTTTGGGTCGGGTGTTACGTTAGGGCGTCTGGAGCCACCCTTAGAGGGGGGGAGGGTGTTATGTATCGTGGGGTTTGGATTTTGTTTCTTGTTTAGGTTTTCTGATCTTTTATTTTGATACTTTGCCTTGTTTCATGTTCCTGTCATGTGTTTCTTGGCCCTCATGTGATCATGTCATGTGCTACACTTGTCTGTGTGTCATGTTGTGATTGGTTTCTTTAATCATTTGCCTTGTTTCCCATTGGTTGGTTTGTGTCATGTGACCCTTATTGTTTGGTATTCATAGCCCTTATGTTGCCATTAGGTGTGTTCGACTTGAAGTGGCGCTGTGCAGAATGAATAGTGTATGACATCCTAGTACCGCGAGAGCCATAAGAGAGCAGACGGATCCTTATGCTTTCGAATAGCTCTCGCGGCACTTTGATGTCATACACTGATCATTCTGTGCAGTGCCCCTTCAAGTCGAACACACCTTGTGTCTCTTGTCGAGTATTATCTGTTTAACCTGCTGTTGATAAGTTGTTTCGGTTCATGCCAAGTCTGTTTCTGATCAAGTTTCAAGTCAAGTTTGTGTCAAGTCTTCGTTTGTTTGGATTTTGGATATCACTTTGTCAAATAAAAGCTGCACATGGGTTCTTACAACTTGCCTTCAGTGGACTGATTGTTACGGTCATCCATAGACAGTAATGAGATGGAGATAAAAAGTCTGTGGCTGATCTGGTCTTAGTCGAAAGTGACCTTGGCAGAAGAAACTTGGCAAGAGAGACTGATGCTTCTACCTTAATCATGTACATGCTGATCACAAGTTAGATTTTTCCATTAAAACTCTGTTAGAAGAACAGCAGACTGTGCTGCCATGGTAACATGCAGCTAGTTTCCCAAACGAGGGCTGTAAACTGATAGAGTTAGAGCCGGGTTGCAAGATGCAGTCATTATGGTGTATACAGCAATAAAAAAGATGGAGCGTGCAGTAAACCTTATTCTAAGTGAATCTAAAGCAAATTTAATTAAAAAAAAGTGAAGAAAAGCTAGTACAGGATTCAGTATTATTATTACTTAGTGAACAACAATTCTTAAAAACTTACTGCATTGTTAGTTCACGATACCTAATGCATTAATTAAAGTTAACAAATAAAAAATGATTGCAAAGTGCTACTTAAAAGTAATTCTCAGTTAATGACATTTGACCTTCAATGACCTCTATTACTATTGCTCATAGAGTTAGAGATTGGAACAAACTCTTAAAATTTGCCACATGAATGATACCTTGAATCATGCAGCTTATTGAGAAGAGGTGTTCTTCTTAGCCCAACAGAAACCAGGAGATCAATCACCTGTGAACAACAAAAAACATAACATAATATCACATGGGTACTAAATAAAGTCAAAACCGATTCAGATTTAGACTTACACTGCTGTTCAAATATTTGGGGTCTGCAAGATTTAAGTGTTTCTGAAGGAACTTGATCAAAAATGCAGTACAAATGTTAATCTTGTGAAATATTATTTCAACTTAAAACTTTTCTGTTTAAATATATTTTAGACTGTTATTTATTCCTGTGATTATAAAGCTGAATTTTCAGCAGCCATTACTCCAGTCTTCAGTGTCTCATATGCTGATTTGGTGCTCACATTTTTGTGATACATGTGAATTATTTTAGTATTATCTGATGAATAGAAATTGTAAATACAGCACTTATTTGAAACATACTTTTGTAACATTATGAAATGTCTTTACTGTCCCTTTGACCAATTTAATACATCCATGTCTTTCAAATGAAAAAAGAACGTTAAGAACTGGTGAAAGAACATACATATGCATAGTCAAAACCACGTTTACTTACCGGTAAAGACACCTAGATGTGGGAACAAAAAACCAACTGCGACTATGCTGATGCTGTTTGTGAAAAAAGAATGAGAGAAGGCAGTGAGAGAATGATCTTTTTCTTCTCTTTCTCCTCTATTGGAATAGAAAAAATTGGCTCTTTTTCTTCTCTTATATTTCATTTAGTGCAGCTGTGTTTGGATTCAGCATCACAACATAAAAACAGGTAAAACCATTCAATGTTTCAGATACTGGGATGAGCTTCTATTGTTTTTGCAAGCTATTTCAACTCTCTGTTAGTTCTTTACATGCTCATTTAATGCCTTTTTGCTGGACTTGCTGAGGTTTTATGAGTCCAGATGTTAAGGAAATTGAAATCTGGGACAAAATCGTAAATTTTATTGAACGTTGCAGGGGAAAGGGTGTTGAATGACGGAGCTTCATTTCAAAAACTGTTTTCTGGTCTAAGCCACAATTTATTAACAAATGAGTCTCGTTTTCAGGGATTACTAATAATAATAATAATGCATGTTTAAAAGCTTATGCAGCAAAGCATCTGTTTGTTAGTTTTTTTATTTCTGACATATTTCTAACATAGTTTTGCTCTGTCTCAATCACATTCACAGTTGTTTAACAAAATTTTGTCAGCAGAATACAGCCAATTCAGTATATATGTGCAATTGTGAGTAGCCTATCATGTGAGTGCAGAAAAGTTACTTTATGCATCTCTTGACAAGGGATCACACCTTTAGTGTTTGATGCTAAAACACTAATAATTCAACTTCTTTTCTTACTATGTTAGGGGGATAGTTCACCCAAAAAGTGAAGATTGCCTCATGGTTTACTTACTCTCAAACCATCCTCAGACTTTCTTCTTTCGGACGAATACATTCAGAGTTGTATGAAAAGAATGTCCTGGCTCTTCCAGGCTTTATAATGGACAGTGAGTGGGGGTTGAGATTTTGAAGCCCAAAACAGTGCATCCATCATAAAAAGTAGCTCTAGAAGCTTGCGTTCTGCAAGTGAACATCACTTTATTGTGCCATCCCAAAGAGATACAAAATCACTTTCACGGACTTTTAAATGAAATGTTCCCTGAACTGCCCAACTCAATCCAAGCAGCTGAATCCTTAGCCATCATCAAGAATCGGCTAAAAACACATATCTTCCATCTTTATTTGACCCTCTAACTCTAGCACTCTCTATTATTTAAAAAAAAAAAACTAACACTATTTTCTAATCTTTTTGTATTCCATCTATTTGTTTTCTTTTTAGTTATTATACAATTAACAAAGCAAAAAAGGGCCTCTAACACTAGCTTGCTCTATTCTTTTTTCTATCCTGTTTTCTTTTTATTCATTATATAATAAAAAAACAAAAACTTGCTACATGTACTGCATTAAGCTAACTGAGACTTGTTATAGCACTTGGATGTCATTGTTCTTTTGTTGATTTGACTGGAAGGCGTTTTGGATAAAAGCTAAATGTAAATGAATAAACTAAATATGGCCCTTCCAGTTCATTGAGCAAATTCCACATGGCTGCTGAAATAAAAAGTTTCTTTAGAGTTGAATTATTTTAGATACTTAGAAAGAAACCCACTGAGACAAACACTCTACACACCTTCAGATCTTTAGACTTTTGTCACATTCAAGGTCATGCATGTTAATTTACACTACAGAAATACAATAAAGTGTCTTTTCATATATAAACCCCTTTGTGCTTGTTCTTTATTATTAGCTGGAGAATAACTCACATTCAGAGCAATCTGGTGTGTGTGTGTGTGTGTGTGTGCATTCTGTAAATAAAACCCGTTTACAGTATCAGAACGGAACACCACCGCCACCTGCTGGACCACTAGAGCCCCGAATCACCAGCGGGGAAAACACCGAGCATCACGGATGAGTTTTTTCTTTTAATTCTCTACGAGCATAGCTTCCAGGAACCACTTGTACGTTAACGGTCACAACCAGATTAACAGAGAATAAAAGAAAAAAAAGCATGTGCAGATAAAACACACACACACACACACAGGTGCCCTTTAATTATCAAATATCAGTCTGCTATGTTTTGATAGTGCAATGGAAAATATTTAATCTATTTTGCAAAGGAAATAAAATTATTTTGAAACTTTAAATGAACTTTGGAAAAGGTGACTGAAACTTTCGGTTTCAATAACGCTGGTGTCATAACACTAGAGTACTTGAGACAATATGAGAGAAAATTATTGTCATGTTCATGCTGCTAATTAGCCTACATGTCTGATATTATTCAGATTCAATAAGGCATAAGCAAATAGACTTTAAGCCCCAGAATCTACCAAAATAAAAACTCATCAGAAATATGTTTGCATTCCCAAAAAGAGAAGATATTAAAAAAAAAAGAAAAAAAAAGCTAGATATTTCACCTTTATTTCGCTACATTTTTACTTGTTTCAACTTGTAGTTAAAAATAAATTGTGTTTATACACTTCATTAAGGACACATTAATTCCATTCCATCTCTCATTTTTTTACTTTCTATTTATCAAAGAATCTTGAAAAAAAAAAAATATCAGTTTCCACAAAAATAGACTATTAAGCTGCACAACTGTTTTCAACGTTGAGCACCAAATCAGCACATAATGGATCATCATGAGACACTGAAGACTGGAGTAATGGCTGCTGGAAATTCAGCTTTGCTGTTAGAAGAATAAATCACATTTTAAAATATGAGAAAACAGTCATTTTAAATGTAATAACAGCATAATAATATTAGTCATTACTGTATTTTTGATTAAAAATAAGGGACTTTTGAAAAAACATTAGCCTATAAAAATCCTCTTGACTTCTGAACAGTGTACATAATTTAGTATATAAATGTTTCCAATAACAAAAAAACAAAAAAAGAGAATTGGTTTTGAAATCAACGGATTTGTTTTTGTGTGTATTTTACAAATAAACAGTTTTTCTAAATTAATCAGCAGTTAATGTTTAAGTTATGCACATTTAGCCTATACACCGATGTCAACAAAATGAATCACTTTATGATGTACTTATGTCGCCCTCTGCTGTGTGACACGAGTGGGGAAAATTATGAATTAGATTCCTGTGAAAATTATGTAGATAGCATTTCCTAATGTCCTTTTTGGTAAAATTTTTAAATCTATTATTCTTAGCTTGTACATAGAATAAATTGTTTAAAATATATTGTTACTGCCTCCTTTCCAAGGTCTGAATGATAATCTGCCCGAGTGTTTTGTGTGTCCAGAACAGAAGGGCCTTGATGAGCCATTCACAACCTTGGAAAAGTGAAGACTAATGCTGTTTCTGTCTCTCTCTGTTAATCTCTGTCAACCAGGGAGATATGACGGCTCCACAGAGACACCACAGATGTGAGCGGCACGACCTGGACATCAACATGAGAACCACTTCAGTTTAAGTGGCAAATTACAATTAATCTATAATGAAAGAGGAGGAGTAGTAGTAGTAATAATTTATAAATTAAATAACATGTGTCTGCTGCTATAAGCCTGTCCAAAAAAATAAAGACATTTTTAACATTTTCAGTCACAGAAATTGAAATGGTTTATCAGGGTAATTAAATGATTAAATGTGATTCAACAGGGATTGGGTTTAATAACATTTGAGAACCTTAAAAACTGCTGTAACCTAAATTAATTACTGTGTTATTCATGAACAACATCAGAAAAGAATGACTCATGGGATTATCTGGAACACTTATGAAGCACGTTTCTTTGAAGTACTGCAGACAAAAACAACACAAGCAATTTAGTTACAAATGAAGGTACCTTTTATTGCAAACATTTGAGGACTTTGGCACCTGCAAGGCACAGAATACACTGTCATGAGTGAGCGAATGAGTCGAATGGGTCTGCAAAAGAACTGGGGAAAATAATTTTCACATAGGGAATTCCTTTCACAGAAAGGACAAAGTCTAGCTGCAGACACAAAGGGTAAACAGTACATGGAGCCCATGTATGATCAGCTGCACGCAGAACTGATGGAAGTGTTCAGTCACCATGAACTCCTACAGCAGCCAAAATTATTATAAGACGGCTTGGCCATTTCAGATTCATTGCTGCTTTTCAAAGGGGCGGAGAGGTGAATCTGAAGACGCTGCACTACTGTTCAGCAGAACGCACAAAGTCATGACACGAAGGCCCACGTGCACATGAGCTTTTAAGTGCTGTTCATCCAAACCGCCCATGCAAAAAAAGAGGAGCTTTTAATTGGAAGTGGGGTTTATCTGCACTGATTCTTCATCTTTAGTGTCTACCTTCCTTTAAATTGAGTGTCCATACACTCTCTTTTTTGTTTAAATGGAAGATTTGCATGTTGCAACCTTTACATAAGGTTTCTAATACTGTCTCCCATTAACAGCTTAATACTGACAGGCAACACACCATTAAAACACACACACATAGCAGTCTTCTTTATAAAACTACGTAAAGAAATAAACTTCCAGTTTGACAAATAAACAAAATCATCAGACGCATAAGAAAATGGGAAACTCTAAAAGGAAAGTCTATGCAAGACTGATTTTTTTCCCCCCTTGATCACCCTCAGCGGCCTGAAGTCGTTCATCCTGCGGGGCGGCACACCCGGCACTGAGCCCTCTGATTATGATGCTCACATGATTCAGTTACCACAATCCCAAAAAGCTCATTAGGTTTAGTGTTATTCTTGGAGTCAAGACTGGAGCGCTTCCTTGGAGACGAGGGTGGAAGTAAACAGGAGAGCAGAAACTTTAGTTTTATGTTCTGAGAACCTGCATAGTGAATTCAAGGCACTGAGGGTTTACTTAGGGCAGCACGCGCACACACACAGACTTTTGGATACTTTGGTAAGGCAGATTTTTCTAGATTTTAGTATTTTGGCATTAGGATATTGCAGATTCTCTTGCTTGTTTTGGAAACACACACACACACATGTACTAAATGACCTTAGTTCACGTAAAAATTAAAAATTCAGTAATTTAATCAGTCTTTCCAAGTCTGTATAATTTCTTTTCTCTTCTGTGGGACACAAAAGGAGATGTTAGCAGATTGTTCACGCTGCTCTTTTCCATATAATGAAATTAAATTGTAACCAGGGCTGTCAAACTTCTAGAAAAAAAGCAACATAAAAGTAGCACCATCTATTCATAAAACTATTATATGTCTTTAGAAGATCTGAAATATAGACCCTAGTCAGGGTAGGTGCCATATTGAATTTAAATGGATAGCTCACCTAAAAATGAAAATTGTGTCATCGTTTACTCACTCTCGTGTAATTTCAAACCTGTATGACCTGTATGGAACACAAAAAATGCTGCCAACTATCCAGTTTTGGTTCCCATTGCCTTCCATTATATGGACAAAAAATACAATGGGAAAGCATATGAATGGGAATCTAAACTGTTTGGTTATCAGCAATCTTCTTTTGTGTTCAGCAGAAGAAAAAAAAATGCATACAGGTTTTGAACAACATTAGCGTGAGTAAATGGCAACAAAATTTTCCTGTTTGGATAGACGTGGATGAAAACAAGGCTCTAAGTGATAGACTTGCAGTCTTCAAAATGGCACACACTGTATAAAGTTCCTAGATCATGTGGAATTATTATAACTCACAACTTTCAAAAGTTTGTGTCTTCTTAAAGTGTTTTTGGATGTTATTAAACACGAGCACAGTCCATTGAACACACTGTACTTTTATCCCTTGCAACCTCGTTTTCATTCCTGCCAAAATAAAATATGTCACTACCCTAAGGTCTATAGCACAGAAGATTTACGACTTTTATGACACTTTATTTTTTCCATTTTTTTTTTTTTATTGTACCAGCACGGTTATCAGAATTTCTCTTTTTGTGTTCCACAGAAGAAAGTTAGCTGGGTTTATAACGATGTGACAGTTAGTAAATAACACAATTTCTGTTTTTCCCGTTTACTATCCTTTTAATTTGTTCTGGGGCTCTTTTCAATACTCTCTGCCTTAAACCACAAACTCTGGTTCTGCTTCGGTGGTTAAGTGTTCTGTGGTCAAATCTTCTCTGTCCAGATCCAGAGAAAAATACTTGCTGGTTCTCTTGATGGGAAACGCATGCTGGTTATTCCGGATGCCTGTGCACTGATCTGCAAGTCCCTGGTACCCACAGCCGACCGTGTCCCCGAGGTCTGGCTCGCAGCCAAACGTATAGCTATGTGCTGTGTCCTGGCAAAGCTCCGCCCACTCCTGACAGTTCTTCTGGAACAGACGAACATCATCTAGTGATTGGCTGTGCCGGTCTGTGGAGCTCTGGTCCTTCCTGCCCATCGCAGTCTAATAAAACAAAGACAATAAAACGCATGTCAGCACTTAGGAAACTAACAAGCTGCATTAAAACACAGAAATCACAGACTACACTAACTCTCAACTAACCCTAAAATCTCAGAGAGCGGTTAGCTGTACACTCACATGAATTCACAGATGAGAAATGACAGTGCTGTTGGGTGTAGAGTAAGGCTGCCCTAAACAAATACTGTTAAGAGGAAGTGGGGTTACCAGCACTGTTAAAAGAGATTACATGATTACTCAACAGAACGATGCAGCTCAAAATGCAGTGGATGTCCTCGGTTTGACTTCAGTGGTTGAGACTGTCATTTAACAGCTGTAACGTGTTGTGTGTAAACGTGTGTGTGTGTATATAGGTGCACCTGGGGAAGACATTCAATGCTCTGGCCCCTCATTCTCACGACGGTCTCTGATGAGCTGGATGTGGAAGAACTGACTTCCTTCACCACTAACCCTGAAATGCACAAACACATAGACAACACACATGCATCATTAACAATCATTTTCTCTCATCAGACATTTGAAGGTCACTAGGGTCAACGATTTAAACTCCACCGCATGCAAGTTCTTATCAATTAAGGGGAATGGATTCTCATACTTTCTTTAGTGACGTCCAATGATTATTTCTGACTCTTTCATGACATTCCAGCCATCCATTATTACTGGATATAGAGTTTCATCATTTAGATCATTATAATCATATAATCACAGAAATCATTATAATATGCTGATTTGGTGCTTAAGAAACATTTCTTATTATCAGCGTTAAAAAAACCAAAAAACAGCTATGCTACTTAATATATTTTGTGGAAACCATGATACATTTTTTTTTACAGAACAAAATAGAAACTTGGGGAAAAAAACTATTCAAACAGAAATCTTAAGCAACATTATATGTCTTTACTGTCAATATTGATCGATTTAATGCATCCTTGCTGGAAGTATTAATTTCTTAAAATAAATAAATATAAATAGGGGTGTTTCCAAACTTTTGGAGGGCAGTATATATATATATACATATATATATATATATATATATATATATATATATATATATATATAGGAAAGCTGGCATCATGTCGGTCATGGAATGTCCTCCCCAAAGTTTGTGTTGTCCCTTATCAGTGCAAAATTATCACAAATTAAAAAGGATTCATGCCAATATTGTCCAAAACCCCACTTTTCTAGGGTGTGTCCAAAATTTTGGAGGGTAGTGTGTGTGTGTGTGTATATATGTGTATATACCAGAGCATCCGTTGTTCTGTGTTGATAGCATGTCCTCTGTGATGTGAATACACAGTTCCTGGTTGAGATCTAAATCGTGAAGATCTTCACAACTTTTCGGATCATCAACCAACATCTCAATCTCTGAAGAAATACAAACACACAGAGACTCTGAGTGCTGAAACTGCTACTGCTTTAGTATTAAGATTTGTACTAATGAGATTAGTTCAGTGAACCCATTTTATCATACAGCATTTATTATTGATACTGTTATTACTAATGTAATGAGCCTGTGAAATACAAATACTGGCTGTCAGAAAAGTGTCATATTCATCTGAGTGTGTCTCCCCTACCATCTTCATCCAGGCATTGCTCCTTGCTGCTGCTCTCGATGCCAGACGTGTGTGTGCTTGCATGACTGGTGTTGGAAGATGAGTGTGTTCTCAGAGGTCGGTGGGGTGTGTTCGTAGGTGTTCGGAAACTGTCAGTGTCGACGCCGGATGTGCGGGAGCTGCCATGACTCGTGGTGGAGTGTCGAGAAAAGGGATTGGGTCGTGATGTGCTGCCTGCACTGCTGCCGCTGGCACGTGAACGCTGCTCCAAATGATCCATGTCCGCCTCTAGAGCGTCGCTGATATATGACTCCCTGTACTGCTTCTTTTCTGAGAACACACACACAGAGTTTAATAATGTCAACCATATGCTTGGGGTCCTTTGTAAAACAAAACAATAACACTTCCATGACAACACAAGTAAAGAAAAAAAGAAAAGAAAAGAAAATTTTACTCTGCTGAGTATGTCCACGTTTGTAAAGTCATTTAATTCTTAATATTTTTAATCATGAATCATACACTGAAAAAACTGGTTTCGCTCAGAATTGTGAAACCAGTAAAAATAGTATTTTCCTGTAAAATGAATTCCATTCATCTTTATTTACAGCGTTCATTTAAATTTCAATTATTAGCTTAAGAAATGTTCTCATTCCAGCAAATTTATAATGCATATTCTCAAGGTACCTTCATTTTCCTCCAGTCGTCGAACCTGTTTCAGCACAGGCTGTAGGTTCATATACAATCGGTGGCTGTTGCTGAGCAGCTGCAGGAGGTGTCGTGAGCGCAGAGGACAGCCTGTGTAGTAGATGAGCTTCCTGGCTGAAGGCAAACCATCAGGAAGAATCTCAAACCTCTTCCCCTGTGGACAGGAAATGAGTCAATGGTTGACTCCTCTGAAAAGTGTAAACGCTGTGACCCTAAAGGCACAGAATTATATACTACAACTTCAAATCATACTAATAAAGCACTGTAATACTGACCACAAACACCAGTTTCCCCACGTTGGTCCAGGGAAAATCATACAAGAGTTGCCTGACAGTTCCCACATTCTGAAAAAAAAAAAAAATAATACATTTGAAAAAAGTGACCATCACTATAGAGATACACAATGTATAAGAGCTGCATTTTATACAACTTGCTGTGTAACCTCAGTAAGTGTTCAAACAGCATACCTGAAAAATCTGAATCCCACGTAAGGTCAGTCCCAGAGTTAAAGAAGCATCCAGCTCTTTCTTATCCTGACCCCAAAAAAATTACAAATTCACATTGTTGAAAAATCTGTCTGTATGCGCACACACACACACAGAGTCAATAGTTCTTCTGACCTTGTAAAGGCGGTAATAATGAACAGTCACGTCATCCAAGAGCGCTGCTTCCTTTATGTATTTCAGCTGGGCCTCTGATGCCGTAAGAGCAAACTGCTCTTTGTGCATGTTTGGGATATGACGGAGAATATAGTCACATCCTCTCTTCGCAATTACCTAGAAAAGATAGAAACAGAAAAATAATAAAACACACCTTCTGACTGATAAATTTACATGATTTTCCAGTTATACTTAATTATTCTTAAAAATAAATTAAAAATTAAAAAGAACAGTATTTATTTAAAATATACATATTTTGTAACAGTATACACAACCATTGAAAAGTTTCAGTCAATTTTTTTATCTTTTTTTGAAAATATTAATACTTTTATGAAGCAAAGATATGTTCAATTGATAAAAAGTGATAGTAAATTTATATTGTTCAAAAAAGATTTTTTATTTGCTGTTCTTTTTAAGACAGGTAAATAAGACAGATATACAGCAGATGTAATCCTAGTTGTCAGCCTTGGCTCTTGAGATGTCCCTGAACACTTAACATTCATAAAAACACAAAGATCATCATCACAGTGCTGTCAGGACTGTCTGTAATCTCTCAGAGTTCAACAGCACAGTCTATCTCTGACTGCACCATCTTGCAGTAAAGCAGTGTCTCACATCATGTGAATCCAGATGAGAGCACAGCTCAGCAAGCCTAAAGCTAATGCACCCAAGATTCTTCTTTTTAAAAGGTTTTGACTATTTTTAACCTCAATCCTCTACATGCACTGATGAACAAAGCTTCTTTTTACAATAGGTTCTGTTAAATTCAGGGACAGAACAAGCACAGTGCGGCCCATAAACCACACACAGTGGGCGGGTTGGAGCATGCACACATTTAACAGGTTTGATCTGCATAATGATTCATCAGGAAGCTGTTTAATGGGGTGCTGAGCAGACTTACCCAGGAGGGAAAATACGCTTCCGGCTGGAAATAGGCACCAAAGTGTTTGTTCCGTTTGAAGTTTCCCAGGTCAGCCTGCAGTGCAAATGTAGCCATAAGGAAATAAGCCTCTTCTCTCTGGATGCACTGAGACTGCAGTACTTGCTTCCGCAAATGCCAATAGTAATAATACCGTGCCACGCGATCACTAAAAGACAGACATAGAACACATTGAGCCATTTTTCAAAAATGACTGAAAAATACAATAAAAACAGTAATACTGCAAAATATTATTACAATTAAAAACTGTTTTCAACTATCATTTTATTGTGATGGCAAAGCAGAATTTTCAGCAGTCATTAATTCAGTCATATGATCTTTCAGAATTCATTCTAAGATGGTGATTTGGTGCTCAAGGCACATTTTTATTATTCTCAAATGTAGAAAACTGTTACGCTGCTTAATATTTTTGTGGAAACAGTGACACTTTTTCTGAATTCTTTGGTAAATAAAAGAAATTTTTTGGAAATAGATTTTTTGTAATAATGTAAAAGTGTATGTCACTTTTCATCAACTAAATGCATTTAATCTTACTGACCCAAAACTTTTGAATGGTACTGTAGATATGCGTGTCTCACCTTATAAGTCTGCCGTTTTCAACATAATACTGTGCTCTGAAGTGAACAATCATAGGAGGTCCAAACTGGTCAATTCCCTGCAGTTGGCAAAAATTCTGTCAAAATGTGCAACAACAACAAAAACAATTTTTGTTTTTTTTTTTTTCAAAGAAAAATTTTACTCTGTGTGCATGATACCTTGCTGGCTTCCCGTTTCCACTCTTTTGGACAATATTTAGACAGTTTCTGTCCCAGTTCCATGTATATGTGTTCATTGTCTAGGAGAAAAAAAGCACAATTATAATACTGAAACACACTTGCATTTAGATCTTTAATGTTTGTGTATGTATATATATATATATATATATATATATATATATATATATATATATATATATATATATGGATAATGGGGAAAAAGTCAGGCAATTACAGCAAATAAATTCATGACAGGGTGGACAAGACCAGAAAATACAATAATAACCAGCAGACTGTATTATCTCAATACCTGCATGGTTATTTAATAGTTCAGTTAGGAAATGGACATACAACTTTGATATTTGAGTTGAAATGATTTAATCATGAGACTACAGACATCAAAGAACGATACACAAGACCCAAAACCTGGGATGCCTGGGATAATCAATAAAGTGCGCATACTTAATATAAAAATATGTGAACACAGAACTTACAAATCAGAATCAAGCACAGAGAGCCATGTAAAGTATGTTATGTTGTTTTTAATAAACAAGTCAGTGCGTAAAGTATAAAGCTGTTTTAGCCCATTTGTATGTGTGTGGCAGTGTTTTTGTGCCTTACTCTGAATAACACTGAGGCCGAACAGGTGGCAGTCCTTTAACCTGAGCAGATCACAGACCTGCACCAACAACTCCTGACAAACAGTCTTAACCTGAGAGAAAAGAACAGATGTATTGGAGAGAGAAAGGACATACTGCGCATGTTTCAGTAGTGGGAAACAGGAAACAGGTTTCACTTATCAATGAAAATGTTTTATATCATTTTGCTGTCTGCAACATTGGCCCTAAAAAGTTGCTTCTCAAACTCTTACCAAACTGTGAAATTACGAGATTTATTTTTACAATATATACTTGTGAACCGATTATGTTTCCAATGCAAGATAACAACATCCAAGCAGGATCCACAACGGCATGTTTAGAACCTGTTGCCCATCAACAACAATCTTTGTATATCATACAAAAAGATAAAGAATTGTAATTGCATTTTTTTCCATTTATTTTTAAATCAAAGCTGTGCTGTCTTTAAGCAATCACCACTGGTGTGTGTCATTGAATGCATGGAGCTTTACTCACACTAACTATTACGTTGAGCGTTTCATCATTTGGGAGGAACACACACACACACCGGCGGTCCTGCATTGTCTTGTTATTGTGGAAAGTCAGTTTGCTCATGTTTGAGAGGCTGCAGCCTGTAGATTTGTGCCCCTCACTGGAGCTCCACCCCTGAGTACCTCCCAGTCACGATGGGATCAGATAACGCACACACATACACACATAAAAAACACACACACAATCAGACCCTGTGATCTGAAACTCAACCTGACTGTTTCAAACCAGCAGTTTCTCCTGGATCAACACACAGTGTTGGATTCTGAAAAAGAGAGAAAGACAGAAATAAATGAATTCAATGAGAAAACAACTAGAAGACATTTCTGTTGGACAAGTATTTCACATAAATATGAGAACGGTATAATCTACTGGATTTTGTAGGGAACAGCCCTACAACTGCAGCCCTTGATTTCTTCTTCACACTACAGGGGTCCGTTCTTCGTACGTCGCTTATTACATCTGAGATGATTTGAAAGACGCCAGATCTTCTAGTCCTGATAACTGATCTCTGGCTAATTTGTTTCTTCAAACGAATCTGAGTATTAGATTAAAATATCTGTAATTAGCAATTAATTTAATTTTATCTCTGAAGCAGATTTTTTATGTGACCGCATTAAAGTTTCTTAGGGATCAAGTTATCTGCATCTCCTGCGCTCAATCAAGCCACTCCCATAATACATGTCACCACTCAAATTAATGCACGACTCAGATTAACTGTATAGCATGTGTGTAAGCCTCCAATACAATTATAAAGTAATTTCAATACTAATAAATCTTTCAATGAGTAAAACTGGCTGTGTCTATAGTATTATAGACTACACAACATTGTTATATTATTTTCAAATTAATTTTGAAATTATTATTATTTTAAATTATTGTCCCTGGACCAGTAAGGTACTCTTATAATAAAGTAGCAGTGGCTGGGACATATTTTAAGTATCAATTCTGCTTAAAAAGAAGCAATCTAATGCTGTTTACATTAAATAAATCTGCTCCCGAGCAGGTTTAAGCTTACGGACATGTTGCTATGACAGCAACTCCGGGATGAGCTTCAAAGAACCAAACAATCCAAGATCAAGCGAAATCGGCCACAATCAAATCCAGCTAACCGAGTTAGCAACATACGAAAAACAGGCCCCAGATGTCAGAAAACAAGGAAAACTGTTTTTGATAGTGATGGACAGCTGTGAGTACATAACATACTGCAAGCACACATTCTATGCTCTGCATATGTATTTAGGTAGAACATATGGTGCACTACTACTTTCTGACATTTTATTGCCATTTTCAGCATCTTTATATAAAGGATAATGTACCATCAGCCAGTTGTTATTGCAAAATACAGATTAGATAAACATAATTATTGTGTACACTTATTATCCACAATAACAGGACATTATCCTGCTTACTACAAGGCTGGTTATCAAATAACACACTGACTTGAAAATGTGATACAAGTAGAAAGCACTTTCTATTTGTGACCCTGGACCACAAAACCAGAAACTTTCCATTGATGTATGGTTTGTTATGATAGGACAATATTTGTCAGATACAACCATTTGAAAATCTGGAATCGGTTTTGTGGTCCAGGGTCACATTTACGCTTTAATGTAATTAATGTATTTGTCAGATTAATGTTAAGCAGTCCATAACAATACTGAAATCATTCTGCATAACAACACGACAAAGAGACAGAATAGTATGTCTTTGTTTTAAAATCTCTTATCCAACTGCAAACAAAGTACAAAAACTTCTGACAGGACTCAAATTTCTCTCTGTGATTCTAGATATTTTTGGGACACAATATCTGCTCACACAGACATGAAACACTAACAGACTGATATCTCTCTCTCTCTCTGCTTCTATCAGTATCTGTGATATGAGCACAGGCCTACAGAAACTGCTGAACTGACAAGGTGAGAAAGAAAAGAAAAGAAATGTGAAATATTACTATGACTTATGTCTTTGATCTCTTATCATGAATGAATTCCATCTCAAATGACAACAAATATGCCATTTCCAATACACACATAAACATCAAATGTTATCTCTCAAATTTAAAGGAATATTCCAGGTTATTTTTATGTACCACAAGTGTGTTTCATCCAAATGAATAACACAGACAATTTCCTCAGAGTATATCAACTAACATGAAATACTATTATTAAGTTGAAACTGCATTTTTGAATGTAAGCTCAAAATATCATAAGTTATACCAAACCTTAAACTTGTTAGCACTAATTAGCACTCGAGTCACTTTTCCATCACATTCTGCTGCTATCAATACAATGGGCCAAAAATATACATTACAAAAATCTAATAAGGAATCAGTTTACAATTGATTTTATTTTTAAGTTAACCACACTACTTTAAACTATTTTTCTTCAAAAACCATTTTTTTTCCTTAAGTTTACTGCCATTTGGCTCCAACAATTGATAAAATATTCTTTGAGGTTTGTGGAACCGCCTATGTACTGCTGTCATTTTCTCAGCTCGCTTGGCTGGTCTTTATTAAAATGCCCCAATGATGCCATTTTTAAGGTTGCTAATAATGTTTTATGAGTGTCCTAAAACAGGTTTACATGCATCCAAGGTCAAAAAACACTTTAGTTTTCTCAAAAAAATTGTTTAATTTGACCTCATTTCTAAATTATTCCTAAACAAATCGTGCGAAGCACTTTGAAGAATCAGTCTCTCTAAACCCCTCCTTTCCGTGAACCCTCACTGCTGTGATTGGTCAGATGGCGCAGTCCTTTGTGATTGGTCTACCGCGTACAGCGAGGATGACAGCCCATTGGCGGACATTACGCAAATGTGTTACTTCGTGACGTACAGCCGTAACAGAATAAGATTCGAATTCCTGACTCGTTTAGGCGATTGCGAGTCGACTCTTTTATCTGATATACAATAACTTCATTTATCGTGCACTGTCGGCTTCACAACTTTTCAAAAAGTTTATGTTCACATACTGCTACACGACACACTGCATGAAAGGTAATATTCAAAAAGGCATAATTGGGGCACTTTAAAGCTTGTTCTATTGTAACATTAAAATAAATAATTTCAGCAAGTATACATTGGAAAAATGTCAGGCAAAATGCAAAATGGAGTAGTGAGAAAACTTTGCATGAGCGAGAGACAGAGAGAAGAGGAAAATGTGCAGCAGTCAGGAGAATTCCACCCAACATCTGCTTCTCATTCCAACAATAGAGGCCTTTGATTCTCACGCATGCACACACACACACACACACACTGTGCTACACGTACTACAGATGTGTGATGTTCAGATACATACATCAGATGACAATGACGTGGATTTTGGCTTTTCGTGTTATTGTTAGGAGTTCATAAGGGTTTTTAGGACTTTTAGGTTTCTAGAAACATTGCCTACACTAGTTAAAAGGAAAGCAGGCAAACAGCCCAAAGGGGCTCAATAACGGCCCTAAAATCATATAATCTATGACGTGAATGATTAAAGTTAACTTTAAACTGGTACTGCTGAGCAGGATGAAAACAGAACTGAAGAGAGGATAGCATGAATCCACATTTGTCAGGATGTGTGACGTTATGTGTGACATTATATGTGGCATTTCTTTGCTGAAAAGATGGAGAAACTTCCTGGATAATTTTTGAGATGAAAACAACCCACATGCATATAAAGTCCCAGTCACAGACAGTTATCATCTGCTACAGTATTAAGGCCTATGTTACGCCTGTCATCCATGTCATCGTGCTACCGCCTCGTTTTGCCTTCAGGGATCAAATCTTACCTTATCTTTAAAGACGACTGCTGGGGTTTAGTTTTTACAAGCCACCTTACATCATCCACTGCGCTTTTACCTCTCAGAATGGAAACGTCTAAAACCCATGCAGACAGAAAAGCCTTACAGCAAAGTTGAGGAAAATGTACTAAGAAAGTTCCAGTAAAAAAAACTAGTAAGCAAATATGGAAGTATGAGAGGTAAGGAAATGCCACTGATAGGTGGAATCCGCATGTCCAGACCTGCTCAGACACTGTTGGTCCACAGTTATTTAGAGTGATTGTAATCCCAGACACATTCCTCTTTTCACATGCACTGAACTGTTTCTTTATGCCGCAGAAGAAGACACAACTAGAGGAATAGATCATCTGAACACATCTGTCCACCTGTTATTAAATCCATTGTATTAAGTTCTTAATTCATTGAAGAAAGCAGATACGTTCTCCTTACACAAAAGATACGGAAGAGCAAAGGAGGGTTTAATGTCCAAAAAAAGAATGTAATAAATGATAAAAAAAAAAGAAAAAAAAAAGAGAGGAATCTGGAGTGTATAAAACAGGTGTAAACAGTTCAGCTGGAGGTCATTTGATACACTTATGCTTTCTGCCAGCTATGTCACAGCTTATTACTTATAACAATAATATTGGTAGTAGTGTTTTTTTAGACGCAAACATCAGGACAAATCTTCCGGCAATATGTTTCATAATAATGCTTTTTTCCTTTCTTAAAAAATTACATTTAAGGCTAATAAAAAGAAAGTAAAATGAACCAGAAGGAGACAAAATAATGTTTTAATTTTTTGATTAACTATATTTTTTAAAACACACACACACAAACACACACACCCACAAACCTATACAAAGCACATAAGAAGGACGTGATGTGCTCAATGTCAATCGGCAGTAAACCTGTATGTTTGAGCTTAACCAGTTTGAGCTAATTCAGCCGTGGTCAGGACGGAGTAAACACACGGATTAATTTCAATATCGTGACCTAATTTCATGTTAAACCGTTTTTAACCACACCTGTATGAATAATTACTAAAAAGTGTCTTTTTTTTCTCTTTGAACTTTGGCTTTGAAGCATTAAGATTATTTTTAATGAAGACTTTAAAACAAAATAAAAGATAGACTTAGTATATGATTAGATGATTATTATAGTGAACATAAGTAATCTGTCAGATACAAAAACTGATGACAAACATCTATATCTGTCATGAACACAACAAAAGTTTGAGGTAAGATTTTGAAGGAAATTAATACTTTTATTCCGAAGAAAGGGTGTGTCATGATCAATAGTAAAGAAATTTATAATTTTTTACAATAGATTTAAAAATATATATATATATTATGTTGACCTTTATTCATAAAATCCTGGGGGGGAAAAGTACCACATAAATATTAGGCAACTGTTTTCAACACAGTGATAAGAAATTATTCTTCAGCAACAAATCAGCATATTAGAATGATTTGATCATAATCATGTGACACTGAAAATTCAGCTTTGACATGACAGAAATCATATTTTTTAAATTTTTTAAATTGTAATAATATTTCACAAGTTTTAACTGTATTTTTGTAGTTTTGGTAAACATTGCAGAATCCTTTAAAAAAAAACACACATTTTTAAAAATTGTACCAATCCCAAACTTTTGAGATTGCTAATCTTGAGTAATCATTCCACATATGTACAGTACACAATACACATTATGGTCAACATTGATTTGATTTTATTAAAGACTCCTCTAGCAACTCTGGTCTATGCCCTGTGCATGTAACGCTGTGTGATGAATCGATTCTGAGTATATGCATCACAAGATTACTTTGATTTATAAACGTCTTTAAAAGGATTATTAATGATTGCGCATCCAGATTGTTAACACAAGGGCTGCTGGCTGAATCTGGATAGGCATCATAACAGTACCACTGTGCAAGACACTGAACCCAAAGTAATGCCTTTACTTTACATTTAAACATTATTTATACAGCCTCTTCACTGCTATTCTGAGCAACCCAAGCTTATTAATAATCAAGTCAGATGGTTTTACAAAGAGACTATATTAACTAAAATATTTGACTGTACTTCCATCCATTCATTATAATTGTAAAGCAACCAAACTCTGACATACTAACACACAAGGATCACTATAACACAGCTGTTGGAGAGGCAAACAATAAAGGCAACACAAAGAACTACATACAAACCACATTAAAAGGACTAGGGTGCCGCACACGCAACAACAACAAACCTACAAACAATAGTCGTGTCATCTTAACCTACCCAAGCGAGCCGGTAAACTAATCCATCACCGAGGCGGCCAATAAGAATGCACGCTTTCTTTTAAAATGTTAAAGAGTTACACCAAAATGTCATGTAAGAGATACGGTTTCTTCAAAGACGCAGCATGTTCATGAGGAGTGAGATCATGAAGTCATGCTCATGCTGGTGCACAAGGAAGTTCATAATCTTTGTCCCATAATTCAAGTTTGCATCGATTGTTATTTTTCCTGTTTGTTACTGTGAAACTGCTTTGAAGCAAAAAGAGCTTTATAAATAAATGTGACGACAACCATTTTGGAAAAATTATTCACTCGAGGGTCAGAGAAGGTCATACAGACAAGAAACTAAAATCACTAGCAATACCTGGATTATACCGTCTTTCTCAACAGCATTAATTAGGCAACCTGCAACCTTGTGTTTACAGTCCAGATATATAATCATGAAACATTCTTTCAGGGACATTTCCAAGTTAGCATAATCAGATGAGCCATTTTCTCCAGAATCACACGGACGGGTTAGACCAGAGATGGCAGAGGAATCTTTACTCTCTCGGGAGAAATCTTTTTTTGAACATCTATTCTAGCTGCCTTCAGGCAAATAAGACTTCACGAACACACCCACAAACATGCACACATTTACACACACACATGAAGAGCAGCTCAGCAAAGAAAACATCCTGAGGTTAAAAAAAGAAAAGGAAAGGAAACAAAAGGAGAGCAGAAAATGCTTCCTGGCACCAAACCACCACAAACAAACACAAAAAGCAAATTTAACACTATGGCCGGCAAAACTAGACTTCATTATTCTTCAGGGCATGACATGAGAGCACACACAGGATGTGACTACAGATTGACTCAGGCAAACCTGCATCAAAGAAAACACACTGACAAATCTTCAATGACGAAGTCGATTTGACACGTGACTGGAAGGATGGAATCCTACTCCGGGTAAAATCACAAACACTTTGAGATTCAAATGATAAAATTACACAAACAACTTATTATGAGCAATCTTTGAGTACATAAATTGTTTTAATCCAGATTTGAGGTTGTTAAAAGCGCAAAACTAAAAGTCAGAAAATACAATTGACTAACAACTATGACTTTTATCTCCTAACAAGTTATTATTGAGGGGCCAATGAAACGATCACCCTGCTGGTAACAAACAGAAAGACAGCATAAGCTGTTCCTGAGACCTACACTTCAACCGTACGCATGAAAGATTTTCAGTGCTTAGAGAAAATCCCTGTAACACAAGAGAGGATAAACGTGAGACCCTTATACACCGGTCGGTGTAGAGTTGCACTGGGCTAATATTAAACCTGCCCTGACCGCAAAAAGTAAATTGTGAACATTCCTGAATCCAAAAGAGACGAGGAAAGAGAGGGGGAGAATAAGAATGAATCTTTTCCGATTCATATCGTGTTGTGATGCAATTAATCTGCATGTTCCGTTGACATCACTTCCTGATGGTTTGGGGTCCCTGTGCTGTGCATATAAAAATTAAGAGTAATTTCAAAATTAATCTATTAATGTCAGTGATTGTTATCAAGCATAGTAAACCTACTATTTATATTGGAGCTCATTTTAACACATTGTCAGAGAAAAAAAATACAATAAAATACACAAAAAAAAAAAAAAAAAAAAAAAAAAAAAAAAACTTACATCTACCAGTGTACACCAACCACACAATGTAGTAATAAAACAAATGTATATCTTATATTTGAGGTCTCCCAAATCTTACATAACATTGTCATAGCAGTGTTGTGAGACATGTTTTACCAAACACAAAATTTTGTTTATATTAGTTCTCACAAGGTTCAATATCAGCACCCAATATTTTAATATGTTTATGAGATGCTAAAAAGTGTCTCTGGGTTTTTCAAACCCCACAAAGAAGTAAACATGCCTAGGATGCTCTAAAATGCTGTCTATATGGGCAGCACATCAGGTTTTAAGACACTTCCAGTGGGTCTTATTACAGGAGACCTTAACTTGGACAAACCCCACATAACCCCCATGGTTATGTAGGCCATTGAGCTGACTGGGTGCTATAAACCAACCCAAGTACCAACACATTACTCCAAAAATAGAAACATATTATAGGTGTTATGGTCTAGAAGTAGTTTTATTACCTAAACGTGGATTTAAGCACTAGGAACTTACCACGCCAAAATCTGTGTAACGTTAATATACCACGATGAAACAATGTAAGAAGCTTTCAGAATCTTTCCACTTCGTTGTGAAACATCTCATAACGTGATGACTAATGCCAAGTGAGCACAGTTTTACTATAGTAAAATTAACTGTAGTAACTGGCTTCTTGGTGGAAACTAACTCATCGTTACCATGGTAAATTTGCAAGACAGAAAGCAAACACTGCTGTGTTTTGGTCAAGCTCCATCGGACAGCGTGCGCGCGCGCGTGTATGCGTGATTCTGCGGGCCAGCGCTGCCACGTACAATAAGTTATTTGGGAAATGCAAGAAGACTAATCCCTCTCTAAACCCTGGCACCCTTACAGACGAAATTCTAAAGTTAAGACAACAAAACTCACCTTCTTGGTGACGGTAATGCCGCGTATTCCCAAACCCCTTCTTCCATGTAACTCTTGCTCTGATTCCTCTACTGCGCTCGCCACATAATCCCGAGCTGCGAACTCAACCCCATCGGGCTCCCCAACTCTCACAAATCACTACACATGTGGAGGGAATTTCCCAACCGTCTGTAAGAGGGGTGACAAACTCCAAAGGAATCGGCCGGAAACGCGTCTGCTACACGGCGCCTCTTTCCCTCAGTTTTTGAAAGCAACGCTGCGGCTGTGCTGTCTTTGTGCGATCGAGGTGTTTACATTTAACCAAGCGAGGACAAAACACCACCCCTCTGCAGCTGACGTTGGTAGTGTCCACGGCTGCTCAGCATACCTTTCCCTCAGCCTGCAGGAGAACCGACGAATCCTGATACTAAAGCGAGGGATTGCATTATGAATATTAATGAGGTTCTGCAGACGTTGCCTAGTAACCCTCCTGGAGCGTCCAGTCACGTAGCAAATTTAATATTCATGAACCAAGCCTTCTCCACGGCAGGATTCCCCGATTCGCCAGCGGTCTAGCGCCCTTTGCCTTGCAGCCAATCACGTATGCGTTTTAGTCAAACGTCACGTTACGTAATTAATATTCATTAGCCAAGCCCTCTCCCTAGTAGCCTGCTGAGAACTGGAGCTCTTTTGCGCATGCAGTCTACTATCCGGGAAGCTGTAGCTGAGGCGGGAGTGAACTAACCGTGCGGCGTTGGCAAATCATACACATACACAGTTCCCTTGCGCATAGAGTGACTTTATTTTATGCGTTTTGTTTTTTTCCCAACTTTGTCATCACTCTTTGTATTTTTTTTTTGTCTTAAAAGTGCCTAAAATGTGCAGACCCACACATAATCTTGAAACACTTGGGAACTGGGAGAGGGGAGATCTTCTCAGAGCATTTGATTGGTCAAAAACCTGTCTAGAGCAGGATGAGTCATCAATACTTTGGTTAATTTTTTTCTAGAAGAAAAAAAAATCTAAATATAGGCTAGCCTACCAAAAGTGAATGTTTAATTTAGGAGGAATAGAATCATTACAGAAAGGTTGTGAGCAGAGTTTAGGATGGAGGAATTAGGGTTAAGGTTTCTTTTTCTAAACTGTTTGAATTGGGATTACCCAGGTTTATTGTTTACACTGGAGTTAATATGCACCTTTGCTAAGTGAGAAGGTGTGAAGGGGAAACAAAGTGAAGAGAACAAATTGAGACCGTTTCAGGTCATGACCCTGTGTGAGATTCTCAAGAGTGTGAGAACACACAGGTTCATTGATAGAGTGTTTGTCTTCATTCTAGCTGTGTGAATGTGAAGCCCAAATGTGTTGTTATGAGATTCCACATGAGTCCTTGATGTTAACACAATCACCCAGTAACAGAGGAGAACAAGAAGAGCAGAATATTTTTTTGTTTTAACTAAAGTCTTAGAACTGTAAAAAAAAAAAAAAATCTATCTATCTATCTATCTATCTATCTATCTATCTATCTATCTATCTATCTATCTATCTATCTATCTATCTATCTATCTGTCTGTCTGTCTGTCTGTCTGTCTGTCTGTCTGTCTGTCTGTCTGTCTGTCTGTCTGTCTGTCTGTCTGTCTGTCTGTCTATCTATCTATCTATCTGTCTGTCTGTCTGTCTGTCTGTCTGTCTGTCTGTCTATCTATCTATCTATCTATCTATCTATCTATCTATCTATCTATCTATCTATCTATCTATCTATCTATCTATCTGTCTGTCTGTCTGTCTATCTATCTATCTATCTATCTATCTATCTATCTGTCTATCTATCTATCTATATACAGTGGGGAAAAAAATTATTTGATCCCTATATTTTTAATGAGTCTATAATTTGAGTCTATAATTTTAATTGTAGGTTTATTTGAACAGTGAGGGACAGAATAACAACAACAAAAATCCAGAAAAACGCATTTCAAAAAAGTAATAAATTGAATTGCATTTTAATGAGTCAAATACGTATTTGATCCCCTATCAATCAGCAAGATTTCTGGCTCCCAGATGTCTTTTATACAGGTAAAGAGCTGAGATTAAGAGCACTCTCTTAAAGGGAGTGCTCCTAATCTCAGTTTGTTACCTGTATAAAATACATCTGTCTACAGAAGCAAGCAATCAATCAATCAGATTCCAAACTCTCCACCATGGCCAAGAACAAAGAGCTGTCCAAGGATGTCAGGTACAAGATTGTAGCCCTACACAAGGCTGGAATGGGCTACAAGACCATCGCCAAGCAGCTTGGTGAGAAAATGACAAAAGTTGGTGCGATTATTCGTAATTGGAAGAAACACAAAATAACTGTCAAGCTCCCTCGGTCTGTGGCCTCATGCAAGATCTCACCTCATGGAGTTTCAATGATCATGAGAACGGTGAGGAATCAGCTCAGAACTACACGGGAGGATCTTGTCAATGATCTCAAGGCAGCTGGGACCATAGTCAAGAAAGCAATTGGTAATACACTACGATGTAAAGGACTGAAATCCTGCAGTGCCTGCAAGGTCCTCCTGCTCAAGAAAGCACATGTACAGGCCCGTCTGAAGTTTCCCAATGATTCAGAGGAGAACTGGGTGAAAGTGTGGTCAGATGAGATGGTTGTGGTCAGATGAGACCAAAATCCAGCTCTTTGGCATCAACTCAACTTGCCGTGTTTGGAGGAGGACGAATGCTGCCTATGACCCCAAGATCACCATCCCCACCTTCAAACATGGAGGTGGAAACATTATGCTTTGGGGGTGTTTTCCTGCTAAGGGGACAGGACAACTCCACCGCATCAAAGGGACGATGGACGGGTCCATGTACCATCAGGGCCAGGGCATTGAAAATGGGTCGTGGATGGGTCTTCCAGCATGACAAGGACCCAACGGCCAAGGCAACAAAGGAGTGGCTCAAGAAGAAGTACATTAAGGTCCTGAAGTGGCCTAGCCAGTCTCCAGACCTTAATCCCATAGAAAATCTGTGGAGGGAGCTGAAGGTTCGAGTTGCCAAACATCAGCCTCGAAACCTTAATGACTTGGAGAGGATCTACAAAGAGGTGTGGGACAAAATCCCTCCTGAGATGTGTGCAAACCTGGTGGCCAACTATAAGAAACATCTGACCTCTATGATTGCCAACAAGGGTTTTGCCACCAAGTACTAAGTCATGTTTTGCGAAGGGGTAAAATACTTATTTGACTCATTAAAATGCAAATCAAATTATAACTTTTTTGAAATGCGTTTTTCAGGATTTTGTTATTGTTATTCTGTCTCTCACTGTTCAAATAAACCATTAACTGATCATTTCTTTGTCAGTGGACAAACGTACAAAATCAGCAGGGGATCAAATACATTTTTCCCCACTGTATATATATAGGCTAGATAGATAGATAGATATAGATATATATATATATATATATATATATATAGATATAGATACAGTGTGTCATGCAAGTAAAAACATCTGACAGATTTCTTATAATGGAAGTCTGCGGGGCAAGCCATTCCAAAGGGCTTAAAGCAGAAATGTGCTGCTGCTCATGTTTTTGTTAAAGTGTTTACATTAATTTTTCTGTGGAAAAATGTGTGTAAATTGGCTTAAAATATCTTTTAACAGTGTGTCTACTGTTTTGGGTGGATAAATGTTACAGATATAGTTCCTGTGGTTTCTCTCAGCATAAACAGTCACTTTATAGCATCTTTGTACATATGCAAGTGTTACCACGTTTTGCTGCCTTTACAAGGTCAAGACAGGAGGACAATTGGACTTAACTTTGCACAGACAAGATTAAAAAATGATAAAATCATTCTAGTCACATGTAAAGATGTATAACCTTTTTATTGGACAGAGGATTTTATCCTCTGTCCAATGCTTTTCTCCATAGACTTCCATTGTAAGTGGATTGCTATAAACAGGATTTTTGATTGTTTTTGCAAACTGAGCAATACTGATAAAATATATTTGTCTTTAACTTCCATAATCCATAACATGCTTTGTTTTTGCATATTAGGCTCTCTAAGACAGGCAGGATGAGGCAATTGACTGTGTCTATTGATTTTTGGCAACATACAATTATACTGTTCATCATCAAATCCCATCATGTTCTGATGTTAAAGAGATCTGAGGTCAAGCAGCTTCTGAGTTGAGCTTCTGGTTGAGTCTCTCTTGATGTGTCTCAGTCTAATGGGGTTTTGAATTATATTTTTAAAGAATAAAGAGCTTGGCCTGTAACACAAAATCAGGTATTTATAGTGGGAAAAGTGGGTTGATTTTGTAGTTTATATTGCAGGGGGAAACAGAGAAGATTTAAGTAAATATTTGGTCCTGTTTGGGTTTCTATGCGCAGTCCAGAGTCCAGAGACATTACTGCTTCCTATTTAGTTTCACTGAAGACAAATCATACTGTAGTCACACGTGAAGGTCAAAAACCTGCTACAACATGTGTTTGGTTTTGGTTACGTGGTCTGCACATGTTTTGTGTATTAATATTTTCAAAATAAACAGATTTGCCTCTAGTAAAATGTTTTCATCATTAATAATGTACATCTGTAATTTCCACTACCTCTGCCTGTGCAGGTGTAATGCTCTTTTCGCAATTTCTCCTCTGTAATATCCATAATCCTTTAAGTCACACTGTTGTTGGTAAAGATCAAGCAGATCAGCTTTTCTGTAATGCACAAAACAGCTTATTTTTATGCTACCCCAAACCTGCTTAAAGACGCCCATCGTCTGTTTACTGTATAAGATTAAATGCTATGTGTATGTGTGACCTGAATTCCTGTGTGTTTGTATCATCCCGGATAAAAGCAGGCCTCTGTTCTTTAAGGAGATCGACTCATATTTGTGCCTGTGTGTGGACAGAAGTATAATTATTTATTCAGAAGTATAATTATTATTTGGTCCAGATTTTATTTATTTTCTAATTAATAAAGAATATAAAGGCATATATCTTTCATAATAATTAAAGATTTTGTCAGCAACAATAATGTGTGAATGGAAATGTCTTTTTAAAAAACTGGAGCCACATTTAAAATATTCTAGTGTTGGACAAATACTCCAGTGTCATGTTATAAAGCTGTTCATGCTTCTGTTTGAAACTTTCTCCAAACTGTCACCAGATCAGTTCCTTCTGCTACAATCGTGCATTCATGAATGTGTGTGAGATGACACAGCATGCTGATACAAACTGGTGCTGCTCTCTCCTCCAGTGGTTCCATTCTCAGGAAGAACAGTAAAAGCTCAGAGGGGAAACAGCATTGTTTTCTCTCAAACAATCAAGACTTTTAGGGCCCACAACAGTTTACTCATTCACAAACAGAATCAGTGCAGAACACTTCTCATGTTTAGTGTTGGTCAGTGCTTGACCTTCTAGTATCCCAGCAGCCCTCGGCAATGTGAAAGCAAAGCCATGTCCTTACCGCCACCATGACACTGCTGATTTGGCAAAACAAGACCAGGACAAAATCCCAGTGGGGTAAAGAATCAAGCCTAGGCACAGGAAACTCTAAGGAAACCACTTCCTTTCCCAGCATTTCCTCCCTTTGCACATTAAGTGCAAACACTTTGGTGTAAACAATCTGACCAAAAAGGTTTTGTTTAACAGATAAATCATCTTTTTGCCGAGAATGATATTTCAAAAACAGAACAACGCAACTTTTAATGCCTCTGAGCTCAGGCTGTACTGTAGCCGGGCAGAGCAAACAGCTAAATACATCCAGATGTTCTTGCCGTTTGTAACTGGAGACCACGGGACCTAAACAGATCACTCAGACCCATAACATGCAGGGCCAAAACTCAAACTTTATAGGATAACCTTCACAGCTTTATCTTTGCAGGATGCATTTGCGTTGGATTCTTTTTAGCATACTGTTAAAAATAAAAGTTCCAAAATAGGTTTTGTACCGTGATGCCATAGAAGAACAATTTTTGGTTCCCCAAAGATTCTTTCAGTGAACATGTCTTGAAAGAACCATTTTCTTAGCTTAAAGAGCATTTAAATAATCTAAAGAACCGTCTACTTTAAAAATTCCATGAATGTTAAAGATTCTTCATGTAACAGCAATGATTCGTATAATACAAAAAAAAAACATGTAACTTGCAAAAATGCAAGCGTGTCCTTCATGTAGTATAGAAGAGTGCTCAAACAATATGTTTGTCTGTTGTATTTTTTTTTTTCTGTAATCATAGGTTCCCTAGCATCATTTGCAATGCCGCAGTCAGAAGATAATCACTGCATTTTAGTGGTTCTTTCATTTCAAACTTTCTTTTCAAAGTAAAAATTATGAGCGTCTGTGTGTGTTTGTATATTTATGTGTGAGCGTGTGTGTGAGTGTGTGTATTGTGAGGCCTCCTCAGGAAATGGGTTTGGGTGGGGTGGTAATATGGGGTTGGAGAGACAGAAAAAGTTCTAAATTGGGCAGTGAAAAGCACAATGTCTCTACAGCTCCTTAGTGGTAAACAGTCTAGAGAGAAACAGCTGCTGTTTATTTTAAGACATGAAACGATATAAGGTCAAATACAGAGGTATTATATAACTCTATAATATATAAGGTGCATATGAAAGTCTCTATGATATGATCTAGTCCCTAGATATGGATCGGGTCCGTTCACAAGGAATAGCTTGCTTCTCAACAAGCAGCACTTCTGAGTTTATGTTCCACAATTCAGACAATTTTTTTCCCACAATTCTGAGTGAGTTTTTTTTTTTGCAATGAAATAAAAAGTTTTAAAGGTAATTGCAACTTCCAATTGTAATTGCAAAACTGTAATTGCTAAATCTCACAATTCAGACTTATCTCTTTTGAATTGCAAGTTCATATCTTCTACAATTCTGGATTTATATCTCACAATTCTATTATTTATTTTCTTTCTCTTTATTTGAGAATTGTGAGGAAAAAGACAGAAATGTGAATTCAAGTTTTTTTATTTTTTACTTTATTGGCGGAAACAATCTTCCATTGGACAGATTTAAATTCCTAACTCTATATGAGCAATGGAGTGAAATGAGCAATTTTTGATTGTCATTCAAATGGTTGTGTAGTGCTGTGAGAGTTTGCGTGGGCCCATGTTTCAGTCATGCTCTGGCATCTGAAAATGTGTGTTTTTAGGAGGCACGGGCTCATGGGAAGATAAATCAGACAAGCACATTCCAACCAGGAACGTTGTGACTTCTGCACCTGCTGCTCAGATCACTGTCCTTCTGCAAATCTCTAGTTTCACACAGAATTGGAGAGCAGGTTTAGTTTTGAATATAGATGGGGATGCAAAAAGCAAAAGGAACGTGGACTCTGATGCAGCGACTAAAATAATACTTATTTCCTTCCCTTCAGAATCCCATGATATGTTTGGACCGTCCCATGTTGCTCTGTGCAGCAGTGATGCGTGCTGAGAATTACAGTAATTACCTTTAATGACAGTCAGCTCAGAACGAGAACCTTCCCTGTAAACAACATACAAGATTCTCTCTGATGCCTCAAGTTTAGCCTGAGATCAAGTGTCTTTGTGATAAACCTTCTAAATGAAACTATTCTGGTATAATCAGTTTCACAGACTGAAGAAGCATTATTTTTTGCTGTAACTACATTTTTGCTGCTAAATAAGTACAAATTCAATCAAAAAATTCTGATCACATAAAACTTATTCTTATTAGATTTAGAGTTTAAAAAAACAAACTTAATTATATTAATTCCCATACTTTTTTTAATATATTTTTATTTTCATATGTTTTGAAATGTAATTTATTCAGAGCTGAATTTTCAGCAACCATTATTCCAGTGTCACATGAAGAAACATATTATTATCAACTTATTATTATCAGTGTTGAAAACAGTTGTGCTGTGCTGTCAAACGTTTGGATACTTTTGAAGGATGATGTTTTGAAATATTTAAAATGTCTTAACTGTCACTTTTGACCAATTTAATGTATCCTTGCTATAAAAGTATTTATGTTTTTTTGTTTGTTTCTTTGTTTTTTTAAATACAGATGCCAAACTTTTTAATGATAAGAAAAAATATTGACAGATTTTATTCTGTGCTAATGGTACATTCTCATCTCTCACTGCTAAATTGTAATGCAACTATAATGTAATTCATAACTGCAGTCAGCTTGATCCGGCTGTAATGCCATTTTATTTTCACAATACTGAGATCAGTGTCTCGACTGTGGCGGATTATATGCACCATTTGTATCAGTGAAAAACAGCAGCATGTTGTGTCAACATGAGCACTTTATATTTTGTAGATGTAGTAACATTATCCGAGGGGAACACTGACCGTGCAGGGAAGTGTTTGGTTTCACAATCACATTGAAAGAAACTTTACACTTCTTGCATCTTCCAATAAGAAAAACTCTTTTACATTTTCCACATTATCACTAGTCTCCTGGGCTTTCAAGGTTGTTCCAACAATTTTTAAGATCGTGAACATCATGCATGTGAATGCTTAAAAAGTGTGGAGCAACACAATCAAAGTAGAGCATCTGAAAAGGAGGTTAGCATATCCCTGAGGACAGGAGAGAAGGATGTCAGACACAGAGAGCTCTTCTTTTGTGTGTGAGAGAGAGTTTCAATATGAGGCAATGTCATTGGTTATGCAACTATAGGCACAAGTTAATGGCACAGGCAGCCTCCAGCAATGTGTGTACGTGCATCTGACAATGAATACTTCTTTTGAATTTCATCATCATTGAACGACATTCACAATACAAACTGACAGGGTAAATAAACAAGATACTTCCATGTAATGTTGCGTATTAGAGATTTTACATATGCCCGAAACTGGAAAAAGAATGATTTATGAACATAAAATGTTCATAAATCATTATGAACATTTAACTATTGTTTTACAGGAAAATACTATTTCAGTTTCTTTGTAAATTTATATATATATGTGGCCTGGCCTGGACCACACAACTAAGTAGCACGGGTGTATTTGTAGCAATAGCCAAAAATGCATTGTATGGGTACTGCAAAATTAACCATTTTTCTTTTATGCCAAAAATAATTAGGAGGTTAAGTAAAGATAATGTTCCATGAAGATATTTTGTAAATTTCCTACCGTAAATACATCAAAACTTAATTTTTGATTAATAATATGCATGGCTAAGATCTTCATTTGGACAGTTTTAAAGGCGATTTTTTTGCACCCTCAGATTCCAGATTTTCAAATAGTTGTATCTCAGCCAAATAAGAAGCTCTAAATGTAAAAATAACAATGTAAATCTTGAAAATGCATGCAGGTAGTGCAACTAAGTACATCATGCAATGATAAAAACAATATATATGTACAACATGCAGCGCATTAGTGTATTTATAGTAAAGAATTTGAAGAGTTTTGCATATAATAGCTTTATGGTAAAAGTATACAATGATCATCTAAAAAAGAAAGTAACTAACACTTTCTTCACAACTAACAATTTTTCAAACTTAAGACAATTAATCCCAACTGTAAAGTTTAAGAAATTACTGATTACTTAATACTTAATTAGTAATGATCAAACTGCTAATATTATAAACATTTTTGTGTTTTTGTGTGAATTATGAAGGACAGAAATCTCCAAACCTCAGAATCAGAATGCAAGTGTATTTCTGGCTTAAACAAGCACCAGATGCATGTACAGAAGATGTGAAAACCAGTCAGAGTGTGTGAAGTTTCCAGCAGTAGCAGCTGTGTCTGGAAGAGTGAAAGTGTGTGTATGAGACAAGAACAGAGAAAGAAGTTTCCAGATGTTAGTTCTGGATGTGAGCGTACACCACCCAGCTCTGATAAACATACACTGCGCTTGGGGAATCCCGGAACATCCATGAACCACAGCTCTTCAAACTGAAAACCCCCCAAAAAATTGTTTGTGTGGTGTATCGACAACATCCATTTAGTTTTAGTGGCAACTTTCATGTTAATTTTAGGATATAATAAATGTAGAATGAACTGGATGTGTCAACCCCCCCCCCCCCCCCCCCTTACATATTTCTGGCATAGATTCTTCAGAGAGGTCTTAAATTCCAGCTTGCTCAACAAACAAATAAACTCTTAAACACATTTTCTCACTAAAGAGGCCCTGACAGAGAGAGTGTCTTATCTAAGGCCATATGTCGACTAGAGAAAACTTAAAAAATACTGCCCTCTACAGATGCAAAAGCATTTGAAATATTTTCTATGCATGTTGAATATAAAGTACATGTTAGAGCAATTGTTCCCAACCATTTTGATTCCAAGGCCACTCTTTACCCATCCTATATAAGCTGATATGTACTACTGCAATAAAATAAAATAAATAACAATACTTTAAATTAAGATTATGTAACATTTAATTAAGATTATGTATAGATTATGTAAACTCAATTATTCTAAGATTTATTGGGGCTCTCCTGGAGGTTTGTCAAGGCCCCCCCAGACCCCTGGTTGAGAATCACTGTGTTTGAGGCTTCACAACTAAATCTCACTCATTTTATAGTAGCCAACAAAAAGTAATTTGACAATAAAATCACACTGTGAATCTTATTGCATTAAAATATCAAACCATGCTGCAATACCAATCCTTTTCTCAGACAATATTCTCATTTTGAACATCTATTGTGTCATTATTAAAACTTTCTTTAAAATAAACATTTTTTTTCTTTTCATACATTTATTGTCCAAATACTTCTGTGGGCCACTGTACACTAAACTGTCCAAAGGGTTTTGAAAAAATAATAATAATTATTATTTAGCAAGAATCCATTGAATTAAGACTTTTTCATTGTTACAAGAAATAAATTATTTCAAATAAATGCAGTTTTTTTTAGCTTTCTATTAAGTTTCTTTAGCACAGAGTCAGCATATTAGAATGATTTCTGAAGGATCATGTGATACTAAAGACTGGAGTAATGGCTGCCGAAAAATCAGCTTTATGATCATAGAAATAAATTACATTTAAAATCTATTACAATAGAAACCAGTTCTTTCACACTGGAATGACCTTTCACAATATTACTGTTTTTATTGTATTCTTCATCAATTAAATGCCGCCCTGGTGAGCGTAAGAGACTTTAAAGCACCTTACTGACCACAAACTTTTGAAATGTAAAATGTCAAATAAAGGCCAACATATTTGCATTTAAGACTCCTTTTGATTACAGGTCTGTGAAAACACTCAACACTACAGCTTTAAACTGTTTATTAACAGTCCAGATTCACGCCATCTCAAATACAGAAACATTCCAAAACCAGTCTCTCACACACATACACACACTTTAAGCAATACAGTTGTAAATACAGACATTCCCACGTTAGAATTGTTCTGCTTTGGACAAATGAGCAGAACACATTGAGAAACACTTTAATTCTATTAGATCAGTCAAATGCCAGGGGTCAAACTACATAGTTAGGATAAGAAGAAAACTATTAGAACTAAAAGGGGAACAAATAAACTGTATCCAAAAAGTTGGAAGACCAAGATACATCCTAAAATCCATTGAAATATAGAATTACCTGAAACATAACACGCCAGCTCTAATCATTAAACTAAATTTAAAGAAACAGGGTATGGAAAATGAGGAAAAACTAATTTAAAGCAAATTATGAGAACACAAATCATGTCCTATGTGACATGAACTAATGAAAGTGTCTTTCGGTGTCACATAATAATCAATCATCACACATAATACACCAGTGGTCTCAAACTCAATTCCTGGAGGGCTGCAGCTCTGCACAGTTTAGCTCCAACCAGCTTCAAATTACACCTGCTTGGAAGTTTCTAGTGATCCTGAAGAGCTTGATTAGCTGGATCAGGTGTGTTTGATTAGGGTTGGAGCTAAACTGTGCAGAGCTGTGGCCCTCCAGGAATTGAGTTTGAGACCAATGTAATACACATTAACAAACAAGTGTTATTTCAGGCATTTTCTAGTTTTCCAAAACTTCTATAACACAAAAACCAAACGAACGAAAAAAAAGAAGAGAAAGAAGCAGCTAAACTCTACTTGGAAGAAAAAACGTTTAAAACAGCGAATTGAACATTCTGGCTTTATATAACAGGCATCCAAAAAGCTCAAATAATAAAATATTTACAAAGTAAAGCACAAAAATCTTTTATATTCCCAAAAGCCTCATTTACAACAGATTCACAGTGATGTTGTGGTTTGATCTAGGTTCTTTTGCTCAGTATTTGTTTGGGGAATATTGGAACTGTGAATCGGGAAATTCCTTAAAGGGATAGTTCACCCAAAAATGAAAATTCTGTCATTAATTACTCACCCTCATGTCGTCTCAAACCCGTGAGACCTCCGTTCATCTTTGGAAACAGATTAAGATATTTTTGATGGAATCTGAGAGCTCTCAGACCCTCCCATAGAAAGCAAGGGTCCTTACACGATCAATAAAAGATCAGTAAAATAATCCACGTCACATCAGGGGTTCAACCGTAATTTTACGAAGCTACAAGAATACATTTTGTATGCAAAGAAAACAAAATTAATGACTTTATTCAACAGTTCATCTCCTCTATGTCAGAGTAGCCCTGTTTTGAATTATATCCAATGGATGGAAACTGCATACCTCTCCTGTGTCAGCCGCACCACGCGGATACGTCTTTTACGTATATTTACACTTTGATTTGAACGACAACAGAGCAGCCGGTATGCGGCTAACACAGAAGAGCGTATGCAATTTCCGTCCAGCGGGTATATTCTCCAAAATGGCACTAGGGTGACGCAGAGAAGAATTTCAATAAAGTCATTTTTTTTGCTTTCTTTTGCGCACAAAAAGTATTCTCTAGCTTTGTAAAATTATGGTTGAACCCCTGATGTCACATGGATTATTTTACCGATCTCCTTGCTATGTTTCTGGACCTTGATCGTGTAAAGACCCTTGCTGTCTATGGGAGGAAGATATCAAAAATATCTTAATTTGTGTTCCGGAGATCTCACGGGTTTGAAACGACATGAGGGTGAGTAATTAATAACAGAATTTTCATTTTTGGGTGAACTAACCCTTTAAAGTAAGTCCTAATATTCCTCTGACACACACACACACACACACACACACTCTAGAGATACTGCATAGCAAGGAGTGTAATAATTAAAAATGGACAGGTGGAAAAGAGAAAACACACAAACCAGCGGCAAGTAAGAGAGAAAAGCACAACCACATCAATCTTTCAGAGGAAGCTAGGACATCACACGTGACATCATCAAGCTCAATAAGCGTTGCCAAGGCGTGCCGTAGCGCTGTGGTTTGTGTGGTGGTTTTGTGCACAGTGAGCGAGAAGCAGTTCCTCTCCAGTCCACTAGGTGTCCTCCTCCGGCACACCCACACCTCTTCTCCTGAGCGCATCGGCTACATCCGCTCGCCGCCACTCTTCAGTCTTTCCACCGTAATCATCATCATCATCCTCTTCCTCTCCATCTGCTTCCTGTTCATCTTCCAACTGCTGCAGGAGACGTGCCTGCCCAGCAGGCAGTTTCCCTAAAAACATTTAGCATCATTTCACCATAGTTTTCTTATTGTCATGTTATTTTTATTTTAATCATCACGATTATTGAATCTCAGGTACATTACATGTTCCTGTAGTCAAGCAGGTGGGTTCAAATAAACATTCACACTTACTGTAGTGATAATCTTGTGCAAAACGGCGTGATGGGAACACAAAATCTGCGATGAAAACCAGTATCTGAGAGAAAGAAAATCAAGGAGACATTTGAAAACGATTCCAATAAAGTTTAATGTTAGCATGTTCTAAGCAAAAGATGTAAAAGCATACAAAATTAAATTGAGCATGTTTTTGATACTATTTGTACTTATTTAGACTTTTAAATCTACATTTGTGGATAAATGAGTTCGCTGCAATGCATTCTGGGATTACCCACTCCAAAATTTACACTTGAAATATACCTTATGTACACAACTGTTAGTAAGTTTGGGGTCAGTAAAACTTTTAAAAAGATATGAATACATTAACTTAGCATGGACACATTAAATTGACCAAAAGTAAAAACCATTATAATGTTACAAAATATTTCAATTTCAAGCAAATGCTGTTGTTTTGAACTTTCTATTCATCAAAGCAACCTTAAAAATGTATGTATCGCTGTTTCCAGAAATGATCAAGCAGCAACTCTTGTCAACATTGATAAAAATAGGAAATGTTCTTTCACCAAATCAGCATATTAAAACGATTTCTGAAGGACCGTGCAGCACTGAAGACTTGAGTAATGGCTATTAAAAAATTCAGTTTTGCCATCTAAAGTAAATTACAATCTAGTAGATTAAAATATAACAGTTATTTTTAAATTGTAATAATATTTCACAAGTTGCTTTTACTGCATTTTTTATTAATTAAATGCAGTTATGGTGAGCACAAATTACTTAAAAAGCCATTAAAAAAAAAAATAATAATAAATAAATAAAAAAAAATCACACAACCTTAAACTTTTAAATATTAGTGTGTTTTGTGTGTATTCTCACCAATCCAAGGACCAATCCTGACATGAGTGTCGCTAGAGCAAAGATCCCATACGAGCCCCAAACCGGGACGCCCAGCTGCTCCGTTAAGTAATTATGGCAATGCTGAAACACAAATTAAACAATCATTTAAATTACTGCATGGAAATTTCTATGAACACATCATCAGGTCAGGTGTTTACAATTAAATATATTTCTTTGCTGAGTCATTAAACAAACATATATCTTCTGGCCTTAATTTATGCTTACACTATGCTGTGTCATGTGCAGAATAATGATACAGTCACCTCTACTTTAGGTCAGGGGGTTTATTTAGCATTATTGACTATATTATCTTGCAGTGTCTGCTGCTGTTCCTTCACCATTAGCTTCAGTTATAAATTATATGTGCCTGTAAATTATAACTCTAAATTATTCAAATAATCTCTAGGAAAAGTGTATGAATTCACAAAACTGACAGGAATGCAGAAGTTAAATAATAATAGGCATACACACTCACCCTGATGAACATGGATAACCTGAAGAGGGCTGACATTGCGTTCATCCTAAAATAAAATAAAAATCAGAAATGATGTCAAATCAAACTTAAAAAATAGCCTGCAAGTATTACATTAAAAGTTTGCCAACTTGTGAATCAGCATTAACCACATGCTGTGGATTCTCTAAACTCCCTTTACTGGAGATATAGCCCAGAGCGATTGCATTATTATACAATTTGAAACCACCCCAGCACACACACCCACACAGCATGCACTCACAGGAAGGATGAGGGGCCAAACCAGGAAGAGACCGGCTCTATGCTCTGCCATTTCTTCTCATCAATGAAGCTCAGGAAGTCATCTTTAGATCGGGCTCCTTGATACCGCCGAAACACACCATCTTTACAGCTGCAACACACACACACGAACAGCCATGTTTAACCATTTATAACTGCCTTTACACCACACAGATGTAAACAAGACAATTGCTGGTGTCTATCTATCTAAACAAAATAAAACTTATACTTTAATTTAGCAAAGATGCATTAAGTTAATCAAAAAATGACAGTATAGACTTCAATAGTTCACAACTATCTTTACTTTTCTGATTTGATCAAATCTGTCACCAATACCAGCTCACTAACTTCTAAAGTAAGGGTTAAATGTATGAAAATGGAAAGAAACTCACTGGTAGATAGTTGGAAGAGCTGTGATGATAAACCTCCCGCTCAAACCTGCAGCGCATAGAGAGAGACGAGTGTGAGAATCATGAATACAGGCGATCACGTGAGCAGAGAAGGCAGATGTGTGCAGATAGAGTCATACCTGGCTGCTCGGTCACGTCCACTTTGGCAATATTCACTCCCAAATCTTCTCCCCATTCTGCAAACTCACTCCACACAGTCTGGAGCTGCTGGCAGGCTGGACACCACGGAGCAAAGCTGCAGCAGACAGACAAACCTTTTAATCCAATAACACAACCCCAGCCAGTGAAGACACAAAGACAGAGGCTCATTTGTTTTCCATTGGATCCATTTAACTACAATCCTCTTACTCGATTGCTCAGTGTGCAGGGGAACATTTCTGGAGAGAGGGACAGGGAAGATTCTGACATCTTTTACTCACAGTCATGATGTTAGAGATGTTAGGCAGAACGACAGTCACCAATCAGATACAGATGCATTGAACATCAATGGTGACTGAGGCTGTTATTCTTCCTAACATCTCTTTTTGTGTTTCAAGGAAGAAAGTCATGAGGTTTTGAATCAACATTTGGGGGAGTGAACTATGCCTTTAACCTCAGACCAATGATCTTCCTCTATCCTGAGCCCAACACAAGACCACTGCAATAAGAAGTAATCTGAAGCTAGATATTTGAGATCATTTAGATTCACGTGCAGCATTAATCAACATGCATAGATAAACATAAATAGACTTTTTTTGCACAACTCAATAACTCACAACTCGATCATCCATTCTCCCATCAGGATTTCCTCCCAGTTTCCATCTGTGATTACTCTTAAATTGTCCGTCTTGGCCGACGCGGGCTGGAGCATTACACATGTTGCGATAAGCGCAGAAAACACACACGCGCCGGCTGTCATCCTGACTGTGCGTGAGTATGTGCGCGCCATGTTTCAGCGCCCACTGCTAGCCTTCCGCTTCCGCCTCGACTCTGAGGTCCCACTGATGGGCGGAGCCGCTTCGATGACGTCATGGCGTATAGCGTGAGACAGAGTTTAAGAGAAAATTTCCCTTTCATTATCTTTGATTGTATTAAATATTATTATAGCAACATATGATTAATGGTTTTAGGTTGCATATAAAATTAGTACCTTTTGTCTTGTTTTATCTGCTATTTAGGTAGCCTATTTGTTCTATAAACACACACACACACACACACACATTTAAAATTACTAATTATATATATATATATTTAAGTAAGTTTATTAACGTTTAAATGTATTTAATTTGTATTTGAGTAATGTATTGAAGTTCAAATATCCGCATATCCGCCTGTCATATCAAAAATACATTTTATGTTTATTGAAATATTGAGGGGGGGGGGGGGGGGCCACAAGGTGGCGCCATGAGCTCTTTCTTACTGGTAAATGCACATATGATTGCACTATTTACTATTCACATATAATATAAAGCCCATTACTGCACAGTTTGTGATTGAAACTTGAGTTGAATTTACGAATCCATTAGAAGAATATAAAAACCACGAAGAAAGTATAGCTAGAAATTAAGGAAATTAGGGTTTACTGTAAAAAAAGCTGTTTAAGAAGAGAAAATGAGCTTATAGTCTATAACCTAATATATTTGCTTATATTTAGCTGATAGGACTAGGATAGGTTCATTTGCTCATTTCTTGAAGCAACAGAGAGGTCATTATGTTAATTCTCTTTTTACAAGCCAAGGTTTAAACCATTATACTAATAGATTTTTAATATTTTAACGCTGAGATTTTGTGTGTGTGCATGCTTGCACAGAACAATAAAAAAGAGAATGCTTAGCCGTTTTCTAAAGAAACACAATGAGGCAGAAATGCACACGCACCCTCAGAAGATGTTATTACTCACTCTCTGCTGACACTAAATGAGTGCTAATGACAGCACTGATGTGATAATTGCTGTGCCATAGTGAATGTGTTCATGTAAATGTGTTGTGTTTGTGAGTGTGATGTGATTGTTTAGACTTATTGAGGAAAGGGTTATGATTACTGTATGTATCGGGTGGGGTTAGGGAAATGTTCAAAATCACGTTCTTGTTCATATGGAATTTTTGTAGCTACTATTCAGTCAAGACCTATTTTTTGATCTTGAAAAAATTGACTTTAACATTGCTAAAAATAACACAAAAATATGAAAGCAATGAAAAAAATAAAGCATAGTTTTGATACAGTGCATTGACATATTGTCTGACGAGTGAGCAAAGTTAAATATAAAATGCTTTCTAATGGCTCTTTTCCTCTAAAACTTGTTTTGCATGTATTTCTTCAAAGAATCGGTAGGCCTATGTCTGGCCTGTGAATGTTTCATAATTAAACGCTCCTAAAACATGCTTTTCATACTCTCACCTGTGTATAATTTATCTGAAACATCATTTACACCACATTTCAGATATGTTTGATAACATTCTGTGGTGGACATAAAATTGGTGAAAATTATATTGAAACATTTTGGACTCTTTCTTCTTGTTAGCTAGGATTCATTGATAGCATTGAATTCAGGATGCATATTTTCACACTTGCATAATTTGACAAAATTACAGCTCATTGGAGATGATGTGCAATAAAAATATTCCATTCACACATCGTGTCAAGTGTCCTCACACATCTTGTCTCATATTTCATCTCAAGCATGCTCTACACTGATCATTTTGTTTCCTTGGTAACCAAAGACCCAAACTAAAAAAAAATAAAAACGTAATTAGTGGAAAAAAATGCGTTGTGGTAGAAATAAACAGATTTTCTTTTAAATAAAAATGATATAAATAATTTTTACACCATATTTAAAAAATATAATAATTATTTAATGATGGATTTTCATATGTGACCCTGAACCACAAAACCAGTCTTAAGTCACTGGTGTATATTTGTAGCAATAGCCAAAAATACATTGTATGGGGTCAAAATTATAGATTTTTATTTTATGCTAAAAATCATTAGGATATTAAGTAAAGATCATGTTCCATGAAGATATTTTGTAAATTTCCTACAGTAAATATATAAAAACTTAATTTTTGATTAGTAATATGCATTGCTAAGAACTTCATCTGGACAACTTTAAAGGCGATTTTCTCAATACTTAGATTATTTGCACCCTCAGATTCCAGATTTTCAAATAGTTGTATCTCGACCAAATATTATCCCAACAAACCATACATCAATAGAAAGCTTATTTATTCAGCTTTAAGATTATGTTTAAATCTCAATTTCGAAAAATTTACACTTAAGATTGGTTTTGTGGTCCAGGGTCACATATCTAATACATATCTAAAAATATCACATATCTCACATATCTAAAAAAAATATATATATATACCTGGGTCTGAGATTGATAAAATATTACATTTTCAAAAAAAAAAAAAAAAAAAATAGAACACTTTGGCTAATGTTCTGACAAATTCTGAAAAACATTAATAAAATATTTGCTCAAGGTTATCTGGTCTTTAATGTTGTTAAATATGTTAGAGAGAGCATAAACAATACAAAACAAAAACAATAATTGGTTCCATAATGTAACACGAATGTTAGCAACAAATTTTGTTGCTAGTTATTTTTATAGAAAGTAATATGTTAAGTTATCTTTGTGTTACTTTTTAAATCTGGGCTGGGCTTGCTTGTTTGGTTTTAATATAAGTTCTATTTTTGGTAAATGTAAAAAGCCCTTTCACACCAAAAGTGAAATAAATACACCTCAAGGAAATATAAATTCATGTCTGTACAGTAGAGAGCGCAGCTCAAACAAACCTTTCAGTTGTGCTACCATTCTGGATTGCATGAAGAATAGGACGAAGGATAAGAAAGTTCAATTCTGTTCTGCAATAAAAAAAGATACACATATGTTATGTTTATCTAAAGTCACTTCTCCTTATTAGTATGGTTGAATTGGATAATCAAAGGTCAGCTGAAAAGACATTGGTTAATAAATAGGATTAAATACATAAGGGATATTTGTGTTATTTACTTGCAGGTTTGTATCATATTATGAGTTTGCATTTCATTGTTTTAATTCATTTTGAGGAATACTGATTCTATTTCTAGTAAATGCATGGTCACATTTAGTCTAGAACTAATCCTAATGTTTACAGTGCAACAACTCTGCAGTGGGACAGGAGAACTGTCAGCCAACAATTGTGAAAACAATGATACTTATTTGAAAAAAAAGCTCTTCTAAATCAAAAAGTAACGCGCTCCTATTTAGCCTAGGCCTACTTGAAAAAGTAATCTGATTACGTAACTCATAATGCATTATTATTATTATATTACCCCTAACCCTGGTTAGCAAAATGTTCTTAAAACCTGTTTAGCTGCGCAGAAAAAATGTCAAAGGAATTATTTTTTTTAATGTAATTAAAAGAGTCTCTGTCCATCTCTCTTAATATCCTAACATTCCATCCGGTTATCACCATGTACAGAGTGTTACGCAGTGACAGTTCTCACTGACGTCTGTGCACACACACATACACACACACACACACACACACGACAGGATGCACGTGGGAGGAGAGAAAACGCCGGAGACAGCATGAATAGGAGTAGGTGGATAGAGAAATCTACTTACCCCTCTATTTTTCATCCTCTCCCTCTCATCCTCAATCTGAAACTGGCTTTTACCTGTTATGCAAGGGGCTGCCTACTCTAAGCATCATAGAAAGAGCAGGTTCATTTTCAGACCTACCAAAAATAAATTCCGTTCTGTGAACTACTGCCACACACATATGCTATAAATCATTTGCATACTCATAAAAACGCTATTATAGATGCGGGTTGTCTTCATTAGATTGCATTACAGCTTTTATATAACTGTGGATGATGAACAGCTTGTGCACACAGACAGAAGAAAAAAATGAACTTAACACTAAATCCACACACAGCGTAGTCTGATTGATTCCTATTTGATGCAAAATCTCTGCAGCCAGGATGTCGACTGAGTAATCTAGGGACTGAATCCAAGCCAATTTATAGTCCAAATTTTGCGCTCCTTCTCCTTCTGCCTGGAGATTTTAGGTTTCGAAAATCTTTCAAAAGATTCAGCATCACCTCCTTCAGCAAGAGCAGCTCCAGATGGACAGACTGAAGCTGAGAGCCAGAGAGAGCAGTTGCAGAGCTGTTGTAGGTTTACTGTGCAGCTGCGAGGACAATTTAGAGATCAGTAGCTTGAGGAAAAGCACAGTTTGGTCAGGGGTCAATAGAGGTTGTTGTTGTTTTTTTGTATAGGCCTTTAATGTAGTACAAGTTTATTCGAGAATTAAATATATAAGCATTTTCTCAACAAATAATTAATATAACCAATGTCAAATTATTCAAGATTTTTATTCATCTCATACACAATTATAGTATCATTGAGTATGTGTATAACCAGCAGTGAAATGTAAGTCAGGTCCGCTCCATGGACAGTGCAATATGGAGTACAATTATATAGAATACAAACACAAAGAATATACAGAAATATAAAACAAATGAAGTAAAAAAAAGAAAAAAGAATAAAATACAAAGTAAAATAAAAATATAAGCAGGAATGCAAACAGGTTGTACAGGGTATTTACATAGCAGCAACACGAATCGTAGAAAATTATGAATAACTTACTGATTATTAGTGATTATTAAATGGAGTCATGTTGATGTTATAAGACCGAGTTTGAGTTTAGGAGCCTGACGGCCTGGGGGAAGAAGCTCCTCCTAAGTCTCTCAGTTTTTGCCATCATGCTACAGAAGCGCTTACCAGATGGCAGCAAAATGAAGAGATGGTTACCAGAGTGATTAGAGTCCTTGATGATTTTGACAGCTCTGCTTTTGCAGCGTTTGAGGTAGATGTCCTGGAGAGAGGGGAGAGCAGACCCTGAGATGCGTTCAGCTAAGCGCACAAGTCTCTGTAGTGCTTTGCAGTCCTGATTGGAGTTGTTTCCATACCACACTGAGATGCACTGAGTCAATACACGTTCTATGGTCCCGGATAGAAAGCTTTCAGGATTGCTGGTGAGACCCTGAATTTCCTCAGCTATTGCAGATGGTACAGTCTTTGCCTGGCTTTCTTAACTTGTGTTTGAACGTGTGTAGTCCAAGTCAGGTCCTCGGAGATGTTTACACCGAGGTACTTGAAGCTGCTCACCATCTCCACAGGGGTCCCACACTCTTAGAAAAAAAGGTTCTTTGGGGTTCTGTATAAAACCTTTTAGGGGTTCCAAATATGTAGCGCCTGATAGAACCTTTTAAGGTTCTGAACCTTTTCTTCTAAGAGTGCACTGATCATAAGAGGAGTGTTGGGCCGCTGCAGTCTCTTCCTGAAGTCCACAATCAGCTCTTTAGTTTTGCTCACATTCAGAGAGACAGTTGTCCTGGCACCATGATGTAAGTCTCTCTACCTCATCCAAGTATGCGGTCTCATCATTGTTGGAAATGAGGCCCAAAGACAGTATCATCAGCAAATTTGATAATAGAAGTGGAGCTGTGAGAGGACAGGCAGTCGTGTGTGTAGAGAGAGTAAAGCAGGGCTCAGGACAGAGCCCTGTGGGGCTCCTACGTTCAGGGTGATGGAGTTGGAGGTGAACTGGCCTACTTTCACCACTTGAGGTCTGCCGGTGAGGAAGTCTTGAATCCAGTCGCAGAGTGAAGAGTTTAGGCCGAGGCCAATGCTAGCTTGATGGGGACTATAGTATTGAAAGCTGAGCTATAGTCAATGAATAGCAGCCTTACATAGTTCCCATTGTTGCTGTCAATGTGAGTGAGGGAAGAGTGCAGGACGTGAGAGATGGCATCGTCAGTAGATCTATTTGGGCGATAGGCAAACTGAAGAGGGTCCAAGGTAACAAGGATGGAGGAGCAAATGTGGCTCTTTACAAGTCTCTCAAAAACCTTCATGACTATTGATATGAGGGCAACTGGACGGTAGTCATTCAGGCAAGAGGGTTTATTGTTCTGATGACATATTTTTTAAAGTAGGTGGGAACCACAGAGGTAGCAAGGGACTCATTAAAGATTGAAGTAAACAAACCAGCAAGCTGATCAGCGCAGGACCTCAGAACACGGCCAGTAATTCCATCAGGTCCGGCTGCTTTCCTGACGTTCACTCTCTTTAGGGCCCTCCGAACCTCGTCCTCCGGCATGGTGATTACATGATTATCGCTGCTCAGCCTGCTTCTTCCTGATGTGCTGATCGGCAGAGTCAGAGAAGGTGTTTTACGGCCAGCAATGGATCTACTCTCACCTCTGTGGAGGATTTGTTTCCAAAGGCACAGATGGTCCTCAGTCCCTGCCACATGCGTCAAGAGTCATTGAGCTGAAAATGAGACTCAATTCTCTCCCTGTATCGGAGTTTGGAAAGAAGAATCAAGTGATTTCATTAATAAACGTTAACTGAAATAAAAGGAAATATAAATTGTTCAGCTAGTTACCAAGGTAACATTTCTAATTTTCATTTGGTTTAACTTGATATACTAAAATAACTAAAACTAAAGAAACTAAAATGAATAAATAAAAACTATATTTAAAAATGACAAAACGCACAACAAAATGACTAAAACTTTCAAAATATTAACAAAAAGTATGAGAGTTTGATGTGGTTTTAGATAATATATTAAAGCAATAATACATGTGTGTGCATTGCAGGCATGTTGGTTGCATTGTGTTCTATACTTCAGTTGGCTTTGCACATAGTTTATAATCGTTCCATTGACATTAATTCTCTCATAATTTTGTTGGATTCATTTGTGTTCAAGAAGGTCAAGATCTAAGCATCTCCTTGAAGATTGTCATGCAAATATGGCTGACTCTCTGCTCTGAGAACCTCAATAACTACTGGCCCCAGTTTAGAGCCTGCTCTGTGACCCAATTACTGTCATAAGAATAAAAATGATTAAGCAATTAATTTCACCCCCACCAAGTCTCTCTCACACAGATACTCACGAGAGTGGCACACAGACAAAATTCACATGGCACTCAATCACAGGCCTTCTAACACGCACACACACTCTACAACAACCTCAATACACCCACACACACACTCTCCTGCACTCCTCTGCTAGCACTCACGTTTCAGATGCTCACACGTGTCTAAAAACACATGACACAATACAACACAGAGGTCAAAAAATTGGTCAAATCAATAGCAGCTGACAAACATCATCCAGATTATTCTAAAACACAGTATTACCTTCCTGTCAGTGATCTTGAGAAAGTCTTATAAGCAAAATGAAACATCAATATCATCATTATGTAGGCTACAGCTGTTAAACTGTCACAGTTTTACAGTGCCTTTGAGGGCACAGAGAACAATCAAAATTATTTTTTAAAGAAAACATCACAGTTATTGTGATTTATTTGTGACGTGTAAATCAATAATAATTCGATAAATAAGTATAGCAGGCCTATCTTTCAGTTACCATAAAATGTTGCCTGAAAATAAATTGCTTCTGCGTTGGGAGGTGAAAATAGCAACAACTGCTTACTAAGTGTCTAAAAAAAACATTGTATATAAATTATATCTATACACACTTTAAAATACATAGCTATTCAACGTTTTCAAACAAGGTTGAACAGATATTTTTTGTTGAAAGATAACCATAGCCAACAACTACTGGCTCACCTATATATCGACAAAACAATTTCTCTTTTGTATTATTTTGATCTATTTGCTTTCTTTTTGGTTACCGTGGAAATTCTGCCTGGAGCAATTATCACCACTTAGCAATTAGGAGAGAACATTTCAGCTTTAGCTCCGACATTTCTTGCTGTCAAACACAAGAGCTGAAGAGTGACTTGTGATGTAGCCTACATAAACACACCTTATCCGGTGTTGGTTGGGAAAATCAGGCGCGCTTTTAGAGCAGGTGCACAAACAACAAGCACTTCTGCCATACTTTGCATCGTTAGTTTGATTGGATTCCTGGAGCTCTTCGCGTAAACTGACAGCTATTTTATGCAGTAGCTGTTGGAGCTCGTGCACCAGTACTGGAGTCGGCCTACGCCCACCGAATTTATACCGCCCCCTCCTCTATCCTCCGGTGCATAGGACGGAGAGCGCGAAGGAGACGCGTACGTGAAGAGTTGCCATCGGAGGGAATATTCCGTTTTCGTTTACAGGAAGCCTCCGTGTCGCCAACACAAGATGGATGAGATGGAAGAGGAGTTAAAATGCCCGGTGTGCGGCTCGTTTTTCCGCGAGCCGATCATCCTGCCGTGCACGCATAATATCTGCCTGGCCTGCGCTAGAAACATCCTGGTGCAGACGCCCGACGCCGAATCCCCGCAGAGCAGCCGCGCGTCAGGCTCCGGCGTCTCCGATTATGATTACTTGGACCTGGATAAGATGAGTCTGTACAGCGAAGCGGACAGCGGATACGGCTCTTACGGCGGGTTCGTGAGCGCACCGACCACCCCGTGCCAGAAGTCCCCAAACGGGGTGCGCGTTTTCCCCCCTACCGTGCCTCCACCGCCCCAGGCGCAACACCACCTGCTGCCTCACTCCGGCGTCCTGCCGCCTGTCCCGCGGAACTCCTGCCTCACCTGCCCGCAGTGCCACCGCAGTCTGACGCTGGACGACCGGGGGCTCCGGGGCTTCCCCAAGAACCGTGTGCTGGAGGGGGTTGTGGACCGATACCAGCAGAGCAAAGCGGCCGCGCTCAAGTGTCAGCTGTGCGAGAAGAGCCCCCGCGAGGCGACGGTCATGTGCGAACAGTGCGACGTGTTCTACTGCGATCCGTGCCGCCTGCGGTGCCATCCGCCCCGGGGTCCGCTGGCCAAACACCGGCTCGTGCCCCCGGCGCAAGGCAGAATCAGCCGCCGCGTGAGCCCCCGGAAGATCTCCACATGCACCGAGCACGAGCTGGAGAACCTGAGTATGTACTGCGTCCAGTGTAAGACCCCCGTGTGCTACCAATGTCTGGAGGACGGCAAACACTCCACTCATGAGGTCAAAGCGCTGGGGGCCATGTGGAAGCTCCACAAGGTGGGGAAACTGGTTGAGATTGTTGTTTAGTATTAAAAAATTCACTGATGACTAAAAAAGCATCTTAACAGCAGCCTGGTCTAACAGAAGGACAACCTGGTCTGGATGTCTCCCAGTCTGGGTAAATTGGTCTTCAGTTGGTTTAGCTGGTCAGCAACATGGTCTGCTACACACTTAAATATAAAGGTTACAAAAGTAGGCTTTCAGAGTGATGCCATAGAAGAATTATTGTTGATTTCCCAAAGAATCTTTGAGTGAACAGTTTTTAAAGAACCATTATTTTCTTGTGTAAAGAACATTGTAAAGAATATTTTTCCCTTTTGTGGGAAAGATTCCATGGATGTTAAACCTTATTCATGGAACCATCAATGCCAATAAAGAACCTTCATTTTTAAGATGCAGCCTGACCGGCTCAAAAGTGCTCTAAACCATTTTAAAACCAGCTCAAATCTCCTTTTTTCAGTGGGCTGAGCACTCTGGTTTTAGAATAAAATGTCTAGTGCAGTAAGACTTGTCACTGTGACGGGTGAGATACCACCGGTCTAATTAAAACACAGCGCACGACACAACCAGCCATGATTCAGGCCAAATGAAAAACACTTGCGCACCAGCTCTCCAGCTTAGATTCAACAGAAAAACCCCAAAGTAATTCAAATCCAGGTATTCAAGACAAACCATCTGATGGAAAATATGTTTGTGTGGATTTTGAGGCATCTGTAATCATAACTGCAGTGCACATTCTGTGCTGTTTTAAAGTGATGGAGGATAAATGCTCCTGTGATGTTGTGTTATTTTCCAAATATCTGTTTATGGGAACTCAACCGTACAGGATGCTCGTGTTAACTGTGTGTGTCTGGATTCCTCAGGGAACATGTAAAACTGCAGTGGCCATGGCCTGTTGTTGTAGCAACATGATACAGTGAGGCAGTGAGCTGATTTACTGTGTCTGTCTGTGGAAGAGAAAGACTGTATCCATAGGAGAGGTGAAGAATGAAGAAAGAGTCCCCCCTCTCTCTCCTAGTCCTAACATGCATGCATTATGTGAGTTAATAAATTGTGAGTTAATTTAGCAGTGAACACAGCAAGACTGTTTTGTTTATTCAGAAACCATAAAGACGAGCAATCAACAAAGAGGAAGATGGTGGATCAATAAGTACATGGTTTAACACGGCTCACACAGGTTGTGCCTTAGAAAAAATGTTGGCATGAGACCACTAGTAATGCTTCGATATGTGATATGATAGGATGATAATTATTGTTATGGCTGATAAGTGATAAATAGGCAATGTTAAAAAAATACATACTAAAAACTAAAGCCAGTCTTTTTAAGTGCTACAAGTGAATTAATACACCATGACGATAATATGAAAATGGATATTTTGAGATTTGCTACAGATTATAAAGTGTTATTAAATTATAGTTTTTTTAAAAAGATTAATTTTATGAGTGATGCTGATCTTTTGAGCTTATCTTCATCAAAGAATCCTGAAATTATCAATGTGTAAAGCAGTTCTGCTGCTTAATATTTTTGTATTAATATTTAATATTTTACAAAAATATTATGCAGCACAACTATTGTTAACATTGATAATAATAAGAAATCTTTCTAAAGCACCAAATCAGCATATTAGAATAATTTCTGAAGGATCATGTGACACTGAAGACTTTGAATTGTAATAATATTTCACAATATTACTGTTTTTACTGTATTTTTAATCAAATAAATGCAGCCTTCGTGAGCATATAAAAAATGTATTTCAAAAATATTACAGACCCCAAACTTTTGAACAGTTGTGTATATCTAATTTTGACTGATACATTACTATAAATTTTCAGTCTGTTAATTAGAAATTCAATAAAATAATTAAAAACATTACATTTCAGGCATTTGATTGCATTTTATTTGGCAGTTTGGCTTGACCTCTGATATATGGTACTAACATTCGCCCCTCAGTCACCTTTGAATTATGTGAGGAGACATTTCCATGTGCAGACAGATGTAAGAGCAGAAAAAGTTACCTGACACTATAGGAAACCATTCCTATTCAATGTCCACCCCCATATTTCAAGCACTGCATTACTCTATGTGTTGAGCTATGTGTTCATTTTGTGTGTTCAGTTACATTACTCTCTGTTCAGTGCTCCGTGTCTGATGTTGTGGCTGCATAATATCAGTTTGAACTGGGACAGCAGCAGTATCACGGCAGACCCAAATACGGCTTCCCCCTTTTAGCACCTGGGACACACACACACACACACACACACACACACACACACACAGAGAGAGATCACATCTTGGATCAGTGTCCTCTGCTATGGTCCCATATGTAGCTGTTTCACTGAACACTGGCGAGCTGGCCTCATATCAGAGGAAAATGGCCTCTTTCCGCACTGCAGACACTTGCTCGTCATTCACTAAACAGATTGTAGTTTTGCTGTAGCCTCAGGGCACCATATGCTTCTCTTTTTCTTTATTTCTCCATCTATCTTTCCGTGCACAGTAACTTACACAGCAAGCAGGAAATGGGGACTGTCATGTGTTGATGCTCTGAAAAATCTTTTTACTTGAAGGGAGTATATTACTGCTTTTTACAACAGTGCCATAATATAATATTTTTATTGGTAAAATAGTAGTCCACAGATATGGCCAATGCCTATATCTAGAGTCCTGGGTGTCAGATATAATGTTGCCATATATAGAATATTTTGTATTTTTTAACATTTCACATATTTTGCATGATTATTTTACAGAGTTTACTAACAGTTCACTAAATTATAAATAGAAATTGTTTATCGTCCAGTGAAAAGACTGTTGTTCGATTTTGGAACTGGTTTATTACTAGCGCAAAGCACAGAATGATTTCCATGATGAGTCTGGAATGATTTACATCTTTTTTCTCAAAGTCTGCAATTTTCGTGCCGCTAGTGCACCACCAAATGGAAATATGAAAAAATGTTTTCCAAACATGTTTTCTAAATATTCTTGTTGCCCCTGCTGCCCACCCCCGTCTTCTATTGCATGACCAAACTAGTAGTGCGTAGTGTTTAAATTAATGCAGTGATATGTTGGGCTCTATATGTGGTATTCTAGTCAGTGTGTAACATTGTGATATGAGACTAACTCTTTTAAAGGGATAGTTCACCCAAAAATGAAAATTGTGTCATCATTTACTCACCCTCAAGAAGTTCCAAACCTCCATGAATTTCTTTGTTCTGCCAAACACAAAGGAAGATATTTCGAAGAAAGTTTGTAACCAGGCTGTTTTGGGGCACCGTTGACTTGAAAAAAAATACTATGGAAGTCAATGTTGCCCCAGAACTGCTCTGTTTCCCACATTCTTCAGAATATCTTCCTTTGTGTTCAGCAGAACAAAGACATTCATACAGGTTTGGAGCTACTTGAGGGTGAGTAAATGATGACGCAATTTTCATTTTTGGGTGAACTATCCCTTTAAGGTAAGAAAACTCTTGTGATACATTGGCAAGACTAAGGAAAGACCGCACAGGTGAATGCAGTAAATTTCAAATAGATTTCACCGGACTTGATTAATCACAGTACGTTAGGACAATTGTTTTGTTGTACATTTTGTGAAATGTTATGTTTAAAAACAAATGAGGCATTATCTAATTAAATATGCATTTATTTGCATACACTTTCCAGAATGGAAATCTGAACATTGGATGAAGCAAGGTTCAAAATTCTTATATTTATTTTAGACATACTGGAAGCACAATAGCCCAAAATCTCAAAATTGAGCAGTGCAAGAAAAGACAAGGTTTCTGCCTGTGGTGTCTTTCCCTAATTATTTAACTAATGGGTTTGTAGCAACTGGGCTCTTATTACAGAACCAACTGAACTTCAGAATCCTGTCTTATCTGTTTACTAACAATGGTGATTTCAGCTCTCAATTAGGCCAAATGCTTAAGATACGATGTTTCTGTAACACTGCACCTGGCGGGTTCTCATCGTAGGACTGTAGAATGTCTAGTATGTTAGTATGCATTGCTTTAGTGTGCAGTGCTTTAATGTGCTGGGCTTTAGTGTGTGAGGCTGTCATATGGCTCTAGCATGTAACGTTCTAGAGCGTAGTGCTGTAGTGTATATGGCTGTGATGTAGTATGTAGGCCATAGAATAAAATTTGGAGCACTGTGCTTCATTCCTTGTTCTCTCATTTTTGTTCCTCGTTTGAGAACAGACCACAAATGAAAGTGGAGGTCTCTTGGTGGATGGTTGTCATAGCAATGTGAGAACATTTATAATGGGACATTTTTCCCACTCTAAAGCAACATCCTTTCTCTGTGCCTGACGCACACACATACGCACGTTCACTCCTCTTCCTATTCTCTCACCCACTCTTTAAATGACAGATTTAATGACTAACCTCTCACAAATTATGTCACTTCCTCGCTCAACTCAACTTTCTAGCATAAACACATATCATGCACATCACTGATTCCTTGTTGCAGCAGATTCAACTGAATGTTAAACTGTGTTAAAAAAATGTATTATAGTAAAGATAAAAAATTATTAAATGTCGTTTTAATAAAATATTGGGTCTCTTTATGGTCTTAAATGTAATAAAGCACCATTTATAAATAAAATGCTGAGAAAAAGAAGTCAACATATAATGTTCAAAAGTTTGGGGACAGTAAGATGTTTTTTCTTTTTTTTTTAAGAATTACTTATTCAGCTAAAATGCATTCAATGCATTCATCAGTTGATCGAAAGTAAAGACAATGTTACAAAAAAGTCAAATTAATGTCAAAAGTTTAAAAAATGCTAGGCCTGTTCTTTTAAACTTTATATTCATCAATAAAATCCTGAAAAAAGTATCATGGTTTCCACAAAAATATTAAGTGGAATAATTATTTTTAACACTGAAAATAATAAGAAATGTTTCTTGAGCAACAAATCAGCATTTTTTATTGTTACTGGAGTAATGGCTGCTGAAAATTCAGATTTGTCATCACAGGAATAAATTACATTTTAAAATGTATTAAGTTATTTTAAATAACCTCAAACTTCTGAATAGAAGTGTATTGTACTAAAACAAAAAAGCATACAACTGAACCTTTTATTATTATTAATATTATTATTATTATTTATTTATTTTTTTACAGAAAGTTCACTCACAAAATGAATTTGAAAATATTACAGATGAAACAGAAATGGTTTATTTTCCAAATGTCAAGGCTGTTGTTAGAATTTTGGAACTGGATTATCCAAAAAGCATTAGAAAGGCCCACACATAACCTAAATCCATGCATTACTAAAACTTTAGTAAAATTAGGTTAGTAAAGTTCAATTACTCTTTATATATAGTTCCTATATCTTCTCACATCTCTCTCTCCTTCTGTCTTTATGTTTCCAGGGACAGCTCTCTCAAGCACTGAATGTTCTGTCTGATCGGGCCACAGAGGCCAAAGAGTTCCTGGTGCAGCTCAGAAATATGGTACAACACATACAGGTACAACAGTGACACACTAACACTTATGCACTCTTACACACACCTGTGCAGTGCTGTATCAACTCTTACTATCTAATTCTTTCCTCACCTTGTGTTTCAGGAGAATGGAGTTGAATTCGAGGCATGTTTGGTCGCCCAGTGTGATGCTCTGATTGAAGCTCTCAACCGCAGGAAAGCTCAGCTTCTCAGCAGAGTAACCAAAGAGCATGAACACAAACTTTCAGTAAGCACAGCCATACAAAACATCCCCAACCCAATGGAAGTTTGTCTCTAAGATAAATACAGTATGCTGTTTGTTTTATATAAATGTGACAAGAGTTGTACACTGTAATAAAAAACATGTGGAAAAATGGAAAAGAAACTAGTCATATTCTCCCAGGATATTTTCTGTTAAATTTATGGAAATTTCCTTTAATCCTAAAACACAATATGTAATTCAGAATACAGGTAAAATGCCTGTGAAATATCAATACAGAAAATTCCTATATATTATTGAGCCATATTTTAGAGTGAAGTGACAAACTATTGGGCAGCAGGGGCACATATGCTTTATCATTAGGCCTAACAAGATGGTTAAAAGCATAAACTAATTATCCAGCCTGCTGTTTCTAGATGCATGTGAGTCACTGAAGGGATTAAATGTTCCTCAGCATGCATGTCTAACGTTCACTTCTCAGTTATTGGGCCTCATTCCTTATTTTTAGGAGCTCATTAATAAAAAACAAAAGCAGAATGACAGCTTTCTGTACTCTTTTAGAGGTAAAGGAATGGTTGGAAAAAATGGATCTGGTGTTAATTACCCAAATCACACAAATTGATTTGATTTATTAATTGGAGGTTTAGCGACTGCTGTGATGAATGAATTAGATTAACACGTAGTTTTTTTATTGCAGTTTTTGCAAGTTGCATTTTCCAGTAGCTTTGTAGGAATAGAACTATGGTCAGATACACTGAAAGCACATGAAGTCCACCCAAAAATGTTATTTCATACCTGTAAAACTTAGTTTCTTCCGCGGAACGCAAAAGAAGATATTTTGAAGAATGTTTGTAAGTAAACAGTTTTGGTTCCCATTGACTTCCATTGTATGAACAAAAAATAAATAAGTCAATAGGAACAAAAATGTTTTGTTCTTCAAACAAAAAAAAAAACAAAAAAAGTCTGAGAGGTAGGCTATGGAATAACATGAGGGTAAAAGATGACAGAATTTAGTTTAGTGTTTAGTTTATTAACTAATATTCATGAAAATCTCCACACATTTTTGTATTAGGGCAACAGATGACTGGGCACTGCGGATATTTTCTATTTCCCCATTAAAAATGAATTAAATCTCTTTTCTGCCAAAGTTGGATTCAGAATAGTTTCATGCTTAAGGCAGCAGGGCTAATCAGCAGCCATTGTTGGTGTGTCAAAACAGCCTGTTTCTAGCCCAAGCTTCTATGCTTTATGAAAAGGTTTTCTATCATGGGTTAAATGCAGCTTAATGGTTAAAAATCTGGGCTATTAACACAGAGATATTAGGTTTAACCTCGAGTCATTGTGTCCTTGACTAAGACTCTGAATCCCAGGCTGCTCTAGTGAGACTGCATCTATAGTTAGTGTGCTGCAATTCTCTTTAGTTGAAATGCAGCTGCATGTGAAATAATGTAAAATCAGTGTGCTTTAAAACAGTCTCAAGCATTCTTGTCAGTTCTAACTCTAGTCACTTATAATGCGCTGACATGACCCTGAATTTGTCGTCCAGTGGGTAGTTGTAAAATGACGTGTTCGGATTAAAATGTATGCAAATGTAAAATTTGAGTTGTATATTTGAGGTGCTTTTATTGCTTATAATTTCAGTTAAATTTTCTATAATCCTTAATCCACCCCACCCTTTTTTCTAATTATCCAATTGACAAAAGCATTTTTAAAAAACTTAAAAAAAAAAGAATCACAAACAAGCTGGAGTGATGACATTAACTCAACTCATGTGCAGTAGATTTCTCTTTCTGTCTGAAAAAATAGAGTAAAATTGTATCATTTTGATAGACATTTTAAGATAAATTAAAAAAACTAGTTTACCCAAAAATAAAAAAATTGCTGAAAATGTACCCACCCTTATGCCATACAAGTTATAGATGAGTTTGTTTTGTCATTGGATCAGATTTGGATAAATTCCAGTCTATACGTTAACACTGTGTATTTTTAAGAAACCAATCCATCATTAAGGCATTTTAAATGTAAACGGTTGCTTCTGGCCAAAATATATAATAATCTGTAATACGTAATCCATAATGATGCTTCCTCCAGTGAAGTGGTATTATTCAGTTATAGTTTTTAGTTTGATTTAATTGTGGTCTACTTTTACAGTAAGTCAGTTAGTGGTACTGTTACTTTTGGCATATATAAATGTTTCTTACATTGAAAGATGACACATATATTTGTCTGTAAATTATGAAGGGAAATATACTGTTAAAATTGCCCAGGTCTTCCCTGCTGTTAGTAGTATGTGAGTTTTATTTTTTTATTTTTTTATTTTTTTGCTGGCATCTTATATTGGCATATTCTCCCTTCTTGTCTCCATGGTGCCACATGCCTGTTCCCATGGTTACAAAGATGTTGGGGTTCTAGTTTTGACCAGAGGCTCTGTGAGATGAGACTGCATTTCTTCAGTTCTGTCTGGTTCTCTCTCATACTGTTTGGATTTGAATGGCTCTCGTGTGAAGTTTTTTATGTTTGAATCATTCAATGTGGTTACATGCTCTCTGAGACAGTCTACAGCTTTGGAGGACGTGTGTGTCTGTGTGTGTACTTGTTGTGCGTCATGTAAAAGAGATGTAGCGGCTAGGTTTAAGTAGAAGTTGGAGAGGCACACACTGACACATACGTTCATCCATTGAAATATGCAGTCATGAAGTGCAAATGGATTTTAAAATGTTTTTTGTAAAAGGTCAGGGATGTGTTTGCTGCTCAGAGAGGATACAGACTATTGGTCCTGCAGTTGCCTAGCAACCCAGCCACAGCAAAGCTATCTTGAATTCATTCTCTTTCTCTTTCTTTCTGCCTCTTTATCTCCTTTTTGTCTCAGGTGGTTCGTGATCAGATATCCCACTGCACGGTGAAGCTGAGGCAGACCACAGGACTAATGGAATACTGTCTGGAAGTTATCAAAGAAAATGACCCCAGCGGCTTCCTGCAGGTCCTTGACCCTTTTAATATCACACTAATGAACCTCATCTGCTGACATGGGCCGGAAAGTTAGGATGTTTATACACTAGAGAAAGACCAAACTTTTAATGGATGGGAATGCATGAGATCCATTTTAAGGGTGTACCAAGATCCAAATCAAGTTTAATGTAAAGCAAATTGGATTTCCAAAGACTGGACCGCTTCTCTGAAATTCTCATCAGTCAGTGGAATCCTTCATCAGAGTGTTTTTCTCAACATTTGACCTGCTCTAAAATACTACATTGGTTAGATATTAGGAATGAAACATATGTATTGGTACCTTTTTTTTCTTTTTTTTCTGTATTGGCCAGTTTGTGCATGCTCATTTCATCAGTTTTTTTATTTTATTTGTATTACCTTTTATTTGGATAGCACTTATTTAAGTTAATTTTAAAAAATGCTAATAAATGAAAAATCTCAAAAAATTCTAATTTTGTGATGCCAAACTTAACTTGTAGCATTTTAAAAGCATTTTTTATTTATACATAATAATGTTCTATTTTACAAATAAACAGTTAAATAATTATTAAAATTAAATGATACAATTATTATTAAAATAATTATTTATATATTTAGAAAAAAATAATTTTATTATTAAAATAATAGTCATCAGCCATTATTTCATACTCTATAGTTTGGTGATGTCTCACTTGCATATTTCTAAAAGTATTTTGATTTTAATTTATAGTGTCTAATTTTTTATTTATGTTTTTAAATAGTTTTATTTTTTACATATTATATATATATATATATATATATATATATATATATATATATATACACACAAATGGAAAACTGCCTAGAAATGACTTGTAAATGAGTGGAAAGGGCTGGAAATGTATTCATTAAAATGTGTGTGAACTTTTCCTCAAATACAAGGACTCCTGCTTAATGACACTTTGCCTTCCAAAACTTTTCCGATCACAAAATGTTTCTTGCTCCAAGGATTCTTATTAAATTAACAGAAGGTCATACATTTACATAATGGCAACACTTGACTTAATGCTGTGTAATATATTCTGAATCACAGTCTGTGTGTGTGTGTGTGTGTGTGTGTGTGTAGATCTCAGATGCTCTGATCAGACGGGTCCATATGACGGAGAATCAGTGGGGGAAGGGCTCTCTGACCCCTCGCATGAGCAGTGACTTTGACCTGACGCTGGACAGCGGACCCCTGCTACAGACCATACACCAGTTAGACTTCGTCCAGATGAAGGGTGAGTCTGTGTGTGTGTGATTGGGCGTTTCAATTTTTTGCATGGCTTTCCTTAATGACACAGTAAGACAGAACACTGGACCCAAAATAACCCTGTCCATCTTTGTTTGTGGCTTTGTGTGTGTGTTTAGTTCCAGCTGCTCCTATTCTTCAGTTAGAGGAGTGCTGTACTCAAACCAACAGTGCGACTCTGTCGTGGAAACAGCCGCCTCTCTCCACCATTGCTGTGGACGGCTACATTTTAGAACTGGATGATGGGAATGGAGGCCAGTTCAGAGTGAGTGACACATACAGTACACACAGTGAACCCTTTTATGCTATTGCATTCTCTAGAATATATATGCATTACTGATTTATTTTTTTTAATGTTTGAAAAACATGAAAAGTCTCTTATGCTCACTAAGACTGCATTTATTTAAACAAGAAAATACAGTAAAAATTTTAAATATTATTACAATTTAAAATAACTGTTTTCTGTTTGAATATATTTTAAAATAAAATATAATTCCTGTGCTGCAAAGCTGAATTTTCAGCAGCCATTACTCCAGTCACATGAACCTTCAGAAATCATTTTAATGTGCTGATTTGGTTCTCAAATAAATGCAGCCTTGGTGAGCATCACAGTCTTCTTTCGAAAATATTCATCTTAATTTAAAAATCTTAATTATTCTGCTGCTCAAAATCATCTTTCAGCCATTCTGAAGTCGCTATATATCGCAATTAAGATGAATGGGAATTATCAGATTCTTTTTTTATCAGATATCAGACAGTTCTGAGTTTGAGTGAGCATGTTGCTTCTGGATGCACTCCAAAAACATTTCTAAGCTGAATGCAAAAAAAAGTGTGGTGCTAGAAAAGCTTGATATTTCATAAATCGGAGCTAAATTGAACGGCCGGCATTTTAACTCCACATTTATTTTCAGTATGGAACTAAAGCTGTGAAATATCATGTGTGGAAATACACAGCATTGATTAAATTTATGATAAAAGTACTGCATCATACACCAGTACAAATATTCTAGCTTCATCGCAGCACCAAGCAAAATTGCAATAATAATGACTATTTCAAGCAAATGGAATCCTACAGAGATCGTACGTTATTATTTTTTTTGTCTAGTATTATTTTTCTTTCTCGAAGCAGCCAACACTACATGTCATGATGATTCTGCTCAGCTGACTCAATGATCTGTTCAATGATCTGTTTGCTCTAAAGGAAGAAAAATTTGAGTAAACATTGTTCATGCATATACGCATGGACGTACACACTCATCCGATGTCACTGTGCATTGTATTATTAAAGTGATATTGTTGAGCATGGATTTGTCATTTGGCTGTGAGCAGTCAGAATGCGTGAGGTACGAGGGACACGCATGTATTTCCATTAGATCAGGCCAAGTCCACAAACATGGTGTCTCATCTCACATTTGCTGTAAAATGCCGGAGTCTAAAGATGATTCACGCCTTTCACTGCAGAAGTCTATTTATATACTAGAGGACCACTGCACCCACAAACACACGCTTATAGGATCACACATGCATGCACACACACACACACACACACACACACACACACAAACATTGTCACTCATTGTTTACACTTGTAATCACGAATGGCCCCTTGTGATTTAATTTCATGTGATTTTACATACACCAGCACATAACAGTTTTTAAAAGAGGTTTCTTATGCTCATCAAGGCTGCATTTATTTGATTAAAAATGCAGAAAAAACTGTAATATATTATTACAATCTAAAATAAATGTTTTCTATTTAAATATATTTTAAAATGTAATTTATTCCTGTGATGAATTTCTCCAGTCTTCAGTGTCTCATGATCTTTCAGAAATCATTCTAATATACTGATTTGCTGCTCTAGAAATATTTCTTATCATTATCAATGTTGAAAACAGTTATGCTGCTTAATATTTTTGTGTGATGCATTTTTTTCAGGTTTCTTTCATGAATAGGAAGTTCAAAAGAACAGCATGTGCTGTGTTTGAAACAGAGCTTTTGTAACAACACACAGCAAAAATCTATACTATCACTTTTGATCAATTTAATGCCTTGCTAAATAAACATTCCCCCCCCCCCCCCCCCCCAAAATAAATAAATAATTGTTTTGGGTGTTCTGATCACAAAGTAAATCATCTGAAATTAAAGACACTTAAACCATATATAGCCACACATGCACACACACACACTCACATGTACACATTCCCATTGTAATACACTCTCTCAGACACACACATTGTAACCTACACATTGACACACACACACACACTCAACTATCCTCTAAACAGGCCAAGCTCTTATTTTAGAAAGCCAGGTTCATGTGTTCTCATATTTGCTCCATTTTTGGGTCGATTTTTAGCAACAGTATCACATTGTGTTTTTCCGAAGATATTCATCGGCATATAGAAAATTTGCATACTATGCAAGGTGTGTCTACTATACTGCAGAAACAGAGTACATTAGCATACTACATACTAATATTTCTGTATACAAATTGTCCAAGTGCCTTGGAATACCAAGGCTGAATTTGATTGTGTATACTAATCTTACTAGAGTAAGAGTAGTATGGTAGTACATTATTCCGATTTTAGCCATGGACTTATTTGTTTGTCATAATGCCATTTACACAGAGCACTGTGTGCTGGATACTACAGTATATCCCGCAAAGCAGTGTGCTCAGTCTGGCCATCCGTTTCAAGTGTGACCAATAAACCCAAAGTAAAAATGTTTTTTTAAACATTATGTTTTTTCAGTCAATATTTGATTAGACTGCCAAATGTTTACACATTTTAACACAAAATTGTGTGAAACATGTATACTGGTTCATGTTTTCCGTTAAAAAATAGTATGCAGTATATAATGTGCAGTGTACAGTAAGCAGTACCCTAAATATTTATAACAAACATAGATTGTTAACCATGTGTGTTTACTAACTGAAGTGTGTATTCTGCAGGAAGTGTACGTTGGTACAGAGATGATCTGCACTGTGGATGGTCTGCACTTCAACAGCACTTATAAATGTCGTGTTAAAGCGTTTAACTCCAGTGGAGTCGGCCAGTACAGCAAAACGCTTGTCATGCAGACATCAGAGAGTAAGAGATGTTATCTCACTGTTGCACACACACACACACACACACACTTACTATTGAATGCTGTCACTCTTAATGTACAGGGAAGCTTGAGCATGTCAGTGCAAAATAATACAGCAGATTTTTATCAGTAATGTCAATATAGTGTGCAGTTTCCACAAATAGGATATACTTTGGTGTCTTTTTTAAGGAATTAAAATTAAACTAGTTTCTAACATTTATGTATCACTCTTAAACATTGTTCAAAAATCATTAACTTTATCTTTTTAGATTTTATACTTTCAGATTGTATAGATGTTGGGGATTTATTCTTTAATGTTTATGTTAAAAGGTTAGTATCAAAAATGATACATCAGGCTTTTGAGGAAACTTTATTAGAATAACTCTCAATCATTGCTGTATTGCAAGCTATCAGAATTTCATCTGACCTTTTTTCCATATAAATATCAGCAGCTGCACCTCATTTTTAAATGTTCAGTTAAAAATACTATAGTAATTTATAGTGTTTTTGAACCATACTATAGTAAAGTACTTGAATTAATTTGTTGTGGTAAATCTATAGCTGCTGTGGTAATATAGCAACTATAGTAATATAAACAAATTACTTTACCCAATACTGTAGTTTTCTACAACTATAGGATATATTATACTACAATATACTACAGTTTACTAGTAAAAACTAAAGTATACCTCAGTATTTATTACAGTTTATCAGTTCACTCTAGTTAATACTACAGTATGCTGTAGCATTCATTAACAAAGTGTTACATTATAATACACTTTACTATATTTTATTTAGTATTTACTATAAATTACTATAGTATTTTTTCATGTGGGTAAAATTTAATAAAATAAAACTGATTAATAAATTGTGGTGTTTTTTTCCCTCTTGAGTTTAAGCTCCATATTCTCCTGTATCATACTATTTGAGCCACATGAGCCTGATGTATCAAATATGATACTTAACACAAAACATTTTTTTTCATTATTATATTAAAATATTCTTACATTTCAAAAATGAGATTTTTCTCACTATTTTCTCAGATGTCAGACTTTATAGCTTAATGTAAATTATACATGTTGCATTGTTGAAAAATCATAATTTAAAGTAAATAGAAAATCAGTCGGGTCTTACAATATTTTTTTTTTATTTTTTTTTGAACTGCTGAAATTTGAGCATTTACCATTGATCATTTAATGTAAAAAAAAAAAAAAAGAATTTCAAGCTCTTTTTGTACCCTATTCATGGAAAGTGCCAGTGACGTCACACTGAAAGTCTGCTGTGGAGGTCTTTATGAACACCATTGTATGTCTAATTGTGTGTTACTAATATAAATGAATATCATTGTGCTGTTAACTGTACTAACGCTCTATATTAGTTTATCACTTGTAAGCGCTGAATAAGTCCAGCTTCCCTGATCTGCTGCTTTCCTTCCTCTCTTTCAGTACCCAATTCTGTTACTTTCTTTTTTTTCTCTCCTTCCACCCCTCTGCATTTTCTGTCCTCTGCATTTCTCTGCCTTTTCCACGTTTCTTTATCTCTCCAACCTTCTCTCGCTCTTTTCCCCTCTTTCTCTTGATTTCAGTGAGTCTTCCTTCATATGGTTGTAAAACTCTGGCAGCAGGTATGAATGCCTGAACATCATCATTATGTTAACCTCATATACCCTTTCTTGTCTGCTTGTATGTTTGTTTGTGTGTGTGTATGAGAATGAGAGATTGGTTGTGTGTTTGCAAGTTTGATTTGCAGTGTCTCTGTGTTCTCATCTGGACTTTTATTCTTATTGTAAATCAAAGCTCAGCCAGCCTTCGTGACCATATGTGTGTATGTGTGTGTTGTTTCTGCAGTTGCCTGGTTCACCTTTGACCCTGCATCAGCCCACCCTGACATCATCCTGTCCAACGACAACCTCACAGTGACGTGTAACAGTTACGACGACCGTGTCGTAATGGGCAACACAGGGTTCTCTCGTGGCGTGCACTACTGGGAGATGACCATCGATCGCTATGACAACCACCCTGACCCTGCGTTTGGAGTCGCCCGGGCTGATGTCATGAAGGACGTGATGCTGGGGAAGGATGATAAAGCCTGGGCCATGTATGTGGACAACAACCGCTCCTGGTTCATGCATAACAACTCACACACCAACCGGTATGAATTCATTTGTCTATGTGTGCGTGTTTGTTTTGCAACTTCTCGATTAAATGATTATCGTGACAATCTTACACAATTAAATTTCTATACATCATGTTATTAATTTTTCAAAAGCACTGCCAATTAAAGACCATTGCTCACAGTTTTTAGCAAAATCTACAAGCTCATGCACTGAAAAACTGCTGTAGAAACAATTTTAACTCTGAAATTGCTAATACATTTCAGAGTTACAAAGAAACAGCAAGTAACTGAATTAGATGTGAAATTTAAGTAGAATAACCGTAGTAGTATTTTATAATAAATCATACTCCAATAATTTTTATTTACAACTTTAAAAAAAATTCAGTGTAGAACTTTTAAAAAAAATGCATTATTATATTATATTACATTACATATTACAAAATATTCACTACAGAGCTTATAGATCTGTATATTATATTATATTATAAAATTATTGAAATAAATTCTAAAGCCTGATAAAGTACCTTATCACAAATGTTCACAGTTGCTCTTGGTTACAAAGTGAATGCTATACATATCTTAGATGAAGCTATGAATGAAGCGAATTTTAATAATTAAATGTATATCCTCTATGTCATTGTAATAGTCACATAATGACTCATAAACTACCTTTAAAATATATTTGTGAAATTTCAACAAAATGCATTGCCAATGTTGTGATAAGATGCCAACATCGAAGAATCCAGCAAACATGATTTTCTGTCAAAATACACCCAGTGACATTTCAAAAGTAAAGCATTTCTCTGGAGATTGCAAATACAACACAATTGCTACCGTTTCATAAATCACACCATCAGCTGGCAATATAGAAATAACACCTTCACCCACGCATTCACAGTGAGCAATATGCTTTATTGTTTTCATTCTTTTTGTCTTTCATACTCTCCCACCTTCAGTGTCTTTACCTGTGCATAGATGGTGTGGTAGAATCTGCTATCAGATCTGAACATTATTTCTAAGGTGCCATAGGTGTGGATTAACACGCAAAAATGGCCCTACTATCTGAGGGATATCACTGAAATAGGTGTCCTGAGAAATCCCTTAGGCTCTGTGAACAGCAAAAATATCACAAATGCTCTCCGCTTGTTAATTAAAGGGATACTCCACCCCAAAATGCTAATTTTGTCATTAATCACTTACCCTCATGTCATTCCAAACCCATAAAACCTTTGTTCGTTCGTTATACTTTTCTGTGCCTTGACAGTGTTATTTACTTGGCAGTCAATGGGACAGCCACAAGCCTCCCGGTTTTCATCCAAAATATCTTAAATTGTGTTCCGAACAAAGCTTTTACGACAGGGCTGTCCAAACTCGGTCCTGGAGGACCGGTGTCCTGCAGAGTTTAGCTCCAACCCTAATTAAACACACCTGAAGCAGCTAATCAAGCTCTTACTAAGCATACTAGAATCTTCCATGCAGGTGTGTTGAGGCAAGTTGGAACCAACCTCTGCAGGACACCGGCCCTCCAATTGAGTTTGGACAGCCCTGTTTTACGGGTTTGGAACGACATGGGTGTAAGTGATTAATGACAAAAATTGCATTTTGGGGTGGAGTATCCCTTTAATGTGCATGTTTACATTTGCTGACATATGGTTGGCTGTCATTTTGGGGGAGGGGCAGTGTTCTAGACAGAATACATGTGATAGAAAGATGGGTCTGGAAGTTCATTTGTGGCGGAAATTAGCAAAACTACAGCGTGTACAAGTGAATGAAAAACCTAATGCATTACTGCCACCTGATGCTGGTTTATAATATTCACATGCAGAGGAAAGTTCAAGGCTAACAACAGGCTATAATATACTTACAGGAACTGTTCACACAACACACAAATGTTAAATAAAAAAATGATAGTTTTGTATTTTATATGTGTTTATTGAGTCAAACATGAGCATCTATTATAGGTCTTGCACTCTATTTGGTCAGTGCATCATCTTTCATGTATTCTCTCTTTCTTTTCTCCCTCTCTCAGTACGGACGGAGGAATAAGTAAAGGAGCGACTGTGGGTGTGCTGCTGGATTTCTCTCGTGGGATTCTGTTGTTTTTGATAAATGATGAGCAACAGGGACCCGTTGCCTTCAACACACTGGAGGGCATGTACTACCCGGCCATCAGCCTCAACCGCAATGTTCAGGTAACATTCATTTTATTAATTCACTGCGAGCATTTTAGTACACCTCAGCATACTTTTAAAGGGAGTAATACAAAAAATATGTGTGAAATCTAATGTAATGAGATCTGTGTGGACTGTGTGATGATATAACACACTTCCTTCTTTCTGCTTTCAAAAAGTTATATATATACTAATATACACCAAAAGGCTTTTATGAAGGATAATTTTTGTGTATATTTCTTTTCATAGGTGACTCTTCATTCTGGGCTGCCTATTCCTGATTTTTATACACCTGGAGAATCTGAAGCTGGAGGCTCAGTCTGCTGAAGAGTCATGTACATACGTACACACACGCACAGACAAGTGCACATGGATTCAGCTGTGAGTACTTGCCGGGGGAAATGCTGCTGACAGTCATTAATATGTTTTAACAAGGTCTGAGAGTTCTGAAATGTAAACGGACCTGATATATGTGAGGGTTAGGGTTAACTTAACCCTAACCTTTACTCTGACCCTGATGTATGTGAGGTAAATTGATATTGAAATTCTTGAATCATTTTCTTCTCTCTTTCTTACACTTTTTTTCTAGATATGATTATTATTATCGATGTTGTCATTGTTGTTTTTATGGAAAAGGTGCTCATGGATGTGAACTCCCAGATTACTGGATATTAACAGATGTCTGTCTGTTGCTTCATGATAAAATCCTCTGTGTGAAGTTAAGCTTAGACATAAGTTACTGATGTGTTAGACCTTAGACGATGCATTTTACATTACATAGAAATGTTCTGTTGAATATAAAGGTGATTTTAACTGCAGATGGGGACAGAAACTAGAGTAAAATATCTAATATTACAGCCTCCTCATGCATATTACGCCTTAGTTAATGTTATATATCCTAAACCCTACCCTGAAACTACACAGTGGATGAGCGAACATACAATTTGGATGTATTAGACAATGCCAGAATGAGCTGAATGTGTGTCAGTGAGGAGGTAATGGCTTTCTGTTTGTTTAACAGAATAGAAAACACTAATTGGGACAAATACACACACACACACACACACACAGGCATTTTCACAGCCTTGCGTAACGTATCTGGAGAGATGAGAATGAATAAAGTTTTTGTTTCTCTCTCTCTGTTTTATTTCTCCTTTGCTGCCTCGAATCCGCACAAGCTAAACGCAAATGCTAAATAACTGGTGCTGCTTATGTTCAATGTTAAAAAATATTGCAATATTAAAGAATAGAGCTGCAAATGCAAAAGAGAAAAACTTTAAACAAGACAGCATACATTGTAGCTGCTTGAAGCATTGGCTATTAGTTTACCATAAAGGATGTACTTTTGCATTAAGAAAACTATTTAAAATCCCACTGGTGGGGTTAAAATATGGGGCAGGTGCTGTACTTTATCTGTTTGTTGAGCAGATGGTTTATGCTCAACAAACAATTGAATGTTTGGGTGCAGTGAGGGAAAATTTCACCCATTGTAAATTGTATTTTTTCATAAATTAATCCCAATATAAGAAATGTATTATTATTATTATTACTATTGTGTCTGAATTGTTGTAATCTGTAAAGTTCTATGCTCATTAAACTGGATTAGGTGCAATATAAAACTGTCTTCTGTCATTTCCCTTCCAAAATAATTTGTGCAAATTTGCAAATCTTTTTTATTGCTGTTTACGTTTTCAATCTTTGTAGTGGTTTATATAATTTAAATAATTGAATTATTACTTTACAGTTACAATATTATTAAGAAGCAATAATAATTTAACTATTTTTCAAAAATCTTAGGTCTGAGAGACATTTTTGACTGAAGCCCTATAAAAACATCAAAATGAATTTTAATTAAAAAACTGGAAACATGTTCATCATAGAAGATGTGTATTCAAGTGACTGTGTTAGCTGTATGTGTTTTTAATGTCAAGTCATTGATTCATATACTGTATGTTTACCATGGTTAAAAAAAATTCAATAACTCCAATGTCTGTGAGAGAGAGAGAGAGAGAGAGAGAGAGACTTTCTGCTCCTCCCTCTGTGCCTCCTATAAAAATATGGGGCTCGTGACCCCCGTTGCTCGGAGTAACCGGTGATCTTCAGGATGGCGACTCCTCTAACGGACCAGGAGAAGCGCAAGCAGATCAGCATCAGAGGGATCGTCGGTGTGGAGAATGTGGCAGAGCTGAAGAATGGCTTCAATCGCCACCTGCACTTCACGCTGGTCAAAGACAGGAACGTCGCGACGCCGCGCGATTATTATTTCGCGCTCGCGCAGACGGTGCGTGATCACCTGGTGGGCCGCTGGATCCGAACGCAGCAGTTCTACTATGAGGCCGACCCCAAGGTGTGTGTGGGGGGTATTTTAGAAAGAAGACAGGTGGTAACTTTTGATTGAAATTTTTAGCCACAGCTAAAAATAAATTATCGAAATGAAATGTAATTTGGAAAAGATTTGATTTGTATTACGTTAACAGTGTATCATTTTATTGCAATATAAGAATGACATTTTCACGTTAACATATTGATGATGGTTTTACCAGTACGAAAAAAAAGGTTGTTTTTTTTCACTTGTAATTAATATGGGATTAACAGGTTGTAGTGAAGCTGTCCGTCAGGTTAATTAAGGCAGGTGCTTAAATGTTGACTTAATGCATTACAAGTAAGTTTTATGGATTCAAATAATGTATTTGTTCCAGTTGTTTGTGATTATTACCAGGGTTCAGACTATCATGATAAACCTGGATATATAAGAGAATTTTTAAATGTACTAAAAACTAATAGCCTAATAATAATAATATTTTAGAGTAGGTAACTTATTGTGATTTCCAGTCTTGGAAAAGTTATGAAAATTCAATTCAATTTTTTTCTAGTTATGCATGGCTTAAGTAAGATCACAATTTTTTTCTGTGATGGAAAATAATTTGGCATAATTTGCTCCCAATGTACACTCCAAGAATGCTCTTTTTGATTTTTTAATTATTTATATTTCTGTGTGCTTCAGCGTGTATATTACTTGTCTCTGGAGTTCTACATGGGTAGGGCGCTCCAGAACACCATGATTAATCTGGGTCTGCAGAACGCCTGTGATGAGGCTATCTACCAGGTGAGAGAGGACTAAACACTTGTCCATCCATCTGTGCGTCTGGCTTTCTTTAAATCTCTCTTTTTCCTTTTAGCTGGGGTTGGATATGGAGGATCTGGAAGAGATGGAAGAAGATGCCGGATTAGGGAACGGAGGGCTGGGAAGATTAGCAGGTCTCTCTTTCTCTCTTGCTCTCTCTCACACATACACTATACAAGTAATTTACTGTATTAATTAGCTATATTTACTGTGTGTACACGATCCACAGCTTGTTTTCTCGACTCCATGGCGACTCTGGGTCTGGCTGCTTATGGATATGGGATCCGATATGAGTATGGAATCTTCAACCAGAAAATCAAAGATGGCTGGCAGGTGAATTCACCAAGATTTCCTTAATTTATTCATTAAAAAAGTTCTCATGTGCAAGCTTCTGATGTCCTAATACAGTTTATTATAGTAGTTTTGACCCATATAACAAAAATATATCTGTGGTGTATTTTTAAATATATTTCAGAATACCAAAAAATGGCAAAATGTATCACTAATAAAGATTTTAAAATAAATATATTTTAGATACGTTTAGTTTAGATACAAAAAGTGTCAAAATATATTGATAATATAGATTTAAAAATCTATTTAAATAAATAAACTTTTCTGTAGGTTTTAGTTACTTATAATTTATATATATTTTCAATCCGCTTATGATAAATTTATCTTTATTTTGCATTTCCACAAGATTCTGGGTACTTTACAGTTTGCGATATTTTGTAGGACAGTGTCTGCATAAAATCAATGTAAATGGGCCAGGAGTCCACTGCGTTTGTGGTCACTGGCCTGGTGCATGTGAGCTTGTCACAGAGCTGATAATACTGTACCAATACACAGTGATAATGGGACACAGGGACAGTGATAATGGTGTGTTTGTGCAGTGAAAATGCTCATTTTAAAAATTGCACACACTTGAACTTTAACCTGCCCTACATTTGAGTACTATGTCCTCCAGTGCAGACTGGCACTGGTCACCTCTTTCATCATCTCTGTATCATTGTCTGTTAGGTTGAGGAGGCGGATGATTGGTTGAGGTATGGTAACCCCTGGGAGAAAGCCCGTCCTGAGTTCATGCTGCCCGTGCATTTCTACGGCCGTGTGGAGGAAGAGGATGGGAAGGAGCCGAAATGGGTCGACACACAGGTATCAACACAGTTAAACAAATAAATACACACTTAAAGGATAGAGGTACCCTGGCCAGGTTAGTAAAGCATGTTTGTTGTGTAGGTGGTTCTTGCCATGCCGTACGACACGCCAATCCCTGGATACATGAACAACACTGTGAACACTATGCGCTTGTGGTCTGCACGTGCACCGAACGACTTCAACCTGCGAGACTGTGAGTCATTCACATAACAGAATACCAATCCATATTAACTGCAGACATTTATGTGTGATTTTATACAAGACAAACATTATTAAAATATCTTTTTACTAAAGTCAACTTCAAAATTAAAATGTACCCCATTTCCTGGTCTTAAATTGAACTAATTTAAATTACTATATTATATTACCAGTCAATTTAACCAGTACTTAACAATCTGGAATGAAATGAAATGAAATTAAAAATGACTATTAAATATTAAATATCAAATTAAATAAATATATTTAGTAACCTGAAATAAGTGCCACTGGAATTTATATGTAATAATTCAATGATGGATGTTTTGTTTTCTTTACACAGTTAATGTTGGTGATTATATTCAAGCAGTTTTGGACCGTAACTTAGCAGAAAACATTTCCCGAGTACTCTATCCAAATGACAATGTAAGTTTTTTTCACCTTTTTAGTCTGTGTGCTCAGGCAGATTGAGGTTTAAATGGCTTTTCTGCATTCAAACTGCATTAGTCTGCATTAATTATTGTGTGCAGAAAATTAGGTTTCAGTTATCCAATGTAAGTGCATCAGATGGTTAATCTCACATCTGATTTCACATGGGATTTTAGCCCAAACACACTCATTTGTAGTTTTTTGACACTGCGATTTGTGGGTGTTGTAGTTCTTTGAAGGAAAGGAGCTGCGGTTGAAGCAGGAATATTTTGTTGTGGCAGCGACTTTACAAGATGTGATTCGGCGCTTTAAGACCTCAAAGAGGAACTGCCCTGGACCGTTGTCATTTGATAGCTTCCCTGATAAGGTCTGTTTTCGCTAAACACATTTAGACTAAACATCTCACTTGACCCAAAACAAACATTCCACACTGTAATTCTGCAGGCACTTATCACCCACGCTAGTCACTACATTAGTGCTTTGCATTATGTTATGAACGTTTAAGTAATGTACTTGTGTGATTCTGCATGTGTGTTTGTCAGGTGGCCATCCAGCTGAATGATACTCATCCTGCTATGGCCATCCCTGAACTGATGAGGATATTTGTGGACATAGAGAAACTAGATTGGGACACAGTAAGATTTAAGAATAATTAATTCATTCATTCATCAATAATTAGATTTTGTCTAGGCAATATGATTACTGAAATGAGTTCTTCTGTGTGAGTATCTAGGCCTGGAATATCACTAAACAAACGTTTGCGTACACCAACCACACGGTTCTGCCTGAAGCTCTGGAGCGCTGGCCAGTCGAACTCATGGAGAAACTTTTACCCCGGCACCTGCAGATCATATACAGGATCAACCAAATACACCTGGATGTGAGTACACTTACACCCAGACTCAGGAAAACTGCATTTTCTTTATTATTTATGAGCCATTTTCCAGTTGAAGACAGCTCTTAAATAGAGGATTTGTCAGTTTAAATTTGTCCTCAAAGTAAACCCACATGCACACTTACATTTAGTGCAGACACCAAATTAATGTTTTTGTATGTATTTGTGTGTCTTTGTAGCATATAGCATCTCTGTTTCCAGATGATATGGATCGAATCCGCAGAATGTCTCTGATCGAGGAGGAAGGGGGAAAGAGAGTAAACATGGCTCATCTCTGCATTGTGGGCTCACACAAAGTCAATGGAGTTGCAGAGATTCACTCCGACATCATCAAAAGAGACGTGTAGGCCTCTCTATCTCACATGCATACAATCCTACTACATCCCACTGCTGATATTTTCTTAGTTGAATTTCAATTTGATCATTTAGATTCCACGACTTCAGTGAGCTGGAACCAGAGAAATTTCAGAATAAAACGAATGGCATCACACCACGACGCTGGCTGCTTCTCTGCAACCCAGGACTCGCTGATCTGATCGCAGAGGTCCAACACACACGTTTTTCTCTCGTTTTATAACACATTTTGCCAGTTGATGTTTTTTATGCGTTTCATTTGTGTGTGTTTGTAGGCTATCGGTGAAGAGTATGTGAAAGACCTGACTCAGCTGCAGAAGCTGAATGATCTGGTTGACAATGATGCTTTCATCCGAGATGTAGCCAAAGTCAAACAGGTTTCATATTAAATTTGTAGATCTTGGTAATCTACAAATTTTTCCTTAGCATTTTAATTTCAATTTTATTGATGTTTTATTGGTTGTCTTGTTTGCTTCTTTTCTGTTTTCTTTTCTCATTTAAATGTATGTTACATTGTTAAGCACTTTGGATAGCTTTGCTATGTTTAAATGTGCTATATAAATAAAATGTACATACTTACTTACTTACTAATATCTTTTTCTCTCCTCTTTATAAAGTTTTGAGGTTTTCCGTGGGCATTTCTGACTCAAATGAATGAAATTAGTCAAAAGATTTGTTCATTTTAATTCTAAGTAAGTTCAAGTTCAAGTTTTTTTGTGTGTGTAGGATAACAAGCTGAAGTTTGCGCAATATTTAGAGAAGGTGTACAAGGTGGACATAAATCCCGCATCCATGTTTGATGTCCATGTGAAAAGAATCCATGAATACAAACGACAGCTGCTCAACTGCCTCCACGTCATCACCATGTACAACCGTATGTACAGGAAACAAACACACACTCACACATATTGATTAATCTGTCATTTTTATATGTTTTTCAAAATACTTTTCCCTTTGTAGAGACTCCTTTAAGTAAACAATGACAATTCTGTTATCACTGATTTATCTTTGACTTTCTTTCTTCTGTGCAACACAAAATAAGATGCTGAAGAATGTTCTAACTGTTTCACACACAGGCATCAAAAGGAGCCCCATTAAACCATTCATACCACGGACTGTGATTATCGGTGGAAAGGTAAAACAAACAACCTTTCTCAAACACACTCACATGCACCGATTTGCAATATGTACATGTTCAAAAGGTTTGGGGTCAGTTAGATGTTTTAATGTTGTGGAAGCAGTCTCTTTTACTCACCAAGGCTGCATTTCTTTGATCCAAATATTACAATTTAACATAAGCATTTTATATTTTAATATACTTTAAAATGTAATTTCTCATTGTGATGACAAATTTTCAGCGTGACATGATCCTTTAGAAATCATTCTCATATGCTAATTTGGTGCTGAAAAAGTATTTCTCATTATTATCAGTATTGTGCTACTTAATATTTTTGTGGAAACTGTGATACATTTTTTTTCAAGATTCTTTGATAAATAGAAAGAATCTAAAGAACAGCAATAGAAATCTTTGTCTAGCATTATAAATGCTTATACTGCAACTTTTGATAAATTTAATGCATTCCTGCTGAACAAAAGTATTAATTTCTTTCAAAATAAAAAATATTACTAACCTCAACCTTTGAATGCTAGTGTATGCTTTACTACGTATGTTTATGCAGGCTGCTCCTGGATATCACATGGCAAAGATGATCATTAAGTTGATCACCTCCGTCGCTGATGCTGTGAATAATGATCCTGTGATCGGCCGTAAACTGAAGGTCGTTTACCTGGAGAACTACAGAGTGTCACTTGCAGAGAAAGGTGACATACACACTCACAACGAATATGAGATTGTTTGTATATTGATGGATAAATTTATGATTATCTGTGTTTTATGTGCAGTGATTCCAGCTACAGACCTGTCAGAGCAGATCTCCACTGCAGGTACAGAGGCTTCTGGAACGGGAAACATGAAGTTCATGCTGAACGGGGCGCTGACCATTGGCACTATGGATGGTGCCAACGTGGAGATGGCAGAAGAAGCCGGAGAAGAAAACCTCTTCATCTTTGGCATGAGGGTGGAAGATGTGGCAAAGATGGATAAAGAAGGGTAGGGAGTGAGACGAAGAGATTAAATACATGGAAATGGATGCCGAGTAAATGTCATGCTATCTTTGAATACATTAACCATTCCTTTGTGTGTGTGTGTGTGTGTGTGCAGCTATGATGCATTACAATATTATGAGAGTCTTCCGGAGCTGAAACAAGCCATAAATCAGATCAAAAGTGGCTATTTTTCACCGAAACAGCCTGAGATGTTCAGTGATATCATCAACATGCTGTTCCATCATGATCGGTAAAACACAATTACAGTTTCTTTCTCAAATTCTTACCCTGCAAACTCTCTCACGCTCTCTAAAACTGTCCCCCCAGGTTTAAAGTTTTCGCAGACTATGAGTCTTACGTCGAGTGTCAAGAGAGAGTCAGCACTCTGTATAAGGTGAACATTATCAAACAAACCCATTTTGCCTAAAAAAACACGTCAGAGATTCAGATTCCTTTATCCTGCTTCATGTAGAATTAAAACCTTTGCCAAACTTTTGTTCAACCAGAGATTCAGACCATATCGAACTGGCCAGGTCACATGATTTTAGCAAACAAGTTTTATAATGTAGGTTCAGTTCTGATTAATTTAATGTAATGTAATAAACATGCATGTATAATAAAATATAGACAGTGATAGTTTATTCTGCTAAATGGTCTAATTAGCCAAGTCCTACATAAAAACACAAATTAATAAACAAACACATAAATATGAAAATGATTCATATTTAGTGATTAGTAGATTATATTTAATAGATTACACTTTCATAATAACTTGCGTAATTGGTTTGTAAAATGTGCCTGTATGCTTGTTTGTAACTGAATCATTTTGAGAATTAATTCAGTTGATTCAGCGTTTCGAAAAACTTTGTTTCTCCCATCACTACTTTTCATTTTATTTGAGTGACATTCAGTGACACATCATTACACATTTACTGACTCAGTTTGTTCATTTTCAACTCCAAGTGATTTTGTCTGTGAAACACAAAAGTTGAAATTTAGGAATCTTGTGATTTAAGAAGATGTGAGACTTAAGAATGATTACACAATTATTTTCTATATAGCAACAGTTCAAAGTGACCATGGCTGTCAAGTTCCAAAAAATTAAAAAGAGACACTAAAAGTGCAATTAATATAGTTCATGTTGCTCTGTGTTGGACAGGATCAGAGAGAGTGGACTCGGGTGGTAATAAAGAACATCGCAGCATCTGGAAAGTTCTCCAGTGACCGCACCATTAAAGAGTACGCTACTGAGATCTGGGGAGTGGAGCCCACTGACCTGAAGATTCCTCCACCCAGCGAACCCCGTGAAGCTCTGGAGGAAACCGCTCGCGCCCTGCGCAAGAACTGAACACGTCAGCACAGTGTCAGAGGATCATGAGAAGATTTGTTGCACTAATTAATAGAATTACATAACTTAGTAAGAATTCAGTTTTAATTTTCAGTTTTTTCTAAAGGAGTGCCTTGTACAAGCAAAAAGCTCAAATAAACCTCAACATGAGTTCAACATTGAGTCAGTTATAAGTCAATATAATGATTTTATGGAAAATGTACAAGAAAAATGAGGAAATTGTATAAAAAAGAAGAGTGGATGAAAGGCAGAGGACAAAGAGTTTCAAGGGTCAACGTATTGACATTCTGCTCTTTTATAGTACAAAAGAAAATGAAATAGATTTACCAGAGCAAGGGCTTGCAACAACAAAGTTGTGGGTTCAATTCCAAAGAAACACAATGCTAAACGAAACATGCACTACATGCACACACTGTAAGCATCTAGCAATTAAATGAATGTAAATATACACTATTGTTCAAAAGGAGATTTTTTTATTTGAAAGAAAATAATACTTTTATTGATAACTAATTGATTAAAATATAAAGTCGACTGTCAATTTGATCAATTTAATTAAATCCTTACTTGCTACTAATATAAAAACAGTTGCTTTGAACTGTCTATTCATGAGAGAATGCTGAAAAAGTATCACAGTTTACACAAAAATAATAAGAGATACTAATAAAATAGACATAAATGTTGATCGTTTTCAGCTGTGAGATTAAGAAATTGTTTTTGAGCTTTACTATCACAAAAGACATTTTGGAATATATTACAATAGAAAACAGTTATTTTAATAAGCTTTACTGTATTTTTATCAAATAAAAGCAGCTGTGGTGAGCATAAATGACGAAGCTGAAGATGTGTGTAGTTCCATCGCTGTCCTGTCGGAGGCGCTGTTGCGCGCTGTGTTTCTGCTCGTCTCCTCCTCTTCCTCCTGCAGGGCCTTTCAAAATCTCCCTGACCGCCCCATTATAACAGACAATGTAGCACACTGACCCGAGCACTCAGCTCACATTCACAGCTTCAAACTAATGGACTTATAGCCGAATAACGGAGAGACCGCCGGGTAAGTTATGTTCTGATGGGTTTAACTTTGACTTTATCACGCACAAATCTCACTCATAAATAGATTCATGCATCATGCATTCATGTGTCCTGCATATGGTTTGAGTTTGTGCCGTGATTTGATTTGGCGATTCATTTGTGACTGCAATATTGAAGTCCAGAACTTTGTTTCTTGACTTGTCTTTCACCACAAAGCATCTTAGATAAACCAAGTGAAAAGGAAGTGTCAGGGATCTTAGTATGGGTGTGTATTTGGTGTGTTTGTGTGTTTAATGTTGCTGTGTGTATGTGTTGCTAAGAGTCTGTGTTATGGACTGAGATTGCAGAACTGTAGACATGTGAGATTAGGGAAGTAGTTTTGGTTTTCAACAGGTTGTGGCACTGTTTCTATAATGACTTTAAATGTTTAAAAGCCATGCAAAACTAAGTGGAAGCAGAGTTAGACACCACAGTGATGGAATGAGCCTTCTGTCTGCAGCTGAATCAAACCATCTGTTCATTTAAATGACTCTGATGATCAGTCTGCTATGTGTCTGTCATTGTCCTCCTTTGTGTCTGTGTCTGCTGGACACTTGTGTGATGCTGAAATCTCTATGATTGCTGATTAGTAGCGGATTGTTGAAATGCTGATCATTTTTTCAGTTTATTAAGTGAATTATTACAAAGATATTTCTCAGATTTTTCTTATTCTATTCTAGCTCTATATGGGACCTGTTGCCATAAGATTTTATAACAGAGCGTCAATAGGTGCTGCTCGATCGTTGCCAACAATGCAGACTTTGACACATGCAATATTGTAACAACTGGCTGTTGTTCTGTAGAACGTGGGGCTAGCCGGAGCTAAGTTTGGCCGCTCCACTATTACTGACTAATTACTAGCAGGAAATGCGAGCACTCGTGTCCCATACACCGCACGACTTTGAGTGTCTCTGTCGTCCAAAGCAGTGGCAAAACAAACCAGCAGGAGGCAGTAATGTCTTCATTACACATTTATTCTGAACACATAATTAGAACTTTTACAATCAAGCCCATATTGCCAAGTCCCTCCCCTACACATCTCTCTCTGTGACGGTAACAGCACACTCTTTACATAACAGGGCAGTAAATGAACCAAACCCACCCGAACTGACTTGAACATAAACACACATAACATTGCTGACGCAAAAACCCAACCATCTTACTTAAATAACGCATAAATCAACTCTAAACAAATACCCATAATGCACCTGGCTGCTAGCGCTGATTGCCAGGTCATTACATAACCCCCTCCACAAGAGGGTTAGTGTCCCCACAACCCTAATCTCCCACAACAAAATCCAGCAAATGTCCTGGCCGGCGTCGAACACGCTTCGGCCTCCCTGATGTTCCACTCCCAGCGCCAGGCTCAGTCTGGAGTCCGTCATTGTCCATCTCGGCACTGGGAGTGGATGGTGGGGAGCCGCCCAGGCTTCCACCAGTCTCTTGCTCTGGGGCCAGTGGGTGGTACGGTGCCAACCGGTCCTTATGAAGCACCACCCGTCTACCCCGTCCAGGCATTCGGACCCGGAAGACCACCTCTGAAATTTGGTCCAGAATCTCCCCAGGTCCCTGCCAATGATGAGTCAGTTTGGGTGACAGCCCCCGCTTCCTTTGGGGGCAGAACACCCACACTCTGTCCCCTGGCCCAAGGGTAGGCCCGTGGGCACGGGCGTCATACGCCCGCTTCTGGCGGGCTCCAGCGTCCTCTAGAGCCTCCCTGGCCAGTTGATGAACGGTGCTCAGACGCTCCTTCAATCGCCTGAAATAGTCCAGTTCTGGCCCACCGGCAATCTCTGGCTCGGGGGGCGACCCGAACACCAAGTCCACCGGCGTGCGGAGCTCCCTGCCAAACATCAGCGCCGCCGGTGTGCACTGACTCGACTCCTGCACTGCTGTCCTATACGCCCACAGGACCAGGGGCAGATGCTGGTCCCAGTCTCTCTGATGCTGACTGGTCAAAATGGCAAGTTGGGTCGCCAGTGTGCGGTTGAACCGCTCAACCAGTCCATCGCTTTGCGGATGGAGGGGAGTGGTTCTTGTCTTCTTCACCCCCAACCGCTGGCACACCTCACTGAACAATCGGCTCTCAAAGTTCCGCCCCTGGTCACTATGAAGTTCGTCCGGCACCCCGAACCGGGCGAACATCTCATCCACTAGTCGCTGCGCCGATGTGTAAGCACTCTGATCCGGCACCGCATACGCCTCTGGCCACTTTGTAAAGTAGTCCATGGCGACCAGGACAAAGCGGTTGCCGGCCTCTGTGATGGGGAACGGACCCAAGATGTCCACCCCGATCCTCTCCATGGGCGCCCCGACTAGGTACTGCTGCAACGGCGCATGAGAGCGTCGGCTGGGTCCTTTCTGTGCTGTGCAGACATCGCAGCAGTGAACGTGCAGCTCTGCATCCTGCCGACACCCCGGCCAGTAGAATCGCTGCCGCAGCCGCCGCACTGTCTTAGAGTTCCCGAAATGGCCGGCTCCAGCTGCCCCATGAACCCAACGGAGGACCAACGGCCGCAGAGTGTGGGGAACCAGGAGTTGCAGACGGTCGATTCCCCGCCCAGGTGCCTGCCACCGCCTGTAGATCACACCATCGTGGAGCTCCAGGCTGCCCCACTGAGAATGAAGCGACTTGATCTCGGGACCCTGGGAGGACACGGCTGGCCAGTCTGGACGTGTTCGGGCCTCCAGCCAACCCCTCACCTTTACCAGCACTCGGTCATTCGCCTGCTGTTGCCTCAGCTGCTCGGTGGTGAACGGTTCCCCATCTCCACCACTGTCACCCGGCCCTACTGCCGCCGACGATGGCCCCAGACCTCTTTCTTCCTGACGACCACAGTATCGACACTCATCAGCGAGGCATGGGCGTCTGGAGAGGGCGTCAGCATTGGCATGCTGTCGCCCTGGTCGGTGCTGAACCTCAAAGTCATACTCTTGGAGGATCTCCAGCCACCTTGCCACCTGACCCTCTGGCTGGCGGAAGTTCAGCATCCAGGTGAGGCTAGCGTGGTCGGTCCTCAGTGTGAACCTGGTGCCCAGGAGGTAGGGCCTGAAATGACGGACTGCCAGGATCACCGCTAGCAACTCCCGCCGGGTGACACAGTAATTTCTTTCTGGGCGACTGAGGCTGCAGCTATAGTAGGCCACCACTTGCTCCCCAGACTCCCCCCTCTGGCTGAGTACAGCCCCGACCCCCACGTTACTAGCGTCAGTGTCCACAAGGAAAGGTTTGTTGGGATCAGGGTAGGCCAGGACAGGAGCGTCGATGAGAGCGGCTTTTAGCTGCCTGAAAGCTGCCGCACAGTCCTCAGACCACCCAAACCGCCGGCCCTTGTTTGTCAGCTGATGTAAGGGGCTGGCGATGGTTGCAAAGTCTCTGACGAACCTCCTATAATAGGAGGCCAGGCCCAGGAAGCTCCGTAGCTCAGAGATGTTGGTTGGTGGGGGCCAATCCCTCACCGCAGCCACCTTTGTTGGGTCGGTGGCCACCCCGCTCTCGCTAACCACGTGCCCCAGGAACTGCGTCTGGCGGGTGAGCAGGTTACACTTGGCCGGGTTCAACCGCAACCCGGCACTACGGATGGCTGTCAGGACCTCCCATAAGTTGTGGACAGCCTGGTCAAAGTCTCTGGCATGGACCAACAGATCGTCCAAGTAGACCACACAGCGAGTGCGGGGAATGTCTTTAAGGACACGCTCCATCAGCCTTTCAAAAGTGGCTGGGGCGTTACACAGTCCAAAGGGCATCACCCTAAACTGCCACAGTCCTTGCCCTATGGTAAACGCAGTTTTGGGCCGGGCCTCTGACGCCAGCTCTACTTGCCAATACCCGCTGCGCAAGTCCAAAGAGCTGAACCAACAGGATCCAGCAACATAATCCAATGCATCATCAATGCGCGGCAGCGGGTATGAGTCCTTGCGGGTGACCGCATTCAGTCGTCGAAAGTCCACGCAGGGGCGCCACCCCCCCGTTTTCTTCCGCACCATGACCATGGGTGCGGCCCAGGGACTGTCCGAGGGCTCAATAATGCTGTTAGCTGCCATATCTCGGATCATTTCTTCGGCAGCCTGGCGCTTAGCGAGAGGCAGTCGGTGGGGGCGCAAGCGAATGGGGGCCGCGGGGCCAGTGTCAATGTGATGCTGCACCAGAGCTGTCCTGGTACAGTCCTCCTCTCGGGCTGCAAAAATGTCCACAAATTCTCTCAATAGGTGTTGCAGCTGCTCCTGCTGCGACGTGCTTAGATGCTCACCGCTTCGCCGCCCCAACTCCTCAACAGCAACAACAGTCTCAGGTGATGGGGGGGCGGATGGAGTGTGTGGTGATAACGGCTGGGGTGTGCTGGTCTGAGCTACAATGCTCCCCCAGGGCTCCCCCTGAGTCTCTGCAGCTCTTGTGCGGCGGCTGGGGGCTGGAGCCGGCGAGCACTGATGTCTGGACGGCGGCTGTGGGGCGGCAGCCTCTCCATGGCGGCTCCGGCCCAACCGGAGCGGCACGGTCTCGTTACCGAGGCAGAGGGCAGCCCCTGGCACGTCGACACGTGCTCCCCAGTGGGCCAACAAGTCCAGGCCAACAATGCACTCATCTCTGATGTCGGCAAGCCAGAACTCGTGGCGCGTCTGGCTCGTCCCCACCACCACAGACAACAGCTTCTTCCCAGGCATTACTGTCCTTTCACCCGTGACGGTGAGTAGTTCGGTATTGGTGGGGGTCCAGTCCTCTGGAAGGGGACCGGCCGTTCCTGACAACAGTCCTTTTCGTAGCAAGCAAATGGTGGACCCCGTATCCACCAGGGCGCTGCAGGGCTGCCCGTCAACCACACAGTCCAGGTACAGTCCTCTGGTAATCCCGCAGCGCCCCACAGTAGGGCAGTCATTGTGGAGGGGTGCCATAGAACGGGGTGAGGGTCCCCTCACTGCCTCACTCCAAGGTCGTTTCCCGGGGGTGACATTGCCCGGGGCCGGGGGCTCGGGGCAGGGCAGTCCCTGGCGAAGTGCCCCGGTTCTCCGCAGCGGAAGCAGCGGTCTAGTCTGGACCTCCGTCGGGGGGTCACCGCTGGTTGGACCCAGCTGACCTCCTCCTCAGACTGGACCCCTTCCACCTCTCGTTCGGCTGCTCTCGTTAGCTGGCGTTGGAGCGGAGCTTGACTTGTCATCGGCCCAGCCTGTAGCACCTCCTCGGCTCGCTCAGCCTCTCTCAGCGCCTCACTCAGATCTCGGGGTGACAACAGGCGGACATGCTGGCGGAGCCGCTCAGGTGTAAGGCCCCGCAGGAAAGCGTGGAGGCTCAGCTCTTCCCTCGCTGTGGCCGGAAAGGTAGGGTAGCCCCTCCGGGCATAGACCCGGATGTCAGCGGCGAATGTGCCCACACTCTCTCCTTCACGTCGACGTCGGTTTGTCAGCTCCTCCCTGCTCTGCTCTGCGGAGGTTCTCTGCCCGAAGCGGCGGTTGAGAGCAGCGGTGAGGGCCTGGAGATCACGCTGCTCTTCAGGGGACAGATCGATGAGGACCTGAAGCGCGGGACCCTCCAAGGCGAGGGCTAAGTGAGTCGCTGTCTCCTCGCGGCTCCATCCATCGTGGAGAGCAGCCAGGTCGACCTGTGCCAGGTAAGGCTCCAGGGGTGTCAACCCGCTGTATCGTGGCAGCTTGGCAGGTGATCGTATGAGGATGCCTGGGCGGCCATTGATTTGTAGTGTCGGTGTGACGGCCGGTGGTTCGTTCCGCCCCTGACCAGGAGCGCGGTACATTGTCCGGGGAACACTGGCGCCGTCAGGTTGGTGCGGAGCCCTGCTCCTCCGCGTCGTCTCACTTGTCAGGCGCTCTAACATGATGCTGTTGTCTCGGATGGCACGCTCTAATTCGCCTATACTTTGCTCCATATTGGCGTCTTCTAAACAGCCCAAATCCCACTTCTGACACCACTGTAACAACTGGCTGTTGTTCTGTAGAACGTGGGGCTAGCCGGAGCTAAGTTTGGCCGCTCCACTATTACTGACTAATTACTAGCAGGAAATGCGAGCACTCGTGTCCCATACACCGCACGACTTTGAGTGTCTCTGTCGTCCAAAGCAGTGGCAAAACAAACCAGCAGGAGGCAGTAATGTCTTCATTACACATTTATTCTGAACACATAATTAGAACTTTTACAATCAAGCCCATATTGCCAAGTCCCTCCCCTACACATCTCTCTCTGTGACGGTAACAGCACACTCTTTACATAACAGGGCAGTAAATGAACCAAACCCACCCGAACTGACTTGAACATAAACACACATAACATTGCTGACGCAAAAACCCAACCATCTTACTTAAATAACGCATAAATCAACTCTAAACAAATACCCATAATGCACCTGGCTGCTAGCGCTGATTGCCAGGTCATTACAATATGATATTGTGTAGTAAAATTATTTTGGAAAATAAAAAATGTATTCTGGCAATACATTTGTTGTATTGTGCTTTCTTGTGTGTTATTTACATAGTAAACGGTTCCCATGATCATAGAAAACCTGCACATATGTGACCCTGGACCACAAAACCAATCATAAGTCGCACGAGTATATTTGTAGCAATAGTATGGGTCGAAATTATCTTTTTTTTTTTTCTTCTTCTTTTTTTGTTATGCCAAAAATCATTAGGATATTAAGTAAAGATTATGTTCCATGAATATATTTTGTAAATTTCCTACTGTAAACATCCAAACTTTATTTTTGATTAGTAATATGCATTGCTAAGAACTTCATTTGGACAACTTTAAAGGCGATTTTTCTCAATATTTTGAGTTTTTTTGAACCCTCAGATTCCAGATTTTCAAATAGTTGTATCTCGGCCAAATATTGTCCCAACAAACCATACATCAATGGAAAGCTTATTTATACAATTTTAGATGCTGTATAAATAAAATCAATTTCATTTCAGTTTCAAAATGGACCCTTATGGCTGGTTTTGTGGTCCAGGGTCACATATAAGGTTAAAATTGTGATTTGCAAATGTGGAAATATCATAATTTACAGTGATGCATGTGGCATATGAAATTAATACAGTAATAAGGTTAGGCTCATTTTAATTAATTAGTCAAATACAAAGATGTCTGTTAAAAAATGTTCAGTCCAAAGTTATTTCTATGTAAAGAAAAAAAAAAGCCAATCTCAATTATAAAACACAAAATTAATTATGAATAAAAATGTAATTAATACAAAAAGAGAAAAATGAGTATCCAGTTATCACAAATGAATGGAAAAGTGAAATAAATATGTTGGTTAAAGGGTTTGGTTACCTGTTTATAGCTAATTTTGTATTTTAAAAATGGTCTGATTATTGATTATTGATGTGATTTAATAGTATTAGGCATATATGTATGACCCTGCCTGTACATTTTTTATGGTTAGAAACAAAATGTCCCTCAAAATCAATTTCACATATTACCTCGTCCAAATATCTGAGTGACTCTGAATCTGTTCTTCCTGAGTAGAGGGACACCTGGTCACTCTCAGGCGTCCTTGTAAGGGGCCGGTGATGTCATTGACAAGGAGCAGATGGCCACCAAACCCCTCCCCTTTTGTGTGTGTATATGTGTGTTTGTGAGAGAGAGAGCGTGTGCACCATACACTGAAGAATAATAAATGAATACACACACTTATATGCTTGTAAGACTTTCAGAGGGGTCAGGGCTCCTTGGGACAAAAGACACCTGCAGCCGAGTGTGTTTGATTGTGTTCATCTCAGATGTTATAACTCGTGTGTCCTGACGTTGGCCTCTCATCTGTGCTCTGCTCTGCATTTAGCCCACAGATCTCATCTCTTCCTGAGCGGAGGGATTGTGTGTGTCAGAAATAGTGCTGTAGGTCTCTCCATTTTTGTGGCTCAAGCTTTGTTCCATCTTGAACCTTATATACTCTTAATAGCCATGAGCACAAATCCTAAGCTCAAGGAAATGATGTAAGTCTTAAAAGTAATAGAAACTGAGTCATAAAATATGTCTTTGATTTAGATATTGGTTGTGTTTGCCTTGATTAAAACAAGCATAACAATGTATGTCCATGGACTGTTTTATTGGAGATGTTTGTACATTAACAAGTATTAGGAATGTCCCTAATAAACTGATAATTATTTTATTATGTTGCGGCTGATAATTGACAAATGATATATGAAAGATTATTAAAATACACGTATTACTTACACATAAATAAATTGCATAAAAATATTAAAAAGCAAAATGTTTTTTTTTTTTTAATGCTGCAAGTAAATTTTGGCATCTACTTTATAATGTTTAGTATGAACAAAAAGATTAATAATTTTTTTAAAGATTACATTTAACAGTGTTAAATTACTAGTGTCTTTAAAAATCAGTTGATAATGTTTGTTAAAAAGTATAAAATTATCTATTTTATTATTATAAATTACTTATAATATCTAATAATCTAAATATAAAAACAGGAGAAATGGGCATGCATAATTAAACACTGATGCATTTTAAAAATCTGTAATATTGGCCAATAACTTGTACTGTACAGATATGTTGTGCATCCCTAATAAACATAATACTATACATGTATTATTTAAAAAAAAAATGGTACCTCTTATAAAAATGGAAATATGCCCAGAGATGTAAAAGATATCTATATACTCCTTATACAACTGAAAAAGTGATGGACATCCATTAGTTAACTGTGGGAATGTTGTTCTGCTGTTATGAAAGCTGTAGTCCTTTAATGGCTGACAGCCAATACAGCCTCCTTGGTAAAAGTGACCGGTGTGTGTGAGTGTGTCAAGCATTTGCGCTCGAGCTCGTTGTTGCTCTTGTCCATTTTTTTTTTTGTCGCTCACTCTGGTTGTTGATGGCTCTTTCTGCATCCTTGTGTTTTGAACAGGAATATGTTGGAGTTATTGTGAGTGTGGAGGTGAACTATCTGCCTGAGTAAGCTGAAAGTCAGTGAACGGGATGTGTAACTCTGTCTGTGTCTCTGTAGGAAGGGCTGATGGATGGAGCGAGGGACCAGTATGAGGAACGATTGAAAGAGGTGTTTGAGAGTTTTGATGGCAGTGGTTTGGGCTCTCTGAGTCCTGAAGAGCTGACCGATCTCGGCCGGGCCCTTCAGCTGGAGGAGAACACCCTGAACACACTCTTACGCACACTGTTGGAGGACCAGATCCATGCACGGGTGAGAGATCACATGTGTTATTTAAATATTAATTTATTTTAGTGACACTTTCTGTTTTTATTTTAGTCTTTATTTTTATCTTTTTATGAGTGTGTGTGTGTGTTAATTATAATGCTGAGGCATTAAATACTGTTAATGGACAGGAGAATTTGAGTGTGGTTTACATTTCAGAAACTTTGCATTTTGTTCAAAACCCAAACCAAACAACCTTTTAAAGCATCTATAACTAGAAACTGTATAGTCTTGATAGACACTGATAAAAAGAGGAGTGATTAATTGCTACTGTTTTGATCTTTCAGGTTGATTTTGAACAGTTTAAGGATGCGCTGATCCTTGTGTTATCAAGCACAAGCACAAATGATCCAGAAGAAAGTCTTGAACGACCAGGTAACATCCTCATAAGATCTCGCCTGGTAACCAAAATGTTTTAGATTTAAACCATATAATGAACGGACATCATTAAGATATATATCTAGATCTAGATCTTTTGGATATAGCTGTTTATTATTCGATCTGCTTGATTTATGACTAATGTGTGTGTGTGTGTGTGTTTACTATAATTGACATTGGACACACAAATTTTAATGCAGGTTGTAATCAAATGGTTCTGCTCAGCATTTAGAAATCATGATGTAATAGAGAATGTATTAAAAACCAGACAGCCTGAGCTGAGGGAGGATGTAAGGTTAAATCTGGATTAAGGAGGATTATTCTGAGAACAGTGAGAGTGTAAATTAAGTCTATTCTATCTTAAAACAAGCTCTTCTCTAATTATGACATCTCACAGTTAATGATAGTAGCCAGGGCATTGCTATGCGGTTGCTACAAGTGTTTGCCTAATTATAAGCAATAGAAATAGTGATGGTTGCCTTAGCAAACATTATTTCTTCATGAATCATTTCTGCTTAACACCTGGTAGACAGCATTTATACACACAGTGTATGTGTTACCCTGGGCCTCAAACAGAACTGGGCATTCATCGTTCATTCATGCTCTCAATTGAATTTCAATCACAGGTTTCTAAGGTGAACGATAAACAAATGGTTCACAGATTTTGTTTCTAAAAATGAAACATTGACTGTTGCTAATATATCATGAATGATCCGGTAATGAATACTGCAGACTTTATGGTATAGTTTGATTAAACTCTATGCTGCCCATAAACACTAGTCTTCAAACGTTTGATGTCAGTAAGATTACAAAATATATACTTTAAACCAGGAAGGATGCATTAAATTGATCAAAAGTGACAGTAAATTCATAATGTTACAAAAGGTTTCTATTTCAAACAAATTCTGTTCTTTTGAACTTCAATTTGTCAGCGTATCCTGAAAAAGGTACCATGGTTTTCACAAATATTTCTTATTATTATCAATGTTTAAAACAGTTTTGCTGCTTAATATGTTTCAGGATATTAGAATGATTTATGAAGTATAATGTCACACTGAAGACTGGAGTTTGCCATCACAGGAAAAAAAAAATTACTTTTTAAAATATTTGTAATATTTCACAGTATTATTGTTTTGTGTTATTTTTGACCAAACAAATGCAGCCTTGGTGAGCAAAAAAAAAAGTTTAAAAAAATCCTACCAACCCCAAACCTTTGAACAGTCATATAATTTTTTTGTTTCAGGATATTTTCTGTGTGTCTTCAATTATTTAAGAAGTTATTTTATATATATTAATTTATTTTATATATATTATATTTTATTTACAGATATGTGGTCATTAGACATCCCTTGAGCAGAATTTGTGAGAGTGTAGCTAGTATTTTGAAAGCGTTGAGCTCTTGTTAGATGTTACTGTGGAGGAATGCATTTATTTTTGTATAAATGTTGTAAGAGTTATTTATCTCTCCCGTAGATTCCCCAGAAGTCCAGCCACGTTTTGTAAAGGGCAGTAAGCGCTATGGCCGCCGCTCTGCTCCGGAGTTTATTCACACACACACTGATTCACACACCCAGGCCGAAGATGAGGAGGAGAATGATGAAGATGCTCAAGAGAGCGACGAAAGGACTGTACCCAGGAAACGTGAGGTAACAAACGCTCACATGAATAACAGTGAAGCGTAAAGGTTAAGCCACATTCTTCTCATTTAGAATCATCCATATCTGAATCCACAGATAATGCTGAAGGTTAAAGTTGCGATTTCTCCTTCAGAAACAATCCAAATTATTCAGCCGCAGCTAGCTCCAAAAGAGTGTGTGTGTGTGTGTGTGTCTCTTTGCCCTCTGCTCTGACAGCAGTTAATGAGATTTCATAATCTCAGAAGAGACGCCCCACTTTAAAGCAAAATATCAAGCATTGACGTCTCGCGTTGAATTATCAAATTCATGCTGGCTTGTATTTGTGAGCTTTTTTGTGTGTACCACGCTTTCCAGCAGGTACACATTAACGCACACTGCTGCACAGAGCTCTCTCTGATAGTCCGGTGTGTGAACAATCCTCCGGTTCTACAACAGCAGATGTGCTGAGGGGGGGGTTCTATTGACGAACAATGACCCTTCCCCACCCCCTGAATTCCAATGCATGTATTTTCCATCTGCTCCCTGCACCCCCAGACATTTACTCTGTCTATATTTGAACACACACACACACACACACACAATGAACTTGAACAAACAATATGGAAGCAGTTGATTGAATGGCTTTTTAGTTTCACAACCTGTGGCTAATTCTGCATAATTAATATTTTAATGTATATTTTTTTACTTTTAGTTTTTAATTTGGTTAGCTATTATTATTTTTGTTATTATCATACATTTAACTCTGAAAGATTTATTTTTTTTAGTCGTTTATGCTTACCAACGCAGCATTTATTTGATCAAAAGTACAGTAAAGAGAGAGAGAATTTTAGAAGAACTTTTCTGTTTTAAGATATTTTGAATGTAATTTGGCAAAGCTGAATTTTCAGCAATTTAGTAACATTATCCTTCATAATTCATTCTAATATGCTGATACAAAATCAATAAACATTTCTAATGGCTATTAATATTGAGAACAGTCATGCTGCTTAATATTTTTCAGGAAAGTGTGCTACCTTTTTTTTTTTTTAATTTTTTTTTTTTTAAGCATTGATTGGAAAATAGCAGCTTTTGGAATGTTGTTAGTGTCACTTTTCATCAATTAAATGCATCCTTTATGAAAAAGCATTCATTTCATTAAAAAGAAATAATAATGAAATCTTTCCACAAATTTTTGAGCCATAGTCCTATGTATTAAACCTTGAGTAGATTATAAAATACAGGCAATTGTTTTGATATTAATTAATTGACAGTTAATAATCCTAAACAATTACATTATTTATAATAAACAATCGTTCAATCCACAATTTAATCATTAACATATCTTGTTAAAATTGTAATAGCTTAAGATAGAGCTTAAGTTTACCTCTTTATTGAGATCATCTGCTTTTTTTATTGTTGCTCAGTACTGCCCCTCCTGGGGGTGTGATTATCAGTGTTTTTCATCTGTGCATTTTATTTTTTACAGCGCTGGAATGCTGACATAAGCATTTCTGAAGAGTTTGAGGCAGAAGGTGAGTTTAAATACTCTTAAAAAATAAATAAATAAACAAAAATCTTCCCTTATGCAAGACATTTACACTGGATTGTGTGCAGGCCAGCTGCACCTCTGGAACCCAGATGAACCCAGCACACCACGTGGCAATGCATTGCCACTTTGTGACATGGAGGAGCGTTTGCATAACGCTTGCCATCAGCTCTCTCTACCCATAAATGGCACAGCCACCCTGCAACAGCTACACACACTCTGCCAGCACATAGGCATTGAGGTATTTTCCACGACGAACAACCTGAGATGCATTAAGTGGTTAAGTAGATCATGTTAACACAGCTCCTGTGTGTGTTTGAATGTTCCCAGATGGGTGAGGATCTGTTGCAGTGTGGTGATGAAAGCGCAATAGATGTGCAGGAGTTCATCTCATGCATAATAAACCACAGCAAACCACCCACACCGTCAGCATCTACACCCTACAGACAATTAAAGAGACTCCATTCCACCCAGGTAGTACACAATAATAGGCTATGTGCAAAACAGGCCCAAATAGAAGTGTTAAACCTCTTCTCTCCATCCTTCTATTTATTCAAAGTTTGATGAGTCGGGTCGAAGGATCTCATGTGCTTTGAGCAGTACAATCGGTCTGCAGGTGTTTTCGGATTTGGATGATGGATCGGGACACGCTCCTGTGGAAACACTGCTTTACAGGTGGATGGACGAGGGAGTGGACAATAGCTCTGAGATCTTACAGGTAACACACAGACTGAGTGTCTACACAACTCTGTATTTCAACTGGGATATTTGTAATAAGCTTTTATGTGTGTGTCTGTCTGTAGGCTCTGGATTTTAATCTGGAAGGTAAAGTGAATCTGTCTGAGCTGACCGTTGCTCTAGAGAATGAGCTGCTGAGCACTAAGAACTCAATCCACCAGGCGGCGCTAGTGAGCTTTAAGGCAGAAATCAGACATCTGCTGTGAGTCCATGTATTTGAACTCTGGCACATTTCAGCTCTCACGGCTCACTCAAGATTGGTCTAGAACTAGAACTGCTCCAGCGTACTACTGCATGATTCATATTATTAATTTATATGATCATCAAAATAATTCCTTAACTCTATCTTACACCAGTTCATTATTCTAACTCACTCTAGAGAATTTCAGCTATTCACTCTGCATGACACTAGATCATTTCAGTTTGCTATTCACACACTCCATCTCATTCTACTGTTTCTCAACCAAGGGGCCGGGACCCACAAGGGGGCCTTACCACAATTGGGGCAAAATATGTATTTAAATAAGTTAATACAGCTGAAAAACAAGATGTAAACTGACATTATATTTCGTTATTTTAAGTGCTGTATAAAATATATAAACTGAAAGTGTCTTAGAAATTAATTAAATATTAATTATCTTTAATTCATAGAGAATTTATTTTTTTCTAGCTATGTCAAGCTGTAAATTATTTTAATAATATCCCTCCAGATCTTTCTTTTTTTCATATTTTACATATGACAACAGTTTTAAAAAGAAAAAGTGAAAAAATAAATTCTTGCTCCAACAGAGCTCAATTGTTATACATTGTTGCATACATTGTCATGCACACTTTAAATCTCTATACCATATTACTGTTATACTTCAGATGATTCTACTTATATATGGAGACTCATTCAAGATCACTTCATTATTTGACTCACCCCAGCTTACTATTGTGACTAAAACCTATTGTTTTCTCTTACTCTAAATCACATCTTATTCTTTAATCCAGATCATTATTCAGACTCACTCCAGATTATTTTTACACACCTATGCTCATTATTCAGATTCACTCAAGATCATTTTAGAACCATCAGAGCTTCAGTTTGATTCTAATGTCAATTCTTTGTGTGACAGTGAGTGTGTTGACCTGGAAAGGCGTGAGAAGGAGAGGATTCGCTTTGATCTGGACAAAGCAGAGAAACTGAAATCTCAGCTGGCGTCTGAAGTCGATGACCATCATGCTGCCATTGAGCGCAATAACGAACTCAACCTCCGGTAACCTTTCATCTTCGATCAACTGCCCCTTTTCTTTTGTTCACAAATGAACCCAAATTACTTTAAACTCCAGAAATCTGTTATAGATTTAAGATTCTCCAAACCAATTACTGCTCTGCCTTTCATCTGTGATGTTTTCCACGATTATATCTGTGTTTACCTGCAGAAATTGCTGCATAAACACACAAGGCTTGTTCTGTGGACATTGATGGTCTACGCATGTGGGTGTGAGCATGTGTATTCATGTCATGTGCATGTGTGTTTGTCCATGCATGCAATTTAAACAGGAAGTTGGAGCAGGAATATAAAGAGAGTATGACGGCTCTGAGAGCAGAGCTTAGTAAAGAGGTGGAGCTTGTGCAGCAGCAGGCCAATCAGCAACGAGAAGAGCTTGAACAGGAAATTGGCAAGATGAGAGATGATGAAACCTTCCTACGAGAACGTCTAACTCTCACCATTAAAGTAATCAGCATTTTGCATTGAAGTGTTGTTTTGTGAAAACCATAAATTGCCTGCTACATGTTTACATCACATTCCTGTCAGCCTGTCATTTTAATTTGATTTGAATTGCAAAATTTATTGAATATTTTTCAATAAATTTATGTTGTGTAGGACAATGGACGTCTGGAGTCTGAGCTCATAGAGACCACAGAGAAACTGGTGGAGTCAGAAAACCAGCTGAACAAAGTACAAAAAAACCTGGACGGTGTTTTGAAAGAGAAGGTACTGGAATTAGCACAGACACAGACATCCGTACTGACATGAGGAGAAACATGCAATAGTATGCCAATAGTAACATCACCTCAGACACAGCTGTCTTTCCTGACATCACTTACTCAAGCCTGCTGACATTACAGACACATCTTTCAAATGATTTTGATCAGGATTCATACAATATCAGGTTTTGACAAATGAATAAACATTGTTCTAGTTATGCCAAACTCTAAAATATTTACTATTGTAGAAACTGTGAATGCATCTATTTTTGAAAATCCCCATCTAGTAAACATGAACAATATGAAAATGCTTTTGTGTGTAGTTTGGTGATTTGGATCCAGACAGTGCAGAGTTTTATCAGCAGGAGGAGCGTCTGAGACAGCTGCGCAGGAACTACGAGGAGCAGTGCAGGGTCTGTAACTTCTGTTTCTGTTTATTTTCTTTTTTGTTTCAGTCATAGCTCTGTTATACATAGTTCTATTATACTGTCTCACTCAAATTCATATATATAACTGTATGTGTATTGTAGGAGTTGCAGGATCGTATAGATGAGCTGGAAGCTCAGCTGGAGGAATATCAGACTTCAGGCCACACACCCTCAACACGTCCTGGACTGAGTCTGTCTGATGAACTGGCCAGCAAGAGTCCAGTCCCAGGTAACATACATGTCTGCTCATATTCAATACTCATCGATAACACTAAATGCTTGCAGTTGGTGTCCATCTTCTGTCACTCAGCTGTGCTGTTGTGTGTGTGCATTTGTAGGTTCTCAGGAGCAGCAGCCATTAAACATGAGTCTAGAGACCGAGATGTTACTGGAGCAGCATAAACGAGAGATAGAAAACATCAGGGCAATGGTGAGACACACACATGTGCATACTAAAACTAGGGGTGTCCTAGTTTTTCATAGTCGAATCGGAATTTTCGAATCTTGCCGATAGGCGAATTATATGTTTGGGTGCGGGGCAATATACACTACCAAGAGTCAAGTCAGACATTGGACAGTCATAATTACTGACGTTAACACAAATGAAACTTAAATCTATAGGGGTGGTTGGATTTATTCACGCACGTTAAAAATATTTATTAAAAGCTTCTTTCTTTTCAAATTCTTATTTACAACATTATCTTAATAGGCTGTATATTAACTTATTGGGAGAAAACCAGTAGTTCAGGCATTTGAGCACACCCATATAGCCAAAATGGCATGATCATAACACCCCGCGAATATTCGACTGTGAGATTGGTAGTCGAATCGGTCTTCTGCTATCGAGGCATCGAATCGTTGACTATTCGGGCTCACCCCTAACTAAAACTATGAAAAATATGAAAAAATGTATAACTGCTGTTTTTGTGTACATTTTAGAGTTAAAAAGAACTGTACCATTAAGATAAAAGTAAATGCCAAACTATCCTAGATTGTTTAAGGAATAAAAGTTGATTCTTCCTGTTGCTCTCTGACGCCCTCTGTAGGTTTATGAAGAAAAACGCAGTGCAGAGGAGGAGAGGAGTCATCTCTCCCTGCAGCACCAACAGGAGGTGCAGGTTTTGAGGGTGGAGCTGGAAAGAGAGCAAGAGAGAGCAAACAGATTGGAGCAGGAAATGTCTGCGCTCAAAACTCTCCACCAGCAAGAGCTTAACTCTCTCATGCAGGAGGCGCAGGATGCCAGAAGCCGTGCAGAACAGCTGGAAGCAAAGGTGCAAGTTCTGGAGAAAAAACAGACTGCGTATGAGGAGCAGATCAGAGTGCATGCTGAGGAGATGAGTCTGATGAAATCTAAGCACCAGGAGGTTCTGGAGACCAATCTGCAGGAGCAGAGAGAGAGACTGCAAGAGGAGAAGGAAAAGGAAGAGAAGAGGCTTAAGGAGCAGTGGAAAGAAGAGCAAAAGAGCTATGAGGAGGTGCTAAGTGCTCAGCTTGAGGAGATGCAGCATAGAACAGAACAGGAGTGTGTTGAGCTGGAAAAGAGGCTCAGGGAGGAGTGGGAGTGTGAGAGGCAGGATTTAGAGGAGAACAGTAAGGAGGCATTGCAAGCTGTGCTGGAGGAAAGAGAGTGGAGGCTCAAGGAGGAATGGGAGCGGGAGAGGCAGGAGCTAGAGGAGATCAGTAAGGAGACGCTTCAGGCTGTGCTGGAGGAGAGGCTGGAGAGGGAGAGGAGGCTCAGGCAACAGTGGGATGAGGAGCGGGCTTCGTTAGAGAACAAACATCACGCTCTGTTCCTACAGCGTTTGCAGGAGGAGAGGGAACATCTCCGCTCACAGCAGGAGGAGACAGAGAGCATTGTAATGGAGCATTGGGGGAGAGAGAGGGCTCAGCTGGAGAAACAGCATGAGGAGGTGCTTCAGGCCTGTTTGGAGCAGGAGAGAGAGAGGCTGCGAGGAGAGAGAGAGGAGCAGGAGAGGAGGTGGGAGCAGGTGCTGAATGAAGAGCAGAGCCGAATGGAGGAGGCGCACAAGGAGGCCATGCAGGAGCTGAGTGTCAAGCACAGCGAGGAGAGAGAAAGACTTGGCGGCCTTTTGGAGAGACTACGCTCAGATATTGCAGAACAGAGGTAAGACACACTAGTTAGAATTACTAACTTTAAACCTTTGGCATTTTTTAATGTGAAGAAAGACTAATTTAATTCCTTCTGAAGCCATTTTCTTTTAAGGTAGGTGCTTAAAATGGATACACAGCAAAAATGTTTTCTGTTGCAAGTATTTTTGTCTTTAGCAGTTAAAATACCTGTAAAAGAGATGCATTCTCTGAAAACAACTTTTCTCCTAAGTGTATATTAAGCAAATTTTACTGGACTGTTGGTTTAAAAAGAATTTGAGGAAATAATTTTTAGCTGACATTTGAAAAGATGAACAAATTTTGACTTTTTTATATTTTTAAAGTTTTGTAAGATATATATATATATATATATATATATATATATATATATGTTACATAAAATTATTTTTAAAGGATTTTTTATTTTCCTGGGGAAAAGTGAATTAAAAACTGATTTTTTTTTTTTCTTCTATTGTACTTTAAAATATTTAGGGAATTTGGTCCTGTGTGTCATGCTTTTGGATTTAACAACACTCAACTTGTCATTTTGAAACATACAAAAACCTCTAGGTAATCTCCATTTCTTTTAGGTAATGTTATAAGCTATTAATGTTGATTGGCCATGTACAGGAGAGAGCTGGAGAAACAATTTTCTCAGCGACTTGAAGAAGTGGAAGTCCGTTTCTATGGTGACCAAGAGGCAGTGTCTGAGCGCTTTCTGGTGGATGTACATAAACTCGAACAACATTACCAAAGTGAGATTGCAGCACTTGCCCAACAGCATGCTGCAGATCGTGCCCAGTGGGAGGAGGAGTCAGAGGCAGCCACCAAGGAGGCGGAGCAACAGTGGAAGCTTTTGAGGGAGGCGCTGGACCTAGAGAGGGAGAAGCTCCAAAAGGAGCGTCAAAGCCTTGAAGTTGCACACGCACAAGATATTAAAGCTCTGACAGACAAGAACCTACAGCTTCAGGCCGAGCTTGAGGCTTTTGTCAATGCTGCTCGAACCAAAGAAATTGAGCTAAGCCGCCAACTCAATGAGCTGCACAACCATATGCAGGATAGGATGGAGGCCAAAGACCTGCTGCTGGCACAAGCAGAGAACAAAGCCACTGAGCTGGAAGAGATGCTGAAGCAGGCCGTGGATGACTTCATCCAGGAGCGAGTAGAGCTGCAAAGTAGTCTGTCTGCTTTGGAGAGCAGGCGAGGGGAAGTAATTTCATTTTCGGAGAGCATGGAGCTGATGGGCAAAATCCAGGAAGGCGAGGAGCTCTTCTGTCAGGAATTAAAGGATGAGAGAGAGGCTCTGCTTGCAGAGAGAGATGCACTAGCATTGAGAGTGGTGCAGTTGGAGGAAATTGTGTTGCAGTTGACAGGAACCACTGGAGAACCTTCTGCAGAACCTTGCATAGGGTCCACTGTAGGAATCCCTGTAGAACCCAATGGAGATGACCTTGAAGAAACTTGTAAAGAATCCACAGTAGAGCCCTTTGATGAACTCCATGAAGAAACCTGCACAGAATCTACTGAAGTCAGTCCAAAGCACGTCATATGTGAGGAGTCTTCTGTAAACAGAGAAGATGAAGAGGAAGTGGATGAAGTTACTGACCCAGACTTTGGTAATTCACAGCTACACAGATGCCCAGAGTTTGGAGTTACAAATGGTATAACTTCAAACTCTTGTGCTGATGGTAAATCAGATATATCTGATGTAGAATCTAACAACAGTGGAACAGAAACCCCTGATTGTCCTAAAGAAGAGAAGGAAGAGACTAAGGAGAAACTCAGTAATCCTGGAGTGGGTGGTTTTGAAGATAGAGAACTGAGTGAAGAGCTGAATGTTAAGAGCAATAGCACTGAGACTCAGAGAGATGACACTTTGAAGATGGAAGAGGAGTATATTTTGAATGGCACAGAAAGAGAAGGTAATTTCTCTGCAGAATCTGATGATTCCTATAACCAAGAGAGCTTGCAACACCAGGAATCCCCAAGCAAAGATGACACCCAGGCTGAATACAATGGCAAACCAGTTGAACCTGAGACTGAAGAAAGTCCAGACGATGGTATCAGCATTGCAAGTCTTGAGAATAATATCAGGCCCTTTGCAAAGGAGGTTTGTACCCTAACTCTAGTTGATACAGAGCAGGACAAAGTTGCTGATCTGAGAGATGTGTGCATGCAGGAGATCCTGGACCTTCAAGAAACAGTAATGCAGTACAACAATGCCATAGGATGCACTAGCTCTCAGTTGCAGAGCCCTAAACGACAGGATCCAGAGAAAGAGAATATCACACCTCAAGTACCAAAGCACTTTAAGCAAATGGCGGCCCCAATCGAAGATGTGCTACTTTCTGAGTTAAAGGTCTGTTTTGAGCAAAGCATCCAAGAGAACTTGCAGCTCGTAGACGGCAACCGAAAACTGGAAAGTAGAGTCAACAGTCTGGAGGACAAGATGCACATAGTCCAGGACCTGCACAAACAGCTGGCGTCAGTGCTGGAAGAGACTGAACGAGTTCGAATGGAGAATTCTAAACTGAAGGTTCTTGTCCAGGAACTTGATAAGCAGGATAAAGTGCTGCAGTGGGACTCTGACTCTTCCGATACTTCATTCCACAACTCCCAGCTGAAGGAGAAGATTGCTGCGGTGACAGAGCTTGAATTCTTCTGCATGGAGTTTGAGAAACAGAATTCGCATCTACGCCGAGCACTTGCTGATCTTCAGGGCAAATCTCTTAGGATCCATGAACAAATGCAAGAGCGGAGGTACCATATGATGGTCCCCTGTTTTATGTCTGTAGATCAGTATTCCCACTCTGCTCATCCCATTTGCTCCCTGATGCCAAGTCACTTCTGCGTGAGTGCCTTATTGTAGACCCTTCCTCTTTGCTGAGATAGAGCCCCATTCACCATCGTTAATCCCTCGCACACTTACAACTTTTTGGTGCAGTTGTACTCGAGTTTTGTGACTGAGATCTGCAGTGTAGTGAACTGTTGCTTATCTGTTTTGACCCAACCCTTGTCTAAACTTTTACAAATTTCTAATGCACTGTGGAGCATGTTGTAAGTTTAACAGACTAAGGGACTGTTTACACCAAGCCTAATGCAAGTATGCAGTTTAGTACTACCAAGTAGATTTACAATGCACTCTGTGTTTAGGAGTGAAGTTTGTCATCTGGCCAAAGAGAACATCATTCTGAGGCACAAGATCTCGACAGTAAGGGAGGAGGACTTGAGAGAGAACCAGGATGACCTGCAGTAAGACATGCACACTCAGAGTTCTTAACTGTCCCATGTAAGAGCAGGTTTATGATATGATAAATGTCTTTGTCCAGATTACATCGCATCAAGCAAGGAAAGAGATCAGTACAAGCTCTTAGGAGACAGGTAAGATTTAATTCCATTGCCCAGACAGTTAACTTTAACTTTCTTGAAGGATGTACTTACAGAATCAAGATTCTTTATATACTTATGAGGTTGCCATTTGTCATTTTTTAAAAGTACATATGTGTTTAAATGTTTGTATTTAATGATTTGCATATGTCCACACACAAACAGACTCTTAATTTCCTTTTCTTCAGCTCTCTGAGCCTCGCCGTCTAGCACAGCAGGTAGAGGAGGAGAATTTCTTATTACAGCAGAATGCAGATCATGTACTTCGACATACACTCCAGGAAGTGATACGTCAACATGACAGCTCAGCCAATGAGAAGAATGGGGTATGGTTTTAAATGTGTCAGTTTCATAGTAATATGCTCAAGAGTTTGAGTGGCACGAACATTCATAAAAATAATTTTTCTCTGTGCCTGTCTTTCTCTATGCACACATACACACTCGCTTACAGTTGTGTGATCGGGAGGATTTTGGTTGCAGAACAGAAAAGGAATTGCTTAGATCAGAACTCAATCGCTGCATAGAAAAGGTATGAAAAGCACACAGCCCACTCTCGCTCTGACTTGACTTTTTGTGTTTGTTTGGGTTTTTTTTTGTTTGTTTGATTTTATTGTGTTTGGAGTTTTGCTTGTTTGGGGTTTTTTTTTTTCTTTTTTTTTCTTTTTTCTGTTTTTGTTTTCATTTGGTTTTTTTGTTTGTTTTTTGTTCTCATTTTTTGTTTTGTTTGGGGTTTTGTTTAGTGTTTGTTTGGTTTTTGTTTGTTTTCATTTGGTTTTGTTTGTTTTTTTTTGGTGTTTTGTTTTTTCTGCTTTGAGGGACATTTTTGGCAAATGTCTCTTGGTTTCCTTCAGGTCATGTCAAGGGATTCATCTTTACAGACGGTCACTCAGCAGAACACTCGTCTCAAATCTGACCTACGCATCACACAGCAAGAAAGAGATGCCCTTAAACAGGAAGTGATTTCTTTGCACAAACAATTGCAAGCTGCCAATGAGAAGGTGAGTATAGAGGACCCGAGCTTCTGTTATTTGTTAGATGGAGACACTGAAACAACGCTTTATCCCCCCTCCACCCACTGTAACTATTTCTCTTCCTTCCTCTTCTCTTTCTCCATATCAGTTGTTGGAGGTTTCCGTTGTGTCTGGTAGTCAGCAGCAGGGGAGACGTGTATGGGCGGAGCTTTCCGGGCTGATGGAGGCGGAGCATGTCTCACTTACAGAGGAGAATCAGCAACTCAAGCGACAGATAAGCGAGATGAGCTCAGAGCTGCAGTCGTTAAAGGAGCAGGTCAGAGCATGTTTACTTCAGTGCAGCCATAGGATGTGTGCAAGCAATTGATGACAAAGTTGATGTTCTTTTTTAGATCCGCCATCTGGAAGCATTAAGTGTGAAACACAGAGGACTTGTAAAAACTGCAGATCAAGAAAAATCAGCCTTGAAACGTGAAATGGAGGCTTTGCACGCTCAGCTACTGTCAACACGGAACAAGGTTACCCTTACCTTTAAATTAAACTTTTAAAACGCGTTTTAGTGCTGGTCGAAGTCATGACCTAGTAGTTAAGTCTTACTCCTCTGGGTATTTGTTTCTTTTGTAATTACTTTATTAACCTTAAATTATGTTTCATATAGTAGGAACATGTTTTGTATGAATAAAATCACGATGTAGAGTTGGCTTGCTACCCTAGTACATTTGGCATCCCTGTCATGTACACAAACACTCGTTCCCTCATCATAACACACTGATCCTCTGTTGTTTTAGGCTCAGCTGGCTGCAGTCTTGCCTTCGTCTCCTCTACAGTTGGCGGGGGAACAGAGAGGACCGCACCATAGCGACGGTCCAGACTTCAACATGCAGGTAACACACTTGCACCCAAACAATCAGCATCACAGCCGGGACAAGATTACTCTCGGGGTCAGTGCATACTCTGTAACGTGTATGCGCAGCACTCTCTGGGGAATATTTACTGTGCGTCTGGTCTTTTGGTGAACTGGGCTCATTTGGTGTCTCTGTTTGTTTGCTCTATTCTGGAAAACAGTCGTCACTCGTGGTATTCACACTCATATGGGCAGCACTGGGTCTGTTCTTTCTGTAGAAGCAGTGTTTGTGACCCCTATGTTGTTTATTTGAATGGTGTTGGATGATGCTCTTGGTGTGTATTTATTAAGTGCTTGAGGGGGGTTTGTATCTGTGCAAGTCTGTTCTACACACAGCTCTCTGTGTGTGTGGATATAAGACGTGTGTATATATAGCGCTGTGTGTATGTGTTTCTACAGGTGTAAGAGCTGTGACATCATCACTAACAGACATAGAAGAATTGCAGCCTGTGACATCATTTCAACTTTGAACTCTGATCTTTAGTCTGTGTGGTCCGATCACCGAAACCTTCCTGCCAGATTTGGTTGTTCTTGTTTGAGTTTTTGGGCTCAATGTAGCTTTGCAGCTGGTAATGACCTGAATCTGCCACAAGGTGGCATCATGCTGCATGTACACTTGGCTGTGAGATGGTTCTTCTTTGGTCCAGATGCTGCCACACATGCAGTAAAATAGGATTTTGACATTGTACTGCCCTTAATGGCATTAAATCTATGATTATGAATTCATTTTAAGATCTTAAGGCAATTAAATAAGCAGTTTTGTTTTTAATTTTGCACTGTTATGGCATCATCGTTTTAATGTGTGATACTGCACTTCAGCTGTAATGAATGATTGTTTTGAGAAAAATCCCCTTTTTTTTTATTTAATTTTATTTATTAAAACATTGCTTTATCTACCTCTACATATTTTACTGGACATTTTGCATCACTGATTTATAATTAATGAATGCTGTTTTATTTATTTAATTTGATTTATTTAATTTGTTTGAATTGTGTTGGATGTTTTACTTGGTTTAAATGTGTTATGTCCCTTATTCATGTGAATGTGTTTTTTAAATATAAAAGTGCGATCAAATAAACTATTAGGTGAAATATTTTGTGTAGTGAATTTAATTTTAAGTTTAATTTAAAAAAAAAAAAGCTTACTCTTGATTGTCTGTGACTTGCTTACATGTCCCTTATTTTACACTGTTTATTAAAAAAAAAAAGTTATATTTATTTCCATTTGCTTTTATATAATCTATTTTAGTTTTCTTTTAGGTTTGTAAGGAAGGGAAGGTTTCTCTTTTAGGTTTGTTAATTAAGTGAACATAACTAAGGCAGTTTATTTCAAGCAGATAAATTGACTTAATCTGTCATGACCTCTGACCTTGATCTGTATGCCCAGCAGGACGAGCGGGAGGTGGTGCTGTTACAGATGGAGGAGAGAATGAGAGAAGTGGAGCTCACGCTCAGAAACCTCAAACTGCTGCTACAGGAGAAAGTGTCTCAGCTGAAAGAGCAGGTTCAGAAATACACAAATGTCCTCCTTTAACACATTCTTGATGATGCATTTTACTCTGTCCAAATCAGACTTCCAGCATAACCATTCTGTACTCTCTGCTTCTGTAGTTGATCAGGAACAGTGAATCGGATGTGTTGATCAAAGACCTCTACGTGGAGAATGCTCAACTGCTCAAAGCCCTCGAGAAGACAGAACAGCGTCAGAAAGTAGCAGAAAAGAAGAACTTCCTCCTGGAGGAGAAAATTTCCAGCCTCAACAAGATTGTCCGTGACCTCGGGCCTTCCCCATTGACTCCTGCGCCCTACCACTTCACACGCTCCTGATTTTAAACTGTATTACACATGATTTTAGTCATACAAGCCATTCCAGTGTGATTTTTCTTCTGAGACACGTTCGAGCTGCTCTTGTTTTTTTTGTTTTTTTTTTACGTCAAGCTTCAAAAAGGACAAGTAGTCCATAAGACTTGTGCACTATATTCTCTGAAGCCATACGAAAGCTTTGTGTAGTGAACAGACTGAAATAAAAATTTTATTGACTAAAGATCTTCCCTTCTGCCATAGATCCCAAATCTCCTTCTCATTCACTTTTATTTCTAGGTGAAACTTTCCTTTAAGTTATTGTTTTTTTTATCGCTTTTAACAATCTTTATAGCAGTTTTTTTTTTGTATTATTATTATTAAGCCATACTGTAATATTACTGGTGCATCTGGACCTCAAACTGCAATTAGACGGTGGTCTTAAGGAATGGTGAAGTTCCTTAGACCTAGAGAAGCTTGTCCAACAGCTGAGGCCCCCATGTATGTAATACACACACACACACACACACGTAGCCGCCTATCATTACATAGTTGTAGTGAAATGCAAACAAGATCAGTGATTCCCTGCATCTCAGAGAAGGAAATTAAAGGGCAAATGCCACAGTGTTTCTTCATTGTTTATTTCTGTTTGTTATTGTGCATTTTATGTCTTTGGGGTTGTTTAGTTAATATAAACCTTTTCACTTGAGAATGTGCACCAAAAAAACAACCCATAATGTTACTTTAGTTGCAGCAGGACTTTTGTGCTTTGTATTTATTTTGTGTACCTATTTCTCATTTATGAACTGTAATCATGTATTATCAGCACTGTGAATATGAATAATAGGGAGTCTATTAAAATATTTATATGAAGTAAAATAAACTCAGAGCTCAGAGATGTCAGCCTCGTGGTAACCACTGTATAATTTGTGTGTGGAGAGGAAAATTGCTGGTTGTGTTTCATTTCAGGCGTCTCTCAACAAGTGCGGTTTACAAGCTTTGATGCTTTGGGAAAAAATGCACAGAGAATTACAGGCATTTAAACCTTTTCAAATTGCTTTGAAATATGTGTCCTTATGTTTTTAGTATTGTAACACAGTATAAGATATGCTTTACCGATAATTGTTATAAAATAATGTTAACTTACCCTTTAAGTGTTAATTGTATAACACTTGGTTCAGATGTAAAAACACAAAACTTTTTTTGTAAAAAATTAAATAAAAAATAGTTTAGCAAAAACTGGGTACGAGTTTTCATTTATTTATATATATAAACACATATATAGAATAGCTTAGTTTAATTTTGTTTATATTATAAATTATGTATTTATTTTTATAGTTATTTTGGCAAATCCCACAGAAATAATTGCTTTTATAAAACAGTTTATGTGAAATTTAGTTTGACGACCTAATTTTCTTAAGATGAAGTACCTTCTTTCCCTGCCTATTTGTTAAAAAAGAGACTTACTTTTAGGGTTTCAGGCCCTATTCTGTACCCTGTTCGTGGAAAGTACTTCTGTCCATTATATTGCACCTAATGTGTTGAATGAATGTCCTATTAAACCACAAAAAATGTGAAAGACAGAGGAAAAATATTTCCCACAATGCTTTGCTTCTATGAGGACCTGGTTTAGGGAAGGTCTGATCTGGGATCAGGCGAAGTGGCGGTTAAATAGAAAAATAATCTCATAAACATGCTTTTGTACGTTAGCTCTTTTTGCGATACTAGTACAACTTTTTGAATCTGAAAATAAAGTAAGCTGGTCATTTGGAAGTCATTGATCCAGACCGCTGATCTGAGATCAGGTAGCGAGCAGGGCTTCAGTGAGAGCTGATCTGAGATCAGGTAGCGAGCAGGGCTTCAGTGAGAGCTGATCTGAGATCAGGCGAGCAGGGCTTCAGTGAGAGCTGATCTGGAGTCAGAAGGAGATTGAGGGCTGGGTTGGGTTGGACATATTCAGCTGGTAAAAGTTTTCGTGCGCTTTTCTAAGGGCGTAATTTGGACAGCAGGCACGGGGAGCGCTAATTAATCATCGAAAAACATTCGTGATGTTCGACTAAACAATTAAAACAGCGACACGTTCGCTAAATGCAAACTAATCTCCAGTGTGTTTATGTTTTCAGTCTGTAACGTTAGCCATGATGACTCCAAACTAGCTATCGGGCTAAACGCTCCGAAATGGACTCGGTTTTGACTGTCAGTGCGAATCTAGATCCGGATTTCAGGATGAAACCGAAGTCTAATCGGTCTAGAATCGATTCGGATTAACGATGCTCTCTAGAAAGAAGAGTAAAAACGAAGCGTCCAAACCAGCAGAAGTTCAGGGCAAATATGTGAAGAAAGAAACGTCCCCGCTGCTGAGAAGTGAGTAACTAACAAAACCCACAAAATAGAAAACAATAATCTGCATTTTTATATAATGAACGTTACTCATTCAGCGTATTTTGTAGTATAAAACGTTTGAAAATGAAACCTAATTTAAATGTCTGTATGTTTAAGTAATTAAATGTCAAGCCTCGTCTGACAGAAACAATATGTGTACACGGTTACATATTCTATCAGCCTAATAGATGTCTATTTTGTAAACCTTTCGCATTTTTAAAAAGATAATGTGTCATATGTTCATATTTAATACTATAATTTAAGTGTCATTTCATATAAAATTTTGTCCACTTAAAATATCATACTTAGTTTGATAATATTTGACGCACACTTTACCTTATTTACCTGATTTTTTTATTATTATTATTTTTAAACTATGATTTAAACTTTCTCCATAACAGGATTGGCACAGCTATAACAGAGTACAATTTAAAATGGTATTTTGTAGTTATGTGAATAACATCTACTTTGTATTTTACACCTAATTTTGGATAACCTCATATTAATTAAATGTTGTTTTAATTTTGTAGTTTTTTTTTTTTTTTTGTAAGTTAAAGTATCAGGGCATAATTGGGTGGACAGTTAGAATGTACTCACAAAAATGCAAATTAGACAGCTATATTTTGCATAATATGTATACATTTGGCATAATATAGTCATAGAGGTCTACTTGAATTGGGAAAAAATGTAGAAATCCAATTATTTTCACTCGTTGACACATTTACAACATGCCTCGAGACATCAGAAAAAAATAGTAGTCCAGTAAATCAAAATGATGTAAATGTCTAATATTCGTTTTGATTTTAGAAACATTCATTCTTAAAAACAGTTCTTAAAAGGCAAAGAATTGTAGTAATTTGTTTTGCATCACTGTCGCTCTTTTCTGGACAATTGAATATAGAATTTTATGGTAGTCTTTATCTTGAGCATTCTTTACAAAATAAATATTGCAGAATATGTTTTAATCCACTTACCCCTCTTCTGCCTCCCTCATGGTTTGCTCCAGATTTGATGCCCTCGTTTATCCGGCATCCAACGTTTCTTCGCCGTGAACCCCCATTAGTGGAGCCAGTTCCGGCCGGGGTGTCTGGTGCAGGTCCATATTCCTCTGGATCTGTTGGGGATGTTAGCGTCCCCAAGAGTTTCCTGCGCAATGCCCCTCCACGGACCCCCCTCGAGGTGTCACGCAGGGAGAGTCATCGGCTGTCTGCCCCACCACACCTTCATCGTGATTACTCCCCTTCCTCGCCATCTTACATGAGCGATGCTGGTTCGGTAACAGAGAATGGAGACGGTGGCCCATTTTACTACCCTCCAGAACCTTACTACAATAACCAACCCAGGCGAGCACGCAGACCAGACCACTTTAATGAGAACTACAGGTACTATGAGCACAATGAACTCAGCTACCCACGAAACCCAGGACAGCCTCAGACGCCCCAGCCTCAGAGTCGCCCACCCCCAGGTGAGTAACACATCATCCGGCATGCAATAACACAACATGCACAGACTCACATGCATTATAAAAGACTCCACATGAAATAACAAACATGACTGTCACTCTGTGCTATAAATATACACTTACATAATATGTCTCTATTTATGACACCGTATGCTGTTGACTGTATGAGACGGTATTCACACTTTTTGGTCAGCCAAACCAAATCCCTTTGTGTGTGTGTGTGTATATATAGGTATATTTGTTTTAATAACAGTCTTTATGATTATGACTGCGTACACAAAGCATGGCAAGACTTCATGAGCAAAGGAGAATAATGAGCCAAAAACCGAACGAGAATGATTGAGACTGTCCAACGTTAAGAAGGATTGTGTCCAAACAACACAGAACTACTGCAGCAAAGTGATAGCAAACCAAAATATTCACCTTGAAGACACTGTTTCCACAAAAACTGACCATAGAGAACTTTACAAAACCTATATCTATGAAAGAACTGGAGTGAATGTCATTTGAAAGAACTCTCCAAGGCTGCATTTGTTTGATCAAAAATACAGTAAAATCAGTAGTATTTTGAAATATTGTTTCAATTTAAATCAACTGTTTACTAATTAAATTTTTTTTTTAATGTAATTTATTCCTGTGATGGCAAAGCTGATTTTCCAGTCTTTATTCTTCAAAAATCATTCTAATTGCTGATTTGATGTTCAGGAAATGTTTCTTAATATTAGACTATTAAGATTATTATTATGGTTTTTGTGGAAACCATGATACATTTTTCCAGGATTCCTTTGAAGAGTATAAAGTTGAAAACATAAAGTGAATGTTTTTGAGTGACGCAAACAAGTCATTAGAACTGATTCATAAAAATGAATCAAACAGTATTTTGCTACTAAAGTGTAAACAAGAAATCAGATATTTACAATGTTACTCAGTTTTATTTTGCTCAGTACATGATTTTCTCCTGTACACACTTTTGCTCAATATACACAAACTTTCTGGGCTGTCACTCTCCTGTAGTATTTCTCATTGCGTGTGAGAATGACAGAAATGTGGATTTTTCTTGGTTGCCCTTTTCTTCACCCTACACTGATTTTTCCTTGTGCTGAACTTTTCATGGTCTTCTGGGGTTTTTTGCCTTAGATTTGTCCCTTCAACTCCTTTGTGTTCAAATTAAAAATAAAAAAAAATCTCATTCTAATACACACACAGAATCATTTCCTGCATACAGATCTGCAATACTTCCATGTGTTTGTTGTTTTCTAGCAATCGGCCGTGTGCCAGCAAAGTCGGTTGGTAATCTGACGACCATGAGCGGGGAGGAGGTGGCTCTTCCTCCTGGCTGGACTGTTGATTGGACGATTCGAGGCAGGAAGTATTACATTGATCACAACACAAACACCACTCATTGGAGCCATCCGCTGGAGAGGGAGGGGCTTCCGCCGGGCTGGGAGAGGGTGGAGTCAGCTGAGTTTGGAGTGTATTATGTTGACCACATTAACAAACGTGCCCAGTACAGACACCCCTGCGCACCCAGGTGAGTGTTGAGATGTTCCAGTACATTCTGTGACTGTTTGGTGACATTTTGTATCTAAAATACACCAACTCTGCTTTTGCTCAGTGTTCCACGTTACGACCAGCCCCCTCCCCCGCCAGTCACCTACCAGCCCCTCCCACCAGAACGCAACCAGCCCGTACTGGTACCAGCAAACCCGTACCACACAGCCGAGATCCCAGACTGGCTGCAGGTGTATGCCAGAGCCCCGCTGAAGTAAGTTTCACATGCACTCACTGCCAAGCTTATATATATATATATCATTTCTATATTATAGTTTTTTTCAGTTTTTATATATATGTATAATACACACACACGCACACATTGTAGTTGAAATATTTTTGCATTTTATTAATCAGCCAAAGCAGCAGATAAAGTGGGTCCTGAAAGCATGTTTGTTAATAAAAGACAAGACCCCTGTTAAAAAAAGGCTGGTTTAAACTGGTCTCCCAGCCCGACCAAGATGGTCTTAAGCTGATATTGCTACTTTTCGAGTCTAACTGTATGATAAGTATCCAAAACCCTTCTAAAATCTGACAAGAAGCCAGTGATGGGAGACCAGCAGTTTATGCTAGATTAAGATGTTTTCTTCATCAGGGACATCGGGCAGAAGATTTCTCACGTTTGTTTTTTTCCCCATTGGCTGGTTCCTGGAAGCCATTAGAGGCTGTTAACTGGTTTTAATGATGGAGTCTGGTAAGGGCCGATGCCATTAGCCTTCAGTCATACTAGTGTGTGGTTGTGCTTTGTCTCAGGTATGACCACATCCTGAAGTGGGAACTCTTCCAGTTGATGGATCTGGACACTTATCAGGGGATGCTGAAGCTGCTCTTTATGAAGGAGTTGGAGTGCATCGTTAAATCCTATGAGGCATATCGACAAGCGCTGCTCACCGAACTGGACACGCGCAAACAGCGGCAGCAGTGGTATGCCCAACAACCAGCCAAAAACTTCCCTCCTAATATATGACTTGTATGAGAACTCAAGCCTTATCAGTGCCTTAGCTGCTGATGCAGACTCTCATGTACTCCCTCAAACAGCTCCAAATATAAGTCCAAAGAGAGACACCACACAAAGCCTTTTGGGAACTTTACACTATTACTCCTATATATCCTTATCAGCCATTATACGGCTGTGTGTGTGTTCTGAGTCTATGCTTGGTTTTGACTGTGTTGTGAATGTGTTTGCATATGTTGAGAGTGTGTTTCTTTGTGCATGTCAGGACTGTGAGGACTCACTCATTCTGCATTGTCTTTTTGGACAATCACAACTATCAATTATTAATGTTTTATTGTTTAATCTGACTCTTATTTTCAATTATAGTTTTGCTTTTAGGGTGAATCTCATTAAACTCATCCAGGTCACATTTCATCTAAAAAAAAAATATATAATAATTTGCATAAAGAAAATGAAGCTTAATTTAGGGTTATTTAAATCAGCATGCATGAACGGTTTTACATCAAATACTTTGCAATTTAAATAAATTATAAAAATGGCTAGTTTTTGCATTATAGTAATGAGTTTTTATAATGACAATAATGCAATAATCTTCATGGTGCTTCATTTTCTTCAAGTAAAATGTATTTTGTTTCTTGTGTTTTTTTTGTTTGTTTTTTTGGGAGGGTGAAATATGACTTGGACATTTCTTTGAGGTTTAGGTGGATTCCTTTTTTAAGGAATTTGCTTCTTATATTTAAAGATGAAACTTTCAGACGGAGTCGTCACTTTATATTAAGTGATTGAGCCTGCAGCATTAATTTTTTTCAAGAGGTTATTGCCTGTATTTTTCAGTTATGTCTGTTCGTAAAATCTATTTTCAGCATCAACACTAAATAAACCAGGACCTGTGTGTGTGAGAGATGTTCATGAAGTTTGTCTTTCCAATTCAGGTTGCAAATGCTTTCAGTTTTTTTTTTTTTTTACCAATATCCATATTAAACTTTGTGTATACTTAATATTGTACATAAGTAGAACAGAACACTATACAAGTATATTTATTTTAATCCTTGAATATTTATTTGTCTTGCCAATCAAAAAGATTTTTAGCAGCTTTCAAGTAAGAATTAATTGAAAGCTGCTCATCTGTTTATATCTCATGAGGACCCCAAATCCACTTATTGGAAAACAAATGCAAAATTCAACATTTTGGAACCAAAATGCTACCGTTCAAAAAGCCAATCCTCAGTAGCATCACAAAGGTATCATCTAAAGCCTCAATTCCTGAATTCCATGGATTTCATTCTACATTATATGTGTGGGAAAAAAAGATTCATAAAGGTAAAAACTGATGTGAAAAATATATTTTGCATTCTAACTTTTTGTGCTCATACTAGTAATTTTGTTTCATTAACTCACACAAGGTTAAAGTGTGTTCATCTATGCTTGTGATCAATTATGAGAGACCATAAAGACCAGGGGCCCATTAATAAACGTATGTAGAATGATCCTTAATAGAAATATACAACAGTTTCCAGAAAGTTCCTATGATTATAAATTGCCTATATGCACTAAGATAGTTTTGTCTCAAATTCGATTGAATCAACTCCATCAACAGAATGCCCACAAATATCACTTTATGGTTCAAAAGAAGTCTTTATGAATTAATTTATGTCAGCCTATAGTTTTTCAAGAGCATAAGAACTAATGAAACTAAATTTATGATGCCATGTATGTCAGATATTCTTGGTGATTTTTTTGTTATTGAAACACACTTGGCAAATGGTCTTTTCCCACTGAAGTAGACAGGAACTGTACCCGCTTGGCTGCAAATAGCGACCCAGGAGCTCTACCATGATGATCATTGAGTGGAGCAAATGTGCAGTATTTTCCGGTTTGATGATCCCAAACGTGATGGGATGAAAGGCAAAATCTCTGTAACGCGTCATTTAGCCCATGATAATAACTAGAACTTGTGTTTTTAAACATGTAGTATTTTATTCTCTTATAAATGGCACTGAACTCAACATACGACATCCATTACAAAATAAGCACAGACTGCTTTCATGTGAGTGTCAGAGAGAGAAACAGTATTTACAGTGAGAAGATGGCAAAATGGTGAACTGCCAGAACTAATACTGTGTTTTTGTAACGCAGGCACAAGCAACAGTCAGACCGAATCTTTTCAGTCTGATTCTCCACATCGTCTGACCGTGGGCCTGAACTGTAGGTGCAGGATGTTGCTGTGGTGGGTGATTGTGGCGATATGTTCCTGTTGTAGCGCTGAACAGTCCGCGTCTCTTTCTCTCTCTGACTGTACGCTCCACTGTCACTGTCCACAGTGCGTCTGCGTGAACTGTGTGGGGTTAGTTTTGTTTCTTGTTCTGCTCGGGCTGTTGGTCAGTCTGGTGTCCAGGGAAAGCGTGATTATACAACTGCCTGTGGTTTGCTGCTACACTGTACAGCTTATACAGAGCCTGAGGGAGATGGACAGAAAGATACAACATGTAAATTTGAGGTGTCTCTTCTTATTTGTAAGATGTAGTGAAATTGTTTTATGTCTAAATAGGTAAGTGTGTTCAGGTGTGTGCAAGGTAGATTAAGCACCCCTTACCTCATTTGTGCTTCCCTAAAACAAAGAAATGAGGAATACAGTTAACAAATCTGTAATAAAAATGTGACCTGAGTTTCTATCTATCTATCTGTCTGTCTGTTACAGATTTGACAGTTTTATTATAACACTTATCTTATTTACTTATCTCTAACACTTGCCCTCTCTATTCATTTTCTAACTGCATGTTTTCTTAAAAAAAGGTCTCTAACACTAGCTTTCTCTATTCTTTTTCTATTCTATATACTTTTGTTTTATATATATATATATATATATATATATATATATATATACACATATACCTTGCTATGTGTACTGTTAGCCTAAATGAGACTTGTCATAGCACTTGCACATTATTGCTCTTTTGTTGGTTTTCATTGCTGCTGCTTCTCGCATTTTAAGTGAACATTTTAATCCACAAAAACATGGTGATCAAAAGATATATATGAAACATTTAACTCTTTAATTTACATAAATGAATATATACAGTGCCATGAAACATTTTGCCCCCTTTCTGTTTTTACATTTTTTGCATATTTGTCACACTTAATTTAATATTACACAAAGATAACCCGAGTAAATACAAAATGCAGTTTTGAAATGATGATTTGATTTATTAAGGGGGAAAAAAACGTCCAAACCTGCCTGGCGCTACGTGAAAAAGTAATTGCCCCCTAAATCTAATAACTGGTTGTGCCACCCTTTGCAGCAACAACTGCAATCAAGCGTTTGTGATAACTGGCAATGAGTCATTCACATCACTGTGGAGAAATTTTAGCCCACTCTTCTTTGCAGAATTGTTTTAATTCAGCCACATTGGAGGGTTTTCAAGCATGAATGGACTGTTTAAGGTCATGCCGCAGCATCTCAATCGGATTTAAGTCCGGATTTTGATTGGGCCACTCCAAAACCTTCATTTTGTTTTTCTTGAGCCATTCAGAGGTGGACTTGCTGGTGTGTTTGGAATCATTGTCCTGCTGCATAACCCAAGTGCGCTTGAGCTTGAGGTCACAAACTGATGTCCTGATGGACATTCTCCTTCAGGATTTTCTGATAGAGTGCAGAATTCATGGTTCCATCAATTATGGCAAGTCATCCAGTTCCTGAAGCTGCAAAGCAGCCCCAGACCATCACACTACCACCACCATGTTTGACTGTTGGTATGAAGTTCTTTTTATGAAATGTTGTTTTGGTTTTACGCCAGATGTAACAGGACACACACCTTCCAAAAAGTTCAACTTTTGTTGCATCAGTCCACAGAATATTTTCCCAAAAGTCTTGGGGATAATCAAGATAATTTTTGGCAAATATGAGACGAGCCTTTGTGTTCTTTTTGGTCAGAAATGGCTTTTGCCTTGGAACCCTCCCATGGATGCCATTTTTGCCCAGTCTCTTTCTTATTGTTGAATCATGAACACTGACCTTAATTGAGGCAAGTGAGGCCTGCAGTTCTTTAGATGTTATTCTGGGTTCTTTTATGACCTCCTGGATGAGTTGTCGTCGCGCTCTTGGAGTAATTTTGGTTCACCACTGTTCCAAGTTTTTTCCATTTGTGGATAATGGCTCTGACCATGGTTCGCTGGAGTCCCAAAACCTTAGAAATGGCTTTATAACCCTTTCCAGACTGATACATGTCAACTATTTTGTTTCTCATCTGTTCTTGAATTTCTTCAGATCGCGGCATGATGCGTTGCTCTTTAAGCATGCTTCACTTTGTCAGACAGGTTCTATTTAAGTGATTCTTGATTCAACAGGTCTGGCAATAATCAGGCTTGGGTTTGGCTAGTGAAATTTAACTCAGCTTTCTAAAATAATGTGGTTAATCACAGTTATTTCATGATTTAACAGGAGGGGGCAATTAATTTTTCATGTAGGGCCAGGTAGGTTTGAACTGCTTTTTTCCCTTAATAAATTAAATCATCATTTAAACACTGCATTCTGTATTTACTTGCATTATCTTTGTGTAGTGTTAAAATTAGTTTGATGATCTGAATCTTTTAAGTGTGATAAATATGCCAAAAAAAAAAATATATATATATAAAAAACTCCTATATATATATATATATATATATATATATATATATATATATATATATATTCAAGCATTTCTACATTAATTTACTTCACTGAAATGTTTTTTTATTATATTAATTATTATTAATATTATTGTTATTAATATATTGTGTGTGTATATACACTACCATTAAAAAATGTGGAGTCATTAAGTTTTTTATTAAAGAAATTAATACTTTTATTTAGCAATTACACATTGAAGTTGAAAAGTGACAGTAAATGTATTTAAATACAAAATATATATAATAAATGCAGTTTTTGTTGTTGCTGTTGTTTTAAATTTTTTATGTTCCATTCATTAAAGAATCCCGTAAAAAATATATTATGATTTACACAAAAATATTAAGCAGCACAACAGATTTCAATATTAATAATATAAAACCCTTAAGCACCAAATGATTACTGAAGGATCATGTAACACTGAAGACTGGAGTAATGGCTGCTGAAAGTTCAAAACATGTATATAAGTGAACTATATCTAAATGCATACTTTAAAGTACATTATTTATTTCCTCTTAAATGTTGTGTTTTACCTGATCCCACAGCGCTCCGGCCACCTGGTCAATGACGGCGCCCAGTTCTCTGTATTCTCCTGAGTAGCGGATGTACGCCCAGGTGCACAGAGTGATGAGCGCAAAGCCCAGCACCATGTTGCAGATGCTTGCGATGATGTCAACACCCACGAACCCTGTGATCCCTGCAGCAACATACATCACAAAGATCACCACGAACAGCGTTGCGGGTGTTCGTGCCGCGTGGAAGATGTTCTTGGAGTCGTTGTGTTTGATGTACTGCACAAACAGCTCGTCAATCTCTGCCTCCAGCTGCAGCAGGTAACGCCGGCTGAACTCCTCCCCACCCATTTTCTTCACACCGCGAAACAATGCCAACGCCTCCTCGCGGATGCCCAAGTGACGCGCCTGCAGCACGCTTGGTGCGAGGAAAGGCCGATCTCCTCCGCTCACCTAGGGTGTAGAACACATTTGATGAAGAGGAGTCACACTAATACGACGAGAAATTAGTTAGTTGGTATCACACTCACCTCCTCCATCTTCCTGTTGTATAAATCTTTAGCTGCAGCCACTGCAGCCAGATTATTTGCTTCTGCTGTGGCCTGTGGACACAAACACACCCGAACACTGTCATACTGTATGATCCTAATTACTGTATGTCAGGCTGTGGAATGTGTGTGTTAGAGGTTAAAAGGTCATACTTGTAACATGGATTTTGGATGTGGCAGCTCCTCTCCCTGGTAAATCTTGATATATGCCTAAAATCATAAACAGCTGCTCAGTTCAATCAATGAATTCCACATATCAAATTAACAATTATAAACTACATAAAAATTAGGGATGCATGACTGGTACCATATTGGTTGCTGGCAGTAGATTTTGTAATATCAGTTGATATTGGATTTATAATTCTAAATTATAATTTCCTCTAACAATGTTAAATGTAATCTTTAGGAAATTTATTTACTTAATTTAAAATGCTAATTTACAAAATAGTATTTTATTATGGTATATCATGTATAAACTATTTGCAGTCTGTAAGATTTTATTAATGTTTTTGAAAGAAGTCTCTTCTGATCCCCAAGGCTGCATATATATTTGATCAAAAATGAAACCAGTAAAACTGAAATATTATTACAATTTAAAATAACTGTTTCTATTTGATTATATTTTAAAATGTAATTTATTCCTGTGATTGCAAAGCTGAATTTTCAGCAACCATTACTCCAGTCTTCAGTGTCACGTGATCCTTCAGATCAGTGTCTAAAACAGTTTTGTTTTTCAGGATTCTTTGATTAATAGAAAGTTAAAAAGAACAGCATTTATTTTATAAAAATTAATTTGTAGCAATGTAAAAGTCTAATTCATTCTTGATGAATAAAAGTATAAATAAATATATAAATAAGTAGTATATATAGAAATAAAATAAATACATATATATATATATATCAATTTAAAAATTATTCATACTTTTATATATAAAATTCTTTTACTGGCCTGCTATTTATGAAAATAACATCAGCAGATGGATTTTTTTATATTTAAAAAAAAATTGCATTCTGAATAAAAATGCCTGTAGGTGAATTCCCATTTCAGTCCTAGCAGTAGCTAATGCACCTCTAACAATACTATTACCTTGAAGTACTCCAGAAGTCCACGGCAGGTGATTTTGCTTCCATTTATCTCTTTCACGTCCAGGTTTTTGGGGCGTAGTAACCACGGAACAAGCACTTGCAGATTATTGATAAAATCTTGATCGATCTCTGAAACACATGATTGGAAAGAGGTGTTTTTGAACACTGTTTTTGTACTTCACAGTATAAGGATGCCAACATAGCTTCCACATATTTGAGCTCAGCTACAATCTACTGATTAAGCGTGCATCTCTAGACATACCCCTCAATCTGCCGTCAAAGTGTGGGTTTGTGGCCACCTTGAGTCCCGGGTGTGGCATGAGGAAGCAGGAGATGTTGGTGAAGCAGGAATGGATGTGTTTCCTCACGTTCTGCAGCTCCTCGTGTTGATTCTCTGAGATCTGCATATAAACACGTGTTGTGGTGGTTCTGATTTCAGTATTTTAAATGTTAGTCGTTCCATATTTCCATATATTAACCTCCTGACCTTTAATCTTTTCTCCAGAAATTTCATTCCTCCATCCTGTCCATAGGGAAACTCATATGGAAAGCTCCAGTCCCGCACCAGAAAGATCATTGACTTTGTAAAAACACATAGAAGGTGAGTACTGATGTTCAATTATAGTAGTATAGTGCATATGAAAGTATTTCAGTTGACAGTTTCATGAAGAACAGTCTGTTTCCGAATGATACTACAAAAAAGCTATCAGCAGAAACATTAAAATACAGCAAATACCTGAAATGGTTTGAGGAAAGTTTCTTCCATGGCCAGTCTGCCGTATTCAGTGAAAAGCTATAAAGGTCAACAAAAGCAGTTTTTTGTTGTTCTTTTTTAATTTTTTAATTCATTTGAATCTCATTAAACTCTGATAACAACTACAGTTCAACAGCATTGCGAGTGGTAAAATTAGTGTTTCTATACCTGCAGATGCTGAAGGTCATCTTCCTGAACATTCTGAGATATGTTATACACCTTGAAAAAGAAAAGATGACATCAAGGTTCCATTGAATTTCATCAAAAAAATGATGAACATGACAGGTTTTTGAATGGGGATTTTTTTTGTGGACTACCTGCATAGAGCTGATCATGGTACTGAGGGCAAATACAGTAGCTGAGTCACGGAGAGTGGACTGGCTGTCAAAGGTCCCCTGTGTGTCCATTAGCAGCACTGCCACCTACAGAAAAAACAGCATAATGCATGTCTACACAGGCGTTTAGTGGAGCTTTGTTTCATTTTCACATACAGGGCTCTGCTTAGATAATAGTTTCACTCAAATCATGAGAATGACTATGCACTATTGTTCAGGGTCAGTATGTTTACTACTTTTATTCATCAATGATCCATTTATTTTATTAAAAGTGACAGTAAAGTAATTTATAATGTAATAAAAGATTTATAAGTCAAACAATTGCTGTTATTTTGAGCTTTCTATTCATCATAGAATCCTGAAAAAAGTATTATAGTTTAATGTAATAATGTAAAGTTTTTAGCATTGATATTAATAAGAAATGTTTCTTGAGCAGCAAATCAGCATATATGAATGATTTCTGAAGGATCATGTGATACTAAAGACTGGCTGCTGAAAATTAAGTTTTGCATTTTCAAATATTACATTTAAAAATATATATTAAAATAGAAAAGTTATTTTTAATTGTAAGTCACTTTATTACTTATTTTTATTATTTATTATTATTTTACATATTTTTATTAAATAAATGCAGCCATGGTGACCATCTTTCCTTGGTGAGACTTCAAACTTAAAAACACATAAACTTACAGACCCCAAACCTTCGAACAGTAGTGTAGGTAGGTATTTACAGGTACATCTCAAAAAATTTGAATATCGTGAAAAAGGTCAATATTTTTTGTCACTCATTTCAGAAAGTGAAACCTATATATTATATAGATTCATTACACATAGAGTGAAATATTTCAAGCCTTCATTTCTTGAAATTTTGATGATTATGGCTTACAGATCATGAAAACCCAAAATTCAGTGTCTCAGAAAATTTGAATATTACATAAGATCAATAAAAAAAAGGATATTTTAAACAAATGTCAGGCTTCTGAAAAGTATGTTCATTTCTATGCACTCAATACTTGGTTGAGCCTCCTTTTGCATTAATTACTGCATCAATTCGGCGTGGCATTGAGTTAATCAGTTTGTGGCACTGCTGAGGTGGTGTGGAAGCCCAGGTTGCTTTGATAGCGGCCTTCAGGTCATCTGCATTGTTGGGTCTGGTGTCTCTCATCTTCCTCTTGACAATACCCCATAGATTCTCTATGGGGTTCAGGTCAGGCGAGTTTGCTGGCCAATCAAGCACAGTAACACCATGGTCATTGAACCAGCTTTTGGCAACTTTGGCAGTGTGGGCAGGTGCCAAGTCCTGCTGGAAAATGAAATCAGCATCTCAATAAAACTTGTCAGCAGAAGGAAGCATGAAGTGCTCTAAAATGTCCTGGTAGATGGCTGCGTTGACTGTGAACTTCAGAAAACACAGTGGACCAACACCAGCAGATGACATGGCAGCCCAAATCACTGACTGTGGAAACTTCACACTGGACTTCAAGCAACATGGATTCTGTGCCTCTCCACTCTTCCTCCAGACTCTGGGACGTTGATTTCCAAATGAAATGCAAAATTTACTTTCATCTGAAAAGAGGACTTTGGACCACTGAGCAACTGTCCAGTTCTTTTTCTCCACAGCACAGGTAAGATGCTTCTGACGATGTTTCTGTTTCAGAAGTGGCTTGGTAGCCCTTTTCCTGAAGACGTCTGAGCGTGGTGACTCTTGATGCACTGACTCCAGCTTCAGTCCACTCCTTGTGAAGCTCTCACAAGTGTTTGAGTCAGCTTTGCTTGACAGTATTCTCAAGCTTGCAGTCATCCATGTTGCTTGTGCACCTTTTCCTACCCAAATTCTTCCTTCCAGTCAACTTTGTATTTAATATGCTTTGATACAGCACTCTGTAAACAGCCACACCTTTCAGTAATGACCCTCTGTGAACATTGACACCCTCTTTGTGGAGGGCGTCAATGTTCGTCTTCTGGATCATTGCCAAGTCAGCAGTGTTCCCCATTATTGTACTTTCAAAGAACAAGAGATACCCGCATTTTATACTGTAGGGATGGTCATTAATTGAAACTCAAATGTAAATATTCAAATATTTTGAGATACTGATTTTTGACTTTCATCAGCTGTAAGCTCTAATCATCGAAATTAAAACAAAAAAACTTTTGAAATGTTTTACTTTACATGTAATGAATCTAAAATATATGAACGTTTCATTTTTTGAAATAAGTTACAAGAAAAAATTAACTTTTTCATGATATTCTAATTTTTTTAGATGTACCTGTAGTTTGGTTCTTACCTTGCTACCATCTGGTTTGTCCACCAGGAAGACTTCACTCCAGATCTGAATGCCAGTGGTCTCCCGCTCTGAGCCTCCTCTCCATGAGAATCCCGTCAGCGGCTCATCTGGGTCCCCCAGCCACTTATCGCTGGCCTGAACACACATATTATATTATATTATATGTGGAACTAATCTGAGAGCAATAATACATATATTTCGACTTTAGACTATGAATTAAAGCCAATCTCACCTGGCTGTACATGTAACGCAGCATGAAGTCCATGAGGAAGGATTTGCCCTTGCGGAAGGCTCCTGCCACAGAGATGGCCACCACCTCTCTGTCTCTGACCTCTTTAGCCAGCAGGATCTTACGGAGCGCTGCCTCGTCCAGCTCAAATGTGTGGTCATCTTTCACCACCAACACCTGCACCGGACGCGCCCGTCCGTCTGTCTCCTCCTCCTCTGAGCTCCAGTCATACACGTTCTTATCCACGAAAGACCCTGAACACAACCACATTTAAATATGTTAGTCCTGCTATTCATACTACTATTCATATGTCATAGTGGTAACTGGTAACCATAGACATCCGGCAATGTGAGCAAACCGCAGCCGACAGAGACGTCATGTACTGTTAATGCTCTTAAAGCTGCTGCTTTTAAATGCAGTGCTCTATATGGATCATAATGAATGGGTTGTACTGATACCTCTATATCAAATTACTAAAAAAAAAAGTGAAAGTCTGTTTGTTAGTACACTGCATTATACAGTGTTATTTTAGTATTATTTATATAATATTTTATATTAATATTTCAAATTTGCTTTTATTTTTTTAAATACTTAAAAAAAAAAAACATTTTAATATTAGTTTAATTTTTGGTCATTTTGATATGTGCCTTTGTCATTTTATTATTATTATTACTACATATTACTATTTAGGTTTAATTTTATATATATATATATATATATATATATATATATATATATATAATTTCTGCCTTTTAATGAACAAAAATGTTTTTAATAGTTAGGTTTAGTTAACAGCAATAACTCTGGTTGGGTATGTGTGAATTAGTGGACCATTAATGCCACATTATGCTTTAGATAATCATCTATTTGATATCAAATAAGGCCTAAATCCAAATCAGGGACAAGTAATCATAAGACAAATGTTATGGAAGAGCATTTCAGTTGCAATGACTCAACATAAAAAAATCTTTCTTTTCTCAGTCTAACAGTCTCCTGGGACAAATTGTGGAGTCATGGTTAAGTAAAGCTTAATGCAGCAGACAATCCTAATGGAGCTATAGTGATGATCTTAACCTTTGTCATCAAGGCTAGTGTGATGTGGCTCATAGAGATGTTTTATTGGTTAAGAGGTCCTGAAGTACATCACAGACCTAATGTAACAACAAAACTGGTTGTCAAGCATTATACCAGTGTTTCTAAGCATACGAGTATGTGAACTAGTAATACACCTGGTTGCTCTGGAGGATCTGCCCTCTAATTGATGCATTTATCAAGCATTTCTTAAATGCAACTGAACAGTAATAGATATTGATCATGGATATAAGGCTAAAATGACCTTAGTGGGCCTAATTCAAATTATAAGGAGGTGATGAAGCTGTTCACAGCATTGCATTTACACTTCTGCCATTGGTTAGCATCAAAGCGACACCAATAGTGTCCCAACACTCTAAATTATTTACATTCAAATTAGCTTGTAGAGCTAGTGTTTTCTCTCTTGCTCTCTATCATGTCATATTCACCTGGTCAGGCCTGGTTAGAGCAGCAAGCATTCATAAGGCTACCGTGTATATTATATAAACCAGCATCTCCATACAGGCCTGTAGCAGATGTACAGAGATCTGCTTATGTGGGTCACTGGCATCAATGCACATCACTTCACACACAGTAAGATCACTTCTGATTTTAACCATTGCAATGTAGAAAAACAGTAACGTGTGATCTAATACATCTTCCTGAAACATCAGTATCAATACAAGGACGTAGTATTAAAAATAAAGCATATTATTGACTGGGATGTGTAAGAAATGGGTGGGTGCATTATACAAACAAGCACGAATTTGTGTTCCCACAGACATCCCAATACTGCAAATGTCACATTGCTTTTAAATATAGATATTACAGCAGTAAAAAAAATAGCTGTCATCACAAACACACCCACAGACACAGACACAGGGCGGAACAGGGCTGTGGTCCGGACCAAATCAGCTGATTTGGACAGGGGAAAAGCATTGTTTTTGTTTATTTGTGTGTGTTCCTTAACATACAGACAGAGTCTATGTAGCATCATCCTCATAATTTACAGAATCGCACAATAACCCGTCTCACGTCTGGATGGTTTATTGGATTAAAATGGACTTACCCAGGCTATCTCTGTCCTTTTTGTCTCGTGCCATGTCTCACTGGATGTTTTGTTCAGTATTCGGGTCGGTTCGGTTCTAAACAGCGATCATGAGACGAATGCGATGCTGGAAATCAGCTGCCAGTGATGGAGGCTCATTCTCATCTGAAACAAATGTGCAGCGCACCATTGGACCGCCAGCGGCGCTGTGGAGCCCTAAACATCTATACTATAATAACTTAACTGTAATGGGCGGGGCTTAGAGACCTTGACGCTGTCTCTAATTGGTCAGGAAAGGACGGTCTATATATTTTAACTCTTTACTGTTTTATTTCAATTCTGTATTTTTGATGATATCAGTGTCATTATTTAGGATGAACTTGTTATCCAGACCTGTCAGCACTGAATCCTTACAATAATAGATTTAACAATATTTGCTGTATCCGTCAGATGGCGCTACGCGTACATTAAAAATAATATAAAGAAGAAGAAAAATAAAGTAAATAAAGAATGAAATGCCATAACAACCCGTCTTTTACTGAAAGACATGTTTTGACTAGTTTGTGTAGATTTTATGCACTATAAATCATAAGCAATAGATAGCTATGACTTATTTAAAACAAGAAAAATAAATAACACCAGTTAATTATTTTATATATTGTTTTAATTATTTATTTTTCACTACAACTGTAACCATTATCTAACCAGCTACTGTCCCTCTGTGTGTGTGTGTGTGTGTGTGTGTGTGTGTGTGTGTGTGTGTGTGTGTGTGTGTGTGTGTGTGTGTGTGTGTGTGTGTGTGTGTGTGGGGTGATCTGGCTTCAGCTGAAGTTAGTTTGCGCTTCTCTCTGTTCCTGTTTGGATGGTTATTTCGACGCAAAATGAACTTCGGCATTTAGGAAAACTTTAAATCTTCATGAGTTCCGAGGTCAACGATTAACCGCACAAATGGTGAAGTTTAAATCAAAGTTTACGATTTTAAGTGATTTATTTGTCGTTGTAGTTTGACGCGGTTTATAGCATTAGCATTAGCTTCGGTTGAACTGTCACTTAGAGCGAAAGGTTCTTAAAACACTCACCAGCTAAATACAGCTATTTATCTGGATTATTCTTTATGAACATATTTGTATGTTTATATTTTGTCTATAAAAATGAAGTTTCAGGCTGAAGTGATTATGTGAGATTAGTTAGCTGAGTTAGCTTCATACACGGAGATTCAGACAAAAAAACAACAACTTTATTTAAACATTAAATAAAAAAAGTTAAACTGTCTTTCTCACTATGAGGGGGGAAAAAACACCAGTTTTGGACAGTTAACACTTCCTGACACTCATCAGTAAGTTAGACATGTGTCCAAATAACTGAATGTAACATTGTATTTAAAAATAAATACTTTTAAAATGTATAAACAGCTGCACCAATTACACTATTAAAAGCAGCTATGGTTTGCTAACATGTTTTTGTTGTATTTTATAAAAAGGCTTAAAATGATAGTATTTTATCTTTCTATCTAGCTTTCTATCAATGTCTATCCATCTGTCTGTCTGTCTAAGCTTAGGTGTGCTGTTATTAATCTCATGTTGTTCTGGTTTCTGTTATTTTTCAGGGGGATGTGGACTGCAGGTCTGTTGTAAAACTGAATCTGGGTCATTAAAGTAGTAAATCCTCCAGTCCGACAGCATGGATCTGCTGGGCCGGTCCGGAGGGGAGATTCAGCGCAGAAACCCCCAGCATGACTTTGAGCTGATCCAGAGAGTTGGCAGCGGGACCTATGGAGATGTGTATAAGGTACTGGACCCATTATAACTGAGATTCATGAGATAACTCCATTATATAGCAAACAGTAATGTATGTATATAGTGTGTGTGTGTGTGTGTGTGTGTGTGTGTGTGTGTGTAGTTGATATTTGGCTTCGATTTTAGCCACTAACAGTTTGTTAATATGATTATGTGGTTGCAGTGTTTCCGTGTTGGGTCAGAATTTTTACCTGGTTTCATCAGTCTTAGGCACTTCAGTTTCCATTGGCATACGGAGGGCTACTGATATGAGCAGTAGCAAGAAAAATTAATAATGTATTTAATATTGTTATTTTTTAGCTGTTTAGGAAGCCAAAAGCTTTTAAAGTCACATTCATGAAATGTTTGGCTTTTGCACAGTCATACCGCGCGTGGACTATTTCCTAGATTTAAAGCTCTGAATGTAAAGAGACTCATTCCTGACCGTGCGTTATCCCGGCATGTGTTCATTTACTGCCTTTCCAAATCCCTCAAGAGAAAAAGGCCATATAAGGTCAGAAAATGTCTCAGTAGCAGCTCCTGTGAGAAGAATAACTTTTCAGTGTATTAACGGCATATGTGGTTGGTTGTTTCCGTGAAAAGAACTGTTTGGTTTGAACTTTATTATGTAAATAGACCTAGCGAACACTCATGTGAAGCTTTATATTGTCTTTTTATGGTTTAAAAAAAACTAATAGAAACCATTAGGAAATGAAATATTAGGTGATGCAGTTAGTGGCAAGCATCACTTTTATTATTATTATTATTCATGCTCATACTTGATTAATAGATTAGAACAAACAAATAATCCCTAAATTAAAGTTCAGCATACATACATCTTGTCCAGCACCATTTGTGCTATAGTCATATTCATATATGAAACCTCAAATCGTACCTGTTGACATAATGTGTGTGTGTGTCACATATGATTTTTCACCTGATGGATGACCCAAATCATCAAGAACATCTTAGCAACCGCATGGAAATACCCTAGCAACCACTCACAACTCACATTTTAGTGGCATGTTTTTTACACATGCACACACGACTCTTCAGAAAATATTAAAATCTATTTCTTGGTTTATTCTGGCTAAAAACTGAATTAATCTTCTTTTTCTCATAAGATTTTTCGGAGAAATGCAGTAGAAATAAATATTTGAAAATGAAAAGGGCATGTGGGATCTGTGAGTTCTCGTTCTGAATTATGCTCAAGAGATTCAATAAAAAAACAATCATACTTGATCTCATGGAAACTTTGATCAAAGATTTATTAACTTGCATTTGGCTGAGTCTGAGTGCAACATGAGTGTTTAATTTGTTTATTTGGAGACTAAACACACACATTGTCCCCCAGGAATTTGGATGTAGCCGGCGGTCTGGAAGTGCTTGGAAATCTGGTGAATGTTGTAGTTTCCATTCATTCAGCAGAGTGTGTGTGTGTGTGTGTAGGTCTGCGTATTACATTCACTGCTTCTGTTATTGTTCGCTGGACACACTTCCTGGCTGGGTGTGTGGCTGCTGGTTATGTGGATGATCTGAAGGTTCAGCATTGATCCATACGATTACATTAGGCTCCTAAGGTTATTGTTTACTGTAAGGCTGGATGATACCCTAAAACCATTATATCTCAATTATAACTGTTTTTGCTATATTCAGGATTTGTATTATATTTAATAAATATTTGTTTTTAAACAACTTAAAATTGTAGTGTTTTTTTAAACAGCTGAACCAAATCAGCTAATTTTGCTCAAAATGTTACAATGTAGTTAATAAAAAAAACGCAGTAAAAATACCAAAGACATGTTTTCTACACTACTTTTTGCTTATTTAAGAGCATTTATTTGCACCAGCATTGTTTACGTTTTTATAATATGTTAAATTGGTAAAGGCTGTTTTTCATTAGACTGCTTTTTCATGATTAAAATTTAACGTAACCACAGAAACACAGAATTTGGGGAAAAATAAAACAGAATTTAGAGAAAAAGAGCCCTGAATACAACAATAAACAGCCATTTTTACAGCAGTTAGAATTTTTTTAATGATGAAAAATTGTATCTTTGAATTAATTTATCGAAAAAGAACGTTTAAATCAGCAAACTCGTTTAGGAATTGTATTCTGAAGCATAATGGGTTACAGAATATACTTTAAAATTGTATCAAGATTAGTTAACTGTATTCATAAAGATTTAGGGCATAATGAATGAACCTGAGACTGTCTGGGAAATGCATAAAATCTTATAAACGTCATAGATATTTGTATGGTGAAATTTCTCTTTCTGAGTCTCTATAAAGTTAATCAAAAAATCCTTATCCATTAATCATAAAACCTTCATGGAAATGGCAAAAAAGTGTGCAAACCTTAAAGCTAGTTGTCCAAATTAAATAGACATTTCATCCTGGACAGCCCACAAGACTCTTTTCTGTGTGTGCTTATGTGTTTTGATGGCTGTCGACCTACTTCCATTTGGAAACGATGAGACCGTTTCCAGCAGAGACACGGCTCTCACTTACACGCTCACATTCCAGTGTTTTGATCGGAAACTATTCTCGCTCTCTCCTTTTTGAATCACTCTTCCCTCCTTGTGTTTGTATTCTGCAGGCTCGTAACATCTCTACTGGAGAGCTTGCAGCAGTGAAGATCATCAAACTTGAGCCCGGTGAGTATGAAGCCATTCTGTTGAGCTTGAGGAGGTGTGGTGTTAAGTCTGTGGTGTAGCTCATTTGACACATCCTGTTTTGTTTTCACAAGTGGAGAATGAAAGGAGAAATTAATGATTGTTTAGGTTGATGTACATGAACATTAGCACCTCTCAGCAAAGGCCTGTCCCACTGTTTTAAGTGAGTGTGAAGAGTTATGCAAGGTTTTTCCTTGCTTGGAAATGGTCTTTGGTTGTAGCTCACACACATGTCCAGTTGCAGTTAATATAATGTATTTGCAAGTTATAGCATTTAAAGCTGGACCTCCTTGAATTGTAGACAAAACTGTCAGTTTTCCCCCTTGTGTAAAAGCTGCTCAGTTCTCATGGCTTTGTTTGACTTCAAGTATCCCAAGAGATGACTTAAATCATTAAGAGCCAGATCAAAAGAAACAAACATCGTCATTGGAACCACTTAGTAAAGTGCTCTAACCTTTCTGTAAGGTCAGAATATTTTCATTCAGTCATATATATTGGGTGTTTATTGTGTTAACATGTATTTATTATTATAGGATGCTGCACTGAAATAATATGGCTTTATGTGATTATCAGATTGCAAAGGTTTTATGTAAATCTATGCACTACATGCTTCAGAGTGAAGTGTGGCATTGTTAATTTTCACGTGAACAGCTCATAATCTGGTGTTTTCAGTAGCGGTTGGATTCACAGTAATTGCTGGTCCGTACAAATTCATCTCTGCATGTGCTTCATGTTTGGGATGCTTATAACATGCATTTGGAAATGACACTCATTAATTTTGGCAGTTTTCTGACTAAATAAAAGCTTGATTAAAAAAAAAGAAAATTGTATTGTAATTTGACAGTTGTACTGTATTATATTATTATTGTTATACTGTTTTTCTTGAATAGTCTATTTTTTTTATTCCAGGGTAAAGTTTTACAATAGTAATATTTCTTGTTTAGTTTAATATTTGCTAATAATAATATCAACCATAATTTATTATTATTATTATTATTATAGTCAAATTGTGCCACCCTATTTGTTTAATTTATTTTATTTTTTTATTTATTTTAAAATAACTTTAAATCACTATCAAAATTACTTTTTTTCCCCAAAAAATTCTTTAGTGCTTTATAACGGAAAAGAGATTCTCATAATTGAAAGTTGCAAGTCGCAACTTCTCTGAAGAATGTTTTAGCATAGTAGTTTTGTGCAACAAAAGTTTACAGCCATATAGTTTAATATCTGCTAGTCACTTTATTGAAGGGACTGGTGGACATGACACAGCTTTGTTATACAGGACCCACTTGATTTTAAAATAACATACTGACTGGTCGATAATGAAAATGTAGATTTGAACCTCTAGTATACTCGTACTAGCTAAAAAATAAAAAGTTTCACTTTCCATAGAGCTTCAAAGATGTGCATTGAATTGCTGGGAGCACTGTACAATAGTTGGGAGCACTTTACTGTCAAATAATCCACAAATCTTTTTTCTCTATACTGCAGAGATCAGTTGGCACAGTTTTGAGACCAGAGGTGTCCAATCCTGCTCCTGGAGGGCCAGCGTCCTGCAGAGTTTAGCTTCAACCAGCTCCAACACACTTGCCTGGCAGTTTCTAGTCTGTCTGAAGAGGTTAAGGCTAGAAGGGATACAGCTTCAGCTACTGGGCGTGCACAAATCAATATAGTGTAACTTTTGACACGCTCAACAACAATAATTACTGTATTTGCATTATTGTAAGGGGTAGATGTTAATAAAACACAATCTAATAGGTATAAAATTTAATTTACTGTTTGTTTCCGGCCATAGCTGTATCCCTTCTAGCCACAACCACCTGAAGACCTTGATTAGCTGGTTCAGGTGTGTTTAATTAGGGTTGGAGCTAAACACTACAGGGCAGTGGCCCTCCAGGAACAGGTTTGAACACCCCTGTTTGAGGCTTTTGAAGTGTTTCACATCTCATATAAAACCACAAAACAGGATATGAAGGCATAGTCATATAGGGAGAAAAGTGAATTCACCTTCAAATTTGCCTCAACCCCCTGACATTTTGCTTAGGTAGTTCCTGAAGAAATGTTAAATCTTTGGCATCCCTTAACACTAAGCTTAACAATCAGTTCATCATTTTTCCCACAGAGTGACTGGTTTGGATTGAGAAGACTTTGTAGAGAATGAAGCACAAGTTTCCTTTCTGATTGCTTGAATTCTAACGTAACAATCTCCAACACGTCTGCCCCAATAGAGGCTGAATGACCTTTTATAGTGAACTCAGTGATGTTTCTGCATTTGTTTTGTCAGATAGTGTCAGATCACATGATGCTGTTGATTAGTTATCAGATTCCTTCAGTTGGTTGTGTCATTTGCTTTTTCTGTTAGTGATTCAGTGTCTTGTGAAATCAGTCATCTGAAGTTATTGAGAAGGGAGGCACCAGAGGAACATCTGGACCAAGTGTGCTTGAAAAACAGGTAGAATCTGATATCCACCTGGAAAGCAGGTGTGAGCTCTTGTGTGCGTTTGCCTTTTTAGAAAGCTGGCTCATTCTTGTATGTTTAGCAGTTGTCTTTAAAAGCAGCCCATCAGCAGCAGTTTTTGTGTGTGTGTTTGTCCAGAGTTGCATGTGACCACCAACGGTATCTCATGGAGAACTGAAAAGCTGACTGTATTCACAACTTTTGTTGCACTAGCCACACTCTTACCCTGCTGCAGGAAAGAAACTTAGACAAAAAAACAACTTTGAGCTGAGACACACTTGTTGATTTAGAGGACAGATTTCGTTGTTTGTTTCGTTCATTGGCTTTTTAACACTCCACCCCCTAGAAACGATCCAATCAGAGTGTAGCAACTGTTTCTAACCAGTGGGACGTCTGTCGTGAGCATTTTTCACTGTGGAAGTTTGGGCTCTCATTCCACTGCTGAGAGCGGATGGGTGGTTTTTGTCTTAGTTTGGTTTGTGGAAATGTTATATACAAATCCCAGTTATAAAATATGCAGAGCATGACTTATTATAATGAAGTCATTATTTGCGAATAAGATTATATGATGTTTTCCCCTGTGGAAGACGTTTAATTTGGGATTCATTTGCTGATACTTTCAGTTCTAAATTTATCACCAACAGTTGGCTAATAGGTTTAGATCATGTGTTTCCCAAAGCATTTTGAAGGCTATTCCTGCAGCCTTTCTTTGATCTCTTTTATATAAATTCCAATATATTAGATAATAGTTTCTGTCTAAAATCCGGTAATGTTTTGTCGACAGAAAATTTAAAGAGATCTGATAAGTGATGTTATAGTTGCATATGAATGTCTCAAGATAAGTGAAGCTTCTTCACATAAGTTGCTCATCTAGTTTTAAGTTTGTACCCAGATGTTTCACATTGTTACACCAATAGTTAGAGTTTACCTAAACTGTTCCTTGTACATTTCTTCCCGTTCTGACAGCTTTGGTGTACAAGACAATTAAAATAAAATTAAATACAAACAAATTGTTTAGAAACCACACAATTCTACATGGAATTATCTCCCTTGAAGACAAACCACATGTATTATGCCGTAATTATAGTGTAAGATACTTTACTGTTCAAAAGTTTGGTGTCAGGTTGTTTTTTTGTTGTTTTTTAAATAAATTAAAGGGATAGTTTACCCAAAAATGAAAGTAATGTCATTAATTACTCATCCTCTTGTCATTTCCAAACCTGTAAGATCTCTGTTTATCTTCCGAACACACATTCAGAAATTTTTGATGCAGTCGGAGAGCTCTCTTAAACTCCATATACAGCAAGGGTCCTACCACGGTCAAGGAACAGAAACGTATTAAGGAGATCATTAAAATAGTCCATGTGACATCAGTGGTTCAATCCTCATTTTTTTGAAGCTACAAGAATACTTTGTGTGTAAAGAAAACAAAAATAATGACTTTATTCAACAATTCTTCTCCTTCGCGTCACCCTGGTGCCATTTTGGAGAGCATCACGACGCATGCATGGGCTCTTCTCTGAATGTAAACAAGGCATCTTCTGTGTCAGCAGAACCACGCGCATGCATACGTGCAAGAAAAGCACGCGCATGCGTCAAAAATATCTTAATTTGTGTTCCAAACGACATGAGTAATTAATGACAGATGTGTTAAATTGCTCAAAAGTGACAGGAAAGAACCCAAAAAAAAAAAATCATAATTTCCACAAAAATATTAAGCAGCACCACAAAGAAATGTTTCTTTAGCAAATCAGCATATTAGAATTGTGTGACATTGAAGACTGAAGTGAAAAGTCAGGAATAATTTAAATTTGAAATCTATTAAGATAGAAAACAGTTGTTTTAAGTTCTAATAATATTTTACAATATTACTGTAATACTTGAACTGTAGTGCATTTTAAAGAATGTCAGTGGGATCCACTACAAATGGTGTAGATGATGACAGAATTCTCATTATTAGGGGAACTATTTCTAATGAAATGACAGTAATGTTCATTTCAAAATCTGCATTACTGTGTGAATTCAGGATATTTGTAAAGAATGTCCATCATGTCGATTTAAATGGTTGTATAATGATGATGAATTACAGTGATAATCTTATAGAGTGGCACATCCTCCTCCAAATTGTAATTAGTTTTGTGCATGTGGGAAATCTAATCCAAAAGATCGAGGAGCTGGGTGATTGTAGGAAAAGGGGGGACGGGTTTAGTCCTGGCTAGCTTGATTTATTACAGTTGACGCTACTAAATACTAACAGCTTGTTTTCTGAGAAGTGCATCAAGCTCAGAGGAAGCTGCCTGAGTTCAGCTTTCAGAAGACAAACCCTCAGGCCTTGCTGCTGTCTTTGACACACACAGGCTCACATTATCTCACAGACACACACTCTTGGGCATGGCCTGTTTGTCTTGAGCGGAGAGGAAGTGGTCAGAGCTGGTAGACTTGAATTCATAGCTATGCTGATTCTTGTTTGTCACAAACACATACACTGTGATTGTACAGATGTCCCAGGGATGAGGTGTTGAAATGCAAAGGTGTGACTGATTGTTCCTTTCAGTCATTACTGTTCTGACCGCAAAGTTATTTTTCTGTATCTCATCATAGAGTCGGTGTGAAACAGAGGTGGTTGTGTTTTGTGTGTGAGTTTCTAAGTTAAAGATCTGCAGCAGAATAGAGAAGTGGCTACAGCCGGTTAACATCCATTATTGGGTTGAGGTTGTACAACATATCGAAAGGCTGTTTTTAAAAACTACACTACCTCTGTCTTCATATTTAAAAGCAGTTTTTACAGTGTAATGATCTTAAAAATCTAGTTATTCATATTTCACTTTGTTGCATATTTTAAGGGAAGACACATTTCTCCATCATATTTGTATTTTCTTTTTTTATCAAAAAAAAAAAAAAAATGCTATCATGAGTGATGGGATTTTCTGCTGTCATGAACAGATCAAGAGATTCTGAGAACATCAGGATGAACAATTCTTATGTACAGGAAACACGCACCACCTACAGGAAACAATGCTGTATTTACTGTAACACAGCCATTACGTTATAAACAGATCATGTGCTTGGGCAAAAATGCCAGGTCTTTGAGTCACACGATGAATGAAAGCTGTTTAAAACATAAAGGTGTGTGAGTCACTCCTTTAACGAAGCAGGTTGTGAAGTTTGAGGTGTGTGAGTTTGGCTGATAGCATCTTTATTCTTCTTTTATATCTCACATTGAAGTATTTGACTTGAGATTTTAAGAGTTTTTGTTTAAAAATTTTAAATCCCAAAAATTTACTTAAGTGATCCTGTGGTGGAACAAATAATGTGTGTATATATCTGCCCTCTTTAGTGTATTGTTTCTCTTTTATTCTCTGAAATTATATACAAATTGTTATAAGGTGTTCATAAATCCACAAACTCCATTTCAGCTCCATCTGAAACAAATAATAATAGGAATAATTACACGGCAGGCAAATATGCTAGTCATAAATTATACTTTGACGGTTTTAGATTAATTCATGAAGAGACCTGAGTGTTGTCATGACGTGTGTTGGTATTAACACGATTCAGAAGGAAGTTAAGCTAATTATCTGTATTATTGGAAGAGACGGGGGGAAACCCATCACACTCACAGGCTTTATTTAGCATTAGAGATGAGGAGGGTGAAGAGATCAAAGAGTGAATGAGTTCCAGCTTTGGAAGTCTCTTTTTGTGTGTGGTAACTAAATCACAAAAATCCGCTCATGAGAAGAAAGTGAAAACTGGCACAAGTTTTCCCTCACTTCATGATCATAATAATCACTCTCAACACTCAGCATCCAGACATCTGCTGTCCATATCTGATTCAAGCACTCTGTTTTTCTTTTCACTGTTTAATTGATACTCCTCTCATATATCGATTCCTCTCTCTTTTAGGTGATGATTTCTCAGTCATCCAGCAAGAGATTTTTATGGTGAAGGAATGCACCCATCACAACATTGTGGCTTACTTTGGCAGCTACCTCTGGTAATAAAAAAAAAAAATGGATTTGTCTATAAATTAATATTTTAGATGCCTAAATTTTGAGATTGTAAATCATAAGATTTCAGAGATTTACAAGTTTTAAGAATTATTTAAATACCTCAAATTTAAGCTTAAAGATTTACATTTCTCTCTAGCCGTGAGAAGTTGTGGATTTGTATGGAATACTGCGGTGGAGGATCCTTACAAGACATTTATCATGGTAAATTGGTTGTTTGTTTTGAAAATATACACCCTCTTTTTTTTTTTTTTTTTATCCTGTTTCTGCTAAATATGTGTGTGTTTGTGTACACGATCAGTTACAGGTCCACTCTCTGAACTTCAGATCGCCTATATGTGCAGAGAGACGTTACAGGTAAGATTCATCCAAAATGGTTCATATGTTTCACATGGTCTAATGCTGTTAAGAATTTTTGTTTTATTAAATAAAGCCTTTAAACATCTTGAATTAATTTGAGTGTGTGTGTGTGTTTAGGGTCTCGCTTATCTGCACTCCAAAGGCAAGATGCACAGAGACATCAAGGTAGTACAGCTTTATAATCAGTATATGTGTTCATTATTTTGGTGTTCTACCTGTTTCAAACTATCTTATGCCAGTTAATAACTCTCAACTCATTGTGCACTAGGGGGCGAATATTCTGCTCACCGACAATGGAGATGTCAAATTAGGTGAGAGTATCACGCTATGATCGCAGGGTGTGTTTCTGTGTGTAACTGAATTTGAATGTTAAACAAATCTTCCTGTTTTGCAGCGGATTTTGGAGTGGCTGCTAAAATAACGGCCACTATGGCAAAAAGGAAATCCTTCATTGGGACGCCCTACTGGTAAGACCTGTTCTGCCATAATGAAGCAGCTACATTTAAATATGTTTGGTATACACCTTCTTTTCACCTCTCTGTTCATTTGAAAAGTCTGGAAAAAATATTAAATGTGTAAAAAAAATGGAACAACATCATCCTAAAACATCTAAGAATTTGTGAATGTGCGTACAATTTTATAATCCAGAATATATCATGGAAATCTACCATAAGAACAAAGATTCAAACATGGCAATAATTGCCTTATTCAGATTGAATGGCCTCTTCAGGATTTCTGTGAACTATAACCTACTGTTGTGACAACACAGTCGGCTAGAGGAGGGTAGACACACAAAGTGCACATGAAGTTCAGCTCATGAGACAAAAATGCAGCGCTACAAGTTTCAATAAACAGGAGTTTTATAACGTTTTGTGATCTTAATCAGACTTTGTATGTATTTCTGTTCATGAAGAGTTTTGATAACTGAGCACACACCACTACAGCGTTATGTTAGAAACAGTTTCCCCTCACTCATAAAAAGTCTGATCAGACCTGAAGTTGTTTTTAAAAGAAGCCTTCTAGGCTCACCAAAGTAATTATTGGATTGAAAATACAGCTTAAAACAAATACTGTGAAATATGATTGCAAGTAAAATACCTGTTTTCTATTTTAATATATTTGAAAATGTAATTTACTCCTGTGATGGTAAAGCTGAATTTTGTGCAGCTCTTACTTCAGTGTTACGTGATCATTTTAAGATGCTGATCAGGTGCTCAAGAAACATTTCTGATTATTATCAACATTGTAACCCGTCCTTGCTAAATGAAGGCATTAATTTCTTTTAAAAAGAAAACACTTCTGAACAGTAGTTTGTCTCTTGTCTTCTCTGTGTTTGTATTTATAGGATGGCTCCAGAGGTGGCGGCAGTGGAGAAGAATGGCGGTTATAATCATCTGTGTGATATCTGGGCTGTTGGAATCACATCCATAGAACTGGCAGAACTACAGCCTCCCATGTTTGACCTCCATCCCATGAGGTATAAACACACACACTTCTTGCCAATGAGCAGACATGGTTTTAACCAAGACGTTTGCTCCGGGTCCAGAGTTATAGTGAATCTTAATAACTTAATTATGTGCAAAAATCCTCTTTGTTTGGAGCCAAGATGATTAACCATTAGACTTCCACCAAATTCTCATATAATTGCTCAGAGATTTGTATCTTTCTGTGATCTCCTTCTTGCTTGCTTTTTGTGTGTATGTCCAGGGCTTTATTTCTGATGTCTAAAAGCAACTTCCAGCCACCCAAGCTAAAGGACAAGACCAAATGGTGAGTCTCTCTGGCCTGTTTGTATGTGTATATTTGCATATTTGAGTTACAGAGAAATATAGAGTGTGTTCTGAATGAGTGTTATACAAATAAAATCTTCAGTCCCTGTTTCTTTCCCTTTCTGTCTTAACTGTCTTGCTTTTCCACAGGTCTACAGCCTTCCATAATTTTGTTAAAATTTCCCTCACAAAAAACCCGAAGAAAAGGCCAACAGCCGAGAAGCTGCTCTCGGTAAAAGTTTCCTCTCTATCTTATCTGTTTATGATTTCACACAATGCAGCTCTTTAAGCTGCTCTCAGTAAAAATGTCCTCTCTATTTCTCCATTTTATCTGTTAATGATTCCTCACAGTACAGCTCTTTAACTCATTTAGTGGAAGCTTATGTGCACATGCAATGAAATATAAACTCATGTTACAGAGAATTGTGCACTTTAACTCAATACTGTATCTTGAAAGAAGTATATTATGCTTACCAAAGCTGCATTTATTTGATTAAATATTAGGTTAAATCAGTAATGTTTTGAATAATTACAATTTGAAATAACTTTTTTATATATATTTTAAAATCCAATGTATTTGTCTGATGGCAAAGCTGAATTTTCAGCAGCCGTTACTTTACAAATCATTACAAATCATCTTAACATATGCTGATTTTGTGCTCAAGAACATTTCTTATTATTACCAATGTTGAAAATGGTTAAATATTGAAAGGAAATGAATGAATAAATCTTACTGTCTGATATGTATAGATGTGTAATATTAAAAATGTGTTCAGCACACACCTGTGTCCATTCATCAATGTTGATTATTTTCTTGGTCCCATTCCTCTATCCTGTTATTTTTGTCTGAATATTACATTGGTCACATCACAAGCAGCCACTTACTCTACATTGTCTCTGTGTTTGCATGCAGCACTTACTTGTGGCTCAGACAGGTTTGACTCGTCGGTTAGCTTTAGAGCTACTTGATAAGATGAACAACCCAGATAATCATCAGTCTCACTTCAGCCAGGGAGATGAAGATGACCTGGAGGTAACTCGTGACTTTTGTGTACGTGCGTGCGTGCTTGTGCGTGTGCGCATGTATGAAAGAGATGGCAAGTTGGTATGTAAATGTACTCTGTTAGTGTATGAGAGTTATGAGAGTTTGTGCGTAAATGGGCCAGAGTTTCAGTGTATGAGTGTGAGTGCGCATGACTTTAAATGGTAAATGTGTGCAAACGATTGTCTGTGGTATAATACATAGTTTTACTATGATTCTTTCTCTGTTCTGCAGCCACTTGCAGAACGCCACACCATCCGCTCATCCCACAACAGGAGCTCTCGTGCTGAAAGGACCCAGTCTCAGATCAACTGTACGTCAATCACAGGCCTAAGCATGATTATGAGTGTCTCGCTGTCTTGCCTATCCCCAATGAACCCCAAAACAGTTCCACTGGCTGACAGAACGTATTTTGTGTGCTCCATTTAGTGCCTGGCTAGAAATCTTACATTTCATTCTATAATAATGGTCACCTTAACCATCAAATAAAGTAATAGCTTTACTAAAAGTTACTCCTTGGGATCCAAACAGAGTAAGGCTGTGACACATGGCATAAAATGAGGAGCCTGGTGCCTCTGGTTAAAGATTGTGTAACTGATCTATTGTATTTGTCAGATGAGAATTTGTGATGGTTTAAGATAGCATACTCTATAGTTTGTATAGTTACAGAGTGGGTTTTTAGTCTGCCATTGTGGACATTCAGGGATATCCTCTTTTTTTTTTTTTTTTTTTTTTTTTATTACAACAATGCAAAGTTTTCATTTATGGTTACGATGTGGAATATGGGCTTGTAGAAGTCTATCATATGTCTTTGTTTAGATCAAACCTCATTTATGATAAGTGGCATCTCTTGCTCTTACTCTGCTCTTGAAGAGTTTAGCTCATATTATTTGTTCAGATAGAAATGCATAGTCTTGAGCCCCCCTGTGGTGGAGATGTGGTACTACAAGTTTAGACAAGTTTAGGCTTGAACTTTGTCACAATTTTTGTACAAAGCAACCCAGTAGTGTTGAACAGAATGTTAGAAATGTTGCAGATAAATGATGGTGAAATGTTTTTGTCTTGTCTGTGGCATGCTAGGTTAAGAAGTGCAGTAATACGTTTTCTCTCGTCTCTGTATTTCAGTTGATAGGCTTCAGTTTGAGCCCCCCATGAGGAAGGAGACTGAAGCAAGTGCTGAGATGGTGAGAGAAGCATTGCATAGTCCAGATAGTCAATACATCACTAATATTAATCAAACAGACACACACACTACAGAATAAACCCGGAGTTCAAGAAGATTCTTAGTGTCATTGTTTGATAAGCTCAAAACCAAACATTTCATGCAAATATCTGCATTAGTAAATTGACTATTTGCCCACAACAGGTATGCAATGAAACCTGACTTGCATGTTTTTAAAAGGGAGTGTGTACATATGGTCCATTCTTTGCAGGATGTAACTAAGGACAATGATTTCTCCTCCCCCTGGAGCCCGATCACAGAAGGCCCCATCACCTCCAGGTAACCATTAAAAGTTTTCTTTGTGACTTTACGAACAATTTGATTCCTGCTACTGCCGCCCGCATGAAAACGCCGCAAGCAGTCATTTCCCTGTTCTTTCTGCATCGTTTCTCTGACGTCCCCACAAGCCTACGCACTTCCTTCTTTCTGCAGAATCTCGCATGAGCTCTGCTTGCATTCCCTCTACTTTGACTGTTCTGTTGTGTTCTTTCTTTTCCCCGTTTTCCTTTACTTTTCCCTTTTGTGCACTCCTCTGCTGAAGGAGTCTTCTGAAGAGCGTTGAGGAGGAGTTGTTTATACGGTAAAGAATTGGTTTGTGCAGCTGTTATTTACAGAACCAAGGAGACTTACATGCAGGGTTTAAAATGAACTCGCCAAATAAAAGTAAACACTGGCTTTTAGTGTTAAAGGAAATGAGTAAAAATGAATGTGTTGTAAATAATTGCAGTATAAATGGTAAAATGCAAAATATGGTATCATGTTTGCTAAAAAATGTGATACTTGTTGAACAAATATTGTTCCATTATTCAGTAAATATACAGGCTCATTAAAATTGCCTGTTTCTGTCCATTTCTCTCTCTGTCTCTGAAGAGGGCACTTGGCTCCATTAGAAGATGCTTTTGAGGATGTTGATCTGTAAGTGTGGCTACTCTTACACTTTGAAAATTATCTTAAAGACTTTATATTCTTCTGGGGCTTGCTTGTAAGGTATCATAAAATCAACATGGAAAAAAATATGTGCTGTGAAAATTGCAAGATTAATCACAAGCAAAGACCAATTAAGTCATTCTGTTCTTTTTCACTCGGTTTCATCTACCCCTTCTCAGTTCAACTCTTAAACGGGGAGTGCCACCGCCGCTTCCTCCTAAGGTAACTGTGAGAGTGTGTATAAGTGTACAAGTGTCTATATTCATTTTTTTAGTGGTGTTTTTGACATTCTTATTCTTATCAGCCCTCTCAGGCTCGGTCGAGCAGTGTGTCTGATGAGTTTGGTTTGAGCGACGGGGTTCAGACGGTGCGGAGGTTCGCGGGCTCTGATAACGGCCCTCTACCAGTGTCTCGCAGACAGAGCACACCCGAGAGAGGAAGTAACGCAGAACACACCCACTCAGACTACATGTCTGTGAGCATCAGCAGCCCAGGGCTGCTCTCACACACCGCCGACCACGGTAACACACACTTATTCTCCAAATCATGTTTATACACAGATACTGTTCATGTACTACTCTCATTAAAAATGTATTGGAAAGTATGTTAAGAGAGATTTTGAATGCTATTAAAAGAAGTCCATAATGCTCACCAATGAGAAACTGGTGAAATTGGTCTAGTCAAGTCACTATTAGTTGTATAGCGCTTTTAACAATGCAAATTGTCAAATTGGTGTATATTGCTGATTTGGTGCAATATACAAAAATATTTGACCACTGAAGTTGACCAATCAGAATGACATTTTACAAAATCATAAATTACTGAATATTTCAAATTTCTCTCTTTTACTTTCTATAGAGGACGACTCAGACGAAAGCGTAAATGGAGATGTTTCAAAATCACCTCCCGGCCGTCCCCAGAGGAAAGAGAGAAAAGATTTTCCTGTGAGTGTGAGTGTGTGTGTGTGGGAAAGTGTCCTGCTGAGAGGAGTGTGACGCATGAAAATAATGTTGCGCTCTACTCATTTTTCTGTTCTCTTTTTATAGAAACCTGCTATTAACGGCCTGCCGCCTACTCCTAAAGTCCTGGTGAGTGACATCATCACACTTCACTTACGCTGAACTAAATGCTAATATCTTCCAATCTCACTATTCGACAGCTATTTGATCAGTCCTTTATTTTGATTCTGTGTTTTATGACTGTCATAAACTACATATTACCTCTCTGCATTTCTGCAGATGGGAGCTTGTTTCTCAAAGGTTTTTGATGGTTGTCCTCTTAAAATTAACTGTGCCACTTCATGGATTCACCCAGATACTAAAGGTAAAGTGCGGGTAACCAATGAATGTCTTTCTGATATTAAATTTGATACTATTTTGAATATGTAAATAAAAAGTCTGGGGTCAATTTTTTTAATGGGCAAGATTTTTGTTATATATTTATATTTCTTCTCTATGCATAGTTTAAGTCTCTAATACTAAACAATGCCTCATTTATTTGATCAAAATACAGTAAAGCAGTAATATTTTAAAATATTGCTAAAATTTAAAATAACTGTTTTACGTTTTAATGAATGTTATAATGTAATGTATTGTGATGCAAAGCTTAATTTTCAGCATCATTACTCTAGTCTTTAGAGTCACATGATCCTTCAGAAATCGTTCTGATATGCTGATTCTTAATATAATCGTGTATTGAAAGCAGTTGTCCTGCTTAGTATTTTTTTTGTGTGTAGAAACTCTGGATTCTTTGATATCAGCCCGTAAACACTTCTACTTTTGGTTGTTTTTTTTTAGACCAGTATCTGATATTTGGCACTGAAGACGGCATCTACACTCTGAACCTAAATGAGCTACATGAAGCCACCATGGAGCAGGTACAGCCTAAACTCTGACTTTCACCTTTTCCCTTGACCTTGAATAGACAACCGGTCCATGAACTCATAACCTGCTGTTTTAATGTGTTTCAGTTGTTTCCACGGCGATGCACGTGGCTGTACATAATCAATAATAATCTGATGTCATTATCAGGTGAGTGAGAGTGATGCGGGAGCGGCTCTTCTGTCTTTCTGTTACTGAGATTCTCTGCAGTACCTACATGATCCCTGTCTGTCTGACTGTCTGTTTCTGTGTTCACGGCTGATTTCACTGCTTGCTGGCTCTTCTAATGCCTAAATCACCATAATCAGAAGGTAAAATGTCAATCCTCTGTCCTCTAGGCCCACATGCACATAGCTAATATCACATCATCTTTCTGGCCTCATTCTTAATCTGATTTTGATTCAACTTGCATAACTACACAGCTCAGCTTTTCTTTGTGCTGGGAGTAATGACTATTCATTTCTGTGGGGCATCATTTTCCATTCTCATCAGCACAAACTATATGAATTGTGTCATATGTTGGATATCATGTGTGTAGTCATACCCTGTGTATGGTAAGCATGTGATGTGTGTTATCTCTCGTTTAAAGGGAAGACGTTTCAGTTGTATTCTCATAATCTGATTGGGCTGTTTGAACAGCTCAGGAAACCTGGACTGGCCACTCAGTTCCACACCCACAGATTCCCGGACAGGATACTGCCCAGGTACACCCACACACACAGTTTTTGCACATTTCACAGTATATTTGCCATGATTTTATTAGCAATATAAAATTAAGAAGCACTATGAATATTGTTGTTAGCCATTCCTAAAGAAAGTGTCGGTACACTTAGAGCAAATCTTTTAATAGTATAATAGTTTGGTTAAACTAGCAAAAATTGAGATTTTATGTATTAAAATGGTTAAAATGTCAGAAACATGCCTTAATTATTTTTAATTAGATCTATAAAGACAAGACATAATAACATTAAAAATCAATTAAAAAAATCAAGGCACATTTTTAATTCAGTAATATATAATAAAAAATATATAAATATAATATATTATATATTTAATAATAAAATTAAATAACTTATATACACACGTGTGTGTGTGTGTGTTTATGTTTGTGTGTGCATAATGTATGTATAATTTTAAGATTTATTTTTTAGTTTTATTTAAACATATTTTTTATCATCTATATAAAAAATATTTTATTTTTTATACATTATTTTATGTAAATATATACAATTTATGTTTAATATGGTTTTATTATACAGTAGATTATTTATACGTATAAATTACCTGTGATATATGACCTTTTAGTATTATCTATGTATTATTTGTTTATATTTTGAAGTAGTTTTTATTTTAAAATTTTAGTTTTAGTGATTGTTATATGCTTGCCATTTTTATAATCTTTTAATATTTTTATTTTACTTTTATACTTTAATGGAAAAATAAATAAGTTTAAAGTGTCATGAAACCCCATCTCAACATTGGTCTTTCACACCTTTGATCTGAAAAAGACTCCAGAAATGGGCATGTAAAACTGTAGAAAAGTGGGAGGGTGGGAAGAGGGGAGAAAACAACCAATACAGACCTACAACACACTCATCATACAGACAAATGAATGGTGAAATATCTTTAAAACAGAAAGAATAAAGGCAGTTACTTTTTGTTTACTCTTCTTTGAATTTTTGGTCTGTATCGTTTGCTGTGTATCACAATAATCTGTATCACAATAATCTGTCGTGTCATCGCATTCGTGATCAGACCTACCGCTGTATCAGCACCCTTATTTTTGTGTATTTCATTTGATGAAGACATGATATGTGCGCATACATAGTGCTGGTTCATGCTGGGAGCACAAGAGAATATGAAATATGTTCACAAAATTTGAAACACACTTGCTCCCGTCCGGATATGAACTCATTGCGGCGTTCAGCACAGAAACTGCTCTCTCATGTGCGCTACACGTGTTGTTACATATTAAATATTGTTACGGTCATGTTTACAGAGATGAACTGACAGCTCTTTCATGAGATTTGAATTCTCCACTGTAAAATTACCTCGTGTGTAATACAGTGCAGTGATTGGATCATAAGAGTTCATTCTCATGAATAATACCGAGAAAAGCTCAGAAAACTGATGACGTAGACTTGTACTCTCCAGCCACGGCAGCCAATCACCACTGCAAATTAACGCATATACGTCACTTTTCGTGATGTTGGTTCAAATTTGCTTTTTGAACCGGAAGAACAAATTGCTCCAAAAACTAAAAAAAATCACCACTTTTAACTTAATAATAGACATAATGAGTGCTATTGTTGTTTTCACTGATATGCAAACCTGTTCATACATGTTAAAATCTCAAAAAATATGTTTTAGGGTTTCATGACACATTTTATTTCAGTTTTTCTAAATAAATTTTTAACTGTTGTAGTTAACACTTACAACACTGTTGTCTGCTTCACAGGAGATTTGCTCTCACCACCAAGATCCCCGATACCAAGGGATGCCACAAGTGTTGCATCGGTAAAGCTTTACACACACACTCCAGCACAAACACACACTCAGATTGAGTTTGATCTGCTCACTTTCTCTTTCTTTCAGTGCGGAATCCGTACACAGGTCACAAGTATCTCTGTGGAGCTTTGCAGTCTGGGATTGTTTTGCTGCAGTGGTACGAACCCATGCAGAGATTCATGCTTATAAAGGTTAGACACAAAAAAAACAGTATATGCAAACCAGTAGGAAAGCTGAATTAAATCCAGACTGAATAAAACAAAGGATACAATGTCATACATTATGAAGGTTTTAAATATCTCTCTCTCTCACACAGCACTTTGATTTCCCTTTACCAAGTCCGCTGCGTGTGTTTGAGATGCTGGTGGTCCCTGAGCAGGAGTTTCCTCTGGTGTGTGTGGCGGTCAGTCAGGGCACAGAGCCGGGACAGGTGGTTCGCTTTCAGACCATCAACCTCAATTCCTGCTCGTCCTGGTTCACTGAGATCGGCTCAGGTACGGCTCGCTCTTACACGCGCAGTTTATTCTGCTCCTTCATACTGTCCTAGTGATTGTGTGAATGTTTATCTGGTTGTAGGTGGTAACCAGGTCGATGCGATCCACGTGACGCAGTTAGAGAGAGACACCGTGCTTGTGTGCCTGGACAGTGAGTGAAATAACACTCAACATACACCTTGATCAACATTATTTTACAAACATGAACACAAAAATTATTGAATATTTATAATGTTGTCTCTCTTCTTGTGTTTGAATAGAGAACGTAAAAATAGTGAACTTGCAGGGAAAGCTAAAGTCTAATAAGAAACTGGCGTCTGAGCTGAGCTTCGATTTCTGTGTCGACTCCGTAGGTGAGAGATTCACTTCTGCACTCATCCAGCTGTGATATGCTTTTATTCTGTTGTGTAGTGTTTGATGTGTGTGTTTCTGTCAGTGAGTCTCCAGGACAGTGTTCTGGCCTTCTGGAAACATGGGATGCAAGGGAAAAACTTCAAATCAAACGAGGTAAATGCAGACATTGTGTCAACATTGCATTATTAGTATATATTTATTTTATCTGTTAAAGCATTCAAACCTATGATGTGAGCACAAGCACTCTTTCTGGTGAAACCTGTGTGTGTGTGTGTGTGTGTGTGCGCGCGCGCGCGCACAGAGATGGTATGTATTTTTATTGTGTGTGTGAGGTTTTGTTTCTTGATTCTTGGCTCTCCAGCATGTAATATAAGTACAATAAAAGGCCAAAGGTCTTCTGGAGGTGAAGGACTGTCTTTATGAAATATGATAGTGTTTGTGTGTGTGAGAGACATAGATGACAGGGTGTGATGGATGATGTAAAATTCATGTTCAATCAGAAAGCTCCAGCTGGCCAGAGAGTAATGAATTAAATTATTCAGCTGTTTTTCTTTTCTCTGACTCCAATGAAAAGCGGTCGGGACCTACACCCCTCAAAAGAGTATGACTGGGGGGGGGGGGGGGGGGGCTTTACAGCCTGCCAGGTGGTGCACCTGCATTGCCAACCATTGTATTTTGAGAACACGACCCACGTGTGTTATTTTCACCCATTGTTTTGGGGATGGGAGAAGTTAGAGGTCTGAGTAGGAGGTTGTAGTCTATCATTATTAAAGGAATAGTTCACCCAAAAATGAAAACTGCTGAAAATCTACTCACCCCCAGGCAATCCAAGATGTGGATTAGTTTGTTTCTTCAGATTTGGAGAAATATCCTCTGCAATGGATCCTCAGCAGTGAATGGGTGCCGTCAGAATGAGAGTCCAAAACAGCTGATAAAAACATCATAATAATCCACAAAAATCCTTCAGTAACACATTTTTAACTTCAAACCATCATTTCTGGATACAATACCAGAGTCCATAGAGTCCTTAATCCATAATAATGCTTCCTAATATAAAACAGTCCATCCCCTGTTGTCATCTCGCATCAAAATCCACTGCAGAGGATTCATTGGTGATCAAGTGATTTAATGCAAAATTTCTCAAGATCTGTTCTGATGAAACTCATGTATGCCTTGGATGGGTAAGTACATTCTCAGCACTGGATAAAAATCTAAAATCATTCAGCCTCACTAATCAACTAGTTGTATGGCTAGATGGCTATTCTCACACGTCTCCAGTTTTATTAAAGTTTAAGTTTAATTGTAGAGATAAGTTAGTTTTTTATATGCATAAATGTACAAAAGCTTCATAATAATAGCTCTCCTGGAACTTTTTTTCTGCAGGTGTACAGTTGTTTATTAAAGGATATTTCCACTTGTTTGCAGGTGACACAGGAGATTTCAGACCCAAGCAGAGTGTTCAGACTCCTGGGATCAGACAGGTTAGAACCAGATCAAATCATTTCTGTCTCTCTCTCTCTCTTGCCTTACATCATCACCCTTTTACTTCTATTTCTTTTGTCTCCTGGAAACATTAATCTCTACCACCACGTCTTCCCAGAAATTCTGCATGTAGCCTTTTTACTTTCGCACATGCAGTGGACAGAAATAGAGACATGAGGAGGAAAAAAGTCAACCGGGAGAATGTAGTGTCTCTGCTGAGTTTGTTTCTATAGTGAGGGAAGCCCTGGGTCAGGTTTATATGGGGGACCTGAGCTTTGTGTGACGTACGGGGTTAAATTAGGTCTGTCAATTTAAAACCTATGCTCATTGATGAGGTTTTGCTCTGCTGTGAAAATAAGTGTTTTGTTTTTTTCAGGAATTTTTCTTTTTGATAAACAATTTGAAAGAACAGCCTTTTTCAAATTGAAATATTTTGTAAGCATAAAAAACAGACACTTACATTCAGAAACAGCTAGAAGCAAGCACATTTTTATCTAAATAAAACAAGCATTATATTGACACCACTTTTCTGAAGCCACATTTTAATTTATATTCCGTGCTTTACTTGTCTGATGTGTTTTTTTTGTTTGTTGTTTTTGTTTTGTTTTTTGGTCACAGAAACATATCTGTGTCACCATACATTCCCACATACACAATGGCCCTGCACCACCCCAAGACCCTCTTTAGCACATGCTGTCTCTTTCTTTCACTCTCCCTCTGAGATCTCCATCTTTTATTTACACTGGCAGTGCCAGGCTGGTGTCTCAGTGCTGTAATTTCATCTGTCGCCTGCTGCTAAGGACACGACCAACCTCACGCAACCCCTCTACATTTGCATAATCAAGGCTTTCTTCCACCCTTTCACGCTCATCTCCTCTATATGGTACATATAATTTTGATAAGTGTATTTGTGTATTAATATTTGTGTGTGTTTTAGGGTTGTTGTTTTGGAGAGCCGGCCTACAGATAACCCTACTGCTCTCAGTAACCTCTACATCCTGGCTGGACATGAGAACAGTTATTAGCTCCGCCTCCTTCAGCCATTCAGGCCCGCTGCACCTGGAGCCGTTGCAGTTCCCAAGATGCATTCGTTTCAGAACGGCACCGACGCAGGACAACCACAGCTGAGCTGATGAGCAGACTGTGTTTAATGCTAAATCTCACTGCAGCTTGTGCCATACACTGCCCACCGCCAGAGACAGCCAGACTTCTCGCCACTTCAGGCATTCAGAATCAAACATCACACAGTTCTACCGCAGCCAGTCAGATTTTTGTAAATCAACCAAGCAATCGCCAGAACTGCAAGCAATAGTGCTCTGTGTTAAATACTTGTTTTTTAAACCGTATTAAATGTAATCATTCTAAACATTTAAAAAACATTAAAGCAGCAAAGATAGAACATTGAGCAAAATGCATTGCTGCCCAAAAAGTGCCATATATGGGAACGGTTTTATTAAACGTAACGTAACGGGAAGTTTTGTGTTAATTGTAGATTTAAAATGTCAGGTTTTGATGCCGGCTAATGGGGAGAGTTTTGGAAGAATGAGTGTTATTTATTCAGCTGAGTCATGAGAGTGAAGCATCTCACCCTTATGTTACTGAGTGAATATTTTTCTGCTGCAGGTCATTTTCTCTCTGTTTGTTGTAGCTCTTTTATTTCTCCAGCTGAGTAATATTTTAAAATATCAGTTATCTCTTTTTAAAAGTAACTTTAATTCAATATTTGCACCATGTAAGCACTTTTGTACATGTTCTTTTTGTATTTAAAAATGACAAAACATGGGAGATGTGAGGTTACTGTGATATCTCAAGTGTTTCCGTTGCTTTAGTTTTAATGTATGCTGCTTTTGTAATAAAAAGGCAATTGTTAACACTTTCGGATGTTTGTCAAAGTCATTTCAGATGAAAAAAATACACATAAATATAATGAAAATCTCTCAAAATCAACATATTTGGACACGCTCACAATAACAGTCCATACATCAACCAAACATTGGGGTAGTGTTGTATTTTTGTAGTTAGAATAATTAGTACACTATATGTGACCCTGGACCACAAAACCAGTTTTAAGGCGCACATGTATATTTGTAGCAATAGCCAAAAATACATTGTATGGGTCAAAATGATCGATTTTTATTATTATTATTGATTAGTAGTGTGCATTGCTAAGAACTTCATTTGGACAACGTTAAAGGCGATTTTCTCAATATTTGTTTTTTTGCACCTTCAGAATTCATCCAGATTTTCAAATAGGCTAGTTGTATCTCAGCCAGTCCTATCCTAACAAACCATACATCAATGGAAAATGTATAAATCTTTTTTTTTTTTTTTTCTTCTTTTTTAAAGACCCATATAAGTGGTTTTGTGGTCCAGGGTCACATATACACGTTTGTAATGTGCCGTGTGATCAACGGAGGGACTTTGTTTTTTTAGACTTTAATAAGAAATAACATTTTCTGGTAGATATATACGAGGAAGCGTAATTAACAGAAACTTATTTTTAACCTTTAACCAGGCAAGTCAAATAAACAGGTTCTTCTTTTCAATTTATGCGCGTGCGCTTGTCACCTCACGTTCGCGCGCAGTGTTGTACGCTCTTTGAGCGTGTTGTTGTGATGATTGAAGCGCGCGCGGAGCGGAGGCGGAGTCTCGACTCGGTTTCTATGGCGACCGGCCGCTTGTAAATAGCGTGTTTTCTTCTCCATGCGAACTCAAACACATTCACGGTGCGCGGGCACGCGGCTCTATCAGCACACAGCGCCAGTTATTTGACAAATTTCGATCTCAGGAAGTTGCTATTTGTGTTCGCTTTCATTTTGTTTTTATCATAAAGCAAATATTTGGATGAGACATTGGAAGGTAAGCTGTATATCTAACTCTCTATGCTCTCTATATTATAAGATAACATAAGAAGTACATAAAATGTTACAATTTTAAGGTTGAACACTAAACTGCACAAAGATTAGTACACTAGACTTGACTAAAAAGGATCTTTAACACAGTCATGTTACATAACAGTGATGCCTTCCTTTCAACGCCTCAAAATAAATAGCATCTAAAAGAATTTAATCAAGAAATAAAGTTTAGTGACCTGTAGATAATATATAAATAAAGAAATAATGTGAGGAATAAAGTTTGGTGTCCTAGTGGGGTCAAAGGTGAACTTTTCCCACAACAATTTCTAAATGTTATTTTTAAAAAGGTAAGAGGCCCTGAACAATATACAGTAAGAATTTTTGTTTTGGTAATACTATATTTTACAGTGTCCTTGTATTTACTATAGCAGTAATTGTTTGTGTAATTACAGTCTAACAGGGTATAAAGTTCAAATAAAATGTAAAAGCATTTTTATCTTCAGCCATGTATGTGTCATTTACAAACAACATATTTGACTGCAGTTTTTCACATTTCAATCAGCATCAAGGTGAGGCGGTCTCATAAGTGTTTGTCTGCTGGTGTCACAGAGATGGAGAAGTATGAGAAGATCAGTAAGATCGGCGAAGGCTCGTACGGCGTTGTGTTCAAGTGCAGGAATAAAGACACCGGACAGATCGTTGCCATCAAGAAGTTTGTGGAGTCTGAGGATGATCCCATCATTAAGAAAATAGCGCTCCGAGAAATCCGCATGCTGAAGGTAAACACTCAGTCTGACCCTGCTGCTATAATCCCAGTTTGAACCAGCCTGTTGGTTAAAGATGGTTCGCCTTCCTAGACAAGCTGGCTTTGTATGATGGTCAGGTCAAGTGTCTAGAATCAGCCAACAGACTGCAAGACCAGCAAAGCAGTTTAAGATGTTGTTTCAGGAGGAGATTTTGTTTTGCTACTATCATCATTTGTAGACTTGAAGAATGGTATTAGTAGAATTTGTTTGTCTCATGGCGACAAGATGTTTTAATAATCAGTGTCTGGAGCTCTTGTGATTTGCAAACTCTTTCCTTTGAGCTGAGAGCAAAGCAGTGGCCCTTTGAAGATCTGACATGTCAGCCAACACTGGCTTACCAATTAATTTCACTCTGCTATGCATGAATGGACGGATGAATATTCTTGTTATTCCCTTCCCCTCCCTTGAGGGTTTTGTTTTTCATCAGAATGTTGCTGTACCACAGACTTTAGTCCTTTTATTTGACTCTGGGCTGTAAAAATATTCAGTGATCATGTTTAAATATCTACTATTTTGTCTTTAAAAGAAGTTCCAGTTTATTCAAATCTCTAAACGTCTGAACTCTTGCAGTTGAAGATGGTTCTAGGATTTATTCTGGGGTGGATGCTGATCTGTTTTGTTTATATAGGCCTACTATTATGATATTTGTTAAAATTTTTAATTAGCTTTTATTTTTATATATTCATATTTTAGTCATTTGTTATGTGCTTTTGTCATTTTTATTAATAAATTCATCATTTTATTTTGTATTTTTGATTAAAAAAAATATTAATAATATAAAATAAAATGATTAATTTATTAATAAACACGAAAATAAAAATAAAGCTTAATGGAAATGTTTAAAATAAATACAAATATTTCCATTAAACTGTATTTTTATTTTAGTTTTAGTAAGTTTAGTACTTCAACTAATTTATTTTCAGTTAGCAACATTTCCATCTTTCATCATTTCCATCTAATATTTATATTTTATTTTGTTTGAGCTTTATTTCAATTATCAAAAAAAAAAAAGGATTAGTTAACAATATCAACAGTGATATGAGGTGTGTTATGAAACAAATTTGAAATTATTTAAGGCTGCTTTTCTTTTTTAACATTTGTGTAAACGCTTGAATGCTAAATCAAATTTATACATAAAAAGTGGGTTCAGAAGTCTCAGACTGCATTACAAATATGGAAGTTTTATCATTTAAAACCTGTAAAGTTTTAGGATTTAATTATGTAAAATGAATAAGAAATATTTCAGATTCTGCAGTATTTGCTCACTATAAAAATAAGTACATATGTATGTAACACTGGCCATGTGAACTCCTCTGAAAAGATGATCAGACATTCTTCCTTTCATTAAAGCACAACGTTCTTCTTAAAACTTCTCAAATAATGCTGGTAGTATGATTATTAGGCATTGATCTTTAAAGCAAAAGGGGGACAAACTAAATACTAGGATGCTCTGAAAAACTTGATTAACTTAAAATCAGATAAGAAGCATTTTTTCTAGTTTTATTTTTTTTTTGGATACGTTTCCACACGTACAAATCCTAATTTGTTCATTAAATTGTGTGTATTTAGCAACTGAAACATCCAAACCTAGTGAATCTGATCGAGGTGTTCAGAAGAAAGAGAAAACTGCACCTGGTGTTTGAGTACTGCGACCACACCGTCCTAAATGAGCTGGACAGATACCCAAGAGGGTGAGAACGCACACACACATATGCAGACACACTTATAAAACAGCTCTGTGTTTCTCACACTAACACATATTGTGTTGTTGTTGCTATGACGCCAGCATGTCTTTGGTGGAATGTTTACAACAGGATGCATTTGTCCTCTGTGGTGCACTTGAGGGAGACGCTGTAAAACATTTAACAACATTTAACTCTTTATGTGTCGTCCTCTTGATTTACAAGTCAAGAATCAACAAAGCTCACACAATAGAGCACTCATACACCCACATACACACTATATTATCAGAACCTATAGGGTTAGTGTATAGTTCAGTAGGAGCAGAGAAGAATGAATGGTTAAAGTAGAAAATGAGGTTTGTGTTCCTGGAACTGCATTGTAACACTTTTTGTGTGTCTGTGTATGTGTGTGTGTTCACTCAGCGTTCCAGAGCACATGGTGAAAAGCATCATCTGGCAAACACTTCAGGCTGTGAACTTCTGCCACAAACAAAATGTAAGAATTTCAACATTTTTGCTGCTCTCTCCCACTCTATTACCTTCTTAACAGGATTATTTTCTCAGATTTAATGCAAAGAGTTAAAAAGTACCCCCTTTCTAAAATATAAAGGCAGCTGCTTTTATACTGCTAGAAAAATATTTTGTGATATTAAATACTATGAAGAACGGTATTATCTAAGTACCATTGAGATAATTTTACAGTACTTATTGATATTTTGAATCAGTTTTAATTTTTATATTTTCCATTTTAATTTTTGAGTAAGTTTTAGTAACTTTGTTGTGCATTTTTGTCATTTTAGTAGTTTTTGTTATTTGTCTATATAGTTCTTATTATTTTATTTATTTTTTCAGTTTTAGTGTTAGTTATTTCAGTACATTAAGTTAAACTTATTTAAAATAAGAAAAAAAAATTAAATGAGTTGTTGGCCAGGCAACATCTTAAACTTAAATCTTTCTTAATTGTTACTGAAAATATTACATTTAAATTAATAATAAATGATTAAATTATTAGAAATCGTTTTTTGATGGTTTTTGTTTTCATTTTATTTGACTTTAATAACTCTGATAAAGAAATTATTTCTTTTTTTTTCTTGTGACTGTACTAAAGCAAGTTATTATAATATTATCTAGGAAATATTTACTTTGCGAAAAGTATTCAAATTCTTTAAATTTGATAGATAGATAGAGCACCTATTTTAGAGGATCCACTACCTCATAAGTCTATGAAAAAAAGTAAGTGTATCAGCGAGTCATTGTAATTTTAGTAAAGCATCTTAATATTATATTTTTAAATCAGATGTTTTAGGAGACTCACCGAGTGATTTAAAAATGTGCTTTTAGTGTATCCACAGAGATGTGAAGCCTGAAAATATCCTCATCACCAAACATCAGGTCATCAAACTCTGTGACTTTGGCTTTGCCAGGATCCTCAGTGCGTGTACACATATAATCCACACACACACACACACACATCATACACCATGCACACTCCCTACCTTCAACGTTCCATTCATCTAATAACTCACTCTTTTTCCAGCGGGTCCATGTGATTATTACACGGATTATGTAGCAACGCGGTGGTACAGAGCTCCAGAACTGTTAGTAGGAGACACGCAATACGGCCCGCCAGTGGACGTCTGGGCAGTAGGCTGTGTGTTTGCAGAGCTACTCTCTGGTGCCCCTTTATGGCCGGGCAAATCCGATGTAGACCAGCTGTATCTGATCAGGAAAACTCTGGGTAAGAAACACACATAACTCCAGCTGTTCATATGATATGTGAATGGATGCATGTAATGAAGAATTTATTTGTGTGTTGTTGTGTTCATAGGCGAGTTGATTCCTCGACACCAGCAGGTGTTCAGCACTAACCAGTTCTTCAGTGGAGTTTGTGTCCCTGAACCACAGGAGATGGTGAGATGATCATTAAGTTTTAATTCTGCACTAGTTTATTTCTGTAGACCTAGAAAGTAAACCTGTTCACACACACGATATGTGTCTGATCTACAGGAGCCTCTTGAACTTAAGTATCCAAATATCTCGTACCAGGCGCTGAGCCTCATGAAGGTCAGTTAAACGCATAAACCAATCATACAGAAGTCCACTGCTCACTAAGAACCAGTACCAGCATGTCTGTCTGTCTGTTGCCTGTCTTTCTCAGGGTTGTCTGCGGATGGACCCGGCTGAGAGGTTGTCCTGTGAGCAGTTACTGGAGCTGCCATACTTTGACAGTCTGAGAGAAGAGAGCGAGAGTGTGACACGTGAACTGGACCGCAAGAGACGCACACGCCAGCCACGCAAACACCTGCCTCCTGGGGTCTGTAGCCACAACTACAACACTCACACCTAGGGCTGGGCCGTGTGACCTTTATTATATGTGAAGATATACATAAATATTTATAAAAATGATTAAACATTATTTTAAAATATATACATATACATAGGTCAGTAAGATTCTTTTAAAAAGGCATTAGCTAATACTTTATTAATCAAATTATAATGACAAATGACATTTATAATGTTACAATAGGTTTCAAATAAATGCAGTTCTTTTGAAATTTAGAGTCATCAAAGTAAAAATGTATCATGGTTTCCACCAAAAAATTGAGCACAACTATTGATGATAATAATAATAATAATATGTTATTTGCTCATTCTCTTTAACCTTTATTTAATTGACAAGTACAAATACATTTTTTTTACTATTTTATTTTATAAACATTATTTTATTTTGTAAATATAAACAAATGTTGATTTTGATGGCTGCAACACACTCCAAAAAAGGTGGGACAGAAGCATGTTTAGCACTGTGTCTCATCAACATTCCTTTTAATTGCAATGTTTAATTGTTTGGGAATTGAGGATACGAACTGTTAAAATTTTTCAAGCAAAACCTTTGTCCGATCTCGCTTGATACAAGACTTCAGATGCTCAGCAGTCTGTGATTGTCGTTGTCTGATACTCCTTTTCATGACTGGTCATACATTTTCAGTCTAACACATTCACTCTACGAAACCACACTGTTGTAGCACATGCAGAATGAAACCGGCATTGTCTTGATCTAATAACCATGGTCTTCCCATGAAAGGCATCATCTTGATGGCAGCATATGTCTCTGTACAACCCTGATATATGGTACCTTCGCACATATGCCATTCACCCATGTTGTTTGCTCTGCTGCACCACTACACATTTCTACTATCTTTTCAAGAGATTCAAGTTGCATTTCTTAATGCAGCAGCAGACTGTGGTAAATGACAGTGGTTTTCTGAAGTACTCCTGAGCCCATGTGGCTACATTTAACACCGCAGCATGATGGTTTCTTATGCAATGCCATCCGAGGGCTCAAAGGTCATGCATTCACCTGAGGTTTCCTGCCTTGCCCTACATGTACTGAAATTTCTTTGGAATTCCCTGAATCTTTTCACAATATTATGTATGGTAGTTGGTGAAAGACATAAATTCTTGGCGATTTTGCATTGAGAAATGTGATTTTTAGTTTATTTGACACTTCTCTCATGAAATTTGGCACAAAGTGATGAGCCATGATCCAGCTTTGCTTGCAAAGTCTGAGATGCTCCTTTCATACCCAAACATGATACCTTGACCTATTACCAGTTCACCTGCTTACTGTGAACCGTTTGAAAACAGTTTAATTTGGATATTCTATAACCTTTTCATTTTTATTTAGCCTCTGTCACAACTTTTGGAGTGTTACAGCCATCAAAATCAAAATTTGTTCATATTTATAAAATACTATTTTAATTTGGCCAGTGAAAACTTTGGAAATCTTTTTGTTCTTTTGTTAATTAAACAAAAGTTTATTAAATAAAAGAGAATTAACAAATCACAGATTCTTAATTTTACAAAACATTCCAACTTCTCTGGAATTGGGATTGTATTTATATGTATTCTTATCTTCTTTATTTACTTATTTTCAGGTATACAAAACATAACTTCATTAAGAAATGAAAATTTTTTAAGTACAACAAATTACTTAATAAAACATTTTGGTAATTGAAATCTCCCATTTATTTTAATATGTTAAATCCTTGTGCTCTGTCTATATAGTATCTGCCTCAGCTGGCCAGCAGTACTGTCTTCCCAGCCGTGGAAAACAGAAAATACAACAACAACCTGCGCAAATTCAACTATCATCTACCCAACATATGATGGATGTCAACTCATCAGGAACCCAAGAACCGACCGACCACCTCCCAGCTGGTGTGTGTGTGAGAGAGATAGACAAAGGGCTCTGCTCTGCCTGTAGAACAATGATGTCACACTGCCAAAGCAAAGACTCACAGAGGCATTTCTGTAATATGTAAAATATGATAAATGACAGCAGCAATAATAATAGCGTTAAAACTGAATGCTGTGCTGTGCTTGATAGAAACTGACTTCAGTGCTACAGAAGAGTTTGCTCTGTGAGACAGATTTTTTTTTTTTACCTCTATTAGATCCAGATGTTTTACTTAATTATAAATCCCAATGATGTTTGAAGTGTGTATATGTGACTAAAATCATTTCTAGAGACGTAACCAGACCCAGACAGAATCAACTTTTTTTTCCAGATTTTCTGTAGATAAAAGACTTCTGAGTTGCTGAAAGCATGATCAAATTAGCCAAAATATTTAATAAATGAAGTGTTTGAGGATGTGTAGAACTTGTTTGAAATGTGCAGAAATCTTTCTGTGTGGGCCTGGACATAACCCTGTATTTTTTTTAACATTTATCACCTCATTGTGAACATAATGATCTTTTTGTTGCCTTTATGAGCGGTGCTAATAATTGAGCCACTGACTTGCACCAAATGCCAAATTCAATGTGATTTGCAAATGTGTTTTTTGTGTTAAAATAGATGTAAAAATTAAATAGTTTTTGTTGGTTTTCAGACTAAATCATTAAAGATCTTTGTGCAACATATATTTGTTTCTATAGCTTCTTCATAAGAAATGAAACAAGAAGTGTATGAAGAAAACAACAACAAAACTGTTGAAGATTTATTGATAATGGCAATATAACATTGCTCAATTGCCCCGGGTGGTCTGACAAAACTCCATTTTGTTGGATCAAAGCTAATTCGGTGTTGTTGACTGGCAGAGGAGCTCTCTGCATCCATCCCTGGGATGCTCAGTTGCTTGGATACTGTTGCCACAGCAGTCATGGACATCACCCAGAGGGCTTGTCTGGCCTGGTCATAAAGCTGTGATAGTTATGGTTTCCCAAATGTGCTCTGAGAAGCGCTGTGATTGGCTAAGCGAGGTCCAGTTCTATGGTGAGTCTGGGAAGTGCGGTCTGGACTCTGTCCACAGTCTGATCTTTATCTTTTACACCAGGCAGGTCACTGAGAAGCAGCCACTCCAGGTTCCTAATACACACACACACAATCAGACACTTATGATTTCAATAGCAGAAGCCACATATTTTACTCTTGTGACAAACCAATATATCAACCAGGGCTGCGCTTCTCAAAAGTAGATCATTAAAACTTTTGGCAGCAGTGGTCTCTATGATAAACTTTAAGGTATAGTTCACTTAAAAATGAGATTTGCTGAGAATTTACTCACCATCGGGCCATCCATGTAGATGAGTTTTTCTTCACCGGAACAGATTTGGAGAAATTTAGCATTAAATCACTTGCTCACCGATGGATCCTCTGTAGTGAATGGGTGCCGTCAGAAGTCCAAATAATTGATAAAAAACATCACAATACATGCAGATTTTTGCTTCACAAGATTTATTTACAGACAAATTCATTGTTGGACTGGAGTCATGTGGATTATCGTGATGTTTTTATCAGCTGTTTTGGACTCTCATTCTGATGGCACCCATTCACTGCAGAGGACCCATTGGTGAGCAAGTGATGAAAAGCTACATTCCTACAAATCTGTTCTGATTTAGAAAAGCTCAACTACATCTTGGATGACCTGAGGGTGAGTACTTTTTCAGGAAATTTTCATGGATGAACTATTCCTTTAAGCTCACACTGCTTCTGGGAAACGCAATATTTGGTCATTTGAGATTATCAACATCATCCAATTACCATGCTCATATGGCATCAGAGATGCTCACAAGTCTCTGAGCTAGAGTCCAAGTCAAGTCTCAAGTCTCTGAGCTAGAGTCCAAGTCAAGTCTCAAGTCTTTAAGCTAGAGTCCAAGTCAAGTCTCAAGTCTCTTTATTATATTAAGTCTCTGGTTATAATAAGTGTTTCATCACGTACAGCGACCCATCCAACACTGCATAGCTATATATAAAGAATTGAAAGCATGTGATATGTTATTATGACTCCTTTATCTATTAGCATACAGTATCAGCTTTGATTTTTATATATAATCAGTGTAAACAGGCTATTGCAACATGACAAAAACACCAAGAATGCTTTACTTTTAAGTTAATATTATCTGTATTTTGCCTTGTAGCATGAGAACACAGTACAGTACAGACCAAAAATTAAGAAAGACTTAATATGGTCAAACATCACATTGTAGCTAAATGCAAAACACTATTGCAACAAACCAAACGATGTGAAATATATGAAGAGTTCAGATGCAAAAGCCATCTGAAATTTTCTTCAGAATGATTATTTTTTATCAAGCTTGTATATTTAAGTTCAATAATTTCACTTAAATGGCAATGCAAATGCAACTAATCATAGTTTATAAACTACTGTAAGTCAACACATCCCAAACTCTCAAACCAGTGTAATGTTACATGATCAACAATAATCCTGTAACCTGTTTGCAGACAATGTTAATTAACGTGATGGAAGCCAGCGGCACGTAAATGATTACGTTAATCGACCACCACAAGTTTGGCAATTAACCCTTGTATAGTGTTCAGATCTGTAGGACCCGTTTTCATTTTTTATCAAGAGAAAAAATATACGATTAATTATTTTTTCAAACTCAGACTCATTGGCCTTGGCTCATTTTCTGTGAAGAATATATATCTGAACACATTTTCAATGACCACACTCAGTCCCGGCGTCATGGGCGGGCAATGGGGGGCCTGGCCCGCCCTGTGAGTCACTAGTGCCCGCCCTGGACGAGCCTGCTGAGTAAAGAAAACTTTGTACTATTCAAACATCAGTTATTATTTATTTACCCTTGCATTGAGAAAAAGCGGAGATCTGTTTCCTCCAGGCTGTGCGCGGCGCTCAATCTGAAAGGAGGCGGGGTGGAGTTACGAGTAGAGCCCTGCATTTCGGCCCTGGCCCGACGGTCCCCGACTTTTTTACGCCTCTAGAGCCGGGCTTCGGGCCAATTGCCACGTCATAGTTCAGACGCGGGCCGGGCATCGGGCCTGTTTTGGGTTTCTCCTTATTTTATATTGTAGACATCTATCCATTGGCGATGAAAAAAATTGCCGCGCTGGTGGAAACAACACGAGACCGTGCCGCGACTGAGAGCAGCTCGATGGTGTTTAGTGTCTCGCAGCAGCAGCAGCTGTTCTGCGTTAAAATGCACGCAATAGGCTAAAGCTTGCTGCAAAACCCCAGCAAACATAACCATGAATGTGTCTGCGGGAAATAGTAATTAAGGAGATATTTGAATTATTTACTACTAAACTAATTTTTCTGAGTCTGTGTCGCAAGGATGAAGTTACTGATCCTGACTCGTCGTCTCCTCATTAGACGCGCCTTTAGAGAGAAATGCATCTTTATTGATTATGATTAAAATTATAATAAACGAGTTTTTGTTTTCATTTTTTTTTATTTCATTAAGTGATAATTTAAAGCTTTCTATAGATATATGTACCATGTCTGTGAGGCATGTATTCGCTCAGCTTCGGTTCATTTTTGGGAAGCGCTCCTGTTAAAGACGCAGAAAGCGTATCATGTTTGTTTTCTTTGTTTTATAAAAGAACTACCTTTTGTTGGTATTGTGAGTGCACACAAATACAAGTAGACCCTTTACAGGTCCGAATGATGTATTACTCTTACCTTTATCAATAAATAAATAAATAAATGACGGCGTAGGTTATTTTAATTTGTTTCCACTGAAATAAATCCATGTGTTTGCTGGTGCCTCCATGTCCTGCAGAGCGCGCTTTAGCTTCCACTCTCCACACAAACTTACATATAGGCTAGCGCACATTATTATTATAGCAGGTTTAATGTTTAAACATTGTTATATACTTGAACTGTTTTAGTATATCTATAGATTTTATTTTAGGCACGTCGTGATGATATGAGAAGGCTAAATTGATCAAACATAGGCTATGATCAGCTCATGCCGCTGGCCGCTTGGTCGTTACTTAAAAAAAACAAAAATTTATAGGCTATTTAACGAACAAAAATGCTCCAAACGTTTTTCTAAATTAACTTAATAAAAAAACAAAACGAAATATGTTAATTTTGCCATTACACACAAAACTGAACAATTGTAATTGCCGAAACAGTAGTATAAACTGTTTTAGGAGAAGGGGGAAAAAAAAGACGGGCTCGGGTTGGACTCGGGCCAGTAATTCTGATAAGCTGTCGGACGTGATCGATTTCAAAAGCGAAAGTGAAACCAATAAAACAGCGCACATAAGAAAGCGATTACATGCTTTAGCGAGCGTCAGCGACTCACCCCCCCCCCCCCCCCCAACCAACAAACACACACACACACACACACACACACACGTGATTTGTGCCCCCCCTGGAAATTCAAATGCCCCCCTGATGGAGGTGCCCTGGCACCGGCTCTGACCACACTGGTCACACACTCTCTCACACGCACGCACGCACGCACACACACACACACACACACTCACTCACTTGGATATGTGGTTTACGGGACTCTCCATGGGCGTAATGGTTTTACTAATGTACCAACTGTATAATCTATCCTTAAATCCAAAGCTAACGATGAATGGCACAGCAGTCGACATGTTTGTTCGTTGTCCTCTAATGTATGGCGGCCGCGCCTAAAATAAAAAAAATAAAAAAAGTGTGGCCGCACCGCGCGCAGCAGATACATAGTACGTCACGTGTTACATGGGCAGGTTATAGGTAACGGAGGGAGGGGAATAACAGCGAGCTCATCATCAGTTGTTTCCTAAAAATAAACATTGTTCACGAGTCCCGCAGCTCGAGTCCGAGTCGAGTCTGAAGTCTTTCGAGGACGAGTCTCAAGTCGAGTCTGAAGTCACTGTGTGTGCGACTTAAGTCGCACTCGAGTCCGAGTCTCAAACTCGAGTCCCCATCACTGTATGGCATACATGCAAAATTATGGGCAATAATGTGAGCTAAACTGAAATAAAAGATGCTGTTGTCATACCTGAGGTGATGAAGAGAGATGATTCCTTTATCTGTCACGTTGCCACAGGAAACTATCGTCATGTTCTTCAAACTGTCCTGCAGTGTCTTTATTTGACTCAAACGCTCCAGACAGGCATCTTCTATATAAATACACTTATTGAACCTGATTTCCTCTACATGCTCAAGACCCTCTAAGCACAAAAAAACAAACAAATAGATGCCTTTGGTAAATATTAATATAGTATATATCCAAGGGGTCAGAAACCTTTGTTGACCTTTAAAAAAATCTGAAATTGTATTCATTTTTTAAACAAATAAAATAAAAGTAAACATATATTTGAGGTTACTATATTTCAATTTATTAAGCAGGGAGGGATGCGTGCATTAAATTCATCAGTTGTGCTGATTAATATTATTGTTAAAAATTCATACTTTCTTTCAGGGTTCTTTGATGAACAGAAAGTTCAAAAGAACAGTATTTATTTGAAAAGAAAAAAAAACTTTTGAAGCATTGTAGCACTTTCCATCAGTTGTTTTATGTAGCCGAATTTCATACATATTCAATTAAATTATAATTACATACTAAATTACATTCATTTAAGTGTCAATATCATTGTTTTTTACTAAATATTTTGATTTATTATAACTTCTGTCTTCTGTATCCACAGAAATCCTGAATACAATACAACATTTCCAAGCTCTGATATAATCAGTTGGTCAACAGCATATTACTTGGTGAAACACGCAAGTTAGGGTTTGGCTGGTGTTGTCATATTGAGTACAGTAAGAGTAGAAATGTAAAATCTAGTGTACTGTATAGTAAAACTGGATGTGTGAAAAGACTACACTGCCCTCCAAAAGTTTAGAAACGCCCTAGAAAAGTGGGATTTTGGACAATACTGGCATGAATCCTTTTTCATTTGTGATAATTTTGCACTGATAAGGGACAACACAAACTACGAAAACATATTTTATTACATAAACAGTTTATACATAGAAAAAACTTAAATTTTCGATTCATCAGAATATCCACCATTAGCAGCTATTACAGCTCTGCATAATCTGGGCATCAGAGCTGTCAGTTTATTCAAACATTGACTTTGAATTGGCAATCAATTGTTGAAGCTACGGTATCAAGGTGTGCTGACCCAAAAATCTTTTAAAAACCTGGGCCAAGTTTAAACCAGTAACCAGGCATCACAGCTGGCAAAGGGGCATGTCTGACTTTGACATGTATATATTGCCATTATTATGTTTTATTGCTGGTCTTCAATGATAATGTCAAGTTACTGTATTTGCACCAAAAAACGGTAAGGATTTATGCTGATATCGTCCAAAACCACACTTTGCCAGGGGTGTTTCCAAACTTCTGGAGGGCAGTGTATGTGAGTGAAAAAGTAAGAGGACTGCACTGTATCTGTCTGTGTAAAACACCCCTTAGCTTTACGTCACTTTTTCCCCACAACTGAACCTCTCATCCTCACCTGTGACACACAGACAGTGTCTCATCCTCACCTGTGACACACACACGGTGTCTCATCCTCACCTGTGACACACACACGGTGTCTCAGTGTCTCACCACACCTCACACACACACACGGTAGCGTCCTCACAAACTTTCCCTCTCTGGGGTCTAATTTAATAAATAATGCAAGACTGTTTTGCTGAAGCAAATGGAGTAAGAGATCTTAGAGTTGAAGCAGGTGTTTGACCTTCTCCATTCACTGATGATTTCATTAAATTTGCATAGGCAATGTCACAATGCTAAAGGTTAAAAAAAATTCTGCTACATAAAGGTAACTGGGTCAGGGCAGTGAGAAGAGTGTTTATGCGTTTAATCGATCACTTACCCAGATGATCAAAACCACGATACATGATGCAGGACTCTGTGGCATCAATAGCTTCTATCCGGTACCGGCCCAACGGCCCAGTCGGGAGTCCATTATAGTCATGCTGCCAGCGGTCGAAACCACGGAACCTGACTTTTGCACCACATCTCAGGAGCCACTCGGCAGCGGCTCGATCAGGACCCACTGCTTTAATACGCTCATAATCAACTCTATATTGATCAAAGAACACAACAATTAAGGATCACTGCATCTGGAAAGCTGACGTGACATTTCAAGCAGTGACATGCCATCTAAAACCAGTGACAGACCAATTAATCATCTGCTTTTTAGCCATTTTTGATGGATCGTGCACATTTTCAGTTTTCTATAAACTACCGTTCAAACCGTTCGTTTGGGGTCGATACATTTTTTTAAATGTTTTACTAAGAAGTCTTTTATGCTCACCAATTCTACATTTATTTGATCAAAAATACAGGAAAAACAGTAATATTGTGAAATATTATTACAGTTTAAGATTAACTCTTCTATTTGAATATATTTCAAAATATTATCTTTTGCTGTGACGGCAAAGCTGAATACATTTCAGCAGCCATTAGTCCAATCTTTAGTGTGACATGATCCTTCAGAAATCATTCTAATATGATGATTTGGTGCTCATGAAACAATTCTTAGTATTATCAATGTTGTTGAATACAGCTGTGCTGCTTAATTGAAAAATTAAACATTTTTGACAGGATTATTTGAAGAATAGAAAGTTCAAATCAACAGGATTTAATAGAAATAGAAAACTATTTGTAAAATTATAAATTAACATATAACATGACAACATTATAAATATACAGTATGTCATTTTTGATCAACTTAATACCAGTATTTTTAGTTTTTTAAATAAATATAAATAAAATCTCACTTTTGAACTTTTTGCACTGTATATCTTATTTTTTGTGACTGAACTGTACAAAATATATATTTCAATACTATAGCAGCCACACAGCATTTTGACGTCAGTATTTGATAAATGAAAGACACGTTTATTGAGATGCCATTATGTTATTATGTTGGTGTTAAGTTTAGTCACTAAATAAGAGCTGTTGTTGTGAATTATTCTCCATAGGGATTCCTCACTCTATGGAACAGTCATTCTAGAGACTAATTACTCTAGACATTGATTAGTCCCTTTATAGGTATTTATGGCTCTCACACTCAACATTGTTTTTGTTGTAATTGGCCTCAGGTGCATTACAGTCTGCTGTGGGTTGGGAAAGGAAATAAATTATGACATTACAAAAATATTTAACCAGTTGCATAACTGTTGTTTTGAAAAATATCCTAAATTTACTTGTTGAAAACAGCATTGAGCCACCCCCAGAACTCACGACTGCCCCCTGACACCTGCTTATGTGCGGATAGAATCCTCCGCGCTGACCAGGTGAACAATCTCATGTCTATGGATGAAATAAAGAGAGAGAAACAGATGAGTTATCAAAGTATGATCTGTGTACGCTGATGGTCGTGTCATTGAATATGGAGGACAACGTATTCACTTATCAAACCTATAAGATATGTAGTAAAGCTCCCAGACAATCGGTTCATACCACTGCTACAATAAAATAGTGTAAATCCTACTAAACTGACCCTTCGGTTCTGGTCGCTGCTGTATCGGAGTATCTGTTATTTACATCCTCCGTCCTCCATGCGCGCTCGCTGATCTTTCACCCGTTACGTCACCACGTCGCGCTCCCATTGGTCAGTGAGTTTACGACAGAGGCGGGGCTACGTACGACAGATTCAGCGTCCTAACAGAGAGAAGATTCCTTTACTCGAGAATAAACCGTACCGGGTCAGCGACTAGCACTATGATTACACGGTTATAAGAAGTCTGTTAGGAAAAGTGAAAACGTAATTTGTGGAATTATGATACGAACTTTCGGTACCGGATCTGTGTGCGCGCGCTTACTGACACAGGGATCAAAGTATGCAGCGTGCAGAGCTGCACACCACAGCGGGTGAGAATAACAACAGCACTACAGAGTTATTGAAACTACAGTACAGAGTCCTCACAGTGACACAAAGTGTTCTGACTGCAGTGTCACCCTATTAAAAATACCTCAGCTGCAGGATGACTTCGTATTAGTATTGTTACTGTAGAGTGCAACTGTTGTCAGAATGCATTCAATGACATTATAGTTAAGGATGCACCGATATTAAAGTAAAAAGTTACCAAAAAATGAAAATTCTGTCACTATTTATTTACCCCCATGTCGTTCCAAACTTGTATTACCCTCTTTCTTGTGTGGAACGTAAAAGAAGATATTTTGAAGAATGTTGGTAACCAACAGCTTTGCTCATCATTGACGTCCATTGAATGGAGAAAAAAGGCAAAAATGTTGAAGCTGTTTTCTTACAAACTAAAATCGGACATTTTAAATATTTCAAATTAATTTAGGCATCACAGCATTATAATAAATTAAATGAAAAAATAGATATTTATCATGCCGTTTTCTTTTTTACAGTAATATTAAATTATTTAACATTAACATCAACTTTAAGTGAGTGCAAGATGATGGCAAGGGTAATCAAAATGTATAAATAGAAAAGATGATCATGCACAGTTAAATATACAATATCGGATTACTAATATTATACCATTATCTTGTGTAGCTCATTTGATGTTGCTGTTATTGGTGGAGGGATTGTTGGACTGGCCTCTGCCAGAGAGCTGATCCTCAGGCATCCAAACCTCACCTTTACCCTGCTGGAGAAAGAAAAGGAGCTTTGTAAGTGCGTGTTTGTTGTAGATACTATTTCATATCTGCCCTGATTTCATATTCATTTCTTTTGTGTATTCTTTCCCACAGCTCTCCATCAGACAGGTCATAACAGTGGTGTGATCCACTCTGGGATATACTACACACCAGGCTCTCTGAAGGCTCAGCTTTGTGTTCGTGGAGCCATGCTAACATATCAGTACTGCCAGAAGAAAGGTGTGCCTTATAAGAAATGTGGCAAGGTGAGAATGAGCATAGGCCCGCATAATACCCCAGATACCAAAGAGATTTGTCCCTGTAGTATCCTGTGTGTGTGTGTGTGTGTGTGTGTGTGTGTGTGTGTGTGTGTGTGACTTCAGCTTATCGTAGCAGTGGAGAGAGAGGAGATCCCCCGTCTGAAAGCTCTATATGAACGCGGTCAGGTGAACAATGTACAAGATCTCCGTTTGATTGACGCCAAGGCTATCCGAGAGAAAGAGCCGTACTGCAGGGTGAGTGACACGTGTTTGTGTGTTAATGAATTATTTTCCATTTATGTACCATCCATTGGTTTGATCAATAACCAGCAGATTGCAAAAGTGCTGTCATCAGGCCTTTACCTGATTCAGGTGACCTTAGGCCTGCTGTTTCAAACACTGAAATATTAACCTATTTATGACTATCATATATGCATTTATATTTTGTATAACCTCAGTGGTTACGTCGGTTTATATTGAAGCTGGCCCTCACATACACTACCGCCGGAAGTTGCGTACTTCCAGCCAATCAGTTCTGCTGGAAACTGCTGATTTCAGACAACCTGTGCCATTTATGTGTAGAATATGGATCAATCAGTCAGAGAATGGACTGTACATGAAATAACGTATGGCATTTTCTTGTTTATACACAGGGCATCATGGCATTAGACTCTCCAAACACAGGGATTGTGGACTGGCGGTTAGTAGCTCTAACCTACGGTAAGGACTTCCAGGAAGCAGGTGGCACTGTGATAACTGACTTTGAAGCATCTGACATTAATATAGCGGCAGAAAGCCCAGCTGGAAGTGCTGAAGGTGAGTCATGTGACTTGCTCAATGTCTCAGACCCTTTTTTTTGTTAATATTACTGTATTCATTCCTTTATGTCTGTTTAGGGCTGAAATATCCCATTATCATCAAAAGCTCACAGGTGAGAAACTGATTTGTGTGAATGGTGTTTTTATGATCTTTTGGGTTGGTGTCTTTCTTAGTATAGCTATGTTTGTGTGCAGGGGAAGGAGGTGAGGTGTCGATTTGTGTTGACGTGTGGAGGCCTTTACTCTGATCGGCTGTCTGAGATATCTGGCTGTAGTCCAGAGCCCCGTATCGTTCCCTTCAGAGGAGATTACCTGGTGCTTAAGCCAGAGAAAAACTACCTGGTCAGGGGCAACATCTACCCTGTGAGTAGAAACATCCCACACAAACACATAATACACAGATATATGAGAACATGTGTTTAAGGACTCTGTTTGTGTGCTGAGGTGCCAAACCCACGGTTCCCGTTTCTTGGATTCCATTTCACTCCTCGTATGGACGGTAGCGTCTGGCTTGGCCCAAACGCTGTGTTGGCTTTTAAACGAGAGGGGTATAAACTCTTTGACTTCGACACACAAGACTTCGTTAATGCGGTCTCCTTCAGGTACAGCGAAATACACTTTTGCATAAGTTCAAAAGTTTGGGGTCAGTAAGATATTTTTTAAAGAAATTATCAATTTAAATTGATCAGAAGCGACAGTAAAAACATTTACAAAAGAGTTCAGTGTCAAATAAATGCTGTTCTTTTGAACTTTCTATTTATCTATGAATCTTAAAAACAAAAATATTTAGCTGCAGCTGTTTTCAACATTGCTTATAATAAAAACTAATGAAGAAAGCATTAGATCAGGATATTAGACTGATTTTTGAAAGATCATGTGACACTGAAGACTGGAGTAATGATGATGAAAATTTAGCTTTGCCATCACAGGAATACATTGTGACCCTAGACCACAAAACCAGTCTTTTTTTTTATTTCTACATCATCTGAAATCTGAATGAATAAGCTTTCCACTGATGAATGGTTTGTTAGGATGGACAATATTTGGCTGAGATACAACTGTTTGAATATCTGGAATCTGAGGGTGCAAAAAAAATCTAAATATTGAGAAAATCACCTTTAAAATTGTCCAAAAGAAGTTCTTAGCAATGCATATTACTAATCAAAAATTAAGTTTTGATATTTACGTTAGGAAATTTACAAAATATCTTCATGGAACATGATCTTTACTTAATATCCTAATGATTTTTGGCATAAAAGAAAAGTCGATGATTTTGACCCATACAATGTATTGTTGGCTATTGCTCCAAATATACCTGTGCTACTTATGACTGGTTATGTGGTCCAGGGTCACAATTACATTTTAAAATATATTAAAATAGAAAACAGTTACCGTATTTTTGCTCAAGTAAGATACTTAAAAAAAATGTAATTAATATAAAATAACAATAAAAAAATCTTACCAACCCCAAACATTTCAACAGTAGTGTACACTTATATTGACACATTCTCATAGATAGAGTGCACTTAAAAGAATATTCAAGGTATATTCAACTCAGTCAACAACATGCTTGTGGCATAATTTTGATTATTACAAAAATTAATTGCACCCAGTTTTCTAGGTGAATTATCTGTGTTACAGTGAGACACTAATGATGGACATGAACTTACTGAACCCAGAATATTTCTTTAAATACATAAGTATTGGAACAGTAAAGACAAAATTGCTCTGTTGGCTGTGGAGTCAAGACATTTGCAAATATGATTAAAAGATGAATATGAGACAAAACTACAGAATGTCACATTTTATTATTAGCCGTTTCAACACATACATGTTTTACTAAATAAAAAGAACAGCACTTTTAGAGTTCATCCCACTCATTGATGTGAGCATAAGTATTGGGACAGTTGAACATAAGGCAGATATAAAAGATTAAAAGCTATTATTTAGTTGCAGATCCCTTGTGCACAATCACAGCAGTGAGTCTGTGACCCATAGACATCACCAGACTCTTGGTCTCATCCTTTGAAATACTTTTCTCAGCCTTTAATGCAACCAATCCCAATTGTTGCTTGTTTTTGGGGAGTTTCTGCCTTTACTCTCCTCTCCAGCTGGTGAAATTCATGTTCAATCGGATTTAAATCTGGAGATTGACTTGGGCAATCTAAGACTTTCCATTTCTTTGCCCTTATAAACTCCTTGACTGAACTAGCAGGGTGTTTTGGGTCATTGTTCTGATGAAATATGAATCACTTCCCAGTGAATCTGGTGGCATTTTCTTGAATATTGGTAGGCAAGATGGTTTTGTACCCTTCCAAATTCACTCTGTTACTGTCATCATACATTAAGTCTTCAGTAAAGTTGAGAGGGCCTGTTCCAGAGGCAGCCATGCATGCCCATGCCATGACACCACCTCCACCATGCTTTACAGATGAGGCTGTATGCTTGGGATCATTGCAGTTCTTTTTTTTTTCTCCACATTTTTGCTTTCCCATCACTTAGATAAAGGTTCATCTTTGTCTCATCGGTCCATAAACACAGTTCCAAAACTCTTCTGGCTCACCTTTGCACTTTTGCAAATTCTAATCTTGCCTTTCTATTTTTGGTGCTGGTCAGAGGTTGCATCTTGCTGTGTAGCATCTGTAATTCTGTGTCAAAGTCTCCTGAGGACAGTAGATTGTCAGAGCATCAGCCCAGCTTTCTAGAAGTAGTTGGTGATTTTACAGACATGTCTTTTAGGGTTCATTTTCACAGCTTTTATGATTTGTCTGTCATCAACTACTGTTGTTTTCTCAGCCGATCAGGTAGTTGTTGGTTGCTGGTGGTTTCCAAACTCTTGATTTCTCCATGCCCTTTGTTTTTGCTAGAGCTCTAACTGACTTCCTCTTTTCTTTTAGCATCCAAATTGCTTGTTTTTCTCTCAAAGTCAGCTCCCTCGTCTTCATCCTGGTTTGTGTGTGTCATCATCGAATGCAAGATTCAGAATGCAGAAGTAATGGATATAACTGATGCAACACATTCCCTGCTTTTAATATCTGAAGAATTAATGCAACAGGATACAGCTGATCATTTAGAAAGACCTGTGAGGCAACTGTTCCAATACTCATGTTCACATCAGATAGAGAGATGAAACTCTAAAAGTGCTGAACTTCTTAGCTGGTAAAACATCTGTGTGTTGAATAACCCAATAATAAAATGTGACATTCTGTAGTTTTGTCTCATATTCATCTTTTAATCATATTTGTAAATGTCTTGACTCCACAGCCAACAGAGCAATTTTGTCTTTACTGTTCCAATAGTTTTGGAGGGCACTGTAGGTTTGTTCATTCTAGACTGCTCATGGAATTTAAAACAAGGCCCCTTCCCTTCCTCGTGTGTGTGTGTGTGTGTGTGTGTAGGGGTCTGCAGAGGCTGGTAATGAAGAATATTGTGTATGGAATGGGAGAAATATATAGAGGTGTGTTTACCAGTGCTCAGGTAAAGAACCTGCAGAAGTTCATACCTGAACTGAGCCCCAGTGATGTCCTCAGGTACAGACACACAAACATAAAAAATTTTATAATTTTTTTTTATAAAAAAATGATAAAAGTCATACATATTCTCATTTATTATCACAGTTGTCCTGCTTGTAAATGTTTGAGCGTGTTGGTTTGTGCAGGGGGCCATCGGGTGTGCGTGCACAGGCTTTGGATGCGGAAGGAAACCTGGTGGATGATTTTGTGTTTGACGGTGGGAAGGGAGAGCTGGGCAGCCGGATTCTGCACGTACGCAATGCCCCGTCACCCGCTGCGAGCTCCTCCCTGGCCATCGCTGAGATGATCGCTGATGAACTGGAGAAAAGATTTCAACTGTAGACATACCTCAGATGACGCTGCCATAACCTTGATTACACTCTCACTCTTATACTTCAGTTCAGAAGATAAAAGAATAATTATAGAATAAGTTTTACTTTTATACTAGTGAGGAACAGTAATGATGTAAAGAGATTTCTGGTGCTCTTTTCTAATGTATCTTCTGAAAATGATTTGGGTAACTGTTGTTATGTCTTTGTAAAGATTCAGATTTTTTTCAGATTTTTGTAAATCTGATGATGTATGAGGAAAAGGAACTGCCTTAAAATAATGTACAAAGGTAGATGACTCTTAAGAGAATGAATTCACTCCATCTCTGAATTTGTAAAAAATAAAGCATGACAAATTCTTTAGTTGATGGGTCTTCAAATTATATCTAATCTCTAACAGCTCTTCTAATTTGTTCATTGTAGAACCATTGTCTGTAACAATATTTGAAGGTCTGATACTCCTTGGTTTTGTAAATTACATTTTGAAGATTCCAGAAGTTATAGAAGCTGAATGTTCTTTAGGGATCCCATTGTCTTTAACCAATGAATGTATGTTACTTTTACAGTTGTTTGTGATTCACTGGACAAGGATTTATATATATATACAGTGCCCTCCAAAAGTATTGGAACGGTAAAGAAAAAAATAGTTCTGTTGGCTGTGGAGTCAAGACATTTACAAATATGATTAAAAGATGAATATGAGACAAAACTACAGAATGTCACATTTTATTATTGGGTTATTCAACACAAAGATGTTTTACCAGCTAAGAAGTTCAGCACTTTTAGAGTTTCATCCCTCTATCTGATGTGAGCATAAGTATTAGAACAGTTGCCTCACAGGTCTTTCTAAGTGATCAGCTGTGTCCTGTTGCATTAATTCTTCAGATATTAAAAGCAGGGAATGTGTCGTATCAGTTATATCCATTACTTCTGTATTCTGAATCCTGCATTCGATGATGACACACACAAACCAGGATGAAGATGAGGGAGCTGACTTTGAGAGAAAAGCAAGCAATTTGGATGCTAAAAGAAAAGAGGAAGTCAATTAGAGCTCTAGCAAAAACAAAGGGCATGGAGAAATCAAGAGTTTGGAAACCACCAGCGACACCAGCAACGAACAACTACCTGATCGGCTGAGAAAATAGTAGTTGATGACAGACAAATCATAAAAGCTGTGAAAATGAACCCTAAAAGACATGTCTGTTAAATCACCAACAACTTCTAGAAAGCTGGGGTGATGCTCTGACAATCTACTGTCCTCAGGAGACTTTGACACAGAATTACAGATGCTACACAGCAAGATGCAAACCTCTGACCAGCACCAAAAATAGAAAGGCAAGATTAGAATTTGCAAAAGTGCAAAGGTGAGCCAGAAGAGTTTTGGAACTGTGTTTATGGACCGATGAGACAAAGATGAGCCTTTATCTAAGTGATGGGAAAGCAAAAATGTGGAGAAAAAAAGGGAACTGCAAATGATCCCAAGCATACAGCCTCATCTGTAAAGCATGGTGGAGGTGGTGTCATGGCATGGGCATGCATGGCTGCCTCTGGAACAGGCCCTCTCAACTTTACTGATGACTTAATGTATGATGACAGTAGCAGAATGAATTTGGAAGGGTACAAAACCAATATTCAAGAAAATGCCACCAGATTCATTAGGAAGTGCTTCATAATGCATCAGGACAATGACCCAAAACACCCTGCCAGTTCAGTCAAGGAATTTATAAGGGCAAAGAAATGGAAAGTCTTAGATTGCCAGATTTAAATCCGATTGAACATGAATTTCACCAGCTGGAGAGGAGAGTAAAGGCAGTAAAAGTATTTCAAAGGATAAGACCAAGAGTCTGGTGATGTCTATGGGTCACAGACTCACTGCTGTGATTGTGCGCAAGAGATCTGCAACTAAATAAAAGCTTTTAATCTTTTATATCTGCCTTATGTTCAGCTGTCCCAATACTTATGCTCACATCAATGAGTGGGATGAACTCTAAAAGTGCTGTTCTTTTTATTTGGTAAAACATGTATGTGTTGAAACGGCTAATAATAAAATGTGACATTCTGTAGTTTTGTCTCATATTCATCTTTTAATCATATTTGCAAATGTCTTGACTCCACAGCCAACAGAGCAATTTTGTCTTTACTGTTCCAATACTTATGGACTGTATATATATATATATATATATATATATGTATGTGTGTGTGTTTGTGCTTTAATAAATATTTTAGAACTTGACATAACTATAAAAATGTATGCTCTTCAGAGAAAGACCCGTTAATATTTTGCATTTCTCTTTAATGTTGTATTAATTTACATTACTTTCCCCAGGTCTTGAAATCTCACCTGGTTCTTCACGAGGTGAAATACCTTGATTTTTTTTTTTTATTGTTGTTGTTTTAGTTTATTTTAATGCTTGTTTTGTTATATCTGAATTGTGACCCTGGACCACAAAACCAGTCATAAGTAGCACGGGTATATTTGGAGCAATAGCCAACAATACATTGTATGGGTCAAAATCATCGACTTTTCTTTTATGCCAAAAATCATTAGGATATTAAGTAAAGATCATGTTCCATGAAGATATTTTGTAAATGTCCTACCTAAATGTATCAAAACTTAATTTTTGATTAGTAATATGCATTGCTAAGAAATACATTTGGACAAATTTAAAGGCGATTTTCTCAATATTTAGATTTTTGTTGCACCCTCAGATTCCAGATATTCAAACAGTAGTATCTCAGCCAAAATATTGTCCATCCTAACAAACCATTCATCAGTGGAAAGCTTTATTCAGTTTTCAGATGATATCAAAATCTCAATTTCCAAAAATGGACCCTTATGACTGGTTTTGTGGTCCAGGGTCACAATAATTTATTTGAAATCATCTTGAGGCCCCTTTGGAGGATTCCTGGTTGAGAACCCCCTTTCTAGAGTATAATTTGCTTAAGTTTCCCGCATAATAAAAAGTTTTTACATGATCTTACGTGACCATTCCGCTCTTGACCACACGATGGCAGTGGGTGGCTGGAAATTTGGGGGATTTTTAGACTTATAGTAACTGAAATAATCGTGAAAAGTAATAAATAATATTTGGAAGTACAACTGGCAAGGCGCTACGGTCTATTTAAACTTCTTTTAAGTATTTAAGATTATTCAGTGCGGTTTACCGAAAGTCAAATACAATCATTTCATTGTCTAAATACTTTTGGAGCATACGCTCGAGTGTATGAGTGTTTATTGTGCCAAAATAAGACGTCTCATGTATGTGCTATGCTGATCCCTCCCTCTGGGCTGCGCAGATGCGGGAAGCGCGCGCAGTGAGCAGCTGTGATTACACCGTCATGGACACGAGCGCACCACATCGGAGTTGAATCGGGACGTTGCCAACAACAAAAACAAAGACATTAGCACAGAATTTTCGTCGGATTACAACGGATTCAGACGTCGCTTTTGTGATTGGAATATGCCCAGCAGACGGACTCCAACAACATGACAGTGTCGCGCTGGAGAAACTCCTGCTCCCGCGCTTCATGAAGAGTCTCGAGGCCACAGAGCCGCCGCGCTGCGCCGCCAGATGTGCTGCCGTTAACCGCAGGCACAACACCGCCAGACGAACACCAGCCTGACGACGCTCAACGCCTGCTTTTAACATTTCCCCCTCTGTGAAAGACATGACATCGGCTGTCCTGTTTGGGCGAACTGCCCGACTAGCATGTGCGGCTAATTTCGGTGTATGTTAGCGGCTAATTAGCGCACGACGACCGCGACACTCCAACGGCTGTCAGGACAGAGACCCAGACTCTTTTACTCTCTGCTTAATTTGGTTTACAAACAGTTTTTCCCCACAGAATGAGGTGTTTCACGTGTTGGAAAGCCTTGCTGGCCCGTAAATGTGGTAGAGTTTGAGTTTGTTTTGAGTGTGCGTGCGCGCCGCGAGAGCGGCTAAACTTGGGTGGTTGTTCCCGGGGCTGGGAGCGCTCGGGGCCGATGCGGAGCAGCGCGGACGGCGGCCGCAGGCATGCAGCACGACTTCGGCTCCAGCGAGGAGAACAGCGCGAGATGGCGAGGCCTGTTCGTGCAGGCGCTGCGGAAGGTAATGACCCTGTTCGGTCCGTCATTCACACTTCTCGTTATGTTTATATCGAGTCTCAAGCGTAATGAGTGAGTTTTAGAGACTAACGTTATGTCTGAAGAACTGAAATGTAGAGTTTTCTCGTATGATGATTTGCACAGCTGTGCGTAGTGTCTGCTTTGAGGTGTTCCTGAAGGATGCAGCTGTGCAAGATGCAAATAATGTTTCTTTAATATTATATCATGGCCTAAACGCCATACAAGCACGGTTTCATAGCTGACACACTTTGACACGACATGTCCTGTCAAGTGTCTAGACTGGAGAGTTCAGTTGGTTGGTTTTTACTTTTTAATGGGGTTTTACCTTTGACCAGTGAGTCCAATGTTTAACTATCATGCAGTCTTAGTCCTTTTAAAAATTACACTAACTCTGTGTAACTCTGTATGTCTTTGTATATGTGGGTGGGTGTGTGTATACATGCATACATACATATACATATTTATATACACACACAAATTAATTTATTTTTGGTAATTTATTTGAGATTGAGGGATTCCAGGGCTTCCCCTGCCAGAATAAACGGAAAAATGTATTCCAGATCTCCCTTCTGTCTTCTCACTACTGCAAGCATAATATCTTAGCACCATCAGGAGACCGAGGGAGCAGATGGTGTGTGAGAATGTTTTTGGTTGTGAGAGAAAGAAAGATTTAGGCTGCATCTGATCTGATGTGGAAAATGATTTTCGCTTCCAACTAAACAATCCCTTCGAAATAAATGTGACGTGAGTCACTAACTGAGACAAATAAAGAACTTTAATTATAAACAACATATTAACAGAACATTGCTTGAAGAGAAAGTTCAACAAAAAAAAAAAGGAAATTAATTTACTCATCCACATTTCATTCCAAACCTGTATGCCTTTCTTTCTTTGGTGTAGCGTAAATGAAGATACTTTGAGAAATGTCTCGGTGGTTATTTTACAATGGAAGTCAATGGTAAACAAAACTGGTTACCAACATTCTTCCAAATAAATAAAGTGTTCTGCAGAAAAAGTCATAAAGGTTTGGAATGATATAAGGGTGAATAAATAATAACAGAATTATCTATTAGTCAATGCTCTGTTCCACGTAAGTTACATTATTCATCCAAACCTACAGCGTCCACGTCCAGATGTAAATGTACGAAGCATCGCTTTTAAATATCATCCTGGATGTTTTTCACTCTGGACGTACACTCACTAACGCTCACATCTCTCATTTTCTCTGCCTCCCCTCCCATTCTCCACATCAATACTTTCTGTCTGCTACTATCATCCCCCCATCCCTGGAGAAGACAGAGGGGTAGAGTGTGTGTTTGTATCTGTGTGTGTATGTGTGTTGTGGGGTCCCAGTAGAGTAGCTCTCAGTGCCTAATGGAGGACGGCATGTAACCAGACACTAGAGCAGAGAGCACAAGCCATCTCTCATCTGTGTATCTGTGTATTTGTGTGTGTGTGTGTGTGTATATATGTCCTTGCATGCATTTGCTTTGTGTTTTCGGTTAGTGTTTCACAGTTGGACTCCAGCAGTGGATTAAATCTGTGTTCGAACCTGTGGTCACCTTTAACCTTTCACCCGTCATAACGCATGCTATTTTTTATTTTAGACTGCTACTGTTTGCACTCTCTCTCTGACACTTTTTCTCTAACTGGTTTTGCCACACTACCTGAACAGACTGCATTCCTATTTCAGGACACAGCCCAGTAAGGGTGGGAGGGGGATAAAATTGGAAAGAGAGTTTTTTTTGTTTGTTTGTTTGTTTCATTTGTCCATCAAACTGAGAACGGAGACTGTGTGTGTGTGTGTCTGCATATCAGTGTGTGTATGTCAGATGATGTCATGCTGCCTTTGTAATAGTGTGTCTGATCTATAAATGTGTGAGAGAGCTTTGATCACAGACCAGATTTTTTATAACTATTTATTTATTTATTTATTTTTTGTGCATTTGTCTTAGTAATACCATTCTGTGGTTCAGTATTAGAATGAAGTTGTAACTTTGTTCTGTTTTTATATGTGCAGGTGCAGTTACAAGTGCATCCAAACCTGTTGGCTAAAGAAGATGCGCTGCAGCACATTGAGGCACTCATACTACAGCTCCTGAACAAGCTGTGTGTTACACAGCCCAGAACAATAGCTGATGTCGAGGTACACATACAGATATATCAGGGATAGGCGGTGTTGTCATATACTATATAGTGTACAATGGGGGAAATGTCAACTGGCAGCAATTGTGCTATACAGATGGTGCTATTAGTGGGTTATATTATTTACATATGGCAGGGATAAAGATGCATGCAAAAAAAAAAAGTGAAAAATGTCAAATTTGAGGTTTTCACAAAAATGAGTTCATTAAGCCCTCGTCTAGCAATCCCAATGCTCCAAATAGCAAATAAACATCTAAAAGTATTTTTATTTGTACGTTTTCTGAGAGGAGTACCTTTTCTCTGCTCGCTTCGTGCGCTGACTGTTATCTGAAGTGCGCACATAAAGGCGCTTCCGACTGATGCTCGATCCCGATAAACATACACACAGATTTACAGTAGGCTAAATATATTTAAGTATTCGCGCAAACATAATCTGTAATATCTTAAGTGAACGTTTGGGGAACTGTTGGGGAAAAATATCGGGTGGGTAACATTATATTAGATCCGTGCATTACACTATCTGTTGTGTAATGTCTAATGCACCGTCTGTTGCATTAATGTTAATCAAACAATAAAAGAAAAGAGGGAAACACTCTCTGCTCTTGATTGAACTGCTTCTGTAGTTTTAATAATCAATTTATTTGTAATGTACACACTTTTTCTTACTTGAATGCTTATGGTTAGATGTAAAATGAAAAAAGTAAAACACTATACACTTGTTTCGTTCTTATATTTGTCCTTTTTTGCATCTGTTCTTATAACAACAAAGATAAAATAAAAATAGCTATATTGTGATTATTAATCTAGTAGTGATTATTAAGAAAATAAGTGGAGGAAAAGATGGGGTAGAAGTAATGTTGCTAGGTGATTTTGCTTTGGAACTTCAGAGAACTTTAAATCAGTTTTTCTTTGTCACCTTTGACTTGATGTGTAATCACAGGATCGTGTCCAGAAGACGTTCCCGAATCCCATCGATAAATGGGCCATGGCAGACGCTCAGGCTGCGATAGAGAAACGCAAGCGAAGGAACCCACTGCTGCTGCCAGTCGATAAGATACATCCACTACTGAAGGTGCGAAAACCTCAAACACATATTCAACATTCACAAACTGCCAGTTAGCACGCAGAATAACACATGGCTGGTTTTGTGTGTGCAGGAGGTGCTGGGTTATAAGATCGATTATCATGTGTGTCTGTATATTGTTGCTGTGCTGGAGTACATCTCAGCCGACATCCTCAAGCTGGCTGGAAACTACGTGAGCAACATTCGACATTACGAGATCAGCCAGCAAGACATCACTGTCTCCATGTGTGCTGACAAGGTCAGAAATGTGTGTGTGTGTGTGTGTGTGTGTGTGTGTTTTTAAAAAGTTACTAATTCATCATATCTATATAAATAGTTGTTGTTTCTTGGAAGGATGTTACGAGTGAAGTTACTGAAGAAATTAAATTTAGCGATGACCTAAAACAATTAGATTAGATTAGATTCAACTTTATTGTCATTGCACATGTAGGTACAAGGCAACGAAATACAATAGAGAAGAAGAATACAGCACAACATGAGGAAAGAAAGGAGAAAAAAGAATCCCCACACTATGCTCCTAAACGGGAGTACAATTAATGCAACTGTTTATCTAATGTATCTGAAACATGGAGACATTCTTAATCCTTAATTAAATTAAAATGGACAATTAATTACGAAATAACAATTAAGTCATAAGTCTGTTACACTAAGGCCCGGTTTCACAAATGGGGCTTAGTTTAAGCCAGGACTTGGCCTTAGTTAAATTAAGATATTTAAGCAACTTTTGCAAAAATGCCTTTGAAGAAAACATTAAGGTGTGCATCTTGACACAGAACAATGACACTGACATATTTTAAGACATGTCAGAGTAAGATATTTTCAGTTGAGTCAGCTCAAACATGCATTTTAGTCTGGGACTAGCTTAAGCCTTGTCTGTGAAACCAGGGGTAAATTTAATTTGAGTTCATGAAACCTGCAAAGTATGATGTCACTGGCCCGTAGGTCAGTGATAAATCTAGCTCAAGATGATGCAAAGATCTACAAAAAATCTCATTTAAAATACATCCGTTAAGATCTGAGAAATGTTTATATTCATTCAAATTTCATGTTCCTTATTTAATTTTTTTTTTTTTTTTTTTTTTACTGTGATACCATAATATTGTTATCTTACAACCAAGTGATCAAAAGTTTTGTGACGCTAATCATTATTGTTCTTGTTTCTGTTATTTTCAAATATTATTATTTTATGCAAAGCTACTCCAATAATCATGAAAGCTTTTAGTCAGTCTGAATACCAAGACCAATAAAGATGAACTAACTACAAAAATAATAGTGAATAGTTGAAATTGATTATTTTAATGTATTCACAGTATTGCTTTTGTGTGTGTGCCTTCAGGTTTTAATGGATATGTTCGATCAGGAAGAGGAGATGGGACTGGTGTCTCAGAGTGTAGAGGAGGTGTCTTCCTCTGGTGTGCTCACATATGATGACCTTGTACGTCTGGAGATTGCTGAGGAGCGTCAGTATCTGCGGGAACTCGATCTCATCATCAAAGTATTCCGCCAAGCCTTTACATCCAGTAGCAAACACTTCTCCACTCAGGTGCGTTCTTCTGACCAATCAGAACATGTGAACTGATGGAACTATTCATACTGGCAGGGATTAGCTGTTTGCATTCTCTTCATCTTCAATTATTCTCAGTTTTCTCTCTCTCTGCTATGTGTGTAGGATGTGGAGCTGGCATTCAGTAATATTCTAGAGGTTCACGAGTTAACAGTTAAGCTGTTGGGTCTTATTGAGGATGCTGTAGAAATGACAGCCGACGGTAGTCCACACCCCCTTGTGGGCAGCTGCTTCGAAGACCTCGCTGAGGTACGGAAACTCTTAAGCACTCATGAGTCCAAAAATGAGAACTACCGTCATGTATGATGTACCTTACTGCGCTGTTAGAAACGTTTGTGTGTGTATATCTGTTGTGTACAGGAGCAGGCGTTTGATCCCTATGAGACACTCTCTCAGGATATCCTCTCTAAAGAATTCTGTCAACATTTCAACACTCTGATGTCCCGCCCCACTGTTGCTCTGTTCTTTCAGGTCAGCACCAACACTGGCCTCTTATTGGTTCATCTTTTTTCAATCTTGAATTTTTATTTTCCACCTAAATTATAGGGATCTTACTTATTATAGAGAACTACTGGCCGACACAGATATGCCGGTAATTATTTTCATGTTATGGCACGTAACCGATAAATTGGCAATATTAAAAATCTACCATTTTGTCTATAAATAAATTCAAAATAAAAACATTTATAAATGCTTCACTTTAAAATGAATTTAGGTGGCACAGTATGAAAAATTTATATTAATTTTGAGATTTGCTAAAGATTACATTTAACAGTGTTGTGGAAAGAAGCGTGCACAATTGAATATCCAATTTCAACAGATACCAGTAAATTAAAGTAAATAATATTGTCGATAACTGGCAGTGTTATGTTATTATTATTATTATTTATATTCTTTTTAAGTATTTATTAATATTTGAATTAGCTTTACTGTCATATTTTCCATTTTAATTTTAGGTTTAAAGTTTTAGTAATATTTTGGGCTTTTTAAAAAATATTTCTGTATAGCTTTGATTTAAATTAGTTTTAGCAATTTTAGTACTAAAACTTATTTTATTCCAGTTAGATGCCAAGGCAGCATTTCTGATTTTCAGAGTTGTTTTAATAGTTTTTTTTATCTGATATTTGTTTTAGTTTTTCTTACCAATAGCTACACTGATAATTTATATATACCTGCTACATGCCTAATAAATTTAAACCTGTTTAAAAATAGGTAATATATCCAGATACTGAGGATTCTTTTTTAATTTTTATTTTTTTAGTCTCAAAATACTTTATTAATCAGTTCAATTATTTTTGTAGAGATCTTTTTATGTAGGTTAGTGTTGCATGGATCAGTTTCATTCATGTTTGCTTCACTTTTATCCAGTACCGTACCTCTTAGAAGCGACTCTTAACTGAAATTTAAAACGCTGCTTTTAGAGTTTTGTTAATTAAGACAACCTGTTCTTTCATTAGTCGAACTTGGAAATCATATGTACCACATTTTGAAGGCAAATAATCCAGTCTAAAAAGAGACTTGTGGGGACAGGGAGAGGGCAGGCGTTGGAATCAAAGCCTTCATCTCTGCAGGCATGAGCTCAGATGTTCTCTCTCCTGTGGTGTGTTTCAGTCAATTGCAGAGGGTTTTAAGGAGGCAGTACAGTATGTGCTTCCTCAGTTGATGATGGTTCCCGTTTACCACTGCATGCACTACTTTGAACTGTTACAGGTGAGTACTAAACACACTTCACACTCAATCAGTAACCTGTGTAATGTGTAATTTGAGGTTTGTGTATCATTGTCTCTGTAGCAATTGCAGGAGTGCAGTGAAGACCAAGATGACAGAGAGTGTTTAAAACAGGCTCAAACTGCACTGATCAACCTACAATGCAGCATTGAACGCATATATGCTAAACACCAACCACGGCGCAAACAAGGGTAACGCAAACACCAGGGCTTGCACAACTATGTGTCTGTACCACATCCCATTTTCATCTTTTCTTTTTTGTGACTTTCTATTTTAGGGAGCCACTGTATCGGTTATATAGTCGTGCATCTCGCAGCAAGCAGGCAGCAATAAAGCGTATGAATGACATCCAGAGGAGTATTGATGGCTGGGAGGGCAGAGATATCGGCCAGTGCTGCAGCCAGTTCATCATGGAGGGGGCGCTCCTACGGGCCGGAGCCAAGCACGAACGGCACAACTTCCTGTTCGATGGCCTCATGATAAGCTGCAAAGCCAACCAGAGCTCTAGGTTGCCGGGGGCGGGGAGTGGGGCGGAGTTCCGTCTGAAAGAGAAGTTTGTTTTACGCAAGTATCGCATTGTAGATCGTGAGGATTCACCAGAGTTTCGTCACGCATTTGAGCTGGTGGGCCGCGAGGAGAGCGGTGCCGTGTTCAGCGCACGTTCAGCGGAAGAGAAGAGTGCATGGATGGCCGCGCTGGTCACGCTGCAGTACCGACCCACACTGGACCGCATGCTGGACACCGTCCTGCACCGCGAGGAACAAGCACAACCGCTGAGGCTGCCGTCACCGGATGTGTACCGGTTTGCTATACAGGATTCTGAGGAGAACATTGTATTTGAGGAGGGAGCGCAGCGCAAGACTGGAATCCCTATTATTAAGGCCGGGACAGTTGTCAAGCTTATTGAGAGACTGACGTACCATATGTATGCAGGTACAGAATAAATCCCTCCTTTAAATCAAAAGATTTTTAAGAAAGAAATTCAGTCAAAAGGTCTCCAGACTTTTGCCTACCAGTGTGTTTATTTGTGTGTCCTTGGGTGCCTTTTATAAGTACTGTTCTTCTTTTCCACACAGACCCAAATTTCGTGCGTACGTTTCTGACTACGTACCGTTCTTTCTGTAAACCACAAGACCTGCTCACACTACTGATTGAAAGGTAAAGCACACATACACTTGTCTCACACATGTTCAGTCAATGAGAAGAGGAAGTCTGCAGACCTGCCAACCTGTATGCATTTTGCGTAGCGGGCAAGCATTTTAACCTCAAAGTACGCATGTACGATTTGTCACTTTAAACTACGCAAAAACCTGCTGACACCTTTGTGCAGCACAAACCAATCAAGCCACAGCAAAGAAAGAGCACTTCGACCAATCAGAGCGCGGGGTTCATTCCCCATCTAGCAAGTGGGATGATTGACAAATGTGTAGACCTATCATTAAAAAGAGACTGCAAATAGACAGCAAAACAAAATCCCGCTCGATCTCGTACCTTTTTTACTCCCGCCGTCTGATTTCTTAAAAGAGGACAGTACACACGGTACTTACAACTAAGGTAAACGGGTTGGATGTGGAAAGTTAAAATATTGAGTTGAGTTAACTTAATCCTCTGGAGTCGACGTGATCGCATTGATATTCTAGACACATTCATATTCAGTCAGATCTGCTGCGGTTTATTTGTGTTCATATAGCAGCACTCACTGAACAACATCCTAATATTAGGGCTTTTAGTCCCAAAAAAGTGCACATACTTGGATAAATACTGATATATTTGCACTAGAGCTTCGCCCGTGTCTAATAAACCTTTAAAAAAAGTCTTACCGGGATATTCACATCTGCGTTCAGCTGCTGACAGAGTTACCATGTTTGGTACCAGCTTCACAAACAGCCTTTTCAACTACACAATATTATTTCTGTATTACAGTCATTCATTTTGTTTCGTGGGAGAATCGTGATCTCTGTTTGAGACAAAAAAAAATCGTGATTCTCAATTTATCCAGAATCGTGCAGCTGTCGTATGTGACTGAGTGCAGACCTTTTGGGAAATATCTAACATGAATAACGTTATCCTAACACTACATCATTTTCAAGCTAGTTTGCCTATTCACCAGGCATTTAAGTTGGCAAAGTAGTGTAAAGTTATGTGCTCGGTGACAGAAAAGTGTGTGTGTTCATGACTTGCAGCTAGAAAAAACCATGACATCAGATGAGGACACCGACAGGGAGAGAGAGAGCAGCAGACCTAAAAAGAAACCAAAAAGAGTCCATGCCCCACAGCAATTCCTCACAAAATATGAGGATATATCATATATATATACCCCCCCCCCCCCACTCCCCTCCTGTTGCCATCACACAAGTGGTACTCAAAAAAAAATTCAAAGGTCGGCAGGTCTGAGTCTGTTAAATTATTCACAGCTCTGCCATCACTCTAAAATGTTGGCATGTCCATCAGGGAGTTTGTTGCATTTACACACATTGGTTTGTAAAGTTAACATTGTCTGCTGTTTCTTTTTGTGTGTCCCTTTCATGTTAGAATATATAGTATGTGCATGCAATTTAGTTTTAATTGTTTCCCCATGATGCTTCAGGATTGACATTCCAGAGCCAGAGCCATCAGAAGCAGACCTAGAGGCACTTTGGAATGGAGAGCAACCAATGGTGGCCGAGCTTCAGAGATTTCGCAGAGAATACGTGCAGCCTGTCCAACTCAGGTAAAACACACACATTCTCATAGCACACCCATATATGACGCACTCATGATAATATAACAATTTAAAATAACTGTTTTCTATTTCTATTATATATCTTAATTAATTAAATGTATTCCTATAATGGCAAAGGTGAATTTTCAGCAGCCATCACTCCAGTCTTCAGTCACATGATCCTTCAGAAATCATTCTAAAATGTTGATTTGCTGCACAAGATACATTTCTAATTATTATCAGTGTTGAAAACGGTTGATCTGTTAATATTTTAGTGGAAACTGATACATTTTTTGATTCATTGAAACTCAAAAGAACAACATTGATTTGAACTAAAAATTAATATCGCTTTGATAAATGTAATGCATTCTTGCTAAATAAAAATATATATTTTTTTAAATAAAAAAAACTTAATGAACCCAAACTTTTGAACAGTAGTGTGTATATATTTTTTACTTTTTATTTTTTTTATTGTTTTTGTAAGACCAACCATCCTGTTGTTGCTTCATCTTGTGCTCATTTCAGTCAATGTCACCACACACAGTCCTGCTGTCCATCAACACTAATAGTGTCTGAGAGCTTGTTGGTCTGATGTCTGTATGTGTGTCATTAGGGTTCTGAATGTATTCCGTCAGTGGGTAGAACATCACTTTTATGATTTTGAGAATGATCCTGAACTCAGCTGTGGACTTGAAGAATATCTCACCAGCACTACACAACTTAGAGGTACGTACACGCACTCTACCAATGCTGAGTGTCCATGCATGATGCTCATACATACACACATACTCAGTGAGACACGCACAGGTTTACACTGATATCTGATATTCTGTTTTTCAGGTAAATCTATGCGCAAGTGGGTGGAGTCTATTATCAAGATCATGAGGCGGAAGAAACAAACTCAATCCAATGGCATCAGTCACAACATCACCTTTGAGAGCCCACCTCCTCCTATTGAATGGCACATCAGCCGTCCCGGAAGCATTGACACCTTTGATCTCATGACCCTTCATCCAATAGAAATTGCTCGTCAGTTAACACTTCTAGAGTCTGATCTGTACAGGTGAGCAAATCAGAACTATAAGGATGTATCAGAAAGACAGTACATTGACTAATAATTGCACATTTGTGTGCTTAGAGCCGTTCGCCCATCTGAGCTGGTAGGAAGCGTTTGGACAAAAGAAGATAAAGAGAAGAATTCTCCAAATCTGCTGAGGATGATTAGACACACAACCAATCTCACTCTATGGTTTGAAAAGTGAGTAACTAGCACATAGCCAATTGCATCATCTCCATAAACAGTACAACACATTTCATGTTGAAGAAAAACATCATCTTCATTCTTGATGTTATCAATTCTGTAAGTGAATTCTTTGTTTCTTTCTCTGTCTCTCAGGTGTATAGTAGAGGCTGAAAATGTGGACGAGAGGGTTGCTGTATTCTCTCGTATTATTGAGATCCTTCAGGTGTTTCAAGAGCTCAATAACTTTAATGGAGTTTTGGAGATTGTGAGCGCCATCAACTCGGTACCGGTGTATCGTCTCGACCACACGTTTGAGGTGACCTGTTTGTTTATTATGCACTCATAGTGTGAATCGGAATAGTAATTGACAGATAATAATGGAATAAATGGTTTTGTTGTGTATATGTAGGCCGTGCCTGAGAGGAAGAGGAAGATTCTAGAGGAAGCTGTTGAACTCAGTCAGGATCATTTTAAGAAATACCTCGCCAAGCTCAAATCCATCAACCCGCCTTGCGTACCTTTCTTTGGTAAGAGAAAGATCTGCTTTGTAACAAACTAGCATGTGTTTACAAATGCACTAAGTTTGGGGTAGTAAGGTTTTTTAATGTTTTGGAAGAAGCCTTGTGCTCACTTAGGCTGCATTTATTTTGTCAGAACAGTAAAAACAAACATATTACTGATATTTTATTGAAATATTATTACAATTCAAAATAACTATTTTCTGTTGTGTATTTCGAAATTGAATTTATTACTGTGATGGCAAAGCTGAATTTTCAACAGTCATTACTCCGGTCTTCAAAAAAAGTTGTTGCTTGATATTTTTGTGGAAACCAGTTCTTGGATGAATAGAAAGCTCTAAAAAACAGCATTTATTTCAAATAGAAAGCTTTTGTAACATTATGAATGTCTTTACCATCACTGTCAATCAGTTTAATCTGTCCTTGGTGAATAAAAGTACTCATTTCTTTTTTTCAAATCTTACTGACTCCAACATTTTTAACAGCATTGTAAACGTGTGTGTATGTGATGTTTCTCGTCTGTTTGCTCTGTGTATTCAGGTATCTACCTGACTAACATTCTGAAGACTGAAGAGGGAAATCCAGATTTTCTAAAACGTGATGGAAAAGAACTGATCAACTTTAGCAAAAGACGCAAAGTAGCAGAAATCACTGGAGAAATCCAGCAGTACCAGAACCAACCCTACTGCCTCAAAGTAGAACACGATATAAAGGTCTATATGTTCATTACTCACTCTCACTTTTTTCCTCTACCTCCATCTAGTTCTTATGATGTTAAGAAGAGTTTGTTTGTCTTGTAGAGGTTTTTCGAGAATCTGAATCCAATGGAAAGCATGAGTGAGAAGGACTTTTCTGACTACCTGTTCAACAAGTCTCTAGAGATTGAACCACGGAACTGCAAACAGCCACCCAGATTTGTGAGTTTTTTTTGTTGTTAAAAAACACTTGTTTATATATAAAAATAATTATTAAAGGGTTAGTTCACCCAAAAATGAAAATTAGCCCATGTTTTACTCTCACTCAAAGCATCCTAGGTGTATTAGGGGTTGCACCGACTAGTCGACTTTAATGCTATGCTACGCCATGTCGCTTTAAGCTTGACGTCGACTAGTCACTGGTCCTATAGAGGGCAAAACAGGATAAGAAATGCACAGAATCATTCAGTGGCACAGAGTATTGTCAACACTGTTCTGTGATTTTTTTTTTTTTTTTTTTTTTTTTTTTTTTTTTTTTTGTCAGTAAAATAGCTTCAAAACAGAAAGGTTCTTGCATATATTTCTTAACTAAAACCCACAGATTCACTATTAGTGAAGGTAGAATTCATTCGCACACACAGTCGCTCTCTCATTAATGCATTCATACAAATGAATGCTTTTCTGTGCTATTTTATCTGTATGTGATTTAGAACGAGTAGAAATCTGTGATAAATATAATGACCCAAAGACAAAAGAGCTGTTATAGGAGCAATAGCCATGCGGGCAGCGCTGTGTCATATGCCATAGCTGTGCACAAGGTGTTCGAGTCTAAGCTCCAGATTCAGGCTTATTTGTTCATTAATGACATCATCAGCGACTAGTCGACTCGACTTTCATCACATAAATGTCGACTTTAAAAAATCTGATTTGGTTCAACCCCTAAGGTGTATATGACTGACTTCTTTCAGACGAATCCAATCGGAGTTATTAAAAGTTTTCCTGAGTAGGTGGGTGTTTTTGTTCAAAAGTCCAAAAGTAGTCAAATAAAGCGCACGCATCCATATTAAAACACGCCTCACACAGCTCCGAGGGGTGAATAAAAGCCTCCTGTAGCGTATCAATGCGTTTTTGTAAGAAGAATAACCATAGTGAAAATGTTAGAAATACTTTTCTCTCACTTCTGCTGACTGTCATGCGTGCAAGTTGTTTACGGAATTACAGATGCGCGCGCTTTGTTTGACTACTTTTGGACTGTTGAACAAAAACACCCGCCTATTCCCATTGTAACGCTTGAAAGAGCCGGATTGCGATTGGATTCATCTGAAAGAAGAAAGTCATACACACCTAGGATGCTTTGAGGGTGAGTTAGGGTTTCATGTTGTCTATATGACAAGCATAAACTTCTGGCTAATCAATTTTGAAAATATGTAGTTTACCACATCCTTATTAGATCCATGGCTTCTTTCTGAACATTGATGGTACGAGAAAGAATTCTTCAAGAGATTAACCTCTTGACATGAATATAATAGAGCGATAATGTGTTGTGTTTTCACTGTATTCATGAGTTATGTGAGGAGGTTTAAGTTTATAACAGTATGTTGGTTTTGTGTCATACAGCCCAGAAAGACTATGTATTCTCTGAAATCTCCTGGCGTGCGGCCGGTGCGGCAAGCATCAGGGGGAGGAGGGACGCTGAAAGGTCACCCAGTGCCATTAGAACGAGAACCACCTCACAAAATCACCTTCAGGAGCATCGCAGAAACAGAACCTGAGACTCCCCCTTCTCTCCCCACCTCTCCAAACACACCCACACCTCCACAGTCTGCCAGCTCTGACCTCAACTCAGTGTTCATTGAGCCTGACCTGAGCAGCTCCTATGGTGAGTGAGGGGAGTGGCTGTAACTCAATGGTTAAGGATCAGCTAGTAAACTAGTGCATCATTTTTTCCATATACATGCTTAAATGGATTTTTGTTTGTTTTTCTGCAGGTAACAACACCATATTTGCCCCAGTTTTGCTGCCTCAGTCCAGTAAGTGTGAAGTCCTAATTTTCCTCAAGCAGATCTCTCTTGCTTTATGTGATAGACTGTAAGACTGTGTTTTCTCTCTTTGTCAGAGTTTCAGTCTGTGTCGTGTGGCAGTTTACACCATTTGATTGGCGATGAGCCACTCAAACCCCCTCCATTACCTCCCCGCAGGAAAGATACCGCTTCGGAGTCCAAGGTGACTTGCATAATTTTGAGAAAGTTACTTTGAAACTATACATGCTATAATGTCCACACACTGAAAATAAACTCCAAAAACTTTTTTTTTTTCCCAAGAATCCAGTTTTTGGAGTTTTATTTAATTTTCTTTTTTTGTCCTTTTTATCTTTTTGGATATGCACACCTTTTTGCATTATTTTTCAAACTATACATGCTACTCATGATTTAAAGAGTTGACAACATAGTTACAAATCGCTTTTAACAAAATATTTTACAAAAAATCGAAACTTTTTAATACATTTACATTTAGTCATTTGGCAGACGCTTTTATCCAAAGACTTACAATTGGGGAATACAAAAAGCGATTAATCTTGAAGAGACAATCAGACAGAGGAAGTGCTCGTAACACCAAGTCTCAGTCATTGTTCAAATAAGTACAAGCTAGTAAGGGAGGGAGAGAAAGCTAGAGGGAAAGAGTACGTTGTTTTTTTTGTTTGTTTGTTTTTGTTTTTTTTTTGAGTTTAGGATGAAGTCAAGTACAGCCGAAAGAGATGAGTTTTCAGTTGTTGCTTGAAGATTGACAGGGATCCAGCATTTCGGATAGGATAATAATTCCTTTTATGTGGATTTTTCAGAATGCTTTCGTTTTTGGTACTTACCGATATCTGTATTTTCATTGCATTTTTAAAAAAAATGTAGGGTATAGAAACCCAAAAGAATATCATATTAGTTGGCTAATTTGTGACCCTGGACCACAAAATCAGTCGTAAGGGTCGTAATAAATAAGCTTTCCATTGATGTATGGTTTGTTAGGATCAGACAATATTTGGCTGGGATACAACTATTTGAAAATCTGGAATTTGAGGTTGCAAACAAATCAAAACATTGAGAAAATCGCCTTTTAAAGTTGTCCAAATGAAGTCCTTAGCAATGCATATTACTAATCAAAAATTAAGTTTTGATATATTTACAGTAGGAAATTTACGAAATATCTTCATGGAACATATGTACTTAATATCCTAATGATTTTTGTCATAAAAGAAAAATCAATAATTTTGACCCATACAATGTATTTTTGACTATTGCTATAAATATACCCCAGCGACTTAAGACTGGTTTTGTGCTCCAGGGTCACATGTGTGTAGATTTAGATGTTTTCTTCATTAACTTTCATGCTTAAATTATACATGTTGAAATGTATTATACAAGCTGCTGTTACTTTAACTATTCATTTTAATGTTCTGTCATATTTTATCTTTCATTTAATGGTAGAGCGTACATTTAGAGTGGTACAGTAATCACAACCAATTCTAGTATTGGTATCAGTGAATCCATACCTTTTATGGTTTCATGAACTTTATGAACAAACTTTAATTTACTAGAAGGAATCAAACTTGTTGCAGCATGTTGTATGTAGTACATAGGGGTGGGTGATATGGCAAAAGTGTATTTCAGGCAGGATTATGATTAGTCTTATCACAGTAACTTAAAAACAGTCTTAAATCCAACTTGAAAAAGAACTGAGTTAGTACAACCAAATTTCCCTTTTTAAAAAAAGACATACAAGGTTAAAAAAAAAAAAAAAAAAACACATACCCATACATGTTACTTTTAGCATTTGGCACTTGTGAAAATGCATATATTTTGTTGCATTTCATTTTTTTCTGTAATTCATTATTTAAAAATGAATAGCAAATTATCAGCATAATTAGTGTGTAAAGTTGAATTGAAAACAGTAAAGAAAAAAAAAAAAAGACAAACCAAACAAAAAGGCATTCTGAAATTCACAATACTAAGATTTTATTTAGTTTCACAGGCTTTCATCATTGCATCACGTTGTGCCGTCACATTTACACAAGTGCATTCTGTGCTCTCTTAAGTTGAGTTCTAGGCCTGAAAGTCCTCCCGCCATTCCACCACGACAACCTCCTCCTCCTCGCCTGCAACCGCGTGTTCCAGTGATCAATGGGCCGACAGATGGGCCGCTGCCGAGCCCCCCACCCCCTCCACCCCGCGATCCCCTGCCGGACACACCTCCACCAGTTCCGCAGCGACCGCCAGAGATCTTCATCAACTACCCGGTGAACATGCAGCCGTCTCCAGGTGGCCGTTTCCTCTGGGACTTCACCAGCTTGCCTATCACTCCCAACACCCCTCCTGGCACGCCCTCACCCCGTGTTCCGCCCCCCGGCACGCCTTCTCCACGCGTGCCTCGGCGCCCCTGCACGCCCAGTGTTAGTCAACAAAGCCTGGTCCACCTGCCCCTGCCCAATCTGGCCCCTCCCATACCGCCTCGGCACAACTCCACGCTGCCAAAACTGCCCCCCAAGACTTACAAGAGAGAACTCTCTCAATCCACACACACTCTCTCACAGCCATCCATACACACTCTCTCGCTAGTCGACAACAGGGACAGCAATGAATAAGAGCATCACACCCTAAAATACAGACGTGTGTGTATGTGTGTGTGTTTGTGTTTTAACAACGTTTAACCTGGAACCAGACAATCTGATGCTAATGAAAACCTGAAGACGCTCACTGCTCTCGAGGAATGTGATTATCATTCATTTTTCACATCCGTCACATTCAGCGTGCAGAGCTACGCAAGGTCATGTGCTCGTCGACAGCACATTCACTGATGAAAATGCTGCTCTGAGGCCTTTCACCACCGTCAGACCTTGCTGTGGATGTTTATTTGGTTGCAGGTCAAAGGTCAACCAGGGTTCAACCCCGAACACCCTCAGCATGCCTCTCTTCGGTTGCCTTTAACTCACAGCCGTGACCTTGACCAGAGATTGTACCCTTCAGGTGAACTCATTTTGGTGAGAGCTTTTTCCTTACACTATTTAAAGCCAATATGATGTCTTAACCCCTCCCCTCAAAGACAGACCCATCTATTCGTTGATTCATCACAAACCGATACTTACGCCCCTTGATTTCCGCACCAGACTCTTAATGTGCCTTCAATATCAGTACTGAACAAAATGTAAGCATTCGCCTTGATCATGCTTAGAACAAATGTTTAGACAACACCTCCGTTTGTCCGTTTGTGTGTGTGCGCTGCAAGTATTCTGTACAGAGAGACATATCTGCCCTCACTACTCACCTCGGCGCCGTGGCGGCCCAGTTGCTGATGTATCTACTGACAATCTCAGTCTGAGACCCACCGGATTCACACTCTATTGTAGAGTGTTCGGTGTGGACCAGTGTCCAGTTGTGTGTCTTAATAGTGTGCGGTGAGCCTTTTTTGCACTTTAGGGCAGTACTGTTACAGACAGGCAGAGGACTCAAACTCACAATCCTGTGACCTTATGACCCTGTCCTACTAACCCCCGTCCTCTGGGCTGGTCAGGACAACCGTCGGGCTGTGTCCCAAAACTCATGAACTTTGGGACACGGTCAGAATGTTCTATTGTAAATCACACCTCCTGCTCTCATTCAGGTCCGCTCCATCAACCGAACCATGTCCATACAGGAAGGGCTTCATCACCAGAGCAATTCCTATCCAGTCGACCACAGAAATGGTCTCCGAGGCGATCAGCAGTGTTTTGTAGTGATGTCACATCCTGTATGTGTAGAATTTCATCCTGGCCACTCCCACTGAGACGATTGGTCAATTGGTTTGAAGTGTTAGTAATTCCCATAAACTCGATGTTTGTGTGCGTGCGTGTGTATGTGTGTGAGCATTCAAGGCCTGTAACTGCTTTTGTACCATGTTCTCCATGAGACTCATTAATAAACTCGCAGTCTTATTTTCTACTGTACGTTTTTATTCCTCTGTTTATGTGTATTCTGTTACATCAAAGTGTTTATTTCTCTCTGACAGATCACATCATGCTGGAAGACGTTTGTTGAATTTAGCTGTTTGTTGAGGGCGCTGGTGCTTCATGTCAGTTCACAGTGAGAAATCGTTGTCATTTGTAATTTCAGATTTTTAAAAAAGTTTCCAGTTATTTCATTGGATGAAGTAGAGACGTTCCCTGTGTATGATTAATTCAGGGGTGCCCAATCCTGGCGATCGACTGTCCTGCAAAGTTTAGCTCCAACTCTAATCAAACACACCTGCCTTTAATTTTCACACGATCCTGAAGACCTTAATTAGCTGCTTCAGGTATGTTTGATTAGAGTTGGAACTAAACTTTGCAGGACAGTCGATCGCCAGGAACCGGGTTGGGCACCCCTGGATTAGTTGCACCAGTTTGTGTCAGACTGTACTGCAGGGTCCTTCGCTGTCCTCACTGTCGTGCCACACTGCTTCAGCCCGCTGGACTCCAGTCCCTCTATATGCAGATCTAAAACAACACATACACCCATTACTACTTTGGAGTGCCCTTAACTGGCATCACACAGTTTTAAGATTAGCACAGAGATAACTTTACACAATTTTAATAGATTTTAGAAATTGTTCACAATGGCATTCTACTGGCTCTGCAGATGACATGTAGATGAACATGATCAGTTATATCAGATATATTTGCATGCTTAGAGGTAAGTACTGTTGAATATGTAGTAATAATGACAATAAGAAGGATGATGCTAGAGAATTGTAATCCAAGCCAGTTATTTGAACAGTGTTTGCATTGCCTTTCTTCTGATCCCAACATTAGGACTTTATTTTTAAAGATCCAGGCTATGTCAGTAAGAACTTGGCTCTTTGTTCACTTTAATTATCGTCGATTTGTTTTCAATCAAGGCACAATTTGACACAGGATTTTCAGAAAGCTTGAAACTAAAAAATTATGCTGTGCTACATTTTTATGTGGTCACTATTACTTTGTCTATTACTATAGATCGATTGATATTTACTGAGTATTTATGCATTTTTAACCTAAATCACTGTAGTGTGCATCTGTGAAGGATGTAGGCCAGGGATCTCCAACCCTGCTCCTGGAGAGCTACCGTCCTACAGATTTCAGATCCAACCCCAATTAAACACACCTGAACCAGCTAATCAAGGCTACTTGTTAATTTCAGACAGGTGTGTTGGAACTGAAATCTGCAGGATGTAGCTCTCCAGGAGCAGGGTTGGAGATCCCTGATGTAGGCTATCAAACATACACAACTGTTAGCCAATCATAGCAGTGGGCGTCTATTCAAACAGATCGTTCTGATGAGGGGGTTAAAAACAGGACAGAAAATAGCCTATTATATTTTTTTATTCTAAAATCTTGATAACATAAGTGGACAAAATAATAAACAAGGCAGTTCGTCATGTCCCATTTAAAAATACTTTGTAGTTAGATTTGTAGTTAATTAAGTATGATTTTAAGTATTTTACATAAATGGATGGCGCCAGCATCCTAAATTCCTGCAATACAAGTGGCCTTTAGATCAAATCGAATGACAGGAATGATAATCTCACTGTTGTGGAAAGACATTTTTATACAAATTTACATAAACGCTTAACTGGTTTATAACCGAGATTATTAAATGTTCTGTTATATACTGTATATTTTGGCAGGTCATTCCCGTTCCAAACACAGCCATACTCCCCTTACCGTGATTGGTCTGTCTCTTGCTGCTGATTAATGATCTGATTAGTTGAGCTGAAAGACACAGAGTTCTCTTTTGCAGGAGTAGCATCACCCTGAAAGAGAGAAGGTGAGTGTTTTTCTTAGTAATGGTTCATGTGATATTTCAGCAGCTGCATCTGAAATCACATACTTATCCACTATATAGTAAGCAAGAAACAGTATGTGAAAAGAGTATGTCTGATTTCATAGTATTCATAAAACATCTTATTACTTTTGGTGTTATTCTGAAGTGACATCCAATGGACACATTACTATTCCATGAGGCCATGAGAGAGGATTTGTGAATGGCACTTCAAAACCAGGACTGAGGTGAGGCCCTTGAGTGCTGCAGCAATGCCCACTGATGTGTGTGTGTGCACTTGGATGGGTTAAATGCAGAGCACAAATTCCGAGTATAGGTCACCATACTTGGCCACATGTTACTTCACTCACATGACAAACGTTATACATTCATACTACATGTTCATCCTATATAGAACATACTTTTAAAGGTTTACCAACTCAGAGAGTATGTGATTTGACCAACATTATAAGTGGGCCTCAGGGGGACAAAATAGTGATTCAGAATTGTAGGATGTAGTGGGCTTGTGCTAATTTTCATATGATGTTTCAAACCTGTGAGTAAGTCGGGTCCCAAATCGGCCTAAAGGCACTGGCGGGGATTCTGTGTGGTTTTGGGGCACGTGTTTTTCCTTGCCCCCCAATGCGAACCTCAGCAGGAATAGGAGCCCGTCTGGGAATCTGCCACTGCATGCATAATCCTCCCCCTGCCTGCACGGCTGAAGAGTTGTGAGTGTATGAAGGTTTGAGGAGAACTGGAACCTCGCTGTCCTCTTCATCATCATCCTCATCATCACGTGCTTCAGCTCCCCTGAGCCGATTCAGAGTTTCATCTGGGCTACAGGTTGTTACAGAAGAGAAGTCAAAAACAGATGCATCGGCCACGTCGCAGTCTGTGTCCCCGTCATCGAGACGGTGCGGCGGAGGGTACAGCTCAGAGGTGTATACTCGTCCATTGAGCCCTGGGGAACCACACACACGCACAGCCAGACCAGCCGAGGAGCTCTGACTCTTGGCACCAGTAGAGAGGTTTCCCCCGACACCTACAGGTGGCACAGGGTTCAGAAAGCTGACAGCTTCTCTAGGATGACGAGGGAAGGGTACGCAGATGGGACCCATGCGGCTCTGGCCCGCGCTGCCATTCCACATGCACTCTGCAGTCCAGCCACCAGGGGACAGATCACACATTTGCTCACGGCCGTTTCTGAGCAGAGACATTCATGTTTAGTATAGGTGAGAAAGAAAATCCAAATTAAATTTCATTTTAAAAAGTAAACTGTAATTACATTAAATCTGACTGCAGATTACAAATGTAGTTTAAATGAGGGATTTTTAAAGTCAACATGAAATGACAATGTATTTTATTTTTTTGTGAATGATTCGTTTCATTCCATCTTTACTTGACCCTCTAACTCTAGCACTCTCCATTCTAATTTTATTTTATCAATATGTCTTTATTAAAAAAAAAAAAAAAAAAGTATAATAATAATATTTATCTGTAATGCGTTAGGCTAACCAAGACTTGTAATAGCACTTGCACGTTGTTGCTCTTTTGTTGGTTTTGATTGCTTCTTATGTCCTCATTTGTAAGTCGCTTTGGATAAAAGCGTCTGCTAAATGACTAAATAAAAATATTAAAAAAAAAAAACTTCTAAAAGCAGCTATATATTTAAGACATGCTTATACGCTGATATTATGACGTTTAAAAATTAAATAATTGCCATTTTATGTTTCCAATACAAATATTCCATATTTACAGGCTCAAATGTATTTAGTTTAATATATTTAGATTTATTACAGTTGCTCCAAATTTTATGGCATTTTTTTCATACATCACATTAAAGCAGCTGAAAAAAAGAAATGACTTAAAACTCTATAAAGCACTTTAAAATTTAATTATTTAATTTGTTAAATCATTTTATGGAGATTGCACTGCCAAAGAACATTTCAGCAACAATTCACTGAGGAAAGAAGCAAATTTAATCATTTAGAACTGATAAATGCCCATAATTTTAAAACTTTTTGTGTTGAACAATGATGGTATATTTGTATCCATTATGGAAGTAGCTACATTTAAATGTTTATATGGGAATTACCTATTAACGTGCATCATTTGCAATCATATAGAAATTGCTTGATGGTTTTTTTTTGTTTTTTTACTCTAATTTCTGTATAACATGCTGGATTACCTTAAAATGCCACTGGGCCGAGGTAGCGTCCGTGAGATGCCAACACGACAGCATTTCCTCTTGTGTACAGTGCTGTCTGTGCCTGCACCCGCTGTGACGCTGGCTGTATCCGCATTAATGTTGGCACAGTACTTGGTAAAAGCGGAAGGGCCACAGTCGGGGCTCTCGGCACAGCACCTGCTTCTCAAACTGCAGACACACTAAAATTAGCATCAACCACCTGCCACAAAAGCCAGTTTTATCCAGTTAAACAGAAAAGCTCTTTGTAAAATTCACACTTACTGAAGCTTTACGTGACAGACAAACAGGTAAAATAATAGGACTGACCCTTGTTCAAGCCCCACCCCCTCTTCGCATGGCCCCGCCTTCCCCAAGGTCATGTGACAGCTTGTGCAGAGGTCCCACAGCACCCGCTCGCTCTCCTGTAGTGAACACCAGTCTGCATGTCCAGCTCCAGAACTGCGTAACAGAGCCTGGTGGAAATAGGAAAAGCAGTAGAGATGCAGTGTCTTTTGTAGCAACACTTAGATTTGATTTAAAATCACTTAGAAAACAGAAGACTGCATTTTCGGAAGATAATGAATACTGTATGCACTGAACTGCTTGTCTCAGACAGTAGTGCAGCAGTGTGCAAAGCAGACTAAGGTGGCATGAGTTCAGCAATGCGGTAATGCCATCTGGACCCTGCTTGACTGTGCTGTAGTATTCACTGCCGTCTCATAGGCTACAACCCCCGTGTCACGTCTAGCATCACAATATTTTCCATATTTCTACTTTTCTTGACCTAAATTTAACATAACATCAGCTGTTTAACTGAGTCAGTTTATACATTTCACTATATAAAGAATCTTGAATTCTGTTGACTGTGTCTGTCATGCTGTTGATCACCGTAGAAAATGATTACGGCTCATCTCTTAGTAAGAAAAAAAAAAAGGTAATGTTTGCAGTTATATACTTATAATGGAAGCTCAACACATACAATGTATATAGTACTTTTTAAAATCAATTAATACTTATATATTAAGGGACGCATTAAACTGATCAAAAGTGACAGTAAAGACATTTATAATGGTATAAAATATTTCAAATAAACAGTGTTTTCAACATTGATATTAATAGGAAATCATCATATCAGAATGATTTCTGAAGAACTGACTGAAAATTAAGCTTTGCCATCACAGGAATAAATTATATTTTAAAACATATGAGGGAAAAAAATGACTTAAAATATTTCATAATAGAATTTCATAGAGACTCCTTTTAAAAACATTAAAATATCTTACTGACCCCAAACCTTTGACTGGTCATATATATATGAGATATGAAATGAATAATAGCTGTTATAAGTCACAGTGTTGTGACAGCTACTATAGCATTCATGACTGCATAAATCAGATATTTTTATTAATGTTTAAACTTTTATAAAAAAAAATGTAAATTATTTTTGTGATTTACAATGAGTTTACAAACACTTCTTTTTACGTGAAAATCTCTGCTGTTTACATAAACACATCACTGGTAATGCAGGAGTTCATGAATCTGGAATAGTCTCAACTGAAGGATTTGCACACCTTTACTCTTCAAAATAACAAGCATTGTGTGTGTTACTGTGAACACATTTTTCATTTGTTTTTATCAAGTTTATTCTGCAAGTATGTGACTCACCTGTATAATGTTCAGGTATGTGTGGATGCGGGAAACAGGAGCGAATAGTAGTGAAAGCAATCTGAAGCTCTCTTTCTCCTCCTAGCCAAAAAACATAAACGCATGAATCCAATATTATGCAAAAGTAAAAATCAATAGACTTATACATGAATTTAGATTTAAGTGGGTCCGGTTGCTGTAGTAGACTCATTTGCAAAACTTTTACTACTGCTGAGCTAGACACAAAACAGTCAACACTGTGTGCTTAAGCATCTTTCATAACATGAAAAAGGGAAGTTTTTGCCTGTGGATTTTGTGGATTGCTGTGGGATGAAGTTGTAATGATCTCTGTTCTCAGGACAGTTCCCAGACCGGCAACGTATCCAAGATATGCATCAGAGAAAGACTTCTGCGGAAGGACAAACAATGAATGTATAAAAACAGCAATATTGTAAAATATTACCAAAATTTAAAATGACTATAAAATGTAATTTATTCCTGTGATGCAAAGCTGAATTTTCAGCATCATTACTCCAGTCTTCACTGTCACATGGTCCTTCAGAAATCATTCGAATATGCTGATTTGCTACTCAAGAAGCATTTATCAATGCATCGCATATTTGGAAAAATTTGATATTAATTTAGGATTGTTTGGTGATTAGAAAGCTCAAAAACAGCATTCTATATTCAATTTTTTTTGTAATAATGTAAAAGTCTTTAATGTCACTTTTGATTAATTTAATATAGGATTACATATGATTATTTTAATAGTAAATGGCATTACATTGTTTTCTCCAGTGAGGTTGAGAAACGCATCCCCAGCAGCACAGCTTCTCTCATCCGTGGTCAGTCGTTCTTCGAGGGTGTTGCGGAACAGCAAGTGGCGCTGTAGCATCTGATCAATATGCTTTACAAACGCCACACTGTCTCACAAACACACAAATACACTTGTTATAGTGAGTGATACAGACAGAGATAAGGATATTACATGAAATAGTGATCATGACTGTAGTTCTCTACTTTTGCTCAGCAGATTTGTATTTCTCATAGAGCTGATTCAAACTAGACACATAATCGCGTTCAGACCGCAACAGCATCTCCACCACACCCCGCCTCCTGCCTGACACAAAGAGACAGAGAGACATGAGGATCCACATGTGAATATTGAGCAGTTAAAAGGCTTGGAGATCAGGTTATTTACCCCGCCGTAGGCAGCTGTGTGTTACATGGCAGGAAAGAGAATCTGCACCTGAAACGGTAAACAAAATCAGCTGTACTGTGAATGCACAGTGTAAGGATTTTTAATATCATTTACTTCCCCTCATTTAATTTCTACCACATATTAGCTACACTATGTAATTTTTGGTCCTCTAGCGGCTGAAGCATAAAACTGTTTATGCATAAATTACATGTATATGCATTATATGTAGGCTATATATACATACAATGCATATACGTATAATGAGGATTCCAGTGTAATAGGTATATCAGTGCTGTCAAATGATTTATCGCGATTAACTTTTATTTTGGATACGATTAATTATGATTAATCATTTAACCGCACTAATGCATATTTGCATTGCTTTGACCGCTTTTTGTAGGTCACTAATTGGTTGATTATGTACAATGCTTGTACATTATTGTTCAAATTACTGTTCAGTAATTACCTTTATCAAATATGAAAACAATAGAAAGACAAAGCAAAAACATAGGAAAACGCACAGAAGAATTATGCATTTAATTGGGAAATTCATCCCAACAACTCTAAAATACAAACAATTATTATAGGCTGGCTTACCACAGATATTTAAGGACGAAACACTATTTGGAGGATGGTTTTAAGTTGTTCTCACTCATTATTAACATTGTTAATTTCGAACAGAAATAGTTATATAGTGTACCTTTAACAGATATTTAAATGTATTATATATTTTAGGGTATGTTTACACAACAACGATTATACTAAAAACAGAAAAGTCTTTCTTTTATGTTTTTGAAAAGATCTGCAAAAACTATTAAAATGCTGTATTAGGCATGCCAGGCCAGTAGTTGGAGATGTTACTTCAAAAAAAAAAAAAAAAAGAAAAAACTGCACCTGCAAACATATGTACTCCAATAGACTGAACAGGTAATCTGCATGCACATGACATCACTGTTTTCATAAATTTGTGTTTTTGTAGTCTGTATTGTTTTCAAATACTTGTACTTTGAAACCCTTTTTAAAAAGTTTTTAATGTTTTTATTTGTATGTTTGTTTTTTACCCCAAAAAATGAAAGCTCACCTGTATTCTGTCTGGCCCATTGCCACACCTGTAATCCCTGCAGGTAACAGTGTATGAGGAAATCTCCGCCCACAGGTGAAAGGGGAGGAGCCTCTGCAGCACCATTACTCTGTCCGCTACTGTCATCCACTCCATTACTGCATTCACACATCGACACATGCACTGTAATACCGTTTCAGTCATACTTTAAATTTGTGCATGTTAGCATGTGTTTGTGTGTGTGTTTACTTCTCTATTCCTGGATTTTCTGGTGGTTTTCTGTCTTGTGCCTCACAGAGTTGACGAAACTGACAACGTACCTCCTCCAGCTCCTCCTAAAGAGACAGACACAAAAACATAACTTTGACAAACACGTAGGCTACAGAACAGATTTGCAAGACAGGTGTGTGATCTCACCTTGAGGGACAGCACCAGACTCTCAAGGTGAAGGGCGCGCTTGTTGCAGCCATGTCTTGTGTCCTCCAGCTGGCTCTGCAGCTCAGTGTCTCCCTGCTGAATCTGATTCAGCTCCAGCAGCGCACGAGAAAACCCTGCCCGCAACTCACACACCATCCCCTGAACCTGAACACAACACATCAAGTGAGACTGATTTTAAATCAATTTATGCAGTTTTCACCACCAATTTAATATTTTAGAACTGAGAATAGCAAGCGATGTCCATGATTTTAAGACTTGCATTAATTTCCATTACTTTTTCAGGCCTAGTAATCACAATTAATTGCACGCACCAACCCAAAATGTATTTTTAACAGACATAAATGTTTACAATGCTCATATACGTTTCTTGTTATTTTTCAAACCTATTGAAGAAAGTCTGTGTGTGTTTGCTACCTTAGAGATCTCTCTCTCCAGTTCGCCCTCATGAGATTTCATTTTCTGTGTGAGGATACACAAACATCATTTAATACAGTCTCAAAGGCTTGTACACATTCTATGTTGAGAGGCTTTTTTGACAGGTGACCGCGGAGATTTATGTTGGTGTAGTAAGATGCACAGCAGGTCAGTTCTTATGATGCTTGCTTGGCAGCCATTGTCATCTTATTTAATCTTTTTAATTAGTCACTAAAAGAATAGTAAACTATGATCATCTTGCCCATTTTATGTGTTTTATTCACTAAGAATAGTATAATCATCTTATCCATTGTATGTTGTTTTACAAGGTTATTCACCAAAGGAATAGTAAGCCAATTTCAACAAGAAAGCCATTCATGATCATCTTATCCAAGTTTGTCATCACACGAATAAGAAAACCTGAAATCACCCATTACCCATGTAGCCTATCATCAGCTCCGTATAAAAACACTGCTTCTATTAATTATTATATTTCTATTTGTGAATTCAAGGCTCGCTTGTGTTTTTACCTAGTTGCCCTGTCAGCGAATCCCAGGTGGGGGAAAAGAAACCTGCCAAAGAGCTCCACCCTACAACAGAGAGTGAAAAAAAATTTTTTTTTTCCCTTTTTTTGACTCATAATCTTCACTTTCCTAAAACAGTCTTTAAATGTAAAATTATAAGTAGCAAAAATTATAAGTAGCAACCTGAAAACGACACAAATGTAATTCCAAAAATGCAGTAGCCTATTCATCAACTCAAATCTTAATAATCAAACTAAGGCTATTATTATTAATAATTCTAACAGTAAGAAATCCGACCGTATGTGCAGCGCGCGCTCACTTACCAGAAAGAAAATCTTCAAGATTTCTTTTTAAGTTTAAATGTTATTCCATTTTTTTGACACAGTGACGGCCTCATGTTTTTGTAGTTCTCGTGTCCCGGTGTCCGGTATATATCTGGTGTCGTGCACTGCGTCTGTCTTGACTGCGGAACACGGACTGCGCGCGCCGTCCGGTGTCTCGGGAACGTTCACTCACGCGCTCCTGCACAGTCAGCACGAGAGCAGTTTTTCGGCTGATTAGCGCTCCATTTGACTTCCACTCACATATCAGAGGTCTAGAATGTATTGAGATGGCTAGGGAATCTGCAAGTGCTTTTGAGATTATTTTAACTTATCAATAACCCAGATAATATTTGTCTGCCATACATCTGAATAAATACATACATCGTAGAAGCCCACTCCGAAAAGGCTGAAAAACTGAACGAGCGTACATCTCATTAATATTTAATTCTCATGTTAAGCGAGAAGGCGTGTCTTCCACAAAAAGAGGCGTGGTTTCCAAACACGTTCAATGTGATTGGACGAGTGCTGTAAGTATGGTTTAAAATAGCCGCGCGTGCGCAGTACGGAGCGGTGTGTCGGTGAGTTCGGTGGTTGATCTCTCTGTCGTTTGCAACTTTGTTTCTATGTAGCAGTTTAATGCTTCTAACTTCGAGGTGTCGAGTGTATGCGAGAATATATATGAATCTGTTAGTAATGTCTCATATTATACTTTTATTTTTCATACATTTACACTGAAATCATCTAAATGTCTCCGTCTCACTCCCACATGATAAGCAAAGCCATCAGAACAAGCTGCTGTTTGGATAGTAGCTCCACATTCAGCTCTCATATGTCAGTGTTGATTAATGATCTTGGTGTCATTACACTTGTGTCTATGGTAGACTGGAGCAATGAGGACAAGTGAGTTTGATTCATCTGACGAAGAGGACTTTGGTGAAGTGGAAGCCACACCTTTTCAGATCTCATGGTATGGATAGCATATATACACACACTCAACAGCTGGAGGAATAGTCGATTTAGAGTGATTTGTGGTGTGTGTGTGTGTTGCAGGTTGTCTCTGTCAGTGGTGGAGTGTTCCCAGTCTCTTGGCATTTGTTCCTTACCTGGTAAAATTAATGAATTGTGTCTCTTTGTGCTTTGTGTGCTCATTTCATAAAGATTAATAAACGTTTCTGCTAGGGCTGCATGATTTGCGGAAATAAATTGACAACTTTTTATAAGGTTTGCTATGCTTGTAAACAAACGTATAATAAGAATTAAAAATAACTGTATTTTACAGTACAACTTTAAAATTACAATACTAATTTACAACAAACTGAAACCCTGGATCATGAGCTACTTGTGTGTAACTGAACACAGTGCCGTGGTTCACCCTGAATAATCGCACTAAGCCACAACATAATGTCACCTTTTATTTTAATTTATCATGCAGCCCTAATTTCTACTAATTTCAGGATGCAGATATAAAGAAACCAGAAGAAACTTGCAGAAAGATGTTGGTGAGTCTAGCTGACACGCACACATACAGTAATGGTCTAAACCAGTAGTTATCAACCTGGCTACAGGTCTGTTCTGATTGGTTTGCGAAAGAGCAAGGTAAAATCAATATTAAATTTATATAATACAATGCAACTAACTTTATGATCATGCATAATTAGGATATCAAAATAAACTGTCTTTTTAACCTTTAAAGGTGAGGCCAGAATGCAGTTACCAATCAAAATCCATGGCATTTAGGCACAAATTCTTGTCGGTTAGCTAAAGGTAGTCAAATTAGTCAGATACAAACAGAGGTTCTTTGGCATCCTCTCAGCCTCAAAAAAACAAAAAACACCCAGATTCGAGAAATCAAAATGGACAGTTCTTAATTAATTTTAATGAGCATTGCAGCAATTACCAAATGACAACGATCCAGTCAATTCCCTTGTGGACAAACTTGAGTCTTGTCCTACCTTTTTTTTTTTTTTTCTTGTTCAAGAAGTTGTTTCATTTGGATATGTCACAATAGGAGAGAAAATACCTAAATTTCCATTTCAGGACATATGAGTTTATTTGCATAAGTATGTTTTGTGCCAACCCCCCAAAAATGTTGTACAGTGAGTTATTAGAAAACAACAAACCAGGTAAATTTTCCTATTCAGTCTATGTCGTGCTGTTTTTGCATTTAGCAGGGACTGTTTGTGGTTATATTAATAAAATTCAGTGTTTGGAAATGTTATGGATATTTTTGTTTTCTTGAATACAATATATATACACACATATTTTTACTGCTTTGGTTCACAGCTTGATGTCCTGACTGTGATTTATCTGGTGTGTGTTTGTGTGTAGCTGAGATGCGTGATCAGGGTGTGGAGGACGTGTTTGTGTTCTGTACCAGAGGAGAGCTGGTGCGCTACAGGGTGCCCTGTTTGTTAGAGGTTTATTCTCAAAATGGACTCAGGGTGCACCACCTCCCCTTCCTGGATGGGGGCACCCCAGAGCTTCCGCAATGCAGCTGCATTCTGGAAGAACTGCAGGACTGCCTGCAAAATCAGCGCAGGACTGTCATACAGTAAGAAACACTCTTAGTTACTCAATTCAGAGCTATTCCTCCACCCCCAGTGAAAGAAATAATGATCAGTTTACCTTTATAACAAATTTAACAGAAACATGTCCATATAGTCTGGCTCTCTGGATTATTAAAATTAATGGCAAAATGTTTGGATATGTAAACTGATATTTTCTACTGACACACTGCAGCAAATGTTAGAAATAACTGACTCTAAAATAAACCTTTTTTAGCTGGTGAAAATACTAGTGTTCTTATCATTTTGGCATTTTGGCTGCAGTATAATCTTTTAAATTGAACTATATTTTAAAGTTTTAGGGCAACTTGTATTAATATTATTGTTTAAAGGACATACTTTTCGGCAAGGATACATTGAATTAATGTCAAAATTGACAGAAATCTTTTGTAACATCATAATAATCAAAATAACAACTGTTTTCAACATTCATAATAAAGATAAATGTTTCTTGAGCACCAAACCAGCCTATTAGAAGGATTTCTGAAGGATCATGTGCTAAAAATTCAGCTTTGATCTAACAGAGATACATTTTATTTTAAAAATACTATATTTTTACTGTATCAAATAAATGCAGCCTCGGTGAGCATAAGAGACTCACATAAACCTAAATAAACATAACCATGTAAGTATGTGTGTACACACACACTTTCATATTAAAATTAGAAAAACATTTTATTTGTGTTTTTATTCCCCCACAGTTGTTATGGAGGTCTGGGACGCTCAGGGTTAAGTAAGTATCAAATGCTCAAACAGGGTTCAGTGTTATGATTACGTGTATGTGATTAGGAGTTTAACTTGTGTTTCATTGTCACAGTTGCTGCATGTTTGCTACTGCAGCTCTCTGTGTCGATGACACCCAGTTCTGCTCTGGAGATCCTGAGGGAGCTGAGAGGAGGTGGAGCCATTCAGACCGTCAAGGTAAGAGGCAACATCCAGAAACCTACATGCATCACTTCCCCTAAACGTATAGCTAAGCTGTTAATGATACTTTCTCATTTGTCTCTTATAGCAATACAACTTTCTTCATGAGTTTCGGGAGAAGTTTGAAGCATATCAAGAAACCAAAGAGCGGCTTTCAGAAAGATCAGTGTCCCGATGATCAACCTGACATCCAGATGATGTAAAAGCAGGAAAAAAAGACAAATTACTTTGATAGGTGGTTTTGCTCTATGGATTTTCTCTACTTTGATTATGAATGCATTTGTTTCTTTACTGATGGCACTTTAAAAATTCTGTATTTTTATAAGTCGATCTAATAGTATTGTACTTAATATATAACTTTAACTTTGCAATTAAATGGGTGTTGTTCAGTAAGTGAGTCTTAATTGTACAGCGAGTGATTTCTGAGAAGCACTGTTGAAAATTGTAATCAACACCTAAACAAACAATTTTCTGAATCCGATTTCTATCTGTCTGTTCTATGCATGTTAAAACAAATTGTTTGTACATAGTCCTGGCTGAGAAAAAAACTAAGTGGATCGGACCGATCAGAACGAGCACCACAACACTCGTGTACCCAATCACCAATTGGGGGCTTTTACACTCATGATGGGGAGGAGAGAGCATGAGCAAGCGGGAGATTTGACTAGACTAGAAAGAGACATGGCTGATGCATTAAAAATGTCAGTACGTGTGTAACATTGGTAACATGCTGTTGCAATATTCAAGTAGGGCTCGCTGCAGCCCACAAGATCCAGGGGGCCTTGTTGGATCCACAACTATGGGGTGGAGATTGGTAGGTGTAGGGGTGGAGATGGGTGGGTTTAGGGATCAGAGGGTGGAGATGGGTGGGTTTAGGGATCAGAGGGTGGAGATGGGTAGGTTTAGGTAAATGTAAGGTGGGAGGAGTTGGATCTGGAGCCAACCACGCCCCCTGAATCTTATGGGCTGCAGCGAGACCCTCCTCGCAAGATTAGCTATAGTGTTGCTGGTGCTTGGCGTCAGCTATGATGAAAACATCCATTGCAGCAGACACGGGTGAGCTGTCTTGATAAGTCATCTGTTATAGTTGGATGTGTTGCATGTCGATTTTAGACATCAACAGTGTTTCTTAGAAATCGGTTAGTGCTTAAACACGTTGTCTGCATTAATCCTGGCCAGTTGAGAGAAATATTTATTTTTGTGTCTAGAAACCTTGGGCCTTGTTTATAAAATGTTGCGCAGAAACCATGCTAAATTTGATTTTACGATAATTTCTAAGATATGCGTACGTGCGATTCATAGAATGAACGTACGAACAAATCGCGCGTGCGCGTCTCTATCAGATGAGAAATCTATGAATCGCAAATAATCTTGAGCTTTCGCGCAATTGACTGGTTTCAGCTCTCTGCCTTGTAAACGACTCCTAATTAATATAATTAACATATAAAAGATCACCAATCATCATAGTTTAGAACAGCGAGCTGCAACAACAGCTTATATTTGAGAAAAACTACAATACTAATAACGTGACCTTAAACACTTTTCCAAGTCAAAGACCGGTTTTAATAAATATGAACGTTTGCGTGGATTTAAGCGTCCGCACGCTTTATAAATGAGGCCCCATATGTTGTTTATGTGAGTAACAGATGGTGGATTAATTTATGCAGCTCCTGGCAATTCTTTCTTATCAAAGTGTTCATTAGTAAGGAAATTTACAAAGTTTGCAACAATTACCTATGAAGTAAACTAAGGTAACATGAACCAAACGCTGTCGTGAATTAATTTTTTTTCCATATATTGTATATTTGCCACATAAGAATACTTTTTGCATTTAGCATTACATGTCAAAAATTTTGCAATATTATCATAAGTGATTATATTAATTAAAAAGAAAAAAGAATGACTCAAACCATTTTTACCATAATTACTTTGGCCAAATGGAATAAACTTAACACAAAATGCTATCATAAAATGAGCATTTGTCTATGGGGAGCTTTACTGGGAACTTTAAGCAATATTACAAGCCAGAAAAAAAAAATCACAATTTACTATACCTCTTGCAAGACTTTATAACATTCAAATGCACATAATGCTGGGTTCACACACACGGTGGGGGTGAAGCAAACAGAAAAAATAAAATAATCTAAATCAAATCACAGGGAAAATCCAAAATAACGTATTAGTCTGAATATCACCTTGATGGTCCAGCTTGGCGATTATGAACAGCTATCGGTGTGGTAAAAACCCTTCCACACACCTCTGCTCTGAATCCAGATACAAACTCTACAGCATCACCTCAGGACTGAAGCCTGTTTGTGATTACTGACAGGCTAAAAGAAAATGGCATCTTGGCACACAGAGATCATGCCAACATCAAACCAAAATATTCAAAATAGTGTCCACCCTCATCTCCGTCTCACAAAAACAATGGAAGTAAAACAAAATCAGAAAACAATTACACTTAGAATACAAAACGCACACAAATTTAAAAGCAAAAAAAAAAAAGAGTTACATGTGGAGTATTTCCAGGGTGTATGAGCGAAGTAAAGCCTTCAACACACTGAAAGCATCAGTTCTCATTTCCTACCAAAAAGACAGTAAACAGTGGTTTTAACACACTTGAAATGGAGCATTCATCTGATAAGAACCATCAACATGAAGCAGACTACCAGCATGAGCTCAAAAACACGGACTTGCAAGATCATGAACCACCAAAGCAGCACACGATTCTGAAGGACAAATTAAAGAACTAACTGAGCTACAAGGCAGTAATATATTTAAGATAAAATAAGTCTGTAAAAATGCTACAATCAAGATCTTTATTTTGTCCCACAGTTTGAAAACACAAGAGTAAAATCTTCACACATTTCCATCAGTGGTATAGTGTTTGAAGCCCTTGTGCCTCTGCTTTGGACATGATCTGGTCAATGTAAACTCATCTCATCTGCTGATGCTTTCAGTGTGTGAAGTGCTTTGGCATTGGTGTATATAATAACATTTGGCATGTGTGTATATAAGTCTAAACAGGTTGTACTGAAGAGTTGGTAATCATTTATTTTTGCATGTGTAGTTCTGGAGTTGTGCGGGCTGCTTGCATCCTGGATCGTTCTTGGCCAATGAGGTGTAAATAAAGTCAATGTCCTTTTGAAACAGCCGAGCAGAACTGAGAGAAATGGCCGAGTCCAAATTCAGCTCCATTTGGGTTTTAAAATCAGCATCTCAAACACTTCCTTATATGCTTTCCAGCTGTATCCAGTTTAGGAGCTCACCAAAACATAGATCATCCTATAATAGAAAACACCAGAGAGAAAGCATAAGCTATAGGGTTTCTGATGAAACAACATGATAGATAGACAGATAGATGGATAGATATTATTCCAGTGTCACATGATCCTTCAGAAATCATTCTAATATGCTGCTTAAGATTTGTGTGATACAGCGATATTGGATTTTTTTAGATTCTTTAATTCAACAAAGTTCAAATAAATTCCATTAATTTGAAAAATCTTTTGTAACATTATAAATGTCTTTACTGTTACTTGTAATCAATTTAATGTATCCTCGCTGAATAAAAGTACTAATTTCTTAGGAGAAAAAACAGTGACTTAACTTTTGAATGAAAGTGTATATGAAAATAAAATCTAAATATATAAAAATGGTATTTTAAAAGCTACACACCCGTAAAGATAGTAGAAGAATGAGAGGAGGTAGAATGCAAGTTTGCACCATCCCTCCTTCTGACAGTATGCCAGAATATCTGCGTTCATTATTGTAGTGGGGTCATACAATCCAGGTCCACTCATCACAGGGCGGCTCATATACCTGCACACAAAAAGAACAGTTGATGTTGCACTTTGAACAAGAACAATGTTGACTAATCACTTATTAACTTTAGAGAAACTAGTGCGACACATCTGCTGAGGTGTTTGATATAAAGCCAATAAATATGAAATATGAGTTTCTCTGCGATTCATTTAGGGCTGAGGGCCCCACCCACCTCCAGACGTGATAGGCTAGCAGAGGCATGTTGAGTCCAAGCGTCAGCCATTCTGCAGCACACAGGAACATTACGCAGAAGAACACATGGATGAGGTACTCCGGCAAGACCAGCTGAGGAAGCCGAATAATACATGGTCAGAAGACAACACAAATACACAGATCCATCTCAGAGACTAGAGTTCTATTGCACCTGAAGCCTGTGCCCCAAGACTAGCCAATCAGGTGCAAGAATCACTCATATTACCCCCCATCCCATAAGATCCAGTACTTACTAATCTGCTTGAGTACATCTAAATCTCTCTAAACCTCAAAAGAACAGGATCTGCTGAGAATAATTAGCATAAATTATCATTTAAAGGAATAGTTCATCCAAAAATGAAAATCTGCTCAACCTTAAGCTCACTGCTAAGGTTATACAACATGTTCATTAGAACAAATTTTGAGAAATGTATCATTACATCACTTGCTCACTGATGGATCCCCTCCTCAAACATTATGACAGAATTGACAGACAGATGACAGAGTATTTATTTTTGGGGGAACTATTCATTTAACATTAACAAAACGCAAAGAGAAAAGTCACCCACTATTCTTGACTGAAAAACTTTAATACAGTTGCTTTAGGAATCAGTCTATGTAGTGTTTTTTTTATATTTGTTCATTCAATTTCTTGAATGCTCCTGCTAAATACACCTATTGTACCTGAAAATAAAGCACTGTTTGTTTTATTTGTATATTATGTGTATTTGTAGTGTATATCTTTGTTCTTATTTTTTAATAAGAAAGATAAAATAATGACAGATTTTTTATCTTTGCCCAGTTTGGCCTAAATATCTGCCATGTCTTTTTTTTTTTGTTTTGTTACCTTGAAAGGCTTTGTCTTTCTAGTTTGGCTGTAATGCTCAGACAACTTGTAAAACCAAAATAATAAAACCAACATGACAAAGAATCGTGATAAAATTGTGATATTTCTAAAAAAAAAAAAAAATTGTGATATTATATTTTTTCCATATTGCCCACCCCTACTCCAGAGGATCCATTGGTGAGCAAGTGATGTAATGCTAAATTTCTCCAAATCTGCTCTGATGAAGAAAAACTCATCTATATCATCGTTGGCCAGAGGTAAGTGCATCTTCAGCAAATTTTTATTTTTGGGTGAACAATTCTTTTAAAGCAAATGTTTAATTAAAACAATTTTAAATGTAAACTTAAACCAGTGACCTTAAATTACTGGGCATAGATTGAAAAATACAAAAATGCCTAAATAGTATGTGAAGAATTCAAAATTTAGAACAAGGACTTTTGATCCCTTTAAGAATTTATGACATTAAGTTCAAATTCAAACCATCCAGAGGTTCTCTGCTCAATAACCCCTGAAAGGCAGGGCATCTATTGAAGTTTGTAAAGCACATACTGTACCCCATCTGCTTTAGATTTAGTTAAATATAGAGTGCTGATTTTCTTTTATTAGGCAAATAGAACATCTGGCCAATAGCAATTTACAGCAAAAAAACAGACAGATCAACATTATCTACATCCCCAGCCCACAGACAAAAATATATGGGAACAGAGGCAGGATCGTGTTTTTTCCACAGGGATACAATGCCAGGCAGAGTGAGAACAGCAGCCATGCTGAGGGAGGGAGCAGCTACAAGGACCCCAGGCTGCCCCTGCCATGCCTGATCATAACCGGTAAATATAGAGACAACACATGAAGCCCATGCAAAAAGAGAGAAAGTGTGTATTCTGCTTTTGCCCAACACAAACACATTGTAAAAAATTATTTCAAACTGTCAATGGCGATTATGAAGAACATAAATACGTAAAATGGCCTCAAAACTCATTAAGCATTTACTTCCGAGACTGATCAGACACATCCAACCAGAAATACCCATTTCTAAAGGATACTACTGCTTGACTCTAAATGAATGTGCACTCACTACACCCGCTCTTCTTTCCCGTTCATCAATAATCTCATCCATCACACGAGTGCACTTGAAATAATGACTACTTCTATATGATCTTAATGGTACAATTGTTTTGCAGCTGAGCCAATTTTAGAAATACACTTTCTAAGTGAGACGTCATTAATGGAGTTAGTCGCTCTGGGTAAAGAGCAAACGGAGGGAGGGACAGAACAGCACATGCATGTTCTGAGCATTTGCAAGTCTTTTCAGTTAACACTTTTCACTTAACACTACTCTCAAATAAACACCTGTGCAGATGACATCTATGCCTGTGCCCAAACCCACAGTAACTGACTAAACCAGCCAAACATGAGCAAAAGAAGAGCAACCCTAAAGGAGCAATCTGGGTTTTGTTCATTCGGCAGATGTGATGGCGTTTGCAACAAAGACAACCTCTGATATCATGCTGTCTAGTTGGCGTAATCCAGGTCCCATCTCTCTGCTTGGCTTGTTTGTACATTTGTGAGGCGTTAGTTAACTGAAAAGACATTTGTAAACACTCCGCTCGTGCACACAGAGAGACCGTTACTGATCTTAAGCTGAATTCTGGTACCAACCTTCAGAGCAAGCCTGACCCTTTTAATTTTTTTCACCCTGTCAACTGTCTTTGAGCCAATCAGAGAAAAAAGGTAAAAAGCAAATATTCAGAAAATAAGACACAAAATGCAAATCAGAAAACTCGAACCAAAGTAGTGTTAGTGTTGGAAAGCAACATTCACTGCAGATGATTTCATCGTTTAGCAGAACAGTGTTGAGATAGAAGAGAAGAAACAGGAGTGCATGCATCACACGCCATCTCTCCAAAACCTCTCACTTACCGGGTTTAACGTGTTACACTGGTCTATAGGATTCTTATAGTCAGTCTTCAGCTCATCAAATGCAATTATCTGAAAAACATGGACGACAAAAACAGTACATGAACAATATGCAATCACAGTTCCTACATTGTCATTCATCAGGAATATGTTATTCTTTAAGAATCAACACTTTAAATTTTTTTTTACATGCTGAATGATTTAATTCAATTTAAAACGAATATTAAATTATAAACAGACTTTGACAAATATGAATCGCAAACATCAAATCTTAAAGAGCTTAATATTTTGTGATGCAGGAGAGATGTAAATTTAAACTACTTTATTAGAGAAACACCAGAGATCTTTATGCATTTCTCTTTGTTTCATCTGTAAACTCAAGTGTTATGTTTATGACCCATCCCAGATTCAGAACATATGCAATGTATTATCCATTGCGCCTGAATCATTCAGATTATTTACTCATGATTACTCATAAATACCAAAATCTAATTTGTTACTTAAATATTATTATATGAAATTCAAACATTTCCCCTTAATCTTGGGAAAATAAGGGTGGAAATCAATATTGCCTTTAGTGTTGTGACATCTGTCTGCATCTGGCATATTAGGCAGAAATGTGATGCTGGTTATGAAAGTGTTATTATCTCTGAAACAGGTTAATGGCATCAGCCAGCAATGAATCAGCCTAAGAGATCTGAACAGTGGTGCTGTTCTGTCCGCAAATAACTCAAAATAAAAAATAACAGTTACGTCTAAATCTTGCATGCAAAGGCCCAAATGATGCAGGGACTCAAGACTGAAAGGATCATGTATAAAATGATTTCACGGCATCGGGTTTTTGTTGTTTATTTGCGTTTGCTTAGTGTTGTTGATTTTAGCAGCAGCTCTGATTTATCACTGATCTGTAAACACATGCACGAGCGCTAAACGCGAGCGCGCGCCCATCCGCCCGTGGTCACCACTAACAGGTATGACAAACTGATAAACATAGCGTGTATTAAATGTGGCTAACTCTGTAGATAATACGGTTAGATACACGGAAGGCCCCTAACTGTTTAACGGAAGAATAGCGGTGATGATAATAATGGGTGTCACCAGCTCGCGCTCGTGCCATTCATTCGCGCTCTGCTGTGTGTCTAACTAATGTCACTATCTGCCGAGTATCTGTGTGTTCAAAGTCTCCCCAATTTGGCTGGAGTTTAATCAAAATACTTACATGCCAAATAGCGAAGAAGATAAGCGCCGCCGTCAGCAGTAGCGCCAGCATATAACAAAAGGCCGCGAATGTGAACGCCATTTTTCTCTCAGACCGACGACTGCTGTGACGTTGAGACAGCTGTACGTCACGTGACCCGACAAAGTCATGTGGATACTCGAAAAAACGCGAGATCAGGGGGAACCCATAGTATAAATAAATAAAAAAATTAAATAAAAAATGTCACACAAAATGGCAGTTTTTGAAGAATTTTTATGCTCCTCTATTCAAACATATTGCTATATTCCAAGTCTTCTTAAACCACAGACCAAGATTTAGGCCTGATATTTCTTTCTGCCAAAGCTCTGAAATCTCCACCCCAAATTTTATTGATTATATCTGACTGAAAACATTATTAGTAAACTTAATAAAATGCTGGCAAATATTAATCGCACACATTAAAGCATAAAGAGCTCATTTGTGTGTTGCACTAGAAGTGATGCCAGTTTAATCTGCTTGAATATGGAAACATACAATTTGGTGATCTCTGACATAATCATTTACTCAACTGCCTGGATCTCACTGCATCAAAAAGTCATATTTTTCTTATTATATGAAATCCACACACCTTTATCTAATCTTAGGAACATAAAGAAAAAAGTGGTCCTGCTGAATGTCACTGCTGTGTAAACACATTAATAATGTTATTATAGTGGCTAGTAGAATAAAAAATGGATTTGAGAAATAAAGAGGAATTATTCACAGAGATATGTTCAGACATATGGAAATGCAAAGCCAGCTAACTGCAAACAAACATGCAAAACCTCTGATGAGATTCTTCACTTCATTCTTCTAGAGCAAGATTAAATTACTATGCGTGGTCATCAGGTGATGTATGTTTGTCAAGGACTAGATAAATAAAGCACAACCAGATTAAATCAAAACCACATGAAAATGACTGGGTAGAATGTCCTAATGCTTGAACCACTGACCTAATATTGGTTTGCTAATGCAAACCCAGCATTTGTGGAATATAGTATAGCTAATGGCTAAATTAGCATGTGTTTGTAATGCAATTGCATTTGCTCTCTTACCAGATACTTCCTACCAAGTAAGCAGGATAGAATGCAGAAAATTCCCACCAGTAAACTTTGCTAAAACCAGTAACGTACCCATATTTAACATGTTAACATTCAGTGTAATTATATTTTGTATCAGACATTATTTCACCCTTTGCTTACAGAATAAATGTAAAAAAAAAAACTGATAGACACTACAATTTAGAAGTTTAAAAATAGAACAAGGTGTGAATATCACACAAGAACACTAAGCACATGGTCAATTTTTTAAAGGAAAAAAAACTTTTAATTATTCAAAACAGCAGACAAATGTAATTGAGACACATATTGAAAGGTTAACCATTTTTCTGGTTTCAAGAGAGAACTTGTCATAAATGATCAGGAAAAGCTTGTTCAGTGTTTAAAAATTAAATGTTAAACACATACACAGTTCACTACTGTATGGGACATATCATGTGATGTCCACATCATACAAACCACCAAAGTGAGCAATCAGTGTTTAGTAGGAAACGGCACTAATCACAGGTGTTACGGGTTCTACAGATGTACAGAGATGAGCCTGACCCACATTAGAGCTCACAAATTCTGAAAGATGTGAGATGTGCCGAGGTATTACTTCTCAAACCCATAATAACATCACTTCCTTAAACTAGTCATATTACTCTGTTAAACTTTGAGCATTTAAGAAATTTCCAGTGTTTACATTTTGCCAATAGAAAGATTGTTTTTTTACATAAGTTTATGCAAAGCATCACTATTTAAGAATAGTGTCACCAGCTTTATTCAAGCATTTAGTTGGACAGTGAGAAAGAGTAATTTAGAATAACTAACAGAGGAATTAATTATGAGATGATTGCCTGTGGCAGAATAACACCAAAGCACATCTCTGCCGCTGTACATCTAAATCTACACATCTCCAAAAAGGTAGGATAGATCTGTGATTAAGGACGTCCGGGTGGTAAATTCTGTCCCCTCCCCCAAAACACTAAATCAAGTAAAATTAGTCCCAGAACTTTCACCCAATTGTCCTCACAGATTCTAGATCTTTAGTCAAGATTTGTTTATCACGCTGTGAGCACAGATTTAAAAAGGCAAAAAATAATTAATTTATGACAACAGGTCAGAAACAGTAAACGATTTCTCCCAAAAATATCAGTAAGACTTCTGACCTCTTCTCCTACCGTTACAGTTCAACACATATCAAGCCAAAATAATTCATGTTTGGTCAAATTAAAGTTAGAAAATGCATTACAAAGGAAGAAAATGTTTGGCCCTTATCAGGGCTTTACATGAAGACTTATGTGATTTTATACCAAAACGGGCAAAACATGCCACATCATAGATTTTTACAATGTTTAAATCTGTTGCCCTGTCATCTGTCATGAAGGATAGCTGACATAAAATCGCAACATGTCATCCAACTATCATGGCAGTAAGACTGGACCACCTATGCAGGCCAGTACGTACGTTACTCCTCAGGAATGAGAGCGGAATGGTTTTAAAAATCCAAGGAATTGTTCAGTGTATATGTAGAATTTGCTTTCACATTTCCTTTCTTTGCACCTCAAATTTCTGTCATCTTAAACTGGTACAGGCGGGTTTAGAGTTTGGGCAGAAGCATTCAAACATACACAAACAGACATTATCAGATGGACTATGGTATTCTCTCCGTTTGGAGGTGATGGTCCCATCTCGGTCACTCTTTAAACATGAGCGTTAGCTTGTTCAGTCCTTTCTTAGCGGAAGAAGCCCAGTTTCTCTCGGAGCCACTCCTCTGTCAAGTCTTCAGTGTTCCTGATCTCAAACACCTGAGAGAAAGCAGATACAGAAAAATAAAAAAAAATAATTCCCACCAAATCACTGTGTGTAAGGTTAGGTGTGTTAGTTAGAGCTCACCTTGGTCAGTTCAACCGTCTGTACCAGTTTGTTTTTGCTGCCGGCATACATCATCTGCTGCTCAGGTTTGCATCCTGGGAAATTAAATGTCATTTTAGAGACTGCCTCATATTACAGGGTTTGTGCATGTTGACTATTGAATGTGTGTATTTTCTTTACCAACAGGACTGGAGAAGATAAAACACAGAGGGTAGGACACTCTCCCATCATCGTGCTGGTACTTATAGCTGTAGACTACAAATGTGTCACAGGTTAAGAAATCCATTGATTGTTTAATGTTGAATAGACACATTTCCTGCGTTTAATCACAGTACAGCACAGAGTGAGTTTTGTTTTAGTGAAGGATATCTGGGCTGTCTCTCTGGTAGCTCATTCTTCAGGTCTTCAGGGGAAATATCCTACAAGGAGAAATCAAACCCTGGTTTACACCACTAATCTGCTCAATTATTAGTCCCACTAGAAAGCTGTGTATTGCATATTCAAGCAATAACAGTGTGTATTTACCTCATGCTCCTCCTCCAGAATCACCAGCTGTTTGTCTTTATCAATCTTCACTGTAACCAGAGGTCAAAAACAGCAATATCAGCATTCAGTCCTTGCGCTATATGAGAAAGTGTAAGCATATATGGAACAGCTTGAGTGTGTAAGAGTTTAATTTCAGTTTGACTCACTGATGATGGCGGCGTTATTAGTCTCCTTCCTGAAGCGGAAATCCCGCAACTTTTTCACCAGGTCTTCGTCCACCTCACAGACAACTAAAGACTCACTCTGCACACACACACACACACACACACACACACACAAAAAAAACATTATTTTCCACATGTCGGTCAGCTTTATTACTATTTTCAGTCTGCTTAGTTAATTGCATCCAAACTTTTGAATAGTAGTAGTGTATATATAATTCATAAAGCTACATAACCAGAGAAACTCTCAATTAGGAGTCATACAGACTAGGGACACACTCAGGGTTCAGAGTTTGTCAAAGTATTGGTTCTCAACTGGGGGTCGGGATTCACTAGAGGCATTTGCAAAGTTTTGGGGGGCCCAATAAGTCTTACAATTACATAAATATAGTTATAATCTAATCTTAATTAAAATACTAAAAATGTGTACAAATGCTGCGAACACAAAAATAAAAATGGACAACAATAAACTGACATCATATTTTTGAGTTTATTTATTTTTAGTACTACCAGAGGAACATATCAGCTTAGGTAGTGGGGCCTTTAAATATTGACTTGGACAAAGGGGGTCTTGGAAAATGTTGAGAGTAACAAGTAACTAACAGACTGAATGCAGTGAGCATGGGAACTATTGACTATTTCTTCTGATTGTGTAATTCTGTTAACAAACTTAAAATCTCTCAACAACTCAACAATAAAACCACCTGTCTACTCTGGCACACAACATCACAAGGAAAAGGAGTTCACAAAAGTCATGCACCATGACAACCAGTGTAGGTCATCATCACACTGATGTAATCAGGAGAACAATCACGTTCTTGGCTGTCGATGTGGCGGATAGTGTTGGTGGAATGCAAAAAATGCATTACATTGCTGCTGATTTGATTACATTGTTTGATCGTGGCTTGACGTGCCATTCAAAGTAAAGGAGCCACACCGTCTCTTTGTCGCTTCGCAGATTTCCCAAATTCCCTTGAAATACTTAAGTGTGAGCACGACCGCAACAGGAAATGAGATTTGCCCCGGAGCCGCCGGAATTCCATCATATCGCAATTATGCAAGGCAATCCTATCTCATGAAGATTCAAAACAGAGTTCTGGGGTATATTATAACGCCAAACGTGCCATTATTTTGGTAAACTTTATGAAGTCGGTGTAATGCAAGAGAGGGTTTGACATGCAGCTCATCACAAAGCACTGGGTGGAACTGCAACAGGGCTCAGAAAAAACAACCCCTCTAACATACACATATCCCAGACCGTAGAGGCGTACGGCGTTATTTCTATAAGCCTCCGTATTATTATACATCCTACAAGAAAGGGCTGCCATACAAATGTTTTTATTAAGCCGACGCAGTTTTTGTACTCACCATTTTCACAGACGGCACGAGCTCAGCAGTGCAGGAGTTCTACCGTGACGCGTCTCGTGACGCTCGTTCGACCAATCAGAGCGCTGGAACGCGCCAGGATTTGCACGAAAGGCTGTACTAGGATCAGGTTATTTTACCCATAGAAGGACGAGATCCGTCTGATCCCAGAACAGCAGCATTTAGGCATGAACTGATGCTCATGGAAAGAACTATCGGATGCACGATTTTCTCCACCCTACGTGGAAATTAGAGGATTTAGATATATTGCCAGCTATTCGTTCAAAATAAATAAATGAGTATATGAAATGCACGCAAAAGTGCCCCAAGTGAATGCATTTAATATTTTAAAATATAGCCATAATTAATTTATTTACAGTAGTGTAAAAGTATTATTCAATGTACTTTGGTGTTTAAAATGATGATGATAATAATAATAAAATATACAGAACGTATTTCACTAAAAAGCACAGTCCCACTCCTTTTTAAGCATTAGAGTCTTTTTTATTTATATACGATATAAGCATTAAAAATATCATATTTTTCTTAATTTATGGAAATTATAAACTTATCATTAACTACAATCAACCTTCACTTCAACATTCACCATTGTTGGAAAAGCCTCACCTTTTCAAGGCTCTATTCGTGGAAAGTGGCATTTATAAAACTGGAAAAGTTTCTAAGCCAGTTGTAAGGCTGTGATTCATTTTATTATGGTTGTTATATTTTAAGCCTCCCAGGGTTGAAAACACCCCCTTCGTCCCTGTAACCCCGCGCATGCGCAGATGATCCGGCCCATCCCTCAGAGGACACGCCCATTAGGGAGCGTGCGCGTGCGTTGCGCTCATATCTGATCTATAAACACAGTAGATTGTCCTGTTCCTTTAACTACAGTAGTTACTGTATCATCCATATTATTTGGTGCTCACAATGTTTTCAAACACGCCGTTGAAAATCCTCAATGTTCCAGTTATCACCTCACTTCCTGTATAGAGTTTAGTAATTCTGACTTTCGGATCTTTTCGGGAACTGGTGCTGCTCTGAACCCCGAGTCCTCGGACCGCAGGCCCTGATCCAGTCGAGGTGCTGATGCCCACAGAACTGCTTACAGTTCACTCAAATGCGCATGTATAGCCCCACACAGATTAATCTATGTAGAGTTGAAATACCTGATTTAATCTTACGTTTTAAAGTATAAGTTTGTATATACATTGACGTTAGGCTCTATTAATAGCGTCTGTATGACTAGTGTGCCTGTACTAGCCTTATGACACAATCTGAATTGTATGTCTTTAAGTGTCACTGTTTGTATCTGTTTTAGGCCATGGCAGACTTTTCGGTAAGTGTTTTAACTGTTTTCTAAATAATCTTCTTTAATAGTTCACTGTTATCAGCATGGGCTGTATTTTCTCATGTTACCAGCAGTAGAAATGACTAGTAGAGCCATTTATTTATTTTCCCATCAGTTTAAATCATATAATATCTTTATTCAGCACATATATCCAAAACTTCAATGCAAAATAGTATAAATATATACCATAATATCCAGTGTATGATATACAGTGAGACCAGCATAAGACCACTAGTGAAAAAGTTTCTGTTGTGCATTCTTTTACAATTTAAATACAGAATGTATCTATTTTTTATTAAAAATTATTAAATAAAGTGTTGTATTATAATTCATTATAACTGTTAGCATAAGACAAGTATAAGTTAAAATAAAACATATTTAATAAAAAAAATGTTTTGGGCTTTTCCCTATTTTGCTTTAATGACAGCAGCACTTTAGCTGTATCAACTCCACAAGCCTGATGATCATGTTGTCCAGCATGATTTGTTCCAAAGAGCATCTTGTACTTTAGTGGAAGCAAAAATGTCTAACCAAAAGAAATTGAAATGTCAAAAATTTTGTTTATTTAATTAGCTAGTAGTACCTAGAAATAGTGGAGAATATTAAAAACGAGTAATATGGTATCATAATGTTTTTTATTTTTTTACACAGTCCTACAATTTTCTGTTTATTTACAGGTTTAATTTTGTTTTTAATCTCATATTTTCAATCTGGTTTCAGATGTTTGGACCCCACTGTTTACCCTAGTTAATCTTTGGATTTGCAATGATAATAACAAACCAAAAGTCTCTCTGATAAAACTCTCAGCTAGTGTTTTATTTGCTGTGATTTTTCTGCATTCTCTTTCTGTAGCTTGCTGACGCAATCCCTGATGATGTTTCTAATCAAGCATCGAAGACTAAACACACCAATCCATCAGCTCCTGGAAATGGGGCTCCGCCCCCCACTAATCCTGGCTGGCCTGGTGCGGCCCCTGGTGGCCCTCATTTCCCACCCTCAGGAGGCCCTGCCCAACCAACAGCACCTGGCTTTCCTCAGACTGGGCCGTCTGGCCCAGGCCCCTTTCCACCCGGCCCAGGAGCCCCGGGCCAGTTTCCCGGAGCCCCTGCTGCCCCAGGTGGATACCCTCCAGGACCGGGCGTACCTGGACAGTTCCCCGCCAACCCTGGAGCTCCAGGACAGTTCCCTTCGATGCCAGGTCAGTTCCCACCCGGTGGGGCACCCGTGCCATACCCCGTTCCTGGACAGTTCCCTTCCCCACCTGGGGCTCCACAAGGCCCATATCCAAACGTGCCTTACCCAGCAGGTCCATCTGGGCCTGGTATGTACGGCCCAGGAGGCCCTGGTGCCTTTCCACCAGATGGAGGCCCAGGATATGGAGGAGGAATGTTTCCCCCAATACCACCAGGATCCTGGGGTTCACCCGGAGGGGGCTTCCCTCCTCAACCTGGCCCACCAGGAGGCTTCGGTCCAGGGCCCATGGGACCATATGGAGGGCCTGCAGCTCCAGGTGGAATGCTGGTGAGTAATAATGACTGTTTGAATGGGTCTATAAAGAGGTTTCGCAAGTGTCTGCTCATAATTGCATATGATGGGTTTGTTTGGGTGATGGCTCTGCTTTAATCTGCTGGAGTTTGTTTTATGACAGTGTTGGTGACATAAGCATTGCTTTCAGGGTTGTAGGTTTGGCTCTTGAGGTCTTGGATGCTCCTTCTCTGGTCTCATTCTGCTGGATCACATTAAATCTGCAGATCTTAAACTCTTGCACAGATCTCAAAAGCTCCTCTTCTTGTTTTTCAGCCACCATATAGACCACCATATTTTTGAACACAATGAACAGCACAGCCAATCACAGGAGGAGGACGGCACCACAGCCATCACAAAGACCCCAGTTAGCATCCAATCAGAGCTCAGAGTTGTGGACACCGAGCACATTGCTCATACTGATATATTACATATCACCTTTGCAAACAAATGCACATATTTAATGTAGCTGAGCTACTTAATTGCTGCACAGTACATTCATGATTATTAATATTACACTTTTAAAAGTTCATTGTTTTAATGATGTAATTGCTTTAAATAAATAATGCACTTTGTGGTAATACAACAAACAGATGAAATTAATATTATTGTAATTAAAGGTTTTTGATGGGCTCAATTTATTTTTCAACATATAAATGTCAGCTGAGAGGTCTTCATTAAATTTTGGGGCAGAGAGGAGTATGAGGACTGAAACATGAAAATCAATTTAAAAAATCTGATACATTTTATTTAGCATTCTATGATTGTATATAAACATTTGAATAATTACACTACTCTTCAAAGGTTTGGGGTTGGGAAGATTTGAATGTTTTTGAACAAATTCTCTTATGCTTATCAAGGCTGCATTTATTTGATCAAAATATTATTAAATATTATTGAAATTTTAAATAACTGTTTCTGTTTTAACATATTTTATAGTGTAATTTATGTTTCACACAATGTTTCAGAAATCATTAATATGCTGATTTGCTGCTCAAAATATATTTTTTATTATTATCATTACTGGAAACAGTTGTCTTGCTTAATATTTTTGTAAAACTGTAATACATTTTTTGCATTCTTCAATCAATAAAAAGTTCAAAAGAACAGCATTTTTTTAAATAAAAATCTCCTGTAACATCATAAATTTATTTGCTGAAACTTTAGATTAGTTTAATCCATCCGTGTTGAATGAAAGTATTTCTTACAAAAATCTTACTGATCCCAAACGTATGAACAATATATGAATATTCATGATATAGAAAGGCTTCTTCAATTTTATTATTTTATAGGATATTATCACAAATGTACTCATTTGTTCATAAACAGTGTGCATGTTTGTGTTTCACTGAGGGGAATCATGAGTCAGTGGGTGGGGTTTGGAATCAGGGTTTGGCAGTTTATGAGATTTGTCACAGTGTTGCCATAGCAAAGCTGTTTATAAACTAGATAATGTCACTTTTGCGGTTTGTCATGTGATTTGTGACGTGGCATAGGAGAAAGAGAAAGGGCATGTGTTTGGATCTTTGCTGTTTAGCATACATAGGCTTTTGCGCTGATTAGTAATTTGCTTCTCTTAGAATATTTGTTCAGTTCAAGCTGGAAAATATTCCTTTGAATTTAACAGTCCCGTTTAATGTCATGGAGGGCTTGCTGCTATTTTGCACACTATGGAAAAGCCAGAGATGGAATTTTAGGATGGAGAATGGAAGAAACTCCGATACAAATTTATTAAAAGACGAAGCCTGTTAAGTCTCTACACTTAATGTGTAAATCGAGCTCTCAGGATAATAGGGCTGATCCAACATTGAAATGATGATAATGCATAAATTTGTGCTTTATAATAATTTTAAATAAAAGTTTGGGGTCATTAAAAATGTATTTTATTTTGCAAAGATCTATTAAACTGATCATGACAGTAAAGAATCCTGTATCATAGTTTCCACACATATATTAAGCAGCACAACCATTTTCAACAGTAATATTAAGAAATGTTTCTTGAGCAACAAATCAGCATATTAGAATGATTCCTGAAGTTTCATGGGACACTGAATACTGGAGTAATGATGCTTTTGTGTATGTGTGTGTTTTAGCCATTGCCGTACAATCTTCCGCTGCATGCAGGGATAATGCCCTGCCTCGTGATTACTATAGTGGGTGAGCCGGTACCAGGAGGAAACGGGTAATAAAAAAAACAAAACAACAAAATGCTGCATTATTTCTGCATGTCCAAAGCAAACACTCACTTCTCTTTTCTCAGGTTCCATGTAGATTTTATGAGGGGGCATGATGTAGTTTTCCATTTCAACCCTCGTTTCCATGAGAACACCATCGTACGGAACACACAGCTTGGGGGCTGCTGGGGTCCGGAGGAGAGGGACGGAGGCTTTCCCTTTGTGCAGGGCAGACAGTTTGAGGTACAGCATCCTGATTTACACTTAGAGAAGGAACTTAAAGGAATAGTTCACCCAAAAATGAAAATTCTGTCATCATTTACTCAACCTTAAATTGTAGCAAACCTGTATGAATTTCTTTCTTCTGTTTAACACAAAAGATGATGTTTTGGAGAACGTGGGTAACCAAACAGTTTCTGGTCCTCATTGACCTGAATTTCTTAACCAAATAACCAATAACCCAAATATGAAAATAATTTACTCGCTCTCAGGCCATCCAAGGTGTAGATGAGTTTGTTTGTTTGTTTGTTGTATTGGATCAGATTTTATGAAATTTAGCATTACTTCACTGGCTCACTGATGGATACTCAGCAGTGAATGGGTGTCGTCAGAACTGATTATAAAATAACAATAATGCAATAATATAACAATAATCACAATAATGCAGTCCAACAGTTGTCTTATGAAGTAAAAAGTTCCTTGTTTGTAATAAACAAATCCATCATAAGACATTAAGATTTTAACTTCAAACTGCTGCTTCTGGCTAAAATATGTGTCCTCTATCCATAATATTGCTTTCTCCAGTGAAAGTGTCATTTCTTCTGAATCAGAGGAGAAACATGAACACATCAAGCACCGATTACAATTGAAAACAGTCCAAAACAGTTTTTGATGTGGGTCAGGGGATGGACTTTTTTATTGAAGGAAGCATTATTATAAATTTTGCACTTGCATTTTGCCCAGAAGCGATGGTTTAAAGTTAAAACATCTTAATGATTGATATGTTTCTTACAAACACACAGCTTTTTACTTCACACGATGTTAACTGATTGAATGAAGTTGTGTGGATTACTTGCGGTTTATTGTGATGTTTTTGATTAGCTATTTTAACTCTCATTCTAACGGCACCCATTCACTGCAGAGGATCCATCGGTGAGCAAGTGATGTAAAATGCTACTTATCTCTAAATCTGTTCCGTGAAGAATTGGATGGCCTGAGTAAATTTTCAACAAATGTTTATTTTTGGGTGAAATATTCCTTTAAACCATATTGGATTTCTGCTGAGTTTTCATAATGTGTTTGTGTGTGCAGCTGAAGATCCTGGTGGAGACGGACGGGTTTAAGGTGGCCGTGGATGGCGTTCATCTGATGGAGTTTGAGCACAGAACAGGCGGGATGGAGGATGTCACTCACCTGCACATAGAGGGAGACCTCGTCCTGTTCAGCGTGGCCCCCAGCATGATCTAAATCCCAGGGCCGTAGGAGCAATTTGACAATGTTGAGGAGACACATTAAGTCATTGGTCCTTGAAAAGTATAGATTATCTTCAAAAAAGTGGGACAAACAGAAATTTCTAAAAGCTATAATGATTTATCTGTTTTCTGCCTCTTCATTGCAGATTAGTCAAACTCAGACACATGATCTAAACAAATGACATACAGATGTAAAGAAAGTCCCTCTGAGAGGTCACCTATGGTGTCTAAAGCACCATAATTTTCTGTTTTTCCTCATTCTGTCACCTGTCAGAATGGATTATGCTAATTAAACTGTCGCATGTATATGACAAATTTTGCAAAAAAACAAAACATATTGTTCCAAACACACCTATAGTATGAACTTCAGTATTAGCATGGTATAGTATCAAGGCCCATGAGGGGTCATAAAATCTAATTCAGGAAACTGCAGACCAGAGCTGTGACACTGTGCTGAATTACATCAGATCTTAATGGCTGAATAATATTTTAATTGGTATGGATTTTGGAAAATGTTCATTATTTTGAATAAAACCATATTAATGAAATGTGAAAACGGAGATAAGTAAATAATTATGTCCGAATAAATGCTGTATTACCACAATTGAAATGTGCTTGGTCATATTGTATTTTGCATGTTGACCTGAGATAAGAGGAAGTAATTTAACATAAAAATTACAGTTGGAAAGACAAATTTTACTGTGCACTGTAAGTATGCACTTACAGTCAAGAAAGCATGCATGGATGCTTATTATTTAGGATAAAAAAGTAACTGGGTTACAGAGAATGTGATTACAATTTTATGGTTTATTTAACTCACCACATCAATAATATTTACAATAGTTGACTGATATGGTCACCTTTATTAAGTGTTGGTGTCAATCTGAGTGTGTTTTACAACCCGAATTCCGGAAATGTTGGGACGTTTTTTAAATTTGAATAAAATGAAAGCTAAAAGACTTTCAAATCACATGAGCCAATATTTTATTCATAATAGAACATAGAGAACATTACAAATGTTTAAACTGAGAAATTTTACACTTTTATCCACTAAATGAGCTCATTTCAAATTTGATGTCTGCTACAAGTCTCTTCGTCAAGATCATTGATATTATCACTAATATTAAGTAGAACATAGGGACATGATGCTCTTCCCTATTTCTGACAGATCATTCTTTGATACAATCAAAACATAATATGAATAAAAATATAATAACATGGTCTGATATAATAAGCACAACATGAACACTGATTAGTCAACGATTCGTTCTTTTGAATTTAATCTTTTGGTTTGATTGAACCGTTCACAAAAAAAGGTCTAAACCGACGATTCGTTCATATATCATGAATGAGTCGGTACGAGTGGATCCCAAGTTAATGTTCGGACTTGTGCTACAGGGTCTGGCCAAAGTACTTCATAATACTACTTAAAAAAGTAGTTAAGTTGGCTACTTAGTCCAACAGAACAAATTTTACTAATAAAACGTAGCCTACTGAGAATATGTACGACTTGATTGTATAATATTTTTAATATTTATAAATATTTTAGCAAGGTCAGGTGATATAAATTAATTTTAGTGAGCTACTTAAAATTACAATGGAATTCTTCTTCTTCTTCAGAATTCTAATTTAGAAAAAAAAACGCAATTGGCATCAATATGTGCCAACATATGGCTTTTAATGCCTCGCGTGACTGAATCTATTTTGTAACCAGTGTTGGTCGATCTCGCCGCAGTGCGCTGTGAAAGTGTCCCGGTGGTGCCCGTTAGGGGGCAGTGGCGGGTGCGCACGTATCCCGGCGGCATTAGAAGAAGCAGGCGGAATTCCGCACGCTTTAGGAGGGTTTAGCTGTTCGGGAATAAAAAGTGAAACTTTTCCGACATCATGAACGGATCTGCACACAACACACCGAGCGTTGAAGAAATTACGCTGAAAAGAGGCCCGGCCGGTAAGTTTGACGTCCCCTGCTCTGTTGGAGCTGTTCAAACAGTTCATCCCGGCGGTCCGGTTCTGTTCTGCTGGGTCGGCCCGCTCCGCCAGAAATGCTCACATAACTTTCGCCGTGAACCCGAACTGATAATCCGGTCCTGAATGTGCTCTGCAAACGATCAGGTCGGGTTTATACGCAGGCGTTTGTGTTGTTATGAATGCGAAAGTTAAGTTGAGACCAGAGCCAGCAGAATACGCCATCAGCATTTTGGACCGACATATAAAAACGGACACATTTCTGATAGATTCAAGCACACTATATTTGGATGTTATTGAAGTTGTTCAGATGTGGTGTGTCTGGTTCTGGTCCATTAGTTCGGGTTTCTGAGAGCTGACGGTCGCAGCTGCTTGTTGACTTTGATTAATCTGTTATATAATGCGTTGGTGTGTGACCTCTGCGAGGTCATGCACTGGACTGCTCTGATAGCCCTGGACTTTGTCTTGTGATTAAATAGTATGACTGTAAAACAATAGCAGAGACGTCATCAACACACTAGGTCAAATTAAGCCAGACCCGCCTCTATAGACAATCAAATTGTCAGTTTTGGAAAGAAAATGTCCTGTTTTTAGTCTCCTACAAATTAAATGATATTTAGACACTTGTACTGATATAATATTTAACACACAATCTTACAATAAAACAATATCCGGTGCAAAACAGGCCACTAGTATGCAGTGACTCATGACTGCTAAATTTAGATCTTTTTTTTATTCCAGACTCTGTTGTCTTGCCAAACATATTTTTAAATTGCATTTTAAAGTAGGCATGCTTTTTTTTTCTTTATTTAGTTTTTAAATCCATATTATATATGTTATTGTGATGGATTCATATATTTTTTTTCTTTTTACCTCGTAATGTTTAATCAGAATGCAATGGTTATTCTGGTGAAAATGACAGATATCAGGTGGTGCATAATTTCATCTACTGCATAATTTCAGAAAATTTTTCATTACTAATTAAAGGAATAGTTCACACAAAAATAAAAAATTGTAGAAATAGATTTGTAGAAATTTAGCATTACATCTCTTGCTCACTAATGGATCCTCTGCAGTGAATGGGTGCCGTCAGAATGAAAGTCCAAACAGCTGATAAAAACATCACAATAATCTACACGACTCCAGTCCATCAATTAATGACTTTTGGAGTGAAAAGCAGTGTGTTTGTAATGAACAATTGCATCATTAAAGCGTTTTAACTTAAAACTGTCCCTGCTGGCCAGAATTTTCTCTTCAGATTCAGATGAGATGACTAACATTTCTTACATTATACATAAATTAGATATGAAATGTGTTGTACTGCAAGGATTGTATTTGACAGTGATATTTTCCATGTGTCTCGTTGTTTTCATGTGTGTTTAAAAAGTGGAATGAGACCCCTCTCTTAAGACGTTACGTCTGGCTGGGATCATGTCTGTTTCTTCCCCCTTCCCTATTTCTTCTTCAGAAATCACATTAAGGCTGTCTGAACGTATTTCAGGCTCAGTTTAATCATGTAAGTAGTTCAAACACGCGTTGTGTGTAATGTCCTCTCTGTCTCTGTCAGGTCTGGGGTTCAATATAGTGGGTGGAGTGGACCAGCAGTATATTATGAATGACAGTGGAATCTATGTGGCAAAAATCAAAGAAAATGGAGCGGCTGCACTAGATGGACGTCTGCAGGAGGGACACAAAATTCTTACGGTAAAACCACTGTAATTTACTGTACATAGTTAACAAATTGTACTCTGCTAATACTTAATGCTTGACAATCTCTATACTTAACTGTGAATCAATACTGCTACTTCACTGTGTAACAGCACAACTGTACAGGAGTGATTTATTGTAAATCAATGCTCACTGTAATCCTGTGGATGACCCTATTCACCTTAAATGCAGATCTTTCGAATAATAATGCTACAGTCTTAAACATTTTTTGTTGTTGTGTTGTTACCAGAACAAAAGTGGGTACATTTTTCTTTTCACATATATATATATATATATATATATATATATATATGTATGTATGTATGTATGTATGTATGGAACGGTTCAACTTTTTCATTGTTCGGTTTGTATCACGGTTTCGGTACGGTTTAGGGAAACACTATACTGTCAAATAACAATAAAGAAAATTAGAATAATCTATCTAACTACAAGCAACAGCACAAATAAAACAAAAAAAATATATAGATTTTTTTAGTTTTTTTTTAAGGTAGGTATATAGCATTAGTTTTTAGATACAGAAATTCAATAAAGTAGTCAAATGTAAAACAGCATTGCATATCTGACTGCGTAAATTAAAGAACAATCTTTATTAAAGTTAAAAAGCGATTCAATCAAGAGAAGTGAGTGATTTCTTTGTTGTTGCTGTTTGATTAATTTTAAGAAAGTGCTATCACTTTAAGAGAATGCACTGATACAGTACGTTCAGCCGGCTATGTCTGCTATAGGATACTTACCAAGATGGGCATTTCGACAATTTTTGTGTGAATTTGTCCATTCAAACACAATACTTCAGAGAGAGCTATTTGCGCGGGTTTGCGCACTTCTGACGAGCGCGCGCAGTGAAAAGATTTGTGCGCGCGTCCTCTGGATCTTAAATGTTTAAACTGGTAAAGCATACATTAGTTTAGTTTAAACGCATATATAGTTTAAACACGTTTAGTTTAAATACGTGTGCTGTTCAGGTCTCATCTGTGCGCGCGCACTATCGGCACCCGGGTGATGACGGAATAAATGACTGCTCATATTCCAGCATACGGCACTCGCATTGAACAAGAGTGAATGTCCACGTTTTGTTTTTTTTCGTCAATGTTGTTGTAATGTACTGGGAGGCCAGAATGCGCATTAACAGAATCAAACATTAGCCGAACCCTGTTTGTTTTACGTGTTATTTAAATCAAAGCATATTACACAGATTTAAGTTGAACCGCGGTCCTAGCGCGTGCCGAACCGTGTCTGTACATTTGATTGATTTTTTTTTTTTTTTTGTGTGTGTGTAGATAAATGGCCGGAAGTTGGACAATCTGTGTCACAGTGCAGCAGTGGAGCTGTTTCTGTCTGCAGGGGAAGATGTGCATCTTCGCGTACAGCAGCGAGTGAGTTCTGCAGGCTATGGCGATCGTGATGTTGATAACATCTCTGAGAATTGCCAGTGAATTAATCTGCTTCTCTGACGTGTGTTTATGTCTACAGCCTATCTTGCAGAACGGCCCCACCAGCTCTCGTGCCGATGGAGAATCTTCATCTGCTTTTGGCACATGGACAATGTATACTGTAGCTGCCCTGGCAGTAATAACAGCAGCAGGTTTCATTGCTTACAAACGCCTTCATCTGCACCCCCGTGGGTCCCGGGGCCCGTTTTAACCCATCACATGATTACATGACATTTTACAGACTAAATTTTTTTTTTTTTTTTTTTTTGAACTGTTTCTGCTGAGGGCCCAAACATTAACAGGGAGCGAAAATGGAAACCAGTTAATGTTAGCAGAACTTGCAGATTTTCTTTAATTGTTTATACCATGTTATGAACACACACTTGTTACTAGCTGTAACAGGTTTTCACAATTCATTTGGTGATAATCATTGGCGCTTAACCAGAATACGCAGCATGCCTGATGACATTACATGGTGGAATAAGGGAACAGGGATGATGAGCACAGTGTTTGGATCAAGAGCTGCAGCAATCTCCATAATCTGAATTAGACAGAGGGGCCACAGGCAGGAGACAGAGGCCGAAGTGGAACTGTGTTTCTGGGTAGAAGACAGGCCCACAGAGGAGTGCTTTTTCTCATCTTGTACCTCCAGAGCGCTGGAATGAGCCTGAAGTGTGCCATTCAAAAAAATTTTTTAGGTCTTCTCAGGTACCTGCTTGTGCAAGAGTGTGTTTGAAAGTGTGCATGATGTGTATGGAGTTAACTTTTTTCATTTTTAATACATTAATTTCTCACTCATCCAAGTTCAGACATGCAGGATGCATTTCTGTGGCTGCAGTAGTGATGGGGGAAGTGAAGACGTTTGAATTTATTTGGCATCAGGGCTTGGCCTTGTATTTGCTCTTCCTCCCTCAGGGGGAAAAAAACTAGAGGTGGCATTTGTTAGATTTCACAATCAGAACGAAAATGTTATATTGTTGATATTGTATATGGCTTGTGTTTCTGGAATCGTCTCGTCTCATGCACTAATGGTTTTCTGCAACTCGTGCCTTGCCACATTGAGCTGCTGGTCTCAGTGCTGCTCCCTGTCTGCAGTTTTTGGGGCGGCAGCTTGTGCTGTTTCCGTAATTTCTGTTCTGTAACTGACAAATGTGTGTTTGTTCTATCACGGCGGTTCTTCTCCAGGTCTGTGTGGATGAAACCACGTGTAAAGTCTTCATGAAATGCTCATTCACGTTTCACAGTTAGAATAATGTTGGCATTCACATGCATCATGCATACACATTTATGTCTGTGTGCTTCTCAGTGTTTGAAATGTGTATATAATAAAAACAATTCAATTTGATCAAAAGGATGTGGTGACACTTCATCTATGAGTGCCTTTTTTACATGAAGTTGTTTAAATGCAAATGAATTAATAATAGTGTTTATAAACTAACCTAAATTGATACATGCTATAGAAATTAAGGTTAGTGATGATAAAAACAATTTATCTATGATAAATGTCTCTATATTTGATGTCACGTGGCTGGATACTTTCCGGACAGCCCTCATGTATGTGTGTACACATATATATTATACTGTGTGTATATGTATGTATGTATGTGTATATATGTATATACATACATACAGTCCCCTCCATAAGTATTGGAACAATAAAGACAAAATTGCTCTGTTGGCTGCGGAGAATCAAGACATTTGCAAATATGATTAAAAGATGAATATGACTGTATGGCACTGTATGTATATATTGTATATTAGTAAATAAAAAGATAAAGATAACAATAAACGTGGGCCACTTAGACCTATTAAACTGCTCGTTAATGCAAATATTTAAAAATATTTAATCAGCCAATCACACGGCAGCAGCTCAGTGCTTTTAGGAATGTAGACATGGTCAAAACAATCAGACTGAGTATCAGAATGGGGAAGAAATGTGATTTAATTTACTTTTAATGTGGCATGGTTGTTGGAATGCCTCCAGACTGCAGATTTAAAATATGTTGTACTGTGAAAAACCTAGAAGCATTCTTTGGCTCATCGATTTCTTTTGTTAGGGATGGATGAAATGCAGAGAATTCTCTGTATCTCTGTCCCATTCAGATGATTGACTCAGGATAACATGCTGTCTGGGTGAGTGGATAGACTGCTGCTGTCTCTCTGTCTAAATGGATAGACTGCTGTCTCTCTGTCTGCTGTCTGAGAGCGGAAGCAGATGCCTTTGACAAATGAGTACTGGTATGTGCATGTTTGTGTGTGTCTATGTCAGTGTGTGTATTAGTCATCCTCATCAGAAATCAATACACTCAAAGGCAGCATTGGCTGAATGCACTTAAAGTAGGAAAGAGAAACAAAAGAGAATGATAATGCAGTACTTCCTCCGGAGTCTAATATTACATTACAGCACATGGCTGAAGGCAGAAAGGGTGGTGGCATCAGCATGATTAATGATACGGCTATTTACAATAAACATTTAGGTTATTTACAACATTTAAAACAAAGGTTGGGGATTCAGTATTGGATATTTACAACCATTTTGAGATAAGGAAATATATTAAATACACTGTGAGTCATGGATAATCAGCACCTGCTAAATGACAGTTAAAGACTCTGCTCGTTAATGATGTTTTACTATTTAAATGCTACAGCTACCTGGCTAAAATAGGTCTCCTGTATGTGCTTACTGTACTCTAGACTATAGAACATTTCTGCTGACAATTTATGAGAAATGGGACGTCGATTCAAAAGCATAGGAAATATACCGTAAACCCAACAGTGCAATTTTGCTCAGATACCATCAATCAAATACTAAATGCAGGCAGACAGCCTCGCCGTGTTATGGGTTACACGCATATTATGCATTAAAGCTAACTCCCATTCTCTCTCTGTCACAAATAAACCATGGGAGTAATGAGCATGATCTCAAATGAGCTCCTACACTGTCAAAACAAATTGGTTAAATTCATGGTAAGTGTGGCCAATCAATCATCATAGGTGAGACTAAAATGCAAACATTAATAACTAAAAATATTACATAAATCCCTCCATTGTGCATAACTGATAATAAAAATAAGAATCTAACCTTTTAAATGAACGTCTTTAACCCAAAATATAAGGATATTTTTTACTTTTATACACTGTTTATATATATATGTGTGTGTGTGTGTGTGTGTGTACACGATATTTGTTTTGTATACAAGATTATTGCAGTACGTTTTACAAACAAATAGCCTGCTATTTCAGTCTTTCTTTTTTCAATTTCATGCTTAATTTAACATTACTTTGTTTCTTTTTGATTTTTTGTTTAATTTACTATCATTTGCTGAATAAAAATTGTTTGAATTTTTCCAATGTTATATAGGCTATATGTATAATTTTATTAATGTTAATGTTTTTTAATGCGCTACCTTATATGGTAGCCTAAGTTTAACGGGTTTTCCTGTAGCATTTTACTTTCTTTTTCAATTAAAACCATAAACATTTTTACAGTCGCTACAGTTTATGTTTGTCAGTCATGGCAAGCATATTCTTCGGATGCATAGTAAACAGTGGAAGAAGATGTGCAGGCTATCTTCTACTAGCCTAATAATTATTATGTGCATAAGCAGTAAACACAAAGTTCAGCTGTCGGCGTAGAGAGCAGAATAATGTTATTTGTAGATCGGAATAAAGCATCGCCCCCGCCCCGATATAACGCTCGGCGCGGATGGAGGAGGATGCTGGACGCGCTGCGTACCGATCATGATTATGATGATGATGTAATAATAATCGCACGCTCCGCTGGTTCTAGTGCACACTAGAATCTTCACGCTCGCGACCCGGCCAGAGTGATGTCGTCATCGATACCGTGAACCGTGCTTAGGAATTTTCCCCCCGCGTCCGTGCTGCTCAGCGCGGCCTCCATGAGGACAAACCCCGGGACTGCGGCGCTGATGGCTGTTGCGGTCGGGACTGCAGCAAGCTCCCTACAGCATCACAGCTGCGACCCCTGCGCTCAGACAAGCGGCAAAGCCCGTGCAACCGAGACACGCGCGAGAGCTCTATATGGAATATCTGTCGTCTTAACGGGAGTTCAAACTTAGGATGTGACTGACAGCCAGTCGTTGTGCATCACCGATCATCTGCGCCCTTTTAGGACTTTTTTGGTTTGTGTCTACCCTTGAAAATCGGTGAAATCCGTCTTACTCGGTGCCTGTGCTTTTTCCCCCTTGCGCTTACCGGAGGCTGTCCGCGCGCTGCGCACCCGGAGGCCACAAGTGCCCGTTATCTCCCGCTAGATTTACCATTGATGGAAACTGATGCCCTGTTGCCTTTCCTCGCCCGTTTCTACCTCTGCAGCCGCTGTTTCTCCTTTAGTAACGCGACTGGGCTCCCGAGCCCAGCTAAACATCTCACATAATGACTCTTTGATGGATAAAATGACAAGAGCGGATCATTTGTATAGTGTTTTGGTCTTTTGGATGTTGGTGTAGCGACTTTCCTGTGTGTTTTAATCTTCTCTTGATCCGACACCCGGGTGCGCGAGGAGGGCAGCTGTCTCGAGAGCAATAAACGCCACTTATTTTAAGGCACCGCGCGCGCTTCTCTCTCAGGATGGCAAATGAACCCGTTATTCTTAATGTTTATGACATGGTAAGCTCATTAATCATTTCATCTTTCATTCTTTACACTGGTGACCGTCAACCTCTCTCCTTCTGGCTCTAATTATTTGTAAGTTTGCATGCAACATCAAATGATAAAATGAACTATCAATGCATTGATGAATACTTTAATATCTGGGTGGTCACCATGTAGTGATAAAGAGTCTGATATAGATATAGAGGTTTCATTTTGAAAGCACGACTACAAACCCACTTTGCCTATGCATATACTATACATAAATAGAGGTCAGTGATTTTGGTAGGGATAATCCTATTTTGATTTTTTAGCTTTGTAATACATACTGCTTTTCACAAATGTACTAAAATCATGTCTGTAAATGACTAAATTACTTTATGCAATGCTATGTCATAAAACATCACGAAAATAACTTGAGTACATATAAGCAGACACTGTGGTGTTTATCAATTTATTTTACAATTAGATTAAATCAGAGGGGTGGGGATAGTCGAGTATTTTTTCTGTGTACATTAAATCATGTTCTGTCTGTTTTATTATTCATGAAGGGCAGCTGATGCACTTTTTGGGCTCACACAGACACATTTTCTCTGAATATTTACCCTCCCCCTCCACTTCAAGGCTTATATTGTATAGTGTGGGTCAGAGTTGTGTAGCATTCATTGATTTTAATGCCTTATAGCTAACAGAATGCTATTTTATATATATATATATATTAGGGCTGTCAATGTTAACGTTAATATTTTTTTAACGCAAATTAATAGTTTGAAAAGGTTTGACCCCAGCTTCTTGCCGTCATCGCAGCGCAGAAGCCTGCATCCCAATGTGCACACTAGCCATCCCAAATTCTGTGTGATAGTAATTTTCAATACTATTTAGGGCAGATTTAGGATTGATATGCACATTGGGACGCAGGGATTGTGTGATTATGAGGCGCCAGGCTCGACAAAAGTGAAGCGAACACGGGTTGCAGTTTTTTGGGCTACTTTTCTAATGTACCACGGCCGTCCAAAGTGTATACACATGTGATCGCAAAAGGAAGTTATTACAAACACACGATGGTGGTTTAAAGTGAGTTCTGAGTAAAAGTGCACTATTAATCTCATAAACTGTCTTATGTAGCATGATGCTAATGTTAGCCTCTAATGCACCTGCAGAACAGGTCCAATTCTTCTTCATAATGCATTTTATCATAATACTTCATGTAAGGTCGCAAGAAAATGTTTTGTTGTATTTATTTAGAAATACTTTTGATAATAGTTGGGTAAATGTATACTGGGATTGAAGCGATGTGACTTGGTAAATGTTTTATTGCCAGTATAAAGGCTGATAATGGCTGAATTAAAACAAAAGAATAATAAGGATTATGTCTCATTCCTGGCGGAGATGTGAAAGGTTCTGCTTCCTTAAACTAGTTTGTCATGCTTTTCTTTATTTCAACACATTTACAGGTAAATCCTAGTATTTAAAATTTGCGATTAATCGTGATTAATCACAGTGTAGGACTGTGATTAACGCGATGAAATTTTTTAATCGATAGACTATGTAAACAAAAACTTATTTTGGATAAGCACTAGTGTATATATATATATATAAAATTTACTATAGTTAAAATATGATTATATGAAGATCTCTTTCTCCCTTTTGCTCTTTTAGTACTGGATAAATGAATACACCTCCACTCTGGGTATTGGAGTCTTCCACTCAGGAATAGAGATTTACGGCAGAGGTACAGTGACCAATTAACCTTTTGCTGTTATTTAATTATCTTATGTTTTTTTTCATCAAACTCTAGACCTCTACTGGAACCTTGGTCCGATTCATAAAGAATGAAAAAAAAAAAGTCTGTGTCAGCTACAATTAGTAGGCATGGTAGTTGGTAGACATTTTGCCTATATATTTAAAGTTCCAAATAATAATAATAAAAACACTATGATAAAATGAGAGTAAAAATATTTAAGTAGTGAATTAGCAGCTGAATATGAATGATAATTATAGCCAAATTTAAAGGGATAGTTCACCTTCAGTTGCTGGTCCCCATTTACTTCTATAGTACCGTAAGTCAATAGGGACCAACTGAAGGTAAACTATCCCTTTAAGTAAGCTGATACATGATATGGCATCACTATTCTTGCTTGGTGCTGTACATGTTTTTATTCATTCAATTCTCTCTATATTTCTATATCATCTTTCTGCAATCTGAGCCTTGTCACTAGCAATTAAGTGCATTATGTACCCTGTGTAAGCTTTGCAAATGGCTCGACTTCACCTACAAGTGGCAGTGGAGTGTTGTCTGTGTCTGTAGTGATGAAACACAACAGAGGAGGAAACATGCTGTAGCCAATTGGTGGGGCCTCTGATGTGAGTCATAAAGTGAAAGAATGCTGCTTTTAAACTATTTCTTTCTTTTTTTAGCCTTTCACACACACTGCTCAGCAGCTCTGAAGACTGAGCCATAATTCATTGGGATTTTTACAGAGCTTTAGATTCTCACTAATAGAGTGCTGCAGGGATGACATTTTGTAGGCCAAAGCCCGGAAACGAGTTAGCATCCTGAAGTTCTTTTACATTTTTGGTTAAATCACTCTTGCAAACTGTTCTAACACAAACCTTAAGAGATTTTTTTTTTAAATAAATATTGAAAGAGTGGTCATGTGACTGTGGTGTATAGTTCATTTATAGCCATTTATTCATTCTTTAGCTTTTTACTTCAGGCCATAGTATTTAGGCTTCAAAATTCATAAAAGTTGTTTTCATTTGTGAAGATTATCATTATGAACAAAATGTATAAGAATCATAAACTTTTGTTGGTCACAGAGCTTATTTTCTGCAATAATCATTTTCTGCAAAAGCCATTGGAAAAATCCTATTGTGTTTTTGTTGAGGGAACCAGAGTGATGCCAACTTCTGGATTGATCTGCAAAACAATTGTCGTTACTGCAGTGCTCTATACACATTTAAACATGAAAAGAAATTGCTCTGTGAGCCCGTCTCTGTAAATCAGGGATTAAACCGTTTAATAGCTAATAACTATTGCAAGTAATACTGCAAATATTCTAAAGTCAGTATGAAACAGATTTGAATGACCACAAATGACCAATTTCCAGACATTATATTTATGAAATTCCTAAGTGACAGTCAACAGATTTTCAAACCCCATTTTAATGTTTGTTGTTTTGTTCCCTGTAGAGTTTGCATATGGCGGCCATCCGTATCCCTTCAGTGGCATTTTTGAGATCAACCCTGGAAATGCCTCAGAACTGGGGGAGACTTTCAAATTCAAGTGAGTTTTTCACATATACACACACATTTAAGCCACAAAAATAAATAAATAAATAAAACTCACAAGTTGTGTTTCTTCTCCAGAGAGGCTATAGCTCTGGGTACGACAGACTTTGCAGAGGAGGACATTGATAAAATAATGGAGGAGCTGGGAAAGGAGTTCAAGGGGAACGCCTACCACCTGATGCACAAAAACTGCAACCATTTTTCTTCTTCGCTGTCTGAGGTCAGTATACGCCCCATATGCCTTTTTTGATAGGAGTAGGCTGTATAATACATCTTCACTGACTGGTGACATTCTACATTCTCAAATCACTTCATTCTCTCCATTTCTCTCTCTAGTTGCTGTGTGGTAGAGAGATCCCACGCTGGGTCAATCGATTGGCATATTTCAGCTCCTGTATTCCATTTCTGCAGAGTTGTCTGCCTAGAGAGTGGCTCACACCCGCCGCGCTCCAGAGCCATATCAGCATGGGCCTTCGGATGGAGAACACACACGATTCCAGTGACGACGAGCCCTCATCTGCCACGGGGGCGGCCGCTGGAACATCACACAGCTGCAGGCACACCCGCGTGTGATCTTATATATATATATTCACATGCAGTATTACACTAATTTGAACACACATACACTCCAACCTCTGATCCTGCTGCTACAGCGCCTCCTGCTGGACTGGATGAACACCAGACCTCATGGCCTCTTTGAATGAGGAAATCAAAGTCATGTTTTTCAGTAGAGCCTACAGGGATTTAAAAACCTTGCAATGGTACTCTTAAAGTTTTAGAATTGTTTGATTTTTACTAAGATTTTAGGGAAATGACAACAGTGTTTGCCATTTAGTGTTCTCTCTCTTATAAGTGCATAGGACAATATGAATGATGGGCGATCATAATGGACTGCCCCCTGCTGGTGTGTGACAACAGTACACTACAGGCCCCTTCCTCATAAATCCTGAACTTTTTTCTTTTAATCCCATCTGGATGTGTTCCAGATTCAGCCGAGTTTGCTGTGTATTCAATTATTTTCTATTTTGTGATGGAATAAGCGTGTCATGATGAAGAAGAACTTACATTCCTAACCTTCTTTTTTTCCTCGGTGACTTTAGTAATATTAATCTGCTTTAATTTAATTATATGATGTCAAACTAATGTCATCTTTGGTTTACATTCATTTAATTTTAGCTCTCTATATTTTAGTGCAAGGTTCGCAATGAATTTACACTAAAAAGGGCCGATGACACGTCGTGTCACACACATTGACAGCAGTTGGAAATTGCAGCCTTATAACTAAACCATTGATATGCTGGACTCAACTGAAACAAAAGACCCCTGTTGTTCAGTCATCGAGGACACAAAGGGGGCATTTGTGAGGGTGATGTTGAGGGGGTGGGGTCTGCACATCAGGTCTGGTATCAGTACTGTACAACAGTGATGTGATTGAATGTCTTAGTGATTAAGAGAAAGGGAGTGTTGCAAAGGTGTTAATGGTCATTTCTCTTGACTTTAGTAATTGTGGTTTCTGGCTTTTAAAAGTGCAGACTGGAGAGAGTGATGTTGTTGTTAAAATGAGTCATCCACACCTCACTACGTTAATTTCGCACAAATGTTTGCCCTGGTTTCAGTCTGGAGTAGTCAATGGTAGTTGCCAAAAGTCAGTGGCAGATTTCACAGAAAATAGGGTATGATGGTCACAGACTCAAACTTTTTGCTTCAGACTATGATTCCATCCACTCGGAGGATCAAACATGTTTGAGTTGCGTTCAGCATGACTTGTAAGTGTGACATGCTCAATTGTTTAGTGTAGGATGCCCAGTTTTTCTCTGTAACCATTTAGAAAGCCGGCAAGTGTAAAATGTCTGATGTTTTAAGATCTGTTCAGATTTTAAAAGTTGTGAAATGTATTCCAGCCTCAACAGTAATTTAAGGCCACAACTAAAGGTTGTAAGGTCTTTCCAGTCTTCATGCAATAGACCTTAGTAAAGGTAGACACCATATCTAATTTTTCACAAATGAAAATAAAACTGAGAGAGATATACAGATTATTTAATAAGGTGATTTTTTTATGGTCCAATGTTCAGTTACTTTACCCACAGCATAGTTAAAAATATTTCAATGAGTTCATTTGTAAAAATAAATAAATAAATAAATTACATAAATTACATATGGTGTATACCCTGACTATGATCCATATCAGAGTAAATGATACATCTCTCAGTATTATTTTGACCTTCTGTACCATTTTGGCTGTCAGAATCTTCTCTTGAAGCCCATTTTCTCTCAGGATGGCGTGATATTGTAGATGGCAACACGGGTGTTTCATGAGTCAAATCTATAGGAAATATGTTTTGGTGACATTTATAAAACTGAATTTTATATTTGGAATATGGTTCTATTTACTGTTATTTTGTCAAAGATATTATCAACCTGTAGAGCCTAGTTCTTATGATGCTTTTTGGTTTTATTTAGTCTGAGGCCACAACTGAGATCTTTTACTGGTTCAGCAAAGACCCGTTTTGTAGGCGTTACCCACTGATGCCATTTCTAGCCTTGATTAGTATGTCTTGTTTTGATGTGATGGACAATTTCAGACATTTACAGATGAATAGAGAATAAAGAAATTAAAACTTTTTTATTTTCCCAGAATTTCATTGCTGTCACGGGGTGGAGAGGGACAATTAAATTAAAATTAATTTAATTAATTCACACCTAATACCAAGAGTCAGTGTTCTCATGTGACTGCTGATTTGGTCAGCAGTAAAGCTAACTAGATCATGTGATGTGATCAATCCAGTACCAACTCAACTGTGTACACCGAACTCACATGATAAAAGTATAAAGTCTAGCAATTAAGTGTATTCCAGCACGTCATTTGGTTAAATAATGTATCTTGTACAAGTATATAAGAAATCGTGAAATAACCATTTTCAATACAATTACGTACGCATGCACGAGCCTCGCCCCCATTACCCCCCCCCCCCCCCCTTTGCGCGTGAACACGCATATAAATACGTCTGCGCGCGGCCGCAGTCCTCAGTCTCCAGGCCAACGCCATTTTGTCCAGTAATCAGGTGAGAAGACGAAGCTAAATTCGTTAAAATACACATTGTTTTGGATGTATTGCTAGTTTAGTGCTTTGGTAATGCGAAACGAATTCATTTTATGGATATTTTGTCAGTTTTTATGGTTTGACGTCGAGTAAATTTATCTGCGCGAGCTGCTTAATGTTAGGCCTCAGCTGCACGCCTGATCCGTGTTCATTAATCGTGATGTATTTTCTCAAAACCGACTTAAATTTAGTTTTTACCGACTTGAAGGTATTCGTGATTTATAGCAACCCTGGGTTTTTTACATTGAATGGGGTGTGTACAAGTTGTTAATTTTAGCATCAATTCAGTAGTCAACAGCAGCAAGCTAAGCTAACGTTAGATGTTTTTGATTGAAGCGTTTTTTGAAATGAGCTTTTCACATTAGCTGAAGGACCCCCGTGTTGCAGAAAACTTTATTCTAATTCTACGAATGCTCTGCGTGTTTATTATTTAAGTTACTTGGACTGACTGGATAAACGATTATCCAGTGTTATACCGCGTGTGATCAGCAGGCGCACAGATGCGGTTTTTCCTACAGATCAAAGTAACGTTACGTGTTTGCCAGGTTGTTGATTAACAGCATGTTTATACTCTTGCCCCAGATTTCCCTGGATCTTTTATCATAATGAGTGAATGTCGTGTGTTCATCGGCCGTCTGAGCCCTCATGCTCGTGAAAGAGACGTGGAGAAGTTCTTTAAAGGTTACGGTCGCATTCGGGAGATTAACCTGAAAAACGGGTTCGGCTTTGTGGTGAGCATCGACGCTTTTCTGAGGGTCTTTTGTGTGAGGTGATGTTGAAATCTTTCTTACTGCCCCCTGCTGTCTGATTTTCACAGGAGTTTGACGACCACAGGGACGCAGATGACGCAGTGTACGAGCTGAATGGAAAAGAGCTGTGTAGTGAGAGGTGAGACCAAATCCAGAGCGGTTTACGCCATCTGCCTAATGTTGATGATTAGGCTTGTTTCATACTCTTGAAATTAAGTTCTATATTCTTTTAATATCTCTGTCCTGTTGCTGTCTTTCTGTTGCACTGTGGAGCTCCTGTCACTATAACACATTCCTCATATGTGTAAACCTACTTGGCCAATAAAGCTGATTCTGAAAAAGCACCTATTTTGTAAATGCTTCTTATAGATCTTGTAGAGAGTACTACCATCAGTTAAATAGAGATTTTTTTTTTAGTAGGTTCTTATAATTAGCTTTTTCAATGAGGAAAACAAGGTCTTGGGTAAATATAAATTGATAGTGGATGTTTTACTCTGAGGGGTGCACAAGTATTGCAGGGGGGGTGCGGGCCATATGCAGAAAAAGAAAAGAAATAAAACGGTAAACCGCCAAAGGACGTAACTTAGAATAGGAGATGGATCAGTTTGTGAATGGGAAGCGAAAACCATAGACGAACTCGCACAGACCCAGGCAGGTGCTGTTCTTTCAAAAGCTACTGCATTCTGCTATTCTGCATGTGCATGAATAAAAAGACTTAAACCCTGTTCCCACAAGCTCTTATTCATTTACCTCCACTTTTGAGTGCAACACCCACATCTCAAAATATAATTAACAACTGATGCATAGAAAGTCCCTGGCCTACCTTTTCTTTTTTTTTTTTATTAAATCTTTTGTACTCGTGTGTACATCACAATACGGAACAAAAGATGTTGCTACTTCAATGTCATCATGATATTAATGGTTGTTCTTTTAACCCCAGGGTGACCATTGAACATGCCCGCTCTCGCCGAGGACGAGGCGGTGGCCCAGGAATGGGAGGACGTTTCTCTCCACGTTTTGGAGGGTATCGCAAATCCCGCAGTGTGGGTTCCAGGTTAGCAAGCATTGTGAGAGCAATCAAACGTTGTTTGTTGTGATGTAATTCAAACGAGTTAATCTCTGCCCTTCTGTCAGGTATGGACCACCCGTGCGCACGGAGCACCGAATTATTGTGGAGAATCTCTCCTCTCGCATCAGCTGGCAGGTGAGTGTCCTGAGCTGTAGCAGCCTTCTGTTGTAGCGATTCATCATCCCTGCTCTTCTTTTGCATTTGACATCAGTACAACCACATAAACAACTAGTTATCTTTATTACTGTTTAATTGGAAGTAATTTTTTTTTTTTTTTTCTCTTCTCACCTCAACCAAAATTTACTTGAGTAAAAATGATGATTGTAATGTTGAAAGGTTCTCTAACCCAGACCCATGTTTTTCAAACCTTTTCTTTAACAGCTGTGCTCTGGTATTCTTTAATTGGAGTTGCATGCACAGCCTCCGAGGTGCATAGCGCCCTCCACTGGTTGTGTTCTGAATAGTGTCCCTGTGGTGCCTCACCCGGTCTAAGTCTTGGCTGGGTTCGTAGCGCCATACAGAACCGTAGCACAGGATAGACTTAGAGGAGCTGGGTAGCTGCTCTCTGGAGGATCTGTGATGTCAGATCTGCTCCATCTCCCCCGATCTGCTGTTTGGGTCTTAATCTGTTGGTGCTGAAGCGGGGAGGGGTGCAGGGTTTTGGCCCCTCCCCCATCCGCGCTCTCTCTCTGGTGGGGTCCGTTCTTACGGAGGCCGGATGGGTCGAATCCGAGGTCGTTTTAACGCTTCATTGCTTCCGTTTGCTATTTGGACAAGTGGCTCTTTGCTAATGCCTTCTGTGGTTTGGAACGGTAAGTAGCTCATCACACTGGATAGTTACACGGTTAAGAGGGTTCTGTCACTTTAAATCTGGAGTTAGTTGTACAGGGAGAAAGATTGCCGGTAGGAAGTTGAGATCTTCACAAAACCTAATTAACAAAATGAGAACCTGTTCCCAGGAACTAGTTGTAGTCAGGCGTGTCTCCATCTGAGGGCTTTGCTTCCTGCTGTTTTACACAATCTAAATGAGATTTGTGTTGCCGAAAACGCTCTGGTAGTATTATAACTGGGACAAATATCCGGTAAGATGACATCTGTTGAGGGAGCTTTCTACAGGTGCACCAGTGCACACTTTAGAGCAGATGCTGCAGAATGCAGTGTGTGTGTTTTAATGTGTGGGTGCCAAAGTGCAGTGTGTGTGACTCAGTGCTTTAGGGTTTCTTTGAAAATGTCATTAAGTGCTTTCTGTGCTCTCTGCAGGATCTGAAGGACTTGATGAGGAAGGTGGGGGAAGTGACCTTTGTGGATGCACACAGGACCAAGAAGAATGAGGGGTAAGATCGCACAAGACATGCGCATCAAGAGAGTGTTCTGAATGTTACGTGATTGTAATGCAGTTGTCCTGATTTGTGTTACAGGGTGGTGGAGTTTTCTTCACACAGTGATATGAAGAATGCCATTGACAAGCTGGATGGAACAGATCTGAATGGACGCAAACTCAAGCTGTATGAGGATCGCAAGAGGGAGTATGTACCAGATAATCTCACGTTGACTTTAAATTGCAATTTTTTTTATTTTTTTTTGGTAAAATTAATGGGGTAAATAGGCTGGAAATTGTTTTGCAAATTAGTGTTGCTAATACAATTGTGTGCTCCCTCAACAGTTAAACTTAAAGAACAAATTGACATTGCGGTCCCATTTAGTTCAGTGTAACATTTACCTTTATGAATCCTGCAGAAAACCTGACACAATCTTAACCAGATTTCTTCTCTTTGCAGTCGTAGTAGGAGTCGTTCCCGCAGCAGGAGCAGCTCTCGTTCCCGCTCGCCCAGTCGGAGTCGCACCCCTGAGCGTGGAAGCAAGCGTTCTCGCAGTCGCTCAGCCAGTCGCACCCCAGAGAAAAAGAGCAACCGGTCTCCTTCCCGCTCTCTGTCTCCGCCGAGGAAACATAGCCGCTCTCGATCTGCCTCTGCAGAGAGTCAACACTGAAGTTAATTGTGTGTATGAGCGTGACTGAGCTTTTTTTATTTCTTATTAATGTGGCATATGTCATTGTGCTACTTTAATGTAAATAGAGTTGAATGGATGAGTGTATGAAGATGTTATGATTGATTTCTTATGCTGAGGAACTGGGCGGGTTTAAGTGATAATGGAGTGGGTTAAGACTAGATATTTTTCACTGACTTTTAATTTCTATTTTTATTTGATCTATCAATCCTGGAGTACTTCTGTAGAGAACTTAAATGTATGTGGGTTTTATTTCTCAAACTCGCGTGTTTTTGAGTTTATGGTGGTTCAGCAGAAGGTTATGCCTGTATATACACTCTGGAATAAAGTATATTGGTATTTGGCAGAGAAAGACGTTTGAAGTGTTTCTTCTAGTGCCCTCAAATGTGCGCTAAGTTTGATAAGTGTGCCTTGCATTGGTTAGAAAAACTGAAGCTTAATAACTTCTAACTTTATTTCTGATTTGCTGTAAAGTAGCTTGTCATGCATTCATTAGTCATTGAAAATTTTGAAATTCAGTCCCTGCTAATTTTAAGCTCAGTCCACTAGGTGATGCTGCTTCATAGTTTGCAAAAGACCACAGTTTGAGTTTTACATGATCGTCACATTTTATAAATTGAATCTTGGCTTGGTGACTAGGGGAGATCAAAAGTGAATTTTGATCTCAAATTGATTTCTGAAAAAAATTACAGATCACCCGTTTAAGAGTTTCTGTATCAAACAACTGCTTATTTTAGCTTAATTGACGACTAAAAACTACTGAGCGGCTGGATGTCTGAGAATCGATACAGTTCCCATCTAGGGCCTCAACATGTACACAGCACAGAAACCTGCAGTTATTGAGTCAGTCAATACGTTATGAGAAGCACACTTGGAACCTGTATTTTATAAATTGATTGTTTCTATGAGGATCCTGGCAACCACATGAGAAGTATGAATGGGAGGCGATATTGTAACATCTGCAGTGTCCGAGGACAAAGCAACCTCTCTCTACCGGTCCTTTATTCTGTTTGGTCTTAAAACTAGTGTCTTCTGTGCACTGCGACGCTCTCGTCCTCGAGGACAAACAGATCAAATCAAACTGAGAGAAGTGCTTTGAGATCAGATGGCTAAGAGCAATTTGTGCTTTACTGATGAGAATAAGCTTGTTTGAGAAACACAGTACACTTTTTGCTCTTTCAAAATAACACGTTGTCATTGACAATAGCTGCAGCGTTTTATAGACGGCAAAAAAAGTTCGAAAAGCATACTTTTATAAATAAATAAAAAAATACTAATAATTTTACGTAATGGTTTAGCTTAGAATTAATTTTCAAAGTTAAAAAAAAGCTAAGGACAACGCGACCATGATGCTCCACACTTTTAATTACACATTTGTCTAATTACATTCAATTTAATTTAAGACAAATTTGTATCTACATGATACAAATGTTGTATTATTTGAACAATTGCAAGGTTTTATTACATTTTGTTGCTGAAATCTACTCTTCTATTGGGATCAGGATCATCTTTAATTTTTTTGTATCAAAGAGTATATTTATAATATTTTATTATATGATCATATTATCATTACAGAATGCTACTGTTATGATATAAGTGAAATAGATGTCCAGGATACTGTACATTTGCAATAGCAATATAACATAGTATAATAAAATATTGTATTATATAATGACAGTATATTATAAAAAAATCTGAGATAATATTTAAAATTTAATTGGCCTGTAATAACATCCATTATTGTTATTTTATTTATATTCTATCTTGACAAAATTCATCATGCAGTAGATTCAATAAATGCTCCATGCTTGCTTTTTTGCAACACTGGTAGGCAAGTCCAAATGCCCAGTACTTGCAAGCACTATAATATTAATGATTAAACTGGATAATGATACTGTACAATCCCAGCATGACGTAACTGTTCATTTATAAACAGCACTAGGTACTTTCACTACAGTTGTGTCCCGTTATTTGCTGGCCGAGTGTGCAGAGCGCAGATGCGCCAGTCGCTGGTACAACCCGAGGTCACGTGACTTCCTGCGGCGAGCGACTGCTGCAGTTTGTTGTCGTGAGCGCTCGGTGCACGGCGTGGAAACTCCGAATCACAGCGGCATGAAGCTGCGCGCAGACACCGCACGAGAATCCCGTGAACGGTAACCCGGCTCCGTAGAGCAGCGGATTAACAGCGGGAAGGGTTTAGTTCCAGCGCGTTCCTGAGGGAGAAGTTTGCTCACTGTGTCGGTGGAGGTGGAGGACGGGACACCAGCCGCGAGCATGGCGGAGAGAAGTGGCCGGTTAAGCTTCCCCGGGAGCGGGGCGCTAAACAGACCGGTGCCTATGAACCTGTTCGCCACCTGGGAGATAGACGGCTCTTCTCCTAACTGCATCCCCAGGTGAGAGTCGCGCGAGATCGGTGAACCCAGCCCAGGTGGGCTGTTTGTCAGCGGGCGGGCAGGTGCACGGCGACAGGGAGTGGTATGTCTGTGTGAGACAGAGAAAGGGTGTGTGAACTAGTTAAACTATCACTGTGGTGCACTGATCCAGCGCGTCTGATTGGACCGGTGTCAGCATCGGATCACGGTGACACAAATCCAGTGATGTTCTGCTGATTTAGTAACGCTTTTCTGTCATTCACCATTAAGTGTTAAAATGTGACCCGATTACTTTTTGATCACTACAGTTAGTCTTAAAGAGATTATTATTATATTAATAATAATAATTATTATTATTATTACTAATTTCCGTTGTGCTTGGCGCGAACTGACAGCTCTGTTCTGACCGCGAACACAAACGAACTCTTTGGCCTTTGTGACGTCAGAGTTCCGTTCTCGCGCATTGAGGTGGCACGCGCGGTTTGTTATGAATCGGTTTTGCCGGGGGGGTCGAGCTGTCATCAACACGGGGCGATGACGTGCAAAATAACCCAGTGGATCTACTAGATGCACTTCCACCGGAACATAACGTTCTGACCCAGTGTTTCAGAGACTGCTGCTTCTCTTATTTGCTCTCATGAGTCATCAAAGTATTCTCTTTCTTTCTTTCTAAGCCACACATTAGATCAAAACAGAGAAGCTACTAATAAAATGGGCTTGACTAGCAGCCAGTGCTGGCATGCAGGTTGTCTTTGTTTCTGTCTCATATAATAGTTATGATGAACTATGGGTGTTGTCCGCAAATTACTTTATTATTTACAAATTATTTTTCTTTGAACAAATCATTCTTTTGAGTCTTGACGTTTTAATGGATCAGTTGATCAGGTTCACAGAACCAGTCTGAATGGTTTGTTTACCATTTGGATTGATCAAGTTCTTGAGTTCAACTCGCTGACTAAATGATCCAGTATAAATGAAGGTGATTGTTTCTTTTAATTTAATTTTTTTACTTTATAAACGACCTCTCATAAATGCCTATAGATTGGAAATATAATATGTGAGTTCTGTGGATTGCTTTTATTTTGCTCTTCTGTCATTTTGGAGATTGGCAGTCCTACACTGTAAAAATATCCCTTTAAAAATTTTCACCTTTTGTGTTACACAGAAAGAAAGTTATTCAGGTTTTGAAACAACATGAAGGTGTGAAATGACATAATTTTAATTTTCTGGTGAACTGTTCCTTTAAAACAACCTGAACTGGGTCAAATGGTGAGATGGATGGGGAATAAAGAGAGAGAGATGTGCCTTATGAATTCTTGATCATAATAAAAGATTCACAACTGTACCACAGACACATTTTCCCTCAGGCCCTTTGTCTGCCTGATGTATGTGTGAGGAGCATGACATTTGACCACAGAATTCCTGCAGTTAATTATGTGTTAATTTAAAGGTCTGTTCTGTGCACATAATTGAAGCTGAGAGCAGAAACTGAGAGAAACAAGTCATCTTATCACAGTGAGACACGCGTATACATCTCTGTCTTAAAAATGACATTAACTTTAGTTTTTAATGAGGTAATTAATGAGCTACAGCAGCTGGTCTTCTGATCTTTTCTGCAGGATTTTCCCCTAGGGCTTCCACTGCAGTGGGTGTGACCTTGTTTGGAGATGCTATCTGATTGGCTGGGTCTGCCATGGTGGGCGTGTCCGTATTGTAGGACTGGTTTTCTTATTTTTGGCTGTTAGGGAACTGTGAATATATCATCTTAGCAGAACTCAGACCTGTTTTGCCAGTTTTCTAGTGAATATGTGAGTCATTGCAGTGTTGCTATTGTTAACTAAAAAATATAAAAAATTGTTAAATCAAAATATTAATAAATACTATAGTAGTGTACAAATAATACTAAAGCAACAGTGATTCATTGGTTTGTTTGTTTGATATATAAAACCCCATTAAAACACACACACACACACATGGGTGTTTTTTGAATTTTATTTTTTTCTGTCACTCAATGTGTTCAGCTTTTGTGTTTTTGTCATGCTTCATCTCTTGCGTTTACTTGAGTGTTAAGTGTTTTTGTTTTTTAAGTGAGCGCATATGTGTGTTTTGAGTGTTTTGAAGAGAGATACTTTGCATCCTACAACCACATCTAAATTTGTGACCTCTGGAGATTGTGGGTCAGTCGTCAGCTTGAAGTGTTTGTGGTAGGTTGAAGCGTAGATCTGCAAGCAGATGTTTTGAATGCAATTTCAAGCTGTTGATCTCTCTTGATATTTGATTGTGTCAGAGAATAAGAGGATGATTGAATTTGTATTGAATGAAAAGACTCGTCATCATTCAGATTACATACTGCAAAATAGGTCACAGCACATTGAGTCTGAAGCCTGTGTGGCTCTTGTGTGTTATGGCAGATTTGATAGATTTAAAAGGGCTTAATATTAGCTCACTGTAGCTGCCATAATCAAGTTCAAGTTTATTTGTATAGCGCTTTTTACAATACAAAACGTTGCAAAGCAGTTCTACAGGAAATTAAGTTTCCACCATATATTTATATATTGCAGAATATATTTAATTTATGACAAAATTTGGTAATTCTGTATGTTGTCTGAGCGTTGGCATCCTCTGAGGTCCTCTGAGGGGTTGGCATTATCTTTTCTCAGGTATTCGGTCATCTCAGATCATTTAAGGGTTGGATCCAGACTGAAGCTTCTGTAATTCCTAGTTACCACACAGGATGTTAATCCCGTGGCAGAAACGGAGAAACAAATAGAGACATAATTAGCATACCTGCTGTTCCATCTAAGCAAAAATTATTTGTTCAACCCAAGCTAAAGAATAATAATAATGTGCATTTGATCAGATATAACTGCAGTACAAGATTATAAAATGCATTATGTGAATGTTTGGCTAAAGAGATGTCTTTAATCTAGATTTAAACAGAGAGAGTGTGTCTGAACCCCGAACGTTATCAGGAAGGCTATTCCAGAGTTTGGCAGCCAAATGTGAAAAAGCTCTACCTCCTTTAGTGGACTTTGGTATCCTAGGTACTACCAAAAGTCCAGAGTTTTGCGACCTTAGGGAGCGGGTTGATTATAGCGTGGTACAAGACGAGTTAGGTACGCAGGAGCTAAACCATTTAGGGCCTTATAGGCAAGTAATAATATTTTGTAAATGATACGGAACTTAATAGGTAGCCAGTGCAGAGACTGTAAAATTGGGGTAATATGATCATATTTTCTTGACCTGGTAAGAACTCTAGCTGCTGCATTTTGGACTATCTGTAGCTTGTTTATTGAAGATGCAGGACAACCAGCTAGCAGTGCATTACAATAGTTCAGTCTAGAGGTCATGAATGCATGAACTAGCTTTTCTGCATCAGAAACAGGTAGCATGCTTCGAAGCTTGGCAATGTTTCTAAGATGGAAGAATGCTGTTTTTGTAACATGGGAAATATGATTTTCAAAGGACAAGTTGCTGTCTAATATAACACCCAGATTTTTTACTTTAGAGGATGTAACAGTGCATCCGTCCAGTTGCAAATTGTAATCCAAGAGATTCTGTGTAATGTTTTTTGGTCCAGTAAGTAATATCTCTGTCTTATCGGAATTTAATAGGAGGAAATTATTGGTCATCCAATCCTTTACATTTTTTACACAATCTATTATCTTAGTTTAGAAGTTTCATCTGGTATTGTTGAGATATATAGTTGAGTATCATCAGCATAACAATGAAAACTAATCCCGTATTTTCTAATAATATTACCAAGAGGCAACTTGTTTATTGAAAATAGCAGATGACCTAGGACAGATCCTTGTGGTACTCCATACTTTACTGGTGATAATTGAGATGACTCTCCATTTAAATTAACAAAGTGGGAACGATCGGACAGATAGGATGTAAACCATCTTAAAGCCTGCCCTTGAATACCAGTATAGTTTTGTAATCGATCTATGAGTATGTCATGGTTTATGGTGTCGAACGCAGCACTAAGATCAAGTAATACTAGCAATGAGATGCAGCCTTGGTCTGAAGCAAGAAGCAAGTCATTTGTAATTTTAACAAGTGCAGTTTCTGTGCTATGGTGAGGCCTGTAACCTAACTGAAATTCTTCATAGAGATTTTTTTGCAAGAAGGAGCACAACTGAGCAGACACAACTTTTTCTAAAATTTTAGACATAAACGGAAGATTTGAAATGGGTCTGTAATTTGCCAGTTCATTAGAATCTAGTTGTGGTTTCTTAATAAGAGGCTTAACAACCGCCAGCTTGAATGTTTTGGCACGTGACCTAAAGATAACGATGAGTTAATAATATTGAGAAGCGGTTCTTCTGCTACAGGTAACAACTCTTTCAGTAGTTTAGTGGGTACAGGCTCTAATAAACATGTTGTTGGTTTAGATGCACTGATAAGTTTATTTAGCTCTTCCTGTCCTATAGTTGTAAAGCACTGCAGTTTTTCTTTGGGTGCGATGAATGAAGCTGAAATACTAGACGCAGTAGAATCTACATTTGATATTGTATTTCTGATGTTATCTATTTTATCAGTAAAGAAATTCATAAAGTCATTACTATAAAACTGTGAGGGAAGATTTAGATCGGGTGGCGTGTGTTTATTTGTTAATCTAGCCACTGTGCTAAATAAGAACCTTGGATTGTTTTGGTTATTATCTATGAGTTTGTGGATATGCTCTGCCCTGGCAGCTTTTAGAGCCTGTCTATAGCTGGACATACTGTTTTTCCACGCAATTCTAAAAACTTCCAAGTTAGTTTTTCTCCATTTGTGCTCAAGATTACGAGTTTCTTTCTTGAGAGAATGGGTATAACTGTTGTACCATGGCGCAGTACGTTTTTCTCTAACCTTTTTCAATTTGAGGGGGGCAACAGCTTCTAATGTATTAGAGAAGATAGTGCCCATGTTGCTAGTCATTTCGTCTAGTTCATGTGTATTTATGGGTACACAGAGCAGTTGAGATAAATCAGGCAGGTTATTTGTGAATCTGTCTTTGGTGGCTGGAACAATAGTTCTGCCCGGACGATAATGCGGAGCCATATAATTAATATCAGTAATACGCAGCATGCACGATACAAGGAAATGATCAGTAACATCATCACTTTGAGGTACGATATCTATATCGGTAAGATCAATTCCATGCGATATAATTAAATCTAGCGTATGATTAAAAGGATGAGTGATGTTTTGCTTGACTCCAAAAGAGTTTATTAGGTCAGTAAACGTAAGTCCTAACGCATCATTTGTATTATCAACGTGAATGTTAAAATCTCCAACAATTAGCAGTTTATCAACATTAACTAATAGATCTGAGAGGAAATCTGCAAATTCTTTTAGGAAATCTGTATATGGCCCTGGCGGTCTATACACAGTAGCCAGAGCAAGAGACAGGATAGATTTCTTTTGCATATCTAACAGTGTAACATTAAGCAGAAGTATTTCGAATGAGTTAAACCTCCTGTATCCTGTTTTCTGAGTAACATTGAGAATATCACTATTGTTGCCACACCGCCGCCACGACCAGTCTGACGGGGCTCATGTTTATAACAGTAGCTTAGTGGAGTAGACTCATTTAGACCAAAATATGAATTTGGTTTCAGCCAGGTTTCAGTCAGAGTACATAAAAATTATTGTCTGTGATCATTTAATTTACAATAACTGCTTTGGGTGCGCGTGATCTAATATTTAGGAGCCCAAGCTTTAAAAATTGTTTTTGTTAATTTATTTTGGGTTTTTCTGGTTCAATCACGATCAGATTTTTTCTAGATCCTGCATTAAATTTATATTTTGACCTCACTATTCTGGGAACAGACACAGTCTGTATAGATTGGACAACGCAAGTACTTCGATCTTTTAAGTGGGTAGAACAAAAGTCATCATAGTAGTTATTTGAGAATTGGCTTACTAGTCAGATGGAGCGTAGCGTCCTGGAGATGTTGTCCGACAGGAGTTCCGCTCCGACTCTGCTGGGGTGCAGGCCATCAGCACGGAAAAGCCTAGGACACTCCCAGGAAAGATTCCAATTATTAACAAAGAGCAGTTTCTGTTCTTTACACCATGAAAATAACCATTCGTCGCGGGTGATGTGCTGCGTACCGTCTCGATCAGGCTCCTGAAGTCCCTCTTCAGTGTCTTCGTCTGCCGCAGCTTGGTGTCGTTAACCCCCGCGTGCAGCACGACAGCACCGATGCTCTCGTCGCCCTTCAGGATCGCGGGTATCTGCGCAGAAACATTGAGAACACGAGCACCTGGGAAACGTTCATGGAGTCTCCAACGATCACAGCGTCGCGTTCCGTCTCGCGGAGGGGAGCGAAGCGGTTCTGGATGGAGATCTCGAAGACCGGAGGCGGAGAGGTCATCGCCCGGGGCCTGGCTCGTGTCTTCCGCTGCTGGTGCACCCAGGGTCTGTAGCGTCCCGGCGCCGGAGTGAAGGACATCTGGGAAGATCGCGTCCTGGATGCACAGCGTCTGTGCAGAGAAACACACGGAGTAGAGGTGGTGGGAGTGTTAGCAGCGTGCTGTATACTTACCCCGGACTTGTGAGCGTCAGCCCGGGATGTTTCCAGCGCGGCTCTCCACTCTCTCAGCTGGGCCTGCTTCTCCACCAGGTCACGGATCTGCTTCTCCACGGCCTCCAGCTCCAGCTGCACCGAATGCAGCTCGAATGTGTCCTCACCTGCACTCAAAGGTAGACACAAATCCGCCATTTAAGCAAGTAACAGTGAAACAATGGTAGTGTGTGTGAATAGAGTATTAGCAATGTAAACGAGATTAGCGGCAGCCACGCAGCCGATGCTAACAGGCTATAAGCTAATAGCAGACTCGAGAAATCAAAATGAAACTAGTGATAACAAGGCACTCTGATTGGTTTTGTTTTAGAATGCTATAGGGGATATATTCACACGTTATAGAAACGAAAATGATAGTGTATAAAATTGTTTTGAAGATAGAAAATAGACGATAAAGAATCAACTTGATGGAGGTCAAACTCAAAACACGCAGTCACAAATCAGCGCATGCGTAAAAATAATCCTCACGTTCAATTAAAAATCATTTTCACTAATTGAAATCAAGCTGAAATACTAACTGATATGTGAATGTAAGATGAAGTTGAAGTACTAAAATGCTAAAGTAGAAGTTAAAGCTATACAAATTAAAAAAGCGAATAAAACCACATAGTAAAATTACTAAAACTAAAATTGAAATGAAAAGTGAGAATTTAAAAATAAAAGCTAATTCAAAATGTTATAATAGTATAGAAAGTTCTGAGGTTTTTGGAGGTTATGGTCATATCTTGATAAATTAAAATGTCCTTGTTCTTTTGAGTTCATAGTACATTGAAAAATTCCTCCAGAAAGTCTAAAACTGTGGAACTAAACTAAAACTGGGTTGCCAAAATGGCTTGTTTCTGACATCAGAAGCCTAAACTTATTAACACATGGCCGCCCACATTTACACATCAACAACGCCTATTCAGTGTTGAGCGTGGCCTGTCCAGTCATGTTGAGGTAATACTGAGGGAGTAGCAAAGATATTATGTCCTAAACACCAGAAAACTTATTTATGTTTAACTATAGATGATATCAATGTAGATTTTACAATTCCATACTATTTTGTCTAAATAATAAAAAATTAAAAAATTAAAAATAAAGCATTACAAACTAAAATCAGTAATTTTAGTGAATTTAGGCATCACGACAATATTATTTAATGGATATTTATTTTGAAATTAGCTATAAATTACATTTCACAGTTCTGAATGAGTAGTTTTTACATATTAACTTTTAAGTTAATGATGATAAGATATTCTAATAGTAAAAATAGGGAAGATAAACACTAGGCCTATTAAATATTAATAAATAAAAACCCCTCTAATTTTGTCTGATAACTGATATTCTGTATATCCTGAGAGTAGAATTCCATTCACCAGCAGGAGCCTAAATACAAACTTAATCTTTATAGTGACGCCGTGCTGCTGACTGTACACGGCCCCATTGTGGTCCTTTGTATGTTCTGAAGTGGGCATCGTTTTCACTAAAACAATAGAAATCTCTCTCTCTCTGATTGAACAGGCTGTGCTAGGCTTTCATATTTGTGTGTGTTGGTGGAGTGTGTGCTGCATTCTCACCCAGAGGGAAGAAACAGTCATGGCTTTGTTTTTAACGCACCCACAGCCATTCTTACACACACACTAACAGGAGCGGGGTAAATAGGCGTATTGTTTATATGGTAAAGCGCTGTTTTGTCTTGGAGCGTTTTGTTGTGTATTTTGTGAACGTTCTTGATTCGGAGGGATAGCAGATGCTTTTACTTAAAATCTCTTTAATGGGACAAAGAATGATGGTGCAGCTTTTTTATAGCACATGGTCTAAGTCTGTGCATCAGTGCCTGTTATGGCGCTGTTCAGTCACGATGTCCATTTTGTAGGTTAACCTAGAGGACTAATTTGCTATGTTCCCTCAGGAAGTTTTACTGGGTTTTAGAATAGTGCTTTTCAATGTGTGTGAAAAATAAGTTACTTTAAGTATCTTATTAAATGAATTAACTACAACAAAGATGTTTGGTAGTCAGTAACATTTTTTTTTTTTTGTAAAGAAATCATATTTGACCATTTATTCAGTAAGGACACTTGATTGAAATTAACAGTAAAGACATTTATAATGTTACAAAAGATTTCTATTTCAAATAAATGCTGTTCTTTTGAACGTTATTCATCAATGAAACTTGAAAAAAGGTATCATGGTTTCCACAAAAATATTAAAGGGATAGTTCACCCAACAATTCTGTCATTAATTACTCATCCTTATACTACGGGGACGTCGAATTCTTGAATCTGATTGGCTGATGAATGTTCTAAGGTGTGCAATTATTTTCAGGGAAACGCAGGGCGAACGTAGTTCCAGGCACCGCATTACTTGACCATATCACTTCGCCAAATGATTTACAACAGCAAAATAACCAAAACCCACAACGACACTGGCCAAACAAATAAATATAGTTTAAAAAAAAAGGATAAAAACGACAGATCATGTCCATGTTTTTGCAACAAAATTACATTTTATTATGTATGGAAAGCACATGCTCTATCTCTCCCGCTCTCAGTCTCTCCCTCACAATACAGTTTGCACACACATTAACATACGCACTAATGTTGTTAGCGCTACTCTGACTATTTTATCAGTAACATAGTTTAACAACTTAAACTACATGACTTCTCACAAGTGAAGTAACAACAACGGCGCTGTTCGTGAAGATGAACTTAAAGTTTCACTAGAAATAGAGACATGCTGAACACTACTGAGAGACTCACAGAGGTCTCTCTCTCTCTCTCTCTCTCTCTCTCTCTCTCTCTCTCTCTCTCTCTCTCTCTCTCTCTCTCTCTCTCTCTCTCTCTCTCTCTCTCTCTCTCTCTCTCTCTCTCTCTCTCTCTCTCTCTCTCTCTCTCTCTCTCCCTCTCTCTCTCTCCCCCTCTCTCTCTCCCCCTCTCTCTCTCCCCTCTCATAACTTAGTTATTAACTGCATTAGTCTGCTATCAATGGCTCAAGCCTCCGTTATGGTTTAAAATGACGCTTTGGAATTAGCAACGGAGGCATTGGATGAGATGCGGAAGAAATAATCCTACTCACAATAGCGATTTAAATAGAAAAACTGGACGAATGCCTTGAAATATATCATCTGATTGATGTCTTGAGGTGTGGCAACTGTAGTATAAGCGGAATAATTGACTTCGGTCTGTTGAATTATTAGAAAAATAATGCACACCCGAGGTGTAACGGCATCACCACCTCAGGTGTGCATTATTTTTCTAATAATTCAACAGCCTGTCGTCAACTATTCATTACTCATGTCATTCCAAACCCGTCAGACCTTTGTTTGTCTTTGGAACACAAATTAAGATGTTTTTGATAAAATCAGAGAGCTTTCTGACCCTGCATAGACAGCAATGCAACTACATCACCTGGTGGCCTTGAACGTGGCAGGACCCTTGCTGTCTATGCAGGATCAGAAAGCTCTCAGATTTCATCAAAAATATCTTAATTTGACCGTGTGTGTGTGTGTTCACTGCTGTGTGTGTGCACGTTGTATGGGTTAAATGCAGAGCACGAATTCCGAGTATGGGTCAACATACTTGGCTGAATGTCACTTCACATATGGCAGGAAATGAAGTGAGTTCTTGCACAAACACCCCCCCCACACACACACACCAGTGCACAGCTGTGTGCTTACTCAGCACTTACAGTCGGTTGGGGGGGTAGGTGTGTGTGTGTGTGTGTGTGTGTGTGTTTTCTCACTATTTGTGCTTGGTTCTCATTCCTTCAGATTCCAGTCTGCGCACGCACGCGCGCACACACACACACACACACACACACACACACACACACACACCCACCTCCTAAAGTCAATAGCCAGTCATTTAGACTATAAAATTCCTCTGACTGTTCTGAATGTTTGCTGATATCTCATTTTACACCTGCATCATATAAAATCACCACGCAGAAACTTCAAACCCAGTTCACCAGGTTCTGTGAAAACAGCCTACAATGTGGTGTTTGATGGTTTTTAGCAGAGCTGGTGTCTGCATTTGTTAATTATTTGCATGTGGTCAAAAATAAAGCCAATAATCCTGCTTCTGGTCTAAAGAAACACAGGCTTAGAACAACATGAGGGTGTGCCATTGATGACAGTTTTTGGTGAACTGTTCCTTGAAAGTCACCTAGAGCCTTCTTCATAAACCCAAGTACCTTCATTTGCATTGATATTTTTGTGCTGAAATTGTTTAGATGGATTTATTTTAAACTCTGTTGATCAAAGTCTATTAGCAGTGCAGCTCTTTGTAAAGACTGATAATCAACATCACCGTGAGGTCCAGAGATTCAGAAGATTCCAGAGCAAAACCGGCATCTGAGCACACCCTGAAGAACAGATGCCTTACACTCCGGGAATTCTGGGAGTCTGCACACCAAAGACAAAAATAGCTGGTTTGTGGACCATGACCTGCTCTTTCCCAGAAGCCCTGGTGTGAGCCAGCAGCAGTAGGACTTTGAATTATGGTTATCAAGAATGCAAAACTAGCACGAACATCCTGGTCACATGTGCAAAACAACACAGCAGTGGTGCAAATCGGTTTTGTGTTTAAATAAAGCTGTGGCCAATGTGAATTCTCCATTCCTGATCATTGCAGGTGTGTCTGTTTGTTGTGCAAAGACAGAAAGTAACACAGCGTTCAACCAAACACTGGATATGAAAACAATGCACCACTGTGTAAATGTATACGTACAAATAGAAAATATCACTTCACAATTTTCAGTCAGCTGCACTGTTTTCTGTTCTGCATTTCAGATCTGGTATTTTATTAGTCTTCTGTAAAGTGTGGGAATTTTAGGCAGCAGGACTTTAGGTCATATGCAAGAGAGTAGGGTCACAATGGTTTACGAATTATCCACCTACTGACTAGGCACTTAGTGATGATGACATTATCATTTTATAGCATATTCAGATAGATGTCTTTAACCTCTGTGTCACATCTCGCACTGTTTTTTATTGTCTTGGCTGCATTATTTGATCTAAGTTAAAGTAATTTAATATATTTTAAAATGTAATTTATTCATGTAATGACAAAGCTGTCTTCATTGTTGCCTCCTTTAGAAAGAATTTTTAGATGTTGATTTTGTGCTGAAGAAACATTTCTTCTTATTTTCAATGTTGAAAATGGTTGTGCTTGATGTATTTTTCCCATGAGATATATTTTGTCTTGATGAATATTTTGTCAGGATTCTTTTATGAATAGAACAGATTTAATTTAAAATATAAATGTTTTGTAAGGACATACAGTCATGGCCAATGTGTTCACAAAATAAAAACTAAACTAAGACTAAAAAAAAAATTCATGAAACTAATAAAAACTAAACTGAATTTTATAGCAAATTTGAAAACGATATTAAAATAAAACAAATTTAAAAGTTCAAAACTATAATAACCTTGTTCCTGTTTCGCAGAAATATGGAACAAATAGGAGGGAAAACAAAGCCCGAATTCCCTTAATCATCATCACAATGAGAAAAACCAATGAATATATTTCTGATGTGCAGCAAAAGATAATTGAGCTTCACAAATTAGTGAAGTGGCTTTAAGAAAAGAGCTAGAGCAGTGAAAATTCCCATTTCCACCATCAGGGCAATAATTAAGAATTTCCAATCAACATAAAATGTTACGAAACTGCCTGGAAGAGGACGTGTGTCTATATCGTCCTAATGCACGGTGAGGAGGAGAATTTGAGTGGCTAAAGACTCTCCAAGGACCACAGCTGGAGAATTGCAGAAAATAGTTGAGTCTCGGGGCCAGAAAACCTTAAAAAAAATAGTCAAACAGCGCCTACATCACCACATGTTGTTTGGGAGGTTTTCAAGAAAAATTCTCCTAGCTCATCCAAAAACAAACTCCAGCATATTCAGTTATCAGACACGACTGGAACTTCAAATGGGACTGGCTTCTATTAAACTAAAAAATGAGCTTTTTAGCAGCAAACACTCAAGATGGGTTTGGTGAACACAGGGATAAAAAGTACCCCATGTGTACAATGAGATATACTGCTGTATTTTTGATGTTGTGGGCCTATATTTCTGCTGGAGGTCCTGGACATCTTGTTCAGACACATGGCATCATGGAGTCTATCAAATACCAACAGATAAAAAATCAATAAGTGACTGACTCTGTTAGAAATCTTATAATAGGCCATGTTTGGATCTTTCAGCCAAACACAAACCTCAAAAACAACACAAAAATGGGTCACTGAGCACAAAACTAAGCTTCTGCTATGGCCATTCCAGTCCTCTCACCTGAACCCTGTAGAAAATGAGTGAGGTGAACTGAAGAGAAGAAGCACCGTCATGGAGCTGGGAATCTAAAGGATCTGGAGTGATTCTGGATGAAGGAATGGTCTCTGATCTCTTGTCAGGTGTTCTCTAACCTCATCAGGTATTATAGGAAAAAATTTAGAGCTGTTAAACTGGCAAATGGAGGTTTCAAAAAGTATTGAATAAAAGGGTGCCGTTAATTTTGGCCAATGTGTATTAGAGAAAAACATTCATTTCATAATGATATTTCCCTCCATTTTAAATTCTTATTATCCAATGAAAGGTTAGATTTTTGTGAATTTTTTTAATAAAAAATCAAAAGGATTAACTATGCAGATTAATTTTCACAGCCTTCTTTGATAATTTTTACCAAGGGTGCTGATATTTTTGGCCATGACTGTATATCTTAATACACTTTTCATCAATTTAATGTATCCTTGCTTATTAAGTGTTAAAAAAACACTTAACAAAAGTAGAAATGGTTTGGTAATATAAAATACAAACATTTTTGTTTTGTTTCTCAATAGGTAGGCCATCTATAGAAATAACGTAGGCTCCATTAGGATCAGTGATAATTTCCCTGCTTATTTCACATATTGATCGAAATACTACTATTAAATAGATATTTAATTACCAGTACTGACATAGCCACAGATTATAAGCATTCTTCTGCTCTCTTTAAAATGAATGCCACTTTGTTTGATATTTTCTTATCTAATGTGATGATATTAAAGCATCAAGTGTGTCACAAGTACTTGTCATTGTATACATAGGTGCATTTCTGTCAGGCATTTATAATTTTTTAAACGGAAAGACTTGCATTGTGCTACAGGAGATGTTTCTGCTGCAGTAACAACTCAATTCTTGTTTCTAATCAGCATTTTTATGTGTGTGTGTGTGTGTGTGTGTGTGATCCAGTGAGAAAGTAGGAAAATGTAGGTCAGTTGTTTTTACAAGGGCAGGAGATGCATGTTGACTCAAATGTTTTCAGCATGTGTTAGTCTTTAACTGCAGTTTTCTGGAAGTCAGCACACACATCTGCAACTAATGAGCTGAATGAAGCCAAAGGAGTGTGTCCAGAGAAACGTGTGCTTGTGCTCAGGTGAAACACAGAAGGATTGTTTGCATCGGTTTATGTTCTCCTATCTCCATTAAAGGCTTAGGTTAACTCGATCTCTCCTGTCTGTCTGTCCGGTTTAAGAGGATCAGTGGTCGTTTGTTCCGTCTCTCTGTCATACACAGGTCAGGGACTCCTGTAATCTCACTGGGGTGAAATGAATTCAGATCTACTGTGACTGAATTACAGTTTATATAGTCCATATCTCTCTCTCACACACATGCACTGTTTTATTGCAGTCGTTGGAACAGATTACAGTGCAGGTTATCTTGACTCTCTGCTCCAGTTTTGACGGTCTTTGAAGTTAGAAACCATAATTCAGAGTTTCAGATAAATAATGTAGAAAATGTCAAGTGTGTTTGTGGTGTTCTTGGTAAAAACCACACTTTATCCAGAATTTGCATACAGTGGGATCCAAACATCTAAAACCACTAGTGCAAATTGTTCTATTTTGCATTTTTCTAATATAACGCTAAATTTTAGTTACAAAAATAATACATTATCAGCAGAAAATAACATTTCTAAGTATTTGGTTTGCCCACATTTTGCATTTGTGATCCATGTTCTCCAGCATGATTTGAGATTGATCCAAAGAACGTCTTGTGCTTCAACGGAAACGAGAACATCTTGACCTTTTGTACAAATGAGTTCAGTAACACAAATCTGCTGAGATTCCTTTACTTACACACTACCAGTTAAAAGTTTTTGAACCGTAGGATTTTTAATCATTTTAAATGAAGTCTCTTCTGCTCACCAAGCCTGCATTTATTTGATCCAAAATCCAGCAAAAGCAGTAATATTGTGAAATATTTTTACTATTTAAATGAACTGTTTACTGTTTGAATATACTTAATGAATTTAGTTTTTTCCTGTGATTTCAAAGCTGATTTTTTAGCGTCATTACTCCAGTCACATGATTCTTCAGAAATCATTCTAATGTTCTGATTTGCTGCTCAAAAAACATTTTTAATATGTTGAAAGCAGAGTAGATTTTTTTTCAGGTTTCTTAGATGAATAGAAAGTTCAGAAGAACAGCATTTATCTGAAATAGAAATCGTCTGTAACATTATAAATGTCTTTATCATCACTTTTGATCAATTTAATGCATCCTTGCTAAAAAACAAATAGTTTTTTAATGGTATAGTGTATAATGTTACAAAAGCTTTTTATTTCAGATAAATGCAGGCTTGGTGAGCAAAAAATATATTTTTTAAAAACGTGTACATTTCATATTTAATTTCTTATTTATTTAATGTCAGTATTTTTTATTTTCGGGTTTATATGGATAAAATAGAAAGTTGGTCTTTCATGTTGGATTGCACATAAGCCCAACAGAAAAATCTTTTTTTTGTTTGTGTGCACGACTAGTGTTTACTAGTCATGTGCTTTTCAAACCAACGATAACTTAAAATAACTTATAGACTTACACACTGTTTAGTGTGTGTGTGTCTCTTCCATCATTTACACTAAGGAATATTCAAGCCTTTGAAATTTAGCTAATTAGGACCAAGCTGACCTTGTTACAATAGTGTGTGTGTGTGTATGTGTGTGTGTTTTTAGCTTCTTCGAGTAAATGTAGGTCAGGTCTCTGGGGTTTACTCACTTTCAGACACATGCAGAATATTTGGACCGTCTTTCTGATGAGATCACATGAACACGAGTCCAGCATGGAAACTGCCCTTTAAAACACTTGGAAGACACACATAAACAAAAACTATGAAATCCAGATTTGTGGCTTTTAGTCCACGTGTGGTAGTTCTGAGGAAGTCTTTGCTAGCATACTTCTAAATGTTTTGCTGATTTGTAAAGTTAAAATTTGCTGCCTCTTTAAGGAAAATAGACTCCAAATATTGATGACTCATCCTGCACTACTCAATTTTCTGTCCAATCGGATACTGTCTAGAGTGTGAATGTCCCTCCCCATCACTCTATTTGCAAACTGAGTAGAAAACAATACCTTATGGCAGTGCTGTAACTATATCTGAGAAAATGGCCATTACATCGACACACCTGTTAAAATCTTTTTTTTTAATATTAATGAGGATTTGTTCTACAAATGTAAGGGAAAAGTTTTTTGATATGTCCCAGCAAAACATCCTGTTTCAATAGGAAATGCATTAAGAGAGAAAACCCTTTTCTTGAAGTTGTAATATGTAATTTTTTTTTTCTTAAAAAAAACTCACATGCTCCCTCATTTTTTTCCCCATTGGTCAGACATGGTGTATTATTAATTATTATATTATTGTTATACTATTATTTACTAGGGGTGACCCCGAATAGTCGATGCTTCGATAGGAGGAGCCTGATTCGACTCCCAATCTCACAGTCGAATATTCACGGGGTGTTATGATCATGCCATTTTGGAAATATGGGGGTGCTCAAATCTTTGATTTCACATAAAACTACCAGTTTTCTCCCAATAAGTTAATATACTGCCTTTTAAAATAATGCTGTAAATAAGAATCTGAAAAGAAAGAAGCTTCAAATAAATATTTTAACATGCGTGGATAAATCCAACCACCCCTATAGATTTAAGATTCACTTTCCATAATCCGTGACCGACAGAGGAGCATTTTGGCAGCAGGCATTTAAATCTTTAACAAGACTCAAATTGACCAAGGCAGAGTGAAGTTAGGGTACAACTTACCGATTTCAAAACATTTCAGCCGGTTTATATATCGTGTATATATTATTTATCTTGTATACGATGCATTTGGTTGAGTTGCCTTGCAGTAAAGCGCTTCATTGAGGTACGGTTATTATCTCTTCAGCGTGCGCAGCGAGATCAGGACAAACAACAATGCAGAATATTAATAACTATGACTGGGACTGTCATTTACATAACATTATAACGAGAACACTATTATAATAAAACGCTGTGATGTTTTAGAGTTTAGCTGCCGTGTTTCTACGCACTGTTGCTTGAAGAACTCGTCCACAAAAGGAGTTCATTCAGAGCCACGTAGACACGTTGTGCATTCGGGGTATTTCGTGCAGATAGCCTATAAGTCGCAGTATTAACGTTATCTTGTATAAATAACAAAGCGTATTCTATAGGCTATGAGATGAGTTAAATCCAATTGATTTGAAAACCTATCAAAAGCTTCATTCTACTGGTCATTTTCAGCGCGTGCAGCTCAAAACAAAAATGCAGAACATTAATACCTATTGTCATATACATGAGAGCACTATTGTAAAAAACAAACAAAAAACGGGTTTCGCTGAGGTTTAATGTTAACTATCTTTTAATCAAAACATGAAACATTATTTACCCCGGCCGTTTGTATCTGCGAGGCGTCCGTTACACATTTTCCCTGTGTGTTAACGTCAGTAATTATGCCTATCTCTTGGTAATGTATTTTGCCCCGCCCCCAAAGATATGATTCGACTATCAGTCGAATATCGGCAAGATTCGAAAATTCCGATTCGACTATGAAAATCCTTAGTCGGGGACACCCGTAGTATTTACTAATATTTTACTAATATTTAATTTTGTGCTTTTGTCATTTTTATTAGTTCTTTGTTGTAATATTTCTATTTCGCTTTAATATTTTTAAATTTCAGTTTTAGTAATTTTAATATTTAATTTAGTAACTTATTTTAGTTCTAAAATTTTAAGGTATTGGTCTAATATTTATAGTTTGTTTATTTCAGCTTTTTTAATGATTGAAAGCAAGTTTTAATGGTTTGGTTTTAGTTAACAGTGACAACGCTGATCATAGTCCCGCTCTAATCTCATGCCATCGGTAAAAGCGGTGTTGTTGTGGTGTCAAAGTCATGCACTCAAAAAACAGCTTGCAGTTCAGTTTGCTGCCACTAGTGGAAGAAAAATCATATGTTTTGCCTTCAAATTGTGGTCATGGCATAAGTTATAAGGTATCTCTGTGTATGTAATGGACATAAATGTTCTTAAATGTTGTCAGAGCTGCTGGTTTGAGGATGCAAATCTACCAACGGTGTCTGACTGTGTGTTGTGAAATCTTGGTGTCAGCTCTTATGTGTACTAATGCATCGGTCTAATCCTGGTGTTCTGTCCGGGCCTGTAACCTGAGCACGGTTTCACCCCTTAGCACTGCCCTTTCAGACTTACAGTTACAGTAGATGTGCGTGTAACCTGAGTCAGGAGTGATGGAACCTCAGGGTTTCTGATGAGAAACGAGTGAAATTGATTTTGCTCTAATTCCCTCTGTGCTTTCAGAGTCTCTGCAGCATCTGCCAGAGTGAAACACACACAGTCTCTGCAGGAGAGTGTGTGTAATGGAGCTGTGATTGAGTTTGGATCCAGCTGAGTGGAGTGAGACACATATATCCAGAGACGATGAACAGTCTCTGTTCTTCTGCGAGAGGTCATTGAGGGCTGTTAGATCTTTATAGGAGGTTATACATGGTTATTAGAGGGGTTTGATTGACATGAGTGTGTGTGCAGTGAGAGACACCGAGCACACACACACACACACCTCACACCACACCAGCTGAAATAATCAGCCTTTGTACTGAGAAAACAGAACATGAAATTCTGTGCGTGTCCATTGTTTCCTGTCGTGTTTGTTGGTGGTCTCAATCAACCTCTAAAACTACAGTATGTAATTTGTTTAATGTGTGATTAACTTGAAATTTGGCAGTTTTTTACATGGCGAACCGAAGCTAAATTTAACTGCAAAATCTTACGTTTTAGAAATAAGAATTGCGTTTTGCATCATTTTCATTATAATTAATCCCCAATTATCTTTATTTACTGCAATTTCAATTTTTCTTTCTCATTACTGTAATGCAGAAATAAATACATTTAAATCGTAAAGTATAAAATATGACATTACACATGACATTATCTGTTATACTGTAATTCATTTATGCTAATTTTAATTTAGAAAAATTATGCCATACAGAAAGTATTTTCCTATGCTATTTTGATGTCAACAGCTACAGCCACAGTAGAAACCCATTAAGTTTGTGTTTTTGTGGTTGCAAACATAGTTTTTGATTTGTGTTAGTGTATGTTTGAGAGAAATGTGTGTATGTAAAGAATTTTAGGTCATTAGCCGCAACCACAATAAACAAACAATTAACTTTGTGTTTTTGTGGTTGCAAAAAAATATTTTTAATCTGTGTCAGAGTATGTGAGAGAGAAATGTGTGTATGTTAAATCTACTCAAATCCGCTGTGGTTCCTTTGTTGCGGTCAGAGTTAGCATTCTAATCGCTCAGGGAAGAAGAATGGCTTGTGTGTGTGTGTGTGTGTGTGTGTGTCAAAGTGAGAATGTTGCGTGAACAATACCAGCCTTCAGATCACTCAAGAGATTGTACTGTGCCTCTCTTTTTCTCTCTTCCTTGTCCTCATAGTACCTGGTATGTGATTTGAATATATAAAATGTTTCTCATTAATATTCTATGAGGTGCATGCATATGGGTCCGTTTCCATTGGCTTCCCTCTCTGTACAAGCTGCTCTGGGGCCTCTAGGGGCCTCTCTGGTTCCTTGATCACTTCCCACTGCGACATTCCTGACAATACTGACTCATCTCTGCTCTGACTCTCTCCCTGCATGACTGACGTTATCTCATTCTCTCTCTGTGACTGGATTCTCTCCCTCCACAGTCAGTGTGCAAAGGGACATTTCACCCAAAAATGAAAAATCTGTCATTTATACGACATTATTGTTGTTCCAAATCAATAAGACCACAAAAGGAAATCAGAATCCTCACATTCCTTTCCAAACTATTAGTAAATGTGCTTGTCAAGCTCTTTAAATGACAAAAATCACCATAAAAGCATCAGAAAAGTGTGCAACTTGTACATTATATTCCAATATTCTGAAGTCATTAAGTAGCTTTGTACGAGAATCAAATGGAATTCTCTTGCAATTTGAATATGCGCATAAATTTGTCCCGCTTGCGTTATTCAATTTCGGAGCTTTGGCTAAAGGGAAGATTATGGGCAAATAATGACAGTCTTTTTTTTTTTTATTTTGGTCTGCTAATCCTTTAATTCTGGAAATGTTTGGCTCTGTGATGCAAATGTGGGAGTTTAGATTCTTTCCTCATTTGTAGTGTGTGTTAAAGGATGGATGTCTCTCAGTGCAGTGTTGAGGTTTACTGCAGTGTCAGAGCGAGGGTGTGTGTTTATGTTTTAGTAAAACGATTTTGGCCCATTTGAGTGGTTCCTCATGCCTAAAATGACAGACACTCAATGGAACGTTTTGTAAACAGTTTTGTATGCAAGTTTCCAGAGAACTGAAATCCCTGAACCCCTCTTTATCACTTTGTCTGGACTGATCTGTCCCAAAACTGTTTGAAAGCTGCTATGGGCCTGTTTTCAGCTTCAGACCTGATTCAGTCTTGGAGAATTTCTCCCAGCTGAGTTTTAGAGTTTAGTTTGGCCAGAGTTGTTTTTAGGAAGATTGAGTTTGTTTTGGAAATGGTTCATACAGTGCCTTACTGATAAGAAACTTAGCATATAGAAAACAAGATTGTCAACTCACATCCTGTTACTGGAGCAAACATATGGATCACATTCCCAAACATTTACTGATAAACGGCATCTAAGAGATGGTTTACCTAAAAATGGCAATTTTCTCGTTTAGTTGTGCTGTAAACATGTCACTTTTTCCACATGCTTATTACAATGATTGCTTCTCTATTAGCCAGATGTTATGCATAATCACATATTTGTGTAAATAACGCTCTTGTTTTTGTCTGTAGGTTGTGTAGTTTGACTTTGAAGAAGCTAGTGGTGACGAAGGAACTTGACAAGGAGCTGATTTCTGTCGTCATCGCGGTCAAGATTCAGGTTAGTAATCAGCTTCATAAAGCGTATGATGTTTTTCAACAGCAAGGTCTAGATTTTTTGCAAAAAAGAGCACATTTACAAGTTTAGAGACAATAATCAAATATTCTAAGAGGGTTACAATACATGAGAAATGAATTAGTGTATTATATCGTAATGTATAATAAAGAGTCACCAAAAATACAATATTCGTCAATACAGAATGATGATAAATTCCTTATGGCCAAGGTCCGAAAAGCTGTTCAATAAACAAAATCCCAAATTAAGTGGATAATTGCTTCTTTAAAGTGATGACAGAAGGAACAATTAGGTGAAATGCAGATAAAGTGACTGTTTGTGTCTGTAGGGCTCCAAGCGAATCCTGCGCTCTCATGAGATAGTGCTGCCCCCTGCTGGTGGGGTGGAGACTGATCTCGCTCTCACTTTCTCGCTACAGGTAAAGATATCTTCAAAACACACTTTTTCAAATTGCTCAGTCATATAAAAGGCTCTGAACCAAAACTTAGTGAACTGCCTAGTTATCTACTGCTTACATTGACAGCTGCCTTGCCTGACAAAGAACCTCATAAGTGATTGATTTGGAACACTCTGCTGCACTCTGTGCAATGCATTATACATACAAGTATACATGCTGCACTGCTTTAAAATTAAAACAAAAGGAAGATATCATAGAAACAGCCTTTGCTTTGAAAGTGTGTCTATGATGCCTGTAAATGCTCCCTGTGTAGGCAGCTCACTAGGTTTTGAAACAGAGCCAATATTGCTTTTAAGACATAATTTCAATGTGCTCTGAATCATTCTAGAGTTTCATTAAGAAATTGAGTTTGATGTTTTTCATGTCTCTCTCCTGTGTGTACATGTTTGTATGTGAGTAGTACCCTCATTTTCTGAAACGCGAGGGAAATAAGTTGCAAATCCTGCTTCAGCGGAGGAAGAGGTACAAAAACCGGACAATTTTGGGTTACAAGACATTGGCTGCTGGTTCTATAGACATGGCAGAGGTATTTCGGATTTCTCAGTGAGGTTAATAATTGCTTTTGAAGTATACACAATGCTTACATGCTGATTTGTTTGTGTGTGTAGGTGATGCAGCATCCTGCAGAAGGTGGACAGGTCTTGGCTCTTTGCAGTAATCAGAAGGAGTTACTGGGTAAAGTTGCTGAGATTTGGATCTATTCCCTGTCCAGTCAGCCCATAGACCACGAGGAGGCAGCCATTCTGGGGCAGAAAATCAAATGTTCTGGTAAAAAAAAACATACACATCAATTTTTAATTAGTCTAATGGCACGTTTCCACTGCGTGGTACAACTCTGCTTGGCTCGGTTTGCGTTTCCACTGTAGTTTAGTACCGCTTTAGAGTGGGCAGGATTATACACATCAGCTATCAATGAGAGGAACGTCTGTACTTCCTCAACCAGCCATTTATTGGTTGTTAAAAAAAGGAGCGTTCGTTTAAAAAAAAAATAGTTGTGTTCGATCGTTCGCCGGCTGTGCTGATTTAAATCTAGCGGGTCTGGTATGGCAAGTTTAATGATGCAGGTAGTGACTAATCAGTGATCAGCAGGGTTTACACTCACATTTTGGTAACGGTACGGCTCGCTTGGAACCTCAGCCGAGGTGGTACTGAAAAAAGTACCAGGTTCTGTACCCAGTGGAAAACCCCCCCAAAAGTGAGCCGTTCCGAACCGTACCATGCAGTGGAAAAGCACCATATGACATGTCCCTGGCAATAACAAATTGTTTTCTTTATGTGATGTGATGTTATACACTAAACAGGTTTTTTGTTTCTATATTGTAATTTACTGTGACTCGTGTTATCAGCACCTTATCAAATTTAAGCATGAGTTGCTGCGCACATTATTCATAAAATTAAGTTAATTTCTCACAAAATGTTTATTAATGATTATTCAAAAAGTATATTCTGTTTCAGACCAGACATACAAATTCTCTTTTATAGTACCAAACTTATTTAAATCCATTAGTTATATTATGTACTATCTAACCAACTTCCTCCTCTATTGTTATTAGCAAGTATTTTTTCCTCATTCATAATTTATAATATTCAGAATATTTTTTGTCATAACAGAATTCAAAAGAAAAATGTATCCATTTTTCATATTATACACTATAACAGAGATTCCTAAACTTTTTTTGTCAGCCGAACCCCTTTAACCTGGATGTTTACTTGAAGTACACCCTGAGATTTAAGTTTTTATTTACTTTTTATTATTATTATTTTTTATTTTTATTAATTACTTTTTTTTAGCTGAAACCCTCGCGACCAAGACCTTCATTATAGTGCTTTTGCATACTAAATGTTTTAATGCCTTTTTATTTATTTATTTTTATTTAAAGCAAAAATATATCTAATGTCCATTTATGAGTTATAATTATTTATAGGCATTATTTAAAAATCATTATTGGTTTATCATATCAGCCAAAATGTCAATAGCTTTTCATCACTAGCTGGAACACTGCGTTGACCAATCGGTATTCAGGCCTGGGCCTTTCCTTTTTCTAATATTGTTTGTTTGACTTCGTAGATAATTACTCAGAAGAAGAGTACGAAAGCTTCTCATCGGAGCAGGAGGCCAGTGATGATGCAGCTCAAGGACAGGTAATTACAAACACACACACATGAACAAAGCTACCTCACTTCCCTCTTTTTCTGCTGACTCGTGTATGTGCATGCTCCTCAGGATCTTGAGGATGACGAGTACGACATGAGGAAACCAAAAAAGCAGAGGAGGTCAATAGTCCGGACGGCATCGATCACCAGGGTAAGAATGCCAGAGAACAATCATCACTGTCAGATGTGATTGGGTAGTAAACAGACTGTTAATACAAGTGTGTATGTCTGTGTGTGCTTCTCTTTCTCCATTAGCAGCAGAACTTTAAGCAGCGCGTGGTGGCATTGCTCAAACGGTTCAGAGTTTCTGATGAGGTGAGTAATTATAGAGTCTATTTGTTTTTTAAATGTATAAATACATGTCAGTCAGGTTTTGCAGGTTGACTTGTGCGGTGAACCAATAATTTTTTTACAATTTTTTTCCATCTCAGTGGACCAAATCCGTGTTTGTGTGCAACTTAGTTTGTGTTTAACTAAATGTGCTTTAGATTTACTAAGACCTCTCACGTCTGACATGATAGGTAGTCTAAATATTATCAAGTCAAGCCAAGCCACCTTTATATTGTAGTGCTTTATAAAATACAGATTATTCAAAGCTGGTTCTTAGTAATAAAAAGGAAAATAATGAGACATTCAAATTCTAAAAAGACATTAGTGTCATTATTTAGCTCAAGTCAGTTCAGTTTGATACAGTTCAGTTTATTAACTGTGTAAAGTTCATGATTGATGAAACAAATTTAAATAATCTAGACAGAAGACAATGGTTTCATCATCCAGCTCAATTCATTTCAAGAATTGTTGTCATATGATAGTGTCAGTGTATTCAAATCAATAATATTACTGAATTTTAAGTGTCCTTTAAACCACAACTAAGCAAGCCACAAGAGTGGCAAGGAACTCGTACTCCACCAGGTGACAGAAATGGAGAAAAAAAACCTAAAGAGAAACCAAGTTAATAAATAAGTTGTAGGTTGTAATAAATTAGTTGATTTCTTCTGCTGTTGTATGATTCTGTTCAGTCTGTGATCAGTCAGCAGACCCTTGCCTGGCTCCACAGATATTAATTTAGCTGTGCGTAATCAGCACTGCTACGGAAACCCAATCCTTGTTTGCTGATAATCTTGCCGAGTGGAGTTCTGCACAATGAGAGCAGGACTGACACAAGGACTTTGGCTATAATATTCATACTGCTTCTGCGGTGTATAGTATGTATACTGTAAACATTATGCAAATGTATGTACTGTATGCATAAAACTGCACAAATTGCACAATTTTTACCCACAGTGCAAAGTACTGGATTTGACCCTCGATTTTCAATGTAATAAACTTAAATAATGTTTTTACATTTTAAAAATTTTTGTTGACACATTTTACACATAATTGGATTTAAAAAATACTTGCATAACCATGCAATGCAAGGAGGTCATATATATTCTATATATTCAACAATTTCGACATATAAACAGGTAAGCATGAAAAAAGAAAATGCTGTGCACAGCAAAATAAACACCTGCCACTTTGGGTTCAGAGGTCAGTCGTTTTCTGAAGGACAGAAAGTGTGTGGTGATGTGCAGAAGCAGCAATGACGTCCAGCGGGACAGAAACATGATCTCATCAGCATTGTGTCTCGGGTTACTTCCTGTTCTGACTGGACACAGATTCTTATTATGGAACCATCTGAAACCTGACTGAAGATTTTCACAAATATTTTATATTAAAGGAAGTTATTTAGCAGCTAAAACTGTCAGTAGGGTTATGTTTGTAAGTACTAGCTTACAACTTACTAAATGTTGCCCAGTGTGTACTGTATACTGCCTGCTATTTCAAAAACAGTAGTACGAGAAATGGTATAGCCATTAATCAATGTAACATCTAAAGCAGTAGTGTGCTGCATTGTTGTAACATGACCTCCTAATGTTGCATGTTTAATTTAGCAAGTGGAGTCTCTGTATAATATGGAAATGGTTTTTTGTCCACTTAGTGTTGTTGTTGTGAACTATCCAATATGGTTTCTATGAATCAAAATAAAGCTGAAATGAAATAAAATATAAATATTGGGTGAAAAACTTTGAAATGTTGCCTTGAGAGCCACCTGAATTGAAATGAGTTTAAATACAGATATCACTAAAACTGAAAAAAAAAGGAAAATAAAATAAAAAAGCTAATAGAAATACTTTTTATATAATATTTTTTAAATAATACAAATGACAAAAACAACATAATTACTATAAAATGTACAGTCAAAATTAAAATTTAAAATAAAAGCTAAATATGATTTCAAGAATAAATTCTTAAATACTGCAATAACACTGGTGTAAAAATGTTATTTGGTAGTCCAGTTAAATTAAGTAAAGGGGTAAATTTAAGTTACGTTTATTTATATGATATCATATTTAATACACAATGGTAATTCAAAGTGCTTTACATAAAAAATATATTTTAGTAGTATGCTGTTGTCTTCATCTGAGACTGAGCATTTTTTTTCTAAATTGATATCTTATGTTCACTGAAAGCAAACTCTTTAAAATGTAATGTTGGAATTTGATTTGATATATAAAATCATCATGTAATATGAGTATTTAATTTCTAACATCTATATAGTAGCAGGAATGACATTAGAGCATTTAGCTCATTTAGCAGCAGCTTGTTAAAATCTGTTAAGAAGCCGGATTTACCCTGAACATTGATGGCTGCAAACAAAGTCCTTGATTGATTTCCTCTCTCATTAATAATATCCAGGAACATCACATGGCGCTTTGGGATCGATTACCCTGCAGCTGAGTCTGAGCATTCTCTGTTTCATCAGATTATGCTTGACCCTCGGTTGCACCATCCCTCACTCTTCTGCCTTGCACATTCATGCAGTTCAAATGAGGAATAAATAACGTTTAAATGTTTGTAGGTGTTAGACTCGGAGCAGGACCCAGCCGAGCCGCCTCCAGAAGTAGAAGAAGATCTGGATCTGGAGAGTTTAGAGTTTGAGAATCCGAGTGACAGTGGACCGGATCTGGATGATGATGAAAGTGTTCTCAGCACCCCAAAACCCCAACTCAAGTATGTTAAGAAGAGAGTTTGTTCATTGGTGTTTATTTAGTGCTATATCTGTTAATGTTGAGATGTGTGTTATTTTATTAACCCTCGTGCGTTTACCTTTTTGTGTCTGTGTGTGGTTCAGGCCATATTTCGAAGGAATTTCTCTATCCAGCTCTCAAACAGAAATTGGGAGCATTCACAGCGTTAGGAGTCACCGAGAGCCGCCCAGTCCAGTAAGAACTCATTCATGTGTTTAGAAGATATTTAAAAGCACACATAGCATACACTTAAACTGACTTGAAATAAAGCTAATAATACTAACCCTTTCCAAATATATATGTGCCATTCAAAAGTTTGGGGTAATTATTTTAAAAGAAATTAAACATTTTATTGATATTTAATATATAGATTATATTATTTACATTATTTATATATATTATATATTTAATATATAAAATATTTGTTATAAAAATGTATTTTTCATTAGTGTTCAGAATCCTAAAAAAATATTTCCAGAAAAATATTAAGCAGCACAACAGTTTTCAACATTGATGGTAATAAGAAATGCTTCTTACTGGAGTTGCTGAAAATGTGGCTTTATTAACAGCAACGTTTCGACCCTCAGGGCTTCATCAGGCCCATTGATGGCCTGATGAAGCCCTGTGATCCTTAGTTGTCCTGCACCTGAGCCCGATCTGGGTGGTTGGGATGTGCACGCCTGTTTGACTTTTTTGAAAATGTGGCTTTGCCATCTAAATTATATATCTAGAATATTGAAATATAAAGAAAACATTCATTTTAAATTGTATTACTTTTTAACAATACTGATGTATTGTATGTATGATTAAATTAATTCAGCTTTGTTGAGCATTAAGGACTTCTTCAGAATCATTAAAAAATCTTATTGACCCCCACTGTTGGAATGGTAATATATATAGACATTATTTTTAATCAATTGTCCCCATGAGGAGGAATTATAAGATAGGTTAGAAACATAAACACTTTAGTTTAATCACTCCTGAGCTAACTCTCCACCTCTCTCTCTCTCTTTCTCTGTTCAGATGGATCCTGATAAAATAAGGGCTGTAGGTGGAAAGTTTCAGATGGATAATGAATCTGATAATGTTTCAATGGTACGTCCTTCACTATTGTAAGATATTCACTGAATATCAGATCAAAACTCACATGTTTGTTTTGAGATGAGCTCTGGCAGGCGCTCTAAATCTGAATCACAGATAATGAATCACCCACATTGAATCAACATGTGGTGTGGAGGCAAGAGATCAAAACAATAATAATCAAAACAGTAATTCTGAACGGAATTTCAATAGAATTTTTAAGTGTCAAACTCTGACTAGAAAAAATATTATATATATATATATATATATATATATATATATATATATATATATATATATATATATATATATATATATATATATATATATATATATATATAAACACATACACAGTGCCCTCCGAAAGTATTGGAACAGTAAAGTCAAAATTGATCTGTTGGCTGTGGAGTCAAGACATTGACAAATATGATTAAAAGATGAATATGAGACAAAACTACAGAATGTCACGTTTTATTATTGGGTTATTCAACACACAGATGTTTTACCAGCTAAGAAGTTCAGCACTTTTAGAGTTTCATCCCTCTATCTGATGTGAGCATAAGTATTGGAACAGTTGCCTCACAGGTCTTTCTAAGTGATCAGCTGTGTCCTGTTGCATTAATTCTTCAGATATTAAAAGCAGGGAATGTGTCGTATCAGTTATATCCATTACTTCTGTATTCTGAATCTTGCATTCGATGATGACACACACAAACCAGGATGAAGACGAGGGAGCTGACTTTGAGAGAAAAGCAAGCAATTTGGATGCTAAAAGAAAAGAGGAAGTCAGTTAGAGCTCTAGCAAAAACAAAGGGCATGGAGAAATCAAGAGTTTGGAAACCACCAGCGACACCAGCAACCAACAACTACCTGATCGGCTGAGAAAACAACAGTAGTTGATGACAGACAAATCATAAAAGCTGTGAAAATGAACCCTAAAAGACATGTCTGTTAAATCACCAACAACTTCCAGAAAGCTGGGGTGATGCTCTGACAATCTACTGTCCTCAGGAGACTTTGACACAGAATTACAGATGCTACACAGCAAGATGCAACCTCTGACCAGCACCAAAAATAGAAAGGTGAGATTAGAATTAGCAAAACAGCACAAAGGTGAGCCAGAAGAGTTTTAGAACTGTGTTTATGAACCGATGAGACAAAGATGAACCTTTATCTAAGTGATGGGAAAGCAAAAATGTGGAGAAAAAAGGGGAACTGCAATGATCCCAAGCATACAGCCTCATCTGTAAAGCATGGTGGAGGTGGTGTCATGGCATGGGCATACATGGGTACCTCTGGAACAGGCCCTCTCAACTTTACTGATGACTTAATGTATGATGACAGTAACAGAATGAATTTGGAAGAGTACAAAACCATCTTGCATACCAATATTCAAGAAAATTCCACCAGATTCATTGGGAAGTGCTTCAATAATGAATATTTTTAATATTGTATATATAGTATTAATATGTGTCTTTGGGTTTTAGGGTAATCCTGAGGTTGTGACCCCGACCACAGAACTGGAGATGATGGACAACATGGACACTTTCATGGAGAGGTTGCCTCCTACTGGCCGGATGACCAAAACAGAATCACTGATCATTCCATCCAACCGGTGAGGATACATAAACCCTTTATCACTGCAGTTAGATGAAGAGAGTATAATAGATTTTACCTGTTAAAGATAACTGTCAAGGTGCTGTACTTTTCTTTTCTTTTTAGATAAAGCTTTCTCTTGTGTTTTTTTGTCAATCCTGCTAAGTTTTTTTGTTAAAAAATAAAAAGGTTCTGCAATATGAATAACTTTCTCTCTCCATCTGAAGGGTGGAGCCAAAGTTGGCAGGGCGACGGGGACGAAGCACATCACTTAAAGAGAGACACACCAGTCGACCGCCCAACGAGAGAGCCAACAGTCTAGACAACGAGCGCTCGTTTGACACACGCTGCCACTTACAGGTCAGATAGAACCTCACTGCACACAACAAATATACCCCTGTTACTAAACAGAAGCAGCAGTTTTATTTTATTGGAACTAATTTTGATCTCCGTCCGGTTAGATTCCACGTAAAACGGTTTATGACCAGCTGAACCACATCCTGGTGTCAGACATCCATCTTCCCGACAGCATCATCCTCATTAACACCTCAGACTGGCAAGGCCAGGTATGATTGACAGCTGTCAACACTACATGGCAGTTTTTCTGTGATGGCACATATTGCGAATTATCAGCTGTAGATTCTGGCTGGTGATTCACTTATGTAACCCTCTTCCTGTCTTTTTGTCTCAGTATGTATCTGAGGTGTTACAGAATCACGGTCTTCCTGTTGTGTGTACATGCACCACGGCTGACATACAGGCTGCATTCAGCACCATCATCTCTCGCATACAGAGATTGTGAGTCAGACACTTCATTTCTTCTTCATACTTCTGCCATTTGGTTTCTAGTTTTTCCAGGATAGTGACGCACTATACACTTATTTCTCCTTTTCTCTTTCTCTCTAGTTGTAACAGTAACTCAGTCACACCGCCTCCTGTGCGTATCGGAGTAGCAGGAGCTCAGCATTACCTGTCTGTCGTTTTGCGTTTGTTTGTGGATCACCTGACACATAAAACCCCCGACTGGCTCGGATACCTGCGATTCCTTATCATCCCTCTTGGTAAGTGCAGGAGTCAGAGACAAAAGTGAGCAGTCGCTGGCCAATAAAACACTACCAGAAAAGCTAAAATAAAAACAAAAAAATGTGTGTGTGTGTGTAGGGGTTCATCCAGTGGCTAAATATCTGGCCAGTATAGACTACAGATATAACAGCCTGTTCCAGGATTCAGCGTGGAGAGATCTTTTCCACAAACCAGAAGCACCAACATCAGGTAACCTTCTCTGATATACTCGTTCACTCATCATTTCACAGATCATTATATATAATATTATAAGGATATATGATTAGAAATGTTTAAACAATGAATTAAATTTATGAAATTTTAATTATATATTTTGATATTGTGAAGTATATTTTATATTCTACTTTTTATGTTTTATATTATTTTGTATTGTTATATATTACAATTGTGTGTTTTTTTTATATACTGAGATATAAATATATATATATATATATATATATATAAATGATGTAATTCTTAAATAGAATAAAAAATTATATTAATATAAATGTAGATATTTTTTTTTAAATGTGTGTATATATATACATACAGTGCCCTCCATAAGTATTGGAACAGTAAAGACAAAATTGCTCTGTTGGCTGTGGAGTCAAGACATTTGCAAATATGATTAAAAGATGAATATGAGACAAAACTACAGAATGCCACATTTTATTATTGGGTGTTTCAACACATACATGTTTTACCAAATAAAAAGAACAGCACTTTTAGAGTTCATCCCACTCATTGATGTGAGCATAAGTATTGGGACAGTTGAACATAAGGCATATAAAAGATTAAAAGCTATTATTTAGTTGCAGATCTCTTGTGCACAATCACAGCAGTGAGTCTGTGACCCATAGACATCACCAGACTCGTGGTCTCATCCTTTGAAATACTTTCCCCAGCCTTTAATGCAGCCAATTCCAATTGTTGCTTGTTTTGGGGAGTTTCTGCCTTTACTCTCCTCTCCAGCTGGTGAAATTCATGTTCAATCGGATTTAAATCTGGAGATTGACTTGGGCAATCTAAGACTTTCCATTTCTTTGCACTTATAAATTCCTTGACTGAACTGGCAGGGTGTTTTGGGTCATTGTCCTGATGCAATATGAAGCACTTCCCAATGAATCTGGTGGCATTTTCTTGACTATTGGTAGGCAAGATGGTTTTGTACTCTTCCAAATTCATTCTGCTACTGTCATCATACATTAAGTCTTGGGTGGTGATGGCGCAGTGGATAAGACACATGCCTTTGGTGTGAGAGACCCGGGTTCGAATCCACTGTGAGACACCAATGTGTCCCTGAGCAAGACACTTAACCCCCTAGTTGCTCCAGAGGCGTGCGACCTCTGACATATATAGCAATTGTAAGTCGCTTTGGATAAAAGCGTCAGCTAAAATGAATAAATGTAAATGTAAGTCATCAGTAAAGTTGAGAGGGCCTGTTCCAGAGACAGCCATGCATGCCCATGCCACGACACCACCTCCACCATGCTTTACAGATGAGGCTGTATGCTTGGGATCATTTGCAGTTCCTTTTTTTTTTCCACATTTTTGCTTTCTTATCACTTAGATAAAGGCTCATCTTTGTCTCATCGGTCCATAAACACAGTTCCAAAACTCTTCTGGCTCACCTTTGTGCTTTTTTGTAAACTCTTATCTTGCCTTTCTATTTTTGGTGCTGGTCAGAGATTGCATCTTGCTGTGTAGCATCTGTAATTCTGTGTAAAAGTCTCCTGAGGACAGTAGATTGTCAGAGCATCAGCCCAGCTTTCTAGAAGTTGTTGGAGATTTTACAGACACGTCTTTTAGGGTTCATTTTCACAGCTTTTATGATTTGTCTGTCATCAACTACTGTTGTTTTCTCAGGCGATCAGGTAGTTGTTGGTTGCTGGTGGTTTCCAAACTCTTGATTTCTCCATGCCCTTTGTTTTTGCTAGAGCTCTAACTGACTTCCTCTTTTCTTTTAGCATCCAAATTGCTTGCTTTTCTCTCAAAGTCAGCTCCCTCATCTTCATCCTGGTTTGTGTGTGTCATCATTGAATGCAAGATTCAGAATACAGAAGTAATGGATATAACTGATACAACACATTCCCTGCTTTTAATATCTGAAGAATTAATGCAACAGGACACAGCTGATCACTTAGAAAGACCTGTGAGGCAACTGCTCCAATACTGATGCTCACATCAGATAGAGGGATGAAACTCTAAAAGTGCTGAACTTCTTAGCTGGTAAAACATCTGTGTGTTGAATAACCCAATAATAAAATGTGACATTCTGTAGTTTTGTCTCATATTCATCTTTTAATCATATTTGTAAATGTCTTGACTCCACAGCCAACAGAGCAATTTTGTCTTTACTGTTCCAGTACTTATGGAGGGGACTGTATATATTCTACACTTTTTTTATATAGTATAATATACACCATACACCGTATTTTGATTATTAATAATGTTTTACCACATTTTTAAATATATTAAAAGTGTATATATATGTAAATGCACACACATATTTTTATAAATGTTTATTTAAAAAAATCAACATTTTCTCTTTATTCTCTGTCAACTTTCTCCAGCAGTTCAGGACAGTCCAGATGTGGTTTCCAGGGTAACACAGTACATGTTGGGAGCAAACGGAGCTCATCAGCTGCCCATAGCAGAGGCCATGCTTACCTATAAGCAGAAAAGGTGACACACACATGCACAGAGCAGCCCAGATCCATCATTTTATAAAAGAATTAAACCTTTCAGAGGAGGCAACTTAAATGTTGTGTGCAGAACGCAGTGAATATGAAATATCAGTGTGATTTTTAACATGGTACCACTCGATAATAAAACATATTCAAAGATTATGACTCCACAATTGTATTTGGCTAAATACAATTAAAAGAATATCAATTATCTCTTGATATAAAAGTGCTTTGAATATGTATTATTAAAGGCTGGGTTCATTTTCAGATGTTTTGAAGATGCAGATATCTGGTTTTCACTCAAAAAGGCACTCGATCCATTTTGTTAATTTTTCCAGATATTTGCATCTTTTTCATGAGCATCCTCCTCCTTAAAAGTCATGTTTGGACAAAAAGCATGTGAATGTCACTGTATATCATCTGTCTGTAAATAACATACTTTATTTCTCTTTATTTTTTTCTTTTCCTTGCCCTCTCTGAAGGAAAAAGAGCTTTCATTTCGATTTTGCTGTAAGGTATTGTGGTCCTCCTGCCTGTGCTGATACCGTAGCCAATCAGATACATATCATCTTCCTTTCTCTGGCTCGTTCTTCTCCTGTAGTATCGAGGGGAATTACAGCTGAGGGAGAGCAGAGAGATTCTGTTGAAACTCTATAGATTCTAGCCACACTTTACGATTTGGGGTCTATTCAGGGTGAAAACTGTTCAGTGGGCTTGTGTGCTGGGGCTTCCTTTCCTGTAGCTGCCATATCGAGCATTGCAGTTTCTCCCTTTTATTTCTCCTCCACCTTCTGATGATTTTGGAATTAGCCATTAAATTGTGTAATAAAGGCTGCAGTGTGGAAAGAATCTGAAGGTTTTATTGGATCTCTTGCTGCTCTGGGATATGAAAATTACCTCCATCATCCTCCGCACACCTCCGATGTCCTTCAGCAGAGCACACAATGTACCAGAGCCTTTTCAGTTTAAGCTTCTTGTAACATTCAAACCCTCCAAGGACCTGTGATATTTTTTTCAGGATTCTTTGACGAATAAAAAGTTAAAAAGAGCAGTGTTTATTCGAAACAGAAATTGTTACAATATACAATACTATTCAAAAGGTTGGGGTCTGTAAATTTTATTCATTTATTTATTTATATAGGGGAAGTCGTGGCCTAATGGTTAGAGAGTCGGACTTGTAATCCGAAGGTTGCGGGTTCGAGTCTCGGGCCGGCAGGGATTGTAGGTGGGGGGAGTGAATGTCCAGCGCTCTCTCCACCCTCAATACCACGACTGAGGTGCCCTTGAGCAAGACACCGAACCCCCAACTGCTCCCCGGGTGCCGCAGCATAAATAGATGCCCACTGCTCCGGGTGTGTGTTCACGGTGTGTGTGTGTTCACTGCTGTGTGTGTGCACATTGGATGGGTTAAATGCAGAGGACGAATTCCGAGTATGGGTCACCATACTTGGCCGTATTTCACTTCACTTATTTTTTTTTTAAAGAAATTAATACTTTTTTTCAACAAGGAAGTGTAAAATGGATAGAAAGTTATAGTAAAGACTTGTAATGTCAGAGAAGATTTCTATTTTGAGTAAATGTTGTTCTTTTTAACTTTTTATTAATCAAATATTCAAAGAAAAAATATCATAGGTTCCAAAAAAATATTAAGCAGCACAACAGTTTCAACATTGATTATAAATCAGCATATTAGAATGATTTCTGAAGGATCATGTGGCACTGGAGTAATAGCTGATGACAATTCTGTGCCGTGTTACAGAAATAAATTATATTTTAAGATATACTGAAATGGGAAACCAATATTAAAATTGGCAATAATACTTCACAATATTACTGTTTTTTCTTTATTTCTGTTCAAATAAATACAGGATTAATGAGCATAAGAGACTCCATTAAAAAAATATGAAAAATCTTACTGATCTCAAACTTTTGAACGGCAGTGTATATGCCATTGTAATGTTGATATGTAACTCTGGCATGTCAGAGGATATTTTCAGTTTGAGTAGAAAAATCAAGGATGCAAATGATTTCAAATGATTGCACTTTCATGAAAAGGCAGAAAAATATCTGAGGTGAACAGACTTTATGATGGAGGTAAAATAATTTCTTCATTTTCTGTCTTCATGTTCATTTTTCTCCCCTCTAGTGATCTCTTTCTCTCTCTCTCTCTCTCTCTTTAATCAGAGTAAAAAGCCTAAACTACACAACACTCACACATTCACAGTTTTGATTCTCCGTGCAGGTGCTTGAAGTATTGCTGCTGATATTGGCTGAATTCTCAGTTATTGGTTTCATCAGTGTCTCTATATTCTCCAGTTTGCAGAGCAATAGACCATCTGTTTTGCCTTTCACTGAGAGCAACTTCTATTTCGGCTCAAATGCAGTCTGTGAACTCCCTCTGTTTGGGCTTGTGCTGTGTTGTTTTTGGGGTGGTTCGTTGGCACAGATTATTTATTCTTTCTGTTCTCTTATAATTTGCTTCTGGTTTTGGGTTTTGCTCTTCTAGTGATCAGAGATGGTTTAACCGAACATGAGATTTCAGTCTGAATGTAAATCTGTTGGTTGAATTGCAAAATTAATATTTAGTATTTTCATTTCATGCTGAACAGAGTGGTTATGTCGTGATTCATTTTATTTTTGAATATAATGTACAAGTAAGCATAAACATTTTAACATTATTTTTGTTGCTTGATCTATAATCTCTGCATTAGACCATCTCTGGTTCATGTAGCTTGAAGCTGAGCCATGACTGAGAATGCTTCTTTCTTTTCGTTTTTTAGGGGCGGGTGGGGCAGTGGCATAACGGTAAAAACCGATTAGGATTATGCTGGCATGACTCGCTTTACAGCATTTATTTGTAGCATGTCTCGCTTTTTTGGATGACACAAAATCACTGAAAGTTGGGAAGAATTTGAAGTTAAATGACGCTCCGTTGGAGGGGCAAAGAATAAATGAACCAGACAGTGCGATTGACAAAATCGGTCTTAGAAGCCTTTTCTCCTCAGAGATCAAAATGGGTGGGGGGGGGTGGGGGGGGTAGATATATAGTGTGCAGTTTCATGGGTTTAATTTACCAGTCAGTAAACCATGTGTTCTTTTTTCCTCTCACAGTCCCGGTGAAGACTCGTGTCAGAAATTCATTCCTTTTATTGGGGTATGTGTTCATTTACAATGACGTTTTATAGTTTGAAATATTTTATTGTTGTATTGAGCTCAGAGTGTTTTTGTTTTCAACCTGTCTGCAGGTGGTGAAAGTTGGGATTGTTGAACAAACTTCTACCACATCTGGTTAGTTGTACTGTCAATATATTATATATTAAATATGGCTGTCAACTAATATGAACATGTAAACCCATATAAAATGACAAAATAGTCAGAAAAAAACTAATTTGAAATGGAATAGTTTATTGAACCTTTAGACAAAATCTAACAAATAAAGTTTACATTTGTGTGTTTTTGAGTATAATATTTATACATGAGGATTTTATGCTTGAGGAGGAAAACACAGATTTTATTCAGAGGCCCAAACTGAGCAAAAATATGCAATTTCCTGCTGATATGTATATGGCTAAAAATGAAGATAAGAACTTCTGATAGCTTATAACACAAATCAGTCAGATCTTTATAACAGTATAGCAGCTTACTTACTGTACATTAAATTAATATTTTACTCATGTCACTCTATATCTCACAATAATATGTCTCACAGTAAGATGATCTTTAAATGCTTAGTTTTATGATTTAAAAAATCTGTAGTTTTTTTTTTTTATTGTAGGAAGCAAAACATAATGAAGCGCAATACAATGATAATTGAGAGACAAATAAATGTTCCTCAAGCCTGATATATAATTTTTGATACACTTTATCATGATTTGTATTTTATATATATATATATATATATATATATATATATATATATATATATATATATATATATATATATATATATATATATATATATATATATATATATATATATATATATATATATATATATATATATATATATATACACTCACCTAAAGGATTATTAGGAACACCTGTTCAATTTCTCATTAATGCAATTATCTAATCAACCAATCACATGGCAGTTGCTTCAATGCATTTAGGGGTGTGGTCCTGGTCAAGACAATCTCCTGAACTCTAAACTGAATGTCAGAATGGGAAAGAAAGGTGATTTAAGCAATTTTGAGCGTGGCATGGTTGTTGGTGCCAGACGGGCCGGTCTGAGTATTTCACAATCTGCTCAGTTACTGGGATTTTCACGCACAACCATTTCTAGGGTTTACAAAGAATGGTGTGAAAAGGGAAAAACATCCAGTATGCGGCAGTCCTGTGGGCGAAAATGCCTTGTTGATGCTAGAGGTTAGAGGAGAATGGGCCGACTGATTCAAGCTGATAGAAGAGCAACTTTGACTGAAATAACCACTCGTTACAACCGAGGTATGCAGCAAAGCATTTGTGAAGCCACAACACGCACAACCTTGAGGCGGATGGGCTACAACAGCAGAAGACCCCACCGGGTACCACTCATCTCCACTACAAATAGGAAAAAGAGGCTACAATTTGCACGAGCTCACCAAAATTGGACGGTTGAAGACTGGAAAAATGTTGCCTGGTCTGATGAGTCTCGATTTCTGTTGAGACATTCAGATGGTAGAGTCAGAATTTGGCGTAGACAGAATGAGAACATGGATCCATCATGCCTTGTTACCACTGTGCAGGCTGGTGGTGGTGGTGTAATGGTGTGGGGGATGTTTTCTTGGCACACTTTAGGCCCCTTAGTGCCAATTGGGCATCGTTTAAATGCCACGGCCTACCTGAGCATTGTTTCTGACCATGTCCATTCCTTTATGACCACCATGTACCCATCCTCTGATGGCTACTTCCAGCAGGATAATGCACCATGTCACAAAGCTCGAATCATTTCAAATTGGTTTCTTGAACATGACAATGAGTTCACTGTACTAAAATGGCCCCCACAGTCACCAGATCTCAACCCAATAGAGCATCTTTGGGATGTGGTGGAACGGGAGCTTCGTGCCCTGGATATGCATCCCACAAATCTCCATCAACTGCAAGATGCGATCCTATCAATATGGGCCAACATTTCTAAAGAATGCTTTCAGCACCTTGTTGAATCAATGCCACGTAGAATTAAGGCAGTTCTGAAGGCGAAAGGGGGTCAAACACAGTATTAGTATGGTGTTCCTAATAATCCTTTAGGTGAGTGTATATATCTCAAGTAAACCAAAGTTGCTTCAGTCTAGTAAAATTATAATCTTGAAATATTACTAACAATATAAAAATGTTATTCTTATGTTTACTTTATTAAAATAAGTAAAGAAAAAAAAACACATGTACCACAACCTGAATGTTGGATGTTTGTACAATTATACTAAAATTATACTGTTATTTACTGAAAACTATTAAATATAAAGTATTTATCAGATGACAGAAGGAATGAAGTAGATTGTAAAATTTGGATGTTGTTTATAATTTATAGGCATTAGAAATGTGTGTATCAAATATGACAGTAGACTTTATAGCAGGGGTCACCAAACTTGATCCTGGAGGGCCGGTGTCCTGCAGCGTTTAGCTCCAACTTGCCTCAACAAACCTACCTGGAAGTTTCAATTATACCTAGTAAGACCTTGATTAGCTGGTTCAGGTGTATTTAATTATTGTTGGAGCTAAAATCTACAGGACACCGGCCCTCCAGGACTGAGTCTGGTGACCCCTGCTTTATTGGGTTAAAATACTAAAACAAATTCTAAAAATGCATGAAAAATGTGAAATATAACCAACTGTGAACCTAAAATATTCATTTATTTTATTTACACATACACATACATATATATACATGTTATATTTAATGTGTTTTTTAATGTTTTGTGCATGTGACTGTGTGTTTGTAGGCGATTCAGATGACGCTGCTCCTGTGGGCTCTTCTCTTCTCTCGTCTACTCCTCCTGCACAGATCTCACCATTACTGAAAGAAGTATCTCCAACGCCTCCCTCTTCTCCTTCTGTGCACGTGTCCAGGTACAAACACACAAACACACACAGCACTAGGTGTCTGAGATCTCTGTAGTCTTCTGCTTTCTCACCTTGTCTTTGTGGCTGCAGTTCTCCTGGAGGAGGTCAAGGGGAGTTGATGGGTCTTCAGGTTGATTACTGGATTGCTCCATCAGAGAGGAAGAAAGAAGTGGAGAAGAGAGACTCCTCTACCAAAAACACGCTCAAGTGCACCTTCCGCTCGCTGCAGGTTAGCCGCCTCCCACTGGGCGGAGCAGAGACGACACATCAGCCGACCATGTCCATGACTGTTGTCACCAAAGAGAAGAATAAGAAGGGTAAGACACAGAAACACAGTCAGTTCATAAAATGTACTGTGTTGTTGAATAAGCATCAAACACTCTGTCTCTGTGTTCAGTGATGTTTCTGCCTAAAAAGACCAAGGATAAGGAGGCGGAGTCTAAGAGTCAGGTGATAGAGGGCATAAGTCGACTCATCTGCACAGCCAAACACCAGCAGACCATGCTGAAAGGTGATCAGCAAAGTAATCATTGCAACTTACAATACATTCAGTAAACTTTGCTTTGCGAGGTCTTGTTATCATCATCATCATCATCATCATCATCAGTTTGCTGTGCTATGAAAACAACTTTAAACTGTAGGTTTAAAAACTCAAAACTTCCTGCAAGCTGCAAAAGTGGCACATTTCAATGTAAACTGATTTCTGAACCTGCTGCAATGTAGTTTCAGCCTTTCAATTTCAGCCGACAGTTAAAAAATATATTTATAATGCAAACCACCAGCCTTGACTAACAATATAAACTGCAGGCATTTCAAATAAAAAATTGGACCACCAGTTTAATGTAATATAAATTTAATAATAATAATAATTACACTTAAATGTGTTTTTTTAATAATTGTTTTATTATTTAGTAACAATAAATTTTATATACCATTAAACATTTTGTTTTGTTTTTTTGGAAGAAATTATTCGGCATGAATTTTTTATTTATTGATCATGACTTGACAGTAAAGGCTTTTGTGTCAAAAGATTTCCATTTCAAACAAGGTTATCAAAATTGATAATCAAAGAATCTGGAAAAAAGTATCACAATTTTCACAAAAATATTAAGCAGCACAATAGTTTTCAACATGGATAATATGTTTTTTATTAAATTTTTTTGAGATTCTAATCAGCATATTAGATTGATTTCTAAAGGATCATGTGACACTGAAGACAGGAGTAATAAAATAATATAATTTGTAATAAAATAGAAAACGGTTATTTTATATTGTAATAATATTTCGCAATATTACTTGTTTTCAACTGCATTTATTGAATTTACGGACGGTCTCTTAGGCTCACCAAATCTGCATTTATTTGATCAAAAATATTTGATAAATCCTACCAACTTCAAAACTTTTGAACAGTGCTATATATTATACATACTTCTCTTTATAATTTAGTTATAGATGATGTATAATTTATATTTGTGGAATTCATAAAAACATGGTTAAAGACTAAAGACATGCATGTATTTTGCTTCCTCCCTGCAGTGTTGATAGATGGAGTAGAGTGGAACGATGTGAAGTTTTTCCAGCTTGCGGCTCAGTGGTCATCTCACGTCAAACACTTCCCGCTCGCCATCTTCGGACCCTCCAAAGGGCCTTACTGAACTACAGCCTCACATCTTCACTCCTCTACGCTACGGCTGCCTTTACACTCAGTGCTGCCTGATGTTTTTATTTTAAATATCTGCTTTCTCACGGTGTTTTTTGATTTCGTTGACATTTGATTGTTCTTTTATGAGAGGATTGATGCGGTCTTAGCAACAGGGCATATTTTTTTTGGACTACGTATGTTAAAACCCTCCAGTGTTTATAGTGAAATGACTAATGAACTGAATCTTTAAAACTGATCTAACTCCGTAACTAGTGAGTTTTCGGGTGGTTTTGTGTCATTCTGCAAAGCTGTATCCACACACTTCAGCAGCCAGCACTCTTGTGGGAGAACAAACCAGCAAAAAGGGGAGAAAGGAACTGTGCTTTTGTTACATTAAAAGGACAAAATCTGGATTGGATTTTGCATCGGATGGATTTTCCAGATGGCTTGGCTTTATCCTGAAGACAGCTATAACGTTTTCTCCATCTCTCTTGCTCCATAACCTCAGAGAGTCTCTTGAAGGTTAATTGTGTTTGTGTTGCAGTCTCCACCTCGTCATATGTGGTTTACTTTGTAGGTTTGTGTGTGTGTGTGAGAATGTATTCACTGAAGGTACTGAATGCTAAAGCACTTTTAAAACATTACTAGATTGTGTTTTTGTTATGTAATGCTTCCTGTGGTGCACAGCGCTGTTCACTCCAGCTAAAAACGGCAGCAAAGCTTTGTGGGAACTTTGGAGACAGAAACTGGACTTAGTGTCTGTGTCTACATTAGACGGATCAGTGTAAAACCTGTGTGCTGCACTCTTTCAAATCTTTTTTTAATGTAAATGTTTCCTAGAATGAAATGTACGCTTGTTTGAGGATGTTTTCTTGTGAAATGTCCAGTTTCCCCCAGATGCTGTAATGGATTTAGTATAATGTGCCTAAAACATGTGTCCAGGTCATACTTAACCCCAAAATCAAAAGAAAAGAAGTTTTGTTATAAAGGAAATGCAGCATATTTTTAGGATTATTTCATTTTTAAACAAAGTTTTTATATATTTTTGTTTTTGCATTGTGATGACATTTTAATGGTAATTAAATATATTTACACAACATGGTAATATTTGTTGTACTACCTTTGTTTAAAAAAAAAACTTATGTGATTATTATTTGATTATTCCCACTACTATAGGTCATGCATTAGATGAACAATATATTAAACGTTTCTGAATCTTGGTTAGTTGTCAAGTTGTATAATTTACTAAATTTATACTAATACTAGAATATACTAAATACTAAATTGTATAATTGACTATTTCTAAATTAGTTGATGCATTATGAATTACCAGTAAATAACAATATGATCATAAATGCTCAAATTGAACCTTATTGGAAAGTGTTGGGAAAAATCTCATGAGAAATATGTTTGAGAATACCGAGCAGCAAACTTAGAAGCAAAACATCCAAACATTAGAGTAATTATTTATCACAATTCAGAAAAACTTGATGGCCAAAAAAAAAATGTTCTTCTGATTTTGGGGTGAAATATGACCTGTAGATGTTTCATGAACACTAAACAAACAAGCTACATTCAAATGTCACTATATTTTATCCTCACTAAATGTAGCATTAGAATGACAGTGTTCCACAGCCTGTGTGCATACAGTATACCTGCCTGTAGGTGACATGAGCACGTATAGATGCTAATGACTCAGTGTTATAAAGGTATTAGACATGCCTTTTTCAGAAGGCCTTTAGCGAGGCTCTGAACTATCTCTTAGTCTGCTTTGCGAGACGGTGAGATTGTTCAATCCTCATTACTAGTAGTTTTAAATCAAATTATATTGTGCCTCATTTGCTCCTTAGAAAGCCAAAATATGTCAAAACAAACCAATCCACACAGACTCGCACTTGTCACGATTAATGCAAGCAAGTGGCAAACATGTGCAATGATGTCAGTGTTGTTTCTATTTCTGGTCAGCAGATTTCTATTTCATGCTTGTCCAGACTGTAAAAAGGTTCAAAATTTATCATACACAGTATGCTGATGATGTCCGTTTATAGTTAAAGCTGTGCTAAAGAACTGTCTGTTTGCTGTTTAAATGTATACCTTCCAATAGTATTAGATTAGCTTTGTTTTGTCTTTTATTAAAAAATATCATTTAAAAACCATTTAATTTAAAAGTTCTGCTCCAGTTATGGGGGATTACTCAATTTGTATTTGTAAGAACAACTGTCGAAAAAATACTACCACTGTAATTCCTTACTGGAGTTTAATAAAACTACACACACTAAGATTTGTTTTGGTCCCTGCTTGTCATTTTTATGCTGGTTTAGTGAATATTAAATGGATATTCGATATTTGCACTTAGTCACCAAACATTGATTCTGTAAGTCTTTATCTCTGCTAATGTTTTCTCTGAATCACAACATGATATAGAATACCAAAAGTTTTTGAATGTGATATTGTAAAATTTGAATCTGAATATGTTATTTATAATTTGGTAACACTTTATAATAACTGCACACTATGAATCATTAGTTAAACATTAGTAAATAGTCAATTCATCCTTTATAAAGCATTGTTCCAACATTAATAGGCATTAATGTAAGCAGTTTATAAATACAGCTATAAATGTTTTGTTCTTGAGCATATATATATAATGTTTAATAATTGTATTTTCATACTTTATTAATGCTAAATTATTTACAAACCAGTTATTTAGGAGTTGTCAGTGGTTCATAAGATCAGTAACACTTTAGAAGGAAACACTTATTCACTATTAACTACCACTTTTCCTTCAATAAATTCCTAATACCAACTATTTAAATATACATTTATAAATCTTATTATTTAGACACAAGATAATAGTTGCTCAGTGTGTTAATAAATGCTTTATTAACACATATTCCTGCTGTAATTCATGATTAAGTCAGGTAGTTATAAAACATTTAGTAGTTGCCAGCCATCGAGTTTTGAGAGCTCATTTAAAGTGAGGACTATTCGTACCTTGTTAAGCATTTACACAGGAGATTTAAAGGCTCATTTATCTCCCAAACAAAAACGTTAAACAAACACAACACAGAGGGATACAGAACACAGAAATATTTTTTCAAGATGCAATAAATTCAACTGTACACTTGATAAAAAATGAAAAACAAATCTCTGCAATTTCATATAAAAAAAAAATTAAAATTAAAATTCAAGTACACAGTTTTTGTCACGACAAATGAGGAGGAAGCAAAGATGCAAGTGAGAATGAATGTTTATTTGGTCAGAGGACACAAACAGAGCAAAGTCTCTCGGGTGGGCTGGTGACGCAGGGACTAGATGGACAGCGTGCTGGTGACGAGTGGTGATGGTGAATCCAGTGCAGGTGAACATCCAGACGAGACGAAAACCACGAAGACTCCAGACAGACGAGGACCAGGAACACTGTAGCAGACGGCACACGATAAACAACACGGAGGACATCAACCAACGATCTGACAAGGAGAGGAAAGTGCAGTGAGACTTTATAGGTGAGTAGATTGGCAGCAGCTGGTGCGGGAATTGAGATCAGCTGGCGCGCTGATGACTGGAGTGAGCGGTCACGCCCACTCACACGGAACAATACACGAGACATGAAGAAACCAGTGAATTCATGAACCGTGACAGTACCCTCCCTCCTAGGAACACCTCCTGGTGTTCCCAGACTCCCTTACCTGTCGATTGTAATCATCAATAAGGGAGTGATCCAGAATGTCTCTAGCAGGCACCCAACTTCTCTCCTCCGGACCGTAACCTTCCCAGTCCACCAAGTACTGAAATCCGCGTCCCCTCCGCCTTGAGTCCAGAATACGATTAACCGAATAAGCGGGTTCCCCTTCTACGAGTCGCGGCGGTGGGGGAACCGGGGCTGGCGGATTAATACGGGCATAAAAGACGGGTTTGATTTTGGATACATGGAACACGGGATGAATTCTCCTGTACACTGGAGGAAGATTGAGGCGGACTGCCACCGGGCTAATGATCTTGGTGACAGAGAACGGGCCAATGAATTTAGGAGCAAGCTTATTCGACACGGAGCGGAGAGGAATGTTCTTGGTAGAAAGCCACACTTTGGAACCGACGACGTATACGGGGGGTCTAGACCGGTGGCGATCAGCCTTGGCCTTGGTGCGCGCTCCCACTTGGAGTAGAGTCTCGCGGGCTCTAGTCCAAGTGCGATGACACCTCTGGACAAATTCGTGAGCGGAGGGGACCGCGACTTCGGATTCCAGACTAGGAAAAATTGGTGGCTGGTAACCTATACTACATTCAAACGGAGATAGGCCCGTGGATGACACTGGTAACGAATTGTGGGCGTACTCCACCATTGACAGTTGTTGGCTCCATGAGGAAGGATTCTTGGAGACCAGACATCGCAACGTTCTCTCCAAATCCTGGTTGGCTCTCTCAGTTTGACCATTGCTCTGGGGATGAAACCCTGAGGACAGACTAACAGTAGCACCCAGCAATTTACAAAACTCTTGCCAAAATTTGGACACAAATTGGGGTCCTCTGTCGGAAACCACGTCCGTCGGGAGGCCATGTAACCGAAAGACGTGGTTAACGACTGTTAACGCTGTCTCCTTGGCTGAGGGTAATTTGGGCAAGGGAATAAAGTGGGCCGCTTTCGAGAACCGGTCCACCACGGTCAAAACTACCGTGTTACCCTGAGAGGGTGGGAGGGCGGTGACAAAATCTAGAGCGATATGGGACCAGGGTCTCGAAGGGACCGGCAGCGGTTGAAGGAGCCCATCTGGGGGTCTATTGGAAGTCTTACCAGTGGCACAAACTGAGCAAGCCAAAACAAAACTGTGAACATCGCGAGCCATGAGTGGCCACCAAAATCGTTACTTGACTAAAGATGTAGTGCGACGGACTCCTGGATGACAAGCCACACTGGAACAATGACCCCACTGAATGACGTCGGACCGTAATCCCTCTGGCACAAATAACCGGTTCGGTGGGCAGCGGACCGGAGGCGTTACCCCTTGTAAGGCTGTCTTGACCTTCGATTCGACCTCCCATGTGAGTGTGGAGACAATTAGGGTCTCCGGAAAAATGCACTCGGGAGTAGACGGGCGATCGGAACGGTCAAAAATACGTGATAAAGAATCGGGTTTGATGTTCTTGGAACCCGGGCGATACGATAGAGTAAAGTCAAAACGTCCGAAAAAAAGGGCCCACCGAGCCTGCCTGGAGTTCAATCTCTTAGCAGTTCTAATGTATTCCAAATTCTTATGATCGGTCCATACGATAAAAGGTACCCCCGACCCTTCTAACCAGTGACGCCATTCTTCCAATGCTAGCTTGACTGCCAACAACTCTCGGTTACCAATGTCATAATTACTTTCGGCAGGGGACAACCGGTGGGACAAAAATGCGCACGGATGCATTCTGTCGTCTGCAGGAGAACGCTGGGATAGCACTGCACCTACCCCCACCTCTGACGCATCGACCTCCACCATGAACTGACGTGATGGATCAGGGGTAACTAGGATGGGGGCTGAAACAAAGCGGCCTTTCAGTTTGGCAAAAGCAACCTCAGCTGCGTTTGACCACCTGAACGTAGTTCTGGGGGAGGTCAAGGCGGTCAGAGGAGAGGCTAGTTGGCTGAAATTGCGAATAAACCGCCGCTAGAAATTGGCGAACCCCAGAAACCTCTGTAGGGCCTTACGGGAATCTGGACTTGGCCAATCCACCACAGCCTTAACCTTCTCAGGATCCATACGCACTCCCTCAGACGACACAATGTACCCTAAGAAAGGAACAGACTGTGCGTGAAAAGCGCATTTCTCCGCCTTGACAAAAAGCCCATTCTCTAACAGCCTCTGAAGCACTCGTCGAACGTGCTGCACGTGCTCCTGGAGAGAAGAAGAAAAAAATCAATATGTCATCCAGGTAAACATATATGAATTGATCGACCATATCTCGCAGCACGTCGTTGACGAGTGCCTGGAAGACTGCCGGGGAGTTGGACAGCCCGAAGGGCATGACCAAGTATTCAAAGTGCCCCCTGGGGGTGTTAAAGGCAGTCTTCCATTCATCCCCCCTCCTAATGCGGACCAAATGATAAGCGTTACGCAAGTCCAGTTTAGTGAAGATTGACGCTCCCTGCAACCTCTCGAAGGCTGAGGACATCAGCGGCAAAGGATACGTATTCTTTACCGTGATGTTGTTCAGCCCCCGGTAGTCAATACAAGGTCGCAGGGACCCCTCCTTCTTCCCCACAAAAAAGAACCCCGCCCCCGCTGGAGAAGAGGAGGGACGGATGAACCCCGCTGCTAGAGAATCAGAAATATATTTCTCCATAGCCTCTCTCTCTGGAACAGAAAGTGAATATAACTTGCCCTTAGGCGGAGACGTACCTGGCAGTAACTCTATAGCACAGTCATAGGGACGATGCGGAGGGAGAGAAGCAGCACGAGACTTACTGAACACCTCCTTCAGGTCGTGATACTCCGTGGGCACGTTTGACCAATCCACTGCCTCCTCCTGAAACGTAGAAACAGAAACAGACGGACAAGCAGACATAAGACAAGACTCATAACATTTACTGCTCCACTCCGATACTGTTCTCTGCTGCCAATCGATTCTGGGGTTGTGCTTGGTGAGCCAGGGGTGACCTAAAACAATGGGTGCGAGGGGGGAGTCCAGAATGTAGAAGGAGATGGTTTCAGAGTGGTTGCCAGATACGATGAGTGTGACGAGTCCGGTGGTAAAGGAGATGATGGGAAGGGCTTGGCCATTGAGGGCGTGAACTGCGATGGTCTGTGTGAGGGGTAGAAGGGGAACTTGAGTCCTATGTGCAAAACCAGAGTCCATGAAATTACCCTCAGCCCCAGAATCCAGCAGTGCGTGACAGTCCTGAGTGTGGGCTGACCATCGTAGTCTTACCGGGAGGAGTGTAGATGTCGATGAGGTCTTCTCAGCGGAGATCCCACCCGACAGTAGCCTCAAACTTACTGCCGGGTCTGCCCCTTTTACCGGGCAGTTATGAGCCGAATGTCCCGCTGCTCCACAGTAAAGGCAAAGGCCCTGGGATCTCCGCCTCTCCTTCTCCTCCCGGGAAAGCCGAGCTCGCCCGACCTGCATGGGCTCGTGATCGTAAATGGAACTGACCGCGTCCCTGCCGCTGGCTCGTAACTCCGGTGTGGCTGCAGGAGCCCGAGCGGATAACAGCCGGCGTTCCACTCGGGTGATGCGGGAATCCACCCGAATAGCCAGCTCGATCAATCCATTGAGAGTAGTGGGTAAATCCAAGGCATAAATCTCTCTCTGGACGCGGTCAGCCAGCCCATGCAGGAACATATCCCACTGCGCCTCCTCGTTCCACTGACACTCTGCCGCCAAAGTCCGAAACTCGATGGAGTAATCTGACACCGATCCTTCTTGCTTGAGATCCGCAAGGATCCGAGCCGCCTCTCTTCCCGCGACCGCACGGTCAAAAACTCTCTTCATCTCGGCGGAGAGTGTCTGGAACGAGGCACAACATGGATCTTGGTTCTCCCACACTGCTGTTCCCCATAGCGCCGCTCTCCCCGTCAGAAGCGTGAGCACAAATGCCACTCTGCTCTGTTCACTGGCAAAGGTCCTGGGCTGCAGAGAGAAGTGCATCGAACAGCGAGTAAGAAATGCTCTGCAAAAGTTCGGCTCACCGTTGTATAGCTCGGGGGTGGGTAGGCGGGGCTCTGACAGGGAGGCGTTCTCTGATGGTACGAGGAGAGTTGGCGGTGTGGGTGGCGCAGTGGGAACTCGCAGATGTTGTAATTGCTGGGTGAGCTCGGACACCTGCGCCACAAGAGCTTGAATAGCCCGACCCGAGTCCTTCATGTTCCTCTCCTGAGTCTCCATCCGAAGAACACTGGCTCTGAAGAAATCCTCCAGAGAGGGAGAGGAACCGCTTGCTGCTTCCATAGCCTGGTCAGATCGTTCTGTCACGACAAATGAGGAGGAAGCAAAGATGCAAGTGAGAATGAATGTTTATTTGGTCAGAGGACACAAACAGAGCAAAGTCTCTCGGGTGGGCTGGTGACGCAGGGACTAGATGGACAGCGTGCTGGTGACGAGTGGTGATGGTGAATCCAGTGCAGGTGAACATCCAGACGAGACGAAAACCACGAAGACTCCAGACAGACGAGGACCAGGAACACTGTAGCAGACGGCACACGATAAACAACACGGAGGACATCAACCAACGATCTGACAAGGAGAGGAAAGTGCAGTGAGACTTTATAGGTGAGTAGATTGGCAGCAGCTGGTGCGGGAATTGAGATCAGCTGGCGCGCTGATGACTGGAGTGAGCGGTCACGCCCACTCACACACACACACACACACACACACACACACACACAAGGAACAACAATACACGAGACATGAAGAAACCAGTGAATTCATGAACCGTGACAATTTTTTTGTTTTTTGCATCTTGAAATAAATATTTCTGAGTTCTAAATCCCTCTGTGTTGTTTATTTTTTCTGTTAGCAAGATAACCGAGCCTGTAAATCTCCTTTGTAATAGATACGCTTATAAATGAAGAACAAGGCATTTAGCTGTATTTATAAACTGCTTCCTAATGACTATTTATGTTGGGACATAGCTTTATAAAGGATGAACTGACTATTTACTAATGCTTACCTAATGATTCATAGCGTGGAGTTATTATAAAGTGTTATCTATAATTGAGCAGTGTTTTTTACATCTCTCTCTCTATATATAGTGATAACATAAATTAAAGATAAATGTTATCTTGATATGAGAGTAGATTTATGAAGAGTAAATAGGTTTATTATTGTTTTTTTTTTTTTTGCATTTTAATAAAGTCTAATGATAAAATATAAGTGATTTAATATTGTTTATATTTACATGTTTTATTTTATTTATTTTAAATATATAAATGTTACATTATTAACATCCGAGTGTAAAAGTTAAATATAAATCTTTTAAATCTAAATAATTGAATATATAATATTTAATTTAATTTTAGTTTTAATAAATCACTTAAAAAAGATATATAAGATATATAATTGATATATAAGAATTTATAAAGTGTAAAAAGGTTTATTTTTATTATCTTACAGTTGTTTTTAAATAAGTCCTTACAATAATACAATATTGTATAAATAGCTTATTTTAATATGGTTTCTATTTTTAATTTACTTTAAATATTATATTGTAAAAATAATTGATAATTGATAAATAATTGATAAAGTAAACTTTTTTTGTTGTGAAAGTTTTTTTTTTTTAATGCAGCATTTTTGTTGTCTAATTTCCTGGGGGTGACGCCAGGTAAATTGGTGCACTTTTTCCACTGAGATGACTGGCACCAAAATGTCCCAATTAACCTGAATACATATTTAACAAATAACATATTTAACTAGATAGATATTAACTTATATGTAAACAAATGAATACTTAAATAGATATGTAGGCCGACACATACAGCATACTGGTTGACTTTTTAATAACAATAAAACATTCAAAAATCAAGCACTGCATTAAAAGCAATACAGTGTTCACACAAGTGTTCACAAATTATATAAACTGAAACATATTATATAACATTCAATCAGAAAGCGGTTCTGGTTCTGTTTTTTTTTTTTTTTTTGGCAAAATTTGTAGAGACATACAAGAACAGGGAAACGAGACATGCATATATTTCTACAAAAAACAATCATAAAAACTGGGACAGAAAAACTTTAGAGTTTAGTGTTAGTGATCCGCTCCTGTGACGTCATCACGCTTGCACCGGAGCAGGAAGTGCCGGCGGTCGGTGGGACTCTAAACAACCTTCTGTTTTTGCTGCGCACTTTCACGCTTTCCCGAACAAACATGTAACGGTACATCCTCCAGCCGAAGCAGAATCCACCGAATCATACCCGAGCTCAAACCCATGACGGCCGGGACACTAGCGGCGGCGTTGAGACTCGTTTACCCGAGGAGAGATGAAGGAGGTGCGGGGCTGCGGCATGCGGAGCGCCGTCGGGTTCCTCTCCCGCAGGACGATCGGGGGACAACCGCAGCTGAAGGAGGACTTCCAGCGGCGCAGAATGGCCGGCTGCTCCAGCCTCTATAAGAAGGACATGCTCGGACACTTCGGCTGCGTCAACGCCATCGAGTTCTCCAACAATGGAGGCCAGTGGCTGGTGTCCGGTAAGATCCTCCGGTTCTGCACGCTGATCTTACTAATGTGGTTCAGCGAGAGAAAGACAGACAAGAGTAGAGAAGAGACATGCAGAATAAAACATGCATTGACAGGATTGCTTTGACATCTTCAATTTGTCAGATTGTGCATGCATCTTTTATTTTTCTGGCCATTGCCAAAAAAACAGTCTTTCTGTCAGTATTATATAAAAATGTTAAGGGTGCACTAAAAGTTTTTACACAAAGAAACGCAATGACCAGGGTAATGTCATTTAAAATGATTGATATTAGATTACATAATGCGCATCCACATGAGATGAAGATAAGTCTTCTAGAAAAAGCTTTTATTTTTTTTATTTATTTTTGTAATTTTGCATGAAGGGGGTCGCCCCTTTATGGGCGTAACCATGTTGACATCACGTGACCAGCCTTATCCAAAACACTAAAGTTACTGATAGTTTACTAAGTGACTACTATTATAATAAACCATAAAATATCTACCATCCCATAGTTAATAGATAAATGGCAAGACATTAAACACTAACTGCAAACACAGTCATAGTCGCCACACTGGAAAAAAAATGCCTGTCCAAGATACAGTCGCTGCAACTTGTTAGAACTGCATCCAAAAATGTAAATCAACTTGTTCACAAACTTCATCCATCCAGGCTGAAGTCAGTATGAAGTCTTTATCACCAGTAGCCTACTATTAGTTCAAATGAGAGCCAGATAAACCTAAACGAAACTAAGTGAATGCACATTTATGGGTGGTTCAGACTGTAGAAGGGCCTCACTAGTTTTAGTCGGACTCTTTTTCTTGCTGACTCATTAATTGTTTGCAGCTGTAACTGTATTCTTTCCTGCTTAAGTCCTTTGTATGTTTTTGCACTTGCATATTTGCAGTCTTTACATTAGGCATGTACGGTGTGGTGAATGCGGAGAGTTCCCGTCCTCCTGACATGGAAACCAGGAAACATCAGACTATTTTAAAACTGTGGTTTCAAGGCCTGGAACAGTTTTCTAGCAATGCTTGACTTTAAAGTATTTTATCAGCTAGAAAGTACCTCTAATTGCATTCTGTTTAAGATATTTTTAAACTCCAGTAATGACTAGAAACGTCATGTAAACCATGGGTCAAAACACTGAGAGAAGATTTTTTCTTTACACAGGTTTTGTACAGAAATGTAGATGAACTTTCCCTTAGTTTCACTGTTAAACTAATTGCAAAACCCTGAAATGTCAGTTTCATTTTGAACAACAGATGACACTAAAATAGGAGTAGGATGCTGTTAACATCTTTAATGGTTTGCATGGCAATGAATACTCTAGTGGAAATCCACCTATTTAAATAAAACATGTCAATCTGTATAGTCTAACAATAACAGACTAGGCCTACTGTTCATAAGTTTGGGGTTGGAACGAATTGTTTAATGTTTTTGAAAGAAGCCTCTTATGCCCACCAAGTCTGTATTCATTTAACAAAACATTAATATTGTGAAATATTACAATTTAAAATAACTTTTTTTCTAATTTATCTTTTTTTTTTTTTAAATGTACATAATAACATAATAATAATCCATCAGACATCATTGTAATATACTGATATTTTTCTTATGAATAACAATGTTGAAAAGTTGTGTTGCTTAATATTTTAGTGTAAACCGTGATACTTTATTTCAGGATGGATTGATGAATAGAAAGCTTAAAAGAATAGCATTTATTTGAAATAGAAATCTTTTGTAACTGTCTGTTTTTATCAATTTAATGCATCCTTACTAAATAAACAGTATTCATTTCTACAGATTAAAATGGCATCTGGAAACTGTCACTGTTGTAACACAAGCCAGTCACCTGAATCTCTTTTATTAGATACAAATGTGTATTTTCCAGTTGGCTCAGAATTTTATTTACGGACATAATTCATACGTAGATCAGATTTGCCATTCGAGTTTGTCATCACATCATCACAGAGCTTTTTTGCAAGTCTCCAGACTGTGCATTATTTTACAAAAAATAACATAATTAACAGTGAGAGTAAAGATTAAAGTAGCTATAAATTTATTTATAACAATAAAAAGCTAAATTCTTGATGAATACACTGAGCAGAACTTTATCACATTTAGATATTTGCACCAGCTGAGAATAAAGCCCCTTTTGTAGTAAATCAGAGCAGGTATGAGAGCCCTGCATGATGTTTTTGTTATCATAACCATGAATTTCTGAACTTCTGTTGAGAACAAGGCTCCCAAACTCTTCTTTGGTGTCTGCAAAACAGCACGTATAACCTTACTCTCATACTTTCAGGAGAGCGATGCTGAAACATTTCTCTGGTGAATATAATAATATGTCTTTTGTTGTAGGTGGAGATGACCGCAGGGTGCTGCTGTGGCACATGGAGAAAGCAATACACTCACGAGCCAAACCGATCAAGTTGAAGGGGGAGCACCTGTCCAACATCTTCTGCCTGGCATTTGACAGCACTAACAAACGTGTTTTCTCAGGAGGTAAAACAAGCAGCTGCTCGGGTTTGTGATGCTGCAGCTGAAACAGAGGGGAGCTCAAATGTCTAATGTTTCTGTCTGTCGCTGCAGGAAATGATGAGCAGGTGATTCTGCACGACGTAGAACGTGGCGAGACGCTCAATGTCTTTTTGCACGATGATGCTGTGTACGGTCTGTCCGTCAGTCCTGTTAATGATAATGTCTTCGCCAGCTCATCTGATGACGGCCGAGTTCTCATATGGGACACACGAGAACCGCCACATGGAGGTAAATATTCAGTAGTTGAATTTCTTGGTTTTTAATATGGCCCCCTTCTTTAATGACGCATAATCTCTTCAGTGTCACATGATCCTTCAGAAATCATTCTTATATGCTCATTTGGTGCTCAAGAAACATTTCTTATTATTATCAAGATTGTGCTGCCTAATATTTTTTGTGGAAACCATGATACATTTTTTTTGTGTGTGTGTGTTCTAAAACCTCTGTTCCATCTAAATCCTGAACTGTTCTAGATCCAGTGTTACTCTAATTCTGCTGTGTGTTCTAGAACCGTTCTGCTTGGCCAACTACCCCTCAGCGTTCCACAGCGTGATGTTTAACCCCGTAGAACCCCGTCTGCTGGCCACTGCTAACTCTAAAGAGGGGGTGGGACTGTGGGACATCCGCAAACCCCGCAGGTGAGATGGAGATCTGTCTGATAAATGCACACACATTCTGTCACGGTCTATCCATCACATTTCATCACTCTAACTTTTTTCTTTCAGAGTCTAAAATACATTATCAAAAGAAAGTTTGAGAGGTATTGAGAGAGGCTAAACTATTTTTCAGAATAATTATCAGATCTCAGCACTTTCACTTAGTAATTTCATTATAGAACACCATAAATACTGTGCTAATAAATTTATTTTTAAGGTATGAGTTTGAAATTTGAACAATAAGAACTAATATGTAAATCGGGGTGGTTAGTCTGCTACTAATCCGCAGCTGTAAACCACAAACACAGCATTTATCCATTATTTTAATTTCAAATCCAAAATAAAAACATTTAAACAGCCTATAGCCTATTTTCTTACATTAAAAGTAGGCTATCACAAAAATATTAAATTAAAACTTTCCACTGATAGAAACAGTCAGCTCTCATAGCTTTTCTTTTGCATTTAAATCTTTATTAAAAGCAATCCCATGGATCTTAAAGAACTTTGTGCAACTATTGTGCATCTATTATGTTGCCTTGTTTATATAAAAGTGCAATTTTCCTTGTCTTAAACATAGCCAAAAAAGCCACGTGTTGACTGTGAAACACTGGAGACTTCAATTATATCCATTTATTGTGAAATTGCTACATTTCCATGCCAATCCATATAAATTTTTACCAAGGAAAATGCGCTGTCACTTTAATTCAGTGTGTGCAAAGCTACAGGCAGATGAGTTTTTTATCAAGATTGGAGCAAAACTCTGCAGGACTGTAGCTGTCCTGGCTGTTGGCCACCCCTGGTGTAAATAGTTATTTTAAATTGTAGTAATATTTCACATTATTATTATTATTACAGTATTTTTGATTAAACAAATGCATCCTTTGTGAGCATAAGAGACTTATGCTTAAAAAAATCTTATTGACTCCAAACATTTTGTCCTGAATGGGTGGTACTAACGTGTTAACTGTACTTTTTCCTGGTTATTGCACAGCTGCTTATCAAATATGTAAATAAATGGACATTACATATTAATTTGAGTTTTTTATTTTGTGTAAAAAAAGAAACTGCAGAGGGCCATGAGGAATATGAAAGTAACACAGTTAGCTGCCACAGACATTGTTCAAATAAACAATTTAGTGTCGTTATACAAGTATGTCTGGCTGCAATTGACTAATCAGAATCAAGTGTTACAGAGAACTGTGTTTATAAGCAAAAAGGGTTGCTGAACTATGTCCAGTAAAAGCTTGAACGCTTTCTTCGGTCCAAATATGGACTGCAATCTAGCTGACAAGGCCAGCTTTATCATCATAGCTGTCTGCTCTACTGCCTGGGACCAGCAGAGGGCAGCAGAGCTTGTGTAAAGATGTTCAGAGTTTGGTCACTGTAAACATGATCTCCTGAAATAACACAAATCTGAATAATGCTCTTTTATTATAACCTACTTTCCTCTGTGGTTGATGTCTCTTTCTTTGCTGTAGTTCTCTTTTGCGGTACGGAGGGAGTTTGTCTCTTCAGAGTGCCATGAGCGTGCGCTTTAACAGCACGGGGACACAGCTGCTGGCTCTGCGCAGACGTCTGCCTCCTGTCCTGTACGAACTCCACTCTCGTCTGCCCAGCTTCCAGTTTGATAACCAGGGCTACTTCAACTCCTGTACTATGAAGAGTTGCTGCTTTGCTGGAGACCAGGATCAGGTTAGATAAACAGGATACTCAAAACTTACAGTAGCTTACATTTAAAAAGTGCAAAAACAATAAACTTAAAACTACCGTTAAAAAACTTTTTTTATATAAATAAATTACTGTTAATCAAGCAGAGACAAATTAAGTTGCATATCAAATCACCATATTCGGACGATTCCTGAAGGATCATGGATTAATGGCTGCTGAAAATTTAGCTTTGCCATCATGGGAATAAATAACATTTGAAAATATATTAAAATAGAAAACAGTTATTTAAATTGTAATAATATTTGACAGCATTATTGCTCTACTCTATTTTTGATCAAATAAATGCAGACAGGTTAGCATCTCTTTCAAATTTCACTTTAAATAACCTTGTTACCAAACTTTGAACTCTGCAAACAAATCTCAAATATTTAGTATTGTTGTAGATATTTCACCAATTACCAATTTGTTGATTATAGGGAAGGTGTCCAAGATGGAGCAGAAGTTGTACTCAGCTTGTAAAGTGATCTCAACATGGCAGCCATCAAAATACAACGTTCCATGTAGAATAAATCAGCTTTTATTAGGCTGCTGATTTGACTATGGCTGCTGAGATTATAATCATATTTTAAAAGGTATTATTTATTTAATTTATGTTTAATTCCTAAGTGCATCTGCATAATAATTCTGGTTTAAGGTCATATCCATCAAATGCCGGTCAGACTGGTTTCTTAGGGATTCACATCTTTTATTCAGAAACTGCTAGATGGAGCATAACAGAATTAACTAAATCTCCAAATGACCCATCTCTAATAAACCTAATCTGTCTTTCTCTCTCTCTGGCTGTCTGAACAATGTTGAGTGAACAAATGACTAACTTAACCAGTCCCTTTAATACACCTGGTAATGGGTAAAATGAGAGTGTGTATGTGACAGATCACTGATTGCACAGGAGAGGTTTTGTGTGTGCATGTGTGTACATGTTTGTGGGTTGGTGGACGTGTGTGTGTCAGTAGATGTTGAGTGCGTGTGTGTTTTCAGGTATGTTCTGTGAGGGAATGTTGGGTAATGGCTTGTAGAAGCTTGTTTTATCAGTGTTGAATCTAGCTCAGCAGATGCTCTTCTGTCTGTCTGTGTGCGCTCTGGTCTCTTGGGTTCTGTGTTTGGATTTTTTGTATGTTTGTCCAGCTGTTTCTGCTCTCTCTTTCTGTCTGACTGTCTTACACCTCATTCTACAGAACGGTGGATTCTCCTCCCTAAACTCTCTCACAGCTCAGTGTGTTTGTTCTACTCAAAACTGTTTTCAGAAATTAGATAAATGTGTCTGAAAACCTCCTCTTGGGGAAAAATTATAATTTTTTTCCCATTATAAATAAAGTTAATGTTCTATGTTATTTATACACTACCATTTAAACGTTTGGGGTCGGTAAGATTTTTTTGAGCGAAGACTTAGATGCTTACCAAGGCTGCAATACTGTAATATTGTGAAATATTATTACAGTTTAAAATAACTGTTTTCTATTTGAATATATTTTAAAATGTAATTTAGTCCTGTGATGGCGAAGCTGAATTTTCAGCATCATTACTCCAGTCTTCAGTGTCACATGATCTTAAAGATGGCATTCTAAGATTGTGATTTGGTGCTTAAGAAACATTAATTATTATGATCAATGTTGAAAACAGTTGGGATACTTAATATTTTTGTGCAAATCATGATTGTGGAAACTTTTTTTCAGGATTATTTTATTGTTTTAACAGATGTCCTTATTTATTTTACAATGTAAAACTCTTTACTGTCACTTCTGATCAATTTAATGCGTCCTTACGGAATAAAAGTATTCATCATTTCTTTAAAAACAAAAATCACTTTTGTGGAAACTGTGATAAATTTTTCCAGGATTCTTTGGTGAATAGAAAGTTTAAAGAACCGTTATTTAGAACAACACAGCATTTAGTTTAAATAGAAATCTTTTGTAAAGATTATAAATGCATTTACTGTCACTTTTAATCAATTTAATCCTAAGTAATTCTTTTTTTTTTTTTTTTTTTTTTTAATCTCTGAATGTTTGACTGGTAGTATATGTTATTTTTTTATATATATAGTTCTTGAAAATTCTCTTTGCAGACCGTGTCATATTTCTTGTCTCTCACATAATTGGTTAGTGTGTGTAATAATAATATATTTCTATGTCTTTTCAGTACATCTTGTCTGGCTCAGATGATTTTAACCTTTACATGTGGAGAATCCCCAGTGACCCTGAAGCAGGTAAACACAGTCACTCATGCACAGGCTAACCGTGTCTAATGTTGTTATTATTTATGGACTCATTCTCTCTCTGTCTTGACAGGAGGTCCGGGTCGAGTGGTGAACGGGGCTTTTATGGTTCTGAAAGGTCATCGGTCCATCGTGAATCAGGTCCGCTTTAACCCTCACTCGTACATGATCTGCTCCTCGGGGGTGGAGAAGGTCATTAAGGTTAGTTGTTACTCTTATACAAACATTATAATAAACATATTGAGCATCAGAACAAACTAAACAGAAGAGATAAAACAATTTAGTAATTCTAGGAGTAAATTCTGTCATCATTTACTCATCATTATGTTGTTCGAAACCTTTATGACTGTCTGTCTTTAATGGGTCACAAAAAGAGATGATTACTCTGCTTTTTTTCATACTACTGTAAAAGTGAATGGGGATGGGTGGTTGGATTTAAATGAAAAACATTATAAAAGTAATCCATATGGATTGTGTATTATTTTCCACGTTATCTGACAGTTTATGTTGGTGTTTATTGAAACATTTCCCATTCACTGTAGCTCTCCCGTCTCATTTTTGGCACCGCTGGTTCTCACATATGTGACCCTGGACCACAAAACCAGTCTTAAGTCGCTGGGGTATATTTGTAGAAATAGTCAAAAATACATTCTTGTATTGGTCAAAATTATCCATATTTCTTTTATGCCAAAAATCATTAGGATATTAAGTAAAGATCATATTCCATTAAGATATTTTGTAAATTTCTTACCATAAATATATCAAAACTTCATTTTTGATTAGTAATACACATTGTTAAGAACTTCATTTGGACAACTTTAAAGGCAATTTTCTCAATATTTAGATTTTTGCACCCTCAGATTCCAGATTTTCAAATAGTTGTATCTCGGCCAAATATTGTCGTATGCTAGCAAACCATGCATCAATGGAAAGCTTTATTCAGCTTTCAGACGATGTATAAATCTCAATTTCGAAAAATTGACACTTAAGACTGGTTTTGTGGTCCAGGGTCACGTGCTTTTAAAAAAAGAAAAATAAATTTTAACACATTAAATTCATCAAAAGTGACAGCAAAGACATTTATAATTTTACAAAATAGTTCTACACAAGTATAAATGACATTATTTTCAAATTGTAATAATTTGTCACAATATTAATGTTTTTACTGTATTTTTTTATTAAATAAATGCAGCCTTGGTGAGCATAAGAGACTACCATTGAGAGGTCTTAAATTTCAGTCTGGTCATACACTCCACTAGGCATTTTAACTTATTTTGTGATACTTTTAGGGTGTATTTTTATCATATTTGGAGCTGAACAGCATCTGTTGACATTTAGATTTTGTGGAAGAGAGCAGCGTAAATATTCTACCTTATGGTTTCTTTTTCTGTTATGTGGAAGAAAGTCATACGGGTTTGAAACATGAGGGTGAATAAATGGACGAAATATGATTTCTGAGTAAACTATTTCTGCATGACACGAGCAGACATGCCACACACACACGTAAAAGAAAGGATCCTGTGTGTGTTAGAAAGATCATCGTGTCTGAACTTGTGTATGTCCTACATTTAGTCTTAAATGAATTTCTGCTGTCGCTGGTTCAGCCACACCTAAAACCCTAAAGGCACAGAATCTCGGCATGGTTTTGCCCGTCTCACACTCTACCTGCCTCACTGAGCTTTCACAGTTTATTTATCTATATCATTATGAGCAGAGAGTTCCAGCTTCCTAAAAAATATAACGTAATCAGCGGTTACTTGTTGCGATGTCTTTATGACCACAAGGTCTCCATTTTTCGATGTTGTTATGCAGCTGTCATGTTCTACGTGAGTTTGTTTCTTCAGTCTTATGTGCTATCGTGAGACTTTATCTTTTACTGGTGTTTCTTGTGAAATCTTGTTTGGCAGGCAGTAGATGTTGAGTAATGCTAGAGCACTGTGGGCCTGTTCTTGCTCTCTAAACTCAATAGTCAAGTTTGTCAGAGACCAGCATGGCATGTTTTTTTGTAACACACAAACCAGACACATATATAGTGGTTACAGTGATTTATACATATTCAGTTCTGTAATAATTCTTGAACATTTCTGGGGTGTTAAGGCCTGTTTCACATTCACGTATGAGCAGTGAGTAATAAAAACCACAAAAGCTGACTCTCACATTGTGCTTTCACACTGACGGCATGTCAACTGCGCTTGGAGTCTATAAATATTTTTAATGTTTTTGAAATAGTCTCTAATGCTGACCAAGACTATATTTATTTAATCAGAAATACAGCAAAAACAGTAATATTGTGAATTTTATTGCTAGTTAAAATTCAAAATAACTTTTTTTTTATTTTAATGTATTTTAAAATGGAATTTATTCCAAAGCTGAATATTCAGCAGCCATTACTCATTACATTATCGTTCTAATATGCTCAAGAAACATTTCTTAATATTATCAATGTTTAAATTCACAATTCTTTGATGAATAGAACATTATAATATGATATATAAAATCTAATATTGTAGATACAGCCTTGATGAGCAGAAGAAACTTCTTTAAAAAACATTAAAAATCATACTGATCCCAAACTTTTGAGGGGAAGTGTATATATATATATATATATATATATATATATATATATATATATATATATATATATATATATATATATATATATACATATACAGTATATGTGTGTGTGTGTGTATATATATGTACACACACACACACACACAAACTAGTGTATATATTTAGAAAGAAGGTCACTTGTCGTAAAAATGCTAAATAAATGCATGTGCCATGTAAAATGGGCCTAATTCACTCCCTTTGTCTCTGTAGGTATGGAGTCCGTATCAGCAGCCAGATAGTGTTGGTGATCTGGAAGGCCTGGTGGAGGACAAGTCTCGCTCTCTCTACACTCATGAGGAATACATAAGCCTGGTCCTCAACAGCGGAAGTGGCCTGTCACATGATTACGTCAGCCAATCGGTGCAGGAAGACCCCCGGATGATGGCTTTCTTCGACTCGCTGGTTCGGCGTGAGATTGAGGGGTGGAGCTCGGACTCGGACAGCGATTTGAGCGAGGGCGCCATTCTACAGCTGCACGCGAGAGCTCGTCAGTCCACACGCTCCACGCGATCCACGCCACGATCTCCTGCTAACGTATCCGCCGCACATCAAAGCGACTCTGACCACTCCTCTTCATCCTCATTGGCCGGACCGGACGCGTCTGGGAGTGAGCGGACCGATCAAGAAAGGAGCGTGTCGCAGAGTCGTACAAGGCCACATGCGTCTGCGTTTCTGCTAGACCTTGTGAACGAGGACTCAGATTCCAGCGGGTTCTGGTTGGACCCGATGCCCCGTCCCAGATCTCCAAGTCCACGTGAGAACTCGAGCCTTTCTAGCCACGCCTCCTCAGCAGGCGTGGCCTCCAGTTCTAGCTCATCCCCCAGCTCGTCTTCTAGCTCCTCCTCCAGCACAGACGGCGTCGACGAGGAGCTGCGCAGGAGCAGGATGCGACAGCGCAATGCAGCCAGATGGAGGCGTCACATAGGCCTTTCAGGAAGAGACTCCGCCCACAATCTTCACAGCGCAACAGATGCCTCCAACTATCCCAGCATTTCCATCCATGATCCGTCATCACCCTCTTCGTCCTCAGGCGACGAAGGTCGACCTTTCAGGAATCGTGGAAAAGAAAAACCAAGCAGACGCAGCTCAAGTCCCACGCACTTATCTGACAGACAAACGCAGTCCAGATGTAGGCGCCGCTTCACTTCCTCTTTCTCAGGTGGTGATGCTCCTGTGGAGAGGGTGAAATCTCGAGCGGGCTTTCTCGCAGAGTCTGGGGAGGAACCAGAGCGAGGGAGAACTAGCGGGGAAGAGTTAAGTGCTGTGGATGAAATAAACGTGACACTCAGCAGTCGCACCACAGCGGCTGGGGTTAACGGACGTCCACATGCAGATGAGAACCGCACAGACTCTATTCACCCAGAATGCTCTGGGGCAGAACTCAGTAAGAACTCTGCCGACTCCAGGACCCAGGGGGAGCCCTCTGGAAGGGAGATCTCCAGTGTCGCTGGGAAACGGACTTGTTCGGACTCAGGAGGCGAGGAGGATTCTCCATCGGAGAAGAGGGCAAAAAAGTGGTGATGTCACAGAACAACTCACTGACTCTGAGTCAAACTTATTTTGAGTTGTTTATCTTTGGACGCTTTTAGTTTATTATTTTTGAACCAACTTCCCTTTTTCTCTTTACCTGATGTCATGCATTCTGGGGTCAAACCGCAGTGATGACACTAAAAAAAAAAAAAAAAAAGATATTAGTGATATTAATATGTTATTGGAAGAAAAAAATAACTGCAGTGCTTTTGGTTTTGTAATATTTTAGTTCCATTGAACCTGTAACATTTATGTTGGGGGTTTCGGTTTTGTTTTTGAGCTGTGAGAAGAAAAGGGATTTGAGAACATTTCTACAAGGATGTCTGTTCTGAGTCTGTATCAGTGGAACTGGGGTGGGGTGGGGGTGAAAAACAGTGTTTCCATGGTAACCTCATTGAGCAGTAGCTCAATGAGAGTTGTGCATTAAAGTTCTGTTCCAGTGTTTCCATAGAAACCCTCTTGTTATGTCTCTTCTTCCTCATCATCTGCCATTCTAATCATAGATATGTATAGGTAGATGTCCTATTAGCATCTGTTTCTATGGGTCACTATACGTAAGCAGTATGTAAGTTGCCTGTCTGCAACTCTAGTTATACTTCTATATGAATATCTATATCTGTAGTAGACTTCAGAAGGTGATTTTGCTAAAATAACCCAATACAACAAGATGGAAGCCGTTAGCTAACAACATTTAACATGTACTACAGTTTAAAAAACTTTAATATTGCATTAATACACATTAAAAACAAAAACCAACACATTCTTACCTGCTAAAGTTTATCTTATTTCTTAATGAATTTAAATTTCAGGGGTTTTTACAGCCAGACGCTGCACAGTGTTGTGCTTTTTTTTTATTGTGAGTGACTACACATAAGCCCCTTTCACACCGTAATACCAGTAAATTGCCGTAAAATTAGCGTGACAACTTTACCTGTAAATACAATCAATCTTTACATATCTATGAATCTAATCATCATCAAACAGGAAGTAGACCGCTGTAATTTCTGGGTGAGTGTTCCGATGTGAGAATCGTCACCATGGTGATGCATCAGTATCTGCTCGCCATCTGTCTAATGGAGTGCTTAAAGGGCCAAGTGAAAGATTAATGAGAGCGTATATGATAATGTTGTATCATTATTATGTATCATCATATTTAACATCAATATTAAAGTGAGATTTAAAAAATTGCAGGGAGAGTTTATACTCAAAGGACACCAAATTTACCCATAAGTCACTGCTCACTACCTCAGTACTGCACAAAGTTTGGCATCTGGTTTGACTAAACAAACTCAGCAATTTTTGCATTCTGCTTAATTAACCACAGATGTAGTTATTGTGTACTGTATTTAAAATATGTGACTTTGCTAACCAGTAAGAAAAAGTGTGCATATTGTAAGCTAACTAAATATTTTTTCATTTTCATACAGCCCTCAATAGGGATGATTAATATTAGTGATTTATATTAATATTAATATTTATATAAATTCTTATCCTATCTACACTCTTAAAAATAAAGGTGCTTAAAAGGTTCCTCACAGTGATGCCATAGATCAAGGGTGGCGAACGTTGGTCCTGGAGAGCCGCAGCCCTGCAGAGTAACTCTTCAGACCTTGATTAGCTTAATCAGGTGTGTTTGATTTGGGTTGAAGCAAAACTGTGCAGTTCTGCAGCTCTCCAGGACCAACGTTCCCCACCCCTGCCATAGAAGAACCATTCAGTCAAAGGTTCTTTAAAGAGCCATCTCTTTCTTACCTTTTTATAATCTGAAGAACCTTCTTTCGCCACAAAGATCCTTTTGTGAAACAGAAAGGTTCTTCAGATGTTAAAGGTTCTTCATGGATTCATTTAGACAAAAAGGTTCTTCTACGATATTGTGAAGCACCTTTATTTTTAAGAATCTATCTATCATCTATCTATCTTAATTTTGTTCTTTAAATAAATCAATTTATCAATTAATTGATAAAAAATGACAGAGTTTTTTTGGTTACATGGTTAAATGCTGTTCTTTTGAACTTTCAATTCATAGATAAATCCTTAAAAATGTTTCCACAGGATATTAAGCAGCACAACTGTAATCACCGATTATTACTGTTTTAATAAGAACGATTTCTGAAGGATCATACGACACTGAAAACTGGAGTAATGACATCATCACAGGAATAATTGCTATAATTTTAAAATATAGAAAACATTTGTTTTGATTTCTAAAAACATTTCATAATATTAATGATTTTACTGTATTTTTAATTAAATAAATGCATCCTTTGTGTGTGTGTTTGTGTGTGTGTGTTGAAATCTTACAGACATCCCCTGATTGTTTTGCAAAGAGCAGTGAACCCCTTGTGGGAGTCCTGTAATTCAAAATGCAGTTATTGAGTTTGACACAAAACAACTGCAGAAAAGTTCCTGCGGCTGATGCTGAACAGATTCAACTGATGCCATTCAGAGAATTCACAGAATCACTGTAGTTGTTGTTTAATGAAAGCCTGCGGATGAGGAACAGGTCTCCCTTTAGGAAATGAACTACAGCTTTTCCACTCCCCACACGTACACACAGGCGGACATGCTCTTGCCTCGATGAACAGTTCAGGGCAGCCATAAATGGAATCGTCTCTCTGTTGTTGAACTCGATAAGGAAACTCCACCCAACGGTAAGCGCTGTACTGGAATTGCTGATTGACAGTTATTTGGCTGATGTCATTCATGAGTACAGTTACGAAGACGCACCCTTTCATTTCTCATGTAGAAGTGTGATTTGTCCTCACATGACCCCTCCTTTAAAGTGAATCATCTCTAGAATTGTGTCCTGTCCCTCTAAATCCACAACACAGGCCAGTTTTACTCACCTGTGAAATCAAGGGTTCATGCATACAACACTTTTGCTTGCTATATTTCTCATGACCAGAACCAGGTTAAAATATGGGGGCAAATGCCCTCCATTTTTTTCTTCCATAAATATCATAGTTACATTAGTCTAGTATTAGTACCTTTTTTCTGCTTATGTGGCATATATGCCATTTATTAAGTAGGTTGCATTGTTTAAAAAATTATTATCAATTATTATTATTATCGATTTAATTTATAGGTAATTTATAAAGAGATACTAAAGTGAAAATCCTGTGTGTGGGAGGGCTGAGGCGACAGAAGGATGATGATGTTTTTGCTCAGCTGTCAGCACCCGATTGTGTTTTAGTTTATCTATCCTGTACCATTGTTAATCTTCTCAGTCTGTCTGAATCAGCTGTAACACACTCTGTTATCAACAGGAAATGAATGATCTGTACCCTCATGCATGCCTTCTTAAAGTCCTTGTAATCATGAGGGTGTTGGTTTTACTTTTATATCAAATAGGCTATTCAAAACTCAGATAATATTTCACAGGGTTTGCCTTCATCCGGACAGCCAGCATCTTATCAGGAACATTGTGACAACAGCTCTGGATACTGTTGAGTTTCACACTCAAGGGGGTTGGGGGTGGTAGTGCCAGTTTGTGCCGGATTATAGCCGGAATGCTTTCAAACTGCTCCAGAGATCATCCGTATGAACAGCGTCACCCTTCATAACATGGTCTACCTGTAGTGCTTCATTAATGTTTCACATCAGGAGACAATAAGAATAAGTTGTATGCTTGCATGAAAATAGAGATGTAGAAAATTGAAAGTTTGACTTTCTAATTGTGTGTGAGAGAGTAAGGGAGTGTCTGTGTGATCCATGTTGGAGCATTCTGTTGTGAAATATCTCGCTGTGTGTGTGTGTGTGTGTGTCTGGTGGACCACCAGGAATGCCAATGACAACGGACTATCCATTGAAATATTGTAACGGGCCCTTTGAGTTTAGGAGGTGGCCCAGTGTAGTGGATTACACAGAGTTTGTTTTTTGGTCATTTAACAGACATATTTTCTCTCTCTAGCTGTGAAAAGTGTGACTGTATTTAGTAAAATGATTCAATGACCTTTGGCTCCTGCCTGTCTACACTCACTATATGCAGTTTTGTTGATGCTGCTGTTGATAATGTCAGCGGTTATGTAGATGTTTAGATGGCATATGAATCATTTGAATAATTTCTGAGTAGATAAATAGCTGAATGTTGAGCTTGGCACAAATACAAAAGATCCAGTGTAAACATTTATCTGACTAATTCCAAAGTCAATTTTTATGATCTTTAAAACAGATTCACTAGATCTTTTGAGTACCAAGGACTGCAAAAAGACTATATTTTAAAAATGCCATTTAATGCTAAATGAACACTTTCCCTGCATCCCAGTGTGCATACTATCCACCCTATCTGCCCTAAACAGTATCGAAAATTACTAATGTCACATAAAATTTAGGATGGATAGTATGCACATTGGGATGCAGGCCTTGACTTTTGAACCATTTACCATCTTTATGTGTGTGGCATGTTTTTAAGCCTTTATTTTTGTGTGAAGGTGCTAGTCAGCTTTTACAATTATTATTAGCATTTAAAATAACTGCATTCTATTTGAATATATTGTAAAATGTTGTTTATTTCTGTGATGTGAAAGATTAATTTTCAGCAGCCATTACTCCAGTCTTCATTGTCATGTGATCCTTCGGAAATCATTCTCATATATAGGCCTATATGACATTTAATTTATATATTAAAACATTGAGTGATATTGTTGTGAAACACTGCTTGGTTAATACTCCAAAAGAAATCAGATTGTTTTTCCATCAATGATCTGCTCCTTAAATTGCTTCAGGAGAAAGTGTTTCCTGTTTACATACTCCTAGGTCAAAAGTTCCCCAGTTTGGTGATCTGAATTCAGCAAAGTGACTAAGCAGCTACACTGGTGCTGTTTTAAATCGTCTGAGAACGTTTAAGATCTAATACAGACAGACATGCTGAATAGCTTTACAGTAGTTTCCTGAGTGAATTTCTGTTTATTCATATGCCGAACGGAAAAAAAAACTTAAAAGTGTGTGAGCGAAATATAATAGAGGCGAACACATGAATAAGTTCGTCATAAGTTGAACAAAGGTTTTATTTAAGTTGGCGAGAGTTTTACTGCTTTGATTGAGAGGCAGCGTTGAGAATAAGATCTCACTGTCTGTGCGCCTAACCCCGTGACGTCACTTTCCCAAACATTCGACGCTTGGAAGTTTGTCCATATATGGAAGAGCGCTCCAGACTACAGTGAGTGCTTCTGACCTACTCATACTTTTAGGGATAAAATTGCTGAAGAATGTTCCTAGAATTTTGCTAAATCAGATAAAACGTTCTTTTAGGTCCTCAAATAGAGACAAAAAAAAAAAATGAAATAAATAAAACAGACAGATGACTATGTTATGAAATTGAATATTATGAAAATAGTTTTCTTTTGGGTTAAGGTTAGTTTGTAATAGTAAGAACTATCTTTATTTGAAAACAATAAAAAAAATCTATGGTAAAGCGCTATATAAATGATGAAGGTGTGTGTGCCAGACAGTGAGGGACAGCCTCTGTGGTTGTTTAGCCTCTGCAGAGGGGAACTTCTGTTCACCAGGAGGGGGCTTTACCCTACATGGCAGAGGCATTCAGTCCCAAACAACGGCCTTCTTCGGAATGCTGGGAGGATGGAGGCAGGAGGTGGATATGAACTGATGCCATGCACTGAAGATGTGATGTAATGGTGTAAGGACAGGATCAGGGTGCTTTTTTGCAGTACAGTACATACATGTTATTGTATATGTTATTGTTTAATGTACAGCACAGTATATTGTAAAGTATAAAATAAAAGAGTAAAACAAAAATTCACAGCTCAAGATTTATTGTCATAGACACTGAAATTCTTGGACGCTTAAACCTGATAGGATAACATATTTGTAGTATAGACAGACGGATGGCTGAACATATAACAATGTATAATACATAAAAAAATAGAATAACAATAACAAACTATATATATATATATATATAAATTTAGTTGATATACATGTAAAATTTAGTGCAAAAATAGCAGCAGGATGAGAGACAAAACAGTTAGGAGTTCAAGATGTAAATTGCAGTAACCTGAATTAATTTCTATTGCAGAATGATCATGTGAAGTGTCCATATGCATATGTTTTAATGTATGCAATATAACTGAGAAGTGACTTCAGTGAAAGTGCTTTGTAGATTTATGAAAGGAAAAAAGGCAATACAGTAAGATGATCTGGGCTGTACATCACAGAAATGAACTGCTGACCCTAGTTCAGCTGATGCAGAGCATTAAATACTCACAAGACGAACATCTGTTTGCGTCAGAGCACGCAATGGCTGTTCAAACATGCCCTGAATAAACAGAACTAATCACTTCAATCCTGTTCCAGAAATAACCATAAGGATTCAATAAAGGAAATCTCATAATCTTAAACTTCACAGCCTTTCTTCCCCTGGTTAGAGGTGATGAATTTGAGGGATATCCCCTGCCAGTGCAGGCAGACTTCTTTATGGAAGAGGTCTGACCACATATGGCCTTGATCTGAAGCAGCGGCAGCTTCCACTTTCAGTCTTTTATCTATTCACATAATTTATAATGATGTGGAAGTTTCATATGCTTTACCCTGTTGGCAAACTCCAGTTTAGGATGGTAGCTGTGTTTTGGAATAGCTGGTGCAAGCAGGTCATTATTTGGTGATCAATCTACCATGTTCCAAAAACCAGCTTGACCACCACAAACTCGTACGGCAAGCTGGTATATAATCTGTTGCTAGCCCAAGATGATCAACCGGATTAGTTAAAGACCAGTTGGACCAGCAGAAACCACCTTAATATTGATTTTCTAATGGGAGATTTCTTTGAATGTTGTATTCCCCACAACTTTCCTCCACCCTAAGAGAAGAACATGAGCGCTGTTACCTGAGACACGGTGAGATAAAACAACTTAGGGTGTGGTCACCTGGAGGGCAGTGAGAAAACATTAAAGGATTATTTTATAAGACCAAGAATTTAAATACAATTATTTAAAAATCATTAAATAAATTAATACACACATAAATTCATCCTGCAATTAATTGAAGTGGCACAAATATCCCTGAAAGCTTTTCTAATACCTACGTCCATGCAGACAACCTACACCAAATCTATTAAAGGACAGCGATATTAGCCAATCACCACCGAGCTTTATCTAGTGGGCGGGTTTTAAGGGTTTGCGCACCAGCCAATCAGGCGCCCTGCGTCGTACTTCTTTTTATTTTTTTCCGTTACTGTGAAGTTTTTGCTGCCGATGCTCGTGCTGGCGCTTCTGCCTACTGGCCACTCTGGATAGCGGCCGTGAAAAAAACGGACAGAACGAGATAGACAAGGAGACACGGACTTTGGGGAGAGTGAACGGGGCAGGGGAAAACGAGGCAGCGACGTTAGTTTAGTGCCCATCGTTTTAAGTGCGCACGGGAGTGTTTACTGCAGCGCTCTGTGGGAGAGAGAGAGAGAGAGAGAGAGAGAGAGGAACAGCAGTTCAGAATGGATCACCATCAACAACATCATGATGATCACTATGATGGAGGGGAGATCGACTATATGCGGCCAGAAGATGACTGGGACCGGGATCTGCTGCTTGACCCCGCCTGGGAGAAACAACAGCGAAAGGTAACGTTACGCGTTATAATCTCTCCACACCGGTTTAAGGTGCAAAGGGAACTTGCAAAGCAGAAGAAAAAAACATATTGCAATATGGACCTTACGGTTATTCAGTTATGGGCTGCCTGTGAAATTGGCTTTGCTCTGCGACGCATGCATTAATTTGTTTATATTGTCTATATAATATTTGTTTCCCTTAAAACATGCGAGTACAGAAAAACAAAAGCTTATAAATTCTACATATTCCTATAGCACCAGCCTTCATTATAAGAAATTTAAGGAATAATCTGTTGAGGGATTGCGCATTCAGTCTGTCCATTCATTTGAGCGCTGTGACGGCCCGCCCCCAGTCAAACGATCCGGGACCCTGATCACCGGACACCGTGCGCCCACCTATTCTCCTCACCGCCAGCGACAGCAGCCTTTGCTCATATGATCCGCTGCGCTCGCAGAAAGCACGAACTCACTTTATTTAGAGTCACGGCACTCTTTAACGCGTGACCCGTGTAGCCTTGAGAATCATCCCGGTTCCGATTCCTCTATCGATTCCATTTCCCTAACGATTCTTTAGTACTTTTGAGGAAGTGTCTTCTGAAAGAAAATGCAATTAGTATTGTATTTGCAGTCCTCATGATGTGTACCAAATTATTACAATATAACAGATATAACAAATAACTGTAATAAAATGTTATGTTTAAGCTTTTGTAAATATGTATTTTAACTACACGCTGTCATATGAATAACTAACGTTAGTCAGTAACTACATGGACTAAGTCTAGTCTAAACTAAGTTTAGATTCACTTCGCATTCGCAAGTAATAATTTGTGGTTCAGAAAGTGATTCGGATTAATTTAAGCACCTCTTATATTGATTCAGAATTATTTTTGACTCATCAAAATGATTTGTTCATAGGAGTTGTTTGCTTGAGAAACGTACTTCGCTGATTCACTTCAAAGGAACCGGTTCATAAGAGTCGTTCGCTCGGGAATTGGACCATACCATCAGTTGCGGTGAACAGTTACAGTAGTTGCTAGAAAACATTGTCAGAGTATTTTAGTACGATGTTCAGTGCTCATCAGCAGTGCAATGCTCCGTTACCAGAAACAAACGGCATAAAAATCGCTCGGTTCCGGTGTTTAACGGTCCTGATTAAGAACCGGTTCTCTGTTGTCAAATCTAGGCCCATGCCAGCTCCGTTAACGCATTAACCGTTAGTTTAGGGAGAGGGGTGTTTATAAAAATCTCTCGGATGTGATTTTTTGCACAGAAGTCTAAAAACTATTTGAAATATGAGTGAAACATTTGTCGCTCCCACACGCTTTTCCTCCCCCTTGGAAAACGGGGAGGAAAAAAGAACGAGTGCTGGAATCTGCTGCGGTTTGGGCTGGGCTTGTCAGGGAGCGAGTCTGCCCAAAAATGGTAATAACAGACCCCGTACGCGGCTGCTGGAAAACTTTCCTGCGTTTCTTTTTTTTTCCCCTCGAAAGCTTGTAGACTCCTGAATGATGTCATCAGCTACCGGCGGGAAAGACTCATGCTCAGGTATGCGAGCAGAATCCTGCACTTCAGCTCCTACGATCATAAACCCGTGACAAAACCACCAGACCAGACATGTTCAGTCTTACCTAACTGAGTGTTAAGAGAGGAGATTAAACCACTTGAGAAGTTTTGGACTATTAGCCCAGTGCAGGATCATCATATTTTAAATTTAAGACACATTGACCGTTATGTATGTCATGCTATATGCATATGTGTGTGTGTTGGGTCAAATGGAAATGAGAGACACACAACTAGAAAAGGCCCTGAGGTGTTTTTTTCCCCTGTCTCGGTATATAGGCTCTACATTGTGATGAAGCATCATTTCCGACACTGTTCATTAACAACAAACACACACACATGTTTGCACCATACTGCCTATTAAACACCCTCTGTGACTTTAATGATGTGTGTGTGTGTCAGACAAATTGGTTATTGTTCTGCATTCTGACAGGGCTGAAAGGTCAGAAGAGAAGTGAAGTCTGTTCTGCAAACACACACACACACACTGCAGGTACAGAGTGCAGCCCTGACCCCCATCTCATAAAAGACATATGGACTAATTCAAATCTGGAGTAAATTTGAGCTGGCAAAGTGAATGTGTGTGAGAAACCATCTGATTAGCTGCAGTTTATGTTTATGCATGAAAGTATTTCAGCAAGTTCAGACTGGACCAATAGAATGAGAAACACACATTTTTTCAGTCTAATAACATCTGTGTAGGTCCGTGAGAATTTGTCTGCAATTTGAGAAAAAAAAAGAAAGGTGATTAAGCTTATAACAGCAGTGAGACCTTATGAACTCTCTCTCTCCTTTTTGTCTGTCCCCATCTGTGAGGTCAGATTTTCATTGTTTTTTTGTATACGTGTCCATTCCTGATGCTTTCTCAGCCAATCAGCGAAGGGTTACGGGGACTTCAGTTCCCACAGTTCAATAGCGAGATCTGTTAGGTTTCAGTGAATGTTCTGTTTTAATTTACACTACCTTTCAAAAGGTATGAGGTTTTTTTAATGAATACTTTTATCAGCAAGGACTCATTAAATTGGTCAAAAGTGACAGTAAAGACTTGTACACTTTTAGACGTTCTATTCCTCAAAGAGTCCTGAAATAAATGCTACACTCTTTCTAATAAATATTTGAAATTGTAATGATATTTTAAAATATAAATGTTTACATATATAAAAAGCAGCCTTGATAAGCATAAGAGATTTCTTTAAAAAAATAAAAATAAATCTTGACACTAAACTTTTGAACTGTATTATATGTGTTATTATATGTGTTCAGCTTCTGTTCTCACTCATTCGTATAGAAAAAAAAATCTGCATTACTAGTGGCACTAAACAGACAAAATTGCAAAAAAAAGGATTAAAACCCTCACAATCCCAAAAGTTGTGGCATTGGTTTAAGGCCCATTCACACCAAGGACGATAACTATAAAGATTACGATAAAGATATAGTTCTGAAAATCGCGTGAGCAACTGACTATATCGTCCCCTGGTACGGACGCTAATATCGTCATCTTTATAGTTATTATTCTTGGTGTGAACGGGGTTTAAGTCAATGTTGTTTCATTCAAACAAGCAGATGGCAGTTTTAGTTTTCAGCAAAGCTCATTTGAATGTGAAAATCTGATGTTGCATTCAAATTTGTGACAATGTTCGACAGAAGTTTTACCGCAGGTATTTGCCACTACCATTTGAACGTATGAAAATATTAATAAAAATAGGTTAAAGTAGTCTCAAGTGAACCAGAACAGACAGTGTGCATTTTAATAAGGGTTTGCTTGAGATTATTTTATAAACCTATTTGTATTATCATTTTCATACGTTCAAATGGTACTTGAACATTTGAACTGAAGTACTTTGAATTTCTAAATTACGTGTTAAGTATCCAGGGACCATCTCTCTACCAACTGTATCCTAACATCATCGTAGTGAATTTCCTTTAAAAAATGTAAAAATTCTGAAATTTGTCCTGCAGTGTGCAGACAGTTTTAGTGGGTTAAGTGTTTCCATACTGCAGTAGTTCAGTCTGCCTTGAGCAGGTTTTAAATGGTTCTGTTTACAGATCTTGATGCTCTGATAAGAAAAAATGTAGATCTTCAAAAACAGGAAACAGTTCAGCTCTAGTGAATCTGAATCAGTTACATATCATTGGGTTCTGAGATCTGTATCTATCTGACATTCTGCATTGTGCATTTTCTTGGTGTTCGTCTTCAGGGTAGTAAAGAGTTAAACTAGGTCTGCTTGTCGCAATCAATCCTCTGTTTTTCTCTATCTCTCTCACTTTTTCTCTTTCTCTCTACCTCTATTAGAGGGGTAAGCTGAGTATCGCAGTGGGATACAATGGCTGTTTTTAAGATGGTCTGAGGTGAGTTGAGTTTCCTGAAATCTGTCGCAGATCTCAGATCTAACAAGAATCTAAAATTCTCTGTAAAGAAGATACTGATATACACATTCCATCTCTACATCAATAACTTTTCACCATGTTTCTTTGCTGATTTTTAGGGAAAATCTGCAGTGTTCAGTGAAAGATAGTATGAGTACTATATTCTTAATGGTAGCTGAAAGCATAATCCAATTAGCCAAAATGTCTAATAAACCAGCTCGCAAGTGGCAGGGTGTGTGTAAAACATTGTGAATGGCATCTGTTTCAATTACATAGAGTTCTGCGGGGACAGATGCCATGTAGGCCTGCATATAACACGTGATATCCTTAGGAGTCATTGCATGCCTGATTGTTTTTACCACTTTTTTGAAAGATGGCATTTTCAGTTCTTGAGCAGAAGCCAGTGATGATACACCATTAGTATTTGATATTTTTAATGCTGTGCATTCAGTGCAGTTGTTACCAGTTGTAACAATTGGTTTGGATCCCAAAAATGGGATCCAAACCAATTGACATGGTCAGTGTTTTTTGTTTCTTTTATTTTAATTTTTCAAGGAATCAAAGAATTAACGGAAGAAAAGAGAGAAAGTAATGTATCTACAATTTGTTGTAAAGTAATGCCTTATATAAAACTATTTGCATATATAATTGTATTGTAATACACGTTAATATACACCACAAAGTAAAAACACGAGTCAAAGTGAGACATTTTACGTTTTTGTAGATTGAAGTCTGAAAATTTTTCAAAAGGCTTCCAGGATGATATTCACCCTCACCCTGTATGAATTTTTTTCATTTGTTGAACACAAAAGACGATGTTTTGAAAAATGTTGGTAACCAAACATTTTCCAGTTACCCACGAGCAACTGTTACCCACTGGTTACCCACATTCTTTATAATATCTTCTGTTCAGTAAATGTATAAGATGACAGTTTTCGGATTTTTGGTGAACTGTTCCTTTAAATTCATTCACACTATGCACACATTCAATCTTAGTCATAAGCCTAATATAATATGCAAAAAAACAGCTCTGTTAATGTCTTGTCACATTCAGTTATGAATTACATTCCATCAATCACATAAATCATGTGTTTTCCATTCCAAATATTGATATTTTGACAAGAAAGATGAATAATTTGCATCACTTATTTTGGTCATTTAACATTTCTTAACAGACATCTTAACAGTTGTCAAATATTAAAGGTTTAGCTACCAAACTTGCATTCACATTTGGCTTCTGTGAACAGTGAACTCTGCCTTCTTTGATTTGGTTGGCATCTCAATCATTTTGACATCAATGAATGCCGTTAGCCCAGTCTAAAACACTAACTTTCTGTCATCTTAACAGCAAACAGAGCAGCATCAAGAATATCAAATATTGGGAGGACAATTTGACCATATCTGATTATTGAGAACTACGGTGCTTACAGCCCTGCATGACATAGGCTCCATTTTATTGCTTTTCTGTAGCTTGCTATGTCTCACCATTCCTAATATTCACCCACTGATTCACTGATGTACAAATGCAATTGTTTTATTAAAAAATGTATTAGGGCAGGCTGAACAAAATCCTAGTACAGACAGTGGAAGATTAATGAAATGCTCAAATTAAGTTTGTTTCATGATTTCATTCAAAACAGTAAGATCATGTTTTATTCATGCATACGTATTTACTTTTCATGAGATAATGCGTCATTATTTCATAACATCATAAGCAGCATGTCTGTGAACGACAGCTGTCCCCACCAGAATGACATGCATGATGTCTCTGTCATTTCTTGCCCTGGTGATGAGGTACTTTATCTCTCACTGTGTTCTTTCAGCCAGTGAAAGAACAGCTTGTATAGCTCCACAATAGTGTAGAAAATGCTGCCAGGCCGAGATGCTGCAGGATGCAGTTTTTTGATGTGTGTGTATATGTGTGTGCGTTCTTAAAAAGTTTCTTTTATTACTGTGTTTGATCCTCCTTCGCCTCTGCAGTTTGCAAAGTCAAATATGTCAAGTCAGACTCTTTTTTTTTTTATCTTAGTGAAAGTCAAGGTCTTCATGCAAATCATTATGTGCCGCTCCTAACCTGATGATGTGCTCCAAATGAGGACTTTGTTCCTTGTGTCTGTCCGACAGACTAACCCAGAACCAGGCTTTATTGTTCTTCACATAAAACTGTATAGATAATGCAACATCGCCGGGAGCCGCTTTGAGTAAGTGTACACACATACACTGTGTGTGTTTTAAGTTTAATTAACATGAAAGCAGCGATCTGAGCAAGTCAGCGTTTAGCTCTAAGTAAAGCCGCTGACGTTTTTTTGTCGTGACGTATTGTCAAGTATGGTGACCCATACTCGAAATTGGTGCTCTGCGTTTAACCCATCCAAGTGCACACACACAGCAGTGAGTAGTGAACAAATGCACACACACACACACACACACACACACACACACCGTGAACACACACCCGGAGCAGTGGGCAGCCATGCTGCGGCGCCCGGGGAGCAATTGGGGGTTCGGTGCCTTGCTCAAGGGCACCTCAGTCGTGGTATTGAGGGTGGAGAGAGCGCTGGACATTCACTTCCCCCACCTACAATCCCTGCCGGCCGGGGACTCGAACCCGCAACCTTCGGATGACGAGTCCGACTCTCTAACCATTAGGCCACGACTTCCCCGTTGTTGATAAGATTATTGATGAGCCATTAAACTCTGTGTCTGGAAACGTGAAAATAACAGACAGGCTCACCTTAGGAGGGTATAGTGTGTGTGTGTGTGTGTGTGTGTGTGGGGGGGGGGGGGGGGGGGGTAATGTGGAATGTGTGTGGAACCGAGACAGTGGGCCGCGCGTCTCAGGGGCTGATCAGCACTTCCTGTCTGGAGGAGAAAGCCAGTCGACACCAACAAACAGCCCACTAACAGATAGATAAAGGGTGAGAGAAAGAGAAACAGATGAAAAAAAAATAGATTTTTACAAGAGCTATGTGTCTAATACTCAGGGATACGGGCTTGTTCAAAGCAGTAGGGATGTTTGCCTTAGCAAACAGCACTTATGTGAAAGATAAACCGAGACAGACAGGCATTTCTTCCATTGAAAGGGGATGATGTCATTGTCTGTGTGTATGCGGTCAGTATTTTGTTTAAACATGTAACAGCTGTTACACCTGTCGCACGTGCACACAGTGGGTGGAGCTGCACAGGCATTTGTGTGTTGAGAAGTTTCATTCCTGATGTCTTTTTCTGGCTCTCACACTGAGAATGAATGTACAGTGGCCCCAAAATGTATTTGGTCACTTATACATACATAAAAAATGTATGAATGGCATTGCATTAGGTATACCTAAATACCTAGACTGAACAACATACTAACTATTAATAAGGAGTTTATTGAGGCAAAAGTCGTAGTTAATTGTTTGTTAATTGCGACAATTGGACCTTAAAAGAAAGTGTAATCAAACTTTTAAAGGCCTTAATAATTTTATTTATTTGTATTTTATTTATTTATTTATTTTATTTACAGTCTTCTCAGATTGTGGTACACATGTCTGGTACTTAAAGATTTTTGAGTGCCCAGTGCCTACATACTTTTTGCGGCTGCTGTATGAGAGATGTTCTATAAAAACAGTTTTCACTATAGCTGTAAATAAACAGGTCATATGCTTGGCTTATGGGGGAGTTTGTTTATGTGTATGCGTGTGTCTCGGACCGCCTGATTGTTTGTAGGTTTTCTGGCATTCGTAGTTGCTATGGCAACCCCACGACAATGAGCTGAGCTGTGCTGTATTTCACACCAGAGAGAGAGAGAGAGGAGGAAAAGAAGGAAAGAAAAGGAGTGAAACAGAGGGTTAAAAAGAGCTATAATGAAGAAATATTTGTGGTGCAGGTGTGAGAGGAAATCTAGCAGCATTCCTGCTGAGTGAGCAGAGATCTGCTGCCTGTGTGACTATATTTACATGCATTTGTATGTGTGAGTATACATTTGCATGCCTCTGCATAGATATGTGCATGTGTGAATGTGTCTTTTTGTTTCGTACATTGTTGTGCACATAGGCTTAGTAGTGGTGGAAAGAGTACTGAAAATTAGTACTCAATTACCAGTAAAAGTACTGGTGTCAAAATGGTACTTAAGTAAAAGTACAAATTACTCATCTCAAAAACTACTCTCAAAAAGTACTAGTTACTTTTTAGCAGCAATATTTAATGAATTACCAAAAAATATTAATTCATATCTTTGCTTCTGGGTCCTAAAGCTCTGCCAGATGCCCCAAGAAAACAACAAACTGTGCTAATATACACCCACGATGCCATGTAATACTGAAAAATTATGACCCTAACCTTTATCTCCATACTGAAAACCCAGATGGCCAGACAGTGATTCAGCTCAAATATTAGTGTCTGAGACACTATGAGCACGGAGACTGTAGTGTGCACAGCAAATTTTTAAATGCTGCCAGTCCAGAGCGGAAGCAAATTTTCAGTTTTGATTAAATATTACGACAGCAGACTATTTTTTTCACGGTGTATTGACTTGCACGGTTTAATTATTCACCACAAGACTAGTCATGTGCACTAAAAAAGTAAGTAGGGTCATTTTTGATTTCATGACTTCAATCATTTTCAATACCGTTGGCAAAACTACCACATACTGTATACTGCCATATAGATATTTTAATATTTCAAATTGTTTTGTTCATCCATTTTCTGAAAGGCTAACATTATTTCAAGCTTTGAGTGGTTTAATCCAAGTCTTCTAAAAAAGACACGTTCACTTTATATGATGAACAGATTTTAATATAGGCTTTTAATTACATAGCCTCCATATAAACATTGATCAGTTACCATTACAAAAATCTCAATCTTAAACATTTGCTCATTCTGTGTATCTGTGTCTTTAAAATATGGTAACTTTGTTGCAAAAGCTTACCAAGAGGCTTGATTTCAAATCTGATTTCAAACTGAACTGAATTTACAAAAAAAAGACAAGTATACAGTCAGTAATAAAATTCTAAAACAAATGAGCTCAATTCAGTTGATGTATTCGAAATATAACAACACTACATTTTTATAAGCAGTGATTTAAGAGCCATATGGTATTTATTTAGATAAATGGAACATCAGATGGCTTTGATCTGTAATGTCTGTACAATGTAGTGATGCAGTTAGACTGACTAGGATATTTATATGTACAAATCAAACAAATATCCCATTAGAATATTCGAATGGGTTCTAAAGAGTCATGTGACACTGAAGACAGACAGTAATGGCTGCTTTGACTTCACAGAAATAAATGACATTTTAAAATATCTTAAAATATAAAACTGTTATTTTTAAATTGTATTAATTCAAAATATTACTCTTTTTTCAGATGTTTTTTGTTGTTGTTGCAGTTTTGGTGAGAATGAGAGACTTCTTTCAAAATCATTAAAAAACCCAAAACTTGTGAATGATAGTGTCTGTGTGCATTAGTTTTGAAATTTTAGCATTTAATTAGCATGCAGACAGCATCCTGTGCTTTAGCTGTTTGCATGGTGAATCCCTCTTAGAAAAGTTACTTTAAATTCATCTTTAAATTCATCCTTTCATTAAATTCAGTGCTCTGTCGAACTGTTCTTGAACAGAAGAACGCGTCTTATGTAAACACCCCCCTAAGAAAACCAGTCAGCCTAATTACACAGGACTTCTTTAAAAAACTATTAGTTGAATAGTCGCTTAGGCAGCCCGGCAGCTAGTTAAAAACATGTTGTTTTGCAACTAAAAGCGTGACATGCTACAGTGGGCACATTCAGGGATTTTTATGGGAAGAAATCTAGTTTTGTTGCATTGCTTACAGAAACTTATGGTAGCTCGTACTATCTTGAGTGTTTATTGTATCTCTAGTTTTAAAGCTTGTCTTCATGTTTAAGTGTGTATAATTGGTAGCTTTATAGCTTTTATTCTTTTACATTTTGATTTGCTTACTGAAGTTGGAATATTGCAGTCGTGACTCTCGTGTGTGTGCTTGCCAACCAGTGTCTCCACTTCCTCTTGAATGAATTTATAATCCTCCTGCTTGACTCACATTTACCTCCAGATATTCCCATGTTATGGCATTTCCTTTTAGTAGCTGCCAAATTCCACAATGTTTCTCACCTGACCTGCGGTCTATTACCCATAATCCATCATTAAACTGCACACCCCACCCCACCCGTGGGTATCGGCTGTGTCCCGTCATGTAGCAGTACCGTCTCTCCTCATGTCCAGATCTAGAACTTTCTCCTCGCCTCTCAAAGTTGGAACAAACTCCTGCGTTTACGTGCATTAGCTGAAGTGTCTCTGATTCTGTTAAGTGGGATATCAATCGTATTAGAGTGTGAGTGTGTTTAGCTTCTGTTTTGCCCCACAGCTGTTTCTCATCAGCTCACTAACATACCGAAGAATCCTGAAGCCACAGATACTCAGCACTGCCATGACAACCTCTGTCGAGCACTTGCCCTCCCCTACGCTCTCTCTCACTGTCACAATCAGGCATGGCTTTTAGATGAATACAGAATTACCAAAGTATTCAATGTAAGGGAAATTACATTTTCATTGATATTTTAAGAGTCTTGTACTATCAGCATAACTTTTGTGTGCTCTTTCAGGCTTTGTGTAGCACCGAGATTCTTCTGAAATGCTTACATTTATTTTCAACAATGTTACTTGCATTGTGTTTTGGCTTTATTTCTCTTCTAAACTTATAAATCACTCTTTTTTTTAGACGTTTACTGCATGGTGCAATTCTCATCTACGAAAGGCAGGGACGCAGATCGAAAACATCGAGGAGGATTTTAGAGATGGACTCAAACTCATGCTGCTCCTAGAGGTCATTTCAGGTCAGTGACCTCTAACCACAGTCCCACCTTGAACCCAGTCCACCCCTTTACCTAAAAAGTTTGTTACACAAAGTGTATAATTTACAGCATTAGCCGATAGAATTTCTTTCACATGTAAGCAAAATAGAAATGTGCGAAATATAGAGCGAAATATACTTAAAAACAAGCCAAATTGAATTGAATCAAGAACTTGTGGATCTAATCTGAATCAGGAAACTCTGCTTTCATCTCTGTGTTCATACAAATTTGCAACAATTTTTTTTTCTCAAAATAGAACTTGCATACTACAAGTTAGTTGATAACTGTCAGGAGTAAATATGTGATAAAAATATGTGCATGTTTAAGTCACCTGAGGGCAGAATGTTGTGTGTGATGTAATATTTAAATTCTTTCTCTGTAGGAGAACGCTTGGCCAAACCAGAGAGAGGAAAGATGAGAGTCCATAAGATCTCCAATGTGAATAAAGCTCTGGACTTTATTGCAAGCAAAGGAGTCAAACTGGTTTCTATTGGAGCAGAGGGTAGGTCCCCCCCTTCAGCAGTGACCTATATCCTGCAGGCTTCCAGGGTCATGAGTTCAGCATTTCCGCATGTGAGATCAATGACTATCAGACGCTCTGCCTGTATGTGATATGTACTTGTATCTCATGTCATATAAAGCCCCTTCCCATTACATACAGTAAATAGGTTAGACTTGCTGTTTATAGCTGACATATATTAGACCAATCTATAGTATGTGTGCATGCGTGTGTGTGTGTGTGTGTGTGAGTGTGTATTTTTCATGTTAGCTGTTCTCTCTCTCTCTCTATGTATAATCCAGAGCAGCATTCCAGACAGATTAGCCATCTACCAAAGCCTTTGACTTGTCTTGGTCACATACTGTTACCAGTTTGTGTGAGTGTATGTGTGTGTATGTGTGTGTGTGTGTGTGTGTGTGTGTGTGTATGTGTGTGCCTGGCAGAGCCGGGATACACTTAAACACACATACTGGGATGTGTGTAGAGTGTATTATGAGATTATTTTAAGAAGAGGGAGAGGAAACGCATGTTTACCTTGATATTTAAATGGGGACTTCCCATCCTCATCTATGTGTAAAAAAATAAAAACAAATAATTAAAATAAAACATGCCCTTTTGGGTACATGTTTAGCAGTTTTGTTTTAAAAGTATAACAAAAGTTTAGATAGTTTAGGTACATTGTTTTCATATCAAAGAAAGTAACCTAGCAAATCTATTCTACTGCACTTTCGACTCTATAACCTTGCTAAACAGTCAATGCTCACAACATGCTCTCTACAGTCCTAAATAATAAAGGTTAAATTATATTTAAGATATAATTGAATGAATGAAAATAATGTGTATTTGGGTTGGTGGAGGGATGCCAGAGGAATTTTCACAGTAGTGAAGTAAGCAGAAAATCAAAATAGAAAAATAAGTAATAATTAATTAATGAAGCATATTTGTAGAATTGTTTTTTTTGTGTCATTATTTTCATAACAATAAAGCATTTTTTACAAGTTGTCATAACTGTAATGCAAAATAAAGTGAAATGATAAAAATAAATAAAAACATTTATAAATGATGTGTATATTTCTAGAAAATTATATAGCTTTATGTAAATGGTAAACTGTGCATGTTTATTATATTTGCAAGTCTAATTTCTTGTCAATGCAGAGTTATCTGAATTATATAAGCTGCTTTCTGGTTCTGATATGGCTTTAGTTTGTAAAATGATCTCATTGTTGAGCTGTTACAGTAAATGTGATGCGGGTGTTTGTTCTGCTCAGAGATTGTTGATGGGAACGCTAAGATGACTCTGGGGATGATCTGGACCATTATCCTCCGCTTTGCTATCCAGGACATCTCAGTGGAGGGTATATAAATATCACACACACACACACACACATGCACACACACACTCAATCACACAGTCTCACACACACACGCACACATGCACACACACTCTCTCACACACACACACGTTGGTTTTTGTGGTTTATGAGGACTCTCCATAGGCGTAATGGTTTTATACTGAACAAACTGTGTGTGCTATTGCCCTACACCAACCCTACACCTAAACTTAGCCCTCACAGGAGACTTTGTGCATTTTTAGATTTTCAAAAAAACACCATTTAGTATGTTTTTAAAGCCTTTTGAATTACGGGGACATAGGCAGTGTCCTCATAAACCACCTTCATACTGTAATACCTCTGTCATACCCATGTCATTATACAAATTTGTGTCCTCATAAACCACATAAACATGCACACACACACACACACACACACACACCCACACACATATATACATACATACGTTTCAGTTTATAGCCTAAGTGATGCATTAGATCTTGAAGAAAAAAGGCAGTAGGCAGGCAGTTTGTGTGTATTAAATAACATGAGAGTGAACAGAATGGCTGACTAAAAATACAGTTCTGCTCTTTTGGATTTCTGAATATTCATTGTTTAATACAAACGTAATGTCAGGAATGTGTGAGTCATTTAAAAGACTATTTTATCTTTCCACTCCTGAGATTCCATTTCATACAAGTGTGTCTGTGTGTGTTGTGTGTGTGTGCGCAGAGACCTCAGCTAAAGAAGGCCTGTTGCTGTGGTGCCAGAGAAAAACTGCTCCCTACAAAAATGTCAACATCCAGAATTTCCACATCAGGTGAGCAGACAGGAAATGAGCATTAGAGAGAAGCAGAGTGAATGATGGGAAAAGATCAAGACTGACAGAGATACTGCAACTGAACGCTGAGCTACAGCATCATATATTACATTTCTTTTTCTGTCTCTCTCCCTGTCAGTTGGAAGGATGGATTGGGCTTCTGTGCACTCATTCACAGACATCGTCCAGAGCTCATTGATTACGGGAAACTGCGCAAGGTGAGACATTACCAGAACCTCTGACCACATATAGAGACCAGCAGTATGAAAGACCATAACCCAAGCTTTGATGTTTGCTCTCGGTCAGGACGACCCTATGACTAATCTGAACACCGCCTTTGATGTCGCTGAAAAGTACCTGGACATCCCTAAGATGCTGGATGCAGAAGGTGAGACATGTAGAGGACAGGTTTCTTTCTGTTCCACTTCACTGTGAAATTAGGTTAGACCTCTGTCTAAATATAGAGCTGTAGGAGGACTGCAGGTATGTGTGTAGGTTGAATTTCACCCCATTACTGCAGGCAAGATTGTGGATGTATCCTTAACATAGTCTGTTCGAAAGGATTTTTAGTATATTATTTGTGACCCTAGACCACAAACCAGTCATAAGGGTCAATTTTTTTGAAACTTCCATTGATGTATGGTTTGTTAGGATAGTAGGATAATTCCAGGCAAGTCACGCCAAACTGCCTGAGCGCAAGGAATTGTGGTAGCTAGATGTAAACAAACCAGCATGGCGTACCGTACGGGGCTTATGCTCATTTACAATCATTTCTACCGCCAAAGGTGCTTCCTTGCTTATTTGAGGGAAACGGAAGAGGAAAAACGGCGCATAAGGCAAGAGAAGCTGTTATATCTTTTATTTTGCGTTATTTGAATATTTGGAAATGCATCCATAGAGGCTGCCATTGTTGTTTCGCGGGCTATGTGACGTCAGAGCGCGGAACTGGGAGTACATTGATCTAGAGTTAACGGGTTTGTCTGCCATTCCAGTGCACTTTCACGGGTAGAAGGTTGGAAAAACACAGGTTACGGGTTGCCTGGAACGCAGCATTAAGCCCTGTGTTTCCCTGTCTCTATCGTCTGGTCTTATACATCATTTCTATGTTTCCATCTTCCCAGTTTTCCTTGGTTTTTTGTTTCCATGAAAATCCTGTTTGATTTGTATCTCCTCGTTCCCTGACTCCAGCGGATCGTGACAATGATCATTACCTAATATCCTAATGATTTTTGGCATAAAAGAAAAATCAATAATTTTGACCCATACAATATATTGTTGGCTATTGCTACAAATATACCTGTGCTACTTGAGACTGGTTTTGTGGTCCAGGGTCACATTTAGATTGTTGCACTGTTGCACTAGATTGATGTTCCTCAAACATTTTTAAATCCTAAGTATTAAGCTTGTGCAATGAATTCAGCCCGAACGGCTTGACACACAGCTTTGGTGTTCTGTTCTTAACTTATACTTTTTTTAAAACAAATTTAAGATCAAAGTTAGAAAATCTTTCATTGATGTACATTGATAGATTGTTTAGCATGCGAGATGGCAATAATATTTGCATAATGAATTGAAATGGGTCTTCGTTCGTACATCTATTTGCATACTGAACTGTCTTTTCTTTTTTGCAACTTTCTACTTAAACATAAAGCCACTTTACACATAAAAACAGTGTCAACATTTTTGTTTTTTAGTTCACACAGATTCAATACACAAATTCACAAACAATACATAAATTCACATTTCTACGTGCCCCAACACAAAAAATAATACATTTTATTTTAAGTGTAGCAGTTCCAGAAACAGTGTAATGTCCCAGAAAAAAATATTTATACTGATTAATATATTTTTTACATTTATAGTATATATACTAATATATATTTAGTATAATTCCCTCTTAATATTTGTTTATTTATTATAATATGTCATGTTTATTATATCAATAAATTTCTTTAATTGAACTTTTCATTTTTAATGAAAGCTATAAAGAATCTCCACAAGCTAGATAAAATTGTCTTGGTGACATTTAAACAAGCATAATTTACATCTGGACATTTTATTTATAACAAAAGGAGAAAAGTATCAAGTGTCTATACTGGAACATTTCATTTACACAAAAACCAAAAACCTAAACTTACCAAAAACTATAACAGCTATTTTGTTGGATCAGAAGCATTTGTTTGCTTAAAGTATTTCCTTCAGTAAAGTCAAAACTTGTTCAAACATTTTGATGAGTAGCTTAATTTTAGATTGACTACAATAGTTTCATATCCATTCACATTAACAATGCTTTTCTTTACACAGGAAGTCACCTCAGATGGGCCTCTGAAGTGTGTGATGTGCTCTGATTATTCATTTATTCTCTCATTACTTTAATATCACCCCCTTCTTTCTCTACAGATATTGTTGGTACAGCCCGTCCTGATGAGAAGGCCATCATGACCTACGTTTCTAGCTTCTACCATGCCTTCTCTGGGGCGCAGAAGGTATCGCAGGGCACCCCTTTCAAAGTCATGAACTTCTACACTCACCCAATACGTCCCTCCCCTCACTCTGTTTCTGCTCACTGGGTTTTGTGATCACCAGTAGCAGTGATTACTGGCTGTCGTGGTTTCCTACTCTCCTAACAGTCTGGCTCTCTCTGACTCTTTGCAGTGCTAAGCTCCGCCCCTCAGGGCTCATGCTCCTCCTACAGTTGCATGAGTCTTTCCACCTGTTGCATGAAGGAAATGAAGTCTTATGATGAAGGCATGAGTGTGTCTCCACTCCAGTCTCCTAAAGAAATACTCAAACGTTCCCGGAGTCAACGAGACTTCCTGGAGACCTCTTCATGCCTTGTATCATTTCTGTAGAACTGTGCCCTGTTTGTCTTTGTGTCTATGCAGTCTTTTACTCTGTGCTTTTTTTCTCTCCCTTCCTCTCCACCTCCTTTTCTCTCTGTTCCTGCTCCCTCTTTCCCTGGGCAGATATCGTTAGTACTTTGCGTCCTGATGAAAAGGCCATCATGACGTATGTGTCATGTTACTACCACGCCTTCTCAGGCAAACAAAAGGTGAGCGCAGACAGACATCAGCCAATGATTTACAGTTTACATTTATATTAAATGCAATTTGATGCAAATAGTGTTTTTACCCACTTAAGTACTATTTACTACTACTTAAGTAGTATTAAGTACATTAAGTACATCTTTATATGTAATTTCATAAATACTTCTATTGATTTTCTTTGAAATATGGTGAAAGTGTTCTGCTACATGTGCATTTATGGTAAACCAAAATATACTTTAATGTCATTTATATCAAAACTTCAACAGAATAAATTTCTGTTCTGCTGAATGTCATGTATTTAAATATATTTGTAACTATAAATTTGCAATGAAGTTGCAGTACATTTAGTACATTTAATATATAAACTTCAAATATGATATTGAATAACACTACAGTGTAAAATTAAAGTCAAGTATTTTACATTTGCATTAGTTTGTTAGTCAATACATAGTTAGTCATTATAGTAAACATTTTATTTACAAAGTTTTAAAAATAGTTTTTAAGTGTGTTAAGAAACATAATATCTTTAAGTACACTTAATTTCATTAATATTGTATGTTGCTATCTGCAAGTACAGTTTTTTAAAAATATACTTTTAAGATTTGATGTACACATTACAATTAAGCAAACTTCTTTTTCACAAGGAATATTGCGGTGAGGTCAGTCTTGAATGATGTCACTTACAGGTCAAGAACACACCTGCTCTTTTGATGATCTCACTGATGGGTCAGAACCTGTCTGCTCTGAAACTTCATTGTGATTTCTTACTTATTTCTTGTTTGGCTGTGATATTAATTTCTTTCTTTCCTGGGTTTTGTCTCAGTTCTGGCTGTTTCCATGGCAACCCTGCTGTAATATTACATAACACACCTAGCTCTGTTTCTCCACACATCTGTACGCACACACAGGGCTCTGGTGGTATAGAACCATCAGACTTCTTTACAAATCAAAATACACGTCGACGATCATGTCCAGCTAAAATTCAGCAGGAAGCTTCACTGGAGCGGTCGGTTCATTCCTATGCAAATGACTTTTATTGTTCATAATTCATTGTGTGTTAGTACTGAAAATTAGTTTAAAATCAATAGCCATTTCCTCAGCAGTGAATCAGCTTAGACAAGCTCTTGAGCCTTAAGCCAGAGCAGCCACGTCATAAGCAGCATATACCACAAAATAATGTTTACACTTTTTTATTCTGAATCAGTTTAGACAGACTCGTGTATTTGAATCAGTTCAGATAGACTCACTTTAAAAAGTAATAGTTCATTCAGAGAAAGCATGTTCCTCACTGACAGGTGAAAGTTACTACTTCACTGTGCTGATTCATCACATCCAGCTGGGTTTCCTCAACTCTTGGTGAGAGTTTCTGAGCTGATGACTAACATCCCTCGATAAATAGTTTCTATATGCTGGGTGTGTGTTCTCTGCACACTCAGATCCTGTCAACTCAAATAAGGCATGAGTCTGACTGTAAACCCACCAGACAGTTCTGCATTCAGAAAAACTTCCTCACATCCACACGCATGCATCATTGTTGTGTGCAATATTTGGATTTTTTAAAAACTTGATGTCATCATGGTCCAGTAATTGTATCTTGACCAAACTGTCTAATTTATATAATATAATATAATATTGTTTTGTTGGCAGTCACAGACTCTTTGTTTTCTACAGGATTAAAAAAAACTATTAAATCAAAAGTTGGGTTTGCAGTGTCATGATGATGAGTGGATGATGACAGAATTTTGATATTTTGATGGTCAGTTCAGAATGATTTGTACAAAGCTATATCACGTTTTTGTTTGATGAATTTTTGGATTTTAATCGTAATCAATTCAAATGTAAATATTTTCTATAATATGTGTTTAAAAAAAAAAATTTTTTTTTAAACAAAATACAAAAATAACATCAATAGTAAAAAAAAAAATGTATTTAGTTTTTTTCTTCAACTGAACAATGGAAACTGAAACTGTGCAGTTCGTGTTTTCATTGATTTTTTTAATTAAAACGTTAAACCTCTGCACTGTTCAAAAGAAATGGTAAAAGAAAACGCTTTTTCACAGCAGCTTTTTCAATAAAAAAGTATAACTTCTTAATTCACTATTGATAACAATTTTGTGCCAAAATAAGCAACATTTCAGATTAGCTTTCATAAGATGATCATAAAACTGAGAGTCACTGCCTGAACTCTGTCTGTTACTGACAGCGCTAAACTGAGTTTATCATTGTTTTCTCCTCTTCCTTTCTGGCTTTTAGACTTGCAACTCACTTCCTTACACCCCCCCCCCCCCCCCCCCCCCCCCCTAAAAAAAAGTGCACACATTTATAATTAAACACATGCAGATGAGTTATATGATATTGACATAACAGTTGATTGTATTTGGTTAATGGTAATAAAGCGACTTAAGCACTTAAACACACAGAACCTTAACGGCGTTGCCATGGCGCTGATGTGGTTTCCACAGAAACAGAAGCAGATTCACTCTGTCCTTTACCCCCTCAGGCCGAGACAGCAGCCAATCGGATCTGCAAAGTCCTGGCTGTCAATCAAGAGAACGAGCAACTGATGGAAGACTATGAGAAACTGGCCAGTGATGTGAGCACATTCATGTTCTCTCCTGTTCACTCCCATCCTCCTCTCCTCTGATCTCCCCGCCTCTCTTCTCCTGTTGTCACAACCTGTGCTCATTTAGGGCCAGTGAGAAATTTCAGTAACCGAAGCTAATGTCTAGCACATTTACTCTACAGTGTTATTAAAGTCATTGAAAACAGGGCATTTAAAATTCTGCTTTCCAGACCATGCAGAAAATTAAGAAAATCTTAAAAGATCATGGAAATGTTTGTACTGAAAATCTGTTGTTTTGGTAATGCTCAGCTTTAAAAATATTTGCTAGAGGAATCTCTAAATTAAATATTTCTACAATAATTATATATATATATATATATATATATATATATAAATATATATAAATAAAAATAAAAAAATTATAAGATCCAGAATGACCGGAAAATCATGGAAATGTATTATTTAAATGATCTGAACCCTGCGTCAAATTCATAATAAAACAACAACATATACCATATTTAAAACTTTCTCTTTTTCTCTCTCTACCTCCTTGATCTCATTCTGTTTGCTCCCAACTTTTTCCAATGTTTTATCCTCTTTTTTCCCCCTGTTTTTGTTGTTTCCTCCCATTTTTTTTCTGTCGCTTGCTCTCTTCAGCTCCTGGAGTGGATTCGAAGAACAATCCCATGGTTGGAGAACCGCGTTCCAGAGAACACCATGCAGGCCATGCAGCAGAAGTTGGAGGATTTCCGTGACTACCGACGACTTCACAAACCGCCCAAAGTTCAGGAGAAATGTCAGCTGGAGATCAACTTCAACACACTGCAGACCAAACTCCGCCTCAGCAACCGGCCTGCATTCATGCCCTCAGAGGGGAAGATGGTCTCGGTGAGAACCTAACACACTTACAACCTAAGTATCTCCCCAGGATTCAGAGCATTTAACTCAGTTAATTGGATCTGTGATGTTCAATTAATCATTTGCATGTGTAGGATATCTCCAATGCTTGGGGAGGTCTTGAGGGAGCAGAGAAGGGTTATGAAGAGTGGCTACTAAATGAGATTCGCAGACTGGAGAGACTCGACCACCTTGCAGAGAAATTCCGCCAAAAAGCCGCCATCCATGAGGCCTGGACTGACGGTAATGCTTTTTTTTATTGGTTTATAAGAATTGAGTTCCTCATTCTCTCTATGGTATGGCTGATTTTTGCTGCTCACTGTAGGTAAGGAGGAGATGCTGCAGCAGAAAGACTACGAGACAGCATCCCTCTCGGACATCAAAGCTTTGCTGAAGAAACATGAGGCGTTTGAGAGTGACCTTGCAGCTCATCAGGACAGAGTGGAACAGATCGCTGCCATCGCACAGGAGCTGAAGTCAGTAAACACACCAAAAGATCTGATCCAGACATTGCTTTATGCTTTTAGCTTAAATGTTTTATTCTAAAGCAGAACACACAGAACATTTCATCAGTAGCTTACAAAATCTGTAACCTTTTGTTGAAGTAGTTTAATAGTTTCACTCTCATTCTCTCTCTAGTGAGTTGGAGTATTATGACTCTCCCAGTGTAAATGCTCGCTGTCAGCGGATCTGTGATCAGTGGGATTCACTGGGGGTTTTAACTCAGAAACGCAACGAGGCCTTGCAGGTAAAAGACCTCTATTATACACCCCCATGGAATTAATCCTTTCTATTCTGACCCGCAGGAAAGGGCAGTATTTCTTCTTTGCTGATTTTGTGCTGTAAGTGCATTACACTCTTATGTGTGTCTTGGCTCTGTCTCTTCCTTCAGAGGACTGAGAAACTGTTGGAAACGATTGATCAGCTGTACCTGGAGTTTGCCAAAAGGGCGGCCCCCTTTAACAACTGGATGGAGGGAGCCATGGAAGACCTGCAGGACACTTTTATCGTTCACACCATTGAGGAGATACAGGTATAGTACATTCATCTTTTATCCATCAACTCACATGCTCGTTTACTCATGCAGAATATCTGTTGATCTGTCTTCCCATTTGTTCTCTCATTAGGGCCCTATTAAAATAACATTAAATATTTTTAAGGAATATTCAAATATTTGTCCATGATTTAATTTAAACTGTAAACCTCTGTAGTTTACCAAAAATTTAAAGGAATTATTACATTTTTATTTTATTACAGTTTAAAAGATTAATACATTTTATGCATTAATTTGACCACTGTTTTTGATAATAAATGTGTATTAGAATCCAGAAAAATTAAAATCGAAATAAATAAAAAATAATGCATATAAAATCATAGGGCCCTATTGTTATATTTTTAATAAATAATTAAATAGTTTGTTTTATGAGTTCAATTGATTAGACATTCTTTTTAATTATGATAAATTTAATTAAACCATTAAAATGAAAGTGACAACACAGAATTAACTCATCTGTCTGGCCATCCATACATCTATGCATCTATCCATTTAGTTTATTTCAAATGTGACTGTGCAGTGTTCTGATGCTTTTCACATAAAAGTTGATATAAGAGTGAAAATTGAAAAGTTGCAGAGGGGGAATGTTGTGGAAAATTATTGCACCTCTCTTTGTGTGTATGTGTGTGTGTGTGTGTGTGTGTGTGTGTGTATCAGGGACTCAGCACAGCCCATGAGCAGTTTAAAGCCACACTGCCTGAGGCAGATAAGGAACGACAGGCCATCCTGGGCATCCATAATGAAATTGCTAAAATAGTGCAGACATACCACGTCAACATGGCTGGCACCAACCCCTACACCACCATCAACTCCCAGGAGATCAATGCCAAATGGGATAAGGTCAGAAAATACACTTAAGCAGGACAAACAGAAGGGAATCAGAGTTTTCAGACAAATATGTGACATGTTATATATAATTATGTAAGAAAATGGGTACAATGAGAGGTGTTTAATTCACCTCCATACTGCTTTCTTCTAATCTCCCTTTTCTCGCTGTCCTCTCAGGTGAGGCAGTTAGTACCCCAGAGAGATCAGGCCCTGATAGAAGAACACGCTCGTCAGCAGAATAATGAGAGACTGCGCAGACAGTTTGCTAATCAGGCAAATGTCATTGGGCCCTGGATCCAGACCAAGATGGAGGTGAGACATGATTTCTACTGAATCGCATTCGCTCAGGGTACTTCAGAGAACTTCAGAGAAAAGACATAAAAAATGTCCTTGCTGATTAGCTTACATACATGATGACACAAGCAAATTTGGTTGATTTACATTACCATTTTTTTTGGAAGGAAATTAATACTTTTATTCAGCATAAATGCATTAAATTGAAGAAAAGTGAGAGTAAAGACATTTATAATGTTACAAATTACTTAAATTAATCAAATAAATATAGTTATTTTAAACTTTTTATTCTGAATCCTTACATATAAATTTTTTTAAATATATGTTTTTGATAACTAGGATATATTATAGATCAACTAACCATTTGGAGTAAAGTAGATACAGGACTTCCTAGTTTAAAATGCCATGGGAAGTTAAACAAAAAATAACATTATATAAGTAGGGCTAGTCAAAATATTACTATAGCCCTACCTTGTACTTGGCCACATTAAAATTAACCATATGTTAACAATCATCTTAGAGGGAAAAAATGCATCAGATACAGCTAAATTAGCTCTGAAAATCATTTGGGTGGCTGGAGAAAAATTTAGCAGGAAAAACCTTGGGGCAAAGATTCAGTAAGGACTGTGGTTAGCCTCTTATTTTAGTATTTTTTTTAAATTTCCTGTGCTTAGGAAATTGGCCGAATCTCTATTGAGCTGCACGGGACCCTGGAGGATCAGCTGACCCACCTTCGGCAGTATGAGAAGAGCATTGTAAACTACAAACCAAAGATCGACCAGCTAGAGGGAGACCATCAACTAATACAGGAAGCACTTATATTTGACAACAAACACACTAACTACACCATGGAGGTATACACACATATAACTCTCAAATGCTCACATCCAACCCCCCAGAGCATTGTTATGTTCCTGAAGTCTCTTTTCTTCTTCTAGCACATCCGTGTGGGTTGGGAGCAGCTCCTCACCACCATCGCTCGCACCATCAATGAGATCGAGAACCAGATTTTGACCCGTGACGCCAAAGGCATCAGCCAGGAACAAATGAATGAGTTCAGAGCCTCGTTCAACCACTTCGATCGAGTCAGTATCACACCGCACAGTCCATCACCACAGTTTAACATCATTAAGAGCAGTAGGACGTCTTGGGAAGTCGTGGCCTAATGGTTAGAGAGTCGGACTCGTAATCCAAAGGTTGCGGGTTCGAGTCTCGGGCCGGCAGGAATTGTAGGTGGGGGGAGTGAATGTCCAGCGCTCTCTCCACCCTCAATACCACGACTGAGGTGCCCTTGAGCAAGGCACCGAACCCCCAACTGCTCCCCAGGCGCCGCAGCATAAATGGCTGCCCACTGCTCTGGGTGTGTGTGTGTGCACGTTGGATGGGTTAAATGCAGAGCACGAATTCTGAGTATGGGTCACCATACTTGGCAGTATGTCACTTCACTTCACGTCTGAGACCGTAACTCGTTTACTTTATCTGGCTGGGAACCGACAGAGAATTGCAGAACTTTTTGTTAGTTAAAAACATTTTTGTGATTGGCTGCTGCAACATTTTGTGTGGTACCTTACAAACTTGGGCAAAGTTTAAAGGCCCATTCATACAAAGGACGATAAAGATAATAAAGTAGTTTTTAAAAATTGTTCTACATGTAAAAGAATAGCAGAGTCCACACCACAACTTAAACTTATCCTGTTATTTACTCACCCTCAAGCCATCCTAGGTGTATATGACTTTCTTCTTTCAGACGAATCCAATCTGAGTTATATTAAAAATCGTCCTGGCTCTTCTAAGCATATTTTTTATGGATTCGTGCACTTTATTTGACGTGTTTTGGACTGTGTAACAGAAACACCCGCTGACAGCCAGGACAATTTTTAATATAACTCAGATTGGATTCGTCTGAAAGAAGAAAGTCATATACACCTAGGATGGCTTGAGGGTGAGTAAATAACAGGATAATTTTCATTTTTTGGTGAACTAACCCTTTAACAATAACGGCACAGAGGAATGATATCACTTGAATCACTTTCACAGTGATTTTTTTCCAGCTAAAGAATGATAAAAACATTGAATCTGTATTCCAGTCAGTAATCATTCTTCTTTAAAGAGCTTGACATTTAAAGCTGCAGAGAACAAATTTCTAGCACTTGCTTATGATAAACACCATTATCGTGCATTGGTGTGAGCAGAAAAAAACGGTTCCCTTTTAGCTGATAAGTTGGGAACTGAATTGGGCACAAGTTATAGGAAGTTGAATTGGAATGACAAAAAGTAGAACTTAATAAATGACACTTCAGAGAAATTCAGCAGGTAATGACATTCTGGGAAATGAAATGTTTTTCCATCCTGGTCCAAGTCTGTAAGGCCTAAAAACATTGAAATTTCAAGCCTTTTTTAAACCTTCAAACAAGACCAACAAAGCTTCTTTTGCCAGACGTAATTTTTTCAGTTCATTTTAATCCTACCTCATTTGAAATCAAATTTCAGTTCTACTTAATTTTAGCGACCCTAAATAATATTTAACTCAGTTTTTAATTGAATTTTAAATCATTTTTAATTTTTACATTTTAAGTGGAGTACAAACCTGGTACATTGCGGTTCCTGTCCTGTTTAAGTACTCGATTTAATAGCATTCAGAATTGCCAAAATGCACAAATATCAGTTTTTACTTTCATAACAATGCGTTTGTATAATTGACCTGATATGCATAGAGTGGAATTATGGTATATGTCACCCACACAAGTCCCAGGTTACAGGCTGCCACGCTGAAACCTAACGCTGCACTAAAATCCCACACAGTGCCGCCCAAGACACCTTAACACCATTAAAACAACACAATATAGTTAACCAAGTACAATGGGCACAGATTTTAGCAGATCTGTTCTCACAATCACTCTCTGTCCTCACTCACGGCACAGTACTGCACAGTTTGTCCTAACGTTTGTGCACTTTTCTCTTATTTTGTCTCGTTTTTCACTTCTGCATGGACCCTCTTCCACCCCTCCACATGTCTGCATGATATTCCCTCAACCCTCCCATGTGTGTACTGCATGTCCACGCTGCTGACCTCTGACCCTGCCCACGGCTCTGACACCCAGGACCACTCGGGCACACTGGGCGCTGAGGAGTTCAAAGCCTGCCTTATCAGTCTGGGCTTCGATATCGGGAACGACGCACAGGTACACACACCAACACCAGTTAGGGAGTTCAACCATTAACCACTCTTTTTGTTTTGTTTTTTCCTACTCTATTTTTCTTTCTCCTTTCGCTCTCTCATTTTCTCTCAAACCTTCCTCTAAAATGACTTCCTTCACCTATACTCCTCCCATCATCTTTCGCTCTTCATCTTTCTCTCTACTACTACCTGGTTCTGTTTGTCCCTGGTGGGTTCCTGTAGAAGAGAACAGGCATGATGGATGCAGAGGACTTCAGAGCCTGCCTCATCTCCATGGGTTATAATATGGTAAAGCAGAGAGTTCAAATCTCCATGGGTTGTGATCAGGTTAAACTGAAAGTTGTAGTCCCCATGGATAATGTACTGGTAACTCATGTAATCTGAATCTGAAATTGATATTAATAATCCCTATGGATTAACCTGGAAAATCAGATTTATGATCAACATGGGGTATATGGTAAAGCAGTTTTAATATCCATGTTTTATCTGGTAAGTCAGCGTTATCATCTGGTTTTGGACAGATTTTGTTGGGTTAGTTTATCTATGTGGGTTATTATTTTAGTAAGTATTTCTGGAAAAAGTAGCATGAGCTATTAAAAAAATCCATGGATTATAGTAAAATTATAAACCTCATATGACTCATTATAAACAGAAGATATAATATAATTTTTTATTTCTATTACATGGGATAACTATGGATTTAGATTTACTACATGGTATATCTTAGAAAAACAGATTTATAATCAACAAGGTGCTGCCATTTTTAACTTGAATAAAGTTCTGTACAGTACAAAAACAGCCCATAATGCTGCTTGATGCAGCAAACTGGTGTAGGTTATTAGTCATATTATTTAGATTTATTCGTCTATTCATAAATGTACTGGTTTGTTGTACAAATAGTTTTTTTAAAATGCATGTTTGAGCTGTCTCAACTGAAAATACACTATATTGTCAAAAGTATTGGGTCACCCCCTTCAAATGAACATGTTTGTCTACTTTAGTAATTTCTATGAGTACAAATCTTAATGTTTAAGCATATAATGATGTTCTACGGAATTGTGTGCTTCTAATTTTATAGCAACAGTTTGGACAGGACCCTTTTCTATTCTAACATGACAGTGCCTCTGTATAAGGCAAGCTTCAAAAAGACATGATTGATTGAGTCAGTGTGGAAGAACTTGACTGGTCTGCAGAAAGCCAAGTCCTGATCCCAGCTGAACACCTCTGGTGTGACTTTAAATGCAGACCTTGAGCCAAAAACTCATCACCAAACACCAATGACATTTTAGACACGTCCAAAACTGTTGCAACAGAGATGGAAATACAATTTTTAAATACATGAATTATGTTTCCATCTTTGTTGCCGTAGTTTTGTTAGTGCCTCTCCTAAAGAAGGGGGTGTCCCAACACTTTGTCCTTATAGTGTCTATACAAGTCATTGGTGTTTGATGATGAGTTTTTGGCTCAAGGTCTGCATTTAAAGTCACACCAGAGGTGTTCAGCTGGGACAAACATGTTCATTATAAGGGGGTGACCCAATACTTTTGGCAATATAGTGTATCTTGCTCTGGCATATCTCAAAATAGGTCAGTGTCAAGATGCACACCTTAATGTTTTCTTCTAAGGCATTTTTGTAAAAGTTGCTTAAATATCTTAATTTAACTAAGGCCTAGTCCTGGCTTAAGATGAGCCCCGTTTGTGAAACCGGGCCTCAATGTATTATCTGATAAGCCAGAGTTATGTGGTTTAGGACAGTTTTCCTGAACTCTTGATTAGTCTGGTTAGATCTATGTGCTTCAGTGTTATTTTAGTATTATTTATACTATTATAATATTTATTAACATTTTGAATGATGCATATATATTTTAAATTTAGCTATATTTTTATAATTTTTTTTAATACATTTTTGTTTTTATAATTTTGTTTGTTTCCCATTTTTTATCATTTTTTTCTTTATAGCGGTATTTTTTCATTTTTAGTTTTATATATTTTAATAATGCAACATTTCTATTTTTTGTAAGTTTAAGTTTTCATGTAATATTTATACTTTATTTTACTTCAGCTTTATTTCAGTTACTGAAAGTGATTTTTTAAACAGTTGTAGCATTAGTTATAGTTAACAGTAACAACACTAATGTGCTTATTACTTGAGAGTTTCTTAAATGTTCATAAAGTGGCATCAACTGGTAAAAAATAATTGAGTTAAACTCCCCTTGGAACATCACTCATTATAAGCAGGAAGTTATCATGGTATACAGTCTGGAAAAGCTGAGATTTACATTCATCAGGATGTAAGGAAACAGATCATTTTGATTTTAATGGATTAAAATAGGTATATTAGACCGTTATCTCTAAATAAAGCAGTTATTGAAAAAGATAAGATTAGATAAAAAAAAAATAGCATCAACTATGCTAACCCAGTGAGGAGCGATCTTTCATATTGTTTTCATAGTGATTTTTAAGACCTGTTTCTCTGTGTGTAGGGAGAGGCGGAGTTTGCCCGCATCATGAGCATTGTGGATCCTAACAGACTGGGATTGATCACATTCCAGGCCTTCATTGACTTTATGTCTCGCGAGACGGCCGACACGGACACCGCTGATCAGGTCATGGCATCCTTTAAAGTCCTTGCTGGAGACAAGGTACATATACAACATCCATAAAATTATTTCCCAGTGTTAAAAGTGTCTAAATTAATAACCAATTTAATAACTCTCTTCTCATGCAGAGCTATATCCTGGCGGATGAGCTGCGGCGTGAGCTCCCTCCTGACCAGGCCGAGTACTGCATTGCCCGCATGACGCCTTACAACGGCCCTAACGCCGTCCCGGGAGCTCTTGACTACATGTCCTTCTCCACCGCCCTCTATGGGGAGAGTGACCTCTGAACCGTGACCCCGCCAACCTGCCTTCTGATACAAACACACAAATATGCGTATTCATACACACACATAACTCACGCACTATGAGAGTAACGCACTTCAGTGCTGATCTAGCACCAACAAGCAGAGCAAACTGAACTGGTCCCAGATCAGCCCATCAGAGCAGCTTCCACCCAATGACGTTCGGTCATTTTTGTATCCTCCTATCAGCCCAGGCCCTTCCTGTGTGTCATATACAACTTCCTGTTCTTTCTCCAGCTGTGTTCATGAAGCCTGTATTGGGGTTTGTCACAAAGATGCAGCCTTCACATGCTTGTCAGAAGATCCTACTTCGTAATGTGTTTTGTCACATTGAAGGAGAGAATAGGAAACGGGTCAGGAAATCCTGACACTCTTTTCTCTGTGTAAATGTACGATATGCAACAAAAGGTTACAAATATACTGTACATAAAGCATGTGGTAGGCAGCATCATTGTGACCTCTGACCCATGTGATACTGCATGATCATGTTTTACGATTGATCCGCTTTTTTACGTACAGTAAATGCTTGTCGATGAGACTGTTTTTTGAACATTTTCTTGTGATGATGAGTCAGACTTCATGAACAGATCTTCCCCTTTCTGCTTCCAAGCGCAACATTGAAAAACTCCCTTCCAGGAGGAATGTTTTCTGTATTTTTACTTCTTATTTTGTTTGTTTTTTTCCTCTTCATAAAGGAATAAAGTTAACATATTTTATTATACAGAACAAAAAAGGTATTTTTCTTCACCTTATTAAAAAAAACTTTAAAAAGGATGAAAATTTAAATAAAGAAACAATCACAGTTGTGTGTTTGTGTTTTTTTAATTGCTTGTATGAGGGAGAAATGTGTTATATTAACTGAAGGTAATTAATTTTAATGTAAAGTGGAAAGATATGGTAAAATGAACTAATTTGAACATTTATTCATCTTATTTACTCAGCTTATCAATACTTAAATTATAATTTGCTGTATTTTCCTAATGAACCAGGAAAGTATAAGAACATATGTGACCCTGGACCACAAAACCAGTCATAAGTGTCAATTTTTCAAAACTGAGATCTATACATCATCATCAAGCTGAATAAAGCTTTCCATTGATGAATGGTTTGTTAGGATGGACAATATTTGGCTGAGATACAACTATTTGAAAATCTGGAATCTGAGGGTGCAAAAAAATCTAAATATTGAGAAAATCGCCTTTAAATTTGTTCAGATGAAGTTCTTAGCAATGCATATTACTAATCAAAAATTAAGTTTTGATATATTTACGGTAGAAAATTAACAAAAATCTTCATGTAACATGATCTTTAATTAATATCCAAATGAATTTTAGCATAAAAGAAAAATTGATAATTTTGACCCATACATACCAATATTTTCAGATAATGTACATGATTGAATTAACTTTTAGCTGATTGTAAAGTATTGATGTGTCATATTGCCTGCTCTTGTTCTTTGACCTGATGTACTAACAAACACCATGAAAATAATTAAATTTTCTAAGTACCTATATTAATTTTAACGGCTTCAAATCTGACAGCATTTCCTCAAAGGAAAAGTGCATTATGTCGAAGTTTAGAGAGTACACCAGCATATAGATAGAAGGTCTCAAAGCTAACAGATATGGACTAAAAGCCACAAAACTCTAGATTTGATTTCTTGTTTTATTTTTTTCCTGGTATGAAGGTGCTTTATGATTTCTAAGATATAATATAAAGTTCTAATATAAGTTCTAAAATGTAAAGTTAAGAAATCTGTTGTGCTCATTTAACTAAACTAACCTTGAAAATGTGCTTAGTTGTAAATCACACAGTAATTTAGCTTGTATACCTCATTTTTAAAAATGGAACCAATAACTGGTTTCTTAGTTCCACACGGACGCATTATGAAGCAGGACGAAGTCGGGTTTACATGGCGGCGCCCAGTCAAGTCATGTTGAATTATGTCCTACTGACTTTATTCTTAGTAATGTGAAACTGTAGAATGACATGCCTTAACTAAACATGTGGAATCAAATCCGTAAACTGCAAAAGAACAGGACAGCGAAATATGGGATCCCGATGCTGGTGAGCGCTTTAATATTTGCATGTATAAGTGTTTCTAGTTACGATTTAAAAAGTTGTGAAACATAAGCGAGCCTTAGTAATAACTATACCGAAATCATGGTTTAAATAATAGTACTATTTATTGTAATTTACTGTAATAACAAATCTGTCAACTGTTATTTTGAAAATTTAGTGTGATACAATTTTTGTCTAATATTACTAACAATGTTTTTGTACTTTTTTCTTTTGCTTTTACAGTTATAGGTTTTATCAGTGTATTCCGTAGTGTTCATTTTTACGAGGTGATATGTCAACACTATGTAAATCAAGTTATTGATGCCTAAAACAATGAAAAATAAATGCAGTTAGAGTGACCAGAGATAATTACTTGGTTTCACAGACAGGGTTTAGACCAGGGCTGTCCAGACTCGGTCCTGGAGGGCCGGTGTCCTGCAGAGTTTAGCTCCAACCCTAATCAAACACACCTGAAGCAGATAATCAAGGTCTTACTAGGCATACTAGAATCTCTCAGGCAGGTGTGTTGAGGCAAGCTGGAGCTAAACTCTGCAGGACACCGGCCCTCCAGGACCGAGTTTGGACAGCCCTGGTTTAGACTAAATCAGGATTAGGCCATAGTTCAATTAGGACATTGAAGTCATTTTTATAAACATGCTTAGAAAAAAAACATTACTGGTGTGCATCCTGAGACAAAACAACGATCAATCGGTGCAAGTTTCTTTCAGATGAAACAGCTCAGATTTAGATTTTAGTCTGGGACTAGGGTTAAGATTTATCTGTGAAACCGGGGCAATATATTCTTAGACAATTCAGTTGTTTTTTTCATATTGATGGTATGTTTAGTGGCAATATATGTTAAACACTGTTGTCAACTTTCTGCTATTGTAAAATCAATAATTTTAGTGCTCATATTTAATGTTTGTCTGAAGCTGCTGGTTGTGGGAGGGTCGTTTGGACTGAGAGAATTCACTCAGATTAGATATGATGCACAGAAGATGAAAAAGAAGGTATGTAAAACGTCATATAATCTTTTCATGTACAAGCCAAGTGACACCGACAGAACTTCAGCCAGAACTGATTTATGCTGTTCAATAAAACATTATAATAGTTTCCTTCTTGTTATCATTTTTTTTTCTTTTACATGTTTGTTTTAGCTGGACCCTGCTCTGGAAGCCCAGGTGAACACTAAAAAACAGTCAGCCATCCTTCAGGATGAGTATGAGGTAATGAGAGAGCGAGATGAATAGATGGAGAATCTGTGTGTGTGCACTAATGTTTTATAGTGCTATAATGTTTTATAGAGCCATCTGCTGTTTTGCTGCGGATAGGAAGTTATGTTTACTTGCTAGTGAGGTTGTGGTAGTCTAATGGTTAAGCATCTGGCTTGTTAAATGCAATCGGTGCAGGTTTGGATCTGACACAGAGTGACTCGGGAACTATAACCTCAATTTTGTCATGCAGTTTGTCAAGCAGGACACATAACACTAGGTTTTTCCAGGGAAACTGACTGAGCCAGCAATTAGCGTGCTGTAAGTTATTTTGGATGGAAAGTGTCTAGTTAGCTGTTTAGTCTCCACACTGGATGATACTTGGTTCATTTAGCATCTCCATTTCAGGCTGTGGGTGGTTCAGGCTGTCATTATACTGCGATGGTGATTCTCCTTGACTTTAAAAACTTTATTTTTAGCCTTGCAGCCGTTAAAAGAAGTTACAATGCTATTAAATCTGACCTTCTGCTTCCAGACAGTAGTAGAAGAGCGCCCTCAAGTGGAACCGGGAAACTTTAGTCATCTCTCAGCTGTTCATTAGATGATAAATATTAACTCTGGTCATCCTAATTATTTTATTTTAGATCTTACATTGACCCATCATGAATCATAAAACAAACAAACACCCCACTGTAGCTGACTCATCTTTGGTAACTAGTGTGCGTAGTTTAGTGTTCTGTTTGGGGTCATGAAGACTTTATTCAGCAAGTTTGATCGAAAGTGACGGCAAAGACATTTATAATGTTACAAAAGATTTCTGCTGTTCTTTTGAAATTGTATTCATCTTGAAAAAAGCTAGCATGGTTTCCACACAAATCTTGAGCAGCAAAACTGTTTTCAGTGTTCATAATAATAAGAAATGTTTCTTGAGCAGCAAAGCAGCATATTGGAATGATTTCTGAAGGATCAGGTGACACTGAAGACTGAATGGCTGCTTAAAATTCAGCTTTGCCATCACAGGAATAAATTAAGTTTTAAAACATATTCAGATAGAAAACTGTTATTATAAATTGTAATAATATTTTGCAGCATGACTATTTTTACTATAGTTAATAAATGCAGCTTTGGTGAGCATAAGATACTTTTTTGAACTTTAGTTTATGTACCATAGCGTCCAGGCCATTTATCAAATTAGCAACAACTTGATTAAAGTTTAATGCATTTGCTATGAATATCTTTGTAGCTTTTGAGACCTGATAAATGTTATTAAAATTCTGTTTGTGCATTTGATTTGTGGCTTTGAGAAAAAGGTATTTTTAATATAGCATAATCTCTTTTGTTCCTACAGAAATTAAAGGATGCAGACTTGGATGGATGGAAGAACATTCGTGGCCCACGTCCCTGGGAGGATTCGAAGGAGTACCAGGAGCAGCAGCGAGCTCGACTCGATAAAGGCACATAGAACTCTAAAACCTTAAACTACCACTGTTGGCTCAAAGATGTAAGACACTCATAAAACTGGTGCAGTGTACCATGGTTGCCACTGTATAATAAATCAGCACTATCACATTATATCTAGATCAGAAACTACCAATTTGGACTCTACTGTCTGACATATGGAATGCCACTTTGTTGTCCTTTTTGGAAATATATGTCCTTGTGCGCTTGTGTGACTGGGTATGTGTAGGGCTGGGTATCGTTCAAAAAATTTCGATACCGATACCTTGAGTTCGATACCGGTTCCTGAATGATACTTTTTTCGATACCAGTTTTATGAAATCAGTTTTAATAAGATTACATTATCTCAAAAAAATATTTTTTAATGTTGATATTTATACAGACTCAAAGCCTCATCTTCTGAGCCACTGCACAAAGAACAAAATATAGCCAACACAATAAATAAATAATTTTAATAAAGTTCAAATTGTTTTCAGTTTACACATCTGTTAGGCTATGTTTACATTAGTGTGTGTTCATTTTAAAACACATCATCATTTCTAGGTTGTTAAAGACTTCAAGAAATGTAAAATCTTCATCCAGTTTCATAAGTGGGTGTTTTATTTTCTTTCACCATATGTTTTATTGTTATTAAATTCTGGTGTAGTATGTAGTATGTTTTCCTCAGAAATTATGTGTTCTGTATCTGGTTTTCAAATGAAGACATAAAACATTAATTTAATTTTTCTTTTAAATGATTGAAAATCAAAGTTTATTTATTTTGGCAAACAAAGGGGGTTTACTATTAAAATAAAAAAATTGAATAACGGTTGTGTGATCATTACTAAAAAAATAATAATAAAGTTTTAATAATTTTAATAGTAGCCTAGTAGTAGCAGTATGTACTGTCCGCTGAACAATATTAATTTATTTCTGCCGCAGTGTCTTCCAATTTAAACCGAACTTTTATTTTGACGGGTTGCCTGGAATACCGTTACAGTTCTGTGTGTATATGATATGATGCTAGTTTTACTCGAATCAAACGGTAAAATGCTCATTAATTGACTCCCACATCAGTTCTGGAGATGTTGTTCATGTGTTTATGTCCTCATTTAGTGAGACGGCAGACGCTGAAATCACCGCGAGCGTCACGCGAGTTTCAGTCTGTGTGTAGTAAACAAACCGCGCGATATAGAGAGCAGACTGCTCCGTGCGCTTTCGAAATGCTCTCGCGGTATGTCAAACACTGATCTATCAGCGCCGCTTCTAGTCAAACACACCTAGTGCTGCAGGATTATTGGCTCACTGACGGTGATGAGATTAACCCCTTAGGTATCGACATTTGGTACCGAATGACAAGACGTTTTTCGATACTCGGTGGTATCGAGGCAATTCGGTTGGTGCCTAAAAAGTATCGAACTCGATACCCAGCCCAAGGTATGTGTGTAGCAGGCTCTCTGTCCACTTTGGTGCTCCTATATTTTTATGGCATCAGGAGGGCTGTAACCATTATTCCATGTCAGTTGACATTCACAGTAATGCATAACTCAAGCCCCAGTACTGAATTTTAGTCAATAAAACCCCTTGTTCTTTCAGTGGTGCAAACAGAACCGATGGTGCCTTTGCACATGGTGGGTGAATGGTCCAGTCATTCCAGCAAGCATGTCATGGAGTGCGTAGAATATGATGATCAGCAGTTTGGACATTATTGTCTTTTCTGCAACAACCTCCGGAAATCCAGGTTTTGCTTTCTTTATGAACTTATTTAGGCTGTTGGTCTCTAGTAGTGTCTCTCTGGGATCTTGAGTGAGTGAAAAGCTAATAATTTAATTGAATGCAAAATATAAATGTGGATGCATAATCAAAATAAATCTGAAATTGCGATTATAGCTTAGTGTGATTATGAAATTGATTTATGTATATAGTCTCTTGTGCACTGTGTTTCAGAGTGAAGAGTGGCACAAATTCACAAAATGCTGCTTCTCACAAATTCCATCTCTGTATGTGCAGTGAGTTTAATGTGAATTCAATGTGTGGTACATTCTCTTTATTTACGCATTTGCACAATGACCAACATTTCAATGGAAAGATTTTAATGTTTGACAGTGAAGCATTTAGGACATAAATACAGTATTACCATTGTAACTTGTAAAAAAATATCATTATTAGGCCTTTATAATTTATTATTTTACTGGGCAATTGTAATTTAAAACAGTAATGAATTTATGTCCTCATTTTTCAGTTTAGAAAAATTACTTGCATGCCATGTGCACCATTAACCAACATCAGAGAACCATTAACATGTGAATGGACCTTCTTGTAAATTGTTGCTATATTCTTAGTCCATAAAAGCCTGTTGTGAATGTGATTCCCCATGTAATTGTATGAATGAATCTCCATGTCTCAGCCATGGCCCATTTACCTCTTGATGTTTCCAGTTTCTTTTCACATTAATTTGCAAGAAAACAGGTTTGCAAACTTGCTTATTTTTACAGTTCGGTTTGGTGCTACAAGTGGTAAAGATATGACTTTCAGTTAATAGTATCTATGCTAATATTCATATCTATTGTTGCTTTAGAAATTAAGATATATTTTACAGGGTTCAGTACCAAGGACCCCCCGTTTTAGAATAATCAACGCTATTTTTAGCAACGCGTTTTTATGCTTAATTCATTTGATGGGAAGTTTCTTTACAAAAAACAATTTTTACAAATAGTATTTTCTAAAAAAAAAAAAAAAAAGCAACAAGCTGGATGTTACACAACATTATTATGTAGTTTGTAGTTTTCAACACATTTTACTGACATTTTTAGTAAGACTATCAAGTCACTTTTAGCATTATCTTGGTGACAATTCAGCAGAATTTTCTACAACAATATAAAATACATATCAGAAAACCAAATGGTTAAGTTTGCATGGCATAAAACTGGATGGACAAGATCAATGAATGCACCATTTTTGATGGTATTGCAGAACCAGCCCAAAAGGACCAGTGACTGTCAACTGCTGTTCTCTCAGACAGAGCCAGCTCAAAAAAATCTCTCTCACTGGTCCGAGGCCAGCTGGCCATTCTTAGTGTTGAGCCGAGTTTGAGATATATAAATGATAATTTATTGTGATAATCCTACCTTTAACGCCGAAACTTGTCAGTTGACTGTATCTGAGCTCACTTTGTGATTGTGGTTTTATGTACAGTACTATGCAACCTGCACATCATCGTCCGTAAATGCATCAGTGAGATGCTAGAGAGCAAGGATATCACCACCTGCTGCTTTGATCAATGCTACACCTATGGTTGCGTGATTTTAAAAGGTCTAATCTTTGGTTTATCTTGCATCCAGCTGTGGAGAAGCACACGTTCTTGATTCAGACCTGGAGTGCATGTGTATTTCCAAACAGGATCCGGGCACAGGCTGCTGCTCTCAGGCTAATATTAACGCCGGCACTGACTCATCTGTGTGATGTGAAGCTTTGTTCGGAGGCACATTTTAACAAGCCTCTGCTGACTTTCCCTCTTCCCCCTCGTCACTCTCCTGCTGGAAATTCCAGCACTGTCATATCATGTGCTTCGTCACTTTAATTGCTCAAGTGGGAATGATCCTCAAGGGCCGAAGGGAACACGTCAACAAATCTGACTTCAGGAGTCCAGATATCCTCAGGGGACATTAAAGGCACTCATGTGTCCAGTTTGTGTCAAAACAGTGTTGACAGGGAAAGGCTCTAGTATGTTTCCATAAACTTTTGAGATGTTTTGGCTGGTCAGGTGAGGAGCACAAAAACAGACTAATTAATTTGTCATGACAAGTGTTGCTGTAGCAGAGAAGCGCTTTTATAACAGTGAATTCTCTACAGGACATTCATTTGATGCTGGCTAACAGTATTTCATTATTAGCCTATCATTAATTAGTATATTCATTTATGTAATAAAATGAGACATTTGTTCTGTATTTTGCACAGTAACCAATTATTTGCAATGATTTGGTTTTTGAAAAGGTAATTCAAGTTGTGATTAGCTTACATTCTCACTTAAATGATATATTTCTTATTTTTTGAATATATAAATACCCTAAATGGATGGAATTTCTTAGTGTTAAAAACAGTAGAAATTATCATTTTTCTAGGATTTTGATGAATAGAAAGTTCAAAAGAGCAACATTTATTAGAAATCAATGTCTTTACTGACACTTTTGATTAATTGAATGCATAAATAAAAGTATTAATTTCTTATATAATAAAAAATGCTAAATGTTAGCAAAGAGTAAAATGCCTTACTCAAAAACCCAGACATGATAGAGCTGAACTGTCTCAACAACTGTCACCTCAGCTTGACAGTAGTGGGGTCTTGAACCTCTAACCTCTTCCGCCCAGATCCTTAACCATTAGATTAACAACCCACTAACAGATTTATGTGGAAAGGCCTCCTTTGCTGCAGTGTGAGGAAGCCACTTCTCCCTGAAACACTGAGCAATTTATCTGGCTCTCCACTAAGGGTGGCACTTGCATTTAAATTAGACCTCTTGAACTACAGTCAGACCTCCACTATAGAGCTAGAGCCTTATTGATGTAAGAAAGCATCTTTATTTTTTATTCGTCATTGCAGAGGTGAACATTTCAGTCTAATTCATTCCACTTTCACTGCTGCAGAGGAACAAAATGAGCCTGTAAATATTCACATGCATGATGTTGCCTAGTGTGTGTGTGTGCATACTTCTAAGATTAGTTTTGCGGTGTTTTAGAAATCTGGCTTAAGCATTGTCAAGCTTCACACAATGATACATGTGTTGTGTTACTTCTCAATTCTGAGGGAACATTTTGTAACCTTATTTCCTATTTTGCTATTATAATGAAAATTTTACATTTTCTTAATAAAACATGGGTGTTTTTGTTGGCCAAAACTGACCACTACAACACTAGGGCTTTGTGGGCTGTTGCCTGGAAGTTGCTACTTGCTAATGTTGAGGTGTTCAGGGTGGTCTTAACATGTTTTGTGGTTGCTAATGTGATCTGGTTAGCATCATAGGTTAGAATAGTAAACCACTTAAGGGGGCGGGCGTTCACAAAGAACGCATTTTTCCATTCCCCTGAGATACTTTTCCACTGTTCTTCTATGTAAACACGAGTAGACGGACATCTTTGACGTTGCGTACGTGTCTTTTACAGCGTCTCGGGCAGCCTTTAAAAAACGTGTCTCGAGATGTTTTTTTAATTAATTAATTGTTATTCATTACTTATTGTGTTATTTTACTTTATGCTGTTTACTCAATATGGTATTATTTTACTCAAAAACATGATGCATGGTCTTGAAAGCAATCACTATACTGTTTAACATGTTGAGTTATTCCAATAGGCCTACTGGATGTCCTAATATAGAATGTAAGTCTGAGGGCCTATCCATTGGGCAGTACTGGTGGTTTCCATTGGATTATATCAGTGAATTTAAATAACCTCATGAACTTTGGGTGATTTCCAGAGTATGAGGGGTAAACAAGTTTGATGTTTGACTCATGTGACCACCTTATTGGCAGAGGAATAAAAGTGGCTGATCTGGCCAGATTCCACATTACATAATTGGCCAGGTGGGCTGATAACAAAGCGTGGCAAAACAGATAGGAATAGCCAATTAAAAACCGGAACTACCAATTATGGTAAGAAAGAAAGATATAAAATGGATGCGTGGACAGACAAAGACTCAGATGCGGTGGCCGTCATCTCGGCTTTGTTGCTGTGGTCAATAAAGTCTTATTTTGACATCTGGAACTCTGCTTCTTGAGCTTTATTGACAAATTTGAGAAGACCATCGTTTATTTCCACAACACATTGGCGTCACGAACAGGATTGGCTTGAAGCTTGGGTCGACGAGAGCTGTCGCAGGTGAAGGCCTGGTTTTTCGTTCCTAGAGCGAGAGAGAAGACGTTGGTTGGTGCTTCTCTCTCATCTGATCTGTGTGTGCAAGGGAGGAAACTCTATGTGAGTGAGAGAGTGAAAGTATCTCCATGAGTGTCAGCAAAGAGTGAAAGCAAAAGCAGAAGTGCAGGGAGGAGGAGAACAGACCAGCTGTGAGTGTGTGTGTGAGAGAGAGCATGCATATGTGTGCCTGAATGCATGTGTGTGTGCATACACGTGAGAGTGAGAACCTGTATGTTGGTCTGACGTGTGTGACAGAGAACAAAGAGAAAGTGTTGTATGCATGTGTTTGTGTGTGGGTGATAGATAGCGAGAGAGAGAGTTTAGTATAAAGAAATTACACATTAGATGCCAAACAGATTCAAAACATGTGAAAATCCTTTGCTCTCAATACTGTTATTGAGGTCAATATGACCCCAAACATTATATGCATGTAGTCATGTCATAACGGACATCAGAAAAATTATTATTAAATAAAAACAAATTCCTAAAATGATCTTATGTAATTAGGAAATTCATTAAATTTCAGGATAATAATAATAATCAAAGATAAAAACTAATGATATATATTTTCACCACATAATGTGGGTCTGGGGTCTATGTTGTACCTCAAGCATAAGGGTTAGTGTAAATTAGACAGGGAGTGTACTGGCATTGCATATAACCGGCAGGATACTTATACGACTGATGATGATGATTGTGTTGAGAAGTAGTAGACCATTACACATAGACATATGCTGGTAGAAATCCGCCAGCATTAAGAAATAGAACAGCAGATGTTGAGATCATTGCTTAATTGATTTCAATAAAAAAGGGAAAAAATGGGTGATGAAATTGTTGTAAATAAGAAAAGGAAAAGAAGGGGAAGAAGGGGCAGACAATTTCTATCATTACAAGATAAAAGATTATTAATTAATTTATTTTATTAATTGAATTTATGGAACCATTAAACTTGAACAGATTAATTGAACATTGGAATATTCAGTATAGGAGGGCTTTGCATACAATTAACCCCATCTTTCACTTACTCAATTTGGGCAAAAGGAGTGACAGCTACAGGTTGCAAATTCCATTTGAGGAGGCTGTGGATTTTTGAGGCATTTAGCTCGGGAGAAAACATAATTTGGACAAAAAGCAATTTGCAATGGAAAGAACCAAAAGGTCTTGTGTTACCCTCCAAATTACCAACTAGAAAACATATTGCAATTATTTTGAAATATTTGAGACAATCTAACCAAATCCCATAAAAGTGACAAGTCCTCCGCCCAGCAAAAGTCCAGGTGGAAATCAGGGGTCGGATACTTTTAGTGATCCTCGTCTGATGAGCCTGGTGAACATTAGCTATTAATTAGGACGCTGGGATTAGAGAGGTAAATCACTGTGGGAAAAAGGAAAATAACTAATTCAAAAATGAATGATTGGCATCTAAAAATCCAGCCTGTAAAGAAATAATAAGAGAAATCTTGAAAAGATGGGCAGAGAGAACAAAGAAATTGGCTACTAAGTGGCCAACAGAGGGAACATTTGATGTGGTAAAGTGTAACGAAATGGAGGTCTTGTTAACAAATTACAAGACCAATGACAAAAAAGAGAGCAAGAATTAGGGGTACTGACCCTGTTCATACAACATACAATTAAATTATTAAAATTGGAGAAACAAGAAAGAGAGAATAAAAACAATGAAATAAAAGAAGAAAGGCCACCTCCATATGCTCCTTCCTGCAGTCAAGCTGTAAACCAAATGCCTAGTACAGGGAACAATAGATTTAAAGGATGGAGGAAGGGTGGAACAGAATCAATCTTCCAATCAGCAGATAAAGTGTATCTCAAAGTTTTATGTGCTACTCCAATGATGGGAGTCCCAAGAATACAAAAGGTGAGCCAAAAGTGAAATCAGCTAAACCAATTAGAGTATCACTTAGACTTAGAGCTGAGTTACCCAGAAAATTGTAGTACCCATTGAAACCAGAAGCAGAAGAGGGAATCAAAAAGACTAAGGGGTTAATCAAAGCAGGAGTGCTTGTTCAAACTGCTAGCCATTGTAATACCCCAATACTGCCAGTGACTAAAGCAGATAAGTCAAAATGGAGTTTGGTGCGCGACTTGAAAGCAGTGAATGAGGTTGTGGAGGATTGACCTGCTGAAGTTCTAAAATCCACATACGTTGCTAGCCAGTGTTCCACTTGCTGCTAATTACTATACGGTGATTGATCTTTGCTCTGCCTTTTTCAGCATTCCCTTAGCAGAATAAAGCAGACCATTGTTTGCATTCACCTACCAAGGTAAAAAACTTACATGATACACAAGAATGATACCTCAAGGCTTCAAACATTCACCACGTGTTCAATCCAGTTCTAAAAGAAGAATTAAGTGATCTTAAGCCGGACAGCACATTGATACAATAGATGATTTATTGATTTGGAACAAAGTCATCAAGATTCAATTAAAATGTTCACTAAATTAGCTGAGGGGGGACATAAAGCCTCTAAAGAAAAACTGCAATATTGCCTACCACAAGTTGAATACTTAGGATGCACAATTTCACATGGGATGAAAGCTATATCACTCAGTTAATTAGAGGGCATCAGGAAAGTGCCCCGACCACAAACAGTGGGACAAATGATTATTTTTTTGGGGATGACAGGTTTTAGTGCAGGTTGGATTGACGATTATGCAATCAAAACTGCTCCACTTAGAGCACTAGTGAAACATGTGGGCCATCAATATCTTAGAGCACTCTTGATGTGGACTACTGATGCATTAATAGCATTTGAATCATTGAAAAAAAAAAAAAAGAGTTACAGAATGCTCCTGTCTTGACCATGCCCACATGTGACAAACCATTCTATTTGTATGTTGCAAACATATACAAGTCAATCCAGTTACCTCAATGACAATGATAAAAGGCAATAATGCAGAAGATAAATATTATAGAAAAGTGAAATAGCAATAATGGCTCCCTTTGTTCTGATTCAACCTCAACCACAAGGGGAGCAACACATAATGCAAATGGACTTTGACAATTTCATGAGAGCCATATGATTGCTCTTACTCCGTTGCTTGCAATCCTTATCTCTGACGCGCATGGTTTTGACCATTGCGCGAGGGGGGAAGTGAATAAAAATAAAAATAAAAAAATAAATAACGCGACAAGGATATTGGTCGTCTTGTTTGCAAGCAATGGTGGAGGAGTATTTATCTGAATACAAAGTTTGCACCCAAAAGAATGTTAGGAAAGGAATATCTGCACCTATAGGCCATATACCAGTCCCAGAAGGATCATTCAAACATCTAGTAATGGATTATGTAGACATGATAAAATCAAACAGAAGCAATAGAAGACTGAGTAAGATTACTACAAGGGGTGACAATATAGGAGGGGACCTAAATGATTCAGTACAGTCCCTGCAAATAAAAGACAAAGAGTGTAAAGAGCAAATAAGGTAGACCCAAGTGTATACCTATATTTGAATGTCCAATCAAGGGAATACTAGAGCAATTTAAGGCCAAGAATGAGATAAAATATGGATTTGAGTCAAAATTCATAATATAGATAACTTCTATCAAAAATATAGAGTGGATAAACTATATTTATTGCAATCAGCAGAGAATTATTAACTATACTGATGATGCATAGAAAAACATTGAACTTGGTTGAAAAAGGCGTATGTGTAATGTTTGGACCTGACTGTTGTACTTATATTTAAAATAATACAGCCCCAGATGGATCATTCACCAAAGCAATGGAGAGACTGAAAAATCTGAGAGATGAAGTGACCGAGAATGCTGGAGCAGACATGCATACTTGGGATTGGTTTGATTCACTTTTGGGGGCTTGGGGACAATAGTTAACTATAGGAATTGTCGCTGTTGTGTTTCTTCTGTTGTTCTGTTCTATTGTACCTTTCATCAGATCAATGTTGGCCAGTGCTGCAGCCAAACAGATGATTAATGTGTCCGTAAGGCCAACTGGAATTGACATTGGGTGTACCAGTGTGCATACAGTGGAACCTGGACTGGATGAACTGGATGAATTTGTGCAAAACCTTCCTGAAAACCAATGGAGTGGTAGGGAAGGGGTGCCTTTTATTTTTATTCTTTATTTTTATCTTGTATTGTAGCTTTTGATAGAAAGGGAGCTAACATCTTCATTGTATTTTCTTTTTCATATTATGTAGGATTATTAGAATACTTGGATAGAGTAGGCAGGTAGTTAGAGGTTATGTATTTTATTTTGGCATATGCCCCTTCCTGAAGTCATATACTCCTTAAGTCATTTATTTTTGAAGTCATTTATCTTTTAATAATTTATTCTGAAATTGTTTATTTTGAAATCTATTCATTTAATTAAAATCAAATGTAAAATGTTATTGTTTTGGAAAGAAAGGGGACGCTGAAGGTCTTAAGCAGGTCATTGTCCGTGTTACGAGGCAATGAAACCAGAAAAGGGGAAAATAAAGAAAGATTGAATGTTTATTTATTATTTGAAAGTATTCATCATTTAACCTTCATTATCAGTGTATGGTCTGTTTCTTTTAACACTGGAAGTCATCACTGGAAAGTATGAAAAGAAGAAGGGATCGACGAGCACCTCAGTGCTTAGCAGCATGAGTAGATTCAACTGGAGGTTTAAAAACCCACTATCTACTCCAACACCAGATAGTGCTGGAGGGCAATAAGATTTGCCTAAAAGCTCCTCTGGCAATGAAGGACAGCATCAACAGATAGCACTCCAGGCTACCGGAAATGCTTGGAGTTCCTCTGGCAGTGTTGGATGAACCAGTGCATCATTTATTGCATTACTTTGTTTTCACCAATTCTGATATTTGATAAGCTTAATGATTTGACTAATCATTCATATACTCTTACATAACCATGACAATCATGGGCAAGGCTGAGTCACATTGCTGATTGATTCATTGTTTATTGACCCCCAATGTATCGGTAGGGAAGCAGATTCTTTTACTCTTCTCTAGTCAATCGTGAGGAGAGATGTTTGGATCTGACTTCCTCTGGAGTCCAGAATCATAAAGAAACCAATTGTTAAGAGGTATTGGAGGACCATTATTGGTTCATAGATGGATAGAAGGAGGGGTGGACTTATGGTGTTGCACTCTGGGTAAAGGGCTTAGTGGTGACTTGGTAAAGTCTCAGAGGGGGGAATGTATTGTGTTATTTTACTTTATATTATGCTATTTACAGTATGTTTGAATTTAAATGCTAATTATTTTAAGATTTTAGGAAGCAAAATGAGTGTCAGAGACCCAGAGCAGACATTTGAAAGCAGCAGGGAAAGTATCTCCTTCCAGTTTCCTTCAAAATTGGACCAATCCAGAAGTCAAAGGTCAGTAGGAGCTTTGTGACTTGGATGATGGTGGCACAAATGAATAAATTCCCACTGGAAGCCAATCCAGCAGCTATTGCAATGCACAAAGAAAACTTGTGGAAAATGCTGATCCATCAGCTCTCACCTGCAGAGCCTCATCACAGAGGAGACGTAAGTGCTCTCTTCTACTCTAATAGGGCCTAAGGTTCCTGTTCTAATAAAAATGCATCACAGTTTCCACCAAAAATACAAAAAACAACACAGTTTTCGACATTAAAACAATAAATGTTTCTTGAGTAGTAAGTCAGCATATTAAAATGATTTTTGAAAGATCATGTTACACTGAAGAGTAATGGGAATTCAAATTTAAGATTTAAGTTTTAAAAATCTCACATTGATTTACTTTGATAGAAAATTTGTAGAAATTAAAACCAAGTTTAAACGATGTCTGTATATTAGGCGGTTGATTCAGAAGTTTAATAGGGCTTGGGATTTAGAACAAACTCTAAAGACAATGCTTGAAGATTATCTATAACGTGCTGTCTAGCAAGTACAGTAACTGAAAAATTGACCTCTGCAGCTAAACATGCCTATGTGTGGCATATGTACTTGCATGCATAGGCTACAGTATATAGGCCTGTACTGTATGTCACACGTGTAGTGTGTGTGTGCGTGTGTGTGTATTTAAGCATTTCTTATTTGTGTGTAGTCGTGTTCTCAGACTGTGGCTTGAGACTCCCTCACACGTGTGCTTCAATTTTTCATCACAAACTGCATGAAAACGGCATCAATTATTAATCGCAGCACTAAGAAAAGTAGAAATCAAATTCAATATTTACTGCATACTTCCTGAGCTAGCAAATCACATGGCAGAGAGGATAGAAAGGTGTGTGTGCGTGTGAAGGTTACACGAGGGGCCTTGCTGTGAAATTGGCAACGTTTAGAGGAAAACCCCCTTTTCCCCTCCTAGAACAAACACCCACATGGACTCTTAGTATTCTAATTATCTTTTAGAGCTTGTACTGCATAAATAGCGTGACACACACACCTCTTCTCTGAAGCAGATAACATCAGTATCACACACACATAAACCATTATATCCAACAAAAATATACTCGCACTGTACCGTTACTGACTGATAATCCTTTTCATGCATATGATGCTGTATATGCATAGCTTATTGTTTTTCTTTGTCATAATTCTGTGTTCTATAAATATCCTGATGCTCTGCAGCAGAAGGACTGTTCAGGCAGAAAATACATACACACCCTCTGGCAGAACTACGGCACAGCACACACACGAATGCATTATCTCGTAGACACACAACCTCAGATTCATTCATACTTCACGCACACACACGTTTCAACTCTGCCAATCATGTTTGTACACACAAATATACTGGCACTAACAAGCCATCTGGGCATCTACGCACAGAGCACAGACTTACTCCATCCCTTTACTCTGTGGCATCACTACACAGATACACAATATTGTGGTGATGTTACGTCACAAATACATATTATTCGAATTTTCATTTTCATGTCATTTTAAAATGTGTATTTTTTTTTAAATTACTGTGATGGCAAAGCTTTATTTTCAGCATTCATTACTCCAGGCTTCAGTGTCACATGATCCTTCAGAAATAATTTGAATATGCTGATTTGCTGTTCAAGCAACATTTCTTATTGTTAGTGTTGAAAACAGTTCAGTAGCTTAAAATTATGTGGAAACCATGGTGCATTTCCCCCCAGAATTCTTTGATGAATAGAAAGTTCAAAAGAACAGAAATTTTAATAAAAGTGTTAATTTCTTCATAAAAACTTTTGAATGGTAATGTTTTTATTTCAAATTTGTCTTTTCAATTTGAGTTTAGTTTTCATTTCTCGCATTACTCTTTTTCAGATTTTTTCCCCCAGAATTTATTTATTACATTTATTTTAAATGTGCTGCTAAAGATAATGTGCAAACAGGCAAAAAAATGTTTAATGTTTGTTAATTTCTTACATTCTAATGTAATTGCATTACAATTTAATGCAGATGGTTTGTCTAGGTTTTAAGGTTTACCATGTTTCAAAAAACTGTTTTCTTAAACGATGATAGCACATTATGAAAGTTATGGGATGTGAAAATGTCTCATGTTAACAATTTTCAATCCTCAGTGCAAATGTATTTACACTTCTTAAACACTGAACTTCTGGAAGCTTTAATATGGAAGCTTTAAGACTTGCTGCATGCCTGTAGTATGTGTGTGTGTGTGTGTGTGTGTGCGCGCGCACGTTTTTGTGATATACGAGGACACAAATTTGTATAATAACATGGGTATGATGCAGGTATTACAAGGAGAAGGTGACTTATGAGGACATTACCCCATGTTCCCATATTTCAAAATGCTCATCAATCATACAGAATTAGTTTTTTTGAGAAAGTAAAAATGCACAAAGTTTCCTATAAGGGGTAGGTTTAGGTGTAGGGTGATAGAAAATACGGTTTGTACAGTATAAAACCATTACACCTATGGAATATCCCCACAATTCACAAAAACAAACGTGTGTACGTGTAGTGTGTGTGTGTGTACCTGGTATTCCCTACGTTATGGAGACCAGATGTTCTCACAAGGACAGTAATACCAGTAAATTTTGATCTTGTGAGGATAATTTTTTTTGGTCCCCATGAGGAAAACACCTTATAAATCATACAGAATTAAGTTTTTTTGAACATTTAAAAATGCTGTTTATATTCTGTGAGGGGTAGGGTTAAGGTGAGAGAATACAGTTTGTGCAGTATAAAAATCATTATGTGGATGGAATGTCTCCATTAAACATGGAAACCTATGTGTGTGTTTGTGTGTGTGGGATGTCCTAGACAGCTTTGGCTTTGGAGCAGCTGTGGTTTTGAGTGCACACACAGTTTGACCTCTGTTAAAGCTGACAGAAGAGATGAATGTCCCTTCATTAACTGTGTGTCTCTGTGTTAATTTCCCATCAACTTGCATTATAGCTGGCTACTATAGGTGTTGTGCCCAGTAGGTAAGACGACTGAGGGTGGACAGACGTGCTGAGTCAGCTGACGGACCTTTTGCCTGCCACACGCCTGTCTCACTGCAGGAGGAGGCAGACAGCTGAGCTCTATATCTTCTGTTCTCTGGCTCTCGCTGCATCAGCCTCTCCGTGACTGCTGTGGGCACTGTGTCCGCCAGAGTCTGCCCGTTGATGAAAATGTGAGTAGCGTTTGCTTGTGCAAAACTCGCCACCACAATGCTAGAGTGTTTTGAGGAGTCAGAGGAGAGAGTGAGGATACACACACAGTTTGAGCTCTGGAAAAGCTGACAGAAGGGATAACTGTCATTTTACCGTGAAAAGCAAGGACTTTGAATGTTGGCTTGACAAAGACTTGTTTGAACATTTTGAAAAATGTCTAAAAAGAGATAGATAGATAGATAGATAGATAGATAGATGGATGGATGGATGGATGGATGGATGGATAGATGGATGTTGGTGGTCCATACGATTTATTAATGTTTTTAAAAAATGAAGTATCACTAACATTTTATTGTACTGTGTCCTTATTACATGTTATATGTACTTAGTAATAACAATAGATTATGCATAATTATATCCTAACCCTAACCAGTACTTAAATGTATTATTACACTGTAACAAGGACACTGTGTAACAAAAGTGTTTTATACTCATCAGGGCTGCATTTATTTAGTCAAAACAGTAATATAGTGAAATATTATTACAATGTAAAATAACTGTTTTTTAATTGAATATACTTTAAAATATAATTTATTCTTGTCATGACAACTGAATTTCAGCAGCCACCTTCTCCAGTCTTCAATGTCACATGATACTGAAGAAACATACCTTAATATTATCAATGTTGATGCAACTTAATATTTTTGTGGTAACTCTGATACATTTTCTTTTGAATAAAAAGTTTATTTATAATAACATTATTTAAAATGTATTTTTTGTAAAATGACGAGAATGCATAACCTATGTTATATGTCTTTGAATTGTAACTCCGTAAATTACAAATTCTCTTCCCGCTGTTCCAATCCAAATTCCAGTTCTACTTCCTGTGGGTGTGACAAAATTTACACTCTTGAACTGAAAGGAAGTGTTGCGCAACCCTGTGATCTGAATTGGTTGAATACATAGTAAAAATGGCCACTAGCATCCAGTAGCACTGATTTAACTGGTGTCTGTGTGGAAGAAGCTTTAGAAACGTTACGTGCCATTGTTAAATATTTAAGATTAGTGGTTTGTTCAAATCTCTGGTTTGTTAGTTGGTTAATGTTTGTGTCTGTGTAGTGCTCACATTCATTTAAATGATTATAAGACTCACATTAGGCAGCCAATTGAGCATCAAAGATCCAGAGATTTGGAAGCAACTGGGAATGCGTGGAAAAAAATGTTAAGGTTTTATTGCCAAACACCAAAGAGATGTTTGACTATGGTTGATTCATTCATTGATTCACTCCTCAGCTGATTTGTCCTTCACTCGAAATATCCACAATCCTCCTCAACAGAACAGCTGGTGTGTGTGTGTGTGTGTGTGTGTGTGTGTGTGTGTGTGCGTCTGTGGTAATTTGTTTGAGCTTTGTTATATGTGTGATAAATGATTTGGTCATGTGAAGGGCAGCCATAATTAGAAGAGGCTGGTACAGTGAGCTGATTACCCTGGGCACAGTCTTTCTCTCTCTTACACACACACACCCACACACACTTTCCTTGGCTGGAAGTAGGACTGATAATATCAGCATTAATGATCTGGAGGAACACAGATTAAGTGACTTGATATGTTTTGGATCTGATTGTCAGTAAAAGGCCTCATAGATTTTCACTTGTAAACAGCTGATCTGAGATCATTTGTTAACTCTGTACAGCCCTGTATGTCAACAAAATTGAGCTTAAATTAAAAAATGTCTGTTACATTTACTTATGTCTGTAAATGTTATACACTCAGAGTAAGTTGTGTAAGTGTTTATAGTGTGTTTGCATCCCGTATGCTAACAGCAGATGCTTTTATTCAAAGCAGCCTACAATGCAACTTTCAGTGTATACTTTTTTTTTATCAGTATATGTATTTCAGTTGACATTGGCACTGCACTAGTCACAGGAACAAATAGTTACATAATGTGAGGCATTTCAAGGTAGGATAAAATAGGATAGTTAATGAGAAAAAAGGTCAGAAAAGATTTTATTTTTCGCTCTGTGACTGGTGGTTTGGAAGAAAAGGTTTGAAAAACAAGACGGTTTGGTTATGTTGGCTGATATTCTTTTTTTAGTGGAGCAGTTTTTTACATTTTGATTATGAAAACTGTTTTTTTCTTTTGAATAACATATATAGAAAAATAGTTCACAATATTATAAGGGTAGTTTAGTGGTTGACAATCATAGCAGGCTAAATGAAAGCTACAGAAATGCAATAGGATAGGTAACCCAAAAATGTAAATGTTGTCATAATTTACTCATCCCAATATCGTTCCAAACCTGTATGACGTTCTTTATGAGGAACACAAAAGATGAAATGTTGTTTGGTCACAAATGTTCCTTTGTATTCCACAGGAGAAATAAAATTATACAGGTTTGGAAAGACATGAGGGTGAGTAAATGATGGTAGAATTTACATTTTTATTCGACCTATCTCTTTAATGACAACAAATAAGATGTACACAAAATTGCTGAATATAAATGAGTTTGGTTCAAACTCAATTCAAAGATGGCCAGTTCTGTTATTCATCCAGTCTGGCACAGACAATCTCAGATTGGCCCAATAATGTTTGATTATTCAGGCTGGCTGATGTATCAGCCTACAAGTAATAAAGAATGTGATATTCAATTAGATCTAAAATCATAAAATTACACATTTTACACAGATGTACAGGTGCACGGATGGAAAGGACAACGTTAGGCAGCATTAAAGACTGAATGCTCCTCTATAGACCAAATGAGATATTTTTGACCTCTTGCTCCACGCAATTATTCCACATATGGTCTTGCGTGGTATTTTAAACGTTGTTTCAAGGCACGCGCGCAGATGTGATATTACATGCACATGAATTATGGTGCATCTTCTCGGTCCCAGCTGATGCGATGACGTAGTCGCGTGTGTCCGGGTGTGCTCGGTGGAGGGAGTGTTTCCAAGGCGAAATCTGGGGAAGGGAGGCGGAGATTGAAGTGGGGGGGTTACTTTAATTCTCAATATTTGCCATCTTAGCAGGACATGTCGCGCAGTCTCTCAACTGCATGATCAAATGAAGCCGTAATTAACCAAACGGGTTAGTGATGCCTGCAGATGAAATGGACAGATGCTGACGGATGGAAGGTTGTAGATGCAACGGTTGCACCGGTGCTGACTCGGGATGCTTGGTCATGAAATGATACGAGGCCCGCTCGGTTGTGAGCACACCAACTTGTTTCCTGCGCTATAACGTGAGAGAGAGAGAGAGAGAGAGAGAGAGAGAGGAGGGGGCGCGAGCGTTCGTTCGCTGCTGTTGCTCGGGGCTCGCGGAAGAACCGATCACATGGATTCCAAGGTTCCATTTTTCAACGGCGCTTCGATCTGAGCGCGCGCTGACAGCCCCGGTGACCGGCGCATCCATCAGAGCCGCGCGAGGGAAAGAGGCATCACTTCGCCGGTTCCATCGATCTGCCGGAACTGGGCAGGCACCGGAGTCGGTCCGTGTGTGCGTGTGCGCACGAGTGAGGAGAGCGAAGGCGGCCCTGAGGTATTTTTTACCACCGAGGAGCAGCCAGCTGCACGCGTAACGGAGAGGAAACCGATCCGACTGGAATATTTGGCGTTGCCTAAAATCATTTAGGAGGAAAGCATTCCTCATTTGCTCAAATCACAGGTACGTACCTTCCGTTCAATGGGTTTGCGCGTCGCTATTGGTTAGTCAGCGATAATTAGAGCAGTTCGAGGCGCCACCGGCTTTATTTAGGGGTAGTTGGAATGTTGCGATTTTTCCTCGGAAAACGGCAGACGCTGTTCGGAGTGGATGTGATCAGCGCGATGTGGAATTGCTGTGGAGAGAGAATGTCTCCAAATTTGCGTCACAGGATCATTTCCACCATAATGCCACTCAAACGTAAAATATTGTAATTGTAGTGATTGCAGAAAGCACCATAATGATCTGTATGATTTTATTTTTATGATAAAATATGTGGATTTAGTTCGTATTGACAGTGATTTAGAGACTCGTATGGATCATTTGGGCAGAGATCCGAAAACCGGTTTCGTTTTTTAAACGACTGTTTTCCTGACGTTTCGGTCAGCGGTTTCCGAACATAGCTTCATCCGCGAATGCGGACAGATCACCAAACTAAAATACTCTTGACAGTATTTCCTGCACTTACTATTCAGCGGCAACACCGCTACCGAGTCTAGTGATCAGTGTAGTTTGATTCTCGAACAAATGACTCATCTGAACCGGATCTTTTTGAGTGAATCATCATCATGCTGCGCGGCCAATCTAGTTCGATTCCCAAACGAGTGACTCTTTTGAGCCGGTTCTTTTTGGGAATCAAAAAAACGTATCAATCACTCGGAGCCGTAGGAGTGAGTGACTTACTGAGCCCCAATTTATTCGTTTCACCATGTTCATTTTTTGACTGCTGTTTGAAGTACTTGTGAATAAATCGTATTTTCATTTTTTGTGTTTTGTTTTTTGTATTAGAACTCGCTCATAGAACTGCAATCGCAACCAGCATTGTTAAATGTCTTACAACTTCCATCTCTGTGGAGCATTTATGAGAAGTGTCGCTCAAGGCGGTCGTGAAACCATTTGTGATCTGTTTGTTCAGTCATTTGCCTTTTAAACGGAGGATGTGCGCGTTTCTAATACCCTCCGGAGCCTTTCACAGAATCCCAGCATCCTACACGTCAAATTTGGTCCACCAGTTTTTAGGTCCCTCTTGCTGTATTTCTGTCAAACATGATGGTAAACTCACACTTGAGGCAGTGGGGATTTGTAATATGTGCATATGGGATTGTAGAGTTAGTCATCTGATGTGAGTTCCTCATGTTCTTTTGGTGGTCCGCACAGGTAAAGAGAATTTGCTGAGATATGTGATTAATTCAGGACAGCGGCCACCTGCCACACTCTCCTCTGTTTATATCCCTATCAGGTGTCGCCCCAACTGGGGATTTCTTAAAATAGGGTGGGGGAGGCTCGTGTCTGTGGGTGTCTCTAGTTCACTCTGTCTCCTGTTACCCTGAGAGACATGTAGCACTTCTTTCCTCACTAGGCCGGTGAAAGCCAGAACTTTGGGAAACAGATATGCTGCCGGTGGCAAACTTGCTGTTGTGCATTTGTGTGCTATTTGGCTTTATGATGTCGAGTGTGTACGACAAAAATACCTAAATTTGAATACACACTCACAGACATGACTGACTGCCTCCAATTTTTTCTCTAATGAGCACACAAAATTCGTTGGCTTAAAGGCCTCATTAGTATGTTAATTAGCCTGAGTTGTTCATAGGCCTTTTGTGTGAATATTTGTAGTCTATTCATTGTCTGAAGTGAGAACACTAAGATGCCTCTCAGCGGCAGTTGTCAACAGTTGCGTATGAACGGATTTGCTGAGGGTTCTGCGACGCAGGCTGAGGTGTGATACACGAGAAGCAGAGAGCGGAGGAGTGAAGACGGAAGTTCCCAAACATACTTTTTTCCCACGATTTACGCCTAGTGTGGTGCCCGTTTGCTAGTAAGACCCAGTCATGGAGAATGTGTGTGCTTCGAAAAAGGATTGAGGCAGCTATTTGCTGTTTGCCCATTGATTACAGGTGCCAACGAGGTAACGCATGCTGAGAATCACAGGCATCTCATTGCCATGGGAACAGCTGAGGCGGTGGAAAGGAGGTTACCCACGATTGGCTCACCATCCTGAAACGCTGCCAGTCATGTTTCTTGAGAGGTCTGACCTGATCTTGGTATGAATGAGATTCAAACCCACCATCTGTGTGATTGGATCAAGACATTGCCAAGGGCTCATAGTTTAACCTGTTGATTTCGTTGAGTTTCATTTCATTGAACCAGTGTTGGAGAAGTAGCCATAAGCTACTCGTAATTAAAAGTAGTTAAAGGGATCGTTTACCCATAAATGATCATTCTGGCATCATTTACTCATCCTCATGTTACAAACCTGTATGATTTCGTTTTTTTTTCTGCAGAACTCAAAAGACGACATTTAAAAAAAAAATTTAAACCATACATCGACAAAAAGTCAACGGGGTCCCATGAATTGTTGTTGTAGTTTAAATAAATTGAAATAAATCTAAAATCAAATAAAAGTATAAATTATATCTATAAACAGCAGAGTATGGCGCTAGCAACAGCAAGGTCATGGGTTTGATTCCCAGGAAAAGCAAGAACTGCTAAAAATGTAAATTTGTACCTTGAAAGTATTCTCACAACTTTGTAAAATTACGGTTTTATTATAATGTTTTATCGTACAGTTTTATTGATGTCCTTACTATGTTTCTGGGCCTGGGAACATTTCAGTTATGTTGCTGTTTATGCAGGGTCAGAAAGCTCTTGGATTTCATAAAAAATCTTAAAGTGTGTTCCGAAGATGAACAAAGGTCTTACGGGTTTGGAACAACATGAGGGTGATTTTTGGGTGAACTATCCCTTTAAGATAGGAACTCTGAAATATAAAAGAGAACTTAATGTATTATATTATTATATATAATTATATATAAATAATAATTAAGTAACACTGGTCTCATGTTGTTTGGATTACAGTATTCTTCTTTCACAGAAGAAAGTCAGTCATACAATTTTCTTTCAATCCACCAACAGAAATAGTATGCAGATAGTCTTTAAATTTCAATAATCAGATTATTTCGAACCAATGAATTTGCTTCTGACAGAAAAAGAGTGAGAAAAACAGACCAAGAGCGGGAGGATGCTAAAAGGAGAAATGTGTAATTGTAAACACGGAACAGCTACTTGCTCTCCGACCTATCTCTGTGTGGGCTTTCCAAGCAATGCTGTGTGAAAGCGTGTGTCGTCCCTTCTACTGTATTTTTAGTGCAGTACTTTTTCATGCTGGCATTGACTCTGATGCTGAGAGAATGAAAGAGATGGTATGCGTGTGTGTTGTCGTCTCTGTCAGCACTCTGCCATCTCATGGGTGTATTTGGAATAATGTATAAGATCTTTTTCATGTTTTGAAGTGTGTTTGCTTACCTCCAAGAGTGCATCAGCACACACACACACACACACAGGAGACCTGCACCTCGAGACTTGGAGAATCAAATTGTGGTTTTATTACACAGTGCTTTTGGAGGGTCAAATTGGGATTACACTCTTACACATATGAGTGCATTTGACCAGAGCTGAAGTGCTCCTGAGGTCTTCTGTGTGGGTGTTTAGCAGAGAGATCTTTCCTTCCAGTCCTCTGAGCAGCTACACACTCCTAATTCACAATAACAATACCATGACCCGGGGATTATCAGTTTATTTTCCTCATTATTAGCTTTAACAATCAAGGGATTTTGTTAAATTAGTGCATTTTAGTTATGTTTAATTAATGTGTTTGTAAAGCATCGGAGCAAATAGTGATTTTTACGTTTCACCTTTGTGTGTTTTGAAAATCTGCAGTCATCGCAGCCATGCTATACTGAATGTGCCTTGAAAAGCCACAGATGAGTGCAGAGCTGCTCACAGAGGACATTTTTTGTTGCATTTCTTTCAGGATGTTTAATTTTCACATAATGGCCAGACTGACTCCAGGTTCAGTGTCGTATGATTTGTGAGCAGAAAATGAACAGTTAAGTTTAAAATGACCCCGAGAGGAAGGGCTTTAAAGGAGTGTTCAGACTGCTGGAGATGTTAAGCATGTGAAAATAAAAAAAAGCTGCATTTATTGGATGGAAAATAAAGTAATATTGTGAAATATTATTCAAATTGAAATTTTCTGTTTTAGATAGATATTTTAAAATGTAATATATTCCTGTTATGCAAAGCTGAAATTTCAGCATCATTACACCAGTCTTCAGTGTCACATGATCCTAATATGCTGATTTTCTGCTCAAGAAACATTATTTTTAAAGGGGTCATCGGATGCAAAATTCACTTTACATGTTGTTTGAACATAAATATGTGTTGGAAGTGTGTGCACATATCCACCCTGTAATGATAAATATCCACCCAGAGTTTTTTTTTAAATCCCTATTTTAAAATCCCCTTTCTCAATTCAGACTGTTCTGAGATTCCTGTCAGAATGACGTAGTTCTGCACAGGCCACTCCCACGATAGTTGATTGACAAGACCGTCTTACCTTAGACCCGCCCTGAGTGAGCTGAGTGCTGTCTGCCATTATGTCGACTCCGGTGCAGACAAGAATGTCTCCGATTAAGCTGTGGAGGTGTTGTGGTGTTGGATGTAATAATGAACATAGCAGTCATCATTTACTCCCGACATCTGAGCCGCTGAAGACTCTGAGGATTAATGTTACTTTCGTTTTTGAAGGGAATGCGCCGATCCCCAATCTGCTTAAAAGCATCTCTGTTCGCGTGAATCATTAGTGATCCAGCTTCATCTACAGAAGAAGTGAGTATAAGGGTTTTTATGAATCTTTGCGAATCGCCTTTCCTAATATTGTGCTAGTTAGCCAGTTTCGCGGCTAAATAGCTAAAGTTTACAGTCTGCTCGTCCCCCCACGGAAGAGAGGGGCAGGGTGAGCAGAGCTCATTAGCATTTAAAGTGACATGCAACAAAACTGGTTGCTGTAAACAGAGTTGATTTTGACAGGGTAAAAATTGTGTTTTTTTTACACTACCATTGAGAAATTTTAACCAAAGTATGTTATAGACTTTTCATGAAGACCCTAAAGAATCATATCAACTTATCAATCCGATGACCCCTTAAACATTGTTATTAATATCAGTGTTGCTTAAATATTTTGCGGAAACAGTTATTTGTACTCAAATGTTCAAAATTCTAAATTATTATAATTATGAATTAAATTTAAAAAGTATTAACTGTCATTTTGGACCAATTTAAATTCATCCTTGCAAAATAAAAGTACTGCTTACTCTAAAAAAATAAATAAAAAACTTACTGACCCCAAATTTTTGAACCTTAGTGTGTGAGTGTTATATAAATATATACAAAATGTGCATGTATACTAAATCTTTGTAATGAAATGAAAGATTGTTCAGTCAAGAGGTCAATCTTTGAGGCTTAGATGAAGTTTTTGTCAAATGTCTTTTGTCTACATAAATTCCCACAAAATTTGAACTTTGCTAAGCAGCAAAAGATACAAATTCTATGGGAATACTTGTGTGTTTTTGCATTTATATGAATTTATCAATCATAGTGAAACAGTAGTAACTCTACATCCATGTGACTTCAACTGCATGTGGCGCTCACTATGCTTTGACGGTAATGCTGTGTGATAGTTTGGTTGTTTGGCAGGAAATAAACAGTCTGGTCACTGTGGTCCAGTGGATTGGATTCAGTTTCTCTGATGAGCAGGCACAAACCCGCGCCAGGCCCCAAACGCACACACATCCGAGCTTTGTTTGATTTTTATGAGCGTGATTTCAGAGACTCATAAAAATATTCCTGTCCCACGCGTTTCAGTGTGTTGCTATAGTAACTGGTGCTGACTTCATGTGCAGGGATAAGACAGATCTTTAGCTTCAGACACTCAGTGGATATTCGGATATAATGCTACATAATGCAACCTCACACACACTTTTGGTTACGCTCTCTGAGGAGCAACTCTTCTTTTTTGGAAGCTTTTAAATGTGATGCTCTCATTTGAGATTATTTGCTGATACCTGTCCTGTTAATGTGAGGGACATGTCCTAAAAGTCGAAGAGTCAAAGCCGAAAAGATGAAGAGAGATTACAAACACAGACAAGTGTCTTTGTGTGTAGCAGTGTGTTTGTAGTAAATTAGAGTTACACCAGTTATCAACCACAACCTGCTGACTAATTCTTCCCACATTCTCTAATTTATCAATAAGTAGGTTACAAACACACACTCATACACACACACACACACACACACACACACACACACACACACACACACACACACACACACACTAAATCACATCAGTCTAAATCTAATCATTTGTAATCAATTGGCTTACAACTTCCATAACTTCTACTCAATTACAGGCACATTCACATACATACACAACACAGGAAATCCTGTTTAACTGTGTGGTAGACCACTGCAGCCTGGTTTAGAAGCATCTCTGAAACTCTATTTCAATATTTCAGCTTCATAACATTTCAGTTCTTTCAACAGCATTTTGTGAAAGACTCGATTTGGCTGTTTTGAGCATATAGCTGCAATGCTTAAAGGGATAGTTCATTCAAAAATGAATATTCTTTTAAAAAATCATAAGAGGAGATATATTGAGAAATGTCTCAGAAGGTTATTTTTGGAAGTCAGTCATAAGCAAAACTCTTTGATTTCGGGTTGAAGGTCAAAATTGCGGTTAGTGCAGCTACAAAGGGCTCTACACGATCCCAGCCGAGAAATAAGGTTCTTATCTAGTGAAATGATTGGTCATTTTCTAAAAAAATAATTATAATAAATATATATATAAAATTATATACTTTTTAACCACAAATGCCACTAATTTTCCACTGGCTCTGTTATGCATGCGACTTCATGCATTACGTAATCACAAGGTCATGCGCGGTTAGTTCTTCGTCTGTGTACTTCATTTCAAAAAGATAGGGTAGGGCGAAAAACTCCATCTTGTTTTCTCCTTCAACCTCTAAATCAGGGATGGGCAACTTCGGTCCTGGAGGGCCACTGTCCTGCAGAGTTTAGCTCCAACCCTAATCAAACACACCTGAAGAAGCTAATCAATGTCTTCAAGATCACTAGAAAGCTACAAACAGGTGTGTTTGATTAGGGTTGGCGCTAAACTCTGCAGGACAGTGGCCCTCCAGGACCGAAGTTGCCCATCCCTGCTCTAAATCATCCGACATCGTTGTTTTACTTTTTTGTAAAGGGCGTTTGACTTTCTTTTGCATGTTCACACTGGGTCGGTACTTTCTCCTATGTAGCACATGTGCAATTATGTAATGCGTGAGGTAGAGCTAATGCAAGACGAGCATTTGTGGTTAAAAAAAAAAGTATTTTTCTTAGAAAATTACCAGTCGTTTCACTAGATAAGACATTTATTCCTCGACTGGGATCGTGTTTGGCTCCCAAACATCCATTGGCTCCCATTGAAGTCCACTGTATGGAGAAAAACCCTGGAATGTTTTCCTCAAAAACCGTCATTTCTTTCCGACTAAAGAGAGAAAGGTATGAATATCTTGGATGATCATAGGGGTGAGTAAATTATCAAGAAATTTTAATTCTGGAAGTGAACTAATCCTTTAACACGAGACAAGTAAAAACCTTTCATGTGTAAAGTTGTGATTGCTAACAGAATATAACACATCATGTGACTACAGGCTTCCTCTTCTTTTTCTCTTCTTTCTTCCGTCATTTATTTTTGTATATGGAAGTGTAGACAGAGAGGAGGGGGCAGCTCAAGGCTTCAGGCTGGGCTCTTTTGCTTTACAAAACAGTTTTTCCTCATTAGGCCTTCTGTTTCTACACTGTGCTGTTTACTTGCAGCCCACTGCATATGTGTGAGTGAGAGAGTGTTTGTTTTACTTACTATAATCAGGTCTGGCCTGATGGCTCTTGCATAGTCCACTTATGCTCATCTGCAGCTGTCTCGCAACAGCTTTTGGGTCTATGAGTTTTAGGAGTTTGATCATGCAACGTAGTTAAACTGCTTCCTGAATGTTAGGAAGCAGTTGCAGGAATCATAAAATAGATAATGATTCTGGTTCCTTAGCGGTTATTCTTACTAAGTTGTAGAAATAAATAAGTAGGATTAAATGCAGGCTTTTCACAAATTAAGACCTCAAATGTGTCTAGATACCTCTAGATACTGAAGCCTCAGTACAAACTCAAATATTTCTCATCAGATTCTCTCAAGACTAAGTTATATAAAATATGCTGTATATTTATTTACATATGCATATACATACATTATACATACATATACTTAGCTCCATACCCTTACCGTATCAAAACAGATTGTTTTTAATGTATTTGAAATAAGTCTCTTATTCTTATCAAGGCAGCATTTATTATTAAGAATACAGTAAAACTGTAGTACTGTGAAATACTATTAACATTTTAAATACAGTGCCCTCCAAAAGTATTGGAACAGTAAAGACAAAATTGATCTGTTGGCTGTGGAGTCAAGACATTGAGAAATATGATTAGAAGATGAATATGAGACAAAACTACAGAATGTCACATTTTATTATTGGGTTATTTAACACAAAGATGTTTTACCAGCTAAGAAGTTCAGCACTTTTAGAGTTTCATCCCTCTATCTGATGTGAGCATAAGTATTGTAGCAGTTGCCTCACAGGTCTTTCTAAGTGATCAGCTGTGTCCTGTTGCATTAATTCTTCAGATATTAAAAGCAGGGAATGTGTCATATCAGTTATATACATTACTTCTGTATTCTGAATCTTGCATTCGATGATGACACACACAAACCAGGATGAAGACGAGGGAGCTGACTTTGAGAGAAAAGCAAGCAATTTGGATGCTAAAAGAAAAGAGGAAGTCAATTAGAGCTCTAGCAAAAACAAAGGGCATGGAGAAATCAAGAGTTTGGAAACCACTAGCGACACCAGCAACCAACAACTACCTGATCGCCTGAGAAAAACAACAGTAGTTGATGACAGACAAATCATAAAAGCTGTGAAAATGAACCCTAAAAGACGTGTCTGTAAAATCACCAACAACTTCCAGAAAGCTGGGCTGATGCTCTGACAATCTACTGTCTTCAGGAGACTTTGACACAGAATTACAGATGCTACACAGCAAGATGCAACCTCTGACCAGCACCAAAAATAGAAAGGCAAGATTAGAGTTTGCAAAAAAGCACAAAGGTGAGCCAGAAGAGTTTTGGAACTGTGTTTATGAACCGCTGAGACAAAGATGAACCTTAATCTAAGTGATGGGAAAGCAAACATGTGGATTTATTAATGTGATGGCAAAGTATTGCTCCAGTCTTCAGTGTCACATGATCCTTCAGAAATAATTCTAATATGCTGATTTTGTGTTTAAGAAACATTTCTTATCATCAACATTGAAAGCAGTTATGCTGCTTAATACTTTTGTATCTTTTTCATTATGAAATACAAAGTTCAAAATCTTTAGTTCAACAAAGTTCAAAACATTATAAAGGTATCTACTGTAACTTTTGATCAAATTAGTGCATCCTTGTTTTATAAAAGTATTCATTTCCTTCAAAAATTCTTGTTCTAAAACTTACAGACCCCAAACTTTTCAACGTAGTTGAGTCTAATTTTCATTTCTCCTAAGGAATTTGAAGAGAAACATGAGACTTAGTGAATACTTAAATGTGACATCCGTTCTGAGTTTTCAAAGTGCAACCCCTTGAGCAAAACAAATTTCCTCTGGGTGCATTTCTATGTTAGAGAAAGAGCAAATGAACTGCACACACACCACCTCCATCTCCATGTGGATTCACCAGAGCTGCTCCCACACACTCCCACATACACACTCTGATCTCCACTGGTGCAGTGGGATAAAAATGTAATGAAATAATCTGTGTCCATATTAGTTAATTATTCCCAGCTCTCTGGGTGGAACCTGCATACATTTCATTTTCAGAACAGACACACAGAAGCTCTGCTACAAAACCTACATAGGCACCATTCTAACAGTCATGTAACCTTCTAGTTAAAGACATATTTCACCCAAAAATTTAAATTCTGTCATTATTTACTCGCACTTTTGTCGTTTTAAACATGTATGACTTGCTTTTTCTGTGGAACATGAGAAGATATATCTTCTTTGGTGTTTCACAGAAGAAATAAATTCACACAAGTTTAATAAAAAATGTATAAAATACGCATTTTTGTGTCTCTTTATCTGGTTTGTGACACTCCACGTAGACACCAGCTCTGTGTGCCACTCCTTATACTAAAAGCTCATTTATTTAAACAGCTTTTGGCTTTAGCATTTTGCGAAGGTGTCAGAAGCATACTCTATAAATAAATACACAAAATGTGTAGGACCCTGAACATTTTTATAATTCTTTTCAGTGTTTATTTAATTTCATCAGCCAACTTGTTTATCTTTTACTGAGGGCAAACCAATTTCCCCCAAAAAAGTATTTTAGGATTAAATAGCCTTTTGAAACTGGAGCCTTAAAATGCTACCTCTATAGGCAGCATGTTGGAACGGAGCAACACGCTGCCCTTGCTTTGTTGTTGATGTTTTACAGTGCATTTTGGACATTGCTTATTCTGGCAACATTCACACCTGCTGAGTGAGGCCTTTTAGCTTTCTGCTGTGTGGACCTTTAGTATTTCACCATATTATATCACACACATACGCACTGCTCGCAAATCTAACGCAGTATAATGGCTTTATTTGCTGAATTCTCAGATGGGTTTGCTTGCATTACTTTTGCACTGCTCATACTCCTGACCGCTGATGTCAGGTGTCTTTCCTCAGCCATTAGGAAGGTGTTTTGATGGGTTAAGTACTGCTTTGTTGTTCTCTGATTCACTCCCTGCTTTTCTTCTCTCACAGGTGGCGTGTGGAACCAAAGACAGCCCAGTGCTGGATTCCCGAAGGACAGCTAGAGATCACAGACCCTTGAGGTGAAAGAGGGTGCATGGATCGCTCAAGGACAAAGACTTCTGCCTACCTCTGGTTGGGCGTGGTCTCCGTGGCATCAGCCTTCCTCTGCACAGAGGCGGGAGTCACGCCAAGCCCGTCCCTCTCAAATAACATCACATGCATCAGGGAGACGAGTCGATGCCAGCCTGGCATCATCTTACCCATTTGGTACCCCGAGGACCCTTCCATGGGCGACAAGATCGCCAGGGTCATTGTGTACTTCGTGGCAATGATCTACATGTTCTTGGGGGTGTCGATTATTGCGGATCGCTTCATGGCTGCCATTGAAGTCATCACCTCCCAGGAAAAAGAAATCATCATCAAGCGTCCCAATGGTGAGACGACAACAACGACAATCCGAGTGTGGAACGAAACCGTGTCCAACCTCACGCTCATGGCGTTGGGCTCCTCCACTCCAGAGATCCTTCTCTCTGTCATCGAGATTTGCGGGCACGGGTTCCACGCCGGTGAACTTGGCCCATCCACCATCGTAGGCAGTGCCGCCTTCAACATGTTTGTGATCATCGGCCTGTGCGTGTCGGTTATCCCGGAAGGGGAGGTCCGGAAGGTAAAACACCTGCGTGTGTTTTTCGTAACAGCTGCATGGAGCATGTTTGCCTATATCTGGCTCTACATGATCCTGGCTGTGTTCTCGCCCAACGTAGTCCAAGTATGGGAAGGGCTTCTCACCTTGGCGTTCTTCCCCATCTGTGTCACTCTAGCTTGGGTGGCTGACCGTCGCCTGCTCTTCTACAAATTTATGCACAAGAAATATCGGACGGACAAACACCGAGGCGTCATCATAGAGACGGAGGGTGACCGTTCCAAAGGCATTGAAATGGACGGAAAGATGATGAATTCTCATTTTGTCGACGGCGGAGCTGCTAGTAATTTGATGGGCTTGATTGAGGGCAAAGAGGTGGATGAGTCTCGCAGAGATATGATCCGTATCCTGAAGGACCTGAAGCAGAAACACCCGGAGAAGGAGCTGGACCAGCTGGTGGAGATGGCCAACTACTATGCACTGTCACACCAACAGAAGAGCAGAGCGTTTTATCGTATCCAGGCCACGAGGATGATGACCGGCGCCGGGAACATCCTCAAGAAGCATGTGGCTGAGCAGGCCAAACGCATCACTAGCGTACAAGAAATTCACATAGAAGAACCCGAGGAGTATGTGTCCCGCATTATGTTCGAACCTGCCATTTACCAGTGTCTGGAGAACTGTGGGGCCATTCTCCTCACAATAGTTCGTAAAGGCGGCGACATTGCAAAGACAATCTATGTGGATTATAAAACGGAAGACGGCTCGGCGAACGCAGGTGCAGACTATGAGTTCACCGAGGGCACGGTAGTGTTCAAACCTGGTGAGGTTGTGAAGGAGATCGCTGTTGGCATCATCGATGACGACATCTTTGAAGAGGATGAGCATTTCTTTGTGCGGCTCAGTAACGTGCGTGTGCTGGAGACTGAGGATGAGGTGCTGTCGCCCAGTAGCCTGCCATACCCACAGGCCTTGATAGGATTCCCTCCTGTTGCTACTATTACCATCCTCGACGATGACCACGCAGGCATCTTCACTTTTGAAAGCGAGTCAATGCACGTGAGTGAGAGTGTGGGCATCATGGAAGTGAAAGTGCTGCGGACGTCAGGCGCGAGAGGGACGGTCATCATTCCGTTCCGCACGGTGGAGGGACTCGCTAAGGGCGGCGGAGAGGACTTTGAGGACGCGTATGGAGAGCTAGAGTTCAAAAACGACGAGACCTGGTAAATATGCTTTATTTAATTCACATTTATTCAATTTTTTTCAAGGCCAGAGAGTAAAGAGGCTGGGATTTATAAAGCTTAAGGATACACAGTGGCTTCAAAAAGTAGTTTTTTGGAATGTCATTGCATTAGACGTCATTGTAAAATGTCAAAGCAAGTGTCACTGGCAAACAGATGATGCTAAACCTAGCTAGCCAATTTGCAATTAATTTTGCACTAGCTGGTGTCAAGTTAATGAAAGTATGAAGTGATGATGTCCTAATACTAAATACTTTTTAGTCTTGATTTTGAACAATGCACCTATTGTTTTTTTTATTGAAGGGGTCCTATTATGCTTTTTCACGTTTTGAATTTTAATCAGTGTGTAGGATGTATGTTTGGGCATAAAACGATCTACAAAGTTACAAATCGCAAAGTCCACTACAAAGAGAGATATTTAGTTTTTTTTTAAAAATCCCTAACTACAAAGAACGGCTCATTTGGACTACAAAGTTGTTTTCCTGTATTTGTGACATCACAAATTTTAAGGAAATTTGAATGGGGATGGAGGGTGGGGAGAACGCTTGGTTGAGCTCTGCACGTTTCAATATCGAAACCCAGTGCGGGTGTTTTTATATCACTGTATTTCTGATGGAAACCAACTGTTTTCAGAAAATTTTGGATGCCATTTTCATTTCATCTTGCATATAATGTCTGATAAAGCAGCGTGTTTTGTGTACAGCGTTACCGGTGAAACCTCGATCTCTTCCGCTCCAACAGCGCCTCCTGCTGGCAGAGAATTAATTTGCATATATATGCCGCCACAAATAGTGTAAGTCTGTGGGACTATGGTATAAATAAATTCAACTGTATAACAGTTTCAGTGGAATTCATGTTATAATTAGTGCTGTCAATCAAAAAAAAAAAAAAAATGAATCGCACATTTTTCTAAAATTAATCGCGATTAATTGCAATTAATCCCACCTAACATTAAAGTTTTTAAGTATACTTTTATATTGCAATATTTTAACATTTAATCTTCAAATGTACAATGTACAAACAACACAAAGACAGTATATTTTGAATATTTCTTTAAATGGCATCTTTTTTATGATTGAAGGCCAGCATCACTGATATCAATACTACTGAGGTCTACTACTGAGTTTTTTCCCCTTAATATTTAACCATTGACTGTAGCCATTCAGCATTACAGTATAATTGAGAGCTATCAGTTTTAACATCTATTAGACTTAACTTCTAATTTAGGTGAACTTAAAACAATCTTCACATGAACCCATTATAATAAATGACATATTTAGCTTATTCCCTTCAGCAGAAATATACAAAACATGAAGAGTTACCAAACTCTAAATTAAATATAGATGAATCCTTTAAAGCTATAAAAGTTATTGATTTCCTCTTTTTTCTTTTGTTCTTGGATTAATAGACATCACAGCAGCTTGTTATTAACTTATTTGCCTGCTATTGCTTTAAAAGCTGCTGCTGCTGAACGTGACGCATCTTATTTTCTCACAAATCTCTTGACCTTTTCTGACCCACTTCAGGTCTTAAAGTCTCTACTAATGAGCGGACGAGTTGAATCGGGAGTTTTAGATGAAGGAGACAGTGCTGGGGTGCCTCAGGACAGTTTTTAAAACCATTTCAGAGACATGTTCTTAAATGTGACGCATATATAACATTGCATGCATGCACACAGTTTTAAGGCAGTTTTAATCGCATTTTTGGTAACTTCATGCCTTAACTGACGCATAACTAGGACATTGCATGCATGTAGTTTCTTTCGCTGTTTGATATGAAATGATACAGGCTACAGCTCGTGCCGGCACCGTTGTGCGTGTATTTGAAGAGCGTGCGCTACGAGCACAGTATCTTTTCCGCGCTTGTTTCAAACGTCTCCCGTTTGATGTGGTCATTAAGACATTCTGCATCTAAATAAATGCAATCCTTTTCAAGAAAAAAGAGACAGAGGCAGCAGTAGCGAATGGGATGGCCAACCCTAGCCCTGCCCCTGCGTTAATTGCGTTAAATATTTTTAACACGTTAATCTGAAAAAAATTAATTGCATGCGTTAACGCACTAATTTTGACACCACTAGTTATAATGTTAGAATTAAAGAACAATAAACATAATACATATTACCATTCCACTTATCTGTACATAGTCAATGCAGTTATTTTTAAGCTGTTGTTGACATCCTATCTAAAACGTGATTTAGCCAAAAAAAAAAACAACAACAATAATATTACCACTTTGATATGTCTTGCAATATCCGTGCATGCAAATGTTCTGCGCGATCCTCTTGTTCAATATTCTCGGGGTCTGAATTGAAAGTGACGTGAAAGTGACGTAACATACGGCCAAGTATGTTGACCCATACTCGGAATTCGTGCTCTGCATTTAACCCATCCAAAGTGCACACACACAGCAGTGAACACACACACTGTGAATAAGAGCAGTGGGCAGCCATTTATGCTGCGGCACCCGGGGAGCAGTTGGGGGTTCGGTGCCTTGCTCAAGGGCACCTCAGTCGTGGTATCGAGGGTGGAGAGAGCACTGGACATTCACTCCCCCCATTCATTCCCCCCACCTACAATCCCTGCCGGCCCGAGACTCGAACCCGCAACCTTTGGATTACGAGTCCGACTCTCTAACCATTAGGCCACGACTTCCCCAATTATTGATATAGCAATATTGACGAACTTGCTGTTTTGGCAAGGGGCGGGGCAGTACTGAAACACCGTCTAAGCTGTTCGCCAATCACAACGCACTGGGACAGCTAACCAATCACAACACATTTTGTTTTTCGGAAGGGGGGCCTTCATCAAACCCGGAACTAATCGAGCCATTTGTGCCAGGCTGGGGAGAAAGGTATTGTAATAATGTAAATTATGTGAAAAATAATGCGATTTTCGAACCACCAAGCATGAGAGCATGTTCTAGTACACCCCCAAAACAAAATCAAGACTTTGTAAAAGAGCATAACAGGACCCCTTTAATGAAAACTGATTAAAGTTCCTGGTTTGTGAAAAAATTTGCATACATTTGTTAATGTATGATGCAATTTAAGTGTCCAAATCTTTTTGGGGCCACTGTAAGAATGTGTATAGTTGAGGAGTTGTGGTTTTATGTTTGAGATTTGTGGATACTTGGATTTGGTCATGTAATGCTGTATGCTCTATACAGCATTAATGCTCTATTAATGGCTCTAATAGAAGGGCACATGTGCCAGAAGTTGCAAAGACTAATTTCCTGCTGTTTGTACTCTGTCGGTTTTGTAAATCTTTTGTGACTTCTAATATGAGGGATATGCAATTAAATCACTTTTACATACATACATTTTCTCTGTTTAAGCACACACAGTAACTCCGTAGAGGTTAAGGGAGGGGGTCTGAGATTTCTCTCAGGAATGTTGATGTTTAATTAATCTAGTTCATTCATGTGAGATTTGGAAAGAGATCCAGTAATACAGTAACACACAGACCAGATAGAGACAGAGAGATGTGTGGTGTGCTGATCCAAATATGCTGCTGGGTATTAATAGTTCAGTAAGAATATTCACAGCATATTCCGCATGACACTCCAACCCACCCACTGTCTATATGTAAGAGTATGTGAGTAGCTGACACATGTCTATGGACATGACTTTTTTTTAATTGACATCAAGATTTTTGGTTAGATTGCATATTAATATTTAAGGGAGCGTGTATATCTTAGTTTCTGGGTCTGGTCATTAAGTGTTTCAGCATTTTTAATCCTTTCTTTTTTCTTTTTTTTTTAAGTGGTCCTGTGGTGAGACCAATGAATTTTAAAACTCTAAATTTTGCAAGTAGTCTCTGAATTAATATGAGATTATAAAACATGCATGGATCATAATGAATAAAAGAGTTTTAAATGGAGTATAGTGTCACATTGCAGAACATCAACTTTCCAAAAGTATTTTGTGTCAATTACCCATGTGCTGTGTGCATTAACCAGAGTGTTAGGAAGAATTCCGTTCATCCGCATTAAGTGAAAAAAAAATTTAAAGTTATTTTTATTCATTATTATCTATGTATGTTTAATTTATTTATTTATCTTTTTTTTTTTATTGTAAATTGAGTTGAACTTGGCTGCCAGTGGTCACCATGTATTTTTGTTGTATGATTTTTTTGTAATTTTAATAGCCCTATCTTGTGTTCCATGTAGAAAACATTTCAGTCAACATAAGGGTAAGCAGATAATGAAAGCGCTTTTAGTTTAAAGCAAATGATCCTGCATAAGGAGCAGCTTGATTGAACTGACCAAATTTAGACATGAATGCATTATTCCTCTTGTGCTTTAGATAAACACATTTTACCTACTTTTTAATTATAAAAGATATTCAAAAATTAATTAAAAGCCTCATTTAAAGTCCATTGGGCTGAAAAATCTCAGGAGGCACAGACAATTTGCTTGTCATTGCAAACTTGCGTGAATAACAATGCATCCAAACAGCGTGAGTGGTATCATGTCTAGAAAGTGACACTTCAGCTGGTGTCGTACAGTAAATAGTGATGAAGGTATCGTGACAGCCCTAGTACACGAATAGCAGGCACCATTCCTCAGTTACGGTTGAACCTATGGACTGCTTGCAGAGAGAAAGTTGAGTAAAGGCATCTGCATTTATCATAACCAAGCACCTGCCGTTGCCACCAGCAGGGTTTAAATCACCGGCACCCTAACTAGTGCGTTAACTAACTAGCCTTCTGTTCTGCTTTAAGAAAGGTCAGCACAAGCAAGACATAATTTGTCTGTCTCTCTCTCCTTTGTAGGGGAGTTTTATATCACTGTGACCCCTCTTCATTGACCTTTAACCCTTTGGAGATAGAGACAGTAGATGAGAGACCAGGAAAGAAAGCTATTTAGAGAAAAGTATATTCATCGGATGACACTTATAACCTACTAAAGCTGACAGAGTAAAGAAAAGAGCTCAACCTCTCCGTCTCTTTATATCCATCGCTCTCCATTTTTTCCTGTGTACACTATCATTGTGTTACACACTGTGTCTAAGTGTGTGTGTTGGGGATCTCCTTCTCGGCTGGTGCTTGTTATATTCCCATGATGCTGCAGCACGATGCACCAGAATGCACCAGGAACCAATTTTCTCTGTCTCTTTTTCTCTCAAGTATTTTCATTTCAGATCACCAGAAATGGTGTCTTACTGGCCTGGTTTAATCAGCTCTAATTTATTATACTACTTGTGTTGTTTGATAGTAATGCTTTTTGTGAATAAAATAGCTTTATTTGAGCTCATTAATAATTAGGTGTGATTTGAGTTGTTGTAATTTATGATCCTCTGTAATTTGAGACCACATAGTTTAAGTAGATGACAGGCAAGTTACTTTATGACCAAGTTTAGCCACTGTAGTTTATGAGATATTAGCTGTGGTTATAGTCTGGTTGAATTACTAGTAGTAATTTTAGACACTGTAGTTTATGAGTTTGCTGTAAATACAGTCACTGGGTGTGTGTATATATATATATATATATATATATATATATATATATATATAAATTCATATGCAGTTTTGATTGATTCAGATTAATAAATGCTGTTCAACATTTTATTCATCCCAAAAAAATCTATCAGTTTCCACTAAATTTTTTTTTAATCGGCACAACTTTTTTCAGCATTGATAATGATAAGAAATGCATTTTTGAACGATTTCTGAAAAATAATGTGCCTGGAAAAATGGATGCTGGAAAAATGTTATAAATGTTTAGTCAAAGTCACTGTAGTTAGTTGCTGTAGTCTCTGAAGTTTGTGTGTTACTAGCTTTAATTATTGTGCCTAGTTCAGTCAGCATTGAAAGGAATGATGAAAGGAAAGCAACAGTAGACAGAGGATGTGTATCATTAGCCTTCTCTGATTCTTCTTTGCACTGTTTTTCTGTTTCTCGCATCCCCTTGGACTTTCAGACCTATTTTTGTTGTAAATCTGTAGTTATAGCAGAACTCCACTGTGTAATGATGAATCATTTAGAATAGTAAACATTATTCATTTATTATGAAGAATGAATTAACAGGTGCTTCTAGAGAATATGTTATGATTTCTTCATAGAGCACAAACATGTTTAGGCAAATGTATCAGGAGTAGCTATTAGGAAGCGTAATAAGCTGCTGTCATGACGTCTTTAGGCATGCATGAGGCTTATTGGTAATTGTATAAAGTTCGAGAGATGCCCAGAACTGCGTTGTGCTTAATGTAATGATTTTTAGATGTTCCTGTCAGCGCTGTATGGAAGCCCGTTTCTGCCAATGAATAAAAAATAAGAAGGGAAATTGTGATTTTTTTTTATCTCACAGTTCTGATCTTTTCTCACATTTCTAATTTCACGTTTATAATTGAATATAAATATTCAGAGAAGAAAAGTCTGAACTGTGAGATCTACGTTCGCAGTTGTGAGAAAAAAAAGTTGCAACCAACTTTTTAAAATTCTGTGGAAAAAAAGTTGAGAAAAAAGTCAGAATGGTGAGATACGAACTCAGAATTGTGAGACGTAAAACTCAGAATTACGAGAAAAAAGTCAGAATTCTCAGTTAATATTTTGCAGTTCTGTGTTTATTTCTCAGAACTCTGACCTTTCAGACATGTTCTAATTTATAGATAATTCCATAATTCTATGTGGTATGTGGAATGGCAGTATTTTTAAACTGTCTACCCTACCGCTACTTTTATTTATAACCTCTGTCAAGTTCTGCGTGTTTTCTGACTGACCACAGCTCTGCCCAAACTTGAAAACGGCTTAATCTCTGATGGACGCAAAGGACAACTCAAATCTGTTCACTTTTCTATGTTTTATTTTCTTAAAGATGGTTTGATAGATTGGGATGGAACAGAATAGGTTGATAACCTTTAAGATACACAAACAAAAGACATGAATTAGTTACAAATAAATGTCAATAACACTTTCTCAAAGTAATAAATAAATGTTACTGAATCCTCAAAACAAACAAAGTCATGTAGATTAACCTAGGATCTCATAGTTAATTAAAATACCAATCCCACAATTCTTATATAATAATTAACAATACACATACTTAGAGTAACGTTACTTCCAAGTTTGACGTTTACTTAATAAAGTCTTAAACTATTTAACTTAAATTAAACATTACAGCCAAGCAAAAGTCATATAGAAGCATGACCTCAACACATTCAATCACATTCTGTCCTACCAGTTGCGTCTTTGGATGATCAGGAGCTGTGGTCACAGTATTTCTTCAGGAACGAGTGAGAGGGCCAACTGAGCTCTTACCAAACATTTCAATGCCGTGCACTCCCTGTGGGTGCGCAGGTAAATATGGTCCCAAGAGCACTTCCTGAGAAGTTGGTTCCACCAACTCCGTTGGTTGCCCCCTGCAGGTTGGGAGTGCTCTGAGTGTTCTGGGTGAATCTAGGCTGGAGTGCTCAGTACAACTTATAACCATGAATTGACACAACACCTCCCACTTGACCTCCTGGTTCTTCAACCCAAGGAGGTCACACCAGTACTGTGATGTCTTGAATTTAGTTACTCCATTTTTGATCCTGTTGCTGCTGCTGCTCTTCAACTGGAAGCAGGACAACTATCCGTCTGACATCCCTGTGAAGAACTGTTGCAGGTATCTTGGTTGAGTGTTTTTCCCTTTTCTGAGTGGGCTTCACAGTTGCGACTGGGTAGCTGGGGAAGGATCGGAGATATACATCCCTCACAATTCCCTTCCTGTCAGTGTTGACATCAATGACTCTGGCAAGCCTGAACTGACCTCTCAAGGCGTTCTGGTCAGCCAGCCAGATGATATCTCCAATTGCCACATTCCTGTGAGCGGTGTGCCACTTGGTCCGGACAAACAGGTTTGGTCCGGCTAACTGGCTCCATTTCCTCCAGAACCGGTCAACTTCTGTTTGGATGATTCTTAATCTCTTGTAAGAGTAGCCTTCAAAGTCAAAGGTCCCTGGATCTCCTCTGGGTCCAGTTCTTCCGAGCAGAAGGGAATTTGGGCTGATGTATTCTACACAGTCCTCCCGGCTCTGAGTCCTGGCATCAATAGGGCGTTCATTAGCGAGGTTGGAAGCCATATAAAGGAAAGTTTGAAACTCACCCCATGTGAAGACTCCATTACCCCCCAGATTGTGCAAAGCCCGCTTCACAGTCCGGACAGCAGCTTCAGCAGCTCCGTTTCTGTGAGGTGAGTCTGCTGGATGGATCTTCCAGCTCCATTCTGTGCCGTGCTTGGAGACTTCATTTTCAAGCTTTGATTTTTCCAGTCGGTCCAGAAACATGTAGAGCTCTTTGAGGGCAGGTCTGGCTCCGACAAAGTTCTTTCCAGGATCCGACCACAATTTCCTCGGATGTCCTCTCAGTGCTGTGAATCGTTGGTAGGCTAACAGGAAGCCTTCAGCTGACTGGTCACTGACGAGGTCTGTGTGCATAGCTCTGGACGCCATGCAACAGAAGACAATTCCCCACACTTTGAGTTTCACCTTCTTTCTCACCTCATCCTTCACTTCGTAAGGTCCAAATAAGTCCACTGTTGTGTACTCAAATGGATTGGCGGGCGTTATTCGCTCCGATGGAAGGTCACTCATGATCTGTTGGCATCTTTGGGCCTTGAGTCTCCTGCATGTTACACAGTTGTCAACGATCTTCTGAGCTAGTTTCCGGCCTCTTACCACCCATGCTTTCCTTCTCATCCGGAGGAGTGTGCCTGCAATTTCTTCATGATTTGCCTGGTGGGCCTCTTGAGCTAGAAGAGTGGATACCCATGATGTACAGGGCAAGATTGGCACCGCAGTTTTTTCTTCATTAAAGATTTGGAATCTTCCTCCACAGAGCAAAAGTCCAGTGTTTTCATCTCTGACCACAACAAGCCTGCTGAGTGTGGTGTTTGGCAAGGTTACCTCTTCTTGAGCCGCAAGGAAGAGATCCCTGAGCGCATCTTCACACTCCATGATGGTAAGTGTAGCTTCCTTGACTCTGGACTTGATCTCAAGAGCTGAAGGAATCTCCTTCCTCTTTGGCTTGCTCGTGGTTGAAGTTTTGGCCAGCATTTCTTTCCACTTTGTGGCAGCTCTCCACACCCAGGCAATGACTCTAATCAACCTGGTTAAACTGCTGAACTTCCTGATCTCAAGGATTTTCCTCACTGAATAACCAGAAGTTGGCCTCCGGACCTGGATTTGGTGCCCTCTCACGCTAGGGCTGCTTTGCAGGTCCTTGTTTTGGTCAGAGGTTGGAGACATTGGCATTGCAGTGGCAGGTGGAGCATATTGTTTTTTTTTCACCTGTGCTCGGGTCAGTGCTGCTGTAAAACATTTCCTTTGGAGTTTGTTTATACCTTCTTTGGCATCTGCAGCGACATCTTTGGCTGACTTTGTCGGCCACTCCTCTACAGGTCGTTTTAGAAACTCTGGGCCATTTTGCCACACAGAGTTCTCTTTGAGGTCTTCTGGAGTTGCTCCTCTTGTTGTGAGGTCCGCAATGTTTTGCTCACCTGGAATCCACCTCCAGTCTTCAACTGATGTGGACTTCTGGATCTCTCCCACTCTGTTTGCAAAAAAGGTCTGGTACCCATAACTGTCCCTTTGGATTGCACCCAGCACAGTTTGACTGTCCAGCAGATGGAGCCAACGTTCAACTTGCATCCGACTGTGCTTTTCAATGTATTTCCTGAGTCTTGCAGCGAAGACAGCACCACAGACCTCAGCCTTCACTGGTTCTCCCTTTTGGTCAAGTGGTGTGAGCTTGGCTTTGGACTCCACAAGCCGGACCAGGATTCCTTGCTCGGTCTCCCACCTGAAGTATGCAACAGCTCCATAGCTCTGGTCGCTCCCATCTGAGAATGTTATTCCCCAGGGTTCTCCAATCCTTTTGATTGGTGTGAGGCTCCTATGGAAGGTAATTTGGTTGAGGCGTGTGTATTCCTCAAACAGATGGATGGCTTCTTCTCTAAGTCTTTCAGACAGAGGTGTGTCCCATGTGTCTCGTGTTAGAGTTTTGCCTCCAGCTTCTTGAAATGCCTTTCTGACTAGAATGGCTCCTTTCTGTTTGGCAGGTGTTGCAAGGCCTATTGGGTCATACAAACTAGCTACTTGGCTAAGCAGTTGTCTTCTAGTCAGTGGGTTTGGAGTTTTTTTTCTCACCTCTTCTTCGACAAGATTTTGGCTGATTCTCATCTTATTTTTTCTCTTTGAGAAGTTGATCGAGGTCATGAGGTACAGTTTGTCTGGTTCGACCAGGTAACCAACTCCAAGGGCTTTGTTGTCTCCTTCTCTCATTTGGTTGGGGAGAATGAAGACTTGATCTGACGATGCTGGATGTTCTGATGTAGACGTCTGCCTCCCACTTTGGCCTGACCGGACCCACGGCTTGAGGAAGAATCCACCTGCCTTCAGAATTTCTTCGACTTTTTTGGTGGTTTTGTCTAGCTTTTCCAGGTCATTATGGGATGTAAGGATGTCATCTACATAGGAATCCTCTTCAAGGACTCTCCGCTCCTCCTCCAGATGAGTGAACATGGGCAGCTTTGCTGTCTCTCTCATGGCCAGTTGTGCGATGCACCCTGCTGGTCGATCACCAGAGTCAACATTGGCGATGGCATATTCCTCAATTTCTCCATCTTCATTGTTTCTCCAGAGAAATCTATGGAGGTGCATCTCCAGGTCTTCAAGCCACACAGAATTGTACATCTTGATGTCGCCGAGGGCAGCATGGACTCCTCTCCTGAACCTTAGTAGCACTGCTCGGATGGGATTCAGTACATCAGGCCCTTTCAGGAGAAGGTCATTCATGCTGATTCCTCTAAACTTCTGGCTGCTGTTCCATACCAGTCGAACAGGTGTTGTGACAGAGTGAGGGTTTGGCGCCACCAAGTGACTGACGTACCATACTGGTCCTTTCCAGTCAGCAATGGTCTCTCTACTGAGTTTCTTTGCTGCTTTCCTTTCCACCATCTCATGGACTTGACTTGTGTATGCCGCACGCCACTCTGGTTCTTTTTTGAGCTGTTTCTCTGTCCTCAGAAACGTGGCCTCCACCGCGTTTCTGTTGTTGGGCAAGGAACTTGGATCTTCAATCCAGGGGTATTTTGTGTCCCAGTGAGGCTCCTGACTATGCGCATCTGACTTCACATAGCTGAGGCCTTGCCTGATCATCTCAAGCTCTCTTTCTTCGCTCAGAGTCATGTCTTTGCCTCCTGGTTGACAGTTACCACAGCGGCATCCTCCACACATGGGCTCGCAGGCCGCACCAATGCTGTCCCACCTCCACCAGTCCAAGAACTCTCTGCCAACAACAGTGCTTCTGGTTTCAGCTCTAGATTCTTGCATCTCAGCAAATTCTTGATACTTCACTGCTGTGATTCTCATTGATCGTGCAAAGTGAGTCTCAGAATTGTGCAGGGCCATGTCCACTCCTTCACAGAGGTCTGGATGTGCTCCGCCAACGGTCTTTCCTAAAGGGCTTTCCCACAGGACAAGATCTCCTACTACCTTTACTCTCTGTGGAGCGAGTCTTCCTTCACGGTGGCTTATGAGAAGCTCAACATGTTCTGGTCTGTGAAGATCTTCCAGGTTGGTGTCGGGGAAGAACTTCATGAGTTGCTGTGCTTTGATTACTCTGTGAACTTTTGCAATTTCATCTAACCCATAACAGATCAGCTCATGAGCTTTCTCCGTGCCTCTAGGTGTCTTGACTCTTACCTTGAGTAAGTATCTTTTGGTCTTTACTTTCATGGCCATGCCTCCAACTCCATGGATGACAAGCGTGATCTTTTCACTTTGAAGCTTCAGTCTCCTGGCAGCTATATGAGTGATGTAGTTGGTATCTGATGCTAAGTCAATGAGAGTTCCAATTTTCTGTCCTGCGTTGGTGGTTACTTCGAGAAGCATAAGAATAACTGGTAACTCACGTGTGCTTGAGTCCATCACTCCAGGAAGGCTTTTTCCAGTGCAGTGAGATTTCGCAGCCATGTTGGTGAAGGCTCTCCTGAATTTTTCTGCCATGTCTGGGGTGAGTTCAGATATCAATTTCTCTTGCTCCTCTGTGAATGTTTGCCTCCTGGTGCTGGGTTTTCCCACTTTAACAGATTCTTTCCCCTTGAATCCTCCTTTCAGGCAGAGAAAGAAATGGTGATCTGAAGAGCTTCCTCTTTTGCAGTCTCTGTTCCTGCACAGGTAAGTGTCCGTACATTCATCATCCTCTGCATGACATCTGAGGCATCTTCTGCATGCTCCCAGCCTTTCGACAGCATTCAGCTTCTCACCAGGCTTTAGTTCTTTGAACTGCTTACAAAAGAAGATCTTCTCACGGTGCTTTTCCTCTCCACAGACAACACATCCCCCTATTCTCGTGGACTTTGTGGAGGCATACCTCTTCTCCAGGTACGTAGCTTTCTTTTCAGGTTTTTCACCTACACCCAGTTGGTCTAGTTTCTCTAAAATATCCTCTTGTGTCTTTAAGAATGTAAGAAGGATGTCGAAGTGATTGTCAGGTGTGACTCCATTTCTTGGATTGACCATGAATGTCAGCCAGTCCCTCTTCATATTATCTGGCAGCTTGCTCTCTATGGATCTGATCATAAGGGGATTCTTTATGGCTCCAGTGCTTTCGAGCTCCGTGAGGTCATTCAGGGCCTTTTCCACAGCTTGAATTAGGTCAATTACCTTCCTTGGCTGGTGTGACTTTAAAGGAGGGATCCTCTCTAGGTCCTCAATTATCTCCAAGGCAATTGTTGGCTTGTTTCCATATCTGTTTTGAAGTACTCTAAATATGTCTTCAGCACTGTTGTATGTTGACAGGCGCAGGTCTCTACATATTCTCTCGTCCACACTGTCAAGGAGTTGGAACTTCTTCACTTCCACTGAGCCAGTCGGCTCTCCCTGCTTTTGCAGGCTTTCCCAGTCTCTCCTCCATCTGTGAAAATTCCTCCTAAACCCAGTGAATTTAGGTAGACTGGTCGGCTTTATCCTCACCACTGGTTGTGGAACTGCCGTCGGTTGAGGCTCTGGTCCTCTTCTTTCCTCTTCTGCAATTTTTTGTGCGGTGAGGAATTCTGCTCTTCTGGCATCGAGGTTGCTGCCGAATGTTCTCAGGTCTTTTAATCTGCCTTTCAGGTGTGCTGTCTGATCATGTGGGATCCATCTTTCCCAGTCTTTCAGGCTTACAGTTGCATCATGGATTAGCCTCTTCGCTCTTTCCAGCTGTAGTTCATAGCCGTCTCTATTGATAGCAGTAATGGGGGTTGCTTGGGCTCTGTCACAGGCTTTTTCCGCTTCTTGGATTGCAGAGTCTACCTCCTCTTTACCATATCTTGGCCAGAGTTTGGATTGGACTGCTTCACGGATGTCCCCCAGTCTTGTGTCGCACTCTTCCATTGTCCTTTCAAGCTCAGCCTGCTGGTGCTTGTCGAGCTTGACTTCTTCACCCTCCTCAGTTCCCGCTTCAGCGTCTGCCAGTAGGCCAGCCCTGTAGTCATCATTTGCATCGCTGACATACCTTGCCAGGGAATTGAGCTTGCTGAACTCCTCTTGTAGTTCATCCTTAATCATACCATCTGCAGCTTTGCCCAGGTAGTTTGCTTGTTTGGTGAAAGCAGATTTAGCTAAAGTCCGCTCTTGCTTCAGTTGCTTGACTGTTTTCCCAAGAGTTTCCTTCGCCATGGTGAAGAGTTTCCAGTCAATTATTCCTTTTGCGTCGACAGCTTGACTTCAGGCCTTTGATCCTTGTTCTCACTGCCACGCTGGTTATCAACTGTCAAGTTCTGCGTGTTTTCTGACTGACCACAGCTCTGCCCAAACTTGAAAACGGCTTAATCTCTGATGGACGCAAAGGACAACTCAAATCTGTTCACTTTTCTATGTTTTATTTTCTTAAAGATGGTTTGATAGATTGGGATGGAACAGAATAGGTTGATAACCTTTAAGATACACAAACAAAAGACATGAATTAGTTACAAATAAATGTCAATAACACTTTCTCAAAGTAATAAATAAATGTTACTGAATCCTCAAAACAAACAAAGTCATGTAGATTAACCTAGGATCTCATAGTTAATTAAAATACCAATCCCACAATTCTTATATAATAATTAACAATACACATACTTAGAGTAACGTTACTTCCAAGTTTGACGTTTACTTAATAAAGTCTTAAACTATTTAACTTAAATTAAACATTACAGCCAAGCAAAAGTCATATAGAAGCATGACCTCAACACATTCAATCACATTCTGTCCTACCAGTTGCGTCTTTGGATGATCAGGAGCTGTGGTCACAGTATTTCTTCAGGAACGAGTGAGAGGGCCAACTGAGCTCTTACCAAACATTTCAATGCCGTGCACTCCCTGTGGGTGCGCAGGTAAATATGGTCCCAAGAGCACTTCCTGAGAAGTTGGTTCCACCAACTCCGTTGGTTGCCCCCTGCAGGTTGGGAGTGCTCTGAGTGTTCTGGGTGAATCTAGGCTGGAGTGCTCAGTACAACTTATAACCATGAATTGACACAACAACCTCGAAGCCGTCTGGACCAGTTGAGAGAAATTCTAGGATTATACAGAGGGACTGTGCTCGTGTCTGTGTGAATTTGAGTTCGTTTCACTCTTGTTTTACTACATTCACTCCAGACATCAGCTTGAACATCTTAGTGACTCCTGTGAATGGAAAAATCCCTCGTGACAGGGAGTGAGAGAGCAGACGAGGAGAGCTGCTTGAATAATGGATTGAACAGCAAAGAGAATGAATATATGATGTAAATCATAAATTATTTTGGATTTCAAGAAATAGTTCATCCAAAAGTGAAAGTTCTGTCATCATTTACACGCTCAAACCCGTGTGACGTTCCTTTTCCAGTTTTGTGTGAGGAACAAACTGAAATGTAAGTCTTTGAAATATCTGCATTTTTATCAGTAGTGGCAATATTGACCTTTGATTATGCTTGGTTAAAAGAAGATAAGTGATATTGTCCAAGCCTAATGTTGAATTATGTGCAGGAGGCGCTGCATGGTGGCATGTTGTTTGTGTATGTGTGTGTGACTTTCCTCAGGGCTTCAGTTTAATACGTAGGAGTGTAAATTCAGTTTGATTCTAGCACACTTTGTTCATCTCTCTCTCTCTTGAGCCCTATCGGACTGGACTAGTTTTCCTTGAGGAGGTCAGGTAAATTTGTGTTTCGCAGACGTACTTTGTGATTTCAGTCCTGTCAAAACGCATCTGTTTTTCTCTCACAAACTTGGTAAAGAGTAAATTACCTGCTGGTTTTTTGAATCCTCTGATAAATGTAATTCTGTCTGCACAGGAATGTCACTGATTGAGGATTATATTGAGAAGATTATATTGTTTCTTTCACCACGTCTCGTTTATTTTGATCTTAATTGTTACTGTAAGGCTAAGTGACATTTTTGCTAGCATTTCTGCATGGTAATTTAAAAAAAATACTGTTTCAGTAATTCGGTTTTACAATTTCACACTTAGTTCAGTGTGTTACTTGCCCTTTCTTTGTAACTATTAGAAAGTTTCTATTAGTTTCTTTCTACACCATTTCAAACCGTGGTTAAGTACTTCTCTAACTAAAAAAGAAAACTAAATCAACTAAATTAAATCATGGAGAGTCTGAGCACAGACTTCTCAGAAAAAAAACTCATTTATCCTCAAAGTAATTAGTTTCTTCTCTATATTATATAGTTTACATACTGTAATATTCAGTTTGATTGTATTTTAAAATGTAATTTATATCTGTAATGGCAAAGCTGAATTTTCATTAACCCTTACTTCAGTCTTCAGTGTCTCATGATCCTTCAAAAATCATTCTAATTGCTGATTGGTGCTCGAGATTCATTTTTAATTATTATCAGTATTGAAAACAGTTGTGCCGCTTAATACTTTTGTGGAAACTGTGCCCCCCCCAATCCCTTCCCCTCCCCCAATGATCATTTTAATGCATCCTTGCTTAATAAAAGTATTAATTTCTTTAAAAAAAACATACTGACCCCAAATATTTGAAACGTAGTGCTGTTTACAATTGTTGTAAGCTTTAACCAAGGACATAGTCAAGACTTCAAGACTGAAGTATGCGGTACACATTCATCAACGCGTTTCATTGAGTTTCTGACCACTGAGCCGTTATAATTAACATACACAAAAAGAGGTGGAGGAGCCCTTTGAAATTCCCTTTGTAATCTAAAAGACAGTTCGAGTGAACACCAGCAGTAACATTACAGACCGGGATCGATCAATGAAATGATTACAGCACTCTCCACCGTGAATCAGAATCCCATCCGAGAGTCCCTCTACAGCCATTTTCCACAGAGGAATTGCTGATTAAGGACATACTTAAATAACGAACACACTGTGGCTACAGTGAATCATTGTGTGGATCAAACCAGTAGCGCACTGGGATATTTCCCTGGGGACTGTGTCAGGGTCTAAGGATCCAATCTCAGCATGATAAAGCTCAATTAAAAAATTTGGTGTTGGTGAGATTTTTAATGTCTCTTATGCTCACCAAGGCAGTGGCAGCTCGTGGCTTTTAAAATAGGGGAGGCACACTAATTGGTCTGGGAATCCTTGCCCGATTAATATTAGTTTTTGCTTAACCACTTTAAAATGGCTTTTTGGTTGCTTTTAGTCAGAAAAGGACTCATATAGCAAGATAATATAATTTCACTTACCTGGCCTATCACTTGAAGCAACATCCATCCCTTCTTAAAAGTCTGTGTTGTGCCATGTAATTAAGCCGCGACTGCTGTAGCCTATATCCAGTGTAGGCGTGTTAGCCTTTATTTTTAATTCGTTTATACACTGTTTGAATGACAGCTTGGTAAATCCTTTGGCAATCAAATATTCAGTATCGCTACTCATCATAAGTTACTTACTTTGTACATTATCAGCAGTGGTAGACGTTCAAACTAATATCACGTTATTTACGTCTCTATAATGATTGGTTGATATACCAGAAGAGAGGCTAGCCTCCCTTGTGAGGTTTCTTTTCTCAACACTCCTCAGCACTGAAAGTGAACACTCGATGCTGATTGGCTATTTTTTTTTTACCAACGGAGGCACGAGAGCTTAGCGTTCCCCCTCCCCTTCTCTATCACTTAGCGGTTGAGTTTACATCAGCAGATTCGCCTCATTCACGTTTGGTGATAGAAAAGCGGTGCTTTCCAACTTCTGTAGCATGTTATAATATTACAGCTGTGAAATTACGAACAAAAAAATACACATTTTGAGACATGAACTGAAATGAATTGTCAATTTTATTAACATTAAATCGTCCTCCTCCCATTTTCACCTCAAAATTGACGAGCCGCCACTGCACCAAGGCCATCAATTTGATCAATAATACTGTAAAAACAGGAATATTGTGAAATATTATTACAATTTAAAGGGATAGTTCACCCAAAAATTTAAATTCTGTCATTAATTACTCACCCTTGTTTCGTTACAAACCCATAAGAGCTTTCTGACCCTGCGTAGAAAGCAACGCAAATTACACGTTCAAGGCCCAGAAAGGTAGTAAGAACATTGTTAAAATAGTCCTTGTGACATCAGCGGTTTTTATGAAGCTACGAAAATACTCTGTGTGAACAAAAAAAAAACAATTCTTCCGATAGTACATTTTTGGGTGAACTATCCTTTTAAAATAACTCTTTTCCATTTGAATAATTTTTATGTCACCTTTACAATTGATTTAAACCATTTATCATACTGCAGCTCCAGCCACTGGCGAGTAACCATTTTATAAGCTTGCCTAAGCCAATTTTTTACCTGCATTTGGCATTTAGCGAGTGTTAATACAGACTCTGCCGGTAGGCTGCAGGTTAATAAGAGGGTAATACTCACAGTTGAGTACAGAAGTGGCCCCATCTGAGTCTCAGCGCCACGCTAGCAGCTAGCTAAGCATGTTATTAGCGCCACTAGTGCTGACCACCCTGGGGTACGAGGTTCCGGTGTATTGTTAATAAGTTATCTTATGTAGACATTTACACACACAAATGTGTGTTAGCATACCGAATCGAGAAAGTATCTAGAAAGTCTAAAGTGTGTGTGGGGAGCCAGAGCTTTGCTCCTTTTCATCTGAAGGAAGCTGTGTCTCCTTGGCAACCACAGAGAGCACGAGCTCGCAGGCATGTGTGTGTGTGTGTGTGTGTGTGCAGTGTGTATGTGTTTGCGTTGAGTCAAATTAGTCTGTGAACGTGTATCTCTGGTTGTGTGTGTATTTGCCCATCAGTGCAGACATGCATGCACTCACACAAACACACACACACACCCTTTTCACTGCAGGGTTTATTTTTAGCACTTGTCTCTTATATAATCAGGGTGACACTGGGGAGAACATAGACTCCCTCTCCTCTCCTTCCTCCTCACTCTTGATTTGGATATCTATGTGTGTGTGTTGTACGCAGATGAGACAGAGGTTTTCTTAGTTGCATATTTCTGGTGCAGTAATGATGCTCAAGAGTGTCTCTGTGCCTGCATGTCTGAATTACTGAATATAGACGAAAAGATGCTGCATAAACACAACCAATATGCACAGAACACCTCACAGACACACAACACTACTCCATTCGCACAGAAAGCATGTGGGAGAGAGAGTGTGTGTGTGCAAGTTTGTATTAGTTTTAAATGAAATTGATGTCCATCAATCAGATCAGGGCCTACATACAATTATTAAACTAAACTAAAACTAAAATGAAATGTGCATCCAAGGACAGACCATTGCTTGGAATCCCACAATCCCAAGCACTCAGCTTGACCTTTCATTTTCAGTGTGACAAGTGAACCGGAAGCAACAGTAAATGCCATTTAAACATTTGCTTTTTGACTCATTATTTAGTTGGATTTTTACGTGAAGCTGGATAAAAAAACTAATAAACAAACAAACATAACAATATATATAACAACATAAATATAAATATTAGCAAGTTTTTTTAAAACTTTTTTTCCCACTCTCTCTTCCTTCATCCGTTTTATCCTATCTTTTCTCTTTTAGCTTCTCCATTTGCTCCTACTTTCTTCTTTCTCCCTCTCTGTAGATCTGCTAACATGAGGAGTTTAGCCTCAACTGTATTTTCAGCTGAACCCTTGATTAGCTTGTTCAGGTGTGTTTGATTAGAGACGGCACTAAACTCTGCGGGAAAATAGATCTCTGTGTGTGCTGAAATATCTCAGGTTTTGATTTGTATGAATAAATTAATTAGGAATTTCGAACACAAAATGTCTTACCGCTTATCATGGGCACAGCTGTTTAGGGCAGAAATTCTCATTAACGTGAGCAAGATTTTATCATTTGTTGCTGTATCACACTTGGTTAGGACATGGTGTAAAGCTGTGTTCAGACAGGGAGTAAAAATTCTTTTTTTTTATGATGTATGCAACTAAAATCCATGTTTAAAAAAAAAAAAATCTGAAAAGCAATCAAAAAGCATATGAATTCTAAAATTTGCCAAACAACATCTCATCTGTCGTCTATGTGGTTTTTATGATTAAAATCCATTTAAAAAAAATGTTATTTAGTCTAAATAGTCAAGTCATATTTCAGGTGTTTTTTTTTTTGCTTAGTCTCTCAGGAAACTGTATTACTGTAACGCCAAGCACAGTGTTCACGGCTGTGTCTGAATTCATTCATTTCCACTCACATGTGGCATTCATTATGTATGAATGGTGATTGAGTGAATGAATAATTGGTCTTGGAGACAGGATATGCATCAATGTAAATGCATGTTCCTCACGCAGTCCATACCATAAGATGAATGGACTTGAATGTCTTTCATCTTTTCTTTCCACTATGACTACTACTACTATATTGTCTCTTGGCATTGTGTTGACTTTATCCAAGATAAATATTCCAGATATTGACTACACAGTTTGCTCCAGTTTTATTACTTGCAAAAATTAGTGTATGAAATGAGTACAGAAGAACTGGGGCAGTGTGAATAAAGCTTTTGAGATGAGAGCATAGTTCTTTAATATTGATACCATTAGTAGTTAGGTCTTCTAAGAAATATATTGATTGTGTGTTTTGTCAGTGAGACAAAATTGTAGTAACTGAAGTGTACTGAATTGTAGTGGCTGAAGTGGGCAGAATTAGTGCAGATAGAAGAAACAAACCTGTATAATTTAGTAAATACTGTGTAAAAAATATACATTTCAGCAATTGTTTTCACTATTTGTAAATGAAATAGGGTGGTATTATACTGGGCCACCGTGCACTTGAAGATTTTGGCATTGGACTGTCGACCATAAAGAATTTGGTTGACCACTGATGTTAACTAATGTTTACTTTAAGGGATTGTATGGACACTTTAGGCTAATGGTCTTAATTTTTAAACAATATTGTAACCTAAAACTGTTCAGTTCAAATCCACTTGTAACATTCTAGCGCTTGTACTTTGTAGGATGGCAGGGAGCAAATGCAGCAGCAAGCGCCTGGAGTTGTTATGGCAACCAGAAACATTCCAAGCAGATTTGCTGATAGATGTTCTAGAATGAAAGTATCGGCAAATCAACTTGCAATGGCAATGAAACAGCTCTGCAGTGTGATTCTGTTGAAAATCACAAACGATGCCAGAGAATGTAGACAGCTGAAACTTGGAGGTATTTATGTATTTTTAGTGCATTGTCAAGACAACAGCACACACCTTGTGAAACTGGCATTGTCTCGGGTAAATCCTAGATCACATTTTGGAATGCAGTGGTCCGTGAAAGTGTGTTTCAGGCTTAAGATTCCATTTAGTTCCCAGAATGGTTAAAGAACAGAGGAGGAATGTTGTCTTTTCTGATTTTGAGCACACATGCAAGGTTTAGATTCATTTGTGGTAAGCTCAGGCAGTCTGCCGAGTCACTACAACTCGGAGCAGGTGGAGGAGCCACTGTAGGAATTTTTTTCACTATACAGAAATAAATCTTGTTTACTGTATATCCTTTACTTTTAGATCTTCACACTCAAACACACACATACACATACACACGTGTCTTGGTCCAAGCAAATTAATATAAGACTATATATTAAAGCTGCAGTCTGTAACTTTTTTTGGTTAAAAATGATCCGAAATCAATATTTGAGCAAGCACATAACCAACCAGTGTTCAAAACTATCGCCTTACTTTAGCCCGATTCGCAACGGTTAGCTTATAATAATGTTCCCTTTCAAGGGAACTTCGAACTGCGTCCTCTAGGGGTCGCTCTGGGGAACGCCGTCAGCGTGACCCATGTCTGAAGCATACATACAAAAACACCACATGTTGGCCGGCGACAGCCTATGACGTCACTACCGGCGCGACCACAGTATAAAGGGGCACCGGGAAAATACGTCATTCTCTTCTTCGTCTTCAGTGACTGTTTTGTTTGAAGATTACATACTCTACTATGGCGAGCACTAGCAAGGTGTTTAAGAAATGTGTGCATCCGTGTCCTCGTTATTTGACACCTGATGACACGCACGATCTTTGCGTCTTTTGTTTGGGCGAGGAGCACGCACGCAATGTCCTCGAGGGGGCAATCTGCGTGCACTGTGAGCTTTTTTCCATGAGAAAGCTTCACTCTCGTCTGTCTCTCTTTTCGAGGAAGGAGGGACAGCCGTCTGCTTCCTGCGGTTCAAGACCCACTGATGCTGAGGCACAGAGGAGAATGAACTTGTGGGGTTCGCAGGCGGATCTGGCTGATGAGTTAGAGAGGGGGCTTTCCTTCTCGCGCTCATCGGCCGCGAGCGAGGGCAAGCTGCGGGATGATGATGATGCGATCTCGCTGACATCATCTGATCCAGTGGCTAGTGCTCTGCTGGGTTATGCCCAGGAAGAGCAGGAGATGTCTGAGGGTGAAGAATTTGAGACTGAGCCCTATCAGTCCTCCTGCCCTGCGTATGATGAACTGTTGGAGGTTATGTAATGCGCCACGGCAAGGCTTGACTTGCCGTGGAAGCGGGCCAAGATGGTGGCGCCGCGGGGTCGTCTCGATGAGCGTTATCTTTCTGGCCATAACCCCCAGCTCGAGTGAGCCTCCCATTTCTTCCTGATCTCCATGCGGAGGTTGAGAAGGAATGGAAGAAGCCGTTTTCTTCTCGCATTCATAGGTTTCAGCATACCAGTTATGCTAACATTGAGGGGATGCGTGAAAACGGCTATGAGAGGATGCCCCCTGTGGAAGAGACGCTAGCCAGCTATCTCTCTGAGGGTGAGACGTCCTCTCTCAAGGCTCCCTCCTTGCCATCTAAGCCCCTTCAGGAAACATCTCGCTTAAATGGCAGGGCGTACGCAGCAGCAGGTCAGGCTGTCGCTTCGTTGCACACGATGGCGGTGCTTCAGGCATACCGGGCTGATCTGCTGAAAGACCTGGATAAGGGTCAGGGCTTGTCGCCTAACGAAGTAGCTGAGCTGCGCCGCACCACGGATTTGGCTCTCCGTGCCATTGAGCAGGCCGCCACTGCTATGGGCAGGTCTATGGCGGCCATTGTGGTAACGGAGAGACATCTGTGGGTGAATTTGGCAGATGTTGGGAAGAAAGAGAAGGGCTTTCTTCTTGATGCTCCAGTCTCGCCTTACGAGCTTTTCGGTACCTCCTTCGAGACGGTGGTCGAGAAGTTTAGGGAGGCGAAGGCACGCTCAGCGGCCTTCAGAACCTTTATTCCAAGAAGGTCCAGGTCTAAGCCCGAACAACGCAGGGGTCCTGGCCCATCTCCATCTGGGGATCAGAGATGGGCGCAGAAGGCTAGTGTCGCGACTCGTGCCCCTCCCCCGCCTAGACTCATGCTTAGGGCTAGAGGGAGGCGTGGGTCAAGGAGAGGCAAGCAAGACCTGAGGGAGGTGATTCAGACGAGGCATTCTCAACGCTCTCGTCCAGACCAGAGTAACTCTTAAACATCTACTCCCTTCCCTCAGGGGGCCTGTACATCTGCCCTCATCTTCTCCTCTCTAATTCCCCTGCAACCACCGTCAATTCCACCTGACTGAGTCTAGGTGGGAGCCTAGGAACCTGCGTTTTAAGAACATTGCAGTCTCTGTGCTGGACTTAGGATGTTTTGGTTAAGTTCTATGTTTCATAGAAACTACCTTACTGATGGTCCGGACTCGACTCTTCGGACTTCGCCTCCGGGACTGATCTCATGAGCAGGAACCATGGATGGGTGAGTATGATCCCGTTTTAAGAATCACTGGTATTGTTAAGCCATTCTTTGCAGTTTCTGGGACCTGTTGTGTGTGTGGTTCACCTCTTGCCTTTGACACAGTGCAGTGATGACCTCACTCATCGATACTAGATCCAGGCTAGGATGAGAGCCCTGTTTCCAGCCTCATACCCCTGGATCGTGTGGCCCAGTCGTAGGTTTCTGTGGAAAGAGCCTCCTTGGTCATCTGGTCTCCAGCACTACAATGCCTAGGACCTGCGGGTCTTTTTACATCAGTTCTTGGCATAGGGACGACTCCTTTGAATAGAAATATGCATGGCTATCTGAGGATATCTATGTGCTATCTCATGTGCACCCTATGCTCTTCTGGCTGGTCAAGCAGGCCTCACTATAGAGGGTCACCTATAAGCATGCCGCTCCCTTCTGGGCGTCTGAAGTGCTCTCCTTGTTGGTCGAGCTGGCATTGCTCCCCTCACTATAGAGGGTCACCTATAAGCATGCCGCTCCCTTCTGAGCGTCTGAGTTCCCTCTCATTTTGAGAGTTAAGTTATCCGCCTCTCCGGAGCTCTGCCTTGGTAGAGATAGCATTGCTCTCTTCACTATAGAGGGTCACCTATAAGCATGTTGCTCCCTCCAGAGCATCTGAACGGTGTTTACAAATCCATGTTATGGTAAGTGCGCACGCTAGTCTCTGTGCACTTTCTGAAAGCCACGTTGTGGTAAGATCGCACACCGTGTTTTGCGGTCTTTCTAAAATCCTGTATGGCATGGGTTACGCGCTGCGGCTTCGTGCCCATTCTTTGAGTCGGTCAGGCCCCGGTTTCACCTTTGGCCCCACTCTACCTATGTATCCCCAGTGATACTATTTGAACAGGGTGTTGCTAGTGTTGAGACAGTTCCTTCAGCAAGCTCTTGCAGAGCAAGCAGTAGCCCCTGGGTGACAGGCCAAGACTTAGTTACTATCCGAGGCGCTTGGTCGTATCCCCTTAAAGGAATCTCTTCTTCTGATTCCAAGATTTTGAGCTCTACCCTGGGTCCAGGAGGCCCGGCCCCTAACAGGTAAGTTCTGGGGTATGCAGCTCAGGCCTTTGGCCGAAGGGGATAATGTCACTGACTGCCGTCGTACCGTCCCAGGGGCAACTCCCTTAGCCGGGTAGAGTTGGTACCTAGTGCTCGCCTTTTGTGCTTGGCTTGCACTCCCCTCAGCATGGTGGCGTGGGTATTCCGTTTCCCATAGCGACCCCTAGAGGACGCAGTTCGAAGTTCCCTTGAAAGGGAACGTCTCAGGTTACGTATGTAACCATGGTTCCCTGAGAGTAGGCATGCTTCGGACGCAAGCTTCAGACGAAGAAGTGAATGACGTATTTTCCCGGTGCCCCTTTATACTGTGGTCGCACCGGTAGTGACGTCATAGGCTGTCGCCGGCCAACATGTGGTGTTTTTGTATGTATGCTTCAGACACGGGTCACGCTGATGGCGTTCCCCATAGCGACCCCTAGAGGATTCAGTGTCTCGTTCCCTACTCTCAGGGAACCATGGTTACATACGTAACCTGAGACGTTTTCTAATTTGAGTGGTACGGGTAGGTTTTTGCTGTAAATTCGAGCATGACACTGTGTCATTATGTCACGTCGGTATACATAAAGAAGTCGTCCCGGCTACTAGGGTATCGCATGTGAGATATCGTTCAGCCTTTTCTCACAGCAGCTAGAATAATTAAATGTATCATTTTGATGGCGGAGTGTAATCCAGAAAGGATCTATCTGCTTATGAAACACGTGAATGAAATTAAATTATATTCCAGTTTTAAATGTGTTTCTGATTACAGATAGCCTGGGATTACACAAGATTTGTATTTTAAAGAAAACCAGTTCGAAGGGAGCATAATTTGCAAAATCACCATACACAATGGCATGAAAACAGAATTTCTAACAGAATGGAAATAAGGAGCTAGTGAAACTTGCTTTTTTTCCTGGTATGATACTGATTTCTGTAATTTTATAAAAACAGGATGTAATGTCTTTGAGGATAATGTCATTAACGGACTGTTTTGAAAGGATTTAGAGACCTATGGGAATAGAAAACTGGGTTGTACGATACAAATTTTTTGTATTAAATGTGCTTTTTTTATTTTTTAGAATGACGTTTAAGCTCTTTGCAAACCAAATTTCTTTTTATAAACGACTTTATACATAAACCTTTTGGAACAAATTATAAACAAAAAGCACTTAACATGTAATATTGTAAAAGATGGGAAGTTAAAGTTTACCCTTACTTTACTTAATTGTGATATTTTGATATAAAAATATTTTATAATTATTAGTTCATCATAAAATGAAGCTTATGTCATTATTTTCTTAGAAAAACCATTTATAAGGCATTGAATGACTTGGAATAGAAGTCATACAGACCTCTTTTAATGTACTTCTATGTTTTTTTCCTTAAGGAATTAATACTTTTATGCAGCAAGGATGCATTAAATTCATGAAAAGTAACAGTAAAGTCTTATATTGTTACAAAAGATTTGCATTTTAAATAAGTGATTTTCTTTTGAACTTTTTATTCATCAAAGAATCTTGGAAAATATGTATCACAGTTTTCCACAAAAGTATTAAGCTGTACAACTGCTTTCAACATTGATAATACCAAATCAGCATATAAGAATGATATCTGAAGGATCATGTGACACTGAAGACTAAAGTAATAGCTGATGAAAATTCAGCTAATTGTACAGTTCGTTTAAGACATGATGGAGACACCAAAATTTACTGCATAGTAGGAATGACCTACATCAGATCACAGACCAAACTCGCAGCTCTGTCATAGTCTCTTTTTGTGTGTGTGCGCGCGTTGTGAGAGAGTGAGTGAGAGAGGCTGAGGACGTTTGAGTATAATGTGTCCGCTAATGGAGGGGAAACAGGGCAGAGCAGAAGGGAATGAGAACATGAGTATGTTAGACTGAAAGACATATTAGAGAGAGATGAAGCGGCGTGGTTCTGCGGACAGCTGTACTGTGAGTAACTGATACGAATGGAGGGAGGGGGATGTTCACAGGTCGAACACGCGCACACAGAAACTCTCATTGAAACACAGCTGAAACAGGTGTTACTCACAGTCACAGAGAAACCAGGTCAACATCAATCACATGCTGAGTTATAAATACACACACACACATGTTGAGAATTTAGCAATGAAAGAATGACAGAGTGTGAGAGAGAAATGGATGTTACAGATAAGAGGTGTTAAGATTGATTCTTTAAATAAACACTCATGTAGGCTGATCAACAATTTGCCACTGTTGCTACTGCTTTATTGCTAGCTAAGATACCAACTACTCTATAGGGAAATGAGCTAAGATAAGGTGAAAGCTAGCCTTTAGAGAATTAACTTGCTACATTCAGGATACTTTATAATTCTTCATATAATTTCATCTAGTATAAGTTTATTGAAGAACCAATACATCTCCATAATATAGCAGAAATGGCTGTTTTTATCTGTACATATACATATACATTGTACTGTACATATACTACCATTCAAAGTTTGGTGTCCTGAACATTTTTTAATGTTTTGAAGTCTCTTCAACAAGGCTGCATTTATTTGATCAAAATTACAGTAAAACAGTACTATTGTGAATTATTTTAAGTGTTTAAGTACTATTTTAAGTACTATTTTAAGTGTTTTCCATTTGAATGTATTTTTAAATGTAATATATTCCTGTGATGCAAAGTTGAATTTTCAGCAGATATTACTCCTGTCTTCAGTGTCACATGATTCTTCAGAAATCATTCTAATATGCTGTTTCTTATCATTATCAATGTTGAAAACAGTTGTGCTGCATAATAAGTTTGTGGAAACCATGATAGTTTTTTTTTTTTTTCAATGAATAAAAAGTTACAAATAATCTTTGGTAACACTTTATTTCAGGGTTTCTTAACTATTTCCTTAGTAGCATGCATATTACTAGAATATTAGCCATTTATTAGTAGTAATTAAGCACATATTAATGCCTTATTCTACATCCCTAATCCTACCCAATACATAAACTTAACAACTAACTTACTAACTATTAATAAGCAGCAAATTAGGAATTTATTGAGGGAAAACTCATAGTTAATAGTCAATAAGTGTTCCCTATTCTAAAGTGTTACCAAATCTTTTATTTGAAATAGAAAACTTCTGTAAGATTAAGCATCTTAAGTCTCAATAAGTAATCATTTCTTAAAAAAAAATATTACTAAGCCCAAATTTTTGAACTGCAGTGTATGTATGTTTTTACCTGTAGTCTTTCACAAGCTTTATATGCAGTTGTTGAACCTAAAGACTTTCTTCATAGCTGTAAAATGAGGGAATGCATTTGCACTGGTTTTGTTTCAGTTGCTATTTGCAAATTGAGCATTGTTAATTCTGATTCTTATCTGTAAGCTTGATATTGCTGAGATATTGTCAGGGAGAATGAAACACGTTTGTCAATAGTACAGCTTCCTATAATACTACTTAATAAAACAACTGTGCAACTGTAAAATTACATGATTTCAAGTAGCAATGTTACAACCTCTCTTTTGAGAAATTTAATTAAAATATTAACTTTGTTTATTTTTATTAATATTATTATTATTGTGTGATTTGTAACAATACTACACACATTTGAAACCCATATACCACTGCTTTATTTTGCCAGCAAACTTGATTGATGGTATAAGACAGCTAGGGGAATGAATCATAGAAAGATGATATAGTGTGTTTGCATGACCTGTTTGACCTCTGACCCCAGGACAGCCCACTGACCCTTCACTTGATCAGTGACCCCTGATGTTGTGTTTCTCTCTCTCTCTTCCTCTCTCAGTAAAACCATACAGGTTAAAATCATCGATGATGAGGAGTATGAAAAAAACAAAAACTTGTATTTGGAGCTAGCAGAACCACGCATGGTGGACATGAGCCTTCAGAAAGGTAAAACACACACACACACAACAGAGAGATCAAATCCTGTGACCATCGTCCCAGTATAGATTAATTTAATCTACTCACTCATTTCTGAATTCATTTCCATTCATCCAGTGGCTCTTTATCAGGACATGTTTTATGTCTTCAGTGTTGTTTTTTTATTGTGAGTAGCAAGTGTCTTGTTGTTTGAGATTCACTATATAATACATTCACATACAGTACCTTTCAAAAGTTTGTAAGATTTTTTTTAAAGAAATTAATACTTTTATTTAGCAAGGGTGCATTGAATTGATCAAAAGTCACAGTCAATTCTGTTTTTCTCTAGTCATACAAAGAATCCTAGTCATCAAAGAAAATATATCAGTTTTCACAAAAATATTAAGCAGCACAGCTGTTTCCAACATTGATAATAATAGGAAATGTTTCTCAAGCACCAAATGATTTCTGATGGATCATGTGATTCTGAAAACTGGAATAATGACATTACAGGAATACATTACATTCTAAAATATATCAAATAGAAAACGGATATTTTAAATCGTTTAATTTTTTGCAAAATTACTTTTTTACTATATGTTTGATCAAATAAATGCAGCCTTGTGAACCATAAGAGACTTATTTCAAATACATTAAAAAAATATATATTATTCCAAACTTTTGAATGGTGGTCTACATCTGCTTTCACTGTGTTATGCAATTTTTCCAACTCTATGAATGGATGCTACCAGTAGAGGGCACCTCGGATGACCCCACAGGTTCAAATAGAGCCAGTATAAAGAAATGGACTAGTCATAGAAAAATAAATGAGAAAAAAATCTGTTTTGGCTACTTTTAGCTGAAGAAGCAACACTTTTTTTTTGTCACACAATTTTTGTCAGATTTTTATTTTTTTTATACATTACTGAAACACAAGGCTACCTAACAGTTTCTGAGATTTCCCAATTCAAGTAGATAGGATGCCTATTGCCTAGATAAAAAAATGACTACCCAGCGGCATGGCCAAGATGGCCACCGAATGGACCGACTTGCCTTAAAGGGACTTTGACTCAAAACACATGAATTCAATGAAGACCCACAGGGCGCAGCTCTCAAACTGACTCATCTCCAACTCACACAAGAAATGCTGCCATGATGTTTTTGTATTGCTTTAAAAATGGCAATGTTACTGTCTTTGTCTTCCAGTTTTTATATAGTTTCCTAAATGTCTTGAGATTATTGTTTAGGAAACTATGTGAAGGATTAGCTGGCAGTGTTGCTTTTTTCAATGACGACTTTGGAGTTTCAATATACATTGACCTTAAACGCCAGTGTGGGATCTCAAAGAGTGTGAGAAATGAATACAAACACACACACACACACACTCCAAGTAGTCAAGTGTGTCTCTCAATATCTCTCCATAAATCAGGCAGACGTGGTCAATGCTACCAGCACGCACACCGCAGTGCTGCAGTGCAGTGTACGTGTGTGTGTGTGTGTGTGTGTGTGTTTGCATGTATGCATGTGTCCTTGTCCTAGTATTATACCCTTCAGAAAGAATGAGAGATGAAGAACAGCTGGTTCGCTCTGTTTGAGCTCTCATCTCGCCTGGACAACATTAAACAACCTACTTATTAACTTACCTAAGCCACAAAAACAACATGTTGGCTTGTCTCCTCACTTCTGTGCTTGTAAACAAGCAGTTTATTAATCATTCATTAGATATTTCTTTATTTTCATGCCAACATGGATTCGAATAAGATTAAATTTTGATTAAAGAAATCAGGGGGGGGGGAAGTTCCTCAAAGTCAGATATATTATATAAAAATATATAAAAAATATATAAAAAAAATATATATAAAAAAATTATATATATATATAAAAAATTCTCATCATGTTTTCCTCAACAGTGTGTTTAAAATTAAAATTGCTTAATTCTCGTCATGATCCCCATTTTTCATCTCATCTTTTTTATTAAAAAATATTTTTAATAAAACTTTTACTAACATTTTTTTCAGGCATTCATAGGACATTAACACTGAGGTTTTGTTTGGTATTTGGTGAACAAAGACAGTGAGAGACAGACAGGATGGTGATAAAGATGAAGAGAAAAGGACAAGCAGAAGAGGTGTGAGACAAATAAGCAGAGAAGGGTGAGACAGGCAAAGAAAGACAGAAAGGGTTGAGCCAGGTGAGGAGAGAATGATGGACAGAATAGAGTTAGAGACACATGAGAAAACTAGGAGAGGGGTGAGACAGCTGAGGACAGAGACGGACAGGAGATCTATTGTGCTGCATCTGTGTGCGATTAATATCCCATAGAGCCCAAACCTGCAACACCCCTACCACATGTCCCAGATGAGTCTGTTTAAAGAGAAGATCATCAGTAGTGAATCACTCATTATGTGTGTGTGTGTTAGAGGAAGAGATCTCTGTATTCACATGTGTGTGATGATGCAATAGCTGTGAATGAGCCAATGACAGGGGAGTATTCGTCTGAATATCGACACTTATGTCCCACGATCTCATTACCTCAGAACGCAGGGAGGAGAGAGCCGTCTGGTATCTGTTGCCAGGGTACCATCAGCTGTTGCTAGCGCTGATGTGCAATAGATTTACACTGAACTGTTGAATCGAAGCTTCCAGGAAAGAACAGCAAGAGAGAAAATGTGGCCAATAGATTAAATGAATTCCTTTGTGTGTTTGACACGTCTAATGTGTGTTATCATGAAGCAGACGTGTTGAAAAGCCTAGAGCTGACAACACTACACAAATTACAGGTTAATAATGTGCATCAAGACACAACCCCCTCCACCCCCAACCCTACTCGCAGACACATTCGAGCATAAATTATGGGCTTATTTACACATCCAGCTTCTCATTATAGGTTGATATTTTCATCTCAGCACACAAACACACACACACTTAATCAAAGCTTGTTTGTTCGCCATCTCATTCATCCTCAGCAACAGAAAATTGTAGCACTGATTACAGAACTATTAAAGTCATTATATACACACAGAGACAGAAAAAAGAGTAATGGAGAGACAAAGAAATTGATTCCTTTAGTTAGTGCTATTTTTGTAAATGTGCATGGGTCAGGGTGCTAGATTAATAAATTATGTAAAAAAGTATTTGTTGTTAATTCAGGAAACCTGATGCATTAACTAATCGAACTTTATTGTTATAGGGATAGTTCACCCAAAAATGAAAATTCTCTCATCATTTAGTCCAGTGATTCTCAGGAAACATCCAGGCGACCTAATGATTCCTTAAAATAAGACAGAACTAGCATTAAATTAAGCTAAAATCAAGAATTTGAAGACTAGTGTCACGGTCACGTTCTGTTTTAGTCCCCTTAGATCTACGTCATCCTAAGTTTTTCCCATGTCTATTAGTTAATTAGCTCCACACCTGTTTTCTGTTCCTCCTTGATTGTGTTCTACATTTAAAGCCTGTGTTCTCCCCTGTTCCCTTGTCCGCTATTGTTTGCATTTTTTTATGTGTTATGCTACCCCGTTTACCTGGATTATTATTAAAGTACGTTGTGTTTGGAACTCCCTTGTTTGTCGTGCGTTTTATAGCATACACTCGTGACAGAATAGCGGACGAAACAGTTAGTTAGCGGCATTTTTTTCCTTTTTCTTTTTGTTATCTCCCTCTCCCTGTATGGATCTTCCCGCCATCCAACTCCTGTGCCTGGAGCAGAAGGACCGTTCGCTGGTGGAACACACGAGGGACTTTATAGACCTGGCGTGCCTTACACACTTCCAGGACCGCTCGCTCTGTGTATTCTACATCGCCAACCTGAGCGAGCAGTATAAGGCACGCCTACCAGCGAACGGTCCCAAAGAGAATTTCGCCGCTTGCGTGGAGTGGGTGCTGGAGAATAATGGACTGTTTTTCTCCGTCGGCCCAGCTGAGGACAGGCCCACTCCCGATCCAGAGCCCAGCCAAACCTCACCATCACGCTGCACGGAGTGTTCGCCAGAGCCCACCGCAGCCGCAGAGCCTGAGCCATCACCGGTTAAAGTGACAGAGCCACTCAACGCGACTGATCAGGTGTGTGAGCCCCTGCTGGTTCCGTCCAGCTCTCCAGAGCCCCTGCTGGTTCCGTCCAGTACTCCTTCCTCAACCAGCTCCTCTGATGTTTTGAAGGTCCCTCCCAGCCTCCCTCTCACGCCTCCTCTATATCAGCCAGCCAGTCCAGCAGCCCACTCTCAGCAGCCTCAGAAAGGCCCCTCAGCTCACCCTCAGCACGCCATGTCCGGTGGATCGGTTGAGCTTCGGGTCTCCCTGCGATCAGCCACCTCAGGGTTGGAGGATCCCCAGTCCTCGCCTCCAGCCTGCGAGACCCGGACTCCACCTCGGCCCTCCGATCCATTGGCTCCACCTTGGCTCGTGGCTCCTTCATCTCCACCATGGCCCCTCACTCCACCAGCTCCGCCGGGCTCCCTCGTCCATCCGGCTCCGCCTTTGGTCAGTCGTCCCCCTGCCTACTCCACGGAACTCCACTCCTCCAGCTTCGCCTCATCACTCCGTTCCTCTGGCTCCATCGGGTTCCTCCCTCCCTCCGGCTTCACCTTGGCCCTCTGTCACTCCGGCTCCACCGCGTCACTCGGGATCCCCGCCTCCGTCTCACTCACCCGAGCCGCCGGCTCCGCCATGGCCCTCCGGTCCATCGGGGTCACCCTGGCTCTGCGGCTGCTCAGCTCCATCCTGGGCTCCTTCTCCACCGGCGTCATCTCCGGCAGTCGGCCCCATGTTGTCGGTGGTCCCATCCCCACCATGGCTCCTCCCGCCATCGACTTCGCCGTGGGCCGCCATCCTGGCTGGCCTCTGGACTACCATCTGGCTTCTCCTGCTCCGGGCTCCTCCCTGGCTCCTCCCACCCTCCACTCCCCCTTGGACTCATTTTTTGGACAATTTTTGTTTATACCCCTCTCCTTTTCCTCGCCCGCCTCCTGAACCCCCACCCTCCCTCCTCTGTTGGACTCTGTTTTGCTGCGCGAGGACGCGCCGTTCTGGGAGGGGGCGATATGTCACGGTCACGTTCTGTTTTAGTCCCCTTAGATCTACGTCATCCTTAGTTTTTCCCATGTCTATTAGTTAATTAGCTCCACACCTGTTTTCTGTTCCTCCTTGATTGTGTTCTACATTTAAAGCATGTGTTCTCCCCTGTTCCCTTGTCCGCTATTGTTTACATTTTTTATGTGTTATGCTACCCCGTTTACCTGGATTATTATTAAAGTACGTTGTGTTTGGAACTCCCTCGTTTGTCGTGCGTTTTATAGCATACACTCGTGACAACTAGAGCTATTGAAAAATCTAGATATATCAGGATTACTAATTTTAAAAGTGTGGCTCATAGTCATGTAAAATAATAATATCTTAAAGGTGACATATCATGAAATTCTGACTTTTTCCGTGTTTAAGTGCTATAATGGTGTCCAACTCATCAAGAACAATCCATTAATTTTTTTTTAGTAAGCCTTTCTCTGCAAGCTTGTGAAAAAAAAAACGAGCCACTCAAAAATCTAAAATTGCAAAAAGAGTTTTCTGAGGTTTAGGGTACACACTATCATTTCCACACTATAAAAGCATTTGAAGTCAATAGGAAATCCGCATCACGATAGGTGAAGTAAACGTGTGTGAATAATCAGCGTAGCTTTAGCACCTCTTTGTTCTGTCGCCACATCTCAAATGCTACTACGACACTCCCGTTGCCAGGGGCAACCACCTGCTCCGGCGCTCTGGATCGGCCCACACTATCACATCTGATCACATCTGCTCGGTCACACCTGTCGCACCTGTCCAGCTCAGAGATTCCAGGCAGGGTGATGAAACACCGGAGGTTGCGAATATTTTTATTCGTGTTTATCTGAGTAAATAAATCCTGTCCAACATCTCATTGCATTTCCCTCCACCATTATCTGTCTAATGTTTTCTTCATGTCATTCCACCCCTCCCTCTCTTTTTTTTCTACACACACAGCTTTGTTATTAGCTGATGGTAAGTTTGAGTAGTGTGTGTGTGTGTGTGAATGTGTGAGGTAAGATGAGGCCAGCTGCGGTAATTGTGGTCTCGTCTGCCTCACACACGTGTGTCTCCAGGTTTGTGTGTGTTTTAACACGTGCACGAGAAGATAAGCCTTTGGGTTGCAGGGGGTTTTGAAAGTTCATCTCAACTTTCAGGCTTTTCTGTGTGTATTTGTGGTGTGCGTGTGGATGTTGTGCTGTTGTCCCTCTGAATCACTCAGGTTTACAGCACAACTCACACTTGGTTCAGTCAAACAAAGTTTGGCTGTTAATCTGTGGTGTGTGTTTGCATGTGTAGTCTTTCTAATAAGAGAAACTATAGTGACAGTTGGCCTCATTCATAAAATAAAACCATAACTGATTTCTGCACGAAATTGTTTGTAAAATTGGTGTTACGTAAGTAGTCACATTCGATTCAGTGCGACAAGTTACGTAAGAATGACATTATGAACGTTTTACATGACTTCGCTGTGCTTGTGTTTCATGAATGAGCTCCGTTGACCCTAAATATGCACATCAATTTAGTGCAGAGACCATAAATGAATATTCAAAAGAATTATTGCAAGTGTATAAATCACAAGTCATTTAAAAGTGACAAAAAGCCCACTTGTAGAGTTTGATCATAGGGTACATGTGAATAATGTGTGTTTACTACTATGTGTGTGTGTTTGATGTACTAATATGACACACAACACAACACAAAAGTTACTTTTCGTCCTTTATCTCTTGCAGATATTCCAGACAGGAAGTTGTCATCAGAAGAGGAGGAAGCCAGAAGAATAGCAGAGATGGGGAAGCCTGTATTGGGCGAGCATGCAAAAATAGAGATTATCATTGAGGAGTCATACGAGTTTAAGGTACAAACACACATGCACAAAATTTCTTTTGTCTTTTGCATTATGGAAGAATTTTATTATGCATATTTATGTTTAATGTAATACATTTTGTGTTTTTGTGTGTTTGCTGTAGAGTACAGTAGATAAGCTGATTAAGAAGACTAACTTGGCTCTGGTCGTGGGCACAAATTCCTGGAGAGAACAATTCATGGAGGCCATAACTGTCAGCGCAGGTGATTATCAACACTAAACTAAAAGTAAAAAAAGAAAATTGTGTTCAAATGTTTTTCTCTTATTTAGCAATTATACTTTTTTTTCCCTTTCTATTCTATCTACTTGTTTTCTTTTTTTTTTTTATTTTTTTATTTATTTATTTATTTTTATTTATTAAAAACAAACAACAACAATAACAAAACTTGACCCTCTAACACTAGCGTTAACCCAGAGGGTTAACTTTAAAGCCCTCTAAAACTAGCTATATCTATTTTATCTCTTTTCGCTCTACTTTTTATTATTTTTATAAAAAGGACTCGCTCGGGAAGAATGTCTCTAAAGAAGTGTGTTTTTGGTTGGGAGGGAAAGATAACCTTGTTTAGCTTCTTGAAGAGCCCAGCGTTACGTAAACAGTGGATGCAGTTAGTTTTTTCGGGGCAGTAACAGAGTTTCTCAAGTGTGTTTGACGAACGTTTTATAAACAAGGCCCAGTCCGACGCTGGATGTGCACATCGTTTGATACTGAAAGATTTATAGCAGTCCCAGCTATAAAAGTTCCCAGTCATGACTCAGAACTGCGGATGGTAAGTGAAACGGCATCAAATGTCTCTGTTTTGTTGGCAATCGGCGCTCAAGTGCTCGTCAGTTGTCACTCTTTAGCTCCGCCCACGGCCCGCCGCCTCCAGGAGCTCGGCTTTTTTCGGAGAGAATCGTAAAACTGTCTTTCTTTTAGAAATATGATAAAACTAAACACTTTTTGGAGATATGAAGAATGCAATACTACTCTATAGATACTCAAGATTAACATGAGTTTGGGTGAAACTGTGTGTGTTATGACCCCTTTAAGGAACTGTTTTCGATGTGATAATAGCATAATAAATGTTTCTTGAGCAGCAAATTGCCATATTAGAATGATTTCTGAAAGATCATGTGACCCTGAAGACTGGAGTAATGATGCTGAAAATTGATTTGCCATCACAGGAATAAATTACATTTTAAAATATATTCAAATAGTTATTATAAATTGTAATAGTATCTCACAATATTACTGTTTACTTGATTCTTGATCAAATAAATGCAGCTTTTATAATCCTACTCCGACTCCAAATATTTGAAGGGTAGTGTAGATCACCTCAAAACTCACAGAAATGTACTAAAAGCAACAAAAGTCAGTTATTATATAAATATGCACTCATGCTTATATTGCTCACACACAAATATTTCTATCACTGTTGTGACACATTCCCCGGCCCACATGAAAACCAAGCCCACAGAACTCCTACACGCTTCTCCTCATCCTGCAACCTTTGTCTTCTAAGCATTTTGGCTAATTTGATCATTTTAGATATCAATAAGAATGTAGTATTATCAGCTCTGTTTGATATGTTTCAATGTGTTTCCTACAGATTTCCCCCCAAAATATCCTGCATATTAGTCTTTTATGACCCTGTGTTGAAATAAAAACGCTGCTCTCACAGTATGTAGCCTTCAATTACCGTGACTATCAAACAGCCTGTGTTACCAAGGCAACAGGACCCCTAAATCACCATGGTGTCAAATGACTTTGGTCAGGTATGGAAGTTGACACGACAATACTAACATTTTTCATTTTTTTTTTTTCTACCCCCCATTCTGCTTTCCTTTCTTTCTTTCTTGCTTTCGCTCTTTATTTCTGTCGTCCTATCTTTATCTCAGGAGATGAGGACGAGGATGAGGGGGGAGAGGAACGTCTGCCATCTTGTTTCGACTATGTCATGCACTTCCTGACTGTGTTCTGGAAGGTTCTGTTCGCCTGCGTCCCGCCCACGGAATATTGGAACGGGTGGGCGTGTTTCATTGTTTCCATAGTGATCATCGGTCTTTTGACTGCTGTGATCGGTGATCTGGCCAGTCACTTCGGCTGCACCATTGGCCTAAAGGACTCAGTCACCGCTGTGGTGTTTGTAGCCCTGGGAACATCCATCCCTGGTGAGTTTGTGTATGCTTTTATTTGCCTACATTTTTATAAATACGTTTTTAATGGGCTCACATCTTATACACAACTTTTCAAAAGTTTAGGTTCTGTAAGATCTACTTCTATTCAACAATTGCATTAAACTGACCAAAATAACAGTACCAAATCAGCATATTACAATGATTTTTGAAGAATCATGTGACACTGAAGACTGGACCAATGGCTGCTTTGTCATTACAAAAATAAATGACATTTTAAAATATATTAAAATAGAAAACGCTTATATTAAATTGTAATACTATTTCACAATATTTCAGTATTTTGGATCAAAGAAATGCAGCCTTGGTGAGTATAAGAGACTTCTTCCAAAAACATTCAAATATCTTACCGTCCCCAAACTTTTGAACAGTAGTGAATAGTGTTTTCTCTGAGGTCTGCCAAAATCAATCATAATTAGTTTTTTTTATACAAGATTTGACTTGAACTTTCTATTTATCAAAGGAATCATGGGGGGGGATCTTGGTTTCCAAAAAAACATTAAGCAGCACAACTGATTAATAAAACAAAGAAATGTTTCATGAGCACAAATTAGCATATTAAAATGATTTCTGAAGGATCATGTGACACTGAAGAATGCTGAAAATTCAACTTTGCCATTACATGAATAAATTTTATATATATTAAAATAGATTGAAATTATTTTAATTTGTAATAATAGTTGACAATATTAATCATTTTACTGTATTTTTGGTGAGTGCAATGTGCAATTTTCTTCCAAAAGCATTCAAATATCTTACAGACCCCAAACTATTGAACAGTAGTTGTGAAGTTTTTTCCCCAAGGTCCACTTATAGTTAATAAAGTTGTTTCTGCCAAAATCAATCATAATTTGGTTTTGTATGACCATTTCAAGCCTCTCGTGGGCCCTTGAATTTAATGAGGTTGATCTGTCTGACATCAAAAAATTGCGAGGATTCACAAGTCAGTTTTGCTGCTTGGTTTTAATAAATGCTCTTTTTGGGTTAGGAGGAAGTTTTGACACTTACAGTATGTTTTTATCATACAATTAACTCATTTGGCTCATAAAATCAATACAAAGCTGATTCCTCATGATTTGAATCCTTTTACTGCTTGTTAATCATAGATTATCATATCTTATAATAGCATATACATCAACATGTCTCTTTTCTCCTCAGATACCTTTGCCAGTAAAGTTGCAGCGGTGCAGGACAGTTACGCAGACGCAGCTATCGGTAACGTGACCGGTAGCAACGCTGTGAACGTTTTCTTGGGAATCGGTGTGGCATGGTCAGTGGCCGCCATCTACTGGCACATGCAGGGTCGTGCGTTCGAGGTGCAGGCAGGTTCCCTGGCATTTTCTGTCACTCTCTTCACCGTCTTTGCCTTCCTGGCGGTGAGCGTCCTGCTGTACCGGCGCAGGCCTCACATCGGTGGAGAGCTGGGCGGCCCGCGCACACAGCGCATCTTCACGACACTATTTTTCTTCGGTCTCTGGTTTCTCTACATCCTTTTCTCCAGTCTTGAGGCTTACTGTCATATACAGGGCTTCTGAAGAGAAGAGATGGGGTGGGATGGGGCGGGGATTGGAGATGAGGAGAGATAGATGCCAGGAAACTTCTTCTAGTCGTAAATGACAGAGTAAGAGCTAAGGATTGATTCGAAAAGGTCGCTAAGGTTTTAAGCAGGAGCTACAAAAAGGACATTCGTTCTTCAGATACCTTCACGCTGAAGATGAAGAGTGTGAAACATCTCTCTGAGGGGTGGGACAGTCTTAACCTGGAGTCTGAGCTTTTCACAGTCTATATTTTTCTCAACACCTGCTGAGAACGACTTTTTTCTAATGAAGTATTTTGGGAAAAAAATACACAAAAAATAACAAAAAGAATTCAAGATTCAAAGGACTATTTTCAAATCTGCTTCCAGGATTAGAAATAATATTTCAACAAAAAATGAAAATATATAACTACATGAATCTGTTATCTGTTATTGAGTGACATTTGAAGGACCCATAAAGTTATTATTATTATTTTTTTTCCTCGTTTAGTTTGGTAAGAACTCGCAGAGCTTACAGCTTTTACCGTCAGGCCAAAGTCCCGGCTAGGGAGAGTGGCTCGGAAACACTGAACGCTGAGTAGGCAAACGGAGAAGAGAGACGAATATGAACAATGGCTGAACACTGCATTTTCTCCCTGATATTCCTGTATGAATATAATCTGCTTCCATATTTTTTCTGTACTTTTGTGTATTTCCTTGCCAAGTGTTGTTATTTCGAGAATCACAGAGGCTTCAGAGGATTGCGGGAGAACAGAATGCAGCAAAAAACAAAAAAAACAAACATGATACAGAGGAAAAATAAGGCCTTTTTGCATTTGAACATTCATCAAAGCGAATCGCTAGTGTATTTTCTGATAACACCGTGGAGGAGAGCGCACTGCATCTGCTATTATAGTTGTTATTGTTTCTTTTTATCTGTTTGTATTTCAGTCTTTCAGTGTCATTGAACAAACATAAAGCACCCCAAAGAAATCTCCCACCCCCACTTCACCCCAGAGAGTCCCTCTATATAGAGTCACGAGACCATTTAACCAGGAGCTCCTTAAGTGTGCATCTAAACAGTGTCTGAAGTGTCAGTGATGTCGGTGGTGAATTCTAAGTATGTTGTATTGGAGCCTTTAATGTGGTTCATAATGTTTACAGGCCTTCGGTCCAGAAAAGAGTGAGAATGGTGCAGTATATTCGTTTAACATGGTGAGGAGAGTTTTTTTGCATTTCAGGGAGAAGTATAGAAATTTTGGGCAAAGCGGCATAAATAGTTCACCTAAAATTAAAAATTTGCTGAAAATGTACTCGCCCTCAGGCCATCCAAGATGTAGATGAGTTTGTTTCTTCATCGGAAATAAAGCATTACATCACCTGCTCACCAATGGATCCTCTGCAGTGAATGGGTGCCATCAGAATGAGAGTCCAAACTGATAAAAACATCACAGTAATCCGACATGACTCCAGTCCATCAATTAATGTCTTACTCTATACCAGTCCAAAATACCAATCCATAATCTATAATAAGGCTTCCTCCTGTGAAAAAGTCCATCCTCAAATCAAAATCCACCAACACATTTGTTTTGAACTGTTTGGGACTGTTTTCACTAAACAGTGTAAACGGTGCTTGACATGCAGCTTTTTGCTTCACAAGATATTAATTAATAGACTGGATTATTTTTTTATCAGCTGTTTGGCTCTCATTCTGACGGCACCCATTCACTGCAGAGGATCCATTGGTGAGCAAGTGATGTAAGACAAAATTTCTCAGAATCTGTTCTGATGAAGAAACAAACTCATCTACATCTTGGAGGGTGAATACATTTTCAGCAATTTCTCATTTTTGGGTGAATTATTCATTTAAAAGCGGTCATTAATTAATCTGACTAAAGTGTTTCCGTGCCTATTTTTGCTGTAGTGAGCTGAAAAATAATTATGTGGATGTTGTTTCTGTATCATTTGGGGAAGTGATGTCATAAAGAATTGTTTAGGATGGCCAATAAGAGCCCAGAACCAAAGAACAGAACCTCAGACTGCCACTCAGAAGCTGCAGTGGTTCTCTGGGCCACAGCCCCGTTCCACCTCTGTTTGTTTGCACAACTCTTGCATTTTGTGTGCGTGAGTGTGTGTATGTTGATGTGTTTCGTGTTTGCTCATTACAAATACAGGCCAAATCAGTTGTATCCAGGACACCAGTGTTGGGATTACAGCATCTACAAAAGACGTGTTTCATTTTTATGTTTACATTCATATATAGCTGTGTATGTGCTGCTTGTGAGTGAGAGCAGTTGAAAACGCATTTAATCTCTGAAAATCTCTCCATCCAAATTGCAAATGTAACTGCTGGCATCGCTTCAGCCTGCTCTGTGCTTCCTACTCAGTGGCTACTCAGTACATAATCGATGTGCTTTAGCTTTACAGTATAAGAATCACAGAAATTCGCACTGAACATTTACCAGTGCTCCATGACTCATACAGGCTCGTGTTTGAGTTTTTAGTGTTTGTTTAACTTTTTTGTTTTTGTGCAGAAAGGCAGGAGTGTGTGTTAGCTTAGCTACACAACAGACACTTTCTTTATCCACACACACTGACTTTGTGAGCATGTACTCCCTACATAGACAGCATCATATACTTCTAATATATGCAACTAATTATGCAGCTTTCTAAGATTCCTTACTTTGGCATATTTTAGGCAGCATTGCCTCTATTCATTAAGTTGAATCTCTTATAGTCTAAAAAGGATTGTTAAAAATAATTAAATCTAATTACAAAAAATAAAAAATTGCATAGGTGATATATATTACCTGATATGTACACTACCAATCAAACAAGTCCGTTTATTTCTGATATAAATTAACACAAATTTTTTCACCATTAAATTGATCAAAAGTGACACCAAAGACATATAATGTTACAAAACATTTAGATTTAAAATAAGTGCTGTTCTTTAAATTTGCATTCATTAAGTATGGTTTCCACAAAAATATTAAGTTGCACAACTGTTTACAATATTGATAATATTAAGAAATGTTTCTTGAGCACCAAATCAGCATATTAGCACAGAAATAAATTGAATTTTAAAATATATTAAATTAGGAAAAGTTATAATAAATTGTAATAATATTTTACAATACTGTGTTTTTGACCAAATAAACACAAGCTGTCTATTTTTATGCAATCACATTTATATCTTAGCGGCATGATAATTTACATGAAACACTGAGTTGCTGCCTATGTAGAGCGTTCCAAATCAGTCACTTCTGATGTTCCCTGTGTAGGCAGTAGACAGCAAGGCAGCTCACTCATTTCTGGAACACAGCCACTCACACACCTCATAAGCTGTTTTGTGCACCAGTATTAAGCATGATAAAGTAAAAAAATAAGTCTTTTACACTGTATTCAGTTTGAACACTCAGTGACTTTCAGCGTTCCGCTTGTTTTCTGCCAGCATGTGGTGTTGAATGTTTCTGGTGTGAGTCAGAGGGCAGCTAAAGTAGATCACAGTAGATCTTCACCACATCTGTGCACATGTGTGTCTTTCAGATGGTTTGTGGTAAAGGTAGCAGTCTTATAAACCTTATTACCCAGTTTGGCTGACTCAGTTAACAGCATTAGGCTCAAACGTAGAGTGTTTAGGACTTTGAATTGCTCTTCATGTCTCAGCCTGGGTCAGATCACACACACACACACACCTATGCACTCACATATGCACACTTGAGTTAACTGAACACTGCTGTTGACTGGGGAGGGTTGTTATGAATATGCGTGTGGGCCTTCATGTAGTATCATGGTTGAGCATGAAAGTCAGCTGCAACCACCAGCTTTGAACTTTTCTACTGCCAGCTAACACTTCCAGCTGTTTAGATGCAGGTCAGCCGGTTTAAAAGAGATTTCAGATGATGTCACTATAACCTTGAAGTCACACAAGTCTTACAAATGTATCAGGGGTCTGAGTCTCTCTCTCTCTCTCACATACACAAACACACTCCTCTTCAGCCTGGTGAGGAAGCAGATGGTGGTTATGTTCATCTATTGTTGTTTTCTTTCTTTTTTTGCTTTGTTTTTTACTCTTCTCTCACAGAAATATCATGTTTTATTTTCAGAGAATTATGCATGAAATTTACCTTAATTTAATTAATTTATGTCTGCTGATTTATTTATTTTGAATTATTTTGGTCAACAGAAAAATAAAATAAAAATATTTGAAAAATATCTGGTATCTGTTGTCATAAATTTTATCTGGTCAAAGTATTTTAATCAGATTGTCTCACATGGTCACCAACAAATGTAAAAATCATATTTTTGCTATATCAGTAGTGTAGCACAATTTAGAGAGTTGAATATATAATTAAGGTCCATTTTTGTGCAGGGTTTACATTTTTGCTATTTCATTAAATATTTAGTTTCAGAATTATTTTATAAAATTAATATTTTATAATATTTTGTTTTATAATTATAGGCTGTTTAATGGCACAACTTACCTTAGAAAGTTTGACAGCATGCCTACGATTAGTCAAAAAGTTCAATATTACCTGTACAAATCAGCTATATCGTTTTTCCTACGCAATAATAACTGTTTGAAGTCTTAGATCTGAGCTATTCACTGGTGTAAACTAACCCCAGTCTTGTTTTATAAGCTAAACTCCTCTTATCCCTTTCAAAGAAAATGTGCTAAAACAAGCTACTTATGGTAATTCGGACTTTTTGCTGTGTTAAATAGAAATGTATTGATCTTTCTGCTCAACGCGACCCTTTCCGACTGTAGTGCGCTGTCCAACCCCGTGGTGCTGAAATGATTCTCCAGCATTTGCTGTGAAAGAGATTTAGTGGGCGGGTCTTATAAAGAGGCAAGACGTGATTGAGGCGCCACTGCGCGAATCAAAACGCAGCAATCAGGAATTCGATAACACGTGAAACCACTGGAATCATGAGCTGAAGGGGGCGAGTGCCGCTGGCTCGGGAGCGATTGAGGGGTGCGGGACAATGTTGTAGCCAATTAAAGCAAAAAGTGCCTTATGTTCGGGACCGAAAGATCATTTAACGAGCCGGAGCGGTGCCTTATGAGACGGGCTGCAAGTCTGGAGCTCGTTGAGGCGAGAGGTTGCTCGGATTAAATGCTATTGATGCTGCGGCTTTGCGCCCGGTCTTGAGCTCTGCGGCAGGTGAGGAGCTGAACCGGGCCGGGACGCCCTTATGGATCGGCAGCATGGATGCTTTCAGTTTCCCCTTTAACAGTAGCGGCGGCACAGACAGCAAAGACGGCGATGAAGCCGCAGAGCCCCGGCCGGAGTTTGGCCCTGCGGCGGCGGCGACCCCGTCCGGAGCCGGTTACTGGACCGCCGTGTTCGATTACGAAGCTACCGCCGAGGATGAGCTCAGTCTGCGGAAGGGGGATCGGGTGGAGGTGTTATCCAAGGACTCGCTGGTGTCCGGGGATGAAGGGTGGTGGACAGGTATGATCGAGGACCGGGTCGGTATTTTCCCTAGTAACTACGTGAGCAGTAACGGCATCTCGGAGAAGATTCGGGACACGCCGGAAGACTATGGCGATTATTCGGTGCCTCAGTTACATTGTGAGTAATCATATATTTATCTACATAAAACATAGCCTACATACACCCGCCCTCACTCAGAAGGTAGCATGCTTTGTTATGTTTAGTTGTTTTTGCACACGCTAATCATTAACCACATCAACTTTGCTGCACATTCTCTACTGAAAGGAAAAAAACCTAAACCAATCTAAGATAGTTTACTGATCTTCCAGCATGACTAAACTGGAGCTCAGTTCAAAATTTTCATTTTTAAAGGTCTAAACCCTTTAAATCCAGCCAATTTTCCAGACTGGGAGACTAGCTAAGACCAGCAAACAAGCTTAGTAACTGGTTTCAGGTTGTTCCAAGATGGTTTTTAGCTGGTAGACCAGCACTAGTTTTCCAAAAACCGGCTGATAGGTAGTCAGTGATGATGGTCTACTAGCTAATTGGCCTAACAGCTGCCATGTCCTAAGAGACCATCTTAAAGGATTAGTTCATCTAAAAAAAAAAAAAAAAAAAAAATTATTTCATTATTTACTCGCTCTCATTTACTCCAATTCTGAATGACTTTTATGCATGTGGAACACAAAAGAAAGCCAAACAACATTGGACCCCATTGACTTTCATTGTATGAAAAGAAAACTGAGACATTTTTTCAGTATATTTTACATTAACATTTGTATACATTTGTTTATACATTATGATTTTCTCCCATTTAGACACAAGCACAGCAGTGAAGTCAGGCACTGATTTTGGGATATGGGGCTCATTCCGGTTCATCCCAGAGGGGTTCGGTGTGGTTTACATCTGGATTTGTAGTCCACACCAGACTCAGTAAAACATTTAATTGCTGGCATGGTTTTTTCCTCATACGTTAAGCCATTTGCTGCATTTGTTGATATGGGGACCTTGATTTGTTTTTATGTGAATTCAATGTGTGTTTGCTTTGTGCTGTGTGCTTACAGTGAGGAAGCGTATCTGCTATTTTTTGCATCTCTCATGCTCTCTGTTATCGTGTGAGTGCCCTTGTGTTGTCAGTCGCATGTCATGTGTTGCTGGTGGTCGTCTGCTTTTCCTGAATGGCTGCTGGCCTACTTTTTATCATGTGGTTCTTGCCAACTGCAATATTAATAAGAGACCCAGTGGCCCAGACACACCGTCATCCCGACAACCGGGGAGAGTCAATCGCACGCACATCTTTGTTTTACTGCTTTCCATTTTCTCCCACGTTAGCCATCATTTTTAAAGCACATATCTCACAGTGTGAATCTGCTTTCTGCAGATTAATGCCAGTCTCTTTCTGCCTGAATCTATCAGGCATTTGTGCTGTTATTCATATGAATGTTATTAATTTGTTTTCATATTCAGCCCCTTTCTGATTCAGTCTCTCAAATAAACATGATGAATCACACTGTATTCCCAGATGGAATAACATATATACTACCTATAAAAAGTTTGGAATAATTAACATTTTTATAAGGTTTTTGAAAGATGTCTCTTATGCCCTCCAAAGGCAGCAATTATTTGATCAAAAATTTGATAAAAGCAGTAATATTATGAAATGGCATTACAATTTAAGTTACTCTTTTCTATTTTAATATATTTTAAAATGTAATTTAATCCTGTGTTGGCAAAACTGAATTTTCAGCAGCCATTACTCCAATCTTTAGAGTCACATAATCCTTCAGAAATCATTCTAATATGATGATTTGCGGCTTATTATTATCAATGTTTAAACAGTTTTTTGCTGCTTAATATATTTGCGGAAACTGATACACTACCATTCAAAGATTTGTGGTAGGTAAGATTAATAGTTTATATATAAAAAGATTATATATATTATTTAATACTTTTATTCAGCAAGGACACAATAAATTGTTCAAAAATTAAATTAATCAAGTACATTTATAATGGTCCTAAAGATTTCTTTTTTAGATAAATGCTATTTTTGGAACTTTATATTTATCAAAGAAAAAAATGCATTGTGGTTTCCACAAAGATATTAAGTCACAAAAACTGTTTTCAACATTGATAATATAAAGAACTATTATCAATATTGAGCACCAATAATAATTTATCACTAAATCTACATATTAGAGTAATTTCTGTAGGATCATGTGACACTGAAGACTAGAGTAATGGCTGCTGAAAATTCAGCTCTGCCATCACAGGAATAAACTATGGCTTAAAATGTATAATATAGAAAACAATTCAAGGTTACACTTTATTTTGATAGTCCACTTTAGACATGCTACTAACTATAAGTAACTTTGTAACTACATGTCAACTACATGTCAACTAATTCTCATTAAATTGCAACTACATGTCTACTAACTCTCAGAGTAGACTGTTAGGGTAGGTTTAGGGTTAGTAGAAGAAGTTGACGTATACTTGCAAAGTTTCTGATAGTTAGTATATTGTATGTTGTGGACCCATAAAAATAAAGTGTTAGACAGATAGTCTACTAATACTCGAATGACTGCTAGTTGACATGTAGTTGCAAAGTTACTTACTGTTAGTAGAATGTCTAAAGTGGACTATCGAAATAAAGTGTTACCCAATGAAATATTACTATTTTTACTATATTTTGATCAACTAAATGCAGCTATTTTAGTTTTGATCAACTAAAAGCTTTAGGGATTTCAAAAACATTTAAAAAACATCTCTGCGGAAGTGTTTGAGGCAAATTCTCTCTTTCTTATCAGTGCTTCAGATAGATTTCAGTGAGCTGGTGGTGGAAGAAATGATCGGTGTCGGAGGTTTTGGAAAAGTGTACCGTGCCATTTGGAAAGGGATGGAAGTGGCGGTGAAAGCCGCTCGACGGGACCCCGACGAGGACGTGTCGCAGACGCTGGAGAGCGTCCGTCAGGAGGCCAAGCTCTTTGCCATGCTGAGACACCCCAACATCATGGGCCTTCTGGGAGTGTGCCTGCAGGAGCCCAACCTCTGCCTGGTGATGGAATACGCCCGCGGCGGGCCACTCAACCGGGCCCTGGCTGGGAAACGCATCCCTCCTCATACGCTGGTGGACTGGGCGGTACAGATTGTAAGAGCCATGCTGTACCTGCACTGCCAGGCCATCGTACCCATCATCCACAGAGACCTGAAGTCCAGCAACAGTAAGACATCGGTCAACATTATTAGACCTTATGCTGAGGGATTTTAAAAGTTTTATGCCAAGGACCACAAATAATTGTAACCCTCTTGCTAGGGCCCCTCTTCCTAAAACATAATGGCAGCTATATAATTTCATGTAGAAAGACACTTTTATACTGTTAGTGGAAAATAATCAACATCATATTATAAAGAAAATATATATTGTTACCGTAATTAATTAATAGGATAAAATAAATGATATTTTGATATATGCTAAAAAAGCAGAGTATTTATTTTATTTTTGTGTTCATTTGACAGTGTATCTTTTTTTCTACCCGCTATATTTCAATTTCTTTCTGCCCACTTTTAGAGCAATGTTAGATGTTTAAATTTAGTATTATTTACTAGGACTGTCAAAAAAAAATGAAATAAATAGGTCTCAATAAATGTTTCAAAAGGAAAATGAAACCATAATAATCTCAAATTCATTGTTATTCATCGATATTTTGTTAACATTTAATTCTTAGACATTTAGATATTGAATTTCTGAAGTTAACATGGTAACTTTGACAACCTTAAAAACATCTTATAAAAATATTTTTTTCTAAAATCCCCTTATATCTTTAATATATTTAATAAAATATTTTATATCTGAAGTTTTTTTACAACTGTAAAAAAAAAATTCTCTTTTTTCACTAATATATTTATTATACTTTATAATATATTTAATATCTAAAGTTAACATAGTATCACTGACAACCTTAAAAAGCACATTTTGCAAAATCCTTTTTTTCTCTTATATTTTCTCCCAACACCCCTTTGCGGCCCCCAATTTGAAAACCTTGGAATATGCAGCAATTTCATAGTGTGTATATGGTTGTTTGTGTTAGTGGTTTGTATAGTATTGTGCATAGAAGGAGTTTGTGTTGGTGTGTGTTTTTGTAGCTGGAGGGCTTGGCTGGTGTATTGGTGCTCTGAGTGTGTAAGTGGTTTGTAATCTTGTGTTTGGCAGTTGACTTGTCTGATTGGATCCTCTAAACCCAAAGCGTATTACAAAGGATTTGCATTCATCTTTACTCCCTGCCACTTGATTGGCTACTCAAAACATGTCCTGGGCTCTCATAGGCCACTCGGATATGATTAGCATAGGACCTTGCAGACATAGGACCTTTTCATTGGTTGTGTTGTGGAAAAACAAAGTCAGCTAATTTTAACAACACAAACTTGGACAAAAACACATGGAATCTTAAAGCCAAGCTGTGATGTACATAAAGAAGCTTTTGAACTGTAAATCTAACATTAAACTACACAACCAACCATCACTGGATTTGACTCATGCCTTTTCCATTCATGCAATACTGTGTTCTAATCAGGTTTAGAGTTGGTGAAGTTGTTACAGTGAAATCTTTGACCAATTCAGCACCACTCTGGCGGACAGCTCCTTTACAAAGCTGCCTGTCAATCAAATGCTGAAGACTTCTGTTTTTTTGCTGTATTTATAGTAACCTCTGTTTTATGTACTTGATCATCATTATTAACATTACCTCCGCCCCACAGTTCTGATTCTGGAACGCGTGGAGAACGACAATTTGAGCAACAAGACTCTGAAGGTGACAGATTTTGGTTTGGCTCGGGAGTGGCATCGAACCACAAAGATGAGCGCAGCGGGAACGTATGCCTGGATGGCCCCTGAGGTCATCCGCTCCTCGACTTTCTCCAAGGGCAGTGATGTTTGGAGGTGGGCACCAAGAAATGTGTGTAAGTGTGTGTGTTTGTGACCTAGCTATGCCAAAGGCAAGTCATTCCACATGGGAACCATCTTGGCAAGTCTTCAGCATCTCGTATTGTCCCTGTGTAACCTTATAAAAAAAACAAATATGTTGAGAAGAAATTATTTTAGCCCATTTGGGACTTCTTCGAAAACATATATTGTTTATAAAAAGTGTAAAGAATGTCAATATTATTAAATAAAATTGGAAAAAAATGTAGGCTTAGGTTTTGATAAGTCTGTAGTTACTGTAATTTGCTTAATCTAAGAATAATAGAAGTGCTCCTATTGTTAACTAAAAGTATTAAAAATAATATTGGTAATTGAAACTGTTCTGAAATTAAATAAAATCTAAATATTTGATGAAAACCTTGCCTTGACTTAAATTAAACAAGTTTGAGTGCTAAAATCACTAAAACTGAAATAAAATAAATTAACGCTAAAATGTGAGTAATAAACTAATTATTCATGTCTATATATATATATATATATATATATATATATATTACATATATATATATATATATATATATATATATATATATATATATACATACAGTCCCCTCCATAACAGTAAAGACAAAATTGCTCTGTTGGCTGTGGAGTCAAGACATTTGCAAATATGATTAAAAGATGAATATGAGACAAAACTACAAAATGTCACATTTTATTATTAGCCGTTTCAACACATACATGTTTTACCAAATAAAAAGAACAGCACTTTTAGAGTTCATCCCACTCATCCCACTCATTGATGTGAACATAAGTATTGGGACAGTTGAACATAAAAGATTAAAAGCTATTATTTAGTTGCAGATCCCTTGCGCACAATCACAGCAGTGAGTCTGTAACCCATAGACATCACCAGACTCTTGGTCTCATCCTTTGAAATACTTTTCCCAGCCTTTAATGCAGCCAATTGTAGCTTGTTTTGGGGAGTTTCTGCCTTTACTCTCCTCTCCAGCTGGTGAAATTCATGTTCAATCAGATTTAAATCTGGAGATTGACTTGGGCAATCTAAGACTTTCCATTTCTTTGTCCTTATAAATTCCTTGACTGAACTGGCAGGGTGTTTTGGGTCATTGTCCTGATGCAATATGAAGCACTTCCCAATGAATCCGGTGCCATTTTCTTGAATATTGGTCGGCAAGATGGTTTTGTACCCTTCCAAATTCATTCTGCTACTGTCATCATACATTAAGTCATCAGTAAAGTTGAGAGGGCATGTTCCAGGGACAGCCATGCATGCCCATGCCATGACACCACCTCCACCATGCTTTACAGATGAGGCTGTATGCTTGGGATCATTTGCAGTTCCCTTTTTTTCTCCACATTTTTGTTTTCCCATCACTTAGATAAAGGTTCATCTTTGTCTCATCGGTCCATAAACGCAGTTCCAAAACTGTGGTTTGCAAAAAGGTTTGCATCTTGCTGTGTAGCATCTGTAATTCTGTGTCAAAGTCTCCTGAGGACTGTAGATTGTCAGAGCATCAGCCCAGCTTTCTGGAAGTTGTTGGTGATTTTACAGACACGTCTTTTAGGGTTCATTTTCACAGCTTTTATGATTTGTCTGTCATCAACTACTGTTGTTTTTCTCAGGCGATCAGGTAGCTGTTGGTTGCTGGTGGTTTCCAAACTCTTGATTTCTCCATGCCCTTTGTTTTGCTAGAGCTCTAATTGACTTCCTCTTTTCTTTTAGCATCCAAATTGCTTGCTTTTCTCAGTCAGCTCCCTCGTCTTCATCCTGGTTTGTGTGTGTCATCATCGAATGCAGGATTCAGAATACAGAAGTAATGGATATAACTGATGCAACACATTCCCTGCTTTTAATATCTGAAGAATTAATGCAACAGGATACAGCTGATCATTTAGAAAGACCTGTGAGGCAACTGTTCTAATACTTATGCTCACATCACATAGAGGGATGAAACTCTAAAAGTGCTGAACTTCTTAGCTGGTAAAACATCTGTGTTGAATAACCCAATAATAAAATGTGACATTCTGTAGTTTTGTCTCATATTCATCTTCTAATCATATTTGTAAATGTCTTGACTCCACAGCCAAAAGGATTTTGGTCTATATTGACATGATGGCATCACGCAGTTGCTGCAGATTTGTCGGCTGCACATCCATGATGCGAATCTCCTGTTCCACCTCATCCCAAAGGTGCTCTATTGGATTGAGATCTGGTGACTGTGGAGGCCATTTGAGTAAAGTGAACTCATTGTCATGTTCAAGAAACCAGTCTGAGATGATTTGAGCTTTGTGACATGGTGCATTATCCTGCTGGAAGTAGCCATCAGAAGATGGGTATACTGTAGTCATAAAGGGATGGACATGGTCAGCAACAATACTCAGGTAGGCTGTGGCGTTTAAACGATGCTCAATTGGTACTAAGGGGCCCAAAGTGTGGCAATAAAATATCCCCCACACCATTACACCACCACCACCAGCCTGAACCATTGAGACAAGGCAGGATGGATCCATGCTTTCATGTTCTTTATGGCAAATTCTGACCCTAGCATCTGAATGTCACAGCAGAAATCGAGACTCATCAGACCAGGCAACATTTTTCCAATCTTCTATTGTCCAATTTTGGGGAGGCTGTGCGAATTGTAGCCTCCATTTCCTGTTCTTAGCTGACAGGAGCGGCACCCGGTGTGGTCTTCTGCTGCTGTAGCCCATCTGCTTCAGGGTTCGACGTGTTGTGTGTTCAGAGATGGTATTCTGCATACCTTGGCTGTAACGAGTGGTTATTTCACTTACTGTTGCCTTTCTATCATATCTAACCAGTCTGCCCATTCTCCTCTGACCTCTGACATCAACAAGGCATTTTCGTCCACACAACTGCCGCTCACTGGATATTTTCTCTTTTTCAGACCATTCTCTGTAAACCCTAGAGATGGTTGTGCGTGAAAATCCCAGTAGATCAGCAGTTTTTGAAATACTTAGACCAGCCCGTCTGGCACCAACAACCATTCCACGTTCAAAGTCACTTAAATCCCCTTTCTTCCCCATTCTGATGCTCGGTTTGAACTTCAGCAAGTCCTCTTCACCACATCTAGATGCCGAAATGCATTGAGTTGCTGCCATGTGATTGGCTGATTAGCAATTTGTGTTATCAAGCAATTGAACAGGTGTACCTAATAAAGTGGCCGGTGAGTGTAGATATATAAGGGCTGTCAGTCGATTAACATTTTTAATCTAATTAATTACGTGTCGATTAATTAATGTAATTAATCGCAAATTACATTTGGCTTTTGCAAAAGATTATCTAAATATATTTTTTGTTGAATGAGAAAGTATTAAGTAGACATTACAAATAGTAGCTTTAGAAATAAATAATTTATTCGATTCAACAAACTTTTTTACACATATAACATAAACTATGGAAAGTAAAAAAGATCTTTTGAGAATCATCTCAGATTTGTTTGTTCATGCAATGGAATTAATTTGTAACCAAAACAGCTTTGTTACCAACAGTCTTCAAAATACCTTCTTTTATGTTCCACAAATGAAAGCAAGTCATTCAGGTTTGAGTAAATGATGACATAATTTAAATTTGTTGGGAGAACTATCCCTTTAAAAGTTTTCCCCCCTTTAAAAAAAAAACGACTAAAATGTCCAGGTAAATGTCTTTATGAATCATTCATTTGATTCGATTCGTTCCAAACGTGGATTCATTCAGAAACTAAACACTGCTGTGTTGCTCGGAGACACACAACAATTCTGCTGTGGCTTTATAGGTAATATTTTTGTTGGCAAAACAGAGGAAAACAGACAATATTGTGTTTAAAATATAACACAATATTAACTTCTTATTCAAAGTACTGTTGTATAAAATCACATTTGCACTCGGGACAAACAGCACTCATGTGATATCGCTTATCATATGATATAAATATGAGACAAAAACTCATACAGGAGCATTTTTGCCCCAATATCTTGAATTTTATTGTTTGTCAACAGTCAACTGTTTTATATACTGTATATATATATATATATATATATATATATATAGAGAGAGAGAGAGAGAAGAGAGAGAGAGAGAGAGAGAGAGAGAGAGAGAGAGATACTAAATACTATACTGAATAGAAGTCATTTATTTATTAAGGTCATAATGGGAAACACAATACATAATGGTGGGAACAAATCATACAGTTGTAGCACAAATTTGTTGGCCAAACTATAGGTCACAGATGGCAGTGCCCAATGAAGGTTTTGGTTACCACAGTAACAAACAAATAGTGTCATTAGCCCAGTTTCTGAGGCTGTTTTGTGTGTTTGGTGCTGTGCTGTGCTTAGCTATTAGTGTCTAAATTTTGTTTCTCACCACAAGTCCTGATTATAGAGTACAGAAGGGGAGGGATGGATAGTAAAGAGATAAAAATAGAAAACTTCACAAAATGTCAAAGCTCTGTGGATACTTTGGTCTCTACTTGTATTAACAAGGTGTGATGTGTTGTGTGTGTGTGTGTGTGTGTGTGTGTGTGTGGCTCTAGAACCAGTTAATTGTACTCCATTTGATTCACTGCTACTGTAACTAGAGCTTGAAATCTATAGTAATATTTGTAATTTATAGTATTTTTAAAGGAGTTGCTGATGTCTTTTCTTCTTTTCTGTTAGGTTTCTGGCAGACTGTCAGCAAGGCAACATTTTTCGCTCAGTTGGCCGCTGAAGCATGAATTTTACATTTGAAGGAATATGACACTACAAAGAGACACTTTGAAATGTTAATAGAGTGATTTTTTTGTTGTTGTTTACTTTGGAACAGAATAGCTGTCATACATTTTATAGTGTTTCTGTTTTATAGGATTCTGCTAGTCATTGCACAAAAAATGGTGGTGACAGTAGTCATGTTTAAACTTCAAACTCTCTGTCTGTGTGTGTTTTTCTCTCAGTTATGGAGTTTTGCTGTGGGAGCTGTTGACGGGAGAGGTGCCATTTCGTGGCATTGATGGTCTGGCGGTAGCTTATGGTGTGGCCATGAACAAACTGTCCTTGCCGATCCCCTCCACCTGTCCTGAGCCATTTGCCCGGCTGATGGAAGGCACGAATCTCATATACAGCAGTTCTACTGCAACTTATTAACTTAAGAACTATGTGTAACAAAATTCTTGCCATCATTTACTCACCCTCCAAAAATTAAAAAAAATAAGTGATGTGACATACGGCCAAGTATGGTGGCCCATACTCGGAATTCGTGCTCTGCATTTAACCCATCCAAAGTGCGCGCACACACAGCAGTGAACACACACACACACCCATGAACACACACCCAGAGCAGTGGGCAGCCAATGCTGCGGCACCAGAGGAGCAGTTGGGGGTTTGGTGCCTTGCTGAAGGGCACCTCAGTCGTGGTATTGAGGGTGGAGAGAGCTGTACATTCACTCCCCCCACCTACAATCCCTGCCGGCCCGAGACTCAAACCCGCCCGCCACCTTTGGATTACGAGTCCGACTCTCTAACCATTAGGCCACGACTTCCCCAACAAGTATCAAGTATAACAAGTATCAAGAACTGGCTGCTGTGGTTGCCAGAAGTTCATCATAAAAAGTACTGTGACATTGTTTCTAGTATTGGGATGCCTGTATATACTACAACTTATAAATAAAATAAAACACTAGATGAAATATGTATAAACTATGTATTAAAATAATTAAGAAATACTGAACAGAAGTAATTTAGATATTAAGGTTAATATAAAAATACTGTGACAATGTTTCTGGTATTACAGGATGCTCTATGTTTTATTTTATTAATTTATAAAATAAAACACTATATGAAATATGTATAAACTATGTATTAAAATAATTAAGAAATACTGAACAGAAGTAATTTAGATATTAAGGTTAATATAAAAATACTGTGACAATGTTTCTGGTATTACAGGATGCTCTATGTTTTATTTTATTAATTTATGTTATATGGAATACTGTTAACATTCCTATCTAACTATTTTTTACTTTAAAATCTACTGGTAACCTCCATAATAATACAGGTGGTAAAACGGAAAGCAATGTGATAAATCATTCTCCATTTTGTGTTCATTGAGGAAAAAAGTCATACAGTAAATGATGACAGAATTTTCATTTTTGTTTGAACTTTCTGTTTAATTGAATGAGTTTGAAGACAATATATAGAAATTAAAATAGATTCACTAATCAAAAGGCTCAGAATCCCACCTGCACCCCATCTCTGAGTGCTCAGCTGGCATTCTTTTCAGCTGACCATCTGTCTGTGGTGTTTGTTTCTCTCACCTGCTGTAGACTGTTGGAATGCGGACCCTCATGCACGACCCCCCTTCACCAGTATTCTAGACCAGCTGACGGCTATTGAAGAGTCGGGCTTCTTTGAAATGCCGGCTGAATCATTCCAATCCCTGCAGGATGACTGGAAGCTGGAGGTTCAGGAGATGTTTGACCAGCTCAGAGCCAAAGAGAAGGTGTACAATAAAAACAGAGTTTTACATAGATACATAGAGTACATAGATAAAATACATAGATACTACTGACAAATCTAAATCCAAACTCTATGCCTCAAAGTTTCAAAGAAAACGTTTGCTTTTGTATTTAAAGAATTAATATATATATACAAATCAAATGATTTTTTTGTTTGAATTTTTTTTATGCTCGTCACGGCTGCATTTGTTTGATAACAAATAGAGTAAAAGCAGTGATGCTATGAAATAGTTTTACAATTTAAAACAGTAGTTTTCTGTTTTATTATATTTTAATATGTAATTTATTCCTGTGGTGCTTTATTGTTGTTTTTAAGAAATGTTTAAGATTCTTTGATGTATAGAAAGTTCAAAAGAAAAACATTAATTTGAGATAGAAATCTTTTGTAATATTGTAAATGTTTTTACTGTCATGTATTTGATTAATTTAATGCATCCTTACGGAATAAAAGTATTAATTTCTTTCAAAACTATTTTTACTGACCTCAAACCATTTAAACAGTTTGTATACATTTGTCCTCAAAGTAATTTGCACACACTTGCTAAATTTTAACTTGAAACATAAAATACCAGAACATTGCAGTCAGAAGATTTAGTAAGCATTTTATTTGCAGTCTAATCTCTGTTAAACTCACTACTGTGGTGGTGCCAAAATCAGTATGACAAAATGCTCATTAAACTTCTTAATGGATGTGTGCCAGATGAATTTACCAGATTATACACACTACATAGAGCAGAATGATGAGTAAGTTGAATCTATCAAGTTCTCTGTCTTGCGGTAGGAGTTGAGATCCTGGGAGGAGGAACTGAGTCGTGCAGCCATACAGCAGAAGTATCAGGAAGAGGCTTTGCGGCGGCGGGAGCAGGAATTGGCAGAGAGAGAAATTCACATTCTGGAGCGAGAGCTCAATGTCATCATTCACCAGCTGTACCAGGAGAAACCACGAGTTCAAAACCGTCATGGAAAGTTCCGGCGCAGTCGTCTTAAACTGCGTGATGGGAACCGCATCAGCCTGCCTTCCGGTTAGTATTTCATGGTATATAGTATTTCAGCAGCACTACTCATGAACAAGATTCAATTCACATTTGGTAAAATAATACATTTTTCAATTAGAATTAAGCATAAGCATTTCCACAGAGCATTTCTCACATTTTGTCATCTTGGTGTTTTTCACAATGCATTGTGGGATGTGCAAGTATATATAATGTGAATTTTTGTTTATATAATAGTATGTTTGTGTTTCAGATTTCCAGCATAAGATTACAGTCCAAGCTTCTCCTTCTTTGGACAGAAGGCGGAGCCTCCTGGGCAGTAACTCCACCCCTCCAAACAGCCCCCCTGTTTTGCCACGCCTCCGAGCGATCCGGTGTAAGTGTGTTTATGCATCTGATTGATTTTGTGTATATTATTGTAAATATTTGGGTCTGTATATGGTCAGGTTCCTAATATAGAATATCCTTCATGCTGACAGTGACCCCAGGGGTTGGATGTCAAGCCTGGGGTCGTAATGCTGCATTCCAGTATGATGAAGATGAGGAGAGAAAGACTTCACGCAAGAAAGGGAGAACGCAAAGGGAACACAGTGCTGATGAGAGGTGTGCGTGTATGTGTGTCTCTTAACAAAGCATAAACCTTCACCAAATGTTTATACAATCACAAACTTCCACGTGCATGTGTTCCTCACTCAGTTTGAGGACTCCTAAAGAGGGCAGTCGGCAGCGTTCCTGCAGTGCTCCAAACCTCCGACGTTCCCCCAGACACAGTCCCGCTGTTCCTGGCGTGTGCAGCCTGGCAGAGACTGGTAACACTCACATTACACTTGATGTTTGGCATCTTCATTGACTATTCTGAATGTTTTCCATTCGGAATCTACCCATACTACATCCTTGCTGCATTCACAATAATACTGATGCACTGAACTTAACTGAATTGACAGTGATTTTTAAAAGTCGACATGGAGTGGACATTCACCGTATCAGTTTTCTAAATTTATCTTGTTCATCTTATTGTGAAAGATTCATCCATAAATGTGTTCAATTTTTAACAGTTTTTGTGAGCTTGTAATTTTTTATCAAAAAGTCATAACTGGATCTTGTGGTGATACAACAGATTTCTCTTTAGTGATATATGCTGGACATCTCCAATCATTTAGTCTTCTCAAACTCTGTCCCTTTCTTACAATTGATTGCTAATTTAATAACTGCTGCAATTGTCATTTTAGTAATATTTTAGTATTGAGTGTATACACATAAATATGTTGTCATACACACAACATGCGGGGTTATTTTCAAAAAAATTATATTCAGTCATTAACTATAATGATGCCTTCACTTATTTTTAGAAAATTCTTTAAAAACACATTGTTTATTCTAAACAATGTAAAAAAAATTATATCTATCATAGCCAATAATTAGCCAGAATTAATCATTGTAAAACATGAGTTGGAATAATGATATTTTTCTGTTGTGTGACTCTATTTACTTTTTTTTATTGCAATTCAGTAAATTCCTCTTCCAGTTATTCCAGTTCAAATTACAATTCTTCATCCTGTGGATCGTGGCCAAATTCCAATTTTTGCCCAACTCTGTGTCACATGGCCATGCACTCCTAAGTGAATACTTTAAATCACATAACATTTGTAAGATTGAAAATTTGTGATGCTGACATTGTGTTGGCATCATTGCATCATGCTGATGACATATTTTCATTATTTTGACATTTCTGTCATCTCACTAGCAATAGACCAGTTTAAGCTAATCTAACTAGGTTGAAATGTCACAGATTGTTTTTACATTATAATATTAGCAACAAAGAAGAATATAAAAAAGTATAAATCAAAAAACGTCCTGTAACTGTCAAGATGAGAAGGTTGGTTATGGTGCAACTTTGTGAAATCTTTCTCCCCCCACCCGTCTCTTTCTCTCTGTAGAAAATGAGGACTGCTGCTTCCCATCGGAGTCAGCTGACTTCCCTGGCCAATCATACCTCTGCATCCCGTTCCACAGGGATGGATCCACTACGGACAGTTATGGCATGGAGTGCGGCACGACTGGAATGGCTTCTGACGTTTCCCCCAGTTATACGCGGCGGAGCCCCAGTGGAAGCCGTAGATCAGAACTGGTGTTGCTAGGCTGTGGGGTGGCTCTGGCTGCTGTGGGTTTAGGTCAAAATCTATTGGACCTGGTGCGTGTGGAAGAGAGTGTTCGTCCGCGATCGGAAGGGCTGTTTCACCGTAGCGGGGGTCCAAGTCGTGGCGCCAGCCCACCCACACGCAAACTCTTCAAACGGGAAAGCCCCCGTCGCCCTCCCCCTCTGCCCGCATCCCTCACACTCCTGTCTCTTTCATCTGTGTCTGATTGTAACTCAACCCGATCTCTTCTGCGCTCCGATAGTGAAGAGCTGCTCGTGCTACGCCCACCTACGCCCCCTGCTCCGCCCCCTGGACAGACCCCACCTCCTCTGAACCCACTGGTCAACACCCACCTGGAGAGCTTTAAACGGCACCCTCGACAGTCTCTGACGCCCACACACGTGCCCTCTGCACCCAGTACCGCCTGCAGGCTTCATCGCACACCTTCAGATGGTGCGATAAAGATGGGGTGCCCGCCTGCCCATAACAACCACAATCCCGCCCCTACCACACCCTCCAAAACAACAGGTGAGAAATTCATGCAAACATCTGGGTCAATGATGCTTTTGTTTTTGTCTGGATCTGTTTATTAAAAAATAGGGTAAAACTCTCCTGCTATAATAATAAAGAAAAAGCCTCAATAAAATAATGCCATTCTTAAAGAGAAAATATTATTAGGAAGTTTGGCATCATCTTTTATTATTATTAAACATATTTTAATAAAACAACTTCACTGTTTATTCATATTAAAATATTCTTTCATATATAATTAAAAAATAATATTGTTCATATTTGACTGAAATTATATTTGACTGTTTCAGAATTCACAATTCTTTTAAAATTAGATTAATTCTCATATTAATTCTTTAGTTAATTCTCACATTAATTCATATTTAATAAATAAATAAGAATATAATATATAATATAATTTGATATAAATAATTTCAATTATAAATAATAATATAGAGTATATTAAATATATAAATAACATAACTCAAATTATTAAATAATAAATATAGATTTATTTATATTGGAATTTTATTTATATTAAAATGTGTACACTTTTGTTTTTAAGGTGTGTAGAAAAAAAATCACTTTTTATTTGATAGGTAAACTACATTGTCATTAAATTGAAACGTTTCTTAAAAATGGTATAAAAGTTTTGTAAAACTACAAAAAAAACAACAAAGAGTACATTTAGAGAGAACTTGGTACATGTTTTAAACTAGATATTTCCATCTCATTAAAATATTCCTTTTCTTGATACGTCATTGATCCCTCAGTTAACAATTTGAATTCCTTTCACAGAAACTGATTCCGTTCATAGCTGTAATTTGGTTTCATTCTGTGCCTTTTGCGATGTTCTATGTGCAGTGACTCCGTGGACCTTAAGTGAGGACCCCTCACAGCTGCCTCGTCTTCCTGACCCAAATGTCATCTTTCCACCTACGCCACGTCGGCGCTTCCAGCCTGAGCGTCCCAAGACTCTGGACTTCCTGGCTAGGCCCCGCCCCTGTCCACGAGCTCGCTGTGGATCCCAGTGGGGCGAATCTCCCGCCCACACGTCCAGCATTGAAACCCCATCCACTGTGGAGTTTGGAGGAGGTGTGGCTGTCATGCCCACTCCAATGGAACCACCAACCCCCTGTTCCCCTTGGGTAAATGACAGCCTTTTGGACCAACAGGATGAAGGACAATACAGGGATGGAACACGACCTCTCTCGTCAGATTCCAGAGACTCACCTTACAGAGTGCGACCAGGGTTTTGCTCCTGATTTCAACCCTCACAATTTAGACCCACTTGGTTTCAAATGTAGCATTTAGACTATCAAGTCAATTCAAGGGGAGTTCTGGAAACCCTGGAGAAAAAAACTGCTTAAACCAGACTAAGATGATTTGCCTATTTTAGCAAGCGTAAGGTTTAAGCTGGTCTTAGCTGGTTTAAGCCTGGTCAAGCTAGCTGGGTGGTCAACTTGTCACCCAAGTGCCCAAAACCCCTCTTAAACCAGCCATCAGACCAACTTGACTGGACTAGAAGACCAACTAAGACCAACAAACCAACATGGTCTGGTTTTAAATGTTTTTTTTTCAGTATATGTATTCACTATATTAAGAACTGATTAATTATCCAGCATAAACCAAAGGTGTTTGGTTTTTGCATAATCCAGATACAGTTATGGTCTAAACTATGTCCAATTCAATATTACATATTTTCAACTCCTATATATACTCCTCATTTTCTTCCTCTGTATTTTGCCTTGTTTTCCAGTACAAATATCTGAACATTCTTAAATCAAGATACATTTACTTGAGAATCAAAATGACTGAATTAAAAGTCCTGTGACTTTTTAATTTAAAGCAACTGTATGTAGTTTTGTGTATTTTTGTGACTTTGGAGCCCCAAAGTGAGTGGAGTTCACTTTCATAAATATAATAGCTGTACACCTGAATTTGTTGTTGCCGTAAAGCAATCCGCCCTTTTCTCTGAATTTAGTACCCTCTCACTAAACTTACAAACTCCCAGATCAGACATTTGGGGGGAGAGTGGGAAAGAAACAGAAGCCATTCACCTTATAAGAAGTTAATGCACCACCATATTTCAAGGGGGGGAAAAATTACCTACAGTTGCTTTAAATGGAAAACAAGTTCATTTGCATACTCCTTTTTCTCGTTTTAAGCTTAATTTCATGTAATTTCATGTTATATTTTTCAGAAAACAATTTTAAGTCATTTTGCCTCTCAAAGTAATTGTATCTTGATTTAAGAATGTTTACACCGGAAAACAAGACAAAAATACTGAGAAAGAATATTGTTTATTGCAGTGTGGGGTTTAACAGTGCGTTTTGATAAGCTCTTCTTCAGTAAACTCTACTATTTACCACCAGGCATTATAAGCTATCGAATAAAAATACAATCCAGATGCTTCTTTAATGGCCAGACTGATTTCTGAGTGCTTTAGAAAAGTACAGGGTCTGCAGCTGAGATCTTGAAAGACATTTATCAGGACACTTTTTTTATTTGCAAACTTCTTCTTTTTTATTCATATTGAGTGTATTATCTCAGCTATCCTGCTGCGCTGTATTGACTTCATCTCTGTATGTACTGTACACGCGTCTGCATGTTTATCATAGATTTAGCTCTCTGAACATAGCACTGAATTAGCTGGGGAACATTGGATGGTTTATTTCTGCTACTCGTTGGAGATTTCAGGGTTTACTTTTCATACATAAATCAGATTGTACACCTTTAGAAGTGCTTTTTCCGGTCTCATGAATGTACAGTTCTGTCATACTTCTCATATTTAGACCATCCGAGATCACTGATTGTTCTGTGGTTTTCACTGTAGCATGCAGCACATAGTCTTTCACAAATAATATGCTTGTTTAGTGACTTCTTCACTATCCAAACCACCAGAATTAAACATGGGGAAACGTCTTAAAGAGGAAAGTTAGAATTTATTGGCTCTACATTTTCAGCTCTACAATAGTCAGGTTCATTATTGCAGTCTGTTGCGGTTTGTTTATGTGCAGTGTGTGTGGTGTGAATGTGTGTGTGTTATGCATGCAATTCAGTGTAACTGATGGATTCCAAGGTGTATGTGCATTGAATTTTGTTGGAGATTTTTGAGAATGCAGATTGAATTTGTTTTGAATTTTTTAGTGCAATATTTGTTAATATAAGTTTACACTATTTATTTATTTAAATTATTTTTATATTTTTCACATTTTTGTAAAGATAAAATTGATGAAGAGAAACATTTCTGTCTACATTTCTGAACATGTTCAGACATTCTTTTGCAGTTTACAGCAGTGTTGTCCTCCGTCTCAGTCCAATCTTTCATCTCTACACTGGTGAAGAGGCCCTCTAGAGACAAAACAACATTTAGAGACAAAACACAAAAAGTGTTTGTGTCTCTCTTCCCCTTTCACCTGAATCAATATTTTGCACATAATTTTTCATGCACACGGCATAATGAACTAGCAGTAGAATACAGAGTCCTGAAATCTGGCAAGAAAATTTGCCTGAGGATTTAGGAACTCTAATTTAATTTCATCTGGATGTGGAACAGGGGTGTTTTTTATGGCTTAAATGAATGTGTAGCCATCATCAGGAGCATCTGCTATCATTTATCATCGCAATCACTGTTGTCCTGAAGAGCAGGTGTTTTGGGTTCAGAAGCTGCTGCTATGAAACTTGTACTTGCACCCGAGCACATTAGACTTGTGTAAGAGCTCGATTAAAGCCATGAAATGCTGAGATGTGGTGTTTTGTGACTGACTGTCTTAGGATAAGAGTACACAACTCTAGAAGATGATTTTCACATCATCATTACAGCAAGTAAATGAGACTAGACTGCCATTTTCCAAATGCATTCTCTATTTCATCTCTATTAATATAAACATTGAGAAAATACATTATTTTTTCATGCACTGCTTAATTTTGAGATTGAGCTATTTTTTTGCTTTCACAACATGTCTTGTTTCAAACTACTAGAAAGAAAACATCCAAAATGCACATTTAATTGTTTGTTTTATTACTTCATCTATTTGCATCTGTAGATTTCAATTTTGTATTTTAAAGGCTGTTTAGTCCTGCACTGAGCCAGAAATCTCTACTTTAGCACTTATGTAGACCAAACCTTTCCATTTTATTCTTATCTATATTCTGAAGGTTTTTACAAAGGGCTTCATTCATATATAATAATTCACCTGATTTATATAACATTTTGTTCCTAAAAACATGGTGAATTTATTTTCTGGCAGTGGACGGTATTTTCTGATTTCTGAAGCGATCCAAAGAAATATATGAAACAAGATTTCAAAAAATAAGAATTTTGAACGGCTTTATTTGATGTTCAGATTTCTGTTCTGGAATTGTATGCAAATCTACGCATATTTAATTAGATAATGCATCATTTGCATATTGAAGCATAACCTTTCATAAATCTTCTAATACAAAACAGTTGTCTTAATGTACTGTGATTATACACTTGATTACATTTGACCCACTCTATTCACCATTTTTGTTTAAATATTGGTTTATTAAAATATTATTTATATTGAAATATAATAATTATATATATGGGATTTATTAAATGTGAGATTATTGTTTTGTAGTAATACAACCTCATTGATCCACATTACTGCAAATTTAAGAAATACTGAATATTTGCTCAGCAATTTAATGAAATTTCATTCTTCTGTTACACACAGAGCATGTCTAGGACAGCTTCCCCATCTGTCTCCAAGAAAGATTTCTATGCAACCTCACCATAGCAACCAGAATGGAGCACAGAATTGGACTGTTTTGTGTACCTACTGTTTAGCTGCAAATAAAATCCATAATAAGCAGTTGAGTACAGTGGAAATATAGATAGATACAATCCCTTCTCTGTCAAAATTAAAAGATTATCATCAAACTAACATCTTCACTCCTCACCATCAGTAAGACTCAGAGATAAATCAACACAGCATGAACAAAACACACTCCTACAAATAACAATGACCACAGTTTATTTTACTCCTACATGCTTTTGTATGCGTGTCAGACTGTGCTTGATTCACATGCTTACACTCATGTCCACTGAGTGTGTGTGTGTGTGTGTGTACACGTACACTTAAGCCCACTCTGTGCATGTGAGATATTTCCCACTGCGATTTGAATGTGGGTGTTAAGTCAAGAATAGGTTGTATATGATTGACATCGTTTTCACTGCTAGTGACACTTAACTGCACTTCAAATGAAGGAGCTTCTTGTGTTTCTAGCAAAACTGATTCAGAATCTCTAATAAAAACATCTTTGTCATGATCTGAAAACAATATGCGAACGAAAAAGCTGCAGGAATATGTAAACTATGTTTCACCAGCCACAAAATGATCTGAGGGTGTTCTGTGGAGCACAACTTCAGACCACAACCACTTTGAGAGACCTACATCTGTTAGTTTGTAGCTTAAATACAACCAAGGAATGAAAGCAAACATTTTGGCAGCACTAGTGTATTTAAAAAAGCATAATAAATGTCAATGAGATCCCTGGTGGTCTCCATCCCTGGTCTCCACAGTCTACAGCAGGGCACAGCACACCTGATTCAGCTCTTCAATCTGAGCCAGAGACTGTTTCTGACAGGACTGAGACAGGTGTGTTGACCCGCACTGGAATAAAGTCTTCCGTGAAATGCCGAACCTCGTCCACAGAGAGCGCGATGAGGGAAGTGTGGGGTGTCCGCAGTGGAAAGCTATTCGAGCGGGAGCTGCTGTTTTTACGGAACTTCTGATTTCTCTCTCTGGGCATTTCGTCGAATCTTCATTTCCGTGAGCTGGATGTAGCGGATGACGTTTGTGTCTGTTCCACATGCATAGACAAAAAGGAAACAGCTGTTTTAACTGAAAAAAAACGCAGGCAGGAAGTGTAGCGAAAGATAAAGCATTTCAGATTTGTGATTATTTATTATTAATTTATGAAGAGCAGGTGTTTTGGGTTCAGAAGCTGCTTCTTGTACTTGCTTCTTGTACCTGAACACATAAGAGTTGTGTAAAAGCTCAAATGAAGCCCTGGAATGCTGAGATAGTGTTTTGCGACTTAGTATAGAGTATAAAAGAAGATGATTTACACATAATACTGGATATTATCGTCATATTGGCAAGTGAATCAGATTAGACTGGCATTTTCTAAAATCTTTTTCACTTGTTGTTTTTTGAGATGTTTGTTCTGTAGTAATATGACCTCACTGGTCCACATTATTGCAAATGTAACATCAATTAACACATCAGAATATCAGAAACACATAATTGCATTTGGTATTTGTCAAACTTTTTTGAACCAAGGACATCTTTCGATCAAATACGTCACTCTTAATCAACTTTGCAATTCACAACAATATATCATATTTGTAACAAATAAAATGCTGCAATCTTGTGTCTCATTCCAGAGCTTGGTTATGTTCTAAATGAATAGGAAATATATTATGGGACCAAGGTCACTGGAAAAATTAGCATTTGGTGTTGCACTCTCATGGCTTTCCGTAGTTGTGCAGTGGGATTTGAGACAGACTTCCGGAGGTCCACGACCTCTAGAATAGTGTGTGAGAGTTTGATCTGACTGACCTGTGGGCTGCTGTTTGTGTGACTCCTTCAGGTAGTGCAGGGCTTTGTTGAAGTCTCCCAGATGATAATACGCCACACCAGAGCGATACAGGGCTTTAAAATTCTCGCCCTCCTTTCTCAAAACCTTCAGACAGTACTCTTTCACTCGTTCATAATTCACTAGCTCCATCTGCAACAGACATGCTACATGCAAACACAGACAAAACGAATGGCACTAATGCAAAATTGATGATTCGTGTTTATGATACTTAATCTTTTTTTTTTTTTTGCCGTTTAATAATCAAACGTAGGTCGTCAATTTGCATGCAGAATTGAAGACATTCGCTCACAGATTACTTAACCTACACATTACCTAAATATTACAGGCATATTTAGGGTTGGAGGGACCAAATCTAGCAGTTTGCCACTGAAACGCAGCACTAATTTGAATATAATGGTCTGCTTGCCTTGCATTCAGTCTTAACAGGTGGAATTAATAGAAAACAGACCTAAGTGCACTGAAAATCAAAGTGGTGAAACATGATGTGCGTTCCCACCTGCCAGGCTGTTGTAGCACTCCAGCTCCGCGTTCTCCACCGCGCCTTTCTGCTCGTCTGTCAGGCTGGACTTGCTGATGCTGGTCAGTACGGTGGAGGGAGACTTGCTGGTGTCAGGGTCCCCCAGCACGCGACACAAACCCTTCATTTCCAGCAGCGCGCGGTGGTACTTGCCAATGGCCTCGCGGTATTTTTTATCCTTATAGCACTGCGTGCCCTGCGTCTTGAAATCCAGGGCTCGTTTGACCAGGTCCGCCGGCTCGTTTTGGGGTTTCACCATCATCGTACCGCTCTGATGGGGCGCGTACTGCGGGTAGCGCGAGTCTCCGCGGCTCCGTCCACCGGGAGGCTGCATGACGGTGGAGTTCGCGCTGCCGCTCATGACGCTCATCGTGCCGTTTCCCTTGCGTATCATTCCTTCAAACCTGCCCTGCTCCACGCTCATCCAACCGATTCGATAATTCCCTAAAACTCGCGTTCCCGAGGTTCGTTATTTGCCTCTTTGCGCGTTTACATGCCCGCGTGACGAGTACGTCTTCACGGCACTATTTTAAAGATGGATTCCCGGATGATTCACAGACACAGTACTGTGATTTTTTCCTCTTCTTCGCCGCCTCTCTCTCTTTTTCAGCAGTCTAGCGGAACGGACAGGGATCGGCACGTCCTGCTCTCACCAAATGACTCAAAAGGGAGTGAGTGAGCGAGCTTGCGCATGAAAGCCACGGCTCGCGCTGCCCTTAAGAAATGCGGTCATCACGGATGGAGCGCGATAACCGGTCTGTCAGCCCCCCTGCGCGAGCTCGCGTTTCCATTGAAATCCAGCTGAGCGCAACTCAGCCGTAAACAAACGCATTTCACTTGCTCAAACGATGATTTCGTGTGACGTGATTTCTGCCCACAGAACACAGAAGAGAAAACCAGCTGCTGCTGGACACTTAAAAGAGCTGTTTACAGTTTTATTCTCTTACTTTGATCTTCCCTTGATTCAGAAGACCTGTTCTTCTCTCTTTCATTATGCTCACAACAAAGTTAATGTGAACCCCCATTCATTTAATTAAGAATAATATGGTGGATATCTGCGTAATGGAATGAATCACTTTGGGAAACGTCATGTTTGTCCCACAGGTGTGTGTGTGTGTGTGTTTATGTGGTTTATGAGGACACAAATTTGTATAATGACATGGGTATGACAGAGGTATTACAGTATGAAGGTGGTTTATGAGGACACTGCCTATGTCCCCGTAATTCAAAAGGCTTAAAAAACATACTAAATGGTGTTTTTTTGAAAATCTAAAAATGCACAAAGTCTCCTGTGAGGGCTAAGTTTAGGTGTAGGGTTGATGTAGGGCAATAGCACACACATTTTGTTCAGTATAAAAACCATTACGCCTATGTGTGTGTGTGTGTGTGTGTTGTGAGCGGCTGGCTGGTACGGTGGTTGTGTCTGGGTGTGTCGTGATTGCGGTAAATCGTGCTGGGTGGGGAGATCTGCTTTGCTCAGTCTGTTATTTTTATAAAGACACATGTTTGATCTGTCTGAGAAAAACTGAATGCTTTCTTTCTTTCTTTCTTTCTTTCTTTCTTTTCTTGTCAAATATTTTTCTTCTACTCTGACAATTTTTTTTTTAATTCTTTTTCAACCTATTTTTTCACAACTATTAGTTTTGGAAATTCTGTTTTAGGCACAGATAGAATTATTTTTCCAAACTAATAAAATGTTGTTAAAGTCAGGTCTCAGGCCAGGGGCCTGCACCATGAAGCCGGTTAGCTGACTAGCCAGGTAAGTTTCAATTTAGTTTGCGCCAACTCTGGGTTTTAAGTACTGTGAAAGTGGTTTGCTATTAGCAGTGTTCATTGCCATAGTAACTTATGCTCCACAGCTATCCTGCTCTGGAGCAGGTTATGTTCTGGTTTAGAGATCTCAAACCGAAATTTGACCAATCAGCTTCAAGCAAAGTGACACATCTCTGACACAATAAAGCCACTCCTCTAATTTCTCTAACTCCAAATTAGAGGACGCTACATAGTAAAATTTTTAAACATTTTTAAAGATTAGTATTTTTTTAATTATTTTATACAATTATTATACCCTTAATCCATTACACAAGCCATCTTAGATTAATTCTAATTCTAAGTATTCCTCTTTCATGGATTGGTCGTTTCATATTGGTGTGTAAGTGTGTTTAAATTATTCATATTGTTCAATCTTTTAATCTTTGGTAGTGAATCGCACTGACTCTCTCAAGAGAAGTGAATCACAGTTTCAAGGCATGTGATTGGCTGCTCATTAATGATGTCACACTTTCACGTGCACACGCTCCATTAACTCAGGATCAAGCCTGAGTTGACAGAGAAAGTTGATGATCAGCTTCATGGTACCAACAAAGCCGGATTGGACTGGTTTGGTTTTGTCAACTCATTACTAATCCTGTAACCCTGAGTTTGTTCAGCCACCATCATGGTACAGGCCCCAGGTCTTGTTTTCCGCTTGTTTATGTATGTGTGTATTTATATATTTTGAAGTAACTATATTTTGTGGTCTTTCTTACATGTGGTTTGTATTGAGAACATTACACTTGATTTGACTGAAACCAACTTGCTGAGGGAAGTATATGGCTATCTCTTGGTAGGTTAAAGGGATAGTTCACCCAAAAATTAAAATTCTGTCATTAATTATTCACCCTCATGTTGTTCCAAACCCGTAAGACCTCCGTTCATCTCAAATTAAGATATTTTTGAAGACATCCAAGAGCTCTCTAACCCTACTTAAACAGCAATGCAAGTGAAATGTTCGCAGGCCCAGAAACGTAGTAAGGACATCGTTAAAATAGTCCATGTGACATCAGTGGTTCAACCGTAATTTTACAAAGCAGCGCGAATACTTTTTGTGCGCTAAGAAAACAAAATAAAGACTTTATTTAACTATTCTTCTCCTCAAAATCACATCTTCCTCTATTATCAAGAGTACCCCTGAACGTAAACAATGAATGCATGTGATGCTGCTGACGTTAAACACGCATGCGCTATGCCTTGTTTACAAGCAAAGAAATGTAAGTGCATGCTTCGTGTTACTCTCTATAATGGTGCCCTAGGGTGACCCAAAGGAGTTGTTTTTTTTTTGTTTTTTGTGCACAAAACATATTCTCGCTGCTTTGTAAAAAATTACGGTTAAACCACTGATGTCACATGGACTATTTTAACGATGTCCTTACTGGTCTGGGAACACTTCACTTGCATTACTGATGCATTGCTCAGAAATATCTTAATTTGTGTTCCAAAGTTTGGAACGACATGAGGGTGAGTAATTAATGACAGAATTTTTATTTTTGGGTGAACTAAGCCTTTAAGGATTAGTGGCATTTGAGCTTGACTGGCGTTGGGGTTGTAGAGTTAGACTGTGGCTCATGTAGATGTGGAATGTAATAGACCTTTTCTGGATTTTTATGGGTATAATCCTGTTTTTGCTCTGCAGGCATTATGTGGTGTTTTCCGCTGCACTGAACTCATAGGATATTCTTGCAGAATTATGCCTGCAGGGAATCTGTTGGGTATTTGTCCCATCTGCTGAAATCTTCTGTAGCGATGATGTTCCAACCAATGTAGTTTTAATTAGGTCCAGAGGCATTTTTCCTAATTCTTGCTTTCATGGTCATGTTGACTATTGCATACATTATTAAGAATATAATTATTTTTGTCTTAACTGAACTCCTTTAAAATCTAAAATGTTGTACATCATTGTGTGTATGACTGAACGCTTGTAAACATACCAAGACTGATCTAAGACTTATCTTAGTGAGATCCGGGGGTCTACTTGCTTATTTGCCTAAACATAGCCTTTATGTTAAGAATGTGTCATAAGAATTAGCCTGACTATCTTATGATATATATATATATATATATAAAGAAGGTTGTGAAAATTAATCTGCATGGCTAATCCTTTTGATCTTTTATTTAAAGAATTGTCAAAAATCTAACCTTTCATTGGATAATAAGAATTTAAAATGGGGGGAAATATCGTTATGAAAGAAATGTTTTTCTCAAATACAGGTCCTTCTCAAAAAATTTGCATATTGTGATAAAATTCATTATTTTCTGTAATGTACTGATAAACATTAGACTTTCATATATTTTAGATTCATTACAACACAACTGAAGTAGTTCAAGCCTTTTATTGTTTTAATATTGATGATTTTGGCATACAGCTCATGAAAACCCAAAATTCCTATCTCAAAAAATTAGCATATCATGAAAAGGTTCTCTAAACGAGCTATTAACCTAATCATCTGAATCAACTAATTAACTCTAAACACCTGCAAAAGATTCCTGAGGCTTTTAAAAACTCCCAGCCTGGTTCATTACTCAAAACCGCAATCATGGGTAAGACTGCCGATCTGACTGCTGTCCAGAAGGCCATCATTGACACCCTCAAGCAAGAGGGTAAGACACAGAAAGAAATTTCTGAACGAATAGGCTGTTCCCAGAGTGCTGTATCAAGGCACCTCAGTGGGAAGTCTGTGGGAAGGAAAAAGTGTGGCAGAAAACGCAGCACAACGAGAAGAGGTGACCGGACCCTGAGGAAGATTGTGGAGAAGGACCGATTCCAGACCTTGGGGGACCTGCGGAAGCAGTGGACTGAGTCTGGAGTAGAAACATCCAGAGCCACTGTGTACAGGCGTGTGCAGGAAATGGGCTACAGGTGCCGCATTCCCCAGGTCAAGCCACTTTTGAACCAGAAACAGCGGCAGAAGCGCCTGACCTGGGCTACAGAGAAGCAGCACTGGACTGTTGCTCAGTGGTCCAAAGTACTTTTTTCGGATGAAAGCAAATTTTGCATGTCATTCGGAAATCAAGGTGCCAGAGTCTGGAGGAAGACTGGGGAGAGGGAAATGCCAAAATGCCTGAAGTCCAGTGTCAAGTACCCACAGTCAGTGATGCTGGTGTTGGTCCACTGTGTTTTATCAAGGGCAGGGTCAATGCAGCTAGCTATCAGGAGATTTTGGAGCACTTCATGCTTCCATCTGCTGAAAAGCTTTATGGAGATGAAGATTTCATTTTTCAGCACGGCTTGGCACCTGCTCACAGTGCCAAAACCACTGGTAAATGGTTTACTGACCATGGTATTACTGTGCTCAATTGGCCTGCCAACTCTCCTGACCTGAACCCCATAGAGAATCTGTGGGATATTGTGAAGAGAAAGTTGAGAGACGCAAGACCCAACACTCTGGATGAGCTTAAGGCCGCTATCGAAGCATCCTGGGCCTCCATAACACCTCAGCAGTGCCACAGGCTGATTGCCTCCATGCCACGCCGCATTGAAGCAGTCATTTCTGCAAAAGGATTCCCGACCAAGTATTGAGTGCATAACTGAACATAATTATTTGAAGGTTGACTTTTTTTGTATTAAAAACACTTTTCTTTTATTGGTCGGATGAAATATGCTAATTTTTTGAGATAGGAATTTTGGGTTTTCATGAGCTGTATGCCAAAATCATCAATATTAAAACAATAAAAGGCTTGAACTACTTCAGTTGTGTTGTAATGAATCTAAAATATATGAAAGTCTAATGTTTATCAGTACATTACAGAAAATAATTAACTTTATCACAATATGCTAATTTTTTGAGAAAGACCTGTACATGCTGGACACAATTATTGGCACCCCTAGAAATTCTTATGAGTAAAATATCTCTGAAGTATATTCTCATTCATATTCACAATTTTGAGCACTCCAGGGTGATTATGAACATGAAATTATCCAGCCATGGCTTCCTGTTTCGCAGAAATATAAATAGGAGGGAAAACAAAGCCCAAATAACCTTAATCATCCATCACAATGAGAAAAAATATATTTCTGATGTGCAGCAAAAGATAATTGAGCTTCACAAATTAGTGAAGTGGCTTTAAGAAAAGAGCTAGAGCAGTGAAAATTCCCATTTCCACCATCAGGGCAATAATTAAGAATTTCCAATCAACAGAAAATGTAATGAAACTGCCTGGAAGAGGACGTGTGTCTATATCGTCCTAATGCACGGTGAGAAGGACAGTTTGAGTGGCTAAAGACTCTCCAAGGACCACAGCTGGAGAATTGCAGAAAATAGTTGAGTCTCAGGGTCAGAAAACCTTTAAAAAAATGTCAAACAGCCCCTACATCACCACATGTTGTTTGGGAGGGTTTCAAGAAAAATTCTCCTAGCTCATCCAAAAACAAACTGCAGCATATTCAGTTATCAGACATGACTTGAACTTCTAATGGGACTGGCTTCTATGGTCAGATGAAATGAAAAAATTAGCTTTTTAGCAGCAAACACTCAAGATGGGTTTGGTGAACACAGGGATAAAAAGTACCCCATGTGTACAATGAAATATACTGCTGTATTTTTGATGTTGTGGGCCTAACCTCTCTAACGAGAAGGAGTTCTCTAACCTCATCAGGCATTATAGGAGAAGATTTAGAGCTGTTAAACTGGCAAATGCACTGAAAAAAATGATACATTGAATTTACAAATTTTTTTTAAGGTAAGTGGTTGCAATCAATTTATTTTAGCTACATTTAAATAAATTTTGCTGAAAGTTAGTCAACTAAATTTGATTATTTAAATGTAGCTAAAATAGATCGATTGCAACCAATTACCTTAAAAAAAATTGTAAATTCAATGTATCATTTTTTTCAAAAGGGGTCCAAATGCACTGACCCCAAATGCACTCGGACCCCAAAAAGGGGTCCGAGTCAAATATTTGTTTTATTTTTGAAAAATATATTTTTCAAATATTTTTGAAAATATTTGTTTTATTATAAATTTAATTATTGTCTTAAGCTAATTTTACATTCACAAATGCAAATTCTCAAATTGTAAACCTGTCTTTTTGGTCTTTTTAAGGGTCTCTTTTGACCACTACATGTTGGAGTAATTAAAAGGGAAGCGTCATAGACAGTTGAACATGTAATACTTCACTGCAGGAAATACAACAAAGAAAGACATAATTTTATTCAGTCACTAATTAAAGCTGAGCATAAAGATTTTTCAATAATAGGTATACTAAAGGAAAAGGCTATATATGACATTATTACTAAGTTTATTAAAGAAACGGAATTAAGTAAAAGAATTTAGACAGTTATTTAATTTTGTTTTATTTTCATTTTTATTTTTTTTTATTTTTTATAATTTAAATATTTTTTTGTTTTTTTGTTTTTTTGTTCCCCATCTATCCTATTATGTTAATCCTATAAACATGTATCCTGTCCACACTCCAGTCCAGTCGGTGGCGGTAATGCACCTACAAGTTGGTTTGCCAACCGCCAATAAACACCAAAGAAGAAGAAGAAGAAGAAGAAGGAAGCGTCATAGAGAGTCGACAGTTATTGTGTCATCAGCCTGCGTCAGAGTGCGAAGATGGCGTCGGTGGATTTAAGAGGTAACGTTAGTTTGTTGATTTCGCGAATTAATTAGCAGATAGTTTATTTTCTATGACAGCTTTATTCCTAGCAAATCCCATTCGCCTTCACGTTGAAATGCTGTATAAGAAATATAAAATAGTTTAACAGAATCCTGGCTTTGTCATAATCACACAGTCACTTTGCTCGTTAGCATTGTCGCTAGTTTGTTGTTGTTGGAGGCGCGCAGTATTATCTGGATTTTCTACGATATATTTTATTGTTTGTTTGTTATTTTCCTTGACGGAAATATTTTTATTCGAATATTATTTTTTGTTTTGTGTTCGTCAGATAATTTGCTGGGCATCTCGTGGGTGGACAGTGGCTGGGTGCCCATCCTGAACCCCAGCAATGTACTGGAGTATTTCTCCGAGAGGAGCAATCCCTTCTACGATCGCACCTGCAACAACGAGGTGGTCAAAATGCAGAGATTAACCCTGGATCACCTCAAGTAAGCACTGCACTATGCCATTAAAACGGTTGTTAATACAGTTTATGTACACGCTTAGTCATGTCGGTTATATTTTTATACATGTATTATACATGAATGTGTTTATTTTGCTGTCACTACTGATTGTTTTATTTCCTATAGGATTAAAATAGGTAGAGCTGTGTTGTTTGTGTCTGAATGTGTTTTTTATGTGTGTAGTCAGATGGTGGGTGTGGAATATATTCTGCTTCACGCTCAGGAGCCGATTCTGTACATCATCAGAAAACAGCAGAGACAGTCACCAACACAAGGTGAGTTTCTGCACTGCTGTTCAGTTTATGCTGTCTGTGTTGCTGTTTTTGCTTTTGATATTGTAATTTAAGAATATTGTTTGTTTGTTTGGTGCCTGCATTGCATTTTCAGATGATGCTTTTTTTGTATCAGTTGCATTGTTGACAGACTTGCAAACCAGGTCAAGTAAAGTTTAAAATTATACTTAACGCAAATGACAATGTTTGGTACAGTTTCAAAGCCATTTAAACAGTACATGTTGTTGTTAGGAATTAGAATTATTGATGATGATGATAATAAATTTATTATATTTAACCGGTTTAGCTTTCTAAATCATTAGTGTCAATGTAATGTGGACTGAGACACTCTCTAATACTAAAGAATTGAGTCCATTTTAAAGTCCTGGTACAAATCAATGTATATCGTTTTTGTTCTGTTTAACATGGACACTGTAAAGGTTCAAGCTCTTAATTTTGCTCTCAAAGTGCACCACAATGACAAAAAGGACAATGATACAATTTCAAAACATTTCAAACATAGGATGATGTTGCAGTATATTTGAGAAATTTCTATATGCGTTCTGCTTGAAGACTGTCTATGCATTTGAACATTTAATAGATTAATTGCTTCTGCTTTTTGTTTTGTTTGTTTGTTTTATTTAACAAAATTTAAAACATAATACAAAAAAGTCCACAAAAGACTAGTTCATACACATTTCAAAACTGTCGAGGATAAAATACACAAAAAAGCCTTCGGCTTATTTCCATTGTGGTCCTCGGTATCTTAGAAAAAAATGGACGAACAAATCATAAATGGAGAGTAATCCACATCAAGTTCAGAAACTCAACAAACACAAACTTCAAAACATCAGTGATAAAACAACCATTTTTTTACTTCCCTTCTAAAAATACTATCAACTTGTATCTCTTGGATATACCCAGGTAATTTATTCCAAGCAACAGAGCTAGTATATAAAAATTTTTTTTTTTCCATTTCACTCTTAAACCTACAAGGATATATATCATTACTACTCGCCCTTGTAGAATGACAGTGAACCTCTCTTACAAATACATAATATTCTAATATCTTAAACACCATCACTAGTTTTAAAAAAGTTACCCTTTTTTCGACTTTTAAAAAAACTAATTTTCCTATAATGTTCCTCTCGCAAATGCATCAGTTGGTGTACTTTCAAAATAACCCTACACAACTTCTTTTGAGCAGTCTGCAATTTATTTTGTAATTTCTTTGAAATACCGCTATACCAAAAAAACTGCAGCATAATCAAAGTGTGACTGTACTAATGCACCAGACAACATTTTAAGAGTTTCAGTATCTAAGAAAGCCGCCTGTCTTGATAATTTTTTTTATTTGATTACAAATTTGAGTGAGCTAAAGCAGCCATCTTTTCTCCTATCAAATTAAGGTCCAAAACACAACCCAAATATTTTACCTCTGGTTTAGGTGTAATAATTTGATCTACAGCCTTTACCTCTAATCTAAAGCATTTTTTTTCAATTTAGCAGCCGAGCCAAATAATATAACTTCAGTTTTCCCCAAATGTAAAGACGGTTTATTATGGCAAAACCACTTGGAGACCCCTTGAATCTCTCTACTTCATTCATTTTCAATATCTTCCTTCCTCTCATGAGAGACAACTATTGCTGAATAATCTGCATATAATAACAGCTTATTTGAACAGGCCAATTTTAAATCATTAATATATAATAAAAAAAGTAAAGGACCTAATACACTCCCTTGCGGAACCCCATATGAAATGTTCAAACAATCCGAAAACACCCCATTTAAATCTACTATTTGACACCTATTTTCAAGGTAAGACTTAATCCATTTACAGGCCATATTACTAAATCCCATCGCTTTAACTTTTAAAAGCAAAATACTGTGATCGACTGTATCAAACGCTTTTTGCTGATCTGACAGTACCATCCCACTTAACTTCCCTTTATCAATTTCTTTCCTTATATAATCCGTTAAATATAAAATTGTTGTCTCAGTGGAGTGCTTTCTCCTAAAACCAGACTGAAACTCATACAATATGTTTAAGAAGTCTTCAATCTGCTCAAAAATAATATTTTCCATCACTTTTGATAAAGCACTCAGAATTGACACCGGCCTATAATTATTACACTCAAACCTACTACCTTTTTTTTAAAGAGGAATAACTCTTGCATGTTTTAACTCATCAGGAACCTTACCTTGACAAATTGAAAGATTTATAATGTGGGTAACCATTCTAGTAATAAAATTGGGTGAATTCTTAAGAAACTTCACTGGAATATTATCTAACCCTGTTGCTTTACTACTTTTAAGATTTATTAATTTCTTAAAAACGTTACTCTCCTTTACTTTAGTAAACAAAATACCTCCTGGCATAATACTGCATTTAGCATAATACTCCTTAACTAATTTATCATTAAATATACCAATTTTGCTAATCACTAATGCAACAAGTTTCAATCTGTTTGGCTGTTGTGCTTATGTTACATCTTTGTCCACCTTGTTCTGCAGTCATTATTTGTTAATTTATATTGAGAGATTGAATTGCAAGAGAATTGTAGGTGACAGAAGTTTTTTCAGTGGTTGTTACATTTTTTTTATTATTATTATTATTAGTAGTAGTAGTAGTAGTATTTTTACAATACTATTTTTTTGAATTCTGAAAGACCAGGAATGTTCTTTATCACAATAAATGGGGTCCTTTTTGTTGACTTTACATTCAACATGCTGACATTAAATTTCTTTGCAGAATGCAGAATAAAAAACATTCATCTTTTTGTATGGTCTGTTTCCCTTGCTGTTCGTTTCCTGCAGTGATCCCTCTTGCTGACTACTATATCATAGCTGGAGTGGTGTATCAAGCGCCTGACCTGGGATCAGTCATCAGTTCCAGAGTGGTGCGTTTATAACCCTAGAACAATCTCTCTATCTCTTTCCTCTATTTCTCTGAACATTTATTATTTTGTTTGTTTTGATGTGTCCTAGCTCTCAGCGGTTCATGGGATTCAGTCTGCGTTTGATGAGGCGATGTCTTTCTGCAGGTATCACCCGTCCAAAGGGTACTGGTGGCACTTTAAAGACCAGGAGGAGAGAGGTGAGAACACACACACACACACACACACACACAGCAGCAGGAAGCATCTCTCAACAATACAACTGGACCTGTCAGAAGTGCTAAAATTGTGTTGTGTTTGTGTTATTTATAGAAAGGGTAAAGCCTAAATCTAAGCGGAAAGAGGAGCCGAGTTCTTTGTTCCAAAGGCAGAGAGTTGACACACTGCTACTGGATCTACGCAATAAATTTCCCCCAACTTTCTATCAGGTATTGCTAATATACACAACAGGTTTCCAAATGTTGTTTTAACCCTCTGATGGTTTAGATCTCTGTATGATCTATGGTTTTTTTTGGGGTCTCCAGAGACCCCAGACAATAACATTGAATTTTGTAACAAGATAATAGTTTTTTTTTTTTTTTTTACAAATGTAATTTTACTCTGTTTGTTAATGTTTTTACTCAACATTTGTGCAGTTTTTGGAGGATTTATGATATCTTTTAAATTTCTATAAATAAATAAATATTTATTTAAATTACAAATTTACAAAAAAACAGCATTTTATGTAAAATTCACTTTATAAAAGGCCCAGATTTCTAACTTTCATTTATGGGGATAACATGGATCATTTTAAATGATTTAATGTATCATTTATACCCATTTTTTGGAAAATGCAGTTTTAAAATAAAAAAATATCACTTTAACCACTAGATGGCCATAGAGCTCCACTATATGCTATTTGCTATTTGAGAGACCTGAAAGATATCTTTTCACATGTTGGATTCAGTTGGATTCATATCTAAATATTATAAAATCACAATTATAACAAAAATAAAATATTTTTTGTCAAAGTTTAGTATTTTTTTGTACTGAAAAACCCCCAGTTTTTCAATAATGTTACATTATGATTAGAATCAAACCTGAACAAAATGTTACAGAGAAATGTTGGAGTCTTAAGATTTTATCATTTATTTCAATTATCTATTTTTAATATAATTCTACAATTTTAATCAATATTTCAGTTACTAACTGTGTGTTCATCTTCAAAAATGAACAGAAATGAACAGTTATATTACATATGAACACATGAACTGAACAGCAATAACAAGTGAGCAAATAAAGCAGTAAAAAGATCAAATTTAGTAAAAGAAATCAAACAACGAGGAACAAAAAGTGTGTGTGTGTGTGAGAGAGTGCGAGTACACATTGTCGGTGTCAGTGTCACCACTTTATATTTGTGTTGGTTCTGCATTTTGGATGATTTTATTTGACAAATTATAGCCTTACAAATGTGTGTGTGTGTGAGTGTGCACATTTTCAATGTGTCAGTGTCACCAATTTATTTTTGTGGTGGTTCTGCATTTTGGATGATTTTATTTGACAAATTATAGCCTTACAAATGTGTGTGTGTGTGAGTGTGCACATTTTCAATGTGTCAGTGTCACCAATTTATTTTTGTGGTGGTTCTGCATTTTGGATGATTTTATTTGACAAATTATAGCCTTACAAATGTGTGTGTGTGTGAGTGTGCACATTTTCAATGTGTCAGTGTCACCAATTTATTTTTGTGGTGGTACTGCATTTTGGATGATTTTATTTTACAAATGATAAGAGAACAGTTTTTATAGTCTCAAAAATGTGTTCCTCTATGTGTGTGTGTGTGTGTGTGTGTGTTGTGAGCAATATAATTTAGCATTGTGGATGTTTTTTGCATTGGTGGAAGTGTGCCACTTTATTTGTGCCATTTCTGTCGATGTGTTCGGCGTTGTTTCTGATTTTGATGATGAATTTTGTCTATTTTGATTGCGGGGTCTCCAGAGACCCCGAAAGCCACGAGTGTCACAAATTTTGTCACGCTAACATAAAAACAGATATCATTCCAATTTTTTTTTTTTTTTTTTTTTGTAGATCTAGAAAGTGTTGAGAGCCGTAGAAGGTTTCATACCATTTGGACAAAGGAAACATTTTTTAAAAATTGAGCAAAAGTCATTTGGGGTCAAAAAGACCCCGTAAACCATCAGAGAGTTTTAATTAGAGCATAACATTCTATTTAAATTCTCATTTTATGTCTATTTCAGCCCAAAGCAGGAGAGAAGCCTGTCCCAGGTACGCAAATACTTGACTCGATCTCATCTTATCACACGCTAGGGTAGGGCTGTGCAATTAATCACGTGAGATTTGTCATTCGCATCTCTTCAGTAAAGCCGGAATGTATTACACGGAGCCGTAGTTCACTGACAAGCTACAGAATATCATGTTCATAATCGTAGATGAATCGCCTGCGAGAATGAATGCGATATTGTGTAGCTTGTCAGTGAATTACAACTTTGTGTATTAAATGCCGCTCCATCTGAAAGCACGCAAAGGAGATTTACTACTAATCACAGAACCGACTTTGGAGACGAGATGCAAATGACACTACAGATACAGCTACGCTACAGATTTGCTGTAGATGGTATGGATTATGCACAGTGGACAATGCGTTTATTGTGTACATGCATGTCTCTACATCATACTTGCATTTAAAAATATGTGAGCGTAATTACATCTGTAAGTCATATTTGAAAAAGCAGCATAATATAGTATTGTTTACATGTGGTTTGATTGAAATATCCTGAATAAACACTCAATCTCTGTCCGTAGTGGAGGTAAAGAAAGAACCAGAAGTGCCAGTTGAGACAGTGAAGCCTCCAGAAGAGCGAGAGACGAAACCTCCAGCCCCTCCTGGCCCTCCTCGGCCAGCTCCACAAACTACAGCCAACAAACCACCTCCTGAGAAGCGTGCACGGCTGCAGTGACGCACATGCTGGTCAGCCACAAACAACTTTAATGTCGCAGGACTTCTGTGGACATTTCTCTGCACCAGCTAACCAAGGGTGGACTGTTACGGTTATTGTATATAAATGCAGTTTCTTCATAATTTTATAGTTTTTGTAATAAGGGAAATTAAATGTCTGTATTTCATCTTAATGTCATTTTTCATATTTCAGTGTTGCTGAGTTGCAGTATTATGCCATTCTATCACTCACAGTAAAAATACACCGTTTTCTAAAACCTGTCTTTTTCTGATTAAAAATATTTATGTATGTTCTTCGTAAGTGATTCAGTAATTGCATAAAAATTTACGTAGATTTGATTGTGGTCTTCAAATGTGACCCTGGATCACAAAACCAGGCATAAGTAGCACAGCCAACAATATACTCTTTGGGTCAAAATTACAGATTTTTCTTTTATGCCAAAAATCATTAAGTAAAAATCATGTTCCGTGAAGATGTTTTGTAAATTTCCTACTGTAAATATATCAAAACTTAATTTTTTATTAGTAATATGCATTGCTAAGAACTTCATCTTGACAACTTTAAAGGCGATTTAGTCAATATTTAGATTTTTTTTTGCACCCTCAGATTCCAGATTTTCCTATCTCGGCCAAATATTGTCATATCCTAACAAACCATACATCAATGGAAAGCTTATTTATTCCAGATGATAAATCCTCAATTTCAATAATTAACCACCATGACTGGTTTTGTGGGCCATGGTCACAAATGGAGATGATGCAGTGCGCAGCGCCCTCTTGTGTTCAGATGGGTGGGCGCATCTTTTGCGCTGCTGCGTGAATGAGAACAGCGCTCTGTTCTAGTGCTCTAAAACAGACCCATAGCCAGCAGACGTGTTCTGAGGAGAATTCAGTTTTATTCATATAACCGTGACCGTTAGCTCGACCCAAATACTGCCAGTCCTGGCCTAATTTATTCCAGCTGGATGCGCACAGTAACTGCGTACAGTAAAATACATAACGGTACGATAGATCTCTATCTTTTAAAATATTTCCAAGACATTTTTCGTGTATCAACAAACTGACTAAGAGGATCTCGAGAGGGATTGGGTTATTTCGGTAAACTGGTTGCAAAATAAAAAAAAATCACAGTATCGCCCCAGATGTTTTTGTTCGTCGATACTCGCGTTCGCCGCGCGGTGGCGCTGCAGAATAACTCGCATCTGTAGCACGCGCAGCACCACTCTCTGCGCGAGCTGCACGCGAACTGCCTGGTGCGCGCAGAGCACGATGGGACGGGAAGCGCAGCGCTGGAGGACCACAGAGAAGAAGATGGCTGCGACGGGGCTCGGCGGGCCAGCGCTGTACCTAATGCTTCGAGACGGCTAGAGAGGGGATAGGGGGTAAATATGGGGTCGCAGACCCTTCAGATCCTGCGACAGGGCGTGTGGGCGTCAGTGACGGGAGGATGGTACTACGACCCCCACCAGAACACCTTCGTGAACGCGCTTCACCTTTACCTGTGGCTGCTGCTGCTCTGCCTCCCGTTCACGCTCTACATGGTGAGAGATGCAGCCGTCGGTTTCCCTCTCCTCTCCTCTCCGTCCTTCAGTCGTTATCAGCCCATCTCTGTCTCTCTGTCTTTTCCTCATTCTTTACTCATCTGGCCATCTACCCTGTCTCTATCATTCTTGTTCTTCTAGCTCATCTCTCTATTTCCAGTAACGTTACACAGGCTATATGCCTCTTCCCTATTTATTTTCATCTCTCCTGCGGTGTTTCCGTGGTCTTGGAAAACCTAGAAATGGCAGGGAATTGTAAAACTCTGATTTCCAGACCTGGAAATGTCAAGGAAATACATGTGCTGTGTATTTCCTCTGGTTATGCTTAGCTTTGTGATATTTCATTGCGGTCTGTGAGTTAAAGCACTCAACATGTTCTGGTTTGGGGAGTATTTGTTTTGGTTTTGACTGGGCTTTTAAGCAGAGTTGGGTATTTCAGACTTGCTGTCATGAGGTTTGGTCTGTGTTTAGTCTTTGTCTGCTTTAAAGGGATAGTTCAGCCAAACATGAATATTCTGGCATAATTGACTCACCCTCATGTCCATCAGAATCTGTATGAAGATATTTTGAAGAATGTTGTCGACCAAAACTCTGACTTCCCTTATTTAGGAAAAAATACACAGAAGAAAGAAATTTTAGCATACATTAACACACTGGCATTGATATAGATGACTTTCCAAAATAACCTTTCAACGGATCGTTCTTAAAAGACAGTTTTAATAAGCTGCAGAACCTTTTTCCTCTACAATAATAAGATAAAGGTTTCATAGTGCCATAATTTTAGCTGAATTTTAAGCATCATTACTCAGTCTTCAGTGTCACATGACCCCTCAGAAATCATTCTGATATGCTGAGTTGGTGCTCAAGAAACATTTCTAATTATTATCAGTGTTGACAATAGCTGTGCTGAATATGGAAACCAGGATATCTGTGCTGAATAAAGCCATTCATTTTTTTAAGAATCTTACTAACCCCATACTTTTGATCACTATTAGCTCAAAACCACAAAAATGTCTTGTTTTCTAGTAATTTAAAATCTCTTCTAAATGTTAAAGGTTTTTTATTGGAATCATAGGTGCCAGTAAAATAAAAATAATAATAATAATAAACTTCCCACCAACTCACTTTGTTTATAACATATATCAGCTCATTTTTAATATGCTTTCAGCTACCAAAGTGTAGTACTCTCAACTGTTTGCCACATTTTACCATATTTTATTCCAAAATCTTTACAGAAAATGCAGGAAAAAATGGTAGATTCTTTGTCATAATAACGACTCTTGCAAAAAAATATATATATATATCCCTCTTCGGCATGAAACATTATACTCCTTTTTGCATGAAGTGTATTATTATGTGTATTATTTTAAAGCCATGTTTGTTCTGTGGGTGAAGTATCAGGGCAGGTCTGTGTGTTAGCGACTGGTGCCACTCTGTCCATATTTAACTTCCTGCACAGATCCATGCATCTAGGTTCCGCTTAAATACTCGGTTACCTTTCTACCACAGCTAATCAATATCATGTAAAGACCCACATTAATGCTGCGATCACTGTATCACTAAGCTGATATATGCGTTTTTTTGTGAATGAATATTGATGAGTATTGGTCTGGGTGCGTGTCAGATATGGAGAGCTGTTTAGGGCAGTTATGGTGTTGGGTGGCTGTGCTAGAGCCACAGATGTCCATTCAGTGCCAGGCTGTTTTTAGCTTCTGCCCTCTGGTTGCGACTGAAATATTGTTGCCTCTTTTCATAACTCTGTATAACCCAGTCCTATATTTGTGTATGATATTTATACAACAGAGGGATGTTAATAGGTTGGCATATGTGAGCATATCACAATATCACACACCCAATGCTTCGGTTTGCTTGAATGTCAACATTTGAAATACAGTGGCTTTTTTAATTCCTTGATGGGGAAAAATGATAGACCAATAATAGATCTAAAGATTGTACAGTACACGAATGTTCAGAAGTTGTGGTTGGTAAGGTTTTTCGTGTTTATGGGCTCCAAGGCATACAATATCATGAAATATTTTTTTACTAATGTAAACAACTGTTAATAATAATGTAATTATGTATTAACAAATGTTAATACATTTTAAAATGTAATTTATTTCCGTTATGAAAGCTTATTTTTCTGCAGCCGCTCCGTCAGTGTCACATGTACCTTCAAAATCATTGTAATAGCCTAATTTGGTGCTCAAGAAACATTTCTTATGATAATTTATTTTGAAAACAGTTGTGCTGCTTAATATTTTTGTGGAAACTGTGATGGATTTTCTTTCTTTTTTTATGGGATTATTTGATGAAAACAGAAGAACAGTGTTTTATGTACATATATCTTTTATAACAATCTCTTTACACTATTGTCAGTGCATCCTTTGTTGAATAAAAGTATTTTCTTCAAACAAAAATAATGTATAATAGCTCAAAACCACAATAACTGCTTGTTTTCTACTCATTTAACGTCACTTGCTCTGTCTTTCCCTTTCTCTGTAGGCCTTGCCCCCCACGATGGTCATTGTGGGTATCTACTGCGGGGTGATAGCAGGTATGTTTGTGCTGCTGAAGGCAGTGAATTACCGCCTACACACTGCGCTGGATGAGGGGGAGGTGGTGGAGCTGCGGGCAAAGGGGAGCAAGGGACGGGGCCAGGGGCCAGAGCGCCAGCGTGAGGGTACCGGCACCCGGCAGGAAGACTCAAACGGGCCTGGGTAAGAATCATGGTTTACTCATAAGCCATAACTAAATGTAGGAGTCGCTGCACAGTAAATGGGTCTGATTTAGCTTAGTAAGGCTCTGGTAGGGGTTTGAATCATTTTAGATTTTGAAACGTCTCAGTCTGAATCATCCCAAGACATGTTGTGAATCATCTCAGGGTTTAAGTCTTCGCAAGAAACATTCTGATTTGGTTCAGGAAAGTAATGATTTTTTGAGTCTTCACAGGAAAGGTTCTAGTTCAGCGCAGTAAAGTTTTGATTAAAGGGACAGTGCTGTTGCTCAGCGGTAGGGATGTTTCTGAGAACTAATCTGCTGTCATGCTGGATCCATTCATCGCCCACTGAGAGAGAGAAAAAGGGAGGAGGGACAGGGGTGAGTGAATCAGAAGAACTGAAATAGATCCTTATAAACCAACACACACAGGCTGCTGCTCTTGTTCATTCACTTGGAGGAGTCAGAAAAGGTCTGCAAACTTTCAGAGGTGAAATAATTGCTGGGTTGCATATTTTCTACGAGAGCAAGCATTGTTGACCGAGTCAGAACACATTAAACACAGTAACTCAAATCATGAATCAAGCATTTTAGCAGAGGTTTTCTCTTTACAGACATCAACAAACTTTCATGCATGAGAAAAGAACAAGTTCAAGTTTATTTGTATAGCGCTTTTTACGATACAAATCGTTGCAAAGCAGCTCCACAGGAAATTAAGTTTCCACAATATATTTATATATTGCAGAACCTTAATATATTTAACTTATGGCAAAATTTGGTAATTCTGTATGTTGTCTGAGCGTTGGCATCCTCTGAGGGGTTGGCATTATCTGTTCTCAGGTGTTCGGTCATCTCAGATCATTTAAGGGTTGGATCCAGACTGAAGCTTCTGTCATTCCTAGTTACCACGGGATGTAGACATAATTATCGTAGCTGCTGTTCCATCTAAGCAAAAATTATTTGTTCAACCCAAGCTAAAGAATAATAATAATGTACATTTGATCAGATATAACTGCAGTATAAGATTATAAGATGCATTATGTGAATGCTTGGCTAAAGAGATGTGTCTTTAATCTAGATTTAAACCGAGAGAGTGTGTCTGAACACCGAACGTTATCAGGAAGGCTATTCCAGAGTTTGGGAGCCAAGTGTGAAAAAGCTCTACCTCCTTTAGTGGACTTTGCTATCCTAGGTACTACCAAAAGTCCAGAGTTTTGCAACTTTAGGGAGCGGGTTGGATTGTAGCGTGGTAGAAGATGAGTTAGGTACGCAGGAGCTAAACCATTTAGGGCCTTATAGGCAAGTAATAATATTTTGTAAATGATACAGAACTTAATAGGTAGCCAGTGTTGGGGTAATATGATCATATTTTCTTGACCTGGTAAGAACTCTAGCCGCTGCATTTTGGACTATCTGTAGCAAATTGTAATCCAAGAGATTCTGTGTACTGTTTTTTGGTCCAAGCCCCCAAGTAATATCTCTGTCTTATCGGAATTTAATAGGAGGAAATTATTGGTCATCCAATCCTTTACATTTTTTACACAATCTATTATCTTAGTTTAGAAGTTTCATCTGGTCTTGTTGAGATATATAGTTGAGTATCATCAGCATAACAATGAAAACTAATCCCGTATTTTCTAATAATATTACCAAGAGGCAACATGTATATTGAAAATAGCAGAGGACCTAGGACAGATCCTTGTGGTACTCCATACTTTACTGGTGATAATTGAGATGACTCCCCATTTAAATGAACAAAGTGGTAGCGATCGGACAGGTAGGATCTGAACCATCTTAAAGCCTGCCCTTGAATACCAGTATAGTTTTGTAATCAATCTATGAGTGTGTCATGGTCTATAGTGTCGAACGCACCACTAAGATCAAGTAATACTAGCAATGAGATGCAGCCTTGGTCTGAAGCAAGAAGCAAGTCATTTGTAATTTTAACAAGTGCAGTTTCTGTGCTATGGTGAGGCCTGAAACCTGACTGAAATTCTTCATAGAGATAATTTTTTTTGCAAGAAGGAGCACAACTGAGCAGACACAACTTTTTCTAAAATTTTAGACACAAACGGAAGATTTGAAATGGGTCTGTAATTTGCCAGTTCATTAGAATCTAGTTTCTTAATAGGTTTCTTAATAAGAGGCTTAATAACTGCCAGCTTGAATGGTTTTGGGACGTGACCTAAAGATAACGGTGAGTTAATATTGAGAAGCGGTTCTTCTGCTACACGTAACAACTCTTTCAGTAGTTTAGTGGGTACAGGCTCTAATAAACATGTTGTTGGTTTAGATGCACTGATAAGTTTATTTAGCTCTTTCTGTCCTATAGTTGTAAAGCACTGCAGTTTTTCTTTGGGTGCGATGAATGAAGCTGAAATACTAGACGCAGTAGAATCTACATTTGATATTGTATTTCTGATGTTATCTATTTTATCAGTAAAGAAATTCATAAAGTCATTACTATTAAACTGTGAGGGAATATTTAGATCGGGTGGCGTCTGTTTATTTGTTAATCTAGCCACTGTGCTAAATAAGAACCTTGGATTGTTTTGGTTATTATCTATGAGTTTGCGGATATGCTCTGCCCTGGCAGCTTTTAGAGCCTGTCTATAGCTGGACATACTGTTTTTCCACGCAATTCTAAAAACTTCCAAGTTAGTTTTTCTCCATTTGCGGTTAAGATTACGAGTTTCTTTCTTGAGAGAATGGGTATAACTGTTGTACCATGGCGCAGTACGTTTTTCTCTAACCTTTTTCAATTTGAGGGGGGCAACAGCTTCTAATGTATTAGAGAAGATAGTGCCCATGTTGCTAGTCATTTCGTCTATTTGTGAATCTGTCTTTGGTGGCTGGAACAATAGTTCTGCCCGGACGATAATGCGGAGCCATATAATTAATATCAGTAATACGCAGCATGCACGATATAAGGAAATGATCAGTAACATCATTACTTTGAGGTACGATATCTATATCGGTAAGATCAATTCCATGCGATATAATTAAATCTAGCGTATGATTAAAAGGATGAGTGACGTTTTGCTTGACTCCAAAAGAGTTTATTAGGTCAGTAAACGTAAGTCCTAACGCATCATTTGTATTATCAACGTGAATGTTAAAATCTCCGACAATTAGCACCTTATCAACATTAACTAATAGATCTGAGAGGAAATCTGCAAATTCTTTTAGGAAATCTGTATATGGCCCTGGCGGTCTATACACAGTAGCCAGAGCAAGAGACAGGATAGATTTCTTTTGCATATCTAACAGTGTAACATTAAGCAGAAGTATTTCGAATGAGTTAAACCTCCTGTATCCTGTTTTCTGAGTAACATTGAGAATATCACTATATATTGTTGCCACACCGCCGCCACGACCAGTCTGACAGGGGTCATGTTTATAACAGTAGCTTAGTGGAGTAGACTCATTTAGACCAAAATATTAATTTGGTTTAAGCCAGGTTTCAGTCAGGCAGAGTACATCAAAATTATTATCTGTGATCATTTCATTTACAATAACTGCTTTGGGTGCGCGTGATCTAATATTTAGGAGCCCAAGCTTTAAAAATAGTTTTTGTTCATTTATTTTGCGTTTTTCTGGTTTAATCACGATCAGATTTTTTCTAGATCCTGCATTAAATTTATATTTTGACCTCACTATTCGGGGAACAGACACAGTCTGTATAGATTGGGCAACGCAAGTACTTCTATCTTTTAAGTGGGTAGAACATAAGTCATCATAGTAGTTATTTGAGAATTGGCTTACTAGTCAGATGGAGCGTAGCGTCCTGGAGATGTTGTCCGACAGGAGTTCCACTCCGACTCTGCTGGGGTGCAGGCCATCAGCACGGAAAAGCTTAGGATGCTCCCAGAAAAGATTCCAATTATTAACAAAGAGCAGTTTCTGTTCTTTACACCATGACAATAACCATTCGTTTAAAGCAAAAAGTCTACTGAACCTTTCGTGTTTTCGTCGATACGTGGGAAGCGGTCCTGACACGATGATCGTCGTTGCGGGCGATGTGCTGCGTACCGTCTCGATCAGGCTCCTGAAGTCCCTCTTCAGTGTCTTCGTCTGCCGCAGCTTGGTGTCGTTAACCCCCGCGTGCAGCACGACACCACCGATGCTCTCGTCGCCCTTCAGGATCGCGGGTATCTGCACAGAAACACCGAGAACACGAGCACCGGGGAAACGGTGAGTGTGCACTTTATCTTCAGCTAACGAAGCACGGACGTGCTGGACGATGGAGTCTCCGACGATCACAGCGTCGCGTTTCGTCTCGTGGGGGGGAGCGAAGTGGTCCAGGTTGGAGATCTCGAAGACCGGAGGCGGAGAGGTCATCGCCCGTGGCCTGGCTCGCGTCTTCCGCTGCTGGTCCACCCAGGGTCCGTGGCATCCCGGTGCCGGAGTGAAGGACATCTGGGAAGATCGCGTCCTGGGTGCACAGCGTCTGTGCAGACAAACACACGGAGTAGAGGTGGTGGGAGTGTTAGCAGCGTGCTGTATACTTACCCCGGACTTGTGAGCGTCAGCCCGGGATGTTTCCAGCGTGGCTCTCCTCTCTCAGCTGGGCCTGCTTCTCCACCAGGTCGCAGATCTGCTTCTCCACGGCCTCCAGCTCCAGCTGCACCGAATGCAGCTCGAATGTGTCCTCACCTGCACTCAAAGGTAGACACACATCCGCCATTTAAGCAAGTAACAGTGAAACAATGGTAATGTGTGTGAATAGAGTATTAGCAATGTAAACTAGATTAGTGGCAGCCACGCAGCCGATGCTAACGGGCTATAAGCTAATAGCAGTCTCGAGAAATCAAAATAAAACTAGTGATAACAAGGCGCTCTGATTGGTTTTGTTTTAGAATGCTATAGGGGATATATTCACACGGTATAGAAATGAAAATGATAGTGTATAAAATTGTTTTAAAGCTAGAAAATAGACGATAAAGAATCAACTTGATGGAGCTCAAACTCAAAACACGCAGTCACAAATCAGCACACACAAAGCTTATGTTCTTGGATTCTTATCTATATGTAAAAGAGAAATAGATTTAAGAGCCTCTCAAATGGATAATAAACACGCATCTGGAGGGGCATTATTGGTTGTCCAGGTCTCTACATGGTAAGACATTTCTAATTAAGAAAATATATTTCTGCTTTGTGTTCTTGAAGAGCTCATGTGTTCCTAATTTTTCCAGACACACAAATACTGTACGTCCTAAATGAAATAAATAAACCGCCTCTAGCGGCACCAAATGCAATGGCAAAAATAATCAAATAGATGGATGCTGGTTTCTAGCTGTGGGATTACCATTCACTGCTACATTTTATCCTTTGGTGGGGCCAAACAAAATAAACCTCCTAAAAATATTAAAAATAGTATAATCTCCCAAAAAGTGAAGGGATGAGGGGTGGATCTCTGCCTAATGGGTGACAGACATTAGATAGAGAGATGCTAGAAATGATCTCCTCTCTGCCGGTGCCTGAGCTGCTGTGCAAGTTTGATCATAAATGACATTGTTAACTCTCTTGAACCCTTGGGGCTGTTCCTCTGTTAGTGTTGCTAGGTAACTAACCTTTTGTGTGTGTGTGTGTGTGTGTGCAGGGATCCAGGGGGTGGAATAGAGATGTCTGATTTTGCACGGGAGGAGACGCCACCGGTCGACTGCAGTTCACGGAACTCTTACGTAGGAATGGACTCTAACCATCAGGTGTGTTTGTTTGTTTTATTTATTTGAAGCACTTTATCACCTCATTTGATTGATTAATCTCTTTCCAGAGATGTTGTATAGTTCACAGAAATTCATTTCCACTGCAATTTGCCAGTGCCACCACAGCCAAAAATGTTTTTTGAAGTCACAACACTCATGTTAACAGATGAGGACAAGCTACAAATGTTATCAGAATTTCTAATGTATGAATAATACTTATTTGCTTTATAATTAGATAAAGACATGACTGAAATAATTGTTTTGTGATTTATGAAAAATACCTCTGTGATAGGTACCTTGAATTTTTTAATGTTATGTTCCAGAACATCTAAAATTACCAATGAGAATATTTATTATAAAATGTATTATGTTCATTGTAACCAGAGTTGGGTGTAATGAATTACTAAGTAATTAATTACTCTAATTTAATTTAAAGTAAAATATTATACTTAATTTTCCTGTAATTTAAATGCAGTAATTAAATTACAGAAAAAGTAAAAAAATAACAATTTAATTAAAAGAGCAATCTCACGTTAATCCTTGTGCCATTAAACTGATCAAGGCTGATATGGCATTTAGAAAGAACATACTTGTATTTGTGTGTGTGTGTATATATATATATATATATATATATATATATATATATATATATATATATTATATAGTTGAAACCAGATATTTACATACACTTCAGAAAAAAACAAAAACTTTTTATTCTTTACTGTCAAACATTAAATCAGATATATATATTTTTTTATCACTTTCATCAAAGTCAGAAGTATACATACACTCAAGAGGTGGGTAGAGTACCCAAAAACTGTACTCAAGTAAAACTAAAAGTACTTCTAGAAATATTTACTCAAGTAAAAGTAAAAGTAATAGTCTGAATAGTTACTTGAGTAAGAGTAAAAAAGTACCGGATAAAAAAACTACTCAAGTAGTTAGTTACTAGTTACTTTGGATCATATAGGTACTGAATATAGTCTATTTTTATTTAGATATATAGATTACATTTATGTAAGGTGTATGTGTATACACACACACACACACACACACACACTGCCGTTCAAAATATATATATATATATATATATATTTTAATGTAATTTATTTCAGTGATGCAAATCAGAATTTTCATCAGCCTTTACCCCAGTCTTCAGAGTCACATAATCCTTCAGAAATCATGTTGATTTATTATCAGTGCTGCTCTTTTCACCTTTCTATTCATCAAAGAATACTGAACAAAATGTCACAGGTTCCAAAGATTATTAAGCAGCAAAACGGTTTCCAACACTCGTAATAAATCGATATATTATAATGATTTCTGAAGGATCAAATGACTCTGAAAACTGGAGTAACAGCTGATGAAAATTCTGATTTGCATCACTGAAATAAATTATATTTTAAAGTAAATTAATTATGTATTATCCTATAACCTCTGACACTGAAACCTCTGAAAACGCCTCACATAACTGCTCTGAACATAACGAAACAAATGCATATTGACGGATCTTCTGTTCTGCAAAATGTAAACAAATGTAGCCTATATTTTTGCAAGCGTAAATATTGTAAAAATATGAATATTAATTGTGTCTAGAACAGGCCGCGCGCCGCTGCGCAGAGTTCCGCGGGTGTTCATTTCATACTCTGAGACAGCTTATTTAATGTATAAATTATACGTTGTATTTAATGTAAGGTACATGTACAACAAACTGGTAACTTAATGGCATAGTGGTATCGTGGCCTATACCTGTGGAACAGTAGACAGCACACGCGGTGTTCATCTAATAAAAGATCTTCATATAGCTCTAGCAAACAAGCCTTTGCAGATTTGCTTTCAGCTGACTGTAGATCCAAAGCCACGTCTTCAGCGCTCTTGATGTTCTTAAACTCTCTGTTATCTGAGTGAGAACCGCTTCAGAGACTCAGCGCGTGCGGCAGGGAACTAAACGAATCATTCAAACTGATTCGCGAACCGATTCACTGGTTTGCCAACTGGTTTGATAAAGCCTTTAAACAGAATCGACTCAAAAGAATGAATCATTCGCGAATGGGCATCATTCATTGCCCAGAGAAAAGTAGACGGCGCGTTTGGAATAAACCGAAGCATTTTTAACTTGTATTGCATTAAGATACAGTAACGAGAGGAGAGTCGCCCACAGTAACGAAGTAAAAGTACAGTTGTTTCTCTAAAAATATACTTGAGTAAGAGTAAAAGTACCCATTTTAAAATATACTCTAAAAGTATTAGTTACCCCAAAAATGTACTCAAGTAAATGTAACGAAGTAAATGTAACTCGTTACTACCCACCTCTGCATACACTTCCTTAGTATTTGGTAGAATTGCCCCGAAACAAAACATGTAAAAGCGCCTATTTTAAAAAATATTTTGGATTTTGAAAAGCTTGTTGATTTCTGCCATTAATCTACGTGATAATGGAAGTTTTTTTAAACATTCGTTTCTCATTTATTTGGTTTCACAGTATTTGCTGATTTTTATTTTATTTAAACTGTGTATTTTGTTCCCCATTATTTTGCATCAAGGTGTATGTCGTCCGTGCCTCCAAACATTCTTATTCGTTTTGCTAATAAATGTTCTACGTTTCATAATTATTTGTTGCTCATTCTTTACTGAGTTTTAGTTTTGTATACCTATTTAAACTTTGTGTAAGTTATTTGTTATTTTAAATTAGGCAAAGGTGTATTTTTATTTATTTTGTTAATAAAATGTTCTACATTGTATTTTGTTGATGCTTGAATTGAATTCAAGCAATTGATGCTGAATTGCTGCTAATTTTAAAAGTGAAAGTAAAATGTGCATGGTGCTTTTTCAAACTAGGCTATTTAAAAGTGAGGGAAAGAGGGAAAACTCGAACTAAAAGCAAACAACTGCTTAAACTGGAAGAGACTTTAACTTGAACAGGTGCAATAGCGATCTGTCACGTCACATTTAAAAGCGCCAAAACGTCATTGTTTGTATTTCGTGATAGAATGTACAGGGTTTAAAAGCTGAGAGTTTGTTTCTTATCAGAAGTAAGAAAGCACAGAACTCTTTGTGATTATTGGATGCGAGGCGTGGTACAAATGTTTGGTGTGGAGAAAATCTTTGGATCTTGCAATGCTGGCTTGAACTACAGGTGATTCATCTGGTCAAATAGAGCCTGCTTTAATGTAGCTTTTTTTTAACTGTTAATGCCTTATTGTCACGTTAATTTTGACAGCGCTAAATTCAGTATGAGTTGTAGTCTGACGCATTTTTCCGCCGCCTTTTGATTATATATAATCGGCCCTTATCATCGGCTGATTTTGAACAATCGGCCGATGGCCGATAGTGAAATAAATTGCTTTTATCGGTCGATACCGATTGTTGGCCGATACATCAGTGCATCTCTAAATATATTTATTTATTTATTGCATATACTGCACTGATTATGTGGTAAAATTTTTGAATATATTAGTGTTATTAGCAATTGGTGTGATTAGCTAAATGAAGCTGTCCTGGTTTAGAGTTTTTGTCTGTTTGAGGGCAACCCTTCAGTCAGAATCTCTGCCTTCCACTGCAGTTTAATCGGTGAAACCTCAGGGGTGTTATGTTCTGGCCTATTGTACTGCTTGTCCCAGACTGTCTGTCTGTGTGTTGGTCAGAAACTGTTTGTTGAATCCTGAAATCATAGAGTAGAATCTCAAGCTGAAAGTCATGTCAATTGGTTATGTCATGTGATTAAGTGACTGTGATGTGTTTTTGTGCAAGTCTGCTAAATTAGTAACAGTGATGGCAAGTTACAAACGTCATGATCTCATGTAAATGACTCATCAGAGCTGTTTCATTGATCTTATCCATCTCTCTTTCCCTACAGATAACATCCCATGGAGGCTCAGTCACCACCAAACGTGAGACATAAATTTAGTTTTTAAACTTCTGACTGTATTAATATCTGGTAACCCCCCCAAAAAAGGAATAGTTGAAAATTCTGTCATTATTTACTCACCCACATTTAAACAAAAGTCTTGTCTGTCAAGAATCCCCTGTCTCTTGATGTGTGTGTGTGTATATGTGTATATGTATATATATATATATATATATATATATATATATATATATATATATATATATATATATATATATATGCACACGCACACATATATAGCAACCCTGACAGCAGCAGGAACATTACAGGTTGTTCTTTAGTGTTCACTAGAAGTTGTATGACTTTTTTTTTGAGTTGTTAAAAACTCAGAGGACACGGTGTTGTGAACCAGGTTTACCGTAGCTATAAGTAGAAGTGTTTAGGATCAAAGAGAAGAGGTTTTCTGCAGACAGCAGCGATATGTCAGAAGACCTGCAGCACTGCGGGCACAGGCCAGGTCAGGGATGTGTTTGAATAAAGTTGTAAAGGTGAGCGAGAGAGAGAGAGAGAGAGAGAGAGAGAGGGTGGATGTTTTAGGTTAATGAATAAGTTATAAAACTTGACCTTCTCTGTCTCTCTCTCTCTCTCTCTCTGTCTGTTTGCAGGGGCAGGTGTTGGAAAGGCTCCTGATGACATCAGTTTGAGTTTGGCTCAGAGTTGCAGTCAAGACCAAGGTGTGAATCTTAATTAACATCAGCTATAGAATAATGCCATGCAAATTAGTCTCTTTTCACCCAAAAATGAAAATTCTGTCATTATTTACTCTCCCTCATGTCATTCCAAATCTGTTTGAAGTTGTTTTTTCTGTGTAACATTCAGACAGACACTGATGTATGTCAAATCTTTTCTTATAGGATAGATTTCAAAGATAATACCATTAGGAATCAGTTTTTCCATTCACTTTCTAATGGCAATGAAAATGTGCAATTTATGTTTTGTTTTTTTCTAAACTGGCTCACAAGGTGCTCTGGTGGTTTGGGAAAGCTTCTCAGAGTCATACATGCAATAAAATGTCTTCGTGTCCTCAGCAGAGCTGAGAATTGGCCGGTTAGGTATATCGTATTGTTACTGAATGCAGTTTTATTCAACTGTAAAGTATTTCATAAAAGCTGAAAACCTGTAATATAGAGCTGAAACTTCTCTAAGATGAAAATGGATGTCTCTCGAAACCTAAAGTTTGTGATAAAGTTTGTGATCAAGCCTTATGTGAATAATGAGATGACACAGAGAGGTAACGTCGGCACTGCATGCTGGGCTCAGCCTTATGGACAGTGGTTTTTGGATAGTGTGCAGAATGGATTCTTGGTAATGGCGTTGTAACTGATTTTGGCAGAGGACCGTATCGGTTCTTAACACTGCATTAGTGCTCAAGAAACTGTGTGTTTATCATGGATGTACATAACTACATTTTGACTTGACCCTGATTTATTTAAGTGTTTAAACATGTTTTTGGATTCAAAAACGGCTAAATGGAGCAAAATTGGGTCTCGGTTTATTTTTAAATGTTGGACTGTAATGCAGGATCATCATTGATCCAATGATTGAAAAGTGGCTATTTGGTTATTGATTAACTTTTTCATAAGGCCTGCGCTGCCTAACAATGCATGAACATTGCAGTGGAAAAACTTACCTCAGTGCCACTCAAAACACTACAACACTTTGGGTTGTGTATGTAATGAGTTTTATTTTTATTTTTTCAGTAAACCGCTGATATAATCATTATATATGCACACAGTTACATTTGGAAAGATCCAAGCTTTGCTTCTGAATGCCTAAACTAAAGATTGTTAACCCAGGAATTCTTCATTCACAATGAAATTGTAAACTGCAATATTTAACTTGTATATAACAACTGGAAAGTTTGCAATATGTAAACGATATAATTTACACGCTAAATCCAGCAGAAACTCCTGCACAATCTGCATATTTTTTAATGTTTGTTACAAATGTCAGTACCTGCACCTTACTACAATTTTCACTTGATATTTATGTGAAGTTGACAATTCTGTACTCTTCAACCCTTTCACCACTTTCTCTGATCTGCTGTCAATTCTGCAATCAATCACACAAGCGTGTTGCTTGACTCCCATAGGAATTAATTGAAAGCGCCCACTCCCCTCCTCTTGCTCTGAGTCAATGTAAACCGATTATAATTGACTTAAGTGAAAAAAAGAAAGCTACAATGAAGAGCAAGTCATTAGATTTTTATAACATAACACACTCCGATAAATCGCTTGCACTAATTATTATGCACATAGGGTCAATCTTGACTCCAATTTGATGTAATTTTCTTACGCTTTAAAAAAAAAAAAATTCTCTTTCCCTCTAGATATGATGTCGGACCCAAAGATGTTCTGCCTTGTCTCCAATGACTCTTTTGCCTCCATGCAGCCATCAACCTCATTGGCTCAGGACCTTTATGGCTCCACCCCTCACCCTTTTAGTCAGTCCCTGTCCTCTTGTGACACAGAAATTACTGCCCATCTTTCCACCCACTCACAGTCTTTCCGGAAAGAGTCATCTCGACCTCGCGGATTGCCTCGCACCTCAAGTTCTGCAGGATCTGCTTTTCCAGATCCTTCTCTGCCCGAGTTCAGCCTGTACCCTCCACCCCGTCGGGGAGGACTGGATCCTGTCTGCGAAATGGAGGCCTCCAGGTCCCAGAGGACGACAGAGAGCTCCGAGCAGCCAGACTCTGGAACTCCCAGCACTTCAGGAACAGAGTGTCACAGATATCATCCAAAGGAACGCCGCAGGATATCACGGTCTGTCTCCCGAGAGACAGAGGAAGGAAAGTGTGCTGGGGAAGGGGGATCTGGGTTGTACCAGTCGGAGGGTGTACAGGGGGGTCGGGAAAGAAAAGGTGGCCGGAGTGCCGAAAGTTTGCGGAGTTTAAGTACACGCAGTAGCGGCTCCACTGAGAGTTACTGCAGTGGGACGGACCGGGATACCAACAGTACTTTGAGTAGCCTGCACAGCGAGCAGACCAGCTCCACGCACGTAGAGAGCCTGCTGTCGTTGTCTGGGGACGAGAAGGTAAATGCGGGACATGCCGACCCGCGTAACTCTAGTGTGGCCTCGGGGGAGGCTAATAAAAACCCCCATGCCAACGAACTTGCTACCAAATTGCCCATTGGCAATGCTCCCAAACCCACAAACTCAGAGGGCCAACAGGGGGAGGGAACTGTGGAGGCGGCAACTAGGACTAGCGTAGATGTCTCTGTTGGTCTCTCCCACCAGCACCAGGAGGCAGAACTAGACAAAACGTGTCCCAAAACAGCCAATCTCGTTCACCGGGCTGCCTCCTCGTCTGCCGCCAGCCGTAGTGGCCGGCGACGAAATGGTAAACAGCGAGCAAGCAGTTTTGACGCCAGCAGACACCGGGAATACATTTGCGGACGTGGAATGGCAAAGCCTCGCTCTGCGGTGTTCATGAAAGGAGAGGAAGACTCGAGTGATCAGAGCGAACTTAGTTGTGCCTCCAGCCTACACTCCACCCACCAGCACAGCACAGACTCATCATCCAGCACACCCCACTCCTGCCCCTCTCCCGAGGATCGCCGTGGCCCGTCGCTACGGGCCAAAATGAACAGTGCGCAAACCCACGGTCAGAAGGAAAAGGAACGGGAGAAAGACAAGGAGAAGGGAAAACGCAAAGCTTCACGACGCACTCCGAGTACAGGCAGCGCCAAAACTCATGCCCGGGTCTTGAGCCTGGACAGCAGCACTACTGCTTGCCTTAATGACTCCCACCATTTGGGGGCACCAGCAAGTTCCAGACCCCTTACCACCTCCAAGTCGGACCTGGAGGCAAAAGAGGGGGAGGTGTTGGATGCGGCATCCCTGCTGGGAAGAGCCTCTCAGCTTGAGTCAGTGACCCGGTCGAGAAACAGTCTGCCCTGCCCTATTTCTCTTAGTCACACTCAAGACACAACCACAGGATCTCGAGGTGAGCACACAATAATGTGAGTTTGTACATGCACTTATTCGCTAAGGGCTGGGAGATTAATAAAAGCAATAAATAATTCTGTCATTATTTGCTCACCCCCATGTCATTCCAAATCTGTATAGTTGCTTCCATGAAACGCAAGGATAAGTTTATCAGGATGTTCACGCTGCTTTTTTCCATACATTTGAAAAGAATGGTGACCTGGGGCTGACAAAGTCCAAAAATGATAAAAAGCTTTATAAAATACCCAAGCCATAAGACATTCAAAGTCACAATGTAATAGAAGTAAAGTCAGATCATTTCATTCATGCTGTAAAATGGATTATCAAAAAAGAAAAAAAATTGTAGGATGGGTACTTGGTTCAATCCATTGGTTGTTGATTCGATGGTGGAAGATCTGATTGCAAGCTTGCAGTTGGGTTGTAATGAGGAGCGATGTTTAAGTGGACTGATTGATTGGAGAAGTCTGTCACCAGAGAGTCCAGGGATGTTTTAATGGAAGATTGAGTTATGACATTTTGATGAAAAATTACAAGGTAAAAAAATTTAACATTCATGGATAATTTCCATTTCATGTCACCATGTCATTATTCTCTTTCAAATCTCATTGATGTTTGCATATATTAAAATATTGCATGACAAGATGTGGCATGGCAGGTTTAACATCAGTAATACAGAAAGTCAATAGTACATTGCGACTTGTAACTGATGGTGATTGGTGAACCAAATCTGAATATGCTCACATTCAAAGACTTTCGTCTGTTGTTCACACAAAGATATTTGTCTTGAAAGCCATCGGTCACCTTTCACTTGCAATGTAAGGCAAAAAACATACAACATTCTGCCCAACATGAAAAGAAAGAATATTGTAGAGGTTTGGAATGAAATAAGGGTGCATAAATGATGACAGCATTTTCATTTCTGGGTGAATTATCCCTGTAAGTAGTGATCTCCTCCTGAGATCAGTCTGAAGTGCTAGACATCTGAGGTCTGCAGCAGGTCAGATGGATGTTTTTCAGCAGAATGTAGCCGATAAGATAAACAAGCTTTGCCCAGAAGCTAGTAGATGTACATGTAGTGTGTTTTGCCAGTGCAGCTGTGACCCCCAAACCCCTACAGAATTACTGAAGTCTTACTCTGACAGCCTGTTGAGTCTATATATGGAAGATCTGCAGGGTTTGTTCTGTCCTCTGGTCTGCAGTTATCATGCAGTCTTTGTGCAACATTTGCTTGTGTGAAAGTGAATTGCAGTGTGAATGTGGATTCAGTAATGATGAAGAAATTTTGGCCTCTTAATTTCAGATTTAAGCATGGCCTCTTTTTTCCATCTGTGTTTCTGTGTTTGATGTATGAGACGTGTGTGATATTTATATGTGCGTGTGATATCTTTTCTTCTGTGTTTGTGCTAAAATTGGGACATTGTCTAATGCTTTTTGTCATGTTTCTGTTATCTTCTCTTAAAGCTTATTACTCGGAGATTAACTAATCTGAATCTTGGGATAAAGCCCTTTTAGTCCAGCATGAGATTGTTTAGACTGTCTTATTGTAGTAATAAAGTTTTACTTTCAGTGATAAGTCATCAGGTAAGGTCAAAGTTCATCCGCAGTGGGAGTGCTGCAGTTAAAGTTCATGTTTAAAACTGCTTGCAAAGGAAATGTGATTAACCATCTGGATGTAGGAAGATGACAAGGCAGTTTTACTTTATATTATGCGTTTATCACTGGCAGTGTAGTTGGAAACACATTACCTTGAATTGTACTTTTTTCTTTTAATCACAATAAATTGTATGCAAGTTCCTAAGTACGTTTCTTTAAATTGTTGCCTTATTTGACTGCACCATGTTCAGCAAAACTTTGCTATATGTTTAATATTTAAAAATGTATGTAAATACAATTTATTACAAATAAATTTGAATATTGAAAAAATAAATACATATACTGTATACATATCTAAATATTACTTATATTTATTTTTTATATAAAAATGTTATATAATAGTTTATTAAATGTTTACATACATTTATTATAATATCATATATAATATTTTTAATACATTTTATATATACATATATGATTTTATATGTACATATACAAATGTATTTAAAATATTATACATAAGTGAATGTAAATATTTTAATATTGTAAATCGAATTTGTGAGCCTAAGATTTTTGTTTGTTTGTTTGTGTTTTTTTTAAACTCAGTTTTTTTTTTTTTTTTTTTCCAATACCATATGGCATTAAATGACATGGGTAAGTATCAGGCACTTTGCATTTGATGATTCTTGTGTCTACTCTGGTTTTGCATGCAGCATTGCATGTTGCTAGTACAATGAAATAAAAATTTTTGGTGGCTCCCCTACTGATGGACTCCCTCCTGCCTTTCTCTTCTCACGGCAGCCCCAGGGAACGACGACACAGTCACATTTCGCCGAGAGCGTAGTACGTTTCGTCGACAAGCGGTGCGTAGACGGCACAACGCAGGAAGTAACTCCACACCCCCCACCTCTCTCATCGGATCCCCGCTCAGGTACGACTTGGCTGGCTGCAGAACACCAGCTTTGACTCACCTGTGCAGATGTCCGCTTAATTATACTCTTCAGCACATTTCATATCGTTTCTCTTTTGATTCTACACCTATAACTGTCATTTCCACACTTCTCTGGTGCATTGCATGAAATCTAATCTTTAATTTGCTTGCTGCCCTCTGCTTACTACTGTATGGACCTTTAACCCATCCTCAGAGAAGCCCAAGCTGATCTTTTTCTGACCAATATGCTGGTACTGGAAGCCAACATTCTTACATGTTGCCTTTTCCATGCAGTCCAAGTCTTATTTTTGTTCTTGCATGTGTTGTTTATTTTTTCCCAGCATATATTTTTTGAGTCTTTTATATGTGCTTTCACTTATTTTATCCTGTTCTAATGAACCACTTCACATGGTGTCTAACTTCACCCTCACTGTACCACACTTACACATGCTGCTTCTGGAGTCTCTACTACTGTATCCCGGAGAGCTACGGTCACCGCATCCTCCTCTCACATACTAAATCTTTCCATAACCCCAGACACAGTCATCCTTGCCATCATAGACGGCTTCAGATGAAGGGAGAGTTTTGAGTGCTTGGTTTCATCATCAGGCCTGGGGCATGTCTGTCTCTCTTGAAGTATCATGATGCTTTCACTTAAGTTCTCTGAAATCACTCACAGGCTTTGTTCAGACAGGCAGCAAAAATCTAATTTATTTAGCATTCCTAATCAATTTTGTTTATTTGTGTTTTTGGCCAAAGAGCAGTAATAACCACATGGAGATTTATTTTTATAGAACTGATCCCAACAAAATCCACACACTACCGTTCAAAAGTTTAGGGGCAGTAAGATTTTTAAAGAAATTAATAATTTTATTCAACAAAGATGCATTAAGTTGATCAAAAACGACAGTAAAGACTTTAACATTTTTTCAAATGCTGTTCTTTTGAACTTTCTACTTATCAAAGACTCCTGAAAAATGTACGAGTTTCCACAAAAATATTAAGCAGCACAACTATTTTTAATGATAAACGTTTCGAGCACCAAACCAGCATACTAAAATGACTGTGGCATTTACTTTCTATTGAATGGTGTATGAGCATGAATGTGTAAACAGTGATGTCTCTAGTGCTTATGTTGCACCGATGACTTCAGCAGTTTTCCAACATCTCTTTCCAAAATGACAGTCAGCAGCTCTCCTATTTCACTTGTTTTGCTGATGCTTATGTCATTACTATGGCAACTTAAGTAGATATAAGGAACGTGCCAAACAAAATGTTCAAAACCGACTAGTCGGTTGGTTGCCTGAGTGACCAGTCAATTAATCAACAACAAATAAATATTTCTGATTTTAGCTTTTGCAAGATCAGATTTAAAAAACAAATTGGATTTTTTTGCATTGTGAACAAAGTCATCTATCTTCCCTCACTCTGTTTCTACCTGGTGATGTTCTGCACACACACACACACACACACACACACACACACACACACACACACACACACACACACACACACACACACACAGACCTCAAAATCGCTCTTGCTTTTTCTGGCAGTGAAATCAGAATACTCATCCTCTTCCCGTTCAGCAGCCCTCTCATTTTACACTTCCTCTCAGCTCTCATAACACTTCCAGAACCCCTATTCCTCTATCACAACCATCTGTCTGTTTCTCTCTCTGAAATGTGACCTTGCACTTCCTTCCAGCATCTTTTTCTGTTTTTGTCTGCTTTATCTTTATATACGCAAACACACTCACTTGATGGATGAGCACAAGTATTTAAACATCCAGGTTTTTTTTCACCTTCCAAAACATTTCACAGAACAAAACTCTCAAACTAATTGAGGCGTTAATTTTGGGAAGTCTTAATGTGACTCTTGCTACAAAGTGTTATTTGGTATATCTCTGTGTCCCACATCTGAAGTCTGTTACTCATTCCGAATCATGCATATTTCTGCTCCTCCAGTCTGCAGGAAGCTTTGAGTCAGGTATCTCAAGCTTCAGGGTCACAGGTCAGAGGTCAGCCATCCCGCACGCCGTCTCAGGTGACTGTATTGAGCACTAGCGCCTCCCTGCTGGTCAGGAATGGAAGTGCGCAACTGGAGGGCTGTCCGGATAAGGCGTCCACTGTGGGCGTGGCCAGCCTGCAGGATGACTTTGGTATGCACTGTAAAATTGCCTGCTGTCTGTCACATCACCTTGTTATCGTCACACCTGCCTGTTATATTTGCATCCTGTGTGTCTCACATGTGCATGCTGTCTATCACACTATTTCTCACGCCTGCATGCTGTTTCTTATCACATTCCTTTTGCATGTCATATTCAGTCAGTGCGTGAATATTCAGTCAGTGTGCATCTGTAGGTTTTCATCACACTGACAAGTTGTATAGGATGTGGGATTTAATCGTTATTTATCGGTTTACTGATTTTCTGCATGTATTTGTGTGTTTGGGATCACACTGATAACATCATGATTACACTGGTAACATCATGATCTTATATCAGATTTTACCTGCATGTAAATGTGACATGGTCTTTCTTTGGTCAGTCAAACTCTTCCCTGGTGGTCTAGAGGTATTGATGTACTCCCACTGTTTTCTTCCAGTCGGGGAACATGCTTGCTTATTTCCTCCCGTGATCAATAGTGCATCTATATGTCTATAAATATCTCTTGTTTTTGAATAGACAAAGACAACAAAATCACAGTATAGTGGGTTTTATGAGCTTACGAGGCAAAAATGTAAAAGCAAAAAAAAAAAATGCATCTGTAGACAAAGGATACTTTAGGTCTTGTTTACAACTGGTGTTAACTTTGGTCTCCTTTGAAGATTCATTCCATAAACTCACGCACTTGGATTAATGGTCTTAAATTTCAACAAGTGTTTCTTAATTTGGTTTTATTTGGTCAGATTACTAAATGTTTTGGACACAATTTACACCTGTATTTAGTGTTTTCCACTTGTGATCAGATCACCTAATGGAAACCATAACATTTAATTTTGTTGCAGGCTGTAAAGAGTTAATTTTTTAACTCTTGTGTTGGGGTCAGTGTCCTGTCTCTGGCAAAAGGCTTAAGTGCCACACTAATATGACCCTTTGTGATGTCTGCTATGTGACCCCTGACCCCCTGTGTGTTTGTGTGACTCAGGGAAGCTGACCCCACCTCTCTATGAGGTCGGAGGATGTGACATGTCCCTGGTGAACTTTGAACCTGCAACCAGGCGAGCCTCCAACAACCTCTGGTGAGTTACAGCCAGTGTTGTTATTATGATACTAAAATTATTAGTATTAATATTTATAACATTTTAAATTTCACATTTTCATTTTAGTTATAGGTTGTAGTAATTTTGTGTTTTGTCATTTTTATTAGTGTTTTAAATATGTCTATGTAGTTTGTATTAATTAATTTTTCAGTTTTAGTCATTTTAGTATATCAAGTTGAACTAAATGAAAATGATACCTGTTGCTTTGGTGACTAGCTAAAGTAAAAAAAGAAAACGGTAGAAAATTTTTTCATTTTATTTTATTTCAGTAAACATTTATTTTATTTCAAGTAAAATGTTTTCTGAATGGTTTTAGATTTAGTTTTAGTTTACTATCATACAGCAGTGTACAGTAGAACCAGAACCCAGAATCCTTTGTTGAATATATCAGCGTAACAAAGTCTTTCTCTCTGCAGGGAAACAGACTCCCACCTCTCCAGTTCTACCTCAGTTCGTTTTTACCCTCACGACCTGGTGAGTGCTACTGAACACACACACACGCACACACACTGAATGTTTTCTTTATACAAACACTCAGAGATATAATTCAGCCACAGACTATGAGAAAATACACTGACATACAGTATGACATTATGAATTGTGCACAATAGTGCTTGTGTGGGAAGCAGCACAGTTGAGGCAATGAGCTCAGTGCATGTGTGTGTGTGTAAACTCACCCTGGCTTAGTTCTCCTTTCCTCAGATGCGTCTGAATCGTTTGCTGTCCATGGACCCAGAGCTGTTGGAACAGCACGATGTGGACGGGAGTCCTGATCTGCAGGAGGCGCCGCACCGCTCGCAGGACTCCACGCATAATCACACACACTCACACACGCACCCACACAAAACCAAGCAGTACTACCGCCTCTGGCTGCTGCCGTACCTGTGGGTCGGGCTGCACTTTGACAGACTCACACTACTTGCCCTCTTCGACAGGTACACACAAACGCACACATTATTGTTTATTACTGATGTGTCTCCGCTCATATACTTGCATGTGTTTATGTGTGTTTGTCAGGAACCGGGAGGTTGTGGAGAATGTGCTCTCAGTGGCTCTGGCGGTTCTTGTGGCCTTCCTAGGTTCTGTGCTACTAGTTAATGGGTTCTTCACTGACATTTGGGTCTTTCAGTTCTGTCTCGTTATTGCCAGTTGCCAGTACTCATTGCTGAAGGTGAGAATCACACATTTTTCAAATACTCACCGATTTAACTAATCATTTTTAATTAAAATTTGTCTTTTTGTACTTCAGAGTGTCCAACCTGACTCTTCATCACCCCGACATGTGAGTAAAACACATTCAAATACAATAACACACTTAATTACAGTGAGCTAAAAGTATGTAAATTAGTGCTGGAAAAATGAATGTGTTAATTTCGGTGATTAAAGGGATGGTTCACCCAAAAATGAAAGTTCTGTCATCATTTAATCACCCTCAAGTTGTTCCAAACCAATATGAATTACTTTCTTCTGCTGAACAATAAAAGATAATGTTTTGCATAATGTTGGTAACAAAGCATAACCGTTTTCAACATGAAAATGATAAGAATGTTTCTTGAGCAAAAAAATCGTCATATTAGAATGATTTCTTAAGGATCATGTGACTTTGAAGACTGGAGTAATAGCTGCTGAAAATTAGGCTTTGCCGTCACATGAAATTAAGTTACCTTTAAAAGTATATATTAAAATAGAAACAAATTATATTTTAAATTGTAGTAATATTTCACAGTATTACAGTTTTTACTGTTTATTGTTGATCAAATAAATGCAGCCTTGATGAGTAAAATAGACTTCTTTCAAAAACATTTCAGTCATATTTTCCACAGCCCTTTGGTGTATATTCATGATTATGTTATTTAATTAATAGCACCTAACATGATCAATTGCAGTTAATTACAGAAAATGCATTACTTTTTGTTGAATATAAAAAAACATTTTAAGTTAAATGACAGATTGGGGGTCTTTGTTCAGAGATGCAATATTTTTCTCTCCCTTCTGTGCATGTTTGTTTAGGGTCATAATCGAATCATCGCTTACAGCAGACCTGTGTATTTCTGTCTGTGTTGTGGGCTGATTTGGCTGTTGCATTATGGGAGTGTAAACAGCAGCTCCACTGCAGTGTCTCTGTATGGAGTCGCTCTCACCAGCTCCGTCCTGCTGTCTCAGGCACGGGATCTCCTCATTGGTGAGCGCTGATACATATGAGGACATAAATTCCCAGCCGATGAATATGTAGCAGTTATTGTTTTGCTCTTTATTGAAATCAGCATGCTGTACGATTTTTCTCAGCATTCCTATAAAAGTGGAAAGACATTCCAGAGCTGATTACAGAGAAAATCCTGCTGATGTGACGAGGCTTAAGTACTCCAGCTTTATATTATCTCTCTTTCTTTCTCTCTCTCTCCAGTTTTTACCCTGTGCTTTCCCATCATCTTCTTCGTTGGGCTGCTTCCTCAGATTAACACTTTCGTCATGTACCTGCTTGAGCAACTTGACATTCATGTCTTCGGAGGAAATGGTAAAACATACACACTTTTACATTAGGACTGGGAAAAATAAGCATATGCATTTGTGATTGTTTCAGAAATTATTCCTTTTGAATTTTAACACATTATTATTACTATTAATGACTTTTGATAATGTATTATTCGATGTTGAAATCAACATTAACTAAGATTAAAAAATGCTTTTTAAGTCATTTTTATTGTTATTTTGACTTGTATAACCTTTGACAAATATAACCTTATTGTAAAATGTTACCAATGTTTCTACTATTTCTTCATCCAAAAAATGAAAATTCTGTCATTAGTTACTCAACCTCATGTTGTTCTAAACCTGTAAGACCTTCGTTCATCTTCCGAACGCAAATTAAGATATTTTGGATGAAATCCGAGAGCTCTCTGACCCTGCATAGACAGCATGGGAACTAACACGGTCAAGGCACAGAAACATAGTAAGGACATCGTTAAAATAATCCATGTGACATCAGTGGTACAACTGTAATTTTATGAAGCTACAAGAATAGTTTTTGTGCACAAAGAAAACTAAAATATGGACTTTATTCATCGATTTCTTGTCTTCATGTGTCGTGGTACTCTTGTGAATGGCAGTGGACTGACCAGGAAAATAAGAAATCGTTGAATAAAGTTGTTATTTTTGTTTCCTTTGTGCACAAAAAGTATTCTCATAGCTTCATAAAGTTACAGTTGAACCACTGATGTCACAGAGAGCTCACGGATTTCATCAAAAATATCTTAATTTGTGTCCTGAAGATGAACGAAGGTCTTACGGGTTTACTGTTTCTTTAATAAACTACAAAACTGTGTTGTGCTTGTGGAGATTGGTGTTTCAGAGATTCATTGTTATGTCTCTCTTCACTCCCAGCTTGCACCAGTCTGCTCTCAGCTCTCTATAGTGTTGTGCGCAGCATCATCACCATAGCGATGCTCTATGGATTCTGCTATGGCGCCCTAAAGGTGATGAATCTCTCTACATTTCTTTTGCATTCTTTCTGGATTTCAGTTGTATTTGTATGGATGCTGGATTGTTCTGTGTTGAGCACATTAAATATTCCTCTGAATATTATGTTTGTTTTCAGGACTCGTGGGATCCTCAACACATTCCTGTGCTTTTCTCAGTGTTTTGTGGGCTGCTGGTTGCGGTTTCATACCATCTCAGCCGCCAAAGCAGTGACCCCTCTGTTCTCATGTAAGTCTTTCTGCGAGTGTGTGGGTTTGTGTTTTTGATAAATAATTCTTCTCTAAATTTTGTTGTGGTTAGTTTGAATTTTGTGAATTTTAATACTGTCCCGTGTGTGTGTAGTTCATTAGTGCAATCAAAGGTCTTCCCTAGTGTGAAAGAGAAAAATCCAGAGGATCCCCTTTCTGAAGTTCAGGATCCTTTACCTGAGAAACTCCGCAGCTCTGTGGTGAGCAATATAAATCTCACAAACATAGATACAAACATGTAAATAGACACAAATGGTCTCTTCTGTCTTGAATGATGCATCTGTGTCTGTTTCTTTCTCTCTGGCTACAGAATGAGAGACTACAGTCAGATGTGATTGTGTGTGTCGTCATTGCTGTCCTGTATTTCGCCATTCATGTCAGCACCGTATTCATTGCCTTACAGGTAAAACACTATGTTTAGAGATGCAGCATTATTAAAATTCTGGCCAATACCAATATGCTGATAATTATTTGCATGTTGTGACCGATAACCGATACATGGCCATATTAATAACAGTAAAAAGTGAATTTAGACATATGCACAATAAAATCTTACAAAATCAAAATGACAAAACCTAATATTGGTGCTTTTTGCATTGTTCAATAAGGTTAAATCCTGAAAAAAATTGATCATGGTTTTTATGAAAAAATATTAAACAGCACAACTGTTTTTAACATTAATAATAAGAAGACATATTTATTGAGCAGCAAATAAGTATATTAGAATGATTTCTGAAGGATCATGTGACATTAAAGACTGCAGTAGAGGCTGCTGAAAATTTAGATTTGCCATCACAGGAATAAATGACATTTTTAAATATATCAAAATACAAAACACTTATTTTAAGTTGTATAATAATCAGAATCAAACCACAGTTAAATCTCCAAAGGATAATAAATAGGCAGTTGTTGACTGTTCTTGTCATTCTTTCTTCTTTTTTAGCCTTTTTTGAGCTATGTTCTGTACGGTCTGGTCGGGGCAGTAGGGCTGTTGACTCACTACCTGTTGCCCCAGATGAGGAAGCAGTTGCCCTGGTACTGTTTCTCACACCCGCTGCTCAAAACTAGGGAGTACTATCAGTTTGAGATCCGGGGTAAGTCACAAATTTAATTTCTGTAAAGATAACACTGTTATTCTGCTGGGACTCAGTTAGCATTAACAGTACTGAAGTGTGAGCGTATTTTCTGTGTGCAGGTGCCGCCCATGTCATGTGGTTTGAGCGTACACATGTGTGGCTGATATTTGTGGAGAAAAACATCCTCTATCCACTCGTTGTGCTTAATGAGCTGAGTGGCAGCGCGCAGGAGCTCGCCAGCCCCAGGAAACTCAACACAGAGTCAGTATTACCTCTTCTATGTGACCTGATGTCTTATGTTTTTCATTCATTGTTAACAGTTGTTTTTTATTGACGAACTGATTGACTGTCTGTACCTCATTATTGTGTATCAGCTCAACATTGTTCTGCGCTATCATTTACAAGCAGTCAATGAATTCTTTCTCTCTCTCTCTCAGGGTCGGGGCTCTAGTGATAACTATCGCTGGGCTGAAGCTGCTGCGTTCTTCCTTCAGTAGTCCAACATATCAATATGTCACTGTCCTCTTCACGGTCCTGTTCTTCACATTTGATTACCGGCAGTTTTCTGAGACATTGCTGCTGGATCTTTTTGTTATGTCCATCATTTTCAGCAAGGTCAGCCCTCATTCCTATAGCATCAATTCTTGTCTTGACCTTTTACTCTTTTATGGTTTTGATATAGGCTATACCTTCTGATGAAGTACAGAGTTGCAGAGTTGTGATATTGTACTAAATTTGAGCATTTCCAAGTCAGTCCAGACTCCAGACACAATTTAAGGACACTTGTAACATTCTGTTAGTTATGTATCCTAGCATTTTAGAGTAATTTGTAGATTGATAACTAAGGAACAGATATATGACATATTAATTGGTCAGTTACAGCTGTGTTTATTATCCCAGGCAACCACATTTATAATTTCATGTCTCATATCACTTTACATTAACTTTGTTCTTTGTAACTAAAATCACAATTTTTTTATTTTATTTTAATCTTAATTTTGTAAAACGCTGTATTAAGCAGCATAATGTGAAATCAGTCATTACCACAAAATTAACCCCTTCACATGATAGACCCCCCTACTTCTCTCTATTCTCTGTAGCTCAAATCAATATTTTATTTTATTTCATTGTTTTATGTAAAAAGCCATATTAAGCAGTGTAATCTAAAATAGTAAACAAACCCCTTAAGATTATACTACCCCTCTCTGCTTCTCTTACATTATAAATTGTTGGTTTTTTTAGATACTGTGCAAAATGTCTATAATATAACTCTGTGATATGTTGTCTTTTGTAGTTATGGGAGCTCTTTTATAAGTTGAAGTTTGTTTATACCTACATCGCACCGTGGCAGATTACCTGGGGCTCTGCCTTCCATGCCTTTGCCCAGCCATTTGCAGTGCCACGTATCCTAAACACACAACGTTTTTTCACTGGCTTTGTCAAATTCAGGTGTCTTTGTGATTCTCTCTTTTCTTCCTTGACTCCGCCTCCTCCAGACTCTGCCATGTTGTTTGTACAGGCCATCGTGTCTGCTGTGTTCTCCACTCCATTAAACCCTTTTCTTGGCAGTGCCATTTTCATCAGCTCCTACGTACGACCTGTGCGCTTCTGGGAGAGAGAATACAAGTAAGACGCTCTTGAAAATCAGTATCCAATTTCCTTTAGCCTTTTTAGCCCAGCCCACAAAACATTTATGAGATTGTTAATTTAATTTTTGTGTTTCAGTACTAAGCGGGTTGATCACTCCAACACTAGACTTGCTTCGCAGCTTGACAGAAACCCAGGTACGACTAGATATATTATCTGTTGTAAATGTAAAATAATTTGTAATTTGCCCATGGTGGACTAGTTTTGTTTTACAGATATCTCATCTCTCATGTTGTCAGGTTCAGATGATAATAACCTGAACTCCATATTCTATGAGCATTTGACACGGTCCCTGCAGCATTCTCTGTGTGGAGACCTGCAGCTGGGCCGCTGGGGAAACTACAGCACTGGAGACTGCTTCATCCTGGCATCTGATTACCTCAATGCTCTCGTTCACCTGGTTGAGATCGGCAACGGCCTCATCACTTTCCAGCTCAGAGGACTTGAGTTTAGAGGTGAGGAGAGGAAGAGGAAAAGAAATAAACAATAAATCAAATAGTTACACTATACCGTTCAAAAGTCTGGTGTCAGTAAGATTTTTATGAAAGAAATTAATACTTCTATTCATCATAGATGCATTAAATTGATCAAAAATGAAAGTAAAGAGATTTATGTTGCAAAAGCTTAATGTTAATATTTCAAACTAATTCTGTTCCTTTCTATTCATTAAAGAATCCTGAAAAAAGGTATCACAATTTCCACAAAAAAATAAATAAAATTAAGCAGTACAACTTTTTTCAACATTGATAATAACAAAAATGTTTCTTGAGCATGAAATTAGCATATTAGAATTATTTGTGAAGGATCATGTGACACTGCAAACTGAAGTAATGGCTGCTGAAAATCCAGCTTTGCCATCACAGGTAGAAATCACTTTAAAATGTAAATCACAATCATTTTAAAATGTAAAAATATTATACAGAATTACTGTTTTTACTGTATATTGGTCAAAAAATGGTGAACATAAGAGACTTCTTTCAAAAACATGAAATCGTATTACAGACCCCAAACTTTTGAACAGTGTAAATTCTGACCATTATAGTTCTTGAAAATGTAACATATTATGTAAAAACTGGATTTTGCTTGCTTTTTAAATATAATGGCTCACTGTACTCTAAATTTAGAAAATAAAGCTTTCTCCCCAGTCCACCGAAACCGTTTGTAGAAATTAAGCCTCAAAAACAGGTCATTCAGAAATCAATAAGTTAGTAACATTAGTAAGATTTATAATGCCTGTTTAGTATACAGCAACTAGGTGGGGGTGTGGTTGCTTAGATTGAGGTGGTAGCTAATCAATAATAGAGATCTTTTACATATATTCAGTGCAGTGTAGCTGAGACAGCCCTTTGTATTTTCAGGGATCCTATAACATTTTAAATCAGTTATTAATATTGAAAGGATTAAAAGAGTCTAGTTAAAATATTCTGTTTCATTTCTTTTCTTCTTTCTATCTCAGGGACGTACTGCCAGCAGAGGGAGGTGGAGGCGATAACAGAGGGAGTTGAAGAAGATGAAAGCTGTTGTTGCTGTGAGCCTGGTCATCTCCCCCATCTGCTGTCCTTTAATGCTGCGTTCGGGCAGCGCTGGTTGGCCTGGGAGGTTCTGGTCACTAAATACGCCCTGGAGGGCTACAGCATCACCGATAACAGTGCCGCGTCTATGCTGCAGGTGTTTGATCTGCGGCGAATCCTCACCACCTACTACGTTAAGGTCAGCAGACAAATCTTCCAATCTTGTACCAGACTGCTCTTTTGATAATTGGCTAGGAGAGATTTAAAAAAAATTATAATGTCCTGAAATTTTTAAAAATCATATATTTATTATTTCTGTGTTTATATGTTTGTAGGGCATCATTTACTATGTCATTGCATCTCCTAAACTGGAGGAGTGGCTGGCGAATGAAGCCCTTCTGGAAGGCTTGAAGAGCTGCGCAGAGCGAAACTATGTTGACCTAGATCCGACTTTTAACCCCAATATTGATGAAGACTATGACCATAGACTGGCTGGAATCTCCAGAGACAGTTTCTGCTCAGTCTACCTCAGCTGGATCCAGTACTGCAACTCGCAGAGAGAGAAGGTAAACTCATGCTCAGCCACACAACATGTCTGATGAATATGTTAAAACTGATGAACGCAAAATTAATCTAACATACCATTTAAAAATTTGGGGTCAGTTTGTTTTTTAAAAAATGTTTTTTAACCAATAAAGTTTTTATACTCAAAAAGACTTCATTTATGTGATAAAGTACTATACAATATTATTGCAATTTAAAGTATCTGTTTTCTATTTCAATATAATTTAAAATGTAATTTATTGCTGTGATGCAAAGCTGAATTTTCAACAGTCATTACTCCAGTCTTCAGTGTTACATTATCCTTCAGAAATCATTCGAATGTTGATTTGGAACTCAAGAAACATTTCATTTGTGCTGCTTAATATTTTTTGTGGAAACCATGGTAAGTTTTTAAGGATTTTTAGGATTTTTTATCATTAGAAAGTTCGAAAGCACTGCATTTAATTGTCTTTTTTATAAGTAGTAGTAGTAGTTTTGAAAAGAAAAAAGTCTCCTGTCATTTAATGCATTCTTGCCATATAAAAGTATTAATTTCTTTTAGAAGCTGTAGTGTTTGTAAAAAAAACTTTTTACCTTCCTGCCATCTCTTGTCTGTTTCGTTCAGCCACTGGACAGTGAGAAAGACTCTGCATTGGTTTTGCTGTGTTACGGTCTGTGTGTTTTGGGAAGAAGAGCTCTGGGAACTGCATCTCACCATATGTCCAGGTGGGGGAGCAAAATCCTTGACTCTGCTGGAGTTTTTCCATGAAGCTTATGAAGACATTTTTTGCGGTTTGTTTGTTCTGATGGTGTGTGTTTCTGTTACAGTAATCTGGAGTCTTTCCTGTATGGGCTTCATGCCTTATTTAAGGGAGATTTCCGGATCTCATCTGTAAGAGACGAATGGATCTTTACTGACATGGAACTGTTGAGGAAGGTGGTTGTCCCTGGAATTCGCATGTCGCTTAAACTGCACCAGGTGAGACACATTTGTGTGTGAGACTTAACGTCATCTGTTCTCTGTGACTTTTATTATTTTATGCGTTTTGGGTATATTTTAACCAGATTTAAATACTCTCTGCAGGATCACTTCACCTCCCCTGATGAGTATGAGGAATCATCTGTGTTGTTTGAGGCAATCTCTTCGCACGAGCAGACACTGGTGATCGCTCACGAGGGCGACCCGGCCTGGCGCAGCGCTGTCCTGTCCAACTCTCCCTCTCTGCTCGCCCTCAGACACGTGTTGGACGAAGGGACCAATGAATACAAGATCATCATGCTTAACAGACGCTACCTCAGCTTCAGGGTCATAAAGGTGAGCGAGGACAAAAAGACAGGATCAAATGGAAGAAAGCAGACTGACAGGGAACATACAACTTATTTTATTAGCATATAAATGATTTTCCATGTGTGCATGTTCTTAGGTGAATAAGGAGTGTGTGCGTGGCCTGTGGGCGGGACAGCAGCAGGAACTGGTGTTTTTGCGGAACAGAAACCCGGAGCGTGGAAGCATCCAGAATGCCAAGCAAGCACTACGCAATATGATCAACTCTTCATGCGACCAGCCAATCGGATATCCCATCTATGTCTCGCCCCTGACAACATCTTACTGTAATACACACCCCCAGTTGGGACACATACTGGGAGGACCAATCAGCATCTCCAACATACGAAACTTTATCGTCAACACATGGCACAGGTTTGTGTGTTTGTGTGTGGTTGAATGAATGAGAAAGGACATGTTATGATTGTCATACTAACAGCGCTTATCTCTCTCACTGCAGACTGCGTAAGGGTTGTGGCGCTGGCTGTAACAGTGGCGGGAATGTTGAAGATTGTGATGCGGGTGGCTTGTCGTGTGGCAGTGGGAATTCTGGGACAGCAGCAAGTGATTCCCAGCACAGCTCAGGACCCACAGTGCTGCACGCTTACACACCTCATTCTCTGGGTAAACACACCGTCAGTGCTTAGACATCACATACTGCTTGAACACACACACACGTTTACTGTGTAATTTGCATATAAATATGGTTTATTTTGATTAATAGATAGATAGATACGTGGATGATGGATGGACTGATGGATAGACTGAAGAATGGATAAAAAGATACATGGATGGATAGATGAACAAATGGATAGATAAACAGATATAGATAGATAGATAGATAGATAGATAGATAGATAGATAGATAGATAGATAGATAGATAGATAGATAGATAGAAAGTAATCTAGTCTCTCTCTGTCTCTTCAGGTACGAGTCAGAGTTCTCAGTCAGTGCAGTCTGGTTTGGTTCGTCAGTCTCCTGCTCGTGCTTCTGTCATCAGTCAGTCGTCCTCGTATCGTCACAGCAGCAGCCGCCAGTCTTCACTCCGCACGTCTGTGACGGGTCTGGAGCCCTGCAGACGTTCCTCCAGCAGCCAGCTCTCTCTCCGCACGCTGCCCACCTCCCTCCAGCTCCGGCTGGGCACCAACGCCTCAGCCGCCATCCCCGAACCGCCCGGCCCCTCCAGCTCCCTCTCAGCCCACTCCATCCCGCCCTGCAAACGACATGCCCACACGCTCGCCAGCCTGCTGGGAAACGAAGCCTTAGTGCTGGGGACGGACAACCATCCTCACCCCCACCATCATCTTCACTACATCCACCATCATCATCACAATCCCTCGCTGTCTTGTCTGAGAAGGGACGACATTTCCTACAGAGTGCAGGTGAGTGTTTGACTTTCTTGTATTTGGATCTTAATTGTGTGAAATTTGTTGTAATAGTGACGCATATGCATCTTTTGTGTGTAGATTGTGGATGTAAGTCAGGTGTTGGATGTAATGAATCATCCCAAGAGGAAGGAGCTGGTGTGGCCAGATGAGAGCATGAGACTGAGATCTGGACGCAACTTTTGGAGGGACTGGAGTCCCCTAGAAGGCATGGAGGGTCACGTGAGTACATCACACACAAGCGTTGTTATTGTTAACGGAAAATCATTTTTGTTATTGAAATGAAGTAAAATGATTGTAATTTAAATAAAATATCAATATCAAATGAAAACCTAAAAATAGATAAAATTAGAAATGTTGTCTTGGCATCTAACTAAAATAAGTTAAATATAAGGTTATAAATTACTAAAACAGAATTAAAAATAAATTAAAGCTAAATGCAAATGTTTTTTTTTTAAATGTTTTTTATATTACATTTGTGTAATATATGTACATGTATTACAATTCCATATATGAAATATATTGCCATAGGAACTTCAAAAGAAATTGGAGCAATTTCATATACATAAATAAATATGTGTATGTATATATGTATGTATGTATGTGTGTGTATATATATATATATATATATAAACCATATATCAGTAATATATTTTATATTATATGCTTTATTAAAACAATATACATACAAAAATCTGTAGTTTATATATTTTTGTGTTTATGTATGTATGTGTGTATGTGTGTGTGTATATATATAAGTTAAATATATTGTTTTAACAAAGTTGCATATATAAATAAAACACATATTGACATATGGTTGCTATGTAATACCGTAATATTATGTATCATATTATATTTGTGTATGGGTTACACATATTTGGCTGTAGCATCCCCCGGAATGATTTAGGATATCATTAATTTTAGTTGGAGATCCATGGGACAGGTGATTTTCAAAATGCATGATAATTGAATAATCTGATACTATTTTGATTATTGTTTGTTGGTTGAGTCAGATGAAACCTATCAAAGAACATGTCCACAGTCCATGTCATATTTCATACCGAAATCAAAAGAAAAATAAGAAAATATATATTTTTTTAAGAATTCAAGCATATTTCAGGACTTTTTTAGATATTTTTAAATGAGAGTTAAGCATTTTTCACCCAAATTCACTCTACTGCGTTAAGCAAACTGAGACATGTTATAGCACTTGCATATCATTGCTCTTTTGGTGATTTTGATTGCTTCTATTGTCCTCATTTGTAAGTCGCTTTGGATAAAAGCATCTGCTAAATGTAAATGTACTATCCTAATTTCCTACTGCTCACTCTCTCTCCATAGGTGGTTCATCGTTGGGTGCCTTGCAGTCGTGATCCGGTTAGTCGGTCTCACACTGATAAGACCATCCTGCTGGTCCAGGTGGATGATAAATTGGTTCCCATTATAGAGACGGGAGTGATTGAACTGGGGGCAGAAGTGTGAGGATGCACTCGTCTAATGTCAGGCCAGAGGAAGAATGAGGCCACACTCACTTCCAGCTGCTGATCAGGGCGCAGGAAGCCAGGGAATCGTGCAAATGGAGAACATACACACTCGCAAGAGCTGCAAGAAGCACATTTGCTCAAATCTGGACAGAAAGCTGCCTTGCGCTGTGTTCCTCAGATATGCTGCATGAGAGATCAGCTCCTGTAAACTCTTCTCTCTTTCTCTCTCCTTTACGAGCAGCTGCGGTTTCGTTCTGTTTTTTAGGTTCTATGCATCTCATCAGCTGTCTGAAAACACATGTAAACTCACAGGGAACACTACAACCGAGCTTGATGCACACGCAGAGAAGAGTTTTTATTACAGCTATAATTAAGTTTTATTTTGTATTTCTGCCAAATTAAGTCAGGTGCACAGTGCTGCCCTGGACATGCAGTGAATCATGTGACAGACTGTGTTTTACTAGTTGTCGATACAGATGATCACGGTGAGGATGATGATGATGATAAAAAGGAAGCAGGTGCTTCTGATACAGAGCATCCTTACTCTTCATCCTCGTTTAATTTGTTGAGGATCCATTTGATAGCAGAGAGGTGTTATGAGAAACTTTAACTTGCACTATGATTTGTTTCGTTTTGGATTTGCAGCTGTGCACTACTTTCTAAGATCACACATTATTTATTCCTTCACGGTTTGAATCGCCATGGTTACCGATGCCTTTGGAATGCAAAATGCGAAATCATCGACACATTCGTTTCTGCCGTTTTTCTTTAGCTTGAGGACAGAATTGGTTTTTAACCACATGTAGTTATGTATGAATATATAAATGTCTCTGTAAAAAGATTTGGCTTTGAATATTTATTATTGTATTTACATTTTGTTATATTGTTTTTCATTTACAGGACAAATAAATACAATGCATAAATATTATTTAGTCCTGATCCCGAGTGACTGATGGTGTTCTTTTATGAGAAGGATGAATCGAAGTGCATTTAGGGCATGAACTCATATTCATGTGATTTGGGGACGAAGGTTGATGCCCTATCAAATAGCCATGAGACGTCATGAGACGACACAAACCACTGACTGGTTAACGAGGAAATGGCTCCATTTGCCAAACACTAATGTTTTTTATACTGATTAAGTGCAGTTATTCATTGCATTGGCTGTGATCACTGGCATAATCTGTATATCGGTACAATGTCTTTAAGATAAAGAAAAGCAATCAATAAATAAATCCAATATCTTAAAATAAAGAGCTTTTGAGGAAATGTTACATTTCACAGTGTGCTAAACCTGTTTAACTGGTGTCCTGTTACACTTAGGTACTCTCATATTGACAGAAGGAAATATAATATAACACAATCTATAGACAAGTCCTGATTGTGGAGTAGCATTTTCTTCTTCATATTTACATTTTCTTTATCGATATTGGTAACATACATTATATAGGACTAAGAAGCATTATTAAAAATACTTTACAAAAAACAGCAACATTAGTTAATAGATATTCAAATAGTTATGAATGTCATGAAGCTTTGATAAATGTTTATTTGACAAAGTGTGTTTTTTGGGTGACAAACTTTGTGATTGTTATGGAGGAATGACTTGATTTGAGACATGTATGAAGTGATTTGGTAGTGTTTGTTTATTTTGGAAGTGTAGTTTACTGCTGTACCAAGCTGAAATATGGCAAGGAGAACCGAGTGCAAAATAAAAAAGTGAAAGTATTAAGAAATTACGTAATTAAAAGTAATTCATGTTTAAATTATTAGTCAGGTTTTGTAAGTAATCCAGCCATTTAGATTTTCTCGAGCAAAACATGTTACATTATATAATTCTATATTTATATATTCTATATCTAAATATAATATTTCTTATGTAGACTATCATAGGATCTCTGATAATAGGAATCAGAGATCATTTATGAAAATCTATTAAAATATTGAGGGGACTTTTTGAGGAAGAAGCTTGCGTGTGGATGTCAGCAGTCATGTACACCTGCAGAAGAATTCACAGTGAAGTCTAATATTAGAGGGACTTTAATACCGGTGTAATAAATTATTGCTAAGATAAAACGCATATTTGGTGTCAAAGGTTTCACAGTGATCTGTGAGTTCCAGAACCCAGAGGTTCTTGTCATCCAAGTTAAATCAAGTATTACTAACCATAATTTCTAGTTTTACAGGTGCAATTCATAATCAGTGTTTGGCTAGCTACTCAAAGAATGTAATATATTACTAGTTACTACTTTCAAAAGTAATATTGTTACTTATTACTTTCTGGCAATAAAGTAATTAGTTACACTACTAGTTACATTACTTATTCTTCACGCCCCTCAGAAGTTGTAACTCTGCATCTTCCACATAAATTTCTTCTAGATATCGGTACAATATTTCTGCCTCATCATTTGACCAAAATCCACATTGGATCACAGCCAGAAGTTATTACAAACACTCAATGACTGATAGTGACATTCAAGCAGAAGTGTTGTATTAATCTCATTAACTGTCATGTGTAGCTTGAAGCTAAATTTCTCCGTTACCCATATACGATTATATTTCATTATGTATTTTAGCAAATCACATAAGTTTATAAGAAGCTGTTTAATTTCCAAAAAGATTATTAATTATAGTAATATACACCGCATGCTGATCAGAGGGATGTGGGTGGGATGTAATGCCAGAGTAAAGTAAGCCACAAGTGTTCAGATCATCATTTTTTCCTGACAAAATCAATATAGTGCAATATTTCTATCTGCTGAATATACGCTTTTCCATATTATTTTATTGTTGGATTTTAAATCAGCAGGGTTGAGACATCAAAAGTAACTAAGCTGTTTTATGGATGGTAACTGTAATATTATTAGTAATTACACTATTGCAAAAAAGTAATATTATTACAGTAACTAAGTTACTAGTAACTAGTTACTGCCCAACACTGTTCATAATTAAACTATAGTCTCAATAAGCTAGCCTAAAGATAGAGAATCGTTATTAGTAAATGACTTGAGAAGCTGCAGAAGGAATTTACCAGTACTAGCTACAGATAATTATAGACTGATCTGAATCAACAGTGAGCATTAGCATGTAAAATGGCTGCTTACAGATACATCAAGCCATGCTCTGTTCCTGATTCTTTTTACGACACCTGTAAAAACAGCACAACAGGTGAGACCAACCCAGCTATAAAAATATGCGTGGGTGCAGCAGTCATATGACAAACCGGTGACCTGATCATGTGCTCGATTTTTTTTTGCCCAGATAGTAAAAAAAAAAGAAAAAAAAAAGAAAGAAGGAATGGCAGGTATCTGTGATGCGGCTTCTCAGCAAAAATTATTAATAAACTTTTTCTAACCAATTATTAAATCCCCTAAAAGAGCTGAGGCATTTCCCTTGAAGTTTCATAACGGTTAGACTTTCCTTGTCAAGTGGCAGACCACTTCAATGCATTACTCTACTTCTATACTTCAGAAAAGTTCTTCTCTTTTTGTTTTGTTTTCAGTCAACTAAGCACATGACCGAGTAGTCTCGTGGTCAGTTGAGGCTCCGCCCAGAGGTCAAAGGTGATTGGATGCTGCACTGAGGCACGTTGAGCTGATTGGATGGCACACGGAGTCCGTTTGCGCTGATTGGCTGCTGCGTATGCGTCCTCGTTAAGTTGTCTCTAATAAAGCGTCGCGAAGCTCCGGTACAGGCAGCTCGGGCAGCGCGTACAGAACAGGTAAGGGCAAAGAAACTACTTATATTTTTATTTTATAATGCTCCTGCCTGTTTTATTTGGTTATGGTTTGTATAAGTAATCAACTCCAGGGTAAATACCGAATTCAGCTAACAGGAGTACAGTTTAAATCCGCTATGGCCTGTTGTTTTTATTGTAGTCTGACGTCCTTGTTTGTTTATAGGATGATTACGAGACCACTTACAAAATATACCATAGTAAACAATCGTTTTTAAAGTTACAGTAATTTATTACCACAATTAAATGTAGTATTTGATACCGTTATCATCTAAAATGAGACCTTTAACAAACTGATATCTTTTTCCGTTTGAAGGAGAATTACTATGGTTTTATAGTTGTAAAAAAATAGCTGTATTAATTAACTACGGTTGATTTTTGTAAATATGAAATGTTCAATGTATTGGGAAGCTTTTGATAAAAATAAAATCAAAAGAACACCTATATTTTTAACACTTAATATTTTGTCTCTGCCTTCCTGTAACACGTGATAGTCAACACTGCGTTATTTGCATAGCTGTAAAGGTTGTAATGGGTATTTACAATATGCATGTATATTATTTTTTTTTTTAAAGGAAGTTTACAATCTTTAAACTTAATAGCATGCATGTTGTATTTCTCTGATTATTTTGCATCTCTGTTCCCAGTAGATTGTGGAGATGAGACTACAGACAGTAGCAGTTTTAGGTCTTGCCCTGAGCCTGGGGCTGGTAGTGAGTGGTTTTCCTGCCGAGCAGCCAGAAAATGGGAAGCACTGGGTCGTCATTGTGGCTGGTTCGAATGGCTGGTACAATTACAGACACCAGGTGAGAGTGGAACTGATCTTTGAGGTGGAGAAAGTACATGGGTTTTTCCAAACTGTTAGTTGTCATATCTGAAGTCTGTTTAGATATTTATTCTGTTGTGTTTGTGTATAGGCTGACGTGTGCCATGCGTACCAGATTGTCCATAAGAACGGAATTCCCGATGAGCAGATTGTGGTGATGATGTATGACGATCTTGCTAAGAGCCCTGAGTGAGTAGGACTTCTATTATTTAAACAAACTAGTATAGTGTAGTGGTTCTCAACCTTTTTGACTTCATGGCCCTCAATTTGTCAAAAACAATATTCAAAGCTTATATGTATCTCTTGTACTTTTTTTTTTTTTTTTTTTTTTTTTTTTTAATTAAAATCATTTAAACTACAAAAAATATGTCAGTTTAATCTTGTACATCTTCATTTTGGTGTTCTTTTAGCATGTTAAGAGTTTAATTTTAGGTATATTAACAATTTGCAGTAGATAATTTTAAGATTTATTTGGTCCCCCTTGGAAGTTTGCTGACTATGGTTGAGAACCACTGGTATAGTGAGATCTTTGTTCTGGTAAACCAAGAGATATTGGATCAAGCCTAGTAAGAAATGATTCATGACCTGGAGTAACTTTACTCAAATCCAATAGTGATGGAAGAACAAGCACTTTACCCTCATTGCCTCAGACTGTAGAGAATGTGTTGTTAGCTGTTTCAGATAAAAAAAAAAAAAAAAGATAAGAAACAAAGCTTTGAGTCCGTTCCTTTGCAGAAGTCACACATTTCTAATTTAACCACCAGGAGACTTAGTCTGCCAACAGGAAAAATGCATGAATTGTAACTTGTCAGGTTTTTCTCTCATGGTAGTGATAGTGGCTGGCATTTACGATGTTTGTGTCATGAATGTATACGGAGTGTATGCTGCTTTTTAGGGTTCATAAACCAAACGGAGCCTATGTCTAAAGAGTATAATATTAATATAGTCCTAATTTAATATCTATATTTGAGAAAAAATATCTATTCTACACACACACTGTAACATTTGTCTATATTTTTATTGGAAGTTGTACAGCTGTGACATTTATTGCTTTAGTGGCGTTTTTATGAACTCCTATGTAGGTCATGTGTTCATGGTGTTAAACCATGAAAGAAAGCAATGTGTTCTCTGATAGTTGGCTTAGTCACATGGTTTAGGGGTTAAATTTTAACCTGTGTTTGATAAGTTAAGAAAGAGGTCTTTTTATATTTATGCTTTTAAGAATCAATTTGCCAGTTTTGCACCTTAAAATCCAAAAGCCTTTTCAGCACAGAGGTTCATATGACCGTGTTTTTGTGTGTGTCCAGTAACCCTACTCCGGGGGTGGTCATAAACAGACCCAATGGATCAGATGTTTACAAAGGAGTGCTGAAGGACTACACTGGTGATGTGAGTCGATACGTGCACCTCTGAATCTGAGATTTGAAGTAGCAAGAGGTGTGTTTATCATCTACTTAATAATATTGTGTGTATGTTATATAGGATGTGACTCCTCAGAACTTCCTGGCGGTGTTGAAAGGTGATGCTGCCAGTGTGAAGGGAGGCTCTGGAAAAGTGCTGAAAAGGCAAGTTCCCATAAAAACTGTGGCAGAGGGGGGGGGTCACTAACATGTTGTTGAAGTGTAAATTAGCTTTTAGTAGATTTTAGTGTCTTCCTAAATTTATTGTCTTCAGTTCCTGTGAAATCCCAGTCTCTTGTCTCTGTTTGTGCATGTTGAGTCAGATATGTGGAAAAACAGGTCTTATGATATGCTTGCTTTTCTCAGTGTATTTTTTTTATTTTTTTATTCTTCTTTTTCCTGGCAGTGGTCCAAATGATCATGTGTTTGTGTATTTCACTGATCACGGAGCCCCAGGTCTGCTGGCCTTCCCTAATGACGATGTAAGCACTTTCTGCTTCCTGTGGTCATTTAGCTGAGTCAGATCCTTTCAGATCCTTTTTACTCACACTACACCGTTCTTTCCAAAAGTCTAAGACCACTAGTATAAATGATTCTATTTTATGTTTCTCTAGTTTCATTACAAATTATATAATCAACATAAGTAAATAGTTTAAAATGTATATAAATAAATAAAAAAATCCCGGATGATAGGTCAGCTGACATAGAAAGATCTCATATGAGTAACACATTTAACTCGCATGAGGTTTAGCTGCGAGTTGCATTGACAACTTGCTGCAGTGACGACTTTTCCAGTAATTTTGCTTGATCATCAGGTGGGGGAGTTATTGCTTCACTTCCTTATGCATGACATGTTTTATAAATTAATGTGAATGTTGTAAGTGCCTCATAGATGGCTTTCATCTGTAGAAACTTACTGTAAATCATTCTTCTACTTTTCTCTGTTTTTAGCTTCTTGTAGATGATCTGATGGAAACCATCAATTACATGCACCAAAACAACAAATACAAGAAGGTGACCATTACTTGCATTTGCCCATAAGATACAATCATATATTTTTAAAAATTTCATTTTATTTTTAATAAATCCTTTCTGGCACACACAGATGGTGTTTTATGTTGAGGCCTGTGAATCTGGGTCTATGATGAAGCCTCTGCCAGTTGATATTAATGGTGAGTGTTTATTTAACACCATCATACATGCTGCTGTGTGTAAATAATACCATACATATAATCCGTGTCTCCTCTCTCTTTGTATCCCAGTCTATGCTACCACCGCTGCCAACCCTGATGAGTCCTCATATGCCTGTTACTATGATGAGGCCAGAGACACCTACCTGGGAGACTTGTACAGTGTCAACTGGATGGAAGACTCTGATGTGGTTAGTACACATCTGACGGAGAACTTTGTTTAGGTCCAGATTTAAGAAAGCTAGAAGAGAAGAGCATTTTTTTCAGTATGAGCAGCAGTCTAATCATGTTGCTAGCAGAGCATCTCACAACCCTGAATACAGACATACAGAAAGAATCTGGAGTCACGCAGACCATACGATGGGAAAGTGTTTCAAATTATGTTTGTTTCTTTAGGAGGATCTGAGCAAAGAGACTTTGGCCAAACAGTTCAAGATCGTAAAGGCCAAAACCAACACTAGCCATGTGATGCAGTATGGAAACAAGGTAATACACTCACAAACACGGTGTCTAAGATGTAAAAGACATTTAGTAAATATAAAAAATTAGCACATGCATTAAGGAAAAAGCACTGTCTTTAGACTACCAAGCACCGATTGCAAAGTTGATCAGCATTAGTGAAGGCTTAATTATTTGTGCTGCAAAGTAATCGATTACTAAATGGCTAAATGTCTCACATTCCCAGCTAGTTCAGAACGTTTCCATTTATAGTCATGTGTACTTTATTGACAAGAAAGTGTTTGATAAAAGCCAAAATGCTGTTCTGACTACTGCATATCTGTACTTGCCAAATGTAACCGTTGGTTTGTTTGTGTTTTAGACACTGGCCCACATGAGGGTGATTGCATTCCAGGGTAATTCGAAAGGTCTTGATAAGGCACCTGAGCCTGTGTCGTTGCCTGTGATTACTGAACATGACCTCATGAGCAGCCCCGACGTGCCCCTTGCAATCATGAAGAGAAAACTCCAGAAGACCAATGACGTTAATGCTGTTGTCGGTTACATGAAAGAAATCCATGAACATCTACAGGTTTGAAGCACTGCTTTTTACCCAACAATTTAAACAGATCATTTATTAATTTATTTTAAGTGTTAAAATTGTATTAATTGTTCAAAAATTTGGTGCTTTTTTATTATAATCTCACAAAAGATTTGCATTTAAAATAAGTGGTTATTTTCTTTCTATTAAACAAAGACTCCTGAGAAAAAAAAGTATAATTCCCACAAAAATATTAAGCAGCACAACTGATTTCAACATTGATAATCATAAGAAATGTTTCTTGAGCACCAGATTAGAGCCCTGCGTGGGACTGTTTTCTTAAACCCGCAATTTCTGACCAGGACCGCCCGCTCCCGCAACCCGCGCGTTCCACTCCCGCCCGCAACCGTGGACTTTCTCTCAGAGCTTGTAAAAAATGTCGACTACACATACTCAAATATTCGTTCAACTTAACATCCAGAATAGCAGGCTTTAAACATACATGATTGCGTTTAAATAAGATGAAGTAATGCTAAACCAAAGCACCGCACGTGACAAAAACATAAAATATTTTTTATTAGCGTTATAAAACATTAACCGTTAAAACAAAAGCACAAATGGCAGCACCTCAGTTTTTAAAAGCAGCCTACTGCTTGATACACAAGCACCAAACGATTTACTAAACAAACAGTTTAAAGGTCATTGCACACCCAGTCTGAAATTTTCGAATGTAAAAAAAAAAATAAATGACATCACATTGTCACATTTACTGCCTCCGAAACTTTCATCCGTCATAAAAAAATTTGCATCGGGTTCGATTTCTGCATTTTTGCATCCGTAGCATGCATTTTGATAGGATGAGGAATAAGAAAAAAAACGACACAAACGCACAATTTCGGACTCTGTGTGCAATGACCAACTGTTAACAAACAGTTTAAGTAGACTAAATGAGCCAAAGCAAAATATGAAATAACTTTAACTTAAGTACATAAAACTTAACAAATAGGTATGCCGTCTCGGGGCAGAGGTACCAGATTTATGTCCTTGTGCATGCAACTTATGTTTAACTCTTTCCAATATTTTTCAGTGACAATTGAGAATTGTTTCCACATGTCTGACTTGCCTTGCTTTGCTTTTGTCAAGTAAATAGCCGCTTTAATTTTCTTCTCAATTTAATGTTGACTCCATTTCTATTACACACCAAATCTCACCGTTCCATGCGGGTCTCCCGCAAAATTTTCTGACTGCCCACTCCTGCCCGCAGCAAAGGTAAAACCGCCCGCTCCCACGAGATTTGCGTTGGGTCCCGCGAGAGCTCAAACCCAATGCAGCCCTCTACACCAAATCTCCAATTAGAATGGTTTCTGAATGATCATGTGACAATGAAGACTGGCTTAATGGCTGCTGAAGATTCTCCATTGGCATCACAGAAATTATTTACTTTTTAAATGTTTTTAAATCAACAAAATTGCAGGTTTAATGGTGTTTTCGATCAAATAAACCCAGTCTTGGTGAGCATAAAATACTCAAACTTAAATCTTACTGACCCCAAACTTTTTAATATTAGTGTATGTTACATACTGTAAGTGATGTATGTGACAGACTTCAGTCAAGAAGATCATATTATAATGGATTATATGTTTGTTTGTTTGTGTATGTGTAGGTGCGGGAGCTGCTTGGTAATACCATGCGTAAGCTCGTGGAGCATGTGGTGCAGGAGAAAGAGGAAGTGCAGGATTACCTGGAAGGACGTGAAGAACTCACGGAGTATGAATGTTATAAAACTGCTGTCAACCACTACAAGAAACACTGCTTTAACTGGCACCAGCAAAAGGTACGAACAGTCAGCTTAAACGGGCATCCTTGTCCCCTTTCATCTGCATGATTTGCTTGTGCTTTGCTGTGCGTGATGTCTTTTCTCTCTTATTGCAGTATGAATATGCTCTGAGACACCTATATGCTTTAGTAAACCTGTGTCAGGGAGGATACCAGGCCCAGAGGTAAAGACACCCTTTTTGTTCCACACCACTTTTGCCTTTTCTCGGTTTAAATTTTGTAAACAAACTTTAAAAGTGTGAATCCATAATAAATAGTGCCCCTGCCCACGATAGTGAAGTATGTAAAGTTTTGTTGCAGAATATTTTAAATCTCATATCTGTCCATTTTCACAGAATCACAGCAGCGATGGATGATGTGTGTTACTTCAGTAGGAACATGAACCTGTGAGCCACTGAAGACTTATTTTGGATGGACTACACTTTGCACAAAATAATCAGATCATTGTGAAATCTGTATCACACACAACTTTGATTTTTATCTTTTTGAAAATGTTTCTTTTAATGAGGATTTGCACTTTTAATGTGATGTTTTACCAATCTTTTTAGTTTTAACAAAAGAAATGTGCTTTAAGATGCTGCCCAGTGACCCCTGACAGACACTTTGGGCCGTTAACTTTTTTTTTTTTCGTATTTTCTGTTTTTTTTTTTTTTTTTTTTTTTTGTTTCCCTTCAGATGTCTCCTCGATGAGACCAACAGATTTTTTGACAGTACAGCTTTAGAATGGTACAATAGCAATTTTTTTTTTTTTTTTTTTTTTTTGCACCTCAGTTATTGTCATTATAATAATTAAAAATGTATATTTTAAGATGGTTTGGAAACCAAAGTATTCAAACATCCAATCATTGAATAAAGTCCAATCTAACAGGATAATGAATAGATGCATTCAAACAATGTAAAACAAACACTAGATGGACACATTTAGCTACATGCAGCACTGAGAATTTTTTTTTTTTTTTTTTTTTTTTTTATATCTGCTTGTTGACTGAGCCATGACGGTACCCAATTTCTCTCCAGTAGTAAAATCAAAGGAGCTCTTCTTTGGTTATTGACTAAATGTATACCTATCAAACTCAAGTGCAAACTAACCTAAATGTCTGTGGTCATACTTAATAAGAAGTGTCTTAAATAACTGAGATCACCGCTCCAAAACAACTGCAGTTTGAGCAGTTAATGAGCATGTGTGTTTAGTGTAATGGTCGACGTGTCAGGCTGTTATGTCAAGTGCCCTCCGTTTAGAGCAATTTGAGGCTAAAGGAAGGTGTAATGTTTGAGCTCTAAGAAAAGTAAGTTTGTACTGACAACATGGGTTAAAACACTCTGTGAAACAATACACTGAACTACTGTCAATGTTAAGCAGTGAGTTATTGATTATAAATCAAAAATAAACCTGAATTGAGTGAATTTGTCAAATTTATTTTTTCATTTTCTTTCAGTCAAGGTTATAGCTTAAAGGGTTATTCCACCCCAAAATGAAAATGTTGTCATTAATCACTTATCCCCATGTCGTTCCAAACCTGAAAAAGCTACATTCGTCTTCGGAACACAATTTAAGCTATTTTGAATGAAAACTGGATGGCTTATGACTGTCCCATTGACTGCATAGTAAATTACACTGTCGAGGTCCATAAAAGTATGAAAAACATCGTCAGAATAGTCCATCCGCCATCAGTGGTTCAATCTGAATTTAATGAAGCGACGAGAACACTTTCTGCGCAAAGAAAACAAAACTGATCTTATTCAACAATATACAATTATATATTGTACAATTTTATATTGTTTTATACAATTCGTCTCCTCTGTTTCAGTGTAGCACCATTTTGGAGAATATCTGCTGGACGCAAGCAGTGTATGCTCTTGTGTGTCAGCCCTGCCACAAGGATTTTTTAGGTTGTCTGACCCCAAGACTCAACTAATCTCTGCGATTCTCCATCTGGGATCTTTGGAGAGTCTTTGGCCACTCAAACTCTCCTCCTCACCATGCATTAGGATGATATAGATAGACACACGTCATCTTCCAGGCAGATTTGTAACATCTGTAGTTTATTGGAACCTCTTAATTGGCCTAATGGTGCAAATAATGGGGATTTTCAATGCTTTAGCGATTTTCTTACAGCCACTTTCTATTTTGTGAAGCTCAACAAAATCTTGTTCTGCACATCAGAACTCTTTTTTTTTTATTCCTTGTGATGGATGATTAAGGGAATTTGGCTTTTGTGTTCCTCATATTTATATTCCCGTGGAACAGAAAGTCATGGCTTGACAATTTCGTGCTCCTAGTCACCCTGGTGTGCTAAAAAATGCAAACATAAAAGGGAATATACTTCAGAGATATTAAGAATTTCTAGGGCTGCCAATAATTGTGGCCAGCATGCATTGGAGAAAAACATTTATTTCATTATGAGATTTTCTCCCCATTTTCAATTGTTTTTCCTGTTTCAATTGTTTAAATTCACTTTTGTGAATTTTTTGAATGAAATATCAAAAATATCAACGATGCAGAATTATTTTCACTTTGCTCATATTTGGAGGGCACTGTAAATATATAGGCCAATATTATTTATTCATAAATGTTTTATATTTATTTTAATTTTATTTGTTTTATTTTATTTGTAAAATATTTTTTTAATAATCATTTTATTTAAATAAAAATAAAACTCATTTTAAAAATACTATTTAAACTAAATAAAACTTAAAATGAATAAAATCAAATATTTTATGTATGAGCTTATTTTTGTTGCTACATGATATAAAAATCAAATAAAAACAAAAAAGCTCTGGTTGTGGGGAACATTTGCAAATAAAGATTTTATTTATTAAATACAACATTTGATTCATTTTAAATAAATAGATGTTTATTTATTATTAAATATTTATTATTATTATTATTATTACAAAAAGGTTGTGGCAAAGAAAGTCTACTGCATATATATTTTTTCAGGTCTGATTTTTGGTTATGATTTTGAAGTTTGTCCAATTCAACTCAAATGCCTTTCTCTCCTGTTTCTCATTTTCTTCTTTTTGCTGTAGAGCTGTGATCTGTTTAGGTAGAAGTCTCATGAGCAACATAATAATATTTACCGGTAAAGTAAACAACATCTTGGCAGTTCTCATGCATGCCCTGTATGTTATCTGAAAACAAACCAACAAATTAGACTGAAAGGCTGCAAGTTTCTTACATAATATCTATCTAGTACACTCATTGTGTGATTTTTCTTTGTTTTCTTCAACTGGTAACTATTACATAAGAATGATATATATGTAATTGTAATGTAAAGTTTTTACCTTTAACCTGCAAACCTCATCTGACGAGAGAAAGTGTGAAACACAGTTCAGATGAAGGTGTGTTTCACAGGTGCGTGAAGCAGCTCTCTATGGTCTTGAGGTCAATTTTAGCAAATCGAAAAGATGTTCTCAAGCAATGCACTCGAGAAATCTGTCTGATCTACATATTTGTGCATTTTAATTCTCTTTGTCCTAATCTAGAATAATGGGTTTGAATGATAGCATATTTCGTGAAGGAACAAATAGTAAAACTAGTAAGTATCAGAAAACAGAAAAAATTCCCATAATGAAACAGAAATATGTATTATGAGAAATGCATGTAGCGGCTGGATCTGCCTACTCAGACACTTAAAAACAGGAAATTGTGTGTAAGACACTAATATACATATATTAATATAATAGATAAATTATAACCTATATACATTAAATTGAATCTATTTTATATATTTAATCCTGATATATTTTAATAATTTAATAAAAAATATTTCAATAATTGATTTTAATTAAATTTGTATTTAATTCATAAAACTATGTCCTGGATGACTAAGCATCACGTCCTGTAAGTAACTAATGACACATAAATCTTTCCCCTCCTTTAATCAGCGTGTTGGGTAATCACGTCTATGGGACGTGTGTCTGTTCATTCTGTGGCCGCGGGGTGGCGCCACTGAGCCGCAGGACCTGACAGCGCTTGGAAACTCCCTTTTAACTCTCACCTGGAGCCTCTTGAGGATTGAGCAGAGAGGAGTTTCTCAAGCCAGTTAAGAGCACGGTCTACAAGGACTGCTCAAGACTGGTCGCTCTCTAAGGAACAAGAGTTTCCTAAGAAAACCAGAATACCGTGGAAATGCCTCACCTGAACTTTCCAGACCACATTCACATGGACCGACCGATATAAAGGATTTTACAGCCGAACAAGGAAACCGAGGGATCCAGAAGTTACAGGTAACAGCCCTGCCCTGTCTGCTAACACGACGCTAAAACTTCATGTGTAATTATTATAATACAAAGTCAGGACTAAAGTTAGATGTGTCTAAAACTTTCTGTACTCTTTGTTTGCTCCAGTGTTTGTTTTATGGGGTTAATCATTAAAATGTGTGCTCCCTGATATTCTGGTCTCAAAAAGGTTTTACTTTCAGTAAAAAGTAAAGTGTGTGTGTCTTTCTTTCACTTGTTTGCAAAATTTCATTTATTAATCCCCAAATATTTCTAATTCTTAAAGTCGCAAAACGACGTTTTTCTTAGAACCTAAAATTATTATTATTATTATTATTACTATATTCAATTCACACAGACAAGACTATACTTTGAGCTAAATGCCATTCTAATATTTTTGTGGGACAAAGTTGTGTAACTTTTGAGGTATTAATAAAAACTTACATTACATTACATTTTTCAAGAATGTCAGCATTAATGTTGGCATAAGTAGTTGCCATATATAATATATAAGTGTTTTTTTCTAAGAAAAAAAATTTGTGTACCAAATTATTGTCAGTGTGGTGCAACCTGTTTGCAGGAAGCCATTGTGTTGCCATGTGACAACTATAAACAGGAAATGATCTCACAGAAAGGACCACTGTAGACCATCATAACTGTGTGTCAGTAAGGTGTGGTTTATTTTAACTATATATATATATATATATATATATATATATATATATATATATATATATATATATATATATATACAATTTATTTTTTTTATTTATTTAAGAATTAACCCCAAGTAACCCTATGAAAACTTATTGATATTACTTGATTTTATTACTCTGAATTGTTAAACAACAATTTTTATCAAAAATGCAATTATAATATTTTACAAAAATATATGAATGAAATGTATGAAACGAACATGAATACAAATATTCTGTTTCTACAATGACACTTTTTTTTGATTCTCAACTTTGAAAAAAAAATAAAATAAAAATGTTTTGATTGATTTTTACTTTTTTGTATCATCTCAGACGTTCTTATCTGTCAATCGCTCATAGAATTCCTATAAATCACTGAATTCTAGTTCAGGGGGGGAAATCTGTAGCTGTTCTGGGGAAGCATGTTTCTGCGGTGTGTTTTTCCTTTACACATGTGTAATCTCAAAGATACACGTGTGAATCAGATAGGAGACCTGCAGGGGTTTGGAGGAGGTGGAGTTAGACACAGGGACTCCTGCTCTAATGCTCTCAGCTAGTGTGTTGTTGATCATGGGTGACTTCAGGGAGAGTGAGAGAGAAAGAAAGGTGATTGTAGGCATTGTTGATTTAGGGTGTGTCTCTGTACCCGTCAGGCTGCCATGCTGGGGCTTGTTTCTGTAGAGATTCCAGATCAGTTGCGCAAGTGTGTGCAGCTACACAGATTTTGACCAGTCAAATGTTCTCTAAAATCTGGACGTCCCTCCCCACCTCACCTGCAGTCGACTAGAAAGTTGCAAAATGTGGCTTTTGACTGTAACTCAAATTTGGCATGAAATGAAAATTCACTTCTATTTTCATTATATCTATATTTTAAATTAATGTTATAAATCTTATTGTGAACAATTCATCAATTCATAATTTGACCTTCTTTTGAAAACAACAGCATATTATTATTTATTTATTTATTTTTAAAAAAGGGACATGTGCTTCGATATGTCTCACTCAAGTCTTGTTTTAATAGGAAATGCGCCAACACAGGACAAAAACTGCTTTAAGCAAACCCAACTTTATATTGCAAATGCCATAATTTTAAAGGTATTTCACTGAAATAAGTGTGCTTAGAATTCACACTTGTTTAGTCAGAGCTTCAATTAGAAACCCCGTCTGTCTGGTTTTAAAGGCTTGTGGTTGAATTAAGCAAAACGGATGAAATCACTTACTGCACCTTTAATTCAAAATGGAGAGAGCAAGAGAGAGAGAGCTCTTTGAGGCAGTGCTGATGATTGTTTTCCCACGCTAGCAAATGTTGCTTTATTCAGGGAAATTAAAACTGGTTTTCTCTGGCAGCTTATGTGAAGTGAAGTGGCTGACAATTGTCTGGTTTTGCTCCAGGCATCATGGGTTGTAAAGTAACCCTCAGCAAACCTTCAGCTAGCACATCAGACCATGAACCAGTGTGCTGCCACTCTGCAGATGATTGATCACTGTGATAGCTTCATCAACAGCTGGGAGATTTTATCACATTGATGTGTGTGTTTGTGGAAGATGATATTAGTACAGAGCTTGAGTAGATTCAATCTACACTTAATCATTATATAATCAGCCCTGATACCTGCAGGACTAATTGAGCGTGAGACGCTCCTAATTAGTGTGTGTGGATAGTTTAGTAAAACAGAATGAATGTGAAGTTGTTTTGGATTATATCAGCATGACACAGTGAGACAGTTCTTGATAATACAGTGAAACAGTTCTGATTTGTTTGAAGATAATGCAGTAAGTCGATTCTAGATTGTAAGAAGGTGAGACGGTTCTTGGTTTGGTGAAGATGATGCAGTGAGACATTTTTGATTTGTTTGAATATAATACGTTAAAACAGTTCTGAATTGTTAGAAGATGAGACAGTGAGACGGTTCTTGGTTCTATGACGATGAGACGGTTCTTGATTTTAAGATAATACAGTTAGCTACTACTAAAACTCATGATGAAACAGTCTGATTCAACATTTGATCATTATATAAGAAGCCCTGATACCTGCAGGATTAATTAGGCGTGAGACACACATAGTGAATAATCCAAAAATAGTTTTGAATTATGTCAGTAGTTCTAGATTGTTTGAAGATGATAATACAGTGAGATTGTTCTGGATAGTGAAACGGTTCTGGATTTTATGAAGATGATACAGTAAGAGAGTTGTGAATTTTATTAAGATGATACAGAGAGACAGTTAGAGGTTGTTTGAAGATGATACAGTTAAATGGTTCCAGACAGTTTGTGTTGAGACTCAAACAGCTAGCTCCATTAAAACTCCTAATGTTAGCAGTATAATGGAAGAAGCATGGAGGAAAAACAGGATGAGAGGAAGAAGACAATGATGGAAGGAGAAGTGGAGCTGGAGGAGGAACCCACAGGAATTATACAATTATCACAGTCGTTTAGGAATGTTACTCCTGCTCTCAACAAGCTGCTGCAAAGCCCCAGCACACACACATACACACACTCTAAACAATAGCACAGATCACATCTAAATGTCAGAGTGTGTATTTTTATGCGGATGAAATCAGACTGAAATGTGATCTGAATGTCAGCACACAACTCTGATGTTTGGAAGTGAAAAAGTGATTGTATTTCATCGTCATAAGAAATACACTTCTATCCGCTGGATTTATTTCATGTCGCACGGATATCTGATATAAAAACATACCTCAGGTGGTCTTCTCAGATTCATGTGTTTTGTGTCAGTCTGTGTTATTGTGTAAATGTACTGTAATGGTAGCTGTGAGGAAAGACGGACACTCCCATCAGGATATAATATGCAGTTAGCATGACAGCTATCAGCACTTTCCTTCACTGTTCCCCAGAAGCACTGCAATGACCCTCAGCACTTAGGGAGGAATTCAGTTCCTTAACCCTGAATTCCTTAGGTTTGGGGTTTTAAAATAAAGGCGTTTCCTAAATGCTCTTACAACAGTCTGTGTTTGAGAGACAGAAGTGCTCCTGTCTCACACAGTTGTGACGCTGCACATAGTTGCATAGTTGCATGTCTTATGTGTAACCAACTCAAGATGTATTGCTCATGAGTGAATGTCTAATTTCTTTGACTGGAAAACCCCTGTGCATAATGTGTGTGTGTGTGTGTTAGAATACCAGTCTGTACCATCCACCTGGTGAGCACTGCATCAAACTGCAGATAAGGCAAGCATGGTTCAGTTCTTCGTGTGTGTGTGTGTGTTCATGTGACCATTTTATCTTCCAGATTTAACTCCATTTCCTGTAACCCACATGAACACACACACCCTCTCCTGCTTAGCACACCTGCATACACTAGAGCAGAGAGGATAAGCCATCTCTTGCACACACCTCACACTTAGTTAGGGAGTGTAGTTATGCATACTATCATGCTAGTCCTACCAAATATAGTATGTACACTACCATTCGAAAGTTTGGGGTCAGTAAGATTTATTTTTTAAAGAAATTAATACTTTTATTCAGCAAGGATGCCAAAATTGACAGTAAAGATGTTCAATTAAAAAAAAAAAAAAAAGCTTCAAAAGCATAAAACGTTCTAAGAAAGCTGAATAAAAATTCCACCAAAATATTAAGTAGCACAACCATTTTCAACATTGATAAGAAATTTGATCACTGATTCAGTATATTAGAATGATTTCTGAAGCATCATGAACGACACTGATTACTTTGCCAAATTATATAAAATATATTCAAATAGAAAACAGTTCTTTTGAATTGTAATTTTTCACAATGTTGTTATTTTTAACTGTATTTTTGGACAATGCCTTGAACATAAAAGACTTCTTAATTTTACATATGCAAAAAATTGCATTTACAATATGCAAAAAAAAAAAGAAATTTGAGACCATATAGGCATTATTCCACGTTTCAAACATTAGTATGATATATTGTTGTCACATGACTCCTGCATGATTAAGTGTTTAGTTATCAGGGTTATCTTGTAAATAAACAATTTTAACCCTATTTTATGTAAAAAAAAAAAAATGTTTAGTTACATTTGATATTACTACTGATTCATCATCCCACTCAAAATGAAAGTCAAACCATCCCATTGCATTGCATCTTGCATTTTGGCAAATGTAGTAGGCCGTCTGTGCACAGTATACGTACTAAATACTGCAGCAATAGTAAGGGTAGTGTGATAACACTGCTAAAATACTAGTGCAATTCTGTTTCCCATAATGCAGTGCACTCAATGTTCCATTTTCAGTGCAGTAAACAAACAGAAAGCCGTTATCTTTTAATTCCTTGTTTTGACCTATTTGATTGGACTGGCAAGAGATCCACAAAACTGGATTAAAATCTCAAAACAGCCATGACACATAATGATGATGATAACATGCACCTAATGAGGTCATGTGACCTAGATAATAACATCCAAGCATACTACTGCTTGAAATGTTTATCACTGCGTAATGTGTACCGTTTCATATAATTGTTTTTTTAATGGTAGGCAGCACACACAAAGCAGTAGTCCGTTTTTGGGGAATACCACACATTTTTTTGTTTTTGAGTACATTTGAATCCACCCTAAAACTGTTGAATCACGACACACAGACACGCCTGTTGGAATAGCAGTGCGTTTCTCAGGGCTGTGAACGTTTCAGTATGGGAGAGTGTACAGTAATTGTCTGTAAGTGTGCTTGTGTGTGTGAGGATTAAACCACAGGCAGAACAGCCGAACAAAACAGACCTGGGATGTCATGCAAATGAGTTCCTAACATGTATATTATACTAACTAATATTATGTAACTAAATGCAAATGAATCATCTGCAGCTCGTGGGAGAACATGTGAGTCAGTGTTTGTAACTCTGTGGATCAAACTGATGTTATTACAATGAAGAGGGGATAAAGTCTGTGGCACCGCTGCATGCTGGTTCTGCTCTGTTTGTTTCTGCACATTTCCATGGTGATGGAGTGAGTCAGAATGCTGCACTCTGATTGGTCCAAAGACCTGCTTAACAGGGCTCTGCAGCCACGTGAGGATGTCTAGTTCTCAGTCACGCTCGCACACGTGAAATCCACTCCAGTTTCCTCATTTTTAATGTTGTGTTAGTGTGTCAATGTACATTTCCTGCTTTTCCTTTTCTCTAACATCCCTCACTCTAGCTGTCCTGCTTCGGAGGAGCTCTGTTTATTTTAAACGGCATCATTTTCAAGTTGCTGTTTACTTTATGCCATGAGCATTCATGTGAAGTTCTGCTCTTTGTGAATGTTTGTGCATCAGTAAAATTACCTCCTTTGGTAAATACATCTGCTGGGTGTGTTTATTCAAGATATAATGCCTTGCGTTTGAATGTTTTACACATTGTGAGGGTGTGTATCAGTATCTGTGTGTGTGTGTAAGGGTGGAGCCCATCACTAGGTGTTCAGGAATGAGGCACAATTGCAATTTTGGTGTGCGATGTACAGTATTAGGATCAGACCCTGATTAATGCAGACCACCAATGTCAGTGACAGTTCCACTTCTGTTCTGTTGTTATAGACCTGTTTATAACAAGAATCATTTTTCTTTTCAAGCAGAAAGTTTTTTTTTCTGAGGGGATACAGGTTCATTTGGTTTTAAGTAAGATATATGTTCAAAAGGGAAAAAAATACACAGTTTTTAGAGACTTATATAATTTTTTATCATAAATGGCCCTGGATTTAAATCCAAACTAAAGGCTCGTTCACACTTAGAACAGTAACTAGATAGATAACTATAGAGCGCTGCAGTTATGTTGTCCGCCACTTTATATGCATGCTCTTTAACCCTTGTGTGACCTTATGGACATTTTTTTGTTAATTTCAGTTTTGTTTTTTGTTATAAGTGTGCCTGTGTTAAAGCCAACTGCATAAATTTTGGCTCAGGTGTTTATTTTTATTGGAATTTTAATATTTCACCCTCACTTCCTTCAAAAAAAATTTTTTACCCTCCGTACATAAAATACTCACACTCAGGACCTTAAGGACAAAAATGTTCCCATTGAAACCCATTAAAACTGCTATTTTTAATAGTAACTGTAAAATTATGCAATTTTGTTTTTAATAGGCTTTCATTCTGTTGGTAAGGCTTCAAAATTTAATTTTTTACTTTTTTTTTTTTTTACCAGATGGTGCCATTTTTTTCAGGTTTGGTCTATAAAGCAAATACTCACTTTATTTCTGTTTTCTGCTTCTGCGTATTATAGAGCCAATTGGATAAATAATGCAGCTATAATTGTGTAGGTGTGTTGGTATAGATGTCAACTCTACTACAAATCCAAGCACTGTGTGCAACAGCACATCTAATGGGGAAAATTTGGTACTGTACCCAAACAAAATATTACTGAAAGCTCATTTTTTGAGATATCAACCTCAAATTTGGAACACAACTTGTTTAGATTTATGGCTTTGATTTTCTAGCAGGTTTAGCGTTGTTTCATATATAAAATATTCATAAAATAACATATAAAATATTGTTCATAAATCATAAACTTAAACCTGTATAACTTTTTGTTTCACTTTCTAAACTTTTTTTTTTTACTTCAACAATAATCTGCCATGGGTCTTTAAAATGAGACCACACTTAAGTCTCTGCTCCCAAACTTTTTTTTGACATGGATATTTTTGTCCACTATGGACCTAAGTGTAACTTTTTTTTTATTGATGCGCAAGGGTTAAAGTCAGGTGGATTCTGATTAGCTGTCAATGTTTTTATTGTTCATCAGCTGAAAAAAAAATTGTCCTGAAAGTGATTCCAAAGATATTGTTCCTCTCGATATTGTTATAGTTGTGGTGTGCTTGTAGAATTAGAACGACTATTAAAGCTATATAGTTATAGTCATCATTGTAGTTATAATTATGTATTTTTAAAAGTTTTAATAAAGGAAAAATTGTAGTAAACATTTACTGGGTTGGTCATTTTTGATTTGTGGAAAAGAGTGCATTTGATAAGTCTTTTCAGCAAAATATGATCGATTGCACATGATGATGATGATGATCTAGAAGCTGTGACTGGACTGATGCTACTTAAAGTTGGCATTAATAAAAAAAAAAAAATCTATTTTGTAAATGTATGATAGGTTTCATTTTTTTTTTATACTTTAACCTTGCCATTTTTAATCAAATTGTCTTCAAATTGTCTTCCAGTGACAAAAATAGATTTTCTCCAGTGATGTTTGCCAGATTTATCCAATCATTTACTCTGCTTAAACCCCGCCCCTCCACAAACAATTGCAAGATTGCATTAAATTTTGAGTGCAACAGCCACATCTCAGAATCCAATCATCAACCTCATCCTACAATATTTTTTTTTTTTTTTTTTTTTTTCTTTGTCAGTAATTTCACTCCAGAATACATCACGATTTGGAAGAATAGATCAGTTGCTATGTCAGTTTCATCTGAACTTTAATTTACAAAGACAAATATTTCTTTTTAGAAGTTGGCTCAAAAAATCTGAAAGGACATGTCTTTTCATTATAGTAATGAAATATTAGTTCTGTAATACATGAGACCCATTGTGTTCGCATTACTGTGGTCCAAGGTTGAATTTCCAGCATTGCCAGACTGTAAGAAAGGTTAATTGTTTAATGGTGGATTAGCCAATTCTTATTTTTCTTTTCAGTAACTTCTGCTTTTCCCATAGAGATACAGCACTTGATTGTTTCATGATTCTGAATGAAGTAATTTTTTAATGGCACCCATTAAAAAATGTATGAAGGAACCTACAGATGACTGTTGCATGAATGCTAGTGAGAAATTCCTTTTAGGGCTTGGTCTAGTGTCCAGGTAATTTACAAACCTGACAAAAATAGGCTTTACAAAACAGTGACTCATGTGAATTATTTCTGTTTTTGTGGCAGGCTGCACAATGTCATCTGGCAGTGAGTCTGTAGGGGATCTAATTCCCCCAGATATGCTGCAGGTGTTCAGTGAGGACCGGCAGGGCGGCAGGGGCAAAAGGGGCAAGAGAAGGGCAGGATCCTTCAGCCGTGCTTTCAAGTGGTTGAAGAGGCAGCGCAGGAAAACCCGCCGACGCACTGCAGAGATGCGTGGAGACCTGCTTGCCGCTGGTTCACCTGTAGAACTACCACAAACAACTCTTTTCACAGGTAATACTTTTGCTATTATGTACTCTTCAGATGTCCATCGTTCTTCAGATGATGTTTTTTTTTTTTGTTTGTTTTTTTTTACTGGTGGGCCTGTTTTTCTTTTCTTTCTTGCTTGGAAGACTTGTTTTCGTTTTAGCCACTAGTTTCACATCAATTATAACATAAATAGGTTATGTAAGCAGATGAGTCTCGCGGAAATGAAAGAAAGAGAGGAGAAGTGCAGCTTGGCTAATGAAAGGTATGTTGTGCCTAGTGTGTTTTGGAAATGAATGTAGGAAGGCAGAAACAACATCAGCATGAATAAACCTATTTATAAATATATGTTTACATTCATGCGGTTGACAGACACTTTTATCCAAAGTGACTTGTATTGCATTCAATGTATACCTTTTATCAGTTCATGCATTCCCTGGGAGTCAAACCTGTGACCATGGCATAGCTAGCGACATGCTCTACTGTTTGAGTTACAGGAAAGTTTAAAATTATTTCCCACTTTTCCTCTAACATCAGTAAATTATGAAATGTACCAGACTGACACTTTTGAACCAACCAATTGCTTGCTTTTTTTCACTTTGCATATTAAACTGGGATGAAATATATTTTAACATTGCACATTAAAGATGAAGTGTTCATTGAATTATGTTCATGCTCATTGAAGTATTTGATGATTAATGGTGTCACTAGCTCTAATCGCTCTGTGGTTAGAACAAGCTGTTTTGCCACATGAAAATACTTCTGTCAATTTGAATTTACTGACATTTGCAAATAAGAATATTGCAGTAAAATGTAAGTTATGCCTCGGTGGAAAATATCTGTCAACCATTTTGTAGCATTTGATACAGCAAAATGCCTAGTAATCTAACTTAACTACTGTACTAACAGTGAGATATCCATTTAGGTTTGTATTCAAGCAGTGCTTAAAATGTATGTTATATTAAACACTTTATCTGTCCTTGTATTGCCTAACTAGTAAATGTTGGGTATGTGTTTTGGAAATGTTTTCAGTAGTGTGTAATGTGTGCAGACATTCAGTCTTTTTATTTCAGACAGTGTAATTAGTAGAGTAATCCCTTTACAATCTAGAAGTCATTAGTTTGGGTAACTAGTTTTCAGCGTTCTCTAGCATATGTGACCCTGGACCACAAAACCAGTCTCAAGTCGCTGGGGTATATTTATAGCAATAGCCAAAAATACATTGTATGGGTCAGAATTATTGATTTTTCTTTTATTCCAAAAATCATTAGGACATTAAGTAAAGATCATGTTCCATGAAGATATTTTGTAAATTTCCTACTGTAAATATATCAAAACATTTTTGATTAGTAATATGCATTGCTAAGGACTTCATTTGGACAACTTTAAAAGGTGATTTTCTCAATATTTAGATTTTTTTGCACCCTCAAATTCCAGATTTTCAAATAGTTGCGTCTCGGTCAAATATTTTCCAATCCTAACAAACCATACATCAATGGAAAGCTTATTTATTCAGATGATGTATAAATCTCAATTTCGAAAAATGTACCTTAATGACTGGTTTTGTGGTCCAGGGTCACACATAAGTTTTAGCTCAGCAGTGAGCAGCTTTAAAAAATAATACAAAATATCTTTTAAAAAAAATGAGTCTCATTTTGCCAACTATGTGTTTTGATCATTTCAATCCTTTTCTGCGGTTTATTTTTTGTGTGTTGGACCAGAGAATGGAAGGCTGACACATCAAATGACCCTTAACCTTCTTGAGATATGTCTCTCAAATACCTACATATTATTGTGTGTGCTGAGAGAAGTCTAAATGTTTGCTTTGTTTATCGCAAAGTCATGAGTTTTCCGGAGCTGGAATTTCAACATGTCATGAAGATCAAATTTGGCCTGTACTTGAAGTCACTTTAAGTACTCGCATTTTGTGTACGAGTCTTAAGTGTTTATTTAAAAGTGCGCAGTACATTTGTGGAGCTTGGGATCAGAACCAGGATTGAATGCATGTGTTTGTTTGTTTTTGTGTGTGCTGCTAAGCAGAGGATGAATTGTGACGGTTCCACATGGGCTGTAATAGAAGGGAGACCATTGTGAGACCACACCTCAACCCCACCCATTTACTGAAGCATGAATCCACTCAAATATACACACACAAGCCGGACTGACAGAACAGACTGCAGCTTTCTTAATGATCGATATGGTGCATAACAACAAAAAATAAACAGCTTTTATGTGATTGTACTGTGGGTGCGGTACCTACCTGCTGCCGAAGACTGTACAAAAAGTAGCAGGATGGATTATTTAAACCCGTCACACGCCCTGAAATTAAATGGGCAGCATGCAGACCATCATGATGCAATTAGTATTACGCATTGGAGAATGTGACTCACAGTTGATTTCAGTTAGGTTTGATGTAGCATATTGCTAATCTAATGGCATGATGCTCTAAAACTGGTTATTTTTGTAAATCCTTTTCTTTACTGACCTTGTTTATGCAGATTATGGGATTGTCGTCTTAGTAAAGGACAAATGATATGCATTATTAGAGCAACTAAGGTGTTTATCATCTGTTGTTTTGAGTGTGATATGATCGATCTGGGTTCTTGTGAATGACCCTTGTGTTGATTGTAAGAATGCGTCACTTTAAAAACACAAATCTTAGTGTGTTTTGAAAATTGATAAGATTATCTTGTGCTGCTACCTTGCGATATAGAGTTCAGTCTCAATAAGTGAATTGATTAGATTAGTTTGTCTGGGTAAATTGCTGATCTCAATTTGGTGTCTTGTGACCAGTTTAATTTTTAAATTATTATTAATTTCTGATTTTGACAGTAATTATTTCAATACAATAATAAAAACATGCATTATAAAAATATTTATACACTGAAAAAAACAATAAGTAGAATTTACTCAATTTTTCTTTGGCAAGTTTTTGCACGAATGTTTTTCAAGTAAATTTCACACATATGGAAATTAAGTAAATCTACTTAACTAAGTTAAGTAAAATTAACAAACTGAATGAGTACATGTAACTCGACCTGTTAAATTTTATTTAGTAAATTTTACTTACAAATCTGATGTAATTAATATAATTAAGTAAAACCAATTGTTCTTTTACATACATTTTACTTATTTTATGCAGTGCTGGCAATTAATTTAAATTAAATTTTACTGTTGTAATGTGTGTGACAAAATAATACCATGACAATGTGTAATTAAGAGTCTTTTATTAGGAAGAAATAATGCAAGAAATAACAAGCGCTGAAACCTATGATGCTTAAGATCACTTTGCAATAGTTTAAACAGCTTGAGCAATGAGAAACATCCGCTTTCAATAACATATTAAACACATTAAAACTCCAACATTAGCAGTTTTTTGCATAGATATGACAGCTTCTTAATCTCAGTATCAAAACATGACTAACAGACTGCAGTTACAAATAAAACCTGTTAACTAAGACCCTGACCCCACCCCAGAAATGTGTAGTTAAGAGTTTTTTATTTGGAAGAAAAAACAATGCAAGAATTATCAAGCACTTACAGAATATATATTTGTTCTGTACTCACAATTATTGAAAACACAGGTCACTGTTTCATACTTTTTTAGATGACCTCGAATGTGCTCAAAGTATTGTTTTTCTGAATGGTTACTTACTGCATTACAAACAAGACACCTAAATGACAGGGTCTGTGTAGAGTCCAATGATTCTCTGTGATCTCTAGACAAATGAGAGGGCAGGGAACTCCAGGTCCTGAAGCAACAAGGACAATCTGTGTATGGGCAAGTTGCATTTTTTGCACAACAACCTCATCAGTTCATATTTAAATGCTTAAATCTAGAGAAAAATATGAACTGCACCCCTGTGTGGACATACAGACAATTCCTTCCATTCGGTCTCTCCCTTCTGCCCCTTTCACCAGGTTACAGCAAAGACAGACAAAGGACTGGATGCACATGAGAAATATTCTGCAATTAAGAAAACAGATAAAAGAAATAAGTTAACAGCATACAATTTTTAAGTAAAAGTTGATTAGTATTTGCATTTCACATAATGTATGTCACTAATTTTGATTAAACGAACAAGGAATTTTTACACACTGTAGAAAAGATGGCTATCTTTGAGTTGTACTTTTTTTTTCTGGCTCTTCAGCCAGCCATGCAGAAGGAGATTAGTCTTTAGAATGAGATCACACAAAAAGTGGGAAATAATAATAATTAAAAAAAAAAACTCAATGAAACGTCAACACTTTATTGATCCAAATCAGATCAAACTCATAAAAACATGACCGTACAAGATCTCCACGCCATTCCCTTCCATTAAACCACGTTAATTTAGTAAATCGTGTCCATACTGTAGTAATCTTTCACTCGTCTTTTTTTTTTAAGTCATTTACATTTAAGTGGACACGATTGAATAAAGAAGGGACCTATTAATAAACAGAACGCACAATTTAGTAAATTAATTAAAGAATGGAGGGATTACTTACGATTTATATAAAATGAGGGAAGGAAAACCTCTTCACATATTTTTAATTCGAGGCCACAACATACTTTTTTTTTTCGAAGAGCAATGCACAAGCAAACAAAATAACACATAACATATTCTCGAATTTTGCCCGTATTTATTTGAAACTTGAAGTTTAAACTTAAAACTGGTTAAATATTTTGCAAAGTAGCCTAGCGTTAGCTTATATGGCGCTCCTTTAACAAAGCTATCTCAAGAACACTCTAAACTTTTCAAAGGCACGAAATTAAGTGATGACAACACGATCATCTAATGAAATTACATTTCTTGAATAAATTTAATCTTAAAATACGTAATATAATGCAGTTTTAAATAATACTTACTTGCCAAGAACAGATAGAGATGTAGAAGCCATCGATCTTCGCGGGATTTCTTTCCACGCATGCGCATATTCCTTGCTTGAAGACTGCGTAAATCTTACATGATTTTTTTAATTTGCTTCAAGTACTTTATTAAATCGTGTAAATATGATAGACATTCACAGGTCAAATTTACTTGTATGTCGGATGTCTAATATTTACAAGAAAAAAATGAGTATATATTTAGATTTTACTTAATATTCAGGAGTGTTTAATTTTACAAAAAAATCTTAGCCAAAGATGCATGATTTTTCTTGTTTTATTTACTGAACCATAAAATCATTTTTTACAGTGAGTTACTGCAATAATATACACTAATCTTCAAAAGTTTGGGGTCTATACTTCAGTCTTTTTGAAAAAGTCTGCATTTATTTGATCAAAAATAAGTAACAGCGTAAATATTGTTACAATTTTAAATGACTGTTTTCTATTTGATTTATATTTTAATGTCATTTAATCCTGTGATGGCAAAGCATAATTTTCAGCAGCCATTATTCCAGTCTTTAGTGTCATGATCATACGATTTGGTGCTCAAGATTCTTCTTCTTCGCATTTTTTTGGGGAAACTGAGATACATTTTAATTATGTATATAAAATTCAAAATAACAGCTTTTTATTTTAAATAGAATCATGTGTAACATCATAAATGCGTTTACTGAGACTTTGATTTAGCAAGAACACATTTAACTGATAAAAGGTTTATTAAAAATATATAAAAAATAATAATTGAATGGCTGTTATGTACAAATGTTAAATATTCTGTATTAAATTTGACTGAATCAACCAGTCTACAGTAGAAGCCATTTTTAATGTTCAGGGCCCGTATTCACAAAGCATCTTAAGGCTAAAAGTAAGAGAAAATCTTAAAAATAATGGGCATGTCAATTCTAAATTTAGGACTCCTAAATTATTTCACCTTTTAGTGCTAAAACTAGCTTCTAAATCTTTGAAACGTTAGGATTAGTGGATTAAAAGATGAATATGAGACAAAACTACAGAATGTCACATTTTATTATTAGCCAATTCAACACGTACATGTTTTACCAAATAAAAAGAACAGCACTTTTAGAGTTCATCCCACTCATTACTCAGGTTTCCATCCAAGGATTTTTTTTCGAAAAAATATTTAGCGCTTTAAAATATTTACGATATAGCTGATGGAAATGGCAATTATCGATTAAATTTCTCATGTGTCGATAAAATCTTTTTCCGTTTAACTTTAGTGCATAAATTCCATATCGATACTTCAAATGTCGCAAATATTTGTTTGGAAACACTTTTTGTCCCTTTTAGTGAGTATTGAATACAAGGCAGATATAAAAGAGTTGCAGATCCCTTGCACACAATCACAGCAGTGAGTCTGGGACCCATAGACATCACCAGACTCTTGGTCTCATCCTTTGAAATACTTTTCCCAGCCTTTAATGCAGCCAATTCCAATTGTTGCTTGTTTTGGGGAGTTTCTGCCTTTACTCTCCTCTTCAGCTGGTGAAATTCATGTTCAATCAGATTTAAATCTGGAGATTGACTTGGGCAATCTAAGACTTTCCATTTCTTTGCCCTTATAAATTCCTTGACTGAACTGACAGGGTGTTTTGGGTCATTGTCCTGATGCAATATGAAGCACTTCCCAATGAATCTGGTGCCATTTTCTTGAATATTGGTAGGCAAGATGGTTTTGTACCCTTCCAAATTCACTCTGTTACTGTCATCATATATTCAGTCTTCAGTAAAGTTGAGAGGGCCTGTTCCAGAGGCAGCCATGCATGCCCATGCCATGACACCACCTCCACCATGCTTTACAGATGAGGCTGTATGCTTGGGATCATTGCAGTTCCCTTTTTTTTTCTCCACATTTTTGCTTTCCCATCACTTAGATAAAGGCTCATCTTTGTCTCATTGGTTCATAAACACAGTTCCAAAACTCTTCTGGCTCACCTTTGTGCTGTTTTGCAAACTCTAATCTTGCCTTTCTATTTTTGGTGCTGGTCAGAGGTTTGCTGTGTAGCATCTTTAATTGTGTCAAAGTCTCCTGAGGACTGTAGATTGTCAGAGCATCACCCCAGCTTTCTGGAAGTTGTTGGTGATTTTACAGACACGTCTTTTAGTGTTCATTTTCACAGATTTTATGATTTATGTCATCAACTACTGGGCCCGTATTCATGAAGAATCTTAGTGCTAAGAGTTGCTCCTAGTAACAAAATTCTAAGAAAATTCTTAGAAATGTGGATGTTTCCTCTTAAAATGAAAGAAAAGATCCTAGTAAAGAAAAAAGTAATTCAGAAAGCATCTTAAACCTTAAAAGAGGTCTTAAGGTCCAAAATTGTTAGGAGTACAGACGAGGACTTTTAAGGGGCTTAAGAGTTTCTTTAGCAGTGGAGAAAATGGACGAAACATGAAGAGGGAGAAGAAATGTGTTGCACACAATGCATGACAGTGAGTTAATAAGACGCTACACATTAGATCGTGCAGGGATCATGTTAGTGACCGATCTTATTAGAGACACGCTAACAACTCCGACACCGCGCTGAAATGCCATAGCACCAGAAATGGATGTAATCACTACATTAACATATTTGGCAACTGGCGAGCGAGAGGAAAAATTACGTCTTTAATTTCAAAGTGAAGGCTTATAATATACCCTACTCTTAAAAACGCTCTTTTATTTCCTTCTTGACAACCAACCAATCAGAGTCTTCAAAAGACTGTGTTATTCCTAGCAACGGGGTCAGCCCCGCCTCCCCACTAAGATAAAAGTTTTTGTCTTTTCCTTGCTCAGAGTTGCTCTCAGATTGGTCCTGAATCACTCTTAAGCTAAGACTCCTTGTTAGAAATTTTTAAGCTAAAATAGGAGCTCTCTGAGAGGATTCTTAGAATCTTTATGAATATGGGCCCTGTTGGTTTTCTCAGCCGATCAGGTAGTTGTTGGTTGCTGGTGGTTTCCAAACTCTTGATTTCTCCATGCCCTTTGTTTTTGCTATAGCTCTAACTGACTTCCTCTTTTCTTTTAGCATCCAAATTGCTTGTTTTTCTCTCAAAGTCAACTCCCTTGTCTTCATCCTGGTTTGTGTGTGTCATCATCGAATGCAAGATTCAGAATACATAAGTAATGGATATAACTGATATGACACATTCCCTGCTTTTAATATCTGAAGAATTAATGCAACAGGATACAGCTGATCACTTAGAAAGACCTGTGAGGCAACTGTTCCAATACTTATGCTCACATCAGATAGAGGGATGAAACTCTAAAAGTGCTGAACTTCTTAGCTGGTAAAACATCTGTGTTGAATCACCCAATAATAAAATGTGACATTCTGTAGTTTTGTCTCATATTCATCTTCTAATCATATTTGTAAATGTCTTGACTCCACAGCCAACAGAGCAATTTTGTCTTTACTGTTCCAATAGTTTTGGAGGGCACTGTATACTTGTTTAATTAGTGACACTTATCCTGCATTTTAAAATCTTTATTAGAATGTGACAATTAACATTTTTATTTTTAAACCTTTATTTGATTATGGCAGCATGATATTGCGCTCTACAATATTTCTATGAATAAATCTCTGACAGACTATCAGCCAATCACTGTGTGCATAGTCAGGAAGCATGCTGACATCATCCATAGCAACGAGGTCAACCCCGCCCTTACTCTTAGCTTAAGACTTCTCTCTATTCCTTTAGTAAAGGTTTGTCTCAGCAGCTTTGTGAATAGGTTTTAAGAGAAAACTCTTAGCTAAAAACTTTTACTGCTATTTAGGAGAACTCTTAGTGTTAAGAGAAAATGTTTTGTGAATACGGGCCCAGATCAAGTAGAAATAGCTCCTTAGTTAACGGAGTATTTTCACTTTTTACGGTTTAGTGCCTGAAGAATGAATTTCAGTGGGTTTTTGGATGTTTTATGCTATGAAAACATTTGTACCCGTGAGGCCCATTTTCATGATCTCACCTAGTGCCCCCAAAACCAGCACAAGTTAAAACAACTTTTAATATCTAGGGCTAGGGGCATGTTCATACCGTAAATATAGGCAGTATGAATAGTAATGCTTACTTTAGCAAGCACTGCTAATAAGAGGGTCACTGCTACTGAGAACACACACATAATATTGTGTTTTGCATCCTGTATCCCAGACCTTGCAACGTCAAAACTTCCTGTGGGATGTTGCCAGTTCAGTCTGAACAAAGAGCTGTTACCTTAAACTTGTTTCCCATGAAATGTTCCACTGACACACACACACATACACTGCTGGAAGTTACAGGTTTGCCACGGTTACCCCCAATCCTGACCTTTCTTCTAGCTTTCCTTTTCAACTCATCATTAGAAATGCCAGTCATTCCTTAACACCTTTTTAAACACAGTCCCTGTGAACGTTTACGAGATGAAGACAGACGGAGTTTATGTGTGCGTTTGTTTGTTGTTGGGCGTGTTTGTGCAGAATTCCATACCTTCCTGAGCTTTGCCCTGGAGATTCTGACACAATGAGCAGGTGTAAAGTTGGGAAACTGGTTCTCTGCTTGGCTCTTTCTCTGTTTCCAGTTCTTGCGAACAGAACCCAGCTCTATGCCAGAACTAAACTGATTCAGACTGACTTAATATGGCTCTTACTTCTAAAATGTGATTTCTTTATTACGTCCAACATCCATATTTAGCTTGGTATGTGTGTGTAGCCCCTTCAAGCGTTAGGTTGTAAAGTGTTGATTTCAAATCTGTTTCAGCTTGCCTGTTAAATAGCATTTTTCTTTGGATTTGCACCTGGTATGAATTTAAACTGGTCTAAAAATTCATTTTCTTTTTAATAGTAATTGCACAATAGACTATATATAGCAGTTATATTCTCAGTTTGGTGTGCTTGCACTGCGTTAGTACTTGTTAGCGCCTGATTTAAAGCAAAAGTGAAAGATGTCAGTATGAGAGTGATAATTTTCATTGTGCAAGTGACACACAACATTGACCATTTGAGATTTAAGCTAGAGTCTGCACCAAGCACTCAAAGGTAAGTGTGAAAACATCCTAAATCAATTATTCTTTAAAAAGTTACATAAAATTAAAGGATCGACTACATGGTCACACAGAGCTCATCCAGTAGACTTAAAGAAACACTCCACTTTTTTGGAAATAGGCTCATTTTACAACTCCTCGAGTTAAACAGTTGAGTTTTATAGTTTTTGAATCCATTCAGCTGATATCCGGGTCTGGAGGGAGTACATATCAGCCTAGAAAATCGCAACTTTTAATTTTCCACCGGTCTTAGTATACGATGTAACTACAGAAGAGTCAAGCTTTAAATAGGAAAGTTATCGAAACTCTTTGGTTATTTTTGATGACCAAATGCTAATGGTCTAATCCGATTCAATGATCTATGCTAAGCTAAAAGTGCTACTGCCAGACCCGGAGATCGGCTGAATGGATTCAAAAACAGTAAAACTCAACTGTTTAACTCTAGGGGAGTTGTAAAATGAGCCTATTTCCAAAAAAGGGGAGTGTTCCTTTAAATGCATATCTGTGGCTTTGTGTTTTCAGTGATACCTAAGGAGGGAGTTTTATCAAAAGATGACATTTTGTTAGCAAGAAATGTAGCACTGATGATTTTTTGCATCAGTTGTACCTCTTCTGTGTGTGTTTAACTGAGGAAATGGAAAATTTTACGTTGCTGTTATATGATATAGGTGTGGCAGACAGAGGCCTTTCTCACCACTTTCTGAAAATCATCCAAAATCGAAGCGCAGGTTGTGTGCATGTATAATAAACCTGTAATCAGTCAACTTACTTTTCAAAGACGTTTGTATCGACTTCAGCTGAGGGATGTTTGCCTTGGTTAACCTTTACCTGCGTTGTGAATGGATAATGCCTCAAGGACAAACGGACAGTTTTCCAAGGGAGATTAAGTTTAAGGCCTGTTTTATACATCTCACATCTGCAGCAACGTGTTTTCATTTCACTGCTCGTATTAACAGGTTATAGCATTCATGCTGCATGTTTAAGCAGAAGCAGCTCTTGCTACATGTAGAGTTTCATCACCCAGTCTATTTGTGCTGGGCGTCACGCTGAACGCAGCAGAAAATGCACTTAGCATTTTTATCAAGACAGTCTTTTGCAATACACTAGATTTTTATGAAGCAACACAAAATGTGGAGTAAACTTGCTCATTGTTTAATAAAAGATGTCTGTCAGACTTGATGTAAGTTATCACAGGTCAGAGACGACATAAAATTATTCAAAGGCTGTATTCAGTCGGACTTAGTGTTATTTATGTAAAATTTTTTGATTTCATGTCGCCAGCATAAACTTTTTTTTTTTTTTTTTTTTTTTTTTTTTACAGCATTTATCAAAGAAAACACTCATTAGGTAAATCAGAAAGCATTTCTTACTATTAAAGCCAATGAACAGGATATTAACACTAATATTCACCAATACGCCAACGCCAATAACCTGTTAAGATTTCTGCCAACATAAATATTTTCATGCTAAATAAATATTAAATATTACCCCCCCCCCCCACAAAAAAAAATACACACATTATTAATAAACAAATGTTTTATTCATTTATAAATTTCTACTTGTTTTTGTTAAATATTAAAATCATTAGTATATTAATGTGTATTATAATATATAGTATAAAATATTTAATAAATTATAACAATTTATAAATAAATGATAATTTATCAATACGTTTTATATTGATTAAGTTACTTTATTTTCTTGCTAAATCATATCATATTTAACACTTACATATGAATAATTTTTATTTATGACATGAAAGCTCAAAATGTGCTTGCTCGACCTATGAAAGCTCAATGTATACATCGATGTGAGAGATGAGAAACAGACTTGAATACAGCTGCTGACTTCATACAATAAAAACAAAGTAATCTTATTTCGTATGACATGAAAACAGCCCCAAAGTGCTGCCCCCTACTGCCCAAATTGAACACAGCAGCCACTGTCAGGGCAGGGCAGTCCTGGCAGCACACACATTGCCTGTGGGATGTAGCTGTCAGTAATGAGAACTACACTGTGTGTGTTTACATTGGTAATCTCTATCATTCATTTTAGCACATTGTGTTCCTCTTTCATTCTCTAGCTTCTCAGTCTCTTTACTGATTAGATGTTTAATAACCTTTAATGGCAGAAGTGTCAGGCACCAGGATAAAGTCTCTCTTTGTGACAAACTCAAGGTTTTTTTTTTATAACAGAACTGAGATAAGCTGATGTTTTTCTGTTGTTTTGTTTTTGAGTGGTTTTGCTTGCAGTCGAAAGCCACAACCACCATAAAATGATTGTAAAATTAGGTTCAGTTTGATTGTAAAGTTAAAGCTGCTCTGGGAATCTGTGAGTTTTATCCTGTTTGAGACTCCTTGCAGCTGTTCTGACATCTGCCCTCAGCAGGTCCAGGCATGCCTTAGCCTTTCTCATTCTGTGCTGCTCTTATTTGGCTTTCTCAGAAGGTTATCAGTTTTAGAAAATCTCTGAACTTCTGAGAAAACATTGAAAGATGATTTAGGTCATGGTACAGATTATACAACCTTTAGACATCAGCATCAGCACAAAACTCTATACACACTTACACACCTACTATTATTTAAAATTAGTATTTATTATTAGATTAGAGCTTTCATGTCAGATGTGTGTCACTAATGTTGTTTTATAATACAAATTATTCAAAATTCTGAATGGATGTTCAAAAATGTTAAATGCACATCTGAGACTGCACAATTCTGTATTATTGCAGCATTAATAATGCATTGGCATGCAAATGTGGGTAAATATTTTGTTTCGAGTCTTTTTTTTTTTTTTTTTTTTTTTTACTGCTGCTGATTTAATATGGTCTTTCTGGACTGGAGCTTATACAGCATGTTTTCTGTCATAAATACTGAACATTTATGTCATTTGTATTGCTGCCGTTTTATAAGTGAGAGGACATCATGCTTGTGAATGCCCATCTCTCTTGGCTTTATTAAACAGTGTGGTATGTTCCTCAGATGGACTGAGGTTGGTGTTTAGCATTTCTGCTGCAGTCCTCGCTGATCAACTAGATGTATGCCTAAATGCAGTATTGAAGAGGTGTATGTGAGGTCAAATGTAGAGCTGTTACTCCGGTCTCTGCAAGGATAAATAATTGCCACTTGTTGTTTTACTACTAGTTTATTAAAATGAACATTCGTCTTTTGTTCTTCAGGTTGGGCAACAAGTTTCCCCTCAAGCATACCTGTGATCTCACAGTTCCTTTGTTCTCCTACTCCATCTAGTGGTGACAAATTGTACTGATTGGAAAAATAGTCTTGAAACCAACCCTTGTATTTTTTTTTTCTTCCATGAAACACAAAAGCAAGTTTAAGTGTTGTGCAAAGTGACAACAAATGTCATATAGTTCAAACAACTGAGGAACTTTATTCAAATCTTTAAGCTATTTATTTTCATATTCATTGAAGGCTATGTTTACTACAACCACGAACCTTAAGTACATAATCAATAACTACTTTTTTCTGCAGCTACACTCTTGGTCTAGCTTTTATAGTACATTGGTTTACTCTTGAAATTTCTGGAGTATTTTAGCCCATGTGTTATCAGATATTTATCTGGATCAGGACTACTAAAGCTCTCCAAACACTGTTTGTTGGTTAATGAATCTCTTCGCTCTAAAATTAGTCATTACTAAAGAGTGTGCCAGCACACACAGTGGATTTAATCACTTTAAACTCCTGTGGTCAGGCAGACATGGTGCTCTTGTTAAATCAAAATGACTGTTCTCTTCTATCCATCTTTAAAACAAAAGGTAGGTCTTTGTCAGATTTTGTTAGATGCCACATTTTGGTTAAATATGAAAGGAAGCCTTTTACAGTAGCTGTCTGTATTATGAAAAATGTTCCTAGTTAATTTCTAAGTTTCAATATGGAGTATCAATAATGTAAAGTCATGTTTATGTGTAAAAGCTGAATGATGTCTTTGTGGATAGTTTTCTGTTTTTAACAGTATTAAAAGTTTGTTTTCTAAAAGGTTTTTAATCAGGATTTTGCATGGTGAATAATTGTGGGATTATTGCAGTACAGTAAATTGCAAACATAGCATTTCTATCCATAGCATCTATGATAGAAATACTATGAACCTGTCAAAAAATGCTCCCAAAGACAAAAATGCCCAGAAAATAAGGAGTGAATTAGCAGGGTGAAATCAGGACACATGGTTAATTCGAGCATGGTCTTTCCACATTTAGCATGCAGGCTAACTGTGTGATTAGCTGTATAACCAGGTTGCAGGGCAGTCATTCTCTTTAGTGATTAAGTTACATAATAGGATGTGGAATTAATACACAGGAGAGAACCTCGTTAAGTGAATGAGGTAATTGATTTTGCGTTACTGAAACTGGGCTATTTTAGATCACATATATTGCTATATTATTTGATCATATATATTACTTGCATGCATTATTCTGTGTGTGTGTGTGTACATTAAAACATCCAAGTCCTGTACATTTGAACCATCCTATACTGTTAGTGCCAATACCCTTGAGGGCAGCACATCAACATATAGTGCCGTATAGCGATTCGGGCATCCCAAGTTCAAATCTCAGGTCGTGAACCTTTCCCGATCCCAGCCCCTCCCTCCCTCTCCCTCCCACTTCACTTCCTGTCTTTACACCGTCCTATCTAAATAAAGGCAAAACACCAAAAACAAATCTTAAAAAAAAAAAAAAGAAACATCCTACACTGTATTTGTTTGTCATCTTTAATATATATTAAAGGCAGTTATTTGTGTTTCTCTCTGCAGGCCCTAAAGAGGAAGTTGTGGGAGCTATTTCTCTTCAGGAGTTACAAGAAAATGTATTTGTGGAGGGTAATCGACCTAAATATGTGTTGGACCTGCACACCGAGGCACAGCAGGGCCTGAAAATGCAGCAGCAAGAGGGTGAGAAAAGTTAAACTTCAAATCATACTCTGTTTAAATTGCACAATTTTACTCTGAACCAAACACATGCATTTCCTAAACAAAGCAATTTTTATTTTTTTTGGCAATGTTTAATAAAAGGTAATGTTTTATGTTCCAGATGATAGTAATGGGGTGGACTTCCCTGATGACCAAAGTATGATTGTAAGTGTTGCTTAAGGCATCAATCAACCCTCACTTCCGGTTATGAATGTATTTACTTATTTTCCCACCATAGTGATAGCTTGGATTTTTACTTGTGCACATATGTAGTTCTATAAGTGCAGTAATAAAATATAAGTGCAAGTATAAAAGTGCATCGACTACTTTTAAATTCCTGATGAAAGAATATAAATTTAAAAAGTTAGCCATGCTGTTTCCTTTAGTCAACAGTAACAGCTCAGACTGAAGACAGCATGGCCTTCAGTGAGCTGAGAGGCTTTGAGTCTGAGAGCACAGCTGCTGATTCGGTTTCGATGCGCTCCTCCATCTCTTCACGATCAACACGCTCAGGACTCAAACGCCAAGGTGACACTTGACGGATAAACACATTACTAGTCATATAATTTTTAACCATAAAGACATCTTGGCCTGGTAAAGATACATTCTCATAAAGTTATTTAAGAATTCATATCACGTCATAGCAACATTTTCTGTTTCCTTTCTCTAGCCTCAACGTTCAGGCCTCTGAAGCCGGATAAGTCTGCAGAGAAGACGAAGCCTCGCAGGAAACATGTGAGAACTGTTGTAGGAATTCCTCGACATGTCCAGAAAGAACTGGGTATGTTGTGCTACAGTCTTCTATCGTTTAGAACATGTCTTTGAGTTATTTAGTAAGGAAAAAAAAAAAAATACATATATACATATACATATACATATATATACACACACACACACACACACACACACACAGAGTGGTGTGAAAGTGTTGACCCCCTTCCTGATTTGGTATTTTTTTGCATGTTTGTCACACTTTAATGTTTCAGATCATAAAACAAATTTAAATATTAATCAAAGATAACAAGTAAACAACATGCAGTTTTTGAATGAAGGGTTTTTTTTATGAAGGGAAAACAAAATACAAACCCACATGGCCCTGTGTGAAATAGTGTTTATCCACAAATGGCGAAAACATGGAACAGTGGTGAACCTTCCCAGGAGTGGCCGGCAGACCAAAATTACCGACGACTCATCCAATAGGTCACAAAAGACCCCACAACAACATCTAAAGAACAGCAGGCCTCACTTGCCTCAGAGTTCCAAGACGAAAACCGCTGCTGAGCAAAAAGAACATAAAGGCTCGTCTCAGTTTTGCAAGAAAACATCTTGATGATCCCCAAGACCTTTGGGAAAATACTCTGTGGACTGATGAGACAAAAGTTTAACTTCTGGAAGGTGTGTGTCCCATTTACATCTGGCGTAAAAGTAACACAGCCTTTCAGAAAAAGAACATCATGCCAACAGTAAAATATGGTGGTGGTAGTGTGATGGTCTGGGGCTGTTTTGCTGCTTCAGGACCTGGAAGACTTGCTATGATAAATGGAACCATGAATTCAGCTGTCTACCAAAAAATCCTGAAGGACAATGTCCGGCCATCTGTTTGTGACCTCAAGCTGAAGCGAACTTGGGTTCTGCAGCAGGACAATGATCCAAAACGCACCAGCAAATCCACCTCTGAATGGCTGAAGAAAAACAAAATGAAGACTTTAGAGTGGCCTAGTCAAAGTCCTAACCTGAATCCTATTGCGATGCTATGGCATGACCTTAAAAAGGCGGTTCATGCTCGAACCCTCCAATGTGGCTGAATTACAACAATTCTGCCAAGATGAGTGGGCCAAAATTCCTCCACAGCGCTGTAACAGACTCATTGCAAGTTATCACACACGCTTGATTGCGGTTGTTGCTGCTAAGGGTGGCCCAACCAGTTATTAGGTTTAGGGGGCAAACACTTTTTCACACAGGGTCATGTGGGTTTGGATTTTGTTTTCCCCTTCATAATAAAAAACTTCATTCAAAAACTGCATGTTTTGTTTACTTGTGTTATGTTTGATTAATATTTTAAAAAAATTGCATGCAAAAAAAAAAAATCAGGAAGGGGCCCAACACTTTTTCACACCACTGTGTATACATATATATGTATAAGTCTGTGTGTATGTGTATAATTTAATAATTTATTTATTAATTTAAGGGTTGGACAGGGCAGCATGGATCACCACAAATCCTCATGATGATCAGCTTTTCAATGGAGACATGATCATACCCGCCATAATTTCCACTGTGGACGGCACGTCTTCCAGTTCTGAACAAGAAAGTTTGCAAGACCATCTACAGCACCTATACACGGTTAAGAAAGACAGCACAGAGCTCCCCACAATGACAAAGCCTAAAGATGACGTCCTCCACAGGCTCATAAACCAGTCAGGAGGAGGCGCTCTAGGTATTCCTTGGACAGAAAACCCAACCGGTGCAGTGATGTCCATCTCACCTCAGGCCACATACATGTCTAAAATCATTCCAAATGCTGTACTTCCACCATCTGTGGATGTTGTGGAGCTCAGTCGCAGCCAAAGTCGCAGCAGTGTCCGAACTGTCAGCAAAAGCAGCCTGGTGTCAGCCAGTCCAGCATCCACACGTGCTTCCTCTAGAGTCTCTTCACGTTGTTCCTCAACCCGCTCAAACTATTCTGGATGGACCCACTCGGGATCATCAGAAACGCTTGTATCTGATTCTTCTACCATCTCCAGGAGTAGCACTCCCCGTGTCGCCAGCAGAGGGAGTCAGGTTGAAAACACTAATAGACCAGCCAAGCTGAATAACCACAGTTCCCATGTTAAAACTACTCATGTGAATGGGGGCTCTACCGAGGAGGAGGACAGTGGAAAGACCGGATCTGCTGCTGCACGTAACCTATCAGTGATTAAACGAGGCAAGAAACCTCCAGCTCCTCCCAGCAGGTCATACTCTTTACACAATGGAAAACAGTCCTGGAAAACATCTGAGAGTCCTACCTACTTGACTGATGTCAGCACTCCAGATGTATCACCATACCCTGTTGTCATGAAGACAACCACTCACAAGTTAAGCCCTAAGATACCTCCCTCCAATGGACCCACAACTGTCCCATCAAAGGAGAGCCAGCCAGTCGGCACAGACAAGAAAACGATGTTAGCGGAGCTAAAGATACACAAAAATAACCTTCAAGTGTCTTCCATTGGCGCACCCCAATCATACACAAATTACATCGATAGGCTTGCTGAACTTAAGAAGAGCCTTCTGTCTGCAAAAAGTCTAATCAAAGGTAACAATTCCTCACCAGCTGTAATGGCTCTGTTGTCTCTGTTTGAGATTCCCACCCATCCCAAAGTACTGGCTCCGCCAGCTCCTCCTCCTGAGACCTGGGCTCAAAACCAGCGGACTTTTGAACTGCTGTGTGGGCCTGGACCTGTTAACTATGCATGCTGGGCCAAAAAGAGAGGTCTTGAAATTGCAGATGAACCAGATGTGGCTTTGGCATATGCTGACAGAGTAAATGTAGCACCACTTTTGCAGACAGTAGAGATAAAAGGCAAAGTTGAATCCGTAGCGCCACTTGCCCATGTCACCCCATCTCCATCACCTCCCCCAGAGCATTGCCCACCAATACCAAACAACAGCCAAGCCAAACCTCCTCCGCCCCCTCCGGACTTTGTTCCTTTAACTCCTACACTAGCTGCCAAAGCAATAAAGGACTTGACTTCTTGGATCCCTCCACCACCTCTGTTTCCTCCTCCAGCACCTCCAGAAGGTACGAGTACAGCAACTCCTGTCGCTGTGCAAAATGACACTGACCTCCCTCCACCGCCCCTACCATTTTCGCCACAGTCTTTGCTGACAATGCCTCAACTACCGCCAGATATTCCACCACCACCACTGCAGGAAGCTCCACCTCCACCAAGACCACCTACTGAACCACAGAAAATCACATCCCGTCCGCGAGAATCCCAACCTTCGACACACAATGTGTTAGTAACATCATCTGAAACTTCTCAACAAATCAACGTTCCTCCACCACCTCCAGTGCCCACAGACTTAAGATCTCAAGTCACTGTTCCTCCACCTCCTCCATTACCCACTGATGTAAGATCTCAAGTCACTGTTTCTCCTCCTCCTCCACTACCTACTGATGTAAGATCTCAAGTCACTGTTTCTCCTCCTCCTCCTCCTCCTCCACTACCTACTGATGTAAGATCTCAAGTCACTGTTTCTCCTCCTCCTCCTCCACCTAGTAGTGTAAATATGGAGGACAGACTAGAGACGACAGAAACAGAGAAACGGACAAGCAATCCCTCTCCGGCCAAAGAGGAGACCTCCGGTCCTGTGGTCACCCAGTCTCTCCTACAGATGGTTCGTCTTAGGTCTGTTAAGTCCAGTCAGAGCCCTGCTGTAGATCCTGATAAATCTTCACAACCCAAACCAAAATCAGGTGTCAATCAAGAGGCACCTCCAAAGCCAATCAGACGATCTTTGATTTTGACATCACTGCCCCCCGATGTGGAAGCACTTTCCAACACAGAGCCAAAAACTGAAGCTCTGTCCCTCATCACAACCACTGTATCAAATATTCAGCCAAGATCACCTGAACCAGAAACTCAATCAAATAACATTGCTGAAAAAACAAAAAATACAATACTTGAGGCAAAAAGCTCATCAGCTACATGTCCACCTACTGAACCAATTAACAATCCAGTTCCTGCTGAACCAGCAACTAAACAACCCTGTGCTGAAACAGAACCCAAACCCCAAACCCTCAAGGAACAAATTCAACCTGCAGTGCCTGACCCAGAAACCCTGCCAAGTACAACAGAACCAAAGGACCAATCAATCAGTGAGCCAAAGACTCAACATCAAGCACAAGAACCCAACAAGACCCCGCATAATTCAGAGAAGCAATTAAGCACTATTGAAATACACTCAAAGCCAGATGGTGAGCAGCCAAAATCCCAAATCCCAAAGGCCATTGTCTCTTCCACACCTCCCGTAGTCTCTTCACCAGCAAACCCCTCTATGCGTCTACAGGAAGTCATTCGTCTAAAGGCGGCTGCTAAGTCTTCAAAAGAAAACCAACCCAAAGGGTTTGGTCTGCGCTCCCCTCTTCCAGCCACGGCTAATGGCACCACTGTACCAAACTCCCCTGCATCTATGGCCAGCTTCATCTTCTCCAAAAGCCCAAAGAAGGTCATAATAGAGACACCATCTTTAGAGGTTCAGGCTGACCTGAGGAAAACTCTGGCGGCAGAGTTAGCATCTGTCTCCGATTCAGCCAAGTCTAATGACTCGCACAAGATGCTTAAAGTTCCTCCACCAATTGCTAAGAAACCCAACACAAAGGTTGAGAGCATTGCTCAAAACTCTGCAGAGGCTAAACCTGTAGCCAAGACTGAGCATGTGCAAACAGAGACCGTACAAACTGCCGGACAGGATGTACAGACAGAGAACTCTGAGAAAACAAATGAATGATTGTGCACAAATGATTTAATAACCCTTGAGTCTTTGCTTTAGTTTGCAGATAACCCAGGCTTAACACTGCCTAAGCAATTTTGAAATAAAATACCAAAAAAAAAAAAAGTCTTTATGTACAGATAGGCATATTGCACTTTTTGTACACTGGTTTAGTGTAACTGATTCTCATTCATCATGGGAATGCATGCCACTGGTATTTGGAAATTATAAATATTCTTATTTTATTTATGCGTCTTCTGTCTTAGACAGAAGCCATTCTACCTTGCAATTTGTAGAACTTCTCCCTGCTGGTAGCACTGTAAAAACTATGGTAACATAGCAGGACCAATTAATCTCTGTGGTGGATTTTTACAGGCGTTAATGTATGCCTGAATACAAGAACAGTGTGAAAGGAAATTAAGGTAAAGAATGCAAGTAAAAAGAATGTAAAGAAGCCAAACAAAAAAGGAAGAACAGTTAGGAGAATGGACCACTGAATTTTGAGGTGGGGTTTGTGACTTCTGTTTTTTATTTTCAGTGTGTAACTAAGCCTATTTTTTACTTTTAAAACACAGTCAATAAAGTTGATCATACACATTCCCCACCTCAAGTATCCATGCAGTATATAGGAATGTGGAGAAGGAATCTGAGCAAGTATAAATGAAAGAAGGATGGAGCCAATGAATGAAACAAAAGCTGTTTCTCACTGTTGTGAGTGTGCAAGGAGGTACAAGAAGGTGGTGAGAAGTCATGAAACTGCATAAACAAGAGGTCTAAGGTGTTAATCTCGGTGTAATCATTATTTTTGGTTTATTTTTTGTATTTTCACAGAGAAGTTAATTAGTTTACATAGTTGATGTGCATTACAGTCTGCTTCAATCTACAAATAAAAGAATGTTTTTAATATATGATAATGGTCTCATGCACTATGCTGACTATGCACTATTTTTATTATTGTTCTTTTGATTTCAGCAATCTCGGATTATAATCTCTTTAAGAAGAAATGCCTTATTTACATGTCAAAACTTAAAATTATTCATTGTTTCATCATGTGATGAAAGTAAAACAGTTACTGAAGTAGCTTCGTGGTGACTTTTCTGATCTGGCTAGTTTTTGTTTTCTTATGCGCTGCAATATATAAACATTATACATAATTCAAAATAAAGAACACTGACTGCTTTACAGTCACATGGATCTTTAGAACTGTTCTATCAGGATGGTGGTAGACTAATCTAGACTAAATGTGGTTATCATAGGCATCGTATATTCAGCTAAGGAGTATGAATGTAAATCAAGACTTGGATATGATATGACCTTACCATGTACCTGCCATGTTTTTGTTATTTTTGTTTTCCAGAAGCTAAACCGGGCATAACAATTTATGTACTGAGTGAAGGACATAAGAAAAGGGTAAAGGTTTTTTTTAACAAACTTGGCAGGCATTTTGTTCAGAAGTGATTTGCATTGCAAGGTATATATATATATATATATATATATATATATATATATATATTATTAGTTTAACCCGTGATTGCTATTATTAGCACCATCTACTCTCTGTACCACACAACACTTTTTAGACCTTAGTCTAAAATATAGAAATTATTTATTGGGTTGCACAGTTCTAACAAATTAAATTGTGCTGTGATTGTGACAGGAAACAATACAGCAAAGAGTCACCCAGGATAGTTCACACTAAAAAAACAGTTCGCTCAATCTATTATTTATAAACAATATAACAAGAACAAAATAAAAATGTAAAACACTTTTCTGTATTTTTAATTTTTTGGTAAAAAGTGTAAGCTATAATGTCACTAGCGACCTGAGGTACATATGTAATAGCCTAGTGTAAGTTTATTTTTCCTGCAGATATATAATTAAAAACCAGATGACTCAAGTGTAATGCAATTGTAATTTTGTGTGGTAAGTCCAACACAGCTAAATATGACAGGGTTACCATAGCACTTTCTATACAGCATGAATTTACTATAGAAAACACAATGTGTTTATTTGTATGGGTTTTGTGTGATATTTACAAAACAATGACATCTAGCTGGCAGAAATAATCTGAATTAATATGATAAAAATGCCAAGCTGTAATCAACTACTAAAGTATTTTACAATATAAACAATGGTCTGATCTCACTTTATCATAATTGAAAATTTTATTAAACTACAAATTAATTCCCTAGCACAGATAGTACATTCTCACAAAAATGTTCGTTTTATGATTTAAATTTAGTTTGATTACATTATAGCTGTTATAGTTACAATATAAAAGACATCAATATTTTTAAGATATGAAATAGTCCAGTATGTATTGTGTGTTTTATATATATATATATATATATATATATATGTACACAAAATAATCAATTATTATAATTATACACGTTAACATAACATTAATAATTATATTATATACACAGGCATTTACGCTTGTGTTGCTTGCCGCCCGTTTCCATGGCAATGGCGACTCTCAGACTTTTGGCACACTTTTGGATTTTGAACCGAGACGTCAAGCCTCTCTCAACCGCCAACCGCGAACCAGACAGTTTGTAAAATGTTGCGTTTCTGATTATTTTATTTTTGTTCGAAGAAAACTCAGTCGAAACGGGTCTATCGAGTTCATTGAAGACACATTCACGACGAAACATACCAGAACCAGACGTCTCCGTTCATCGCCAGAATCGTGTATTTTGCTGGTGAGTAACGTTAGATTAAGTGCTTCTGCTGTACATTTATGTGCATATGTTATTCTAACTGTGTTGTATTTGTCCGCTTAATTTACCACGCGAGCACTATTTAGATGAGATAGTAACAAATATCAATATAACGAAACTTGATTTAGACCGCCTGGAAATAACATACAGCTCTTCATTAAAAGAGCAAGTTCATAAGAGTTATTTGTTCATAAATTGTCCAAAAAAATGCCCAGCTCAATAGTGTGATGTTCGTAACTGAACTAACTTACATTGGTGGATCAGTACATAGTATAGCACTTTTCACGATTTAATAGATTAATAAAATTCATACTGAGTTCGGTGTAATACACTATCATGTGTTTTCTGTGTGAGTTAAACAAGTAAAGAGTGCTGCTGCAGAAATCTGCTTTTGTTCCGTATTGTACTGTATGTGTATTTAGGTAAGGATTGTCATTCATATAGATTGTCTAGCCTAGCTTTTAATTGTTATATTGGTTTTACATTTAAAAGGATATTGAGTAAAACAAAACTCTTAGCTACTAAGCTCAATCAGATGACAGCCCTATTGTTGACGTGTTTTTATATTACAGAGTCAGACCTGGATGAAAACCAGTTTAAAGTATACGGTAGGCTAAATGAAGAATTGTAAAACGAAAAAGCTCAGATGAAGCTGAAAAGACTGTCAGCTCAGCCTCAGTAAGTATGCTCTTTTTGCCAGTCTTTCATACATACATATATATATATATATATATATATATATATATATATATATACACACACACATATATAACAGAAACAAAGACTGGACAGCATTTAATGCAGCAACTAATTAAACAAGTCCACAAGAAAACAGGTGAAAAATAGTAGGCTAAATACTATAAAACCGTCAATTCCAGTTTTTCAAAACACAATACCACAAAAGACAATGAATGTTTGTGCTGCTTATGTATCTTTTCAAGGCCCCTGTAAATGAATCGGTTCAAGAAATGCAAAGAATAGAAGGGCTACCGGAAGAAAACAGCGGCTCAGAGAGGAACTTGAAAACTGTAAGGGACAAATTAGTGGACTGAGATCTCGAGTCACATCTTTCAGGTATTTATATTTTATCTAAACAAACACTTCTCACAAAATGAAGAATATTATAAAGCGGTTACAGTAAATAGTAAACAATATGCTCTCTATGAAGTTGATGCAGCTGTTATAGAGCCAATATTTACCTGATCTTAAAAATTACTTTGATCTGTCAATACAGTCAGGTTGATCATGTTAACCAGTTCATTTAGATGTTACCACATAACGTTCTTCAGTGAAGTGCAGACATGATGCAAGTGTTGTAAATGGCAGCTTCATTGATTACACTCTGTATCATTTTAAACCATCTAAAGTCTCTAGTATAATATTTTATAGAAAATTTTCAAAACACCTTTTATTTCTCTAAATTATTTATAAGATAAAATAAATTGTTTATATAAAAAAAATAATTGTTTAAGTGGTTACTTGTTTCACAGATTCCTGGATTCTCAATGAGCTGAGAAGGCTATAAAAGGACAGAGGTACGACCTTAAACTGAAAGTGAGGTAAATAGAAAATTGTATTTAGAAAAAATCTTAAGTATCAATCCTCAATTTTGATTGACCTGTTGGTGGTCCAAGACATTTCACTGTTTGTATTACTCTGTGTTCACAATATTCCAGATTATGTATGTGGTGCGCAGTAGAAGCAGGTTGGGGAATGGATTGATCTGAATTGAGGAGCATATTTTTTGAAAGCCCTCAATGCTCCTATTTAGTGAGTAGGGAGCAGAAAAAGAAAACCTAGAGTGTGTGTTTCTCACATTCTAAACACACTCTTTGTCACACACACAGTTTCATAATGAACTGAAAACATTTGTACACTTCTCATGATAATATAAAATCTCTACTATTGTTTTTCACAGTTGCTCTGGCAAAACATCTGTCAAACAAACTAAAACCGAAGTGTGTTATTGCTCAGTGCCATTGTCTAAATTGCAAAATGAAAGAACCTGCGTGTAATCAGGGATTTCTTTGATGCATGCAAATATACCAGATTTACAGTAATTATCTGTGGCACTATTGGTGGAAATTAAGTTATTGGTGCAATAACAATGTTTGAATTTTCCTTCTTATGGCCAATAATATATCATCTGCTGATATGTCCTGCATCTCTACTCACTTTTAATTACATTTTTAATGTACTGTTGTAAAAGAGAAATATCAAAATTGCAGTCATGTTGTTGTTTTATCATTGTTCCTATGGACACATGATAGCTGTGCTCATATTCAGAACAACAGCAAAACAGTTCAACATGGTTTTGGCTTTGGTCTAATAATTTATAGACTAACTTTCCTGGAATTGTTTTTCAGCGCTCCCACAAAGGAATGTAGTTGTTACCGGTTGTGGCTGTAGACAACCCGAAACAAAAGGGCAGAACAACAAAGCTCACATAGCTAGCATCAACTCACAAAAACCATTTATTAAACATTAAGCTCTGACAAAGACTAGGGGAGAACTCAGGACTTTTAAAGGGATCAACCAAACGAGGAAACAAGGTAATTAATATAACACAGGTGATGAGAATGATAATTAACTAATGACTGGAAACTAGAACAGGAAATACCAAATAAGGGTAAAAAGGAACTAAACCGAAACCAAACCGTCTGGGAGTTTTTTTTATAACACTTTATATCAGGGGTATCACACTCGGCTCCTGGAGGGTAACTGTCCTAGCTTTGTTCTAAACCTGCTCCAACACACATCGGTAGTTTTCAAACCAACCTAAAGGACAGATTGTCATTTATTTATTAATGTGTATTATTCATGTGCTTTTTTTTTTTTTTTTTGCAGAAAAAGTGAGATGTGCTTTTCCCTATTCTCAGCCTCAGACATCACGCCCACGGACCGTTGGCTAAACGTCTGATACATGTGGCACACAAAAGTGGAAACACTTCAGGAGTTTCGAAGTCGTCATCGGATTGGTTGAATTATACAGGATTTCTGGGAGACGTGCGTGTCGAGTTCTTTAACGTTCCACCTGGAAACAAAGATGCTGTGACGCCGAACTCCTCATGAAAGGATGAACTAACCGCTGGATTTTTAAAAGTATGTGAAATATTTAAAGTTTGTGCCATAGAATCTGTAAAATACGTCCGAGAGTCTGTTATTGTGGTGACATTTCCACTCCCCGGAACTTGACGTTGAACAAAATGAACTGTGATTGGTTGTTTGACATGTCGGTCAAGCGGCCTCATGGGCGGGCCTTGGTCAATGAAAGCTGCCAATGGATTCCAGACCTTCAGTCATCAGTCTGAAGCTCTGGCTACGCGAGACAATGCTTTCCCTAAAGTGGACACAAGATCCCTGAGAGAGGCTGCTCACAACAAATTATCAAATGAGCGAAAACTTAATTGTGAGATGTTAATGTTTGAATACTGTGAATTTGCATTTTCATGCTTTGTTTAATTGTGCCTTATATTGTTTTATTGTGTCATATGATGTTGTTACACATGCTGAATAAATGTTGAAATGAACTGTTCAACTGAACGGTTATCAATGATTTCCTCAGAGTTGGACTGTTTTGCTATTGCAGGGGATTTTAATAATGCAGAAATCAAAACTACAAAAGAAATTACAACCGTTTTAAACACTTTTGACCTGAGTCAGCATGTGCACGGACCCACGCACAATCGTGGACACACTCTAGATTTACTCATCAGTAGAGGTCTAAACATCTCATCCATTATAATTATAGATGTAGCACTATCTGATCACTTCTGTATTTTCTTTGATATATTGATCTCAGTCACCACTGAATCTAGATCTGTCTCTATCAGAAAGAGATGCATTAACGAGAACACTAGTGCGCTATTTATGAAGGCGATATCATTAACACCAAGCATTTCTGCAGACGCTGTTGATCTTCTCCTGGAGTCATTTAACTCAAAAGTTAAGAATCTTATTGATGATATTGCTCCGATAAAAGGTCAGCAAGAAGACGGGCAGACAAAAATCAATTTGGAGAAAATCAACAGCAGTTCAGAGCATGAAAAGACAATGCAGAAAAGCTGAGAGGATGTGGCGGAAGACGAAACTCGAAATTCACTATAGCATCTATAAAGACAGCCTTCATGCTTTCAATGTGGAACTAGCCACAGCTAGACAGACTTTCTTTTCAAACCTTATAAACAGTAAGTTAAACAACACTCGCACTCTTTTTGCGACTGTTGAGAGACTGACAAACCCCCCAAGTCAGATTCCCAGTGAAATGCTCTCCGACAGCAAATGCAATGTGTTTGCTTCCTTCTTTTCTGAGAAGATCAATAATATCAGAAAGGAGATTGGCACATCCTCAAGTTATGCAGAGGTCACACAGATTCGACCGCAATTTAAAAAAGAAGTGACTGTTTTTAAAAAAAATTATAATTTTTTTAAAATCAACCTGCTATCTTGACACACTTCCCACATCCTTTTTCAAAAATGTGCTTAACTGTTTAGAAGCTGATCTCTTAGAAGTAGTGAACGCCTCACTTCTTTCTGGGACTTTTCCAAACTCCCTTAAAACTGCAGTTGTTAAGCCCTTTCCGAAAAAGCGCAATCTTGATAACACCATGTTGAGCAACTACAGACCCATATCAAATCTTCCTTTCATAGGTAAGATTATTGAAAAGGTAGTTTTTAAATCAGCTGAACAACTACTTAAGGATACCTGGACAATTTTCAATCTGGTTTACGAGCACATCACAGCACAGTGACAGCACTTAAGATAATAAATGATATTCGCTTCAATTCTGATTCTGGCAAAATATCAGTGCTGGTACTACTAGATCTTAGTGCTGCGTTTGACACTGTCGATCATAAGATACTTCTAGAGAGACTGGAAAACTGGGTCGGGCTTTCTGGGATGGCACTCAAATGGTTCAGGTCATACTTAGAAGGGAGAGGTTATTATGTGAGTATAGGAGAGCATAAGTCTAAGTGGACGGCCATGACATGTGGAGTCCCACAAGGCTCAATTCTTGCACCGCTCTTGTTTAGCCTGTATATGCTCCCACTAAGTCAGATAATGAGGAAGAACCAAATTGCCTATCACAGCTATGCTGATGATACCCAGATTTACCTAGCCTTATCTCCGAATGACTACAGCCCCATTGACTCCCTCTGCCAATGCATTGATGAAATTAACAGTTGGATGTGCCAGAACTTTCTTCAGTTAAACAAGGAAAAAACTGAAGTCATTGCATTTGGAAACAAAGATGAAGTTCTCAAGGTGAATGCATACCTTGACTCTAGGGGTCAAACAACTAAAAATCAAGTCAGAAATCTTGGGGTGATTCTGGAGACAGACCTTAGTTTCAGTAGTCATGTCAAAGCAATAACTAAATCAGCATACTATCATCTCAAAAACATTTTAAGAATTAGATGTTTCCAGTCAAGACTTGGAGAAACGAGAAACTTGTTCATGCCTTTATCACCAGCAGGGTGGATTACTGTAATGGTCTCCTCACCGGCCTTCCCAAGAAGACCATTAGACAACTGCAGCTCATCCAGAACGCTGCTGCCAGGATTCTGACTAGAACCAGAAAATCTGAGCATATCACACCAGTCCTCAGGTCCTTACACTGGCTTCCAGTTACATTTAGGATTGATTTTAAAAGTACTTTTACTTGTTTATAAGTCACTCAATGGCCCAGGACCTAAATATATTACTGATATGCTCACTGAATATAAACCGAACAGACCACTCAGATCATTAGGATCGAGTCAGTTAGAAATACCAAGGGTTCACACAAAACAAGGGGAGTCTGCTTTTAGCTATTATGCGGCCCGCAGTTGGAACCAGCTTCCAGAAGAGATCAGATGTGCTAAAACATTAGCCACATTTAAATCAAGACTCAAAACTCATCTGTTTAACTGTGCATTTGTTGAATGAGCACTGTGCTATATGTCCGAACTGACTGCAATGAATTTTATGTATAATCATTTTCTTTAAATTTATTTTAAATCAATTTCTATATCATTTTAAAATTCCTTGTTTTTGTTGATTTTTAATGTCTATTTCACTTTCTTTTATGTAAAGCACTTTGAATTACCACTGTGTATGAAATGTGCTATATAAATAAACTTGCCTTGCCTTGAAATGTAATATGGCAGATGTAGTATGGTGCGTCACATTTTTGTATTTGTAACATTTTTAATATTATGACAAGTAGGCTAGTAATACCACAGGTTTATGACAGAAAAACAGTTTTTCTTGCAGGAATATCATTGCAAATTAAGTGTTACCATAAAAAACCCTGTAAAATTATTACAGGAATACCACAAAAATATAACAAAAGGACCACAGGACTATTACAGGAAAGCCAGGTATTACTGCAGAAATATGACCGTAGTACCACAGGAATATCACATATATATTACATACAATACAACAAAAATACCAGATAATTACCACACAATTTTTGTGTAGTACTTTTAATGTTTTACCACATGTAATACCACAGGTAATTTTTGTAAGGGTGAACTGGCTTGAATGGCTTTGCTGCAGAGCAATTACTGTACGCAATGAAATATAACTGTCACCGTCATTTGATGGTGGAAGTGGTGAATAAGCGATCAAAATACTTATTTTGAAGTCTCTGAAAAATGATAGCTTTGAGCATATAGTCGAGATTGCGAATATGAGCCAGGTGCTGAATGTAGTACTGGGGAGCATTAAGTTCAGCACTTGCCCTGTACCCTAATAAGTTTAAAAAAGGTAATTTTATTATTTTGTAATTGTTATTGAAATATCAGGAGAGTTTTTATGCTATTGCAGCAGTTGGAGATCCATATATCGTGTTGGATAGCCTATAGGTCGACTGACTTAGGTGAGACCAGAGCACTCTTTGTGTGATATTGATTAACTATATGAAGTTATATATATATATATATATATATATATATATATATATATATATATATATATATATATATATATATATATATATATACTGCCTCATATCTTGAATTTTGTGATCATTCTAAAACACATTTTTATAGACTGAAGCAGGCTTTGAAAGAACACACTCTAAATGCATGCTAGATTTAACCTACTAGATTTAATCACGTAATGTATCAGGCGTGCAGTCCGTCTGTCTGTGTGTGTGTGTGTGTGTGTGAGTGCATGCTTTTCAGCGTTCTACTCTGAACCTCGTCTGCAGTTCTCATTGTTAACTGATGGAGTGAATCTTCTTGTGACCTCAGATGGAGGTTACCCTTCTCGCACACTACAGTGGCTGATGGAGAACTCAGACATCACTAACCAGACACAAACACCTCACGCAGGACACACAGACAGGACTTTACAATGTGTCTTTTGGATAAAATGTCACCAAAGTTACTAAACCCTTTCTCACATTCATACTGCACAACAAACACCTGGGACAACACATCAGGAGAGACATCCAATTGTATTCAGGTCATTCATAAGCATTTAATTTTTTTAATTATTTTAAACATTTAATTTAAAATGTTTAATTGTCAATAACATTAAGTGTCTAAAACAACTGATCAGTTTCACACTGCAGCTACTTTATAGTTTGCTCTCAGCAACCTTGCATTGTAGTTTAGCTCAAATAGAGTCCACTGGACTTTACTGCAGTATAAATAAATGATTCTATACCCGTTAATTTTTAAACTGATGCTCGTTTATAGTGAATGTGTTTCTAAAGCTGTTATTCAAGTAAGCTTTTAATTGCTTTATATAGATGAGAGCGAGAGGCAAGGAGAGTCAGCACACAGATGCCACCGTCATGGATTCATACTGAAATGGGACTCAAGTCTGAAATCCGAATTCTGAATGGAAAACACAATTTTGACAGATGCAGAATGTAAATGTAAAATCAATGAATGATATTTAATGTTGCAAAGAGATCATGTAGGTTTGCACTGCAAAACATCAAGAATATCAGGCCCTACCTGATGGAGCATGCTGCACATTTTCTCATCCAAGGACCTTGTCATTTCTAGGCTGGACTATTGTAATGCTCTTCCGGCTAGACTTCTATCATGTGCAATCAAACTTCTCCAAACGATTCAGAATGCAGCAGCACAACTAGTCACAACAAGCCCAAGAGAGCCCACATCAGACCTCTGTTATCTCCCTGCAACCTACCGTTTGCATCTGGCATCAAGTTCTAGAGTCTTGCAAATATATCAGCCAGTGGCTCAGCACCCTCCACTTGCCCTTGCGAGTCTACAGAAGCCTGAAAATGAGAGACGCTTTGTAGTTCCATCACAGAGAGGCACAACATCACTTTCCAGAAATCTTTTCTTTCACTGTTCTTTGCTGGTGGAATGATCTTCCCACCCCCATCCAGAATGCAGAATCCCAGACAATATTTAAGAAACCATCAAAAACTCAATGCATCTGAATCCTGAAAAAAAAACTTCCTTTTTGATTTCACTTTACTTTAATTCCTCCCTCTTCTGTCTTATACTTTTCTGAAAGATGTCAGAAACGTTGTATTACTTGAACTTCTCATGTTTATTGCCTCTTTATGATGAATCTCTTTTTGTTTTCCTCTGTGTATGTCAATTTGGATAAAAGCTTTTGCTAAATAAATAAATGTAATGTTATTTTCATCAAACACACAAGTTTACCACCTGTAATACAGGACATGCCTACTACCTAGTTCAGGTTACATTAGCCGTACTGTAGAAACCCTCCTCCATTTAAACATTTTATTTGACTATTTATTGTATTTTTTTTTTTTTTTTTGTGTAATTCCTGTACATTGTGAATGTGATAAGAAAGCTCCTTTTAGCCATTTACTAGAGAGTTGGCGAGTGTGTTCGAAGTATGTTTGTCATGATTTTGGGCCACAGTATTGATATAACCAAATCACAACATCTTTCATTTGTGTACTGTGAAATTAAAATAGTCTATTATTATTTTGTCATTTTTTCTCTTTTACCCACTGCAATATATTGTTCATAATTTTTCACTTGGTTTCATGTTTGCACTTTGTAAATAAATGTGGCTTTTATATCTCATCTCTTGTTGCCTGAGTCAAAAAGTAACGGGCACAAGAGGAAAACTGCCCCTGCACAATTAAACTAAATCTATTACGATTGTAACAAGTTACTTTGTTTTACATGATCACAAATTATTCATAAAATGTTAAAATAGAATTCAAATCTGAACAAGGTAGGTCATAAGTAATCTAAATGTACTCTAAAAGTAATCAGAATACATTACCCAAAATATGTAATCTAGATTACATTACTGACTACACTTTTCATGATGCAATTTGTAATAACAGACTAATTTATAAGTAATCTACCCAGCAGTTCCAATCACAGTCTGGATAAGGATACGTTTTAAAATTGAGATTAAATTTCAAATATCTACATATTGTTTACTTATTTTGATCGTTTAATAATATTTCAGCAATATACACTATATTGCCAAAAGTATTCGCTCACCCACCCAAATAATTGAATTCAGGTGTTCCAATCACTTCCATGGCCACAGATGTATAAAATGAAGCACCTAGACATGCAGACTGCTTCTACAAACATTTGTGAAAGAATGGGCCGCTCTCAGGAGCTCAGTGAATTCCAGCGTGGTACTGTGATAGGATGCCACCTGTGCAACAAGTCCAGTCGTGAAATTTCCTCGCTACCAAATATTCCACAGTCAACTGTCAGTGGTATTACAACAAAGTGGAAGCGATTGGGAATGACAGCAACTCAGCCACAAAGTGGTAGGCCACGTAAAATTAGCTCAAGAACAGTGCGTAGAGAGCTTCATGGAATGGGCTTCCATGGCCGAGCAGCAGCATCCAAGCCATACAAACCTGACCTCAACCCGATAGAACACCTTTGGGATGAATTAGAGCGAAGACTGCGAGCCAGGCTCTCTCATCCAACATCAGTGTCTGACCTCACAAATGCGCTTCAAATGCGACCGACGTCATATTAAACCCTATGGATTAAGAATGGGACGTCACTTAAGTTCATATACGTCTAAAGGCAGATGAGCGAATACTTTTGGCAATATAGTGTACTTTGTCTTTATGATTATTGTCAAGGTTTTATTTCTTATACCCACTAGGGGCAGAAAGGTTCTCATGTGACTGATCTTCTTCCATTGCTCAGTCCCTGTGATGAGTACTTAGAGCCCTCCACGGGTCTAAAATCTAGGCCTTAGCCCGGCCCGAGACACTCAGGCCCTAGTCCAGCACGTGTCCGACAGCTTATCAGAATTACCAGCCCGAGTCAGTCTTTTTTCCCCTTCACCCAAAACAGCTTACACTACTTTTTCTGCCATTAAAATACTTACGTTTTGTATGAAATGGCAAAGTGATTGTATTTTGTTTCGTTATTTTATTAAGTTCATTTTGAAAGCTTTTGGAGCATTTTTTAATTCCTTATGAAAGTTTTTACATTTACGACTAAGCAGCCAGCGGCAGACAGTGAGTTGATCATAGCCTGTTTGATCAATTTAGCCTTCTCAAATCATCAAGACTTGTCTAAAATTAAATCTATAGTTATAAAACAGGTCCACAATGTTAGTTTAAACGCTTAACCTAGATAGTCTAAATGTGCACTGACGCATATCTAGTCGTTTGTGGTGGCCCAAGCCCAGCCCGAATGAACTCAGCGTGTCGGGCCCAGTCACGACCAGACGGGCTTGCAGACTTTTTGCTGCTTCAGTTTTGCTTACGTTTTTGCCTTTTAGACCTTAATTGTTGTCTAAGCATAGGCTAATAATTTCGTAATGTCTCATTGTCTGATCAGGTGCACTTAAACACTTATCTCTTGATGCAAGAAATAAGTGGTGATAAGTCATGGGGATAAGTATTTCTTTGGTATGTAAACAATAGTGTCCTGTGATGTTTCCGTGACGTCAGACAGGCGCACCCAGAGCTTTCTTGGCAATTCTCGTTGTTCAGGTTGCTATGGATCTGTAATTTTGTTTTTAAGCGATTTTATGGTTTTAATAACCAGCTAACGATAACACAAAAACAAAGTTCTGTTCTTTTTGAAGCCTTGTTTACCTAATAATGTTAATGTAATTTATAATATTTTACATGAAGTTCTGTCCTTCGTGTATGATATCAAGAGGTTTATGTTAGGGTTAGATTTAGGATGGCGAGGTTTGTAGTTTAATTGGCTAATTCTGTTTAAAACACTGCGTCTATGATTTGACCCAATCATATAAAAATCTGTGTGTGTGAAAGAGAGAGATTGAATGGAATTATTTTCATCCGATGATGTATACTAGGAGATCATTAGACTAAGATAAAGCAAAGTAACCGCATAAAACAGCTATAAAAAGTGTTATGATACTTCGCTTACGCCTTTGTCATGTGCTTTTTATATGATAGCAACAGCAGGCAACTGGGTTTAAGAAAAACATAGGCTAGATCACTACACATTAATGCAAAATCTTTGGGACGTTGTGGTTATATTCAAGAATGTGTGCTCTTAAACATTAATTATCATCAATAATAAACCTCCACGTTTAGTACTTAGGTATTTGATAATGTAGCCTATTGTTAACAAAATATTCTGTTATTCTCTTATAATATAATTCTCTATTATAATTTTTTTTTTTTTTATTAAACATGATTAGGAAATACAAAAGTGAAAACATATGCCAAGGAAAAGAGCCAGTGGTTCAAGGATGGCCAAACAATACACAGCAATTGAAATTCAAGAGAGAAAGATACATTAAAAATAAATAAATAGCCTAAATAAAGCAGATCCCATAACAACAAGCATAACAATCTTTCCTACAAAACAAATTCATATTATTAAATAAAAATTAGACAATAATTACCAAAGAGGAGTACACATTTTGACCCAAATAGTGTATTTTTGGGTATTGCTACAAATATACTCGTGGTACTTATGACTTATGTTTTGTGGTTCAGGGTCACATATAATTCTCTATTATAGATCACTTGCCACGTAACACCAAGTATATGCAGCCCGGAGACCTCCAAGTGGGAGGGACTTATGACGCAAGTAGGTTGGGACAGCTCCAAGAGGGAGGGTAGGTTTAGGGTTGGGTTTGGTGTAGGGTATATTAACAAGGCCCAACCCATTTGGACCTGGCTCCGACTTCGTTTATACCCATCTCAGTCTAATTTCTCCCTTTGTTCTTATACAGAGTGATAATGACTGCATCACAGAGGTCTTGAGGGAGTTTTCCCAGCTCCCAGCAGCAGACAAAGAATTCATGGAGTTTGGGGTGCACTGCTGGGCCTCCGTTCTTCCATACCTCAGGAGGAATGGTATGAACTCCTTCAGCTTTTCCACTCTTCAGCCGTTTAATGGCTTCCTCAGTTTCTTGTAATGTTGGTGCCACATCCAGTTCAGTTTTGCGCAAAGCCGAGTTCTTACTGCGAGGTTGGTCCACCACTCGTTCTGAATCTCTCGAAGCTTACGCTGGTCGGTCCTGCATTCCAGGCGGAAGGCTGTTTTTTTATGCGGGCAGGACGGTTGGGCCAGGAGAGCCTTGTGTGCTGATCTCTTCTTTGACAGCAGATCCTGAACTTCTAGATTGTTCTCATTGAACCAATCCCTGTTTTGCTTCGTGGTGAATCCAAGAGCATCTTCAGATGTTTGCAGGACAACAGTTTTGATATGGTCCCACAGCACTTCTGGGGCCGGAGGAGAGTCGGCTAGCCAGATGGGTTCCCCTAGCCTAGACCGTAGGCTCTCCTGGAAAACTGCTCTGACTGCGGCAGGCTGAAGGCTGCAGACCTTGAGCTTCTTCCTCGGAGCGCCACCTTTCCTTGGTTTGGGCTTAAAGTGGAATGTAATTTTGCAGCGGACAAGGCGGTGGTCTGTGTGACACTCGGCGCTCGGCACTACCCTGGTGTGGAAGACATCTTTTAGGTCACGCTGGCGCACTAGGATCTAGTCTATGAGATACCAGTGTTTTGACCGAGGGTGCATCCAGGTTGTCTTCAGACTATCTTTCTGCTGGAAGATAGTGTTGGTAATGGAAAGCTGCTGTTCAGTGCAGAGTTCGAGTAACAAGCGTCCATTATCGTTGCAGCTGCCCACACCATGCCTTCCAAGTATGCCTTTCCAGGTTTCTGAGTCTCTGCCCACTCTGGCGTTGAAGTCGCCAAGGATGACAATCTTGTCATTGGATGGGACGTCTTGAAGAAGGCTGTATAGATCGGAGTAAAACTTATCTTTGCCTGCAGGATCTGTCTGGAGAGTTGGGGCATACACACTGAACAGTCAAGCTAAGAATCACTAAATTTTACAACATGATTGTTGGTGGTTTTCAACATTTATAAATGGTTAAACGATTATTGTAAATTGTGAATGAACAAACAAATGAATGAATGAATGAATACACAAATATATGGGTTTTGCCTTGAAGCAACACAAAGGTTGCAATCTAGTGTCTTTAACAGTCTGTGATTTCTGGATAAGGATCTGTTTAAATTTGTTTAAGATTATATTTAAATTCAAGGAAAAAATCTTGGAGCGCTACTTGCTGAAAGGACCTCCGTTTAATGATCCCAGAAGGTGCTCTTTGGTTAAGATGGTCCTCACTGCAGAACACAAGATCCAGGGGGTGTGGTTGGATCTAGATCCAACTCCTCCCACCTTACATATACCTGAACCTACCATCTCCACCCCCTGGATGTGAATCCAACCCCGCCTCCTGGATCTTTGTTCTGCAGTGAGGGGCTACTGCATTTTAGAGCATCTCAGCTTGTTTGCTGTCTGAAGGTAAATAAAGAGCTGTTGATTGAATAAGTACAGTGCTTTCTTTACTCAAAAAACTGTTTTTACAAAGGCTAATGCTTTTTTTTTTTTTGTATTTGAGGAGCGGAGAAGAGTTTCTTAGTCTAGCATTTGTTGTCAAGTCACAGCCAAATAGCTCGTGCGAAGCGCTGAATCTTTCATAATATGATACTTTGGACAAATTAAAAAAAAAAAAAAAAAAAAAAAAAAAAAAGAACGCCCACATAAATGACAGAAAACGGGACACGATCAGAAAAAAAAAAAATAAACATTCGCTGGTCAAAAGCTTCGTATTTGAACTTGATTTTGGTGAAATGTTTAATATTAATATAATGACACATGCAACGATAATAAACGTAGCCTATCTGTAGGCCTTATACATATGGAAACACTATACAATAATATTTCATTAATGTTAGCTAATGTATTATCTAACATGAGCATACAATGTATAAAATGCATTACAGTATTACATTAAAATACATTTATTAATCTTTGTTAATGTTAGTTAATGAAAATATAGTCATTCATTGGTAGTTCACGTTAGTTCACAGTGCATTGTGATTTTAATAATGCATTAGTAAATGTTGAAATGAACATTAATAAATGCTGAAGTATTGTTCATTCTTAGTTCATGTTAACTACACTAGTTAACTAATGTTAACTACTGAACCTTATTGTGAAGTGTTACCATTTATATAACTGTATCTGTATGCAATAAAGCCATAATACCAACTACCAATAGGAGGTTTCCGGCCGACAGCAAAAATGTATTTTGCCTATGTCACAATTTGAGGTCAATCCGGCCCTGTATTTGATACTGATTATGTTGCCAAATTGGTTTGGAACAGTTGTTGAATAAACACTTAAACTGAACATGCCCATCTATCTGCTTGACTGACAGTTTTATTGACCTCTGAGTGAGCATTGACTTGGTATCATGTTGGTTCAATATATATATATATATATTTTTTTTTTTTTTAAATAGCTTGGATGTAGTAAACTACTTTTGCCATGTTGGTGTAGTGAAGTTCATTTAAAGAACAGTAACTGTTAGCTTAGCTCACTACATTTTCCAAGTAGCTTGCCCAACACTGCTAATACTTTCGTAATGTCTCATTGTCTGATCAGGTGCACTAATCTCTTGCTGCACAGTTGCCTGACAGTTGTGCTCCTTCCTCATGTTAAGCTCAGTTTTAACTTTCCGTTGTGTAGTTAATTTGTTTCCTTTTTAAATGTTGTTTTGTTATGCACTGCTGGTCCACCGTTGTAGCACAGTTTTTCATTTAGAAATGTGAATCTGGATAAAGTTTTGACACCTAACCATAGAAGTATTTCTATGTTTTTTTTTTTGTTTTTATTGAATGCTTAAAAAAAAAAAAAAAAAAAAAAAAAAAAAAAAAAAAAACTATAACAACTGTCATTGTCAAAACAATTCTTTCAGTCCAAAGGAAGTGCCAAGTCCTTCAAAGTCATTGTTCTTATGGCTTTCAAGGTCGCAGAGAACTCAATAGAATCAAAATAAATTTTCATTTCATGTTTGAATCGTAAAAAAAGGTTTAAATTTAGAAATTTTTTATTTATGAATATGATATTTAGCTAAAAGGAAAATAAAAATTTTATAAAATAAGCGTCACACTTTTTTTCACAATCATGAAAGCCAAAAATAACAAGTAAACTCAAAATTAGGATTCACATAACATTTGATAAAAGTCAAGAATGTCACACCAAAATGATGTTTTGTAAGAGCAATTCCAGAATAAAAGTAAAGAGGTTTCATTGTTTTCTAAACAGAAATAACAGGTGGTGTTAATATAATTCTTATAGTTAATATAATTCTCTGTATGTATGTGCTGTACATGTGGAAGAATTGACAATAAAGCAGACTTGACTTGACTTAAGACTTTTAAGACTGCACTTATCCGGGTAAATTCTATGAATCAACTTAAATGCAATTTCTCTCATTTTGTTAGTAATTCAATATTTGAGGTAATGACCAAACTTTCTTCCAGGGAATATCACTTACTAAACCATTCCAATAAGATATTACATAAGGCACAGAAATAGACTCCATCTGAAACAAGTATTTCTATGGTGCGTAAAAACAGTCGTGCCCTGTGACGTAAGACGTAATGTTTCCGTGACATCAGATGGACGCACCCACAGCGTTCTGGATTTTCAGGTTTGCTACGATCTGAATTTTTATCTTTAAGCGATTTCATTGTTTTAATAACCACCTAACGACAACACAAAACAACGTTCTGTTCATTCTGAAGCCTTGTTTGTTTACCTGATAATGTTAATCTCATTTATAATATTTTAATGCATTAGCAAATGTTGAAATGAACATTAATGCTGCAGAAGTATTGTTCATTCTTAGTTCATGTTAACTACGCTAGTTAACATTTTATAATATTTTACATGAAGTTCTGTCCTTCGTGTATCATATCAAGAGGTTTATGTTAGGGTTAGATTTAGAATGGCGAGGTTTGTAGTTTAATTGGCTAATTCGGTTTAAAACACTGCGTCTATGATTTAACCCAATTCATATAAAAATCTGTGTGTGTGTGTGTGTGTGTGTGTGTGTGTGTGTGAAAGAGAGATTGAATGGAATTATTTTCATCCGATGATGTATACTAGGAGATCATTAGACTAAGATAATTAGCAAAGTAACAGCTATAAAAAGTGTTATGATACTTTTGCTTATGCCTTTGTCATGTGCTTTTTATATGATAGCAACAGCAGGCAACTGGGTTAAAACTAAAAAAAAACAGGCTAGATCACTACACATTAATGCTAAATCTTTGGGACTTTGCGCTTATTGTCAGTCCTCTTGTGCGTGTCATGTGTCCTTATTTGGTTTGTTTCCTGTCCTTCTTAAGTGTGATTATTAATTCGGTCCAGCTGTGTTTTAGTTAATATCTGGGATTATCCCTTGTATTTAAGTCCTGTCTGTTCTGTTAAATTTCGTCTGGTCTACTCGTTACTCCCCGGTGTGCCTTGTCTTGCCCTGCCTTGTTTGAAGTCATTAAAGACTGTTGTTTGAGTTTACATCATAGTTTGTGTTCCTCCATCCTTGCTGTGTGCACCGTGACAGTTATTCAGGAATGTGTGCTCTTAAATTAATTAATAATCAGCAATTATACACATTACTTAGCTATTTGATAATGTATTGTTAGCGAATTGTCTTATAATATAATTATTTTTTTAATTATTAAACACTTGATTAGGAAATACAAAAGTGAAAAAACATGAGCCAAGGAAAAGAACCAGCGGTTCAAGAATGGCCAAACAATACATAGTGTAGCGTTGCGGTACAAGAGTAGAGAAAATTGAGGGGTGGGTACCTCATTCTCAACTAGAGAGACGCCAGAAATGGCAATATATGATCGACTACGCCACCCCGGAGAACCAGGGAAATAATAGCCCTAAGGGCACACAGATTCATTTTGAGTGGGAGGGTGAGAAAACATGAGTCCTATACACAGAAGTAGAAAAGTTTATTTTAGTCAATGTTGAATAATAGATAGCTAAAAAGAGTCAAAGTTAAAAACTCCTACATTGGCATTTTAATAATGAACACCATCAATCGGCATCTACTCATACACACAGTAAATAAACTCAGATTTAAAGAAAACAAATTAACCAAGAGCAGAGGTATCTGGAGGCACGGGCCAGCTGCCAAATTGGAACCCCCCCCAATAATCCACTACAACTACCCAAACGCACACGTGAAGGTTAGACGCCAGAAGACACACAGCACTAGGTGTGAACAGTGAACACACCACACGAATGGCAGCTTCGCCTTCACCCTCCAGTGAATTTCTCCTTGTTATATAAAAACGGCTACTCATACCTGTGAGGAGTGGGCAGCCAGCACACAGCAGACGGGGAAACCAGCTTACAGTCTAAACCTAACAACGAAAGAAATTCACATCAACCGCCTGCACAGCCCGAGAAGCACCGGTTCACCCCAAACGAGTCACATACCTGCGGCAACTACGGATGACGTCACAAAGGCAGTATCAAGACGCGTGCCTAGCGGCCATAACCCATCCCTTATATATCCAACAAAAAGGGAGGGGAATTAATAAACTAAGCGCAGGTGTATGACATTCCCATAGATGGATTCAACCACCCTGCTACAATAGCAATTAAAAAAAGAGAGAGATGTTAAAAATGAATGAGAAAAATAAATAGCCTAACGTTACATAAGTAATCAGATCACATAACAATAAGCATAACAATCTTTCCTACAAAACATAAATTCATATTAAATCAAAATTACACAAAAATGACCAAAGATGAGCGTCGCCCTTCTCTTACAGGAGGTAGATATGCGTGACCCTGGACCTCAAAACCAGTCATAAAGGTCATTTATTTTCAATTGAGATGTCATTAGGATAGGACATTATCTAACCGAGATACAAAAAAAATAAAATCATCTTTAAAGTTGTGTGACACACTGTCTATTCACAATTGGAATGTTTGTTTTGTTATTAATATTTATTATTTATTTATTAATGCATGTATTTATTTATGCGAAGAGTTTATTGTGCACACAGTCATCTATCAAGTATCACCACTAAAGACTGAGTTTACATCAATACAGTTCTAGCCACCAGAGAAAGCACGTGCTGCGGGTTACCATGGTGATGCGGGTTGTGTTTACCTCAGAGTCGCTACCAAGCTGCGGCCGCGGAAAGACACAGAAGTTTGCTTCTGCGCTTGTTTATCCTCATAATTCAGGTATGTTCTCATTTAAAAGGTGAAAATGTGTTATAATGATTGTAAAAACAGGCGGGTACACATTTCCTATGTGTTTGAAAGTGTATTTACGGTGATTAATTGAGTAACGTTAGATTGATCCAGATGAAAGTAACGTTACCGGTAAATGACAGTTTCGCTTCTCCTGTAAATAATAAAACATTTATTATTATTTACAGGAGAATAATAATAATACATTTAGTTCAGCATGTGATAATTAAACAGAAAGCGATTCAGAAGATATAAATGTATATTTGAATAGAGTATGTATACAGTTTATGAGAGTGACTGCTAATTTGTGTGAAGTGTAACGTTAACCGTTACAATTTGAATTAAGTATTCATATATTTACGGTAGGATTTTTGGCATAAAAGAAAAATCGATAATTTTGACCCAAACATTGTATTGTTGGCTATTGCTACAAATATACCTTATGCTACTTATAATATGGTTTTGTGTCACAGTGACAAGTGAAACCATGACGTCATTGGAGGCGGAGCTTCAGATAAATAGAGTGGCGGAGTGGACTGACATCTTAAAGTTCAGCAGGTGTAATCGGGACAGGATCTCTGCTGTTGATCTCCGACCGCTTCCCCGTCGCACAACATCTCGAAGTTCATCTGGGGTGATTCAGGAGTTTACGGAGGATTTACCTGTTATCAACGGCCGTGGACCGTGATATGAACCTTAAAGTGTTGTGCCTGTCTCTCCTTCTTTTTGAAGCCTCCTGTTTCAGTGAGTAGTCTATTTCTGATAAATCGTTCAAACTATAATAAAATGAATTTTGTTCAGTACTGTAAGTTGTTATGTTAGGCGGAAATAAAACAAGTCTTAAGAGGAAAGGCTGTAATATGTTACCAAACTGAAACTGAAAAAAGTGCTCAAGTCATGTAACTTTTAGACGCTTTCTCTGAACAATAACAGAAGCAAACCGTTTTGCAAACCGTGTTTAATGGGAAAACCAGTTTATGGAAATTTGTACAGACATATTGCATAAAACAAAATGGTATATCAAATCATTTTGTTATATATTTTATAACATAGCTGAGAATCATCCTTAAACAATGTTTAGAAGAAAAAAAAATCCTGAAACCTGAAAAAATGTATTGGTGATTTAAAAACAAATCCCATTGTTTTTGCCTTTTTGATGTCTATTCATGCCATTTTATTTTTAGAAAAACTTAGTCCTAGTGTCCTCTACAGAGGACATAGAAAAAAATATGAATAAAATATAATTTTTCAAAAATGTTAATTTTAAAAAAATGTCTAATGCTCTAAACAATGAAAAATACTAAATTCACAAAGCTTTTTTGGGGGTGTCTCAGGAGGATAGGGCAGCATAATGACAATGTTTTAGCCTATTCATAGCACTTTAAAAGGGGGCACCTTAAGGTACGTTGACTACAAGGTACATATTTGTACCTTATTTGTCCCAAATGGTACATTAATACCTTAAACGTACTTATAGGTACTTTAAAAGTAAATGTGAAGTTTTAGTAGCCTACATTTTGAAAGGTTACCCAAGAGTAAACAGAAAAGGGTTTTAAAAAACTGAATTAATATGAAGAAAAAACGTCCATAATATGATCACAAACTTATGTTGAGTTTCAGTAGAACTTTAGATTCTTTAACTTATTGAAAGGCTTAGAGACGTATTAGACCTAACAGATCTTTTATTGGACTGATCAATCAAGGAAAACTGAGACTATTCAGCATTCCTATCAGCTTAATAATAATAAAGATTTTCCATTATTACGTGTTCTTCCATTACTACGTGTATGTGGCATGGGGTTTTTCATAACTCCTTTATAAGGACTTAAGGAAATAGTTTTATCGAGAGTTTCAGTGTGGTTCACTGAAGTTTATCGAGAGTTTCAGTGTGCCCCCCCCCCCCCCCCCATTTCATTCATCCTTGCCAAGAAATAGCATTACATCCTCGACAGCTAGATCAGTACACGGTTCCTCATAAAGGTTTATCTATATTAAATACAACTAAAATATTTATTTAAATTATATAAACATACTGAAATAATCTCATCAACCAAGTAAGTGATTATGATAATCAATCATTGTTTTTTTTCTCTCCTTCACTCTCTAGCTGAGTTTGAGATTACTGTTCCCAGAGACACTGTCACTGGGTTTTACGGTGAGGCGCTGATCCTCCCCTGCACCTTCCCTATGGACAGCTCATGGGATCTGAAAAGCACTGTTATCACCTGGCAGCGCGGACTGGATGTTGTTCACAGCTTCTACTACAGTCAGGACCAGCTCGACCGTCAGAATCAGCATTATGTCAACCGCACCAGTCTGTCCATTCAGGAGATGGCAGGAGGAAACGCATCACTCAAACTGGACAAAGTCACTCTTCAGGACACCGGCCTGTACACCTGCTCCGTCAGCACAAACACTGGCAGCCAGAAGAAGAGCTTTGGAGTTAAAATTGCAGGTAAAAAAGCAACATCATGGACCGATGTTATTAGAAAATCATGTGAATCAATATCAAAGTCTCACAATATGACTGAATCTATCCTGAATGTCTATGTTCTGTTGATGTTTTTCAGCGTTCTACTCTGAACCTCGTCTGCAGTTCTCATTGTTAACTGATGGAGTGAATCTTCTTGTGACCTCAGATGGAGGTTACCCTTCTCCCACACTACAGTGGCTGATGGAGAACTCAGACATCACTAACCAGACACAAACACACCTCACGCAGGACACACAGACAGGACTTTATGTTGTGTCTAGTTGGATAAGTCTCACCGAAGTGTCAAATTCATCTTTGACGTTCATACTGCACAACAAACACCTGGGACAAGACATCAGGAGAGACATCCAGCTCTACTCAGGTAAAGACTTTCAAAAACAGAAGTTATTTTAAAATGCTCCTGAATCATCAATAAAATGTTTAAAACTGATTTTATTTTAATTCAATTTCTTTGAACAGATAAGAGTGAGAGACAAGAAGAGTCGGCATACAGATGTCATGGATGCTTCATATATATCCCAGTTATTCTGCTGCTGCTGCTGATCGCAATGAGTGTATTGTTTGTGTTCATTAAAAGAAGAAGAGAACAGACCAACCAAAATGGCTTTAAAGAAATGGGGCACCCTTCTGAAAATCAAAGTCTGAATGGAAAAAATTCAATATGTCCATAATGGTTATGTTACAAAACCACTTCAAAGAACTGTTGTACTATTTATTTAATTTTTTACGAAAAATGTTCTGTGATTTGTATAATGGACAACAGCATATATTTTTGTTGTTTACAGTGAAATACACTATATTTTGTTATTATTGTTACTTCCTAACCTTTGCAGCTTTTAACATGCTCTGATCCTTTTACATTACTATTTGTAACATTTCAAACAATCATTCTAGTGCTCTATGAAACAGATAACTGTAGTGTCTCTCCCATCTGAACGAACCAGGGGCCAGTTGCATAAATATAGGCATGTTAATATTAACAACTAGTTAATATTAAAAACTAGTTCACCAACTACCAGTTAGCCGAAGGGTAACCTGTCTTACATTTAATTTCAAATTAGAGCAGTATACCTTTTTGTAACTGATTTTAAAATGTTATGACCAGTCTAGAAGAAAAAATAATTTGTTAACATTTAAAGACTATTCTAAGCAGTTTATGCAACTGGACCTTGGACTATCTTGGTGCTACACAGTTTTAACAGACCCAGCATCTTGTCACTCATAACATGTTATGTGCAGCATTGTTCATTTCCTACTGTGCAAAATTCAGTATTGAGGTCATTTTTTTTTTTACTTTTAGCTACTGGCAGCGTGACATTGCAGTACATTAACAATGTTTGCTAAACTATTTATTGTAAAAAAAAAATTTTTAGACTGTTTTTTTTTTAAATTTGCTAAACTTTTTAAAACTAAACCGCATTGAGATTTCAATTATAGTATGGACTGTGAAAAACCATATAATGATATTAGTGTTTGTAATATTCCAAATGTTCTATTCAGAATGGTTACACTTGCATCTGTAGTAGGTGTATGCATTTACATTAAGAAAACACTGCAGAAAAATAAAATACCTTCTTGCAAAGTATCTCACCAGTGTCGTTACACAGATCATGACTGTACATGTACATCTAGCTTTTTCCTCTTTAAAAATCCTGTCGGTTAGTGCTAACGGAAATCAAATCACATAATCAGAAGGAATTGTTCCAGAAATAATGGCAGTACACACAGTTTATTCAAATTAACAACCATTACAGTCCTGTGGAGATTATCGCACAAATGAAAAGGTCAGACTGGGTGAGGAACACAAAATGTCTTTTTATATCCACAACTGACGTGATATGAATAGGCGCTGCACTGAATGAGAACAGTTAAGTCTGATTTTACACACAAGTCTTGAAATTTCATTGTACAGACAGCAAGACCAAACATGTGCCCATGAAGACCCATAATGACATTAGATATGAACAGCTTCTCCTAAAGATTACAGTTAACAGGGTGTTCTGATTCAAGAGTTGAAAAGGCTTTGTTTAAACAAAGAATAAAAAGGCATTACCATGGAAACCAGGAAGCCATGTAACAAAGGTAATTTAATATCTCTCAATGCATGGATTATCAATCAAGAAAACAAATTTCCTGCAATACTTGTTTTAATAATTAAGCATTGCATGGCTCTTTGGTTTATTTGTAAAAAAAAAAAAAAAATAACCAAAAGAAGACTTTCTAACAAGTTCTTAATTTTGAACTAAATGCCATCTGAAAAATAATAATCATCTGAGTCTTGTGCAAGGTCTAGTTTTCTTACAACACCCTGCTCTATCAGATCATAGTGGACACTCTGGTTTCTCCTTAAATGGTGAAAATAACGGAAAGCCCAAGCCTTCGTTTTTATTTTCAGCAGAATTCCTTTCCTCTGAGATGAAGGATGGCAGAAACACCTCATCCAGTTGCCTGTCTCCCATTGTTGATTCATCTATATCAGGATGTTCTTCCATCTTTTCATAGACAATAACTGACGTCATTGTGGAACCTTTGTCCTCCTGAAGAAATTTTTCCACTCTCTGAACCTTCTTTGGTGAGTAACTTGAACCCTTAGTCATGTTCTTCATTTACCGGTCGCCAGACCAATCCAAGGATGCAACGTCAAGCTGCTTCATGGGATCTAAATCTGGCTTTTCAGATCCTACAATACTCTTACTGATTGCCATAAAAATCTCCACATCCCCTTGTTTCTCTTCTTCCATCTCTTTCCTTTCCTCCTCTATGAACTCCACTGTACCAGTGTGAGATGTGTTCTGTCTCTTATCATGGTCCTCCTCAGAAGATATCAGGGTAACAGAGGCAACAAAGTCCTTGTGGGTGTAGGACCTCTGTGGCTCTTTGGCCAGTTTGGCTTCAAACCAGATAACATCATAATTTCTATGAGCCAAAGTTGAGAAAGGAGAAGTTACAGGGTCAGAGAAGAGTACTTGATCACTGCTTACAAACCCTGATACACAGAAAAAAAAGAGAGCAGAGGTTATGATTTCACTGGCTTGTGCACTAATGAGGAAATCTACTTATTTTTAACAAACTGCTAAAAATCTTTTTCAGTAATTTAAGCTGAATTAAAACAAGTCAGAAAAGTGTAAATTTAAACACCTGGATGTGTGTGGGATGTGTTTGTTTGTGTCTGATAAATGTTCCACAAAGTCAGTGTCACTATAGACACTACAGTGTCCATAATTGTCTATGATGCTGTGTTTGGATGCTTGACTAAAAGTGTTGACTGTAGCTGCATAACAGCTGTTGATAAAAAGCTTGACCCCTTGGTAATGATGTCGTGTGGAGACCTGCACATTCACCTGCTGACCCAGAAGGTACACAGCAGACCTGACTGGAGAAGACCAGGAGTCTACAGTATAGATACATGAGACCATCAGTATCATTTTACAGTGCCTGGTTGACGGATTAAATCAGGGCTAGTTCAAAAACATTCTTGAAAGTGTGGGAATGTAAAAAAAAAAATGCTTCTGGGCAAGTCACAACATGCATTGTAATGGCAGAGACTTTGGAATGCAACTCCTCTCGTCTGTTGCATGTTTACAGTGCATTACATAAGGGATTCCCTCCCCTAATATATATATTAGAGTTGATCCATGAAGTGCCTGCCCGTTACTGCAATTGCTTGCCTTTTTAACCTAACCCAACTGACAACACAATTAAAATATTGTCTGTGTTTAGTAAAGTTCATATTCATAAACAAACTATTTTATATTGCTTTAAAATTCCAGGATATAACTTGCAGGAAATCTCTGTAGCAATCTGTTGTGTTGAAGCTATGCGATGTTTATCTGTCAAGTGCAGACTGGAAAATGTGTGATATAAGACTGTTATTGCATAATGATAATGTGTTCCTTTCTATAACAGTGTGTTTGTTCATAAAAATACAGCTTGCCGTGTGATCCCCTGGTCTTACCGTCCATCAGCTGAATCCAAAAGTCACCAGATCTGCTCCTGATAAGTTTGCACAATAAGGTCTGAGATGTGGGACTCACCATCAGACTGTGCACATGATGCTCCCTAAATAATAAACAGAACAGTGTTGTTCCTCACCCTGAACTATAAAAACACAATTAGCTAGGATCTTACCTCTTACATAACAATCATTTTGTGATTGTACCTTGGTAAATATTTAGTGACAAATCAATTTGTGCTAAAAGAGTTAACCATTTTACTATTGTAATGCTGCAGCAATGCCGTCAAACCCCTGAAGAATAAATTCACCACCAGTTCCCTGGAGATTTTATGAGTTTTTATCATTTTATTTTCATGAGTAAAAAAGTCTGTGGTGTACAACAAAATATACAATTATGAATGATGTATAACATAAACTGCACACATTCACATCCCAAACATTTTTAATGTAGTTACTTATTACCAGAGCTGGGTAGATTACTTACAAATTGTAGTCCGTTACATTACTAACTGCAGCTGATTGATTATTTTGATTATTTTTAGATTACTCTTGACCTAAGTCATTTATCACATTGATTTAAATAGCATAAGCTTGTACCATATTGATATACAAATACAAAGTGTAAAAAAATAAAAATATACACACACACACACACACACACACACACACACACACACACATTACATAAAGTCAAGGTTTACCAAACTGGAGTTTATAAATGAACTGCAGTGGGTTTGTGACCTTAATGAAAAGCTAATAATTAATTAAATCATAAAAATGTAAAATTAAATTAGGCTAAGTCATTTTAAAACAACATCAATCAAAATAAAACGCTTACTAAAATAATAAATATTTTATTTGTTTACCAGCATGTCATGATGTGACCATTAACCAACATCAGACAACTGTGAACATGCAAATGTGATAGTTAATTAAAATAATTTGTTTTATTGAATTTGTACATTTTAATGAGTTTAAAAGACAAAGGCTTTACAAAGATATGGTTAAATAACCTACTGAGTGATATTTTAAATAAAAATGTGTTCATCAGTAGTTGATGCAATGTTGAAACACTTCTAAACCTGAAATTACTTTGGTAAATCCAGTGGTCAAATGCTGTGTAGCCACCTGACTAATGACAGACTAAAAACGGAAAGACTTTCTGAATGTATAAGCAGTAGGCTATTTTAGAAAGGAACATTTAAAGGGGACCTATTATGCCCCTTTTTACAAGATGTAAAATAACTCTCTGATGTCCCCAGAGCGTATATGAAGTTTTAGCTCAATATACCCCACAGATAAATTTTTACAGCTTGTTAAAATTGCCACTTTTAGGGTATGAGCCAAAACGGGCTGTTTTGAGTGTGTTGCTTTAAATGCGAGTGAGCTGCTGCTCCCGGAAAAGAGGGTGGAGCTTCAAGAGCTCAAGCTCAGGCATTAGCAGTGCTAGCCTTTGCAAATAAACATTTCACCATTAATACAAGCCTGTTATCTTTACAGAATACTACTCGGTTTCAAAGTCAGTCTTCTGATTATATATGTGCATAATAAATACGCGTTTATGAATTACACAGACAGGGAGCTCGGCGGGATAATGATAACAACATAGCTGGGCTCATGCTATTACAAGTCCCACTTCTAATCATGAGCTCGACTCGCATTGCTCTCATATGCAACTTTTAACAAGCACATTCATATTCACAATCATTCTGATAGCACTTGAAGGCAGTATCAGTGTAAACACACAGAGACAATGATAGCTTTAGCAATAAGCCTTACAGAGTGCCAAGAAGCTCTTTCAGAAAGGCAATTTGGAAAACAAACGCGTGATACTTACTTTGTCTGGAGCTGACGTTCGTGCACGAAGCGTTGGTATTGATTCCTAAACATTTAGGGGACGTTACCGATTTTTTCCGTGATATATCCTTCGAAAATTAAATTTAACCACAACGTCCTCGGGTCAGATGGGAGGAGGTTATGGCGACTCCTACGTTCATTAGTGCATCCCAAAATACAACACAAAGCCTCTTTGGCGCTGATATTTATATATCTCCAGTAATGGAGGACCGCATCTTCTCACTCAGGACTGTGTCTATGCTAGTAGGGCAGCGAGCGTCACAAATGGGTGCGACTTTTCCCCCTCAATGACGTGAACAGAGGGAGAATCTGAAACAGCTTGTTTGGAGAGACTGTTTATGATTTATTGGTTTTATAAAAAAAATGAGTTGGTGGATTTTTAACATCATAGGCTGGTTGTTTTCACACACTGCGGCCACACAACTGTGTTCAAACACCTTATAAAAGTGATTTTTGCATAATAGGTCCCCTTTAAAAGATTAAAAACAGGAATTAGGGTGATTCAATAAATTTGGAGTAAAAATAGCCCATGTAATCATGTGTAATCACTGTAGTCTGATGACAAGTATCTTAATAGCCTATGTAATTTAATCTAGTCACAAGTACTTAATTCTTTAATTTGATTAGGTAATCCAGATTATAATCAGTTACAACCCAGCTCTGTTTATTACAACAAAGTATTTATTTGTTTGTTTAGCTCTTCCTAAACCGAAGAGAGATTGCATATGTTCGTGTTACATGAACATTTGTATTCATTAATAATAAAAAAAAAAAAAAAAAAAAAATCACATTGTAAAACAAAGTGTGTGGTAAATATTAATTGACGATACTCTACGACGTAGCCTAAAGCCACACGGAAAAAGCGAAATTTAAAGTTGAGACTCATTCAGAACCTGAATTACCTTTTATAGCGACACTCCACGCCCAGGTTGACTCTGTGGTGATGGAGTGAGTTTCGGTCTGATTGCGGCAAGTAATGCAGGACATATTTGTAGGCAACGCAATCAGGAAACACCTTTCAGTTGGAAATTCTTCGTGTCATTATTTGGCAATGATTAATGACAGACTACATTCTTTGGAGATGTCGCTCACCTGTTGTTCTCCCTGACAGTAGGTGAGCGCGTACCTGAAGAGTAGATCCTTACGCGGCTCAAGGACGCCATTACTTTTGCAGGTTTCTCCTAGCGTCAGCTCCTCTGCGATGGCTGAGAAACCGTATAAATTCTTTTTTACCCATAAAACGAACCCAGAGCGTGAGCAAGTCACCGACACAACCGGGAGCCGGCTGTATGTGGGCAGGTAATCCTCGCCAGGTGTTCGGCCACGGATGCGCCGGACAGGCGCCGCAGGACTCTGGTGCGTCAAGTCCGGCGTGTTTGTGAACGGATCGCGCTCTAGAAGTTTCCCAGTCTGGGGAATCCCAGAGTTTTTCTCGTGAGCTGTTCTTGGGCGATCCGCGCTTTTATCTAATGAAGATGAAGCTGAGACACTATTTAACAGTGTTGGGCTGGAGAAAATGCCAAGAATCAAACATAGAACTACACGAGTTATGCTGTTCACTTTCATATCAATAATCTACAAGTATTTTTTTATTATGCTTTACGTATCGTTTTCCTAATTCCTACAGGTGTGATCTACACAATCAAAAAGGCCTTTCGTGAAAGGTTCGGTCGGGGATTAGATGTTATTGGTCTATGAACGGGGTGATTTGTAATTAATTTCCGCTCGCGCTGTGCAGCATTGGTCACTAGAGCGCGCCACACGGCTGAAGAAACGGCTTCCATACAATCACAAGGGGTCTGATCTGAACCTAAAGCGTGTGCACTCTACGCAAGACTGTCCCAGATCTGAAAAATGCAAAACTCAGTTGCATTAAATCTAACATCTAGGAGCGTTAGCCAGCGTTAGGGTCGCATGTCCCATCGCGAGAATTCGAAGAAAACTTTCCCGTTAGTTTAATTATTAGATATTGCAATCAAAATATTTAATAACATTTTCCTTGCTAATATTTTCTTTCTATTCGCAAGAAAATGTTCCATCAAAATAAGAAAAGGAATAGGGAATTATTATTTAAATGACTTTGTCTTCATATTAGTTAGTGGCCTTAGCAACACCAGTGTCATGATGAGTTTGGTTTCCATATATAACAACTAGCCTTTTGCTAAAAATATGAAACCTATTAAACCACAGTTATTTTTCACAATTAGTTATTTTTTATGAAATTTCAAACACCAAAACCAGTCTAATTACTAAATAAATTAAACAGGGTTTCTGCAGGTATCATAGCCTATAACCCTCATCTAATTTAATGCTTTTTAATGCCATTTAAAAAATTTTTTTAATATAAATATACATTTTATATACTTTTTTTTTTACTACACACACTACCAGTCAAAGATTTTGTTTTTGAAACAAGTATCTTCTTCACAAGGCTGCCATAATAGTAATATTGAGAAATATTACTTAAATTTAAAATAAATGTTTTCTGTGTGAATGTGTTAATGTAATTTATTCCTGTGATCAAAGCTGAATTGTCATTACGCTAGTCTTCAGTGTCACACATTCCTTCAGAAATCATTCTAATATGCTGATGTACTGCTCTGTTATGATTATTGGTGCTCAATCATTAATAACGCTTATCAATATTGAGCTTTTTTTCTGCTTTATATTTTTGTGTAAATCATGATACATTTAACTTTTCAGCATAAATTTCAAAAATAAATTTCAATTTAATTTATCTTTGTTGAAAGTATTTAAAAAATTTGTGAATGGTAATATATTATGGTTTCCACACACAAAAAAAGGAATAGCACAACTGTTTTCTATATTGATAATCAAAAACGTTTCCTGAGCAGCAAATCAGCACATATGATCACATATATCATTTCACAATATTACTGTTTTTATTGTATTTTTGATAAAATAAATGAAGCCTTAGTAAGCATAAGAGACTTCTTTCAGAAACATTAAAAAATCTTAATGATCCCAAACGTTGACCAGTTATAGGCCTATGTTTTAAATTAACCATTCAATTTGGCATTAATGCAATGATGATAATCTTGGATATGTGAGAAACTACATAATATAAATGATCACTTCTATATCAGTTCTTACTTACTGAAATCAGCATATTTGTGTTCTATGAGAGGGCACATGCCCCCTCACTTTGAATGGGCATGACGCCTCTGGCCCTGTGACAATGACTCTGTGATAATCGATGGAGTTCCGGTGTTGATAACGGCAAATAACGAAGGACATATTTGACAATTAGTTGTTATTGATGAAATTAAAACACCAAACCCACTCCAGGTACATAAAGATCTTTTGAAGGTTTGATAGTATTTACAACACAATATATTTACAGGACTCCGCATTTACAGGAGAGAAGTAAACTTAAGTTCAACAACATTACAGGCAACTAATCAGCACAAAACGTCTAATTGAGAAACAATAGCTCAGACTACTCTAGATCTCAGAACATGGAAGTTGACCTTACAGAACCATCTTTAAATTCACTATCCGGTCTGTGAATCAGCTTAAACTGCTTCATGTGCACCATCATCTTTAACACACACATATATATATATATACAAAAATGTACAGAGATACTGACATTTCGTGTTGGAAAAAATACTGCACCATACTAAACATAAAAAAATTTGAATCTAAATGTTCCTTTAGTCTGTCACTGACTCTTTGGCACAGCTGCACAGATTCAGGGAATTGATGTTCCTATGAGCATGACTTAAATTTATTTGTGTATAATTTGATCAGGTTTCAGAAAATCTCTTCACTTTCTTACTCAATAGAAGGCACTATAAATAAATACAGAACCATACAAAATTGACGCAGACATATAAGTGTCATCTTCCTCACGCTGATATACTGCCCACACAAGAACAATGATGTCAGGTCATCTTTAAAGAAACGGAGTGATTTTTGTTGTTGTTGTTCAAATATTTCACCCCAAATGCAAAAACAAGTCAACAATTCTTCATCATATTGAGGAAATATGTCCTCAAACAACTGCAACTCCTTCGCATTCAGAAACCAAATATGAATCCATCATCTCAAATGAGAAAACAAAATATGCAACAAAATATGATGTATTAGTAGATGTTAAATTCGAACCTCATATTGATCATACAAGTCTCCCTTTCTCCTCTCCAGGGAGAGCTGTTACTGTAAGCAGCAAATAGGATCTTGTAGTTGGTTAGTTGTATAAATTTGTAGCTGTGAAAACAGTAGTGCAGATTTTTAAGGGTTCATTATTCTTCATTGGTCTAGTTAACCAACTGAGTGAGGAAAGTTCTGTATCTCGAAGTTCAGCTGATAGATTTCCTCATTGCAGTGGTTAAGATGTATTTTGGTGCCCTCTGTAGGTCAGAGCTAGTATTTCATGCTGTCATGTCAGGCTTCAAGGCCTCCATCTCAGACTCAAGTTCTTCATTCCTGCAGGTGAGAAACAATACTCTTATTTTCAATATGACTAAAGTGCCACTCATGACATTTTATAAGACCTTGGAAAAAAAGAAAAAGAAATACAGATATAATTGTAGGTATATGTCCTACCGCAGGAGTAGCTGCAGCTGTTTGTTGTTGTACTGCCTGCGTTCTTCATTGATGGGATATGTTTTAAATATGAGCAGCCCCAGAGCTATAAGTGATACAGGAGCAGCCGACACCAATATCTTCAATGTCAGATTCACAGAATCAGACTGAACACAAGCTCGCGTCACATAACCTGCAAAGCTAAAGGGACAGAAATCAGAAGAACCTAAATATGAGCAGACCAAATAAGAAGGCCAGAATCTAAGTCACAAACCAATAAATGGGCTTTTTAATACACATGCACTGAGGAAGACAGGGAGTGAGCTACCTTAATGCTAGTGTTGATACTCCAAGCGACACTCCAGAGGCGAATTTGGTGAAAAAAACATAGAAAGAGTAGAAAATAGCTTCATGGCCTTGAGAGGTGGGATTCTGGACTTTAAAATCATCTACCACATCTGGAAGCATGGACCTGAAATAGAAGCATCTATATGAACTTGGTATTTAAGGTACTGGTATCAGATGTGTTAGTTATATCAACTCATGAATCTAAAAAAAATATATATATCCACAACTTGTTAATATGATTATTTATTCAAGGAATTGACATCATTTACTCCTGTGACTGAGAGGTAAAAAAAAGGACAATATTTTAAGACAAGTAAATATAACCACCATTCAAATGTTTGGGGTCAGTAAGATGTTTGAATATTTTAAAAAGGTCTTTTATGCTTACCAAGGCTGCATTTCTTTGATAAAAAATACAGTTAAAATAGTAATATTATGAAAAATTATTATTATAATTTAAAAATGACTGTTTTCTACTTTAATTTTTTTATTCCTGTGATGGCAAAACCACATTTTCAGCAGCAATTACTTCGGTCTTCAGTGTCACATGATCCTTCAGAAATCATTCTAAAATGCTGACTTTGATTATTAAGATTTTAGTTTTATTATTAAGATTTCTTATTATCATCAATGCTGAAAACAGCTGTTTTTGTGGAAACCATTGTTCACTTTTTCAGGATTCTTTGATGAATAGAAAAAAAGAGCAGCATTTATTTGAAAAATAAATCTTTTGTTACATTATAAATACTTGTACTGTCACTTTTGATAAATTTTAATACATCCTTGCTAAACTTAATTTCTTATTGATCCCGAACTTATGAATCATAGTAATGTATTACCATATTCAGAATATTTCATAAATGTTTCTTACAAATTTTTTTATATTGTACAAATGTGAATCTCCAACAAAATAAGAAAAGGGCATTTTTAGTTGTATGGGTGGATGATTTATGTTCATATTGGTGAATGGCACTAGCACATCAAGAGTTTGGTTCCCATGTATAACAACTTGCAATTCAAGTCACACAAATGTCTGCTGAATGTACACATTTTTGGGGGAAGTCATATTTCTATAGACTTTTGTTATAGGTGCTTCCTTTTAATATCAGCTAGCAGACATCTTGAAATACATCTCGGTCTTCTTTCTCTTTGACTATACAGAACAACTGGCACAGAAAAACACTCACCAGGGCAGGAGGAAGGCCACTGCTACACTGGCACCAGCTGCGATAGATACTATGTAGGACACGATGAGACTACTCTTTACACACACCACCAGGATCATGAAGGGCACCGCCCACTAAAACAATAACACACACACACACACAAAATTAATCATGACTGCCAACACACACATCTCACACTAATGTAACAAGCATCAGAAACTCACTGGTATGCCAATGTATACAGCAGTCTTTTTCCCAAAGCGGCAGAGGAACCACTGCCACATGGGAATAGTAAGAGTGGCAGACAGCTGGGAAGACAAATCACACAAACATTTATTTACGTTTGACCCCAACAAAATCTCATTACCATATTATGCAACACCAAGATAATAGTGCACACACTGCTGAAGATTAAACAGTCTTTTCATCTGTCAACTCAAAGTCATGCTGCTTCTAAACCAGTAATGCATGTCTTTCATCACTATGGAGACTGCTAACCTCATCCAAATTGCTGAGTGCTGTTATAACACCCAACCAAACAATTCACAAGCGTACAAAAACACTTATTCAAGCAGTCGGTTGAAAACACACTCACCATGATGACCAGTAAGATGTTCTGAAAATCCTCTCTGAATCCCAGTGTGTACTTGATGAACACAGCAAAATTTCCCTCCAGCAGCTGAGAAAGGAAAACAGACAGACGACATGAGATCGATGATTATTGTCCATACGGTGTCTTCATTGCAAACCCAACCTCAGTCTCAAAACAATTCTGAACTTTACTTTCGACTGCAAACCTGTCCTGATGCTGACTATGATTCTAAACCTAATCTCTTCCATGGCAGCCTGTCTCTCTCTCTTTGTGTCTCTCTTTGTTTTAACACACAGAGCTCATCTCTGTAACGTAGAGCTGTGCTGTGGTCAGTTCCAGAAACTGCTCTCTCTCATACATATCACATGTGTTTGTCTCCTGAAAAACTGTCTAGTTAAAACACAAAATTTGCAGCTTTTGTAAATGATGTGGAATAAGATATCTATCATCATACAACAGAAATAAACATAGGTACAACTAAGCATTTCAGAACAAATGTGACACGTTGTAGATGTATCTCTAAAGTTTTTCTTACCATGAAGGCCAGAGAAGTGAAGAGGAAGGCCAGCACCAGTTTAACATATGGCCCATGACCCATCACCAGCCGCAAACCGGTCTGAAATGACACATGCTTCTGTGCTTTTAAACCAACCCGATCTGAAAAAGACAGAATAAAATCATTAAATGCACCAAAATACACATTCGGTGTTAATTGACCAAGTTTCTTTGTGAACGTAAACAGCCTACAATTACACCCGGGTTTCAACTTGAATTTACAAACCCCTGGGGGTTCATGAAGGGCAAGGGTCGTATTTAAATAAAACAAAAAAAGTTGTATTTTATATGTTCAATTACAAAAATGGAAAATTACAAGTAATTTAAAAATACAATCAATCAAATACAAAACACTTAATACAAATATTAAATATTTTATTTGTTTACCTGCCAAGGTAATGCACCAGGTAATACTTTACAATAAGGTTCAATTCATAAGCATTATTAATTAATTTGGTCTCATCAACTATCACTGAGCAAATCGCATTTATTAATCTAGGTTTGATGTTCATTTATAAATATTCTATTGTTTATTGTTAATCCATGATCAACTATTATTATTTTAAACAACTTGAAATTTTAAAACGTGTTAGTATATGTAGAGCATGAACAAAGATTAATAAACAATGTAAAAGTATTGATCATTGTTAGTTTATGATACGTACCCCTGGTTTCACAGACAAGGCTTAAGCCTAATCCTAGACTAAAATGTAAGTCTGAGCTGTTTCAACTGAAATAAACGTGCACTGACTGATCTTAAAATATATCAGTGCCTTTGTTTTGTCTCAAGATGCACACTAGTAATGTTTTTTTCTAAGCATGTTTATAAAAATTACTTAAATGTCCTAATTGAACTATGGCCTAATCCTGGCTTAGTCTAAGACATGTTTGTGAAACCGGGCCGTAATGCATTATATCGCTATTCCCTTGCTGTAAAATGGTTTCTCTTGGCTTATTTTTGTATTACATATTTTGTAAAGACTCCGTGTGAATAATGTGAATGTTTATGTAAAGGGAAGTAACTCACTGTCCTGCTCTCTCACTCCAAAAAACAGCACAACAGCACACAGGACATAGATCAAACTTATGACTGCAGATGCAACCATATATGCACGCCTCTGTGAAAGAGAGAGAGATATGATGATCAAGGTGCTAGAGGTTGATATGAAACGGTCTTCTGCTTTATAATGACCACACCCCCTCTCACCTCATTTAATATTTTGTCATCCAAGATCTGAGAGTTATTGTCATGCACAGAGTGATTGAAGCTATTGCAGGGGGTGTTGGCCATGCCTACAATCTGCCCCTGAACGGCAGTGCCAATTACTGTACCCAACACCTCTACAGTCATGCCTGAGAGAGAAAGAGAACAGAAAAACTGTCAGATTGTTTACACTGGGAAGAACAGGTGTCACACATAATACACTACCATTCAGAATGAATACTTTTATTCAACAAGGATGCATTAAACTGATCAAAAGTGACAGTAAAAACAGTCTAAATCCTGTTGTTCTGAACTTGTGCATCATAGAATCCTAAAAATAATGTATGAAGGTTTCTGCGAAAACATTAAGCAGCACAACTTTTTTCAACATTGATTTTAAGAAGAAATGTTTCTTGCTTTTACAGTTATAATGTGGTTGTTGCATGTATTATCTAGCTGATTGCAACAGCAAGGCATACAATGAGTATTCATGCTCTTACGGTACGCTGTGGCTGAATCTCGTTCCTGCTGTTCATTGCTGATGAACATTGTCAGAGCAGAGTAAGGCACATGAAAGCACTAAACAGACAAACACACAGTGTTACTCACTGCTGGCTCACAACAGAATGGCATAAATATGCAAATTAACAATTGCAATTATTATGCAATACCAGTCAAAAGTTTGGACACCTTCTCATTCTTCACTATACAATAAAGTTATTAAAACTACAAAACAACACAAATGGAAGTGCGAATATGTGATTTAAACAATTTTTGCTATGATTTGCTATGTATGCATCCAATGTATCCTGTCCTATTCATCTTTTTTTTTTATTTTTTATAAAAACTCTAAATAAATACATTAAATAATGAGTATTTAAGTAGTTAGTTGAAAAGACATTTAAGCTTAAACATTTAGATTAACCCTTTTTTTATTGTGTCCAAAGGTTTGACAAGTAGTTGACATTCAAGTATATAATATCACAGTGTATAATGCTAAATTTAATTCCTCAAAAAACGTGTACTAACTGTCAGGAGAGTCTGGAAGAGGCAGTAGAAGAGCAGATACCACATCACCTTTCCCTGCTCTATAGGTGGAACTACCCATATCAGGAAATAACACAACACAGCTGGTATGGTGGACACCAGAATCCTGCAGAAAGAAAACAGTCATCTTCATCTAATTGTACTATGGCTTATTGTAGATGTGGAGCTTTAGGGGAAGAACCGGGAATGCACAGATCGGTTAAGAACTGATGCAAAAACCCCACACAGCATCTCTGCTCGTGTGAAGTTTGAGGGTGAATGCGGTCACAGTGGACTGTGTCCGGGTGTATGAACTCATCTGTATGAGGTTAAGTGAGGTAATGAGCACGAACCTCATCTCTATGAAGTTTACTGATCTTTCCCCTGTGGCTCTAAACAAGAGGGTTTCATTGGATTTTTAACTAACCGAGCCAGCTAGACATTGGCAGGATGTGAAAAGGATTTCTCTAATCACACCATCTCATTCCAAAACTCCAGGCACTAATCCGATCAGAGAGTCTACTAGGAAAACAGTGACCATTAAGAGACACTTCAAAATCGAAAGTTCACAATGACAGCAGTGTATACAGCAGGAGAGGAAAAACATTGTACAATGAGCTCTTCTTTCATTTCTATTATCAATATAGGGCCTGGGGAGACTACAGAATGTGTGTTGGCCACATTGCATTTTGGAATACAGTATTTTTCACTCAAATGTGTGCTCCATTGTATTGGCATTTAACAGTGTTTGCTTCACCATGACCAAAAATTAGCCAACTATGACATGTTCAATTTACCACCTTGAAAACACGACAGAACCACATCCTGAATTACCCAATTACCCAAACTGTATAACCAAAACTTTATTTTCGGTTTTAGCTAAATGAAAACTTTAATTTTGGATTCGACAAAAAAATATTTTGGTGTATGACTAGATTAAAAATGGTCTGCTAAATAAATACATGCATTATTACTTTAAGCAATGTCAGTCTATGAATAGAGCAAGATTTGTGCAATTCGGGACATCAGCATAAGACCACTACCTCTGATATGCAGAGAGGAAATGGTTAATGTCTTATTCACTCTTGCAGATGCATGACAGTCTATAATTGCAGCTGCTCTGTTCTTTGTCATAAGTGTCCCATAGGCAGCTGTAAAACCCTCCCAGTACATTACTGGGGTTGCCCACCCTGGAGAAGTCCAATACATGAAGTCCTCATTTTTGCTCCTTCCTTATCATAAACAGCACTGATATCTTCATGCCACCAGGCTTTTAAAGTACACACTCTACAGAAACCAGGTGATTAACAGAGCACTTTAGCACCACAATACATGATATTACATCAATACATTGACAGAAGGTATTGATTTTTGAATGGGCAAATTAACTTTTCATTTCGTAGTTAGAAGTGACAACATGGTCAAAACAAAATATGTTGAATGTATTTGAATAATATGTATTTTTGAAAAAAAAAAAACAACACGATCAAAATACATGATGCGTCGCATCCTATTATAATATTTTAAATAAGTATTTATAATTTTCTTATTGTGGTCAAGAAACCTGTTCCTGTGGTCTGTTCCAAAACTGAAACAGTGTCTTACACAGCACTAACAAACCACAGTTTTAAACAGTGCCTCTCTCAGCTCTCCTGCATCATGCTTACGCTCTGATTGGTCAGTTCTGGTGGTGTGGTCGGTTAAGCCAATCAGAAAGCAAGAGGTTTTTTTCTGCACTCATCATCAGTTTTCCCACATGCTATTAATACACACACACCCCTTACAAACATAACAATACATTTGCATAGTATTTCATTTCAACCCCTTGATCATCTCATGTTTTGTATGCCTGTATTCATACTACAAACTAAATATTGGTGTGACAACAATCTTCAATCAAATATTTCAGAAAAAGTTTCTATTTCACACCATTTTCATTTTCTCAGAATTGTTAGGCTGGATAGTGTTTCATAATGAACACTTATAAAAAGAACCAGTTCCTACTAATAAAGTGTGAGGATGAGTGTGCTCTTAACTGATGGGGATTGTAGATTTTTGCTTTCTACTTTTCATGCCACATCTGAGTGCAGTCAAAATCCCAGAGAAATGATAACACGTGGTGCTTTTGTACACTCTAGTAACCTCCTGTACACAACCCAGAGCAGATGGACTCGTCTCTATCACCATGGCTACTGCTCATTTCTCTGTCTTAAATGCATCTCTCTTTCTCTCTCTGTGAATACCCACCCAGTCCCAGAGTTTCAGCTTAGTAGATACAGAGTTTTCATTTCCTTTTAATTTACTCATAAATTTAGAAAACAATCCCATGCATATTGCACATCCAACACACATTACAGGATCATTTCACTGTGTGCATTTCTGACCATCACATACCAGGGCATCATACGTCCGTGCCGTGTCCATGGGCTTCTGCTTACGAAAAACCCAACTACAGGATCAGTCACAGCATCCCAGGCCCGACCCACAAACAGAATCACAGAAGCATGGAGGGGATCCATCTAGAAAGACAGATTCAGTCATTAATTAATGTAGGATTTACAGTAAATGCAGCAAAGCTCACTAAAAGGTCCTAAAGAACCAATTCCAATGCAATGACTGTAGATCAATTATATTTGTTAGGAACATCCCACCGTGAAAGACATAATTCACCACAATGCAGTGTGTAACTTTCCTGTGTTTGGTTGAATGTAAACTATATTATAGTTTGCATCAAATTACAAAAATGTTTTGTGTTTCTAATGCAGCGACTGTGGGAGGGATGGTAAATTTGACATCGTTCTCTCCTCTGACTGCCATTATCACTCTCTCTCAATGTTTTTCCTGTTTTTGAAAGTTGTGAAAACACTATCGTGAAGTTTTTCTATTGATATTTTAGCAATTGGGAATGCAAAAAAATTTTGTGGTACTTTCCGATTCACTGCTCTCAAAGTTTACCCAACTATGACAACTTCCGATGCTGAGAAACCTGGAGATGTGAAAAAGGTCTATTGTCATAAAATGTGAACTGTATTATCACACAGTTCTATATATAAAGTTGGATATAAGTATATTCATATGTACAATCTATTCACATAAGAGATATTTTATGCAGCAAATCCTGGTTGCATGATTCTTTAGTTTATATCACCGCAAAATTTACCTACATTATCGCACAGCTCTATATATAAAAACACAGAAGCAAGCTATTTTGTTTGAATGTGTGAAATGTCTGATTTATTATCCGCTATTGGTAAATAACTAGAAGAATAACAAAGTAAAGTAAACAGTAAAACTATCTCCGCTACAAACAAGTGTTAATGATTATGAATTAAAATAACAATTACAAATACCAATTTGCAATATCAAGCCAATAACAGATTGTTCTTCAACCACATAATGCTTCATCTGGTGCCAAATGTTGAATTCACTAGGATGCGGTGCACACAGCAAGACAGATCAGTGTTATATCTGCTTTCTGCCCTCTCACATGCTCTCTTTCTCGCTCTCCCACACTTGTTTCTGCCCTTGACCTGGGGCTCTGGGCCATTGTTCTCTTGCTTTGTTTGATTACAGCAAGGAGAAATTATTTTCTCACCATTCTATCTAGTAATATGGAGTGATATGATACAGAAACAAAAATGATCTCTGAGCCAGTTTGTTTTTTTAATCAGGTGTTGAGGCCTCATGGCATAGATCCTCTGCCTTTCAGTTATAGCGTTCCTATATGTATGCTCACCAGTGCCACATCAAGCAAGAAGATTTGCAGAAAGAAGCCCAGGGCAGTGGCTGTGATCTGATACGGAGCCCCTCCGATTGCAAAACACACCTTGTTCCAGACAGTCAGAGCTCTTTTCCTCTCCTGCTGTGGTGAGAGCTGAAAGGAGGACAAAAAAAAGAGGTTATGAAGAGATGCACAATGACTGATTGTAGCAAGAAAAACAAGAGCCATGAGAGACCGGTGAACTTCTCACCGCAAGATGACACGATAAAATTCTAACTGGAGGAGCTGATTTAGTTTGGACTCTTTGTGTTTGTGAGACGTTCTTTTGAAGCTCTTAAAAAAATAAAAATAAAATCCCAGTGCTCCACATGAAAGATTACTGAGAACTGCTGGAAGGCTCTTAGCATTTCAGTCCAGCAGTAATAAGACCCTCAAGTTTCCTCTGCAGGGACATTCCAGTTAAACTGGACTTTTAACTCTTCTACCTGCATTTTAAGGGTATCCTTCATTCTGTCACTGATTGGACTGCTTGCACAATTGTCTTTAATTTAGGTGGTCTAGTTAACAACTTTGAGATGCTTATAGAATTCCTTCCTCTGACTGGAAAATGCTGCAACAGACTGCAATCTCACATTATGAGAATTACGGTTTAGTGTAGCTAACTATTTTCATTGGTCCCTCTCTCTCTCTCTCTATATATATATATTATTATTAGTATCAAAAGTACACTGGTTAAGGGTAGAAGGGATACAGCTAAAACATGCGCACATCAATACAACATAATTTGTGTCACACTGTACATCAATAATAACTGTTTCGCATTATTGTAAAGGGTAGGTTTAGGGTAGGTGTAGACTTTAATAAAACACAATCTAATGGGTAGAAATTGTAATTTATTGTTAGCTTCCTGTTTTAGCTGTATAGCTTCTAGCCACAACCAAGTACACTGCATGGTAGTTTTGCAAGCTTTCCTTATGTTGCTATCCTGTCTTTTAATGATAGCAAATAACATGTGAGAAGGAGGGTGAATTAATGCAGTGCTCGACATTATTTACATCTGACTTTTATGTGTAATAATGGCATGGGAATTTCACCACCCACTATGAGTCATATCGACAGTAGCCTACATCATGGACAGCATGCATTCTGGAAACATTGACATTTTTATAAATGGTTAACCAACAACACCAAACAAACAACAGTAAATTACGCCTTAATACATCTTGTTTGCTTGTTAAATTAAAAATCTATTCCCTCCGGGTAAAGGAACACGTCCCCTTTAAATCCGGCTTTTCTTCGCAGACACGCCTCACTGAAGCTAGTGTGCATTACAAAAATATAGTCCATCGGCTGAACGTATATTTCTGTTTACAAATATGATATCAATGTCAGTCGTCTGTAGAAAGTAAGCACTTCCGCATAAACCTTAACGGTCGCGAGCGTATGGCACGTGCTGCTGTAATCATTATATTTATTCAGCATCAATCTAAACTCCCGCCTTATCAATTAACCCCAACGTCTGCTCTAGAAGTACCTACTTGAAAAAAAAAAGTAGTGCAAAAAAATGAAGTATCAATTATTTAATTCATATCCAGGTGACCTACCTTAACAATTTTGATTCCATCTTGATTCACAGTTTTGGCTGCATGTAACAAACCGGATGAGAACTGTTCGGCTCCCTCTCCTCTTGCCATAACACCAATCAGAGGTGTTTTTATTTCAGGAGCAGATCGAGCTGCTTTCTTCTTGTGTTAAGGTTAAGTAACACTGTTTGACAAAGTACTGCTTCCACAAGCTAAGAAAACGAGATTCTGATCTCCACTTCTCTGCCTCGTTTGAAAGCTGAAGCGTGTCCACGCCCACGCGGTTTATTTCCCCACCGACACGCATCGAAAGATGTGCACACGAAGGCAAACGCCGAGATGAATATTTTTCATTTATAAACACACACACACACACACACACACACACACACACACACACACACACACACACACATATATTAAATCCGGCTTTAATATATGTGTGTGTGTGCGTATATATATATATATATATATATATACGCACACACACAAAACATTTTATAATTTGAATTATAATTATTATATATAATTATAATTAATGATGGCACATATGTGTGGTAAAGCATAGTGGCAAAGGTGAGGTTGGATTATGGATCAATGCAGAACCCCACAGCCTCAAGGACCCTCAAAAACCTTATTTTGCATGGCCCAGGATTAGTAAAGGAAGGAAGTGACTTTTCGTTGAACACCATGTAAATGACCACTAGGGTGGCAAGACACTTGGTGCTGATTACTGTACATTTTACACCCCTGGAAAAAAATAAAAAGTAAGACGGGGACTTGGTTCTATTCATAAGTTCTATTCAGTAAATCAATAAAGTTAAAAGCAGAAAATAACATTCATCTTCTACATTCTACCTCTAAAAGTTGCTGATCCTCTTAACTCATTAGAGTCTACATATTTGCATAGTTGAAATGTCCCACTGTTTTTCCAATTAAATTTAGATCATGGCTTTGATCCTGAGTTTGTGGAGCATGTGCACATGAATGTGTGACATCACTGGCAAACAGCCAATCAGGAGCCTTGGTTAAAGGTTAAAGGTTTTGCTAAAGGTTAAGAGATTGAAGAATATGATGAATTTAAATGCATTTACAATGAAAAAAGTACTTGTTCATGAAAGAGGACAAATAAAATAAATTATCTGGCTTTATCAGTGCAGTCACAAGCGAAACTTGGTAGTTAGTTTACATAGTTGGAAATATACTCGAACATGTAAGGTCATATAGTCATTTTTAAAGCGTTATCTATTGATTCTACAGTTTATTTATATTATATACTATCTGTATATATTAACATTCATTTAAAATAAATAATTTATAATAACTGTTCAATTAAAATTGCTTGTGTGTAATGGATTGATAATTATATAAATCAAATAATTATATAAATCAAATCAAATAACTCAATTATTGGTTTTGGCCAGACAATTTTTTTTTTGTATTAGTTACCTTTAATTTGGGTCAAGAGAAACTGGGGGAGTCACTTTTTTGTGTCAGACTTTTGTTCACATCTGATTCCATTTCAGTTTGAGATATCTAACTCAGAACATAACCTTCCCCAGAGCAGGTTAGCTGGGGAGTGTAAATTACTATGGCAATGAACGCAGCTAAAAGCCAAGCCACTTTCATGGTACCTAAAATCCAGGATTGGTGCAAACTAAACTGAAACTTACCTGGCTAGCCAGCTAATCCGGCTTCATGGTACAGGCCCCTGGACTTTTGCTCATGTTTACAGATACCCCTCTTGTCTAGCCCTCTGGATTAGGTTTGCTATCGTCTGACTCAAGCCCTTCAGTCTTGCCTGTGCCATACCTGTTTGCTGTTGTTTGACCCTGCCTGTGTTTTGACTATATCCATGAATAAAAGCTTGCACTTGGATCCGCTCGAAGATAAGAATTGTTACTAGTAGTAATTACAAAAGATACTAGTGTCTAATAAATAAGTTCTAGTACCTAATGAATAACTACTTGTATCTATTAAATAGATACTAGTATTTAATGAATAAGTACCAGTATCTAAAAATAATTACTAGTATCTAATGAATGCTTACTAGTAATATTTAAATAGATACTAATCACTATTGCAATAATTACTAGTCAGAAATTAAAAGATGATATCAAAAACAGAATAACTACTACTCCCTGTTCATTTGGAGATATCCTCAACCTCATAAAGAACTAGTGAGAATGCATTTGGAGATATCTTAATATAAACAGATCATTACATAAATATGAGTACCTCTCAACCGTCCAGTCAGAATCCATATGGTAATATATACTGTACATTAATAATATGCAGAATTAATAACTGGCTAACTGGCTTTTTATGTTACCCTACCTTGCTAATTAGTTACCAAGAAAACAAAAGGAAAGATTACAGACCTGTTGTCCAACAAAAGTATATTGACATGTTTTTACTCCAAATTCACTTCATAACATCAGTCGAGCGTTTGAAATAACTTCCTTTTGTGATCTGACATGGTTTCATTAAACAGAATGAGGCAGAAATCATGCCACTTTATATTATTCTATAGAGTGATAAAAGCCGATGTCGATTAGCATTGCATTTTATATATACTTTCTTCTTATAAAAATACCAGAGGTGGCTTGAAGAACATAGATAAAACCATATATTGTTGTGATCATTGTTTATTTTTGTTCATGTTTCATCAGTAAACGTCTATTTGATATTATTCAGTTCAGCTACTAGGCTAATTGGGTAAAATTAACAACAATAATTAAGAACTTTGAGGTAAACATTTGCAAATCCTTACGTTTTTCTCCAGTGTAGAGAAGTTTCTTTTTTCAAATATAGAAAATGTTTGTCTGAAAACCATAAGGTTTGGATTTTGTGTGTTTGTAGTATCTATTAAGTTCAGGATATCTCTGGTCTAAAAAGATACTAGTACCTAAAGAATAAGCACTAGTAGCATGAAAATAGATACTGGTACGTTTTATAGATTAAATGTTAAAACGGTGTTCTCATAAGCAAGTGCATGTATGTTAATAATAGTTGATTTCATTTCTAAAACTGATTTCTCATCTGCATCTATAGCTATTGTCATAATTTGCAACTAATATGTTCTGTATTCTTGTTATCTCTTATTATCATATCGTTTCAGAGAACATGACCAGCATTTAAACTATTATAGAGTTCTATCAACAAAAACTGGGTTCTACGCCTGCATGAACTTTAGGTTGTGTCGCCACCTGCTGGACTGGACAGCAATGCAATTACAAACAATACATAGACGAGCTGTAATTTTGCTTCTATGGAAACATAATCAGTTCAAAAGAATCAGTTCAGTTCAAATAAACTTTAATAATACAATCACACTTAATTGTCAAATAAAAAAGACCACATGATTTAGCCAAACACAGCAAAATAGAAAATAAAATGCCACCTAGGGAGATTATAAGGTCACTTTCTAATGTCTGTGAAAAATCAGTATGAGCAATAACAATAATAATAACAATAACAAAGACAGTTACATTTTAAACAGGCTTCTCTGATCTCTGTAGTGCACTTATCATATGAATTGTGCTTTTTATGGCCCGTTCTCAGAAAACAATGCCATTTGTGCTTAAAGATTTCAATGTTTTTTTGTTTGTTTGTTTTTGAAAAGCTACCGCCAAACTGATTATTTGACCAAAAATACAGTAAAAAGTAGTATTGTGAAATATTATATCAATTTAAATTTAATATGCTGATTTTGTGCTCCAGAAACATTTATTATTATTATCAATATTGAAAACAGTTGTGCTGCTTAACATTTCTGTGATGCTTTCTCCAGGATTCTTAGATGAATAGAAAGTTCCAAAGATCAGCATTTATTTTAAATCGCATTTGCATATACATGGAAAACATCTTTACTCTTGCTTTTGATCAATTTAATGTATCCTTGGTGATTAAAAGTATTTATTTATTTATTTAAAAAAAGGAAAAGGAAAAGAAAAGAAAGAAAAATCTTGCCCCAAACTTTTGAACAGTACATAAAAAAACAACATCAACTTCATAAACTTGCAACATGTGCACACAGCTCAGACTCATTCAGAGTTCTCACATAAAATCGTTCTGCTTATGGTGGTCTCTAGAAGGCGAAACTGTCTGAGGTCATTGGGGGTAAAAGGGGTTAAAGGTGAGGTGAGGGGAATAGGGATTGAGAGCAGAAACAGGAGTTGGTATAAAGATCAGACTATTCTCAAACACTCTACAAATAACTGAGGGATTATTTCAGCAGATCTTTTGTCTTCATCTATAGCTTGTGTTTACTTTAACTCTAGGTCTGAACATACTTGGCCTTTCACTATCAGTCGATTTGCATGTGTACAATCAATTATTATTCATGTACAGCACCTCATTTTCACCTAATGAAGCTGTTTGCACTTTTTCCATTCCTCTTTAAAGAGTGTGAGTATGAGTGTGAGAGTAGTTTATAATAACTGCCGTAAGGTGTCAAGTCCCCATCCTTTCTCCACATGCGCATATGAGACTGAGGCTAGAACAATACCAGCTCCCAGCACACGGAGCGGCTGCTAGCCTGCAGCACTAACCCTCCCCTAACCCTTTGTTAGGGGCTAATCTGTTGCCTTAACAAAGACACTGGCAAGTTTTTGCCTCCGTTAAAGAGGGGGATGGTGGGGTAAAGAAGCAAGGGAGTGGGAGAAGAGGAGAGAAAGAAAGAACTGAGGAGCAGAGGGGGATTTGGATACTATTGGCATGTCTTTGGGCAACAGCTTTTGTGTCAGTGAATTGTGGTGATGCTCAGAGAGTCTTAAGTCTAGAGTTGAAATACACAATGATGTAAAATAAATTAAATGTGATAATATTCCAGTATTTTAAAATAATGAAAACATGAGGTAATAATAAAGCAGTGTTACATGAAAATCACAGTTCATTAATACAGGTATAAAATACTCAAATACATCTACATTTAAGAATGTTTGACTATTTGGTTTTGTTTGGTCGGAAAGACTAGATAGATAGATAGATAGATAGATAGATAGATAGATAGATAGATAGATAGATAGATAGATAGATAGATAGATAGATAGATAGATAGATAGATAGATAGATAGATAGATAGATAGATAGATAGTGTTAATTTTATTTAATTTTTCCTACATAATTTTATACCTTATTATAGGTAGGCATATACATTTATATTATTATTATTATTATTATTATTTGAATTAGGTCCTTATTCATTGCATTTCATTACTGTTAGTATTATGCAATTTATATGCAAACACTCCCGGCAGGAAATAAGAGAGTATGAGCTTTCTTTCTGAATGGGGGATGGAAGAATGAGAGGAAAATCTTTTGTTTCTTTCATGCAATGAACTGTCATATATCCTTTATGCAGTAGGAGGCGCCCTAACGCAGTCTGAGTTGAGTACATGTGCTTCTTGAGAGGTGTGGGGGTTCTTTGTGTAAGTACTGCTCACTATAAGCTTTTTGACCACTTGACTGGCTGTTTTGACTGACCAGACTTATATAACAGGGCCCGTATTCACAAAACATCTTAAACTGTAAGGAAACATTTGACCATAATGAGCCTTTAAAATGGTATCATCTTTAAGGTTTGGAGGTTATCTCAACTCAACAAATTTTCCTTTGATTATATCCTTTTCATTAACCAGTTGAGCAAGAAGTAACAGCTGTTCTTGCGTCCAGTTTGGTTTTCTTTTATGTTTGCATGTCTTACTATCAGCCATGATTATTCTACTCTGTTAATTAAAAGGCGGTTTATATGCATCCTCTGCAAGAACACACATTATGGATAATTATAATGCATTATACCCTTTAATAACCCTTTATAATGCATTATACATGAAGGCTTTAAGTAAAGTTTCACCATATAATCTTTTTGTAAAAAAATTGTTTGGGACTTTTTTGCTAAAATCCCCACCACCTAAAATTTTACACCAGGAAATTTATTTTTGTTTATTTGACTGGTGATGATTTAATAGGCAAGGGGAAAAATGTGAAAAATTTCATTAAGTTTTGTAGCTTCTTTTATACCAGGATTCAAAACAAGAATCAGTGACACCTCAAATCTGGTAATATTTTTAATATTTTTTAATGAATGTTATTTTTTCTATATTGCATGGCTTTGAAGTTACTGTTTTACAGAACTTTTTTAAGTTCTACTGTATCTTTTCCTGTCTGCAACACTTTTGTGTTGTTTAATATAATTTAATCATGTTAATAAATATGTGCTTTACAAAACTCATTTAAAAGAATCTGTTGCATTTTTTCAACAGATGCTTTAATATAACGAAGTGCGGTGTTTGCGTCTTTGTCTCGTCAGTTCAGACACATATTGATTAGTCCTTTATGCATGAGTAGACAATTAGATGAACGCATCAACTCAATCGTGATTAGATTGGAGTAGTGACGTAGAGGCTTCTATTTTCATTCAAATGCTTATTTTAGTGCTGCAAATTGCCTTCATCACATTCACAATAAGCGGCGGTTCACACGCTCTCCCCGCCAACGCCTCCGGTGGGTGGGTCCACGCTGAGCTCTCTCACACAAAGACGCAGATCTGGCGCGAAAGCACTTTACAGGCAGCGGGCTTGGGGAGGGTGCGGCTGCACTGCACCACGCGGATCGATCGTTACTGCCGTTGTAACCGGACACCCGCTTTATTTCCGCAGGGAAGAAAAAAAAAAAACTTTACTCGTTGTTCAGGTTAAACGGCCGTAAAACAAAGGCGGCTGGAGAAGCGCACTATTGTTTAGTGAGCGCGTGTGTACCGGAGTTCTACCGGACGCTGCGCTTCTTTGTTCTGCGCGTCCCGTAGACTCTGCTTGGACTTTGCAGGTCTGCGACCCCATGGTGAGTGCGTTTTTACATCAGAATACCATTAACTTGATCTGGCATGAATTCAAAGTTTATTTCACGGTAAACTTTTGCGTGAACGCGAGGGCTGTTGAACATTTCCTGGATTCTGTGGATCCCTTTACCCCCTTGTTACTGCGTCTAATCTTTATGGGAGTAATAGAGTAACTTACTACAGTCACATCGCAACCGTTGGTGTCTGTGGGACTTGCAATCTGCAGTGGTTGGTTATAATTTCCTGTTAGTGTCAATAAACTTGACTTGTTACTTTGGTTGTTTTGGTGCTGCACAAATACTTGTTATATGCGATTATCTGTAGTTATGCATGTGCTGCAGAAATATTCTGTTTTATGCATTTGATAAATCGCCAGCATAAGTTTAGGTTTATAAATCGCGTTTGCAATGCATTTAATGATTGTTTGCATGTAAATATTGTGCTTTTTAGCATCGCAAATGTGCTTTAAGTATATTGTGAATTTAAGCAATGCATTGAGTGAGCACGTGCAATTAAGGGAGTGCGTTTTGCTTGTGCATTGCGACGTAGTTGAACTCCACGTGGGCAGGCATCATTTGATCTGATAACTCGTTGTCTTCCCAGATAATCTTGTAGAAGTTCTGCAGCAATGCCTGGAGTCAACACTCACACACTGTACGGCTGGGACATGGAGCACTACTTTTACGACGAGATGGACACCGAGGAGGATTTCTTTAAGTCTACTGCCCCGAGCGAGGATATATGGAAGAAATTCGAGCTGCTTCCCACCCCACCCATGTCGCCCTCAAGGACGCTAGATGGAGACTGGCTCCTGTCGTTACCGGGAGACCGGCTCGGGTGGACACAGCCAAAGGTGTTAACATGTGATGAGGAGTACGAGGGGCTGCACAAGTTCGACCCACTGGACATTTTTGAGAATCTGGGCTCCATCGTTATCAAAGACTGCATGTGGAGCGGTTTTTCCACGAGTCACCGGCTGGAAAAAGTGGCTCATGGCGAGCGAGCTCCGGTGACCGCTCAGATTCAGACCTCGAGCGCACAGAAAGCTGCTCGTGCCGCATCGGGCACGCCCGTGACCGGGACCCAGGCGGCACAGTGTGTGAACCCCGCCGCAGTCCTGGAGCTCCCTGTCCCTGTCCCGCATAATAAGAAAGTGGCTGCGGGCTCCTCCGGTTCTGAGTGTCGCTCGGATTCATCCGGTAAGAGGCTACATGTGATTACCTCCCAGTATTGGTGGCATGAATTGATATGCACTTGCGGAGACAATGCGGTGATGGTCTGCTGTATACCATGTGTTAAGATGGAAGTTAACCAAGGAATAAATATGTAACTTGATTCAGACCAAATTTGACAGTTGGCTAGTTGTAGATCTCCAAAGAAAATTGTTCAAGAAGCCAAAGCCACTTGCCGATTAAAAGCCGATGTGGATTGTGAGTTAGTGGAGCGGATGCCATACATTTCCCCAAAGAACTGTAGTCCATTTCAACTCCACTCCTATAGTTTTATTTCTATGCGAGGGGAAACTGTGCTCCTTTCACCAGAGACACTTAATGTCTCAATTTTTGCTGCAGGCAAGGTAATGAAAAGTTTCTGTATAAAGAGAACTTTCTGGCTTTATATTTAATATTTATATACAATTTTATTATATCTTTTATAGCAGGTTGTCAAGACAGCATTTATTATTAAAGTTTAAATCTATTTTATTTGTACTATTTTAGTTACGAAAGCCATTTTTAATAGTTTTCGCTAACAGTGCTGCCCAGTGCCCACACATCCAAATCAGTTTTGGGAATTATTCTTTATTATATTGAATCTTAGAAGTAACTTGATAGTTTAAAAAAGTTTTGCCATTTTAATATGACCCCAGAAGTTGAAAAAATAAAATGAAAGCAGCTCATGTAGCTGTAGAGATGGCATGCAACTTCCTTGCCAAGAACCATAAAACATTCAACAGATTGACTTATCGAGGTGAAGTGTATAAACTGACAACACACAGGTTCACTTCTATGCAGTAGATGCATTGATTGTTTTTTAGTTTGAGTGTTTTTGCGTCTGATCAAGTGTTTTTGCATTTGGAAAAGATATCTCAATTGACTTTAAACGTTTTTGCTAAATGTGCCAAATGTTTTGTTGCCTCAGATGACTATGAGGATGATGACGAGATTGACGTTGTGACAATAGACAACCGACCAAAGCGTGGCCGCCCTCCAAGTCGCCGTACGCCAGTTACCATTACAGTGAGTGCTGATCCATTTGGACCATGTCCCAAGCGCTTCCACGTGTCTCTGCATCGGCAACAGCACAATTACGCTGCCCCCTCCCCTGACACGGATCCTGAGGATGACTTTGATGAGATGGAGTCTGTGAGCAAACGGCCACGTCTGGAGCCTTCATCCTCTCCCTCATCTCCACTTTCTTCACCTGCCACATCAGACTCTGAGGACTCCAACGAGCAGCGTCGGAACTTTCTGGAGAGAAAGAGGAGAGACGACCTTCGCTCGAGGTTCCAGGCGCTACGGGAGGAGATTCCAGGTCTGTCTGTGTCCTCAAAGACCTCGAAGGTGGCGATTCTGACGCAGGCGACGGAATACTTGCTGCAGCTGCACACGAGCCAACGGCGTCAAGCTCAGGAGAAGAGAAAACTCAAAGCCAAACGACAACAGCTTCTCCGCAGGATCAGCGTATTACAGAACTCCTAAAGAACAAGTAGTCTGCATTAACTCGGCACAATATTTCCAAAGCTCATGGACGAGAACTCATTGTCATTCACTGAAATGACACTTAAAACACTGCAGGGAGGTCTTTAAAACCACACTGAACTATGCCCTTCTTGAAGGGATCTGTACATGTATGTGCTGGGCTTTCAACTTTAGTTGAGATGTGGAGAACTTTGTGTAAGGAGACGATGACAAATGTGCACATGCAATGCCTTTATAAACCTCAGCGGATGGCGATGCAGAGGAAGTTATATTGATGAATTTACCTCCGTAGCGAGATGGGTGGGTGGTGTTTGTATGCATGTGGGTGGTGTGTAGGGTGTATAATGTGAGGGGAGCATGGTGTTCGAACAAGTGTAGAAAATTTAAAATGTCTTGTTCATAACATGATCTGTACAAAATCTGCTGTAAATACTGTATTCAGAGGATGTTCTCCTCCTGTATCTACTCTCAAACTGCACAGAGATTCTATTTTGTTAAAGAATAAAGCATTTAAAATGACAAGTGGCTTTCCATGTTATGTTTGTTTTAATGAAATTTGGGCTTCTCAGCACATTTTCTCAAGTACACAGTGTTTTCTGAAATGCCAGAACCTGGGTCCACAACTAACACTTGTCAAATAACTAACTTAAGATTCTTTCCCGTTCCTGATCTAGCAAAAGTGGCATAATTCCATTAAAGCAACTGAACAAAATCCAACTAATAAAAATGTGGTTTAAGCTTAAGTTCCCGATTCATCCGAAATTAGATGTTTGTCTTGCGCTATTTAATCAGTCTTGTGCAGCAAAACGATTAAGGCTAATGTAAAGAGGAGTTTTTCAGATCCTTGCCTCTGTGTGCCTGCTGTTAAAGCAGAAAGGGGAAGTAGCCTGGATATTTACTGAAAAACAGGTAGTTCAAAAATCACCTCTACCCCCGTTATCCTGAACAACAGGTTAAACCGTGACTGTAGAGGTGTGAAAACTCACTTGTGCTTATGGGAGTATCATTTTACTTACAATTTGAATAAAAGCAAAATTTGTCTGTCGCATACGGAAGCTTATTCATTCACTCACACGTACTTTAAATGCAATCACACTTGTCTCATTTGTTCAAATGAATTCTTCAATCTGCAGAAGTGGAAGAGGTGCATTTTGGGATGCAGGAAGCCAAAAGAGGAAGTGATGCAAGCAGCCCTATGACTTTTCCTGTGTATTTGAATTTCTTCACCACATTGGGATTAGTTTGTGTTGCAGAACTTTCTATTTCAAATAAATGCTGTTCTTTTAAACTTCATCAAAACATCCTGAAAAAAAAGTTGTATGGTTGCCACAAACGTATTAAGCAGCACAATAGTTTTCTGTACTGATAATAAATGTTTCTTGAACACCAAATCAGCATATTAGAACGATTTGAGAAGGATCTTGTGACACGACACTGAGGACTGCAGTAATGGTTGCTGAAATTTCAATTTTAAATAATTCTAATAATTTAATTTTTTAATTGTGATAACATTTAACAGTATTAATGTTTTACTGTTTTATGGTGAAAAAAAAAAAAAAAAAAAAAAGAGTAAGAAGTGTTATGGGTGAAGTTAGATATGAAACTTGCCTGCTACTGGGTTGTGTGCTGTTCCCACTGTTAAAAGTTGTAACTTTACTAGACATTTTGGTTATGGTGCAGCTATTACCGGTGTGTTTATTTTCCATCAGTGCTAAAAATGTCATATCACTCCCTTTTCCCTTTTATTCAAAGTCTATTGCATAATAATCCACACATAAACAGTGTCTCTCTCTCTCTCAGACATACAGCCCATACCGGCACCATCGCTGCCAACCACTGACCCAGATTCCATTCTTATAGAATCACAGGAAGTCAGACAGCTCTAAACAACCGGTGACCTAATGAAGCTAATCTATGCCACACACACTCACTTATTTCATTCACACTTCCTAATCCCTGTCTGTGTTTCTTTCTCTCTTCAATCTCTTTCACTTCTCTTTTTCTCTTTGTCAGAGAGTTATGTAACTGCAGTTACATGGAGAACAGGCAGTGTTTATGTCTCTCCCTCTCTCAGTCTCTCTCACCTCACTGTCTGTGAACGTTTTGGTCTGGGTGTGGCACAGAAGCAAGTTTATTGCATTTTACTTGCTCTGAAACTCAGAATCTACTTGTCCAAAAATTGCTTTTCTAACTAAATCAGCAACAGCCTTTATTGGGTGTGTTTTTGGCTCAAATGTCTGATCTGAATTAACCTTAATCTCATTGGTTTAAACACTAAAGCCATCTGGCTGCAATACACATCTTCGGTTTGCCACCCAAATATATATACACACTATTAGATGCCATTGACACAAAATCATAATAGACCCTTTACATATTTAATACATGTTACTGGTGTTATTGTAAATGATTCATCCGTGCATTAATTTTTTAGAACAGTTTTTTTTTTTTTTACATTTCAGTTTAACCAACTGCATTCAGATCTGCTTGTATACCAGTATGCAACACAGATTTATCTCTTATTTGATAGACATTTCACTCAGAAATGCATACAATATGATTGTATTCATAGTCGGCCACACTTAAATCTCATGCTGACTCTAAATGCATGCCAAAAAGATGTAAGACATAGTGACCTATTTAATAATTGTCGAAACTTTCACTGGCCCTTGAGTCATTGGGCCATCCTTATTATTGGAAGACTTTTAATTAAATCAAGATTATCTTGTATTACATCTGATTAACGACAGCTAAATTAAATTGCTGCCTTAAATGCAGGAAATAGATGCCTGTGCTTGATTTTTTGCACATAAAATAAAAGTGCACTGAAAAAAAGAAACAATTTTGAGTAAATTTCAGCGCTTGATAGTGCTTTTCACGAAACAAATCATTGCAGAGCAGCTTTACAGAAAATGTTGAATTTCTACATTATATTTAGGAGTAGGTTATTAGTGGTGACTATGACAGAAATGTACAGTAAAATCATGCAGTTAGTTACAAATTGCATTGAATCAGACAGTAAATTAAACATTGAATTAAACATTTTGGAAAAGAAAAACTGAAATGGTATATTCTTGTAAAATATACCTCAATCTTTTTATTTACAACTGCAATTGTCAGAGTTGTGTGTGTGTATTACAGTGTATTACATTCCTAAGTGGTTTTATGATTTCAGGGGTTTGTCTCTGTGTACATGCTGGTAAGAAACAGCTGTTGCATTGTGTGGATGCTCCTCAGAAGAATAGAGAAGCCCTTCATCTAGACCCACTGGCATCATTTGAAACCGCCCCTGTGCGCTTTGATTGGCTGAAGAGGTTGTATCTCAGACATGTTGTTGTTGGGGGGGGTGGGGTGGGGGGTTGCTGGGGGGCTGGGCATTAGATTGGTGTGGGTCTTTGTCTATTTGGGGTTTTGTCTTTAATGAGATTTTAGACTCCCAGCCATCAGACCAAAGCTTCAATTATCAGCAGCACCACGACTGCACTATAACGTCAATGCATAATCACTGAAGCCATTTACAGTTTGCCTGAATGCAGTATTAAATTACAGGAATTCTGTGTGCAAGCTGGATATAATAGGTATAGAGATGCATAATTTCTAAAAGGCAATAAAACAATAATTCTTATGTGAGGGTGTGTTATAGGCAGCTAGGCAAATGCTTTAAATTACCCCAAAGAAAATGGAAAAAAGAGAGGAAAAAGGTGCTACTGAATCTCTTATGGATCTGCATGCATTTTCTGATATGGGATCTATTCAGCATATACAAAACCAAGAACTGTACTTTTGTGGTTTATATTTACAGTTTATTTTATTTTTGTACTGTGCAAGTACTATAAAAACTGTACTTAAATGATTTTTAATGCATATTTATTTTATAGCTTTAAAGTAATGTAAATAAATAAATACAGCCACCTTGACTGATGTCTGCTGTATATAGGTCAGTAGTGTGAGGGAGAGGGAGTGCACTGGCTGGCCTCAGCACAAACATGCTATTGTTATGTAATTCTCTTCTCTTCCCTGCCCTCCCTCTTTTACTCGCTCTTGCTTTTTTCACATCCATACTCTGATTTTTCAAGTTTTTTGGCATAAAATAAAATTAGCTTTAGTCCGCAACGCATTAATAATCATTTTATATACATGCATAGTCCATATATAAACATCCTCCTTATACACATATAAAAGCAATGTCTCCGTTTTCATCTCAACAACCCATTGATGATCTCACAAAAGCCATGCATTACAGGGCTCGACATTAACGCTTGTCCGCTTGTCCGGGACAAGTGAATGTTTTGGTCGGGCAAGTCAAAGAGAAATGTACTTGCCCAATCGGACTTGAAAAACTTGAAAAAGTCAATACCAAAAACAATAATAACTGCCTTTATTTATGATATAGCCTTTGTTATAGGGGTGTGCGATATATATCGTTTGAGATAATTTCGTAATTGTTGTTTTATCGAGTGTACTGCAAGAATCAAAACACACAGAGTGCACGCATACATAATGTAAAGTCGTCTAGACTAGCTCACGTGCGGGTGCGTTCTTTCATGATTCAGTATTACCATGCATGAAGAATGATCAGAAAATTCAAGATATGGGAAATGTATATATTTATATAATTTCATATAGTTTCACACGAAGATCGAGAGCCATTTTTTTTTTGTTGCTCTAAAAACCATCATGATTACAAATGTGAACAGGTCAATAAACAAGAAGTTAACATTAAGAGACTTACGTTTTAGACACCATATTTAGTGTTTTTGCGCTATTTCAACAACAAAGAAAGCACTGTTCTGCATCTCTGAGCAACATGACGGTGATTCGTTCCTGAACGAATCAATCAATCGTTTAAATGATTCGGTTCAATCGCAATGATTCACTTCTTAACAGTGACTTGATGCCACCTACTGGTGGTTTTAATTTCACATTTACAGTATTTTTTAATTTTTTTAATATTTCAAAATATCAGTTTTAATCGTTTTATGAGTAAAAACATGATTTATTCATTTGTAACTGCAGATTAAAGCATTCAATGTCCCTTAGAGCTGCATTAAACAGTGGGTAAATATATCTATTCCACTTCAGATGCAGTTTCTGTGTTTCCTCTGCATTGCAAAGATGAATTTTGTTGATACTGATTTCATTTGTTTGGTAACAGCCCAAATGTCTTATTATACTAATTGTCTGATTAAATTGAACTCTAATAATAATAAAAAAATACATTTAAGTTTGAAAATGAATATATATATATATATAAAAATATATATAAGCATTTTATTTTTAAGTTTAATATAAAATAATTGTATTTATTTGTAATTAATACTCCCTTTTTATTTTAAAATATAACAGTATTATCACACTTTATTATTTATTATTATTTATAACTCAATTAAAATGACTTTTTTTTTTCTCTCCGGGCAAGTAACTTTTATACTCGGACAAGTAAATGACAAATTTCCCACATTAGAATGCTTAATGTCAAGCCCTGCATTAGTTGATCCGATGCTGCCCTCTGGTGGAAAAATACGCATAAATAATAGTCTCGACTGAATCACTGATCCCTTCATCGTTTCTGTTGTTTGTGCCATTATGAACAGTTTTATTGTCTACAGATCACGTGTATTCGTTTATTTAAATCCACAACAATGAGGATCTATTTTCAGTGCTTTACATTCAAGGGATAGTTAACCCAAAAATGAAAATTCTGTCAATATTACTTTATTTGCAAAACTGTGTTCACATTCATTGCACTGAAAAAAATATATAATAAAAGTAAATTGTGACATTGTAACATCTAAAAATATCAATGGAAAGCCCAAATGTTTAGAGCGAAATACTCTATGACAAAAACAACACAAACACTTATATTTAATATTTAAAACGCAACAGCGGACACATTTTTATACGGTAAGCTGTCTGTCTCAAAGGATTTTTCCATTGGATGATTTGGATGTCTATCAAAAGAACATCCAATAGAACGACACTGTGCGACGCGCATTGCTATTGGTCGATTCATATGATCGCCCCGCCTAAAAGGCGCAGAATCTTGCGTTTCATTGGCTGAGACCGCGCAGTTTAAATTTGAACGTTTTCAAACAGGGTGAATGTCATAAACGCACAGCAATTTCTCTGTGTGTCACGTTGTCTTTCTCGGAGAAGAAAACGGGTTATGTGTTAGATTTGAGCATCCTGAATAAGGTACGTATTTTAGGAAACCGAGGGCGATAATGAAATATTTGACGATACTGAACAGTAAAAGTAGTTGTTATTGACTGATTTGTTAGAGCTAACGTACTAGGTCGTTGATAACAGCGCATATGATGCTGCCATGTTTAAATATAACGTTAACTGTTTTTATGCAGGGATTTATACTCTTGTTCTGTTCACAAATGTAATAATTTAAACAATAATAACAAATAAATTGTTTGATCATTATTAGAGATTTAGAGACATTGTATTTCAAATAAAAAAGCTCGTATTTTGCCTGTACTGAAATGTATGGTTGTTTCATGTTTTGGTTTCTTTACTTTACCTTTAGTCATTTAGCAGTCATTAGTTTCTAATCAGCCTTGTCATCCGTTTGGGCACTTGTTAGTCTAAGTGGAAACTAGATGGAAAATCCTTAAGTTTCACTAGTTTAATAAGTTAATTTTGAAATGGTTCAATTTCCCACTCAGTCCACTGGCTGTTCTTGTTTGGTTTCTTTCTTTCTTGCTTTCATTCGCACAGGATTGAGGGCTTGGTCTGAGATCTGTCTCTGTCCAGGTTACAACCTGATAATGTCATTTATGATGGTGAGCTGTTTATCACCTGTCCAGGTAGACTGTAGAAGAGAGAAGCTGTCAGAAGTGCCTGTCATTACAAAGCTGACAATCTTATTGTCAGTCCTACATAGTTGAGCAGAATCCAGGGAAGCACAGATGAGGCCAAAATTGGTAATGATTCTTTGAAAACTTTATCAGTCTCTTCCTTGTTCCTCCTTATTCTCCTAAAAACAAGCATTGGTAGACTATATGCCACTATTATCCAAATCACAAAGACCATATTGCCACCATCAAAATGCTTAGTTATCTGCTGGTTGTCTGTTATGACCTTTGCACATCTCTCTGAGGCATGATTCCTTCACAGATACAAAACCACTTTGTTCCCTCAGCACATGGCTGAATTGCACCGGTTGATATCACATGTTTGGGTTATTAATCACAGTGGGTTAGTCTGATCTCATACTGGTGCTCAAAAGAAATGCAACAGATTTGAAGGGTCTCTGGGTGTTGGGTTGAGAAGGTCAGATGCCCGCCTCTGGGGCTTTCCAAAACCCATGTTGTCATATTCTATGTCTCTGTTTTGCAGTATGAGTTCTGAGGTGCTAAAGGAGAATCAGGGAGCTGTATGGATGAACAGCACTTCTGAAGCTGCTTATGACATTTTTGCGTTGGAACAGCTGACTGGCAGGCCCTCTATCCTGCGGCAGTCCCAGGCTGACAACATCAGCAGGACTGCGTATAGAGGAGCAAAGGTGGGTTTTCTAGCGGTTTCCATGCAATTTGTGTGCTCCTGATTTTATTTTGTGTAATAAACGGTTTCAGATTTCAATATTTAAAAATATAATTTATTCCATTGATGGCAAAGATGAAGTTTCAGCAGTCACTCCGGTCTTCAGTTTCACAAGATCCTTCAGAAATCATGCCTAATTTGCTAATTTGGTGCTTAAGAAACACTTATCAATTTTAAAAGCGATTGTGCTGATTATTTTAGTTGGACGCAGTTATACTCAATTTTATTTGAGTAGAAAGTTGAAAAGGGCATCATTTATATTGAAATGTTTGTTTACATGTAGGTGTATTAACTTTTTTCACTTTTATTTTTTAATCTTTCTTTTCAGTAGTTATATTATTAAGCATTTGTTTACTGTATTAGTTAAGATTTACATAGTTCTTTGTTGCTTTTGTATAGGTTTGTTTTCAAACTCCACTGCGAGACCCAGTCACAAAGAAGATCATGTCCCCGAGCCGTGCTAGTAGGCCGTCCAGCCAAGAGGACAGCAGTAAAGCATTGGAAACTCTCACGGCCTCTACTGACCAGTGAGCAAATTTCCTGCAGCTCAACTTTTGAAACTTGTTTTAAGCTTGCTGTTTGTTTGTACATATTCATATGTCCCACATTTCCTCAGACCCAGTGATATTGATATAACCTGCCCACAAACACTTAAAACTATATTTATGAGCATGTTTTAATTATTAAAAACATTTAATTAATCATCATTGTTCATTCACAAGCAGTAACATTCAGAGTTTATGTATGATTAACATTCATAGTAATCTATTAACACAAAAATGGCAATCCACTAACATGTAAAATTGAATTTTTTACAGGAGTTCACTGTTGAATAACCCTTCCACCACACTGATTGACATGCAGAGTAACAGCGTTGCCTACTCTGATGATATACCTGTTCAGAGCAGAGGTGCCTATACCCTCGATCTTGACAATCTAGATGCTATCAACCCTTTCCAGGGGTCCAGTACAATGCAGAATTCTCCTCATAAATCTTCTGCCTTACCTGAGTCTTGGACATCAGAGCTTGTGGAGTCCGATACAACTGCAGCCCCCGTTTCTGCACCTCAGCCTGAGGTTCCAGAGGTGACTGACACTGCACTTGATGAGACTCTTCCCTTTGTCCCATCAGTGGAGAATTCCCTTGCAGAATGTTCTGCCAACATATCTTCAGCAGAGGGCACGGTCATCATCAAGACTGACAACATTGAAAACAGTGCCACAGATGTGGAGGAGTCTGATATGACTCAACCAGCACCAGTGTCACAACAGATTCCTGTTTTGGAAGATCAGCCTGAAGCCCAGGATTTGGCACGACCCCCTGCGGGATCCTACAACTTGGATTTTGACTATCTTGACTCGCTCAACCCATTCCAAACTGGTGGCTCAAAGATCCCAAACTCTCCTCTAATTGGCAAGGCATCAGTTGTTTCCTATCCTCCCCCGCCAAGCCAAGAAGCTAAACTAGAACCAGAGCTTTCAGCCCACACCCCAGATGTCCCAACATTTTCAGATGCCTCCATACCACCTCAGGAGAACTCCACTGCCACAGAGGGTTCCTCATCTACAGCACCCCCTAAAGAGAACCAGATGCTACTAGAATTTAATTTTGACGATGGCACTGAAGTCAAGCGCAAACCTCCTCCGAAACGTCTTGGGGTCAAAAGACCTGCAGGTGCAAAACCTGTTGCACCAGCCACAGAAAAGAAAGAACCAGAACCCAAGCAGTTGTCCCCAAATAATCCAGAGGAGACGGAACATGCAGATATTCCTCCACCTAAAGGTTCTTACACCTTTGATTTTGACAAGTTTGATGACCAAAACTTTAACCCCTTTGGCACAAAGGCTACGATGGGTAAAACTCCACCACGTGGTGTCCAGACTAGCCCGGTTTTGATGAAAGCACCAGCTCCAGTTCAGGAGCCTGAGGCTTTTGCACAAGTTGACCAGCCTGAAGCCCCTGCACAAGATGACCACCCAAAGCACAGGTACAGAAACTAGAACTTGTACAGCTCGTATAAACATAAGACATGCAATTTCTTATCTGTATAGGCTAATTACTTTTAAGCTACAGGTATGCTCTGATCCTGAAAGTTGAGGTAATGGGTTTGATTCCCAGGGAATGCATGAACTAGTTAAAATGCCCCTATTATGGGTAATATGTTCATATTTTGGTTTTGGGAGTGCCCAACAACAGGTTAACATGCATGTAAGGTCAAAAAAACACTTTCATTGTCTTTGTATGCATTTTTTTTACCTTACTTGCTCAACGACTCCCAAACAATTCGCTCAACAATTCATTTTTCCAAACCCCTCCTTTGTATGACGCTAATCTGTGGTGATTGGTCTCATTTTGGTACGTGCCTCCGGACGCGTGCGTGAGCGCCGCGATGCAGCAGCTGGCTGAACAAATATCTGAAACAGAGCAAAGGTACCCGGACTCTTTTTTAATCATTCTTGGAGATTTTAATAAAGCAAATCTCTCCCGCGAACTGCCAAAATACAGACAGCACGTTACATGTCCCACCAGAGACATAAATATATTGGATCATTGTTACACAATAATTAAAGATGCATATCACTCTGTCCCACGGGCAGCTCTGGGGCTCTCTGATCACTGTTTGGTTCATCTCATACCGACCTATAGGCAAAAACTCAAATCTTCGAAGCCTGTATTAAGAACCGTTAAGAGATGGACTAATGAAGCAGAGCAAGATTTAAAAGCTTGTTTTGACCTCACTGATTGGACTGTTTTTGAAGCCGCTGCCACCGATCTGGATGAACTCACAGAGACTGTAACATCATATATCAGTTTCTGTGAGGATATATGCATCCCCACCAGGACATTCTTATCATTCAATAATGATAAACCGTGGTTTACTGGGAAACTCAAACAGCTTCGTCAGGCCAAAGAGGACGCTTACAGAAGTGGGGATAAAATCTTGTATAACCAGGCCAGGAACAGACTAACAAAGGAGATCAGAGTGGCTAAAAAGAACTACTCTGAGAAGTTGAAAAAAGAACTTTCAGCCAACGATCCGGCGTCGGTATGGACTGGTCTGAGGAACATCACCATGTACAAGACACCACCCCCACAGTCTGTGGAGAATCAACAACTGGCTGACGATCTCAATGTGTTTTACTGCCGATTTGAAAAGGCCAGATTGACACCCAGCACCCGCTCTGATCTGCACTTCACACATTCACCTTCCCCCCCTGCAGCCCCCCTTACTCCCTCCCCCACCATTCTACCTGCGTTTAAAGTCTGTGTAGAGGATGTGAACCGGGTCTTCAGAAAACAGAAATCTAGGAAAGCTTCAGGACCAGACGGTATTTCACCTGCCTGTCTAAAAGTCTGTGCTGACCAACTGGCCCCCATCTTTACACAAATCTTCAACAGATCTCTGGAGCTGTGTGAAGTTCCCCGCTGCTTCAAACGCTCCACCATCATTCCCGTCCCCAAAAAGCCCAAAATCACTGGACTTAATGACTACAGACCTGTCGCACTCACGTCTGTGGTCATGAAGTCACTTGAGAGACTGGTCCTGGCCTACCTGAAGGACATCACTAGACCCTTGCTGGATCCTCTTCAGTTTGCCTATAGAGCAAACAGGTCTGTGGATGACGCTGTCAATATGGGACTGCATTACATCCTGCAACACCTCGACAAACCTGGGAATTATGCAAGGATCTTATTTGTGGACTTCAGCTCGGCCTTCAATACCATCATACCTGACCTTCTCTCAGACAAACTGAGACAGCTCTCTGTGCCCTCCTCCATCTGTCAGTGGATCACCAGCTTCCTGACAGACAGGCAGCAGCTAGTGAGGCTGGGCAAACTCACATCCAGGACTCTCACCATCAGCACTGGCGCCCCTCAGGGTTGCGTTCTCTCCCCACTGCTCTTCTCCCTCTACACGAATGACTGCACATCAAAGGACCCCTCTGTCAAGCTCCTGAAGTTTGCGGACGACACTACAGTCATAGGCCTCATCAAGGATGGTGACGAGTCTGCTTACAGACAGGAAGTTGAGCAGCTGGCTGTCTGGTGCAGTCTTAACAACCTGGAGCTGAACACGCTCAAAACTGTGGAGATGATAGTGGACTTCAGGAGAAACCCCCCTGCTCTCCCCCCACTCACCATCATGAACAGCACTGTGACTTCAGTAGAGTCATTCAGATTCCTGGGCACCACCATCTCCCAGGACCTGAAGTGGGACAATCACATTGACTCTATTGCGAAAAAGGCCCAGCAGAGGCTGTATTTCCTCCGCCAGCTAAGGAAGTTCAACCTGCCTCAGGAGCTGCTGAAACAGTTCTACTCTGCAATCATCGAGTCTGTCCTATGTTCTTCTATAACTGTTTGGTTTGGTTCAGCTACCAAAACAGACATCAGAAGACTACAACGGACAGTTAGGACTGCTGAGAGAATTATCGGTGCCCCTCTGCCCAGCCTCCAAGAACTTTACACCTCCAGAGTGAGGAAAAGGGCTAAGAAAGTCACTCTGGACCCCTCACACCCAGCTCACTCTCTCTTTGTACTGTTGCCCTCTGGCCGGCGCTACAGATCACTGAGCACCAGAACAGCCAGACACAAGAACAGTTTTTTCCCCCAGGCCGTATCCCACCTGAACAACACATAACACACCCCGGTACTGTACATCTGTAAATAACCCATCAAACCTTCATCTGCACATAGGACACATGCACATTCACAGTTCTGTCTATGGTCATGTCTCTTTTCTGTATATTTTTATTTTTATTACTATTGTTATTCTTAATTATTGTATATTCTCTTCATTAGTGTTCTTTATCACCTTAATTATATGTTGTCTGCACTATGTTTGTACTTTCTGTACTGGAAGCTTATAACACCAAGACAAATTCCTTATGTGTGCAAACACACTTGGCAATAAAGCTCTTTCTGATTCTGATTCTGATTTTCATTTCATCATGCCTGTAATGCATGATAAAGCAGGGTTTGTGAGCACAGTGCTGCTTTGTGTACAGCGTTACCATGGAAACAGCTATTTTACCAATCCAAAAGCGGCATCTAGTGGCAAAGAATGAATTTGCACTTTCATTCAGACAAATGCGAAAAGACAAGTGGGCGGGCAATATGCTAATGTTTCATGTTGACTTCATGAAACGGCTTGGGATTCGTTTTAAAAACCACTCGTTTCAATGATTCAGAGTCAAATCTTTCTTTTGACAGACAATAACTATACGGTGCGCTTTCAGATTAAAAATAAAAGTTTTCATTCACTAAGAGCTGTTACGCACTGCATGAAAGGTAATTTTTCAAAAATCCATAATGGGGGCACTTTAAATATGTGCCCTGAATGCAATAGATGTTTCTTTGGATAAAAGCATCTGCCAAATGCATACATTTAAATAATCGTTGAGCTCAGACCTTTCCTTTTTCTCCTTCAGTTCTCCCCCAGCAGTGTCTGAAACCAGTGAAAACATTGCAGAAACTGATCTTCCTGTCTCTAAGAGGGTAAGAGTGTCTTAAATATACAAATTTCAACAAAGTTTGTATTTCCAAAAATTATGACCATGTTGATGCTCATTCTCTTACTAGCCAGCAGAAGATGTAGAGTCATTCACTGTGTCCAGCACTAACATACCCCAGAATCCAGCGTTACAGGTGCCAGACCTCATGGCAACACCAGAATATAAAGTGGATCTACAGAACCAGACCTGTGATCTTGGTGTGGCGGCACCATGTGAAGATGAGTTTGTGCCAGGAGCGTTGTGTGAGTATACATGGTTGCATTTGTATTTGAACTACACCGACTCATCCAGCGCAAGCCTTTGACATTGTGAGCAATATCATTCTTTCTCTCAGTCATGCCAGGGGGAGACTTTGATGGGCAGATTGATTATCTGGAGCAGTTTGGATCAAGCACTGTGAGTTTTTCTTTTATGAGCCTTTTCATAAACCCAGTTAGTGCGAGAGTAATGCATTAATAATTTTTTTCCAAATATAGTAGAGTACGTTGTTTATTAAGCAACATTTCAGTTGTTCAGTGCTATAATAAAACTATTTTTATAGTTCAAGGAGTCAGCCTTGCGGAAGCAGTCACTGTATTTGAAGTTTGACCCACTGTTGAAGGAGAGTCCAAAGAAAACTGGAATGGACAGTGGCATCTCTGGATTCAGCATGCCACGGCCTTCTCTTGCCATTAGGTCAGTCTTCACAAACATTCATATTAATGTTTCATAATCTTCAACCCTCCTTGTTGAAAATATTACAAACAGGTTTCAAATGTAGTTAAATGGCCCAATGCAACGGATCATATCTATATTGTGATCAAAATCCAGAGTGCACACATTACAATGATCATGCAAACCTTTTTTTTGTGTGCATTTTAGGATGATGGAGGCTGCAAAGTCTGAAGTAAAGCAGAAGTCTCACAGTGACAGTGTGAAGCTGCTGGCTGATCTGCCTCCACCAGTAAGATAATGACACAAATTCAGTGCTTTGTTTTGCATCTTTAACATTCTGACTAGGCACTGAAACATTCAGTCTTTTGCACATTGGAGTCCATTTTACAATGTATGTTAATCTCTAGGCAGTGGAAACTGTGGTGCCAGATCCAACTGTTCTGGACTTGCTGGTTCCCACATTAAAACAGCCAGTGAAGACTGAGGACTCCATCATAGAGGTTCTGAAGTACAGCCAGAGAGACATGGATGCTGCATTACAGAAAGCAGAGAGACAGGTTTGCTCCCATAGCCTCACACAAGATGACTGGCACATACTGTATGTTTGATTGGTCTCACTAATTGTTTTGTATTTTCTTTTCTTAGGCGGAGGAACGACAACAAGAGCTTAATACTCAGATCGAGAAGCTGCAACTGGAGAATCAGCATATGCTGTAAGTCTCTGATTAGACAAACACTTTCACATGATCAGATGGTGGATTGGCGCCGGGAGACGATGCCTTGATCGTTGGCGGAGGCCGGACACCTGGATTAGCCCCGGGGACATATCAGTGAAGACCTCGACTAAAAATACAATAAAACAAAATAACTAAAAATATAATAAAATGCCTAATTAGATAATACTATTATTGTTAGAAATTGCAACAATATAAAAATAGAAATATAAAACATTTATACATTTTAAAATTTTAATTAAATCAATAAATAAACAATATCCTGGCCAGAGGAGAACTGCCCCCCTCTACACGTGATTTATCGTCAATTTGTTTTCACAGATACTATTTAAACTAAACTGAGCTAGACAATGATGGAAGTGCTTATAGTCGTTACTCTTGAATTGTAAGCAAATTTATTTGAGTGTCTTTTTTCAGTTTGATTCTCAAATGAGTCAATCACTGGGTTCTTTATGAATGATTGAAGTGTTTTTCCAGTTAGTTGTGATTTACTGAATCAATAGAATTGTGTGGGATCCCTGATGCATGACTGACATTTGAACAGCACACCAGTCTAAAACTCTTATCCTCTCTTTTCAGATTTATAGTGTCAGAATTTGAGGCCACCATCACTCAAATCACCGGTATGACAGTTGTTTGATTAGATTCAGTAAATTATTTTGAAGGCAGTATGTCAGATAATAACACACTCCTGTGTTTACAGATGAGCATAAACAGAAGGAAGATTTGGCGAAAATTGAGTTGGAGCGAGTCCTCCAGGAAAAAGACCAGCTGTCCAAAGATTTGAATGAGTTGGAGGGATCCTTTTCCTCCGTTGTCAAACGCCTTGACAGATGCAAGGAAGTCATTGAGGGATTCAAAAAGGTATGCTTTTTAGACTTCTGAATCAAGACTTCATCACAAATCAATGTTATTTTAGTGTATAATGGTAACTTTTTTTGGCGCCACTTTCTCTTCTATAGAATGAGGAAACTCTGAAGCAGTATGCGCAGAACTGCATGGACAGACTGCAGAAAGAAGAAAAGCGTTATCAAGCTTTGAAGGCTCATGCTGAGGAGAAACTAGATCAGTATGTGCTTATCAAGCAGTCTGAAACACGTTATCTCTTATGAATGTGATAATACAATCTTGCATAATTGATTAATATGCCTGGAAGTGTCACTAATTGCACTGATGTTGTTTTAGTGCGAATAAGGCCATAAATGAGGTTCGTACTAAACAGGGTGCAGAAGTGGCAGCACTGCAGGTGCAGCTCAAAAGAGAACAGCTGAAAGTTCAGTCCCTAGAAAAGGATCTGGAACAAAAGGTAAATGCACACGCGCGCACACAGGAAAGTCACTCTTACAGTGGTGTCCTTTTGAGTGCAATTCTGAATTGCTTTTAAAAAAGTTACGTAACATCTATAATGTGACTCTTTTCTCTCTTCAGGCTAAAGAAGTCAAAGATGTCACAGAACTGTGTGATGAGCTGCTATTTAAAGTGCAAAAGCATGGTTTTTAGTGTATTGTTCTTTGTGTTCATTATTTGTGTTTGTTTGTTATTTGTATTTGTTCTCACCAATTATAATTTAATAAAAAATGAATGTTTGCAAACAAACCTTTGTCTTTGATGCGAGTCCCCATGAGCAACAGCTTTAATACTTTACTTTTTGAAAGCTTAAATTTTTTTGGTGGCACAGATTCGGTACTTCCCTTCAGTATTTAAAAAAAAATAATTTCACCTCACTTCCTCATTTTACTTTTAAGATCTAGTAGTCCCACACTTTTACTTTTCTTAAAATAAGAAATTGTGCTCACAAAGAGCTGTAGCTGGTGCAATATTTTAGAGCTGAGCATGAGTTGAAATTTGGCACAGGTTGATGAAATTAGATTTTTTCCTGGCTGTTAAAACTGTATGGCCCGGTTTCACAGACTAAGCCAGGATTAGGCCAGTTCGATTAGGATAAAGTAATTTTTATTAATGTACTTAGAAAAAAACCTTACTGCATCTTGAGACAAATCAAAGGCACTGATATACTTTAAGATCAGTCTGTGGAAGTGTGTTTCAGTTGAAACGGCTCAGACTTTCATTTTAGTCTAGGATTAGGCTTAACCCTTGTCTGTGAAACCGGGGGTAAATTATATTTTTATTTTGGACAGAAGCATGAATTGCATGTGCACAAGGCTGCAAGATCTTGCTCTTATTTATATATATTTTTTTCACTATTTGTCTGGCCCGAATATTATATAGGCCTACTGTATATTTATTATATAGAATATTTAAATGGATTACTAGTCACTTTCATATAGTTAAAAAAAATGATAAAAAAGACAGTTGATCCAGTTCAGGATTTTTATTTATGGAAATGACAACATTTATTCAACAGTCTCTCACACACACAACTTAAACAGAGATCATGACAGTATGCCCTTGAGTATTTCTAAACATACTAATGATAAAAATCAAATATTCAATAACAAATACTGATACAATGATAATACACTGTAGCTGATCATAGAGACCCATGCAGCAAAACACCAAGGGCAAATAAGCCACATCACAGAGCATTTCATTATTCAGACAATAAAAATTTCACATCAGCACATTCAAGTTCCCATGGCCTGAGCTCAGATTCAGCACGTTTCTTTAATGTAAAAACGACACTATCTGTAAATAATCCGTACAGTCAGACACATCAGAAGTTAAAATGAGGCCTAAAAACTTTCAGCTTTTATTCTATTGTAATAAAAAATGTCATGACATTCTACTGCGGTGACAGTGATACAGCACAATCTGCAGTACAGTGTGATCTTCCAACGGGACCTTCAACAGTAGTCATCAGTCTGTGCCTACAACAGTCATTCTCATAATACAAACAAGCATTCTCTTGTAAACAACACTTCAAGCATGTTTCAAAAATATAATTCATTCTTTTATGTTTATTAAACAGCCACAAAAATGCTCTGAATGCAACATTCAAAGATCTGGACGATCTAAGTTTTATACAGTCAATTAGTCGATAATACTGAACCACAATTCAGTAATCCAAGATTTTCTCCAAAACGTTTTTGGTATGTAACGGCATTGCGCTGGATCTCAGTAGCTTAGGACAAGGACACATGGAACCAGCCATTATTCGACCTTGGACTCAAAAATCCATGTAAAGATTGATTCAGATTGATTTACTCTGTCAAGCATTTTAGTATTTAGACCACGGTAAAATATCACTTTCTAAAATGAGAAAATGATACAGTATTAACATGCTTTCCCTTTAAAGCACATTTAAAATATCCCTTAAGATAAATGTCACTCTATTTTAACTACATGTCATCTAAAAGGTGTAATGTCCTTTTGAGCAGGCTAACTTTTTTTGTGCTTCTACACTGACTTATGCTACAGTATATGCTGCATTATAGTGCATTATAGTCTTAACATTTCAATGCATTAGAGCGATACAGCTTCATGAGAGACTTCTAGAGTAATCTCTTTCACCACTAGCAGATATCCTTAAGTATTACTCTAGTTGCAAGTTCACAAGGTAGATCACACGAGTTGGAAATAAAACTTAACAGATGATGGGCAACTACTATGTTTGATGACAGGTCTCCACTATATGTAAGTGAGCTCTCACAACGCTCATGAAGATGTGAGAAGATGATGGTCTTTATTCGAGGCTTAGACCAAGAAGTACTTTTTGATTTAGAGTCTATTTTTGAAAATTTGGACTACAAAAGAATATTCTAGGTTCAATACCTGGAAAAGTAAAGCTTAGCTGGCAGCAACTGTGGCAAAAGTTGATTATCACAAAAAACAATTCTTCATTTTTAAAAAAGCAAGCAGGAAAGAAAGAAAAAGTAAATCGGTCTAATTTTGTTTTTAAGGGTTTAAAGCAATGGTTCAGCCAGAAATGAAAATTCTGTAATTTATTTCAAGTCCTTTCAAACCTGTATGACTTTCTTTCTTCTGTGGAACATAAAAGGCAATATTTTGAAGAATGTTCATAACCAAACACTCTGTTCCCATTGACTTCCATTGTGTTTTTTGTCCTTACAATGCAAGTTAAAGGGAGCTGAAATTACCAACATTCTTTAAAATATCTTCTATTGTGTTCCACAGAATAAAGAAAGTCATACAGGTTGAGTAAATGATGAAATAATTTTCATTTGTGGGCGAACTGTACCTTTAAAAGCAGAAATGTGAAGCTGCTAATTTTATAAAATCACTTATTATATGTTACTTCTGTTATTTTAAACTGTAAAGTTGTTGAAATTAAGTTTTATGGTCTTATTAGAATTTATAAGTCCATTGTGATGGTAAAAATGTAAAATTGGCTATAAATTTATATAGAAAAGATAAAAAAAATTAATTTTATGCTAAAATCATTTGAACACAAAATAGTATTTTAGTGTTTACAGATTGGCCGCATTCATGTCAACAGTAAGTGCCTTACTGAAACAGATTTTTTTATTTTTTTTTAAAGAAAAATAAATTTTGGTGGTAATCAACATTATGCCATAAATGCTGTCAACATTACTTCTACCATTTCTGCTATCTCAATTGGCAAGTACATGCTAGAGTTTAGTGTGCAACTATGCTTTTTAATGTAGTTAGCCGATTTCATGGGGTAGCAGCCTAAGTGTGCTAATGATCATTTACATATATTGAGCCAGTGAACGATTTTATCACGTATCATGGTTTTGTAGAGGGCTGTTAAATACTCAGAATCTCAAGCGACATATTCAAGTAATTTTCACAATTCTGTATCCCCAGTCACTTGCAAGACCCCTCAGCTAAAGATGTCTCCCTCAATTGAGAGTTATGTTGATGGAAGTGAAAACATCTATTTGATCATGGGGTCATCACCTCCTGGAGAGGTTAGAACGGGGAAGTTATCAAAGGGTTCAGTTTTGTCCTCCTGGGGCGAGTTGACGGTACCGTCTGGCATGGAGCTAAAGGTCAGATGGTCATGTTCCATGATGGCCAGACGGTCCTGGGGCTTCTCCTTCTTCAGATAAAACATCTTCCTCAGCTGCTTCAACTGCTGGAGCTCACAGAAAGTCTCCAACACCACCAGCATGGCAATCAGGCCGAGGAGGAGATACACTGTGGGACACAAAGGGAAGAAAGAAATGGAGAAATAAAGGAAAATATACATTATCACATAACAAAATACAACACAAAATAGGTTAGGTTGCAATTGTGTAAATGTTTACAAGAAATGTGTGTACATGATCAGGAATAAGATTATTTTGGCCTGCATCTTATATTTCATCTCAGCAACATCATGAAATGAATACAGATAGATTCAGAGCTAAAGAAATGAGACTTCAAGAAAACTCAGCATGTGTAGGCCTCACGAATGCCACATCCTCCACAATTACGCTACGACAGCAAATCTTTCTCACCATCCCACGCACACCAGAAAAGGGACCATCTGCATCAACTAAACCCACACAAGTAAGAAAGTGCCATGTGCCATTTTCATGTAACTTTTTGAAAATGAGAGCTGTGCTGCATCATGATAAGTAAGACAAACACTAGATGGAACAGTAGAGCAGCATTGAATCACATGCACTTCCTTTTACCTTCCATCTGTTTCTATGACAACAGGCCAGACTTACACACAAAGATACATAAAAATAAGTATGTAGTAGATACATCAAAGGAAGTCAGCTGAGTATTTTTACTTATATACTGGGCTGAATTTCACTTACGAGAAGAGGAAGTGAACAGACTAGGCATGTTTACTCAATAAAAGATATCACTTTGAGAAATAAAGGCTTATTGTTTTTTATAAGTATAAGGTCCTTTAAACTGGACCACAATGTTAACAACATTTTATTAACCAAGAACTGACATTAAAGGAATGATCTATCCAAAAAAGAAAATTCTTCCATTGATTATTCACCCTAATGTCATTTCAAACCTGTAAGAGTTTCTTTCTTCTGTGAAACATGTTCGTAACCAGTTTCTATTCCCATTGAATTTCACTACATCTTTTGTCCAAGTCAATGGAAACCGAGACTGTTTGGTTAAAAAACATCCTTTAAAATATATTTTTTTTATGTTGTAACAGAATTGCCAGAATTATCATTTTCGGATGGACTTTCCCTTTAAATTAGTTTATATGACAAATAAACCACAGAACGTTTATTATTACTATTTACGAGACTTCTGAATGTTTTTAAAGGAGACCTATTATGCCACTTTTTACAATATGTAATAAAAGTCTCAGGTGTCCCCAGAATGTGTCTTTGAAGTTTCAACTCAAAATACCCCACAGATCATTTATTATATAATTTTGAAAATGCCTATTTAGAACAGAAGCAGAAACATGCTGTTTGTCTCTTTAAATGCAAATGAACTGCTGCTCCCTGCCCCCTTTTCCAGAATAGAGATGTGGCTTTACAGCTTGTACCTCAGATACTCTGCCAAAAAACATCCGTTTGGTTTTGATTATCATGTCTATCACGCTGAAATCATGCATTTTAAAGCATATTAGTTTAAACTTCCAATATACTGAGCGCACACATCCGAAGCATGCACACAGAAAGCAGCAGTCACATGGCATGCGAGTACTAAACTTGAAAAGTTCTTATTGTGTTCTTAAATGTCTTATTGTGCTTAAACTGTCAAATACACAAGTTTGTTAAAAACACACACGAGTTACAAAAACAGTCGGTTATGTTTGCTGAGGCTGGGACTCTGAACAGTGTTCTGTGCTCATCAATGCAGCCAAAGACAGAACAGTTAGCATGCTTTGCTCAAACGTTCGCCATGGCATTAGAGCTGGTACACCGATGTCGCTTGCAAAAACACAATTAAAGGGCAGCAATATTATAATAAGATCCCTTGCTACGACACGGGGGAAGCACAATCACTCATTTTTTCACAAGCTTGCAGAGAAAAAATTCTGGGTTAGTTAATGCACAGGGGACCTGATTATAGCACTTAAACAGATTTTTTTAAGTCTGATTTTCATGATATGTTACCTTTAATACACACTCATGGATAAATGTTCAAGCTTTCAAATACCACTTCAACTTCAAATGCCCTCTCAAGGACTATATTCTATTTGTTAAAATCATATTCTTCCCTACAAAACTCTATATGCAAGTCCCTGCATTTTCAATAGATTCAATACACACCAAAACAAAGCATACTGAAACCACACTTACCAGTGATGCCCAGTTTGTAGAGCTCACGAAACCTCTGGTTAAAGGCCTCACCAGGCACATAGTCACCCAGACCGATAGTGGAGAGTGAGATGAAGCAGAAGTAGAAGGACTCCAGAAAGTTCCAGTTCTCTTCTAGGGCAGAGAAGATGGCGGCAGGGATGAGGAAGAAACAGGACACGGCTACGACGGCCAGAAGAGTTGCGTGAACAAGGGCCACCAGAGGTTTAGACAGACCCCAGCTTGTATGAATGTACATAATGGGTCGCCATGTGCTATAGACCATGATCCTTTGCACCACAGCTGTGAGGAAGAGGAGGGTGAAGGGGATGCCAATCACGGAGTAAATGATACAGAATGCCTTCCCACCATCAGAGAGAGGGGCAGTGTGACCATATCCTGTGAATTGAAACAGTGGAAAATTACACATTAAATATATTTACTTCATGAAATCGTTCCTCTTATGAGACTTGCTTATACATGGATGAGCACATTGTATTCTCTTCACTGAAAACCTTGCCAGACACCGATTAACAAACACATTAAGTCCCATCCTGGATTATCAATGAATTAATCATTCAGTCCAGCTCTGTAATTTAATTTTTGTTTGTGTATCCTTGAAATAAACAGATTATATTGCTCTAACTTCTGCCCTCAGCAGTTTGATGCCTCCCAAGAGCTCACATCTAATGGACGATCTCACATTACAGACATGAACAATCAGGTTAGTTTGCAGGGTCTCTCTAAACGCCTCGGGTCTCTGATAAAAATCTTGCTAGACAGATTTGCATTAAGGAGAAAAGCCATTTAATAAATTGCTAGAACACCACACATGCCACTTTTAACAGGAAATGGCCAAAGAAAAACTCTTTCTAGTGATAATTACACATATGTTTGTATTAAAAGAAACATTACCATTTAAAAGTTTGTGTCAATAAAGAAATTCACTTTTATTCTGTAAGAACACATTAAATTGGTCAAAGTGACAGTAAAGACATTAATAATGTTATATGGAATGATATTCCTATGTCAGTGCTGTTCTTTTTGAACTTTCTGTTTATCAAAGAATCCATAAAAAAAGTATAAGGGTTTTCATAAAAAATATTAAGCAGCACAAGCATAACAATGAAAATAATAAGAAATGTATCTTGAGCAACAGATCGCCATATTATGTTGTGACACTGAAGACTGGAGTAATGGCTGTTGAAAATTCAGCTGTGCCAACATAAGAATAAATTATTTTAAAATATACTAAAATAGAAAACTCTTATTTTAAATAATATTTTCACAAGTTTTGATCAAAGAAATACAGCTTTGGCGAGCATAAAATACTTCTTTTAAAATAATTAATTATTTTTACAACCACAAACTTTTAAACTGTAGTCAGTTGGTCAGGAGATTCTACAGACCAGATTATCACAGAGACTTTGGTGGACTCTTTTGACTTGGTCCAGTAAGTAACTACCTAGTTATCATCCAAAATACCCTAGCAACAATTCAGAACACCAGAATAACAAAAACATGCAGTTTTTGAAGTTTGTTGCATTTTAATAGTGCAAAGTATAACAATACTGCTATCAAACTTTGTAGTTGTAAGAGGAAACAAATAACCCAGACTTGCAGAACCTAACTCTTCCATTTATGTGACACACATATTCACATTGTACATGGAGACAATTATTTTCATTGTCTAAAAGTGCAGTCCAAGTGGTTCTCTCTTGATATTCCTTTACTTTCACTAAAATGAAGAACATGATGCCTGTGATGTGAAGCCAGCTTGTGCCAAAAATCTGTGGTCAGTGCTAAGGCTTCATTCCGCTCTCTATCAACCTGTCTTGTTCAAAGTTCCTTTTGTAGATAAAAAAAAGAAGATTTGAAAATATCTTGTGCAACGTGCATAAATGCAAAGAGGAACTAGATATTGCATGTCTGTATAAATGTAAAAATCATGACAGCACTTTGCTCATATGCTGGATCACACTGCCCCAAAAAATGCAAACAAACACTAAATTCCAGAGGTAATTGGTCTTTGTTGGATCCATGTGTTAACCTGGTGATGTTTTCCAGAGCAGTGTGAACCAACTGTAATTAACCCTAAAAAAGCCAGATAAATCTTACACACACACATTTCTAAGGCCTATAAATTAGCAACATGATCAAAATTTTGCTAAAAAAAAAAAACAGTTGTTCACAATCTGCTATATGCCATCTGTCATCTGATTAATAGTTAACACACATTTAGTAAGTAAAAGTCCTTTTTGTGTTATTGTAAAAATGTCCACCTTTAGGTTGCAGTCTTTTTTCTGTGAAATCTTAAATGATTTTTTATAAAATAAGCTTAAGAATAACTCTTTGTTATATTTCAAAATGAAAATTTACTGGATTGAAGCAATTTAGGCTCACTTAATTTTGAGGAAAGTTAATATATAAATCAATAAATAATACATCTTCATTGAATTGTACTGGATTATAAGCAATCATTTTAAGTTACATTATCAGAATGGCATCATACTTTTTGGTCGGTTTGGGTCTCTGAATAAAACGTAGGTGTTTAGTTTTTCTTCAAGTATGAAGTACGTAATCTCATTAAATCAAAAATCTGATGGTTCAATTAATTGTTCCATTAAAAAAATTGCAATGTCAGGCTTTATGGAGTTAAAGAAGCTGTCTTTCATGTAATGCTTTGGATGTAGTGGTACATGCTGGAGCTTGTGAATGGAACATGTCATCTTGAAAGACAAGGAGGTGATTTCATATGAAGTGTTCTTATGTCTTGGAAATATGGTATACTTTAATAGAAATGAAACCGAAAGTTGTGATCTTTACGTCTGCGCTTCCTCCTGTGTGGGAACATACAGGCCTATGTCTGCATATAGTTCACAGACTGAACTGTACAGATCTTCTATAATGTTATCTGTTTGAGAATTGGATACTTGTCTAGGGTAACATTGCTGTGTTCAGGCAGGTGTTAAATGACAGATGAGACAGCTTCCCAAAGAGAAACGAAAGAAAATGAGAGCAAGAACAAAATGAGAACTATTATTAGCAGTAGTGCATTAAACTTTTTTTTCTAATAAGGGCAAATGAGATGTATTGTTTGCTGCATTAAAAAATATGGGTCACTGCAAATATCCAGTCCCATCAAATGGCGCACTATCCACAGTCTCACGGATGCCACGGTAGCCATTAAATGTCATATGTTTATGACATCTCCGCATTGTTCAATGACTCACCTGTGGTTGATAAGACAGTGCTAGCAAAAAACAAAGACGAGGTGAAGTCCCAGTTCCAGCTGGCCGACGCGTTGTTGAGAATAGACACCCCATAGTTGCTGGCCTCCAGCGCTTTGGACAGAAACCTCTCCAGCCTTTCCTCGGACAGACATTCGTGCTCCTGGAGGAACTGTCGTTTGATCCCTCTGAGCTGCTGGCGCAAGAGGTCTTCATACGGCAGCTCCACCGAGGAGAAAACCACCGCTCCGAATATGAGATACAGAATATAGCCGAGCACGAGAAACAGAAAATACCATGCCGATTTGTTGCTCTGTATCAAGCGCACGCACGAATTACCGGCGAGGGACTGAAGCATCTTCAGCTCTCCTATTAGACTCGATGGTGATGCTGATATTGATGTCGGGTCTTGTGGTTCCGATGCGTTTTAAAGCTCTTGATTGCACGCGCTGCTCTGAACGCCGAGCGGAGTAGATGGAGCTCAGCACGAAACGGGGACGTGACGTCACTGGCTCTCGCCCACCAGGTAACATCGGCGAGAGAGGAAAGAGCATTAACATCCTCCTGTATGAACCACGATTGCAATCTCAAACAGAAGAGAGGGGAGGGGGGTAGCGATGTAATTATGGTAGCGATGGGAATCGATTCTGGTTCTAAATAAAAGCCTTTAATTGTTTTAAGGGAGAAACATTACTTGCATGCATGTAAGAAGAAATGCAATAGTATTAACAGAAGAAAAGTATGGCATTAACAGCTACAGAGTTTATAAATGAAGCATTGAACATTTGTTGAATATAGCTTTTGATCAAATTTGACTTTTTTGGTAAATTTTATATATTGTATAAAAATATACAAAAACACTATTATACTATAATTGTACAATTAGTTAATAGTTAAGTTCTTTACAAACTATTCTGGCATGACAGTACACAAATAAACCACAACATTAACACTGATATTATAACATTCAACAGATGCATGTGTGTGACAGAATGTGAGCATGTGTATGAATGACAGCGTGTAAACTCCACTTCCACTAAACAACACATTTAACATTTTGTTTTTACAAATTATACACTTACAGTTTGTTTCATAGTCCATGAATACAGATCATGCATCTCTGTCAATTTTCATGAGCTCTTTAGCATGATTGATGTAGTCATGAAGAAGCCCCATCAGCACAGCATGTGACATCTTTTACAACATCCAGGGCAGCGTCCTCCTTTAAAACCACTGTTGCATCAGTTTGGGGGAGAGGTCATTCTCCTCTTTGACCAGCATTTATTTCAGTCACCGCCTGTTCTCCATAAGTGGCCTAAAAAGAGAAACACACAAAAAAAGAACATAAAACATTTATTTAAACTATCTATTTTCAGATAGAGGTGCATCCACATCAGTAAGGATAGGTAAATAGTCTGTTTTATAATTTCAACCACTTTGTGTGGATGTTTATTATCTGTCTACCACACTACCTCTAGAATGCTATAATGGCGTGTAATGAGGGCATGTAATATTGTTTAAATAAATATATTGCTTTCAGAAAGCTACTTCTATACTGAAACATTAAAACAGACATGACATTCAGATAGGCTACCTCACAAATTTCCATGTACGTGGATGGATGCTCTTTAAAGGGTTAGTTTATAAAAAATAAAAATGGTCATAATTTACTCTCCACCATGTTGTTCCAGACTCATACAAACTACAACTTTTTGGAACACAAATATATTCTCTTCATTTTTGTCCTCTATTGCAAGTCTGGGAGACCAATATTTTCTTCTGAACAGACATGTTCGCTATCATATAGTTTAAGATTTATTCATATATAAATATTGGAATGGATTACTTCTACAATAACTCTGTATTTATGAAGCTTGAAAATACCAATTATCTAGACTCTCAGTGGATTAACAAAAAATTATGAGAGAAATTAAAAATATATTCATTTGTGTTCTAAAGATAGACAAAAGTCTTATAGGTTTGGAATGACATGAGGGCAATTAAATGATTTTGTGTGTGAACTATTCCTTTAAGAAAGGAAGACCAAGTATGATGACTCTCCAAATCAGACAACTCCAAAGTTGGTTTGAGTTCTGCAATGAAAAACACAGACATCAATGGTTTACATAAAATATGAACACATAATCATATTGTTGTTGCGTCAGAATGTGAAGTAAACAGGCAGGAGACAACCGAAACATTTATTTTCTAAAAATAACTTCAACGTCAGTCTCAAAAGAATGAAGTTATCTTATGCCTCTGGCTTTCAACATCTACAAAACAAATATTCTTTTAGTCTTAGTAAAAAACAAAAAACAAAAGATAAAACAAGCTCGACAAGTCTGAAATATTACATGCAAAACATTACTAACAATTATCACTTCATCAGCCTCAAAATAATTAGTCTTTATTACATAACACCGTTTCCTTCATAAATACGTGTAATTAACCCTCCATAAATACGTGAATGCCAGTGAAACTATGGGTTAGCCAAAGCTGTGGTGTCATGTGATGAACATCACATAACCTCTCAAATGTCCAGTCATAAGAGTGGAGCAATCATCAGACCGGAAGCACCTTGTGTGAAGACCATGTTCTTCATGCACGTTCTTGAATTCTGATTCAAGGTTAAATCTAGCCTAAATTTTGTTCAAGCTGTGGGCTGTTTTTTTTTTTTTGCAAGATTTTATATTTTGCCTTCACTAATAAACACAATATAGTACGGCAGGGAGAGTTTCATTCTTTTATATGGCCTTGTTTCTTGAAGATGATGCAGACATTAGGGCGACTGTTTCCAAGGTAACAGTGCAAGTTGGTGAGATGGTGGTGGATTCTGGGTTCTGGTAGGCCAGCTGGGAAAAAGGTTCCTTTTCATTCACCAGTGTTCCTGCTTGGAGCAGTGGACAAAATAACATGTAAACGTGCACTTTTGTCAAGGGAAATTAAATCAAAAAGTATAAAATACAGATAAAGTGTATTAATAATTGATCTGATCTAATACTGTTTTGATTAACTTTTTGCAGTTGGTAGCTGTACTTGTATCTGAAACCTGGGCTTTAATTTCTCTGTCAGACTGTATGGAACAGGGCAGTTTTAACATTACCAGTCTTTACCAAATCTTTAATTTCTGACCAAAATCATTCAAGTCTTCTGTGACTTTTATATGACTTTTTTTTATCCTCTTCTTTGCCAGGCTGTACAGGCTGTCTAAAAATAGAGGCTGTCCTCTGTAATAGTGTGTTATTTCAAGTTTCTGTACTGGGAATTTAAACCTCTGAGCAGTAAGATGTTAGGCAGGAGGTGGATTGCAAAATGTTTGTTTATAGCTCATACAATTTGTAGATTTTCAGTTTGCAGAAAGCAGGGAAAACTGTGTGTGTTGCAGTACTGTAACCGCAATACTGTTTTATTTGGGACACATCTCCTTATATTCAGATTAGAAATCAGTCAGTATGTTTTTTTCGGTGAAATTACACTTCTAGACTGCAGCAATGTTTCTTGCCAATAAAGAATAGCCGTTGTCCACCTCAAGCAACGTTTTTGTAACCGTGTAAAATGTCAGAACAGCAAAATGGTGCCACTTAGTGGAAAAATGTGATAGAACACCTGACACAAGGCAAAAACGATGAGTTTGTGAATAAGTGAAGAGGGCGACAAGTGATACCTCTCAAACTATCTGAGAGTGTTAGGCCAAATATAGTAAGACTTTCTAAAAAGAAAAATATTATGTTGTATTTACAATTTTTTAAATTTAAAAGTTATTCTGCTTAACAGTCTGCAATAATCTCCTAAATTTTTTTTTGTGGATATATGTGAACATGGAAATCAAAGAAGTAAACAGTGGTTTGACCTATTTTTTTCATGTGTGGTTAATGATATTATATTTCTTTTAGTAACATTTTGAAAGATCAAGCAGCATCTGCCTACATTTTTTTATCAGTTGCCGGACTTGAGTTTTATTTTACTTGTGATGAACTGTTGAAAAAAATAATAATATTGTGAATCTTTCAAAACGAGCATGTCTTGTTTGGAATCAGAAAAATACAGATGTACATGTAAGAGTCATTAAATATATTTTATTTACATTCAAATCACCTCAGGATTTTTTGGAATAATTTCAAAATTTCAATTCAAAGCAAAGCAAAGCATCATGTAATTGTTTTTGATGTGGTGTGACGATTAAGCAGGAATTCCTGCTCAACTGGACTGGACTTGTTTGAAAGTGAACATTTTTTTATTGGGAATGTGCATGTTTTGAAAGGTCTGTTAATTAACAAGGTCACAATTATTAAAGAATTATCCACGTAAGAGACAAAAAACAACAACAACAACAAACAAAACAATAATGCATTGAAAACATAATTTATGACCCAGACAATGCAAAGTATTTCATTATTTATAAGCTCGCATATGCCTCAGTTGTTTATTCTTGGCATTAAAAAACTTCAGTGTGGCCTATCTACCTGTGCCTTGGACGTGACACCCTCCTGATCTCTATCCCTGTTCAGTGAGTTTCTTGAGTTATGCACGGTGTTGTTACAAACACATTAACCTCATGCTGCACCCAGTTCTATTGCTCTCTGTCTCAACCTGGAGTCATGAACTGACCTCCAAATACATGAGTATTTCTAATCAGGATCAGGCTGTGCTCTGTGGCATCATTTCATACCTTTTGTATGAATAGCTGCCCCTCCTATTTACAGTCTATTGAGCTGTGTATCTTGACACCCTTGTGTCCTTTTCTACCTTTATTAATATGTTTATATAGCTCTGTTTTCTCTAACAACACCTTATCTTGCAAAAGATTCAGTAAAACTTAAGGTGAATGAATAAAAGTTTACATAAGATAGTTTTGATTTGACCATACATATACAGTATCCAGAATGATAATATAGATCTAATGCCTAACAGATATAAGCATATATTTGAATAGTCATATGAAAATATATGCATCAAAGTTAAATAGATAAATAAAATTTGAAATAAAATTAACATTTCTAACTATTTTGTGAGAACCAACAGAGTTCATTATAATAAACAAACAGAACGTTAGAAAATAATATTAATATGAAATTATTTAAGGTAAAGTGCTTTTTATTATAAAACATCAGAATTACAATTATTTAATTTTATTATAAAACATTATAATTAAAAATTATTATTATACATTTTTCCAACCTGTGCACAGCAGAGTTACAGTTACGAAAGAAATATGCCCTTTATAAAATTGCATTATTTTAAGTGATGTGCACAATGCATTTGTGCGAAAAACGCAGGTCAAAATCTGGCAGATGGATCTATTGTAAGGTTGTTTTTTTTCTGCAGTTCCTGGGAGCGTCCGAACGGGGCGGCCGTGATCCGGTCGGTCGCAGCAGCGGGTCTGGTGTACTGCACGAGCTGCCGTAGTGTGTGTGTCACTCTCTCATCAGCGGCTCGGAAACATGGCGTCAGTGCACACACGGGCGAGCCTCAACTCTGCAGACGGATAGAGAAAGGAAAGTGTGCACCGGGACTCATATCACACACCAGTCTTTGCAAAGTCGACCTCTCTTTTCCTGGACATGTTCTGTTTCATGCACGGGTGAACGGAGAGCACTCCCGTCGATTCGGCACCGGTTATGGAGCCTCCGGATGAGATCAGGTAAGGGAAGCGCATCAGAACCAGCGCGAGCGTGTTTGAGTCTGTGTCTATATGCATATATATATATATATATATATATGTATGTATGTGTGTGTGTGTGTGTGTGTGTGATCACATAAGTACACAGCCGGGATTCAGGACACGCTGCCAAATAGTGCACCTACTGAGATCGTATTGGGCGCGACTAGAGCGCATGCGCGCTGCAGCTTCAACCCGCTTGTGATGCGAAATCCGAGTCATTTCTTCAGCAGAACTTAGATTCTAGTATATTATGACAGACCGCCACTGCATATTTCATGCTTTAAAGAAGCCACTGTTTTTATATAGTTTTATTAATAAGGGTGTAATCTAATGTCTGTTCAGTTTGTTGCAGCAAAATCTTAAACTGAAAAAAATAATAAAATGCTTTATTTAAACTTGTGTTGATGTAAAAGTTTAAGTAATAAGTTCACCCAAAAAATTACATTTTATCATCATTTATTCACCCTTTTGGTTGTTCAAAACTTGTATGTTTACTATTCAAAAGTTTAGTTGAAATTAAAAAAATATATTTTTAAGAATGTTGGTAGTTGCTGGTACCCATTGAAAGCGCGGAAAATGTCAATGGGAACTGTTGATAACTTACCAAAATTTTTTCTGAATATTGTCTCTTTTTATTCAGCAGAATAAATAAATTCATAAAGGTCTGGAATTTTTTTATTTTTTTGGGGGGTGTACTGTCCTGCAAAGTTTAGCTCCAACTCTAATCAAACACACCTGAAGCAGCTAATTAAGGTCTTCAGGATCGCGTGAAAATTAAAGGCAGGTGTGTTTGATTAGAGTTGGAGCTGAACTTTGCAGGACAGTCGATCTCCAGGAACAGGGTTGGGCAGCCCTGCTTTAATGGGTTGACTTGAACCGCTCAGGTCGATTCAGTCCAGTTCAGATCGATCTGTATACAGTTCAATTATTCGAAAAGAACCGACTCACTAGAATGATTCATTCACGAATCGGGCATCGCTGCAGCTCGCTTCCTGCCACAAAGTGATCCCGCTTTGCAGCGCAACACTAGACAGTATTTCACATTAAAGTTGCAAACTTTTGTACAAGGATTGAAAACGGCAGCCTCAAAGCCAGCGTATGCATGATTACATCCGTGTCTGTGAGGAAAACACAGTGTTGATGGAAACAAGCCGAGCTGTGGGAAAGGTAAAGAGATTGTGCGTCTATGTGCAAGATCATTGTATTCAGCTAGCGCGCGTTATGCGCGGCGTCCCTCTCTCTTTCAGTTTCTGCAGTCTGGCTTTTAAAGCTTCAGGAATGTGTACCATTTCAGTGTTCTGTTGCATAAACAGATCACCGGTTATATCCGGTCTCGATCTCAGAGTGCGATTATAAATTTTGAGATTGTCGGTTCAATGTTCAAGTTTGTTTGCATCATTCCTCGAGTGCAATTTGAGTTGCACAGAACTCTACAAAACAACAAGCACTATGAGTGAAGTTGGACGTTGATCCGATAGCCGGCATGAAGCAACAGTCGTGATTGAATCTAAAATATCTAGCCGGTCCATCACGAGTCCTATGCGTGAGATTGACACGCACTCCCTCAGTGATTTGGGGAAATGTTTGATTTGCTGTTCCCATAAATCACCCGTCTGCGCTCTGCTGAGCAGGAATTCTTGGATTTGACGCGAGTGTTGTAATCAGGGATTTTAGTTGTTTGTGTTTTTTTTTTAAATACTGATGTTTGGAGTTGTTTTGAGATCTATGTGAACTGTACAGATGGTTCTGGAATATTATTCCCCCCCCATATCTCTTGCTGGCCTGTGGCCACATGTCTTTTTTGCTGTCATAAATGCCCTCTTGCATTTGGGTCCTCCTGTTTAAAATCAGGATAATTCAGAAAGTGTTTTTGCACAAGGTTTTAGCTGATAAAGCCCAGTGGAATGTTTATGTTGGAGTGTTTTCATAGTTTTGTCTCTTATGACTCCACGTCACCGAAAGCGTTTGCCCTGAATGCCTGGCAACAGCTTCTCAAGAATTCCTTGTTTTGTCTCTTTTCCTGTTCTCCCCACCCTTCCTAGCAATTCTTCTTGATAAACTGCTTTCAGTGGTAAGTGTTAATGGTAGAGATAGCTGGTATCGTATGCAAGACCAGAGATTTGTTGTGCACTTTTTTTTTTTTAAATGTTTTATTGAGCAGTTCATGTGTACTGGGCTGCTATGAGGTGAACTGTAAAATCAGAGTGCATTGGCATTTATAGGTTGGAAAATTGCTTAGTGTGTCAAGAATGTATTTCTTGTCCTTGTGTGGTAACTTAAGGTCAGGTTGATGCCTCTGAACACTTTGGAATTTTTAGTGTGTATGTTACTGATTTTTCTTCAGCTGTCAAGCAAGCAGTTCTTCAAAATGGTTGTTTAACTTGCAGAACTGATGTTTTGACGTTTTACGTCATTGTTTAGCATGCTGTAAATCCATTCCCTGTTCATTTATGACCACAAGCATGCCTCAATTCCAGGATGTGGCGCACTAAAAGAATGTTGACCTCGCGTCCTGGAGGCACCCGTGGCTGGATCTCATTAATTTATTTCTTTGCACAGTCCATGGTGCAATTAATTTCAGATTGGTTTCAGTACCACGTCTTGTCTGACTTGTGTAAAATCATAGTTTTTCCCTTACAACCATTGGTACAGAGTAGATTCATTGTTTAAATGGGGATTGTCTTTGCCAAAATAATTTAGATTATGGATTAAATTTTGGATGTTCCAAGCAGCCCTAGTAGTTCACACAGCTGTGCTCTGAAGCCACACATGATGCTTTTGTGGTTTTGTATGCATGTTACTGATAATTCTTTCCTCTACGCGCTATATTTTGGTTGCAAGTTTAGTATTTTGGTTTGTATGTTGGCCAAGCACCTGCATCTCTCTGCCCAGAGGAGCTTCAGCCCGCTGTGTCCTCTTTTTGACTTGTCTTCAGGAAGGAAGTACCGAGATGTAACATACATCATCCTAAAGCGATCACTTGTATAGCTGAACTCCCAAAACAGTATTTAGTTTCTCATGTAATACCTTCCATTATGCTTTCAATTGTCCGGAGAGGGTGTGCACCAGGCGTGGAGGTTAGAATAGTGGCTTATGTTGAGTCCTCAACGCAGAGGTATCGGCTAGACAAGGTTGGTGGATTTTCATTGGTCCCTCATGCAACACTCAGTCCATTCTGCTCTGCATGCTCTTGTCTCTCTCTCTCTCACACACACACACACACACACACACACACACAAATCATCCTGCCTTGCAGCCTCAAATGGTCATTATGCGGACACAGGAAATGATATTGTACAAATCTGTGGCATAGTGATGGGAAATAGAGCAAAGGAAGTGGCTTGTTTTAAAATTAGAGGAAGTCTGCTTTGACGTTCCTGGAACTCACTTTTCATAAAGTGACTATGTGCTATTATGCAGTTCATTCATCCACGGCCAACATCAGTCACTCCATGCATAAATTGTATAGGCTACAATTATAGCAATGAATCATAGATCTAATTTGTGCCTATAGAGATCTTATTTAAGAGGCCAGCCTTTAACTTAACAAGCAACATTACTTTAATCTAGTTTGAGTCATGCAATTTTAGGAAATGTGTTTTCTTGCAGAATGCATATTTATTCTTAGCATGGAAATGCGTGTATGTTGTGACATGGAGGATACAAATCAATAAAACCAAAACCTCAAAGTGCTGCAGTTGTGCTGCTTTCACAATAAGGAAAATGTGCAGGAATGGAGTCGTCGTTCTGCATTTTGATAGGCTTGGTAATACAGTTTAGGAATGGCCCGAGTGCATCGCCTTTGACTGTGCAGTAGGACATAATTCTGACAGGCCATGGAAACCAGTTTACATTTGCACATTTGTAGACACTTCTATCTACAGTGCATTTGATTAACATTAATAAATATTCACAAAATAACTACTTTGAACATGTTATAAAGCTCTAATGTGTAATCTCTGCACCACCAATCAGAACTGCAAATAAGGTTGATTTCAAACAGTCCCAGCGCAAACATTCAGCATTAGTTGATCCGGCGTTTTCTTCTCATTCGGGCTGCTCAAACAAATTACTTGCAATTTTATTTGGTTCTGCTTGTGATACAGAAATGACACATTCAATTTGAACTTTTTTTGCAAGCTCAGAACCACATATGCAAAATCCCAAACCAGAATCATTACACTTCCTTGCACGAATTGTACCTTCGTGTCTGTGAAGAAATATTGAATATCAATTGCATGACGACATGAGCTCAGAGAAGAGCACTCAAGGGAACATCACAGGCCAGTGGAGTTGTTTACTAACAACGTGTCTGGATTTTATTTCCAGTGATTGTGGGGAAACTTAAGGTCATATGGATGTAAGTTTGGTGCTTGGGCTGCAATTAACAACTGTTTTGATAGTCAATTAATCTGTTGCTGTTATGATGCATTGTTTTGCAGAAACACACTAAAGGTTTTTGGGTCAGTGAGTTTTATTCAGCAAGGGCACATTAAATTGATAATGTTACAAAAGATTTCCTTTTCAAATAAATGCTGTTCTTTTGAACTTCCTTTTCTTCAAAGAAACAATCCATCAGCCAGTGGCTCAGCAGGGATGTTGTCTGCGTGTTAGAGAAGGAAGTGTGTGAATGTGTGTGTGCACATGCCAGCAGGAGCATAGAATTGCTCACAAGGTCTTATGTCAAAGTTACATAAGTTTGCGGCGTGGTTACTGTTTGTTCCATATTGTCTGTGACATGGTGTTCTTTTAGGTTTTGGCCATGTCTGTGAATGTCCTTTGAAAACAATTTCATTTATTTTCATTCTCTCTCTCTCTGTTCATTATAAGTCCATGTTTCTTCTGAAAATTTATGTTGGATCTTTGTTTCCACAGAAGGGAAAAATTGCAAATACAGGGTGAAGAAAACTGTCAAGAAATATCTAGGTCATATTTTGCCCCAAAATCAAAAGAAAGTATTTGTATATCATTCACATGATCCTTCAGAAATCATTCTGTTCATTCGGATTTGGTGCTCAAGAAACATTTCTTATCATTCAGTGCATTTACATGCACCCTCTTCAGGGCTCGCAAAATTTCTATATCCCTGGTAGCCCTTCGGGCAGGTACTCTTCAGATTTTGGTAGCCCAAAAATTAATTTAACTAGCCCAAATAAAATAAAGACCATAAATATCAATCAAAAACATTTTCAATACACAAATATCAACGAATATCAAGGAAAGAGTTTTATTTGACTATTTACAAGGTATCTGCAGAATTCTTAAATCTATTTAAGGCAACTTGAAAAATAATTTCTTATACCATTTAACATTTAAAACGGTCTAAGGCCTTAAACTCTTCAATTTAGTTGTATCAAATCTAATGACCCGTGGGAGCAATGTTCACTATTTTTTTTCTTGCTGAGCAAAACTTTTCTCTTTTGGGCAATACACTGCAGTTCAAAAGTTTGGATCAAAGTTTTTTAAAGAAGTTTCTTATGCTCATCAAGGCTGTATCTATATTATTTCACAAAATAATATTGTGAAATATTATTGCAATTTAAAATAATTGTTTTCTATTTTAATATACTTTAAAATGTAATTAATTCCTGTGAAGCAAAGCAGTATTTTCAGTGTCACATGATCCTTTAGAAATCATTCTAATATGCTGATTTTTAATCAGTGTTGGAAACGGTTGTACTGCTTTTATTTTTATTTTTTTTAATACTGTATTTTTTTGGGACCTGTGAAAATTTTTAAAAAATAAAAAGTTAAAAAGAACCGTGTTTAGTCAAAATAGAGATTTTGTTACAATATAAACTATTCCAAATTTTGGGGTCAGAATTTTTTCTTTTTTAAAGATACTTAAAGATTTTAAAAAAAGTTTAAAGAAAGTTAAATAAACTTTATTCAGCAAGGATGTTAAATGGATAAAATTGATAGTAAAGACTTATATTATATATTAAATATTTCTATTTTGAATAAATGCTGTTCTTTTAAACTTTGTATTAATCAAAGAATCAAAGAAAAAAGTATCAGGTTCCAAAAAAAATATGAAGCAGCACAACAGTTTCAACAATGACAATAAATCAGCATATTAGAATGATTTCTGAAGGATCATGGGACACTGAAGACTGGAGTAATGATGCTGAAGTTTCAGCTTTGATCACAGAAATAAATGCTGTTTCAAAGTATAGGTAAACCAATATTAGCAATTGCAATAATATTTCACTATAGCACTTTTTTTTTCTGTATTTTTGAAATGAATACAGCCTTGATGAGCAAGAGACTCAAAGTCAAAAACCTGATAAATAATTGACCTTGTTTTTGAGTCTATAACATATTATCAAAACAAATTATTTAAACTGATAGAATAGAATACAAACTGAAGCAAAACTTAAGCTGAGATCTGCAAGTTAAATATATAAAAAAACGTGAACATATTCTTCTATAGCTGTCTAAACATCGTTATGAAGTACAGTTTGTACAATACTCTTGTGTGTGACTGTACCTGTTTCAGAGTTTTGTTTCCGTTCTTTGCCCATCCTCTGCTATCTCCAGCACTGAATCAAGCCACTCTTCTTTAATACATGAGGATGTTTTATTTCACATGTCATTGCGTTTGCGTTGGCTCTCGTGTTGAGCGCACTGTAACCATTGAAGTATTCAGTTTCTACAGCGACTCATTTGGTCCATATCGTTCTCTTTCTATGAAACCGGTTCTAACTCTGTCGTGACATCAGCTCTATAGCGGTTTGCCCGAGCATTGCTATTCTTTCCCTTTTACTGGCGGCATTCAATGAAATGGCTTCCTAACTCATTTTTGTGTGCGCGAGGCACATTATTTCTTCTGGGCGGCCGCGGTGGAAGAAGAGCACGCTTAGCTTAGAGGGAACATTGCGTGGGAGCCCTGTATTTAAGGTAGCCCGTCGGGCAGGGCAGTGATACATTTTGGTAGCCCGACTGGAAAACGCAATAGCCCCGGGACGTCGGGCTAGCGATTTTGCGAGCCCTGCTCTTAATGCGATTATAATGAGATTTTGGCAATGTTGTGATTTTAAATTTGACCTCAAATGCAATACTTTGATCTAAATAATGCAATTAATCGTATTAACATAGGTGGTATACGCCGAGGCTAGCAATAGCAAGCTAACTTTGAAAGCATAAGATCCCACCTTCCCTGCAAATAACTCTCCAAAACCACACCTCCTCCAAAACACATGAACATGCACAGGCAGACCAGATTCTAACCGACTGTGTCAGTGTAGGTTTGAATTATCTACAGAGTTATCTTGCAGAGTTATAAAAGAATAAACTTAGATTGAAAAAAAAAAAAAAAAAAATCAATTGAATGCCTACTTGTTGAATAGAAGTGTTTCTTTAAAATTTATAATTTTTAATTTTTTTGAGTTTCCAGGTCCAATGAGCATGTTGTAATATAAAGGATCTTAGTGGCCCCATTCGGTCCAAATTCAGATTTTTGAATAAATACTTAAAAATGTCTCTTTAGTATATTGAGTATTGTCAGAAGTATTAAACATGAATCATTTCAGCAATATCATTCATTCCTATCACTGGCTGCAACCAGCCATTAGATGCTGAGACCGTCTGGTCCACGTGCCGCTTACACAGAATAAAGCGCTGCAGGCTACAACAATGACTCCAGTGGCGGATGGGGTCAGAGTTCACTGGCTTCTCTTGACTGCAGCGAGGCAGATGTGGTCAGCTCTGTTTATGGCCCTCGTCAAAGGCTGTAACATTCCTCTGCTGTATAGTTTGTTCCTGATAACCTTGGACGAGCTTTTCAGTAGACCTGAGCTCCATATGCAGCCGTAAATCAACAGCTTGTGTTGCTTTTGTGCATTATGGGGTTGCACTCTGTGGTGCTCCTGTGGGTTGGATGCCTTTCAGTGGGGTGATGGTACAGAGGCGGAATTCTCTAGACCTTTCTGCTCTAGTGCTCAAGCAGCGTTCAATGGAGATACGTCATGACAACCAAACAAACAGCCGGAGCCTGGGTGATTTCACCATTTCCTGTGTCATTCCTGAAGGGTTTGGTCACAGTTAGACTCTGCCCAGGGCTGCACCTTCAAACACAAACACTGTCACTCTCCCAGCATGCTTTTGAGAGTTGGACTGGGCTGTTTGAGCCTAAATTTTGCACAGAAACACCCTGCATGCAACTAGTTTGGTTTCTCTACAGATGTTATTTACATGTGATTGTGCATATTTGCTCATAGAGAGAAAGAAGTAGAAGTTATGGAAACTTTCTTATTGCTTGTGTGGTCGAGTTTTCAGAAATTATGATGTTGCCTGCTGTGTTCATTGTTGAAAAACACACATTGATTTTGCATGCAGTGTGTAAATGTAGGGTTGCACGATTGATCAAAGTAGCTGAAAACGTGATGTGGCTTAGCATGATCAAATCCCAAAGTCTTCAGTTTAATTAAATAAATATGTGCTGCATATTTGAAGAACGGCAATGTGACATTTTAAACATTAGCAGCTCATAATCTGGTGGGGGTTTTTTTAGTGTCAGAACGGCTTGATTTGTAGAAATTGCTGCTCCTCATGAACTCATCTCTGCATATACTGTGAGTTGCTTATAATGTGCATTTGGGAACGCGTTGTGCCAACAATCCTCCCAAACTTGTAATAAGAAGCACTTATAAACAGACTGTTGTCAACAAAAGAGAAGCTTTAAAGGCTCCTTGCAGTTTTCAACCATAACAAAGTCATTTTAAAATTTGAAAATTAAGAAATTAAGATGATAAATATTAGTATTGTATATATAGTTTTACTTTCAAAAAGTTATTTTTTTTGGGGGGTCAGAAAAGTCACAATTTTATTTTATTTTTTTCCCCAAAATTGTGCAACCATAGTAAACGGTGCTAAAGTGATGCGAGTCAGCTAAATGTAAATGATGGGTCTTGGCGTGGTATCCATATGTTAAGTAGCGGTGGGGTGCAGGGTGTCAGGCGGACTGTGTCTGAATGTTCTGGCACGAGGACCACAATACCCTGCAGCAGGTGTCTGTGGGGACTTTTGGGCTGGCTGGAGACTCCCTGGGGATTGTGGGTGAATTTATGTATGTGTGAGGGGCAGATGGATGACTCTTGGCTTTGCTCTGAGTGGTCTTTGTGAGTGGAATTACAGATTAACTCAACCGAAGTCTGACCCTACTGTGAAAGTGATCCCTTCCTCCATTGCCTGACAATAGCCCTGTATCAATATCATTGTCCTCCCCCACACACACACACACACACAGAGACATACACGTGTCCAAATACACCTACATACACAGTTTGTCTCAGCATGATGGTGAGTTTTGCACCAGTTAGCAAATCAGTATATATATATATATTTTTTTTTTTTTATTCGTTGCATTGTCTATGGGACATTAGAGACCCTTATAATGTGCCTTCTAGACTTTGCTGTGGATAATTTTTTTTAAATTCTTCTATTTTGATAACAAAAATGTGGTTTAGCTTTTAGTTTTGCTCAAAGCTGCACTTCAGGTTCTGCTCCATACTCATTTTGGATTGTTGTGATTTATATTCAGGCTCAAGGACTCGTCCAAAGATGTGCCCCAGCAGAACACTGAGGTGGATGAGTCTTGGGACGAGCCCAGCCAGGAAGAGGAGGCTCTCTACGGCACCTCCCCTCCCCGCACTCCTCGGCAGATAAAACGCATGTCCAACAAACACCAGAGAAGCAGCCAGGGGTCAAAGGGCAAAGGTGAGAGCCCTTAACTTTGCAGATTTCTGAAACGCATGGTGTTAGGGCCCCAGTGATGTCAGTGGTGCACAGCCATCATTCTGGAGTGACATGCAAGAGATTAAGATCATGTTGAATAAAAAAAAAAGAAAGAAAAGAAAACGCAGTTCGTCCAGCTCTGTACACTGACATTTAATTAATAGGGCGAAAAATAATTAAAAGAATATTTAATTGATGAAAAATTACTAGGGCTTTAACAACTGAGAAAAGTTGGTGATAATAACTGCTAAAAATAGTCAACCTTATTCAGTTTGGCTGTTGCTTTGTTTGGAACTGTTGTTTGTGAAATTGAGCAAAACGAGACAATATTGACAATATTGTATCTAAAATTGAACAAAATGCTAACTTTTTGGTTATTGAACTGTTGTATAAAATCAATATCACATTTGCAATTCTATTTTTGCTTTTGTGATATTGCTGTCTATGTCATATGATTATAAATATAAGACAAACCCCATCCAGGGGCATTTTTGCATGCATGCATATATATATAAAATTAGAAATTAGACCATTTTTGTAACATCATTGTGATAAATGGGTTGTCTCTGTCACTAACTTCATCTCTTTCATCAACAGAGAAGCCGTGTTCCTCCAGCCCGTTGTCTCAACGAGAACGTGAGGGAGCCAGATCAGCCGAACCTCCTGAACAGCACAGCTACAAGCAAGAAAAGAAGCAGCGCTTCAACCAGCGCTCCAACGAGCGGGACAGCAAGAAGACGTTTGAGGGCTCCTTCATGCTGGATCCGATGTCCAAGACCAGTGCCATCGGCTCCAGAAACATGGATCCCCGCAAGCCCTACCTGAGCCTGGGCATGTTGCCCGTTCGCACCCACCGACAGACCTCGCGCACAGACTGTCCGGCAGACCGCCTCAAATTCTTTGAGACTCTGCGGCTGCTGCTTAACCTTACCTCCATGTCGTCAAAGAAGAAAGAGAAGGAGCAGCGAGGCCTGGAGAACACTGCATCAAATGGCCAGAACAATGAGGTCATCTGGTTGGAGTTGCAGGCCTGGCATGCCCGCCGTAGTGTTGTGGACCAGGACCTGTACCTATACACTGCCCGCCAAGCCATACCTGACATCATCAACGAGGTTCTGCACTTCAAAGTGGACTATAGCAGCTTAGCTGGGCTTGAGAGCAACCTCTCAGTCGAGGAGAGCAACTCTTGTCCTGGCGAAACCAACTGCAGGAATGATCCGTTTAGCTTTAGCACCTGCTCCACGTCCTGTGGAGAGATTGATGCCGCTGCTCCTTTTTCCTCAGTGCTGGAGTGCCGGGAGCACCTGCAAAGGCAGCGAGTAGCTTTCGATCAGGTCAAGTGGGTCATGTCGCTGTTAGAGTCAGTGGAGGCTCTGTACCCATCACTGCAAACCTTGCAGAAGGACTATGAAAAGTACGCGGCTCGAGACTTCCAGGGCAGGGTGCAGGCGCTCTGCTTGTGGCTCAACATCACTCAGGACCTGAACCAGAAGCTGCGCGTGATGGGCACCGTGCTGGGTCTCAGGGACCTTTACCGCATCGGCTGGCCCATCTTCGAGATCCCCTCGCCTCGCTGCTCCCGTGGCAATGAGGACGATGAGGTGGACGAGGATGAGACCGAGTCCACCGCTACCTTCACTGCCGACAACGACGGGGAGGAAAGGACCTTGAGTGAGGCGACCAGCGACGGGGAGCAGTCGCCTTGCTCCACGCCAAAGTTTTCACACCTCCTGTCAGAGGAGGAGTTCCTCCCACGGGACAACGAGACCTGCTACTGTCCCACCGCCATATATAGGCCTTTTGTGGATAAGGCGCTTAAACAAATGGGACTGCGTAAACTGATCCTCAGATTGCACAAGCTGATGGACCGCTCGCTGCAGAGGTCCAGAACTGCTCTGTTGAGTCACATGCCCACTCAAGAGGTGAGGGAGCAACTGAGTGTTGGCAGAACATTAGTTTGGTTGTGAACGTGTGGAATATCAGAGGAAATGGGAAAACTTTCCTTTTGGCTTTATGGCAGGTTGGAAAGAATGAGAAGCTGAGAAGGATTAGTTCACCCCAAAATATGAATACTTTCATCATTACCTCACCTTCATTTTGTTCCAGAACTGTGACTTTTCTGCTGCTTTTGCGCACAAAAGAAGAACTGTACTGGTTGCTGTTCCATGCGGTTGCTGTAAATGAGAACTAGATCTTCAAGCTCCAAAAGGTCAAAAAGTCGTCATACAAATGATTCTATTTACATCCAGTGAGCTGTTTACCTCCGCAAATGGGTCATTGAGTCAGTCAAGTAAATGAGTTAGATTGGTGAATGAGATCATTCCACCACTTTCCAAAAAAAAAAAAAAAAAAATTTTTTTTGCACAAAATTTAGACTAATCTATACCACTACTAGCTGAGCTGAGGTGAGATGTCAGCATTTTAAGTGACATAAAGTTGCGATGTGACAGAAGTAACAACAGATCTTTTCTTCTGTATAGTGAAATGCATCTGAGGAAAATGAATTTGTTTCATTTAACTAATTTCATTTCAGTGTTTGTTGATTTGGATGAAAGCAAATCTAAATGCAAGCCTGCAGTGGATTGTAAGAAATGGGTGGGGTTTATGCGAGCTAAATGTTTTGAGAAATCCAGCACGTCATCAGAGAAAAGTCTATCTTTTCATTGTAAGATTGATTAAACACTTTAATAATTTTGAGGACCAAAAAAAGTAAAAAAACAAAAAGCATATGCATGGATGAATCATTTACAGTAAGACCAAAAACACATTTAGAAAATGGTAATTTTCATTTTTCTTCACATGTAGGTATGTTAGGTGTGTGTATATATAGCACAGAGGTTGTGTAGACCACTTTTATGGTGCTATTTTGTCATTTTGGAGCCTGACAGTCCCATTCTTCATTTAGTTTGAATATATTGAAAATAGGAGCCAGGAAATGCTTCAGAAACTCATCTGCATTCTGCCAAAAGAAAGTCGTACATGTTTGGAACAACATGAGGGTGAAAAAATTGTGAATTTTCACTTGCAAGAACTTCAAGAGATGGGTGTCAGTGTATTGTCTTTCATTCTACTTATCAGTATTTTTTGCAATATTTTATTGTCAGTGTTTTATGTTTTATGTTCATAACCACAATCATGTACTGAATTTCAACGTCCATTTTCTCATTGCTCTGTTCCTGTTAGTTGTCAGCGGTCCCAGGTTATTCTTTGCAGCACTGTGACTACCTTCCAGAGCTATCTCGTCACGTGTCTGGTCAGGTGGAGGAGGCGGCGGAGTCAGGACGAGTATCGTGGAAGGAGCTAGTGGACATGGACCTACCCTCATTTCGGCCGGCCTTCTTGGTGCTTTGCCGTGTGCTGCTAAATGTTATTCACGAGTGCCTCAAACTGCGCCTTGAGCAAAGGCCTGCAGGGGAACCGTCCCTGCTCAGCATCAAGCAGGTCATTACTTGCATATACCTACATGTTGTATAAACACTGCCGTTCAAACATTTGTGGGCTAAAATTAATCAAAAGTGATAGTGAAGACATTTATGATGTTACAAGAGATTTTGGTCACACTTTATATTAGATGGCCTTAACTACTATGTACTTGTCAAAAAATAAGTATAATGTACTTATTGTGGTCATACTATATTCCAAAACACATTTGCTGCTATTGAGGTGGGATATGGGTAGGGTTAGGGACAGATTTGGTAGTATGGGTAGGTTTAAGGGTGGGTTAAGGTGTAAGAGATGGGTCAACAGTGTGTAATTATAAATGTAATTACAGATGTAATTATAGGTATTTTTTTTAAATGTATGTAAATTGTAAAAACATGTTTGTACACAATAAGTGCATTGTACCAAATTATTAACTTAAATGTAAGTACACAGTAGTTAAGGCCACCTAATATAAAGTGGGACTGAGATTTCGATTTCAAATAAATTGCGTTCCTTTAAACTAAGTATCTTGTATCCTATTGAAAAAATATTAAGCACCACAACTGTTTTCAGCATTGATAATGTTGGAATAATTTCTGAAGGACCATGTGACATTGAAAATTCATCTTTGCCATCACAGTAATGAACATATAAAATAAAGTATTAAAATAGAAATTACTTATTTTAAATTGCAATCATATTTCACAATATTTAATAATTTATTTGTATTTATTATTCTTTGATTAAGCCAACATAAGAGCCTATCATTATAATTTCATCTTTTTATTTGTGCATGACTTTTTTTTTTAGTGTAGAAACCAACTGATATTGTTTTTGTTATACGTTTTATTTGATTCTTACGAGTTAAGGCTGTTTTGAAATGTGATCCCTTAAGAAGAAATTGTTTGGCTCTCTTCAAGACTCATAAACTCATAAAAGCTGTTCACACATTCAGCATGACTAAATTAAATCCCATGAAATGACTCCTAGAGACATCAAAAATGGCTGACTTGTGTATTTGTGTGTTGTAGTTGGTTCGTGAGTGTAAAGAGGTTCTTAAAGGAGGGCTCCTGATGAAACAATACTATCAGTTCATGCTGCGAGGCGTCGTCACTGACCCCCAGGGTCTGCAGACTAACGCCAACATCGACGAGTTTGAGGAGGATCTGCACAAAATGCTAGAGGTGGGATTAGGACTGACTGGTATTGTAATCTTACTCGCAGGCTTTCTTGTTTAGTTACCCTTTACATTCATGACCAAGTGACAGTGACTTATTGAGGAAGTCAATCTTGCTGCGTTAAATTCCAATAAACAACCCAATACGACCCAGATTCTGCATGATGGTGTGAGTCTGATGTGTATATTACCTGTAATCATCACAGATGAGGATATTAGTTATAATAAGATGTTAACGGGACAACTATTTCATTGTGACTCAATGGGAGTAGTTCCCCGTGTTTGATGACTGCTAATCTTTACCAGGGTTTTTTGACCAGCTCTGGTTTTTGCATTATAAAATTAAAATAAAAAAATCTAAAAATAAAGATGTATCCATCTGCGGTTAAATTGTTTAGAATAATCCAGCAAACATCTCCATCCTGTACAGCAGTGATCTTCAAGAGTTGCATTTAGAAGAAAGTAAACCGACAATAAATGTTTTCTGTGTGTCTGTGCATGCAGGTGTATTTTGACTACATGCGCAGCTGGATCCAGATGTTACAGCAGCTGCCTCAAGCCTCCCACAGCCTGAAGAACCTGCTGGAGGAGGAGTGGAATTTCACCAAAGTCATTACTCCATACATCCGGGGTGGAGAAGCCCAGTCTGGGAAACTCTTTTGGTTAGTCTTTTACTCTGTGCTCTAGCGGTTTCATTTGTTTTTATGGTTTTATTTTTATATTGCTGAAACGATGAAGAACGATTGCATTGATCGTTTGGTTGGAATTACACAAAGTAAAGTGCACAAAAAGCATCACTACTGGTTTGTCTTTTCCAGTGATATTGCTGGCATGCTGCTGAAATCCACTGGAGAATTTCTGGATGCGGGCCTTCAGAAGAGTGGCAATGAGTTCTGGGAGTGTGCGGATGACAGCACTGCCTCGGATGAAATCAGGTGCGTCTGAGACAAGTTAATGAGTAATAAACACAGTGCTTGACCTCTCAAAGCCTGTGGAGCATGTGTTCATTGCTATGTCATCATATGTCTTATTCATTCTAGCAAAAAATGTTTCTCCTCTGTAGAACAGTTTGGCTTATAGAGAGAATAGAACAGAAACGGTATAAAATAGAATCCAATTCTGTTTGGTATCGTTAATGTCAAATGTAGTTTTAATATCTATCTGAAAATATTAGTTTTATTCAGCAAAGACACATTAAATTGATCAAAAATGACAGTAAAGACATTTATAGTGTTCCAAACGATCTATTTAAAAAAAAAAAAATGCTGTTCTCTTTATCTATGTATTCATCAACAAATCCTAAAAAAGTATCACGAATACCACAATTTTAAGCAAAATATCTGATTTCAATACTGATAAGATTAAGAAATTGTTTCTTGATCACCAGCTAGCATATTAGAATGATTTCTGAAGCATCACGTGACACTGAAAACTTACATCGTAACAATATTTCACAATATTACTATTCACTATTCTACTGTAATATTAAGACATCCTAAAAATAAATCTTACTGACCCCTTACTGACTTTAAAAAAAAATTTTTTTTAAGCATTTAGCATTTATCCCTTTTTTTTCTGCAGACGTTCGGTGATCGAGACAAGTCGCTCACTCAAAGAGCTCTTCCATGAAGCCAGGGAGAGAGCATCTAAAGCATTAGGCTTTGCCAAGATGCTGCGCAAGGTGAGTTCAATTGCCACTATGTTTGCACTGTGGTGTGTCACTATGATGTGCATTTTTAACGTTCTGCTTTACTTCTGCTCAGGATCTTGAGATTGCTGCAGAATTCAGGTTAACCAGTGGAGTTCCCTCCCTCCTCCAAGCACTGAAGGCCAAGAATTATGTCAAAGTATTAAGACGTTCCTCTGAATTAATGATAGTCTGCTGAAGATAGATGCTCTACATGTGCTTAATAACTTTGTCATTGTGTGTTCCTTTTCTTAGGTCCAAATCCCAGGACTGGAGGAGCTCCAGGTTTTCGTCCCTTGTGATCTGATGGAACAGCGGCTAGTCATCTTACAGCTGTTGAATGCAGCAGCTGGAAAGGACTGCTCGAAAGAGCCAGACGAGATCCCAGAAGATGAGGCCTATCTGCTTATTAGCAAACATGGAGTCGGGGACTCGAGCACCGATGGTGCCTGGACTGAGTGGGACGGCACTGTGCTCAAACTAGTACCTCAGGTGGAGACTGTGGACACATTACGGGCCATGAAGGTATGAAGCTAGGCGTGTGATCTTCTCAGTTTAACCATTCAATGCTGTTAGTGCATAGAAATGAGTCACTCCCTCAAAAAAAGTTTGGAGTGATTTAAGATTTTTCTTTTAATGTTTTTGAAAGAAGTCTATTTTTCTCATAAAGGCTGTATTTATTTGATTAAAAATACAGTAAAACGGTAATATTTTGGAATATTGCAATTTAAATAGTATTAAAATTAGTTTATTGTAATAATACAACAATATTACAATTTATGATAATAAATAAAATGACTTCTATTTTAGTCATTACTCCAGTCTTCAGGGTCACATGATCCTTCAAAAATGATTTATCATCTGTGTTGAAGACAATTTTTTTTCTGCATATCCTTTGGGTAACCATAATACACTAACTTCCTAAAGTTTGGGGTAAGATTTAAAAAATAATTTCTTTTTTTTTTTTTTTTTTTTTTTTTTTTTTTTTTTTTAGGGGATGCATTACGTTAATCAAAAGTTACAGTAAAACCTAAAATATTAAGCAGCAAAAACTGTGTACATCACTGATGATAATTACCATTATTAATAATTGAGCACCAGTAATAATTGATGATAACTTGGAACCAAGTTATAATTATAATGATATTAATGAATGAATTGTAAGGATTCCTGGAGGATCATGTGAGACTTGAGTAATAGCTGCTGAAAATTCAGTTTTGCCATCACAGTAATAAATTACATTTTAAAACTATTCAATAGAAAATAGTTATTTTAGATTGTATTTTGTATATATTGCCCATTTTAATGTATTATGTCTTTGAAGGAAAAAAAAAAGTGTTTTACAATTTTTAGATTTGGAATAAATCTTTGACTTATAATTTTCTATATGATCATCTCAGTTTACAAGTTACTCATTTGTTACAGCTTCTAATATGTCATATATGATTCCTAGGTGGACAATCTGTTGCTGGTTGTGATGCAGTCAGCCCACCTGGTGACACAACGCAAAGCCTTCCAGCAGTCCATGGAAGAACTTCTGACCCTCAGCCGAGAGCAGACATCCAGCCAACCGCTTATCGTCTCTGCCCTGGAACAGCTCAAGGTAATGCAAACTAAACCCCCCAAAAAAACAAACTAGATTTTGTGGTCCCAGTTTCTGTTTTCTGACATATGTGACCTGGACCACAAAACCAGTCATAAGTGTAAATTTTTCTAAAGCTGAATAGATAAGCTTTCCATTGATGTATGGTGTGTTAGGATCAGACAATATTTGGCCAAGATACAACTATTTGAAAATCTGGAATCTGAGCGTGCAAAAAAAATCAAAATACTGAGAAAATTGCCTTTAAAGCTGTCCAAATGAAGTCCTTAGCAATGCATATTACTAATCAAAAATGAAGTTTTAATAGGAAATGTACACAATATCTTCATGGAACATGATCTTTACTTAATATCTTAATGATTTTTGGCATAAAAGAAAAATAATAACTGAATGTTACTGGAGTTTTTGGAGACCCACTTTCAAATCACATCAAGCAGGGGTTTCAATCTGTGTCACTTGATGCTGATGTAACATACAGATGGAGTATATGCACTTCAGTCTTCACTCAATACAAATATGCATGGAAATCCCAGGTTTAAGGAGCGCAGAGACTTTTAGTTTTTTCTCCATAGAAATTAGTTGCATTATGTGATGATATGAAAACCTATAAACAGCGCATCGGCAAACCGGATGATTGCAAAGCAATTTTGGTTTGAGCTGCTCTTTTAAAGAACATTTTCTGTCCTTTCAGAATGAGGCTCTCCAGCTGTGCATCAAGATCAACACCGCGATCGACCGTGTGGATTACATGTTCACGTCAGAGTTTGAGGCTGAGGTGGAGGAGACGGAGAAAGCCACACTGCAGCAGTATTACAGAGAGGCCATGATCCAGGGCTACAACTTTGCTTTTGAGGTCCGAACCTGATGGGATTCTGTGTATATGAATGCTGCACACCATGAAATCAAAATTGCACCACAATTAGCAAACCACAATCCAGCTGATCCAATCAATTCCTGATGGACACATCAAGTTCTGCCCTACATTTTTCGCCATTTCACTATGTCACAATAGGGAGGAAAAGAGTGCCATTTCTGGCTAATGCCAACTTTTAAAAAGCTGTTAAAAAGAGCTAGTAATGATATGGTGAAGTTTAGTGGTTGAACGTCCATGTGGGTTTCCTGCACCCTTGAATCTAAAAGAAGTCTAATTAGTAGTTAGCTAATAAGCCTTAATTTTCTTTAGTGCTGTTTTTATATCAATGTTTACGTTAATTAGCCATGTGAGCTAATAACACAAAAGAGGGGGAAAATACACGCATTCAAAACATCTCCAACAGGTGCAGCATTAAAGTAAATGAGGAAAATCCTCAGACTGTTCACCTATTCTCTTTATTTTTTAAATAAAACAGCAAAGTTTCAATCATAGATCTTTGTCAGCCAGTGTGCAGATGTTCCTTGTTTACTTTCAAACTAACAACACAGAATTAAAAGAAGTTCAAGGGGGGAAAAATATGTTAAGGATACAGTGCAAAGTATGAAGAAGGGAGAAACATGAGGATTTTTCTTGAGTCTATCATATGTTTTTGCTTTCCTGCAGTATCATAAAGAGGTTGTGCGGCTGATGTCTGGAGAGTTCAGGCGGCGGATAGGGGATCGTTACATCGCTTTTGCCCGCAAGTGGATGAACTTTGTCCTCACGAAGTGTGAAAGCGGAAGAGGCACTCGTCCAAGGTGAGTAGGCTCTGTTCCAAAAACAAAGAGGGTGTTATGCAGTCTATTTCCAGCTGTCTTCTTGGGCATCATAACTTTAGAAAACATAAAAATTTGATGATTTGGATTTTGGAACACCCCACTCATGCACTTATATCGATGCACTTATGTCAAGTAGGGTTATACCCTCTCAGTTGATGATAAATGTTTTTTTATAAAAAAAAAAAAGGTATGTATTTGTTCCGATACATTACATTGTTCATTTAGCTGACGCTTTTATCCAAAGCGACTTACAATTGCTATATATGTCAGAGGTCGCACGCCTCTGGAGCAACTAGGGGTTAAGTGTCTTGCTCAGGATTCGAACCCGGGTCTCTCACACCAAAGGCATTTGTCTTATCCACTGCACCATCAACACCCAGTGTTCTAATAAGCATAGAAAACATAGTACATACACAAGTGTTTTTTTTTTTATTGATGCTATGTCCTCGTCTTAAATGGAATTCTTCTTAGACTTGTTTCAGTGCTTTATAGGATTGCATTTTCTTTAAAGGATGCATGCAGTGCTAAAGTTTTCTGAGGACCCTGCATTTTCATGCTGCCTACATTTTGGAGCAGGAGTGCATCTGTGCTGCCTTAACATGCTGTCTCTGTAGGAAACTCACTAGGTTTTGGAGCAGAGCCAATGTTTCATTCCACAGAGATGCTAATGTTCAAAGAAAACGTTTCCAGCTTCTTTCTCAATAAACGATATTGCCACCTTGTTCTTTTAACAAGCTTTCAAATGTTATTTGAGGTTACATTTTTATTTAATCTCTAGGTGGGCGACGCAAGGCTTTGATTTTCTTCAAGCGATTGAGGCTGCGTTTATATCAGCCTTGCCAGAAGATGACTTTCTGGTGAGATATCCATGCGCTGTTGTTTTAATATCTGTTTTGCAATTGCAATTGAGTTTATAGTTGTTAATCTTGTGTCTTGTAGAGTTTGCAAGCTCTGATGAATGAATGTATAGGGCATATTATCGGGAAACCGCACAGTCCAGTCAGTAGTATGTACTTTGGTAAGTGCTCTCTTCCTCTGCTATGTTTAAGGTCACTGTTTATGCTCTTAGCTTATGCAATTTACATTATTTATTTTTTAAATTTTATTTACTAAAAATTGCTTTTCACAAAAAATATTTTTAAGGCAATTGGTAAGAGTTTAGCAGTAAATTGATAATGACATCTGATGCAAAATCTTCCATCAGGCCCACGAAACAGCCCTCGACCTGTCAAAGTCCCCCGTTGTCACAGCGATCCTCCAAACCCATGCCTCTTTATCCCTTCATCTCATTCTGAGGCCTTCAGGTAGGTCATGTCCTGGGTCTTCACCAGTAGCACATCTTCGTGGCATTATAATGCTTGTGCATATATGTCCCTCCTATGCATGCCCTTGTGTTCTGGGGGAGGGTTTAATTAAATGAGTCACGCTGCTTTTAATGCTGTAGTTAATAATATTAAAGCTTTAACCACTATCTGTGCTGCAACAGAGCTTCATACGGGTGTGTGTTGTGTTTTGTGTTTGTATGCTGACATTAGAACGTGTAAAGCTGTGCCTTATTTAATAATAAACACTTTCACACACGCACACATCATTCAAAGCAGAATGCTGAGGCAGTCAAGTCTGTTTTTCCACCACAGCTCTCGGAGTCTCCCGTCTGATCTACGTCCCCAGTTGTGTCCCCCAGGTCCCCGTCCCACCCCTCCATTGCCCCCAGGGGAACACGGCCACGCCACCAAATCCTCCGGCGGCGTGCCCAATGACACCAGGTAGTCAGGACCACCCATTCTCAACCCCAGACGGAGCTCTGCAATATTTTTAACATCCTAAGCATTGCATCCTTGTTAGAACAGCATTTCCCGTGGCTTTTGGTGTTCATAAATCAATTAAATGTTTTAAACCAACAGGATGATGGGTACCAGAAAAACTTGGAACAGGCTGCTCTTTCTGTAAAAAGTTCTGTTTTCTCACCCAAGTCCACAAGAAAAATATGCATTTTCTGAGTAATGCTGTTTTTACACAGGATGTTGTCAAATTAAAGGGGTCACATCAGCAGGAATCAAATTTCCTTGAACTACTGAGAGGAGCTGTGAAAACATACCGTCACAACCTTTAAGACAACAGCTCAGTACAAAAATATATATTTTTGAAACGGCAAAAATAACTTTCTGAAATAGCTTTTGGATTTCCTATGTCGGAAAGCCGAGGTATTAAAATGGCCAGTTATATTTAAGTGTCAGCAATGCTCTGCAAATGTGAGAATGTTCGCTAAATCCGCAGTATGCACCAGGATTGTTATACTTAACTAAAACCATAAAACAATTTAATTTCATACTGTATTTCAAGTTCATTGAAAGCCTGGATGTAGCACCTACTGCTCTTCATGTATTTCTTAAAGGACTCTGATATTAAAGGGGACATCGGATGCCCATTTTCCACAAGTTGGTATGACACTTTAGGGTCTTCATGAAACGTCTGAAGAATACTTTGGTTAAAATTCCTCATGGATTGTGTAAAACTAAACCCTTTTTACCTTGTCAAAAACAAGTTCACAGCAAGCCATTTTGTTGCATGTCTCTTTAAATGATAATGAGCTGCTGCTCACTCCACCCCTGTATTTGGTGGCACATTAAAACCTCATGCATCTTAAGTGGCTCTGTTTACATCCAACTACAAAACAGCTGCATTGTTTACAAGACATTGTCACTACAGCTGTTCGAGCACAGAAAAATTGTCTGACAGCATACAGTTGACTGAGGGCGGCAATATGCTAATATGGGACAGTCCGTCAGCGGTCATGGGCGGGGCCTGAGCAGTATGACGTCATACTACTTAGAAAATTAAAAAAATGGCTTAATAATTGAGACTGTTAGGTTCTTTGGGGATTTAAAAAAAAAAGAGTGAAAGGATTTTTAGGGTGGTTGTGGTTACACTGCTAGGACGCATTTATTTGCAAACTCCATGTAAAAGTGAATTTTGCACCTGATGTCCCTTTTTAAAATAATTTAACTCCGTATGGAATCATTTTGTGATTATCACATTGTAACGATGTTGCATTATTGCAGGATGAGGCAGCACAAAAGATATTAGACACAACAAAACTGCAGCTCATGTGTAAGTGCAGAAAAATGCGCTTATGCTGTATTTAATTTCACACGGAAAATGGGGCATAAAAGGCTTGGCAGTAAAAGGCAGTAAATGACCAGTTTAATTCAATTCAGTGTCAGAGAGAGGGTGAAAATAATTATTTACGACTGAATTATTACACACAAACATTTTTAACAATAAGAAAAAATGTAAAACAATGAAACAAGTATAATATGACCTCTTTAAGTGTAATACATTTAAGTACAGTACATACTCCTTGCCAGCTAGTTTGGATATATAATCAGCCCACAATAATTGTCTTGATTCCACATTGCTGTGCACTTCAATACTGTATGAGCCCTTAGCAGATGATTTGCTTGAATGAAAAATGTGTTTGGTGAAGTATGCTCTTTGCAACTTTCACAGTGGCCAGTGCTTCCGTATTAATAGCCTCTGAGGCATGCATTAGCATGCATCACTGGCTTAAACACTCTGTCCCGCTGCCATCAGGGACATCACTGAAACAAAAATACACGTTGATCCAAGTACATAAGGATCTCAAAGTGCTGTTTAAGGATAAGCTCACCTCTATATGGGATTGTTCATTAGTAAATGAAAATGTCTGATCCTGATCAGTACTCTGATATAGTTCATATAACTCCCAAAATCCATTGTGCCACTCAACACATTCTCCTTATGACGGCAATAAAAGAACGAGGCTGCATTTTACAGTGATTCTACCACGGTTTGGCACAGCATCAAGTGGAAAGGCTAAAACTCTTAACTATGGTAAAATCACTGTAATGCATGAGTGCGTTGTTGCTTGCAGTATTAATCAGAATAAACAATTCATATATAGGCTGTCAGTCAATATTAATAGCTTGAAGAGTAGTTGACAGATAACTTGTTCATAAACTTTTGTTAATATCAGTAGCAGAGGTCGTTTTATATAGTTTGAAAGAGCTTAATGCTGCTTATTGGGATTCTTAACACTGCTGCGCTTGAATAGAGCTGGCTTTTCCATCTGCATTGTGTGGCAGTGTGAAACATGCTCATCATATCTAACATGTTTCATTTTACTTATTGCATGCAATGTGTCTTAACCTGTTTCTGTCTGAATGAAGGTGGTGACTGTATGTAACATTTGACTCGATTCTGCCACACAGGGTCTCTAGTGTACATGAGAACGACCGTCTCTCATCTGTGGCGGCGGAGCTGCAGTTTAAATCCCTCAGTCGCCACTCCAGCCCGACAGAGGACAGAGAAGGTATTGATGCATTACTCGACTTTGTGCAAAGTGTAATTTTTATTAAACACATTCTGTAAGTTTTTTCTCTTGTATTTCCAGAGCCCTCGTATCCTAAAGCAGACCCCAGCAGTACAGCCCGTCGCAGCTGGGAGCTCCGTAACTTCATCAGCCAGTCAAAAGGTAAAATAAAGAAAAAAAAATTGAGTTCATGAAAGAGGATAGATGAAAGTACACAAGTGTATATCTGTTTTTCACACCTTCTGACAAAGTTCTATATACAGTATTATAAATTAAATATTTACCTACAATACACACACTTCTGTTCGGAGGTCAGTAAGTTTTTTTTTTTTTTTTTTTTTTTTTTTTTTTTTTTGTTGCAAAAAATGAATACTTTTAGGTAGCAAGGTGACAGTAAAGAATTTTAAATTGTTACATTTATCACGGTTTACACAAAAATATTAAGCAGCATTACGGTTTTCAGCATTGACAATAATTAGAAATGTTTCTTAATCAAATCAGCATGTTTCTGAAATATGCGATGCTGAAGACTGCAGTAATGGTGCTGGAAATTAAGCTTAGCCATCACAGGAATACATTACATTTTATACATTTATATTGTAATATATTTATATGTAAAAATTATTAACATTATTACTGTTTTTACTGTATTTTTGAAATTGACTTGAAATAAAAAAAAATCATACCAACCCCAAACATTCAAACTGTTGTGTATATTTTAATTAAAACATTTTAATACATGAAATATACCACACTGAAACTTCAGTGACTGAAGAAATTTTTGAAATCAGTTTTGAATTGATTCAAGATTGATTGAAGATTTGCAAATATAATGCATTTAGAAACCTATTTGTCCTTTAATTTTTTACATTTTAAAATTGTCCTGCAGACACTGCAGCACGTCAGAGCCCTATGGAGGCTGTGCGGCGCTCCGTACGCATCTTTGACGACAAGCACTATGTGCTCATGAGACAGCGAAACATCATCGGACAGGTGTGCAACACCCCCAAGTCCTACGACAATGTGATGCACGTGGGTCTGCGCAAGGTCACATTCAAATGGCAGAGAGGCAACAAAATAGGTCAGTGGTCATCAGTATGTGTACATTACATAGTAGAGACCTTTACTGTTACATTTTAATAACACTTTTTCTTTGTTGACAGGCGAAGGGCAGTATGGAAAGGTTTACACATGCATCAATGTGGACACTGGAGAACTGATGGCCATGAAGGAGGTATATGCTGAAGGAGAATGTATATTAATTTCATATATGTATATGTAAATAAAATGCACTGCACTATAAGCACTTCAATATCTGTAATTGAATTTGCTTCCAGATTCGCTTTCAGCCCAATGACCACAAAACCATCAAGGAAACAGCGGATGAGCTGAAGATCTTTGAAGGAATCAAACATCCCAACCTTGTCCGCTACTTTGGTGTAGAGTTGCACAGGGTAAAAAGCTTTGTGTGTTTGTTATGTGAAGGTCTGCTTGTCTCTTCTGTGCTTTTATTCCTCATTGTTCCCCGTTCGCTCTTGCAGGAAGAGATGTATATCTTTATGGAGTACTGTGATGAAGGGACCCTGGAGGAAGTGTCTAGACTGGGTCTGCAGGAGCACGTCATCCGCCTCTACAGCAAGCAGATCACGACGGCAATCAATGTGCTCCATGAACACGGCATTGTACACCGTGACATTAAAGGTGTTCTTTTATTGCTTCATTTGCGTCAAGATTTTCATTTTCTCAGTTACTTTTTTCTTCATCAAAACGATAGATGCCTTTCTGAGATGCAGAGGTACAAAATGACATTTTCGTAATTAGCTAGTTAATGGAATGTCTAGCTTATAAATATTTAATTGCATCCCTTTTTAATGTTATTCTTTTACTTGCCAGGAGCCAATATCTTCCTCACATCATCGGGCTTGATAAAGCTAGGGGACTTCGGCTGCTCGGTGAAGCTGAAGAACAATGCTCAGACGATGCCTGGAGAGGTGAACAGCACACTGGGAACAGCAGGTGAGAGACTTGAAGTTGTAGTTCCCAGGTTTAGACACCAGAGGGCAGTCTCAAAAGACATGTTCTTTTTGTTGTCAAACTCTGTGAAGCATGCTGGAGGACTAGACCTTTGTTTTAAACTGTTCACCAGTGCTGTCAAAAAGTGTAAACAAAAGAGAACCTTATACTTTTTAATGGTATCATATTTCACGATAAAAGGTCAATTGGCAAACTGAAATGCATCCTGGAAAACTCGAACAGTATAAAGTTTCACGCTGTTACCAAAAGTTTTATTTTAGTGTTAATTATTTACTTTTACAATATTAATGTTTTGTAGTAGCTGTTGTAGTTTCAGTTTTCATTTTAATTTTATTATTGTTTTTCTCATTTTTATTAGTTCTTGCTTTTTAATTATTTTATCTAGCTGTATTATTTCATTGTTTTAGTTACTACTTAATACTTTTACCTATTTTTTTTTTTTTCAGTTAGTTGCCATTTTCATTTAAGTTTTCCATATATTTATACTTTTTCAATTAATGAAAACTGTTTAAAAATTTAACAATAACAACACAACAGTTACCTCATCACAGGTTGTATCAATAAATATAAAAAATGTTTAACAAATGGTAGCATTTTGAAATGTAAAATATAAGGAAATTTAAGCGTTAAATATGGCTTAAATGCAAACTTTATAAATCTTGTTAATATTTTCCAAATATCTTTCTTTAAGCTAAAATTAAATATTGGTATTAGACTTAAACTTACAAAAACGTAAACGAAAATTAATGTTGCCTTGGCATCTAAATGAAATAAAAGTAAGTACTATGATTAAAATACTACAACTGAAATAAATGCTAAATTAAAAAAAATGAAATGATAAAAGCACATAAATTGATTAAACCATTAAACGAAAATTAAAAGTAAAACAGAAAATATAAAAATAAAAAGCTATTTAAATACCATAATAGTTTATGAATAACAATAAAAGAACACTATATGGCATCTGTAGCATTGTGATAATTACCACAAAATACATTGTTTTCGCTCCTTTCTAGCATACATGGCTCCTGAGGTCATCACAAGAGCAAAGGGTGAAGGTCATGGTCGTGCTGCTGATATCTGGAGCCTTGGTTGTGTTCTCACAGAAATGGTCACTGGAAAGGTAAAAACCTGGTCTGTGTGCATATTTTATGCCTGAGTTGGTTCTTTTATGCTATCCATGTGCCAACATTTCCCCAAACTGGTTTAAAGATAGCGAACTGTTGTGGAAATATGCCCACTCTGTGTTTATTCAACACCAAATCAAAAGGAATTTTCTGGGCTTGTCCACACATGCCTAAACAACCAAACTGGTACTGCTGGATTAGGTTTACTGAAATGTAATTAATCTCATTTCTTCCAATTACAACAAAACAAGATTCAGTTTGGGTGTTCACCAGTTTATTGTTTTTGTAGTACCATCATTTAGTGACACTTTAGTGTGTAAAAAATCTACAAACATCATGTTACTTTAAGTAACTCATGTTCTGTCCTGTTTGTTAATTCAGAGACCTTGGCACGAATATGAGCATAACTTCCAGATCATGTATAAAGTGGGAATGGGCCACAAACCACCCATTCCTGAAAAGCTGAGCACAGAGGGAAAGGACTTCCTGGTCCACTGCCTGGAGAGTGAACCGAAGCGGCGCTGGACCGCTAGTGCCCTGTTGGACCACCCTTTTGTCAAGGTATAAACTCCCTCACCCATACAGCTAGTTATTTCTTTCAGCTGATTCATATGGTTACATTCAAAAGAGATGAGGCGCTGGTTTCTGGTGCCAAATTTGTACACCATGCCAAATTTCCAATCTGTTACCCAAATTAGATCCAACCAGCACTTCTAGTACATCCACCAACATGTTACACACTTGAAAAAACATGAAAGAAGACTCTGACACAACTGAATTCTCACTTTGAGCACTAAACGCCAACAATCAATGACGTATTTTAGTGATGACTAAAAATATTTGTCAATAATGTCAATGAACATTATTTGTAGTGTTCCTACCATCAAATAATCGCGATAAGCTCTATGCTCAGTTACTATTATACAAAGTCTTGGCTTTAAAATTTGGTCAATTTTCTAGCAAAATTCAATCAATGGATGTCATTTTGGAGTAAAACAATTATTTAATTTAAAAAGCTGATTTAAAAACTTATAGCCTTATATCCAGTTTAATTATCATTTTTATTTGTGTGTTGATTGTCAAATAAATGTGCTCTTATTGATTTAGAAATTTGAATTTTGGTTTAGGTAAAAAATGAATTTTGGTGCATCACTAATTACAGAGGGGTGAGGTAGACCATCACGCGCTGTCACCTGATTGGCTGCTTGGATGAGGCTGATGGAAACGGCATTAACCAATCAATCTCATGTCTTTTACAATTGCAGGTCTGCACAGATGAAGAGTGATGGGGAAAGATGTGTATTCTCTTAATGTTTACATAAATGCTAGCACTACTTCACACGGCATGAGGGAGGAAGAAGGAAAAAAGACACGCTCTGCTCGATACGAGCCCCTTGCAATGTTAAAAGTCTTACATGTACAGTAACATGGGATGAAATGTGCGAGTGCGTTATGTACATACTGTAAGAATAGGGTTAGGATTTTTCTTTGTACAAAGCATATTGTAAAACTGAAGTTTAATAGCCACTTTGTTGGTGATTGAGTCACAGGGAATATGTGTTAGGAGACTTAAATTCAAGGGACGTTCTCCACACAAAGCATCAGAGAATGGGAGAATGGAGGGAGTTTGACATTGACTGACTGTATGTACAATTTCAATGAGTGTTCACTGAAGAAAACATACAAACCTGGGACTGAAAGTCACAGTAGAGAAGGCTTTAATTTCATTATTTTTTTTGTTAAAATTGTATTTTTGTTTGCCTTGCTGCAGAGCCCACTGTTAACAAGTCATATATAAGCCTATAAGTAGTTGTGCTGCGTCGGCTCAGCCTTTTGCTGGCCAATGGCGTGCCTTTACCATCTGGGTGTACAAGAGCATAATCAACCAATGAGAGGGAAGAGGCCAGTCTTACTCCGCCTTTCTGCTGCTGCACTCGTACGGGTGGACAAAAATGCTCTTACACAGGCATCAACTGCTGGTTCTCTGCTCCTCCAACAGTGTTTGCAATATTTAAAAAAATAATATTAATAAACAGACCTTTTTTTTTAAATGGCCTACTTGTCTTTTTAAAAAAATGTAAATCAAAACGAAGCATTTTAAATTATTCAAATGACTCTTTCTGAAAACTTCATGTGGCAATTTCCTTGAATTTTATTCATGAAGGTGGTTTCACGTGGCTAATGCCAGTTCCTGTTCTGAAAATGACCGCACAGTAGCATGATCTTGTTGCCCTGGTGGATGACAGTCTTTCAGTTGTTGTTCATTTGCCTCTCTTTATTTCCATAGTTGGAACCCTTGTCAATCTCAGTCTGTCCAATCATCCAGCGGATACCAACTGACACTGAAAATAAAAGTGAACATTTATCACTTACTGCACAACAGTCAGTAACGTTAGCATGCTTTATAACAAAACTAGGGCTACTAGCACTCAGGTTTATAATGTCATTCATTAGATTAGTGGTTCTCAACCAAGATTGCCACGGAAAAAAGGCTGAGAACCACAGCAATAGATCATACTACAAACAGGGTTCCCACGGACATATCAGGGGATTTTAAATGGAAAAGTCAGGGAGATTTGTGACTGAAATTTGTGAATGCTAGAACACTACGGATCTAGTTATACTTGGCTATCATCCACTAGAACTTACTCAAATTAGTTTTTCCCCAGTAATCATAACTCATTCCTTGGTCAACAGGTGTGGGAACCTTGTATTAAGTAAAGGAGAAATGAAAATGAAGTAAAAGCTTCATTTAAACAAAATATCTTGTAGATGCATGATTTCTTATAGCATATCTGAATCATGTAGTTCAAGATTTGTTTTGTGTGCATTTAGATGAAACTTTGACATCTGAAATGAATCCTGTGCTCACATGCTATGATATTTAAGGGCACTTTAAATGCATTAAAATGTGTCATTCATTCATGCGCTTATGAATTGACCAGCATGCAGTAAATCCAGATTGAAATTGTAGATATACTTACTGCTCTAGCACCTAATTGGTCTCCTTTATATTTTTATTTTTTGAAAAAACAGATTGGAGGAAAATAGCAGCAGTATATAATTCCTTTGTTGCTTGATGACAAAAAAAATTGACTAAAAATCATCTGCTGCAATTTTATTTTGCTATTAGTTACACCAGCTTAAATTATCATCAATATGAAAATACCACCCCGTACCCTTGCATTTATCCCAAGTACCTGCTAGACAGAAGACAGATGTACAGACGACCGTGAAGGTGGATCCTGATAGCAGCAACTGCAGCAGTAACATGAAGAGAGGGTAGACCAGCAAACAAACCCAGAAGAGCCAATTCAGCAGGGCCCAAGGTCGACGCGGAGGGCTTGTAATGGGACCCGGAAAACGCCCTGTCTGTCTGTAATGCTCTTGGAATTCATCCTTTGTGAGATGGCACAACAAAAGTACTTAATGCCCACGTGTGTCCATGCATACTATTGACATGCTAGGTTAATACCAACTAAAACGCTAACTGCAGCCAGTCTTGTTCTTATTAACTAAAATTAAATCTATTAACATATATTAAAATACTTGTTTTATAGCAGAAATAAAATATCTGATGGAATTTTGTTTCTATTTAAGAACTAAAACAAAAATAAAGCTAAATAGAAATATAAAAAAGTAATAAATGGACCAAATCATAACAAAACTACTAATTCAAAATATTCATACATGCTATAATACTATACAAAAATAACACTGACCAGTACAAAAACACCTAATGCAGGTAGTGCACTTACTTTCTCCTGATAGAGTTTGTGAAGCCAGGCCGAACATTCAGACTCATCTTCTGGGATCGTGTCCATAGGAATTCGCCTAAAACGCACAAGGAAATCCATGACCGTTTATCTTGATATTGCAACTGACAACATATTCATATAGTAGGTCATTAAACTAAAACATTTATAAATAATTATGGAGACTGCATATTGAACTTTATAGCAGGAGACATTATCACAAAGCATTTAATAAACAACAGGCTGTTAAATATTGTCAAAGGGTGATGTGAAGAGAATTTTTTTCTTTCATTCCTACCTCACATATAAATCAGCATGGTACTTTTTCCCGTTGAGCACCCCTAGTAAAGTTGGCATTTCGTTGTTTCTGAAATTAAGTGTACAATCGTACACCGCAGTAACTACAGAAGAGACAAACCAAGTCAGCGAGCCAAATCTTTAGAGGCTACATCGACCAAAAATACATTTTCTTTCATTTAAATGTAAATTGAAAAGACATCAACATCGCTATGGGTTCATCATTACTTAAAGGCCAAGAAACTCTCACCCGTTCCTCTGAGGTTCTGGGCCGTGACACAAAAGCCCTTGGTCCGAGGTAGAAGGTGGTACTTGAGTTTGGGCAGACCTTTCTTCTCTGCCACCTCCATACTAATCTTGTGCTTCTTTTCTGTGAATCGTGTGCCCTCACAGTGCAACAGGAACTATAGATGCATCATAAAATTGAACATCAATTAAATAAAATTAAATAAAAAAAGCTAAAAATATAGAGTTATGGGAATAGTTCACCCAAAATTGGACCCTTCTTTAAGTGAATAAATTTATTACCACTACTTTCCATCGTACTTTTTTAGAGCAGCAACAAACTAGCATCACATGGAAAGAGCTGCGCTAATATTTTATAAAAAAAAAAAATTCTCCTTTTTTGTTCCACAGAAAAAAATAACAGCATATGAACTGGAACATGAGTGTCAGTAAATCATGACAGAATTTTCATTTTTGTGTGAACAGTTTAACTATTCCTTTAACTACTTGTGTGTTTAAAATGAAGAAAAAGACAAATCTGAAATCTAGTAAAATGACCAGAATACAATGTGCAATGAGATTTCACAAGTATACCCAAAAGTTTTCTGGGTAATCCCGAAGGTTGCGCAGGCTTTGCACTACTGTTTTGCGATCCTCTTCCCATTTCCTTTTGCAGAAGACGATCTCTAGGAAGTACCACATCCAGCCAATCACAGGAACAAAGGAAAGTTCCTTTTTTGCCAACACCTTTGAGCTCTAAAAGCAACATATGACAATTACATGACAGTCTATTTGCATCATGACAATATTGAGTCTTAAAAATGAGTATTAAAACAAATTAAGAATCATTTAGAATCACACTTGTTATGATGAGGGAAAGTACATTTAAAAAAAATATATATAACTGTGTTTTTGTCTTACCCCTAAAATGCCAAATCTCTCACAGAAGGTCCAGCCGGTCATAAAATCGATCTCAAAGTTATGATTTAGGACAACAATGGCGTTTTCTTTGCCATAAAGTTTATAGCTTTCTGGATCTGTGTAAAGTGTGCATTCTGTCCCAGACCACCACTCCAACAATGCCACCAATTCTGAACAAACAGAAAAAATACATACTGAATTGTGATGCATATGTTCATAATGCAGAATTAATTTACATATTCATGAATGTGTAGCAGTCCAACAAGTTCATCATCTTTGTATGTACTAATTAGATGTTACAGCAATTTGCAATATTCAAAAATACCAACTTCCTGTTTTGTTACCCTCAGCGCAACACTGAGGTTTTCAAACAGGAATAATGGCTTTAGTTTTTGTGTATCCTACAATACAATTGTGGGACAATGCAATCTGCCTTAAACAGGTGAGGCATGAATAATTATGATCTCTAGACAAATATTATTAACCACTTTGTTACTATTTTGCCGCTTCACACAGTACTTGTTTTTCAGTGCAGCAAAATAAGCACTGGAAGCATGTTGCATCATGGATGGTTATGTCAGTATCTTTCTTTGGAAGATGTGAGCTCACATGTGACAGCTTGCAGAACTTACGACTAGAAATGGAATAACCCAATCTGCAGTTGATCTTGCGTGCAAGCTGCTTGTTAATGGGCCACAGTGGCAGAGTACAAAGCTGCAGCAGGTTGATAATGAACCCACTGACTAGGAACACATAACAGATAATGAGATGGCACAGCAACTGAGTTTTCAGCACTTGAAGAATTCCCATCCTTATCATACAGTCTTGACTTCCCCTGTCTCCGTTAAATCCTCTACAGAGAGAGAGAGAAAAAAAGATACATTTAAATAACTTTGGCAGCTGTATCATATTAACCAGAAGACTGTTTTCATGAATAAAGATGGATTTCATGAATTTGCGCTTGTAAAAAACTGTATTCGAAATATGAAAATCTACCAGAGCCAATATTCAAATAGTATGGTTGCAGCAAAGAGGAATAAAGTTCAGGGATTTTTTTCATTCCTTGTTTCGACATCAATCCACTTGAATGTTGTGGAAATGGTTAGTACTTTTTTTTTTATTATTATTATACACTCACCTAAAGGATTATTAGGAACACCTGTTCAATTTCTCATTAATGCAATTATCTAATCAACCAATCACATGGCAGTTGCTTCAATGCATTTAGGGGTGTGGTCCTGGTCAAGACAATCTCCTGAACTCCAAACTGAATGTCAGAATGGGAAAGAAAGGTGATTTAAGCAATTTTGAGCGTGGCATGGTTGTTGGTGCCAGACGGGCCGGTCTAAGTATTTCACAATCTGCTCAGTTACTGGGATTTTCACGCACAACCATTTCTAGGGTTTACAAAGAATGGTGTGAAAAGGGAAAAACATCCAGTATGCGGCAGTCCTGTGGGCGAAAATGCCTTGTTGATGCTAGAGGTTAGAGGAGAATGGGCCGACTGATTCAAGCTGATAGAAGAGCAACTTTGACTGAAATAACCACTCGTTACAACTGAGGTATGCAGCAAAGCATTTGTGAAGCCACAACACGCACAACCTTGAGGCGGATGGGCTACAACAGCAGAAGACCCCACCGTGTACCACTCATCTCCACTACAAATAGGAAAAAGAGGCTACAATTTGCACGAGCTCACCAAAATTGGACTGTTGAAGACTGGAAAAATGTTGCCTGGTCTGATGAGTCTCGATTTCTGTTGAGACATTCAGATGGTAGAGTCAGAATTTGGCGTAAACAGAATGAGAACATGGATCCATCATGCCTTGTTACCACTGTGCAGGCTGGTGGTGGTGGTGTAATGGTGTGGGGGATGTTTTCTTGGCACACTTTAGGCCCCTTAGTGCCAATTGGGCATCGTTTAAATGCCACGGCCTACCTGAGCATTGTTTCTGACCATGTCCATCCCTTTATGACCACCATGTACCCATCCTCTGATGGCTACTTCCAGCAGGATAGTGCACCATGTCACAAAGCTCGAATCATTTCAAATTGGTTTCTTGAACATGACAATGAGACTATACATGACAATAAGGCACTGTACTAAAATGGCCCCCACAGTCACCAGATCTCAACCCAATAGAGCATCTTTGGGATGTGGTGGAACGGGAGCTTCGTGCCCTGGATGTGCATCCCACAAATCTCCATCAACTGCAAGATGCGATCCTATCAATATGGGCCAACATTTCTAAATGATGCTTTCAGCACCTTGTTGAATCAATGCCACGTAAAATTAAGGCAGTTCTGAAGGCGAAAGGGGGTCAAACACCGTATTAGTATGGTGTTCCTAATAATCCTTTAGGTGAGTGTATTTTATACATTGTGGTTTTACAAACTTCTAAATTTCCAAAAAACTCTTTTTGTGATCCTTAATAGGTCACCTAAAAATATTTGTTGTTATTTATTCTCTATGCTGTTGTTTTTTCAGTGGAACAAAAAACGAGAAATTTTGAAGTCTTCAGGTTCATATTGACTTTTAAACACCAAACAAACAAAAGAGCATCATAAAAGTGGTCTATTCTGACTCAAGAACCTGTGTGACTGGATCATTAAGCCAATTTATTTTTTCTTATAAACCAAACCAGAAACATTCAGTGTTTGTTTTTTTTTTGCTCAGTTTCTTTTCCTGTTTGAGTGCGTTTAAGTAAATTGATAAAATCTTGTGAATGGTATGGTTTCTATCAAGAGCTAGACAACCCAGTTACTTCATGTCATGTGCCATTTTCAAGAGTAAATAGTTCATTTAAGTGAGAAACATAAGACTATTAGCTGGCACAAAGAGCAAGATGAGACCTGTCCCCATCATTACTCTCTCTCAGGACACAGGGCAAAGGCTGAAACCGAAATGTCACAGTGTTACTTATGTTGCTGTGTGTCTACTGTGTGTTTTGGCATAAGCACATTCAGTCTGAGGGTGCAATGTTATCTGCATACTCTCTGCTAGTGGTCACAGAAAAAAAGCGTGACTTTTAATTTAAATAAAATACTGTTAACAAGTTATTTGCAGTCATATGCGTAGGAATGAACCAGATTACTTCTAGATTAATAAAATGCAAAACCTATTTGCATTAGACCAGGGGATTCTGATTAATTCCAGTTACTCAAATCTTTTGCATCAGTTCACTGAATAGAGCCGTTCACTGTTTTTTGACTCAAGTTCTCATGTTAAGCAAGTATCTGGCAACAAGTGATTTTCCAGCATTACAAGAGTCATTGAATCATTTGAATTTGTAAAAAACACTAAACTGATCAAAACATAAGAATTACACTACCATAAACATAGAAAGCACTACCATTTTTCAATAATAAGAACCTTATATTTAATAAGACAATATTATATAAAATAAATGATTTCTCGCTTACTTAAATCACTCATGAACATGGAGAGAAACTACTAACTAATCTGTACTAGATTTACACTACAGGGTGCTCCTTGTTTGGACTACTGATTAAACTTCACACTCACCGAGAGGTAACATCTGATATACATTCACGGTATTGATAAATATTTCTCTTCTGGTCATTTGTGTCTTTCACTTAAATGCTTCGTTTTGTTTGCCTTGGTATCATACGCATAAAGAGTGAACAGACAGCCATTGAAAACAACGAGCAAAACTCGTGCACATGTTTGGTGATCTGTAGATCGTATAGAAAGAATGGTACTTTCATCAGAAGACAAAAAATACCTTTTTCCCCCTTTTCAGCAGTAGAGCATCCGTCTGATCATATGGAGCTCATTAGAGAGCGCAAGAGAGATGTGAGTCTGGAGGATGAGAGATTCCAGCGCTGGTGACCGGACCACACCCGGCATAAGACACTGGGACGTGGGCAGGGTCATTATGTCATTTCCTCTGTCAGGAGCCTTACACAGGCTGCTTCCAACTGCTCACTTCGACCGGCAGATGAACGTAATTGCCAAGCACGCTGGCAACTGTAGGACATCACCTTAAAAGTGGGGTGTACAAATCCAATTATCTGAACGATTGCGTCCTCTACTGGATGAGACGGGCTTGGGCTTCACTTCAGAGACTAAAGCAAACATCGTTGTAAAGAAGCTCGTTGTTTTTCTGAGAGAAACAGAAAGGCACGTTTTCTGTGTGGAGAGAAACGTTTGATAAGATATTAGCTATGCATTTTGCATGAGTTATGTTTTGTTTGCAACAGAGAGAAAATTGACATGCTTTTCTTTGTTCCTTACAAAAAGCCTCACATGACAGCTGTCAGAAGACACAACGACAGCCTAAATATTAGTACAGAGATGCAGCCTTGAGATATACATAATATTTGTCAGGATCCAGTATTTATTTTTTCTTTTGTTTATTGAATAGACTACTGTTCTTAAAGGCATAGTTCACCCGAAAATTAAAATTCTAGCTTAATTTCATCACCCTCATGTCATTCTGAACCTGTATGACTTTCTGTCTTCTGTAGAACACAAATTATTAAAAAATATCTCTGTTCTTTTGCCCATAACTCTAATGTTGTTCAGTGTTGTTTTGGACCCTATACTGACTTTCATTCCATGGACAAAAATCTGAGACAATAATACATTTTAGTGTAATTAATCATCAATTTGAACATTTATTTGATACCTTACAGTTAATCTACCTATGCAAATGTTTCTGAAACAATGATTCAACCATCAATATCATCCAATTGTAATACAAAGCAGGTTCTGCCCTCCACTGATTGGACTATGATTGAGGTCCACTTTCCACTCCAAGCTCTCAGCTTTGCTTTCATTTCTAGTGACATTAAGAGAGGCTCTCCACCAGCATCAAAAGACCTGCTATGACATGAAAATAGATCATTTATTCAGTGATCCACAAACCATGTGGAAAGGCCATTCAAGTATGACACTCGCTACGAAAATAGTAACCTCTTCACTAGAAGGGAAATTAAATCTCCTTTTGCCTGCCATTATTCTGGAAAATAGACTATTCAGACTAAACTGGCTGCTTATGAAAATAGCACAAGCTATTAAATTCACAATACCCTTCACATGTTGCATCCAATGGGGAGGGGATGAAGAAAGGACCGGTGAAAATCTGAAAATGCTCATCTCTGCCAGCTTTGAGAGCAATTTGTAGTTGATAGTTTTAAATGAAGACCCTGAGAAATATGATGTTTACCAAGGATGCCCTGGCTGATATTGTCCTTATCCAAATATTACAGTAATATTTATCCTTTTGTATGTAGCAAGACATGATTTATTTAACAGTGAATCACTGCAGTTAAATGGATTTTAACCATTCAACTCTTTTTGCTAAATCTTTTAACTTACATGTTTACATGGTTTTTTTATTTATTTTATTTTATTTTACAATATGTAAAGATACAACATAATTAAAAATAAAAGCAATATTTTGAAAAATTGTTTGGAATATTTAAAAACTAAATTGAACTGTAGGCCTATGATTTGTGTTGGAAAATAGCAGTAAATCGGTGTTCTGAGATATTTTGTGAAGTAGTATAATTTGATAATTTTGCTTTTTGCCCATTGTGCCAATAAATTATCAGAAGAAATACATTCAGAAATGTTTGTTTAAACAAGACAACAACGTAAAGTAATTTTTGGCGAAAATTACATAAGACAACGAAAAATATTTATGAATACAGTTACAATTTCTTAAAATATTAATGATTAGCACAAATGCTTACACAACTGCGTTTTTAACGTTTAAATCATGTTTTCTTAATCGTCCAAAATACAAGTATTAATCTGTTATCGCAGCGTATATTAGCCTCCACGTGCTATTGGCTGAGGTGAATTTCCGTCTGACGCCGGAAATGGACGTGGCAAGATGTTCTGGTGCGCTTCCTGTTTGAACTCTAGTCAAACTATCAGCAGTCAGTTGGCTTTTAGATCTCACTGACTGTCAGTAAGCGTGTTTGTGACCCTTCTCCTCCAGCTGTCTCTCTCTAATGTCCCGATAGCGCTTTTGGAGGCTCAGCAGGGGCGATGCGAGTGTTTTGGCGTTGGTTTTTGGGGCTGATTTTGGTCGGAGTGTCTGCAAATCGTGCAGGATCTCCTGTGCTTTCTGATGAAATCCCCTTCAAAATCAAATGGCCCGGGGCAGACTTCACCCTGGTGAGTCTTGACATCTAATAAACCCCGACAGCTGTAAATACAAACGTATTTATTTAGTTATCAGCTTGTTGGCTGAGGTCGCTTCATACAGTAACAGCGGGATGTTGAGCTGTGTTGTTTTGAGCTGTCTTGTAGTGTGAAGATTCTCTCTAACAGCATTATGAAGTATTAAAGTACATAAATGGCAAGTAGAGCTGTTTAGGTTATCTCTCTGGATCTCATGGATTTATGAGTGCTTCTGCAGAAGTTAAATACGCACTAATATATAATAATATCCCTTTTTCTCTGCAGTCAACGTCAGGAGGCCTGTACAAAGAAGATGACTATGTTATTATGACAACTGCAGAAAAAGAAAAGTACAAATGTTTATTGCCATCTTTGTCCGGCAACGAGGAGGTGTGGTTATGCATAGCCAATTCTTATTATCTTGAGCCATTCTGTGTATCGTTTAGTTCCGTTTTATTTGATCAGTTTATTGTCTGTCTCATTTTTGAAGGATGACATGGACTATGATGGACCGAGTCCAGCTGTGCTACTGGAGCCGTTATTCAAGCAGAGCAGCTGCTCCTACAGAGTGAGTATCATTTCTCAGTTTCTGTTTATCGTTTATAAACAGTCATATGAATTGCTTTTATTGCAACTATGACAGATCGAGTCATACTGGACATATGAAGTGTGCCACGGGAAGCATGTCCGGCAGTACCATGAGGACAAGGAGACGGGGCAGGTAAAATCACTGGTTATGACGTTTGCTGTAAAATTACATGCCAGATCCTTATTTATAGCATTCCTTATATCTTATTAAAAATGCATACAGTACTACTCAAAAAAATTGGGATTTGTAAGATGTCTCTTATGCTCACCAAGGCTGTATTTATTTGTTTAAGAATACAGTAAAACAGTAATATTGTAAAATATAATTACTTAATTTAAAATAACTGATTTCTATTTTACTATAATTATTTCTGTGATGACGACAGCTGAATTTTCAGTCTTCACTCTTCAGTGTCACCTGATGCATTAAATACATCCTTGCTGAATAAAAGTATTAATTCTATAAAAACATCTTACTGATCCCAAACATTAGTGTATGTGGATGGATTATATTAAAAGATTTCTAAGTAATATAAACATTTCAATGGTCTTATTTGTCTCTGGTTCCTCAGAAGATCAACATTCAGGAATACTATCTGGGTACCATGAAAAAAGAGAGTGCAGGTTGGTTCATTTTTAAGCTTAAGTTTTTATAATTATTTCTTTACATATTCTAGTAATGTATTAAATATTTGATCAAAATATTATCTTCTCAGAATCAGAAACTGAGAAATCCAGTGACTCTGAATCAGAAAGATCAAACACCAACATACAGGTTTGTAGCTGTTAAATATAAAGGTAGGAAATGTCACCTGAGAATAAAAAAAAAAAAAAAAAAAAACCCTTTGTGTTCCCAGGTGCCAACAAAGAATATAGAGGGTCAGCTGACACCATACTATCCCGTAGAGATGGGACATGGGACCGAATGCCCTCTGAGACAGAATACACCTCGCGCTACCACAGTGCTGTACGTCTGCCACCCGGAGGCAAAACATGAGATCCTCACGATCGCTGAGGTCATCACCTGTCAGTATGAAGTAGTGGTGCTCACACCCCTCCTCTGTTCTCACCCGAAATACAGGTACATACACAAACACCTTCAAAGTCTATTTCCATTTTTAGTCCTTTGTGACATAATCCAGCCCATCTTTCCTCAGGTTCAAGTCATCCCCAGTGAATGACATCTTTTGCCAGGCTCTGGGTGGCTCCCCTCTCAGACCTCAGAGTCTGTCCCAGCTGGATCGTGAGCGGGAAGAGCTGCTCAAACCCCCGTTCAGCTCAAGTGGCGAAAGAGAACAGAGAGCATCCAGGGTGAGTATGCATCTGCCCTTTATCTCCACACTAACCTACTTAGGGATAAGGGGGCGGTAATGAATAACTGCTGCAAAAAATAGTTCTGAAAAGTATATAAAAACCTATGTAATATAAATTATGATTGTAAAAATAGTTTTACAAATGCAATCCCTATGTCTCCCTTGTTAAGGAGGACGCATCTCCAGTAAAAGAAGAGGCGTATACCTCGACCCATAAGCCCCTGACAGTGGGTGGGCAAGCCCAGGTCACCGTTGGCACCACCCACATCTCTCGTTTGACTGATGAACAGCTGATCAAGGAGTTTCTGAGTGGCTCATACTGTCTGCATGGGGTGAGGATGGATGGATTTTGTTTCTGTAGATCTTTAAATTGGATTCCTAGTTTAACATGTTTGTTTCTGTCTAGGGTGTTGGATGGTGGAAGTATGAATTCTGTTATGGAAAGCATGTCCACCAGTATCACGAGGTAAGAGTTAAGTCTTTGAATTCTTTAGCAAATATAATAATTCCAGATTAATGTCTGGATTGAGAGCTAAATTGCATTTTGTGCATTTGGTTGAAGGATAAAGAACAAGGGAAGAACATTGTGGTGGTGGGCAGCTGGAACACTGAGGATCATATTAACTGGGCCAAGAAAAATGTGGCACGATCTTATCATTTGAAAGACGATGGAGCGCAGAAAGTCAAGTATGATTTATATTTCCCTCACATATTCCCATGCTTTAAAAAAACCCCTGAATAATATAAATAAAAAAATAAAGCATATATATATATATATATATATATATATATATATATACACATACACGCGCACACACACACAACTCTTCAAAAGTTTGGAGAAAAATCAATCAGACTACGTATGTGTGTATGTTTGAGTATATAAATATAAAATCTGGGTGTCATATTTTATTGTCATGTTGTCTTGGTGATACCTCATCAGGGTCGTATCTCACTTCTATGGCCGTGGAGATGTTTGTGACCTAACAGGGAAACCGAGACAGGTTATAGTCAAGCTCAAGTGAGATATCCAAATTTCTTGATACTATTTGAGGTTTTTGGGTTTGTTGAATGCTGCCACTAACACCTACCTGTTCTGTCTCAGGTGTAAGGAGTCAGAGTCTCCTCATGCTGTTACAGTTTACATGCTGGAACCTCAGACCTGTCAATATGTTCTAGGGGTGAGTGGGAAACAAAATGTCTTTGAGATTTGACTGCATTTTTTATTTTTATGATGTTTTTATTTGATGCTACACTGTGATCATTTCATGTGGATAACACTTTTCCTGGTTATCATTCTGCCACAGGTTGAGTCGCCTGTAATATGCAAGATCTTGGACACTGCAGATGAAAATGGACTTCTTTCAATCCCTAGCTAGTCTATATGGAGGAATGCTTAGTTTGGAGAACGAACAATACAGAAGAGGAAGGCAGTATGATGCTTAGAGGGAGAGATAAGTCTGATGAAGTCTAGTAGTTCCATAGATCCGACTTGCTGAACCTCAGACCCTCCACCCTTTGAGAAAGTCCCTCAGTGACTGCACTTTCTGTTGTTTGAAGACTAAACGAGGAGATTTGAAGAAACTTTTAAACCTGGCGATGCCACTAGGACTGAATTCTCAAAGTTTTATTTACAAATCTCAAACCTGTTGAATATGTTCATCTTTTTTTTCATGCTTTGGCACAGTTAGATAGTTGGCTGTGGTAAAGTCACTTTAAAAATCTAATCAAATGATTTTGTTAATCAATTGATTGTACAAGTTGGTCAGCTGTTTTAAATATACATTATTTATTTGATCAAACTTCTGGTAGTTCAGTGCTTGCCCTTATCACTGTGCAGATGGAGATGTTATTACATTGTTTGTTTTTAAAAGTGATTTAAGAAGTAATTGTGCAATGCAAATTGCAAGGGAAAATACACTGTCTTGTATGCAAAGGAAAGTGAATGTAATTAAACGTTTTTTTTGGAAATCATGGGTCATTGATTTACGTTTACAATTTGTGATTACCCTCACTTTATTGAAACCTCTTCCACTATTGTACAATAATGTGTTTGGTGAAGGGCTCCTCAACTCTTATAAGAACACATTTATCAAGACTATTTCATTTCATTGCAGTGCCTGCAATGCTGGTTTTTACTCAGCCTGTACATGTTCAGTTGAATAAAATGAGTTTCATGTTTCAAGTCAGTTGAGAAGATCCATACACCACCTTAATGACTACACTGCAAAAATGAGGATTTTAGTATTTTTGCATGATTTTCCAGGACAAATATTTAAACATTCTTAAATCAAGGTACATTTACTTAATATGCAAAATGACTTGTTTTCTGAAAAATATCAAAATTATTGTATTATACTTTATTTTTCTTGAGATAATCATGAAATCACTTTTTTTTTGTTAAATCTCATTGTACTGGAAAACAAAACAAAAAAGCAGAATGACATTTTTATTTTTTGCAGTGTAAATCTTTTTTCCCCCATTTAAGTTACAATGAAAATTAAACCGATATATTTTCCTAAACACAATCATTAAGACAGCCCTATTCGTTAGAGCCAAAAAAAAAAAAAAAAAAATCTTATGGAGAAATAAACACTTATGCCTCTGCTAAACATTACAATGTGGCCATTTACCTACACTAGGTGGTGCTAGTGTCTCTATTTGTTTATAGGTTTTTTTATTTTTCACAGAGAACTAATAATGCTCTTACATAAAAACATCCATCCATAGCTTATTAATGCTTAAGATGTGTCAATACCTGAAAAGCGATGATTGACAAAGCAAACTACAGCTGTACATTATTAAACATTCGGTCTCAAATGAAAGATGTCAGTATACACTTGCAAAACATTTAATTAGTTCATATATAAAATGTAGGATGTTTCACAAATACAGTCTGCGTGAAGACTATTACTGTACATGAAAATGCCACGTCAATGTAAAAAATAGAACATCCTTCAGTCCAGAAAACATTGAGAATAATACTTTTGGGGAAAGCAACAATTAGCTAGTCCCATTTTTATTGGATACTCGATGCATATTGTCTCTTGAGCAAAACACCACTAGCAAACCACAAGCAAACACTATAAATGCTCCCCTTTGGATGCTGAGCAAGTAGTATGATGTTCTACAGCTCAGACTGATGGGATCGGAATCTGATGAGCCGAGGTGCTGTCAAAGTCCTGCAGCGCCTCCTGGTGGGTGTGGTAGTGCATAGCCACGTAGCTTTTGGCAAAGGCCGTGGTTTGAGAGTTGACCGGCTGCAGGCTGTTGGGGGAACTCGGGCCTGCTGACGGACTGCTGTTATAAATACTGTAGTAGGGTTCTATGCGCGTATTGATGGGCGTAGATGTGCTCGGGGGTCGGGGCTTGCGTCCAGCGGTGACACAGGGACTAGGCATGCTTTCCCGGGAGTGACTGGGTCCGCAAGCCTGGTCCACCAGCCTCCTCTGAGGCTTCGGCGAGAGCATATACGCTGAGTTGGTCTCGTGGTGTGAGGACTTGTTGCGGTTGACTTCCAGGCTTCCTTTGCCCATAGCATGTAGGCGTGTCTTGTGCTTGCAGCACAGGAAACCCAAGGTCAGCCACTGGAGGCAGCAGAGCACACGGCGGCGCAGACCCGCGCTATTGCGTGAGTATACAAACGGGTTGATTCCAGACTTCAGGAAGATGAGGGCGAATCCACAGAGCTCAAACTGGTAGTGGACAAAGCTGCTCTCCGGTGACACCATATCCTGCGCCAAGGATATACCTAGTGGTAGACAGCACAACAACACTGAGATGACGATCACTATGCATGTGACCACAGCTTTTGAATCCTTGGCTGTCGCCAGGTTAACTGTGGAGACCAACTGGCAGCAAGTTGCTCCAGTGGCAGCCCCGGGCACGATGGGCTGGTTGGTTCTCCTGGTGAAGGAGTGCGTCTGGACATGTTGGAGCTTGTTGTAGGTCTGGTTGCGGTACAACGAGGGGACCTGCACTGTACACTGCATGCCCTCGAAACCTGCGGCAATGAGCGGCGGATGAGAAGCAGGTGGACGTGTCGCGTCCACCGTGATGATGGGACACTTCCGAACCTGAGCGTTCTTCCTCAACGCCTGAGCGATCATGAGGTACGAGATGGACACCACACCTACACAGAAAGCAAAGTCCGCAATGTATACGTACAATACTACCTTGGCCTTGTTGCCGGTAAGACCAAAGTGGGGCAGGCAAGGTCCGGAGCTCCCGGGATACGCTCGTAAGGTGACCAACGCCGCTAGAGTGAAACTGGTGGTCCATAATAGTGCCGTGAGGGCCAGAGTACAGGGAAACGAGGCCGTACGGTTGGGCTGCTGACCCAGGACCATGCGGAGCCGATGTAGGGCAATCACAGCCACCGTTTCGAGGGACATAATGATGAAGCCCGAGCTGGTGAGGTGGAAGGCAAAGCAGAAGCCCTTGGACACGCCGCCACTAGCGTCTCCAGCGTCCAGAAAGAGCACCAGTGCAAACATGGGCGCAGTGACGCAGCAAATGAACAGGTCACAGAAGGATAGGTTGAGGATCATGAAGTCGAAGTTGGTGCGGAACTTGCGGAACGCCGGGTCAAAGAAGGACAAGAAGACCACCAAGTTTCCATAAGAACCGAGACAAAAGATGAGGACCAACAGGAGGGAGCAGGAGGCGAGGGTAGCCGTGTGGATTAAGGCCCAGCCGCTCACCGAAGCAGACTGGCTCTGGGAGCTGTTAAAGCTCCGAGGTTTCCCTAACTCAGCCAGGTCCAAAGGCCAGGCAGTGCTGTTCATGGTACACATGGAGATGCAAAGTGGTCACAGCCTCAGAGTTTTGCCCATTTTGCCTTTAGTTCACCCAAGAGTGAGCTAATACTCCCATTGTGCACATGGTTCATGGTAGACCCTCTGGATTGCTGCAAGGACACAAGGGATAAAGAAATATTGATTAGTAACAGACAATTTGAAGCTTTGCGTATGATAACTGTAACACAATAAATGAACATACACAACTAAGCCTAATGGCTTTTTTTAACCATTCGAAGGATTCGTTTTAATCTTTGTTATATCACTTGGTGCACAAATTATTTGGAATTTCTTTTAAAACACAGAGCATCCGGATGACTATTGTACCTTATATCATCCGTGCGCGCTCCCGTCATCCACAAAAAATATAGATTAAGATGAATACGTGCCTGCAACAATCTGCATAGTATCTGAAGGCTTTTCTTATCCGTTAACCTCTGTTAAAAATGATATTACTGCAGGTGAATGTGAGCCGACTATAAAATCGTGTCAAAAATAACATATACAATAAATCACATGCATCGTTAAAACAAACGTCCAGTAAAATCTAATAAATCGTTCAGTCTACACACAGAGTCGCCTATAATGCCTATAAACCCTGCGGCATTCTTTCTCCACTTGCCCAAAAAATATGATTTTCTTACCATGGATTCCCTATGTGCGCCTTTTTTACGACGCCGCGTTTTCCACATTTGTACGAATTTCCAAAGTACATGAACGTCACAAGCATCCTAGTTAGAGAAACAGTATCACAGCAAAAGATAAGAATGAAAAACAGAGTAAATTTAATGCGCAGGAGGAGAGTGGGCGCGCCTCACTAGAATCATATTGAAGCCGTGAATGGACAGCAAGCGCGTGCCCGTGAGTACAGGATGCTCACTCAGGAAGCACAACGAATCTAATTTTGTTTGTGATTTAATTATATATATTGTTATATTAACTGTTACAGTTCAGGTTATATGTATAATTATATATATATAGTGAAATAAAATAGAAAGGGAATTTTATATAACCATTATATATATATATATATATATATATATATATATAAAAATCATACAAAATTATGCACATTATATGATGCATTTTGTTTAACATTAAGTGTATTTTTTCATTTCAATAAGAGCACACACACATTTATATATATATATATATATATATATATATATATATATATATATATATATATATATATATACACACACATATAATACAAACTAATTTCTATATGTCGGTAGAAACATGGAAGAAGCACAAAAAAGACTTTACCTGCATACTTTGTCACACTTTATTACAAACATCCCTTGACTTGTCAAATATTTGTAAAAGGAATATCAAGAAAACAACAACAAAAGTAATAAATTAGTCAAGCATCCACATAGCATTACGGTCTTCTAGTTTACAAACCAAAGTTGAACTTCACATTGGCTTATGACATGGTTTTGACACAGTGTGAATTATACCTAAAATGCAAGCTTGCCAACAAACCACTGCATGTATGGTCTACAATTGTTGCTAATGATTTCAAGTTCAGCAATGCTTGCTAACTGCAAGTCTCAATGACACTGTTTCCGCATTTGCTGACAGTTCCTTTAAAAAGCTTCTGACACCAGATATGAGAACACCTGGATTGAAGCAAAAACTGCAAACACTAAACTAAATGCAAAGGTCAAATAAAAAGACAGACTAAAATTTTCAATTGAATAAATTAATAAATAATAAACACTTATTGACTGCAAAAATACAAACAGAGAAAAAGAAGCGTGAAGTGCAGGAGGGAGGAGTTTAAAATCTCATAGACTATTATTTTGCAACACCATCCATTGTGATTATACTGAGTTTAGTTCAGCTGCATTGGCATGACAACTAAAGAATAGCATCACCAAATGATATATTCTTACACTCTTTCATTTATGTAGGCTTACATAACTGTTCAAAATGCACACTGTCTCTATGAGGCAGGAGGAAATGTACAGTGCTACTTCAAAAAAAAGAAAAATAAATATGTAACATTTACCAACATTACATGTGTAGTCATTTCAAACAGATTACTGCTAAAATTGTAAAATGCTAGTATTACAATAAATGCAGTGCAGAAAACTGCTTTATATTGGGCTATAACAATCCATACTGTACTCAAACAAGCGAAAACTGAAAACTGTACAAGAACATTATAGATGCAGGTCAGCGATACCTGCAATAAAGTTCCCCTTAAATATTAAGTGTATTCAAAAAATAAAAATAAGAAAAGAGTTTAGTAAAATATTCTAGTCATCTCATAACTAGATGATTAGATCTGTTGCTACATAAACTGCGTTTTAATTTTCTGTCTACAAACAATCTCAGACATTCAGAGCAAACAAAAATTCAGGTTTCAGTTAGCTTTGCCTTTTCGCTTCACCAGACAGTGACATCATTCTGAAAAACAGAAAAGAAATGTTCATAAGAAAAGTCTGAAGATAAAACACAAAGAAGAAAACTTATATCATGTCATATATGTTATCAAAATTCATCAAGGTGGGAGAAATGACCCAAAAATGATTTAAAGATGAAATAAGTCTATAAAAGATCAAAAATAAAATTAAATAAAAATCAACTGTTACCCAATCTGTGTCACAGTATGTATTGTGTTGAAATTGTACCGTAGTATTACTATTGTTATGATGTACAGAGTTGCTTCCTACAGTATATAAATCGTTCCAAATCGGTCATTTCATTTCAATTAGGATGCTGGCTTAGAAGGCATGGTCTATGTAGGCAACAGAAAGCAAATCAGCTCACTAGGTTTTGGAAGAGAGCCTGTGTGTGTGTTTATAACAGACCTAAGCGTAGTAACAGGGGGAGACCAACAGATCTGTGAGCACCAGCAGCTGGTCATCTGTGAACTTCTGCTTGTGCTCCTGCCAGTTATCATGATGAGTGCGACGGAAATCCGACAGGGTTTTCTTCACAGTCATCTAGAGAAACAACAAATATATATTTATATATATATAAAAAAAAATCTCATGAGTCACTCATTTAAAATAACTGGCTCTCGGTTTAGCTAGTATTTTCAGTATTGCAGTTGCTGGTCTGCCTTTGCCATCCATACATTTTCTTCAAAATGCAGTTGCATGAGTCATGTTCAACTTCCAGAAACGTTTAAATATTTAGTCTTTGCTCAGTCAATCCCTGGGCCCCTGCAGACTGCAATCAGCTAATCATTCCCAATCAACCCCAATTCTCTCCACAGCTAACAGCGGGCAAGGAGAGAGAGCTGTACCTCTATAGGCTGTGTGTCGTTGAGGTGGGCACTCAGGTCCATGAGGATCTGGGGCATCCAGGTGGGCACATCATACGGGCTGGACAGGATGCAGGCACTCAGACCCAATACACCTGCATGTCGCTGCACAAGGTCTACACACAGGAAAAATTAAAGTTTCAAGTAGAGTTATTTAAAGGACATAAATATATCTAGGGTGAACTCATCTAGGGTCAATTCATTTGAGTGACTAAAACAGCCAAAGCTTACCTGAATTCACCCTAGATATAAAATCATATATAGAAGCCTGAGACAACAATTAACATCTGAAATCTATTTGATCAAAGTCATGGTGTTTATAAATTAATTTGAAGCATACCAATGTAAAGTATGAACAATTTTAATTAACTTTAATATTTGCTAAAAATTACATTTAACAATGTTTTCAAGATCAACTTTAAGCATTAGACAATAAAAGTAATTTAAATGTAAAACAAAGGAGAAATGAGCATGTACAATTAAATATCCAGTACTGGATTACATATACAGTACTATATACTGAACAACACGGATAATTAAAAAAATCTATAATATCTCTACTCAAATCATTTAAACTTTAGAACTTAAAAGCATTTAAAAGCAAATATTTCCTGAGCAACAAATAAGTATATTAGAATGATTTCTGAAGGATCACGTGACAATGAAGACTGGAGTAATGGCTCCTGAATATTCAGCTTTGCCATCACAGAAACAAATATTTTAAAATATATTCAAATACAAAACAGTTCGTTTAAATTGTAAATATATTTTACTATATTACTGTTTTTACTGTATTTTTGAGTGTAAGAGACTGCATTCAAAAGCATTTTGTTTTAAATTGCTGACCCCAAACTTGGTGTATGTACTGTATATATGTCTGTGTGATTATTACCAGCAGAAGGGATCATGTCCACCACTGAGCCCAGCTCTCTCCTCTTGCGCTTGGGCAGACGGGTCTTGCTCATGGTCTCAAAATAGGCCTGCATTGGTTCATCAATGCGGAGAAAATTACACTGCAGGAATCCACTTAAAGTGGTGGCGGCCATCTCCCTCACCTAAAAACATGAAGAGAGACAGACAAGGAAAGAAAGATCATTACAGAAGATTGTTAGTTCAGGCTAATATCTTGTGGTCAAAGGTTCAGACAGTTCCTCTTTTCGGTTCTCTAAAGCATGGGAAGTGCAGAGCAGGGTCTTTTGTGTCATAGCTTTTCTTTAAAGAAGAAGAATACAAGAAGTGTTGGAAATTTATGTAACATAGCAGAACAAAACACCATGCTCCAGAGCAGGACTCCAGTCAGGTTGAAATGGGCGAATAAGCAAATTTAGAGCTTATTACCATTGATGTGCCAAACAACTAGTCATCTAATCGGTATGGTGGCCCAGTAGTGCACAACACAACAAAATCTCCAAAACAACAAAATCTCCACAACACATAGGACTAATTTCATTGTGTTGTGCTAATTTTGCTGTGTTGTGGCTTGTTTCTATTGCATTCTGCTAATTCCATTATGTTGCGACTTGTTTTTGTTGTGTTGTGCACTACTGGGCCACCGTAAACCGGTCTCAAAGAAGCCTGTGTAATTAGGCAAAAAGAGAGATATTAAAAATACACAGAGAGCCATAAAAGCTGACTCGGCAATAGCAATTCTCTGTGCATGTCTATGACAGTTTAGGACACGCATTTGTGCTGACAAAGAAAAAATGGCTATTGTTTTAAGCTTCAAAGTCTTGTGATCTTGGCCCGTGTGCTCAGATCTTTAACCTTGAAACAGTCACTGTCATCTTCTGACTGGCTAGTACTAATCAACTAGCCAGTCTATATCACATCACAGAGGGTCGTATTGTATGCATCATGGAATCCAGAATGCTTTTATTTAATAGGCTGAATTAAAGGGTGTATTTTTCTTCCACTCATAACCCTATTCTTTTCTCCCTTTAGCCTCTTCTCTCTGTTTCCCGTCCTCTCCTCTATGAAAATTTGAACATCTATCACCATGGAAACAGAATATTGCTGCAGCTAGGAGTTGCTATGGTAACAGTAAGAGGGATCGAAGGATAGAGAGCATGTGCATGAGAGAGAGAGAGAGAAAAAAGGAAAACAAGGGAGCGCTACATCATTGAGAAGACAGAACGGAGAAAGAGACACTTTCACCACGGTGGATTACGTTATTGGCTTTCGACACATTTAACCTTAGCGGTTATATTAAAATACACAGGCATGAATTTCAGGCTTAATTCAAGTGAAAAATGTCATAAATATGCAAATACAAGTCTGTAAGTTTGTACTCTCATATTAGGCATGGCAGATGATTGCTTGTTCCCCATAGAAATAAAGAGTCCTCAGAAACTACGAAACAAACCTTTATACATGTGTATATATCAGCGTGCAAGTTTATTCACACACCTCAAGTTGTTCATCCTCCAGCAGGTGCAGTACAAGCACTCTCACGTCACAGACAGCCTTGCCATCGCTGAGGAAGGTGAAAAGATTGTAGAAAACCATGATCTGCAGGTAGGTGAGAACGGTGTAACGTGCGTGCCATGAGCTGCTCCTCGAAATCTGTAACAAACAGCACCATCAGCTGATCAGATTACACATTAAACCCTTGAATTCATACATGACTCGCACTAAAAGCATATTTAGTGTCCGTTTGTGTGTGCGCATTATGGGTACTGGAGAGTCACCTCCTCAAGTGCATTGAGGACTTGTGGGATCTGCTCTGAGTACAGCAGTCCCTGGGACATGAGAGACAGACATGTCTTAGCATCTCTCTTCATTTCATCATAGCTGTCATCATTCTCCACAGGAGCAATCTAGAAAGACAGACAGAGACAGACTTAAAAATACAAGACTTGTAGACAGTTAACTAAATGACAGACAAAATTGGGACTCACTTTAAAGAGTAGAGGGAGGAGACGAAGCTGTTCTGGGACCACAGAAGAGAAGGAGCGTCCAGCACTTGTCATCAACCACTTCAACACTATCACAAACACAAAAATATCTTTAAAATATCACTTCTGCACACTCAAACAATCACACTCACACAAACAGAAAGACATACAAAGTACACACCAGTTTTGAGTAATTTGATGGCTTGTGTCCACTCGTCTTGATCTCCCTCTGTGTTCTCCTCTACCACGTGGTTCTGGATTTCCTCCTCGCCCTCCGTTAAAGGCTTGAGCCTGGCCAGCACACGCTCTGTGAACTCTGCGATGCGTGGGGATGTGGTGGGCTGAGTGTGTGGCAGGTTCACGTCGATCATGAAGATGTAGGTGAGCACACTGAGAGACAGGACAAGAAGAGAGAAAGAATGAATGGCAGTTGCTGAGACAAAAGCAGCGAACAATGACTTTGAAAAGACTGAACGTGAAGAAAATACATATAATGTTGACTTGATTTTTGCATTCAAGTACATACCTGCCAATGCGTTCACGTACATTCTTGTAGACCTGAGTGAGTTTGGGTTCTAGGTACTCTAGTAACCTGTGAAGCAACTCTGGGACTCTCCATTCCTGCTGAGCAAGACCTCCCTGCAGCACATACAAACGGCTGAAAAAGAGATGACATTGCATCTGATTTAAATCCAAACTTAGACATGAAATATAAAGAAGTCTCATTCAGCATTTCCCCTTTTAATCCATTCAGTACATTCAGTTTTTTAAAAGAGGAAGTTTGTGGTAGAGATGTCATACCAGGCATCCACAAATGAGCCTCCTTCTCCTGTGACCGGAGATTCCATCAGAATCTCAAACAGCCAGTGCAGCTTTCGTGGGTCTCGGCTCTCCTGTACAACACATATATTTGTACACAAGGAATATTGTTTGGGACAATATTAAAGGAATATAGTACTGTTCAAAAGTTTTGGGTCTGTAAGATTTTTTTTTAAACGCTTTTGAAAGACGTCATGTTTACAAAGGCTGCATTTATATGATAAAAAAATACAGTAAAAATGTTAATACTGGTAAATATTATTTTAATTTAAAATAGAAAACAGTTATTTTAATCTACATATATGTTAAAATATATATTCATTTGATGGTACAGCAAATTTTTCAGCAGTCAATACACCTGTCACACAATCCCTCAGAAATCATTCTAATATACCGATTTGGTGTTGAAGAAACATTTTCAGGATTCTTTGATGAATAGAAATTGTAACATTATAAATGCCTTTACTGTGACTTTAGTATTGATTTTTAACTTAAACATTCACTAACCCCAATCTTTTGAATGCTAATGTATATTAACAGATTTTTCCCTCAGATTTTCAGTCATTATAAGAATATGGGATTTAAATTTAATCCACACTTTAAACAGTATGTTTTTTCTTGAAAATATTTGTGAAAAAAACAATAATATGAGGCATACATATCTACATCTTACTAAAAGATGAGTTTCTGCTCTAAAAAGAGTGACAAAGGGGTCCTTACGCAGGCAGTGGCGATACAAGTGCCCCAGTCCGCATACGTCTCGATGGTGATATTGGAAAGAGCTTTACGGAGGAGTGGACACAGCAGAGCCCACAGTTTTTCCACCTGTAACAAACACGTACAAACTTGAACACATCATTCTGCATCATTCTGGTGTGTAACAGTGATGTTGAGGACTCAAATCCTCTTAACTTTGTTGTACTGCACCTATATTTTATGCATGTGTGCTAATACCTTGCTGTAGCTCCAGTGTTTGGAGCCCCTGATGAGTCCAGAGATGATCTCGGCCACACAGCGCTGGGTGCTCTCATGGGAATCTGCAACCAGACGCTCCATATGAGGCTTCAGCAGAAGCAGGAAGGAATCATCAAAGTTCCGAAAAAGACCCTTCGACAACACAAGACAATGTTTATGGTGCAATCCGTTTATGTTGATTTTTGGTAAATTGACTGGGTGTCAGTCATAGAACTGGTTGACAAACTGGTTTAAACAAGTCTGAAGACCTGGCTCATAAACTACAGTGTATATTCAACATTTCAAGGGGTTTGAGGTAACAGACTGCAGAAGGATATCTAAAGACTCTCACCTTAAAGAGGCAAAATCGTCGTGGGCTGAATTGATCATTCCCCTTTCTGTCCTCCAGAGACAAATACTGGATGAACTGATCTATGAACTGCTGGTCTGAGAAATGATCGTATATGATCTGTTCACTCTACAACACAGAAAACAGTCATAAACAAACCTAAGCAAACAAGGCAAAAAGCAGACTGAAATAAAAAACTGAAACGATGTGGTACAAGTTGTTCTGAAGTGGTTGGGTTTAGATGTTACTTGGTTTGAATATTTGCGTACCTCATTCATCTCGTCTCTTGTTTTGCCCTGTTTGGGCTGTTCCTCAGAAGGGGCATAGAGCATCAGCTTCCTAAAAAAAGAAATAACCATGAAATAAAACTAATTTTGCATTGATCTTCAATCAAATGCTAAATCTACACTATTGTTCAAAAGTTTGATTTTCAGCAGCCGTTACTCTTGTCTTTAGTGTCACAATCATTTCTTGTTAATATCAATGTTGATAACGGTTGTGCTTCTTAACATTTTTGTGATATACATTTTGTTCAAAAGATATCATCTGTAATACTGAAAAAGGGTCTTCCTTGTCTTGTATAATTTTCTTTGTATTCCTCACACAAAGCTAATGTATGGCTTCAGAAGACATTTTAATATGATGCACAAATCATGTAAGCATGTGTACCGTGGCCATGTGGAATAGCCCCAGTGGGTTTTCTCAATGAAGCAGCATTCATTCCAGTCCTGCTGGGAGTGTGGCAACCTGCTGCTGTCATACTGCAGCCACTGGTTATCAGGCCTGTCTCCCACCAACAAAGAGCCTAAAGCTTTACCACCACCTACATGAAGTACAGGAAGAAATATAACACAAATCTCAGATATTCTTTTTATACGTGTCCATTTACTGAGTCATTTATTACTGTACAGTTAGTGTTCTCACATGACTGCAGCGAGGTTTTGAGCTCAGATATGTCGTAGGGATTCACTGCCACTTTCTTGTGAGGTCTCTTGAGCTGTTTTAGAATGCCACTCACTGCCGAAATCGCACCCTGAAAAATAAATAGCAGATGACAGAATGACATGTCTTTTTGTGTAGCTTTCCTTACACACATATGTTTAGAAGTATTCGTAATTGTGACAGAATGCACACACAAACACACATTGCGAACTAAGAGCGAGTCGTGGTTCAGATTCTCAACAAAAAAGAGGACTGCAGATGAAGGCAAGGGGTGGTCATCTCTCAGCATCAGAGAGAGGAAGCCGATAGCTATCTGCTCAAACTTCCAGGGCCTGCCAAATACACAAGCATATGATCAATGAATTTCCATTACTTTACCATCCAGACATTTGCTGTGCAATCTAACCAGACACAATGAGCAGACGTACAAGTTTTGGTTGTAAAGGCTGTCCAAAAGATCCACCACTAGCTTCTCATACTTCCTGTAAGGATTGATTAAAAAAAAAAAAATTATAAAAAAATTAATTGTGTATATCCACTGCTTAAGGGTATATAAATTGGAAAGCATATTTGTATGTAGTTGTTTTGTATTTACTTACTGCACAGAGTCTTTGTTTTTCTGTTCCAGTCTCTTTCTTCCCTCCAGTTCCTCCTGTTCAGAGGCGGCACATGGAGTCGGTTCTGGGTTACTAGATTTCATAATTTTTAGAGCAACCTCAACACAGCTCTCCGGGATCTGAATATGAAACAAAAAAGAACAGCGTAAAGACAAATATCACAATAAAATACCTTTACTGTTGTTATTGCTGCAGTTAGTATAGAAAGAAAAAGATGACGCTGGTGTGTGAAGTCAACAAACACATTAGCAAAAATTATTTTCATATTATATTATCATGTTAATACTTTAAGGCTTTCAGTTTACTTAAAGCTGAAGTGTGTAATTTTTTCTGATGTTTAGTTGATGTTTCTCCCTCATTTAGGCTACTATTTACTGAACTCACAGAAAAGTCAATTCCGATGGTCTCGTACTGCCGGTGGATTTTGTCAGCCAGATCATCGACGAGCCGGACGACTGAAGACTTCTCTAGAGACATCGAGGGGCTCATACCAGAACGCACAATGGCAGGCCATGTGAAAGCGATGCAGTCCCAGTACTGTAGGTTAGCAAGGCTGATCCCACAGTGGTTCCCTAACAGACAGTACAGGGCACCCTGGAGAAGAGTAAAAAGACAGACAAAATATGACCCTGCTCAATTTCCCAAAGCTGTCATAGTTTCTTTCAGTGTATATTCATCCTGAACTATGTAAGACCTACTTTGAATTGCTGCTGGGTGACGTCAGTGCGGTCTGGGTCCAGATACTTCAGCACCACAGGGATGATGTCTCTGCAGCATAAGCTGTAGCTTCCCAATGCTGTAAACAGCACGTTCTGAGCTTTACTCCTCACCTGAGGTAAAATAGGGACTGTTAATGGTGCATTCATTGCTTTTGAGTGTGAATACATATGTATGCTTGTGTATATGGCCTTGTCATACCTGACTATACCTGCTGGTGGACAGTATAAGCAGGTCATTTATCAAGTCCTGATGAACACTCCTGTAGCAACATCCCTCCATGGTCAGATTTCTTAACTGAAACACACAGGCACAAAACACACTCAAAACTACTGAAATCATAACAAAACATGCTGAAGAGCCCCAAAATATGCATTCTTGTTTTATGATTATGCTCCCTAACCCTAACCCATCTCATGAAAACCTGTTCAGGTCAATAATTTTACCCTAAAATCATATTAAACATTGAAATATTTTTTCAATAGCTTTCCTGGCCAAATTGCCACCACTGGCCCTTGTCAATCATGGCCTCCTAATAATCCCCATCCATTTGATTGGCTCTATGACTCTCTCTCCTCTCCACCTGTAGCTGGTGTGTGGTGAGCACACTGGTGCCATTGTACTGTGGCTGCCAAGTGGATGAGGCATACTGGTGGAGAGACCCCCCCCACCCCCACGATTGTAAAGTGCTTTGGGTGTACAGCAATACACAAAGCGCTATATAAATGCATCATTCATTCATTCTTTCATGACACATAGGCTTAATTTTCTTTATGCAATTTACTATAAGATATATTATTAGAATGCAGTAATAAATAAATTAATAATTTTAATTAAATTAAATAATAATGTCTTTGACAGGCTTTGTGAGATTCACCCCAATTATTATTATAATTCTTATGAGTTACCTCATGTTGCAACATGACTCTGTCTATGAGTAGAGTTCGAATGTGCTGTTTACTGCCATGAAGCTGGAGAGAAGAGCAGTGAGTGTCAGTCAGCTACATGTCAAATAAAGAGATTGGTAACAGATATTAAATGCGTGTCTAACCTTGTTCTCCATGGCCTTCTTAATGAGACAGAAACTTTTCCAACGCAAGTCAAACTCATTTTTGTGTGAGCCTTTAAAGTGGAGAAGGTCACTGATGATCTATAAAGAGAAAACACCATTTGTCTGTCAAACCACTGCTTATCACCAATACACTACTGTAAATATAACGTGCACATCAACCTGACAGTGTTGCAATTCACCTTTATAATTGAGAAGAGGGATTTGATGTCATCCTCTGAGTGCTCTAGAGTGTGGTCTGTATGCATGAACATCACAGAGTTGAGAGACAGACCTACAGATGCTAAAAAATCTGTTGTATTTAAATGTAAAGTTTAAATCTAGATCAGGACTCAGTATGTTAGAGTAACTTACGCAGTAGAGGTCTAATCACCTTACAGATGTCCTCTCTGTAGTTCTCTCTAGACAGGTCTGCCACAGAATCAATAATAAGCAAGCAACTAATTCATTAATCAGTATAGCTCCAGCACTGGTTTTAAACACAAGGAGGAAATGCTCACTCACCATAGTCTACTCCAGTGTACACATTTGTCTCACATAGCTGAATCATACTGTTTATCCTGAAGTGAGAAGCATTGCAAGGTTACAATATTACTAAATGAATATGTTTAAAATAAAGTGCTTTAATCTGTTTTTGTAACTGTACTATATTGTGGGTGTGTGTGTCACACTCACTTCTCTGGGACAGGTTCTCCATTCAGTGGAGGCAGAAGGCTGCTTGATCCCAGAAGGCAGTTATGAACAATGGACAGACTCTGTAGAACATCATCCCTAAAGAGACATAAAACTCATTAGCAAATACATTTTTCTCATCTATTTTTCTTGAATGTTCTTTCGTGTATTAATGCATACAATTAAAATCTGTCCATCTATGAAAGAAACAAAAAGATCTCTAAAGAGCTTAAATCAATCTTAAATCATAGTGCCCGATTTATCTCTAAATCAGTGATACATGAACATGTACTACAGGGGTCGGATGTATTTAAAAACATTTGGATTTTTACTCCTATGAAAATAAAACTTAAATTAAATAAATCACAATTAATCTTTAGTTATAAACACTTAAACACATTCAGTCCCTTTAAAAAAATAAAATTAATTCAGTATAGTATGAACACATTGCCGGTTTGATGTTGATGAAGGGGAACGCACTGATGTGACTGTGGGGGCACGAATGACTTCAAACAGATAACATGTTACCGTATCCTGTGGCTGACCTGCTGATGTCCTGTTCTCCCTGTGCGTGTTTCTGCAGACGCTTGAGTTCAGGCTTCAACAGCAGATCCAACAGGTAAAAAACAAACTCTTTCTCTTCTGTGCTGGGCACGTGCCACTGGATGCCCAGGTTCAACAGGTCTCCAGGCCGACCCCAGTCCTGATCCAGAGAGGAGACAGAGACAACTAGTGGAACATCAGCCTCAATGACATGTAGTTCCCCCCCAATGCTAACCCAATGTTAACCAATGCTAGAGACAGTGATGGAGCTCCACTAATCCATTCATTTACTCAGTCATCTCATCTCTTCCTCTTTACAGACATTCGATGGGATAAAAGTAAAGCCCAGTCACAAGAGCAAACACAAACATCCTTGTGGGAACTTCCCACAAGGGAAATATCAACCCTAAAATAAAACATTTGTCACTTTGTAATATAAATAATTAACCCACAGAAATTAATTTAAATAGGGAGTTGTGGGGTTTTATTTTTTGCTTAAGTATAGTTTTATAGTATAGTATAGTTAAGTAGTCAAATTTTTTCTCCCAAGAAAAAAAGACCTCAGTAATCACACACATCTTCTCCAGAGTTTCAGAAGAGATCTCAACGATTTTAGATTTACCAAGATACCAAAGTTTTAATGTCAACTGAACACAGGCATTTCTCATCAAACTGATTTAAGTACAAATCTAACCGTTTATGCTTTTCACATCAGACAGCTCTGTACTGTACAGTATCTCAACAATTGTTTTCAAATGGACTCTTGGATACTCTGTTGATTCTTCAGGATTATGGCATCATATTTCAGATTTATTCTAAGCAGAGATGAGCCTTGTGTCACTATGAGAGGGTTAGTGGCAAAATCGGCACCTCATTTTCCACTTGAGCCTGACCTTAATTGGAAGGTATGTGTCAGTGTGCTGCTGGGCGCCTCCGGGCATGCTGCAGTACTCTCTGGGATAGATGAGGGACATGGAGCGCAGGATGTGATAGAGCAGCTTACAGGTCAGATTGTAGCCCTGCTTACATTTCAGGTGCAGAGTTAACTGAAGAATCTGCACCAGCTGAGACCTGTAGAGTAACAGTTGATCACCATCCACACGGGTCACCTACAGACAGAGACAAGGACTGTTATTTTATAAATATCTAGATATGTTTATAGTAACAGGATTCCAGTTAGAAATAGATTTGTAGTTATAGATTCGCAAGTCAATTTCAAGAGTTCTAAATATCTTTTTTGATTTCTAGATTTAGATTTATGAACTTATTTCTTCAATTACAGATATAGCACTCAAAAGTTTGGGGCCAAAAAGATTTTTTAAAGCAATCCTGAAAAACTCTCTCTTTTTTTTGGTTTCACAAAATGATCAAGCAGCACAACTGTTTTTAACACTAATAATAAAAAGAAATGTTTCCGAAGCACAAAATCAGCATATTAGAACAATTTCTGAGGGATCATATGACCCTGAAGACTGGAGTAATGGTTGCTGAAAATTCAGCTTTGCAATCACAGAAATAAATTACTTTTCAATTTATTCAAATAGAAAACAGTTATTTTACATTTTAGTATTTCACAGTGTTAAGTTTCAGTCATGGTTATACATTCTGATTTTTGTATACACGTAATATTTCTGTATTATTTGCCTAAGGTTCTGAATCTAAGTTTGCATATAGTACACTAAGAGGAAATAAGGACTCTTATGTGAGAGAGAGAGAGAGAGAGAGAGAGAGATCGCTGCTTCCGGTATTGTTATGTTGTTGTGAACCGCTATGGTGGCAGTCGAATACAGGGAGTTTTCCATTGAGTTTATAACAGTTGTCTTTTGATGAGTTTTTACTCTATTTTTAAATCAAATAAATATATGCTTGATGAGCATAGGAGAACTCTTTTAAAAACATTACAAATTCTTTCCAACCCCAAAATTTTTGTGTAGATCTCCAAATATAAATGTGTTAAATTGAAATTCCAAATTTCTACATTTAGATTTCTATATTCCTAGAGTTTGATTTCTAGATATACATTTCAAAAGTTCTATATTTCTAGACAGATATTTTCACTTATAGATTTTTGCATTTCCAAAGATACTGATTTCCAGAATCAGATTAAATTTCTACATTTCTAGAGCAAGCTAGCTAGATCTACACGTTGTAGAATTCAGTGCTGACCTCCGACAACAGCTGGAGGTTCCACATCAGCTCTTTATCCAGCTCCTCTTCATTTAATACCTCTTCATCTGAGAACACACGGTATGTTTACAGGAAAGTCACAACACATGTAGCAATACATATACTACCATTAACACATTACTTGCAGGTGGCACTTACAGGCTGAGATTTGTAATATGGCATTACAGCAGTGGGGCAAAAAGAGTTTCAGAGCCTCTGCCGGGTGACACTGAAAGGAGAATAATAATTTAAATTGGTCAGCCAAACATTTTGAGAAACACTATCAGCTGTGGACGTCAGTGAGTTGAGCTCAGGACACTGACTTTGGTTGCAGCTCTGCACATGTTCGCCACCATCCGTCCAGCCACGTGAGTCTCAAATATGTTTGTAGTGGCAAAGTTGAAGACTTTTTCCAGAGCCACCTATAAAAATAAAGGAAATGTTCAAATATCATCACATAGTTAAAGCACTATGGAAATACACTTTCGTTCAAAAGTTTAGGGTCTGTAAGATTTTCATTTTTGAAAGAAATCATTACTTTTATTCAGCAAGGTTGCATTACTTTGCTCAAAAATAAGAAATTAAGACACTTTTAAACTTTCCATTCACCAAAGCAACAAGAAAAATATGCATCATTGATTGTGTGACACTGCAGAATGGAGCAATGGCTGCTGAAAACTCAGTTTTGCCTCCGCAAAGAATAAATTAAACTATTAAATAAATAATATTTCACAATATTACTGTTTTTATTGTATTTTTCATCATAGAAATACAGCCTTGGTTAGCATAAGAGACTTGGTGAGAAAAACATTTAAGAAAATCTTACCGATTCCATACATTTGAGCGGTAGTATATGCTATGACTAGGTTTAACTCCATGGGTACAGAGTGTGTGTTTATAATGACCTGGAATATTTCCATAGAGCATTGCGTGAGGATAGTGCTGAAAGTTGAGGACAGGCCCAGCTCCACCAGACTCTCCAGATGAGTCATTTTCTCTGTCTCCATCTCCTCCCGGGTCTGTTCCAGTGTACTTGTGTCAATCAGTGCAAAACACCTAAAATGAGAGGGAGAATGAGGAAAACAGAAAGAAATACACATGTACAGTATTCAGAGACAGTTCTGTACCTATCAATAAATTGAAGAACAAAATCCTCAAACTCTGCTGAGGCTGAACACAACACTTTTTCCACCTGCACAAAAACAAATAATGAAAAAAATTGCACATGAATTATGACATGTAAAAAGATCCTACTGACACGAGGATGTTTCACCTTTGTGAGGTCATTTCTTGTCTGAACAGCAGCTGAACAGTCCACCAATGGCACAAGAGCAACAAAAGTCGCTAAAAATTGGAATGTTATCTGAAAAAAATAAAAAAATAAATAAACACTTAATTACTGTAAAATATTCTTAGCTAGGACAGGAAAATATATAATCCGTATTCATCTTAATATAGTATTTAATCATTTATTTTCAAGCTTTTTAAATTTAAGTTTTGATTTTAATTTCATTATACAAATTTTTTCAGTTACAATTTTTTACACACACACACACACACACACACACACACACACACATACACACACACACACACACACACACACACACACACACGTTTTCATTATCAATAACCAACAACTGTCTTGAACAGACTCTCACCATGCACTTGCTGAAGTCATTGGGGTCGACCCCAGGCAGAGCCCTCATGAGGAGAGGCAGCATGTGTGTGGGGCCCTCTGGAAACCTCTGGCCGCCGGCCACCAGGCTCCGCGCCACACCGATCATACAGCTTAGAGTGGCGGTCAGCTGGTGAGGCTCAGTGAGGGTCTCCATGGCAGGATATGTCCTGAAATGAGAACAGGAGAAAAGACCATAATCAATTTATTGTCTCAGTTCTAAACTACCAATGGTTTGTTAACAAGTTGAATTCAACAAAACATCTATGAAATTATTTTCCTTTTAAAACTGTTTGTACATAAAAACAAACAAACACACACTTACTTCTCCAGCACTGGAGGAATGACTAGCTCAGGTCTGAGCAGGGCAAGGTTTTGCAGGGCCTGGGCAGCATCCAGGCTGCCAGTTTTGCTAAACATCGCCAGCAGGACGGGCTGCTTCATACTTTCCACAAAGTCTGTGATGTCCTGCTCACTGAGAAGGTGGCTCTCGGGAATAGGAGTCAGCCACGTTGGCGTCCGGTAACGTTCTCGATGCAGACGTCTCACAACACTGGCAGGTAATCGCTGAACGAGCTTCATGAGTTTCATCTAGGGATGGAACACAAAACATTTTTATAAATAAAAACTGAAAATAAAATAGAATATTTTTTACATTATTTGATTTTTCCCCCCATTATTAGGTAGTGCAGTGAAGAGGAGAAAAAAGCAGGAAATGGGCTTGAAATGGAACTCTGACCATAATGATATTATTACAACTGTGAAACAGATTGAATAAACAAAACTTAAGACCTATCCAGCACACACATCTGTAATGGGTCTGCAATTGAGATTTATTTAGACAAATAAATATAGTGTCATTGAAGCCCAAATAGATAAAGCAAACATGGATTAAATGTAATGTTAGTTCTACTGAGCTTTTAATGTCAAAATTGCACTACAACTGCCATTTTATCAAAGGGATGAATAGTAACTTCAACTTCTGATTCCCATCTCACGGAGTGAACATGTTGAACTTTGACATATTCTTTCCTGCAATAAAATGTTTTGTACCCTATGATGCTCAACCGCAAACCAAACAATTAATTTGCATTAAAAGAAGAATACTTTCTGTAAGCTTCTGACAACAAATCAGATGTTCCACAGAACGCACAATTCTCATCAACAGCTCAAAGGGAAAGACAAAGCAATATCGCAACAATGTGGTGACAATAAAAGGACAAAGCTTTCACAGGGTTTACTGTGACATTTGATACTGAGAACTAGATGCCTCCCTCAGTCAAAGCAAACATGCATCCCTGGAACGACAAACTGTCCTGTGGTCTATGAGGAGATGTTTCTAGAAAAAGAATGGCATGCATTGTTGATAGCAGCAGTGTGTTTCAAATGGACACAGCTGCAAGCTCATAAAAAGCATTCTGGGAGACAGATTAGAAGCCTAAAAGCCTTGTTCATTTTGCTGTCCATTTTCTTGTTAATTAAATGGCTTATTTTAATGCAATAACTTAGCTGTTAATCCTTATAAATAATATGTGATTTATACTTCATATATTATTTAGTATTTTATATAATATTTATTCCTACTAAATTCCAGAATCCGAAATCTCCACCAGTAACTCACCAGCCAGCGGCCGTGGTTAGAAGGGTGGAAAAAAGAGCTGATACTGTTGAAAAGGCCACTGAGCTGGGTCTGGGTCTGGTTGCTGGGCCCTCCCTAAAATACATTATTAAATATAAAATAAATGCATTACATCATATCCTGATGGTTTTGATAACTTGATGGCATTTCAATAGCAATTAAAAGCATATGTGCTTCATTTTACCAGCAAAGCAGAAATCCAGATGACCACATGACTGATGTCATAGGCATTTGTCAGATATCTGGAAACCAGCATCTGACTGGATCCAACAGGAAGATTAAGACTCCTTAAGATCCTAGTGAAGATCTGAAAACAGAGACAGAATACAAACTGTATAACCAGCAATACTGAACCAGCTCTGGATTGAACGGTTTATTGTGTATACAAAACAGCCAAGGAAAATCATTTCAACAAGAAACTTCTTACTAAAAACAGATGTTTTGGAGCAATGCCTCTCTACGGTGGCAGTAAAGTGAATCTCACCTTCGGTATATAAGGGTCCCAATCTATATAACCAATGTTGTCATTTGCCAGCCGTGCAAAAAGGCAGACAAGATTCTGGAACAGACAAAATCTGGTTAATTCTAATGTAATGAATTACTGAAGTGAGTTAAAATTCAACTATACTTACCACTTCCCAGCTTGGAAGGTTCTGCACAGACACCCACAGGCTTATCAACTCATCAAACCAAAGTCTGCAGAAACACACAAATCAAAATACTTAATGAAACATGCATCACATAAAAGCTCTAGGAAAAATGTGTCACAGTTATGTCACAGTTACGTAAAATACTGCATTTTCCAATGCAAGTTCATTTCTATGAGAACAATTTTCCATTATCTAGTTATTTTAGTTTGTATGAATGACTTTCAAATTATATTTCATTTAAAAAAAAAAAACATATCATGGTTGTTCCATAAATCTGACATGATGCATTCTGCATTTCAGGTTAAACGCGCCACCATTTGAACCTTGTGGTCAGTATGAACTTTTTTAAAGAAATGATTGCTGAAAATGGTTTGAAATTCAACTCTGACATCAAATTACAAAAACATTGACATTAAATTTCAATAATATTGAACAATATTATTGTTTTTAGTCTATTTGTGATCAAACAAATGCAGCTTTGGTGAACACACGTGACTTCTCTTTCAGAAACATGAAAAATTCTATTGACTCCAATTTCCAGACTAATATGATGGATTGTGCAAGTGAAAGCAGACTGAAAGTGTGTCGTAAATGTCAGGCAGTGCTCACTTAAAGCCCTTATCATGCAGCTCTGGAGGGAGAGTGGTGGGCAGGAAGAGCTCAAAATATCCCATCGCCTTCTGCATGGTCACATCAAATGGGCACATCAGGGGCCTCCACTCTTCCAGCATCTCCTGTGTGGCTGATTCTGGGAAATATCTGCACACATTCATACAAAGACACACAGAGAATGATTTTGTGAAGAGCTGTTGCTGATATCTGACCTCAAGCGTCATGTACAGACTTGACTTTGTGATGTGCCATTTAAATGTCATGGAAACTGTATGCAGTACAAGTAAACTCTTATTAACTGGATAACTGGTTAAAGTGCTTTAGTTAAAGGATTACAGTCTAAGCCACATCAGGAATCCTGACATACACCATGCGGCACTTCCTGTCAACCATCTACTGGCCTGTCCATGAGCAACCTGCAAACAGTGCTTTATCTGTACAAATTGAAGGCATGGACTTCGCTGACCACTGACATGATAACCTTTTCTGTAATCCTACTGTAGACGAGCTGAGAGGAGCTTTGGACATGCAGCTTCACCTCACTCTAAATGACATGCATAGTCTCTTCTGTGTTTTAACGGAATCAAGACAAGCATCCATTTTTCTCTATTTCAGTTAAAATATCATAAAAAGATCATTACTAAACAGTTGTATCCCAATTGTATGGATATGATGTCCTTGTTGACCTCCTGCTGAAAAAGGGATAGCACTGATCCTGGCAGACTCAATCACAGAGTCAGAAAACGCCCACAAAGCCAAATTAAAAGAGCATTAAACAGGCTTAACAGCCAAGGGAGAAACTGAGGATCTATTAGGGCACACTGCTGATTTACACTACCAATCAAATATGAGAAGTAGCAATCAAAAATGCCCACTCATCCACAAAGCTAATTTTAAACATTTAAGATCGTTAAAAGTATACATATGTAGTGAAGTGTGTCCAAAATTTGTACAGGTAGTATAACTTTGATTAACCTGCAAGAAAAATAAAGCAGATAACCCTTGCACAAAGCATACTCGGAGCTAATGAATACTAATGAAATCTATAGATTTACATTTTTTTTTTTTTTTACATTCTTTACTGTCACTTGTGATCAATTTAATGTATCCTTGCAGAAAAAAATATTAATGTTTAAAAATATCTTATTGACCCTAAACCTTTGATTGGTAGTGTATGTCTGGCATAAGGAAAAGAAGATATACAAGTAAGTACTTACGGTCTGCAGTTCTTGATTAAAGCCTTCAGAACTGCTTCCACTGAGCTGCAAATGGAAGAGAAACTTGAAAGTGACCAACACTGGATATGACTGCACATTCTAATTCCATGCAAACAATTCTGCAATGAACAAGACCACCACACTAGTGTTGTTAGACCCGCTCATGCATCACGAATACTGTCATGTTATAAACCCAAAAAGGCAGTGATGAAGCCAGTGATAGTGGAACCTTTGGGAAACTGTTTTTATTGGGTTTATTTTATTTGAACACAGCTGTGCTGTGAACTGATGGACATATTGGGGGCCGATGGTCCATCTGTGACCTATATGCAGCTGAAAAGCTCGTCAGTGCAGCTGTTTCAAAGTTTAATCAACCCCTTTTTCCTGTGCATCTAAAAAAGTGGGTTATTTCATGAAATTCTGATCTTCAATACCAAAACACCAAATCATTCATTACCTAATCATTCATTACCAATTCATTACTTGCATGAAATCCAGTGCAAATGCATGCATCATATAAACCACACAGTTAAACAAATGTAAACAAGCCTGTGAGCGTCACCAAAAAACTGCAGATATGTGACACCCAGACAGGGCCTCTGAACATGATAACCTTTGTTTTGAAACAAGCCAAAGTTATCTTTCACCTCTGCACTCATGCAGAGAAAAGAATCCCTCAGTGGGGACTGACTGTGTAGCAGGAGCCAACAAGGATACTGGAGTATCAGATATCTGTATTAATGAGCATGGGGGAAAACAGATGCTACAAACACACTCAGCATTCAGAAACAATGTACAATACAGGGTGTTTGCTGGGGCATGACAATTGAGAGCAACAGAGTGTTATTGAATGGAGTGAGAGCAGCACAACATTGGTTTTCACAATGTGAGTCCAACAGCCTGTCGGGGTGTCAGTACTTTTTTTTGTGCAATTTGACATGCATCTTATTGGGTAAAAGTGCACTCAGTAATTTTTAATTTTATGTTTTATAGCAAATCTATATATAAAATTAATTGTATTTTATTATTGTTATTATCATTATTTCCTTACACAGATTTCAGAACCGCTAAATTACATGAATGGCCATCATTATGCTGTTACTTTGGCAGTTAAAGAGACCTAGTTATTTAAATTTTTTAATGTATTTAAAATTATACCAAAGACATCAAATGCTTATAAGCACCAAAGTTAGACAAGGATCCATTTTTGCACAATGATTATTTTAACAGAAACTAAAATTTCAGAAAGTCAAATATGCCAAACGCTCAAAATATAATCACTTAGCTGTCACTTGTCATCTAATGAAATTATTTTTTATTAAACCAAAGAACATCAGTTTCTTTGATGTATATAGTATGAGATTGAGAAAATAAATTGATAATCAACATGGAAAAAAAAAGGCAAACATACATTACTGTTTTGCATTAGCAGTGCCTAATAAACAAAAATGTCATGCATCCACAGCAACAGATTTAAAGTCAAATAAAGGCAAACACCACGGAGCCAAATAAAATTCATGTAAAATTCAAAAGTAACATGGTCCTTACCACCTCTGAGCAAGTTTAACGATTATGTGTTTAGAGGAAGAGCGTGGCCGCAGAGAACTGAACATGAGAGGAGAAAAAAGACAAGCTCACTCAGCACATCCTGTATACTAAGACATTTGTGATGCTTAACATCACCACCAGTTCTAAGATGTGTGCAGATTCCCAGAATTAAGAGTGACAGACTTCAAAATAAGAAGCTGGGATGGAAGAAGTTATGAGGGTAACTATATAATTTATTACCTGTTTTATTGAGTAGATATGCAAAAGTGATGAAGCAAAACAGAGTTTTTTTTTTTTAAATATTGTTGAGAAAAATTCCCTATTGCTTTTATCCACTTTTTATAATGTCTCTGATGGGATATGCATGTACCTGGGAAACCAGTTCAGTCCGAGGTGCTCTGTCTTTGAGTACAGGATCCTGTCCTGCAACTCATAAAGTGGTCGCCATGGCAATTCTAAGTCCTCTCTTGAAAGCAGCTCCTTCTTCCTGTAAGACAAAACCACTTAAATGAGATGACTTGCTTCACACGTTTTGTTTTTGTCATAGGTGTGGGTGGATACTCAAATCATGAGCTGTTCTGTCACTCAATACGAAAGAGATAATGTGCAGTCAAAACTGCATTGCTGTGATGTGAAGAACCAGTTATTACATGGCTAAATAACTAACATAAAATGTAGATTTTGTAGAATTTTAATTATTGTATTATCTTAATTGTAGATTAGCTTCCCCTAAAAAACCCAATTAAATTACAACGCAGAAAACAATTGACCCAAAAACTAAACTAAAAAGGTACAATGATATTATAATAATAATTTATATATAATTATTAATCTGCAATGCAAGTTACTTTTTCTATATATCTAATATAACTAGCTTCAGTGTATGATTTTGTATATTTGTTAGGGACTTCTAAGCCTCTAGTCATCTGTCAAGTTTTCAGAATTAAATGAATACTTAAGTCTTCTGACGCTGTTTTATTACAGTTGCAAAAAGGCCTTAATAGCTTTTCTAATTGGCACTTGTACAAAGAAAACCTTTATATTGCATATAGACTCCATTGTGTGTGTGTATGCATGCATGTTATATATATATATATAACACACATATACACATACATATATATACACATACATACATACATACACGACAAGAATACCAATCTTTTTGCCAGGGCTAAAGAGTTTGCAAACTACTACAGGAATGCCCTACACTAGTGACCTCATCTCTGTGCTTCCGGTGTTGATGTCATCATCATGGGACTAAATGGAGTGCATGTAGGAAGTCCATCTTACTTCAGCAGGGTGATGAGGAGACGGGCGAAGCTCTGCATCATACTGATCTCCAGTTTGGGGATGGTGACCAACTCGTACAGCAGCTTGACGAAGTGCACATGGTCCTCTTTGCTGAACTTCCTTCCATACAGTCGCATATATCTGAAGGACAAGAACTCAGTGTTTTTTAGTATTAAAATGTAACAGTATTTAAACTATATTGTGTCTCCCTCCGATATTAACAGTTAGGATGGCGAGTTGTATGGTATGAAACAGATTGGCAGTCGCCTAATTGTAGAACTGAGAGTGTTAAGGTTTAGACACAGAACTTCCAAATCATTCATTTCTGTCTGATTAGTGTAGCTATGTTAGATCATGGCATCAACAATGTGCATCTATGAATAAAACTGAGAAAAATAAGAACAAATTTAAATTGCCCTACAAAGGCTTTCCATTTGGATTTTTTTTTTCAGTTGCTTCATGTTGAAAGGTGAAGACATAAAAGCACCATGTGATACCAAAGTAAATCACTTTAATTAGAAGATTTAGGTCAAGCTGTCAAAGCTTGCTTTCCAATGAAAAGGAAGTTGACTAAGGCTGACCTGACACAATCAAATAATTTAGGTCAGACCTTGGATACCATAGCTTCCGTGCTTAGGCTGGCAAAGACAAATGGCTTGCCAACAGGGTTTTGTTGGGATAGTCACTGGAATGGGAGTGATAAAGAAAGCCAAGGGCACCAAGTCCCGACACAAACACTGGGGCATCTCCAAACATGGACATAGCTTGCATTCTGGGCTTAGTAAAAAGCCAGACAATCTGAAGAGATACATCACAAAGAGGATTCATTAAAACATTTAGTGAGGATGTCTTGGTTAACTCAAATGCCTCGGATAACATTGAGGACATTATTTCCGTCCATGTTTACTGTTTACAGATGAGTATTGCATCTCATAGAGTCACAAGCAGTCTGACATCAGTCACTGTTTGTGCTTGTTGTGCTCTTAAAATAGAATTGTAGGGCGAAAACATGACCAAGTCATTTTGCAATCACTGACAAAATATTTGGCTCGTTAAACACCAGTCAACTTCTTACTTTCACCGCAATAAAGACTGAAACCAATAACTCCATCACAGTAAACACCAAAATATAATAATGTTGCCAAAGCTAATTGTATATGTCAACATTGGGTTCATAAAAAAGGTAATAGGGATTTTATACGTGGTAAAATATCACACACGTACTTTCCAAAGCGTTCCAGCTGAACATTCTACAAGATTTATTTGAACAATGACGCAAGTGAAACTAAATCAGTGACTGCGCATGCGCAACAGCAGTCAGCGGCAGCGCGCACTCTAGATTAGCGCTCTATTTAAAACGCATTGGAGATATTTTTACCGTATGCTCTTAAATACAAAGGGGTCATTCGGTGTTCCTGTGACTCTAAATAGAACTGCCTACGGAACACCACATTTCCTGTTTATGATATTAGGATTAAGGGAATGTATTGATGATTAACAGTCATAGACATTCTAAGAACACCCCATAGAAACTATCCGGATGAGTCCTGTATAATGTTCGATGAGTTAATGGCTCTTAAATACTTACGTCGAAAGTTTCCTCGTCCAAAATAAGACACCTGGCCATATCTCTCTGAGTTGGACGGCTCTGCCGAGGTTTCCTTTGATCTGTGCCAAAAATTCATTGGACTCTTCGTCTAGTTTGTCCTTGTAAGGCAAAAGTTTGTTGTAAACAATATCTTTTTGCGGAAAAAACCCTATAAAATCGTTTGCTTCTTTTTTCATATTACAGTCCCCCAAATGTGGCTCCTCCACTTCGATTATATTTGAGATAGTCATGAACAAAACTATTCCAAACGGTGATGAGCTTCTGAGATTGTCAAATAAGTAAATCGCAAATTATAAAACCACTTTAAATGTCAAAACCATAACACAGCCGTGGTATTTTCTTGTTGGAAGACGCGCACTGTCATAGCTCGTGTCGTTTCTGAGCTCTCCAGGATAACGATGACTTCTTTTAAGCAGAATGGCTTGCTGTCATGCATCGTGTACGAGCGCTACATGTATCCGTTTCCATTCAGCTGTAACCAGCCAAACACACGTCACTTCCACCTAACCATGTCCGAAATAACAGATCCAGGAACATTGAGACTTGACACCGGAGAGGAAAAAAGGAATCTTACTATGATGAAGGATTAGTCCATGAATGATAATTGTGCCATTCCGAAATTACTTGATAACCTTATTCAGAGCCATCATTTTGTACCAAAAGAAAAACAAGGAAATATACATAGCCGTGTATATGCTATTATAATACTTTCAAACAATTAAAAAATATTTTTTTAAAGACAACAAACCTTGGGGCAACTTTAACAAATCTAAATTAGTACAAATAATGCTTGCTTATAATAAAAATTTAAACCTGTTTGTTCTGCATAAAAACAACAACGGTGTGGTCCGGTTCAAAAACGAATGACTCGTATGAACCGATTCTTTTTAGTGAATCAAAAACAATGCGCGACAAGATTGGTATGATTCCCCGAACGAATGAGTCATATGAGTCGGTTCTTTTTAGTGAATCAAAAACACTTGAATCTGACTTGTTTACTGAACCACAAATTTGCTATTGCGTATGTTGTGTCGGGAAACTTAAATAAATAGTACTGACTTGTTGTGCATGAACACGTTAATTTTTAGCTAAGCTAAATCCTTTAAAGATTTTTTTTTTGTTACCAGTGGAATTTTACTTATTGTTAGTAGTAAATTGAATTTATTTCTGATTTATTGTTGCTTATTTCTCAATATTTCCTATAGCCTAAGATTTTCGTATGAAATTTAATAAAGGTTATGATGAAATCACATTGTGACCTTCCTATGGGAATGCTTAGCTCATGAATATTAATGAGGTTATGCTGATGAGATTTAGTGACCTTCTAAAAGCATTGGTCATTCATATTAAAACTCAAACCTTTACCATAGTAGGATTAGTAAATTAGCCTCTAGTCTAGATTATTAAATTAGATGCATCACGCAGTTGACACCTCTACGACTAGACAAGAAAACATATGTGTTCTGATGAGAATCTATTTATGATTCTGGGTTGGCCAGCCATGTTGTTAGTAAGCAGGAGCCTAGATTACTCTGTCACGATTGCGCAGCCATTATGATCAGATATATTTAGTGACATCTGCACCAAAGTGTGATTACTCAAGAGCCCAGTCCATGAGATCTGTAAACAAGAGGGTCTCAAAAATCCCCTCAAAATGTCAGCAGGTTTATAACAGGGCATGTGAGCTTTGCACATGTGACTGGGCTGTACATTTAGATCTACAGTAGTTATAAAATTCTGCAGATTTGTTTTCATCACAAAGACACTCAAGAGGAATGACATGCTTAGCTGTGAAAAGTCTCATCATGTTCCAAAAAGAGTTGATAAAAACCGCCGTATGTCCTTTTTAAAATAATTTTATGTCATTAATTGTACCAAAAAAATATAGAAAAGTATTCTTCTTATTATTAATTAGTGTTAATAAAATGTGCTTATATTAATAACATTATTAATATAAGTTTGCTATATTGTTATTGTAAGTATTATATTCTATATATTTTTATATTCTATTGAAATAAAATCTATATATTTAATTTTTCCATTATATATCTTTTTTTGTAAGACATTTACCTATTTAATGCAGTAACAGAGCAATACTTTCCAGTAGAGGTCGCCATTGTACAGATGATATACATGTTTCTGTAACATATTCAGGCAATTTAATACTTATTTCCCTTGTGAGTTGTACATGAGAGCTGTTTTGCTTCATTCATCCATCTGCAACCACTGATGTTCTTTATTCAGTGTCCTCTAATTCTCTCAACTAGTGTGCTATTAGTTCAGAGAATTGGTATAGTCCACCCCAAAATTAAAATTCGGTCATAATTTACACACTGTCTGTCTGTCTGTTCTTCAGACAGTGGATTGAATCAGCTTGAATTATAAAGTGAACCAACCATATATCGTCAACCATTAGCGATAAGAGTATAAAATATATTTAATGCTTAAATGGCAACAGCAAACAGTGGGGGAACTCTGAAAATTGTGTCTAGCAGCAGGCTCTATATAAAACTGGTTTAGGCACAGTGGGAGGTCTGGCTTCTGTGCTGTAAAGGCACACACCCTCAGCATTTGGAGAATCATTACGTTCTGGAAAAACGAGGGATTTGGCAAGCCACACCTTTGGATTATTAATTTATGAACATCTATGGAGTTCTGTTCTTTCCACCGAGCATGACCTGCTATTCATTGATTCATTATTAGAATTATAACTGGGCTGTACTCATTGTGAACCTGATAATGTCAACGGGTGAGTGGAGTCAGTACAAGACATTTTAGCACCCTGAGTCCATGTACAAACCTGAATGTCAAAGATAAACTTTTACGTTTTATGTTACCGAGAAGCTACGGCAGAGCTTTAGCTGTTAAGTTAAGTGGTCACGAGTGTCATAAAAGTGCTGGTTTATGTTCTAGAAGTTTTCACTTGCCTTCTAGGATACTGAACTTCCGACCTGTTCTAATGGAAACTACTTTATGTTTTCACATTCACACGTGATTCACCAGAACACTAAGAAACACCCTTGCCATTCTGACCTTTACTGATTGGGCAGCTCTCTGAACCCTGCAACCAGACAAGCAAATATTTCTGAAGGTAAACTGAAACTCAACCAGCAATGTCAAGCATAGACACAATATTTACCCATCCTGTTGTAAGTCATAACAAAATGCCCTTTTTCTGTAATGACATAACTGAAGAACTTGGCTGACTTCATATCAAGATGGTTTCTATGGCTTATAGAAAAAAGTGGAAATTACACTTAAATGGTAGCACAATGTAATGTTTTTTTTTCAGGCCTATATCTTAGCTTTTCATACACTTCCACTGCAATGCAGACATGCGCCAAGGGGGAGCAGAAGTGTGAATATATCATCTGACAGCTGTATTTAATGACAGCCTTACTAGAGAGAGTGCAGGCTAACAACAGAGCAGAGCCAGAGCCATTGACTGTGGAAAATTAATCACAGCTATAATTGGCTATCGGACACAACCATCCATCACATCTTTGTATGCAAATAATAGCCTATATAAAGCATGTAAGGGACAGTTCAGCTCTGTGTCGACATCCGGCTCATCCTGTTGGGGTTTATTTTTCAATAATTTCACTTTATACTTGGCTATTTGCCAAACGAGCACACAAACAAATCAATTATTTACTAGGGTAAAATGTACTTATTTTGTCTGTAGCTTCTGGAGGACAGTAACTAGGCTACTAAATGAAAGAATATGATATTTCAACAAAATGAGACAAAACTACACACCATCATCCTGTGTAAAAGTTTACACCATCAGTGAGCATCAGTGAATGTTTTCACCCTCTATAATAGTTGTGTATGAGTTCTCTTAGTGTGAAAAGATGGATCTCAAAATCAAACAGTTACTGTTGTAAAGGGTTTAAATATGCTGGAATGCCAAAATGTGCAGGACCTGAAGAATTGCTCTGAAGAAAAATGGCAGTTTAACTGGTACTCATGAACAACTCATGAAATTCTTCACAAAACAAAAAACAGTTGTGGATCATCCTGGTAACAATAACAAGGTAAAGTTCAACCAGAATGAAGGATTGCATATAGGCCATGCGATATTCTTCAACAGACGTGGATTGCTATTAAATGAATTGTTTTTGCCCTTGTTATTGTGCAGAGTAGCCTACAGTATGATATATTCAGGATTTTTGTCTTCATCTAGCTGTATCTTTTCCCTTGCAGAAACTTGTAATCATTTCATTGTTTCTGTTTCAATGCTTGCTCTGACAAGTTATGTGGTACTTGGCCACACTTGTTAACATTTATACTATTTGTTTGACAGGACTTGCTAACTTTAACTTCAGTCCCTGAGAAAATTCATAGTCAGGACCAATTTAAGAAGAATTTACTTTAATGTTTACCAAATGAGGTCCACATTGCTCATAGAAAGCATCATATGGGGCAGGTCTTCCACTGTATTTTACTGTAGTCGTAGTGCTAAACACATTAACAAGGCTGCAAACCGAATGAGACAGTTTAGGATTGTGGAACAAAACGTGTGAAATGAGTGCAAGAGGAAGATTTAAAACACAAGAGTTAATTTCTACCATATGTTGGAAGTTGTTTTGTAAAAGAACAGTTGTTTCTGGAAAAGAACCTGGTAATGCCTCACTTAATAGGGGCAGTCGTGGCCTTGTAACCCGAAGGTCGTGGGTTCGAGGCTCAGGTCCAGCAGGGATTGTAGGTGGGGGAGTGAATAACCAGAACTCTCTCCACCTTCAATACCACGACTGAGGTGAGACCCTTGAGCAAGGCACCGAACCCCCAACTGCTCCCCGGGCGCCACAGCATTGGCTGCCCACTGCTCCAGGTGTATGTTCACTACTGTGTGTGTGTGTGTACACTTGGATGGGTTAAATGCAGAGCACAAATTCCGAGTATGGGTCACCATACTTGGCCACACACCACTTCCCTCTCTCTCTTAAGGTCCATGAGGGAACCAAGGTACTGTAAAAGACTTTAACTTTTGAGGACTGGCGTAATTAAAGATCCTGGCCTGGTGCCTCTTCATTTAGTTTTAACAGGAGTAGTTGGGAATGATAGTAGTCTTTTAACTTGTTTATCTCTTAAAGTTAGTGTTGCTGGCTTGTTAAAATGTGCATATTTATGTCTCTTTGGCCTAACCACAATTACAACATATTAATGGTATCTTGGCTTTGACTCTAAAGCAGCTGCAAACGTCCCAAATGTCAGTTTGTGTTTTGAAGCAGACTTTAAAAGTGTGCCTGCTGGAGATCACTTGGAACCTTTAAAATAAGCAGAAGGGATCAAAATTTGTGATGAGGTTTACAAATGGCTAGCGCATGCTACAACAATGTAATCCATGGGAAAGGATGTAGCTGGATAATGCCTGGCTTTTGTCATTTCATTGCAAATTAAACATTTTCAACAAGGTTCTCTCATATGCTGTTGTGGGGTGTTTGCACAACAGTGCTCTTTGTTTGGAGTCTTTGGGTATCACTGAAATATTGTTGAAGATTTTATGCTTTCCATTTGTCACCCCCTTCTGCCACTTAAAACCTTGTTGGCGAATGTGGGAAATCATTGCTAGAATATCATCATATTGTTGACGCAACAGTCAGTGTGTATTAATGTAAGTATGCACATTACTACTAGTACCAAAAATCAAACTCCATTGAGGGCCGTGGGCCAAAAGCAAATGTTGTATTATATCAAATTATATTATATTAAAATGTATTAAATAATATAATTTTTTTTTTCCATTTCAGTGCAAAAATAAAAATTAGTAATTCGAATTTTTTATTAAAAAAATACTTTACCTGAAAGTTTGTGTTAGCAAGATAGGGATTATAAACATAATGAAGCTGTAAAAGATGACTAGCAAGTAGATACGTTTTCCTGTTGGGTGTGATGAAATGTACATATTAAAAAATCACAATCTGATGTATTTTATATTGCAGAATAAAATTTGAAGATTGAGTTGTGTTGACCACAGGCATTATTTCAAGCAAAAACCCATAAAAACCTCACTGACTTCAGGACGATTGAACCAGAGGTGCTGAAATTCGACCTGGTTTTTGGGGTTTTGTTTATCAAAAGACTTGTGAATGTCATCCTTGTAGCACTATTTGTATACAGAAGACTTGTTAAAGAGATAACTCACCCAAAAACATTCATGCCATCATTGAACTAATGGCTGTACATACTTTACCAAGGCATACTGTACTGATGTACTGATCTAAAACAAATTCGAGTGAGCTTTGGAGGTAAGTGAATATAGGCCCACGTTCCAGTACTTTCAAGTCTCTTGTGAACAGATAAAAAAGTTGTTTATTGAAGGAAAGACATGATGCAGGGTTTATGGAAGCCACATAATAATGATCTGATAGACATATTTAGAAACCATTATAGTATTTGGAACTTCTCCGAAACACCAGCCCAAATGAAAAACTGTGTCTAAACCTTTTATTAAAGAAAAACCTGTGACAACTGTGAGAATAACAATATTAGAAAACTTTACAAGGTTTTCTGGGGATGTGGCATAAAAATCCAAAGCACTGCACTTTTTACAAAATATAAAAAATGGTTATGAAAATAAAATCATTTAACAAGCAAAAGAAAGACAAAACAGATGAATGTTTAGGCTAAAAAAAATCTGGACGATGAATGACAATCTCTTGTGTATGAGAGTCTTTGTTTCTCTGATAAAAACAGAACTGTTTGTCCTACTACGTCTTGTGTTCTCCGTGACAGTTTCTTTAGTAAATAGACAAAACGTAAGAAACTAAAGGAAAAAGTGGTTTAAGACCAGCAAATCTGTGTTAAATGTAACAAAATGCAGTGTGGCATCACAGGACAAAAACAAAACGAAACATTAGCATACTCATTCTCACATTTGAAAAACACTTCCATCAAGTAAAAAAAAAAAATACATAGGCATGAAATTGCATTATGTCTAGAAGCGCAGCAATAAAAATGTACTTTTTTAATCTTTATTTTTTGCAATAGTCAAATTTTGTCAGTGTAAACAAATAAATTAGTATTTACAACGTCTAGGTTCTGAAAGCATTGCGCAAAAAAACCAAACAAAAAACAGACATAACTTGATACTGAGTTGCAAGAGTCATATAAATACTTTACACAAGTAATTATGATACAGTCTTAATATAAACATCTTCATCTCAAAGGTCTCTAAAACATTTATATGCTGATCAAACCCAAAGCCCCTGTTAGAATCGAGGGTTGTAGAAAAAGATGTCTTATTGTCTTCATTACAACAACAAATCTAAAGGAGAAAAAATGAAAAAAATCTGCACATTGTAACAATACGCAGGAAATACAAAAAATTCTTGTGCAAGTAAAGCAGTTGGTGATAAAGATGTCAGAGGAGGAAGTTTCGTGATTGCTTTTCCTCTAGATACCACATGTAATGTTCAATGAACTTTGCCCAAACTTTGGATAAAAAATACTGACTCAAGGACACAAAAACACTGATTAGAAAAATCCTCATAAATGTGCTTGTAATTTAAATGAATTCTTTCTCCTCAGGAGGAGGTTTGGGGCCGGTTTCCTTTTTGTAGTCCACCAAAGTCTTTTGTGTTTTGTCAAAGAGTGAAAATGTGTTGTTGTGCTATAGTTTGTTTTAAGGGAGTCATTTCTTCTCTTTCTCAGTTATCTAAAAAGCAGAAAAAAGTGGTTAAATGGCTTGTAACAAGTGAAAGTTGTGGCTTTGCTGGTCTTTTCTGTTATGCTACACAATATTTTAACAGATAACAACAATAATAATAAAAAATAAAACCAGTTCCTATTTCTTTGCTACTAAATAAGTAATCTCAAATACTTGTGAAAATATATTATATAAATTCATACATTTTAAAAAATAAGGTCTAAAACAAAAACCTATACACATGAATAATAATAAAACTTTATTATATTTATCATTTATTCCTGTAATATAATATAATATAGGCCTAATATAATATGTGACCCTGGACCACAAAACCAGTCTTAAGTCGCTGGGGTATACTTGTAGCAATAGCCAAAAATACATTGTGTGGGTCAAAATTATCAATTTTTCTTTAATGACAAAAATCATTAGGACATTAAGTAAAGATCATGTTCCATGAAGATATTTTGTATCGTAAATATATCAAAACTTTTTATTTTTGATTAGTAATATGCATTGCTAAGAACTTAATTTGTACAACTTTAAAGGCGATTTTCTCAATATTTAAATTTTTTTGCACCCTCAGATTCCAGATTTTCAAATAGTTGTATGTCAGCCAAATATTTTCCTATCCTAACAAACCATGGAAAGCTTATTTATTCAGTTTCGAAAAACTGACACTTAAGACTGGCTTTGTGGTCCAGGGTCACATATAATATAATAATAATGCATTTTTACTTCATTTATATTAATATTTACATTTATTAAAAATTAATTTGAGTATTATTCATATAAAAGCACTAAAATTATACACTGAGATAGAGTAATAATATCTAAAATTGTTTATACAGAGATTAGCGTGTCATTTTAATAAATGGCCACATTCTGTTATGACAAACTACTCACCTCGACACTCGTACTTGAGATCAGAGAAGTAAACCAGTTCTTGGGAAAACACAAACAGTCCTAACCTCCCTCCTGCAAAGGTTTGATCATAAACTGGCCCCGAGTCTGCCATGATCAGTTTCCCCTCATAAACCACAACTCTGGAGAAAAGGAATATAAATCTGTTAACTCTACACACTTGACAAGATTACGTGGCAGTTAAAGGCCTTCCTGTTAATCACCTGATGAATCCTGTCTTGGGTCTGTGGATGAGATGCCACCTGTACGCAGTGTAATCCTTCCAGCCGATATTCTTGGGGTCGTGCCACAGTGTGCGGACCTGCCAGACCACATGCAGCAGTTAGCTTATCATGAACGCAAACAGATGTCGTATTCGCTGAGCAGTCAGCTGTTCTCACCTGTTCAGGAGTGTCACCAGTGTGCCAGAGGGCGTTACGCAGGTGCTCCCCTGTGCCCGTGGTAGAGTTGACCACTTTCAGAGAAACTCCGGCAATGCCAAAAGCTTTTGAAGGATTGACTTCCCAGTACGTTTGAGTTATCTGCTTCCACATTACCACATAAAATCGACTGCTGGACTGATAGCCAAACACAAACCCAGCATAATCGTCATCTCTGTCAGTGTTGACGTAGAAAGTGCCACTGAAATCCACAGCGTTGAACTCATCGAAACCTGAAGAGCGATTAAAACGTTGAGGTCTCATTTACTCAAAGACATCAAACTCTAAGTAAAAATCATGATGGGCTACTCTGACAGCTCACATACTCACCCACTGCAATACCGGGGTCAGAATTGGCCGTCTGAACCAACTCTTTGCCCTGATGTCTGACCACCCAGTTGGGATCAATTTGTGTAGTTCCTTTGGGGTCCAAATGTACCATCTGAAACTTCCGGAAGTCAGTGCTACTGATGGCGTCGTTCTCAGGGCACACATCCAAAATGTCTGGAATGTTGTCATTGTCAAAATCATCTTTGCAGACATCGCCTCGTCCATCCCCTGTAGATAAACTTAGATTAGTTTATCATTCATCCCAATAGATCTGTTAAAGTGGTTACCAAAAACATATACACATACACAATACAATCCGTGCTTCATTTATATTAATATTTAGATGTATAAAAATGTAAATTAATAATACATATTCAATATTCAAAAACAGTAGTAATTAGCCAAGTAATAATAATAATTATAATAATAATCCTGCCCACAATTTCGAGTGTGATTATATTATATTATATTATATTATATATTGGTTAATAATTATTACTGTTTTATTTTAATTTAAATGAATTATAATATTATTAATTAAGATTTAATATAAAATTTAATATAAAATGTTTTATATTATATGGTATATTATTACATGTAATATAATATATTAATTATTTTCTTTAATAATATTATTAATATTTTTATTTTAATAATTATTTTTTAGAATATTTATTAGTACATAATCTGAACATTAATATAAATATTGTATTATATTATTGAGTATTGTGGGTAATAAAATACACCAAAAGGAGAAATACTGTCACAAAAAAGAAGCAGAACGTTTCATCTGGTATCCCAGCTTTCCTCTTCAAGCACAAAGCAATCTCAGCTGTCTTTTCATGTCATGTACATTAACATATGACTGGCTTCAAATGTGAAATCTATTAAATCCAGACTTTAGCACTCAAATAAAAGGGAAAAGTCAAGTAGGCTTTTGCACAGATGCCAGCTTTTTGCTAATGTGTCTGTTTTTACAGTAGTTGACCTTCTCTCTTTGGAACTGTCTTGACACTATCAAACAAACAAAATATAATAAGGTGTGAGAAGTAAGCTAGCACCTGACAACTTCGACCTCCAACTGTAACCTGTTTCCATTTTCCCACCAACACAAAAAATAAGGTAGCCATAACAAAATGCAGCACAGTGGGGCAAACCACATGTAAGCGGTGAGAGTGTGACATCATTTTCCTTGACCCTGGCTACACTTAAGGAAATTTTCCAGTTGTAAATATGTCTAAATCTCAAAGGATGGAAAAAAGGGAAAAATGTGACCAAAAAACTTGGACAAAATTGAACAGATTAAAGAGGACTGGCTCTGGCAAAAGCAACAAAAAAAAAGCATTTAAGCAAAAAAGAATTCTGCCACTGTTGCATTTTTAGACAGAAATGAAGTCTCAACATTTCTATAACTGTTATTGTATGTGCATCCATGTGTTAACTTTTCTTTTCACAGTTATTAGAAACTCAGACAAACACTTCTAGATATTTTAAGCAATAGATTCACTCACCATCAGAGTCCAGCTGATCTTTGTTTGGCACCAGTCTGCAGTTGTCCTTGTCGTCGGGGATTCCATCATTATCGTCATCAAAATCACAAGCATCTCCTTTCCCATCTTTGTCATGGTCAGCCTGGTTGGCATTGGGAATGTAGGGACAATTATCCAGGCTGTTCTGGTGGCCGTCCTCATCAATGTCCTGATTGTTGTCGCACTCGTCACCAACTCGGTCATTATCGGAGTCAGTCTGTTAAAACATACAAATGACTTTGTTAAACTGCTGCAAAACATTCCTCCTTGTGTTTACTGGAAATAGTTGAGCTAGAACCTATTGTACCTGCTCAGGGTTGTGCAGCAGAGGACAGTTATCACACTGGTCTCCCACTCCATCCATATCTGTGTCCTTCTGGTCAGTATTGTACATGTAGGGGCAGTTATCATGCTCATTCAGAACCTCTGCAACACAAGCAAACTATTAACCATCTGGAAATACAACAAATCTGCACCTGACTGTGGTGAGGTATTTGCATTGCTTTTGGTTTATTATTTGTTTACTCTAAAAAGTGCACTTGGGTTTAAACCCAGCCATTATAGAATCCTAAGCTTGTTAAGTGTATAAACAAAATGTGAGTTTTGTTGACTTAGTAATTGTGGGAATGCATGTGGTAGTTTCTCACCATCTCCATCAATGTCTACAGAGCAGGCATCTCCCTCGCCATTACCGTCTGTGTCGATCTGATCGGGGTTGTGCTCATATGGACAGTTGTCACAACGATCACCGACAAGATCTTTATCATAGTCAAATTGCTTTGGATTGTACAGCAGAGGACAGTTGTCCTGGGGGATGGGAGAAAAAAAGCTTAGTTTACATAAAAACAAAACATGACTCATTTTTATTAATATATAATTAAGAAGTCTGCATACCCCCTCATCCATTATTCCATCATTATCATCGTCTTTGTCACAGGCGTCTCCTTGACCGTCTTTATCAAAGTCTTCTTGGCCTGAGTTTGGAAGGTTGGGACAATTGTCCTGCACGATAAAAGGAAAAAGTACAAAAAATTTACATTTATAAATTTAAAATGAAATGAGGACTACTTTATGTGTTAAAAATGAATGCAACTAACATAGCATCTGTTTTACTGTCTATGAATTAAGCCAGTAGACTATTTAAAATATATTTCTAGATTCATTAATTTAGGGATTCAATGTGCTATTATACATTAAAGTTCAAAGTTTGCAGCAAGTAGGATTTTATTAAAGAAGTTAATACTTTTATTTAGCAAGGGAGCGTTAAATTGATCGACAATTATTTATATTTAAAAAACTTTCCATTCATTAAAGAATCTTGCAAGGTAATGCAATATGGTCTCCACACACACAAAAAAACCCATTAAGTAACAACCTTTTCAACACTGATAATAATAAGAAATATAGCTGCAAGCAGCAATGACGGGGCCAAGCACATCAGTGGCCAAATGAGGAGCTAAGCATAGCATGGAGCATCAGACCAACTGCAGTAATGAGTAATTGAAGCCATTTTAAGATTATTGTAGTCCAAATGGCTGAAAAATCATTAAAAGCTACTAGTAATAAGATTGAATGACTTTTCACTTTTGATCAACAGGTGTCACTGTTATCAAATCGATGTGGTGTGTTCTGTGTAAGGTGACAATGGCACACAAAGTTTGGTGTCAATATGCCAAAGCATTGCAGAGATACAGCCTCAAGTGTCATTTTGGCATCATGCCTCAAATTTGTTGTTGTGGTATGTGAAAACCGTTTTTTTCTATCAACATGAAATCCATTCATTTCTATCCTTTTTGTCAGCATGGTCTGAAGATGATATGATTTGATTTTGGTGAAAATCGGACCAACGGTCTAGGAGGAGTTTGAAAAAGTAGGTTTTTAAAGAAAATTAAAAGACCAGAGAGGACTTTTTAGCACTTAAATGGCTGACTATGGCAACATTGGTATCACTGTTCTCAGCATGACCCAAGGAATCTATTAATACCAGTCTCATTACAATAGGCAAAATTCACAGAAAGATATAAGCATTTATTTGAAATTTCATTATGACTTTTGACCAAAAGGTGGCACTGTTTCAAAACTTTTTGAGTACTTTCAGGTCATAGTCTCCATGGTACATATAAAGTTTCTTAATGGTACACCAATGCATTCGCAAAATATAGCATTTTTAATAATAATACCCCATTATAGTCAATGGCAATTTCATGTTTTGTTCAATTATAGCGCCACCAAGAGGCACAATCCCACCAATTTTTTTATGTGTCCTTAGAGTGTGCCCATACATATGTGTGTCAAATTTGGTGAAAATATCTCATTTTGTTTTGGAGTTATAGACATATTTGTGTGTAAGTAGATGAAAAATTACTGACTATTGACTTTGTTTGAATTTTTGTACCACTTACTATCAAAATTTTGGCAATTGGGCATTGGTGAATAGCCGGGACGCTATGTTTTCGAACTTCCTACGGTGGTTTCGTGTCGATCTGAGTAACGGTTTCTAAGATATTGGCAAATGTTTTTTAAGTGCTAAAATGCAACGTAGCACAAGCCATAAGGCAAAATCTGGCAAGTTTGGTATTGATGGACTCGGCAAGGATTCAGGAGTTTAAAAAGGTGACTCTTGTGAAAATAAGTCAACCCCACCCAAAGTTATAAGCATTTGAATATTTGATTTTACCACACACCAAGTTTCGTCTCAATCCGTCAAACCCTTGCGGAGATATAAGCTCAGATCCATTTTTGTGTGCATTTTGGCTAATTCGTTAGTGTGGTATTCGAGAACGCTTGGACGAATCGACTTGAATTCCATAAGTTTTTGCCACCATGGTCTGTAGATAATCTGAGCCAATTTTGGTGAGAATCAGCCAAATCGTCTAGGATGAGTTCCACAAAGTAGGTTTTACAAACAATTGAAGATAGCGAAAAAACTAAACCTTATGATTAGCATTTCAGCAGTTATTAGCATTTCAAAATTTAATTTTTGGACAAGTGGTGGCGCTAGAGAGTTTGAGTTAGAGACTCCAAATTTGGTGTGGTTACTATTGACATTATCATCTATCAGTGTGCCAAATTTTACAACTTTCCCGCAATCGGTTCTATGGGCTGCCATAGAAGCAATGGCGGAAGAATAATAATAATAAGAATCTACGCATCTTCGCACCTTCGGTGCTTGGCCCCTAAATATTTGTTGAGCACCAAATCAGCATATTAGAATGATTAGACTGACTGCTGAAAACTCAGTTTTGCCATCACAGGAAAATTTATATTTTAAAGTATATTAAAATTTTATTATTCTAAAAAGTTATTCTAAAGTGTAATAATATTATTGTTTTTTTGTTTTTTGAACAAATAAATGCAGCATTGGTGCGCATGAGTGACGTCTTTCAAAAATGCAATTATTTTCAGAAACTTTTGCGATTAGGCCTAATTGGTCACATTTTTAGTCAATTAAAAGTCAAAGTTAAAACTAATTATATTTTATAGTCACAGAAAAGACAATAACTCTATTACCTTTTTGCAGTGATAGGATTGGTTGGCTCCACACACCAGGTTCTGATTGGGCCAGCCATCAAGGTCAGAGTCCTCGCCGCAGATAAGGCCGTCCCCAGCATAGCCGATCTTACACTCGCATTTAAACATGGGGTCAGTGAAGTGGCCAAGGTAGATACACTCAGCGGACCTGTGGCAGTTGTGAGTCTTGTCTTTGCAGGGGTTTTCTTGCTCGCATACCTGAAAAATAAACAGACTTCAGCAACACTAATACAGCAGTCCAATTATGGTGAATGAACTGGTTCATAGCCTCGGGAGACAACTGGGAATAATGTTGTGAGGCTCTTAAAAGACTTTCTATTGATAATTTAATACTATTTTGTTGGATTCAGCTGTGCACAACCGGGCAGTTTATTTGAAAAGCTATTGGAGCACAGCTATAAAATGTGAGACAATTCCTTTCAGCCCTTTGTCAATTTACTACTCTTGGGCGCTGGATCAAAGCAATGCAAGCTGGAGCTTGGTGACAAACCTATTAGTTGTGGACGTTATGAAACTTTTGGACTTTCAAGAAATCAGCAAAATTTATTCATCTGAGAGGAATGGAAGAACTAGAGCAAGATCCATATGCTTGGCCACCATTATGGGCCCGAAAGATTTTTTTAATTCAGAACACATCCTTTTTCCAAAATATCTCAGAATACACTTTCTACTCAGACTATCAGTCTGGAGCAACTTTGGACATAAATGCAAACAACATAATGCATGGTCCACAGTCATTTCTGGGAAAGAACTGTCCGATTATACGAGAAGAGACCACCAGTTTGGCAGTTTTACATAAAATAGTTGATTCCAAAATAATAGTACAGTATGGATTATTTAACATAACTGTGCATCAGACGGTCGGCAAACAGACTGTGGGCTGTCTGAGATTCAGCCAGGCTAATGACACATTTATATATTTGTGCAATAACACATTTATATACTTGTACAATAATTGATACAATCTGTCCATAGACTGCATAACTAACCTGTTTATTTAGCTTGGCAGCCTCCACTCCCATTCCAAAGGGCTGATTGCCTTTGTATCGAGGAGGGCAAGGCAAGCAGTGGAATCCTGGGTCTGTGTTGACACAGCGCTGGGATTCACCGCTTTTAAAACAAAGATCAGGCACCATGTCACACTACAGGACAGAAGAAGCAAACAGAGATGTTAGGAAACTTTTGAAAAAACATTTTTCAATAATATTCACATTTACTGGGTTCAAATCAGTCGATCAGTGGAGCAAGGGCTGGAGGAACATTTTTGTTTGGCTATGCATTCCACGTTGAATTGTGAGTAATGTAGTATAACAATTGCTTCTTACACACCCCTAAATACATTATACTTTTCCCAGCTCTAGCTCTTTTCCCTTTGTACCTCATTCACATCCTCACAGAATGTTCCATTTCCACGGAAACCAACAGGGCATGGCCCGCACTCCCACGAGCCGTCAGCGGAGCTGGTGCAGTCAACACCCCCGAAGCACGGGTTAGATAGACAACCATCTGAGGAAGCAGGGAATGAAAAAGGGAGAGGCTTTAAGTTTACTCATGAAATTGATATGCATTTTATAAATCTCAGGATGAAACTAGAGACATTTTGCATGACGTGTCAGTCTAAAGTGGCCTTTAAATAATAGAGCCCATTGATAAGATGAATTTCACATGTATGCAACAGTTCAAAGGTTTTTGAAAGAAGTCTCTAATACTAACCAAAGCTGCATTTATTTTATCAAAAATGCAGTAAGAACAGTATTATTGTGAAATATTATTACATTTTTAAAATAAATATTTTCTATTTTAATGTTTTAAAATGTAACTTGTTGCTGTGATGCAAAGCTGAATTTTCAGCATCATTACTCCAGTCTTCAGTGTCACATTATTCTTTAGAAATCCTTCTAATATGCTGCTTGGTGCTCAAGAAACATTTCTTATTATTATCAGTGTTGTAGTGCTGCTTAATATTTTTATTTAAACCATGATGCTTTTTGATCATTTTTGACAAATTTGATAATTTTCAGAATTTGTTTGATGAATAAAAAGAACATTTTTTTTTAATAGAATATTTTTGTAACATTATAGATATATTTATTATTACTTTTACTTTTGCTGAATAAAAGTATGAATTTCTTTGAAAAAAACTTACTGATCCCAGACTTTTGAACAGTAGTGTATCATCTTACCTTTTCATTTCCCCTCTAACTCCCAATCAGATGCTAATGCACCTTTCTGCTTTATTGTAATTTATCATGGTTTAAAGGCAGCATAAAAATAGACCTCTAAATGAACAACAGCTTTTAACGGTTTTAACAGCTGCTAGTTTTATTGTGACCAGACTGAGCTGAGACAGAAGGTTTAATATTGGCTCAGCAATGGGGACAAGAGCACAGGGACATCCACAGTATGGTCCCATAGATATTTAGCCAAACACAGTCTATGAGTGAGAAAATATGTAGAGTGAGAAATAAATGAAAATATCGGAAGGTAACATACCAACAGGGCAGTCCTGTTTGTTGCAGGAATCAGAGTCCCTGGACTCTCCTGGGCATTTCTTGCCACCATACTGCGGACGAGGGCTGTTACACACGCGTGTTCGTGTCCTTGTTCCTCCCCCACAGGTGGTGGAGCAGATCGCCCAAGGAGACCATGGGCCCCAGGCTCCATCAACTACAAGACAAAGACAATACAGTAAAAATCGAAATATAAAACTGAGTTTACAGAGACAAATAATCCATTTAAATCGTTTCATCCAAGATCACACTATGCAAATCGGTATAACATAGTCTTAGCGTCATTTCTTTCACAAGACTAAGTTTAATACATAAATAAGAAGTGCAAAGCTCCCAGTACTCACTCGGACAAGGTTTGGCTTCACATTTTTTAGTCTCTCTCCCGCTGCCCTCACAGTCCTTTCCTCCCAGCTGAGGAACAGGGGAGTTACAGTGGCGAATTCGGGTGATCTGTCCCTCTCCACAGGTCACAGAGCATGATGACCAGGGGGACCACAAACTCCAACCACCATCTTGACGGACTATAATGAAAGGCAGAGAACTGGTATGGTTATCAAAAACAATGGTGCATGCTGTCTTTGAGTGCTTGTGGAAGACCCTTCTCTTGAGTTTGGAAGTCATAATTACGATACGATGTGCGTCCAAGTGAACTTTTCAAAGGTAGGGTATATTTCTCTCTTCTCTCTTTATTGGAAAAGTCAAAGGGGTCATAAACTGAGAAACCAAAATTCCCTTGATCTTTTGACATATAAGAGGTCATTGCACTACAAAAACATCTTGTAATTTTCAGAACTCAAAACTTTCTTGTTAGTCTATAAACAGCTTACACTGAAGCCAGTCTGCCAAAACAACAGATTGTGGAATGTACCACTTTATGATGTAATAGTGTGGCTAAACACTGCCCCCGCAGAGGAAGATCAACTCCTGCTTCTACATCACTGCCTGTTTAGCCCCACCCACTGATTTGTAGCGAAATAACGAAAGAGGCAAACGCAGGTCTACACAAAAATCAACAGATAAAGATGTTCCGAAGACAACAAGATGCTGTGCAGTGCCAAGTTGTGGAAAAACACAGTCTTTGCATTGCATTCTTTCTGATCCCAACATTAGGTAAGAGTGGAAGAACTTTATTTTTAATGAAGATCCAGACCACATCACTAATAACTCGGTCCTTTGTTCACGTCATTTTACCATGGAATCGTAAACAAACAAGGCTCAATTTGGTGTGGGATTTTCAGAAATATTGAAACTGAAGGACGATGCTGTGCCGACTATATTGGATCCGACAGTAACTGTTTTTATTACGTTATCGGTGCGTCACCGTTATCACCATTGCGTTGTCTTTTAAACAGATCATTTGAAATTTACTGAGTATTCATGAATTTTTAACCCAAATCATTGCGGCGTCCATCTATGAAGGATGTAGGCTGAGCCAATCATAGCAGTGGGCGTTTACTTCTGAGTCTAAAATCCGCCATGCCTAAAAACAGGACAGAAAATAGCCTATTACTTATTAATTATGATGTTTTTTTAATGTAAAAATCTTGATAATATTATAAGTGGACCTCAAAGAACAGTACAAAATACAAAAGCTAAGGCAGTTCATGACCCCTTTAAGGCATTTGTTTACCCCTAATTCAACATACATTAGACCTGAATAAAGCTTTACTTGTATATATTATTAAAATTAGTTTTAATAATATAAAATAATCAATAATTTAATAATATTTTTTGTGTTTTCCAGCTAGATTTATCAACAGCACAGAAGTTATACTGTAACGTTCACAAATAAAACTTAACTATGACTGAAACCAAACTGCCAATGGAAAGTTGGGGCTAAAACAAAATTGTGGAGGTGTTTATGTGCACTCATCTCATAAATTCGATCATTCTAACATGACTTAAAGGCAGTGTTAAAGAAGCAAACAAACCCACACAAACAATGACATCTTTCATTTATGTTAGTAAGTTCAGAGGCATGCGGTCCAGTAATGACACAGGGTGGGACTGCCAATAAACTTGATGAAGCGATGACCACCTGGCCCACAGCTCTAGACTCATCACCTCATCCTCGCTTTGGGACTCAGCATGGGAAAAGACCTGATGGTATATTCTGGTCAGTGGTGACACAATGAGCATTAAGTGTGCCTCCTCACACGCTGTCAGTTGTATTCTGTTCCCATGACCACATGGGTATAAGTTTTCGGACTGACAATATGAGGAGGAGAGAGACTGTGATTCATTTTATACAAATCTAAAAAAACTTAAGGTATGAATACTTATGGATATTGTTGAGTGGTAATTGTAACAAAGGCCAGTTTGTCCATTGCTGTCCAAGATACCAGCTGGTGACATTTGTCAGTTATAAAAAAAACATTTGAGTCCGCTGTAAGGTAGAGTTAGCATTGGTACACCACAAAGAGCCATATGCCGCTCATTAAAACCTCACTGAGCATATGCGATGAATACCAGCTCGTTCCCTCGCTGATGGAAAGGAGTTTATCTATTAGCACACGCTCCATAAATATTTACAACAGATGATGAAAGAAAACACCCATGTTGTTACAAAATTACCCAACTGCCACAAATCAGGTCAGGAAAGGAATGCCTTAAAACTTGACAAATTGTACTAGTTGCCCTTTTCCATTTTCAACTTTATAAGGGACAAAAAGCACTATAAAACAAGCATCATGAAAGTGATCCATACAATTTATGCACTATATTTAAAGTGTTTTTAAATCCTCATTCAAAGATATTGAATGGTTTTTATAAAACTTCCAATATTATGTACAAATTGTTTAACTACTCATAAACGTGCCTCCACCTACATTTTTGCAAAACACCAAAAATGTACCTATACATGCAATTCACTGCAGTTTCCAGCTGAAATGACCATCAGTGGGAAATCAACAACTATTTTTTCCTATTTACACAAATAATGATTTGTGTGGATTATTGATGTATAAAGCTTTATTTTCTTGTGGTTCATTTCCAAAGTCCTATCAACAACCAACATAATATGTCTCCAGATTCACATTTCGGATAAAACTAAATGTGTTTTAGCGCCACTTAGCGTTGTTTGTGACACTTTTATTGTGCTTTTGCATCATTTTGAAGCTTAAAAGCATCAGACCTCACTCACTGTAATTGCATTAAAAGATCAACCAGCACATTCTTCCTTTATCGTCCATGGAAAAGTTATTCAAGTATGGAACGACATGAGTAAATCACCGAATTTACATTTTTGGATGAACTATTCCTTCAAAAGCTCAAAACCAATTCAAAAGAACAAAAACAACAGCCAAAATAAGTATTTTGTCCCATGAAGATTTAGAGATTTTGGCTGGAACTAAACCGAGAACCAAAGTCTTGATGAATCTGATTCTTTTTCTTCCATTTCCATTACTTTTTACAGCTGTTTAGATATTGTGACAGCTGCATTTCATATCTCTCTTTCTACTTCGTTTAGAATGCAAACTCTTTCACTCTGGTCTGTGGAGACGTTACAGATGAGTGCATTACTTTTACTTATCACAATTATCTCTGATGTGCTGATACACCTGAAACAAATTAGTGAGAGAACAAGCAACAGGATTTAATCCACTACCACTTAAACCACTGTTATGTGGTTTTCTTCCAAGGTTTTAGACTTTATGGGCAAAACAGACAGGAAAGTGGTATCCAAAATGTCTCTAAATGACCAAAGAACAGGTGTTCAAAGAAAGTGTGCAGTTTATAACAGTCAAACAAAGCCTGGCTGTCTCACCACGACTGTCGCATTTTCCCAAGTTGCATCTGCGGGTTTGGATAGAGGGGCCACTGCAGGGGTTACTTGTGGCATCACACGACCTGCCTCTTTGCTGGGTGCCTGTTCCACATGTAACGGTACACTCCGTCCATTCAGACCAAGGCGACCAGCCATCTTCGCTGTCTTTAGCTGTACACACATAAACGTACAAGCACATTTACCACTGCTAACTTTAGGCACAATTCACCTCGTTCTAACCCCACCACACCCATCATGGTGCTCCTTGTTGCTAGTATATTTAAAAAGCAAAGGCAAAATTGTTCTTTGCTTCTGATGTTTTGGAGCTTAAGTTATACATGACATCATCTTTCTCAACCCACTTCAGAGCATGGGAACATACAGTAATGCTTGTTACTCATGGATAATAAAAATGTGTGGTTGGCAAACACAAGCAGTTTTAAAACAATAACAGTTCTGTACCATAAAATGAGGGAAAAGCTTCTCTGTACATCTGGCCTGTATAAGCTTCCGTTCAAAAGTTTGGGGTCGGTAAGATTTTTAAAAACCAAGGCTGCTTTTATTTGAACAAAATACAGTAAAAACAGCAATATTGTGAAGTATTCATTTAATATAATAGTTTTCTATTTTAATACACTTAAAAATTTAATTTATTTCTGTGATGAAATAAATTACAATTCACACAAATTATATTAGCAAAGAATTTTTTTTTATTTAAGACAAAGGATCTCTAGATTGAATGCGCATACCCTTTAGACAATGAGAGTGTGAATATTAGCAATGTGTCAGAAACGTTACTCACGCAGACACACTGGACAGCATTCACCATCTAGGAAAGTGGGGCTGGCACAGGATACTGGAGGACATGTGATCTGATGGCATACAATCTTTGATTCCTGCAACATAAAGCCATCGAGCATTAAGAGTAAGAACAAAAGAAGACTGCCATTCGCTCTTTCGCTCCCATTCATCATACGTCGGAGTTCTTCCCACCTGACAAGTACACTTGGTGCAGCTGTCCACAACCCAATCCTCCTTATCCTCAAAGAGACGGCCGTCTTGCCAGCACATGCGCTTGTCTTTGATGTTCTTCATGTTCCCAAGCACCTCCTTCATCACGGTGTTCTCCTCAGTCTAATCGATAGATGCAAGCAAGACAGATGGACAAATGGTCAAGAGGAGGCAATGCGTCTATCAATGTCTTCCACATGTAGATAAATAGAGGTGATTTAAACTGAAATGGAATGAGCACACTTCTATATAGAAGGGGATTTATGTCCTTGACCCCAAAGAACAGGAAGCTCTGCCCTAGGAAATCTGAGATGATTTTCTCATTGTGACCTCTTAACCTGGGAAATAACTTTGCATTTTCTGCTATCAAATTGCCACGCTTTGGTTGATTTCCAGTGTCAACCTGTGGAAAATGATGAAGAACTTTGTGCTTCTTAAGGATTTCCATGTACACTATTTCCATGTTCAGTATAATTTTAAAAACAAGTTTTTGAGTTTCTTATGCTCACCAAGTATGTATTTATTTGTATTTATTAAAATAGAGTAAAAATAGTAACACTGTTAAATATTATACTACAATTTAGTATTTCAATATATTTTAAAATGTAATTTATTTCTATATACCCCAAATCACATTTCTGGTTGACCACCATGCAGAAGTAAAGTGTCCTCAAGTAACTTTTGATCTACATGTAATTTACTCGTCTTATGCTTATGATTTGTGCTTGTATTGTTGACATTTGCAACATAAGTCATCTTATTTCTCACTTATGTAATGTTTGAATGCAAAAATTCTCTTTTCAGATTTGTTCATCTTTGCCAGTTTCCATTTTCTGTTTTTCTTTCTTTCTTTTTAACAAATAAATGAAAAAGAACACCCAAACTAGAGCTTTACAGTCCTGAGATGTGTTAGCAAAAACTATCATGCATTTGTGGCCACGAGTAAAGAGTTGAGAAAGTGGAAAGAGACAGAACAAGAGGTAAGGGAAGGGAAAAAACTAACAAGAGGAATGCAAAAGGGGGGAAAAGGTTATTAACTTCTGAAGCACACTAAGTACATACAATAACATACACTAAAAACACAACCACATTCAGCATGTGCTGATGAATTCATTTGTGCATGTGTGAATGAGAACAAATAGCAGTCATGAGTGTTAGGCTGTGAAACAGAACACCACATGGTCTGGAAGAGCCTCTGGGACCCGCAGAATCCAGCGGCTGGATTTCCCAGAGATTATGCCCAGACTCCCTCATCACTGAGAAGCTCCCAGTGGAGGATAAAGGGGCTGTTTAAACACTGCCAGACACGACTCGGTTCTTATTCACACTTCCTATCTCCCTCTAAAACAAACCATAAAACCCCAGCCCACATCTTCACGTTTTCCACTGCCTCTTTAGCCCTGTTTTCCTTTAATGGTTCTGTTTAGACTAAAATAATTTTTGCTTGCACGGTCAGATATTTAATCTGTGTTAAAATTCTTCTAAACACAGATTGGCCACCAACCTAAACATTGGGTCTTCATGAAACAACGTGTACCTTTCAGAATCAACAAAACAAACATCTTTATTCACCCGCATATTGTTGAATGAATGAAGCATTAGTAGAGATACTAATGTGCGCTCAAATCGCTTCACTTTATTTTTTCCATGGAACACATACAGAAATTTAAGGGTCACTCGTTTCCATGCAATTACAACGAATGAGAATTGAGCCTTTCAAGGTGCTTTTTTTTCAAACAAAGCTATCGTATAACTTCAGAAGATTTGGAGTATAGTGTACAAGTCGTATGGACTACTTTTATGGTGCTGTTGTGACCTTCTTGATGCTTGAAAGCCTTAGCCCCTATTCATTGCAATTGCATGGGAAATGTTTTTACTTTGTGTTCTTTCTCAGTTTCATATACTCTTTCAAATGAAACACATTCATTAAGTAAAACACATTTACCACTTTTTGCAAGCCATCTATGAGATTGCCCACAACAATACGGAGACCTTTGAGCTCCTGGACCATGTTGGTGATTTCCTCACAGGAACGCTCGCACACATCCGATGCCATTTTCTCCTTCTGCCCAATGAAGTTGGTGGAGATGGCCGTACCAACAGACACAGTCTCTGTACTTTCATTAACCACGTTAACTTCCTCTGAGAGAGAAAAGAATGCAGTCAAAAAATGTTTAAATTTTATTTATTTTTTTACTTCAGAAATGACCATCAATGTCTCTAAAAATAAAGAGGAAGTAAAATGACTTTAAATGAATGCAACATTAAAGTGGCCCCATAAGCATTTACAATGAATAATCAAAATACAGCAGCTATGTTTTATAGCAGTATATAACTTTATATAAGTTTTAAAACACTTAACAGATTTATAGGATATTCCACAACCCACACGTTTGAATATATCATTCTCTCCCTATATTTCTGACATAAGTATAATAAATGCGTAGAAGCTACCCTGAAGTAACATTTAAAGAAAGATAGTGATTTTTCAAAGCAAGTCTTGGAAAAGGAGGAAGGTGGTGGGGTTGGGGATACGCAACAGCAGAGGAATGCTGTCCATTATGCCAAAACTCCCATTAGATATCTGCAGCCATTTTGGGGTCATTTACGTAAATTTTCTCCAGATTAATGGAGGACAGGAGACACTAAATCAAGAGCCATGTTGTTACCTCCAGAGGCTCCTTTGAGACTCATGCAGGGTTAGCAGCTTTTTAGAGACTGTTGAACTCGTTCAAATCTCTTGGGGGTTTCAGTCAATGCTGGGAAAATGAGTGTGTGTGCATGTGTCTGTTGCAGCGACTTTCTAGGCAGGCTTTTGTGCAGTTCACTTTAACTTTTATTTAGCAATACGTGGCACTCCTAAACTGGGGCACTAGAGAGTTTATAGAGACCTCTGTACTGGCATCCTAACACTCAGCAGCTGGCATGTATCCGTGTTGGCAATGGAAATGGAAGCCTTTTTGACTGCACATATCCTATGCATACTTATTCAATTATAATTAAAATGAACTGAACCAGCAGTGCTAGAGAAACACTCACACCCTCACATCTCACACAAGGCTTAGTTTTGTCATGGTCTAAAACTACTTATTCCAGCACAAAAGTCAGCCAGCTCTAGGGATGAGTTTATAATAGATTCAGAAGTCGTCTCTGCATTAAACTGCAATCCAACAAGTTTAAAAAAAAAATATCAAATTTTATATTTAAAAAATATTTTCCATTACAATATACATTTAAAAAAAAAATATATTTTAGTATTTGGTGGAAAAAACATTTATATTGTTCATTCAAATGTGCTTTTTTATTTTTTATTTATTTTTTGGTTGGGCAAAAGAATGGATTCTGATGCAAAACATTATGGATTGGTCTGTAGTCTAACACAATATTATGCGTCTAGGATTATCACAAGAATCATAGAAATCCAAATGATTCCAAAGCTGTTTGCAAGGTATAAAAAAGGATATACAGGAACAAAAAAGTAAGATTGTCACTGGCAATGCAACTCTGATCCACAAAGGGCAAGTGAATGTTTCAAAAACTGGTCCAAAGAGTGTTGAGCCCTGGAAACCAAAGCTTTCAGTCAAACCAGCCAGTTTGTGTTCTTACCAGTGTGTGTATGAAATTATGAGTGTGTACTTATTCCATTTTTCCACCTTCTGTTATAGAATACCCTGCCAATGTATATTAATATGACAATATTTATCCTCTTTATGGCATGTGCAAACTGGTTGACCCTTATACCACCACACTAACACGAGCGTTTCCCGTAAACATGATGTAATATGGTCAGAAATTTCCACAGCTCTGATCTGCAGATTTCGTGACCCACTTAGGTGAAAGCCAGAAAAGCTTAAAATGAAAACTGAATCCAACGGAAAACATACCAACCCTCTTAAAACAAAATTTGATCATGAACTGCACCGAATAAATCCAGCTGAGCTTCTGAAACCTAGTACATTCAGAAGTTCAAGCATTATGAGAGCCTATAATCTGAGCCCGAAAGAACTAGTCCAACATTAATAATCCAAAGGTCATAAAAGAAGACTCTTAAAGTTAACATGTTTCAAGAACTTTCTGTGGTTTTCAATAACCTTTAAAGTTTTCACGTTTAAGAAGAATGAATTCTTACCAGGTTTGGCGATCACACAACCTTTGTTTCTTAGGATGTTCTCTATTGGTGTGTCAAAAAGGAACTGTACATTCTGTAGTAAACCCTGTAAAATGACAGAGATTATAACCAGTCAATTATAATATCAAATTGAGAAAATGTATTACAATTTTCCTCAATCAGATTTTAATTACCACAACTGTGGTGAATTTGTAGCATATAATCCATATTAATCAAGAACACTGTTCCTATAACATCTATCTATCTATCTATCTATCTATCTATCTATCTATCTATCTATCTATCTATCTATCTATCTATCTATCTATCTATCTATCTATCTATCTATCTATCTATCTATCTATCTCAAGAACATGGTTTCTAGAAAATTAAATATAAATTTTTTAATAATATTTATACAATAACAATATTTTTGTCTTTCTATTATAGATAGATAGATAATTTTACCATTTTATTGAAAAAACAGTATAGAATGTCTCGATACTCGAAAAAGGATTTTTCTTCCCTATTTCACAACACAGAAAAATCATTATGCAGGAATTACATAACAAGCATTGAATAAAGTTCAGATGTTGTTCAGGGAGAAGAACTGCTCTTACCCTGAAGTGGTTTTCCCTGATAGATCCCTTGGCCACAAACATCCGACTGCCCTCCGGCCGCAGATGCTCATAGAAAGGCTCATCCAAGATCACGCTGTCAATGAGGCTACAGCCTATGTACAGGTGAGCATTCTCTCCGTGAATGTACAGCGTAATGTTCTTCCACTGCGAATCAGACAAGTCCACATCCTCAAAGGACACCACATTCTGAGATCCCTCGACCATGTAGAGCAGATCCAACGTGTTGGCGCGTCCATTGGACACAATCTCAAACTGACGGCTCCCACTGGGGCCCTCCAGACCAATCAGGGTTCCCCTGGAGCCCTTGTCCTGTCGTATGGTGGCCACAAACACAAAGCCCTCATTGTTCTGGACCTGCTTTAGGATCAGCTGGAGGGCCGGGGTGCTCACTGCAGGGATGTGATCAAAGCGGATGAAGCGGTATGCAGGCGAGTCCCAGTCGTGGCCCTTGAAGAGCTTGGCACCAATCGTCTTTCTGCTGATGCTGCTGATTTTGAAAAGGTCGAAGATGGATTCATCTTCCACATGGCCATCTTTGAATGAGTCAACATAGGCATTTATGTGATGATTAGATAAGCCCATTAAAATTTGCAAGAAAATATTACATAATCTCAGATCAAAACTATTTGAAAGCTGTTTTGCATTGAATACCACATAGAGACTCTGTTAATGAATCAAACACAGATGTGCTTTGAGGCACAGAGAATAATGGGCAAGTTGTGTAATATGGACATCTCAATCTCAGAATTATATATGTGCAAGTAAACCTCAATAGCAAGACAGAAAATATGTTAAATCCTATTTATTTATAAACAATTTAGGAACAGGTGGAACGGGGATTTACCTTGAGGTAGCGCTCTGATGCATAGTAACAGCAAAGGCAGAAAGTAGAAATTTCTCCTGAGTATCATACTCCTTTAAAATACACATAAAATTCTATATAAAACATAAAATCTTATTTCCAAATACTCATTTGATAGTCTAATGAAACATACCACATGCCTTTAACAAATGTTTTATACAGAGTGAAAAAAATGATCAGTTGAGCAATAAGACAATTAAAAAATTGCAACAAAAATTATGACAATAAAATAAAATGTTAATGTAACAAAACAAATAGGGGCTTTGGGTTTTCCTATGTTTCCATATTCCTTGGCTTTACAATACAGACCAATCTTAGTAAGAGACTATAATAGACCCTTTATTATTTTATGTACCTCAATTACAACATGTTAAGGAGATTTGACATCATCTTTCAAAGAGGCAAGGTGTATAGGCTAATTAAACATCTGTGGTCATGTGTCTTTTTAAACCAGCTGTGTGAAAGCTCAAGTTCTCAACTTTCATTTATAATTCACAACTGTTTAAAAATACCTCAATAACACTTACTAAAAAGTAAATGGATACACCATTAAATAAATTAATATCAATAAATAGATAGACTATGGTTCAAAATGACATTTATGTGCAATTGGCATTCAAAATGTTTCAAGTTAAAAATGGTTTATGCATTTTTATTAGATGACATCCCGAACACTTGCTGAGTGCAGTAGCAACAGGTCTTTAAAAGCGTTTAACTGCAGCAATCTAACAAAATTAAGACATTTGTGACAGTTTTTCAAGCATAGTTTCAAACGAAACAAAAGATTCATTATTTGCACGGAGAACATTTTAATTAGTCAAGTCTAGGGTGTCAAAAAGTATAAAAATTCTCTCACATAAACAAGACTCACCTGTTGTAATGTGCACTCCAACTCAAACAGCACAACGTCTATATGCCCTACAAGACAAAAAATGTTGAGAAAAAAGGGTCTTCTGGACAAATACTAATCCACAGTGCCTATAACATCCACACAGCTCCGGGTTTCAGTTCAGTGGCCTGAGAACTACTGGACTGATGCCCTTTATATGGTTCAGTCCGAACCATGTCAGTCAGGTTCGGATATAAACCTGGAGCTGCTGAGGGGGCTGAATTATAAGACTCACATCCTACAATGTCATGCCAGTAGCCTACCAATGCAGTGAAAGCTCCTGTCCTCCCCTGCAGTGACGTCTTCGCGTCCAAATTCCGAGCCAAAGTCGCTGGGAGGAGGACCATTGAGAGATGTGGAGAGAAACATGCTCGCGCAAGATGCGACAGATGCTTTAGAGACTCGAGAATGCAACCACTCACTGTCAAATATAATGTAAGTTATTATACAAATACTTTTCCAAACAAATAATAACTGGCATTTCTTGCTACTCGATTTTACGAATTTTCGGTGTTTTTGAACCCAGCATCATTCAGCACAATTCAGTATGGCAAAAGGGAGCATTGCCTCCTCGGAAAGATATATGGATAATTAATTGGATGAGCATGGGCTCATGGGCGTCTGCAGAGCGCATAAAGTTGTGTTCGATTTGAGCAGATCAATCAGCGTCTGACTTGAAGCAGTAGCTAACCTAAACAAATATGGATTAGCCTATTTGGAGTGTTACCAGATTTTGTTTTTGAAAAAGAAAATGGAGTAACTTAATCAAAAGTGACAGTAGCCTAAATAATATTGCATACAGTTATTCAGGAAAATATATTAATTAAGGCATTATGATTAGCCTACTGTTAAAGTCAGACTTTAAAAAATACCAGTCCAACGTAAAATGTACATTGTGCATATTTTTTAATCTATAAATTGTTTGAATAGTATTTGTTCACATGTGTGAACAGTGTATATGCTTGTAAATTGAGGGAAGATTTTTGCCATTCTGGACGCACACTTTGGAAATAGTAGTTATCCCCAAAAAGGGGCTAATTTATGGCTTCTTTGGTGCATGTGTTTGGAAAGTCGGTTTTGTGCAGATTTCTCTGTGTATGTCAATACAAAATATCTCATATATTTCACTTGTTGATTCCAGGAATTTTATTTAGAGCTTTGCATGGTTTCAAACAATGGGGCTAAAATATGTCATGCAACGAAACGAAAGAACCCAGAAAGAAAGACAAACCAAGGATGACTTGATATCTTTTGTTCATAAACTATACCAATATCCAAGTTGGAGACAAACATAACTCTCCATGTCACAATGGTAATTCAGTGCACAAGCAAAGATATTGTGTGACGAGACTTAATCATTTGAGAAAATTGGTTTGTCTTAAATATTGTGCCATCTTTCAAAAGATTTCTTCTGGAAGTACCACTTGGCCAATTGCTTATTTTGCCATTTAATAGCAAGAGTCTGTTGGTCTCATGTGGTTCCATTCAAGCCCGAGAGAGTGATATTTCATCCAGAGCTGAGCAAACATGCACGCTATCAAAACACATCACAGCTGAACATATTGAATATCACTTGGGATGTTGACATTAGTTCTACCAGTTTCCAAACACTGAACGAGTGTGTTTCAAAACTGGGTTAGTGTGACATGGACAGGATTTCCCTCAGATTCATCTCTAGTCCCATAATATTTCTCTATATACAGTGATGCCTCTGTAATGATAATTCTGTCATCTCTGTGGCTATTTCTGCAGCATCTTCATGCTCCATTCTTGTTCACCCAAGAGGCCACCTAACATTTGCACCTAATCTTTAGCATGACAGTCGAATAAACCAGTTTGTAATATACATAGGAAATATCTTCACTTGTTTTCCCATATATAAACCTTTTTTATTGTGCATAATTGAGGGTGTTTATATCATGTATGTATTTTGTGTGGGTTCTGTCTTTCAAACCTCACTGATTTTCTTCAATTAAAACAACGGTATGCTGAGGTTATGTAAGCCAGACTCCTTTAACCTGTGTTTTATTACCATTGTTCTACCTTAAAAATCTGTGGTATTCCAAAAAATACTTATTGCTTATTTGACTCTATTGCTTATGAATCCTTTAAAGGGTTAATTAACAACTAGGGGAACAGCTGTTCAGCATTTTCCAATTATATGCAGTATGAGACACAAAGGAGTCAAGATGATTGGTCACACTTGTGGCTCATGATGCTGAATGCATCTGAATGCCATCCAGTTGTTGATTTCCTTTTTCTTCTGCAAAGAAACCAAACCAAGCCTGAAGACAGACAAAACGCTGAAGAAAGTTACTGTATTTACGACGAACCATAGCATTATAAAATAAATCTGAGCTGGGGCTTTCTGACTCTGTTTAAAACAAAAAGAGGCAAAGAGAGAAAGTTAGCAAGACAGAGAGAGAATAGGCCTGTCTGGGAAGGAGGAGCTCTGGCCCTGGGTCCCTGGGCACAGAAGGTGCTGCAATGCTGCATTACTAACAGTCTGAATGGGAAGCACCTCTCAGCTTCATTTTCTTTTCTCTCTCCCCCCACCCACTTAAAAAAATATCCAGTCTACAACACAAACGCAAGGCAGGCATGCTCCTCTGTCTCTCCTTCTCAGACTTTGAAGCTCCAGTGCAAAAATCCACCCTACCTCCTGTCCTATTTAGTTTAAATCGTGGTATTCATGTCAGATGCATACCAGCATTCAGCTGCACTCCTTCAGTGTCAAAGAGTTCAGTTCCATGATCAATTTTGGTTCTTTCTCATTTATAGTTTGAAGGATAAATGGCTCTTAAATGTTCATCTCTCTATGAATAGCAAGTTTATAAAATGTATGTAAACATATATATGTCAACAGCCATTTTTTTCAATGTGCTATTTATTAATTTTATTGTTACCACACACACACACACGAATGGTTTCTTTAGCCATTCTTGGGCATACCTTATAAAGAACCTGTTAAGCCCCTGAATAGTTCTTTAAAGGTTCTCTAACTCTCTCTTAGTTTAGTTGGGGAAAGGATTAAAAATGACATTAAAATACAGTGCATTTCCTGAAGAGAATGTGGTTCTCAACCTTTTTTGCCCCAAGGCCCCCTATAAGGAAATATTCCAGGGCCCCCACGCGAGACTTTTTGACATCAGAAAAGCATCAAAGTGATTCAAAACAGCTTTTGCCACTGTAGTAAATTCCCATTCATAGAGAGTGGAGTAACAAAGCTAAAATCGAAGGAGGAGAATGGGGTCCTCCTATAGTTCTATATAGCACCATTTGAAAAAGTAATAAAATGTTACATAAATCATTCTGTTATATGAATAAAACCTTCCATAAAAACCTTCAGAATATATATATGCCAAGTTTAGTCTTGAAACGATTTGGTGCAGACTGATGGGTCCTTAACGCAAACTGATTATATTCACAGCATTAAACTATTTCACACAAGCTGATTGATGCCTATGCAACCAATAAGCTTGCTGCTTTATATTGAAATAGCTGGCTAGCTTTCACTAGAGCATTCCGCAGTGCGCTTCCAGAGTTCCTCTGAAACCGTCCACCTTCCCCAGCTCCACCTGTATAGATCTGCCGTGGGTTATTACAGTAAGTATATATGCTATTTGTGCAGCAGCGGTATGTCTTTAATACTCACAGCACCATATCAGCATATTTAATGGCAGTAGCAAGTTCCTGTACTTGCTTTGTAGCATAATAATCCACAACAACAGCAATATTTTGCTTGCCTGTAGTGTCTTGTGTTCATTTTCCACCAATTTGGCAAGAAGAAGAATTCTTATACGTTTATAATTCTTTATGAATTACATAAAAGTAAATAATTCATATCTTTGAAAGTTATATTTTAAATAGTCTATTCACTGCTTCTTTTTAAAGTTCAGTATCTTTTTTCATTGTCTCAGAATTGGATGTTAGAACTGACAAGTAGGAAAAACTTGTATGTTGTTGGAGAGAATCTGACAAGTTTAAAAAGTATTTTCTGGCAGAGGTCACATAACCAAATGACTTCAGTTACAAGAAACATCCCGCAGTTGCCTTCCGCATACACTTTGCCTCACAATATGGACAATACAAATAAAAAGAACAGAAATGATAATTGTAATTGAGTCTTGAAGTCTGGGAGCTTGATGACCTAACCTCACACAACTCAATGTAAAACCACCCTAAACTAACATGCTATTATTTGAAAAGAGCAATAAAGTATCTAAGGGTCTGACTGTTTTCTCTTACAGGGGATCCATAAGTCTGAGACCACATTGAAAGGCTGGATTGTTTTTCATTTAAACCTGGAAATAACGGAAACCTAAAGTAATAGTTCATCCAAAAATGAAAAGTCTGTCATCATTTACTCACCCTCATGTCATTCAGAAACTATGTTTTTTTAGTCCATAGAATGAAAATCAATGGGGTCAAATAGCCTACTGTTTCCACATCAATTTCTAAAGGTAAAGTGTAAAACTAAGTGTCAAAGACAGAAAATGTCAAATGTTTTTTTATGATTTATTAAACATCAATGAACATCAGGAAAAATATGATAAATGAAATGATAAAATTACATATTTAAAGTCTGGTGGTCTAACACGCACACACACACACAGTCTCACACACAGTCTCACACACACACACACACACACACAGTCTCACACACAGTCTCACACACACACACACACACACACACACATACACACACACACACACACACATACACACACACATGTTGGTTTTTGTGGTTTATGGGGACTCTCCATAAGCGTAATGGTTTTTATACTGAACAAACTGTGTGTGCTATTGCCCTACACCAACCCTACACCTAAACTTAGCCCTCACAGGAGACTTTGTGCATTTTTAGATTTTCAAAAAAACACCATTTAGTATGTTTTTTAAGCCTTTTGAATTACGGGGACATAGGCAGTGTCCTCATAAACCACCTTCATATTGTAATACCTCTGTCATACCCATGTCATTATACAAATTTGTGTCCTCATAAACCACATAAACATGCACACACACACACAGAGACATGGTTATGTCTTTGTTCTGACTTCCCACATGTCAAGTTCAGCAGCTGGGTCCATCTGTTCCTAATTTCAGTGTCAGTCACTGTCTGCAGGGAAAGCAAGCAAAACTGCCTGATCCAGTGTTCCGTTTGGCCGTCTGGTGATCATTTAATCAATGTAACCCAGCATCTAGACATCAGAGAGTTCAGACAGTTCTCAGAGTTCTCTCTAAAGCATCACATGCAGCATAAAGCTAAAATATCAGAACTGGACTTTGTGAGAATCTAAAAGCGAGAGTCTTAAAAATATTTTGTGGCAGAGGTCATACAATCAAATGACTTCAGTTAAGAGAAACGTCTCACAGCTGCATTCTGCGTACACTGACCATAGTTTAGCACACCATATGCTTGATATGAATAATAATAACTGAATCATTTTATTTGTGCTGCTAGTGAAAGTCTTGAACTTCCTGTGACTGATGACCTAACCTCAGAGGATTCATTTACACCTTAATGTAAAATAACCTTATATATCCTTTTCTTTTCTGTCTCATTTTCCAGTAAAATATTTAAACAGCCTTATCTAAGATATATTCCTAAATTAAATGGTAAAAATATATGGGGCTATAAAAATGACTACTTAAGAAAATAACTACTACTACTAATAACTACTAAGAAAATAATAACTACTTAAGGAAATAACTTCTGCAGAGCAAACTAACATATTAAATGAAAACTAGCAGCTGCATATCTCACACATGAAAATAAGCTAATGAACTAATGCCTTTAAAAAGTAAAGAACAGTTGTTCCTGGCAGAGTCATGCATACACAAACCCACACACCAATTTGTCTTTCTCTCATCCTTAATAAGTGCAGACCTCCTTTGATAAAGTGCTCCTCACACTCCTGCATCATATCTAAAATAAATGAATTACATCCTGTACTGACAGAATGAAGGAACATCCTTTGAATTAATTTACACACATAAGGCTAATGTGGGAAAGTTTATTCATTATCCTGTTAACTGGTGAGGGAAATAAAGCACCAAAAATATGTTTTTCAAATCATAAAGACCAGGAACAATCTTTCAGGCCAATGAGATGGAGTCACTTCTAAATCTAAATATACGGAGAGTCAACCATACGGAGAGTTGTTCAAAACAGAGGTATCAAGAACAGGTTTATGTCTTTGCAGAAGGTTTTAAATCTTTTTATTATTAATAATTGTACTAAGTTACATTGGCTGCTGTAATAAGAACAAGATTGTGGCCAATTCAGTATTCTCAATTTATTCTCCATTTGTTTTTTTGACAGCTCATTTCACACATCGCCAAAGCAAGTTTTCAGCATCCTGTCATAAACTTGGAGTCGTTAGGAGGATATTTGTAAAAACTAGGTCTCTGAAAGTAGCTCAGAATTTTGTTATTCACAGGAACAGACTACCATGAGGTAGTTAAGTGCATCCATTTAACATCACTCTGTTTACCATTAGAAGTGCAGCTTCTTTGTTTAGGAAAAGCAGCAAAACCCAGTTAGAGAGAAGTTGAAGCGTTATTGTTTTTCTTTCATTCAAAAGTAGAGATCAAACATAAAACCACCACAAAACTGCCTCAGCTATTGCCTGAAGTCATATGAGGTGAAAATATTTTCCTGTAATGACTCATAACAATGAACAAAAACTGTGGAATTGTTTCCATTCACATTTAAAACTTGCACAAAAATAAAAAATTTAAATAAATCTACTTTTCTTTAGTTTTATCTTGGTATGTCATACTCTTTCAAAAGAAAAAATGTGACCCACAGTACATTGTCACTTCCAAAGGAAACATAAAAATGAATGCTATACGTGGATACGCTACATATCTTGGCATTTTTATGCAAATCTATTATTTGCTTTACATACTGTTAAATATTAAGGTATAACATTAACAATCAAGAGAGTCAATATGAACTGTTGCAAAATGTACTTTGCTAAAGATAACCCTCTGGGATAGTTGCTAAATGGGCAGAGAACAGAATGACCTCAGAAAAGTTATTGATGCAGAAATGCTGCCAGCAGTTGTAGTGGACACCACCCATTATTAAAGACTCAACATTCTTCTCTATCACTTATTTGAAGATCTCTTGGCGCCAGATAGACACAATACACGTCAATACAGCATCCCATCTCTAATCATGTCACAATGCAATTTGTTCCTTAAACATCTTGGTTAGGTTTATGTTTGAAAGCCCAAACCAAATGTATTAAACCTGTGCAAATGATTCACGCAAAAATGCTTAAAGTACAGAGATCACTCAAACTTTGTTTTGTATTGTTAATCTCGTGTATGCTGTCTATTTTTATTTTTGCAAAAGTAACTCCAGTGCTCCAGCCTACAACTAAAATGGTAGCAATTATGCAACCAGAAAAAAGTTTAAAATCTTACATTGACTTGGCATTGTCCACACTTTTTCTCTTTGTTTTGGCCTCTCGTCCACACTAAGATTGTGTTTTTGTTAACAAAAAAAAAAAATTTGAAAATGCAATTTTCATGCTTGTAGTGTGGTATTTGAAAATGATGACGCATGTTTAGTCATGTGATGTTTAGATACAATATTAACTATATAGTCTTATGCCAAAAATCATTAGGTTATTAAGTAAAGATCATCTTCCATGAAGATATTTTGTAAATTTCCTACTTTGAATATATCAAAACTTCAATTTTGATTAGTAATATGCATTGTTAAGGACTTCATTTGGACAACTTTGAATGCAATTTTTTTGCACCCTCAGATTCCAGATTTTCAAATAGTTGTATCTCGGATTTCAAATATCTCAGATTTTCAAATATTGTCCTATCCTGACAAACCATACATCAATGGAAAACTTTTTTATTCAGCTTTCAGATGATGTATAAATCTCAATTTCAAAAAAATGGACCCTTATGTTTTGTGTTCCATTCCTGCAAAGATGAAAAAATAAAATAATCCTGCCAGAAGAATTGATAACTTCATTATGCCTTTGTCTGTATCTAGTGAGCTTTTATCAGGCTTTTACACATGTGCAGTAAGGCGAATTTAGCTTTTTCTGACATTTCAGTGTAGATGGAGAGCATTTTGAAACAAACATGGCATTTTCAAATCTATCCAGACTAATGTAGAGGTCTTAAAGAGTCTTAAAGGGATAATTCACCCAAAATGAAAATTCTATGTTCTTTGTGTTTTTCCAAACTTGTCCTTCTGTGGAACATAAATAAAGATACTTTGAAGAATGTTGGTAACCAAACAGTTTTGGATGCCCTTGACTTCCATAGAATGAAATATCAACATGTAACAGATAATGATGACAATCACTGCAATATCTACACACATGAGTTGTCTTGTCTACATATATTTAGTCATTTATAGCCCTCATCACTCTACTATTGATTCTGGTGAGACTGAAAGATAATAGGAAGTGGCTTTGGCGTTAGCATTTCATTTATGCAAAAACATAAACTCACCTAAAAACGATCTCCTTCCATCCATCTTCATTCAAAGCAAAGCAAGGGGAGCACCTTGAAAATAAATCATTTGGGGTCTCAAATTACTGTAAAGTACATCCTATACAAAATAAGCCATTCTAAAAAGAAGATTTACAATCAAGATACTACTTTATTATCACTTTGCTGCAACTAATATAACACATCAAATAAACATAAGAACCTGTGCATAAGACTTCATAGTGTGTGTACAGTATGTGTATCAGTGCATGGGAACGTGTTGCTATGTAAAGCTCAAATAGTCTTTTGTCTGAGGGTGCGTCTTTGGCTTTGCGGTTGAGGGCGTGAGCATGTTGTCACATCTGTAGGTTGTCAGCGGCGGCTGAAATGATGAAATCACAGATCCCGTCCATGATGTAGGTCTCAGAGGTGGCACACCAGCAGAGTAATCTCAACGTGACTGATGTAAGACTTTCATTAGTCTGCAGCTTTGGTGAACTTGGGGTAAGAACTGAGCCTTTGGGGTAGATCCCACACTTAAGGGAGAAGAGATTCGGCCGGATGAAACAAAGCCAGTTTTCCATCAAGTGTTCCAGTCAACAGCTGTGAAAAAAAAAAGACTTCACTCATGAAACATCCTGTCACTGCGTGAATACGTTCATGATAAAACTGTCTATTCTAACTTTGAGGTCTTGAATGATTCAAGTGAACTTAAGTGCTTGTTTGCAGTTATTAATTCCAAAAGTGCTGTTTAAACAATTTCGTAATCCAATATTATCGCGAGCCACAGACAAAACAGAAACATTACATTTCATAACAACACATCTGCCATCCTAATGATGGGGTAAAAGGATTGATGGTTTTCATTTATTTATATTTGCCAATAAAAATGTTCTGAAGCTTTTATGTCCTGCACTCTGAATTGTGCTCTCCTGAAGACAATTAGCCATTTAGTTATGAAACCCCATTTAATCAGAAGTTTGTTTACTGGAATCAAACCAAATCCGGATTCTTTATGTTTTGACAGACACAAATCAGAAGCAAAACTTCAGAAGTGTATTGTGACACGTAGTCCCGCATCGAACCACCACAAGGTGCCTGGAGGGTTTAGAAGAATGACCTCATCGCTTTGTCACAGGTGGGAGATTGGCCAGTCAGGTTTTACAGAGTGACATGAAACTGTCTTGGACAGAGAATGTCACATACCTGCCTTTACAGACACAGTAAAGTCTTTTGAAAGGCAAAATTAATTTGTCTCTGGGCTTATATTATCTGGTCTGGTAAAAAAAATAAAATATTTAGTTCCAGACGTTTTCAGTTTTCAGAGAATTTGATCTGAGAATGATTTGAGATAAAGCTCTCCATATTGCAAATGCTTTGTCAGTGCAGTCACATTTCAGAATATTGAACTCCATGAAGCATTTCATTGTTCCTCCAGTTAACAGTAAACTACTGTGGTCAGTGAGATGTTTACATCCATGCAAAATCATTGTCCTTGTACTTTAAAGCAGTACATACACAAGTATTATGATTTAAGAACTGGTAAACATGCATCTTATCTGTTAGCACACTTTTTGAGAGACATACAGTATAGACTTTTTCATGACTTTTACAGATAATTCGAAATCATTCGATTTCTTGGCTTCAGCAGGCCTAAAAATAACTTTCTCCAAGATTTCCAGGTTTTTCATGACGTGAAACCTTGTATCGTGCCTAAAACAAACAAGGTGTGATTTGTGTGTAATTTGAATAAACTATTCACACTTAAATATAACAAAAACCATTTCGGTATGAATGAAAGAAAAAAAAAAAGGATTTATTTTAAAGTCCAATTCGTTTGTAATTCTACAAACTCCTAATTTGCTGCTTATTAATACTTAGTAAGGTACTGTAGTTGTTAAGTTTAGGTATGGGGTCAGGAGTCTAAAATATGGTCAAGCAGAATAAGGCATTAATATGTGCTTTATAAGTACTAATAAACAGCCAATATGCTAGTAATATACATGCTAGTTAATAGTGAGAATTGGTACTTGAAATACAGTGCTTAGTACAAAATCTTCTTGTTGCCTATTTTATGAAGATATTTTAATATTTCAGTGAAAAATATTAGAGTTGGATCAGATGCATTTTGTTGTGTGGAAGAATGCAGAAAGAAGTTTCCATCATAAAATCTGCATAAAAAATAATGAGTTATTAGGGAAGAATTCCCTTTTCCATGATCCAGATCTTCTTTTCATTGAGTATTTCTACCACAGGAGTATACTTCAGCCTAAATGGTTTTACAAGCAACTTGACGATAAATCAGAATGCAAAATATCGTAGTTTTTGACGCAGGTTTCATAACCTGATTTACTGCAAGGTTCACTGGCTGAAGGCTAAGGAAGGAAGAAACACAAATCAAGACTTCAAAATAAAAGCTGAACGATAACTTGTAGACATGCTTACATGTTTGTTTTTAGCTCATAGGGGGGTCGTTTAATATAGTTAGAATAGCCTCTTTAGGATATAAAGCTTTTAGTCAGGCTATGTTTGCAGTGACCCAAGAAATCTGGGAATCGAGTGCCAGATACATTATGCTACCAACAAATATTAAAACTATAGGCCTAAAGCATACATTTTAGAAAAACAGCAGTGCCTGAGATACCGGAAATTAATATAAATGTAAATAAAGAAATCAAACATACAGTGGTGTTCAAAAGTCTCCTTTCCTTTCATTAAAACATTTTCAGAAAAATCCTATTACATCTCAGATTACCCTGAAGTCACAGAGAAAATCCACTAAGGCACCTTGAAGCTGTGAAGACTGTTTAATTGCTCAGTTGCTCTAAACCAGTGATTTGAATTATGAGAACATATAAAATGACATAAAACCTTTTTCTGCCAAATAGCAGCCTGCATAACCATCTGAATTGCTTTGAATGATCTGCTCTGAGGAATCAAGCCAGCTGCCTCAGGGCTGGTGTCAGCATATAGAGGGGTGTCTCCAAAAAATGTGTAGACTTTCAGAGGGAAAAGCTGAGAGCACAGACAAAGCAAACTGACAGTGCCACTGCCACTGCCCAAAGCCACAAGAGTTATACAAGCAGGAAAATATGCCATCTTGCTGGGCTCACACTCTTATTTTACCATGGATATTAGCTTCTTTAGCAAAACTGGGCAAGAGAATTTATTTAGTATGCTTGACCGTTCACTAATTCACTAATTCACAATTGGAAGTCATGTTGCACTTTGTATCCAAAGACTTTTTAATATACTAACACACGGCCTGACTGCCTATTTCCCTGTGTTTCTATTATAGTTACAGCTCAAAAGCAGCCCAAAAGCACTCCAAAGCTATTTCTTCTGACAAATGCAACCTCAAGACAAAGCTCTTTAGGTCAGATCACTATCACTGTCCTCACATGAATCACTTATTTAAGCTTAGCTTTACACATCTTCCATCCCTTGCATGTTCATATTGGAACATTCTGATTTGATAATGGTTTAAGACACTAATGAAAATGTAGTGCTCAAACATTTATCAATTTACAGGCTCTATCACAGCGTCTATAATTTTGGTAAAATGAAAAAGAAAAAGAAATTCCTACCAAACAAGTATCTTAAGCTCACCAATGCTGCATTTTAATTGATCAAAAAGATACAGTAAAAGAGTAAAATATTATTACAATTTAAAATAACCGGTTTCTTTTTTAATATATTTCAAAATCTAATTATGCCTGTGATGGAAAAGCTGAATTTTCAGTGTCACACGATCCTTCAGAAATCTTTCTAAAATGCTGATTTACTGCTCAAGAAATATTTCTTATAAATGTTGAAAACAGTTGTGCTGCTTAAAATCATGACACATTTTTTTTTCACGACTCTTTCAAAAGAACAGAAGTTCAAAAGAACAGCATTTATTTGATTTGTAAAATTATAAATGTCTTTACTGTTAATTTTGATGAATTTAATGTCCTTACTGAATAAAAGTATTAATTTCTTCTTCAAAAAAAAATCTTACTGACCCCAAACTTTTGAACAGTATAGAGTAAATAAAATGTTGGGTTCAATATTCTTTTATTCTGAAAATAGGCTTAGAATTTTTAAACTTAACTTTTAAATAATAATATCATCATTAATCAAACAAAAGTTCAAAAAAGAAAGGGACAACTGAATGATTTCCTATAATCGTAATTATCAAGTATGGAGACCTGCACTGATTTTTGCATGCAGGTTCTCACCCAGGTAGGGTGCTAGCAACTCTTCTGCAGAATCTGCACAGACAGAAGACATCTGTTAAAGGTCACACCTCTGCACTAACTTCCACAGGAACATTTCAGACTTGGCTTATTGGTAGTGTCTGCCTGAACGGAAAGTCTCTCTCACTCTCTCTCAAATTAGGTGGTCAAGCTGTGAGCACCTGAAGAAGGAGAAATCAAGGCCAACTCAAAGGGATTATGCTTTCAGAATTATACATAGTAGTTGTGCTGTTTGGACACCAAAGGTGTGAGTCACACACCGATATCTTCAAGTGCGCAAACCACTGTTTAAAAGACTTCATTTTTCTTACCTTCTTCATCGGCCAGCAATGACTCATCCTTAAATGTCCTAATAACACAAAAAGCCAGTGTTTTGAAAAGAGGAACTTAACTTGAATAATTGAATTAAATATGACCGTTCACAATACGAACTTCTGTAAGTGGCTGATTAACAAGCAAAAGTAGGTTACAGAGGCTGAGTGCAATATCTTCCCTTGTGTTATTATGTGAATAATAGGTCTAACATAAACAGAAACAGCTACTTTTTAACAACACATAGCTTAACATTACAAAAGTGACCGAGATGGAGAATTGAATTAGCAGAGGAAAAACCTATGCTAGGAGAATCTTACATCAGACATACATTAAAATGGGGAATGTCCTGGAATGAGGATGACATCTACTTTGGCAGAGACCATTGAAGCATTACAGACAGCAACTGCAGTGCAAAATGGGATGATAACTTCATTATAAATACTATAAAGTGGTCAGTTACACTACGATGCCAAGGGCCAACTGCTGACCATGTATTTCTAAAACATAATTTATTTCAAAAACAAAAAAAATGTAAAACTAAATCTAAATATAAAAATAACATAAATATTCTAAACATATATCTTGCTTAATTTCAGAAGGCAAAAAAAAAAAAAAAAAATATATAAATATATTTTTGTGAAAGGTTGAACAGGTTGAAAGGATGACCTTAAGATTCTGTATTATTTTATGCAAAATGGCTTCCACTGCACTAAACGTCTCTCCAAACTCATGACCAAAAAGCAGCCAAGAGATACAGCTACAGCTGTTTATGCAATAAAATCCAGCCTCTGTCTAAGGATATAACTCTTTCTTGTCACACATAGCTTCCAAAATCCATGTGCTACAACTTAAAGACAAATACCGCTGAATGTGCAGAAATAATATACAGTGGCCTCAAAAAGTATTTGGAAATTCAAGTTACAAAAAAAAATGTCTGAATGCCATTGTATTATATACAAAACATCAAAGCATGTGCCATCTGCAACCGAATAATGCTCAGCATAGTTTCAAAATTAAATTCACTTTTCTGAGCCATCTGACTTACTTTTATAGTTTACTCACCAAGGCTGAATTTACTTGATTACAAATACAGTAAAACAGGATTTTGAAATAATGTTACAATTTAAAATAACTGTTTCTATTTTAAAAGATTTCAAAATGCAGTTTATTCCTGTGATGGCAAAGCTGAATTTTCAGCATACATTGCTCCAGTCTTCAGTGTCATTCAGAAATCATTTTAATATGCTGATTTGGTGATTAAGAATTTTTTTTTATCATCAATATTAAAAAGTTGTGCCGCTTATGCTTTTTAGTGCCTTTTTAAACCAACTGGTCCAAAGATGATTTTTTTACAGTACAAAATGCCCAAATGCTTTTTGTCTTAATTTCTATTATTCAAAACCTGATTAATATTTTGCTTGTAAAGTGCACCTATGGTATTCAGATATTAAGTGTAACTTTGGTGTTCAAATATTGTTTGGGGACACTGTATGTTTTAAAGGGAAGAGAAAAGAATTGTAGAGTTGCCATTAAAACACTATGGGAAACACTATGCAGTAAACACAGGAAATAAACTTTATCACACTTCACTGTTTGTGTGAGTAAAAACAATGCATGCAGGTTTGAGTGATGGAGTACATTTCAAATTGGAACTGGATATCAAATTAGATATCTAACCGCATTCCTCATAATAAAGTGTCCACTATACGTCCGAATGAAATGAGACCTGTGAGTGAAGGCATGTTGACTTATGAACTGAGCTTTTAAACTCCACAGATCTCTGTATCTGAGCCAGTACAACATCGACCACTAAGACTTTCCACTTCTAGTCTTGGAAATCTGAATGAATAAGAGCTTGGAACAGGACAAAGAAAAAGAGCAAAACAGTGCATACAAATCCCAAGGCCATGTGCATATCAATACCAGCTCAAAACACAAGGACCAATTCACACTGGCGAATTTAAAACATAATATGGGACTGGTTGTGATTACACCTAAAGGAATGAACACTGAACCACTTTGCGGATCAGAGACCTCCAACAATGAAAATGCTCAAAAATGCATGTTTATATTTTCCCCCCAAAAATAGGAACATGGCATATTTTTGGTCTGATAATGGGGATATAAGCTTCAAAAGCTTCAAATATATGCAAAAGCACCATAAAATTCTCATAAAATCTTCTGAAGCTAACCAATAGCTTTGTGTGAGACAAATCTGGACCTAGTTACTGATAATATCGCCCTGCAGAGCTTAACATCTGTCAACTGGATCAACCGAGTCACTGAAAAGATTCTACTTAAAAGAATCTTTCATTCATGAATTGGACTGTACTTCTCTTGCTAGAGCTCAGTGAATAATGAGTTTAATTTAGGTTTTGTTCTTCATGTAAACCTGTTGTATTGCTTCAGAGGACTGCTTTAATGATATGTTGCCGCTGCAAACTTTTTGAGGCTTAAAAGCTTCAGTCCCCATTCATTGCTGTTGCGTGGAAATGAGGATGAAAAATAGTCTTCAAAACATCGCTTTTAGAAGATCATACCATTTTGGAACAACATTAGGGTGACACAATTCTGGGTGAATTATTCCTTTAAGTGATAAGTTTGGAGTTATGTCTGGAGACTTCTATCAGAGGACACTTCATTTCCGTTTCGAGAATAGACAGGCTGCACTTGAACATCTGCTGTGTGCTTGAATAATAAAGAGTACTATCAAAGCAAAACAAGCCAATTATGGTCCACATAATGATCTGATCAGCCATTGAAGTGAACAGCCAAAGCCAAGATCTGATATCCAGACTCAAAACAACAAAACAGCTAAGAAGCTGACCTGGTCAGGCTAGAGAGGATGACACTATAGACGTGTCACAGGTATGGACATTATACTCAAACAAAGTACCATCAAAAACACTACATTTATTAATTTTTTTCAAGTTTTGTCCCCTTTAGTGGATAGAGAGCAGGGTAACTCTATTTGCATTCCAATTGGTTCATTCAATTCAATGTTCCCAGCCAATCAGATTCACGTTTATGACTCATTACCATTTACATTTATTCATTTAGCTGACGCTTTTATCCAAAGCGACTTACAATTGCTATATATGTCAGAGGTCGCACGCCTCTGGAGCAACTAGGGGTTAAGTGTCTTGCTCAGGGACACATTGGTGTCTCACAGTGGATTCGAACCCGGGTCTCTCACACCAAAGGCATGTGTCTTATCCACTGCGCCACCACCACCATTTTTAATGAATGCTTTGTCTGTGTGCTATGCGTGTCCTCATCTTAGCCCATCATCTCCCCAGCACCACCTGCCCGGATCTGCTATGGGGATCTTCCTCTCTGCAGCATGTTTCTTTTTAATTTTATGATTTGAGCATTTAGCAGTAGCAAGTCTACTTGCTCTGCAGCATATAATTAAAAGGTTGAGGTGCGTCTGATACAGAACAGCATACGCTGTTTGCGTTTAGTGGATGCTCTCCAAAATGGGTCTACGGTGACGCGGAGAAGATGAATTGTTGAAGAAAGTCATTATTTTTGTTTTCTTTGCGTACAAAAAGTATTCTCGTAGCTTCGTAAAATTACGGTTGAACCCCTGATGTCACATGGATTATTTTACCGATCTCCTTGCTACGTTTCTGGACGTTGATCGTGTTCATTACATTGGTGTCTATGGGAGGGTCAGACAGCTCTCAGAATGCATCAAAAATATCTTAATTTGTGTTCCGAAGATGAACGGAGGTCTTACGTGTTTGGAATGACACGAGGGTGAATAATTAATGACAAAATTTTCATTTTAGAGTGGAGTAACTCTTTAAAATACACTACTGTTTCACAATACTGATCAAAAGTTTAGGGCGAGTAAGATTTTTAAAATGTCTTTGAAAGCAGTCTCTTGTGTTCACCAAGGATACATTTATTTTATCAATCGATTTTATCAAAAATGCTATAACAAAGCAAAAAACCCCCCAAAAAACAGTAATATTATAATATATATATTGTGAAATATTATTACAATTTAGAATAACTGTTTTGTGTACAAATAGATTTTAAAATAATTTCATCCTGTGAAAAAAACCCCTGAATTTTCATAAACATCCATGTTTTAAGTCTAATATGCTGATTTCGTGCTCAAGAAATGTTTTTTAGTAATATCAATGTTAAATACAGTTGTGAAAAAAACAACATTATTTTCTTTGTATAAATGTATACATAAATGTCTTTTTGATCAATTTAATACAACTGTTGCTGAATAAAAGCATTAATTTCTTTAAAATAAGTTACTGACTCCAAACGTTTGAACAGTATGCATGTTTTTTCGAAACAATTCTTACAAATTAGTTCAAATAATTGGTGGAACTGAACCACTGTGAAACCCCATTTAAAGACCCCTGACTTAAAAAAGCAAGGTTTAATAATGTCCAACTTTATACCACCTGAAGTCCCTTCACACATCCAAAGGGACATCATTCCAGAAATGTGGTATTGAGAACCTAATGCAGAGCAGGTGCATGACATTCTCTTTAGTCAGGGCTAATACATAACATCACATTAGAGTCTGTACTTCAGTATAGAAGGGGTTTTCAAAGCCATCTCCACGAAATATGATGCCGCATCTGTTTCTGTCCTCAGACAAGTAATTCTTTCAAAAGCTCACACTGATCATTTAAAGTGACCTCCAACACACTCTAACATTTAAACAGATGCACCAGTGGATCATTCAGAGCATGCGCTGTCAAAGCCTGTAATTCAGTTTTATATTTTCTATGTGTTAACATGAGAGTGAGATAAATCATTTGGGGATCTCTGAAAGATGACACGATGTGGCTTTGTACAAGACTCGCAGTTGGATTTACAATACAGATTCCCCAGAAAGACGTGATTGGTGTGACCAATTAATGTCATCTACACAACCACAATGTTTGTAAATCATTCACAGGGTTTTCAACCCTTTATCCAGGACCCTTTCAGCCTGATGTGTGGTCACACATTGATAGACTGCACACAAAAGTAGTCATTTTTCACAAAGACAAATTTTGATCTAGATTTGGACTTGATTTTCTATTCTCATTATCTTTCTCTGACTATAATCCTTCTGTTTTAATGTTTCCAGGACAATATGCCGTAGGGAACAGTGCAACTATAATAAAAACAGGCTTTTAAATCATTTACAATAAATCTTATTCAAAACCATAAAGCGGCCATGTACAAAAATTATCTGTTTTTCTTGTTTGCGGGGTAACATCAGAAAAAATAACTCAATGGCTTCAGCCTTCTGAAATGTCTTCTTCTGGATCTACAGTCAGGTGTTTGCAATGCCCCTAACAGCAATAAAATAACTCTGACATTGACTTAAATGTTACACTATCTATGAAGCAAATAAGCAAATAAATTATAGTTAGCTTGGTGAAAAATGACTTTTTTGTTTCAGTGTTGACAATTCAAAATATCTTCTTTTGTCTTCAACAGAAAAAAATCAAGTCATTAAGGTTTGTAATTTCTATACCTTTAAAGTCAGCATTGTGTCTTGAACATAATGTAGCTTCACAGGAAAGCCTGTTTGTTATTCTGTTCTAACAACTGCTCATCTCTCAAAGATTCCCCATTCCTTATTCATAAACAGAATGTAGCAGAGATGAGCACACACTTTTCCGCTCCGATGAGGAATGCTCTGCATTTGACAGATAGCCGAGTTATGGTGCAGAGGTACTGGAACAACAACTAGTGCTGGGAATCCAAAAAGTGTCTGTCTGAGTCCAAAATGCTTCGGGAAGTCATGACATGGACAGATAAAGGGTTGAAGTTATACAAAATGATTAAGAAGTTCTAAAAGCGCACAGGGGTCAGGGGGTCAAGAAATAAGACAGCCTGAGTGAAGACGATGGGCTATTTTAAAGCCTGGTCCAAAAAACACTACTTGGGCTGTGATTTAATGAAATACATCTAGCAAACAAAATAAAACATTCTGTTTTTATTTACTTACATTGTTAATATGCTTGCGCTGTTCCAAACTAAAATGTTGGTATTTTTCTATGTAGCACAAATTTTTTTTTTTAAAGCGTCTTCATATATAATTTTTCTATACAACAACAGTAGTGATCAGGGACTTTGAAGGTCCAAAAGGACAAAATAAATCACAATAAAATCACAATCACGATGTAAGATACTGTTCTTCCGGACTTTCTATTCATAACAAGAAATGTTTCTTGAGCACCAAATCAGAATATTAGTATGATTTCTGAAGGATAATGTGATACTCAAAACTGGAGTAATGACTGCTAATATACCATAGCATATACTATAGATTTGGAAAGACATGACAGTTAGTAAATGATGACAGTATTTTCCTTTTTTTGAGTAAACAATCCTTCAAAGTCACATTTACATGGCATTGCTATAAAATGTTGCTATAAAGCAAAAGTTTTCCAGGCAAAAATTTCACAAATTAAAAAGAGAAATATATATTTGTCCATATTAGTGTGATGAACTACACCTGTGGTTATTTTGCTATAGGACAACTGTGAGAACTAACTTTATACAGTCACTAAAATCATCTTGGGAGCATTTCGGAACCACAGCAAAAAAAAGCTTTAAAACAAATAAAGCCATTTATGAGATACACTCTGGCATAATTTGTTTGCAGACACCATTGGTATGCAATGCACTGTAATTGTGGTTTAAATGTCTCCAAAATACTTTTTTGGGTCACCGTCTGAGATTATTTTGAAGTCTCAATCGGAGATATCCAAGAGCAGGAAACATTCATTTATTACTGTAACAGAAAGTCTGTGTAATATAAAATATGTACCTGTAGATGTTGGTAAAGTATTTCATCTGATTGTTTAAATCACTAGTGTTTGCCTGCCAAAGATGTCATAGCCCTGAGGTTTCAATGCACCGAAGCCCTTAATGGAAAGCACAAAAGTCTTTCAGAGGATCATTCGCCCAAGGGCCAGAGACAAGGCAAGACTTCAGACAGCTTCAGCTCTTCTGTTGATATATTGACCAGATGAATAAGCGAGCATCTATTTCCCATCAAGGAAGATCTCCCTCCCGATCACGTCTCCCTCTCATGGCCCAGAGAATCAGAGAAGTGAGCACATCCTGAGCTCACTCCAAAGCGCTTTATAAATCCCACACATTTGCAAAGCATGAATCACACTTTCCCTCGCAAATATGTCCTGTAGCACTAAACCAAAGAATACATTTTATAGCCCTGTAAATTACCACTCACCCCTCCCTGCGTTCCACTGTCCAAGGTCACAGCACATTCGCATCTACCACTGATCAAAAACGGTTACAGTGAGATTGCTAATTTGTTGTTTAAAGACATCGTTCACCCAAAAATTAAAGTCCCGCCATGTTGTTCCAAACCTAAATGACTCTCTTTTCTCATTTAAATTATAATGAATGGGGAATGCAATGAATTATCAAGGAATAATGACTTAAATATTGGTCACACAAAAAATGTAAATGTAGCAGTATACGAATCGTATGGCTTGCATCCTTTTTGAAACCTCAAAGTCTCAGTCCCGACTCATTTTAATTACACAGAAAAACAAAAACTTTCTTTTGTTCCACATGCACTCCAACAAACGGCTTTGTTTGATCCTCATGTTCGCATAACATTGTGACTTTAATGTTCCACAAAAGAGGGTCATACAACCTGAGAGTGAGTAATTGAAATTTTAATGGTAAACTGGGTAAACTTTTAAACACTACTTGAAAGGGAAATTCATCCTGTCTATTTTTAAAATGCATGATATTGATCTTATTTTGAATTATTTATGCATGCAGTTTTATTTACGAATTAATTTTTTTGACCATGTAATTTTTCATTAAAAATTCTCCATTTATTTTGTCCGCATAAAAGCTGGCCCTTTCTTAAAATCCACTGCAAGCTTGCATTCAAAACTGATTCAATCAACAGCCATTGCATTGAACAAATTCCACGCCCTACATTTTTTCTTTTCGTTAATACGTTTCACCTGGATGTATTTCACAATACAGAAGAAAAGATCTGTCACTACAGTACCTTTGTAACATTGCAACTATATTGCTCAATCCATAGCTACTAAATCAGGACGGACTCATTGGACCCTTGAACCTGCTGGACTCTTCAACCTTTGAAAAAGTTGCATTAAGGTCTTTTTTTTAGAGCTCTCCTGTGCCTAAAATAATAACCTTAGCAGAGTACATATACTTGATTCACAGTCCTCCATACACCCGGGAACACAACACATAATATCTCCAACGTTACTCAAAGAATATGCCCCCCAAAACGTTTCTTCCTCAAAATACACCTTTAGCACAGTTGGCGAAAACATTAATGTGAACATGAGAATGAAACAAAGACTGGAAAGTTGGAATGCATATGACTACCATTCGATATGAGGACTAAAATAGCAGTATGATGGCTGTAACAGGCCAGTGTGAGTGATGTGTTGAGTTGTGTTGGAGAACAGGGACCGAGGTGAGGACACACTGGACCGAGCGAGGGGTGTAGAGGCTCGTGCTGTGTCTCAAAGCGATCTCCTGACACAAGCTTTGATTCGCTGCTTGAAACCCCCCTGTGGAACCTTTTTCTGTGGATTCATTTAACGGTGAAAGGAAGATGGGGTCCCTCATAGGTCCCACAGTAAGGCAGCGGGACAAAACACACACTGTAAAACATATTCAGTTGCACTCAACAAGATAGGCTGGAATAAAAGAATCCCATTCAGTAGTCGAATAGATTATTCTTTTCAATACCTTCATGCCTTATGTTATTGTAATCTGTCATATTCGAGATGGAAGGCAATCTATCTGTCATTTATACTCGTGGTTAGAAGCAAAATTCAAGACCACAAAAAAACAAGTACACACAAACAGTTATAAAATGTATAGAGGGGCTCTGTTACAAAATCGAGAGATCTGCATACAGAAGTAGTATAACACAAAGGCTGTTCCAAAAGGTATCTGGTATTGTTGGTGCCATATACATATGCATTGCGCTGCATGCAACCCGAGTTTGAGTCTCAGCCCACAGACCTTTCCCGATCCATCCACCCTCTCTCTCACACACTTCACTTCCTTCCATCATACTGTCCTATAAATAAAGAGCAATAAAGAGCAAAAAGGCAAAAATACAAAAAAATAAAAATAAAAAAATAAATAAAAAATAAAATAAAATAAGTAAATCTTAAAAAAAAGCTGTCACAACCGTTACCATTGTTCAACTTTTATGAAATCTAGTTATTTCTATGGGAATCCACATGACCAAGAATATTTCCCTATGCATATTTTGCATTTTGTTAAAGGGGCCATCGGATGCAAAATTCACTTTTCAAGTTGTTTGAACATAAATGTATGTTGGAAGTGTGTGTACATATCTATCCTATAGTAATATATAGATAATCCCTATTTTAAAATCCCCTCTCTCAAATCAGGCTGTTCTGAGGTTCCTGTCAGAATGACGTAGTTCTGTACAGACCCCTCCCATGATGACTGATTATAGATGATTGACAAGATCATATAGATGATTGACAAGCTGTCTTACCTTAGACCCGCCCTCAGTGAGCTGAGAACTGTCTGCCTCTGGTGCAGGGGAAGACAAATGTCTCAGATTAAGCAATTGAAGTGTTTAGTTGTTGGATGTAATAATGAATATAGCAGTCGTCATTAACTCCCACTGAAGAGGCAGAGGGTTAACGTTACTTTCGTTTTGAAGTTAATGCGCCGATCCCCGATCTACATATGTTTGCACGAATCATTCGTGATCCAGCTTTATCTACAGAATAAGTAAGTATATGGGGTTTTGTGAATCTTTGCAAATTGCCTTTCCTAATCATGTGCTAGTTAGCCAATTCTGCAGCTGAAGTTTAGTATGCTCCATAGATATATATACCAAGATGGCTCATTATGGACTGTTTCTATGCGCCGCGATACGTAAGCCATCTGCCATTTTTGGAACAGTCTGCGAATCTTTGAGCGCATTGATCATAGATAGATATATATATATATACAGTGCCCTCCAAAAGTATTTGAACAGTAAAGACAAAATTGCTCTGTTGGCTGTGGAGTCAAGACATTTACAAATATGATTAATATGAATATAATAATATGATTAAGATGAATATGAGACAAAACTACAGAATGTTACATTTTATTATTGGGTTATTCAACACATAGATGTTTTACCAGCTAAGAAGTTCAGCACTTTTAGAGTTTCATCCCTCTATCTGATGTGAGCATAAGTATTGGAACAGTTGCCTCACAGGCCTTTCTAAGTGATCAGCTGTGTCCTGTTGCATTAATTCTTCAGATATTAAAAGCAGGGAATGTGTCGTATAAGTTATATCCATTACTTCTGCATTCTGAATCTTGCATTCAATGATGACACACACAAACCAGGATGAAGATGAGGGAGCTGACTTTGAGAGAAAAGCAAGCAATTTGGATGCTAAAAGAAAAGAGGAAGTCAATTAGAGCTATAGCAAAAACAAAGGGCATGGAGAAATCAAGAGTTTGGAAACCACCAGCAACCAACAATGACCTGATCAGCTGAGAAAACAACAGTAGTTGATGACAGACAAATCATAAAAGCTGTGAAAATGAACCCTAAAAGACGTGTCTGTAAAATCACCAACAACTTCTAGAAAGCTGGGGTGATGCTCTGACAATCTACTGTCCTCAGGAGACTTTGACACAGAATTACAGATGCTACACAGCAAGATGCAAACCTCTGACCAGCACCAAAAATAGAAAGGCAAGATTAGAGTTTACAAAACAGCATAAAGGTGACAGTAGCAGAATGAATTTAGAAGGGTACAAAACTATCTTGCCTACCAATATTCAAGAAAATACCACAAGATTAATTGGGAAGTGCTTCATATTGCATCAGGACAATGACCCAAAACACCCTGCCAGTTCAGTCAAGGAGTTTATAAGGGCAAAGAAATGGGAAGTCTTAGATTGCCCAAGTCAATCTCCAGATTTAAATCCGATTGAACATGAATTTCACCAGCTGAAGAGCACTTTAAAAAATCCAACTTTCGAAAAGTTCTACTAACCAATGTAAAAAAGTAGCCTGAACAAAGAATTTTTAGTAGGAGAAATCAGTTTAATTTTTTGTGTGAGCTGAACAAAAATACTCTAAGCATGTCGCTAGCAAAAGTTGTTTTTTTTTATTTACCTTACTTAGATACTCAAGTATTTGTTATAAGTATTCACAACATATCCAAATGTTCTCCCAACTTTTCAAACTGAGTCATCTGAACAAACAATTTTACATTGAACAACATTGCACAAGTTCCCAGCATGCATTGCAGTTTGAAAACATTTTATGTTAATTATTACTAAAATATTATCATTGTTTTACATTTTACTGGCTTAATTTATGCTCCTGCTGCTGTTGTCACTGTCAGTTAGCTGTCATGTAGATTAGAGTTCATATTTTACGGATTTAAAATTTGTTGATCCTCATCATGGTTGAGAATCGTGTGCTGAGGTTCTGCAAATGTGCATCTCATTGCAACTTGTTAATTACATTTGTCTATTAACATAAATGTTTGCCTTTAGTTTTAAGAGACAAATGCTACCCATATTATGTAGAAGGCTTTGAAAATAAACATTTATCTAAAAGAAAGAGGATTGTTAAAAAAGATTAGCATTGCTAAATGCTAAAACATCTTTGGTTGCTCTAACAGATCTTTTAACACTCAGTAAACTGACTTTTATTCATTAGATGAACTAAAGTTTTTAAGTTGTCGGTTGCTAGTTGAGTTAACTTAAAAAGTTGAATGTGATAGGTTGCCTTATTTTTGTGTGTTAGGTCAACTTTTTTTTTTTTTTACAGTGAGGAGAGTAAAGGCAGAAACTCCCCAAAACAAGCTACAATTGGAATTGGCTGCATTAAAGGCTGGGAAAAGTATTTCAAAGGATGAGACCAAGAGTCTGGTGATGTCTATGGGTCACAGACTGGTGTGATTGTGTGCAAGGGATCTGCAACTAAATAATAGCTTTTAATCTTTTATATCTGCCTTATGTTCAACTGTCCCAATACTTATGTTCACATCAATGAGTGGGATGAACTCTAAAAGTGCTGTTCTTTTTATTTGGTAAAACATGTATGTGTTGAAACGGCTAATAATAAAATGTGACATTCTGTAGTTTTGTCTCATATTCATCTTTTAATCATATTTGCAAATGTCTTGACTCCACAACCAACAGAGCAATTTTGTCTTTACTGTTCCAATACTTATGGAACAATGACCCCTTTAAAGTTTGTCACACAAATTTGCCACGTTGACCAACAGAAAGCTGCTTTGTGGTCTACACTGCTGACAATAGGCATTTTTTGCCTTGAAAATTTCATTGAAATTTTGCAGATGTTACCACACCTTTTTCTAATTAAGTCAGGACAGCATGTCTCCTTTGTTGGGAGGATAATCCCAGAATGCACAAAAAAAGTGCAGCAGACGAGGCAAAAGAAATGCAGAATATAAATTAAAATTGTGTACTGTAATTAAAATGGATTCTTAATATTAAACATAACATAAATCAATAATGAGTCAAATCTCCCATGCACGTAGTGTAAGATTCATGTAAGTAGAGCTTCCAAATTAGTCACTTATCTGGTTCCATGATGGTTAGGATGTTGACTTAGAAGGTAGTTGCCTATGTAGGTAGTACATATTGTATATAATATATATTGTATTGCATTGATATATGTTCTAGAATCCTAATGTATTAAATTTTTAATCCTTATAATTAAAACCTAGAATTATTTCAGCCCAAAGCAGGTAATGTACAAACAGTTTTGTAGATAATTTCAGGCAGGGCTCTGAACCGGTTCAAGGAACGAAAACCGGAAACGAACAAAATTTTGACTGGAATAGAACCAGAAACAGAAACGAAATAAAATTTTATAGTTCCGAACAGAATCGAAAATTTGAAATGGCCATTAACCGGTTAATAATGTTATTTTATCGTTCCATTTAATATTTGAAATTTACTGTCAATGCAAAATGCAAATGTGACGCTGACGTATCCAGCGAGTGAAATGCCCGTTCGTGCTCAGTTGTGAACTCATCATAGGTAAGTCGCAATGACAATGCCCTGTTGTTAAGAGTTTATCCGAGGACAGTGTAAGATGGATTCAATAGATCTTACGCACCTGCAGCGCTTCTGTGAACGGAGAAAACTGAATAAAACTATAGGCTTACATAAAAAGGAATATATATGACTATACACTAAATATATTTCACTTAAATCATGGACAGATTAACGAAACGAAAGAAAAAAATGTGCTGAGTTAGGCCTACGGTTGATTGTGACGTGTTCGTTCTTGGAAAGGAAAACGAGATGGCAGAAAGTAGTTTTCTTTATTTTACAGTTTTATTTGTTTTGCAAAAGCTTGACAGTTTTGAATGATGTCTAGCATCTGTATAACCAACCAGCGTTGGTATGGCTATATCGCGCCGGTGCCTCACGCGCACACAGCCACAATATATTTTTGCAACATTGCTTCATAATCAAGATAAAATACAGTTAAAGAAACATATAAAAAGTTACAGAGCTCCATTGTCCAATCTGTTGCGTTCAGCATGCCCACCGCCTCATGTGCTAGCCGATGTAAGGGATGATGTTTTATGTCGATGAAAGTAAAAAGCTTATAATAAATAATATTTTAGCATCCAGATACGTTTTGAATATGGAAACATTTGGATTCGTGCCAAATGAGAGAGGTAGGCATCAGTTTCACCTTAAATTAATTTGTTTTTGGATTGACGTTTTTATAGCCTATAGGCTATAGCCTTACGTTTAGTGGAATTATTGTGTAGAGAAACTAATAACTGTTTATAATGTTTGTAAACATTTTGATTTACTGGCATTTTAGCTTACATCATTTCTGAATGTAATAGCCTAATAAAATGCGACGCAACTTAGCCTGTTTTTCCCCCTCAAAACGCAATTTTATACAAGTAGTGTTTTTTAAAAATGCGGCAAACATTTTTAAATATCTTTAAAAAATACTTTAAAGTCTTTAAAGCATTAACAGATTTTTTCTTTTGTTTAGTAGCCTACATTTAGGCAAATCTAGAAAAGATGATGCTGTATTGGCTGTGACTAAGCAAGCGCAGCGGGTTAAGATACCATCTCTTTCTGTTTTTGTCTTTTTCTTTTTGTGTAAAGAAAACGCTGTACTTTATTATTATTATTATAGGAAAAGACCATTTTAAAAAATTGGTCTGGTCTGGTTTCTTAAGCCTGTTGGCAGACGAAATAAATGCAATTGGTGACTATAAAATGACAAAGATCGACATGGCCTAAAACTTTAACACTAGTCATTAGCTGCACTGTATTGTAGTCTTGTACAGTAAAATGAGTTTATTAGAGTTCTTGATTAATGAGTTTTTACCTCTGGATTGGCAGGGTTGAAAGCCATATTCAAGACTGTTTCAGAGTGTCTCGGGAGTTTATGGAGAAAGTTGCTGCTGCGTGTGTCATATATATAGGCCTGGAAGAAAGGTTAAAAAACAAAGTCTCAGCACAGCACATGAAACACATATTAAACACATATCAATATTAATAAACTGCTTGCCTCATTGCATATTCACACTCTTTGTAAAATCACAAACTTTCACACAGTGTCTTTAGCTTCAGTATTTAAGAGATTTCTTTCAAATACATAACATTTTTTTAACAACCCCAGCCTTTTGAATGGTGGAGTAATCGTTCTTTAACAAGGATTTACAACATATCACTTACAGCATTAACAAAATAAATGAAAAGGTTAATAATGCCATAGATGATGTGAAGAAAATCTACAGTATCTCTCATTAACACAGATAAACGCAGGAGATACATCTCAGCAGACTGGCTGGATACCTCCATATGTTTTTTATTCAGACCTCTTAGGAAATACACTGCGAGTGTTCTGTAGAAGACACAGGTCTCGGTGCCAGAAAGGAGCAAGAGATCGCTAACAGGTTTTTGCAGCATCCAATTATTTGTATATTTAAGGCATTTAGCAGATGGACTTATCTAGAACAACTTACAAATCAACTTCAGCTTGCTTTAGCTTCACATGCAAAACTGAATGTTCAACAGATAGGAGGCCCGTGAGATCTGCCAACACTGTGTTCAAATAAGATGCAACGATCATTTAAAGCTCTTTCCTGATCAAGTTTTATCCTAACTTTTTCTCAATGTTCTTAACCTTGTTATTCCAAATGTATATGCATTTCTGTCTTCTATGGAACACAAAAGAAGTTATTTTGAAAAAGTTCTCTTTGGTTTTTTTGTCCATACCATCCAGATTTGGACTCTTATTGTACGTCATTTTGACTCTTATTGTTCTTTCCTCAGAAGAAATTCAAAACGGTGCGTAAATGATTACAGAATTTTTATTTTGAGGTAAACTATCCTCTTAAACTGCTTCTGATATGTAATGGCAACACAGATGGTTAAAAGTTTAGGAAAATAGCACAACTTGCCATGTTTTCCATGTGCTCTCTGCTAGATGTGGTCAAAATCAATCACTTTTTGTTGATCATACTTGTATTTGTTGTTTATGGCTTAAACATAATGTGGTTTGGAATTAATGCAATAATGGGGTGACGATAGAGTTCCTTTTTCTGTGATTGTCTTGTGAAATATGAAATGCATCAACAAATTCATATGGCTAAAGGAAGTCTCAAGACAGCCACAAATAACAGCATAGTAGCTCACTACTGTTGTCTCCTTTCAGCTTCCAAGAAACACTGGAAAGCAGGCAGTGCTGTGGAGATCTTCTCAAAACTGTCCTACTTTACCCAGTGCTGGAGATTAATGACAGCTATCAACATGCACATATTATTCCACTGACTTGAGCAAAGACTAAACACACATACACAAACAGAGCAGAGACAGCAGTCCTCCCACATTGATGGAGCAAATAGTGACACATATGGAAAAGCAATTGTTCAAAAAGACTAAAAATATTCAGTTCAAAATTGGGATTATGATTTTGGATTATAAGAAAAAATGCTAATTGTTTGTATATTTAATGACATCTTAAGATGCATGAACTTCACAAGTTTGTGTAACATCTGATCATCATGTTCTCCAGCATAATGTCAGAATAAACCGAAGAGCATCTTGTGCTTCGGTGGAATTTTACTTGACACTAATCAAGTTGTGTTCAATTGACCTAGAAACAGGGCCAAATCGTCTCTGTGAAAACCTAAATCTAGGTCATTCATGAGCGTTCACATGAGACAAAGTCCACTATTGCGAGTCATTTTTCATTAAATGGTTGAGTAACATCCACAGTTTTTTTTCAAGGTCATTGGGACAACAGCTCTGTAAAAGATATTTTTTTCTCAGAGCTCTTTTAACAACAGAACACCATGAAAGTATGGATATCCCACTGTTTTCCTCATTCCCTGGCAAAAGACACAAGACATGGAGAAGCTCAGCAGTAAATGTGATGCAGCTGCTAGATATGATAAGACATACTCAGAGAGGGAGAACTAAAGAGGTCAACAACGGAAAAAGGTGGTTCAGCGAAACAGATGATTGTAGGTTCCTCTCAAGCTCCCCCTCTAGATAGCATTTGTGGTGTAAATTTTATGCATATTTTAATGCAGTCTTTCCAACCTATCATTTATCTATCTATCTATCTATCTATCTATCTATCTATCTATCTATCTATCTATCTATCTATCTATCTATCTATCTATCTATCTATCTATCTATCTATCTATCTGTACTTCAAATCAAGACTTTGCAAAGGATTTTCAAGACAAATTTTGTAATTCCATTTGGTGCAGAAATTATACATTTAACCTCAGGCTTTGGAGCTAGAATACTGTCTATATTTGACACTGTCTTTACAGATTCATCTCCATTAAGAGATAAAAGAAAGAAACCCCTGTTCTTTGTGGGAAATGTGGTATTCAGCAGTCTTGAATGGTGCTTTTATTACCACTGTCAAGATACACAGGTTCACACTAGGCCAGAACAGGATTATCTGATTTACAACTATTCTGTCCATTTTGTACAATGCTTGTAAAAATGAGGAGGTACTATGAATTATTGGTCTTATGAATTCTATAACACCTTGTGTTCATCATGACACCATAAAACACTCTACTAAAATAAGCAGAAGCTATTCTCAATAAACACAGGGAGAGGATGAGCTGAAAGAAACAGAGACAAGGCTTACAGGAAATTATAACAGGAGATATATTACTGTAAATCTACTCACAGTATGGTCCTCTGAGCCAGTAGCTATGAAGCGACCACAGGGTGAGTAGGCCGCAGTGCAATGGTGACAGCGATTAACATGGCTGTCATAGCGGCGAACACACCTGACAGAGATGGTCAGAAAGAAAGATTAGTTACGTTTAGTGAATAATTCTTGAATGTGCCTAATTTGCATTTGGCTCTTAAACTGGTTTGCAGTAATATTCAAGGGTTTGACATTACCATAAACTAAAGTGACTTTAAGTGTTTTTTTTCTAGGCTTGATTGTGTTTATGGGGTGCAGTCAAATATGTGTTCATGCTTCGTTTTTTTAAAAAATACATTATTTTTCACATAATTTACCTTTATTCTACACCACTCTGTCCCTTCTCTGATAAATGCCCCGATTATTTCCTGGTTTTATGAAGCCCCTCCCTCAGAAATACGTGATGGGCTCAGATTGGCTAAACCGCCTCGAGTGCGTGTCTAAACGTCCCGCCCCTCAGTTCAACAGTATTGTACTGTTGTATTGTTAACAATAGCATAGTTTATATTGCTTATCAATTTGAGCCCGATTGAGACCCAGAGAATATTAGTGAATAGGATTGAGCAGAACCTGTGCAAGCACGGCTATTAATGGCATGTTTTTTGTTTATTGTATGTTTATTGTGTTATTTGTAAGTGCTACTGTTAGCTTTTAATATACAGTTTTATCCTGATTAAAGCTTTAATACAGCACAGCAACCACATGCACGTCCTTGTATAACGCTTCTCATTGCTATGTGGAATCAAGTATATAATTGGGACAGTTTGGTGGAGCTGGTCTGGCGATCTGAATGAGAGAGAGAAATGCAGAGCGTGTTAGAAGACAGAATCGCGATACATACATGAATAAATTTTTACGTGCACCCCTAGTTCTCTCTTCCTCTTCTCTAAAGCAGCTCAGCATGGCCTCGCACCCTTTGCTGTGTGTTCCCAGGGACGGGGTTTTCTGGGTTCGTGACCGTTTTTGTAGGCATTAAACTGCCAGAATTTCTCCATTTGCATTGAACTTTCAACTTTGTAACTTTGCAGATATTGTTTATGCTCAAACAGCAACATTACACACTAACTTTAAAAAAGTGAAATCACAATCAACCACCCCTTTAACTTTGCCCTTTATGCTTTTAATTCAAATATTTATCCATTAGGATCCACTTCTTAGCAGCTGAAAAATGCATACAAGCGCAATATTCACATTTGACTTAATCAGTCAGAAAGGGGAAAAGTGGAAAAAAACACTGAATCTTAAAGTGAATCTGTTTAAAATCAGCTTGTCATTTTCTGGGCTAATTTTGACTTTCTTTGAGACATCACCTCCTGTAGTATGTAAATATTCATTGAGCAGACACAACTCATCCAAAGCAACATACAGCAGATAGGAACCATCTTCTGAAACACTGTGATGACTAAGACGACCAAAACCACAGGATCATTTTCAGTGGCATAGGACCACACATCTGGAGCCTGTATTTCCTTCATGAAGGTGCTATCAAATAGTCAGGATCCATGTTTCATCAGACTCCAATGTTTTCCAGGGGGAATATGTAAACTAATGTGGGAGGAAACTTTAGAAAGCACATGAGAAGATGCTTCACTTCATTACTCCCATGCATTTCCCCGCATTCTTCTAGTTTATTCTTAATGACAAAGATAACATTACATGCTTGGAAAAGATTCAAGTGAAGAGAAAAGCTATTGTAAAACAAATGCTGAATTCTTTAACTTCTCCAGAGGTACACTATGAGTGCTTCATAAAGCTCTGAATGCAGTATTTCAAGTGGCCAGGTAGTGGCCAAAATTGATGTCTAGAGGGGATATTTGCGCAATATTTGTTTTTAATGAGTCTATAAGTTTGAACCCTCAAAATATGAGGAGCATGTTATATTAAGAAGAACGAAACACTAAACTTGGTTAAGGTACTTAACTATTTGGCAAGGCAAACTACAGCATATCCTGGAATATGGGTTTTATTTAGGGGAAAAACAAAAATAAAGCTTGTAATGACTACAGTATAATCAGTTATTAATATTTAATTGGTTCTCCCATGTTTTGGATTATAGCAACAATTCTACTGGACATTACTTAATAATAATAACTCGTTACTGCTACATATACTGAGACATATACCTATCATTACAGTCCACAGCGATCCATTTTGAAATTGAATTTGTTAATAAGTAGCCTACTATATCGATTACTATGTACTTATCTACTATATAGATTTAGAAGCCATAAGGCACACATCTTTGTGGATCATTGTTTGTTTTTCTTGACATGGAATTCAAACAAACATACGTTCATTCGTTGGGAATTTAGGGTTTGTGCTTTGAGCATCCACAATTTAAAAAGTGCTATTTTAAAATCCACAGAGTGGAAATTGCCCTTAGTGCTTAACCCTAACATTTTTACAAATATAAACCTATGATTTGTGCCTAATGAGATCATTATGCCATTAAGAAAGTCACAGAACGGGTATATAAAGTGATTCAATGCTAGCCATAACATTGAGTCCACCTCCTATCATCAACCTTTATGGAACAGCACAACCATATAATAAATTAACTCTTTTAATGAGACCGCATAGACTGCCAAGCATCCTGTTTCTGTGCATACAATAAAAACAAATTAAACAAACAAACAACAATTCTGGCATACACGTAAGCAGACAACTCAAGAGATATTTATATGAAGGTCAAAATATTTAGCACTGCAACAGGAACAGAAAAACATCATGGAACAGATTGCCTGAGGTTCTTGCTCATCACATGAGTGGATCTAGTTGTTGTGTTCAGTCTGATTGCTTTGCACGCCTTTATGAATCTAGGGTGCTTTTCTGAGGGTTTGGGTCTTGATTCACATCCTGTGAAAGCCAGGTTAATCTGCTTCTCATTACCAGAAAAGATTATGCTTTAAAAGAAAGCATAAACAAATTTATTGTGTAAAGCCCGCATATTTTCTTCGCATTTAGTCAACCACCAGAGCGGAAACGAACATCATAGCCAACTAGAGGACCACCAGAGACTCAGCCTGCAAACACCTTTAAAAATCAGAACAAAAATAAACTCTTGAATTATGCAATGGCACAATTCAGCTATCAAAATCTACATATATCGTATAAGATGTGTAGCTTGCTGGTGTGCTACTACTTTCTAAAGAGATCTGATTTGGAGCAAAAAATCCCACAACCACCAAGCAACAACCCAGAACACTCTACTGCATAGCATGTGATGTGCATAACAGCATTTTCCTGTCATTATGATTATTCCCCTTTCAAGGAGGTGACATGAATAACTATAAACAAGCTGTCTGAGGACTCTGCCAAAGTGGCTGCCAGTTTGGAGTCGATCCCAAAAATAATCGATTCTCTGATTCTGAGGCATTGGGAATCAACAGTCGATTTTAAAGATGACAGTTGTTCAGATTTGTTCACTTGTTGATACTTTCTGTATGTTACATACTAATTATATAGTGCAAAAAATGATAGCTATCACAAGCTAAAAGTTAGCATTAGAATAACTTTCCTGGATTTAACTTGAGACAACTCAAATATCAAAAATAACTTACTGACACTAGCATTAATTCATTAATAAATCACTAGCAAAGCTTTTAAAAAGACAGCAGCTTTTAAAGAAATAAATTAAGGAATGTACAAACACTAAAAACCCCGATTACCCTGAGTAATCAGGGTCCCACCAGCGGTGCCCTGACCTCTTGTGCAGTTGGAGACAGTGATGTTTCAGAAAATAGTTTTTAGAAGATCTTTTGAAAGCACTTCAGGATCTGTTGCCAGTATTTCTCATACATAAATCAAAATCCACAGGGCTGCTGCTCCCCTCTTAGCTTGAAGTTCAATATACTATTTTATACCTGAAAGGAAGCATTTTAATTGTGATATGCAAAACATACAGTCCCAAAACAAGCAGAGAAGGGTGATGGTCTTCCAGAGCTCCTTGGCTTTTGGCTGAAGGTTTTGTCTTGGCCTGTGGAATGATGTCACTTGTGTTTTAAATGAAGTCTAGGGGAGATAAAGCCATTTCACGTGCTTGAAGTCGGAGCACTGTTAAAGAGCCAGCCATTGGAAAAATACATATAAAATGGCCTGTGCCAAAAGACTTCATTGCCAGACCTCAGTTTGTCAATGACTGCAGGCAAATGATCTAATTCTAACATATGCTCCCATCCATGTTTCCCATGTTTGACCTGCATTTATCTTTAGTATTCTGTCTTAAGTGTTTTTCACGATTTCCTCTTTTTGACAATTTTCCTTTCTCTTTTCCACTGGAACGAATCCTTCAAAGAAGTGGGGGAAAAAAAAGCTGTCCTGCAAGGTTGTTTCATTTTTCTGTAACTCAAGAGCGATCAGTCACTTGGTTTTTACAGCTAATGTGACATTCCTTGGTCCCATGAGCAAAGATGGCAAAACTGAACTTTAGGGGGGGTCTTGCGGCAGCAGAAAAACTGCCATTGGGATGAATGGGGAAAGCTAACGGATAGCTTTCTCTAGATATTATAGACCTCCTGGGAGAGGAAACTGTCAGTTGTGAAACTTATAGTATGTTTACATAATATATCGAACTTTATTTTAAAGCAGAGAATTCATGCTTCATTGAGGCTGTTGGTTTCTGCAGGGATGTACGAGGTTGTAAAATGCTCCTGACCAGAACCTGACCTGGAATTCGGTGCAAATATTTATCAAGGCAAGAAAAGGGTATTTGATACTTTCTGGAGTTTGAAAGTAGGAGCAAGAAGATCTCCAAGCATAATAGGATGCAGGATGTATAAGTATAGAAGCAATTCACACCATTTCACAAGAATAAAAAAAGGGCAAGATATATTCAATCCATTCCTTCTGCTGCTCTTATAAGTTAAATGGAACTAAATGGAGAGGTTCAGCTGCAGAATATCCATACATAAAATATCACTAGAAAAATATGGAGAAAAATATGTTCAGAGTCTGGAACTTTCCACACAGATTCCTGTACCTGTACTTGCTGTCTCTGCTCTAGTTTTGTTTCTGCTTTCATAGGAGGATAGACAGGTCCAAAATGCTTTTTCCACCCTAATGCATTTACAGAGTGTTCTTAAAGCAAAAGTTCAATCAGAAATGAAAATCTATCATTATTATTCTCCCAAGTTTGTTTCTTCTGTAAAACATAAAAGATTCGTTTTTTAAAGAAAATCCTGGCCATTGTTTTCCACATATCAAAAATGAATGTGGACTAGCTCTGTAAAGCTCCAAACAAACAAACAAAAAACACAATTTTTGAATAAAATAGAATATTAAATATATATACATGAGGGTTCACAAATGATTTCAAGATTTCAAGGCAAACTGTTACTTTAAGAACACTCTGTAAACACATCAAGTTGAAAAAAAAAATTGCACTAATCTCTCATCCTATGGAGAACAGACAGAAACTACAGGTACCAGAATATGTGCAGATGTGCAGAACGTTCCAGACTCTCCAGACTGAAAAATGTGTTTGCAACATCATGAGGATACATGTTCACCTTGAATTATACAAGCACTAAATACATTTTGAACTTGAACTAATTGAATTATGATTCAATTTCGAATTTATTAGTGTCACGTGTCGGTTTCCTTTCAGTTCTGTTTTGCCCTAGGCTGTGTCCAAATTCAGGGTCTGCATCCTCCTTAGGATCCTTCCTACCCGGTTGAAGGAGGAGGGATCCTCCGACGTCCGCAAAACCCGGAAGTCGGTGTTTGTGAATTTGGACAGCCTACCCTTCTTTCAGTTCCCTCCCTTACCCGTTGCTCATATCCTGTCGCCTAGCAACCGTGACAGCGCCAAGCAAGAAGCGGGAAAATGGACAAACAAAGAGTTATTCTCCTCATTTTAATTATTTTGGAAGAAATAAAGCAATTAAATAAATTAAATACTTTCTTTGCTCGTTGTCGGAGAGTTTTTTATATCAGACTACAAGACAGTCACATCCAGGTAAGCCATTATAGCCTATTTTTATTTGTTTTTAAGTATTCTACTAATTTCTCCTACAAATTAATTGAGCCGAAGCATAAACTTTAGCTTGTTTTGTCAGAGAAACTCCTCTCCCACTCCGCTACCGCTCGCTTCGTCCGCCATTACGCTCTGCCGAAAAGAATTATGGGATAGGTAGGACGGGAAAGGATCCACCACACCCATCCTTCCAATTCGGGGAAAAGGAGGACGTATTTGTGGGCCGCATTTGAAGGATCCTACGAATTTGGACAGCCTTCGTCGCGGCGCTGTGACGTAACATCCTTCAAATGAGTACTCCGAAGGATGCAGACCCTGAATTTGGACACAGCCCTTATTTGGTAGTTCCTGTCCTAGTTTAGTTAATCATTCATACTATTTACCAGTTGTGTTAATTATCTCGTTTACTCCTTTGTTCCTGTTCCTTTATAAGCACTCAGTTTTGTTTGAATCCTTGTTCTGTCTGAACGTTGAATAAATGGAATAGTGAGTTGATGCATCGTCGTTTTCCTTATCTTTATTTAGCTTATCTACAACCACATATCCCGTAACAATTAGCAGGTTTATTTTTAAAATCTATTGTCTATTTGTCTATATATTTAACATGGTCTCACGCAGATCAGCGACGGACTGTGAAAGAAACAGCATTGCTGTATTCACTCAGTGTCCTGCTAAAGCAAAGTGGTTACTGTTAGGTCAGCTGCACAGAAAGAATTCTTTCCAAAGCCCTTTTGGCTGAGGTCCGGCAAAGGCTTAGCTCTGAGAGAATCTGGAAATTTTGGATACTTACTTTAAATGATATATGAACCTTTCTGACTAGACCTAATCCTGGTTGATCTTAACGATCTTATGGGCATTATGTAATCGTAGTATCCCACATGCCTATAAACACCCTGGGATTTGACCGGTACTCATTTCTCTGAAGGACAGGTTATCAGTGCTTTAGTGAGGTGAGAGCTGTGTAAAATGTTTGCTAGGCTGGAAGAACATAACTTAAGCATCATACAGTATGTAGAAGCCATTGCAGCTAACTAAGTCATACGAATATTGTCCTGTTTTTCTCATCATGCACTGGGTCATGAATAATTAAAAAGGTAAAAATGTTCACTGTTTTAGAGTTGTATTTACACTATTTTATGGTTGCTTTTGTTGTTAGGTTCAGTAACTTACTATTTTCTGACATCTGGAGTTCATTTTCTATTAAAAAATTACCCACTCAAACACTATCTACTGATTGTCACCGCCATTGTGTATGGTGTACCAAGTATTGAGGTCTCTGTGTTAATTTAGGTAATAATTATATTGCGTGGACATATTTGAAAAGGATGACAAGCTGTTTTAATAGCATGTTATTTTCCAGTGCTACATTAAGTAAATTTAATAGTGACTGAGTGAAATGTAGCAGTGCAGTAAGCAGACCAATAGTTGAAGATCTAAAATAAGTTAAAATGTTATTTTGGTTCAACTCAATTAATTATATTTTTAATATAAATGAGTTTAAATGTTAACACAGTTTGAAATTACTTAGTAGATTATATCATATTGCATGTTTTAAGTAAAGAATGTTGAGTGAACTAAAATATTTAAGTTCATATAACAAAAAATATCTTTGTTATTTTACTTAAAATAAACAAGTTGGGTTTACTTAAAAGTATGATGCAAAAATGGTGCATATATATTTTAAGTAACTCGAACACATCAGTTTTACCAGTGTACCTTGCAGTGCGCAGGTCCCACAATTTCAGACCATCTGTTATTGCGCTGCTCAGGAAGAGATTGTACGATTCCAAGGCTTGTGTACAGAACGGGGATCCCTGTCATAAAAGAAACAAAGGAAAGAGTCATACCAAAAGAAACTGGCACAACAAACGGTAATCAAAGATCCTTAATAAGGAAACATTGGCAAACCTGCTAGTAACTAACAAGGACACAATTAGACTGATATTTAGAGAGAATATAGCAGCTTTTTAAAGTTTACTTGTGATTTAAACATTCTGTGAGCTGCAAGATCAGATCAGTCTTTCAATACACATGTCAAAATTTGGAATCTGTAAGATTAAAATATTTTTGAAAGAAGACTTTAAATGTTCACCAAGGCTGCATTTATTGATCAAAATATAATGATGAAACTGGTACTATTGCTAAATAGTATTACAATATCAAATAATTGTTTTCTATTTTAATATATTTTCAAATAAAATCTATTTCTGTGATAGAAAAGCTGAAATTTTAGCACCAAGTACTCTAGTTTTTAATGTAACATGATCCTTAGGAAATCATGCTAATACGTTGATTTGGTGCTCAAGAAGCATTTCCTATTATTTTCAATGTTAAAAAACAGTTGTGCTGCTTAATATTTTTTTATGGAGAGTAACAGTCATATTATTAAAAATCGTATGGATCCTAAACTTTCAAATGGTTGTGTACATGAATTGCAAGAAAAATGATCATATGACATTTATCTGGTCTAAAGCATCTCATTCATATAAAACTTCTATCCTAAGTAAATGAGTATTTAATTATGTTGACCGGTCATAGAAGAGACTCAAATCTGGTGGGAGATTGCAAACAATCTGCACGTGCATGCTGAAGTGTGCAGACTTTCCAGAACTGAAGTTAGACCAAAAAACCAAATGGAATGGAAATGTTTGTCATACGTTGTGGAAGACAGAAGAAACCATCTCTCTCACCCTAACACAAATACAGATGGTTTAAGGTATCCTGCATGGCTACTCACACACAATTAGACATTCATCAGAAATATTCTTTATGAACGTGGCTTTAGAAAGTGGAACATGTTGCCCACGGTGGAGTATGTAGAGTAGCTGAGAAGAGAAAAGGTTTGTTGTAAGCTCATTCACAGCTGGCAAGAATTCCCAGCGATCAGCTCTCTTGATCCCTCTAGGCATCTCTAATGCGTGGGCTTCTTGTTGGAGGATCACACATGTACGTAAGAGCCAGGTTGTGTTATTGTGAAGAGATCAGTCTCACAAATACTGCAGACAATGTGTAGCGTGACTGGAGGCTGGTATGCAGGTATGGAAAGTGGCTGCTCGGGGTACGTGGGAGAGTGCCTGCTAGCTAAAGCCATTATACTGAGTTAGATCAGTTAATCCAGTCCACTGTCCACTTGTGTACCCAACTAATCTCAGCTGACCCTCTCAAACTGGAGAGAATCTGGGGCAACGAATACTCAAAACACGTGATACACTGCTCTCACGTCATTGAGTAAAGACTTACATTGTTACAAAGAATGCTGAAAAAAACGTAGCGTGGTTTGCACAAAAATATTAAGCAGCACAACCATTTTTCCAACGGTTTCCTGTTTTCCGAGCACCAAATCGGCACATTAGAATAATTAGAGCAATTTGTGAAGAGTGCTGTGATTTTGATACCTGGAGTAATGGCTGCTGGAAATTACAGCAATAAATTAGAATAAAAAAATTAAATAAAATAATATATACTTAAAAGTACAGTTTTTACTGTTTTCTTTTGATCAAATAAATGCAATCTGGACCAGCATAAAAAAACTAATTTTCAGGTGGACGGAGTGCAATGGTGAAATCCAAGTCGGTCCAACAAAATTTGACAGATGCAAAGGGACAGTATTCAGACATTCGTAAGATATCACCCTCTACAGATTGAATGTGCTTACCCAACATCCTTAGCTTAAGTCAGATCCTCCCTCAACTAACTTCATGTATCCATCCTAATCTGCAAACCTGAGGGATTTAGAGCAAGATACTGAGCAAGATAAATGAGACACGCAAGACCTACAACTTAGGCCCACCTTGGAAAACCTCACACAACTGTGGTTTGGATTGTCTCAAGTAAAGCGGTGAACTTTTGTCCTTAAAAGAAGAAGACATCATATCTTGCATAACGTTCAGAGAGGCCTTATATAATGGGAGGATGGAGTGCCAAACTGCAGAGAAAATTTGGTTTGGACAGTGGATTTGTTAAGCAACTCCAACACAAGCTGAATCTGTTCTTTTGCCTCACTTCCTTCAAGGTTGCCACACATTAAAGTTGAGGTTAAACTTGGAGATCCAGAACCATCTACTTCTTCCGGTCTACACTGAACTTTTGTTCAAAGCAGCCTGAATAAACTAATATCTGGGAACAGACGGTAGTATTAGTACTCTATGGGCCCCTTTTCCCCTCAGTATGATTTCACAAAACTCATACAATCAGCTTCATTAACTATAATTATCTTTAAGATGTAGGCTCAGTCAGTATTTCCTTGGTATTGTTTCTGAAAGTGACTTCATCATGCATATGAGGTTAACCTAAAAGCAAAGTGAGTCAGAAGCAAAGTGTCTTACTTTAGGTTTACAACAAACCCAGAGCATAGTCCAGCCTCACAATAAAAATACATACACTACCCACAAACAGCTTAAGTGGTTTGTAATTCCAATTTTAGTGATGTAGCTCAAGGGTCACCACCAGTATTGAGTTGTGTGCACCTTGTAAATGACCACTGAGGTCAGAAAATTCAGAGTGGAAACAGCACTGGTCTCTCAGCAGCATGAGCGTCACTGCATTGTTTTTAAAATGGTGAAGACAGTCACGACAAAACAAGTTTTAGGGGCTGGAATAAAAGGCTGGTTGTGAATACTTGCCATTAATATAATAAACACTGCCATTCAAAAATACAGAAAAAAACAGTTAAGCCTACTTTGTTTCCTGTGAAACAGGAATTTTTTTTGTGCTGCTGTTCAAATGTTTGAGGTTAATAAAATGTTTTAATGTTTTTGAAAGAAATCTCTTATGCTCATCAAGGCTGCATTTATTTGATCACGAATACAAAAAATATTGTGAAATATTATTACAATTTAAAATAACTTTTTTCTATTTAAATATGCTTTAAAATGTCATTTATTCCTTTAACGGCAATGCTGAATTTCAGCAGCCATTACTCCAGTCTTCAGTGTCACATTGATCCATCAGGAGCAATGGTGGAAAACCATTGGTCTACACATAGTGCATCAGTCCATTTAATTCAAAAGATCAAGAAAAATCCTGGCCGACATCATGTGCTCTTCATTCTCTTACCTTGTTCTGGGTGAGGTGGTGGACAGCTCGACAGTGGGCATCAGGGATCTGAGTGGCCATACAGCCCTGGTTCATATCAAACACCTGGATGGTGCGGTCAGCACCAGCAGCCAAGACGATATCTGACACACTGCGGTTAAAGAGATACACTTTGTGCCCTGTCATTTTGAATAAAACCCAATTGGACAATGAGATTACACTCTACATTATGCTCTGTAAAAGTTATATTTCATAATCCAAATTACACACATAAATAACTATCACAAAGTTACACAGGAAAACCACTGTATGTGTTTCCAAATCAGGTCTGCCACATTACCTCACATAAGGATAAGGTGAACTCAAGAAGTTATTAAAAAAGTGCTGGGTTCAGAACATTTATTGCTTAATAAATCACATGTAAAATAATTAAGGATTAAAGATGAAGACACAGGAAATTAAACAGATATGAATCAATTAGACTACCACTCAAATGTTTGAATACTTGACTGAATTTACCAAGAGCTTAAAAACCTTTTGATCTAAAAGCTTAAATGCTTTAAATTCAGTTTGTTAACAAATATGAAAGTGTGTTAATTTCTGTTAAAGGTATGCAAAATATTGAAGATGGTAAATATTCTGAATGAACCTGTGTGCTATTCATACTCAAAGGAACTGTGTGTTATTTATAGTTAACAGGAATATTGTTCTGCTCATGTGCTGATACCTTCAGCTATTGCTGAACTGTGCAAAGCCAAAAGGCTAAGTCGGGTATTTTAGGATACAGGAGTAGAAGTCATTGATGGCTGACATTGAAGTGATGTCCGTTCCTGATTTCATGCTGAATTTACTGGCCAATTTAGACTTGCTTCTTTGCTTATACCTGTGATTAAATTAAGAGGAAAATAAAATTAAACACATTCCATAAATAAAGATTCTGAACTTATTTCAGGGTTGTTTCTATGGATTATAACAAAGCACTGCAGGAGAAGCTGTGTGGACATGAACCTACTGTACATATGGACCATTTTACAGAAAAGGAAAATGCAGTCTATCTGTTTATAGAGATTTTCTACCACCTTACATAATGCTGAAAAAGGCCTTAACACATAATTATTCTATAGACTATGTTCCATCATAAACAGAATATTATGTGCAAAATCTGGCTGATGTCTCCTATGTATCTCTTCCAGGAATTCCCCAACACTTGTATTTAGATATACAGTATAAAGACTGGGATTCTTCTCTGATTCTTCAGAAATATCGCACAGATTCTCCACTGACGAGTGCTTACCCCTCATATTTCACCATGACCAAAATCCATACGGAAATTCTACACAGCTTCTTGCCTTAGAATATGAAGTATGTGGTTGTTAAATTAAACAGGTCTGACTAGATCTTAAATTAGGATTTTTGAGGCACCCTAAAATCTGATAGCCTGGCATACTCCCAGATTTTACAAGCCCTTGAAACTGAACCTTTCTTTTGGCAGAAGGTCACCAACACCCTGCGTTTCTTGTTACTTGCTCATTGTCTATTAACTGCTTGTACCTCTTGATGTCATCTCTCATGGTGTCCAGATGGTAAAGGTACAGCATTAGATTTGATCCTGACGCCAGCAGTAAAAACTTGTCCAGATAATAAAACTGTGCACTTCTGATGGGCTTTGCAAACCGGTCATCTCCCTGGAGAACCATGAAGTTAAACAAACAGTGCATTAACAGACAGTCAGTAAGGCACATCAACATTGCAGTTTATTAATAGCCTTTAAATAAGTGCTAAGTGCATTCATGTCACAGCACATAAAATTCAGCACCATATCAGCTTAAAATATCATAATCTCAGTCATTCTCTCTTTTTTTTTTGTTTACCAAAGATGGAGTGTGAAGAGATAAATGAGGATAGAGGAATGTTGTTTTTCTGTCTGAATAATATGAGAATAATGAAAGTCAATGAGAGACAATTTGGTGAGTTGAATATGATTGCTACTGGATATTTAATTTACTTCTTGTATACAAGTAGATGAATGTATGTAGCTTCTAGCTTCATAAATTTTAATGCATTTTTTCCTCCCAAAATGTGTGCAATTACAGTGCGTGTTTCATTACCATCTTTACCACATTAGAATAAACGGTCTGCTTTTATTGTGCTACCTTTGAATAATTATTCTTATTAGTAACTATCATTTATTATCCTTGCTTATGCTTCCAGCCAAACATTTGTCTGTTTGCATGCTTACTTGAGTATATTTCTAGCCAAAATATCTAAAATGTTTTTATACTCCGCTTTCAACATTAAGTAGCTCTGTTTATTATTGCAGACTCAGGATTTTCTCTTTTAATATAAATGACACAAACACTGATGCATTGGGTCATATTTGGCTCCAGATACACACACAGATGCACAGGTCTAGGAGGCTGGGTGGGAAGACACCAGAGAGACAGAGAGAGACAGAGAGAGACTCTGAGCCAGAATGTGACTGAAAAAAACTGATTTGAATGAACTTCAGTTGTGTTGGGGGTTCTGGGAAAGAGGGAAATTAGGGTTTAGAGAGGTCTGTAAGTGTTTAGAGCACTGATGTGCTGATCTGGGGCCTGCACAGATGCCATTGACTTTCCAACAGAGGAACACTGCCAAGAGAAACACTTCCCACAGGCGTACGCATTCAAATGCAAATTAATTTTCTGAATCTTTTCTTCACATATTTTGCTTATTGGTTCACTCTGGCTGGACTTGACAATAATTGTAGGTACTGCATAAGCTCAGAACTAATAGCACTTTTTAAATTGCTCATGTCAGTGTAAGGACTGTATTTGGTTTAATTGTTGATACGTTACCATGGTCAGAACAGGTTCAGAAGCATTTGCGGTCCAGATGCAAAGGGTGGGGTCCTCAGAGGTACTCAAAAACCACCGCTTACTGTGAGTCCAGCATACAGTGTTCACAGCCTTACTGTGCCCTACAAAAAGAAAACAACAGAGCCACATTTTTGATGCCAAGGACCCCAAAAATGATGATCACCTTGCAAGGGACTCCCATACCATAAATACACAGGTATAGGCAGCAATATAAGATTATAAAATATTAAATAAGATTAATACATGTATTAGACTATCATTGGCCTGTGGCGATTACGTGATAGGTAGGTGGTCAGATACTTTCTTAACTGCTGTTTATTTTGTTATTGAGAGGAAAATGTGCAGCACATATTTTGTGGGGAAGTTGTGGCCTAATGGTTAGAGAGTCGGACTCGTAATCCAAAGGTTGCGGGTTCGAGTCTCGGGCCGGCAGGGATTGTAGGTGGGGGGAGTGAATGTCCAGCGCTCTCTCCACCCTCAATACCACGACTGAGGTGCCCTTGAGCAAGGCACTGAACCCCCTACTGCTCCCCGGGCGCCTGCCCACTGCTCCGGGTGTGTCTTCACGGTGTGTGTGTGTTCACTGCTGTGTGTGTGCACGTTGGATGGGTTAAATGCAGAGCACGAATTCCGAGTATGGGTTACCATACTTGGCAGTATGTCACTTCACTTATATTAATATATAGCAGTGTGAGTGGCATTGTGATTTTCGCTAACAAGATATTGCTGCAAAGGCATTTCAAACCGCTTTTTATCCCTAAGAACGAAAAAGAACATCACTGTGAGTATATCAGGCCATTAGTCTGAATGATAAGAGAATCAATTTCAGGTACAGGAAGGTCCTCCAAAAGGCAGAATTCCCCAACTGTCAGTTTCAGCTGTCAGTATCAAGTGCTGTCAGAATGGCATGCAAAAATCAAATACCGAATCAATTCCTTGGTGCCATTCATTCAGGAAATGAAAATAAGAGACGTGCAAAGGAATTAAAAAAAAAATACACTACAGATTTGAAGCTCTCCCACTACCTGTGTAGACAGCTGGGTTGCTGGTGAGTGAAGAGTTGTACAAGAAAACAGAACCGTCTCCAAGACCACACGCAATCTGCTTTCCATCTCCTAGACACAAAAATAGAAAGTTAACAATCAAAAATGAAGGAATAATTTGTTCAAAACCGACACTCCTCTGGCGCAAGTCTAAAATAACAACTACAGCACTCTTAAAAACAGCTGTACATGACTTTATTGCGTTTAACTCCAGGAGTCTACTTGGGTTTTTGCTGCTGGTGCTACAGTATGGAGTCTTTATGTGAGACCACAGGAGAACCAAAAATGGGCAAATCAACAGGCAAATGATTGTTAGCCACGGCTATTAAGTGCTGTTAATTGTGCGTAAAGCTGGAAAAGAAACTGTTTGCTATGCAAAGTTAAGCCAATGAAATGACAGCAGGATACTACAGTGCTACAAGGGTTTTAATGCATTTCACATTTTTTATGTTTTATTATTTGTTATTGTTGTAATATATATTTTAGGAATTATTAAAAAGAAGTCACACAGTGTGACATGATTTCTGGTTGTGCAGTACAAAGAAATTTCACATGTTTAAAGTCTAGTGTGATCCTACTGTTCCTCACCTGAGTACTGTAGAGAGCTGACAGGGGTTGGATTTGTGGAAACTGTCAAATGAGCATAAGGCATACACGGTGCTTCAAAATGTGAAGGATACTCACTTAAGAGGTGCTTCCTGTTGAAAAAACAGTGTATAAGTTTCAGCACGAGTAACACTGGTCTTATTCAGTACTACTGCATTCTTGAGACTCTGTACTGAAACTGACAGAATACTTACATATTTGTGCTAGTTGTTGCGGCAGAGTTGCTTTTCTTCTTAACATTGGTCTTTGGTCTAAACATGGTCCTACTATAAAAGAGATATTTTATAGCTTATAGTCTAATTCCTGAAAAATCCAAGAGAACATATCCTAGTTTTTCATAGACAGGATACTTGACATGGTCACAAGCAGATGCAGAAACAACATTTGTGATGTTCTTTAAAGATTTACATTTACGTTTAACCGTTTAGCAGACGCTTTTATCCAAAGTGACAATACAAATGGGGACAATGGAAGCAATCAAAATCAACAAAAGAGCAATGATATAAAGATGATTGCGATTCTACTAAGACAGACATCATGAAGGACACCATTGTACATTCAGTACATAATATTGAAATAAACAATATGGCAAAAATGGCATAAAAAGCCTTTCAGTAATGTGATTCTAAGCAGGCCTGTACACTCCATGGAAACAGAATTAAACAGTGTTTAAATGAATATTATGCTAGTGACCTCAGATTAAACTCCAAAGTTACAGTATGGAAGATATTAGATGTGAGCACAATTAGTGTCATTTACTTTGAGTCATGTTTAAAAAGGCTACCAGAACATAGTAATTGTTTCTATAGTATATGCTTCTTCACCTATTAATTTAGTTAATTTGACATATGCAGTATTCTATACATGTCTAACACTCTCATTACACACACTGAAGGGATTCATTTAATACATTTTCAGAATGTCACACTCAACAGGGTGATTGGAAGCTCACATCCACTGTTGCACATTTAACTCACCAATTTCTACAATTGTCAAAGCCTGAAACCATGTGAACCATATAAAAGTAAACCTGAAACCATAAAGTTTGTTAGACTGCTGTGTGGTCTACTGACTTACTGAGGAGCTGTATTGTATCCTGATGACTTCACTTGTGTGTGAAAAACCAAAGGCTTATCCTTTACACTCTTCTGACAGCTCACACCTAGAAGACAAAAAGAGAACAGGACAGTCACATAATTAAGCTTTTCCTGTATGCAGTCTGAACATTACTCATCTACTGTATCATAATTGTGTACCACTAACACTATAATTTGAAATAAGCTTGATATAATAATATCAGTGAAATTACAACACACTTAAACCATTTTGCTGATAATACATCAAGCTTATTTCAAATTATAGTGTTAGAGGCATACTATTATATTTCCTCCACCATTTTCATGACTCCTATATCACTCTAGAGTCTTTCTGCTCACATAATGAAATAATTTCATGCCCATATATTTACTTATTTGGTAAAGCTTGATACTGTACAATCAGCTTGTCATTATTGTAAAATATACCCTTTCAGGATCCACACCATCTGATCGAGGTTTTTTTTTCATACTAAACTGCTGACTGTACATTATACCTTTTTAAAAGTTATTGACACAAAATTTATACAAATAAAAACTTATTCAAACAGAAAGTCATATTACAGTAAAAGATGTTATACGATACAACCTGAAGAACTGACATTTTCCCAAGTTTTCTTCACTTTAGTGAGCTCATTTTTTCCAGCTCCATGAAAACTAATGCACACGTTTCCAAAATTGGTCCCCCTGCCAACCACAGACTCAATGTATATTCTGAAAAGTAAGCTAATAAACGCAACTACTTCCTAAAGCAGAGGTTTCCAATCCTGCTCCTGGAGGGCCAATGTCCTGCTGTGTTTAGTTCCAATCTGACCCAACACACTTGCCTGATGGTTTCTAGTTATCCTGAAAAATGCTGATTAGCTGGTTCTGGTATGTTTAATTAGGACTGGAGCTAAACTCTGCAAGATAGTGGCCCTCCAAGAGCAGGACTGGACACATCACATCTGTAAAATTCATTACTATGGCATTTATTTTTGAGGTTTGAACTCAGTTCCTGTCTTTTGGTTTAGCTGTTTTCTTGGGAAACACTTCCAAACAACTTCAACAATTTAAAAATAAAAGATACCAGACTTGATGCAAGACTGGGCCAAGAACCCATATATTGAGCACAATCATTATAGTAATTACTTTAATAATACTAAAACAAATTAGAGCTGGTACTACAAATACAAATGGGGAAAAACGTCTATGTGCTTTGGACAACATAAAGTTCCTGTCATGAGATCAATCAATAAGAAATCATGTAGTCTTTAATAGATCATACTTATTTACTGTAGTAGCCCAAATTATTTCAGTTTACATTGGCAAAAAGTACTGAAACAGTGTATTGAAGAGAGAGCAGTTTCTAGTCACTGTCAACAAACCACATCCTGACATAACCCATTATTCAAGAATATGTCACACTGTTCTGAGATCAGCCTGTTATCAGACCTTTAATCACAGACCCTAAACTGCTGGATCCCGACTATAAGTGCATGTCAAAGCCCAGCAGTATGAAGAAAATGAGTTGTCCTAGTTATGGTATTGACTTAGGCCCCAGAAAAAGCTATGGAATAAATTTAAACCTCTGAGGATGTGTAACTCTATTAAGGAAGAGAAATAATGCCCAGTTGGAGATGGAAGAAGAGCCTCCCTTAAGGGACAGAGAGAGAGAAATAATGAAGATGGATTGCTTTTACATCCATGAGACATATAAGACAAAAAAATCATTATGCAGCTTAAACACTCAAAAAAGTGTCTGCGAGCATACAAGGAAATACACGAGGTCTAAAAAATATTTTGTAATTCCTTCTATTCGTTTTAATTTTGACAAAAGGAAGGAGAAGGGAGGTACTACCACAGGACAGTGTGCGGGCTATAACATTTAGCACTTTTCTGAAGTTCTTGCAAAGTATATGTGAGCAAAAGAGACGTCTTTCAAAAACATAAACACAAGAAGATCTTACCGAATCTTTTGAATGGTAGCGTAGCTAATAGTATAAATGGGTACATATTTTATCTTTGGAAGGATGTGCAGTGACGAATCATGCAAATTAAGATCAAGATCAAATAGGGTCCATTTTGATTTAGTGACATGGTCTGTGCCTGGTCTCTTCATTCTGTGGTTATCAAAACCCTTTATCTTTGTGACCTCAGACACCAGATGGCATCAGGCTGTTTTATAAAGCGTGACAGTTTCATTTCCATGTATTTTAAAAGTATTTCTAATTACGGTATATAAAGAATTCTGGTGTGCCTAATGATAACTTTCTTTTGAAAAGCTACTGTATAATGTGGCACAGACCTCCACAAGGCCAGAAAGATTAACATCATGGACAGTACCAAGTCAGCATCATAAATATTACCATGGGGGGTGTCAATGACATTGAAATGCTAGTTAATCCAAAGGTGTTTTTTTTTTTCTTTGGCAACATAAAATGTGCATGTGTGGTTTTGTAAACTCCAACCAATTTTTCTCTGAGGTTTTGGGCCATGTTTTGCCAGCTCAGCATTCAGAGGGGACATAGTCATCAGAGGAGAACTGAAAATATAGGAAAAAGCAACATAAATAGACTTCTATTACTGAAAATAATAAAATACAGCATTTTCCATTGTGGTAGTTGACTCATCAAAAATAAGGTTTACAGTCTATAACAGACAATACGTCTACTGAAGATAATCCTGGCTAAAACCAAAATCAAGCATTGGGTAAATTATTCTTGGATGGTGCTCAAAATGACACCCTGTGTATTTTAAATCCAAGCACCACCTGGCCAGGATCAGGAGCCTCATAGAGATTGGAAGATGAGTGTTGTTACCTGGGCACAGCTGAAAGTTGCTCATCCACAGAGAGGCCCGTCGCCATCCTAAAGCAGAGCTCGTCCAGCCCGGCACTATTAACCTCTAAAAGGGCTACTGAAGTCCCAAATAGGGAAGTCACCAAACAACACATCTAAGCAGAAAGAGAGAAGCTGAGGGTAGTCCTCATGTTATACTGTCTCACACAGACCACTTTCCTCCCAGAATGCAAACCACAGCCAAATCTTGTAAAAGCTTTACATCTTAAATAATTCTGGCTTTGTGAAACCATAAACTGCTAATTGCAAGGCTTTAAAAATACCAGGTGCTATACATGTAAACTTAAGGTTAAAGATATGGATCTTTAAAAATCTGTCAAAAAACGTAGAATACTGAAAATATATAAAATATTGTATTTGTATAAATATTGCACAGACACCAAAAGTTTAGCGCAGTACTTACATTGCCACCAAGTTCATTAGAGATGGCCCATGACCCTGCCATTGAAATGCTTAGGTCACCTGTCAGGAAAACAACAACAACTGCCACTTAAAATATTTACATACCACAGCAACTATGTCTCAAAAAAAAAAAAAAAAAATGTTTAGAAATTTGATTTTGGTTTGGAATAAATTAGTGGTAAACCAGGAAGAATTAGTAAATTTGAAAACTAAACAGTCTTTCTTCTTCAGAAAAACAGGCAATGGCACCATACTGATGGTGTATTTTCCCATGCTTCAAGTATTTTTAGGAAGCCATTTGTTATAATGAAAATCATGATGTTTATACATATTTCTGAGGTGAATTTTGTTTTGAGGTTGCAAGATTTAACCAATGTTATCATTAAGTGTACAAGGACATGCACTGACTTTCTGCCATTCTCTAAAGTATCATAATCTTGGAATATTCCAAGCTAGAAGACTCAATTCTTATATGGTTATCACACAGAAGCCTACTCACGCTCTAAAGTTTTGTTGACCACTAAGGCCACTGATGCATTTATTTGTATTATATTTTTTGCTATTTAAAAAAAACAACATTTTTTAATGTTACTTTTTTTTTTTTTTTACTAATAAACATACTGAGGTAAAATATAATGGATCAAATATTTTCTTGAACAACTGCTAAATTTGAACCTAAAGCATGTTTATGTTTCAGAGTTAATTGAATACTTATGATGCCTGTGAGTGGAAGTTTCATGAGAAGCTCTGAAGTATCCAGGTCAAGCAGATATAGTCCATCAGAACTTCCGATCCACACACAGCTTCCTCTATGGAAAAACCACAAAGAAGAGACTATTTACAAAAAGACACTACAAAGAACTAAGGCCTGGTTAGATCTCTATTGTATAGACCTACTGTAGGAAGTCACATCCACATTGCCACAAAGTCTCTATAGAGAACATCTATGAAAGCCTGTCATAAAGAGATTGCACCCTAAAGAGAAGTGCACTAAAGCTTTGACACTAAAAACTTGATTTAAGTCAGTGTCTTATTGCAGTGCAAATCATAAAGTGGCAGTGGTCAAGGGTCATCTCTCCTGTCCAATAAATTAGAGTTATTTGTTGTTAGAAAACTGTTGTTTTCTATGAATCACTATGAATCTGTGAATAACAATGCAAATAATTCCTGCACAGCTAGTTAACTAAACATTACATTATTTGCATTACATTAAAAAATGAATTCATATATATTTCAAAGTTTTTAGTATTTCTGATTTTTGTGACTTTGCCTCTTCCTTGGCCTCCCTTACTTTCTGGGTGTGTAGGCATTTCTCCACAAGTGTTTACAACATATGATATTACAAATTTCAGCATATAATGACGTTATGCGAAAGTTTTCAGGTTCAGTTCACACACACACATCTTGTTATAAAACTGTAACTGCTGTTTGGACAGCATGAAACTATAAAGAGGAGCATAACGGCTTCCTGATTGGACGTTTCCTGCCATGACCATAGAAAAATCTGTTGAAAATGATTTTTTACGCCTGTGAAGACAAGTGTACCATGCTGTGTATCGCTACCACAACTTCACAATGTCATGACTACTACAGTAATTACTGTTATCATACATACTGTGTGCTTGTGAATACATTTAGTCTACCCTACATAATTTCCTACCCCAAAAATTCAACAATTGCCCAAGCAGATAAAGGTGAACAACAATAACAGACCAAAGACAGTACCTCTGCTGCAGGCTAGTATGACTGGACTGCAGTTTCTGTGCCCAGATTCTCAGAACAGGCTTTGCTGTCTCCACTGTTCCTCTCACATCGTTACGAGTCGTTCCTAGAAAAGCACACAGATGAAGCTCAAGCAGATGCATCGTTTTCCGCAGTGAGGTAGGCACATGAAAAACACTAGTTATACGCAGTCTGAATTGTGGCTTGTGGGTTTTTTCTAACCATCTGGTCTATTTTGAGGTGAGCTGTTCTTTCTGACGTTTCTCTCATGCTTCTGTTCAAGCTTCAAAAGGTCCAGTTTTGTCACCAAGCGGCATTTGTGGTCCACAGGGAGAGTGTAGCACCAAAGCTTGAATCACAAAGAGATTCCAACATAAACAAAGTGATATATAGATTACACAAGAGAGCTTTAAACTGTGTGTGTGTGTGTGTGTGTGTGTGTGTTACTCACCTGTCCGTCACCAGACCCTGTGATGAACTGACTGTTTTGCTCCATGAAGAACAGACTAAGCAGTGGATACGCTGTAAAACAAAAACTTCAGCGTCTTCACTACATATTCTCTACATTTACAGGCTATGAGTGAAGAACCTCAATTTCCTTTGTATAAATATTGGTGTTAATAACTATAACCCGACCTGATAGGACAGCAGATTCAAAGAGTATATCTCCCTTCTTCACATCCCAAATCTATTACAAAAAAGAAAAAGAACATGCACATATATCTACAATATATATATATATATATATATATATATATATATATATATATATATACATATATATATATATATATACAGTATATAGAGAAATAAAATCTGTACCTTAAATGTTCTGTCTTCTGATGTTGAGATGAGAAGATTGACATCCCATGGACAGAACTCTGATGCAGTCACAGGACCAAGATGAGCTTTCAAAACTCCAGGTGCCTCCTCTCTCTATAAGAATCACAAATACAGTGGCCCCAAGTTTTGGGTCTTCGTTTAAAAATATGTTTATTGCCTTATAATTTGATTGAAACATGTTTTATTACACAATGTAAACATGTTCAAGTTTAAGTATGGCTTAAGCAGACAAACACTGTTTGACAAATGCAATAAATGGTCTACGAGATAAGACCATTTATTTCTGATTTACAAGACAACAAGGGGCTTATTCAGATTTTTTTCATACACTAATTTATTGCTGGTTTCATATGAGTATGTCAATGTTATCTCTCATCTTTATGGGCTGGTCAATCACAATCTGGGTAACGGAATGTTCTACATGCAGACTTTGTTCGGCGTTTCATCTGCAAATGGGTCAAAAAAGGAATTTGTTTCCTTTTTGTTTCAACATAACTGCTTTTGTTTTCGATTCACTGAATCAAAATTGTGTGTATCTCATTTCATACCTCTGTATTCAATAGAAACACTCTGGAGCCGGAGCATGCAGCCACTTTTGCGCTCAGTGGACACAGTGACAGATGCACTACCCTGCCGAGCAATGTGCCAACAACTCTACCTGAGGCAATTCCACCTGGAACACAGATGTCATGTTTGGGAGATGGGACAAAAAAGTGACTGACTGAGAAAATATTCCAGAGAAGTGCATTCTTAGGTGTCACAGTTTTATGTGCTCTGCAGATGAGCAGAATTTTTCAGTCTGTTTCTGAATCAAGGTCTTCGCATGCGTTATTACCGTCTTTGATCTGTGTGTAGCAGCGATCAACGTCCCAGGCGATAATATAATCTTCAGAAGCACTACAGAGGAGGAGACGATCTCTCACAGTCCTAAATGCCATGGCAGACACATCACCATGGTGACCAGTGAGTTCCAAGGGAGGCTACAGGAAACATTAAAATTAGATTTAAATGCTAAATTAATTTTTTTAAATGCTGTGCAACAGTGTAATCCTATTAAAAGTTAAAAATGATGGCACACATTTTACTGTTATAATAAATGGCTGTATACTCTTTTTTTTTTTTTTTTTTTCCCAGAAATGTAAAAAATCCAGTTAATAGATCCATTAGTACGGTATTGATGCTACTTGCCTTTATTCATAATTCACATTAAAAAGATGTCATTAAACAAATATTTAAAATACACCATCTTTACATTGTTTCTATATTAATTTGGAAATTAAATGTGAAAATATATTTATGATCACAAATTTTAATGTTAGGTGCAATTAATTCCAGCAAAATATATGATTAATTGGTTACTTTTTCTGTCCGTTGACAATAATTATATATATTTGTTTACTGAAAATAGATACAGGTAAGCAAAGACCTCCAGGTTTTTGTTTTCATAAATCCTTATATTCTTGCCCTGCCATGGGACAGCACAGTGAGAAGGACAGCAAGCCAGCTGCAGGTGGGACACTGGCTTGTTGCAAGTTAGAGAGAACCTCTCAGTAAAATACTGCACTGAGGTCACAGCAGCCATGGAGATAGTATAGTATAGTCCCCTGTAACAACACACAACGAGAAAGTCTTAAATGTTTAGCGGGGCAAGATGACATCTAACTGGCCCATTCCATGAATACAGTGAACAATGGTGCCATGAGATTTTCTTTTAAAGCATCAGTGGATAAGATATCCACTATATTATAAACGTGGATAAATATTTACATTGTTTTCAATTTATGGGATTTACATGTTTAACTGTACACTAGCAAACTGATCCCAAACTAGCTAACGTTAGCATCTAAGAGACAGCTTAAATGAAGACTTCTGAAGGTTACGCACCTGCTTTTACTGACCATCTGTTGAAAACCAGCCCTACGTTTTTTAAGTTTTAGGCCGTGTTTTGTGGAAAGTGCCAATGACATCAGCCGCAAAGTATTTCGTTCATCGCCTGAAAGTAAAATATATTGCCGTTTACGTATTGCAAATGTAACCCATATATAATTATACTGTATGTGTAATTGAAATTCCGCGTTTTGACCTGTGACCCAGCAGCTTTTGCGTCCTTGTTGCTTTGGAAACGGAAGCCTTTCTGGGACGGCACACCAGAAGGGACAATTGCGAAGGTGTGTAACGTTACCAAAGTCCCTAAAGTCTTGTACTGTTGATTTGCTGGCTTAGACGATTTTATTTGATTATTTATTTATTTTTGAGTACAGTGTACAGCGAAAAGAGTACGTGCTGACACGATATATTAGAATTGTGGAAGTTTTGCGTCTCTGGCTTATTGTAGAGTATAATACCATGTCTATAAAAAACAATAAAGGTTGTTAAAGTCTGATACAAAAACAAATACCTGACGACCTGACGGATTGATTTTATGTGGATGCATCCGTTTTAATCGAAGGGCAGCATTTCTAAGCAACAGTGTCCTCTGGTGGTAAAATGCAGTCAGTCAGTCTGAATGTACGTTTAAATTGAGTTACTATACATATACTGAATATATTTAATAAATAATAAAAATAAATAATGGAAGCAGTAAGAAGTCGTCGACGTAAATAATATATAGATTTTGTCTAGTTAGGTTATTGTATATCTGTTTTAATTCAAGCTCATTACAAAGATCCTTATAAAATGAGATAGATGTAGAAATACATTTGTGAATATAAAAATGATAAGTTTTAGCATGTTGTCAGTGATTTTATTTTGTTCACAATAACAAACGACGTCTTTAACAGTCAAATACAAAAGAGATGTGACATTTTGCCAAAGTGTGCAATTTGACAATTATAATACAAAGATACAATCACTGTTCTATCGTTTCACTTTTAATTTAATATTATTATTTTTTAATTTCTTCAACACTAAAAGTGTCTATATTAATGTTACAAATGCTACGTTTTCACCAACAAAACGATCTGCGAGTCCACGCCCACATCTGTCTTCCGCCAATGAGTCTCAGCCAAACACACTGAGCTATCCAATCATAAAAGCGTGATCTACATATGCATCTATTTGGGAACGCCCCTTATTCTAATCAACCAGTCAGTCTTTCGCTTCAGTCAGTCAATCAACTCTCCCCGCCCAGTTTTCCTGTCAGAACGGAAGCCGAGATGGCCAAACCAGCCCATCCGTGTAACAGAGACAAACTTGGCAGCGAGCGGATGAACTGGTCGGATCTTTGTTCTTCACAGCCAGACTATCATCATCTTTATATTTTTGCGTATCGTCACTTATATGTCTCACATTTATATCAAGATTATATAGAATATTCCTTCCCTGGGCACGCAGCTTCAGCACAGGCATATACTTTTACAGCTAGCATATTTGCCTAGTGCTTTTAGTTCATTCTTCCCCCCACCGACGAGGTTTTATTGGACCAAGATAGGCGGCGCGGGCACCAAGATGTCGAACCGGATGGTGTGCAGAGAAGCGAGCCACGCCGGCAGCTGGTACACGGCCTCAGGTAGAGCCAGAGACCCGAGAGCGGCCCGGGCCTGAGGTCCGGTGTGCTGCTTACACCAGTGTGTGTGTCTGGCAGTGTCTCAAAACCTAGTCAGCTGCCTATCTGGACAGCAATTTGGGACGTTCAGCACGCTTAAAAATGCTGCCTAGGTAGGCAGCTCACTTTGGTTTTAGACCGAGCCTGTGCGATCAGCTGGGAATTATTAAATGGCTGTGCCTAAAATGGTTTAAAGACCACAGGGCGAGTTTCTTCATATTTGTGCCTTTTGCTCAACTTACATTATTTTAAAAACTAACGAACTTTATTTAAAATGTGAACTAAAACATGTTAGCTTTATTTGGTTAGAAAATCACTTTAGACGGATTTGATTCTGCTCAGCAATTAATCTAAGTCTACAAAAAAAGTGAAGTGTCATTTAATTTGTCTTGGCATTTAGATGATTATTTGATGAATTACTTTAAATATTACAATGCGTTTTGTATTTTTTTTTTTCAGTTTTTCATTGAGCAGACAAAGAAAATTGCATTTAAATTCAAGGGCCATTATTTAAATCGACAGCACTGGTTGTTTCTCTCATATTTGCCTGTTGTTGTTGTTTATTTTTGTGTTTCTATTGTAAATGTGTAGCTTCTGTGTATGATAGCAGCTGAGAACAAAACAGGCCAACAGTTAGCTGGTTAGCCTATAGCCGGTGTGTGTGTGTGAATCTCTCCAACACGCCAACTACACAAACTAATACCACAGATTAATATACCATCCTCGCTAACTTTACCCAGCCCTACTTTACCGGATGAGTAAATCAAGATAGATTAACGCCTGTCGCAATTCAGAAGCCTGGATTTACCCTGCTAACGGCTAAAGCTATTTGATGAAGTTCATATGACAGCTGTACATGACAGCTGTCTTTTCATAGAGAATAAAACCATGTTTTTCATTAATACTGATGTCAAGCAATGCTGTGTTTATTGTTGTACCGGTCAGCATTTATGTGCAGATCCATCCCAGTAAATACAGTCAGCACATGAAAGTCTGTAGAGGGCCGGTGCTGTTTTTTTTTCCCTCATGCAGCAACAAAGGATGCATGACAAAAGCCTAGTGCTACACACACACACACACACACAGTCGATCACATATTTTTTACACCATAGAGAAGTCAGTTTACATTATCTGAGTTGTAAGCTGCCACTATCTTTAGAGCTCTTGTTTTGTTCAAAAAACACATTTTTGAGTGTTTGCATATGAAGAAGGCTAGTCTTTAGCAAATAATGTAATGTGTTGAAAAAAAATCTGGTGAGCCCATACATGTATAAACATGCCTTAGTCTTCAGTTATAGTTTTCAGATCATGACTATCGTTAACTAGTGATAACTCTGACCAGTTAGTTAGGAGTGTGTCAGTTGGACAAATTGTACAGACAATGTCAATGTATAAATATAATATTAGATTTTTTCATATACTGCTATATTGGGATTCTTCATATATTAGACTCCTATATTGACCATGTCTCAGCAAGCCTTTTACCATTTTTTAAAGCCCAGATTTGTGTATACATTATTCATCTGTATTCTTCATATGTGCGAGAATAAGTAATCTCTTACACTGCAATATATAAAGACAGCACTATAACCACAATCAACCACCTTTTATATATTATTGTACTCATCAGCCATAAAAATTCCTATCAGTCAGACAGTGAAATGAATGCATTTGCACATGCATTAGTATTCAGACCTGACTCCTCTTTGGAAAATCATTAGTGATGTAATGGTATGATTCATTACAGTGTAGAGATTTGATTATCAACTGCTAAAACTTGACCAAATTAGTTGTATTCTTATTATTCCTTTTACAGAATCAGCTGTAGTTCATCTGTTCACTGGTTCTCAAAACTCTTATCTCGTCCTCTCAGACTCTGATAAGAAAGTCATTAGAACTGGAATAATGGCACTGTCTGAGGCTGAAATATTGCTGGAATCAACATTCAGACAGCCATTTCACATATTGCGTCACTGTTTGTTTGACTGATTTATATTTCGAAGAGAAAACCACAGATGAATGCTTGATTATAAAACGTTTTAGCATGTTATGGTACTGAGGTGAATTTGTTTGTTTTGCATTAGAATATGCAAAATTATTCCCAGAATAGAAATTAGGGAGGAAAATGTGCTTATATTCATAGTGCTCTTTTTATAACTGCAAAAGAGAAAATGTATTCTTTTGAGTCTACATGAACATTTATTTTACACAATATTTCCCCTGAAAATAATCCATAAAAATCATAATTACTCTAAAACAGGCTTTGTTTTCTTAATTTCTGTAAATATTGCAAATATAATGAACATGGTCTTTTTCATGTTTTTGATTATAAAGCTTGACTTGTCATATTTGCTGATGACATTTTTCTTCTGTCTTTGCGATTAGGATCCCAGCTTAACGCACAACTCGAGGGCTGGTTATCTCAAGCACAATCTACAGCCGGTCCAGCTAGAGCCATAATAGCACCGTATGTGGAGTGAAAGCAGACAAACCTCTTTTTTTAATTTTTTTTCTGTTTCAGCTGTCTTTCTGCATTCTTAAACCACTGTCTTTTGCAGGCACGCTGGCTACACTTACTGCGGCGCGTGTGCCGCCCACGCCTACAAGCAGGTGGACCCCTCCATCACGTAAGTGTCTCTCCTGTCATCAGAGCTTGTTTAAATTCTCTTGAAGTAGCCGTAATGTTGAGTGTGCCATGGGGAGAGAGGTAACCGCAGCGCTCTCTTATTCATCAGTCGGAGGGTGTTCATTCTTGGCCCCTCTCACCATGTGCCGCTGTCTCGCTGTGCCCTCTCCCCCGCCGAGGTCTACAGAACACCACTGTACGACCTGAGGATTGACCAGAAGGGTAAGAAATCAAATTTTCTCCCTGGGCAGGATTAAATGCTGATTGAATAACAATGCACAGAAAGGTGTCGCCCAGGTTGTTTTTTTTAATGTCTGGCTCGTTTTCTCTCAAACTGAGCTTTGCAGAAGAGATTGCAACATTTTCAAGTTGTAAATGACTACATTTGTTATTATTTCATAGTGTTCTCTGACTGTTAACATAATGAATGTGCAACAAAGGAATGTGAGAGATGATCTTTTATTTGATGGTGCTCTTATTAATGAGGTTTTGTGTAATTATAATTATAACTCCTCAATGCAAAACACAAGGGCTTTAATTCCCACTGCCCCATCTCTTTCTCTGGCAGTTTACGCGGATCTGTGGAAAACAGGCATGTTTGAGAAGATGAGTCTGCAGACAGACGAAGACGAACACAGCATTGAGATGCACTTGCCTTATACCGCTAAAGCCATGGAGAGGTAACAACCAGATAATGAATATCTTCATCTTGACCCTTAAGGGAACAGTTCACCCAGACATGGAAATTCTGTAATCATTAACTCAACATAACCTGTATGACTCTTTCTTCAAAAGAAGATACTTTACAAAACATCTCAAGTGTTTTTTTTCTCTCCCCATACAGTGAAAGTGCACCCTATTGTCTCACAAAAACAGTTCTTCAAAATATCAAAAGCATTCTTGTGTTCCACTGTAGAAAATCATTCATACAGGTTTGGGACATCATGCGTTATCCATTGAATACCTTGGATTCTGGGAAGACTCTATGCTTGAACCATTTAAAAAAACATTACCATTTAAAAGTTAATTTCAAATAAGCTAATACTTAGAATTTAATATTTAAATTGAATAAACATGACAGTAAAGACTTTTTCATTGTTACAAAAATCTATATTTCAAATAAAATATTATTTAAACCTTCTATTCACCAAAGAAACTTGAAAAAGCCACTAAAATATAATTACCGTCTTTTTTTTTAAACATTGATAATAATAAATGTTTGAGCACTTAATCCGGATATTAGCTTGATTTCTGAAGGATCATGTGAAACGAAAGATGCTGAAACAGTATTACTGTTTCTAAGTAAATGTTAACTTTGTGAGCATTAGAGACTTTCAAAAAACATAAAATCTTACAGACCTAAAGTTTTTAAACTTTAGTTTATATAACTTTTATTTAGGAAATAAAGAGCAAATGCAAGTGGCTTCTCTGAAGGAACCAAGATCATAGGTGTTGCTTGCAAAGTCTTATCTTTTGCTTTTTAACCTTTTGTCAGTGTTACACTAGCAAAAGGAAATATGATACAGCCCTTTGTGGTTTCCTATAATTATCTTATGTAGTCTCTCTATAAAGACATACACGTCCTTGTGTAGGACAGAGTCTGCCCAGGGAAAAAATGTGAACGTAAAGAGAAGCAAGAAGGATATATCAAGGTTTCACCTCATCTCTATGCAGGGGCCATGAGCGGCATTATTGACCCATAGTGCTCATTCATCTCTGCCAGATCCACTAATTATGTTGTCAGGATCTGTTTATCTAGTGTGGTGCCTCTAATTAGTTTGCCGTGATGGATGTTCTGTTGTTTTTGTTGTTGTTGTGTTTTATTTTTCATGTATATTTTTTTTTATTTTAATGCAGGAGCCACCAACTGCTTCTATTATTCCATTAAAATATTGCAGTATGTGTGGGCATAGAAAAGTTCACATCCCCTCAATTTGTTTGATTAGACATCTGGGTAATTTTTTTTTCACAAGCAGACCTATTAGTTGCTGAGCAACTATAATATTTCTAAAGGTTTTCAGCATTTTTTTGTTTTTGCACCAAATTTTATTCTCACACCTCTGCAATTTTTGGGAAACTGAAAACCTTTGTAGAGCTATTGATTTGACATGGCCATGGATTTTAATGAGTGATGCAAAATTCTTTGACAAAAGAATATTTACAACCATGCAAATGTCAAATCTCCATCTGGGACTAGACAAATGATTCTGTTCTGTGCTTTGTTTTTCAAAAACAGCCATAAAGATGAGTTCAGCATCGTCCCTGTACTGGTGGGAGCTCTGAGTGAATCTAAAGAGCAGGAATATGGCAAGCTGCTTAGCAAATACCTGGCTGACCCTTCTAATCTTTTCATCATCTCCTCTGACTTCTGCCACTGGGGTTTGTGTCCACTCACACACTTGAATTTTTCAACTGTCAAAAAACAGAAAATATTTAGTATCAATTATAGTCAGTAATCAGTGGAATATTTCCTGTTTGTTGACATGAGCTGTAGTGCTGACATTTTATCAACAGTAAATCTACTGGTTTGCACCAATTAGTGGTTTAGTTCTGGCACTAGTCAACACTTTGGATCTGTGTTGATTAATCACACGACTTTCGGTAGTTTTTGAATGCTTGACATCGGTTTTTTTTTTTGTCATTGACTTTTTATTCAGTATGCATCAATTTGGCCATATACACGTAACATTATGTGCATATTTATGCATATAATACAAAAACACTTAACACAAACTATATATAATTGCCAAGGCCTTAGAGAACAAATGAAAAATCTCTCTCTCTCCCTCTCTATAATTTCCAATAATTGAAAGGCATGACATTGGTTTGATACTTTACTTGGAATTATGCAAAAACCATTCTAAATCAAGTGTCACTCAAATTATTGATGACGGAAGCAGCATAAATCTTGTACAGAAGATATACACTATATTGCCAAAAGTATTGGGTCACCCCCTTCAAATGAACATGTTTGACTACTTTAGTCATTTCTATGAGTACAAATCTTAATGTTTAAGCATATAATGATATTCTAGGGAAATGTGTGCTTCTAATTTTATAGCAACAGTTTGGACAGGACCCTTTTCTATTCTAACAGGACAGTCCCTCTGTGTATAAGGCACGGTTCAAAAAGACATGATTGATTCAGTCAGTGTGGAAGAACTTGACTGGTCTGCAGAAAGCCAAGTCCAAATCCCAGCTAAATGCAGACCTTGAGCCAAAAACTCATCACCAAACACCCATGACTTGTATAGACACTGTAAGGACAAAAGTGTTGGGACCCTTCTTTAGAACAGAAAAAGGCACTAACAAAACTGTGGCAACAAAGATGGAAACATAATTCATGTATTTAAACATTTTATTTCCATCTCTGTTGCAACAGTTTTGGACGTGTCTAAAATGACAGTACCCTTATGTACAAGTTATTAGTGTTTGGTGATGAGTTTTTGGCTCAAGGTCTGCATTTAAAGTCACACCAGAGGTGTTCAGCTGGGATCAGGACTTGGCTTTCAGCAGACCAGTCAAGTTCTTCCACACTGACTGTATCAATCATGTCTTTTTGAACCGTGCCTTATACACAGAGGCATTGTCATGTTAGAATAGAAAAGGGTCCTGTCCAAACTGTTGCTATAAAATTAGAAGCACACAATTCCCTAGATTATCATTATATGCTTAAACATTAAGATTTGTACTCATAGAAATTACTAAAGTAGTTCAACATTAGAACCCAATACTTTGGGCAATACAGTGTACATGCTTTCACTTCTCATCCAATTCATGTTGGCATCACAGACATTCGCTCCACTCTCACACTCTCCATCAATGTGCTAGACTTGCCAGAAACACAGGCTGCCTGCTGCCTACATAGGCAGCTGACTTCAGTGGCAGCATTCTAATTGAAATTAAACCTCATAAGTGAGTGTTTCAGAACTCTCTAAATAGGTAGGAACCCATAGAAATATCCCTTTTGGTTTTTATGTGCCTTCTCTGGTTAATTAAGTTGAACCTTTTTTGTCAATTCTGCAGGTCAACGTTTCCGCTACACCTATTACGATGAAAGTCAAGGGGAGATCTACAGATCTATCGAACACCTTGACAAAATGGTAAACCTGTTCCTACTCCCCTTTCCCTCTGGCAACTCACTCATGTCTGACATATGAGGTTTACATGCAAGTAGCCCATTCTGGTTTGAGATACACAATGTGCTAATCCTAACGGTGGTTTTAGAAAAAAAGGTGATGGAATTTTTCTCCAAGCTAAAGAGTCATTGTTATGGTTACTCTGTCGTGGAAGTCGGCAATTCAAAGAACAACTTTAATACTTTCCACCCATGACAGTCTGTCAAATAGCAGATGTTCTTAGAACCCAAACCTCATTAAAGGCTTACCAACTGGGCAAAGTACTTTTGCCTTGGTAGGGTAATTTAATAGACAAGGATCGTGCTTGATCTGGAGCTCCTTCTGTGAAATATCCATTAATTATTGTGTTACTGAAAATCTTGCTTTTGGAAAGTTGATTATTTTATATCAAGATGTTGTGAAGTGCAATTAAACCACACCAGATGTCAAATGCAAAAACAGAGAGTCAAATAAAACAAAAATAAAAATTACATCATCTTTAAAGCCAGTAATGTGAAAGCTTTGTTGATGTTACTGAAATGTATGCATGTTAATTTTTTTTTAAATTTTTTTAGGGAATGGGAATTATAGAACAGCTGGACCCCATCTCCTTTAGCAATTATTTGAAGAAATATCATAATACTATTTGTGGTCGCCATCCCATCGGTGTTCTTCTAAATGTAAGTACCTAATGAATGATTCATATGAACGACTTCGTGAATATCCCCCTGGACATTTTATTTAGGAAACCGCTGTCGACTCAATAAAGTAAAAGCAAAATAATGCAAATAATGGCTGGTCCGTAGGCATGATAATTAGCCTAGCACTTAACTGTCGCAGAGCTTTTATTAAGGTATTTTTCCCCCCCTAACTAATGTCTTGCCAACTTCCCACTCTTTAATTATGAAGCTTTTAAGATTACAGTTGTCAGTCTAAAAGCATCCCTTTAGTGTTGACTCTCCATTGATTCTCCTCATTCCATCAGGCCGTGGCGGAACTGAAAAAGAACGGCGTAGACATGAACTTCTCTTTCCTAAACTATGCGCAGTCGAGCCAGTGTCGAAACTGGTCGGACAGCTCTGTGAGTTACGCTGCTGGAGCTCTCATCGTTCATTGAGGTAAACTTTCCCAGGAGCTGTGGAGCCTCCTAGAAGACCCCAGGCCCTCCCACCCGTATCCCCATCCTCCCTCGCCTCTTCTATAGGAAGGACATACGAAGCTCATCGCAGTTGGGAATCCTCATACATACCCCGAATCCAGATGTAACATTAAGATACTAACCTCCTCTTCCTACAGCTTCCCCTGTACCCCGTTTTCCACGTGAGGCAACTCGGATGATGCTATAGCTTGAAGTACAGCCGCAGTTTTTTGGGTGTTGCAAGGTCAGATTTTTGGTTGTTGGTTTTTTTCATGTTTGTTTGGGGGGGGTCTTAATGAGGCAAAATCCACTTTTGACCCTCCAAGGACGTTAGGTGTCCAAAGAGCCCTTGTGTAATTTAAAAGCAAGACACATTTAAAGTTTAAATAAAAGAAATAAAACCATCGACATTGCACTCTTTTTGCAAGTCTGCATATATAATCTACATAACGTCTCACCTAATGATAAATAATGAGAAAAAGGAAGTCGACAGACTATGTCCATGTACACCCTGAGAATTGTAGTACTACTGCGTTGGTCCTGTTGTAGTTTTTAAAGGGCTACACAATACACACTAACCCTCCACTGTTCTGGATATACCAAAAAAATAGGTTTTCTTTCATCTAATCTTTTATTGTAGTCAAATTAAAGTTTTTTTCTTTCTGATTCTTATATTCCGTTCTGTTTATTTTCCCTTTGTGATGACCATTATTTAGCTTTCTAGTTTTACTGTACGTTTGACATATAATCTCAAAGTGTGTGGAAGCATATAGTAGTGTTTGAAGTCTACAGGAAGTGCAGTACAATTCAGACTGCCTCAAAATGGCTGTTCTATCCATTCAACCCCAAGGGGGGGGATTTTTTTTGGGTTATTCTGAAACAATTTTATTTTCTCATGCAAGTTAGCAGCCATGTTTAACAGCTGACTAGTAGTTAGTGATGCATACCCGTATCAAGGAACCGCTGGAGGTGGATTTTCTGAACGGCGTAGGCATTTTGTCTGGCTTTCCTCCTTAACCCATCTACTCCCAAAGAGCACAATGCAGCAAGATTTTTCCTGGGTAACCATCGAATGGAAAATGGCAAGGCTCCAGTACATCCCATCAAGGTTTGAATGTCTCAAACCAGATCCTCAAACAGAAAACAGACAAAGCATATCACACCATGCAGATGTGCCTTGGGTCAGTGTTAAACATGTTTTTTTGTTGTTGTTTTTTTGGTCCTGTGCTTTCCACCCTTGTCCACCCTTCATTTGCCCACAAAAAAAGACTTGATTTAGTCTGTGTTGAATTAGTTTTCGCCGTTTTCAAAGTAGGGGAAGAGATTCATTATCTTCACCCAGCACAACACCTGTTCTTGTACTGTTAGAATTGTTTAAATGTTTATTTTTTATTTTAGTACCGTTTATTATTATTCTAACTATTATTGCGTAGAAATGAACAGTTCACACGTTGTCAAACCTATGTCGAAATAATTTGATGCTCTCCTTAACGGAGTCATTTTTGAATCTCAGGTTACATTGAAGCATTACAGAATTCTCGCCAGATATGACAAGGGTCATGGCTGATGTTGCAAAGAACCAATAAAGTGTAATGACAAACGTTACTGCGCTGTGGTTTCTTGCATTATTGTTTGCAATTCCTTTCTGTGTTTGTGACATTTTCGAGCAGTTGAGTTATTGGAGTCAGAGCTGGCCAAGATTAATTAAAAATGCCATAACACAAGTCTTCTTTCCAAAGATGTAGTGTCTCTCTCATTTCTTTTCTAATTGAATGATAGCGGAATCATGGATATGTGGGTTTAAACCACATTCTATTCTGTAGTAAGCAAAATAAACAATGTGTAAGTTGAAAGGTTTTTTTTTGGGGGGGGGGGGGGGGGGGGGGCAGTAAAAGCAATCCTATTTTTGAGTCATTATGAGGATATTATTGCTACCATACCATTGTAACCATTCTTGACCGGTTTTGACAAGTAATTGCAGAAAATTACTTTAAAAAAAAATTTAAATACTTTTATTCAGCAAGGACACATTCAATTGATTAAAAGGTATTTCTAAAGGTAAAGGTGTGTTCTTTTGAACTTTTGCACAACTGTTTTCAACTCTGATAATAAATGTTGAGAAGCAAATCAGCATATCAGAATGAATTATGAAGGATCATGTGACACTGAAGATTGGAGCAATGATGCTGAAAATTCAGCCTTGCTATCACAGGAGTAAATTACATTACACATATATTAATGTTTCACAATATTACATTTTTCACTGTATTTTTGAGCAAATAAATGCAACCTTGGTTAGCAGTAGAGACGAGATTTTAAAAAATTCTTACCAACCCATACCCGAATGGTATAGTGTGAAGGCTTAAATTAATAAAAGCAGACATATGAAATATTTTTCCTGAATTGCTTTTGCAGATGTACTTTTATATTGAAAACAGGCCTGTCACGTACTGCTTAGGCAGCTTCATGCAATTGTCACATTAACGTGCACGCATTCTAAATGGGAAGAGCACGGATGGCACTGCATCTGCATGGCAGACCAGTTTACCTTTTAATTTTGTGTGCTATGCAGCAATGAAAACTTCCTATTTATTTTTGGTTTATTTTTTTAGATGGATGCTGACTGCTATAGATATCAAAGATCATAAACAATCCCAGACTCCTTATGGATGTAGATTTTGACTGAAGCAGGGACCGAGGAAGTTAAAACTTGTTTTATGTGTCATTCGTTTTTTTCAGGTATTAGGTGGCATTTGTTTTGTGAAACTACAAACCTTCAAACTACAACTCACACAATTGTTTTTCACTTTTTCTAATTATTTTTCCTTTTCTTTGACCCTTCCTTGAAATTTGATTTGTGATTAGAATTTATTCTGTATTAAAATGTTCACATATTTACGTGTTTTTTTGTTTTTCAAAACAGGGAACAAGGGACGGTCGTTCAGCTCAACAAATATTACTTCATTAATCTGTTCTCAAGTTTATCAGCGTTGACATTTCAAATCTCCTGAGCCATTTCAGGTCACAGTGAACACATTCAAGTGAAGTGAACCTTTGAGAATTCTTTTGGACACAGCTGTCAGCTGCGGTCGCAAGTTTCTACTCCAGAAACGACTGCAGTGTTGGTCCCCAGCTTATCATGTTTTGAAACAAAATGGAAAACTCATTAATTGGGTTACCCTCTGGTTGTGTTCGGGTCAAATTGACCTGGAGAAGATTTTCTTTTTCCCGGAAATACTAGTTAACGTTATCGCATTGGACTCAAACTTACTGACTTTGTTCACACAAGGTAGAAGTACTTCTCAGAATTTTAGGTTTTATTTTACCTAGTCACACTTGTGGTGTTCCCGGTCAAAAATGACCAGACTCCACAAACAATTGCTTATAAATCTCTCATTATGCTATATTATGACTAAATATTGGATTCATTCTTTTTGTCAACTTGTTTTCTTTCATTTAAGGCTGTTTTTGTGTTTCTATTTGCATCTGATTAATTGTAGGCCTCATTTATCTAAAAGTAGGTGCCTCATTTCTTGAGTGAGAATTTTTTTTATGAATTTTCACAATATGAGATAAATTATGAAAATTTTAAATGAATGTTTAATCAGGAAGTTTACTTTTAAATGCTTTTATTTGGTACAAAATGGCACAAAGTCACACTGAATGGGGAAGATCACAAAAAACAGCACCAGTACTCTGTGAGAACATGAAAGCCTCAAAACCTATTGTCATCATGTTTTGTCTAGAATATGTGATGAAAGAAAAGATTCAATGCAGGCTATATAGACAAGGCAGTTTCAGCGTGTGTGTGTGAGAGATAGAGTTTTCATAAAAGCATATTGCATGCAGTTCAGGGTAGGAAAAAATGGGTGTAAAACTCACAATAGTTTGCATGCATGGATGTGTGTGTGTGATAGCGTGAGTATACATGCAGGCCTTTATGTTTGCAAGCACAACATGCTCCTGAACACTAGTTGTTTCTCTTACTTTCATTCTTCCCCATTCACTTTCAATGGCCGGCCATTTTTGACATGATTTCAAATTATGCTGCACTTTATGCATTTGCCCACTGTCATATTCATGTCATTTTCACTGTGAGCTGTATGTAAAATGAGTGTTAATTTGGCTGTATTCGAAAAAATATGATTCCCAATGCACACAAACTTCCCACAATACTGATTGCCCTGTTGGTTACAGTGTTTACTTCCTTTTTAATTATATTTTTATTAAATATATATTTATTTGTGAAAAACACTAATGAATCCATGTTCAAATTATTTAAAATTTCTTAAATATTATTAAAAAATGATATCGGCTTTAGACCGGCCATCGGCCACATGCTTTCCAAGATATCGGCATCAGCTGTCAAAAAAACTATCAGTAGACCACTACACAAAACCAGTCCTAAATGAAAGAAAACAAGTTGACAAAAAGAATGAATCCAATATTTGGTGATAATAGCATAATGTGAGATGTATAAGCAATTGTTTTGAATCCGGTCATTTTTGATAGGAATCCGAACACAACCAGAGGGTTAATCTGATTTGAAATTCAAATACTGGTCTAATTGTTCATTGTTTTAATTTTTGCAAAGCAGGTAAATATGCTTTTAGAAATCAACGTCAATCAAAATTAAGTAGCTTAATGTTCTCTGCTGATTTTTTTAATTGAAATAATGCTAGAAGGTTATTTTTATACATCGGTTTATCAGTAGTCAGGCTGTAAAATTGTATTCTTTTAAGCGTTTCCTTGGAAACATAATTGGAAGACTGGGATTTTTTGAGCACCCTGTTGTTTTAAGTGACTTTTATTGAATGACTGCTTTTTACCGGGGACATAAACACAGAAATGTTATTGGTAATATGGATAAATGGTGCAAGGGGAAATACTTCCTGCTGTTTGATAAAGTTCTCAACATACACAGCATTAATGCATTCATCAACATTCTCAGCGGGTGCTCCCTTAATTACAGGAAAAAACAACCTGTTGTGAGCTATAGAGACACATGCTTTTCTGAAAGTCAACTGAATTCATCATACCATAATAACCTCAGGGATGTATGATTTGGAAATACTTTTTCCGCAATTTGTAAATTGTCTGAACTTGTTGTCTAATGATTATGCCAAAGTGTTTAGGCAAATAAACCCGAAGAAACCTCTTGGTGAACCTCTTTTAAAAAAGGGTCTTTCTCTGAGAAACTCACAAAATGAAACACATAAGTACACATAAAATGTGTATTTAAGCATTAAATAATCTTAAGAATATTTCATCTTAAGAAGTACTGATATCTCAACATCAATATTAAATAATATAATAATTAAACACATTTTAGTGCACATTTGAGGAACCTTCAAATGGTGCCTTGAGGTTCTCCAAATGGTTCTGCCAGTGTGGAAACATAAGGAAACCCAAATGGTACCTGAAATGTCTTTTTATTTTTACAGTCTGAGATGGGATTTCCTTTTGAAAAGTATTAATATTTGTGCCAAAACAAATTGCCTTCCGGAAATATAATGATACTCATAAGAATTAGCCCTTTCTCCTATAGTTTTGCATGCTTTGATTTGTGTAAACAGGTTGATGAAAGAAAGGATTACTGCTTTTGTAAAATACTGTGAAACTAATTTCTCTGTTCACCTTTCCAAACATAAACCTAAACATCAGCACACTCCTTAGGTGGCAAAAACAGCCAAGGCTCGCCGAGATGCACAAAAAACAGACATGCTTGTGTTTTTAAACCAATTTGTGAAATGAAAGCTGATGCTCCCCACCAGTGCATTAGAGAAAAAAAATCTCTCAATATGTCAAAAAGGGAAATCTCTTTGAAAAAGGCATTCTCACATTTCAGCAGGGTGCAAGCTGTAGCATGGTCAGGATTCGGCTCTCCCTCTGCTTTTGGGGAGGAGCTGCTCTGAGGCACTGTGTTTGCAGAACTCTGGTGAGGGGTTAAAAGGGGACATACAAGATTAGACTCAAACCTGATCTGGAACCGGACACAACGTCAACCATCATGCAGTGCCAGGAGCTCCTCGTGCGGGGCTTGAGTTTGGCGATGATCTTGGGTGGGATAATGCACTTTATATGTCTCATGAAGTCTCACGCTGCCTATGGCCGCTACGTGAACACCTCGGGCAGCTCCATAATGGTGCCCGCAAGGCTCGCCTGGTTCCTCCAGGAGCTTCCCGCTCTGCTGGTGCCCCTGATTTTGATGCTGACCACCGATGGAAACAATGGCACTGGGATACACCTGATGCTCTGGACCTTCTGCCTGCACTACTTCCAGAGGTAAGTTGTGTGAAAGATGGGAAGCTTGTTGGTGGGGCTGAAGAGTAATTCAAATTGTTACTAAACACTTAATAATATGTTAATTTAACATCTTGAAATGAAAGATCATTAATATAAAATGCAGATAGGTCAGAAAAAATGGATCATAGCCACATTATAATGACATTGGCATGATATCACGGCGTTTTTGTTACCATTTACAGTACTTGTTTATTTAGTATGCAGTAAACCCAAGTTCAGCTTTCACAAACCTGGATGTGTAATCTAGCTCACCCAAAACAAGTGAGGAAAAAAATACCCTTAATCCGAAGACAAAAGGGAACGCATTGGGTGGAATGTTCTAGATTCCTGTTCCTTTAGACAATCCTGCTGTGCTAACAATTAATCAAGGTTGCAGAAATGTAACAGCAGAATTTTATTCTTGAGCAATTACACATAACCGGGCCAGAAGCAGGTGAATAAAGTGAGAAATGCTTGAATAGTTCAACAGAAGCATGATGTGGACAAAACACAGCAGGTTTGGGAACAGGTGTTGAATTACAAAGACACATAGGCCTAATAACAGTGGAAGTGTAATGTACTGTGGGCAGATGACCAAGAGATGGTATTTGATATGTATCAACATTCTGGTTTCCAGGAGCTGCATCTACTCCCTGCTGACCAAAGGGCGGCCGTATCCGCTTGACATCATGCTGTTTGGGATGGTGTTTTGCTCTATTAATGGCTTCCTGCAGGCACACTATCTGCTGCACTGTGCTACATATCACAATGCATGGTTTTCTGAGGCCTGTTTACTAGCCGGTAAAACTGGTTTACTGAAAAAATTGGTATAATTCAGGGTTGTGTGCTTTTCAAAACTGAATTGAGCATTTCAATTGAGGTGTTTACGGTAATTGTCAGTTGAATTTGTATTTATGTAGAAATAAATGGAAGGTAGGGTGAAAAGAAACTCATACAGGATATGAACAAATGTATCATTATTTTTTGGTATGAACTACTGCTGTTTATTTGATAAAATCTGTTAGTATGGATGTGTTAATTGTTCTAGTACTGACCTTTTTACTACCATCAATGAGAAATATATTGAATCAAACTGTGATAGAATGCATTCTACATAGGGAATAAATATGCATAAATACTGAAAAGTAATGCCATTCTTAACAAAAATCTTTTTGTTGGACTAATGAAATTCATTAAATTTGTTGACCGGTTCATTTCAAATTCCGACTTGTGAATTGAAAAGGAGATAATTCTTAAATTCAGAATTTTGCTCAACCTTTTTTATATATTCTAGAATTTTTTCAATTAAAAAAATGATCATGTTAATGCAGAGTAACTAATGGCCCCGTTCACACAGCAGAAGAATACAGTTGTCAGTCCTGTATTTGAGTCCTTAATACGGTTACGTTCACACACCACTCGGTTATTTACGGGTGTGACAACCGCATTCTGTAACCGAACTCACACCCGTAAATTTTCAGGACTCACAACCATTTTTCGAACACACGCGCTGTGTGAACGGAACACGCGTCTACCGTGTGTTTCGTATTTTCATGTGTTTTCGGTAACTTACAGTGACTGAGAAATGAGCTGCGTGTCATCTAAAATTTTTATATGCGGTCAATTTTCCACCACTCCCGTCAGTTTTGTGTTCTGCGCTTCAAATGCTCCGCTCTCCACCCAAATTTAAAAGCTGCCGTCAGTTAATAAAGATTTGACAAATGAACTCGCGGCTATTGGACTCTTGTCGAGTCAGAAAGTGATAAGACTTTCAGTTTTATGGACGGCGCCATCTTTGATTTTATTTTGGTCACTATCGCTATGGTTACTGGTGTGGAATACGGGCTTGACTCCCGTTGCACGTTCATACAGACAGTATTCCAAACACAAATGTAAGCTGCTGTGTGAACGAGACATTTCGAGACTCACACCTGTAAAGAAAATGCGGTTGTCAATCCCAAAAACTGACAGTGTGAACGTATAAAGGTTCCAAAAGTGGGGTTTTACAGCAACTTCATAGAAGAATCATTTTTGGAACTTTAACCTTTGGAACCTTAAGAACCTTACAGTGAACAGTTCTTAAAAATAAATCTTTATTTTTTAAAAGTGTGGAGTATTGGAACTTATCGTTTGGAGCAAATTTCTTGAGAAGAATTGCTTAATATAAAGTTGTAAGCTACATGTTTATAATATGATTTTTTTTAATATGCATCTATATTTTTCTAGGTCTGATAATATTTTTCATAGGAATGGGAATCAATATTCACAGTGACCACATTCTTCGCAGCCTGAGAAAACCTGGAGAAATTTCTTATAAAATCCCGAGAGGTAGAGTTATTTCAGGGTCTTTTTAATGTAGTACTCATAATTTATTGTCTTTATCTCAGTCTCTGTAAGCAAACTGCAATTATAGCTGCACTGAATAAATGCTAAGTTGATTTATGTGTTTATTTTAACTGCAGGTGGTTTGTTTGAGTATGTGTCTGGAGCAAATTTCTTTGGGGAGATTGTAGAGTGGCTGGGTTACGCTGTTGCCACCTGGTCTTTACCCACATTTGCCTTTGCTTTTTTCACAATTTGCTTCATAGGCCCGAGAGCCTATCACCATCACAGGTAAACTAAAACCACCATGTAAATTTAATATTACTTATAAATGTAAAATATTACTTACAGAAATGTTCATCTCATTCAGTAAACTGAATGTAGTGAAAAAAGAGGTTTCTCTAATGTTTTCCAGGTTCTATAATGAGAAGTTTGAAGATTTCCCCAGATCAAGAAGATCTCTCATACCCTTCATCTTCTAAAGAGCCATGACAGATAAATGGAGTTTTGTTCTGACAGAAGGAAAGAATTCATCTTCTCAATTGCTACAATGTGCACCTGTACTTTTGGTTTGCTTTCATTACCTGATTTAGCATGACATATGTAGGAAAGATTCTACAATTTATGTCTTGAACATGTTACCAGATTGTTTGTAATGGTTTTGACATCCTGTATGATAATGGATTAATCACAATACAATTTACTACAGCTTAGTCTCTTTTATCATTTGTTATTGCAGTTGTTAGTGTATTTATGTAACGGTGTGTAATTTTTAAAATACTTAAATAATTCTCGTATTGCAGCTTAATATGCAGACAAAACTGTAAGTAGGCTGATTTGTCCAAAAAGTGTAAGCATTGTGTGACTACCCAGACAGCAACAGTGTTGGCCCAGATCCGGCCCGTGTGAAATCCATGCGGGCCAGATGTGGAACGGATCTGGGCCAACACTGCTTGCTGTCTGGGTATGTGGTGCTGTTACAACATGAGTGTTTTAACTAGTTTGTCACAACATGGTGGGGTTGGAATTATGTTTGTTTTACAGTGAAAATAGCCTTATCAGAAAATTGCTATTAAATTGTGGTAAATGCTAACAATGCAGTATTTTATTTCATATTTAAAGATTTAAGAAATTGGTTTTAAGATAATCTTTTTCCATCAAGGAAAGAAGAATAGGCCTAGCAATTAACTTTGTTTCATAAGGCATAAGAGTGTGTCGGTGGACTTTCTGAAGAATCAAAGTTTGTGAGAAACAAAGCCGGTGCCATCAGAAAATGCACTCAAAAGCTGTAAACAAGCAGAAAGAGCTGTATCATTGCGGTCCATGGCATCATAGAAGACGAAAACATCTGGAGGAATTCATACAGCGTGCAAAGACATTTACCTCACTCCATTGTGGACAAATTTGTAACAAATTCCTAAAAGATACTGCCATGATAAAAACCGTTGATTTACGATTTATGAACGGGTCGTTTTTTTGTTTGAATCCGTGGAACCGGTTCATAAAACTTGTCTGAGTGAATCGGACAGAATCCGAGGTTAGCGAGCCCGAGACACGTTTGATTTGTAATGGTCATAAAATCACTGAGTGAACTGATAGTTTCTATTTGAAGTGAACCGAACATTTGACTAATGGAGCGAAAATATGATATTTTAATAGTCAAATTAACACTACACCTAGTGTGGAGAACTCTATCTACAAAATACACACCCGTTGTTTTTTCTTACAAGTATAATTTCCTTCAGAGTAGATACTTCTCTGTGGTAATTTAGCAGATGTTTTTATCCTTAAGGTGCACTAATTACAGGAACATTAGCCCCTGAGCTACCTGGAGATAAGTGCCTTTCTCAAAGGCACATGGCATAATGAAGATGACTCTAGGCAGGGTCCAAAATTAACCCTTTGCCATACTTGTCAAATACAGGTGAACTGAGAAAATGCACCCTTTTACTAGCCTTTAAACTTGATTTTGCTTAAATTTAAAACCAGTCCTTATGACAACAGATTTTTTCTGCTTGCAAATTTGCAAAAAGTCCAGTTAATTGTGACTTGTAGCATCATAAAAAAAGAGAGAGTCTCCAACTCTGTGTTCCTTATATTTTGGTTTTTAGCAATTTGTATGTTGTCATATTGATTTCTGTTGAAGAAAAAGTCTTAGAACAACATTTGATCATAAAATACATCAAACCTACAACCTTTATTCAAAGCACAGCTCTTCATTCATCAAAATTCAATTGATATCCTTAATTATATATTTTACATCAAGAACAAAATTAGCCATCTCGACCGCCACATTCAAAGCATTGAGTTTAGCAGAAAATGAATCTAATATTCTGGGCTGATTGTCAGTGTTTTCCAGGGAAACAGGAGAGAAAGTGTGGTAAGCTGTATTTAGAGGGGTCTTCTCCAGGTTGGATCTGTCCTCCACCAGGCCACAGCCACAGGTTTTGGAGTATATATCTGGGACCCAGCGATGACCATATGTCAGGTCAATGAGACAGTCCTGTCCATCATGCTCTAAGGCAAGAGCCACAGATTGCAGAGAGTTGCAGAATGCCTCGACTGCCATCAGGAACTCAGATTGAGAGACGCACAGAGCTGCAGCTGTTGTTGCGGCTTTGGACTGATTCTGTGAAGTAAGTGACAAAAAAATTAAATATAGCAGAAATTACAAGTACACCAATGGCATGTGCATTAATTAATTGCCACTAATTAATAAATGCTAAACAACATTAATTGAAATAAATTCAATTTTGTGAGGTCTTGTCTCAATATAATCTGAGCCAATTATTGCTCAGATTATTGCCAAACCATATCAAATTTTTAAATAACCTTTGATTAACATGGCCTCAAAATTGTTGTGGACTAATGGTTAGAGAGTCAGACTCGTAATCCAAAGGTTGCGAGTTCGAGTCTCAGGTCCGGCAGGAATTGCAGGGCAGGGGAGTGAATGTACAGCGCTCTCTCCACCCTCAATACCACGATTTAGGTGCCCTTGAGCAAGGTACCAAACCCACAACTGCTCGTCGGGCGCCGCAGCATAAATAGCTGCCCACTGCTCCGGGTGTGTGTTCACTGCTGTGTGTGTGCACTTTGGATGGGTTAAATGCAGAGCACAAATTCCGAGTATGGGTCACCATACTTGGTTGTATGTCACGAAAAAAAAAAAGATTTATAATGATTAATAATAATAATAAAAAAGAAAAACATTAAATGTCTGCACACTAAAGATTTTATTCCGACCAGGAGCAACGTTTTGACCAGTTATGAAGGTCTAACTGGATGAAATGTTCATGCTTGGTTGTAATAAAGATTTTTACCCCCATTTCATATACAATGCTTAAGCCTAGTCCAAGACTAAAATGCATGTCTGGATTATTTCAACTGAAAGAAACTTGCACTGAGTGATCTTCAAATGTGTCAAATTCATTATTTTGCCACAAGATGCACACCAGTAATGTTTTTATCTAAGGCATATTTATAAAAGCTACTAAAACGTCCTAACTGAACTATGGCCAAATCCTGTCTTAACCTAAGCCCTGTTTTAATTTCAGTGTGCGGACATTTGTTGTGTATTGTTTTGGGATTTTGGATGTGCACACCTTTTTTTGCTCAAAATGATTTATCCCAAAATTGGATAGGTATCAAAAAACAAAACAAAAAATCAAACTGGAAAGGTTGAAAAATCTAGTCAGGTAGAAATGTGGCACTTGGCAAGCCTTGAAAATAAATTTCACAGTAAATCCCTCTATAATCAGTACTGTAGAAATGCAATTGAATGTGATGTGTAACGAATGGAATAGAATACCATGTGTATGATGTGGGTGGCCAGCAGCGTCTCTGTGCAGCCTCCTCCAAGCAGGGCGCAGGGCTCCCTCAGAGTCAGTCGCAACACATGTTCTGCTCTTTGGCATGTCATCTGTCCAACAGAGAAGGGAAAGAGGTAATTAATGCAATAGCAACGGAATCCAGCAAATCTGGAAAAAATCATTCAGAAAATTGGAACATAAAAATGCAGGAAACAAAATAAATAGCTTGGAGAACTAACAGAGAAGCAAGAATGCACCCAAATTAAACTCAACAGAATGAGTGTGAAGACAGCACAAACAGGAATAATTAATAGAGCGGGGCAATACATTAAATATTCACGAGTTATCTGTGCCGATTTTACTGTCGATATAAAAGTAAGCATTGTGAATATTCAGATGATTTTAAAGCAGCTTTTAATTGACCATTAAGTTTCCTAAAGACTGTATCATTAGTCTAGATTCTTCCTTGTCTCATGACTCAAGAGTTTAAATGCATTAAAACAGATGTTTTTAAATACATCTAAGACAGATGTTTTAAACTTTAGCAGCAAGAGTTGGTAAGCTTCAATTTGGTGAATTATTTCAAATTTATATAAATCAGTATATAAACTATTATATTGGTGTATTTAAATTAAAATATTTAAAATGAGTAAATGACACACATTTAACAAACCTTCAGTTCTTCCAGCATAGTTTCATTTCTGTGGCAGAGAACCATGGTGCTAAAAGCAGCATCTTTAGCAGGAAGGAGCTGGAGCAGCTCTCTGGATCCACATGACTGGAAACAGAATCCTTTAACAATCCCGTAAGCTTCCGCCGGGACTGAAGAGTAAAGAGAAGCAACAACCTGAGCACCTGAAATATTAAACACAGAGCCAGAATGAAACCTCTATGAATGTAGCCTGCCATATCTTTCAATCCTATTGTATCAATGGCGTTACACATTATTATGATGTTACATATTAATCAAAAAAGGCATGGCTTTAAATAAATACCAATCATAAGTACACGCATATTATACATACATACCGTTCAAATATTTGGGGTAAAAAACCCCCCCCAAAAAAACAATAATATTGTGAAATATTTTCCAATGTAATTTATCCCTTTGATGGCAAAGGTTTTCAACATCATTACTCCAGTCCACAGTATCATGTCATCCTTCAGAAATCACTCTAATATGCTGATTTGTGGCTTCATAATTAGATTTCAGCATTTATTTATTTTTATATTATTTATTTCTTATTATCAAAAAGAACTGTAGTGTAAGTGTACATAATTAAATTTTTGTAGTTTAGATTTTTCCTTGCACTTCCGGCATTTTCCCTGTCAAAAATATTTGTACTTTTATGAATAAAATGTTGAAAATCTACACTTATTATTATTATTACGAAAAGTGCAAAGACAGCACAAACACAAATTATTAATCGAGCAGTTATTATTATTATAAATATTATTATTTAAAAACAGATTTAAAATGTGTCTTTTTTAATTACATATTTAAAATGTGTAATATGTATTTTCTTAAAAAATGTCTTCATTAAATATTTTTATTTACGAAAAAGTTTTTAACTTGCAGTAACTGCTGTTAACCCTATGTTAAACTCCATATAAAGGCTATAAATTCATTTTCAATTCTATAAATATTCCTTACTGTTTTTAAACATTTACCTGTTATCTGGACAAATGGTTCGATCAGAGCAAGTCCAAGCCTCTCTATCACGGCCACTCCATGTTTCCTCAAGTAGTGCTGCAGAATAGGATGTACTACTTTTTGGCATGCAAATAATCTCACGTTGTCTTTAACAACTTGTTCCCCAAGCTTCAGGAGCTGCTGAAGGAGATCACGCTCTGGGTCCACTCCCCTATGGATCTCTAAAACCACATCTTCAAGATCAGAAATATCACCTGACAGTGATATGTTGAAAACCACCACTTTAAATGGACCAGATCCCAGTCTCTTAAGATCCACAGTCTGAAGCATCTCAGGGACATCCACCAGCAGTCCTGGGAAAACAGAAGAATCGCTCACAGATTGGCCCTCAATGCCGATGGTGACTGTCCTTCCAAAGCAGGTCACACCGGAAGAGTTGCAAGGGATGGAATACAAGAAGGCTTGTGCGATCAGTGAACTGATATGCTGCGTTTCCTTGCTATTCAACATACAGGCTGGTTTGCTGGTGACCATGCTGCAGGCCAGTGCAATGAGTGAATCACAGCTGGTGAAGTCTACTGGCACCTTACAACCACAACAGTCTCCTTTAAGAAACGCGTTGGATTCTTCCACAAGGTGTTTATATACCGTGGCTGCTACAACTGTCCTGAGGTTGTATTTTTGAGTATTTTCAATAAGTCCGAGCATCAAAATCCCCATAAACAGCCCAGAGTCACTGTACCTTGCGGTGTGATGCTGAACAGCAGTTGAGATCATTTTGAGAAGTGGCTCAGACATGTCCACTCGTTTGAGCAGGGCTGTAGAGGTTGAAGTTGTCGAGACGTGGCCTCCAACATTGTTGTGTATTTGTTTCAGTCTGCCAGTAGGTCCGTAGGCAGTACTGAGTATACTTCTCAACAGAGCCAACTTTTGGCAGATGTTACTGTTGGAAAGTGGTTCATCTGTGCACACAGCAGGTTTCTTCTTACAAATGCGAGACATACTGTGGTTTTATTCAGAGAAATTTACAGACGGTTAACGATATAGGTCAGTCACTTTTCAATAACCAGAAATGAATATATTATGTTTAATAGTACAATATTATAGATGATTTTATGTATTGATTGCTCAATATTTGGGAAGCATTATAACATGAAGTTTTTTTTTTCTTTTTTCTAAATCAACATCAAGATTTTAAGTTAAAATTGATAGAAATGCATAAAGGAAAGACTATATCGTAGGTCTTCTAACCGGTCACCATGCACTTCTTCAATGACCCTGTGGTGTGACATAACATTTTAAAAATGTAAATATTCTATGTAGTCAAGGTCATGAAAACAGCATGCATAATAATTAAAAACAATTAGTAAAACGTTGTTTTGAAGTTTAGCATGCCACTTCGAAAACACTTTGGGTCAACTTCCCATTAAAATGACTTGTTAGCATTACTGCAATCATATGAAGAAGAAATGATGCCGATATCTATTCAAAACAAACGCAATATCTTATAAGACGTGAAGAGACGTGTAAAATGTAGCATATGAGTCTCGTACATACCCCAAAGTTCATCTTATTGTTCAACTAACTGAACATATAAGAAAGAAAAACATTAGAAACTTAAAACCTAACGGTAAAAGCAAAGCAGACTGTGTTTACGTCTTACACATGCTCTCATATGGTGACCAAAACATGCCAGTTATAAAGTATTTAACAATAGAAACCTATAAAACACTCATTGGATTTTAAATAGCTAAGATTATACGTTGAATACGTGACTATAATTTTATTTAGCTATATATTGTCACGAATGTTTCGCAGTTTACTTGGAATAACGAACGCGGCTGTCTGGCAAAGTATGAAGCCTCCTATATCCGACTGCGTCTCCGTGACGACTGCACGCGCCGGGGTCCTAACGAGACAGGGCAAGTTTCAAACCATCGGCGGGAGAAAAATGATTAAAGCGTCTTTCATAATTACTATTTTATTGTTGTGCTCGAGTCGTTTTATTTAAATTTGTAGATTGTATATTTTCAATTATATCTATACAACTCAGGGATATTATAAGGAAAGTTTGTGCGCGTTATTTTACCGTCCCTTCCTGCTTTGTTTTGATTTTCTACTAACTTCAGTCCAGCTGCATCTGTCACGAACACGTGAGTATTTCAAGCTAGGGATTTGGGTTTCATCACCATGTGAACATGTTCATGTTTTCAGCAATAACAAATATGTTTTTGTGTTTCTCTAAAGTTATGAGATTGTGGCAATTTTTGTTTATGGTTGTTCAGCGCATTTTCTTTGAATTTTTGCAGTGTCTCATTAGAATGCAGTCTTCTAAATTTGTAGTCAAGGTATGTGAACATATTTATTTTATCTGTTGATTGTAGAAACTTGGCCATTGCTGTAGTATTTTGTGTTGACATTATTGTTTTTCATTGTGAATAAATGACATATGCAAGACCATTTCCACTTTGGCAAATCATAATTATGACATAAAAAGTCATAAGTAGGATGACATTGACTTTTGTCATTACTTATGACTTTAATCTAATAATTTCGATTTTTACTCAATACTTTTCATCTTTTTATGTAATCATTTTAGACTTCATGACATGTTGAATTTTATGTCATTATTATGACATTTTTATCTCATAATGTAGAATTTTATAAATGTTTTTTTTCAGCATGTTTACTTTTTGTTTCATAATTTTTACTTGTCATATGACATCTGTCATATTTATAACTTTATCTCATTTTATTCCTTTTATGTTATGACGTAAAATGTCAAAATCATGATATACTGTCATAGTTATATTTAACTTTATTTCGTGATTATGACTTTTTATCTCAGAATTTTGAAATTTATCTAATCTTTTTTTTTTGTACTTTTTGTCTCATAATTTAGACTTGTTGTCTCACAATTTACACACATCATAATTATGATTTCTGTCATCCTAATTTTATTTATTTTATTTTTATGTCATTATTGTGACTTGAAATCATGACATGCTATGCCATAGTAATGATTGCACAAAGCATAATTTTTTCTTGTGTGGCAGAAATGGGCTTCTATACATTGTAGTGTACCTCTTTGTATTTATAAGGAATCTTAAGAAAATGCATGGAGACTTTAGATCAAGGCTTAAAGTGATGCTCAGAGCAGTTTAGTAGCTCCTTACTGCAGTACACAAGATCCAGGGGACGAGGTTACATCCACATCCGGGGGTGGAGAGTTTAGGGATATGTAAAGTGGGAGGAGTTGGATTTGGATTCAATCTTGCCCCCTGGATCTGGCAGTGAGGACCATCCTGTGCAGTTTAAAAAAATCTACCTGTACTTTACTTTCCTAACGCTAGAGGGAGTAGTCGCTTCAGCAATGAATTGCTTCAGGTAGTACAGCAGCATTGAGCTGTCTGAATGTATTCAATATGTAGCTTACAGAACACACTGTAGCTCCAACTTTTTCCATGTTGTCTGTTTGTGCTCATTACTTGTTCAGCCTGCATTTTGTTACAATCCATGCAAAAAACCTTTCAGATTTCATCAGAATGTTATGGTTGCGTTATATTTTCCATACCTCTGTCTCCTCCTTTTACATTGCATCCTATTTGGATATTTTTATAATCATGCATATTCGTGTTTCTCAGATGCTGGACCGGCCCTGTCTATTCATCCACAGGCCAGATGAATGAATGTCAGTGCTAATGCATGTCAGATGTTTCTATTAAGCGCTAAAAAGCCCCGGGTTTCTTTCTTTGTTGATGTTTCATGTAGTGAAGGCTTTAACTTTAGTTCCTGGACGCTGCTGTGGATCACACACATCCGCATTTAGTGCCAGACTTTGGCTGCATATTTCTCTGTTTCTGTCTTTCTCACTCATCATCTCTCCCGTCTTTCTGTTTTTCATTGTGGGAGAGCGCCACTCACCAACTTCACCCTCCCAGGCTGCACATAATGATACTGTTATAAATGTTGCTCTCCCTGAGAAAGGAACTGTCATGCCCAACACTGTGACCACAGGGAGACATTTAAAAAGGGGAAGCAAACAATACCATCAGCTGGCCCAGTTCTCAGCTTTGCTTCGGCGCTAAACAAACTGTTCTAGTGCCACAGAAGTCCTGTGTCATTTTTTAAAATATAAAATTATTTTATTCTATCCCAGCTGAAAGGGATTCCAAAAAGAAAATTCTGTGGACCCTCGTGTCATTCCAAAGCTGTATGACTTTCATTTCTCAGTGGAACACAAAAGAAGTTTTGAAGAATGTTTCAACGTTTTGTCCACACAATGAAAGTCGTTATATTGCAGAAAATGCCATACAGGTTTGGAACAACATGAGGGTGAACACACCCAAAAATGAAAATATACTCTCACTCAGGTTATTCACTATGTAGATGGGTTTGTTTGTTCATAGGAATAGATTTGGAGAAATTTTGCATTACCTCACTTGCTCACCAGTGGATCCTCTGCAGTGAATGGGTGCCATCAGAGTGAGAGTCCAAACAGTTCATAAAAACATCACAATAACCCGCAAGTAATCAACATGACTCTAGTCCATCAATTAATGTCTTGTAAAGTGAAAAGCTGCATCTTGGTAATAAATTCAAAGACATTTTTAACTTCAACCCTCTATCTATAATATTGCAAAGAAAATGTTGTCTTGTCTGAATCAGGAGAGAAATATGCAGTCAGTGCATATCAAGCATCATTTACAAGCAAAAACACTCCAAACAATTCTAAACAAATGTCGGTGGATATTGATGTGAGAGGACAACAGAGGATGGACCTTTTCACTGGAGGAAGCATTTTAATTAATTATCGATTGGTATTTTGGACATAAGTGGCCAGAAGATAAAATAACTTAACTTTCACTTTTTTACTTTTTGAAACCATGTGAACTTTTTACTTTTTCACTTCACCTGATGGTGAGTACATTTTCAGCAGACTTTAATTTTGGGGTAAACTATTCCTTTAGGATAACTACAAGTACACTGTAAGAGAAAACACATAGAAAATTGGAAAAAATACTGATACATTTCTGCCTTTATGTTTTCAGTTACATGACATTTCCTTTAAGCCTAATACAAAATACAGGTAAAACACCTGTGTAAGTGATTTGTAGAGTCATTGTTTGAAGATCCAAACAATGACCCTGTCCAGCCTGACACAGCAACATTTAGCTGGATGTCATGTTTCCACTGTGCAGTGCAGTTTTTGTAGGCGATGAGATACTCCCACATAAGTTGACTCATGCTACAAGTCGAGGCCCTGCCTTTCTTCTTAATGCCTCAGAAGACACTGAAAATTTACACAAGACCTGTCATGCCACTCAGCTGTTATACCCATCTAGTGTAGGAGATGGTGGGAGAGCGCGATTCTTGTTTTTAAATATGAATGTTAAGTGCTGGGTAGTATGACAGATGTCTTGGCTTTGGTTTATGTGCGAGGTCGACTTCCCTGGTAGATACGGACCACACACTTGGACCTCCTAGCATCCTGTTACTGTCATCGAATCAAGGAAATATGTTGTCATTTCTGAAATGCAGAGGAAAAACCGAGATGGATGCAGCTTAACAGACATGGGAGGATGTCATAGAATTATTATGTATTGTCTTTTTAGATAATGTCCAAGAAGATATATTTTTCTGTTTATTTATTACTGCAGGTTTACAAACTTATTGTAGGTAGTTTAGCAGGGGTTCTGTAAACTACAGTGTAAGGAAGTGGAAGGATGGTTTTTCCTGTCTCCTGATACTTCCTTTTTTACTAGAATTCTTGGGATCTTTCTGATATTGTTCAATTGTTTGTAGAGCTTTACCAGGTGATATTCCTGCCTATTCTTGCTGTTGGAATTTTGCTTCTGGGTTGTGTCCTCGCATACGGAAAAAACACAACTCCATTCAGGTGTGCTAACATCCAGAGATGAACTTAGAGAGCACTTCAGAGTTTCTAGAAATAAAGGCCAGCTTAGTCATAATCACACTGATTTATTAATGGTTTGTGTTAAGGTTTTCAAAACCCCTGACCCTAAGCAGTGGCTCCAGACTAAAAATGATTAATGTAATAAACATTGGCTTTTAAACAAATTGCTTTAATTTAGCAAATGGCTTCTTTGGTTAAACAATACAGAATTGGCAAACAATTGTGTTTTTTTTTTGTACAATATAATTTATTACCAAAAAAACTTCTGGTTCAGTTCGGGAGGGAGTCCATTTCAAGTAATGCCTCTGATTCGCATAAAATTGATTTAAGGCTGAGTGAGTTTGATTCAAACTGATAATGAAGTCTGAATATTTTGGGGATCTGTTTAAACAATTCATTTAAAAATATAATCATTTGTTCTTAAACCAAACATCATAACTCTTGTGTTCATTGTTGCATGCAGCGAACACCAGCACACACACGAAAGATGTAATTAAAGAACACCACCTCATGAGATGATATTTAACAAAACCACATACCTTTATAGAACATTTTTTCTATATCACTGTACAAAAATACTGTCAAATGAATGGATTTCACAAGTACAAATTATAACCATTATAACCATATAATTATAACCATATAATAAAGAGCGTAAAACACTAAAAGGACATTCCCTGTGTGGCAGAAGTCCTTGCGTGATGTGATTACGATTTAAATAAATAATTTGATTTATTTTTATTTTTGTTGCATATTAGTGAGGGTTACTTATTATAAAGGTATTTTGTGTTGCATGATATTTATGTTATTTAGTTAATGTTTATTGCATTTTAATGTCATATGTGGTGAGCACCCTATTTTTTCCCTATACATTTTAAATGAATATTTTTTTGCAGTGTTGGAATTTAATTTATTGTTGGAAATCTTAAGTTTTCGGTCACATTTTTAGTATTTCAGTTAAGTTGCTAAGTCTGTCTTACATGGTTGTAAGTCTCATTTAGCTTATTGATGTGAGGTGCACTGTTTTCTAAGACAAATGCCATAGACCTTTATTGAAGGACTTGAGTCATATCTAAAGATACCATCACAGAACACCTTAGCAACCCCATAGCAACATCCTGGCAACCACCCAAATCACACTAGTATCATAGTGCTGCGTTTTGCATGTAAAAATCTAGTTGAACTCGTTTGTGTTATAGCTCTCTTGCTGTTTAAGATTGACAGCGCTGATGTTGATCCTCTTTAGGGAACGCCAAGTGACTCACGCCTACAAAATCAGCAAGTCAAGACCAAAGATTGAAACTTTTAACAGGCAACACCCATAGATCTGAAGAATTCCCTCAGGCTTCGGAGACTGTTTGTCGACCTGCGACGCTCTTACAAAGACAAAGACAGAGCTAGACGAAGGGGGGAGTTTTATTGAGTGAGACTGCTTCTGCTGCCCTCTGTCTCTCATTCTCTCTCTCTCTCTCTCTCTCCCCCCACATAAACATCTGTGGCTGATTAATGTTAGCCCCGGAGCTAAGTGCAGAGAAAGGGGGTCTGGTTCTCACAGCAGCGATAGCAGTGGTAAAAGGGCAGGGAGGTGTGGTGGCGAACAGGCAACTGCTGCATAAACGCTCCTGGGCCGACTGCCCGACACCAATCAGAGAGTGAGGGCAGGAGAAAGCGCAGTTAGGGAGGGTGAAACTGATAAGAGAAGTTAACAGGGGAGCATCTTGGGACCTGCAAGTGATTTATAGCAGAGCCAGGAATCCTAAAAGCCGAAAGTGACCTGGTTTGCCTCATGTGTTTTCTCAGCGATTGGTAGTAGAAAATAGCACGGCTTAGCCATGGACTTTGGTCGGAGCGGCAGGGACTGATTTGGTACTGTTCTCTTTTATTGTTTGTTTGGTTTCAGGGCCTTTGTTGTGTGTTTTTGGCAGGCCATGCTGATCTGATAAAGAGTGTTAATCAGGAGGTTATTGACCCACAGGAAACCTCAGGTGTATTCAACAAGGATCAACAAACAAAAGGATATAGAAAAGAAAGAACCAGTTCTTTGCCTCAAGCCCTATAGACAATAAATTAAATGGTGAAGACTAAGAAAACCTTGTATGATCCTATCTGCAAAGGGTTTCCTGGAGACAGTATCACTCTTCCTCTAGAATTTGACAAAGAGCTGTCAAGACTTTCATTGCACAACAGTGAAGGATTTGTTAAAACCATTGCAGGTGTTTAACATAAGAAGACTAATAAATCACACATGGATGAAAAATAAACCAGTGCATGAAAAAGTAAAGTGCAAACAAAAGAAACTCCGCAAACAGACCTAGATTACATTTCTGAGAAATTTCATGTATCCACAGAGGAACTGCTTAACAGAGGTTGTGTAGCGGCTAAGGTCAGAGATCACCTTTTGGTTCAGCTGTTTTCTGACAGTTTTTTTTTTCCTGGAATTTCTGTTAGACATTCAACAAAACAATTGCAAAAGTGACTGTTGCAAAACTTATCTTTTAATACCGATCTCTGCAAATACAGCCAAGGATTTTCTTGTTTACTGGGATAATAATAGACTTTGGATGGTTATAGTATTTGTTGTTTGAAGTTTTGCTATTAAACTATTTTGAGACTCAACAAATTTCACACAACAAATATGAATCCAAATCTGTAGATCTTTTTTATTGCAGCTTGGTAATGCAACATTGTTTAACTTGCTAACAGGGTGGTTGTTAAATGTACAAAAGCTTAGAGTGGCTTAGGCCTGACTCTTCCATCCAATCAAACAGGCATCTTTCAATTTCCTTTTTAAAGGGGTTGTTAAAACTTACTTGTTTTAACTGTATTTCATTGCTCATGCAACAAAAGCCAGGAGGTCCAAAGCAACACCAGTCCCCAGATATTTACTGTAGGTACAATAAATACATTTTGTGCTCTGTAGAAAGAAGAAATGCATACAAGTTGGCACAACAAAATAATTTTTTTTTTAACACCAATTGCACTAATCTTTTATGAACCATCCCTCGTCAGCTGAATTAACTCATGTTAACTCCACATTTAAAGACAGACACCATATTAGACACCAAATCCAGTTTACTGCTTCTCCCTGTCCCATAGTCACACAGGGTCTGGAAAAGCCGAGCGAACATGCCTCTCTAACACTGGGAACATTCCTACAGTCTTCTGTAATGGCATATTTCAGATTTCGAAAAGAAAGTGGAGAAAACAGAACAGCATGCGATAACGTGGTGCTTCCAGAGCCAGCATACAAAGACACATCATAGGATCATCGAAGCCGAGCTCCTTTTTACTGCCTGATTGACAGTTCCCGTGCATCCCCTCCAATGCTTTCCCACGCCACGGTAATTGTGGAAGGCAGTCAGCCGAAACCACTGGTCAGTTACAGAATGGCCACAGCACAAAGATGTGTAGAGAAAGCCGCCCAATGTTTTCTAAAGGATCTGCTGTCCTCCACATACACACATGCATAAGGATGCCTCTGTTTCTTCTTTTAGCTCGTCTCCACTTGCCCGCAAAGGATTAACTCTTTCTCGGCTTCAAGCGCCTCATCGGATGAGATTTATCATAGATGATGGAATGAATGTATCTGTAATGAATGATCTCAATGAAATGAAAACGACCTTGACACAGATCCTAACAGAGCTGTCTCATGTGTCACCACCTATATATAGCCACTTATCCTTAAAAAAAAAGACTTCCATAGTCTAACACAAGGGGGCAGCCTGTCCCTCAAGTTTAGCAGGGCCGCCACCAAGCTAACCCTCATGTACACAAAGCAGCAATTAGAGGAAAATATGCTTTCATGTCAAAAACAAAGCTATTTGGCAGCACGATTTGGCCTGTCTGTGCGCTAATAACGTGCCGTAATCCTGCTTGACTGGAGATGAATTCAGAGGTTAGAAGCCAAACGAGAATGCTGGAGACGTTTTATTTACTCAGTCGCTGTAGATTCCTCCGGTATGGGGAGGCATAAATCATTGCTTATGGGACGGGCGAGAAAGAGACAGAGGAGATGTAAAGAGGGAGAAAATGAGTGTAGCCAGAGAGCGGTGCTGAACAATGGGCTTTACCCAACACACCCTTCTAATTTACTCTCACATCATCCCCTCCCAGCTGGCCTCAGAGAACCCAGAACATTACTGCCTGGCCCAGGCCACTTTAGGACTTCTCCACTAAAACGCACACTCACTCGCTTGTGTTCTATCGGGGTTTTATCAGGCACTCTGGAAGTGCTCTAGAATGTGTTCTGGACTGTGTCTTGAAAAGGGGAATTTCTGCTGGTCTGCTCACCTCTGACATATTCAGCTCGTTCCTCCTAGCGTCAATCAAGTTTGCGTCCACATTTGCTTTGAGCTCAGGTGTTGACACTCTTCCTCTCTGGCCTCTTGCGGGTGGTCCTGGAAAGGCCTGTGTGAGTGGACCGAAGCACAGTGACAGGCTTGGTCTTGCGCTCATGTGTAAAACATAATCATGCCGGTGTGGAGCGGAGATGTAACGATTGCCTAAATGGCCGCGACGGCTCTGGCTCTCTTACTCCGCTGTGACTTATTGTCCCTGACGTGCTGACGCAGCGCTCCAAGAATCCCACTCTTCACATGAAGTTCTGCAGCCTCCCCGAATCTGGCCCTCTTCTCGTCCCATTTCCATAAACGAATAGGTTAGCGAAGGCATCCTTTGGTAAGGCATTTCCTCAAGCTGCAAATCCTTTGCTGTGTCAGTCCACCGCACGGCTTTGGTTTTAACACCACCGTCTTTGAGATCAAGTGTATCTGGTTACTGACATAATGCTAATGAGGTGCATTTACAAAGCTTGTAAAACTGGTGTGCAGAGAGGGGGAAACAGATGCACAAAGACAAGAGGATGGGGATGGAGTGACTTGCCTTTAGCTATGGATTTGAAGGGGTCATTCAATCAGCTCAGTGATGACTTCTTTTTGTTGTGTTTAAGCCCCCCATCTCTCTTTCTTTCTCTCTCAAAGTGTGGGAATTTTGCCGTGCTGGTGGATCTTCACATACTGCCCTTAGGCGGCCAAGACAATGCCAGCTGGTTCTCTCCAGAGCACAGGAAGGTACGGGAATGAGGGTGTGTTTCTGTTTGTTTGTGTGTCCTCCTACGCTTCAATAGACTGATACTCCAGGAATCTGGAATTTGGATCTACTCTTGGGGATCCCCCCATCCTCCTTCTGCTTTTATAAGATATGTTTTCATTGGCCCACACAGCCGAAAGGCTTTGAATGATTTTCCCTCCCAGGTTTAACTCTACATGCAGAACGTCTAGTTAAATTTGAGCTCCATATAAAAAGTTCAGGACTAATGTCACCTTGGGAGGTTTGTCTTTGTTTTCAAGATTGCAAATACATGTGCAAACTCTTGTGTGTTTGTATGCACAGGAAGTCGGCTCTCTGCTTAGAGATGCATTGGAGCTGAGGGTGAGGCAGTTTCAAGTGGCCAGATACCAGAAGATCCAGCCCAAACCGAGGAAGGATCTCACCCTGACCGCCCCACTCTGTCTTGAAGGTATAGCACACATGGGATCTGCATACTGTTTAGTAGTACGAACATGGATTTGAAATTTACTTCGAGACTGTTAAAAAAAAGCGTCTTCTGTATAGTATGAATATGGGTAGTATGAATGAAATTCTGACATACTGCATCCACCATATTGTCACTTCATTGACAACTTCTCTCCCAAAGCCTCATGGGGAATTTTAGAGCGCTAATCAGATGCACACTTTAGAATCTAGCCAGAAGTAATAGGTCACCTGGGTACTCTTCACCTACTGTTTTATGAATACTATGAATTCGGACACTACTACTCATCTCCCATACTATTTCTCATATACTATAAGGTTAGTAACCTCATACATGGGCAGCATTTCATAGCATTTCCTTTCTAGAGTTGTTGCTGTTTATTTGCCAATGTTAGATATCTAACTGCATCATTTGTTTATGCCATTGGGATGTGTTCAGAAGATGATGACGTTCATACCCATCCCTTAGGTTCATTAATGTCTACTAATGTTTAACTTTACTGATTTATGTTGTACCCATTTGAACCACAAATTCCACTGCACACTTTCAATACAATACCAAATGTACGTGTCAAGATGAAAATATCTGTTACAACTGCATATTTGACAATTTGCTATAGGCTATTGAAATATATAATTACCCATGATCAAGCTGCAAGTGAAGACCTGCGTCTTTCCCTCACGCTTACTTTAGAAACCATCTCTCCTTTATAAACATGAGACATGTCACACTGCTTCACACACAGCTCGAGCACTCTGTACATGGTTGTCCCACAGCAGGAAGGGAAAGATTTCAAAACAGCGTGGAGAAATTGAGGCTATACCTGCATTCCAGCATGAATCAAAACTAGTTGAGACTAGGTAGCACTCCCCAGGAGTGTCTCCACCGCCCCACTGAGATGTTGTGAATATGTTTGACTTGGCTTTTCTTCAGCATATATGCAAGCCACCTTTTTTGTCCTTCATATTCTCTTATTGTGTTTTACCTATAATGTTTTTAACTGTATGTTGACCAAGAATGTTGAAACTACCATATATATATATATATATATATATATATATATATATATTTTTTTTTTTTTTTTTTTTTTATTAATTACGAACTTTTGAACATCTCTAACATTAATTCTTAAAATCCTTATGTCAAACTTTTACTTTTTAGATTTGTAAAAAAATAAGTATTTGTGCAGCAATTCCCAGATTTTTGTTTTGTTTTGTGTGAACTTTTCGTTTTGTGCTCAATTTTCTTGATATTTTCGTAATTAGAATTTCCCATATTTAATATTTCCTACAATGTTTTTATATTCTTGGACAAATAACTGTTATAAACCAGTTCTTTCTAGTGAATCCAACAAAAAACAACAACAAACAAACAAAAAAAATGCTACAGCGTGACTGGTGTAACCTGATTCCTAAAATGAATAATTCTTACTTTTTAGTGAATTGAATACCTTGTTAGTGAATTAAACATGCAAAGTGACCAGTGCAGGACAGGTTGTTTAATGAAGAAATTGAATTCAATTCAATTATCAGTTTTAATTCGATTTTGTTTCACAAGCTCCTGATTCGATGTTATTCTTATATGGATTTGGCGAGTTTTTGAGTCTTTTTTGCACCGTGCAAACCAGATGCGGTGCAAACCACATTGCAAATCCATTTGTCTTTCATGTGAGAAGTAGCACAGACACTTGGGATACTAAAACAAGGCATCAGTTTGCTGTTGGGGATTTGTCGTGTCCCATCGTGTCATGCCAGAAAGCATCCAGTGTAGACTGGGTCTCTGATTAAAATGTGTTAGTGTCTTTATTCGCATCGTAGTGCTCGCATCCTGTGAAGACATGGTGTTAATGTTACAGTGGAAAACAAATACAGCACGACCAGTGTAACCTGATTCCCAAAGCAAATTATTCTTATGAGCTGGCCAGATTTAGTTTGAAATGATATCATGCCCGTCATACTTCGATTTCGCTTGAGCTGTACTGGGGCCTTAAAGGAGGTGTTTTTTTTGCACAGGTAGCACTTAAAGCCTGTAAAAGGCTGACTCACTGCATGAGCCAGGTCCCGCTGAGAGAGGTAGATTACAGGGCAGTTAAGCTCATAAAAAGAAATTTCTCCTCTTTAGATGTTGCTGCCCCTCTCACGGCACGTCAAGGCACGGCTGCAGCGCTGTAGAGGTGCTCATCTCTGTCTGTTCTTATTGTTCACTGGTAATATTACATGCAGTTTTGCTTGTTTTACTCCTGTCCTTTCGCTGCTGGGATAAAAGTCAAAAATAAGATAAAAAAAAGCAATTAGTTGGATTGTTTATAGTCTGGCGCTGGATATTGTTTTTTTTTTTGGATCTGTCAGTAGCTGGTTTCCCAGATAAAGATTGACTTAGCTCAACTTTCACCTATGATACGGTGTATGTGTCCAGCACCTCTCATTTGAGATCGATTTCAGATATGTCATTAGTTAATCTGACGAGCACATCATGAATCACTTCTCACTGTGTATATAATGGCTGTGGGAAATGCGATGTCTGGCCCTTGGGCCAGGTGACAACAGGGTTATTGTCTAATATATCAGAAAGACTGACTCATTATCAGACAGATATGCATAACAAATGATGAAACACACTTACTGGGTGTGTGCATGGACAGTCTGTCTCCTTCACTTGTATCCATAAACATAGAAGTTTAAAGTAATTTTAGGCCTCCGGCAGGAAATGGAGCTGGACTGTGACTGGGAAATACATGCAAAGGTCACATGCTCAGTGTAGAGGTCAAACACTAACCGGCTGATATACACATGTAAGAGTGATCACCCAGCAGATATGCAGTATCTCCCATTTTTTTCTATATATGACATTAAAGACTGGAGTAATGGCTGAGGAATTCAGCTTTGCCATCACAGGAATAAATTACATTTTAAAATATATAAAAATAGTAATTGTAATAATAAAAACATAAACATCTTTTTTTCAAAACTTTTGACTGGTAGAGTATATAACTAAAATATACATACTATAAATAAATTCTAAAAAAAAAATATTTAGAAAAACATCTTTATTAATAAAAAAGTATATATTTGATTTATATAATGTGTACTCTCTGTATGTATGTATCTGTGTATATGTGTATGTAAATACAGTGGTGGCCAAAATTATTAGAATAGTAGTATTTTCACCTGCTAAAATTGGTTAAAGTTTTAATTCAGTTTTCTATCTTTTGCTGTAGTGTGTCAATAGGAAATATCAGTTAACATTTCCAAACATTCATTTTGCCATTAATTGTAATAATCCAGTGAGATTTTTGTTTTGCACAGGGAGTCTGACAACAGCCAGTGCTCCACACAGAGATCTGATCTCATCTTCATCCAGTCTGTCTGGAATGATATGAAGAAACAGAACAAACTGAGACAGATAAATCCAGAAGAACCGTGGCAACGTCTCCAAGACTGCTTCAAGAAACCTACCTGCAAAGCTACAGTACTGTTAAAAGTTTTATAGGCACTTGTGTAAAATAAGGATACTGTCAAAAATAATGCCATAAAAATATTTTCTTTGTCAATTCACTTATTTAAATTAAATCAGCATTTGGTGTGACCTTTGCATTTAAAGTAGCTTTTGCCCTAGGTGCAATTGTGCATAGTTTTCAGGTAGCTTTGCAGGTAGGCCTCTTGAAGCATCTTACTTACTTATTTTACTTTTGTCATTTAGCAGACGCTTTTGTCCAAAGCGACTTACAAATAAGAAAAAGTAACTAAAACTAAAAGTTACAACTCTATAAATACTATATACCCACATATTTAAGAAAATAAAGAAATTAAATAAAATTGACACATGCATGTAACAACATTTCAATAATAAATATATAAATGAATAAACTAAAATAAAAAGCGATACTTCTATCCCTTGCCAGTGTCCCTGCCCGGTGGAGTCACACGGTAGAGTTGATGGTCTTTACACTCTTCGGTCTTCACACTAGGAGGGCTTCACACGACGACTGCTATATAATATAATAACCTTTTTTATACCAATCCAACAAATCACCATTTCAATTCCGCTGAACCCACTTTCCTGTTTATCAACTAAAAATGGCCAAGCAAGTGCACACACTGACAAGATAATGCGATACGGTATGAGACCAAACGCAATTTCAGCACCTCTCAACACAGTAAAAAAAATTTATCTTGTTATATTAAATATATACTTTGTCATAATCAACCCCTGAATTTGAAGAAAAATATTTGTGACATTTGATATAATAGTATATATGATTTGCTTAATTTTCTCAGTCGGACTTAGCATATATACTCCATGCGATTTTGTTATTCCAATTAAATTGACTGAATACCTTGTAAAGTCCACTTTGCAGCACACTTTAAGCCGATTGGAACGTACCCAAAGAGTTCTGCGATTTCCCAGTCACAGAACACGTGACCACTCCAGCTGTCGGTTATCAACAGCTATTAACTCTCCCCAGATCCTTTTGTGTGAACTCACTCATACACCAGAGACTTTGTTTCCCTCTCTTGTATGTGTCGGCCTTCTTAAATCTACTTGGTTTCATCATGCATGCATCAAGCATGCTTTGTGTTCATTCCCAACATAGATGTGTCTATTGTCAACCTGTGTGTGGCGGTTTATGCATGCATGTCACATTTATCACATTCAGCGAGCGTGTCACATGCCGATACATTTCCTGAGCAGTCTGCTCTGCTCTCAGCTGCAAAGGCCATTTTCCAAATGTCAGCCCTCGTAGCTTCTCCCTGACTGGCTACCTCATGCTTCCCCATTAGCTCATAGTGAGTTGATTTATTTATGCTTTAGAGAGGGCGGGAAAGGGGGAACTTTTCCCACCAAATGTCTTGGCTTGGTGCAAGCACGAGCCGGACTCTTGGCACACTAACCAAGGAAATGTTTTCTGCTGGAAGACAGCGAATTGCATTGTTTTATGTAGACGTGTAGAAGCATATCTACCCTGAAAAGGGCAAAAATAAGGTTTCTCACTGACTTTTCCTCCTTTTTGAGAAATAATGATATTTGGAGTGAGATGAACGGTATACTGTTAGCACTCCTTCCTGATTACTCCCTTTTTAAGTAAAGAATTCCCTGCAGCCCCTTTATGACCCTGTCTGACACCTAAAGAGTCTGTTTGTTGCTACATTACAAGTGCATTACTCTGATGCTGCAATTTTTAAATAGAGTTATTAGGTTTAAACGAAGAACATGAGCTAATTAGATTGTTGCTCAAAGTTTCTGCCAAATAATTTTTTTAAGATGAAGCTAAATCAACTCTGTCTTTCACTGAAAGAGTTACAGTATGATAAGAGAAGCTTGTTTTCTTTTCTTAACTTACTATCACCTAATTTTTCCAGGAAAACCCATGAATTAAAAGATCAATCTGGCAATAGAGTTCATGAAAGCGACCCAGCTTCAAGTGAACATACACACATTTGAAAACATAATGAATGATTCACTTTGCATTCTTTCAGTTTGGAATGCAAGTAATTTGTGTGAAATCGATTGTGCGTGAATCGGTGTATCAAATTTGGGCACTAGCAATGATTTTGATAGAATAAACATTGAGACACTGAGGATTCATTTATAATTTACAATACCACTCTGTGGTTACACATTAAAGCCACACAGGCATTTATCAACAACATTGCAATGTAACATACCATGACCCTAGTACAAATCCAGAGGCCTGTTTCATAAAACAAGTTTACCAAACAAGCCAGGTTTATTTCAGTTAGTCTGACTTATTGTCAGTTGAATTGGTTCAAACTAAGTCAGAATAACTGAAATAAGCCTGGCTTGTTTGGTAAGCTTATTTTATGAAACAGCCCCCTGGTACTATTGTTTGCTTTGTTTACAGTACATCTTCAATAACTGTTAAAACTACTGTAATCATGCAATATGCACTCTTCCTCTTTTTATATCAGCTAGAGAAACTGGCAAAAACATGTCATTTTCACTAAGTAAACCTAGAACTAATTTTCAACACTGATAATAATAAGAAATGTTTGAGCATGAAATCTATACAATGCATTGCATTTTTAATATTAAAGTACAAAATAGTTATTTTGAATTGTAATAATATTTCACAAAAAAGTTTTACTATATTTTTGATCAAATAAATGCAGCTTTGGACATATCCAATAAGATGCAAGATAGATTTAAAGCATTTTTAAATATCGTATATATTGTATTTGTATTAAAAATTCTGAATGCGTTGTAATTAATTCAGTTATATTGTAGTGGACATGAAACTACAGTAACTAGTGAGGGTGAAGGTTGTTTCTCATTAGTTCTTTGTTTTATTCAGGTCATTTGTTTTACAGGGTTGCAATATTGTAGTAGCCTAATGTTCTTTTATTGTAGTGTCACACATACTAAATCCTGTACTGTAAACCAAGAAGCTCTCCATCAACAGCCACACTGAGGCAATTACAATTACGGTGCACCATGAACAGCTGTTTGAGCTTTTACTCGTTTTTATGTAACTTAGACATTTACTACCTATATGCATGTTTCCCCACATCAGTGTGTTTGATCTGATGTGTCTTAATGTATAAGTGGGAGGAAAAATGAGGAGGGCAGTTTCTTCATACACCTCCTCCTTGCCGAGCCCCTTCCTCTTTCCCACAGGTGCCAGGGCTTACAGTGCTGGTGTGGCAGAGGGGGAGGGAACACCTGGCAGGCTGTTCCCCCTGATGGTCTGCCGGGTTCAGAGGCATTTTCCCAGGCTCCCCAGATGAATGGTCACTAATAGCCGTGGGAGAGGGCTTTGCGAGCGCTGCACAGTGTACCAGGCTGACTCCTCTTGGCAGGCCCTGTGAGGAGGGCTTAAAGCAGTGCTGGCTGCCTGTGACCCAGCCCCAAAGCCAGCACAAGTGCACTGCAGCAGATAGCCTTACCGCTGGAGAATGTGTTTACAAGGGCACAGTGGGAGTGAGATCTCACTCAGTGAGTGGAGGGATGTGGGACTGGCTGCGGCACTCCATCCACTTCTGCATTCACACAGCTGCTGTTATAGAGTGATAAATACAGTTATGTTCATTTGCACTTTTGAAATTAATTTGATGGTGCTGTCAACTAATTTAAGGTTTGACAAATTGACCTGCGTTTTGATTTGACTTTTTTGTTAAATAATATCTAATGATTTATATCATATTGTTATCAGCCAATGTTAAAGATTTTTTAATTAATCTAAATCAGTAGATATTGAATATACACAACTGTTCAAATGTTTGTGGTCATTTTTTTAATTTCTGAATTAAAATAATTATTTTATGTGTACTGTAGAATCGATCAAATATGACCGTAAGGATATTTACATATTTACAAAAAATTCAGTTTCAAACTAATTTTATTATTTTGAGCTTTTATATTTCCTAAAAAAATATCCTTAAAAAAAAAAAAAAATTCAAGCAGAACTGTTTTCAGTATTGATGCTAATAAGAAATGTTTCTTGAGCACCAAATCAGTACATTAAAATGATTTCTGAAGCATTGTGTGAAATTGAAGACTGGACTAATGATGCTGAAAATTCAGCTTTGCCGTCACAGGAATAAATTACGTTTTTAAAATATATTAAAATATACCAAAAAAAAGTTTTAATCACTGATATAATTTCACAATATTACTGTTTTAATGGATTTTTGATCAAATAATGCAGCCTTTGGTAAGCATAAACAAAGTTAAATGTAGATTTTTCTAGATAAAAATTATAACACTGTTAATTGTAATCTTTAGCAAATCTTCGAATTAATAGGCAGCGACACTAAGTGCAAATAGTAATAGATGCTATTTACACCAAGTGAAAATAGCAGTATTTTTTAACAATATGCTATTTACACTAAGTCCAAATAGCTATAGATTCTATTTACACTATGTTAAAATAGCAAGAGTTTCTGCTATTTATACTTATTGCAAATAGTGGCAATTATCTGCACCTCAGTATTGTAGTACATTATAAAACAGTACGCAATAATAACATATTGAGTGTAAATTATAGTTTTAATTCAAATTATTAAATGGATGCCACCTTATTATGACAAAGCCTTCCCTACACCTACCCTAACCCTATCCAATACTTTTTCAACTTTTTGATTTTTATTCTATTGATTTTTTTTTCATTTTTATTGAAAATTAATGCCTTTCCGATGCAATATGAGATTTGAAAAGGACGAAAAAAGTAACTGATGTAAAAAGAGTATCTTTTTTCAGTCTTGACTATCCCAATCACACGTTGGTGGGCGGAGTTAATGTAAATAGCCTTTGCCAACAAGGCGGGCTATTTGCACTTAGTGTAAATAGACCCTCCGAAATTAATATCCATTGTTCATACTATATATATATATATATATATATATATATATATATATATGACCCTGGACCACAAAACCAGTCTTAAGTCGCTGGGGTATATTTGCAGCAATAGCCAAAAATACATTGTATGGGTCAGAATTATTGATTTTTCTTTTATACCAAAAATCATTAGGATATTAAGTAAAGACAATGTTCCATGAAGATATTTTGTACATTTCCTACTGTAAATATATCAAATCTTAATTTTTGATTAGTAATATGCATTGCTAAGAACTTTATTTGGACAATTTTAAATGCAGTTTTCTCAATATTTAAGTTTTTTTGCATCCTCAGAATAAATTTCAATTTTGGAAAATTGACCCTTATGACTGGTTTTGTGGTCCAGGGTCACATATTATGATATTGTGAGGCCTAAATTCACTTGTAGCATTTAAAACTGATCATTTTGGTTCTAGTGTTTTTATTTGTTTGTTTGTTTTTTACTTTTTTATTTATTTATTTTTGTCTTTTTTATAGTGTTGTCTGTCCCTCCTCTCCAACAGTTTGCAATAGGAGTGTTCTGTTTCTGCCCCTCATGCCCCGTAGCCTTTAAATATAAAGCATGTGGCGGCATTAGCAGCAGTTACCTGCCCTGCAACATGTGAGAGGGACTAGGCAGGATTACCAGCATGGGAAATGGAGACCTGGGAGCAGGAGCTGTTGAATTCCTTGGGCTCTTTTGACTGCCTGTCTGTCTGTCAGTCTGTCTGTCTCCTTGATCTAGAATTAGCCCTTGATGCTTTGTCATGTTGCAGTTGCTGTGCAAATCCACCTCCTAACCCCGCATCTCGCTGTTCAGAAAAGCCCCTGGACAGTCGTACTCTTTCCGCAGACCTTTCTCCCGCGCTTTCACACTCAAACTCTCGAGTACACAAATCTACACAGCTTTAACACACCCGTCATTGGCCCGAGACGGATGTTTATACATTCAGTATGACTCTATTTCTCCACACACACCCCTGTCTTTCGTCCGGGGTCAGCGTTGTTCCTCTGCTGCTGTCCCACCACAGGGCTCTGTATGTAATTAGGGATTGGGGAAGGAGAGCTTGATCAGTATGGGATTCATGGGACTGTTTCTCAACCGCAATCTGGTCAGGCAGACTCACACACACATACAGACACAGCCTCTGTGAACCCAGGCTATACATGCCGCCTGACCAAACTTCACTTCAGGAATTACTAAATCGTTTTAGAGGATCACCCTGCCTTTTCCTCTCAACATTTTCATTTCAAGACCCAAGAGCAGATCAAATGGCAGGACGTGCTCAGGGTTAATGGTGCTTTTCTCCATTGAATCCATCATAATTTTTTTGGCTGCTATTATATTATAATTAAATGCATATTTGCCTGACAGGGGAAGTTTGATTGTTTTTCCACTGTAAATGGCATTTTATATTTCATCATTAAGGCCTTGCAGGCACCAGTGTGCTGTGCAGGTGAGTCAGGTATAATGAACACAAATTCATAATCACACAAGCTGGATGGATTTATTGGGAGAGAGAGATGAGGAGGTCTGGATTCAATGACAGGCCTAGCTCTGGTTCAAAACCTTCAGAGCAGCAGAACAACAGCACATAAGTCTGGTTTTCAGAAGCCTTTTCCACATCGTTAATCTGCTGGAACCAAACAAGAGGAATGTGTTTCCTTGTCCTCATTCACACCACTCTTCCCTGTTGGATCCTGGGGCATCCTTAAGCCTCCCGATTGCTATATTTACTGTACTATCTATACATTTATGGATAGTTTTGTACCGAAACTCTGTAAAATTGTATGTATAAAAATGGTTAGTCAGCTATAATTCAGTCTAATTGCTGTTCTTCTAGTTCGGACAGGACTACTTTTCCCTAAGAAGACCAGGTAATTTTGTCTTTCACAAACTTGCAATACGATTTTAAACGAACATGTTTTTTCTTCCCTGACACAACCCTTTCCTAAATATTGTAGAGCAAATTACTTGTTTTTTCAGTGGTCCTCTGAGAAGTCTAATCTTGTTGTAATCCATACATACTACATTCATCATGTTATTATTGTCATGTGACCTACCAGCGTCCGTTGCATCACTTCATTGCCATTCACAAATCCTCTCCCATGGCCTCATGGGATAGTAAAGTATCCACTGAATGCATTCTTCATAATCTCGCTAGAAATACAAGGTTATCTGGGGACTTTTTGACTACTGTTTTATGAATACTGTGAATTCAGACATACTACCCTGTTCATGTACTGTTTTTCTATATAGTATATAGAAGTATGTGATTTCGGATGCAGCCATTGTAAAGTTTCATTCAAAAATTCTGTGTTGGCGTTAATTCATTAGATGTTCTCACCTGTTTTCATAGCCATGCTGATGTCATATATGTTTATAGTGCAGGTGTAACCAATTAGCTAAGTGTTGCATTTGGAGCTCTAATTAAAGGAGACATCTGTGAGGAAAAGAGGCGGGATCTTCAATTTTAGTGTGACTGATCACAGTCTTGATCCTTTTTGCTGTGTCATGGGATTTTAGTCGATAAATGTCACCGTTTAAGGTTTTGATCTTTTTGTGTTTAGTGAGACTATAAAAGAAGGTTTCTGAAGGCACTTTAGTCCATTTACTTATCTTTACAGTTTTCCTTTTGATCATGTGTTGCATCCTCCTGTTGGGCCACATTGCAGCATTTCATAACCATGCTGAAGGGGTCACCCAAATGTTAAATTGAACACTCATGTGCAAATATTGTTTCAGGTGGACGTTGAACAGAGTGATAAGACACACCGCCCGCTCAGCCCAGGCTACAGTTACGCAGACGGGTGTGATGTGCTTCCAGGAAAACCCCACTCGGCTCTTCCATGTGGCGACCCCCGTGAAACGCTCACATACATACACACAATCGCCCGGGAGCCCCACCCTGACCCAGAAAGAGCGGAGGACAAGATCTTAGAGGGTGATCATTCACATCAAAGTGAGGGCCGAGAGAAAATATTTCTACAAATTCCAACTCGGTCACCTAGATGCCCGCTCTCCACCCGCTGTCCCCGGTTTTCTCGTGTGTGAGATCACTTCACTATCGCCCATTGCACACAGTAGCTATATGCTCAGACATCACGGATCGTACCCAGTTTTACCACCAGAAATCATATCTGATGTTGTCTGTTTTTAGAGCTCGACGTGTTTAGATTGTACAACCTCTTTGGCTTGTCGAGATCTAGACTGTGGTGCAGAGAGATGATTATTATTCTTTCGCATGTTGAGCTGTCTGTGCTCTCCATTTGTTTAGAGCTGATGAGGTTTTTATAGCTCGTGTTCTTCTTTGAACTCTGAATCAGTGGAAAGAATGCCTCTAGTTGGAGACAAGGGATTACTCACCCCACTCTTCCATTTTATTTCAAATTCCTCTTTACATTCTTCTAGTTTGTTGACTTTTCGTTCTCGCTATTGTTTTCCCAGGAAGTGGTAAAAGCTCCAGGGGGCCCCTGCATGTGTGTGTACTGATGTACTGTATATATTTCTGCCTTGGCATAGTGTCAGCGAAACCTGTGGGAAGGCGTATGTTATTATGTTGTGTTGCCATGTGGATTGAGTATTGGAATGTTTTTTCTCAGAGAGCATCTCAATCGACTTCTCTGGAACATCACATGCCACTTGTAACATCTGGTTGGTCTGGTGACCATGTTCTGATTTTGTTAGTGATACAGATCAGGTAGAATAATATTTGTTTTACATTACATTTTTTTTTTAGTTTTCTTTATATTTTTTTCTTCACAAAACGATTATTTCCTTTACAGAAAGAAATTTTACTAAATGTTTTCTTTTTTCTTTCAAAAAATGCAACTCTATAAGCAGATTTGGCTGGAAAATAATGCAAAACATCAATTGGTTTGTCATTTTCAGCAGTCTTAAGATCATTGCACACTGAGTCTGAAATGTTTGCACGTTAAAACATAAATACGACCTCACGTTGTGTCAATCGCGTTTGCACACTGCCTCCAAAACTTTCGTCCGTCAAAAAAAAATTGGATCAGGTTCGATTTTCTGCTTTTTCGCATCCGTAGCATGCATTTTAATAGGAAAGGATGGGGAATACGAAAAAAACTGAAAAACACATGCGAACATTTCGGACCTTTACTGATGCCTCCAAAACTGTCAGTTTTTTTTTTTTAGAATTTTTTTTTACAAAAACAAAAAAACCCTCATTGTCAGCTAGCTAGTTAAGATTATTTTAGCAACAATGTAGAATACACCAGAAATCCAAATATTTCGAGTTTGCAAGGCATGAAAAAAATCCTGTATTGACAGTACAGTTCTGTCTACTGGCCTGAAACACTCTCACGTTGAAATGACAAATTTTATTGTTTAATTTTATGGGCACATTTGTTTACTTTTAAATGATAAGCAATTCTGATGCAGTGTTGATTCGCCGCTTATAAAATCTGGGTCTTGAATCAAAAACAGTTGAGAAGCACTTCTGTAAACATCAGTCTTTATCTAGATAACTCCAGTATTTTCTTTCTCTTAAGAAGGGGTGTTTTAGATGTGCTTAAACTGCTAAAAGACACTTAGATTTACATTTAGCTTGCTTACCTGGGCCAGAAGAATTAAAGCTGCAAGAGATTTTTATTAAATTTTTTTCAACCAACAGCTGATTTCTCAAAACAAGCCTTTCTGTGGTTCTACTTTAGAGCCAGACTCATCTGTTGGCTTTGTCTTGGGAATTGCCTCTTTGAAGTGAAGGAAAAGAGGAAACGCAAATGCAATTAAAGTTTTTTTTTTTTTCTCAGTAAGGAGTTGAGAGGACGGGTCAGTCTAAGTTGGGATAGACATGAATGAAACGGACTAGACTGAAGGTTTTGAAGCACACAGAAAAGATGCCCATTTCTTTATCTTCTGAAATATGCAGATTATCAGTTTGTTGTTTGTTCAGTCCATCCACACTAAAGTTAAAAAGGGAAAGAACACCCTAGGCTCTTGATGTTGAGCAGAGGGACTCGTGTTATGACCGAATTTTATTTTCCCATAACTCTCCCAAGCTTTTGGGGCGGTTGGTTGCATACTCAAATGATTAGGAGCAGGAAAGATAAGATGCTGATACTGTCCACGCATGCTTTATCCCCCCCCCCCCCCCCCCCCCCATTGGAGTTGCCTTTCTCCTTTGAGCGCTTTAAGGTCCAAGCCGTCTCAAAAGCATATAAATCTGATATCGAAATCCTCCTCGGTTGATTCTTTGTGATGGGGAGGAACACCTGAGGGAGCATCTGATTCATATTAACCTGCATTTCTTAGATGAGCAGTTCTGTGAAGGTAGGTGTTGCAGTTCCCACTAGTCTTGTATCACTTCCCTTGAGCAAAAATGAGCACCAGTCACCAGGAACCTTGACATGAGTATCAACATTAGGAGCCTGTTTGGCAGGCTCACCGGGGTTTCACACAAGATGCCTACCATAGCCTATTATTCTCGTAGGTGGGATAAAATAACATTTATGATAATTATTTTGTATCTTGGATACAGTGACTTGAGTTTGGGGTTTATTATGATTTAAATGCGCTGTTTGTTGTTTCTATCAATGTTTGATCCTCAAACGGAAGCTGTATCAAAGCAAGTGTGTGCAGGAAGTTTAAAGCTGTCCTACCTTCTTTCTTTACTGTGACTGGTTGTACCATTGTTTCTACAGCACGGTTAGTTTTGATGGCCAAGGAAAAAGGTATTGAAAATAAAACGACTACAGTGGAGCTGCTGTTAAGCACTACCTGTGAAGTAGAAGAAAGTAGGAGGCAGATCCATCAATCACATACGGGGGGTGTTGATGACAGTTTTGTGGCTGGCAGACACTGTAATTGCATATCATTACCCTCAGAATCTCCAGTTTGAGGACCTAGCTAGCTGTTAGCAGGGCCTGCGATGACATCAGCTGGTAAACCTGTCTTCTCTAATGCATTTCTGCTCATTTGACACAGCTAACACACTCTGACGACAGACAAATGTTCTGGATGCGAGGGTGAGGCTATTTTAGAGTGCCCAATCTGAGTTTGTTTTTCTCTCTGGTTTCTATGATCTGAACCGATATGCTCAAGCACTTGGGGTCATTAGATAGTAGTCCGATTCATTTTGTGTGTATTTTACGGTCCTGTGGCAGCTTAGGGCAGTCTCTCACAGACAGTCAGAGAGGTTGAGGGGTCTATTCAGGGCACAGAGTGAGAGCTGATGGATTCCCATGACTGTTTTCTTGTTTACAGCTGCACCAGCAGATATCTAGCGTGTTCACCAGGCCCCCTCTCTTGCCGACAAATTCCTCCCAGATTAAGCAACAGTGCTCTGCCTTTGCGTCTAGTGGATCTTGCATTCCTTGGACAATGACAAACAGATCTAGGCTGGATTCTTCCTTTGCCCGCTGTCTCTTAAATGAAAACAGAATGGTCGTGTCTCTGCTCCAACACTAGGAGGGTTGAATGAACTTGTTTTCTTGGCATGTTAACAACGAATTTATATGGTTGCAACTGCAAAAGTGAATGAACGCATAATGTTGACATCACTGAATGCTTCATATAATGACACAAATCACACATTAGAAGCGATTTCAGTGTCTTGGGCTGTTTTCACTAGGGCTGGGAATCGATTCCAAAAATAATCGATTCCGAGGCATTGGGAATTGAGAGCCGTAATTACAAGAGTTGTGAGATAAAATATTATTTTTTATCTAGAAAAGATCTATTTCATTTTTATATTTTTATTACCCGTCACCTCATGCTCGCTAAAAGTGATTAGAAGTGTGATTCATTTCCACGAAAAGGTTCTTTCGGATAGATCGTTTTAATGAAGCAGTTTAAAAAAAAAAAAAAAAAACGATTCAGAGGTTAATTTACGGTGGAAGTGGCTTATGTTGTCTGCAATTTTGAGCGCTGCACGACAGAATAAATCATGACGTGTGTCACGGTGCACACACGAGGGAGGAACCAGGAACACGCAGACGAGGATATAAACTCAAATAACACACTTTACTGACATCAAGGCAGGGCAAGACAAGACAAGGCAGGGTAAGACACGGACATCAACAGGAACACCGGGGAGTAACGAGTAGACCAGACGACATCTAACTAAACAGACAGGACTAATATACACCGGTAAATCATAGCTAACGAGACAAACACAGCTGAACAGAATGAACTACTAATGACATGACAGGAAACAAACCAAATATGGACACAAGGGGCAGGAACACATGACAGACACACAACAGTTCCCTGACATAACTCCCCCCTCCCGAAAGGCTCGTCCCGAGCCTTAACAGTTCCATCGGGGAGGGGGGGTGGGCGCTCTGGAGGCCTCTCAGGACAGACACGGACCACAGGACGGGGACCTCCAGAGCGGAACAGACAGACAGGACCCATGGCAGAGCAGGGAGCTCAGGAGGCCATGGCAGGTGGTAACTGTGGCCATGGCATCCTTCTTCGGCCCACCCACTCCACCCAGACCTCTACTACCCCCCCCCAAAATTTCCATGGGGAATCCAGGGGGTATCAGGAGCCCTCCGGGGCTAGACAGACAAAACACGACAAGACACGACAGAAACCCTCCAGGGTCAGACAAACACGACAGGACATCCCACAGGAACCAGAAGCCCTCCTGGGCTGGCTAGGAAGCTGAGGCTTCCTCTGGGCATGACGAGGAGTCAGGGGCCCTCACAGGGTCCCTCAGCAACCTCCTCCACTTCTGCGACAGGGGGGGCAAGCGGCTGCGACTGGCCTCCATGGCCACAACTCAAGGAGCCGCCTGCCCCAGACGAGTCTCCATGGACAAGACATGACATGGTAAGTTAAAATGTTCCTGTGGGCACAACGAGACATACATACGGCACTCCTGGCCGTGACGTGTGGACTTCATCCACGGAGAGGGTCATGGCGGCCGATGGGCATGAGTCAGCGGCAATCCGGCGGGCTTGAGTCAGCGGCAATCCAGTGGGCCTTGAGTCAGAGGCTGGCCGGCGGGCATTGAGTCAGAGGCGGATCGGCGGCGTGCACAGGGGAGCCGCCGACGGTGGGTGGGCTTTCCCCACGGACGGCGACGTGATCTCCTGCGAGCGGCGGGGTCGGTGAGCCACGGGTAGCGGCGTGAATAGGGGGAGCCGCCGACGGCGGGTTGGCTTTCCCCGCGGATGGCGGCGTGAACTCCCGCGAACGGCGGGCTCGGTGTGAGCGGCGAGGTTGGGAGCCGCGGACGGCGGCGGATATCTCCCACGATCGGCGGGTAGGATGAGCCGCGGACAACGGCGAACTTCTCCCGCGATCGGCAGACTTGCAGGGCTCACGGCCAGCGGACTCGCGGCACTCGCGGTAATCCTGCCGAACTCCCACGCCGACTTGCAGTGGGCTAAGGCGGGATGTCGAGTGGCGACTTCCATGCCGCGAGGGACAAACAAAACAGGAACAAACAAAAAACTTTTCAAAACCGGAAAACAAAACGAGGTGAAGGGGCGCCGCTTACTGTCTGGGTCTGGTCTTCTGTCACGGTGCACACACGAGGGAGGAACCAGGAACACGCAGACGAGGATATAAACTCAAATAACACACTTTACTGACATCAAGGCAGGGCAAGACAAGACAAGGCAGGGTAAGACACGGACATCAACAGGAACACCGGGGAGTAACGAGTAGACCAGACGACATCTAACTAAACAGACAGGACTAATATACACCGGTAAATCATAGCTAACGAGACAAACACAGCTGAACAGAATGAACTACTAATGACATGACAGGAAACAAACCAAATATGGACACAAGGGGCAGGAACACATGACAGACACACAACAGTTCCCTGACAACGTGATCTGAAATACAATTTTTTTTTATTATTATTATTTCTACCAGCCAATGATAATTCTAAAAGAAAACGTCACGAGCATCAGTGGCCGAGAGCGCATCTGATTGACAGATAAACCACGAGCTCTATCAGTGTTATTGTTAACGTTCTTGTTATTTTGTTTCAATGTACAGTTCGTTAATTTTGTGCAAAGCATACAGTCAAGCTAAACTTCAGCATTCAGCTGAACTGTACACATTTAATTTAGACACTTCATGTCTTGTTCAATGCATGCGATAAATGTATGTCCCTGCTGAGCAGTGAGCTATGGGCAAAGCAGACAAAATGACAATTAAAAAATCAGAGCTATAGAAATGTATCGTCATTTTTTACAAATAAAGCTTCATATTATGAGAATTATACTTTTTTACGACCTTTATATCCTGCAGTCATGGCGAGATTAGGTTCCTTCGTTCTAATAAAAAACCAAGAATCGAAAAAGAATCGAAAACAACAGAGGAAACGATTCTTGGACTCGAATCCCATTGATTCCAGAACCAGGAATCAGGAAACAGCCCTAGTTTTCACACTTGATTTGATTTTGATTTGCTTTATCTGTACCATAGTCAATGAAAAAAGTGCTGTATACAATATAATAAACATAAAAAATTTATTTAAATGAAATAATTACATTTTTAAATTCAATTTATTACACATAATGTAATGCTCATCTTTTCCATTACCTATGGACTGAGCGAATCAAATATTTATTTTTTAAATAAAATAAATGGATTTAATTTTTTTTACATTTATTATATTTTTATGATATTCATTATACTATATGCACTGTAAATTGCCTAATATTGTGTTTAATAATTCCAGATCAGAAAACTGATTTCAGACTAATATGGCCACGTACACACTGCATTCGGTTGTCAGTTCACCTTTTACTCCTTAATTGCGTTCTGTACATACAAAATTCACTAAAATACGGGAGTGACAACCGCATTCGAGAACCGCATTAACTCCCGAAAAATACAGGTAGTGACAACCGCATTTACAGAAATTCTACGCAGTGTGTACGGAACTGAACTGAATAACTAGTTGTTAATGACGTATTTGAACGTGCATCAGTATCTTCGCCTGTAAGTGAGATGCAAGAAAATAACCGTGAAAGAAGTCTTAACTTAGCACGGGGCTAGCTGCACTCATGAGCCTTGCTATAAAGTGTCAATGTTGCCAGATCTTCATAGAAAAACAACAACAACAACAAACAAGGACATGCACAAAAAACACTAAAACACCCAAATGCGTTGTTCTATAAGATAAAAATCATATATCTCATATCCACAACAGACCACTTATTAACTTCATGAAGTGCCTATCTTTATGAGATAAGACCAAACAACATGCCTAAAAGCGCTTGTAAATATGAGGACATGGCAACACTGCAAGACAGCGCTCTCTAAAGCAGCCTCCCGTGCATAATCACAATGCTGCACATCTATCAGCTGTGGTTTAGTTAAAATCGACAGACAAAAAGAGTCTTTAGTCAAAAAATGGCACATAACAAATGGATAAACTTTTATTCACTCCCGCAAGATGACAGAATGTTGCTATGGTTACAAATGCTGGAGTGAGTGCTGTTCTGTACACACATGGAACGATCATTTACGGGACTCACTCCGCATTTAAATGCGGTTGTCACTCCTGAAACTTGTAGTGTGTACGTGGCCATTTAAACTGACTTCATCATTTCAAAAATATCCTTTTTTTAAAAAGATCTTTTCATTTTTAAATGAATAGTTCACCCAAAAATTAAAAGAAGATATTTTGAAGAACCAAACAGTTGTTGGTCCCTATTGACTTCCATAATAGGAAAATAAATACTATGGAAGTTAATGGGGACCAACAACTGTTTGATTATCAGCATTCTTCAAAAACGGGTTTGTTTTGCTGACTGTACATTATCCCAGTTAATAAATGTTGACAAATTATTTTATTTAGAAAAAAAGAAAAACGAGATTGATGAATACACTAGAGGCACAAAACTAGCACAGCGTGATACACTACATAGTCTAGCAGTTGCACACTAAAATATTTAACCTTAAAATTGACCAATCACAATTGAATATTTCAGAGAGCCATGTAGGAATAATAAATAACAGCCTTTGGTGCAGATTTTCAGCCACTCATCCAGTATTTAAAGATTTCTTCAGTCTAAAATACAGGTTATACAGGCAAAGTGACACATTATATGTTTTTTCTCCAAGGAGTGGAGCATGAATTCATAAAACTCTCTCACCATTAGAGGCTGTAAATAGTTTCAGCGTTCAGTCAGTCTTGTTACAGTGGACTTCAAAGGCCAAGAAGCCCCTGGCACTGCTTACGTTTATGCCTGAACTATGAGGCTTCTTTCTCATTTGCTTAAATGCTTTGGTATTTTTTCAGACACTAAACCGCCTTTGTGCGGTGTCATATTTGGCAGACATTAACAGCCTTTGTTCTGGCCTTTTGCATGGCCATGTATAATTGATAACGTCCATTTTAGGAGATATGTCACAGACTATCATTTAATACGGTGCTGATTTGCATTAAAATTATTTTCTGGAGAAAAGTGTTTCCTCATGCGTAAATGAGGATTTGTTTAAACAAACAGGCAGTCCTAAAAGCAATTATTTTATCATTATCTTACCGTGACAAGCCTTCACTGTTTGAATATGACCAGTGAAGGTTTTCTGAGTATTAGCGGATTTGCTCCATAAAATGTGTTTTCTTTTGCAGGTGGGTATGTTCGCCTGGCAGTGCACTTCATGAAACGACACGTCAACCTGAGATGCATTATCAGGCAGCACTACAGAGGTAGTTTATTTCCTCTTCTCATTGACTAAAGAAGACTGGTTTGAGTATTTCGTTCCACATTAACTTGACGCATGAAACAGATGATTGTATCAGAAGCACCTGTGTTGTTATTAGTTCGTACAGCTGTCAGGCTCAGTCAGAGGTCACTGTCTGGATCGTTTTTATTTTGGAAAAAGTCAACTGAAATATGTTCACTTAGTTGGCAACTCAGAACATGATTCCAAATGTGTTTTATGCAGAACTTGTAGTTTCAAGTCAAATGTATAGAGAGAAGAAACCACCCATTATATCTGGCTGGACAGTTAGAGATGAATGCACTCAACAAATATTTGAGACTACAGCCAAGTCCACCCGAGCCTGGCTTGACAGCAGCTCACAGGGAAATAGTAAACAAGTTCAGATTAAAGCTTCTTCTACTGTATCTTTAGAGAAATAGCATGTCAGGCTCTGAAGGGAATTACAGTCATCATTCTACATGATGTGTTTAACATGCCTAAAAAAAAAAAAAAAAAAGATACTAAGTAGATGCATACAGACTAATAAGGCTGTCTGGTATAGATTATTTTAAGTGATATAGGAAAAACAAAAAGAAGAAAAAGTAACTGACCAACAATTTGCTTGGCCTTCATTTTTCAAGCTAAATTTGGCCAAGTTTGAAGGAACTAAACCAGAATACATCAAACAATGTGGTTTGTTTTTCTTATATCAAGTTACATATTTGAAACTTCATTAACTGAGGGGCAGTGGGGATGTAAAGTTTACATTCAACTTTATGGCAGCTTAGCCATATTCTTAAAAACAACAAAGCTTTTTCAACATTTCCCATGAAGAGGGCATTGAGGTCATTTTAAGCTGTTGATGCTCTGCTTGTCTTAGTGGTTTCACTCCCATTTTTATTTCAGATGTCTGTGAGAATTTTATATGAATATCATGCATATTTTCATCGCCCCTCCCTTTGTTTCAAACAGAACATTTACTGTATATAATATTGTGCTAAACGGCGTCCACATCACTTTAGCTACAACTCCATCTTTATTTTTGTTTGACCTTCACAGAGTTGCGTGTGTTTCCTGAGCGTGTTGTAGTGTGTGCCAGTCCTCCAGAGAATTCTGCACTTCCCAGTGGAAATCTGAACCTGGATGTGGTAAGACCTGTTTATGTTATAAAATAATGTTTACAATCAGTGTTGGAGAAGCTACTTTGAAACTAGCTTGCCAAGCTACAGTCTACTTAAATAGATTTGGTTAAACTACAGTCAGATGACCCTCTTTAAAAAGAGTTGGCTACAACAAAAGTATCTGTCTGTATAGAAGCTCTTTAAAGGGGCAAACTGATTTTATTCTGTGGACAGTCTGTATTCTCCAGCTATTATATAAGTTCTCCAGTTATTCTCCAGCTCTTTATATAATGTATAAAGAATGGAAGAAATCGAAGTGCATGTGTCTTTTATGTATTCTGTTTCTCAATCTTGAAGCCATTCTCTGTGAACACCATGAAGTGAAAAAATTCTGTAAATATATTAAATAGATTTTAAAGCATGAGTGCTGCAAATATCACATTCATTTGGACAATTTGCAACTTTTGTTTCAGTGTTTTACATGTTTTTAAAATGCTTTCAAGTGAAGATGACTCCAATTTTAACAATGTGTTTAAAGACCCCTAAATTCTGTTGAATTCTCCATCTAGCTAGTTCTGAAATTAAGAATGTGTCTTTTGTACTGTATGTGCCCCCTAAGAAATGCATCTGATTATCTTTAAATGGATAGTTCAAATAACATTTTTGTCTTCATTTACTCACCCTCATGTCATTCCAGACCTATATGACTGACTGACTTTCTTTCATTCAGGCAGTGCCCTGACGAGTCAATTACAAAAGTAGTTTTGTTAGAGTTATTCATCTTGATGCTACAGTAGGAAATTGAATGCAGGATACTTATTCTGAAATCATGAGTTGCATTATTGGTACACTATGTATTTTGCTTCGGAAACAAGACCACAGTTTTACTTGGCTCACACACTTGCCCTCTTACTCACCCACTTTTATGGCAACAGTTGTGTGTGGGTCTGAAGACTGTGATTTGGTTCAACAGGATACTCAGTGGTAGGATCTCTGGAGCCATGAATGTCCAAGTGAAAGCATCCTTGATCAGACTTCCTGCTGTGTCCAGAGTACTTATCTGCTGTGTCTCTGCCCCACTCAGATCTTCTTCTAATCTTTTCATGTCCACTTGTTCCCTGTGAATCTCTCTTGGTTGATCCTACTCTATCTTCCAATAGAATCCTGGGAAATTCGCACAGAGCCACCCACCTTGGGTGGACATCAAGGACAGTCTCCCATCTGTCCTGCCATTAATGTCGGTACTTTTTCGAGTTGAATCATTTGCCATTGTTTTTCTTTGAGACATTTCTTTCAGCCCTTTTTTCCTGCGTTGCTTTGGCTTTCAATGAAAGCAGGAATTGTAATAATTTGAGTGAAGTTATCCAGTTCGACAGTGAAAAGTTCACATTGTGTAACCGCTTTTCCAGTTCAGGGAAGCAGGGCCCTTGTTTTTGCATTCCCCTCATCAGGATGTGGTTCTCTGTGCTTGTATATGCTGCGAGGAAGGGTTAGCAGGAGCTTGCGGTGGTGCTCTCGCTATTTGGCAGATTGGAGGAGAGAGTGCATCAGGAGAATGAGCTAGAGTTTCTCTTATGACAAAACAATTATTTCTGTTGCTCCGCTCTAATTTGTCACTGGGATCCTTTTCCTACAGTTTCTTTCTTTCTCTTTTTTGCTTGAAGTTAGCCAGGAAAGTTATGAATCTTAATACGAAATGTGGCTCAGCTGTATGAGTCACATACGATGCAGAATTTCAATTTGAAAACGATAAACGGTGAATTTGTTCTTCCAATGTTGTCATATGTTTATGGTGAGTTTCTCTCACCGCAGAGCTTGACAGTGAGCGTCTGAATGACGCCACATGTTTTGAGGCAGTTTGGGAATTTGTCTGTGGTCCTTCCATTTGATTTAGAGCTCAGTTTGCAAAACATAGTTTATATCAGCCGTGCAGGGCTGCCATAACACCTTTCCAAAGGTCACAAGGTTACTCTCTGATATAACGTATGGTTTCTTGCAGCAAGAGAGAGTGTGAAAATGATATGTGGCAGGTACTATGTGCAAAGTCACCAGTTCAAACCCTGGAAGGGCTGTTTCTTGAACTGGAAGGTGACTTGTATCCCCTGTCAGAACAAGATTAACGGTTCCTTGAGTGATTCACATCCTGTGGTGTGGTCTGAAGTGGGTAGAACGGGAAGGATCCTTCACTGTTGCGTTGCAAAGAAGCGATGCGGGTGCAGTGCACAGTCAGCACAGAATCACGTCATCACAACTGAGACGGCAGACGTCTCTTCCTTTTCCTTTTAATGCACTTCCTGAAACTCCTCGAGAAGGTGTCTAGCACATTGTCCTTACTGTAAATTGGTCACACGTCATACTGTACACTAGTGTTTGAGAGTTTTGAACATTTGAGTTGGAATTTACACTACAGTCTAAATTAGGGATTGGAATCATATGGATTTTATCGATTCTTCTTAACCTTTAATTAAAAAAGTACCTTTTGTTTACTCATCCCAATGTCACTCCAAACCTGTTTCTGTGGACCATAAAAGAAGATATTTTGAAAAATGTGTCTGTACAATTAGATCCATAGTGTCAAATGTTGTTTGAACTCTACTGACTTTCAAAAAAATCTTGTTTTCTGATCCACAAAAGATAGAATGTTTTATATTTTGATGTTGCCACATCTGTACCTCTGGATGTGTGCTGGAAGAATGGGAAAGATAGCAGCCTTGTAATGACGTGGCGGATCAAAGCTCAGGGCAGATGTGTTTTTACAGCCTCCTCTCCTTTGGGGAGGGCTACAGTGTTTATGGACATAACTTTATCCTTTCTTTGTTCCTCTCCTATCTCAGTTTCTCACTGTTTCCAACAGCAAGCCCCAGAGCACTGTCATTTCAAGAGCTTCTTGGCCCTCACAAACTCCACATCTGATTTTTCTCTACAGAAACAAAGATGTGGATTTCTAGAGTGGTTATGTTTTATGGATACTCTTCATGTCAGTGCTCTGGTTTAGACGGCTGGAGCGTTGTTCTGACAGGTGCTTACAGAATACATACACCATTCATGTCTTTTAGTTTCCTCTGGCATTCATAGAATAGGCAAATGTTCCTCCTCATGTTCTTTGTACAAGTGACATGCATTGTAAGGAGTCCAAGCTGTAGTTTTTCTCTTATTGGTTTGTTGGCCTTGGTCTTGCTGTGGTGTACAGAAATTTAGTTCAGATGACCAACTGAAACAAAGCTCCCGAGAAAGTAAGCCTGTGTCATGCTAGACTCAAGACTCCCCAAAGGCATCATCTTTGTGATGACAGCAATGTTGTCAATATTCAGACTTTCTATGATGGTAAAAAAAAAATGTGTGGGTGCTGCTGTGGTATGCTTTAGCATCTCCAAACATTTATGTTCACAGCACATTATTCGTAGTAGACGGATCACATGGCTAGTGAATTAACAAGGTAAAGTTATTGACCAATCAGAAGCCAAGATCTGTTTTATGTAATGTATTTTTTTTCATGTACTTTAATATTATCCAAGCTTCTTATGCTTAAATTCCCACACTCCTGCATTCATATAGGATGAATAGAAATGAATGAGACACAGTCTGGTGTGACCGCATCTTTACTCATCATAACTACAACTGTACAGTACACTTGTTGGGACAGTCCTCTTAGGGAAATCTACAGTAGAGTAGAACTCCTTTTGCTCAAGGGCATTATGGTCACGCAAATTCCAGTACACAGATCTCTCCCTGACTGATCTTTGTCCTGATCCGTAACTGCACTTCCACTACCCTCTCTGTGGGCCTCCAGGTGCTTGTGTAACAGTGATTTGCCTAAAGGCTAATGAGCACAGGTCACATGACTAACGGTACATATTTGTTTGTTTACTAGTACAGATGAGCCGTTGTAAGGGTGTCCACGAAGCGTGCCAGCGCTTACAACTCATTATGTAGGATTGAGCTTATGGAAATGTAAAGGGTGAATCAATCTTGAGTCAAAACTGACTCATTTCATTTTAAAAATAACTAGTAGTTGACAGAAGTAACTTTCTAGCTTATTTACAACAAAGACATTTATTTATGTAAAGACATAAATAGATGCTATTTAGGTGTTTATGTCAAGGGTATATGGCCTGCATTCCTCCTTACTGGATTCTGATAGAATTTCTTTCACTTTTTAACTTAGGTTATATGCAGTGAACACAGCTTTTGTAACCGTAGAGGTCATTACAGCTCTGACATTGTGCCAGATAATAATGTATGTTGAGTCTGTATTATTAGGGCTCTACTGATTATAGATGTTTATCAGATTAATTGCATGATACATCATTTATCAAGTGAATGATAAGTAATCAAGTGTAATCAATATTTTTAAGTGAATTCCCAAATGAAGATCATTTTATTGTGCCAGAAATATTAATTTAATTTAATTTTTAATTTTATTTAATACATTTTTTTTTTCATTTACATGGTTACAGGATTTTTTTTCCAGATGTATTTGAAAGTCTCTTATGTTGACCAAGGCTGCATTTATTTGATCAGAAAATACAGTTAAAAACAATAATATTGTGAAATATTACGACAATTAAAAAAAAAAAGTGATGGCAGAACTAAAATTTCATCAGCCATTACTCCAGACTTCATAGTCATGATCATTCTAAAATCATTCTAATATGCTGATTTGGTGCTCAAGAAACCTTATCAATATTGAAAACAAGCGCTTCTTAATATTTTTGTGGAAACTGTGATACATAATAATTTTTTTCAGAATTCTTTGATGAATAGAAAGTTTAAAAGAACACATTTATTTGATATGGAATTATTTTGTAACTGTCTTTACTGTCACTTTGATAAATTTAATGCATCTTTGTTGAATAAATGTATTAATATCTTCAAAAAGAAGAAAAAAAGTGTTAATGACACCAAACTTTAGAGTGGCAGTATAACTTCACTAAATTCACATGTAAATTGACATCCTTAATTATATTTTCATAGATATTCCATGTTCCCATAGACACATTGAATTGTGCCTTCTTTCACTCCAAAAATCTTTCTCTTTCCCTTGTTCTTCTTTGAAGCCCAGTGAAGTACATGAGAGAATTGCTTCTTGGGAGAGTTTCTCTGGGAAAGAAACACTGCTCCATTGTTGCTGTCTCTTTCATCTGTTTTCCAAAGGTTTGTAAAATGCATATGAAGGTATTGAAATTCAAATGTTCTTCCTCCCCTATCCTCCATGTTTTTGTTGAGCGTGTGTATATGCGCTGTACCGTTCACGCTCGCTGGGTGTGTTTATTTTCAGTGGACTTATCGTCGGTGAGTATGGGTGTGTTTCTGTGCACTAGTATGTCTGGATATCCCCCTAAAAACCGTCCAGTCTTGGTTGCAGTGGGCGGAGGGACGTGGTAAGTTGGGGGGAGTTTGTGTGTGTGTGTGTAGGAGAGAGTTCGACAGACAGTGGTCATGGATGGAACACAATCTACGGATGAGACAGCAGCTTGCTTGCTCTGACTTTGGAAATGGATTGTTTTTAAACATTAGTGGCCCACGTTACAACATGATTTCCTATGAATACTTGTCTCTGTGGGTGGACACACACCGCAGAGAGTCTCTTGGGTTCTCATAGACTCTGTTTTCTCAGATCTTCCCATGCATTACCCTTCCCTGCACCTTAAAGTGAACCTTCCCACTAGCTATTGATCAGCCCATTTAGAGTGAAGCAGCACTGATTTATGTGTAGTCCTGCTAAACCTGCTGCTTTCAAACAGCTTGTGGGAAAAGAGCTTTGACGGAATTGGCTCTTTCTGTCTGTGGCTGTGGTTTCCTTCCATGTTTTTTTGTGACTTGTGGGTCATATACCGGTTGACATGATAAACTGGTAGAAACTTGACAAACTGTATAAATGTTTTATTATTGTTTCTGTTGCGGTTATGTTCGTGTGAGGTTACAGTGTTGTGTTATCACAGAAGTTTACTGTTCATGCATTTTTGCCAGTTTAATGTTACAAGTGATTTTAAACCATTCAAGCGCAATGAGATGCAAAAGAATTAAATTCGATACTCACACATTGTTATTGTTTTTGACAATTTTGGCATTGTAACCTTATTTCTAGAAAAAATTATGTAATTGTGAAAAGAGACTTTGGCCATATTGCCAACTAGTGTGAATTTTGGACATTAAAATGCACATAAAACATACACTTCCTTAATATGGATAAATGTTTTATTCAGTAATAAGACATGCACATAAAATACTATGAAAACATGTGAACCAAATAAATTCTTAGATCAAAAATTCATGTGATTTTGAATAAAATTACCACAAAGCATCTCAAATTTTGCTTGGTCATTCTGAAATGTCAAAATGATTTGCTGCTGTTAACTTCCCAGAGCTGTTTGACAAACTCCCAGACACAAGGCATCTGCTGTTTATTGCTAGCAAAAGTTCATCAGTGTGTTTTGCTCTAAACCGCAAATTTACTAAAAGACCCACCGTGGCTTCCATTTCGATTTAGCACCAATTTTCCCATAAGAAATTGTTGTCTTGGCATGGGATGGAAATGCTGCATTGTTTGCAAATAAAAGTACATTTATGCATTTGGCAGATACTTTTATCCAAAGCAGCTCTCAAGGTTTAAGTTTAAGGTTACTTTTTCTGTTCATACATTGAACCCATGACCTTGGCATTGCTAATGCCATACTATACTGTTTGAGCTACAGGAATACAATTAAATAAAGAATTGGCTTGCAACAAAGATCTTATCTTGTGAGATTTTATAATCCTTTTGTCTTCATTTAATATTAAACAAAAGAGCATAGCGTTAATAGTCATCTGACAGGCTGTGTCACAGTCACATGCTGCAGGATCACTTGCTTGCAGTAGGTGCGATTCATCCTTGTGTGATTCATCCAATTATTGATGAACTCATTCAGCATGACTTGCTCACAACGTCTCAGCACAAAGATGAGCAAAATGTATAGTGTGCTATTATATCTTCCTTGCTTCCATCTGTTGTATTGTTGTTGACATCACCGTCACGTGCACTATAGGATCCAAACTTACAAACTTTTGGTTACCATCCCATATATTTATCCACTAGGCCACACCACTTTTCTCTATAAAACAAGGCGTTATGTATGGGTATATAGAGGCCCCTTCTTCAGGCCAGCGTCTGTGCATTTCATATGAAACACATCCCTCTGCAATTTCCTCATTTCACTCTAATGACTTGACGGACCTTGTACTTATCTGGCTGCTTGCTCCTAAAATAGAACTAATAGCCTCTATATCTTGAACCTGTTAAGAGGCCGGTTGGTAAACCTACACTTTTATGAAATCCAATCAGTTTGGACTGGAATGATTGTTTTGTGTCGGTTAATCGCAGTTCAATGATCCTGTGCCCTTAAAGATGGCGGCCACAAGCACCTTCTCTGTTCTTGCTCAGTCAAGGATTCTTCTGTTGATAGAGCTTCATTAGGACTGTTGAAGGTGTATGTTGGTGGGATTCAATAAGCTGCTTCGTCTCTTTATTCTTCTCAGAGCTGCCCAGTTAAGCATGGCTAGTACTAAAACAAGGACTTCAAAGTGTTTGTCAAACTATTCAGTTGGTCAAGCCAGGTCGTAATGAACACACACACACACACACACACGTTTGTTTTTGTGAATTGTGGGGACATTCCATAGGTGTAATGGTTATTATACTGTATAAACCGTATATTCTATTGCCCTACACCAACCCTACACCTAATCCTACCTAATGGGGTAATGTCCTCATAAGTCACCTTCTCCTTGTAATGCCTATGTCATACCCATGTCATTATACAAATTTGTGTCCTCATATGTCACAAAAACACACACACACACACACGCACACACTCTCTCTCAAGGGATATTTAAATAACTACAAAAAATATGTTTTGCTCAATGTGAGTGGATTTACTGATCTCTTAGCTTGAGAGAGTCTCAAATCTGCCACACATCAGCATTTAAATGGCATGTTTTTATGTGATTCTTAGTAGCAATTTTAATACCACAACAAACAAGAATATGTAACACATTCAACCAAGTTGGTACTTTTGACATTACTTACATTAACACACAAACACATAAAATATACAATATGCACAAGCAAAAAAAAAGGCAAAGCTGCAATAAGGCAAATATTTATATTTTGATAAGCATGATCAGAAATTTGATGACCAAGACAGAGAAAAGGGAAAAAAGAGAGCTTCCTCTGAATACTGGCAGTTCAACACAAGCTTGTGTTTTTGCTTGGTCTCTTGTGTATGGCCGTCAAAACAAAACATCCCATGGCTACACCAAATATCATTAATTCATGTCAGTACAGTGGACTTCTCTTAGAGTCCTTTAAAAAAAACTAACCCAAATAATTTACTTCATAGGTGTTGTCATGTCAGGTGTTGAGAGAGTAGCTCTGTTCCAAAACCTAATGAGATACCTACATAGACAACATCTAATGAATGATGAATTGATTTATAAAGAAGATTTCTTTTGTTTCATCCACCATCTTGAATTTAATGGATCTGTCTCTCTTTTTTTTGTCTCAACAGAGTGAACCAAGCCATTCAGAGTATTTTTGTGGCTCTGGCGAGATGATAGATCCATTACCCAGCTCCACAGCAACAAAAAGAGCCATTCTTCAGAAGATGTAAGTACTGTTCTGATATACCTTGCGGTGATCCATCTACATCTTCATGTAACCTTTCCTCATTCCTCCAGTGCCAGGCAGGCTAAAGTCCAACCCCAACAATACCAAGATGATCAAGTGGACAAAGCTGAGAAGGGGTCTGCTGAAGCATGTCATCCTGTCACGATATCGTCTAGCAGCTTTCTCACGGGTGAGTCATTGGAGGAAGGGAAAGCAGTGTTGTCATCCAAATTAAGTAACAGTAAAGAGGTCACCGAACCACATCTTGACGATACCGGTCCGAAGAGACGACCACGGACCCCAAGTAGCTCGGGAGAAGACGCTGACCATCAAAAGTCAAAAAGATCTCGTCTTGGAGAGCCTGCAGCGTCAAGCGATTCCAACAATCCCTCTTCCGACGTTGCCGCTCCAGACTCCGTTTGCAGTCCCCAGCCTGAGATTTCACAGACTAACCAAAGCGGGCTGGCTGCAAGTTTGAGAGGCCTATCCATCAAGCCCGTATCCTCTGGCTCCTCTATTAGTTCCAGATCTTTTGCCAGAGAGGGAAGGAAGGGGGGTGAGCCCAGAACATCCCGATTACGCCGGCTCAAGAAGTCCTGAGGGGCTCAACGGCATAGAACAAGAGAGGATGTCTGACGCCACCACGATGGATGTTACAGTACACACTTCTACTGTAATACTGTCTGTCAGCGGCGGTTACACAAGAGTTCACCACACACCGTCTCTGCACATACAGTACTTCCTTTCTCCCTCTAAAGTAAAAAACACAAAACTGCTTAAACGCTTGAATTAGATTACCAAGAAGCTCTCAATATTTGAATAGACTCCACTAGCAACAGCTTAAAAGGAACTCAAGCAAACAGTAACTTCACTCTAAACAAAAACACAAATGCAGTTCGCGTTTTCGGCATAAGATTTATATATCAGACTAGCGGGAGCCGTTGAGCACACTGTGGCTTCAAGCCCAAATCTCTGGCTCCATCCGTCTGAAATCTCCACTCTTCCAGCTTCAGCTGAGCACATGATTGATTTCGCTGTGTTCTCACATACACCGCGTTCCTTAAGCGATCAGGGGTTTTCACCGTTGGAGCCGACTGTCGTCTCTGCGGTTATTATTTGTAAATGTGTTATTGCTTTTTGTAACAGCTAAAAGTCTGCTGTGGGATGACTGACAACGCTATGGAACGCTGTAATGGCGCTCGAGTCCGATATTTGGCTAATCACGGGTGCAGTCAACATTGATTTAGTGCGTGATGGCAGGATGATTATATGTATGGACATAAATTTGTTGAGTCACATGCTATATTTTCCAGCCGTGCTTGCTTACAAATCACTCAATGTTTATGTATTTAGTATAATAGATATGTGTCATAAAAACGTTATCAGAATATACAAACATATAATACAAACACTGTGCAGTAATAATCCCATAATGTGGCAGTCGGAATGGTTCTGGTTTAGAGTTACAGCATATTTCACTGTATATTCTGATTGTCATGAAATTCTAATTGTTAAAGACAGCGAACCATTTGTTCTTAATCAAACAATGCCCATGGGATACCTTAAAAACTGAATGCAATCTACTGTACTGCCTTACAATACAACTCATGTTTTACTATTACTTAATCAGTAATAATAAAGGAATTCTGATTTCTTAACTTTTAATTATCTAGTGCTCAGAATGACATACTGTAACGTTGGAGATCAACCTTCAGTAAATTGAAGCTTAAATTTGCGAGTTAACAGAAGTAACAACAGATCTTTTCCATATTATGACTTACGTTCAAGTGTAACAGATTACTGAAGAAGAAACATTTAACGTAGGTTGGGAAAAATGTAGTCTGTTTATTGGTTGTTAATAAGATTTTGAGATGGGTCGGGTTTTAAGTGGACTAAATGCTTGGAGAAATCCAGCATACATCACAAGGAGAAGATTGAGTTATGACATTTTGATTAAGGCCAGGATAATAACATGCATTTACAAATGAGAATTTTCAGTTCATGTCAATTTAAAAAGAACAATTTTAACCATAAAAGAAAATGTCATCAACCCATTCCAAACCCATTCAACTTTCTTTCTTCTGTGGAACAGCAAAAGGAAATTCTGGAGGCTGTGCTGAGCATTCGTTTGGATATAATTGCAATGAATGGAGCTTTCAAGCTTCAGAAATGGCATAGAGCACAATAAAATAATCATAAAAGTTACTTGTGCATTATATCCAAAGTGTTCAGAAGTTATAAAAAGCCTTTCTGTGAGAAACAGACTGACGTTTAAGTTGTTTTTCACCACTCTTCCTCTGCTGCAACCAAATTGAGTCAAACCCTGAGATTCATAAATCATTCAGACAGGTTTTATGAACTGGATCAACAGAGTGATTGAAAAGATGCAACATCACAAATTGGACTTATTTCAACAATTATACAAAAATCCAGAGTGAATGTTCACTTAAATTTCACACTATCACATGACTTCAGAAGACTTTGAATATAGGGCACTTTGATGATGTCTTTGTGTTCTTTTTGCACCTTGAAACCTCCAGTCCTCATTGAATGTGCATGGAAAACAGCTACCTTGCTTATCGAAATGCCTTTTTTGTGTACCACAGAAAAAAGTAAGTCCTATATGAACAAAACATCTTGAGGGTGAATAAATGATGACAGAATTTACATGATACATGACTGGAAAACCCCTTTCTTCTTCTCATCACCATAAGCTTTGCCTTATGCCCTGCAGTTACTTTACTGAATACCTCATTCATCATGTAGGGAGGGAAGTTCAGTTGCAGCATCAGTCTTCACATGGTACAGAGTACAATCAGACCTGCACGACTGTACCATGAACAGACATTTAGACAGACCTTGTGCCTCACATAACATTATGTCAGTGTAAGAGAGGATTCAGCTCCTCCCAAAGCAGCACAATGGAGCACAAATCGAAAACAAACATTTAATTTTCCTTTTTTACAAAATGTTTAATAAATATAACATTCAAAAAATATTGCCAGGAACAAACTAAAAAACAAATTTACAATAAGGTCAAATATGAACATTGAATATTGCCATGATCTCATAGAATTTACAAATGTGATAAGCTTGTCGGTTTGGTGTTTTAGAGAGCCTCGATATAAAAGAATAACGAAAAGAACACTACATGTGCACAGCAATAGAAATGGACTCCTGAAAGCAAGGCAGTCATCTACAGTGTTTCCATTGGCCCCCTACTGTTCAAGTATTCACAGCCTAGCTTATGACATACTGCAAACCGAAGCGGAAGAGAAATGATTTGTGTGAATCAGGTTTACCAACAAGCAACTAAAAGACTCGTGTTCCCTTTTATTTTAGATGTTTTTAATGATTTTGTTTTTTTTTCATCTGTGGCAAGCAATGTGTCTGCCACCAGGTATCCAAACAAAAAGCAGTCATGATGTTGACTTACTTGCTCAATGCAGGTAATGAGTTGGCAAAATACATACAATAGAAGTTTCAAATATTGAAATATCTGACAATGTATAAAAAGAAGAAGAAAAAAAAATCTCGGGCACACAAATGCCCATCTTGTTTTTCGGGAAAAAAAAAATAGACTGCTTTTTCTCTGAAATTTTGGTATGTGAAACATCAAACAAATGTCATCCGAGCAAAGCTATAGGCTTACAAAGCTATCAAAACCTTCAAAACTAGACAGGACATATAAATAAAAAGGAATGATATTTTAAGGCTCTTGATTATTAAGTTAATAAATCAAATATACACAGTGATTAATTAAAAAAAATATACATATCTACACTAAATTGACACAATTCTTCATATTGGCAGCAGAAAGCTGACCGACTTATCCCGCCCCAAGAAAATAAAAGTAATATTTTTTTTTTTGCTTTTTTCCCCCCGTTTTTCATACTCATTTACGACAATTGCTGTGGTGCTTAGCTGTGAAGGCACTTTCAGTTCAGAACTAGAAATAAAACCAACTAGAGAGAGTTTCCACACAGCCGCTGGATAAGGAAGAAACAACTACTTTAGCTGTGAGAGCATTGTCATTATGAACGAAAATAACACTTAAAACTATTTGCAAACACAATGCAAACTTTTCAGAATCACTGAGATACTCAAACGTATCCACAAAAATATAGACATTTGAAATGTGTACTTTTTTTTTGTTTTAAACTTTTTTTTTCTTTTACGAAGGAAAACACTGGATGCGAAATGCAGCATTTGGGTTTTCCAGCCGTCCACAGCAACTATTACAATTGCCAGTGTGAAGCCAGCTTGTCAAAACTTAAATTAACACAGGATTCTAGGCAAATAACAGCCTTGGAGTCCAGAACACAACGCAACAGTTTTAAGAAGCACCCCCCCCCCCCCCAAGACCCTGCCAAATGACCGGTAAGTGCAACAGCGGTTCGGTCGCACGGCAACACAGCTGCCTGCTATACGATATACTCCATCCTGTTTAAGCTCTGTGCCGTCTCCAAGTCTCTGTTGTCCTGTTTGTTAGTCCAATTTGGGTTTTTGTTGGGCGCACGCTCCTCCCGCTCCACCAGTGTGTAAGCCGGCTGCTTGGTGAAGCGCGCTTTCTGCAGGTGTTTGTCCATCTCCTCCTCCTCCACCTCAGAGTTATGCGTCCTAATTTTGGCAATGATGGAGTTCTTCCCCTCGTAGTCTTTTATGGCCACGCCGTGGGCCGCATGTTTCTCGATGGGGTTCTTGATTTGGTTGAGCTGCTCACGCACATTATTGGTGGTATTGTCCTCTGTAGTTGAGGTAGTAGCGTTGCTGTGGGTGTTCTGTTTCCGCCGGCGGTGAATGCACCACAGGAAGGCTGAGGCCAGGGCGAGGATCCAGAGCACGATGAAGATGGAGCTGAGCAGAGGAACCAGGTAGTCTGGGGAAAGAAGAACCAGAAGGACAGTTAGTCAGACATTTTAATAGTTTCTCTTGCAGTCTTCTCGTTGTCCCAAATACTATTTACTGGTGAACATTTGTGCAATGGAAATGGGAAAACCTTGGAGTTTGAAAACAGAAGTGGCATAGGAAAAAATAATCCACACTTTAATTCAACAGCAACATTTTCCTATTTTGGACAAGACATACACTGTTTATACCCGGTCCCCTGGCCCAATCTACAGAGGCTGGCTCACACGGTTTAAAGGTCTCTTAAGTTAGGAAGAGACTTAGCAGCTTGGCAGAAACATAGGACGCCATTTTTGATGAGCAGCATGCATAAAGAGGGCCCTGATGTCTAATTGAAGTTCAATCCAACTGGCAGAGCTGATGTAACATTCCATGGCTTCAATGACTTAAAGCTTCTTTTGACAGTTAAACATTGCTCAAGCAAGACAGACCAAGGACAGACAGTTCAACACGACTGGCCCAGACTGTGGAAACCTTAATACTTTAATTTTTAACTACTTTTCAGCAAAGATGGACCTAGTGTCCGGTGTGATGTAGAGCTGCTTACCAGTTTTGGGGCTTGGTGTCTGGTGAACTCGTACACCGGTGATGGCTTTGATGATGGTGCTGTTACCGTTGTGCTTGCTCACCAAGTCAAATATTTGACCCGTAATGTCTTTAATAGGATTCCTGTCCGACCTGGGCTCTTCTGTGGACTGTACAGGAAATGTAGACTCATAAATATCACAAAAATGTACTGTTCTACAAATTCTGCCTTTCTTGAGATATTTTGAAGAATGCTTCAACTGTTTTTGTCCATAAAATGGAAGTCATTTGGGTCCAAAATAACTCTGGGCTCCATTTACTTGAACAAAAGAAAAACACATTATCTTATCTTTTGTGTTCCACAGAAGAATGGAAGTCGTGCAAGTTTGGAATGACATTAGCGCGAGTAAAACTTTTTCTTTAAATACAGTAAGTGGTGTCCAGCTTCTTTTAATTAGAAACACCTGGACCAGCTGATCTTCTGGAGTACTAGAAACTTCCTGTCAGGTGTGTTGGAACAGGTTGGAGCTAAAGGTGGCCCTCTAGAAACATCTTTATATGCTATTTTAGACCAGTTTATACTTGTTGAAAAGTTGTACTTACAATGCTAACGTGAATCTCGTTGCTGGCTGAAGAAGATGGCTCACAGGTGATGGACACAGCGTACTCTGCCGTGAGGTTCTTCAGCAGGTACCAGTGCCTCAGCTCATTACAAACTTGTTCCACACTCAAGCCCTGTCACAACAGAAAGGTCTATTACCAGCTTGTTTGCATTTAAGCGCTTTCCAACTAAATAATTAGTGCAATATGCATCTAAATCACCAAAACTACTTCTCAGTTTTTAGGTTTGTCTCCAATAATGGAGCAGGCAGTGCGGGCCGGGCGAAAAGTCCAAAATGAAAGATTTAGTCGGTTGGGAGAAAGTTAAAAAATGAGACCTAGATGGCAAGGTTCTCTCCCTGTCAAATATTAATCCTATACACTTCTCCCTAATTTCTGTAGCCCATTAGTAGAAGAACCACATGTTTTTTATGCTTGTCACTGTCCTTTGTTGCACTCGCTTGTCTCTCGTTCAGCCATTCGGGCTGGCTGGTGGGCAGCCGCCAGTGGTGTTTCTCAACAATGACTGCCTAAGTATTAAACCGTTACGGGATATTAGCTCAGGAATGTCTTGGTTCGGAAAGGGATACCGAGCCAGAGCTTATTGTACAAAATGTATTTCTTGCGCTTTTATTAATCTGAAGAAAAAGTGTTTGGATATGACAACAAAGCTTGTGAGAATCCAACCAGCATGGAAAACTTCACCTATGAGGAACATTGTCTCCTAGATGAGGAGAACCTGATCTTTCACACCCCACTGCACTCTCAGTTCTCCACCGAATTCGAGAAGGGTGGAGGAGACGTTTGGAGAAGGGGGAAAATGGCTCAAAAGCTCATAATTCAATCACTCTCCTCTGAAAGTATGACTCACTTGAGGCATGTTCTCCTTGTTAAAGGTGAATGTGATGTTGGCACAGCTGTCGTCCTGGTAAGAGAAGCTGGCGTGGCATTTGGAGGTTGGAGGGGGTGCAGGAGGCCGACACTCTCCGACACTAGGACAGGGTTTGACAAAGCAGTGCTCTTCTTTGATGGGAACACAGGATTGGCCTGCAGGACACCCACTTCTGGCCTTTCCTGCCCGACATGATTTTGGTCCACACCACATCTAAATAAAAAAAATGAGCCAAAAAAATAGGTATTTTTGATTGCATAATTAAGAGAAGTATTAGTAAATGCCTCAAGAATACGATGCAGCGGCAGCTAAGTTACCATGGTGCAATGAATCTTTCCATTTTGACACTGGCAAATGTTGCAGTCTTCCTCCCATTTGGCACCATCAGCAGTTACTTGTCCGTTAGCAATACAGGGTCTCCCAATGACTGTGAACGACATCGACAGAAGATTATGACATGGCAAGAAAGGAGTTGGTATGGTGTGATCTTCTTGAGTAAAAATTCAAGCGTTACATTTCCATTTAAGTGTGTATATTTTCTATTTGTTTCTATTGTCACATTCATTGTAGTCCAAGTACATCAAATTGATGTGAACCATCAAACTAAGGAGAATTTTTTGACAGTGTTAAGTCAACAATGTCACTGTTTTGTAGGAAAGGAATGGTTTGGGAGATACAGGTCCTGATGTTTTTTTCAATAAGAAATAAGTGGTGTGTAGCCTGTTTGCACAAGCTTATATGACTCTTACCTTCTTGACACTCTGGTCCTGTTCTTTCAGGCAGACAAAGGCAGCGGTAACCATTGATTTCATCTACGCAGGTTGAGCCAATTGCACAGGGAGAAGACTGACACTCGTTTATATCTGAAAGAATTAAGAGAATCTGTTAAGAATCATGCTCTGAACTTTTAAAGTCCTAAAACTTTCCAATCGCATGAATAGCAACAGGTATGGTCTTGTTTCCTAGTAAAAACATTGGAAAATTGTAAAAAAATGAAATAGATTTACCTAATAAGCAAGACTGCTTAAGATGTTTAAGGCTTGTTTTCCAAGAATATCTTGAATTAAGGTTTTTTGCTCAAAACAAGACTAAACGGTCATGCCGTCTTGCTTATTGAGTTAAATATTCCCAAAAAGATCATTTTGATTGAGGCAAGTTCATAAAGTATGACCGAACACCCTGTCCCGATGGACTCTATCATCTTAGGCTCAGCTGACATTCACGTCATGAGCTCATTTGCAAGCCTGAGTTGTGTCTCGTGCAGCCAGATGAAAGCTTTTCAAAGAGCAAATCGAGCTCTGTAATCAGTGCTGGATAACCAGGCTGATTGGCTTTCGGTCACTCCGAGTCAGTTTCTCCCGAGGGGCCGTGAACATCAGTGCTGCAGAATGCGAGGACGCTGCTCATTGTGCTGCTGGCATTCTGCCCAGAGGGCTGGCTAATTGGGTGGCTAGACTGTGCATTTTGCTCCAGCTCTGTTTGTTTTTGAAAAGAGGTGTTGCACATTTATAGGGCTCACAGTCGAGAGGATCAGGCGGCATCTAACACTCACTTATGCGGCAGTCTGGCCCGGCGAAACCCGGAGCGCACTCGCAACGGTACCAGTTTTCACCATCCACACACGTCCCGCTGTTGTAGCTATGGAGAGAGAACGACAGAAGGTCAGACACAGTTTGGTTCAGGCATCATTGCAGCATTACAAACAGGGTCCAAAAACAGCATTAGTCAAGCACCAAATGAGAGTCAAAACTGGCATGTTGACATACTGTATACAAGCTGTTGGCTAACAGCGAGTGAAAGAGTTTGGTCAACTAAAGTGGAAAAAGTAATAAATAAATAATATTAAAAATTACAACAAAAATGGTTTAATATAAAATGATTAAACAAAAATGTCCTTAAAATGATTAAAATTACAATAAAAAAATCAAACAAAAATGAATACAAAAAATAAAATGAATAAAAGGAAAATAAAAAAATAAGCATAAAAGCAAAGAATATATAAAATAAATGAATAGAATAACAAAAAGTCAAATAAAAATGAATACAAACAAGTTTAAAATAAAATGAATAAAATAAAAAACAAAATAATATATACATTTACAAATGAATAAAATAACATGAATAAAAAATACATAAAATAAAATAATATAAAATTAATAAAAAGCAATATAAAATAAAATACAAAGATTTTAATTTACAAAAAGTAAATAAAATAAAAAAAACTAATGAAATCAACTTAATATGAAGTAAAATGAAAATAAATATAAATAAATAAAATTGGTTAAAGTAACTTAAAGTAATGGTAACTTTATAAGGAAATTTACTACAAAATAGGGCTGGGCGATATATCAAACGCGATATGCATGCGCATCTAGTCAGTAAAGCCGGTTCCTTGATTAGCAGTAAATCCCCTTCACCTGCTTTCAGATGGAGCGGCATTTAATACACGCAGCCATAGATCACTGACAAGCTACACAATATCGCTTTCATTATCACAGATATTTCGCCTTCGATAAAGAACGCGATATTGCGTAGCTTGTACGGCTCTGTGTATTAAATGCCGCTCTATTTGAAAGCAGATGAAGGGGATTTACCGCTAATCAAGGAACCGGCTTTACTGACGAGATGCGCATGCATATCACGTTCCATATATCGCCCAGCCCTACTACAAAATTATTTTATACATCAAAATATCCCAAATATCTCCAACTGTAATGTCAGAATCTCACTGATAAAAGTGACAAAAGGATTCAAATCAAAGACATACAAACTGTCTACTAATAAGAAACATCTGTAGCAGCTTGCATGTCACAAAAACCTTTACAACTATGCAAAAACAGGTAAATCCAATTATTATAAGTGCATTTTATCAGTTCACTGTTATCAGTGGCCCCTAATTCCAAATGACAAAATTCTTATCAAATGAACTCATGCTAATCTGTTTTGCTGGGATATGTTACTGTGAACTGAGAATCTTGCTTAGACAACTTCTCGAGCAGATGAACCCGATGTCAAAAGCACAATAGGCAGCGAGCTTAACGCACCCTTGGAATGACAGAAGCAATGGGAGTGCCTGTTTCCCAGCACTGTGAAAGAGTGTGAGAAAGTGCGGCACAGCTGTACGGGCCTGTTTACAGCGTCAGGCTGTGTGTGTAAATGTTTTGCCAGGACTTACCATGGGTGTGGGTTGCAGTCGTTGGTATCTGAAGAGAGAGAGAGAGAGAGAGAGAAGAGGGTTTGATTCACTTCACACCCATGTGAGCACATAAGAACGAACACAACAGTCAACATGTCAGAGCTTGTGTCTGAGTGCGCGAGCGTCTGCATGCTCGCGTGGGCGTCCAGTTTGGCAGAGTCCCTGATTGCTCGGTTACTAACTGACTTGCTGTCTCCAGCTTTTCTTCTCTCTTCATTTTTAGGACTCCAGGTTTCTCCGTTCTCACAGAACGAGAGGTGCACAACAATATATGAGAAAGGCACATCGAGGAAAAAAAAGATAGAGAAGCAGTGGGCTTGAGGAAAGGGGGGGACATCTGTCTCCACTTTCCCTCATTTAAATTTTTTCCTTCATAGCTGGCAGCAGCCGACAATGTCCAGCCAGGGTGAGGTGGGTTTAGAGAAAGAATGGAAAAGAACGAACAAGACAAAGCCAGGAAAATGGATCCCTGCTTTATTCTCAATTTAAATGAGGGTTGAAAAATTTACTTTTATGCGTGAAACCATTCCCTCTTCCACTTTACATCTACCCAGGAAGTTAGGACTGCGGTACTCACTCTCGGTGCAGGTGGATCCTTCCCAGCCTTCCTTGCAGACGCAGGTGAAGGAGTCGCCGTTGACCACACAGGTGCCTCCGTTCTCACATGGGTTGGGCAGACAGCTGCTGTTCTTGGCTGCAAAGGAGCCACGAGAGAGGTCAGAATGCTTTGAACTGAACAGATCAACACGAGAGCAACCACAACAAGACTGCCACACTTAAAATGGACCCGCTACATCTTGAAGTATTACCAAGTACATTTCCCAAGACTCGATCCAACTAAATTTCCCATCAAAGAATTGGAGCCGACTGTACGCCAGATATGATATTTTCTTCAAAGAAATCTGCAAAAATGCTCGTCCCAAAATCTGATGGGGTTATTTTACAGATCGTGCTATTTGAAGCGAACTGCAGCCAATACATTGACAGAAAGAGAAAGAGATTTCAGTCTGTGAGCTAGAATTTTCCCCCTATTTTGCAGAGAAACTACTTCTTAGCTTACATTTTAAACCATAAAGCAGTCTCTGAAAATTCAAGGGGTTTTCAAACCAAAGGGGTTTCAGTGGGTTCAGTGTTAAAAAGATAAATCGTTATAAAATTTTTGTATATGACTATTTATATAATTCATATAAATTTATATTACATATTATATTTATATATCATTATTTCACAATTTGCATGAGCATTACCACCATTTAATTTAATGATTGGTTGGAAATACAGTGCTATAGCAATACATTTAAATTAAAATTTCTTGTTATAATGCAGATAATAGTTTCCAGATAAAATTATAATATATTTTTGGCTTTTGTACAACATAAAAGTCAAATTTGGGGGTCTTTGGTATTATGAAGTTTTAAAACTCCTGAGCTAGAAATTTAGTGGTCATAATATTCTAGAAAGAATCAGTTTAAAAGGTTCTGAAGTACTCGTAGCCAAATTATTTGCTGCACAGTTGTAGCTTGCAACTGCCTGCACCAACATTGCACAGTGCATTTTCATGTTAAGTATGACTTTACAGCAAGAAGTGTGCTAAAGGGGTTTGTGGGAATACGGTATTTTTCACATTCTAAGATAGAGAAAGTGAATGGCCGTCACCCAAACTGACCTATGTTACATGTGGCTCCTTCCCAGCCAGGTGAGCACCTGCACTTGAAGATGTCCACTTCATCATGGCATGTACCTCCATTATTGCATGTGGCTTCGTCACATTGACTATCACCTGAAATTACAGTTGATCCAATAGTATTTTATTACTCCATATGTACACGCTCACACACAAACAAAAACTCAGCAAACTGGGTGGGTCATAAAAATAGTCTTTCTTACGGGAGTGGCAGGTTTTTCCCTTCCAGCCATTTCTACATTCGCAGTAGAAATCGTTCACCAGGTCTTGACATGCTCCCTTGTTCAGGCAGGGGCTCAAGCTGCAGTCATCGATGTCTGAAAAAATGGGGAGAAAAGAATAAGAAAATGAGCTTAAAGAAGCACAAACATTTAACAAAAGCAGAAAAAAATCTATTCAAGTGAACATACTGATTTCGCAGTGAACTCCTTCCCAGCCGTCAGCACAAATGCACTGATAAACGTTCACCTTATCGATGCAAGTACCGCCATTGCGACATGGGTTACTCTCACAGTCGTTTATATCTGAAAAAGACCATAGACATCACAAAATTTAGGATCATCTACATAGAGATAGGGATGCACAATATATCGGTTGATTATCAACCGATATTAATGATTTTGTTCATTGTGGTTGATACAGATATTGATTGGTCATTGCAATTGTAATTGCCTAAGCTCATTTTCTGTACTTTTACACTAAGATTACCTTTGCTGTCATCTAAAGCGCACTTAAAGTTAATTTTCAAAAACACCAATAACTTAACACTGTTAAATGCAACCTTTAGCAAATTTCATATTGAATAATCATTTATCATACTTACAACATTATGCGTAAATTCACATTTAAAACCGTTTTAAACATAAAAATAAAAATGTATTTAGATTAAATAGTCTGGAATTTTGAAACCAGGCAGTAAAATGAAAATAACCGAAATATCGGTGCGTGCCTATAATCCGATAATAATGTTCAGTCTTACTCTCATGGCAGTAGGTGCCTCTGAATCCTTCCTGACACTCGCACGTAAACTGGCCTCCGGCCTGACTCCTGCAGCGCCCGTGAGGACCACAGACGTTTGAGGAGATATATCGCACCCCTTCCGGCGTACTGTTGGATGCCACAGCAACAGTGCAGCTGTCAATCACTGTGAAAGTTTCAGAGAAAGACAGAAACCCAACTGTTGAAACTCTGAGTTCATTGTGAAATAAAACCTACAAAATCTACACTAAACCCACATTACCCATTCTTCCAGTTTATTTCAGTATTTATGGGTTGACTTTCTAAGTTTTTACATCTACTTTTGCAGAAAGAGTGTATGAGGAGGCCATTTAATGCACATAAGCCCTGAAAGTTGAAAGAAACTTGATGGGCTTATCCAGCTGTGGGGTTTGCCCCTCCTCAAACACACACACTTTTAAACATCCAAGGCAGAGAATCCCACCAAGTCATTACCACGAAGAACACACACAGAGCTGTTAAGAAACTGGCAAACGTTCAGGAGGATTTGGGAATGGAGAAAGTGTTTAGGAGACTGTGTGTATGTGAGCTGTGTATCCAGGGAGGTTACTGTCAAATAGCTCACCATGGGCTAAAAAGGCCTCATGTAACAAAATATGAGTTCTTTTTCCTCATCTTTCCCCCTGAAGGTGGTGGGAGAGTCCACGGGCCTGGAATCTAGTTTTACTTAGCAGCTGAACAATGGCATGCAACTGGCAGATCAGCTTACTCTGGGTTTTAGGGGCGGTTTACAAAGAGATACCAAGACGAGATCCGTCTCAGAGACTGATATTTCTCACCTTGGCATGAAGTGGTTCGACAATGGTCCTTCAGGTGAGAGCAGTTTTTACCCTCGTAGTCATCGGGACATTTGCAGAAGTAGTCCGAGGCCAGGTTGAAACACTGTGCGCCGTTCTGACATGGGTTGGGCTGGCAGTAATCGATATCCAGCTACACCAGAGAAAGATTTACAAGAGGAGAAAAGAGAGCTCAATGATGAGGGGAAAATGATATCCAGGCATTTTTGGATTCTTAGAAAAAACAGAGCAACCCTCAACAGCCTCGACACAGCATCTGCCAGGAAAAAGCGCACCAAAACGCTCAGGAGAATAAAAAACAAATAGAAGAATATTTTAAAGAGCTAGCCAAACCCTGCCTGTCTCAAACCTAGCCTCTCTTTCTTTGTCTCTCTCTTTCTTCAGGGTACAACTAGAGCTGGGTGGATGAAGGTATGCACGTTTTTTAAAGGTTTTTAAATGAATACTTTTATTCAGCTAAGATACATTAAATTGATCAAAAGTGACAGTAAAGACATTTATAATGTTATAAAATATTTATATTTCAAATAAATGCTGTTTGAACTTTCCATTCATCAAAGAATCCTGAAAAAAGTTATTAAGCAACACAACGGTTTTTAACATTAATAAGAAGAAATGTTCATTGAAAGCAAATTATCATATTCGAATGATTTCTGAAGAATTATGTGACACTGAAAACTGGAGTAATGGCTGCTGAAAATTTACAGAAATAAATCATATTTTAAAATATATTAAAATAGAAGACCGTTATTCTAATACTATTTCACAATATTACTGTTTTTAATGTATTTTTGATCCAAGTGCATAAGAGACTTCTTTCAAATACATTAAAAAGCTTAGCAACCCCAAACATTTGAACAATAGAGTGTACTAATAGAAATGTCAAAATCCTGCTATACCGTTTAAACATATTAATAAAGTTCATCTTTATGGGAGCTATTTTTTTTTTTTTGGTGCATTAAGTGTCAAGTTTAGCAACAGTTTAACTGTAGGTTTGTATGTTTCGAGTCTTATTTTTAGCTGAGGTTGACTCAGTAATGATACCAGATTGTTATGAACCATTTCAAACAATTTTTGTTTTTTGGGGGGGGGGGGGGTTCAAAAGTAAGTATACAGTATATACAGTAACTGTGATTCAAGTATTTTATATACAAAGATATCAGTAGTCAGGAAAGAAAACAGGACTTTCTCTCACCTGACACAGCTGACCCGAGAAGCCGGCAGGACACAGACACTGAAATCCATTGACCTCATCCTGACACCGGCCACCGTTTAGGCAGGGACTGCTCGCACACTCGTCCACGTCCTTGTCACAGTGTTCACCCGAATAGCCAGGAGGACAAAGACAGCGGTAACCATTCAACAAATCCTGTCAAAGACGAGACCTAGAATGTTATTTATTTAAAAAAAAAAATCTACAATAACTCAGTGTAGTGACCAAGGTAAAATCATCTCTGTGCCATAATCATGGGCATACTTTCCTGGCACTAACCCCCAAAAATAAATATTCAGCTTAGAAGGCTTACATTTTTTTGTACAGCACTTCTGAGAATGAATGGTATCAATATGTCAGCTTCAGACGGCACACCCATGTTTCTGTTTTGGATGTTTACAGTTTCCAATCTTCAACAATAAGCCCTTTTGGAGATGAACCAGTCACTGGATTTGTCAAAGTTTGAGAGGTTCATGGCATTAAGCCTTAGAAAATGACTCAAGAGTTTTGTTTGAAGCAGTCAGCAGCAATCCTTGAGCACACCTGTACAGTCCAATTTGTTCTCAGTTATATCCAATTTCAGATAAACCCATCACTAAACATCACATACAAAATAACTAGCAGTACTTGGCCGCTTTACATGCCAGCCCCTTCCTGCTTAAATGAAACAACAGAATATTACACTACCATTATTTGGTGTGGGGTCAGTAAGATGTTTTTTTTTTTTTTAAAGAAGTCTCTTATCTTCACAAAGGTTGCAGTTATTTGCTCAAAAATACAGTAAAAACAGAAATATTGTGAAATTTTATAACAGTAATAACAGTTTTCTAAGTTAATATTTTTTTAAATGTACTTTATTCTTGTGATGTCAAAGCTGAATTTTCAGGCATTACTCCAGTGTCACATGATCCTTCGGAAATCATTCTAATATGCTGATTTGGTGCATTTCATATTATTATAAATGTTAATATTTTTATGGAAATGTTGGATGAACAAAGTTCAAAAGAACAGTATGTATTTGAAAAAGATTTTTTTTGTAACATTATAAAAGTTTACTGTCACTTTTGCTGAATAAACGTTTTAATTTCTTTCTAACCCCAAACTTTTGAACAGTAGTGTACATTGATAGTAAAACATCAGAAGATCTCCTACCTTGCAAGTTCCTCCATTCAGACATTGACCCTGACAGTCATTTATGTCTGAAATTGAGAGAAATATGTCAGAATTTTTAAGCCAAAAACAGCAGATAGAAATCTACAAAAGCACATGCAGAGATAAAAAGAAAAATAGAGATCGGTATACTCACTTATATCACAATTCAGACCCATCCAGCCTGGGAGACACTCGCAGAAATATGCACCAATCAGATTGTGGCATGACTTGGCATTCACACATGGCTTGTCGTCACATTCATTGGCATCTTTGAAAATAAATGTTGTGATTAACTCCTAGTTAAAAGCATGATGAAAGTCAAACTTCAAATTGCTTCACTAATCTCTCACCAATCAGACATATTTTGCCGGTCCAGTGAGGAGGGCAGGTACATTTGAAGCCATTAACCAAATCCTGACAGGTGCCTCCATGTTTGCATGGGTTGGGTGTACAATCATCCACATCTGTGAGATCAGAGCAGGTTAGACAAATCAAGTGTTACTGGATATCTTCTTCTGAGTGTGTTTGTGTGCCTTCTTACTGATTTCGCATGATGGGCCGGTCCAACCGACTGCACAGTGACACTCGTAACCCTGACTGGTCTCCTTGCACGTTCCTCCATTCGCACAAGGGTTGGACAGGCAGGCGTGTTCAGCTGTGAACACAAGTATATTCAGTAGTATCACTTGTTTACAGTTTTTATTGATTTTTCATCTGAAAATGAAAATCTGTCATTATTTACTCAACCTCATGCTGTTTCAAACTCTCATGTGAAACCATTTGATCATTATATTGATACAAAAATTTGTTTAGGAGAAGAAAGAAAGTTATGAGTAAAATAAAGACAATTGGTGAACTATAGGTCTGATATGCTCTCAAGTCTGACCAGAGTATGTTGATCTAACCTTTGCACTATAGTTACATGACTGACCCCATTAACTTAACAGTTAGTTAAGCTTTTATCTTCCTGCTTAAGACTAAATGATTCCTCCAATGGTTTGGATAGGGAAAGATTTCACTGCCCCAGGAGGTTGTCACCACCCTGAGGGCTTGAATCTGGATCATATGAATCTGAGAGAAGGATGGAGAGGAAAAAAGCCATGACGGTCCATCTGGCAGATTTAATCACTATACCCATCCAATCACTGACTGTCAAAACAGACGAGATTCACTGGCAGGACATATCATAACAGAGGATTAGCAGACCTGGGCGCCCTTCCTGACACTGTAGACAGTTAAGACCCATGGTCTGACATCATCTGATCCCCCATATGCTCTCTACACCCTTTTCCATCTAGCTATACCAGAATGCAATGACACTGCTGCAGAATTTGACTTGGTGTCAATAACAAAATGGCATTGTGTATAAAATGGACTCGTGCCAACAGAAACACAGAGAGCAGCGCATAATGACTGTTAAGATTCGTTAAACAAGACGATCAAATTCAAACGACTGCATCTAAATTGCTCCTTGTATCAAGTTTCAAGCAGCTACAGTGTCATTATGTTTCAGAGTCGTAAACAGGGAAAGATGATACAACTTTTGGGCAGTACTGCTACAATAAACCACACACACACACACACACACACACACACACGTTTTATGCTTTAGATATTTAATTGCAGTAGAATGACACTTTTTTTCAAACTCATTGCTGAACTTGGCAGCTTGAAACACACCATGTTTAAATGCAAAATACAAAAAGGGAACTTTAATGGAATAAGGAGATCAACTATGTTGAAACAAAAACAAAGAAACAGGAAACCGAACACTTGAGAAAGCACAATACTGACATTTGCCACACAAAACATCTAGTCTCAGCCTCAAAAAAAGTCTGATTCATACTGAATACAAAATGGTCAAAAATCACTATATCCAATTGGTTTATTATTGTGATATCACTATTTCAGATTTACCAACACCAAACAATGTGTGATTGGCCACTTTTCATGTCAGTCAGACAGATCTTTCCTGACTAATTGGACGTTTTTGGCCACAATCTGCAAACTGAACCTGACTATAGTATGTTTGAAAGTGTGGCTAGCATGACGTACTCACCTCGTTCACAGTTGACCCCAGAGTAGCCATCTTCACAAGAGCACTGGTATTTGTCAGGCCCTGTATTGCTGCACGTTCCTCCATTCAAACACGGCTGGTGAGTTCCACAGTAGTTTAGATCTGAGAGGTAAGAACAGGATTAGTATGTTATAGTATGTAGTAGAATTATGAATGTTAGGAAAAAAACCAAAAAGACAGAAAAGTCAAATTGAGGCATGCTTACCTTTGTCACAGAGTTGTCCACCCCAGTTAGTGTCACAGAGGCACTGCCAGGGTTCACCGCAGGTTCCGTGTACACAGCCCGGGTGAGGGATGCACTTATCACAGTATGGACCCTGCCAGCCATACAGACACCTGAAAAAGACAAATAGACACTAAGGCAAGGTTTTATAAATGCAAATTAAATGACCACTAAAAACTGCAAGTGTCACTAAATGGCAGTATATATATATATATATACCAGAGGAATTTTTAGTGATAGTGTTCATTTTTATAGTTTTTTGTTTTTTTTTAATCATATTGATTTTGACCTTTGAGGCCAAAATGCCCACTACATGTAGTTCAGTTCATGTAGTTTGATTTTCCATTTTACCCATTTTGTATTTCTGAATAAAATGGCATACAAATTGAGTTAACACAAATAACATTTTAGTTATGATTATGCAAAAGGGAAATAACTGAACCTAAAAATAGGAGAGCCTGATAAAAATCATAATTTTAAAAGAAAATTTCAGACGGCACTTAGCATCTGAATGTATTTGAGTGAGATGAAGTTATCATTTGAGTTCAGTTATCATGGACAGAATGAATAACAAAGTCAGTAGTTTCATGATGAGATTTGCAGTGCAAAGCAAAACGGTGCAAAACTATTTTCTCTCATTTTCATCAGAGGCGTCAGGGCTGAAGAAATATGTTCTGTTTATAACGACAACACCACACGAAAACAATGTGTAGTGTTTTTTTTAAAGCATAATTTGCCATCATTTTCTCAAAGTACTTATCAAAACTTTGAGAAAAGTGTTGTTTTTCAGGGCGTTCAATGCTAAAAGGTTACCCTTTCATAAACCCTGTTTTAAAAGTTCGCTCCAGTCCACGGGGAAAAGGGAACCGCCGACAACTTCTTGTCTGATTATTTAATGCCAAGCCATGCAAACAACAAACAGCAGCTTTAAAACTCCACTGTGTCTTTTAGAGAGACTAACATTAGCTTGTGGCAGGACACTCTGTCTCAATAAAAGCAGAGCGGCTTGGCCCCAGAACTGTTCGGACCGTCTGGGTGGGGGATTGTGTTTGTAAACTGCTCCAGTGGCCAATATATTTATGGCGGGTTCTTTTGCATTCTCACTCCTGTTCCCATGTAGCCTTTCTCCACCCAGGGAACGAAAAAACTGAGTCAGATCTACAGCCACAGAATATCTCTAAGCCTGTAATTAAAAGCAAGCTCCAAAACAGCTCAGCAATAGCTCTCCCGTACACTTCCCCCTTAAGATGGCAGTAATTAAACTGCCTGAGCGATAACCTGCTCCTTAAAGGAGGATTCAGATGAGATACTAAGTCACTTGAGCACTTAGCCACAGGAAAACAGACTGCCCTCTGGGGAAAAAAGAAAACAATTAGCCTGAGGCGGCAGTTCAGCTGTAAAAATAAACACGGTGGTTGAGGAAACCTCTCTCTGTGATTAAAAACAACTATTTTTAAACGTGCGAGAAGATTTTGACTATGAGAAACATTCACAAACCCCTATTTCACATCAGCAATCTCTTAGAAGTGACTTTGATATTAAAGCAAAAATATGGCATTAAAGCAGCATGGCTGAGTAACATTTTCACCTCAACCGTGGGCCTCGGCGGTTCCAATTTAGCACAGTAAGAGCTCTTGTTACAACAGTTGCACAATTGCATGGTTGTGTGTCCTGGCAAGCTTTCAGTGAGAGATGAATAGGTAATGGGATATAATCATGCCAAATGTAACAAAGAGCTGAGGTTTTAGTATACATTGAATTCCGTAGACTTCCAGCCTTGATCCTGAACGCTTTCAGAGATGGTACAATGATGAGAATTACTCAAACAAAAAAGATCTTTGTAACAAAACATCACTACCGTCAGTCTGTTGACCAAAAAACATGCAAACACCTATAACGAACCGATGAAAAAACAGAAAAAGCTCAATGCAAATCCTGCCGTGACTTGCCCCAACCAATAGAAGATCAGTTTGTTACGCAAGAAATTCAATTTTCATTAACTCGATGCCCTACTCAACACAAATAAGTTACACATGACGCATTCTTTTATGACGAAGGAAAAGCCTTGTTTATGCATTTTTCCATGCATGCTGCAATCGTACATATTACGAAGCAAAACCTAACTTAAGAAAATGTCAAGGAAAACATGCTGCTATGGACGGATAAAAAAATAAATAAATTCTGTTCTCTGGGAAACAACACAACAGAATAAACCACTGTGCTATTTTATTACACACTAAACAAGCCAGTTAGTTTGACATACTTTTTTATGTGCATCAGTGTTACAAAAGAGAAGAAAAGTATTCATTATGCACTCATAAATCACTGAGCAATAGATGTATACCAACACACACAGAAACGCATAACTTTCTCTTCCCCTGTGGCCAAATTCATACATCCTTAGTAAACAGGCAGTGCTTTTTAAAACCCAATTAAAGATTGTACTTGGCAGATGATGGTTTGTAGATAAGGCTTCAACATCTCGCCAGACAAAAGTAAAATGGCTAAAAATAGCTTTGTGCTTCAGTTGTCTTTTCAACATGGCCTTATTGACACTGTTTCACTGCTAAACGCCAGCCATGTTGGAATATTTGGAGATGGATGTCAATAATCTGTGCTTTCATTGTCTGTGGACCAGAAACAGAGCTTGAGCTATCAGGCATTGATAGGTCAAGCAGGACACATGGATTCTAACAAGATTTAACCATGAGCCTCTAGATGCAGTGAAAGCTTGTGCTGTTGCATCTTTCACACTTTAACAAGGCTTGGCTCAAACTGTTTAAGAGCAAGGTTGAGGACAAAATAAACCTGGTGACAGCGTAAAGTATTTTTTTTTGCAGCAAATGCCACCAAAATATAGAATAATATTGCAGATTACTCACTTGCAGCCACCTGGTTTCTCACAAGATCCATGTTCGGTGCTGCAACCTTGTCTGCAGATCGCTGGAAAATAGAAAGAGTGGGAAAGGATGAATGGGAGTAAGTTTGTTCCCCATCCTCACTGTAAGATATACCAGGGGCCTCAATGTCCCCTGTTCACCAATGAAAACATTTTGGCAATGTATGGTGCGGGAATCTTTCAAACCCCTGACCAGCCTAAATGAATCCTACTCTAATTTGAGTCCTGTCGTCAGGCTTCGGGTGCTGCGCTCTCCGTTCATGGCTTATTCCAAACTATTACCCTCACCCACAAGCCTCTTAAAATGGCAATTGTTTGAAAGCATTTGAGTCAACCGTTTTTGTAAAACATTTCACTTCACTTTCAAATCAGTATATTAGAATGTATTCTGAAGTGACATGTGACACTGAAGCCTGGAGTAATGGCTACTGAAAGCTCAGCTTTGCATCACAGGAAAAAAATGCATTTTAAAATATATTAAAATAAAAAAAACTATTATTTTACATTGCAATAATATTTTCACAATTTTACAGTTTTTACTGTATTTTGGATTAAATAAATGCAAAAATAAATAAATAACAGAAACTCCGTCTACTTGCTCACCCGTATTGCAGTCAGGACCCGTCCATCCTTCCAGGCAGGTCTTGTTGCCATTCTGGTCACAGGTGTAATGTCCAAAGAACTCGTCACGTGGCCGGCAGAACTTGTTGCAGCCAAAGCCGTAGTAGTGTTCATCGCAGGTGACCCGGATCTGGTACTCAAATTGAGCGATGGGGCCGTTGTGGGTCAGTCTCTGCCATTGTCGATTTGGGTTGATCATGCCAGAGTGGGACGCTTTCTCGATGAGCTTTCCACCTGAATAGTCAATGGGTAACAGTTAGAAAGGCCTTGACACAATAACACCACACACAATTCAAAGAGTTAAAGGTTAACCGAGAAACGTCAATGTCTCGATATCTAGTTGCTCGCAGATTAAAGATATCGTTGGCCTAAAATGACCCCTCATGTTTATAGCTGAAGGAAAAGCCACAATCACTATTAATTACATCGTGCCAACAATATGTAATCCTACAAGCAGCCAGGACTCATGACATCAGTGAATAAACACTGTCTTGCTCACTTTCTCTGTCTCTCTCTCTCTGACATATTCACCCCAGTAGATTCAGATCCTATGCAGAGTAGTGAATTAGAGCAGGCTTTTTCAAACTGGGTTTCTGGAGACCCCCAGGTGGCCACAAGGAGTCCATGGAAAAAAAGTTGGTATTAAATTAGGACTAATACTTATTTCAATTATTTACACATTTTCCAGCTAATATTTTAATTGTTTATTTTGGATTTCGTAAAAATGACGAAGTAATTTCACATTTTAATTTTTACATTTTTATATATTTTATATAAAATCACCCATACTATTTTTCAATATAAGAGGACATTCACAATTTTGCATTTAAAAAACAAAACAAAAATCAAAAAAGCAAGATCTAGAGATGCTGCACAGATCACGAGTTCAATGGTCAAACACATCTATCGCATATTTATATAGAGAAACAATGGAAAAGCAACAAAGTTGAATTCAAAAATGCATTGAGTCTTAAAATAAATAGCAGCCTTTATATTTATGGAAGGGAATCATCCTTGCCATCAAGTCTGAAAACCCCTTGATTAGAACAGATAAATGTACAATCTGAGAGACACTTACTGGAAACAAATGTATGTAAATACTAGTAAACTAAGTAATCTGACATGTATTCCCTTCAAACACTCTGACCACAATCAAACACCCGCCCACTCACACACAGATTTCATCCTTAAATTCTTATATACTCCCAACTAGCGCTGGGCTGCGTTTCCCAAAGCACTGTTGACACCATTGGTCTCCATGATCTACTTAGGTTTACAATGCTGTCTGAAATACAGTCCTGGGCATCATTACAGCATATTCTGTACATGTGACGGTTGAAATGTGGAACAGGTAATGTTTATACAACAGACAGTTAATCCATGTGGCTATCGGCGGGCAGGACTGAAATTATAGAAGGAAACATGTCCAAAACGAGTCAAGATGCGGAAAACCTTGTTATCAAGGAGTGTTTGTTAGACATAACATCAAGCAAAGTATACACTTTTCGTAGACGCCAAGCATTTACAATGTTAGATTTAATGTTTCAAGTCCTTTATTGTTAACTGAATTTTTTGAATAATTATCTATTTGTTTGTGTTCAAGTTTCAATAGGTGTCCAGTGAATATTTTACTCAGCTGTTTTATCCCAAAATATTAATTACCACATGCCTATTAATTAGGCTATATAAACTTTATTATAATAGGTTATTAACTAATTATAATTATATATTTTATTGTTACAGTGATGTAAAATTGCTTCTACACTAACAAGACTTTAGCTATACTTTCCATCTCTATTCCAAACTGTGCTATTTCTACCACAGAAGATGAGGTAAGCTGACAGCTCACATCTTTCACCATTTTCCTGAATATGACTAGAACAAGGGACTGTGAACTGTCTATTCCTCCCTTTCACATAAATACTAATCTTTAAACTTCTCTGCAAACTGATGCAACATGGGTAGACTAATTCCTAGAGGAGGTAGAAAGAGTGAAAAGAGATGATATTATGGAGGCCAGGTGGGCCTATAGCTCATAGGTCTCTGGAATGCAGAGGGTCGTTGTGGCATTTCACTTGCACCCTGAACCCTGCGGACAGAGCCAAGTGTCACGTCTTTACTACCTGCAGCCTGATCCACTTCACTGTGGGGTGAGGAAGTCACATTAAACTGACAGAAAAACTCCACACCCTCAGGACAAGGAATAAGGAAAGTTGCAAGCAAAAATGAAACAAAAATTCTACTAATGATATGCATATATATTTGATAAATAACCATTCAAAAGTTGTTTTCAGTAAGGACACATTAAGTTGACCAAAAGTGACAGTAAAGACTTTTATAATGCTAAAAAAAGTATATTTCATTTTGCTCTGTTAACTCTATTGACTAATCTCATGAATCCTCTTCATCAAAGAATCCTGAAAAAAATGTACCATGGTTTCCACAAAAATATTAAGCAGCACAATTGTTTTCAACATTATTAAAAATAAAACATGATTCTTACACAGGAATAAATTACATTATAAACAAAATAGTAAAACAGAGAAAACAATTGTTTTAAATAGTAATAATATTACACAATATTATTGTTTTTACTGTGCTTTTATAAAATAAAAAATGTAGCCCAAGTGAGCATAAGAGGCTTTGAAAAATATTTTCAAAAACATTTATCAAAGTCTTGCCAAACCCAAATTTTTTAACTGTGGCGTATATGGATAATAGCGTTTGTCAAATGCATTTGCATTTAAGGTACTACACACATTTTATCGGTTTCTACATTTCCTGGGAATCAGATCCATGACTTCCATGCCATGCCAGCACCATGTTTCACAGTTTGAGCTGGTACAGCTTTAAAACAAAAACAAAAATGTGGCCTAAATCTACCTTTGGTGGACAATGTTACTTTACAATATTTATAAAACTAAAGTTGTTCCTAAATCTTCTCAAAATGCAGCAAAGTCACAAATGTAAGCAAGTCTGAATTGGCTACAGATTTGGGGATTTCCAGATTCTAATATTTCATTCGAATATTCAATGTCCAATAAATAGAAACAAATGCCTCTAAAATGAAACACAACACACATTAGGAAGTATTTGAAAAGACCACAACCCAAAGAGTAAAATTACAGGTTCTAGCAGCAGATAAACCATTAGAATATGCAGTCTATAAGCTGATACATACTGTAGAGTACAACACAAAAGACCAACTACAATATAAGCTTTCCTGCAACAAAAACTTTGAACTCAGAATATCTGGATATAGCTGGAAGTTGCTATATCAGTTAATGGTAAGACAACCCAGAAGAGCTATTCAAATGAACTCCACCAGACTCAGTTTAGTGTCTAAATGGGAATGTTTCTGGAGTGTTAAGCCCTGTTGAGGTGTAAGAAGAGAAAGGTTATAGCAAACATAACCTTGTGCTTGAGCTATGCACCGTGACAGAGAGGCCATGAGACCTTGACTGCCAACACCTGCCATTAGTCATCAGGTATTCGGAAACATTTTCATAAGCATGAGGCCCCCTCAACAATGTTTCTCACAGACACACACACAGTCTTCCTCTTCTTCCCTTCCCTGTCCTGTCACACACACCTGTCAGCACATTTGGTTTAAAGCTATGAGCGGAAATGGTACAAAAACAAACTTAAATTTCTTACATTTCCCAAAGTTTAAACAAAAGAAACAAAACAAACACTTATATTTCTTACATTTCCCAAAGTTTAAACAAAAGAAACAAAACAAAAACGTACATTTCTTACATTTCCCAGTTTAAACAAAAGAACATTTCTGAAATAAAACATAACAAAAACAGAAATAAATCAAACAAAGCAAGAAATACAGAAAGGACATCAAAGAGAGAAACAAAAAAACAGACGAAATATATTAGGCAATTAAAAACAAAAAGAAGCAAAACAAACATGAAATGCTAAAAATCATGCTACTCACTTTCGGTGGCGGTCTCGTTATTGAAGTCCAAGGCCTCCACTATCAACGTGTAGGACCTCTGAAAGAGAAAAACACACACATGCAGTCAGCAGTGAAACCAAAACAAAGAAACATCAAAGATCATTTTACATCAACAGAGCTTTAGTCAGGGACCTTGACTCGTACCCAATAAACACCAATGACAAAATGTGACCATGGGGACACGCTGAGAAATGTGCCGTGAAAGATCAGAAGAATAATACAAACTTCATCTTCAACCTTATCTGGTAGTGCTCTCCTGAAACTTTGGGCAAATACAGTATCACCATCTTTACAATTTAAACAATGACTGGCAGAATAGATCAACAAGCATCCTTGTTTTGGTAATACACTAATTGGTGACACTTTGGTGACACTTATTTACATTTTTTAATCAACAAATTTGTTCATTCAAACTTATTTGCTTGTGCATATGAAATTAAACTATTACATTTGGTGCAATTTAAGATGTTTCTTTACAAATTTTTAAAATAATAATTAATAAAAATGTAATAATAAGCTTTATTTGTATAGCACCTTTCATATGGTACATGGAATTCAGCTCACAGTGCTTTATAATAAAAAAATTATTACAATAAACACCAAGTTCACATGAAAACGTAAAATTCATAAAAAAAAAAAAAAAAAAAAAATCATAATTAAAACCAAATGATTCAAGATAAAGTCCCTTTTGTAAAGTTTATAAAAGTTAAAATTATTACATACATAAAATGGAAATTTAAACCAAGTAGGCTAATAAGGAAACAAAACTAATTAAACGGATTTAGGTTTTTCATTGTGCTTGAGCACTGCAGCATCAGGCTGTTCCTCTCCATTCGGATTTTTTTCCCCCCAGAAAATAATGAAATTTCCAGAAATGACAGACCTCAGACTTCTTTTACATGTGTGTGTTTATTATGTGTGAGGGTCTAGTATGGTCGAATCACTGGGTCATGTTATTCACACTGACAGTTATGTGGCATCAGTTCAACGGTCATTGCAAGGACATTAGGTCCAACATTTTGTACATTCAGAGAAGCCCTTCTATCTTAGTACTAGCTTTATTATGCAAAGCACCCATTTCATTTGCAGACTGACAAATTGGAAGGAAACATCTATCCTATTTTGACTATATAATAGTTGAGAAACGGTGATGGAATCGGATGGCAGCATCATGGTTCTTTAATATATACAATAATGCTGAATGATTCATATCCATGTACCACACTATTTACATGGTACTCTGAGAAAACCACACAGTTTGATCCAAGAGGTAAAGGTTTGGCTGGTGGGTGAAACACACTGGTAGATGCCATAACTGCACCATTAGAGGGCAAAAAACAACAACTTTTCCCATTGAAAAGTTTGGGATTGTAAATGTCTTGATGGTGCCAGTTGCTGGTTGGCTGATGTCATCATGTGATTAGTCAAATTAGGTTATTGTGTAATGTGTGCAGATCTGAGTGCTCTTAAGCAATGGTGGTGGAAATCAAACTGGACTTATTTTCTGTACCAGCTGAGCAATGGAAATGCTGACAGTCCAGTGCTGTCCAATTATTATAGACCTCCTTGGTTCTACCAAGGTTCATATTTTAAAAAATATACATATATATTTGTTATTTCTGCCACAGAATGCCTTACAGTACATACAGACTAATACATTTTCACTAATGTCCATTCTGCGTAATTACCTCACATGACAGAAAGAGTTACGAGAAGGAGAAGAAAATTGCAGGTTGAAAGTGAACTTGTTTCTTTGAAAAACACACAAAAATCCCCTTTCACTTCTCGCTTTCAGGTCTTTTGTGTGCTGCGTTTTGTTCCTCTTTTTCCCCTCGGAGAGGAATGTGGAGTGAGGATCTGAGGGAGTTGCGGGGGGTGGGCTGCTTTTAGCATGACTCCAATGCAGGCCGAGATCTCTGGAGGGCTTGGCTACATTTCAGCACTTCTGAAACGCTTTGTCTGACTTAAGGTCATCATGGCTCTCACCGATATCAGGTAACAAGAGTCACAGAGAGAGAGAGAGAGCGAGAGAGAGAGCGATTACTCCGCCTGAGAGGATAAAATGAGCGTCCATATCTAGGATTTAGTGTTAGAAGTTGATCGAAAAAAGCAGAAGGATATGAGAGAAAACGAGCATGCGTGCGAAAGCGCCTGTGCCAGAATTGAAGCGTCTCTTTTCGGCACCTACTTGTCAGATTCACACACTCGTACTCTTGACGAGGGACCATGGAATTTCCAACATCTCCAAGGTTCTCACTGTCCGTCTGCAGCAACGATGGATCCTGAGTACCCTACGCCAAACCATTCAAACAAACCAATGCGCAACACCTCTCACTGTACAAAGAGCTAAAATTAGTCTGGGTCATGCAGATCTCTACGACCTGAAAAATATCAAGATAACAACGTCGCCAAAACAAAGCATAAGCTTAAGTGGAAAATGTCAGCCAAGTGGTACTAGAGATCCTAGCCAATACAATACAACTTTCTACACACTAAGATTGTATATTTTTTTGTCCAAATAAATTAAAAATTAAACGCTAAAAGCTAAAATAAGCCATTTTAAATGCTACAAGTAAATTTAGGAATCTAAATGTAAAATTTATAAAAAAAAGTCTGAAATTAGCATTCACAACTGAATATCTAATTTCGGCAAATATACACATACACACATACATGGATCAAAACCTTTCATCAAAGTTCTTGTCGTAAAACCAAAACAATACCCATTCTTGCCTTAGTAGAACTTTGATGATCTTTTTTGATCCACTTCAGATGTCGATTACTGTATATCCAGTATCAACCGAATAAATAATAATTAAAAAAGAAATAAATTGGAAGATACCTGTTAAGGCGCTGATATATTGTGCATTCCTAAAAGGTACACAATTAGGATGTGCTAAACTTTATATTCAAGACATATAATCAAGACATTTTTGAAAGTATTTTAAACTTATTTCCCCAAAAAACTTAATGTTTGTCCAAGATACATTACAACAGCCAAGTATGTCCATCTGCATGTGCTTCAAGTGCATTAATTAAAAGATACATGTTTTAAGGACAGAAAGTTTTTCTGTGCAAAATCTCCAAGTGCTTATTAAAGCACAGGTGCTAAAATACCTAAAATCCGATCCCGCTCCCCTCTCTCCACCCAATGCTACTGTCCTGTCCCAATAAAGGCATAAAAATCCCATTAATATAACTTTAAAAAATTACACTACTCAAACTCATTAACCAGCTACTCATGCCATCTCAGTCACCGTGTTTATGGTTATTAAATATCAGTTTATTTGATGCAAGCTGTGTCACCTCCACTGAGATACACCGGCTTGTCCTTCCTCTCCTTGTCCACACTTGAATAAATTGTTAACACAAACATGCTGTTGATTCACAGCCCCCATTGAATTAACAAATCTTGCCAGTTTATGTATATCAAGCACACAGCTCATTAATTTCAGCTGCCCTGCACTTCCACACAGTGTTTGAAAGTGACCGCTGCTATATATTACGGACATGTCCGGACATGAGCTAGCACAACCTCCCATCAGATCAGGACAGTGACTAAATGTAATGGACTTAGTAACTTAAGCAATTGTTTTACCTGACATTATGTAGTTTTACATTTACATTTATGCATTTGGTATATGCTTTGATCCAAAGCGACTTGCATTGCATTGAAGGCATATTTTTTGTATCAGTTCATGCATTCTCTGGGAACCAATCTCATGACCTTGGTGTTGCTAGCAACACGCTCTACTCTTTGAGCTACAGGAAAGTTTTGTGCCTTAAAAGGGTTTAAACAGGCTAAATGAATGAGAAACAATCATGGTTTTTCGGTGAGAAGCAGGGGAGGTTTAAAGAAAAGGGCCACTGTGGATCTCACTCCATAACTCACAATCTGGTTATCAGCTCTAAATGCCTGCTGGTGCCAGGTTCATTTTTCCCATGCTTGTCACTGACCTCAGTGTGTCATCATTGAACTCTCACTATCCCCATTAGCAGACTCCCAAACTTCACACTGCATTTGCCTTATCGCTCTAGGCCTTCACAGACATCTGATAAAGGTCTACACTTGCTCCCAAAAACCCTGAGCTCTGATATGAGTATTCGGCTTCTACAAACGGTTGAGGCTCCTCGTTTTTTTGCTTTTATCACACTCACTTGCTGTGGGAATCTGCCGAGTGATGTCTCCGTTGGTAAAAGTGTGATTGCTAATAAGGAGAGGCTGACATGTAGAGTGACAAACGTTCAACAACGGCTCTGGATGTACTCCGCCAGATTCCAATCAATCAAAGTCAACAGGGTTTACATTAGCAACTTGGAAAACTAGATTATGACCAAGAAGGTCACCGCCCTTTTTTGCCCTTCAGGAGGTGCAATTACAGAAGGAAGGCTTTTTTGTGAAAGATTCCTATCAGGAGTGGTGGCCGCAGATAAGGGGGGCTCCCAGAGAAAGCTTTTGACAATCTTTCACTGCTCTCTCTGTCGTGGAAAATGAGACAGGCTTCCCTGATAACAGGTCTGTCAGTCACCTGTGCGCACACAAGCGCTACAGGCAGCCATCTAATCTCCTGTCACTCAGGAAGGTGATTGCGGGCAGGGACTGAGGAGAGAATCGGATCACATCAAACGGCACATCAGCGGTCAGGTATCCAGTCAAAGGGAGCGTATTCAAGATTAGACATCTCAATACAACAAATGTTTCCTGGTAACATCATAAATCTGAATTGAGTAAGTCATGTGTGAGGTGATTAAGACAAGTTAGCTAAACAAAACATTAGTATTACACTACTTTACAATGGCCTAACAATACCTTATTAAAGACCTTAACAAGGGTGAGAAAAAAGACAAACGATGCATTTCCCCGTTCTACGACTTGAGCAATTTGCACTTAAGTGCCACATCAGAGGAGACCGTATAAAGCAAACATGTCATTATCCCCTTAGCTGCCCGTAGCTCTTTCCCTCAGGCGTGTGGACGGTTCACCTGCATTTTATTCCCACACTGACCAACCCTCAGCCTGCTGTCTTTCCCAACAGCATAAGAGAAATGGACAGAATATGCTCAGAAAAGCAAAAGAATGAGTTTAAAATATGGTTTGGATTACTTCTGTGTTTACTTTGAAAGGGACATGAATTAAATACACACATAAATACTAGTTTGGGTTTTAGGAAAGGGAACGGGTTCACAGACTATTAAACAGAATGGAAGATGGGACAGGAAAAAAGGAATTATCCAATTTGCTGGTGAACCAGCTTTTTGGCTCATGCTGAGCAGACAGACCCCAGGTGCATTCAGGGCCACAGGGCCAGAGAGCAGCGCTGTAATTTGCTGAAATGGCCAGTATGAGAAGAAAGGTCAGGGCTGGGGCGGGTTTGTCTAGGAGCCGATCTCAACACTGCTGAGTCGAACGCAGCTTCCTGTTGCTTGCCCTAGGCCGGCATTATTCCTGGACTGGCTCCATTATGCACAGTAATCCTCCCTGTAGCCAGTTTGGCCCGGCTATTGTCACCCCCCGTTTCATGTTCGCTGAAGCTAGCTCTGTCTGGGTGGGCTATGACTAAAACCCTCTCTCTCTCTCTCTCTCTCTCTTTTACACCCCTCTCTAAAACTAAAAGCACGGGGCAATCAAATGCAGTAAAAGGTGCAAAATAAATGGGTGGTATTCCTGTAAATGAAACATTTAAAGTTTGGCGACGAGATTTGGCTGTTGTGTCTGGGAACTTGCTGAGAGTAATTACCGAGGGTTGCAAAGTTAAAAGGTGCCATACCTAGTCTCCAGTCAGCCGTGACTGACACAAAGCCTGAACTTCAACTCTCCCCAGCTGCCAACCGAAAAAATTATTAGCGACTGACTGAAGTGTGCTATATGGTAATTTTAGATTTTATCATAATTTTAATGATTAAAAGAAACCATTTGCAGTATGCTTTGGAAGTGCATATTACAAAAATAGCTGAAGTGTTACATGATCAACACATGCCAACTAGCCATCTAGTTCACATACTGGACAGGTGGGCAGCTCACTGGGGCGAACAGTTCAAACAGGGACACGTTTTCCTTGTCAGACCGACAGTTCGTCCTTTGATTTTTTTTTTATTATCATTTTGACCCCGCTGAGAATGTATCCACAATGACATCATCAAGCGAGCAGGTGCACAAGCACTCACGCCAACAGAACGTACGAAAGGACAGTTCAACGTCCCAACAGTCAAGAGCTCCTGACAAATTAACACGAACACAGGGTTCCCACACTTTCTGACCATTCGAATTTTCACAACTGTTGCACGACTTTTAAAATTTGATTACTTGATTATAATTTTACAGGCCTCAAAATCATGTTTCCTGAGATTTTCATGTTTTCCAGGACTGTGGGAATCCTGGGAATATCTTATTTCTGAATAGGGAATCCCAGAAAACTGTATCAAGTAGATCAATACCACTAAAATAGCCCCAACAAAGGTATTGCTACCAGTTTAAGGTTACACTACACCAAGGTTTACGACCCCCAACCAGGCTGTCAGCCAACCCTGTGACCCTGCCTATAAATGAAGCTAGAGTAACACTTTCATTAAGAATATTAACTAACATCACTACATGACATATCATTCAACATATGTCAGAAATCTCCTAAAAAAAGTATGTTTTATCTAGCTTACATTCTCCATTGACCCCCCTGGAGTACCTTCAGGGACCCACAGGGGTCCACAAGCCCACAATTTATTTAGTTAATACAGCTTAAATGTTGGCAGACATCACACTACATACTACAGCAGGGATTCTATTACACGGCTACATATCATAACACACAGGTTTACTGCAAATCACCTGCAGTTTAGACTGACTTGATAACACAGGTTATAAAAACCCCTTAAAGAGATGACTACCATTTCAAGAGATCACCTCAACTCATAAATTCTTTAGTGCTACAAGACAAACATGGTTGATCTCTCTTCTGTGGAGCTTCGGCTCGTGTGCTTCACACCAAACAAATCTTCTTTTATTTGCATTCTAATGCAGTGACACAAATGAAGAGGTTTATTTGATGTATTTATTTACAGAGTTAGCTGGCTGCCAGAAAGGAGCTCCATGAGGAGAGGATTTACTGCAGGCCACTGTCAACATAGCAGGAAATTATAATCAAGACATAAATGTTTTGCCAAGGAAACATCTTTGCTTACATCCGTTTAACATTTAAATGCTATCACTTTCAACTCGACTTTATTCATCAGTAAACAAATTGTTGAGTAGTGTAATGAAGACCTCTGGGTTGTTGTTTTGTCTACGGTGTCATGCACACACAACTAAACCGAGCAGGTTTAAACTCCAGGACAAACCTCACACGTGGATCGAAACATTACTACGATGTATCACCAACGTTGCGTCATCATCACCCGCTATGACCACATTAATTATGCGCTAAAACAAGAAATGGGACATTTACTCACCGGCCAGGCAAAACTGAAGGGTAAAACAATCCTTGACTTTTCACTCCGCGTTCCCTTGGTCGAAAATTTATTCCCACCGAGAACGGCCGTAGATCCAGTTCCGAAACTGCAAGCCCCAGCCGCGGAAACTCGCGATTGATATTCCTTCAGACAAACTTTAAAATATGTATCACATTCGTCCCGCGTGCATTTGCGATCCGCCGGGTTCCTCTCGCCGTCGCAGCACGAGCCGTTCTGCAGCTCGCCTTTCGCATTCTGCATCGATACGATTTCCAGCTCGAAGTGCCCCGATGCATCAGACACCTGTTGAGAAGAAAAACTTTAAATCCGTGTATATAAAGTGCAGCAAATTCTAATTAGTCTCGTTTTATGGAATACAGTGCTAAACTTTGTCTGCCTATCTGTCAGTGTCAGATTGCAGAACGCGCTGCTTTTGAGAAGTCCAAACAAGGTTGTTGGATATCACACAGAAGATAATTTGTCAGTGCTATTTTATAGTACATAGCTATGTGTTACAGTATATTTAGAAAATAAATAGCATACAGAACATTTCAGTTATTTAAAACAGACTCACCTTCGTCGGCAAGCATAACAAAAAGGCATGAAGGTAGAAAGCAGAAAATACTGAACTCCGTCGCACAATCATGCCTTCTTGTTGGTGTTGTTTTGAGACTCAGAAGTTCTAGCCGCCTCACGGCTCTAATGTACTCCCCGATTTAACATGCACGGGTGGAGAACAACTTTATTTCTTTCAGAAGACTATTTTCCAATGTGTAGGAAACTGCCTCCTATTATCCCAGCGTTTCTGAAATTCGTATCTTTCTTATTCTGCTTCTCTCTCTCAGCGGCGGGTATACATTACACAGAAGCCATGAGAGCGTTTGTCCGCGACTGACTGACTGACTGCGCGTTCAATACACCAAGTTCAGTTAATGGGGGTGGCAAACGCATGCGTAATTTTAATATTCAAAAGTTAAAGGGTGTGGCGTGTAGAGAAGCCCCGCCCGAATCCCCCAGAAGATGACGGGTTTATCTGAGAGACTTAACCGCATGCTCTTCCACTGCAAACATGTTTTATAGATATATAGTTTTAAAGGAAAAGGAATGCAACATAGGTCTACTATATTAATTAGTTCACTGTATGTTAAATATTTTAAATAAAATACAGTTGTACTGTGAAATATTAAGAAAAACGTTTTTAAAAGAAAAAAAACATGTTAAAGTTTTATATTTAACTAGGCAATACATATTATTTTAATATTTCACTGTAAAATAATATTTAATTATCTATCTATCTATCTATCTATCTATCTATCTATCTATCTATCTATCTATCTATCTATCTATCTATCTATCTATCTATCTATCTATCTATCTATCTATCTATCTATCTATCTATCTATCTATCTATCTATCTATCATCTGTCTGTCTGTCTGTCTGTCTGTCTGTCTGTCTGTCTGTCTGTCTGTCTGTCTGTCTGTCTGTCTGTCTGTCTGACTGTCTGTCTGTCTGTCTGTAACAATATAACAATAAACGCATCGACATTTAAAAAGGATGGCTTGCAGCCAGACAGATATGAGAGGTCAGACACTGTTATTTAGAATTGTGGAATGCACATTTAGAAACCTTGAAAGTCATAACATTTATCAGTGTAGAAATATTGACACAAAAAAGGTCATTCACTTTATGATGTCAACCTTTAGTGTTTGAAAAGACTCTTTCAATGGCCGTGTAGTTTGATACCCATGTGTGATAAAATCCCTGAGGCACTCTGTGTGCGTAGATCCATGCACAGTAATCTTCAGTTAATTGCCCCCATAGCTCTTGCTGCCCTCTTGTGGGCATGGGGCAAATCTGAAAAGCTATTCGATTATAGAATCCCACAGACAGGTTATGTAAAGCAAATTATGACTTGAGTACCTGCCAGATATCTTTTGCTCTTTCTCTGACGTCATGCATACAGGTCATACCACAGACCTTAGTGCAAACAGTCCCACAGCATGAGACAGCGGCTAATCAGTAACTAGTGGGTTATTTCGCCACATCATTTTACAACCGCTGTTGTATGTGAAACTGGCTGGATTGTGGTATGGAATCTTCTGATAAGCAACCCCATAAGGAAAAGTGCATTTCTACATGTCAATCAAATAGCTTTTTAGTCACAGTGTTGGGAGTCTCTGTTTATCTCTGTGATTGATCTGAGTAAGGAAGCGATACCACAGAAAGAAAACAATATAAAAGGTATTACAAGCATTTGTCATGTCATGTTAGTATATTACTCTTTATTAGAATCACTGTGGTGAGTTCTTAAATTTGAAATGTATAGAATTTAGTATCACTAACAGTGCAAACAGACTCTCTGTCTGTTATTGGTCAGTCAAACACATAGACCGGCCCTAAACTCACACCATTGGCTGAACCAATATTGCTTTGTTTAAAAGTTCAGTATTTACATTTTTTTACTTTCATTTGGTTCACTTAAAGTTGTTTTATAGAAAGAATATATACTATATGCAATACAATTTAAAATAAAATGTAGATTCACTTTTTGTTTTACCGTTTAACCATTCACCTTTATATTGTAATGACAGCAGAATCACAGCCCTCAATAATGTGTGTGGCCACATTTAGGAGATCCATAGCAAGTTGAGGGCAAGATGCCAGGCTGATATTTCCTGTCGGTGAGGTTCAAGATTAAAGGCGCACTGGACCTTTTGTACCGGCCACTGTGCCTTTAAAAGATTCTGACCCCCAAGAGAGGTCTCAGGTTACTCACTGCATTCAAATAGCCACTATGTGTAATAAGGGTTAATTAGACTATTTAGACCTCAAAACTTGAGCGCTTTTCCCTCAAAGGGTTTCGCCCATTTGGCTATCCGCATTCACATTTCATAGGATGCCAAAGCCCTTCTTTTGAAAGTCAGACAGGTTTGTGGGATTTAAACCACTGCTTTTGTTAGAGAGTCCTGGCCTGTCACTTTAGGATGGTGCTGGTTTAAAGGCAACTATAGATTAGTAAAATCAGTCATAGATTATAGAGTATATCATGTTTGGTATGCTATTGTAACATCAAAAGTTGTTGAAACTGGAGATCTGAAGTTCAGAATCTACTCTGAGAATGTAATTTGAAGATTTTGTATTGTAGTCTTAAGAAACGGTCATGATTGTTGCTGATATAAATATATATTAGTGACTATATTTAAATGTTATATGTTTTGTATAAATATACTTATACATCATAAAATGATTGTCAAAGTTGTGAAAAAAGATTATTGCTAAAAGAAAATACTATTTTAGTCTTTATACTTCAAAATTTCACATTGAACTTGCTGTTTCTTTGCAATTTCTGAGTGAACATTATTTTACAGCAAATCGTACACTAATTTGTGTGTGTATTTTTATAACTCTTTTCCATGTCAGCTTATCCACAGGCCAGGATCTGTGTTTGTAAAGCTGCCCCAGGGCTAATGTGATTTGAGTAATGACCTCACAAGTAAGCCGCAAACCTTTGGGGAGCCCAAATTCGACTGGGGACCCGAGATGTGTACGGGTCATCAGATTGAACTAGACTTTTCCGGTCCCACTCTGCTCTGCTCGCCCCCTTTTTCATCCTTGACTGGGATCAAACCAGGCAGTTATGGGCTTCTAAATCATGCCTGAAACCAGGAACAAAGGGTCAGATGGCTGTTGCAGAGATGACTATCTATTGTCTGACACTCAGTGCTATATACCAATCCAATTACTTAAGCTTGTTGCCACCTCTCATATTACAGTTCACCAATGCAAGTCCAGCCTGACAAGAATGTGGTGGAACAGATTATGTCCCTAATAAGAAAGCCCATGTGCTTTCACTGCAGGTTCTTGGATCTTGACAACCTCTGGCTTTTGAAAAGCTATTTAATTCATAGATTTTTGTCTGTTTGCCATTGGGCCATATATTATATATTTATCTGTATATATTATCAAACAATAATTAATGTCAGAATGTTTAATATTATGGTGGTTGTAGTGTATTGGGGTGACCAGAGTTCTGTCTGGGGATTTATCAAAGATCAATGCTGTGAATCTTCAAAGTGCGCACAGCTGGACGAAGGGGAAACAGAACATTGCTGGCAGATGATTTTGCAGAAATCAAATGTCTCCCGGAAATAAAGACGCACTAATGTTAATCCAAAAATAATACTGTTGTGCACAGGGACGGACTGGGAGTAAAAAACGGCCCTGGATTTTCTCCCAAATAGGCCCACCACAACTACAGTAGCTATATCTCACAATATTGCAGCAATCCTGTCGCATTTATGGCAAATAACATCTCAAAACCCATGGTGACCCTGCTGACAAAAACAATACAAACCATCACAGAAATTCTAATGATTTCCACTACAAATACCATAACAAACTATCAACTTTTAACTATTAAACTAATTAAATAATAGCTTCCTGTAGTGTGTTTTGGAACATATTGCATTAGGATTTAGTGTTTTTTTTTAAACAACCAATTACCAGAGACCAACAGTCACCATTACAGTTTCCATTAAAACCAATACAATTCTCATTATAAATCTGTAAAACCATTACTATAGCTATAGATTCTATTTGCACTGTGTTAAAATAGCAGGATTTTCTGCTATTTATACTACTTATTGCAAATAGTGGCAATTATCTGCACCTCAGTATTGCAATACATTATAAAACCGTATGCAATAATGACTTATTGAGTGAGTGTAAATCTTAATTTTAATTCAAATTATTAAATGGATGCCACCTTATTGATACAATAAAGCCCTACTTTACTTTACAACTACCCTAACCCTAATTTCAACTTTATTTGATTATTTCCTTAATTTGTGCTAAAAATATAAATGTTTTTCTGATGTGATTTGAAATTTGAAAAGGGAGAAAAAAAAGTTTGCCAAAAGGCAGATTCGGACCCGGGTCGATCGCATCTAAAGGAGTATGACACACTCTTTACCATCTGCACCACTATTGGTCGTCCTTTGTAATGTTGACTAGCCCAATCACACATTGGTGGGTGGAGTTAGTGTAAATAAACACTCCGCATCACTTAATCTGACACTTTTTCTTTGATGATGAACCGGCCGGGTCGACGGCCGCTGGATGTACGGCCGTTCTGGACTTCTCCAGAATGTCCAGATGGCCAGTCCGCCCCTGGTTGTGCAACATGTTGTCAACATGTGACTGGACAGGGAAAAAGAAAGAAAATTAATAATAGATGTAGGAACCGTCTGTCAGGGGTGGACTGGGGCCAAAAAGTGGCCCTGGACTTTTTGGCACAGAGCAGCCCACCAAACCCAGTCGGCAACACACCGCACCACACCATAAATGAGTGGCATATTCTTGACATTATAATTTGTCTTTTCTGGTTCATATGGCAAATATCGTAAATAAGAATTTTTACGAGGGACAGTTTTATATCACTAAAGTTAAATACCAATATTATCAGTCCATATGACACAATGCTCTGGTATCGTCTAGAAGACTTGAATAGTGCAGAATGCGGACAGTTTTTATGATGCCTTTCTATTGGTCATATCGAGGGGTGAGAACCAGAAGGGCATAAGTAACATTTTTGGTAAAATGGAGATATATACATCAAATGAAAGCTCTTAATGAGCTCTTTCTACTGGCAAAGGTACTGTCATCCTTGAGTTTACAAATTTGTATTATAAACAATTGAAATCAGTTCACAAAGTCTGTTTTGGCTCTCCTGTAAAGTTGGTGAAATGTCACTTACGCCCTTCTGGTTCTCACCCCTCGATATATTTGTCCTTTTGCAGGAGCTTGATGTGTATCATTTTAAGGAACAGAGCTCCAATTGTGGAAAAGATACAAATTATTTTGATGATGAAAATACAGTAAACAGTACTTATATTTCAAATAAATGCTGTTCTTTAACTGAGAACCATTATACCAATAATAAAACCATTATTAATAATTGATCACAAATAATAACTGATAATTAGGCTAAGCAACCAATTAGGCAACATTAGAATGATTTCTGAAGGGACACTGAAGACTGGAGTAATGATGCTGAAAATACAGCTTTGATCACAGAAATAAATTACATTTTAAAACATCCTAAATAGAAAACCACTATTTTAAGTGTAATATTTCATAATATTATGTTATTGTTTTACTGTATTTTTGATCAAATAAACTCAATCTTCTTTCAAATAAATAAATAAATAAAAAGCTTGAATTATTTCAAACTTTTAACCACCAGTGTGTATATAAAATAGGCTAATGCATGTGAATTAATAAGCAAATTATATTTTTATTAGGCCTATATAAATCACTTTCCTATGCACAGCACTCGAAAGCAAAAGTCTTCAGATTTACAATGTTCTAGAGTAAGATTGAGAACAATTTTTATAGATTTTTAAACATTTTCTTAGACACGTGAAATCACAGAAGAAAGCAGATTTACATGAACTCTTATCTCATGTCTAGCGAAAACTGCATTATGTAGCCTACATTGTGATGATACGCATAACGGCATTAAAATCTGAGAAATTTGAAAAGGCCAGTAGTAGTTTGCATTCCTGAAAATTAATGTCTGCCGTTTAACTAAACGATTGGCAAATACTGCTGAATTGTCCCGTCATGTTTAGTTGCTTACACCTTACTAGAATATGAAAGAAAGACAGTAAAGCTGCAAGGAGATATTTTTGCATATGGGGGTCATAGAATGTATTGGATTTTTTTTTTTTTAAGAGTGATCTTTATAGTTTTAGAAGATTAATTCTAATTTAATTCCAAATAACAGCATTTATTTGTAATAGAAATCTTTAGTGACATTTTCAATGTCTTTACTTTTTCCTATAATGCACCCTTACTGAATAATAATTTTGATTTCTTAAATAAAAATAAAAAAAAAAAAACATACTCTTTTGAACAGTCCTGTAGTTTAGAAATGTTTCATTTTTTTTTCTGGATTTCAGAGAATTGCCCTAATTGAAGGAACACCCATATTCTGATTTACAAGTCAGGCAAACTTTATAAATAATGGACATTTTCATTTCAGTGTTTGTGTATATGTACTTTCATGTGTGTTTATGTAGGTACTCTCTTAAGCTGTTCATTGACATTGACAGTCTGATTGTACTTTGTGAGGATGGAGAGAACTGATCTTGGCCAGATGACACTGTAAAGGCAATGGTATTTGAGGAAGTGAGAGCTAGAGTGCTTTGGAACATCTTTCTGCTTAGAACTTCTCACTCACACTTTTAGAATATTTACACTTTCTGTTTACATGACCAGCTTTTACTTACCAGGACCAGGGCGGCAAAGGCTGTGGGTCCTGATATAAATATTATTCTCCCCTGAGATGTGGGACCTCCATTGTTATTTTCAACATTTATCTTTAACTGGCTCTTGTCAAATAAATAATGGAGATCTCATTGGGGACTGCATCGGGTGGCAGATGGAAAGAAATCAAGCTCTAGGTCAGGTTATAGGTTTGGCATTTCAGCTTTGACAAGGTCATCTTTTTATGCTTTTATTACTGCATAGGGTGAAGTATATGAACTAGGCATGCTAAGTATAAACTTTTATCTGGATGACACAATATCATAGATCTTGATGTAAATTGAAATGATAAGCTTCAGGCAGTGGTAAAATAATGCTCTACTTTGATTACAGTACAGTAAAAGAAATATGGCTTTGATTATTGGATTACCACTATGATAAAACGTTGGACTCTTTACCTATCTATCTATCTATCTATCTATCTATCTATCTATCTATCTATCTATCTATCTATCTATCTGTCTATCTGTCTGTCTGTCTGTCTGTCTGTCTGTCTGTCTGTCTGTCTGTCTGTCTGTCTGTCTGTCTGTCTATCTATCTATCTATCTATCTATCTATCTATCTATCTATCTGTCTATCTGTCTATCTGTCTATCTGTCTGTCTGTCTGTCTGTCTGTCTGTCTGTCTATCTGTCCGTCCGTCCGTCTGTCTATCTGTGTATTTGTCTGTCTGTCTATACGAGCAAATTAAAAATGAAGCAATAAGGTCTTGCTGTGCTAATATTGAACGTTGCAATCAGAAACGCCTGATAAGAATGAATGAATCAACTCTAGTGTTTGAAAGAATGAATCAACTCTAGTGTTTAAAAGGCTTATTTTATATCATTATAAAGTATTATTTTATATTCTAACATATAATACATTACAGTTTTTCTCCATTGGTTTGGCTCATTTCTTGAAACAGAAATTACATTCTCAAAACTCTAAGATCGTTTGGCAAAACACTCTTACAGTTTAGCACAACACTATAGCTCACCTGCAAAAGCTCATATCTCTTCCAAAACTGTTCACTCAGGCTTCAATCTAAATCCCTTTCTCATTTAAACAGTCAGTGTCTCCAAAATGGCAAAGATCCTTCTCAATAGCTTTGGCTCCTTTCTCGACACAGATCGGACATTCTCATCATTCTTGGTGCTTTTGTCAAAATAAACCTGGATGGTTGATCACAACAACATGGTTCACCTGCAAAAGCTCATATCTCTCCTAAAACAGTTCACTCATGTGTCAAAACTACATTTCTTTCTAATCTGAATAGTCAGTGCCCCCAAAATGCATCGTCCCTTTGGCATTGTGTGAGTACTGCCATACAAAATGTTTAGATATTTTGTCACTATGGCAGAGGACCAACAATATACAACAGAAAAGAGTAGCATCCAAGGTTTGACATCACAGATTGCACTCACACTACCAAGGAAATTATAACCATTTTTTATTCACACGCAAAGAAAGTTTCATATGTAAAAAGAAAATGTACATTACAGTAATAAATTGTATAAACACAAAAACAAGGACTTATTCAGTGGTCGCTGTACTCATTCTCCCGCTCTTGTCCACTGTCTTCACCCTCCTGATTATTTACACGCTGTTGTCCGTCTGGCCACAGATTCTCGTCCACATCACAGCGGATACTTTCTCTTGCGATGCAACGAGGGAAGAAACGGCGTGCATGCCGCAACCATCCCCTGCATTGATCTCCTGTAATGTCGTCACACGCTGCGTCCATAGCATGGAGCAGGGACAGCTGATCCTGAGCATGATGCTCATACACTCTCCACCTCCAAGCAGAGAAAAACTCCTCTATCGGATTGAGGAAAGGAGAGTAAGGTGGTAGGAACTCCATGACCATCCTTGGATGCGTTGCAAACCAGCCCCTAATGAGTGGGCTATGGTGGAAATTGACATTGTCCCACACAATTACATAAATGGGTAGGTGAGGCCCTATGAGACCTCTCTCATTTTCAGGGATAAAATCGGTATAAAGGCGATCCAAGAAGATGAGGAGCTTGTGTGTGTTGTATGGGCCAAGACTGGGGATGTGAATGGCCACACCATTTTCAGAAATGGCAGCACACATAGTTATATTGCCCCCTCGCTGACCTGGGACATCCACTGTGGCCCGGTGGCCAATAATATTACGGCCACGTCTTCGGCCCTTGGCCAGGTTGAAGCCAGCTTCATCCACGAACACCAGGATGTGAGGGGTCTCATGTCCTTCCAATGCCATTATTCTCTAAAATAGAGTAAAGAACATAAAATCAGTCATACAGAAGAGTCATATACTATAGTTAGACAATTACATGTTCTCCCCCACAGGTTCAATATACTACAGGCCACTACTCCAGTGGTTCTAAACTAGTGATAGGCCTATGAGGAAGAACTTCCCCTTGTCCGTTTGCTTGGCCTTGTCTATCCATGTTCAGAGATCGGACTGGCGCTGGTCAAGCTCTATATATCTGTGTTTGGCAGCACACGATCAGGGAAAACACCTGTGTGTGACACTCCCCCTTCGTTAGTCTAGTTTCACCTGACTGTAAATGACTGTCATCAATTTATCAAATATTCAAAGAAATTCATATATGGTATTCCTGGTATTATGTTCTTGACCAATTTTGACAATTGAACAAACAGTTGTGCATGCGAGTACTTATACAATGAAATCATGCTGACATGTTTTGGAGAGAATGATCATTAGACTGAGAATCAACTAATCAGTTTAGATCTACAAGATCTATTCATTTGGAAAATGTGCTAAATGTGGGCTAACTGTATAACTGTAGGCTACTTGTACTTAATAATTTGCAAAGATGCACTGAGACAATTGAGACATGTACTAAGGCATTTGCCATTTGATAAAATGAATGAGAAATGCCATTCTGTTGTGAACATTTGCCAAGAGGTTTGGAGGTTTGTCCATGTTATTTTGAGAATGTAATTTCTGTTTCAAGAAATGAGCCAAACCAATGGAGAAAAACTGTAACTTGCACTGTATTTCACAAAACCCAGCTGTTCCTTGTTCTTTTGAAGTTAAGAAATCAATAGTGATGTAAACAAATCATTCTTTTGAGGTGATTATTTGTAATGAATCACTGGAATCGGTTTGTGAAACGAACTGAACGATTCGGCCTGATTTTCAAGTAAACAAATACGGCTTGTACGGGTTTTGAAATGGCGTTAACTTTTTAATCAAGTCTGACTCGAAATTAGTCAAGAGCTTGCATAAATATTGTCATCTAAGATAACATGACTGGGGTATTTGACTGATGGAGCAACAAGCAAGTAATGAAATTATAGCAAACTTTCACAACTTGTTTGAATGACGCTGATATTATTGTTATCAGCACATACTTAACTGTTTATAATATATTTAATACATTTAAAGAAGATTGAAACGTCTGGGAGCTGTATTTTTTTACATTTTATACAACATTGTTTATTAATACAAATCATACTTAAATATAAACAGTTAATGAGACTATATATTTAATTTCATTGGGTAAATTCAATAATTGCATTAATCTGGCATAATGTGCTATCTGAATAATGTATTTTGAGACTGAAAGTGTCCCATAGAAGGGTTGGTGTCAAGATAAAATATGGACTTAAAAGACACATGACAACCAGTGACGTTCTGCATTAATGACATCAAACCTGGTACGACAGGAGTTCATGTAGCATGTAAGAATTACTTATATTTTCATCAGGTTATCTGTATTTTGTTCTTCCTCCATCCTCCCTGAGAAACAGCCAAGAGAGAAGAGATAGATAGGCAGACAGAGCCTAAATCTGCTTAGAAGGTGTTATGTTACATTGTTGCTTCTTGCCTGCCACAAGTGTATAACTTCATCCCCAGTGATGCCATAAAGAAACGGTGACGTTGCTAAAGCCTTCTTTCTCAGCTGTACAGTACGTCAGTTTTGTAACGAATAGGGATCCAAGTGGATTAAGGATGAGAGAGTGTTTATAGGTCTTTGTCAGAGGCGGACAGAGTACACAGCTTCATTACTTGAGTAAAAGTACAGATACCCCTTGCTAAATTTTACTCAAGTACAAGTAAAAGTACTACAGTCAGATGTCTACTTAAGTAAAAGTACTGAAGTACTTGTTTTTAAAAGTACTTGAGTATCAAGAGTACAAGAGTACATTTTCTAAATATTGCATTACTACTGCCACAGTGCTTACATTTATGTACAGAAACGTCCTAAATGGAGTTATGAAAAATATTAATAGCTTGGAGAATGTAAAAGGAATTGAAAGTAAAATCAAGTCATTCATCTTTTTACCATGTTGCTTTATTTAACATTTCTCACTTGCCCACAAGGCAATATAGCACAATGGCAACACTGACAAACCTCTGCTAGAGTTTTAATGGACCCACATTTGAACCTGACTGTGTTAAACACACCACATACTCAAGAACATCAAAGCAAATGCTCAGCTTACATTAATGTGTAATATCAGGAAAGAAAATTCAGCTAACAATTGTGTGTACATGTGAGTTTCTCTGTTTTTTCATCAATCAAATCAATAAACCTAAACCAGAAAAGAAGGCAATATAGCAATGTTCTGACACACCTCTGAACCTGACCGTGTTATACACACAGCATAGAGCAAAGAAGAGAAAATAATAATGATTAAAGGGTCAGCGTACAAAGACCTTCTTGGGCTGAAAAGCAAACCTGCTATGCTAAAAAGTCTTTCACACGCTGCTGAAGCAGGCAGGGCTGTGTTGAGCTTTAATGAGAGTGCAAGGGCAGCTGAACGGCGTTCAAAACTGCAAGGATCGAGCCAGTGGGCTGTTACACCTATAAAGCTCCTTCTCCTGGCCGTCCAACAATCAGTAGTGGTGGCAATGTATGGTACCTTTTTCATTTCGTTCTTGAGACGTTCTTTCATTTTAGATGTAGCTGAATCAGTTGTGCGGGACATGACAGCATTACTCGGTTGTAATTCTACAATAAGGTCTTGGAAGGATGGTTTCTCAACCAGGGAGAAGGACTGGAGACCTTGAACGATGAAGCGGAGGATAGCCCGATCAACCGTCTTCTGAGACACCTGCTTGGTCTCCAGCAGCTTCAGTTGCTTCGCCTTGAAGCCTGTTCCACCTTCTGATGGCCTCTTGCAGGCTGTTGAAGTCAGTTGACAGTATTCCTCCAGATGTGTCTCATGCCTTCTCTGTAAAACACAGTATAATATTTCAGTTTACACTATAATAAAATAATAAATATTAGAAAAGATGCCCATCATGTAGTCTACATAGCAATATTATTAATTATGAAGTGCTGCTTGTTCATAATTTTCCAATGGCTCCAGACTAACTTTTTTAAATTGGTTTTACTGGTGCAACTAACTTTATTTTACGTGGACCAGCAAAGTATAGGTGCTTCTGACATTCTAACAAGTGCTGCAATATTAGGTCAGGCAAATACAAGACTTTGGGTAGCATACCTCTCATGTATTTAAATACAATTGTAGGCTACAACAATTTTTTATGGTATAACAAGAGAGGTATAAGTACACTCAAGAGCCTTCACCCACTTGAATAGGCATTTAAGACTTACAGTTCAACAAACACTATTGTAATCCTGTCTAGGCCAGCTGAACTGTTATTTAAAAAAAAAGCCAAATAGCCCCTGTAGGGCTAGGTCTAGTTATTCGCTCTGGTGAAATAAGTGAGCTGAAATGCCCTGCTTGCAACTAGCATAGCCTACGACTGAACTAATTAGGCTTTTGCATTTTTTGTACGGTAAAAAAGACGTTTCGTACTCAAGCTCAGACTATAAAAGATACATTGTATGCTCTCTCTATTTGTCAGGGGCATGTCAAAACATGAATCTGAAAGGACTTCAGTTGATTATCTATGTTACACGATTAGCAAATTGGCGGGTGCATGTGGCTTCGACTACTCAAACGTAACCGAGAATGTAAAAAGCTGCATTATCGCAGCTAGCCAATCATTTAGTGCACTTTTCTGTAGCTAGAATCTAGCTTAGAAATGTAAAGAAGTTTATTTAAATGTACGTACCTTGACATGCTTCCGCAAGTTGGAGGATGAATTTTTGTAGGCGGTGATGAAGTTCTGTTTTGGTAAACACAGCAAACACTTGACGCGAAAACTATCATTAACTTGTTCAGAAAATTTAAATAGTCTGGCGAGGTGGGGCCACGGGTTGGCACATTTCCGGGATGGACCTGCTGCGTCTTCATCCATTGTTTTGTCCATGGTTTCGTCTCTTATCTAAATCATTATCTGATCATGGAGTTGACTTTGGCGGAAAGCTGAAGGTGATTGCTGATAGGCTGTCCCAATCAGTGGCGCCTGCACAATCCAATCACGTGTGAGAGGGAAACAACAAATTGAGGGTTTCCGAGATTTATCTTTTTTCCTTTTTTTTTTTTTAGAAGAAGTAACGGGTACTCACGGTTATAGATAGAAATGTAGCGGAGTAAAGAGTACAATATTTGCCTCTCAAATGTACTTGAGTAAAGTCATGAGTACTCCCCAAAAATGATACTCGAGTAAAGTACAGATCCCTCAAAATTGTACTTAAGTACTGTACTCAAGTAAATGTACTCCGTTACTGTCCGGCTCTGGTCTTTGTGTTATGAAGTCAGCAGGCCTTTGTGTGCCAGTCAAAATGGCGTTTACTAATTTGTGCGTCAGTTGAGAACATGCTCATTAATCCAGAGTTTTGATCCGGTCATATGTGGGGGCAGAGATGACTTGTTGCCTACGCACTCAGTGAGTCTGAGCCGATCATCCCTGGCTAATGCTAATACGAGATACTGTCGTCACTTTCCCTCTCAGTGATTAGCATTAACTCTTTGTCCCATACAGATGCAGAAAAAAAAAGAGAAATGTAACCAAATGACAGTAACTGTAACTGTAGGTGGTCTTCAGCCCTGTTTTATAAGCAGCCTTACTTGAAAACAGTAGTCTTGTTGAAAAAACAGTAGCTGCAGTGAGCTAAAAAAGGTTATTTCTGAATTCTGATAAAAAAAATTTAAGTTTTTTTTTTATAATAAATATCATCCTAATATCCTCTTAGTCAGTGGCAGCATTTGATGGCAGCCATAATGCCAAAGATGCATTTTCCATCTCTCATCTGAAATGTCACAATTACAGGTGTAAATCTACACCGGTAAGGTGTAGGCGCAAAATGCTATTTTGTTTTTATTATTTTTTGTTATAAAATTGTATTTTTATCCAAATTTATGGTCACATGTATAGAATGGAATGCCATTGTATGATGACAACTGGTTGTTCACTGTTGTTTTGTTTACACAGCAAGAATTAATCAAACTCTTTCTAAATTTGGTTCTAAATCCAGAGTCACTTTAGTTCTGAATAAGAGTGTCAACTGCGTTCTATACCTGAAGTTACAAATACATTTTGGGAGCGAGTTTGGTTAACTTGTGCACTGTGAACAGAAACATTATTACATTGTGTTCACACATAATTTAGTTATGAATAAAAGTGACAACTGCATTTTAATTGAGAGCATAGTTTGGTTGACCTGGGCTGTGAGAACAGAACCATTATTATGTTATTTTCACACACAATTTAAATTATGAATAAGAGTGACAACTGTAGCAAAAATTCTGTTGTTAATCTGGACTGGAGTCACTTTGGTTAAAGAATGCAGTTTTCACTTATATTCATTACTAAATTATGTATGAACATAGCATAACAACAGTATTCACAAAGCACAGGTTAAACTCTCTCAAAATTCAGTTGTTAATCTGGAGTCACTTCAGTTATAGAATGCAGTTGTCACTTACGTTCATAGCTAAGTAATATATGAGCAATTTAACAATAATTCTATTCACACAGCATAGGTTATTCAAACCCACTCTCAAAATGTGGTTGTTAATCTGGAGTCACTTCAGTTATACTGTAGAATGCAGTTGTCACTTACGTTCATAGCTAAGTAATATATGAACAATGTAACAATCATTTTGTTCACACAGCATAGGTTATTCAAACCCCACTTTCAAAATGTGGTTGTTAATCTGGAGTCACTTCAGTTATAGAATGCAGCTGTTACTCTTATTACATAACAACAATTCTCGCTTTCAAAATTTCAAGATTGTTAGTCCAGAGTCACTTCAGTTATCTAAACTGGAATGTGTGTGAATGTAACAGTATTTAGCATTTTAAAACAGACTGACAGCTGTTTTCTGCATGTGTGTGAATCTAGCCAGTGTCCACAAAGACCATAAATTCCCCTCTTAGCGTTAGTCAGCAGAGGACGGAGAAACAAAAATGTTAAACTGATTAGTGGATGTTGGCAGGGGGAGATGAACAAGTCAAATGACACACTGTTTCCTCAGCAAAAAGTGGGCCATCTCAAGTCCTGAATGCTCTCACTTTATGCACATAAGTGCCTCCTCTGTACATGCTTGAGCCGTGCATGAAGGGTCGCATTAGCACAGCTGTGTGGGAAGCCCATGTCGCCGCTAAAACCCCTCATACCCAGTGTCCTCTGTGTCCAGGCTAACATTAGCGTGAGAGAGAGAGACCATCCACAAATGAAAAAAAAGGGAGAGGGAAAGAGGAAGGAAAACAAGTGTAGAACTGCTGGCACTGTGATCGCAATGTTAGGAATGGGGATGATTGATGTGACGAGGGAACGGATCGGAGGAAGTGAGGAGCGCTCGCTTGTATCTCTCTGCACGCACTGAAACAACATGAGCTCTCCCACACCGGCCCCCATGACCAGAATTCTGCGGGACTTTGGGAGGGTTCCACTTCACTACCTCAGGGTGCCATGTGACAGATTCTCAATGAGGTGGAACTGTGTCCTCCTTGGACAGGAAATGACTTGCTGGGCCTCGTGAGACTAATTATTCACATTTCCCATCCACAGGAAAAGGGGGTTTTGATTGACTTTATCAAGCACTTCCGCTGCTATTTCCCTTTTGGTCGTCCTAATCCTTTCATCCCGTTCCAAGACACCTTTAATTTCATAAAGATTATATTGTTTAGGCATTTAGCAATGCCTGTGGTTCTTATTAGTAATATAGTTTATAGTGTGTTTGTGTATACCAAGAATGAAAAGGAGACTGATTTTGGTTTGTTCATACAAAGATTGTTCTAGTGCACAGAATGCATATAATTTTTTTTATATGCATATAAAAACTATTTATTTTTGTACTTTTTAATATTTTACTGTAATTTAACTTTATTTGTCTGATGGTTACTCAACAACACAAATATTAATAACCATATTATCAAATAGTATCAACCATATACTTATTATAATGATTTACTTTTAAATACATAAATTATTTTATTGTAAACAAAAAAAAAAAATTGTACTTTACATCCTTGTTTTTTTATAGTTCTAATGCACACTATGCATTTTTAAAATGTTTTTATTTGTTTATTTAGTTACTTATTATTTTTTTCCCCTGTACTTTCTAGTACTACTATTGTTGCTTGTCAGATTGACTTTAGTTCAACCACAGACTTAGAATTATTTAATTTTAAATACATATAGTTATTTTATTTTAAATATTTGTACTTTACTTTTTTTATTTTTATAGTTCTAATGCACACTATATATTTTTTAAAAGTTTATTTATTTATTTATTTTCCTGAACTTTCTGATTGTTGCTTGTTGGTAGATTGCACAGTGTGACCGATGCTCTCCTATAATTATATATTTTATTTAGTCAATATAATAAAATAATATATTGTAATTATAATAGATAATAATTACACTTTTACTATTTCATTCTGCTTTTTAAGATTAGTTAGTTAAAATAGCTTTTTAAGATTACATTTTTAATTTTTTTTATTTAAAGGCTATTAATTACCCATCAATGATCATGCCATCCTAGTGATCCGAGTTTTGCTGATTTGTGCTATGACATCCTCCAAAATTTGTCTCAAACAGCAAAATTGTGTCTGTGTGCATAAACAAATCAAAGCTGGATTGAATAATATCGGGTCGCTGAAAGCAAAACCTTTTACTTTCACTGGGCCTGTGAAGTAGTTGTGCCTATGTAAATGTTGGCTCAGTGGCATTTGTGTTCTTTCTCCCAAGTATATTTGCACAGTAATGGCTCTACTTGCAATGAGAGATGTGTAGCTAATTAACTTGAAAACACGTTGTTAAACTATCAGCAATCACTGTTTGAATGCTCTGCTCTTAGCTTTAAAGCTGGAAGGAAGTTATGGATTTCTCTGAGGATGTAGTGAGAGTCTTAGTTGTTACTAACCCTGTGTGCTGCTCACCCGCCCGTCTACCCCATTTAGCAGCTAGCGGTTGGAGGCATGAGAACTGTCAAATAAACTTGCCTTCTCTTTCTCCTGAGTAGTGTGAAGAAATGCAGCCTGGTGGCCTGTAAACTCATAACTGATAAAGAGTGCAGAAACAAATGCTTCAATGTCTTGTTCATGCTAAATTTATCATAAAATTGTTTACAGTATAAAGTAGAGGGCATATTTGTTCTAAAGCCCTCCTTCAGCACATTATTAAATAGGTAGAGCCTCTTGAAATACTTATTTCGAATTGAGATTATAGATAATCCTTAACCAGTCTAAAAGTGCACATTATAAATCATAAATTTATCTGGCCATCAAAGTTATTACGTATTTACGAAATTATGTCAGTTTAAGAATCTTCACAATGTATATGTGTTACAATGTATAAAAGATAAATGTTTATCATTACCGCAGAAGTAAACTGACGCTGTTCTTTGATTTAAGAGGGCACAATTAAGAGTTTATTTAAAATAATAAAATAAACACACACAAACAATTGATTTATTACCACCAACCCCAAAATCCAACCATCACCATCACTAGGCAATATGATTATTAGTTTTGAGGTCATCTTTACACCAGCTGTTCAGTTTATTAAAAAAAAAAAAAAAAAAATTAATTTAACACCATTATGTTAGGTACTATTGTGGTAAAGTGTAGAGCATGCGCTTGGGTTGAGGACCTGCTAACATGAAACAAAGTTGTTTTAATAATAATAAAAAAACAACTATGGGCATACCATGGATGTAACAATACCATCTTATGCTATGCTTAACAAGTTGGCTAATGCCTAAAGTTAAGTAAATCCAACAAGTCATTTTTTTTTTGAGTGTAGAAGGATGTCTGCCTGATAATTTATTTTCTAGTTAAATGTTTTAGTTTGAGTTCAACAAGCATAACAAAATCACTTCATCAATGTATCAATTTCATTTAAACTATATTTGATCAAATTGAGTTGGCCAAACTCGATTACATTTCATCGCATGAATTAGTTTTTTATGAATTGGGGCTACACATATTTACTGGATGGAAATCCTGCCCTCAGTTAAATTGAGTTCATCCAATGGATTATTTTTTTGAGTGAGTGTACTCCAAAAAGTGGATAAATGTATTTATTTTATATTTTCCAGCAAACATAATCTGTTTCTGCACTCTTTATTCTTGTCTTCACTGGCATATCCACATTTTTCCCCCTCTAAATAACACCTGTGGCCGACTAAATATATACCGCTCCTCAAATCAAACAAATCATTAGGGTTTCCTACACTGTAAAAAGTGATAAGTGAACCTGACAATTCACTTAACTTAATTTTTTTAATTATTATTTACTTGATAATTTTAAGGCAACGGGTTTCCTCAATTTTTTTAAGTTAAGTCAACTTATCACTTTTTGGAGTGATTAAGTTAAGTCAACTTATCACAGTGTACTTTAAGTAAGATTTTCTAGTTAAATATGGAAAATATTGATGAAAATGAACATTTACGTTTGGTCCTTAATTGTTGTCAGAGTATTTTTGGAAATGACACAGGATTGTCTCTTTATTTTCTGTGGAAACATCTGTGATCTGGAAACTCTAAGTTCGCTGTTATAAAGCTATTAAGGCTTAAGTGCTATGAACTTCATATTGCTGCATCTGCTAGTAAGTTTTGTGGCTGGGGAAATACCCATAAGCCCTTGCGAGTGAATAATTTTAGAGTGTGCAAATAATTGCTATTTAGAATTAACAGATGTTGTAGCTGTGTTTACTGCTTTTGACTTTTTGTAGAGAGTTTTGTTGTAAAGAGTTGTGGTTTATTCAGAGTCATTGTTAAGGTGATTAGTGCTTCTTTTGGTGAATTTGGATCCTGCTTAGTTAAAATAACTTCTCGCCTGTGACCAAAAAAGTACATTTTGTTTTATTGCGGAATATTACGGAAAAGAAAAACCCACAATCTGGTCATACTTTACATCAACACCCAGTTATTAAAATACTGCCTTGAGTCAACCTGAAATATTTTACTGTGTGGGTTTAGGTGCACCACATGTGGTTAAATTATGAATTTCTCCTTGTTTACTCTGTTGGAAATTGCTAATGAAAATTTCAACCCTTCTGCATTATAACCATTATAATAGAGTTTATCTAACAACTTGGATTTTTTTGTTTTATTTTACAGCTTATATCTCACTCTGAAACTGTAACATTGTGAGTCGACAGATATGTTGAAGCTGGGTGAAAATATTGATGCTGGCGGAGTGAAGGAGCCTCTAGCAGCCCATGACGTAGCGTTTTTTCCATGACACTTCTGATGATTGTTTCCAAATGGTCTTGTCAGTATTAATAAATCTAACATAGACATTCCATTAAGTTTCAAAGTAAACAAAATCCTTTTCAATCCACATGGCTCATATGAACACATAAAGCAATAACTTCAAGTGGTCCAGGCAGCATTGTAAGATGATGTATGTTTTTATGTGTGAGGGGTTCTTTCCTCCGTTTCTTTTTTCATGCTTTCTCCCTTTTGTGGAATGTATGAAGCACCAGAGGAGGGTAAAATCAGATTGATACTGTTTTCTTAACTTTACAAATGGCAAAAATCCCACTGTAACTTAAGAGAACCAAGTGTACCAGTAAAGTCAGCTGTAGAAACATCTAGCAGCCTGGCCTAATACTAAAATAATAACGATTTACAACTTACAGCCAGGTGTTTATCTTATTGTCCCCAAAGATGGAGAATTTAGAGTACATATTTTTATTGTTAACCACACCAATTTATTAAGTTGCTGTTAAGTGACTGTATGTACATGCATGTGATCTGTTTGGAGAAACAGTATCCAATAGGGAATGACTACTGAATCTAGATGGCATCTCTCTGGGTTTCAGGAAGTACACACTTCAATGAAGTGTATCAATGAATGTTTAATGCTGAAGCGATGAGCCTGTTCTTCCTGCCTTCATGGCAGATTAATGGTTAAAAAGGTGTTTCGTTAGGTGTAAATTACATGAGCCTATCACTGGTAATGCACCACTGCACATGTCCAGTGAAAAAACTTGTAATGCTCAAAACTTCATTTGGGGACTTTTTATAGTATTATTAATGTTACTAATTAATTCTGTATCAAATCAACCAAATTTGAGAAGATTCCCAAACTAAAATGTTTGACTTTGTTAATATTTTTTCTCAAGAAAGACAAACATAAAAAGTAATGAAATCTTGTATTTATTCTGACATTTCTTTAAATACAATAAGTATTTGGTGCATGCAAAGTGACCACATTTGGTTTTCAATCATGAGGTAATGAGGTTTGACTGACAGTTTGAGGAGCCAATGGCGTTACGAGGTTTAGTGGCGGCACTTACTGATCTAGGATCAGTGATCCGTAGCAGTTATATTTCCGATTTGAGCTCGAGTTTCAGAATGCTTGCTTTGGATAATGTAACGTTAGCTTTTGTTGACGCTACCGCGCTACTTGATCCAAAAAAGAGCTTAGCTACTGAAAAGCTATTTGATTCAGAAAGCAGCGACGCTACCACCACACTACTGAGAAATGTAGTTAAACTAGTAGCGACGCTACTGCCCAACACTGTTGTAATGCCCTCTTTTTGACAGCTCTTATCTACTTGAAAGGGGAAAGAGAGAAATTTCTAAAACTGTTTGTCAGTGTTTGGTTTAAATAATTTATATCAGGAATTAAATCTAATAGTTACAGATTATGCTCTTTAGCTCAAAGCAAGCATAAAATGAATGCATTCAGGCAATATATGAATTCCATTCCTTTCTTTTCTTTTCTTTTCCTTTCTTTTCATTTCTTTTCCTTTCCTTTCCTTTCCTTTCCTTTCCTTTCCTTTCCTTTCCTTTCCTTTCCTTTCCTTTCCTTTCCTTTCCTTTCCTTTCCTTTCCTTTCCTTTCCTTTCCTTTTCTTTTCTTTTCTTTTCTTTTCTGTCTTCCATGTGCTCACATGCAGTTTAAAAACACTATTTGTATGACGCACAGTCGCTCAAGATGTTCCACTGCAGTTATGCTGCCATAAAAAGGTGTCTATATAGGAAGTAGACAGTGAAGCAGTTTTGGTGTAACTGTTTGTATTTTTAAAATTATTCTTTTGGCAAAGGAACAAGGTACACTGAGGTCAGATACACTTCTCTGCCAACCTTTCCTTTTAATTTGAGCCACCGATCAACCCACTCACACGAACGAAAATGAAGCCTGAAGAACGCCTTGTTCAATCATGCTTGGGGTGGAAGTCAAATCTTATCATGCCACCATCTACTAGAAGAGAGCCAGAAGGCACACGTGTGGTGTGAGCACACGTGCTCTTCATGGTAAAACCTCTGGAGCAGGTCAACATGCAGGTGGTATGAAGTGTGACACGAAGGAGCCTGTCTATCTGTCGCTCTGTTGGCAGAAAAATCATTGAAAGAAAAAGGCCATGCTGGCAAGTCACAGGGAATTTGAATCACTGTCTCTGTTTGTCTGTAATGCAATGATGGACGGAGCAAACTTTATTTAATGTGCTGGACCTAGACAGGGATTTGCCCGCAGGGAAATCTGTACGCTCTTTTATTTCTTTACCCTCATCCCTTGATAATTTTATTTATAGTACTTTCATCAGAACTTGAGTAGCTGTTTGCAAATTTTATGTTTTTTCTCCATGCCTGGGTGTGTATGTAGCTGCTTATGTTCATAAAATTAGTCTGACATCATATTGAGTTATAAAACATAACTGCAGTGCATAAACCATTTCCCTTTTAAGCAAAAACGTGCTTTAGGGGGGATCTTACATTTAAATAATTTTATATTTAAATGAATAACTTTAATCTTCAGATTTTAATCGAATGAACACTACCTCATTTGTAGACTACTTTCAATTAAATTCAAGATTAAGTAATTGGCTGAATTAGTCACTGTAATCACACTTGCTTTTAATAACACACTGGGTGGAAACTGTGACATGTGAGACAGCCATTAAGACTGAAGAGGTCTGCAGGAGTTGTTCCTTGTTCCTATAAAATCCTGTTTCAGCCTGTGACATTTACCTCATGTACAAACCACCGAGAACAAGGTTGCACGAAAGCTGAGGTAAATTTTTTTTAGAGAACATCAAACATACTGGTTCTGAATGACTGCCTGTACTGCAAAAACATTTTCTTAATCAGCATTTTTGTTCTATTTTTCAGTTAGAATACAACCCAAATTTGAATAAAATGAAAACTAAAAGAATTTCAAATCACTTGAGCCAATATTTTATTCACAATAGAACATATATAACATAACAAATGTTTAAACAGATAAATTTGACAATTTAATGCACAAAATTAACTAATTTCAAATTTGATGCCTGCTACAGGTCTCAAACAAGTTAGCACAGGGGCAATAAAGGGCTATAATATAAATGGGATGTCTTAGAGAGGCAGAGTCTCTCAGAAGTAAAGATGGGCAGAGGATATCCCATCTGTGAAAGAGTGTGTAAACATATTGTGGAATACTTAAAAAAAAATGTTCCTCAATGTCAAATTGCAAAGGCTTTGAAAATATTATAATCTACAGTGCATAACATCATCAGAAGATTCAGAGAAACTGGAGAAATCTCTATGGGTAAGGGACAAGACCGAAGACCTTTATTGGATGCCCATGGTCTTTGGGCCCTCAGATGACACTGTATCACTCATCGGCATGATTCTGTCATTGACATTACTAAATGGGCTCAGGAATACTTCCAGAAACCACTGTCGGTAAACACAATCCGCCATGCCATCTGCAGATGCCAACACTGAAAGAATGCTGAAAGGTATATAAAGGTTTTAGAGCAACATATTCTCCCCTCCAGATGACATGTATTTCAGCAGGACAATGCAAAACCATATACTGCAGCTATTACAACAGCATGGCTTCGTAGTAGAAGAATCCGAGTGCTGAATTGGTCTGCCTGCAGTCCAGATCTTTCACCTATAGAGAACATTTGATGAAAAATACATCAAAGATGACCACAAACTCTTCAGCAGCTGGAAACCTATATCAGGCAAGAATGGGACCAAATTCCAACACCAAAACTCCAGAAACTCATAACCTCGATGCCCAGACCTCTTTAAACTGTTTTGAAAAGAGAGATGCTACACCATGGTAAACATGCCCTGTCCCTATTTTGTCCCTGTCTAACTATTTTGAGACCTGTAGCAGGCATTAAATTTGAAATGAGCTCATTTTGTGGATAAAAGTGTAAAATTTCTCAGTTTAAACATTTGTTATGTTCTCTATGTTCTATTGTGAATAAATTATTGGCTCGTGTGATTTGAAAGTCTTTTAGTTTCAATTTTATTCAAATTTAAAAACCGTCCCAACATTTCCGGAATTCGGGTTGTATTTAGTAAAGATTGTTGCCAAATGTTGAGTTTAGGATGCTTTTTTGGGAGAGTTTGAAAGTAACTCTGCAACACTTAATGACAACTTTTTCTTAATTGGTGTTTTTGTCTTAATTTATACTGTGGTAAAAACTGTGCAAGATAATGCAAATTGCTTTTAGTACTGTATTTACATCCACAATTATGTTTTTTTTTCTTGTCCTGTTGGTTATTGTTTTTTTCCTCTTTTTGTTTTTTATTAGATTTATGCTTGGAAAAAAAACTAATTAAAGAAATGAATAATAAGATAAGCTTAATTTTGTCTACTGAACCTAAACAACTGGTGTGTTGTTAAAGGGATAGTTCACTCAAAAATGATTTCTCTAGGATTTCATTGAAAATAATTTGTGTTCTAAAGATGAATAAAGGTTTGGAATGACATGAGGTTGAGTAATTAATGACAGAATTTCATTTTTGGGTAAACTATCCCTTTAAATAACAGAACAATCCATTGAACGCACTGTACTTCTATCCCTCACAAATTAAATATGGGACTACATCTATATTTTGTGCAGTTCTGCTTCTCAAGTAAATGTCTTATTTAAAAGATATTTAGAAATTAAAAATTTTGACATGACTGCTCTTTAGTAACGGAAGGTGTTTTGAAGACTTTTGCCCTCGGATACCTGAAATCTATCAGTTCTTTACCAGTCTCCTTTCAGAGTACTCTGAAATTCCCCAAATTAATTCTGGCTCAATTAATCCTGAAGCGGCACTCATTGGACAGCAATCATTACGCTCTGATGATCTTAAGGCCATTGTCACTGTGGCACTTGAAGGAATCTTTTGTGAACCGAAAGAATAGAGGGCAAATCAATGAAGCTGCAGGACAGAGCCAGTGAGGTGTGTGTGTCTGTGTATGCGTGTGCGCCCGTGGATAGTGTTTCACGGTCCAAGCAACCGTGAGTGGCGTTGATTGACGTACAGAGTGAAAGACCCTAAACCCTATAGCTTTGATGATTGAAATGAGATGGGTATCATTTATTTGACAAAGCCGGGGTAGTGGTTTGTGTGTGAGAGAGCTCTATATTGCTGTTATCACTCTTTTTCCCTTTGGACTTGACTGACAGTTGTCATCCTGCTTAAACTTGTCCATGCAAATCATATATCAAGGTTATTTTAGTTAAATAAACCTAAAACTAAAATCATACTGTGAGAAACATTTGTACTTTTATTTATGCTTGAAATAAATAAACATTAATGTAGATATTAAAAAGCTACTAAAAATGACAAAAACGCACAACAATGTTACCAAACACATATATACACTGCAAATTATAAAGAGTGAATTTAACTCCCAAAAATTAACACTCATCCAATGTATATATGGGTACCACTGGTAAAGTGTTAAATTAACACTGAAAGAGTTTACATTATTAACACTGTGTTACTAACAAACTCTTAAAATGTAAAATATTAACATATAGTCTCTAAGTGCCATTTTAAAATTGCTCATTTTAAAAGAAAATTTCAAATGGCACTTTTGCTGTAGCATTTGAACTCTTTATGTTTACAATTTAGTGATGTTTTATTAGCACATTTTAAATTACATATATAACAATTTAGTTAATAATTTATTTTGAAATGTTATAATAATAATAATAATAATAATAATAATAATAATTCAACGTATTTATGTAATATAAAATCTAAAAGAAAATGAATAGTCATGGTTTAATTCCTTAATATGTGCTATCAATCACTGAGCAGGCTGACTGAAAATGGACACCCTTTATGAACCATGATGCATGCAGACCATGTAGATGTGTCAGAATCTCTTGATTGACAGCTGGCCTCTGCGGTACTCTGCATGTGAATGCACACCCCCACAGTCTGGGCCACAATGACAGGCTCCAGAGCTCTCTGTCTGGCCTCTAAACCTTTGGCCCCTTATGGGGCACATGCAGCCTTTCTTTCCCCCTGGAGTCCATTGCATGGATCCCTGCGGCTCTGTGTGGCAGGCGTAGGTTCTGAACATGTGTTTGAGAGAGTGAGAGAGAAAGACTAGTGAGGCCCCTGATCCCAGCTTCCCCCGCAGGGTATCTGTGTGGAAACAGAGTGTGTAAAGTCTGGAGAAAGACAAGAGCCCACTCAGACAAATGTCACGAATTTCACTGACAGAGCTTCAAGTGGCTTTTCAAGCTTCTTTCTTTCTTTCTTTCTTTCTTTCTTTCTTTCTTTCTTTCTTTCTTTCTTTCTTTGTGTTTTGGAAGTAAAATGGTAAAAATAAATTGTATAATTTTTTTAATGAATGTTTGTGTTTGTGTAACATGTAATGTTATTTTTTTTGTAATTTTTTTTGCATTGCATTTGCATTTTATCTTTTTTTAAATTAATGTATTTGTCATGAAGAAACTGTGGCAGCGTCTCCAAGATGCTTCAAGAGACCTACCTGCAAAGCTACCTGAAAAACTAGCACAAGTGCACCTAGGTCAAAAGCTGCTTTAAGCCCAAAGGATGGTCACAGCTTTTAACAGTACTGTAGCTTTGCAGATAGGTTTCTTGAAGCAGTCTTGGAGACGTTGCCACGGTTCTTCTGTAGCCTGTCTCAGTTTGTTCTGTTTCTTCATATCATTCCAGACAGACTGGATGAAGATGAGATCAGATCTCTGTGTGGAGCACTGGCTGTTGTCAGGCTCCTTGCACAAACAAAAGCTCACTGGATTATTACAATTAATGGCAAAATTAATGTTTGGAAATGTTAACATATATCCTACTGACACACTATAGAAAAAGATACCTATTATATATATATAAATATATATATATATATATATATATATATATATATATATATATATATATATATATATTATTATTTTTTTTTATTTTTTATTTTTTCTTAAGGAAGTTGTTTTCTTAAGGAAAATGTTTTTTTTTCTGGTCAAATTGTACTCTGTATGTAGAGATAATAAAAAAATCAGATGGTGGTCTTTTACAGTAAATGTTGTTAGTATAGTGGAAGTGCTGTGTGAGGTGGGGTCTGCTATATTGTTTGCGGGAATGCTGGAGACGAGCGTCTCATTGTCGTGTCTTTTTAGGTGGACGTCTGTTTTCACAGCTGATGCCTTTTGCTCAACAGGGAAATATATGGTGTTGTTTGTTATTCAGAGACGGTCCTGGTGCTTTAGTTGAGGTTCATATTTATTTTATGAAGGAAATATGTCAGCGCTGAGCCAAAACATAATTTTTATTCATGTACAGTCTCAATCATGCAAGTGCATGCCCAGCCACAGATATCAGTGATGAAGCAGGTTTCTCAAATCATTTCCAAAGCGTATATTTCAGTCATGGACATTCTATGCATATTATGTAAGCAAGTATTTTTATCACAGAAAAATTTACTTAAAGTTGTAAAAACATCCATAATCATTGCATGCAGTTCACATCTATGTGACATGCCCCAATTCTTGGTGCAGAGAGATTTAATCTTGGGCAAAATTCCAAAATGCAATGGAGATACGACCATGAGTAATGAATGTGAATGTCTAATGCTGTGGGAAAATGCATGTTTGCTCTATGATGCACATTCATGCACATTCTAAAGTTAGCTAAATGTTTCTACATATATATTTTATTAATATTTTACATATATATTTCAACATGTACAAATCTAGAAGAGAAATTTGTCTCACAAATAAAAGAAATGATTCACCTTGAGTGTTTGAGCACCACTGACTGCTCTGTCAGTTAGTTTGTATTACATACATGAATTATTTAAAGGAATTGTTTGTTGGAATTTACTCATCTTCAGATGTAAATGAGTTTGTATCTTCATCAGAACAGATTTGGAGAAATATAGCTCTTGCTCACCAATGAATGGGTGCCATCAGAGTGAGAGTCCAAACAGCTGATAAAAACATCACAATAATCTGAAAAGATGCATGCTTGTGAAACGAATTCATCCTTAAGACTTTAACGTCACACTGTTGTTTCTGATTAAAATCAAGTCCTCTCTCCATAATGTTGCTTTCTCCATCGAAAAAGTTTTGTCTGAATCGGGAGAGAAATATGCACATCTAGCACTGTTTAAAAATGAAAACAGTTCTAAACGAATATGTCAGTGGATTTTGATGTGAGAGAGTGACAGGGAATGGATCTTTTTACTGAAGGAAGAATTATTATTGATTATGGTAATACCGATTACTGGTACAGTATTTTGTTTCGTACAAACACACAGTTTTTTGTTAATTAATGGAGTCGTGTCGATTACTAATGGATTATTGTGATGCTTTTATCAGCTACCGGTCTCTCATATTGACGGCACCCATTCACTGCAGAGGATCCATTGGTGAGCAAGTGATGTAATATATTGAATTTTACTATACAGTTGTGTTTTCTTGAAACAAAAAGTATGAATTACCTTAATCATTGTCAAAACATTTGTTTTTTACTTTAATTTTTTTTATATTTTAATATAAAGGTACAAGATATTTATATGTTCATTATATTTGATTAATAGTTTAATAGTTATGTATAATAATTCATAGTTATGTTTCTTATTAATTTTGTTTTGCAAGTTGTTTAGTCAATGTTTATTGTCTTTCGTTTAAGTTTATTAGCCATGCTTCATGGAAAGGCCAATTTTGATGAATTTTAATCATCATGTGTTTTACAACTGCATTATTATGGTGATTATCAGTATATTACAGTTATAGCAGATTTTAGTATAGAGTTAGTGTATAGATTTCAAAATTTTTTACTATAAGTTTTTAGCATGTTTTTACATGCTGTTTGTTAACTGTACAAACACAAAAAGCGTCTTACTGCAGCAGAGAATCTATAACACTGTTTCCCTTGTCTCTGCCGTTTTCAGACACACACAGCCAAACAGCGCCTCATCCTTTGGCTTTTTTTTCTCCTTTTCCTCGTTTTCTGATCATTAGGGGAAGTCCCGTTGAGTAATGCATCATGGGAGTAGGTGGAGTGGTTGAAAAGGCTAGCAGCAGGCCTCACAGACTTCGACTGGTACAGCGACTGGGCTGGGCTCTCATACTGAGAAAGTTTTTGCTCTTGGACTTGATCGCAAACTGGAATTTTCCCATTTGTAGATCTAGATGAAGAGGAAGGAGGGTATGCAGCATAGGGCAAAGAGTTTTTGAATTTTGAATTTAATGGCATTGAGACTTACTGGCAGAGATTTAGGGATCTGGCTTGTACATCTCTCCCCTGGAAATAAGAAACAGCACATTAAAACTGCACAATGAAAACCTTTTGTTTGAAATGCCCAAGACATTTTAAGCTACTTGTGTGGTTTTGAAATGGCATTATGATTGAAAGAATTATGGCTGATTAGAGTTTTATTAGGAAAAGTGTTTGCATTAAAATGCCAGAGTTGAGAAATAGAATTAAACTATATCAGGCCACCAACTACCATACTCTCAACAAAACAAACATTCTTCATCAGAATGATTCTTCTCTGTGTGGAGATTGTAGCTAAACCAATAATCCCAGAGAAGAATCATTAACAAACCTCATTATTAAAGAGGAAAGGGAGATAATGCTGCAGTTTAATGTAAATGGATGGGGAACTTAAAGGAGGATCCGGCTGAGTGCTCTTAGGTAATTGGTGGAGTTCCAATAAATCTCTACAGAGTGTCGTTTCCTCTGATGGATCTGTAAATGCAATGTGAAAAAACTTCATTCCTATGAGATTTGTCTCCACAAACTGAAAAAACAATATACAACATTAATCACTCCAATTATTACGTTTATATTAACTATTTAGTATTTATCTTAATAGTTTAATCCTCGTAGTATGTTTAGTACTGAGGATGCACAACATTTATTCTTATTTTCTTAAATGTTAGTGTTTGTTGGATTTTTAAATTTTGTTTGCACATTTCCACCCTTTTTTTACATTTATATTATCTTTAGCATGAATCGCTCATTAAAGCTTTAAAAATTCAGTTTCCAACTTTTCGATTTCTATAAAGATGTGGATGAATCATATCTACTGCTGTTAAAATTTAATAAATTATAATACAAAAATGTAGACATTTTCAGGTAAATTAAAAAAAAGTAACAGTGTATCTGGCAGTGTTTTTATAGTTTTATATGTACAATGGAAATTATAGATTTGTCTGATTTTAAGTGTAAAATGAGAGTGTGTTTGCGTTGCTGAGATGTTAACAGTCATTTCAAACTGGGGAGCAACATTTTAGAGAAGCAAACTATGAACACACTATGAACATGTCCTTGGGGCATCTTACTTTGCTGTCTTTGGGATTGTGGGCTTCAGTGCTGGTATAATTTAGGGTTTCAAAGTGTATGCACGTTTAGCACTGTTTTGGCACCTTCTTTGTGCACAGTATTATTTCATGGGAAAAAGCACTTTTCCTTGCGTAATAATTTGAGATGCTTGAGACATGTGCTTACCGTTCCTCAAGACTCTCTCTGTCTTCTTAAACTTGAAAGGATCCCACAATACTGCAGATGAAGTGGAATTGGGGATAATTTGATATGCATTTGTATGAACAACTTTTAAAATTACATTTAGCTGTTTTACTGGGGATATGAAAAAAATGGTAGTACATCTCTAATTAGAAAGCAAGGCTGCTAGATGTTGAGCACTGTGAGAATGTTTTCTGTGTGTGTGTGTGTGTGTGTGTTATAATGGAGCTCCTAGTATGTTCTCAGTGGATCAGGAGAGGACCTTTCGTTTCCGGAGGTACTCGATCTGTGAAGAGTGACAAATCATAACAGTTAGGGAGGCATTTGACCTCCAGGACCCCTCCAATTAGACCCACGGGGTCAGGTTTACACATTAGCACTCTCTAGTTATGAGCTACATCACAGAGAAAAGCCCTTTAAACTGTTTCATTTTCCTTTTTCTCACTTTCATTCTCCTAATCTCACTCTCCTAATTCTCCCGATCTCGACTTGAGTTAGGGATGCAGTGGTATAAAAATTTGAGCTGGTATTGTTTAGCTGAAAATGTTTTATGTGTATACTGAGAATATAAATTAATAAATTAGTTTGACAAAAAACTAGAGACAAAACAAACGACAAGTAATTTAAGACTATTATTAAATAATTTTTTAGAAGATTAAATGGGGGCATATATATAATATCAGCCAAAACCGATTCAATAAGAAGTATATAATATAAGCTGAATATTGGTTCTCTAACATGGATGTATCAGACCAATAGGTTTAATTTTTTTATTTGAATGACACTTGTAAATTCCATAATTTTGTGGTTTCTAGGTCTATCAGCTTTACTAGGACTCTATGTTCTACCAGTTGAGCCTACTAACTAACTGTTCACAAGTGAGGCAATGTCCTTACTATCTCGTCTCCTTTCTGAAATGTTGGCAGCAGTTCATCATGTAAAACATGTAACTTTAATTTCCTTGTGTTTGTAGATATTTATCTTAGTCAATATGTTTTATCTCATCGGATTTGAGAAGCACAGGTCTCTTGCAGTACCATGTCCGTTGGAGCTAAAATACTGATAAACATCCTGTTAAGTCACACTGAACTGTGTTTGCTGTGGTCTTTTTGTGCGTAAGGTGCTCTGATAAGCAAGGAAACTATTTCCCATCGGCCTGTTTGAAAGTGATGGTAATCTGTTTACAAACAGTGCCAAAAGGGAATCCGCAGGTAGCACGGACAAACAATTGTGACAGATGAGATGCTTCTCAGGTTCGCTCCGGCCTCCATCAGTAAACAGGAAACCTTAGACCTCTTGACCTGTCTAAGATCCTACACGCTCTTCTCACGACTCCTGAGAAGCCGTGATTCAATAGACAAGTATTAGTTACCTCTCATCTGTTGATGTGATGTACTTGAAAGTTTGATCAGAGAGGGTAATAAAGCTTCGTCTGGGATGTTTTGCCACCATGATTTTCCTAAAATGCCAATCCATCTACCAGGGAAAAGCTGGTTTCGGCTATCAAGTTAAGTCCATTGTGGAATGGACTTTAGTGCAAAGTAATAATGAGACGCATTGTTTCTAACGTCAATATCGGGGAGAAATCCGAGTTGTCTCAAACCAATGATTTGTGCGCACTTCCGCAGTAACGAAAATGTTGGCAGCTGAACAATTGTCCCATTGAGGTGTGTAAGAACCTCCGGGGGCATGCAGAGGTCAAAAAGTCAGACCCCCTGCTGACCGCCTTTCCCAGGCCTGGGTTTTATCAGAGTTGGGCATCGAGAATAAGGAGCAATTTCTGTTGTGGAATTGCACGAAATGACAATGGACCCTATTTCAAAGACTTCATTTATTGATATTAACCAGAAATATGTCTGTTGATGTGAAAGAAGTTTTAACTTTAAAGGGATAGTTCACCCAAAACATCAAGTCATTCCTACCCTTTATGGCTTTCTTCTGTGGAACACATAGGAAGACATTTTATCTCTTTTTCTTTATCCATTCAATGATAGTCAGTGGGGTCCAAACTTTAAAAAAAAATTCTTATGGCATAACTGATGACAGAAGTTATATTTTTTTGGCCGAACTGTCTCTGAAGTCCTTTGACTGACATTTAAGAGCCATCTAGACTTTGAGACATGTAGAGTGCAGCAGTTGGGTCACGGAAGTAAAATCCAATGCATTTTCTCCATAGCGAATTAGATTTTTAGCAATAACTTCTAAGCATTAAAGACAGACTTACTGTGAGCTATGAGGTTATTTTTTAAATAATCATGCTGTAAAAAATCAAAAGTGGAAAAAAAAAGTTTAAGGCAACCAGCTTCAGGAGATTTTTGAGTTTTCTCAACTTGTTTTTTTTTGTAGGAGATTTTAGTTTTCTCAACTTCTTGTATTGTATATACTGAATACAACAAGTTAAGAAAACTCAAAAATCTTCTGAAGCTTGTTGCCTTAAACTTTTAAGTTTTCTCAACTTTTGATTTTGTACAGTGTTTTTACTGTGTAGCTCAAAAAAGTATTTATTGTTTTTAATTTGATTATCATTTATTTTGCTTCACGGGATTGTTGATCTTTCTGTAATTTAAGCTGTTAAATACATAGTCTTCTACCTTTGTGTGATTTTTACATATTTTGTTTTGCTTCGAATCAAAGTTTGTAATGTTGTGTTTCACCTTGTAGCTGATTGGTTTGGTTCATGACTTGGGAATGGGAAAAATGCTTCTGGAATCAAGGCTGCTGAAAAATTGGATGGGCACTGTTGAACTCAATTACTCCAAATTTGTGTGTTACCCTGGTAATATATCCAAAAAACATTGCACTATTTTGTAAGAGTAAGGGGAAAAAAACTAATCATCAGATAGAGTAATGGTGTGGTGCTCATATGGGAAATACAAGTTCAAATCTAGCTAGTTTCATTCTCTGATCCATTTTCTCACAATTTCCTGTTCCTTTTCCACTACACGATCAATTTCAAAGTCCAAAACAGATCTTATCTTCTTGTAATAGAGTCTTGTTGTAGAAGTTAACATTTGTCATGATTTGAAAAAGTCCCTCAACCTCACAAATTACATTTTGGCTTTTTGCTCGTGTGTTTCCATCCACACAGAGGAATCCTGTCAACAGACTGAACTTGCTAGTGTGTATTTATTTCATTAGTAGCATAAACCGTCACTCTCCCTGTCTGGCTTTGGATAGGAGAGGAGGGGCTCATCTGTTGGACACAGAAGGATGGGAATCGGTGAGAGTGAGAACACAAACCAACTATTAACGTCTAGACGCAACATAAAACCAGGCAAATCCTAATAGCAAGCACTTGTGGACTGTCAAAGTCGACCTCTGAAAAGTGTGAGGGGACGTGCACTTTCAAAACATCTCCACTAATCACCAAAGGCAGCAGAAAAAAACCCACACAAACCAAACTTGGCTTCAGGTCATTTGAGATGTCTGCTAGATTGGCTAGTAAGAGTTCACTGCTGAAAGAGCAAGAGAGAGAGAAACAATGGGAGTGCCATTGAAGCGTTTTCGTTACTACAACTCCTTTAAGGCATTGCTATTCATTTTAATTTTTTTATTTATTTACGGCCACACAGAGAAAGTTCTGGCACGGCAAATTGAGTGTCCCGATTGCTCTTTTCCTCATTCTTCCATCCACTAACGACACTCTTTAATGACCTCTGGGCCTTGGCTTGGTTAGATCTCCTGAAGAGAATCGTTTTCCCCATGATTGCCTCTGCACTGAGGCCAAACATGAATTTCATTTCCAAGAGGTCCCCCACCCAACCTAAATGTATATTTCCATAAATCTAAATGGAATAGACCTGATGCATGCCATAATGGTGCCATATTGAGGTGACGTGACATTCTGATACAAATATGCAGAGCTGCAAATGGACTTAAAGCAACAGTTCACCCACAAAATGAGTTTGTTGTTCTTTTTTTTTTTTTTTTTTTTTCATAAAACACAAAAGGAGATTTAAAAAAAAAATCATAGCTCTTTCTCTAACGATAATGATACAGTTTAAGTGCCGAAAAGCACACAAAAAAACTCAAATAAAGCATCACAAAAGTATTATAAATAGCACTATCTTGCATAGTTAGTTCCATTATTTATTATTGTAATTTTTTATGTCTGCTTTTATCATGCTTGTATGAAGTTTTTACTGTCATTTTTTCAGAACTTTACAGCCATTATTACAATCTTAAATGTAAGGCTGATGATACACTGGGCAACTTTTTGAGCAATGTTGTTGGCATCAACGGGCAACCAGATGAGACACAGAGCCCATGACCAATCTAAACTAAAGTATCCAGATAGAAATTTGCTACCCATTCTCAATGCAAAAGTGCCTAAGCAACATTGCTCAAAAAAAGTTGCCCTACAAAATTGCTTAAAAAGGAGCACCGTGTATCATCAGCCTAAAGCGATGCATAAAGATATTTGTGTTTCACAAAAATGGTGGCATATAGATTTAGAATGAGGGTGAGTGAATGATGCCAGAATTTTCATTTTAGGTCAACTGTCCCTTTAAGGTTTGTGATTTATGATAAATAAATGCATGTCTTGGTAAGCATAAAAGACTTCTATCAAAAACATTAAAAAAAGAAAAATCTTTTAACCAAGTCAAGTACTATTAATATAAGCATTGATGATTGTAAATCTCTGAATTAACTATTGCTGTACCGAAAGCAAGAAACGAGTATGTTATTTATCATTATTTGACTCTTGAGTTGTTGGGTGTATGTCTTTAGTCTTTAGTCAGAAAGCTATTTGGAAATCTATTTGTTCACCGTCTCTAGCAAAGTTTCTCTTTCTCTCCCTCCCTCTCCATTTTATTCTCCTCCCTCTCTTTTGTGTCTAACCCTGAAACAGAGAGCACAGCTCTGCTAGGTAAAGAGGAATGAATGTAGTTGTTTCTCTGAGGAGACTGGAGGTCTGGCTCGCTCTTCAAATGGCACGGTGTTAGTTGGGGAATGTGCAATTATGGAGCTCGGTCCTTTGATCCCACTTTTTCCATCAGGCCTAAATTGTCCTCACATTGAGCACTGCCGTGTATCCTTGGGCACTCTCCTTGCGCAGGCTTTCTTTCATGTACGCCCCTTTGGAACTCGAAGCATCCCAGTCTGAAAACTGAGCTTTTCCTCAGCCATGCTCCAGTGCTGGAGCGAGCCACGCTTTTGTTCTGTATATGTGTGTGTGTGTGTGTGTGTGTGTGTGTCCTGGAGTGAGCGGAAGGCAAAATTAGCACAAAATTGGTTTTAGCTGAATGTTTCAGATTGAGAAATATGTATGTTTTGGATAGTGCGCTTAAACTTCTGTTTGCATTCAGATATCTTTGCTTGCGCACATTTATACGATTTTCTGGACATTGAGTTGAACTTTTGGTAAATCACTCCACATTTTTATCCATGCAGTTGTCCATGTAGATAATGCGAGCATGTCTGTTTGCGCGTGTGTTTGTGTGAGTGTCACACTCTTTTTCACTGATTATTTCCTTATGCTCCACTACGTTATCTATGCTTCACATAATAGCTTCCACCTCTGGGGGATTAACCCACAAAGTTTATAGACTTTCTTTCATTCTTCACCCCCTCTCTCTTCTTTTTTTGCCCAGGTCTAAATTACTAGTGGCAGGCGTAGTGTCCGTTAAGCTGTGGGACCACAGCTGCATGCTCTCTCTTTCTGCACTCTGCGGGTCGCCTTTTCTTGTGCTAATGGCTCCGTACAAAGCCAGGGCATCTGGAAGGACTGTACCTCCACTGCAGGGCACTGCATTCAACTCCCATCATGCCACTGGCAGGATGGCATGCTCTTTATGTGGTTTTATGACTTGGCAGTCAGTAATCGATTATGATATAACAGCAACAAGAATACAGATCTTGCAGGAAAGGAGTCTGATAGCAAAAGTGGTTAGAAGTCTGCCGTTAAAGAGCTACATTTACTGTTGGGCATCTCATGTGTTCCTGGTTCATAATTTTGGTCACAAAACATGTATTTGATTGATGCTTATATCAGCAGATTTAGGCCACAAATGGCTTCAAGAAGCAGTGATTTCATGGTGTCTGCCACTGGGGTTTGCAGATTCTCAGCAGTGGCAGAAGTTTAGCAAGTATCCCAATAGAACATCACAATCACGTGTTTTGACACAACTGGCATAATCATAAAATGATCAGGAATCAGCTTTCTTTAATTAAGCCTAACAGTTATAAATCAATAATGCGGAGACGTTGTCTTCATCACAGGGCTGGGAATTGTATGATTGTATGTTATAAAACCGCTGCCAATTTCAGTTCTTAGCAATTCTGGATCCTTACAGTTCCATCAATGATCCTATTAGTACTTCTGAACTATATTTTGGGGAAAAAAGAAAATGCATTTTATTGCAATTAATTTAATCAGCGGTCTGTTTCCAAATAATGAGATCATTAGAGAAAGATTTTGAAATGATTGCACTGTATGTTTTTGATTCACTAAAAGAGTCATTTGGTTTAGCTCTATGTTTCTTGTTCAGTAAATGGAACTGGCTTATAATAGTCATTTGTTTGGGAATCAAATTACATGGGTCATGCTTTGTTTTGCGGTGTACTGTAGCCTCGGTAATTTTTGGTGCACGAGTAGTAGTTTTGAATGCATTTTGAGAAAGAATGCATGCATAAAAACGGTTAATGGAATAAAAAAATGTTTTAAATAAGATTTTCATTTCCCAAGCAGTCTTGTTATTGTTAACTACACCTATTAAAATTTGTTATTGTCAACTGAAATTAATCTGAAATAAAATTAAATTTAAGAGATGCATGCATATTAGATGAAAAAAAACCCTTAAATAACTTATGGACTAATCAAACTATTGGGTAACATTTTTAAATGAAAATTAACTCAAAAGTTTGGTTAGTCCATATTTGACCCAAAGTTGGGATGAAACAACCCAGCATTTTTTAGAGTGTGAAATAAAATAAAGAAGTACTAAAATCGCTAAAACTAAAATAAAAAATAATTAAAGTTGCATATAATAATATGACAAATACCTCAAAAATAAAAAAAGTAAAATTAAAGGAAAACTGAAAATATAAAAGTGAAAGCTAACTTCTAACAAATACTTATAATAATACATAAATAATGCTAAAATAACACTGTTCCCAAGACTGATTCTGTATCTATGGCATTAACCATGTCATGGTTTTTCTGCTTAATTTCCGAAGTCCGAACAGTAGTTATGTTTTGCTTCTTAAAGGGATTAAACCTTAGTTACCACCCATAGTGCAACTTCCAGCTTAACCACTACACCACACCCAAAAAACAAAGTTGGTGGTGGACATGAACTTGAGTTATTCCCTCTTTTCGATCCAAGTTACAAACAATGTGTTGAAGAACCCTTGCAGCTTTGTTGCAAGCACATGATAAGTCACTACAATAGGACCACCCCACATTAGCGGCCTTGTAAAATATGCAATACATTTTGTCATTGTAGTTTTTATAGTTATTTAATCAGGAATTTCTAGGCTGTATCGACAGCGATGCGGTATTGCACATGCAACATATGCAGATGTGTTTCCAAGATGCTTCGCTAAGCTGCCAAAGAGTTTCATTCCTTTCTGCTTGTTTATGCATGATCATAAGATAAGAAACATCAGCCACTTGGAAAAACACAAGGAGCAAAACAGTCGGCAGTGATAAACAATACAACTTGATGGCCAGCCCGGCATTCTGTACTCAATCATATGGCGAACGTTTTGACAATCATTTATGACTTTTCGATTCGATTGCCAATGCTGTAAATTTCCAGCTCAAACTGCCCTCATCCAAAACTTTGAAAAATATGTTCTGAAGTGGCCAAGTCATGCAGATAAATTTCATGGGGAGTCTAAGATTACTTTGAAAGGCATTGCATATGCCTAGCATGAGCACTAGCAAGTGTTGATTTGAATGGCTTTTTTAAGAGCATCTCCAGTAATTCTTGTCCAGATGGATTGCTATTTGAAGGGAGTGTACTGTAACTTGATGTGCCAGATCACAATTTTCTGTAACAAAGGTTAATAACGTCTGTTGGCTATCAGTTCTTCTGTCAGGGTGTATTTTTTCCATACAGTTGGCTTCTGTGTATTCCCCCCTGCTACGTAAAGCTTTTCAAGGAATGCTTCCAGGGAATCTGTCCTAAGATACAGATGGGGCACTTATCCTCTTTGTTTAGTGCTGAACTAACTGAAAGTAACATACAGAATCTGGCCTGTCAGAGTAACATAGTGGTTTCACTTCACATACACACACTTAAGTTTTAATGTAAGCCGAAGGAATGCTTACGTTTGCAGATGGGAGGAAAATGTAGCCTAGTACCTCAGCCCAGCTCTCTGGAGGATTGTGAAATGGTGTATTTTTAAACACAAGCGCTCTGGCTGAGGATGGAAATGTTGCTGGGCCTTATTCACCCACAGCTTCAGAACTGACACCTCAGTCAAAGACATTAATTTTGGCTCAGCGAAGCCTTTAACCCAAAGTCTACTCTCTTTTAGAGCTACAGTAACACAGTTAGCAACATATGCATCTACAGATGCACAACATGTCCACATCATTAATCAGCACAGTTATTGACCAATATTTGAGTTTTAAAATTATTATTATTTTAACAGTTTATTCTATGATGATATTTAATTATAAATCTCAAAATGAATATCCACCTTAATGCATACTTTATATCAATTAAAGTTCCTGATGTATTGACATTTTAGTCGGTTTTATTTTAATCGTTTCTTTTATTGCCTTTAACTGAGTGTCTATTTACACTAAGTGCAAATAGACCGCCTTGTTGGCAAAGGCTATTTACACTAACTCCGCCCACTAACGGGTGATTGGGTTAGTCAAAACTAAAAGAAGACGCCAATTCAGCATCAGTTACAGTGGTGTAGATGGTAAGGCGCATGCTTTTTGACGAGATCGACGTCGAGCTCGACCCGCCTTTTGCTGAACTTTTTTCTCCCTTTTCAAATCTCATATTGCATCAGAAAGGCATTTATTTTCAATAAAAATCAAGGAAATAATCAAAAAAGGCATTTATTTTCAATAAAAATGAAGGAAATAATCTAAAAGTTTAAAATAAAAGTAACGGGTAGGATTAGGGTAGGTGTAGGGAGGGATTTATTGTCCCAATAAGGTGGCATCCATTTAATAATTTGAATTAAAACTATATTTCGCACTCAATAATCAATCTATCTGTCTGTCTGTCTGTCTATGGTTAAAATTTTGTGATGCTTACTGTACAGAATATTCGCTAAGCATTAAGAACTAATAAATTTATTTTTAATAAATACCTTTATTTTTAATATTTTTTTTTACAATTAAAATAAAGTTTTAATTTACACAAGGTAGTTTAAATTATTCTATCGGCCGTTTACCAGTCATCAGCTTTTTCCCCAATATTTTCCACAAAATTATTATTTATGCTGAAAAGTATGAAAGAGATTTTTATTTTGAGATGTTATAATTAAAATAATTTTGATGCAAATTTCTTTGACAATTGCTTTTGCTCCTGTTTTCTACATCACTTTAGATAAGTGCTAAATGCATAAAAGTTAATGGATTATCATAGCCAGAATTTTGATATCACTCTATCCATATCTAAAACAAATGTCCTCTAGGGAAAGACTTAGAAAACTTGTCATATCTGTATTGCAGGTACTGCAGAAGTGTAGAAGGTCTCAAAGTGACCGCTGCAGCGGAGAGCAGTATGGTATATATCAGCTGTCGTGGGGCGGTAAGCGACTGGCGGAATGTGATTGAAGTGGTAAGCCTGGCGGCAGACCCGTGTTGAAACCACCTTCCTCTGGCCCTCTGCCAACCCCAGCTGCCAGATCCTACAGGGAGGTACGACCCTGACCCACAAAACCCAAGAATTAAACATCAGTTAGGGTTTCCCACTGAGGTGTGGAGTGCTCTTTCAGACATGGTATCTCACACAGCTTTGCGTACCTCAGACGTATACATAATATCTGTGATTTACCAGCTCTGCCGTGCTTCCTTGTGCATGCATAATGAGATCACATGTATGTGCTGTGGCGAAAGGATATGTGTTAGTTATAAGTAGATGCTATTGGTTGAAATGAAGCTTTTTCAGGCATTGTGATCTGATACGTCAATGTTTATGTTCTGTGGTATGAAAGCCTAGTGAGGATTGGTGGTGGTACATGGTAATGTTTGATAGCTTAGGATCGCAGGTTCATGGAACTTCAGCAGAAATATATTGCATGTTTCTTTTGATAATAATTAACATAGGAGCATCTTCATCAGATAAGAAAAACTCGACCCTAGAAAACTGCCTGCTGTGGAGACAGATTTCTGTGGCTCGTTCGCACATACCATTGTGATAAAAATGTTTTAGGGAGGGCGAATAGAGACGCAAAGAATGAGAGAGTGCCAGGACTGGTGCCGGCGAGAGTCTGGCTGCCTGCCCTCAAAAACCACACATGAGTGTCTTTAATTGCTAGACAGAGCAGAATAATTCTTTCATAATCGTAATTTATACATTTGCGTTAGCAGGGCCATAACCTTCTGACAGAGAGTGCTGGCTATCAAGGCACAATCGTTCTTTGTAACGGGAATAGCAGTTCCCCATCAAAGGAAAAAATGCTTTTGTTATTGTGTTTAAAGGCTTGTTCCTCGTAAACAAATTGATGAGTTTTCCCTCAAAATGTAGCGAGCTGCATTGCTGTCAACTGTCTACACAGGCTACTGCCTTCTAAGGCAGCTTCCTCAACTCATAAGTGACTGATTTGGAATGCTCTACATTGGCAGGAACTTCACTTGCCACTCAGATTTACTCGACTAATAATTACTGTAATTACAGTAGAGTTTTTGGTTAGCAGCTAAAGGCCAAATGCTCTACTAATACACTACCGTTCCATTTAGGGTCAGAAAGATTTTTTATCTTTAAGGCTTTTACTTAGTAAAGGTGCATTTTTAGATAAATGATGCTGTTTTGACCTTTCTATTTATCAAAGACTTTTGGGAAAAAATAGATAAATCAGGTTTCCTCAAAATATTAAGCAGCATAATGTTTCTTGAGCAAGTCAATTTTTTAGAAATATTTCTGAAGAACCATGTGACATTGAAGACTGGAGTAATGGCTGCTGAAAATTAAAAAATATATTAAAATAGAAAAGTCCTTTTAAATTGTATTCATATTTCCCAAACAGTTTTTACTGTATTTTTAAATGAAATTAATGTAGCCCTGGCAAGCATAAAATCATTTTGGATTTTCTTTTCCAGATGGCAGTGTAAAAATACATAGTACCCTAATAAAAGGTAAAATTTTCATTTAAACAATTTTTAATATGAAATACTAATTAGAATTGAATGAATTCTTTTCCATTTTATCATTAATTTATATCATGTATTTATATTGTATCTATTTTTGATTTTCATATTTTGACTGACTTTGAAACAATTAATTTTGGGATCATTTACAACAGACATCATGTCTGGCACATGCTTAGGATGCCTTTAAATGGGCTTGTGGAACAGATTTTCTTTCTTCTTTTGGCATAGCATTTGAAGCATTTCATTTTTTTGGCACCCTCCCCTTCAGTGACCTTTTTCTGTCAAGGATCTGCGGTATGACCCATCAGTTTTAACAAATTAGTAAATGACTGGGAATGTGTTTGTGTGTTCCACAGTGATCTTAGTTTCCCTCTTAAATGATTGAATCGTTAGAAGGTCAGCCCTCCTAGGGGAACGTCCCTGGCCCGTCCCTTGACCCCTGTCAGAAAGATGGCTGTGTCTGACACATCTGCCGCTCTGAAGGAGAGGAAGTTGAAGTCGGCAGACTCCAAGGTGAGAACGGAGGGTACTCGCTCATAACTCATCTGCCAAACCATGTTTAGAATAAATTACAGTCACTTGGTCTTTTTATTTTTTTTTAATTCTTGTGTGTTATTGCATTAATATAAATCCAATTAATATCTAATTGTATTTATAATTATATATAAATAATTGTATTTAAATTTAATTTAAATTTAGCTAGAATGTAAAACCTTAAATTCTGTCTTAAATATGTAGTTTTGGTTACCTTTGCTCCTATAAACATGTGTAGCACCGGTAGCTCCAGCCATCTGCTCTGTCCATTAAAGAGGTAAAGATGCCTCTGGCTCCTTGGGTCAGACAGATTTGTCGGGGTTGCTGACTGCAAGATGAGTTTTTAAACTTATTGAATGTTCCACCCTTCACAGCCGAGGGGGCTTGTTTGTGCACATATGTCTGTTCTGTAGCACTGCTGTGATGAATGACTATCTCTCAGGTGAGCAGTAACTTTTCCCTCATAGAGGGGAGGCTTGCAGCAACCGGGACATGCGTTTTTGACAACAGGGGGTAGTTTTTCTGGAAGAGCTTGCAGAAAAAAAATCTCCAGACATGCTGGAAAATATATCTACTCAAGATTCATACATCCACTTCTGGATCAAAGCCATTTCAGAAGCCAACTGGATGCCAATGATTGTTTTTGCTTACACAATCATACACCAGTTGCGCTTAATAACTGATCAACATGTCTGGCCTTGCAGTGTATTTGTTTTCATGAGATAAAGGTCATAGATGTTTTTAAGTAAAATCAGTTGGCATTCAAGCCCAATGATTGTATGAGCATGTAAACACTTCTGGGATTCTGGTGGCTTTTTAAATGTGATCATGTCTTTTTTGGATGCCTTTTCACGTCTTTTATGTGAAAAAGTTTCATTTTTTTAATATATTTTTTAATATATTTTTTTAAATACTGGTTTGTTTTCAGTGAACAGTTGTTCTTTTTTATTGGAGATGCACAATATACAGTACCTGTAACATTTCAATTATAATGTAGTATTAGAGTTTTTTAAATGTATTATTATCTGTTATATTGAATATAAAATTATGTATGCTAATATCCCCTATTTTTACATTTCTTTTGATCAATTCATTTAATGCTTCATTTAAAGTTCTTTAAACAGTTAACTGTAGTCTTTAAAAAATCTCAAAATCAATTTCCCTTTTTGCATTGTGCATACTATACAGTGTTGTGATGCCGAAACTCATTTAAAAGTATTTTTTATTTTGAGTTTTATTTTTAGTTTACTTGACAAAATATTTTTGAATTGTAATATTATCAGTAATTAATCAGTACAATATGGTACAAAATGTCGATCAGTTTGGGCAAAATCACGTGCTAAAAGCATAAATACAGTATCTAATATTATACTATAAGCTTTCCTATTAATTTACAAGCATCATGCCTTGCTGAAAACACCAGTTGAGGATATTGGTTAATGTTTGTTAGTCCACAATATTGGTTAATTTTTGTTAGTCCAGGTTGGTGATGGTTTGGTGCTGGTCTGGCTTGGCAACCAACATAGCCTTGCAATCCAAAGCCAGTCAACCAGCACGATCAGCCTCAAAACCATAATATATACTGGTGACCAGCAATATGGTTTTTTCAGAAGCAGTGGGGAAACTCAGATGACGGGTTTGTCAGGATATGAGCCATCTGCCTCATCAGAGTGGGTTCCTCAAGCCCCCTGAGACGCATGACCTTTAGATGGTCAATACGAGCCCAGCTGTCCACGGGTACTTAATCGCATACATGCTCCGCCGGTGAAATGACTTCCCCATAGTCATCAATACAAATGCTGTTAATTCCTCCGCTCTAACTGACCATGAGAATAGGCTTCACTTCTCACAGGAAGCTTCTTTATACTGTGACCTAACAAATCTATTGAGGACAGGAAAAACAAGATTGTACTTGTGCATGTGCGTGTTTGTAAGCCTGGGAACATTCAAAATTTGCTTCCTCTACTTATCCTTTAAACACAGTATAACAAATATTTACAAACAAACTTAAACCTTTGCGTGATCTCCTGTCCCATAAGAATCACCACCCACATGCTCACCTTATCAAGCTTTAAAATTGATGCATGAGAACAAACTGGGATTTAGCTTCAGTATGATTTAAAACATCGTAATTATACTTCTAATGATTTGGGAAATAATCTACAATGATACTTGCGTCTGGATGGAGGATGTTGTTTTCTTATACTCATCATAATATCTGTACCGATCTGGTTTGGCTTTAACAGCAAACACTTTATGTTCTTCTTATTTATTGGGGCTGTGCTAGAAAAACTCAAGGCTTCAGTGTCTTTTAAATCACGCAAAGAGAATAACCGAGGATGCTTCATCAGCTCTGTGGTTTTCAGAGATGGCAATAACAAATCCGTGCCCTTCGTTTGTCCTCTATTTCCATTCCTTCTTTCTCCTCCTCTCAAGTCGTAATTGCACTCTGGTGTTCTAAATAAATGGACACACATTCCAGGCATCCCAGTTCGTGAGAGGACAATGTTTTTTTGGAGCACAGATGGGATCGTGTTCACGCGCTGATCCAGATCATCAGCGTTCTGCTTTGTTAGAATGTGTCTGTGCAATAGGATGCATTTGAAAGTGCATTTTGAAACGAACTTGAAACTAATGTAACAAAAGGGCTGTCAATTTAACACTTAAGTATACAGCTAAATATTTTTTAAAATGTAAAAATGTAATTTTAAATGCCCCGCCTTCAAATACTATGAATATACAGTTAATTTAGCATAACTGATTACATTTTGTATTTGAATTGACCTCCAGGCAATGAATTAACATAATTATTATAATACACCAATGACTGCACAAATGTAAATTTGCTCTTTTGGCACTGTCATTTTCTTGCACAATATGTATTTATTTATTTTAATATATATTTTGAAAAGGTAGCACAATAAAAAACTTGGTGGCTGATAAAATATGCTATTTTATATGCTAAATTAATTGCATATTTAAGTTGCTTAAATGTACTTAACTGACAGCCCGAGTAATGGATTATAGTGTGTGCAAATGTAAATTTGAATTTCACAAATGTCACTTAAAAATAATTTGCAACCGATTTCCTGTAAATAATATACATATGCATTTAATTCAGCATATAAAATATCATGAGTAATTTATATATAGTTGATTGACAGCCCAGAGTAATGAATTAACATAATAAGACTGCACAAATTTAATTTTGTTCTGTTAGCACTGTAATTTTTGTACTTATACTTCAAGCTTTATTCTGAGAAAGAAAAGAACAAACAACATAATGAGAAATGAAATCCAAAGGCTGGCTAAATGTTTTAATTACAGTAATTAGTGTTTGGACGGGTAATTACATGCTTTTCACATTCTTTGTAAAAGTCTCATATGTCTTCTGTGCCCATGCTATCATAGCTAGGTCCCAAATGCGACCGCAGACAAAGATCCTCTTCAGCCTAAACTAATAAATAACCTCACCACAAGGAAGGAAAGCTGTTCTCTCATATTATTATCAAAGAAACAATTCCAAGTTGTTTTTCTAAGATGTTTACTTGGGTTGTTTATGGACCAGTCTGGGTCGACGTGAAGGAGGAAGTGCATGTAATTCACTGTGCCCGTATGAGAGATTCATTCCCTTCCCTTCCTTTGTCACAGTGTAATAATGGAGTCGAATGGGTGATGTATGGCAGAGCTGTTTTGTTTCCTGTGCCGCCAAGGGCCCACAAACCCACATTCACAGTCTCGCACATGAGCTAAGCGTATAAATGCCTTCTAAATGTAGGCCGAAATGAATAGTTGATTGATCTGGACAATGATACCCTCAATGAGAGAGATGGGAGGAAGAGCGATAGAAAGAAAAGGCATGAAAATAAGAGCGAGAGGGAGTCGGTGTGTGTCAGAAAAAGAACGAGGGAGGGCTGGAGTCTAGAGGCCCAGACAGGCTTGAACAAGAAAGTAAAGAAAATATCCAATTGGAATCAAGTGTCCTGACAGAGTGCGTGGGCGACTGGATTCCGCAGAGCGTGCTGCTTTTTCTTTGAGGGTAAAGAGTATTAGAAAATCCCCTCCATAACAATTCTTTATTTTTGGGGTGGTGTGTTAAACTTGTATAGACAGAATGCCAGGGGTGCGGCTTTAAACACAACTACAGATTTCCAGAGACACCCTCGTCTGATGACTTCAGCCTCTTAACTGGAGCACAGATTCTGGAGCGTGAGCATGTTTGTGAAGGCAAGAGCGCAGGCTTTCTGGAAGGCCGGCTTTCATGCGTTCCACATGCATCTATTGACCCTACGGTCCCTGGGGCTGTATCAGTTTACCTTAATTAAATATGCAATTTTCAAGAATGTTAACTGTTGTCCTGTGTGCGTGTGAGAGCTTTGCGAAGCGGCTTGGATTGATGTGTGGCTAGAGGCTATACATCCAGATTATTTTTGCATTAAGATTTTGTATCATATGTGGAAGGTTGGATTGTATAGGGTGTTGTCTTGTGACAGGGAAATGGATCTGGTTTAGCCATAGATCAAACTAAACCAGTTTAGTTCGATTCATTAAGATGAAGTATTTTTTTCTGTGTTAAAGTACTTCTTCCTATCCTAATTTACAAACAGGTAGTCAGTTGTTGCTTGACCTCCTGAGGAGTGTAAACACTGACATTTGCAACATTGTTGTGTTTGTTTGAGTAGTCTGACTTGTCCACTTGGGCCCAATTGATGTCGAGAAAACTACTTGTTTGTCTGAACAACCTTTGATGTTTGGTGGAGCGAAAGGGGTGGTAGGGCTACTACTACTATGACTACTACTACTGCTACTACTACTACGACTAATTATTATTATTATTATTATTATTTTCAATTCTGCATTTTTGCAATTTTATATAACACTAATAATAATACTATGAAAATAATAATAAAATGTAGCATAATGAAACAATTTTTATCATTATTTTAAATGGCAAAAAGGTAGACTTGCAATAATGATAATAATAATAATTTATTATTATTTTTGTTGTTGTTGTTTTGCTATTCTGGATTTTTTTCTGATTTAAAATAACACCACTAATATATATATATACTGTATATTATAATAGTAATAATAACAACAACAATAATAATAATAATTTATTATCATCATCATCATTTTTATTATTATTGTTTTGCTGTTCTGTTTTTTTCTGATTTAAAATAACATGAATAAATTTAACAATAATTATTTTATTATTATTATTGCTATTGTCATTATATATTAACATTATTTTTAAATTACATTGATACTATTTTGAAACAAAAATAATCATTTTAATTATGTTTATTTTTTAAAATTATGACATCGATTACTTATTATTGTAGTTTATTATTTTGGGGGATTTCAAAGATTCTTTCATATAGAGCTCTGAACACACAACTCTATTATACATTATTTATTCACCACACTTATTTTTATTTTTTAATTTTTTTCATTTCAAATTTGCACATATCAGACCTGTACACACATAATTGTCTATATTATATATTGTGTTTTTGCTGTTTTGTACATTGCCTATTTAAATATTTGTATATTATTATTTTATTATCTGTGTCCTGTCCTGTTGCTGTCTTTCTGTTGCACTGTGGAGCTTCTGTCACTGAAACAAATTCCTTGTATGTGTAAACATACATTGGCCAAGTGCCAATAAAGCTCATTCTGATTCTGATTCTGATTCTGGTTCTGATATCTTTCTTTCTTTGCGCTGGGGAGCAGGTGGTGTTCACTGCTTTACGAGATGGACTGGCGAAAAGGCTTCTCATGTTACTGTGTGTTTCGCTTTCATGTGCGTTGATTACTTTAGTGAAATCAGATATCAGGGATCAAGAATCAGGAGAGTCATATTTATTTGATTTCCTGTTGATGAGCTTTTAGCTGATCGCTGTCGGCATGTTTAAAGCAATCTGATGTTACAACCTCTGGCTTAATTGGAAACGTGCGACTGATTTTTAAATCTCAAAAGGACTAGAAACAATGCATTGCTGGATCATATGGAAGGTGCCATTTGATTTGAAATCTATTAGTTAATTTGTCTCAATAGAAGTAATATTTACTCCCCTCTCTAACGTACAAGTAGATGTTTTTATTTAAAAATTGTACCTGCAGAAACATATCTGACAGTTTTCAGAAATGTATTTACAGTCACGAAATTAGGTTACATGTAGTGTTATAAAGATATTGCATTATTTGGAAATGGTGTTTGGCTGTGTTGCATTCTAGGCTTTTCTGATATGGCAGTGCTTGTCATTTCCTGCACTGACATCAGCATTTCAGTTCGTCTTTGGTGGCACATTTTCTTATCTCCAAACAAGCTTGTGTGGTGCACATGCAGGGTCCTCCAGAACATTGATGGGACCCCCCAAACATAAAGGGGCCCACCCGTACAACAGGATGGAGGTGACGGAGCCATTCTCTGTTTCTATAAATGAACTTCAAACCTCTAAGTTTGTGTTGCAAAAATGCTTGTTTCCAATGATTCAGGCCTTTAAAGCTAGTCCTCATGTTACCTTAGCAATGTACAGTACATGCACACACGTCTCAGGCATGCTTTTAAAGTGATAGCAGAGAGCGTTTCTCCCGCAGTCATTTGTTTCAATTAGCGTGAAGCTCTAATGCAGACCACATGCGCTCAGGGCTGTGTAACGAGGTGACTGAGGGACTGTCTGGCTTTGCCACTCCTCCGCAGTCACATCTGGGGACCTTTTTATGCCATCGGCAACAAGTGCCATGCTTTTTATGCCCGCAAACTGTCCCATAATGCAGCTAGCTATTTGATAGTGCGTGAAAACAAGCTATGAATTCTCCATTTGCCCTTTTACTCAGGGGCTTATCACGACAAAGCATTGTAAAGCAACAGCAGACGGGGTTTGTGTGTCTATTGGAAACAGGAAAAAACACATGTAGCTTAACTTCTCCGCTTTTATTTTACATCTCCCATTCTCATAATTAGTCTCTGGAAACACTCTCACACTTTCAATAAAGTCCAAAAGTGGGGATAAAAGGATGAGGTCACTGGATAGAAAGTAATGACAATATCTTTCTGAGGAATTAAAGGGTTATTTGTAGACGTTGTGGTGTCATAAAATGAAAGTGGTTTGCGCGGAGAGGCTCAAGCGCTAAAGCTGATGTTCTCAAGCGCTCAGTGTTTGATTTTCCTTTCTGACGGGACTGAATGTCTAGTGACATGTCTAGCATTCATAAGCTAGTGCTCATGGGTTTAACGTGGAACATGTTATGCAGAGGCATGATAAATGCCTTCAAGAAATATTCTGACTACCAAAAGTGTAGTAGCTATGTTTTTATCGGAGTTGCAATTCTGTATAAAGTTATATGTGTGTGTGTGTGTGTATATATTATTTTTGAAATATTTTTTGTAAGATTTTTTTTTTTTTTTTAAATAATACTTTCAGCAGTACTATTCAGCAAGGATGCATGACTAGTGCTAGGCAACGATTAATCAAAATAAAAGTTTTTGTTTATATAATACAGTATATGTGTGTGTGCCGTGTATGTTTATTATGCATATACAAATTCACACACACACACACACTAATTGCATTAATTGCATTAACATATATTGTGAGAAATTTTGTGAAATAACAGTCTAAGAGAAAGATTTCAAATGATTATTTACTGTATTATAAGCATAGAGTTTATGGTAAAATTATGTGCAGTACTTGCAATATCCCAAAATAAAATATTGCAATACTATGCTGTATCAATTCCCCCCACCACCCACCCCTAATATATAATATTTTCAACATTATGTAATATGTAATGTAACTTTTTTTTTTTTTTTGTACTACTATAATCAACTGTGCACGTTAAGTGCTTGGGCCTTAGATATTATCTAGCCATGTTTCTGAGACGCAGGGCATATGGGTTCAAGGAGTGAGTAGGTTCAAGCTGCATACAAACCCTCCAGTGTGTTTGTTTAATTGATTGAAAGATTTGGAGAATTACAAAAATTTGGGCTTGGCATAAATTAATTTTATTGAAACTGATTCCAAGATCCTCCTGTTGATGGAGAACTTCAAGGGAGGTTGATTCCCTGTCTTTGCATTAATGTAGTAGTTTAGGAGGATTGACTATCATAGCGTGCATCAGTGCAGAGCCCTGCGAACCGGCCCCAGTCACATGAGGCCCAGAAATGTTCAACTGCCTCCTCTAGCTGTCATTGTTTGCTCTGGATTAAGTTACACTGTCCCTCGGGCGGGTATGCGTGTTACTGTTGGTCTCTGATCCTAATGGACGATTTCCACTCTCACTGGAGGCAGGACATGCTCACACATACGCGCTCACACACTCTTACATACAGTACATACACAAACACAGGTTCAGCGAGTTGCTCTATGCCCCTAACCCCGACCAGATGTGATATCATTCAAAATATATCAATGCCTTGGAAAAGTTAAAAATAGTTTGAGTGGCAGCTTACTCTTATTTCTCTACAATCTACTTCCTATAAAATAAGAAATTATGTAAATAACTAGATTTCCAGTGATTGATGCTTGACCCTGTGGGTGGTTAACAGCATATTACGTGCATTGCCAAAGTGATTAAACCAAGTTAGGATGTAGCTGTGCGTTGCTAAAGTGTTCTAAGTGGTTTTTAGCATGTTTCTATACATTGCTATGGGTTTTGAGGGGGGTTTGTGTCATAATGAGTGGCTGTGGTATTCTGAATGTTTTTTAGTTTGTTGCATGTCTTGCTATGGTGGTCTAAATGGTTTTTAGCATGTTGATATGCAGTTCAAATGGCCTTCTGAGTGTTTTGTGTATGTGGTTGCTTATAGATCTGGGCATTGACACAGATTTCTATCGACAGTTAATGGCTTTTCTGAGGTACATGCGACATTAAGTGTCATCGTTTACAAGCCGTTTTATTAACATCTATCCAAGCAAGGTTGAATCACCGACTGAGCGGTTCCATGAAACATGATCCATTTCAGTAAATTATTCTATATCTTTCAGCATATCTTTTGATATTCATTCATGTCTGTTTGTTTCATGATATAGGTGTGGACATTGTTATTTTTGCACCTGATCTTATTGAAAATGCATTTGTAGGAGGAGAGTGTTAAAATGAATCAAACAATGCGATTTACTAACGTTTACGCTCATCAAATTACTGGTATTTGCACCATTATTTAACGTCCCCAAAAAGCATGTGTAATTTGCGCTGTTCTTGGTATATTGCGCTGGCCATTATGGAAATGATCTGGCTGTGTCTGTGTGCATTGTTACTAAATCACCCGCAGAAATTCTCTCATCGGCACTTTTATGGAATTATGCTCTAATGCTAATTTGCCCTGTTTAGTAAATCTGGCCCTATGTATTTTTAACAAACTGACATGGCCCTTCTTTTACTGTTGATCTATGCTTCCCTCATGTTATTGTTTTGAAAAATCACAAATCCAGCCACACAGAAAAGTAATAGTACAATTTGAGATATCATTCATGTCCAAAGCCCAAATGGTGCTGGCCAAGTTAACCACCAAAGTTTAAGATGTAAGTAGTGATCAGATTATTTCTTTTTTTGTGACATGCATCCAAGTGAAAGAAAAAAGAAAGAAATGTAGGCTTAAGTTTGTTCTATTCATCGGTTCTTGATTGGATACAGGCATGTATCCAGACACGTACCTAAATGTGAGCTTGCAGTTGATAGTAAGAAAAGGGTCAGAGCTTAAAGGGATAGTTCACCCAAAAATGAAAATGACCCCATGATTTACTCACCCTCAAGCCATCCTAGGTGTATAGGACTTCCTTCTTACAGATGAATACAGTTATATTAAAAAGTGTTCAAGCTTTATGGTAGTTGAGAGTTTGAAGTCCAATAAAGTGCATCCATCCATCATAAAAAGTACTCTACACAGATCTGGGGTGTGTGGGTGTGTGACCCTGGACCAAAAAAACAATCATAAGGGTCGAGTTTTCAAAATTGAGATTTATACATCATCTGAAAGCTGAATAAATAAGTTTTCAATTGATGTATGGTTTGTTAGGATAGGACAATATTTGACCGAGATGCAACTATTTGAAAATCTGGAATCTGAGGGTGCAAAAAAAAAAAAAAAAGAGAGAAAATCATCATTAATCAAGCTGTCCAAATGAAGTCCTTAGCAAAGCATATTACTGGTCAAAAATTAAGCTTTGATATATTTACGGTAGGAAATTTACAAAATATCTTAATGGAACATGATCTTTATCCTAGTGATTTTTTGACAACAATTTTGACCCATACAATATATTTTTGGCTATTGCTACAAAATATCCATGCTACTTAAGACTGGTTTTGTGGTCCAGGGTCACATATAATAGTATAACTATTATATAATAATATAATATAACTGTATAATTATTAATATAACTGATTGTATTCATCTGAAAGAAGAAAGTCATACACACCTAGGATGGCTTGAGGGTGAGTAAATCATGAGGTAATTTTAATTACTGGGTGAACTATCCCTTTAATGAGACTAAATAATTAGAGAAGTCTGGCATACATCACCAGAGAGAAGTGACTAATCAAAGAAATGTTATTTCACAAGAAGTTCAGGTTATGACATTTTGATTCAAAATTACAAGTTCCAAAAAAAAAAAAAACCCAACAACCATGCATGAAAGAATTCAAATGCATTTAGAAGATGGGGTGAATTTCCATTTCCTGTCGACTTTAATTCTTCGATTTAAGGATGAACTCCTAAGTTACCCTAAATATGAGTGATACTATAGTAATGGCAAAACCACTCTCCTAAATGGAAAATGTGTAAACAACTCTTTTTCCAAAGAATAACAAGCATGTGTTGCAGAGCTTGCAAGGTCAAATGATACAGCCGTCAAATAATTTTTTCTTGTATTTTGTCATGTAAATTCACAATATAACAACTACATAAAACGTTGTTATCATGTGCAACTAGATATGAGTTCATTAGGCCCAGCAATGAATGAAAACAGTAGCTTTTTTATTGAAGCTGCAAGCTCACTGCTCAAGCTCAGTGCCAAGCACATTAGTTTTTAGTGGCTGTTATATAACATTTTCATCCAAGAAAAAGCATATGAATCATGCCTTTTAAGCTTCCATTTCTGCTTGAGTGGTGAAGCTATAGTGTGGCCCGCAGATGCACAGTGCGCCCTCATGAAGGTGCAAGTATGTTGTTTCCTCCTCTCTAGGGTGTGTGGGATTTGCACCATGGTGAGCGTGTCATAACAGATTTGGGCGAACACTTCCTGGCTTGTCGTGTCTCAATACAAAGAGAGTAGCATCTGCAGATGTGCTGTATGTGTGTGTGTGTGTGTGTTTGTGTTTATGTTTAAGGAACCTCCCTAAGTCTCCACCCATGCACACTTTTTCCCAGAACACCACCCAGAATCAACCAGGTGTGTGTCTGAGTGTGATATTTCATGTTTATTCCTTTCAGACGTCTGTAGTTTAGGATTCTAAGTTATGAGTTTATGTCATACTGTACATTACGTCTGCTTTTTTTTGTTTTATTGTTTTGTTATTATTAGGATTATTTTTTATATTCCAAATGTAATATAATAAAATAATGAAAGAGCAATAATAATAATAATAATAATAATAATAACAATTTATTATTATTATTATATTTTTATTGCGCCTGCAGCAGGGCACCTTCTGCTTCAATAACAACAACAACAACAACAACAACAACAACAACAACAACAACAACAACAACAATATTATTATTATTATTATTGTTGTTATAAATACCAATTAGTCAGATTGGAATCTATGAGATTAATGATGGTTATTGTACTCTAAATACAGCTCCAGTTTTTATCAGAAAGAAGAACTTATAATATATAGATATAAAATGTGAAAAAAAATCCCACCCCCACCACCTAAAAATTATTATTTGTCTTCAGGGTTTCTAAATGGGGTTGAAATGGGCTTTTATGAAGGAAATATATAGCCATCATTATATTTTAAGAAGGGCTCCTGTACAGGGACATCATTGTATTTGTGGATCTGTGGCTTCAAAAAGTTTAAAGATCCTTGGTTCAGACAACCCAGTTTCACCTCCCTACCTTTTCCTAGAAATTTTTTTCCCACTTGTGTTAATCTGACTGCTTGTTGATACAAATAGTTACAGTCTCCCTCTCAAGCGTGCTTCAGTTAGCCTAAACAAATACCTGGTCTGTGGTCCTCGAGATACGTCTGCTTATGTACAATACACCTCTTAAGACATCTGTTACGAGTCCAGCCTTGTACACAGCGCTGAGAAGCTTCCTGTTGCTTACCCTGTGTTTACTCTACAGCTCACCGAAGGAGGGGAATATCCTGTCACTCCATGCTTTCTCACATCCATCTCCCTCTTTCTCTCATTCGGCCCCTCCAAGGATCTAAACAACAGCAGAACCCTGAGAACTGACCTGTGAAAACTCCTTCATTTTTCCCTGCGCTGGCATTAACAGAGACTTTGATGGAAGTTCTTTCCCTGTCACCCGGAGAGAGGCTCATCCACTCTGTCTATATGGCACTTAACCACGGCTCTCAGACAAACACAGAGGGTATAGCGTGGACACGGAACATCCGTCATGGCCGACTAGCGGAAAATAGACCCCTCAAGCCCTATTACTCTCTCCTCTGTCAGGAAGGAGTTAACCCCGCAAAGACTGGACATTAGGGGCAAATGTTAACAGAGCGTGTAATTAATGTCATGAGTCCCCTTGACCAATGGGGCGGACTCGCGCTGTCTGTTCTCAACTAGCCAACATGATCAGAGCGTGCAGGAATTCATTCAGATCTCTTAATCAATAAGTAACCCTTATCAAAGGCAGATTGTATCCTACCTGTTGTTCCAGAGAAAGTAAACAGGATTAGCAGCTGTAGCAGAGCACCTTCCGTTTCCAATCCTTTTTACATGCAACGCAGAAGAACTCACGAAATAGAGAAGAAACTACGTGACTCAAGAAACTGAATCAAACTCACTGAACCAAATTAAGCATCAAAGGTGAGCAGTTGTAGTACTGGGGATTTATTTATTTTTTAAAGAATTCACAGTTCTTTTAGAACAGGTTAAGAGCGTTAATCAACGTATGTAATTATGATCTAGCAAAAATATGATCTGCCATAAATATGGAAAGAACAGACACAATCTGGCCTCAGGCATCGTAGAAACATCTGTCTGGTCCACAAATGGAAAAATCATTATGCAGCACATTCCAGGATTTAGTAAAGCATTCCTTTTACAGTAATTACAGTGATGGCAGGATTGGACAAAATTTGGAATTTAAGAATTGGCTTCTTTCAATTCACAAATTGGAATTTGAATTAGAATTGGCCATGCTCTACAGTATGCTAAATTGGTTTTTGAATTGGAATGAAAGGTAGTTGAATTTACTGAAGTGCAATTCAAAGAAATTCAATAGGCTTTCTGGGAAATATGTAAATGGGAAACGTCTTGGGTTACGTATGTAACCCCAGTTCCTCGAAGGAACGAGACGCTGCGTCAGGAGACGCTTTGGGGAACGCCTACAGCGTAACCAGCTCTGAATACCAATGAAATCTGTCCAACGGATGGGAGGGATGTCACAGGCGAGGTGACGTAATGACCAGCTGGTATAAAAGCACGTGCAGTGCAACCGGCGTCAGCTTCTAGAATGAAGCAAGCGCTGGCAGGGATGCCGGAAGTATGGCCTCGCGACGCAGCGTCTCGTTCCTTCGAGGAACTGGGGTTACATACGTAACCCAAGACGTTCCTCTTCAGGAACTCAAGCTGCGTCAGGAGACGCTTTGGGGAACGAGATACCCACGGCACCAGACTTCCAAATCCCTGCCCTGTGTGTATCCATACGGAGCACAGCTACGGCAAGAGAATGGTTGGAAATCACCCCGTTGAACTGAGGCGGACGAGAACCGAACTGGATTCTGTAGCCTCTTTCTACAGTGCGCAGGACCCATCGAGACACATTTGGCAGTAGTTTCCACGTTGCGAAATAGTCTCCTAAGGGAACCAGTCTCTCGAGACTGGCCTCTGGTGTAATCACCGAACGACCGAACCAGCTGCTCTAGAGACCCCCGAAGGAAGAGACTGAGATATGTGCTCGCTGGAGACCGCTGCGCCCTGAAGCACCATAGGTGGCAGGGTTGGCAGAACGATCTCCTGAGGGCGCTGGGGGGCGACGACCGCTGTGTACTGCAGCAATCGTCGCTTTACCCCAGCGGGGGCTACCCTCATAAGCCCTGGTCCACCACCATCAGGGCTTCTTGGCCGAAGACCTCCTTGCCTGAAGCATGGTCCGCAGATCCTGCTTAGGCTGAGAGGTCCTCGGCCACGCACCGTTCTTTCCACCCCTCTTACGAGGAGGCGCACGGGTGGCCACGCTCTCCTTTTGCGCCTCCCTATGCGAGGAGCCAGCACGCGGCAAGGGCTGCTCTCGCCCAGCAGCCCCGAGAGCCGGAGAGCGGCGAGGGAGAAACCGCTGGAACGCCGCCACCTGCCTCCCAGCCTCCTGGTGCCTGCTGACAACCGAATCAACAGCGTCACCAAACAGGCCGGAAGGCGACAGCAGGGCGTTCAGGAGGAAGACCCTGTCGCGTTCTTTAATATCCGACAGGGTCAACCACAGGTGCCTCTCCGCCGCCACCAGGGTCTGCGATAGACCGCCCAATGGCATGGGCGGTCTCCTTGGTGGCGTGGAGAGACAAATCAGCGGTTCTGCGGAGCTCACAAATGCCCTCCGCAGAAATTCCCTCGGTCCGCATGTTGTCAATTAAGGCCTTGCAATAGCTGAAGTGTGCAGCTAAATATTGGGAGATCAACCATATCCTCAATAATTGAGACATTTCGAAACAGTCTCTTTCAGTCAGTATCCCACATACAGTAATATGTAAATTTGTACTTTTGAAATGGATATATGTGCAGCCTTCTGCGTTTCAGTAGGCCTACAGTAACTGTCATCTAAACTATTGTTATAGTTTGCCTCAGGTAATACTACACACAGTTTTCTACAGTCATGGTGAAAAAAACAACTAAACATTTTGACCAGTGTGGCTCACACGATGACAAAAATACTTTATATTTTGGTGGCCTTGGCCAAATTACCGACACGTTAACTAGGTTTTGAAGCATGAATGAAATGTTTTGGGTGAGTAACTACATTTTGCAGACATGCAATAAAGTTCTGAAGTTCCAGCAAACAGTTTAGAGAATGTTAAGACTGTTTCGGAAAATGTGCCAAAGCAATTGAAAAAAACTGTAAATTGAGAAATAAAACATTTGGGAAGTACCACACTTATAACTGGTTTTTGTAGTATTGTTTTGAATTGATCTCATCAGTGTGTAAAACTGTTCTGTAGTGTGTGTGTTTTTGACTGTTTGTGTGTCATGTCTGAGAGCAAAGTTTGTTTTTTCAGCAAGATTGAGATGTTTTGAGTGGAGAGATTCATTTTGACCTGAATATAGGAAGTTTGGGGGATTGAGTTAGAAGTTATGGATTCGTGTTTACTGTTTTGAGAATACGAGGTATAGTTTCAAGAAATGTGTTTAAGCAATCGAGAAAAACTGTAATGCTTCATTTGAAAGAGTGCCTGTTGAATTTTTTGAAACCGACTTCAAGAAATTTAAAACTTAAACAGCAAGAATTGTTCAACTTTTAAACTAAAATTACTGTCAAACATAGCTGTCAAGCCAACATTCAGAGCTTGACAAACCTTCCTTTTTTTCTTGTTACAAATTACGCTTAGTTTATGAATTTTGAGATTCAACTAATTTGAATTCCACTTAAAATTCCATTTTTTTTTCAGCATAAAAGTAATTTAAATGAAAAATGCAGATATTTATGTACTGTAGATACTTATTTTTTAAGTTAAGATTAAGATTTATTATTATTTAAAATATAATAATTAATTGAATAACCATTTGAATTTGATTCTGACATTAGGACATTAGAGAATGTTCATGAAGATGTGGATGGTACAAAGCAAACAAACACAGGCACTTACTATTCATTTTAATTCTAAAAGAGCATCAAGGCTGTGAAATGCTCTGGAAACATTGGAAACTAGATCTGCTGGTAATTGACATGGTTTCATGACATCCAAAAAAATCGCCCCTCTACATTTCCTCGGTCTAACCCAAACACTGATAGCAATCACAAAAATGATCGCATTGGTGTTCTATTCCATGTGCGGGGAGAAGGGCCCTGCTTTTCCTCTCTGAGTGCTGTCTCACTGTGTGGCATCAGTCACACACACAGATGCTGGGCTTTATCTCACCTTTTGCGTTAATTTCCCAGAACCTCTGGCACACAAGGTCAGCTACACCAGCCCAGTATTTCATTCTCCATTCTCCAAGATGTCTGGGTAATATATTTAAATAGTTGACATGCTAGCCTGAGGTTTACTGATAGACATATCAGGGAATGCTTAAAATATGTCCACATGTTTTATCTTTATGGGTGAAGCTGGAACAAATTCTCATTCCTTGTAGCAGACCTGAAGTTGAGATTTTATTGATGAATTCACAAAGCATACCATGAGCTTATCACTACAAGTGTTGTATTTGGCATTGGTTATGAATCCCCACTTTCCCCCTTATGTTTTCTTTCATTCCCACCTTTTTTTCCATTCACATCCACCTCTGGATGCTGTGGCTGTGGAATACAACTAGAAATATATTTTTCTCCACTTCTGGGAAATATCAGTTTGGGGAATGCATCTCTATGTTTGTTCCTTTAAAAGGGGATTGTATCACAAGCAATTAAATTTGGACTTTGATATACTATGAAAAAGAGCTTTTATTGAAATTAATCAGTTTAATGCTAATGTTGCCAACGACCAGAATAATTATGATAACAGTTAAATGGGGGGAGGTTTATCAAATCTTGTGTTGTTTCTGGCTGCGCGTAACACCTACAGCTCTGTAAATTCTTCTGATAGATCCCAAAGTAAGAAACGTTTTTTTGTACTAGAAGACGTGCCTTTTTTAAGCTAATGTTTATGACTGAGACTCAACCAAAGGTCCTTTCAGAAATGATTGAGATGTGGATGGATAGATATGTTTTGTAAAAAAAAATTATATATACTACCATTCAACATTCTGGGCTCAGCAAGTCCAATTTTTTTAAAGAAATGAATGCTTCTAGCAAGGATGCATTAAATTGATCCAGTCATTGTCCATATAGAGACTCTCCATGTCCCTCATATGTCACCGGCCAGCAGTGATGACGAAAGTCTCCTGACTCTCTTGTCAATGGCGGTTAGTGGCCCTACCACATGAGAGCATTCCTAAAACCCTGCAGTCCCACCACAAGCTCATATTTACTGCATGTGGTAGAAGCTCCACACTGGAACCACAGAAAACACATGACCCAAACATAAACTGCGTACACAGATGCACAAACACACACACAATACATGCAAAGACTCACCATCGATAGAGTATATCATCACACTAACAACATGCAAATTGTTTTGCTCTCCTCTTTCTGTTTTAATCTTTCTTTTTGTCTTTTTCTAGACAACTCAAACCAGACCATATGGTAGAAGACTAGAGGTTTCAACATTCTCAAAGCTAATGCAAACAGATCTGTGGTTTTGCAGTGTGTGAGAATAAAGATATAGATACTACATCTGCAATCTTGAACTCTGGGCTTCATGCGGCTGACATTATCCAAAAGCAAAGCTGCTTTTTACTTGTAGCCTCTGTCATCAAAATGACATTGTCGACCTTGTCATGTGAAATTAGTACAAATCCTGTTCTTAGGAAATTTAATTGACCCTGGTTTAATTGGGTTAAATCGCTTTCACAGAAAATTTCCTCTCCTTTACGATGGTTGTTGGCCGTGTTATGAGATGGACATCCTTTCACATAGAGCTTTCCTTCATATAGACTTCCCATTAGCAGCCAGTAATAAGTGTGGGGAGTCGTTCCTTTGATTGTGAAGTGTCTCAGTAGTTTTAGTGGTACTTGGCTATTATCATTCTCAGAGGTAACACGCAAAAGCCCCTTTTATGTCTTCCCTGAACTTTGGCCAGCTGGATGTGTTTAGGAGGGTTATAATGTAACAGAGGTTCAAAAGACTTCACTACCTTCCATTTACCTCTCCTGCCGTTCGTGTTGTGTTGCTTTAATATGCTTCCATAGGGGTCTGGCTGTTATAAAAGCCAGATGGGTAAAGAAAAGAGAGTGGGGAAAGTGGAGATGAGAGGGAGAACATGGTTAAGAGTGAACATGGTTAAGAGTGAGATCTTTAGTGAGGAAGATGGAGATTTTGTTATGGCATGTGCCATCAAAATTAGATGAAGTCAATGGTATCTTTCAATCATGTTTAAAATTATCACTAAAAATGTGTCCTAACCAGGCATGAAAAGCAGTTTTCTCTGTGTAAATCCAAGTTTCTGTCTCAACAGCGACAAGTTAAATTGATATTTGCTGCTCTCTTGGTTGCTCTTTCTGTGCTCTTTCTGTGGCGTCGTTGATTGAGATAAATATCAAATTATTTACAGTTTATTTATGCAAGGTACTATATATGGGTTAACAGACTATCTATAGGCTACCTGCTGATATTGGATATTTAATTGGGCATGTCAAATAATTTTGATCAAATCTGAAAATAAATGTAAATTTTTGTAATATTATGTAAAATTATTGATTTAGAGATTTATTCATTTTGTTTATTTTTTTTTTTTTCATAGTCTTGGCCATTTCTTGTTTAGCAGCCATCATATTTTCCCTTGTGTTTTCAAGTCCTTCATTTGTTACAGTTTTTGTGCTAGTTTACAAGTAAGCGTGCTTCATTTAAAGTGACTGAGATTGCTGCCTCGTTCAAATGTTGTTGTCTCCTTAAGTGAGGCACTTAACCCTAGGAAGAACCTTACTTTGGAGCAACTGTCCCTGTGATTAGTCCAATGTAACTTAGACCACCTCCCTGAGATCATGTAAGTAAATAATGTTCTCATGAGGCTTGCGTCACTGAAACCAGATTTCCATGGATACATGGTGGGATACTGTAAAATTTTACAGAGGTCTGGTGGTGTGACATGGGCGAGCCTGCACCTCACCTCCATTATAAAACTCTGGACCAGGCTGCCTTTGCATAAAAAAAGTCATAAATAAATAAAAAACCTCAATTCCTTCCCCATCAGCGAACAGCAAGCCTGCAAGGAAAAGAACAAGAAAGCGGGAGAGGGAAGTCAGATACGAAACAAACTGGCTCCCAGAGCACTTTACTGGAACCACTAATACTCGCTGGCCCTCCAACGCGGCCTAGTGTTTCAGCCAAAACCCTACTCTGAGGCAGAGAGGGCCACCAATACAGTCATTATAACAATTCTGTTTCTCCTTTTCCTGGTTTACAGTCAAACAGGGTTATGTCATTCAGACTGAGAAATCATAAAGCTGACATTGCGCAGCTGAGAAGGTTATGGATTCTACATTTAGTTACAAATGTTGTTGACATGAGTAGAACTGGCAACCACTTCCACTAGTTCCTCTTTCAACCAACCGTGGATGTTCTTGAAATGTTATGCTATGCTCAGAGGTATGCTCAATGTATTTTTTACTATTTTTAAAGGGTTCTCTTACTCACTGTCGTTCCAAATCCGTATGACTTTTTATCTTCTGATGTTGTAACAACACCAAAATTTCAGTAGTTACCAGTGCTTCATAAAATTTGAGGTTACCATAGTAAAAATTATTGGAACTACACTCTCATGAAAAAGGCACGTAAGTTGTCACTGGGGCAGTACATTTTCAAAAAGTACACCTTTGTACCTTATTTACCCGTAAAGGTGCATGTTGATACCTTAAAGGTAGATGTTAGTGCCTAAATTGTGCATATTAATAACTTTTGAAAGGGTACCGCCCCAGTGACAGCTTTCGTACCTACTATTTTTTTGTGCTATTATTTTAACTATTTGAAAATAAGAAATATTAAATGAGTTAATTATTAGTGGTAATAATAATTAAATACATTAACAAAACATTAGCATTTAACCTTCACATGTCTATTTTGATGCACATTTGTCACTCCCAAAATTTTGCATTGTGTGCTTAGCAACAAGTAAAATATGACTTTGAATGGGTGATAATCACTGAAGCTGTCAATCACTTCAGTTTAGTGTGAGCTCACTCTTGCAAAAACTTGTTACAGTCAATGAAGCATACCGAACTTAATGAACGCACTGTAACCAAAAACATCAGTGTTTTGAGTGGTGTTGTGTATAATTTAAACATGTCTGATTGGCCATTGCATTCACATGCTCAACAGACAAGTCTGTGATTGGCTACAGTGCTCAACACTTAAAAAAAATGTAATTAGAAACCTGTGAAGCTTTTTACAGTGTTCACACAAAAATACATGGTATTAGGCAGTGCCTGGTATCATCATATTTTTTAAATTTCAGTATCGGCTTCGTACACTGTTGACAACACTACTTTATCGAGTGTCCAAGCTGCTCTCTTCCATACAGTGAATGTCAGTGGTCACAATGGTTGCCAAAAAGACCATAATAGATAAAAACTTAAAAGAATGAATCAATTTGACTATATTTCAAGTCTGTGATAGCTTTGTGCACAGACAAATTTAAGTTGAAAATCATGTTTATCAGCTGTAGTCACCATTCACTTTCCTTGTATGGAAAAACTGCTTCGACCTTCAGCTAATGATATATGTTTTCCACATACAATGGAAGAATGAAAATCATATGGTTTTGGAAACGACATGAGGGTGAATAAATGCTGACAGAAGTTTCATTTCTGCGTGTTCTATTCCTTTAAGCCCTAAGACTTCATCATAAGATAAGGAGGCCCAGACATGTTCTCTGACATGCTCAATGGCTGAAATTCTTGAAGAGCAGATTGATGGAGTGAGATGCTTTAGATTCAAAGTGGTTTCATGCGGTACAGTACGCTGGTCCTCTGGATCGGAGGTGTTATGCTGCTGTCTAGTCAGACAATGCCCTGAAGTGAGATGGATCTATGTTAATCGCCAATAACAGCACTGACAGCGAGAAGAATGAAGACTGAAGAACCGGCTCCCTTATAGCGCCAAGAGTTCTTCATCTGCGCTCGGGAGAGGGAGTGAGAGGGAGAAAGCGTGCTGTGTATTTACTCAGGTGTGTTCCTGTTCTTGGCAACTGTGCTACAACAATATTGAAAACAGGCTGCTGAGCTTCATGAACAACCTGAACGAGGGTATGATGTTTCAGTCAAATCTCGGGAGCTCCCCCTCCTCGCTAAAACATTTCTTTATCCGAAATGCAAGTCATGGAATGTGTGGCGATTCGAGTGAGTGCCTCAAGAAAATAGTCTTTTAATTTTTTGTAGTCAGTGCCAAATTTTGCTTTTGATCATGAATCTGTTTGAAAGTTGAGTTTGTCTTTAAACATTTACATTCATGTGTTTAACAGATACTTTCATCCAAAGTGGCTAACAAATGAGAAACATAAGCAGTTTGCCTTATTTACTTGACTAGATTGAACTGAATAAATGAGTCGGTTCTTTTCAGTGAACTGAATGATTCCTTTATGAATCGGACTGATTCGTCAATCTCACTGACTCTCTCAAGATTAAGTGATTAAATAATCACTTAAAAGGGATGTTATTTATTCACTCTCATGTCTTTCTAAATCTGTTTGCATGTTTTTTGTTTTGCAGATATTTTGAAGGAAGGATGTTATTAACGAACCCATTTTCTTGCATTGTATGTCCATATAATAAAAGTCAATGTGAATTGAAAATGCTTGGTTACCATCTTTATTTAAAATATCTTATGTTCTACAGAAGAAAGAAATGCATTTAAGTTTGCAATGAAATGAAGGTGAGTAAATGACCAAATTTAGATTTTTGAAATTTTGGTCTGTTCCTCACACAAAGCTATGACTTGGAATATGGGATGCAAGTTATATGGAACACTTCCATGACATTTTCTCAATGTTAATAGAACAAATAAATAAAAAAGGTTCTATTCATTCACTCCACTGAAGAAAAAAGGAGGTAAGAATGATGAACAGTAAGGGTGAGTATAATGATGCAATTTTTACTTTTGGATGCACTGTTCCTTTAATTGCACAAATGTATAACCATCCCACTGTTATCTACAACTACTAGCAGATAAATTATGACTTTTAGACATTAAAGATTGCAAATTTCCATGACTCCAAGTTTCGTGATTGTAAATTGAAACGATTGAACCTATAAATTTGTCTTTTACAGCATCAGTTTTTGATACTGGGATCGCTGCAGTGTAGGGATACAACTGTTTAACAGTTTCACAGAATGCCACATTTTATCCAATGACATCATTTTCTGGATGAAACTTCAATCGCCTGGGGTCTGTGGAGTTGCATGCCCCACACAATGTGCCTGCAGTGTGCTAATGAAAATAGATGTTTGTTCTGCTTCTCCTCAGAGCTATCCAGACCATTACCAATGCTTTTGGATAGAAGTTTTCCAGGAGACGTTTTTCCTTACTTCTAAAAGGAAGCACACAGCGCGTTGTGTACTCACTTTAAAAAGTAAAGCAGTCTCACATGGCCAAATAAGCATAGAGAACTCTTGCCAAGAGTGAATACATAATATTCAAAGTGCAGAAAATGGACTCACTTTTAATTGTTTCATGTAACAAATAACCCTGCTAAGCCTGAAATTTATGTCAGATGCTTGGAGACATGTCAGACTTCACCCAGCAGAGATGGAATGTAGAGAAGACAGACTGGGTTAGGGTGTGTCTTCATATTGGGACATGTTTGTGTGTGCAAGCTGTGAGTAAGGCCATGTCTTCTGTCTGGTCCTTGATGAGGACCTCTGCTAGTACCTTGCCCCATGGACTGTTCATGGGCTTGCTATGGGAGACTGGAACTGTGGCTTCTTTTCTCCAGTGGCCTCCAGGCTTCATAAGGACATTCCAAATACTTGCTTTGCAAGTTAGGAAAGGAGAGCTAGAGAAAACTTGTCAAGAGCCCACAGAAGCAATTATTGCATTATGAATCGCTAGTGTTGGAGGTAATGCACATAATACAAATTATTTTTTTTCAAGTAATATGTTTACATTTGCACCCTAATATCCAAGTTACTGTTTCAAATAATTAACATGAATTACATATTTTTCAGCAGAAATTTTAAACAAAGAAATTAAATTAATTTGGTTTATCGATTTACTATTTAATTTATGTATCTATGAAAATGCTATTTTCCTTAACATATGTTTTTAACACAAGTCATGCAGTTTTGTAAGACAATACTTAAAAGTAAATATAACATTTGAACTTTTCAAATGTAAAAAATATAAGTGCTGAGCTGAGCAATAATATAGTTACATTTTTTCAATAAAATATTTATGTAGCATATGTGTATATTGCGTGATGTCTAATTTCTGATATTTTATGCAAAAACCACTGTCAGTGACTAGTGTTAACTAATTTCATAAATCTTTTTTTTAAATAATTCATTAAATGTGCAATGACAGCTAGTGGTTGAAATTTGTACTGCGGTCTAAACTCAAAATATTGTTTATTATATATTGGTTGTCAGATTGAAGACAACACGAACGAGTGCAACTGACAATGGAAGACAACAAACCTTACACTGTAAACTGATGAGCTGATTTATTTGCATTTTAATATGCCTGTGGTGATAGTGCTTGTTAGATGGAGGCCAATTAAGGCTTTTTAGGTCGGGTAGAATCTGTGATTATTGACCCAGTTCGTTTGCTGACTTCCATGGCTGCAGTATGCTGTGTTTTCTGCAAACTGGCAACCCAGGCTGTTGAAATATTCTGGGGTAAACTGTAAGTGGGCGGAATCACAACAAAAAAAAAGACCAGAACAGACCAAAACAAAAACAGATATTCCGACACAGAAAACACATTTCCAAAATAGAACAACTGGCTGTAGCGCTGTTTTTCGGAGAAACAAGTATGTGATCTTACCATGTTTCCTGAATATCTGCAAATGTAATATGGTGTTTTTGTGCTTTATTACAGTCAAAAAATTACCTGCAGCACATTTAAAGTCTGAATTGCTAAACTTTAGGGATTTGATTCTTTAATGTGTGTAGTTGGCAGGGAGGCGACACTAGTTCTCTCCAGGCCAAATTGACTCTGACGTTAGGGAGGATATTCCTCATCTGTTGCCATTGTTGGAGATAATGGGAGCCATATTACATAAACACTACATCATAGGTAGCCTTTGACCCCGTCTTATTTCCAGTGATGCCGCTCTGTGGCACTCCCAAGACGGCAATCATGCGTGAAGCTCAATGGGATATACTTTCACCTCAAACCCACCAGCTCAGAGTTGGCAGAGGCTCTGCATATGAATACAGAATGACTAGAAAGTTGGGGCAAAAGCAGAGGATTTGGGGTGGACACACTCGATGCAAAAATACACCACATGTTAGCAACTGAGGGCAAGTTATCCGGAAAGCTTTATTAAACATGGGCATAGCCGTTATGTCTGTGACCATGAGCTTTTATAGCACCAGAGCCTGTAAAGAGGCTTTACTCAATGGCCTGTGTAATCTATCAAATGACTTATGTCAGCCATAACCAGGGCTTTTGCGGAAATTGGCTCACTTGCTTTCCTTCCAGACTGGAAACTGTGGAACTGTCGATCTGTTTTGTATTTTTTTTCTTAACGAGGCATGTTTACAAGGTTTGTTTACAATGATAGAATCAAAGCGCTGCTGCAATACAGAGAGACTTCGCCCTGTGGTTGGTTGTGGTTATCGTATGCAGATTTTGCAAGCCACTCTGAAATTCCAATAGGTCAGGTTTATAAGCTGCCAAATAATTTTAGTCGGATCTGTTTCACGTAATAGCTTTGAAGATATCACAAATCAGTAAAATCACAACATCTGTAAACGGAAACAGAGTTTGGTATTAAGATATTCCACATATTGAAATATTTTTGTAGCGCAACTGATAGAAAATGCCGCTAACAACGTTAAGGTCAAAAGTTCAAATCCGAGAGAATATAATGATGAAAATATTTAGCTTGAATGCACTTGGATGTTGCTTTGGATGAAATGGAAACGTACAGCACAACAAATTTCTCTTGAATAGAATTTTATAACATTGATTTTTGAAGTCTTTGTTGTGTTCACTGAAGTTTATTCAGCTGCCTTTCTAACCATGTTACTTTAAATCCATGATGTTATGCTTTATAACTTATTACAAAGCGCTCTGGAATACTTGATTTGGATTGTTTTTTTTGCAGCATTCTGAAAGTCAAATTAAAATTCCTTGTAAACAATTTCATCCTGGTCTATAATAATTTAAATTTAGTGTTATTTTAGAATTGAATATATTATTGTTATTTTTGATCAAATATTTTGAAATGACTAATTTATTTATTTATTTACCACTAAAATTTTCTCACTTATTGGAAAAGAAGACTTAATGTGAACATTCTTCTCTTCATCCGTGTATTCACCATGGAGGTCCGTGTTAGTTGTTAGCATTTACTGAGTACAGAGAAAGCGAGACCTCAAAGTGTTGAGTGTGTACCCCCCAGACCGCAAAAGTTATTAGTTGTGTTAGACGGTGTCTATAATGGTTTAAGCACCAGGGGCCTCCGAAAGAGCCGTTTTGCTGTTAATTAGAGAGCAGTGATTTAGCCCCGTGGAGAGGCAGGCCACCAGTGCACTCACTTCCTCTCATCTTCACACTCGTAGTCACGGCTCCTCCTGAGCAATGAGTCAGGCCTGCGCGGCCCATGCCAGACAGGAAGCCCCATCTGCCCTGCACCCAGGCTCATCATTTGCCAACGGTGCATGGCCTGATTTCAGGTGAAACTGATTAAGTGAAACAACCAAAGGTTCTTCAGCAAACCCCCGCTGACTGTGTGCTTGATCTTTATATCTTTCGTGCATCTTTATACTCTCACACATGCTGAACAGTTTCAGAATTCATCTCGTTTCCTGCGCAAATTGGTTATAAAATTTGGTCTCATCTTCACCTAAATCAGAGGTTCTCAGACTTTTTCAGGTGGCAGATTAACTCAAATTCATCATTTTATTTATCATTAAAGTTAACTAGACTGCTGTTAAACCTTAAGGAGCTGACTGCTCGCTACACTGAAAAAAATGGTGTAGGATTTACTTCGAAAGTACATTTAAAGGATTCACATACTTTCAAAAACTTGCTACTATAATCTACGCGCATCAGTGTTCATGCATAATGCTGACATAAACACATTTGCAAAAAAATCCCAGCGATATTGTTGTGGAGTACAGGTGGTTTATATGATTTTTCCTGTCCCAGATGTGGTCAGTTACCTTAGATGATTCACTGCCTGTCAGCATGGGTCGATTTTAATCATGGTTATATGTTTTAGGTCTTCCATATGTGTCCTGAGGACCTGCATGTCCCTCTATCTCTCTGCTGTTTACACTACAGGAAAAAACCATCGTCAGATTAGAGTGGTCTGCCTCATCTCAACTGCTTCCACATTACTGCAGAAGTCACTTTTAAAGGATTTCCTTGAGCCATCAGATGCAGGTGCTCTTCAAAGATCAAAAGAGACCAAAAGTAAGCCCGCTCAGATCTCAAAGAGCCTGGTTTTATCCTGTCATGTACATTGTAAAAATGCTTTCTGTCTCCAGCTGTGATTTGAATTCGTAGAACATGAATTTTCTCCACATGTTGTTCTGGCTCACAGACCGGGCCTCTTGTGGATACAGAGAATGACTGTCATTTGACCTCTTTTCATCAAACGAATGTCGGGCTGATTCCAGTTAACATAACGGTAACTGAAGTTTAAGTCGTCATTTTTACAACACTGTAGCTATAAATTATGATGAAATCTTGTGTTGGGATGCGACTTGTTTGAATGATAATGGCAGGAATGTTTTGCCAACCGGCATCCGCAATAGGCAAAATTAAAGATAAAATAGAAATGGTAAAACTGAAACAGTCAATGTGTTTGTTACCAACCTCCATATGAGGAGTGTGTATATGTATGTATTAATTTATCATTTTTACATTTAAGTCCAATGTAAGTAAATTCATATCCCATTTTTAATGTTTTTACAATTCAGAGATTGAAAATGTATGGAAACCCATTAACCTTATGCTTAAATCATCATGTAAACCAATATTTTCTAAATTTATTTAGGGATGGAGTTATTTGAAGTCTTTTCAAGTGCATTTTTGATGCATAATATGTCTATTTTTAACTTTACTTGAAAAGTAATTAATCTGACAATTTGTCCAAAACATCCTGTGTAAATAGTGCAAGTAAAAAAAAAAAAAAAAAAAAAAGAATGTGCACTATGTTTTGTTGGGTGTTGACACAAATTTCAGAATTTATATTGATTCATTTAGATATATATCAGTTATAGTACATGTCAGTTTCTCTCAAGGAAAAATCTCTCTCAATTAATACTGTAAACTATAAAGGGAACCATGCCAATAAATATATTACTGTAATTTTAAAAGTTAAAATTAATAAATGATTTGCATTAAAATAAATTAAATTGCACATTTTGCACATTGCACAATTTCAGTTTTTGTAATAATTATGTTTATAATAACTTTAAAGTGTACTCCAGTAAGTTTTTTGAAATATAAACATTTAAACGGTGGCTGTCAAAAAACTTTGAAACTAAACGAAGCGTTTAACAGATAACTCTGTGTTTTATTGTGTTAGTTATCTGTATATTTTTTGTTATTTTTTTACTTAATCAAAAGAACCCAACTGCAGTTTGATTGAGATGAATTGAAATGCCCCCCCGAAAAAAACAATATATTGGTTCATAAAAACGAGAATCGATTAATATTGAGAAGTTATTTTCAACCCAGCCCTACTGTACACACCATTTAGATTATTTATTTATTTTCAGAACTACCTTCTCAAATCTACTATAATTTGAAAATGGTCTACTATAATGGAAAATGGAAAGAGGCAATTACGTATCATTTGCCCTCTTCCATCAAACCCAGCAAGTGAGCCATGGCAAAGTCCAGCAACTCGAACCACTGAGCAAACACAAATTACAGTTTAGACTTTCTGTTGGACTCTGTTTCCATAGTTTCTCACAGTGTTTCATTGAAGAAACCTTTTTTAATAAACTCAATAAATAAAGATTTAACTGTAGTGTTGTAGACCCAAGTCATGTCAAGCCTATGAAATCTGGACAGGAACTTGGAATCTCTCTTCCTCCTGGCATATTCTAGGGCACCTATTGCCAGCCGTCCCAAAGTTACACCCTTCTGACTGACTCTAACCACCACCGTCCTCTCCAACGTTGATGTCAGCATTTGGAGAACGTTACTACAGTGTTATCCTCTGAGTGCGTGCAATGTCTTAGGGGCCCTTTTTTGATGAGTGGGATCTCCCAGAAATCAGTGCGCTTAATAGCTTTTATATTGACAAAATCTATTTAGCTCTAAATCCCTTGTTGAGAACGAGCCAAGAGTGCCTGGATAATCCTATAATCTTTGAGAGGTGGAAAAATACACCATAATTATCTGGGGAACAGTTGCATAATTATATTTTGTTGCAGTTATTAACGACTGCATTACATTGCTGATTATGTCACAAGACTCTTCTCTGATTATGAAACCAAACCCACAATATAAGATATTTTTGAGCTTTCAGAAGTTTGGGCTCTGTAAGATTTTTTAATGGTTTTTAAAGTCTCTTCGGTTCACAAAGGCTGCATTTTTAATAAAAAATGCAGGAAAACAGTATTACTGTAAAATATTTACAATTTAAAAGAACTGATGCTCAGCATTTCTTATCTTGTTCTTCCCAATGTTTTTGTGGAAACATTGATTCTCCCCACTTCCAAAAAAGTCTACACTGAATACATGTATGGTTTACAATATACTTTTGTAACATAACTGACTAAAATTGAATTAAATGCATACAGTCTTCAAGGGTAAATATGATATAGGTAGAAGAATATGTGAGGTCAGAAAACAATCGTTTAAGTGAAACCATGTCCTGGGCCGCACCATCTGGTGTTCTATGAGGGGGGAATCCCACACTGCTGGTCTGCTTTTTGCTCCGTGGCCGCTTGGTAACACCACTCTGGACCACAGTCATTAATCTTTGTGCTTTTAGGTTAGGGCCTCCTGCTGAGTCCAATAAACATAATGCAAAGCAAACACATAGTAAAGTTAGGTTGATGTAAAGCATGAGAATTTGTTTTTCTGAGTAGACCATGTCTTGTTAGGTGCTTTGTTGACAGGAGAAATCATGAACATGGACAAGGTATGAAGAAATTTGGTCAATAAGGTTCTCTTTATTAACATTAGTTTGTGGAAAACATCATACTTTTTTTTTTTCAGGATTATTTGATAAACACAAAGTTCACAATCAATTTAATGCATATTTACAGAATAAACAACATATTAATTTCTTCTTACTGACCCCAAACTTTTAAAACAGTAGTGTATGTAGAAATAAAAGTAAAAGTATTACTCATTGTCAGTTCATGTTAGGTATTGCAACTAATGTTGACATATAAAACCTTATTGTAAAGTGTTTCCATTTCTTTCACATTTGCATGAAATAATGTGATAGCATGTTTGCGTAAATACTTTTTTGCCTGTTTTCGGGCTGGTTTTTCCAGGCCTCATCTAATGCCTCTAAAGCACTTTCCATCTCATTGCCTTCCTAAAGATTAAATAACAACTATGGTGGTGATTGATTGAAAGAGAAGTGTTATTTGCCATTCATGCGACAATATAAACCCTCCCATAAATACATTTTCATTCTGTGTTTTTACTGCTCATTGAATTTTCTGTTCAGTGGTTCAGTACAAATTGGTAAACACAACTCTTTAAATATAGGTTGAACCACTGAGCTAGAAAAAGCATTAAGACTCGCCACACCCCAGCCTGAATCGAGCCTAGAGGTATATGGATGTCTCACTGTTAGATGTGAACAATGCTGTCTGTCATTCCCAAGCTTACGGAACATATTCCTACTGATGCGAGGAGTCAAACAGTGCGCGGTGCACGGTGCCCCCGACCCATCCCTGATTCGGAGAAGTGTCATTTTCATGACTGAGTGCTCTTTAGTGTCAGATAATGACTGTTCTCAGATCAGGGGGGAGAAAAGATAAACAAGTGGATTTTCTGGTTGGGTTGACTCTAATACCACCTTCTCTTGACCGTCGATTTGTATTAAGTGAATGTATGGTGAGAACTGACACTGGATGTCACACATGAGCGTCTCCACTTGGTGTGTTTTTTCAGAGACAAGCAAACACAGAGGTGGAAAGACGTTCTGGAATGAGGCTTTTCAAAGTTAAGACGCTGAGATGCAGCCTAGGCTGATAAACTAGATCCAGAAGGAAGAGATAAATGCCTTCTTTCCTTGTTCTGACATGTATTCCCATTGATAGAAGGGTTGTGGGAATGTGAATGAGCACAGTTTAAACAGCAAAAGCTTTACCCATTAGCGTCTACTGTATGAGGCACACCCAAGCTAGGCATTGACTTTCCTGTCATTTCTGTTTGACTTATGGAGGGATACTTATAAAAAATGTTTTCTTCACTTCTTTCTGCTGTGGTTTTTGGTCGAACCCTTGATTCTCCAGAGCTTAAGTCACAGATTCTTTTGAGAAAACTCTTATACAAGATCTTCCTAATCTTTGGGTGTTCGTCAAACTCTGATTTCTCGAGGTGGTCCAGGTGGTCCTTCGTTTGCGAGAGAGTCTACTGTTTGAACTCAGTAGGAAGGGTCTTTGTTCCCATTCTTATTGTCATTCACATATATTGTCTGTGGTTGTTTTGTCAAATTCCTCTGTACTTCTGTCAAACATTCCTCTCCCCTCCATTGGCCTACTCTTTTACTTGTTTCTCATTAAAAGTTCAGGGGGAGACAGACAGAGAGGAGAGGGGGGAAAAAAGCTTGTTTGGTGCTGGCCTGGGGGCCTCGTGCTCTGTTGTGGGAAGCAGCGTGAATGGTAAATGGAGGGAGGTCTCACTCAGGGGGAGATGACACCCACGTTTACAGAGGAATTGAGGTATTGTAACACGCACTGATGTCAGAACGTGAAATGGAAAGTATGGTGCCCTTTCGGAAAGGAGGAGAGTGACTCAGGTGACAGGACGAGAGGAGAAGAGTTTAAACGCAGTGAGAACTCTCTTTATGGCTCTGGCTGGACCGTTTCCCGACCTCCTGTGTCTCTTCATGAAACAGAGCAGACCTTCCTTACATGAAAAGCCGCAGTGACAGCACCTGTTTGTTATTTGGCCTAATGGACTGGGAGCTTTACTCACCAACGAGCAAATCAACTTGGGGGGGCTTGTTGCTTTGTTGCGCACTCACCCACTACCTCTTCCATCTCTCTCTTGTTTTCATCTTTCTCTCTCTTTTTCTTACCAAGGTTATTATAGTTTTGCAAATTGCTTTTTTTTCTTTTTTTTTGCTTTAGTTTAGGTTTAATCAGTTTCAGCAAACCAATCAGCCATTTGTGCAAAAATACATAAAAGGTGGAGGAAACCGTTTAAGTTGTCCAGTTTTGGCTGGTTGCCGTGAACTCGTTAGTCCCTCCTGGTATATGTTATAATATATATATATATATATATATATATATATATATATATATATATATATATATTTCCAAGCCACATGTACATTATTAATATGTATTAATTTCTTATTTTTTAATTGTTTATATATTTATATTTTGTGATTAGTAGTGATTATTAGATTAGTAGAGTGATTTGTATTGCATTTTATTTATATACACTGCTGTTCAAAAATTTGGGATCAGTAAGATTTTTAATGTTTTTTTAAAGCTTCTTATGCTTGTCGAGGCTTTATCTATTTGATCAAAAATACAGAAAAATTTTGTGAAATATGATTGCAGTTTAAAATAACAGTTTTCTATTATAATATACTTTATATTTTATTCCTTATAATGTATTACTGTGAGGCAAAGCTGAATTTTCAGCATTACTCTAGTCTTCAGTGTCACATGATCCTTCAGAAATCATTCTATTATGCTGATTTATAATCATTATTATGATCATTGTGCTGCTTAATTTTTTTGGAACATGATACTTTTTTCAGGATTCTTTGATAAACATTAAAAAGAACTGTGTTTTAAATGCATCTTTTAAATGCTGTTCTTTTTAACTAGTTATTCAGAATCAAAGAATCAAAGAAAAAGGTATAACAGGTTTAAAAAATATATTAAGCAGCACAACAGTTTAACACTGATAAATTAGCATATTGGCATGATTTCTGAAGGATCATGTGATACTGAAGACTGGAGTAATGGCTGATGAAAATTCAGCGCTGCGTCACAGAAATAAATTATATTTTAAAGTATATTAAAATAGGAAACCAATATTAGAAATCGCAATAATATTTCACAATATTACAGTTTTTTATGTATTTTTGATAAAATAAATACAGCCTTGATGAGCATAAGAGACTCCATTAAAAAGCATTAACAGCATTTTGGGGGACTGAGATGCAAACTTTTGAAAACAGTACAGTTATCTTCATCTGTGTAAACTACAAAAAACACAAATTTGTGAAAATGGTGACATAATAATGCGTATTATGTCTTCAGTCTATAGGCATGTGCGCAATTGCGTGGTGTTTCTTTCAAAGTGTTGCATACCTTTGCATTAACTATTAATGAAGTTTTCATCTCTTAGTCTTCACTTTTAGTATCTAATAATAATTTTATTGATATGCTGTATCTCTACCTGTCTTCACCCTTTAAGCTGTGCAGTCAACATGTTGTAATGCACCCATGTGGTACATTTTCTCCAAGCGAGATAGGGAGGACCACATGAGGCACGGTGCACAGGATCCACCAATGACTCGCACATATAGACCACATCCTTCCCTCGACTGCTGACAGACAGCAGCCCAGAGCATGCACAGATAAATGCTTCCACCAACAGTCCTCTCATACGAGACTTGCTGTTTTGAAGTGTGTCTGTGATTTCAGAGAATCCCTAACTTCACTTTTTCCTTCCACCCTGTCTCTTCCCTCTCCTCTTGTGTTTTTGGAGTCTGTGGAGAATGCTGACATGAGATTTCCTGCCAGTGTGTTTTCCTGTTCAGAGCACTATTACTTCATTCAGAATGTTTTTTTTTTTTGGCAATGTGCTCATCCATCATCAGATTCCTTGAGGACAGAGCTCTTTGTGGACGTACAGCTCATATGTCTTCAAATCTGTACGGTCCGGTCGATTATGCCTTAACCTTGTTCTCTCCTCCCATATCCTGGGAGAGACCGTGCCTCTTTCCATTGTAAAGTGGTTTAGATTACACTGCCTCATTGTTGATTTCTGCCTCTTTCATCCTCAGTAACTAAAATGACAAACACATTTCTCTTTAGACTTCCAGAACACAGTTCATTTGTCATATCTCGCTCGCATCTCTCTCCAGGCCTGCTGTGAAGATACAGCGGCTCAAAGGGGGAACGGCTTCACTCTGCAATCTGGGGTCTCCTAACAAGATATCTGTGTATCTAATATTCAACATGTGTTTTAATGTTTCCACAGGAGGTCTTCGTAAAAATAATTTTTTCTTCATCAAAACCCGAACTTGCGAAAGTGAAAATAGGAGAGGAGCAAAAACAAAGGTCTAAAACCCTGAAAACTTCCAGCTCAGCATTCGGTCCTTTAAATCAAAGTGCCGCCGTTGAGACCAAACAGTGAGTCAGACACTGGAGGTAACACAATTTCCATGCAAATTCGCCATGCTTAATAAATCCAAGTTGTCGAAAAACCACCCTTCGCGAGTGGTGATGGCCTCGCTCGCACGCCTCCTCCGAAACGGTCTTTCCACTCGCCTTCTCGCCGTCTCTCTCTCTCTGTCTCTCTTTCTCTCTCTGTTTAACAGTTGAAACTCGAAGAAAAGGATCAATAAAACATTATGTTTCATCATTTTTTCCATTCTTTAATTTTCACCACAAGGCTGACATGTTTTAAGAGGTGCAACCTAATATTGCATGAACTCCTGGACCCACCACAAAGATCTCTGGGTAACGGCAAGGGGAGGAAGTGCACAGACAGGAAGACGGGCGTGTATGGAAAAGCACACTCTGCTTGGCTGCAGCAGCACACCCTTAAGTAACAACATATGGCAGCGGAGGAATTCTTCTGATTGACGGTCGCATGAATGTCACCCTGCCGCTGTGGACACATGTCCATGTTGGAGGACTGATAAGAGTAGCCGTACCTAATTCCTTTCCATGTTCTCCTCTTGGAGTAGGCATCACAATGGGTATGATTCATGGGGTAATTCCGACAGCTACTGACTTGGCTCCCGCTCGCATTTGGGAAGAATGTGACCTCACAATACTGTTCTTTCAAAGGCCTATCCCTGTCTGTTCTTCTCCCAGACCCGGCCTGAAGCATGCCTCTGTTCCTGAAGAGGGAGAGAGGGAAGTGGGGAGAAATCGAGGGAGAGAAAAAGTGGAGAGAGTGAAACTGTGTGTGTGTGTGTGTGTGTGTGTGTGTGTGTGTGTGTGTGTGTGTGTCTTTCCCTAATAGCCAGTCTGGAGGAAGGCAGGTCATTGTCATTCCAGGGCAAAAGCAAGCATGGACAGCATTATTCTTCTTGCTGTACATGACTATGTCTGTACATGACATAGGTCTACATATAACAGACCTCATCTGTACAGCTGCGTCACAAGCAGCTCAACTGTTGAATCAGAAATAAATATTAAGACAATAGAGTTCATAATTCATAATTGAAGAATTGGGTGCTATGAATTGAAGTGTGAATTTGAATTCGCCACACCCCACAGGAAGCTAAATTGGAATGACAGAAAGAGGATATTAATGAATTACAATATATTTGCAATGATATATTCAATTTCTGCTAAATGACTCATTATAAATAAAAAGCAATATTTATATACTGTATGACTGTTTTTGTTGTTCGTATATAAAGCCTATAAATCTTTTTAAAACTATAACCTTTCAGAGAAAAAGTCATCAAATTATAAATATTATTTTCTGGTATTTTAAAAATTTGCAACCCATGATGGCAGAGACACTGGGGTACTTTCAGACCATTAGTGCTACTAATTAGCTCTCCTGAATTAGAAAGATAGTTATTTTATAGTTATTATTATTATTCTTATTATTAGTTTTATTCTTATTCTTATTATTATTTTAACTGGAGTGCAGAGTTATCAGACATGGGAAATAAATTAGAGTTGACAGAATCTATATTTTTCTTTTAGAACAGAAGATCTTGAGACATCTTGGACATGTCTTGGAGTGTTTTATAATTACTTATAGAATATGTATGTATCTTCGACATCAATAGATTGGAAATAAGAAAATGAGAGATTGTACAGTGATTGAGTTCCCTCTATGTATAGTTATCATGTATCATGTATTGTTAAAACACAGACCCTAATATGCACAAAAATGTATTTGTAGAATTTAAATATCTTGACCCTGGATATTAGCCATATAGAACCCTTAAAATAGCGAGTCTCTAAACATCTTTCTCAATCTCAGTCTTAAATTCATAGTTTGTCGAGACCCTCAGCGCTGGATCTTCACATCCAGTTGAAGTGATGGAGCGTCTGCTAACAGTCTGTGTTGAATCAAGCGTGTTCAATATCACAGCCAAATAGGGCACAATGTACTGTTCATATTAAGACATTTTCCATATTCATTTCTCACAGGTGCTTTACCTGTATTTTGAGTTATGCATTGCATTGTTTTTTAGGGTTAATGTCCATAAACTTCACAGATAATATCATAGCAAAAACTTATCAGCACCTTCTTTCCGTTTTTCTACCGATTTTTTCTTATAGTGTGAGAGAAAGAGAGAAGGCAGGAGGAGATGTGATGCTGTAGACTTTCCTCATCATGGGCCACAAAACTACTCACCACAAGCCTTCATTGGTAAATGCATACTTTTCAAACACATCACAGATACATACATAAAAGACAATAGACTCTTCAGGCTGTCACTCACTAACTGGGTCACTCAAAACAGCTGGACAGACTTTTGTCTGGTGTTCACCCACACATCTCCCATGGTAGGCCAAAACCACCACGTGGTTTGTCATCCATCTACGCCAACTGTGCATGTTAGATCTCAAAGCAGTCATCCATCTCTTTCTTATTAGGCGTCTCACCATACAAACAGCTCTGAGTCATGTCCTAAACTTCTTATGATACTCCATTCAAATTGTTTATACAGATTTATTCCAAAATCATCATGTTAAATAGCAACTCTACAAGTGAGCACCTTCAATCAGCACTAGACCAAACAACTAATTTTTTAAGACAGCCAATTTTAAGACAGAGCCAGAGCCAATTGCATAGCCATTTAAGTCATTTGTTTTTTCCCCTACATTTTTCTGCAACAAAAGAATGAGGCATTTTGGGGCAGACAATGCATTGGCAGGGGAAGAAAGGTTGAGGGAATTGTTAAAAATGGGCTCCTGGGCAATCTCTCAATTCTTCCATGAGCGCACACCCCTTGGCTTTGAAACGTTTTAATCAAGACATCACACTCTTATTTGCTCTCTTTAGCCACTTTGCTAAGTGCTAAGTAAGTTGATTTCCTGGAATTGTCTCCTTTTGTAAGTCAAAGAAAACTGGCCCTTGGTCATAAAAAGCAAGATAGTCAAAATAACCTTAATTAAAAATAAGATCCTTCAGAAATGGCCAGGCTTCTTTTTTTTTTGGCAGCCAAACAGACTCGTTTAAATACATTAATGGTAAGAAATTATCAAACTGAAGTGTCTGTTTTATATAAAATAGTAAATGAGCTGTTTTCAGTTAGCATAAATTCAAAACTTCACTGTTTGATGACATACTTTGATTTGCAGATGATCTGGGCTCCTAGACGTCCGGTGAAGTTGGAAGAATTTGGCATTGTTGGAAGTCTCAAAAAAGCATGTTGGCTTTTCAGAAGTGATGATTTCAAGATCCGCCAATTCATTCTTATCGGGACCAAGAATGAATGTTTGATATATGGATATATTTAACTTGCTTGGAGTTACAGCATATCTGATTACTGGTGTTAATGACAGCCTTGAAACTAATGTTATAATACATTGTGAAATAAAATAAAAGCTGTCCAGTTTATAGCATTGCATGAACTTGCTGTTTAGAGGGAAAGTGATTCACTTAAAAGGCTACAGTGAATGTTATTCCTTACAGCAAGCTTTTATTAGCATTGTTGCATTACTATAAATAGCTTTAAAGACTGAGGAGTTTACACATGGTCTGGTTCCATGAGAGTTTCTTTTTGTCTTTAAATATTGGTCAAGTGCATGAGAGTAGCTGTTGGTTCGACAAGCAAGTAGACTAGACATCTATTTTACAAAACTAGAGCTTGGTTTATTTCCAAGCACAGTAAACGTGAGTCAAAAAACCATCAGTTTAATGACTCTCAAGAGGCAGGTCCCACACCAGAGCGGTCCAGAACAGCCCAGGAGGTCAGATAGCAAAACCATCTAGCCAGTTTCGTGGCGCTGTACAGATATAAACCCAATAATAGGAGCAGATGACGTCTTTTAATAACCTGAATGTTTTTTTGCTTAATTCTTGAGAAAATATTGTCTGAGCTTGTTAAATGTCTACATCAGTGTGTTTTATAGGCCATAATTGCTTGTAATGCAACACACAGTAGAGCTGGCAAATGCATATGAACAACACTTCTGCAATAGCAATGGTTTTCTTTATATGCACAATAAAATGTGTATGTAGTCCCGTATTTCCCGTATAGACGCAACAAAAATAAATATATGATTTGCACTTAAAATGTTGAAACTAACGGTTTAACATCATTGCTGTTACTATTTACAAATCCAAACAATGTCACTGTTTAATTTTACAATGTGGCTAGCATCTTCAATAAAACAGCATAGCATAATGCAACTGTTGTTAAGCATCCAGAAAAAGACACACCGCACTCAAAAAACAAAAAACAAAAAAAAAACAAGTTAGGGCCTGGGACTGCAGCATTAGCTAACTTCCACATGATTAACCATTTTGAATTCCTCATAACAGTGTTTCTGTCACAATAGCTTCTCAGACATTTCCTTGAAGATTTCTATCTGCAATGCAAGCACTCCCTGGGAAATATCACGCTAATCACCGTGATTCCAGCATGTGCCTAATTTTCCCCTGGGAGTAATGTATCTGGAGCATAATGCACAAATGAAAACAATCAAATCGCCTATTGAGGTAAGAGGAAAATCATGTTCAGGAGGCCATGCTGGTAAAACCACAGATTAAAGATGCTTAATTGTATGTAGGGTGTGCATACAACTAAGTAAATGCACTGCAAAAATGTCTTTATCTCTTAAGCAGTGTTACTTTTCAAGTGGAATCATTGTTTCATAAATAAATACAATCATTGTGTATTTATTTTTGCAATATGTGTCATTGTGTTTTACGGAAAAAAAATAATTTTTCAAATGTACTTCTATTCTGCATTGAATGCAGTGCAAGTTTGGCAGTAAGTGCATTTTCAGCAGCACTGCACATTTTTAAAGCTCACATGATTCACAGATTGCACATCTGTGGAGTCAATCAGTACTGCAGTCGCTGAGCCAGTGTGTAATCACAAAACCTTCCTCAAGAACCGGAAGACAGTAGACACTGAAGCCTTTCCTGTCAATGAAAGTACATATTGTAATGAAACAAGGAAGCATAAATTGGGAACACCTAATACGAAGTTGGGTAGAACTTCCCTTAGAGTTAGTATCTGTACTTAAATGAGGGGTTATATGAGGATTGAGAGATCCACCTCTCATTGTTTGAAGGGAAAAAAAACAATGTTAACAAGATTAATTGATGTTAGAGCCCTGCAAAGGGCCTCAAATTTAGGCCCTAGCCCATCCCTGGCCCGAGACGCTCAGGCCCTAGCCCGGCCTGTGTCCGACAGCTTATCAGAATTACCAGCCCGAGTTCGACCTGAGCCCGTCTTTTTTCCCCTACTCCCAAACCAGCTTACTACTGTTTCAGCTATTAAAATAGTTCAGATTTGTATGTAATGGCAAAGTGATTATATTTTGTTTAGTTTTTTTATTAAGTTAATTTAGAAAAACGTTTGGAGCATTTTTTTGTTCGTTATAGCCTAAGTTTTTCTTTTTTTAATGTAACGACCAAGCGGCAGACAGTGAGCTGATCATAGTCTAAACAATGTTTAAACGTTAAACCTAGATAAATGTGCGCTGTATCCAATAGTTTGTGCGCAGAGTGGCAGCTAAAGCCGCTTTGCAGGACATCAGTGCAATCACTTTTTTCAGTGGATAAGCCATCATTTTTGCTCATAAAGGTAAGAGTAATACATCATTCGGGACTGTAAAGGGTCTACTTTTATTTGTGTGCACTCACAATATCAAACGTTGTGCTTTTATAAAATTAAGAAAACAAACATGATGTGCTTTCTGCCGTCTTGTCTTGAACAGGAGCACTTCACAAAAATGAACCGATACTCAGCGAATACATGCCTCACAGACATGAAAATTTTAATATCTATAGAAATAATATCTATAGAAAAATTAGCTAGGCTGAAATGCAGGGCTCTAATTGATATTCACATGTAGAAAGACCAAATAGGAAAGATGTCAATATTAGAAGTCTTGCAATTACTTTCCTAGGCCATGCATTTGAGTGATGAACTATATCTATGCATATTTTAATCTGGCTGTGATTATTGTTTTAAGAGCAGGCCTGTGTGTTTAGATATTGGATGATGAGATTTTCCATTATGACTGAAGGCTGGAATTAAAGGAATAGTTCACCCAAAAAATGAAAAAACACCCTCAGGCCATCCAAGATGTAGATTAGTTTGTTTTTCATTAGAATAGTGAAGAAATTTAGCATTATAATCACTATCTCATCAATGGATCCTTTGCAGTGAATGGGTGGTTAGATAGATAGATAGATAGATAGATAGATAGATAGATAGATAGATAGATAGATAGATAGATAGATAGATAGATAGATAGATAGATAGATAGATAGATAGATCTTTATTTGAAAGGTCCACTGGTCATAGCCGTGTTTATATAGTAATGCTCATGTGTGTTGACCTACTTTATCATGAATCCCACACATGAGTACAGATGTGCATGTGCAGTGATGCCTGCATAAAACTGTTATGTTTGTGTGAATAATACTGTTCTTTCTCAGATTTGGGTCCATCTGTTACTCTTTAATCAGCTTAAGCTCAAAGAGGCTTCAGCGCCTCTTGTCTGTGCTCTATTGCAGTTTCTGCTTTAAACACTTTCAACCATACCACTGTTTAGCACTAACATTACAGTCTTTATGGACTGTGGACTAAAACCTTGAATGGCATTTAAATGAATATAGGGGAATCACCTCAGTATTTCACAATAAATGATTTAATCTTATTTACCTTAATTGTAGTGGAAGCTGATTGGTGCCCATCAGTGGGTCAGTGTGCCAGCGTCAGTGGGATGATGACCCATCTGTGGATGTTTCCACATCTGCACACTCTTAATACTGTAATCCAGCATCACACACATATTACACTCATACTGTTCAGTGTTTAGCCGAAACCAAGTGGACTGTGCGCAGTGGTTGGTGCTGTTATATGGATTTCTGACCACTATTCAAGAAGACATTGAATGTGAGGTGAATTTTTTTTTGTCTTTTGAAAGCAGTTTTTTTTGTTTTTTTGTTTTTTACCTTTATTGGGTTTCTGTTTTGTTGTGTTGTGTAGAAAATACTTTTGTTACTTTGAGTTTGATGTGTTTGGTCAGGTGTTGCAGTAAGGATATTGTTGTGAGTATAGAGAGATGGTTTGGCCGCCACACATGGTCTCATCCACAGCAAGTGTGTGCTAATGGGTTTACATTACGCTAATAAATCACCATCATCCATAAACTGGTTGTGAGAGTATGTTTACGAGGCTTTAACAGCTCCTCACCTGTGCCAGCATCTCTCATTTAGCCGCCCTGGCAGCTAGCATGCCTGGCACTCCTCATCTGAATCCGACACAGTCATGGGTTTAGTGAATACTGAGGATTGTTTCAGGGTCTGTTTTATGCACATGTTGTCAGTAACTGTTGCTTTCACATTTTCACATCAAATACCAATGCATATTTTCCTCAATAAATGAAGCAAAGTTCTGCCGTTAGAAGTTTGAAGTAGGTAAGATTTTTATTACAGTAAAAACAGTAATATTGTAAAATATTATTGCAACTTAAAATAACTGTTAAACATATCAATATTGTAAACAGTTATGCTGCTTAATATATTTTTGTAAGCAATTATATTTTTGAGCATTTATTTGAAATAGTAGACCATAAATAGAAACCATTTGAAACTACCTGTAGTTAATTTTCAAGGCATCCAATGCAGTTTGGTTTTAGAGCAAAATACTCAACGGAAACCGCAAATTGTTTTTTTATAGAAAATATTAAAACTTTCTTAGATAAAGGTGGTGTAGTTGGAGCAGTGTTCCTTGATTTAAAGAAAGCATTTGACACCGTTAATCATAGAATCCTTATGTCTACGTTATCTTGTTTTAATTTCTCATCACATACACTTAACTGGATAGAGTCATATCTATCAGCTAGATTTCAGTGTGTTAGAGTACACAATCACCTATCCAATGATTTAGGTACATCAACTGGTGTTCCGCAAGAATCTATCTTGGGTCCAATGCTTTTTGCTATGTATATAAATGATTTTCATCTTTCATGTCCTGGCATCAATATACAAATGTATGCGGACGATACAGTAATTTATGGTAATAGTTTGACACAAGTTGCAAATGAACTTACGAATTCTATGGTTAATGTGTCGGCATGGCTAAAAGAGAATTGCTTACAACTAATTGTGTCCAAAACAGTATGTATGTTTTTCTCTAAGTCTAACAGTATTATTAAAGAGCTGGATGTTTACGTGTCAGGGGTGAGGCTGCAGGTAGTGCCTCAATATAAATATCTGGGAATACTGATTGATTCTAAACTTACATTTAAAGCTCAAGTTAAAAAAGGTTTGTAAGCAGGTTAAGTTTAATCTCTATAATTTTAAGTTTATTAGAGATTACATGTCATTAGAGGCAGCTAAGATGTATATGTATTTTATGGTTATTTCTCACATGACATACTGTTTATCCACCTGGTCTCAGGTGAATCCTTATACAAACGTACACTTAAAATCGATAAGAAATCGGTACACTATCATCATTGTCCAATACTGACAAAATATAATTTTTCATCAAAAAGCATGATTAAATATGCAAATGTATGCTTGATGTATAAAATAATTTATGGTTTATCTTCTCCCCCTCTTGGTCAGTTAGTTCATATTAGAACAACTGATTATCGCTCTACAAGAGGCGCATTAAGAGGAGACTATATCATTCTGCTTAGACAAAGTAAATTTAGTCAGTCTGCTTTTTTCTGTCAAAGCTGCACAAGAATGGAATACTATTCCAACAACTATAAGAGATCTAGACACATATGCTTTATTTAGGGTTCAATTGAAGAATTGGTTAATCACTACTTAGATTTGTCAACACTAGAATCTTATATCTGCTAGCCATCTTATTATTGTTTGTATTTTGTTTGCATTGTTTTTAATTGATCCTATATTGTTTTCAATAGACTACTGTATGATTGTATTGTGTAATTATAAAATTTTCTATTATGTATTTTTAATCAAATATTCTTTAGGGTGACTTGTAACATCTTGTCCAGGGACTACGGATGAAACATAGCCTTTGGCTAACTCTGGTACATTTACAGGAATGTAAAAAAAAAATAAATAAATAAGAGTATTAATTCCTTAAAAAAAAAAAAAAATCTTACTGTCCCCAAATTTCTACATTTCAGGTTTGATCTGGAGATTTATCATTTGAATCAAGGCGTAACCATTTCAGTGACATAAATGCAAAGTGATTCAGCCAAAATCCTGGAAACTTGTTCTAAAATCTTTGCTTTGCATGAAAACATTTTACCTGGAAAAATCTGCCTCCGCAGCGTCTCTGCACTTTTGAGAAACAACAGCTCAGTTAATCAGAGCATGTCATGTTGTATTTGGACGACTTTCAACAAGTTGTAGGGTGGTGCTGGTGGTTTTATTGCTAAACAGTGAAACTAATCAGCTCTCTTGTCTATCTTGAATGTGCACAGACAGGTGGATTCTCAGTTTCTCTCCCAGCGATAACTGTGTTCTTAGTTCTTATGTTGTATCATGGATAAAACATATCACTGATAGTAAAAACATGTACAAAGACCAGAACTGTCAATTCTGTGATGACCCTTTTTGATCTTATTCTATCCAATGATTTGTGTACATACCAAAAATCTGTTTGTTTTTTCATTTTAGTTTTCTAGCAAGCAATGCAGGTTGATAAAAACTAATCATGATCTTATCTACATTTATTCACATTTCAGAAACCTGAAAGATTTCCCTGAGAGAACCCAAAGCAGCACAATAAAGGTAAGTATTTCTCATGTCACATACCAGACAAGTGGATTTCTTGCTACATTGAGCAGTGCCTGCTTCTTTCGCTGACAGGCCAGGTAGTCCTGGGTCAGATAATGCCTTTGAGAGGCACAGACACAATAGTTCAAAGGAACAGCGCTGGCATTTGATCCATTGTCCTGACAGGCCTTTGGAGACCACCACCCACAGAGCATCATCTTACCCGGGTGGAAAGCCAGAGAGCACAGCTTGCTCTGGATTAATTGCAGGTGAGCCGTATCGGTGGACTGTAGTGGGCGACAATCAGCCGAGCCATTGTTTCGTGATCTTTGATGAGGTTTTGTGTGGTTCTCGATGACTTCTTGGGTTGGTATGCACATTACTTTCCTCTCACACTTTGGTCAGAGTTATCTCATATGGCTTGAATGAGTGACTCAGGTTTGATCTGAGTACTTTTATCTATCTTGCATGCATCTCTGGCTGTCTTCAGCCGAGCTCAATCATTCTCCACGATGCTTTGATGTGATTTGATGGAAAGTCTGTTTGTCTGTGTGGTCCTGGTTGGAGATCATGACCCAGACTGATGTCATGATGTCACGGGTCATCAGATCAGAACTTTTAAATCCACCCTTCTCTTTTTTTTTCTCTCATCAGGCTCTCAGGGAGCTTAAGCAATCTGTCGGTTGTCATGAACAATGATCATATGACAGGATTAGCCACCCAACAATCATGACTGAACAGCTTCTGTTTATTTTCAGAGCAGTTACCTCATCATTAATAATGCACGGTACACACGCATTTACAAACCTCACTGTTTGCTGTAACAGTCTTGTCTCACAGCTTAGATTCCTGTCAAACATGTAGCAATTAATAAAATGTAATCCTGCTTTCACTGGAAGTGTTCACGTGATATTTATCAGATGGCATAATTAGAATGATGCAATGCCTGATGGCAATTAATAATAGCACAATACTATAATTTTTAGTTCTTTAAATGTAATCACAGTCTATGGTATCCGGTGTAAATGTTATACAAGAAAAACAAATGTCAAAGTAAAAAATGAGAGAAAGATTATTCTGGATGGTAGGCCATATAATGAGATTAAAATAATAACTATTCTATACAATGCATTACTACAAGTGGATATATTTTAGTCCTAAATCATTGCTAAACTTTTTACAGAAATGCATGGCTATGGGATTCTAAATTCTGATTGGATAAGCCTTGAAAATAGCCAATAAATGTGCACCTTTGACAGTATATCAACTGAATTCCTGTACTATATTCCAAATTCTGTATTTGCTGCTGTAAATATCTTGCAGTTAGGCTAATGAACTACAGTGCTGTAATTTTTGTTATATTTTGATTGTTATTGAGAAACATTCACTTTGGCACTGCTAAAAAAATAAAAAATAATAATTTAATTATTTACTTGAAAATTTTACTTTTCAGTGTTTTAGTAAATGGTGCAAAAAGACTATGCACTTAATGCTTTGTGTTCATGATATTTTAGTTGTATTTATTGCCTAAACATGTAAAAATATTGTTATTGCTGCACGTTGCAATTTAAAAAGAGATCTGGTTCTCCCAGTTCCTGAGCCATAATATTTCCACTGCAAATGTGTCACTCTCTCTTTTTTTGTTTGTTTCTTTGCCTTAAAAAAATAGTTTTTATTCTCGTAATATCATAACCAGCAAGTCTGTGTCATTGCATGCTTGACAGGGTTATCCTGAATGTGCATTTAGAGTTGAGAAATAAATTCCATTGACGTCAATGAAGTCTTTCTCTAAATTTTTTATTTATTTATTTTTTTCATCTACACAGCAGACTTTTTTTGTGTCACTTTTTTTCCTAGTAAAAGACTAGACATGTGTTGTCATGTACTTTTGTTTACTTTTCACTTTTAGATGAAAAAAACAAACACAATTATATTCAGTTAATAATAAATAACATTATATTCAGGGACACACAGGTTTTTAGATTTTTAATGTATTTATTTTACTGTGTACAGGCTGATGCTCTATGGCCTTTCTGAGTTTTTGAGTCTCAGTGGCTGTGTGAATTGCATGATTTATGGGGTTCGGACAGAGGGCAGATCTTTATCTGCTGGATGGGATACTTTAGCCATTGAATAGGAAGGATAACTGTTGACTCAGCAAAAATCTCTAAACAGTGTGAAAGCAGTTTAAATACATTCACAAACATATCCGCAGACACCCCCCCCTCCCCCAAAAACCACCTCAGGCACGAGCTTTTGAGGTCATGGGTGAATAGATGTTTTGAGAGGTATGGGTTTGTGGGTAATTGGACTGACAGCGGAGTGGAGTCAGGGCTGCTTAATGTTTATTTACCTCTTTTGTTGTGCCATGAGCAGGGACAATGAAACGCTCTGGCCTGGGCCCATGATGACATCGCCTCTTGTGCTGTCAGGGCCCGGATGCCATGAGCTTTTGCAATCCAAACTTCCTCTTTGCCAAAAGATTTCCAGGGATTCTTCTGCTACGTCAGCCTGAATGAAGGCACAGGCTGAATCTGGATATGGGATGAGGTCATGAAAGACCTGAGAAGCAAAATAATGATGTCTGAACTTGTTAAGCTGAAGTCATTGTTGTCTTTATTGAAGGTGCGGTGACTGGATAAACAAAGCTTCTCTCTTTTTAAAACACGCTAAGTTGCTAATGTGTTTTTAAATGCTTTTTCATGGTGGAGTTTTGTTACAGTGCAGGTAGAGCTACTTTTGGGGCGTCTCAAGCATTTAACACTCTAGTGTTTTTGTTCTCTCCATTCTGTTGTTTTGTAGGTCAAGATCACACGCCCTTATCAAAACACAACTTTCAGGTCTTTGCTGCCCTTTGGCATTCTGCTCCGGTCGTTAGCATGCAGCGTTGGTGCTCATGGGCCGTTTCTGTGATGCAATGGAGGGCTGTGCTCTTCCAAGGAGAGGAACTTCCCTTATCTAGCGCATTCCTGAGAGTAGCTGCAGGAAAGGGTTGGGCTCAAACCTTGTGCATTTATTACAAGAGAGAAATATAATCAAAGCCTGTGTGACGCAACACTGCCAATCAATGTCTTGACAATTATTACACCCCAAGCTCATTTCCACACTTTGAAAAAGATTTACAGGCTTGTTTAACGTCACTTTATGCAGTGAACCCAAAGGTGTGCTAAATATATTTTTTTTTATTGCAGGATTAATGCAAACTTGTTTAACTATGAAACATATTCAAATTCTACTGTAAAGCAGCTCTAAAAGACATTAGTGTCATTATTCAGCTCAATTTTGTTCAGTGTAGATTCAGTTAAGCTCAATAACAGTGTCCATGTTGCAATATTATAAAAAGAAAATCGATTCAGCTGTAAAGCAGCTCTAAAAAGACAATAGCATCATTATTTAGTTCAAGTCAGTTCAGTTGTGGGAAGTCGTGGCCTAATGGTTAGAGAGTCGGACTTGTAATCTGAAGGTTGCGGGTTCGAGTCTCCGGCCGGCAGGAATTGAAGGTGGGGGGAGTGAATGTCCAGCGCTCTCTCCACCCTCAATACCACGACTGAGGTGCCCTTGAGCAAGGCACCGAACCCCCAACTGCTCCCCGGGCGCCGCAGCATAAATGGCTGCCCACTGCTCCGGGTGTGTGTTCACGGTGTGTGTGTGTTCATTGCTGTGTGTGTGCACGTTGGATGGGTTAAATGCAGAGCACAAATTCCGAGTATGGGTCACCATACTTGGCTGAATGTCACTTCACTTCACTTCACTTCAGTGTTGATATAGTTCACTTCAATAACGGTATTTTCAATTGTGAAAAAAGTTCAGTTCAGCAGCTCTACAGAAGGTGATATTGTCATTATTCAACTTAAGTCAGTTCAGTGTTAATTCAGTTCAGTTCAATATCAGTGCCTATGTTGCAAAATTATTAACAAATTTGATTTAGCTGTAAAGCAGCTCTACAGAAAACAATAGTGTCATCATACAGCTCAATTCAGTTCAAGATTTGTGCTTATCTGACAGTGTCAGTGCAGTCTAATCGATAACATTATATTCAGTGCTTTCAAAACCCCAGCTAAGCAAGCCAAAAGCAACTGTGGTAAACATGACAAAACATGAGAAAACATGAACAAAAACCTACTGTTTTCATTTTTAATATTAATTTTTGCATAAAAAGGGAACTACATGTTCTACTAAAATGCTAATTTATCAAGAGAACAGTATTGATATTTTTTGTGCGTCTACCAACCTTTTAAAAAATTTTTTTAAAGCATTACATTTACAAGAGGCAACAGCAGTTTATATCTTGCTTTCTAAAATATCATTTAATCTGCTCTAGAAAGAGGAGTTTTCATAGTCACCACACCTTGAAGAGCAGATTTTATCAGTGATTTTATCACTTCTTGTATTGTGCACGGAAATTATTCCAAAAGGCATACAATAAGGTTGGAACGGGGAACATTTTGGGTGAACTATCCCTTTAAGTACTGAAAAATCAGGACTATAAAGGGATGGTTGTTTGCTAAGGTAAACTTGCTAAAGGTTATCAAATTGCTGACACGCCGTGTTGTTGGTTTTGTGCAGTGAATGACTGGTTTTGCCTGTAGGCTCACTGACAGATGCTGTATAAAAGAATGAAATGCTGTGAGGAATGCAGCGTTTGCCTGAGAACACGTCATTGGCAGCATCGGTGATCCTGAACTAATTCGGACAAGAGCCGGAACGGGAGACAGCAACCCAAGCACCGCTCGTTTAACCCTCCATCTCTACATTTCAACATTACACCGGAAGAGCGTGAGAGAGCTGATTGTCAGAAACCGACTGTTGCCGTTTACTCTGCTTTTGGCCTCGGATTCCCATAGGCTTAGAGGTCACCACAACCAAACAGCAGGGGTGTAAGAATGATCCTAATGTTGCTTCTTGAAGGAGGAATAAAAGATGGCTTCAGGCGGATCGGGTGTCAGCCGGGGTCAAGGCAAGTGGAGGACCTTTGGCAACTTGAGTATGTAGCAGCTTGCCGCTGTCTACCGTAGGATATCATACCCATGAGACGCCAACTGGGCGGAACAGGAAAAAGATCACAAATGGTGCCTCCTTCAGAAACGGTGATTTAAATTTCCCCGGGTGTTTGGCTTTTATTAGCTAAAGAGATTTGTTTTATCCTGTACCAGACAGGTGCCAAACATGGAAACATACATATTTTTTCAATATTTCTTTGTTTAAAAAATCACTTTAAAAGCAGCAGTTCTTAATTATCTTTGCTCTTCTTCATCAATTTGATTAATATCTGCTGTCTTAATCAATATAAAATGCACAAAAACATATATTAAATTTAAATGATGCACCAGGCAAATAGCTTTAATTATTATTATTATTATTATTACTATTTTTATTTTTATTTTTATGTTTGGAGGCCTGTTTTTGCCCCCCCCCCCCCCCCGTGATGTATAAAGCTACAACTGTGAGATATAAAATAAATTGCAGGATACAAGTCACACTAAGGGATATTAAAGTTACAATTATCATAAAGTAAATGCCTATATAAAAGCCATTTAGCTGAACTGTTTATTAAATTTGCCCTATAGACTTTCCAACTAAACAAACAAAGCTTAAACAAGCTCGCTGAGATGCAAGTCCTGTCTAAGCAAGCAAATAAAGAGATCTGTCTGGGTTTTGATTATAAGTTGAGCATGAATAACCCTCGTGGCTATTCTTGGTCATTTGAAAAGGCCATTCAGTGTCAGGAAATGAAACAGTACTATTCCCTCATAAGCTAATTGGCTGGATTGCAGGTGTCTAGTTTCCTATAACCGTTTCTCCAGCACAATAAATTTAAGTTCCCTTGGTTACAGGGCCTATTGGCAAGCTGAGGATCCGTGTTTGTTTCTGATGAGGTGGAGAACTGCACTTTTCTGTATCAGGTGTAGGTGCTCTATTCCCAGGTTTGTGATTAAGTTTGTGTTCCTGTGCTGAAATATATTGTCACGATGCTCATTTGTGCTGCAGGGATCCAGCAGGACACCACAAGCCTGAGAAATGGTTCTCACGGCTTTTGGCAGCTGATCGCAGGACGTTCATTAGCCTCTGTCAACATGCATAATGTGTGTGTGAGTGTGTGCATGCGTGTTTGTGTTCTTTCAAGCACCGGCTTTGTGCTTTGTTAGCGGTCTGTTGCTCCAGTGAGTTTATATGATGGTACTTTGAGACTCTAGTTGGCAACATAATAGATTCTGAGGTCGGCTTGGATGTTTCTCTGATATTTATTTTATACAGCAAGAAGTTAATATAGAGTACATGTAGAGTACACTTGTTTGGATTAAATTTGGCCAGTGAATTAGTTTTTTCAAATATAGTTCCAAAAGAAGTTCCACACTTGTGGTTTAGAAAAAGCAGAGTGATAGAAAAAGTGAAATGTTGTAACACTGCTCAGCCAATCAGATTGGAGATCCAGAACTAACTGTATTTTTGTAATAAACAAATTCAAGAAATTTTAAACAATTGCTTCCAGCTAAAATACAAGTCCCCTATCCATGATATTGCTTTCTCCAAGGAAAAGTCATCTCGTCTGAATCAGGAGAGAAATATGTACAGATCGAGCACCATTTACAAGCAAAAACAATTCTAAACAAATATGTTGGTGGGTTTTGTTGTGAAAGGACAACAGTAGATGGACTTTTTCATTAGAGGAATCATTATTATGGATTATGGGCTGGTATTTTGGTCAGAAGCAAGGGTTTAAAGTTAATATGCCTTAATGTTGGATTTGTTTCTTACAAACACAGCTTTTCACTTCACAAGACGTTAATGGACTGACTGGAGTCGTGTGGATTACTTGTGGATTATTGTGATGTTTTTATCAGTTGCTTGAACTCTTATTTTGACAGCACCCATTCTCTTCATTGCACAGCAAAGTAATTAAATGCAAAATTTTCTTAAATCTATTCTGATAAAGAAACAATCTCATCAACATCTTGGATCGCCTGAGAGTACATTTTCGGCAAATTTAAATTTTTGGGTGAACTATTCCTTTAGCTCTGATCATGTTTTAAAATGAAAGTTTTTTTTATTTCAGAGAAACCATTTGAAGTGGTTTATGCTTTCTTTCTTTTTTCTTTCTTGTTTAAAGTAATGTCTTTATTTTAAGGGTAAAAATATGATTAGAAAAGTGTAAAACAGGTGGATAAATAATTACATTCGTCACTGCAGGTTTCCAACGTCACACAGCTGCCTGTAATCCGGCTGGGGAAATTACACCATGTCCAACAGCAATAAAAGAGAGAGGAGGGGTAGTCACATGATAACTCTCGCTCTTTTGCTGCTTTCTCTCGTGTACATTTCACACACTGACCCACAGAACACTGTCACACAAGCTGAACTGAGGATGAATATTTTAAACACAATTTTATTATGCTTTCTGATTCATGGATGAATACAGCTAAAGGGATAGTTCACTCAAAAATTTAAATTCTGTCGTTATTTACTGATTCGGTTGTTCCAAACCTGTGTGACATACTTTCATCTGTAAAATAAAAGAAGATATTTTGAAGACAACAATGGATAGCACTGACTTTTTACTGTAAGGATAAAAAAAAAAAAATATGTTAAAAAATCTTTCCTGTTTATCAAAATAAAAAAATGGCATGATTTCATTCATTATAGAAGTGAATTTGCAACTCAATATGTAAAAATATTCCCACGTTTAGTTTTTTATTGGCCTCAGCATCTCTGTGTGTTTTTTTTTTTTTTTTGGTGCCTTGGGTTCTGTCTCATGGAGCCCATGGCAAACCCATTTGGTGTGAGTAAACACATTCCTCAGCTGCAGAGCGTGCCACAAGATTAGTTATGACTTTGGAGAATGATTTTAAGAGGGAAACTTTGTCTCAAGGAGAAGATTTGTGTATGAGGTAAGCCATGAGCCATGTGTGGCTTTCATGAAATGCATATGTTTGCCCAAAAATAAACTCATCAGTATTAGAAGTTCGGCCCATAGAGCAGACACAAAAATTAAACCGGATTTAGCCATCATAGCGGATGTATGTGAGGAATGTGACACTGTCATGATGCTATCATGTGAGAATGAGTTGAATGATGAGAAATTCCAATAACAACTGTCTTTCATTAATTTGACTTTTTGTTTTATTAAAGGGACAGTTCACCCAAAAATAAAAATTCTTGGGTAATTCCAAATACGTAGAAGTTTTTAATTCCATACAGTGAAAGTCAGTGGGATCAAATGCTGTTTTGGACACCACTGACTTTCATTGTATGGACAAAAAGCAGTTGAAGCATTATAAATATCTTCTTTTGTGAAGAAAGTCAGTCATACATGTTTGGAATGATCCAAGAATTTTTGTTTTTTTGGTATCCCAAAAAAAACAAAAGACAGCTCTTTAGATAGCTGTGTGCAAATAGGTCAATACTGTTTTTGAGGTTATGTGGTTGAACTCTGGATGTTTCAGAGTTGAAGATCAAACTGAAACAGAGATTTTCTTTGATTTAGAAGGAGCAGTCAGGTTTAGGCTCTTCAAGGCCTGCCAGAAAGCCTCCTCATTTTTATTCATGAGCTCTTTTCAGCCTTTGTCCCATCAAGCGAGTGGACTTGTGGATTAGAGCCACCTCGTGTCAGAATATCGTCAGGAAAAACTCATGACACCCTGGGCAATTTGTTCAAAAAGGAGGGAATTTAAAGAATAGCACTGTAGCCATCTGCTCGTTCTGCTTGTCTTTCTTTGAAGAGGAGGTGTCTTCCTCCATCACTTCCCCTGCTAGTGATCAATATGGGCCGTCCAATCAATTGCCACACTCAATTAAACCTTTATAATTCCTTTCAAGCAACATACTTCTAAAGAAGCGTGAAGTGAAAAAGCAGCCCATCCAAATTACACTCTAGTAGCTCTTTTATTGGGCTGCCATACAATAGAGCTTGACGGAAAACAGTCCTCATGTTTTGGAAAATAGGTCAGGCTGTATTGAAAAGGAGAGTCTGCCAGGCAGCCGGTGTAATCGGGTGTGGACGGACTCGTTTTCTGAACTGCTGCTTGCCATATTTGATGTCCTATTGTTTCCTCTTCTAATCTGCCCATTCTCAAAGTGTTGCAATTAATTTGGGCTGATTTCTATAGAAACTCAGGCGCGAGTGCCATTAAAGGACTTTAAATGGGCGTGAAGGTTTACTAAATGGTGCATTGTGAAAGTACAAGTTAAGATACTCCATATAAAGTATGTAGTGTTTGAAGTTATGATTTTTTTCACCATTGTGATTTTATATCTCATAATTATGACTTTACATCTTAAAATTGTGATGTTATATATCATACTTGTGACATTATATCTCACAATCATTTATGCACACAATTGTGACTTCATATCTCATAATTGTGATTTTATCATAATTGTGACTACATTGCACAATTATGAATTAATATTATTTAACATTGACACTTAATCATTATGATAAATGTGATTGTCACACATTTGTGACTAAATCTTATAATTGTGACATTACATGTCTGAATACAGTCATAATTGTGATTTTATATCTTATAACAATGACTTTATATTTGACAATCATGAGTATCTCATAATTGTGATTACAGCTCACAATTATGCATTTAAACGCACAACCATAACTTCATATCTAATAATTATGACTTCATTTTTTACAATTATGACTTTATGTCTCATAATTGTGACTTTACATCTCACAGGTATACATTTATGACTTTATATTTCACAATTATGTCGAAATGTTTCACAATTATGACTTTTTATCTCAAAACTGTGACTTTATATCTCACATTTATGACTTCAGTAATTGTGACTTTAGACCTTAAAATGACTTTATTACATTGACTTTTTCTCATAACTGTGACAGTATTCATAATTGTGAATTATATCTCATAATTATGACTTGCACACAATTGTGATTTTACATCTCAGTTATTTATACTCACAATTGGGACTTAATATCTTCATTGCACAATTATGACTACATTGCACAATTATGAATTAATACAATTTAACATTAAAATGTAATTATTTTCATAAATGTCACTATATCACACAATTATACCTTTAATTCTAATAATTGTGACTTTACATATCTAAATACAGTCACAACTGTGATTTTATATCTTGCAACTATGACTATATTTCACGATTATGAATACATCATAATTGTGACTACAATTCACAATTATGCATTTAAACTCAGAACTATGACTTCATATCTCATAATTATGACTTCATATTGCACAATCATCAATATGAAGTCAATTGCCTTTATTTATTATAAGTTTGTCATGATTTTGACTTTACATCTCACATCTATGCATTTAAACTTTTATTTTTTTATCTCATAATTGTGACTATATCTTACACTTGTGCATTTTCACACACAATTGCGACTTAATATCTTGTGCATTTTGTGCATTTATACTCACAGTTATGACTTCAATAAGTGTGACTTTAGACCTTAAAATGACTACATCTTAGAATAGTGACTTTACATGTCAGTTGGTAATTGAGACCATGTCTCATAAGACTGTAACTTTGTTTCTCACAGTTGTTTCCACAGTCCTATATGTCTCGCAATTGTGATTTAATTTCTCAAAATGGTTATTTTGTTGTAATTGTGACTTTACATCTCACAATTGTGACATTATTTATTATTTATTTACTCGGTGTACAGTTCTTATGGCTGTTTTTGTATTATGTTATGAAAAGGTTCATTAGAAAGATCATGAGATTGACAGTGAAGACAGACAAATTACCATGTTTTGACAAGAAATTCAAGGGGCTTCATTTACATTCTCTCCTCCCTCTTTGAACTGATAATGCGTTTGCCACAATAGGACTTTTGACCAGACCGCAGCTCCCCCTGGTTACCACAGAAACTATAGAGACCCTTCTCTGCTCATCTGGGCCCTCTCCCTTGTTTTCCTCTCTCTGCTTCTTGTCCTCTGTAAATTATATTGACTGAAATATTTTACATCTGATTTGAGAAAAACAGGCAAAGTCAAGCTAAGCCTTTTTATCTTTACCAGTGAATCCTTGATAACAGTGGACCTGCGTCTTAAAGTAGGAACTGGTGGTCATAAACACCATTCCCATGGGAAAGTTTGTAGAAAGCCTCAGTTTATCTTTTCCTTCAGCGCAAAACGTTTCCACTGCAGCTCATAATGCCATTAAATGTTTGTGTGGGGAAAGTTGGTCTAAAGAAAGGGTTTGGGACACGTCAGAAACCCTGGGCAACCCACATCCTGTAAATCAAGTCTTCATGAGCCACAAACACACACACTTTTTCATTCTTTCGCTCGTTTTCTCTCTGCATAAAAGCGAGGGGAGGATAAAAGAAACGCACAATGCTGACATGCACGAGACGAGTGGCCCCTTCTATAAAAAGATAAACAGGGGACCAACCAAAGAAAGGGAGGGAGAAAGAGAGAGATTAATTCATGTCATCATCTTTACACACTGAGAGCCAATCAGCTCATTTTAAAGACAAATGAATTGGGTTTTCTTTTAACCACACTAGGCGTGGGAAAAGCACGGGTTCTTATGAAAAGAGGGAAATAAACTATTCCTTGCCTTTAACACAAAGCCAAGTAGTGTGTACAGTTTTTAACTCTCATTTTGTGCTGAGTACATGTTTTTCTACATATGTTAAAAATTTAATAAAATAAATATCTGTAATTATTTATATAAATTATTTTAAATTTATATTAAATTTATATTTTATATTTTTAATGTTTTATATATTATATATTTACATTCAAAATATGAATAATACATTATTAATGTAATAATAATAATTTTATTGTTTGATTTTTTTTATTGTAAAATATTTTTACTGTTACACTCTCTACTGTTACATATTTTGGTTAGATCATTAGGATTATGAATATTAATTGATGGATTTTATAGAAGCTTCAAATAGTGCCACCTCTTATCCCTGGTAAAATTACTGTAATGCACAGCCTCTTGTTAATTATCACTTCAATTGACCCAATATGCTGAGACCTACAGCTGTAGCAAAGAGCACAGCAGTTGTTTCACACACACATCTGAATAGCTTAGTTGCTCTTTTTAAATGCAAGTTGAAAAAATATCTCATTGCTCATTCACACAGAAGTATTAAAAATTGCACCACCCCCACTCATTCACACACACACACGCACACACACACACACACACACACACACACACACACACACACACACACACACACACACAGTCCAGCAGCCCTATATTCTCACTGCAGCTAAACTTTGGTGGTCTCCAGCCTTCAGTGGATAATTGATTATGGGATTGAAGCCACAGGGCTTTAAAGGGGGAGAGGTGAAAGAGGTTTCCAAGGTCAATGCCTCCCTTCTTCTTCTCTGCCTCCTTTCTCTCAAATATTTGGACAGGGTCTTCAATGTGATGGTCATTAAGGTTCAGCCAGCAGGGGAAACTCCAAATATTTGGCTGTACTTGCTGCAACTTTGGAGTCAGGAGCGCTGCAAAACATGAGGAATGTGTTTAGGTGCATCTTAGTAGTTTCTGGTTCACAGGCAAGGAGAAAGCAGACTTCTGAAGAAAACACAGCCGGTTAAGCCATACAAAGCATGCTTTGGCCTCGTCATTGATTTTTTTCTTCATATGCTCCTTATTTTGCAGCTTTTATGTGGATGTTGTTTAATGCACTTTGTATTTACCCCTGTCACGTTCAATGACATTTGCATTGAGCACTTTTCAAAATATTGTGTTAAGAAGATTTTTTTTTTTAACAGAGAGTCATTTACAGGAACAGAATTCCAGAAAAAAAGAGTCACGTGTTAATTTAATCCCTCGAATCACAACATGGCAGATAAACAGCAGATAAACACTCCTGCAAAAATCTGTCCACCATCCATCCACCGCACAGACTACAATTTTATTTCTATAATTGCATCCAGGAGGGGAACTTGAGAGCACGAGTTGAATCTTGTGCTTAAGCCTTTGTGAACTTGTGAATGATCATTTGAAGGATAGTCTCACACTAGTCATGCTAATTATTGTCTTGGTGAACAGTATTGGTTAGTTGCTTGCTCAAGACCAAAATGTACTGGCATCTCAGTAACTCTCTAATTTCTGGATTATGCGTCAGTGGGAAAGCATGCTAGAAATCAAAATCTTTAACCGTCATGCAGTGTTGCCAGATCTCACTAGATCGGTATCGCTGGTCTGTCAAAACAAACCCATAAGTGACTCACCTCACCAAAATAGGCTTGCACAACTGAAAATAAATCCGTTTTATTTGTTTGTTTTTCACAATGCACAGTTTCAGAGCAGTTTTATAGAAAACTACGATGTTAATGTTTAAAACATCATAAAATCTTCATGCATTTTAGTTGCATTTAATACCGGACGATAATATAGTTTACACTTTGCAGCAAAACAAGAAATCGAGCAGTTGTGATTTGCTTGATAGTATATATTTCACCCTATGCATTGTATATTGCGATTAATATAGTTTATAAATGAGATTTACTATAGTATATATTGCTTTACGTGTATGGCAAATTGTGTTGTACTATATATATCCAAATTTTAGTAAAACACTGGACGTTAGTATAGCTCGCAGTCGCAACTATGATATTATTTATTTATTTATTTATAATAACAGCTAAAGGTTGCTTACAATTATAGAACAAGCAACACTGGCATTTTATGCAAATATATCCATGTTGTTTTGTTTTGTCTTTTTATTTATTCTCTTGTTCACTGTCACTATCTTAAATATTATGCATAATCAGCATTTGATTAAACCTAATGTAAACTGCATTATTTGTTTCCTTGCATATTGTTGTAATTTAGGCAAATTCCTTGAAAACAAGGCAATTAAGGAATCCATTGCCTATAGTTTTTGAGGCCTGGGAAGGTGGTGAAAGAACCTGACTGTAAATATGAGTAAGACTCAACCAATTAGATTTGCTAAACCCAAAAGGGGGCGTGGTCATACAAACCAGCTTGCTCCGTGACAGTGAACAGGAGAGCGGCCCAGGGAAACACGAGCAACACAGGAAATGTTCAATATGTTGGAGAGTGTTAAAAACCGTGCTGCAGCTTTCTTTAGCGAGGAGCCCTTTCTGACAGTGCTGAAACTCACTGTTGTTCTTGGCTGGGAATCTGGGCCCTCTCCCGGATCTACCTCTCTCTTTCTCTCTCTCTCATGCTCTGTGGCAGCGAGTGCAGTCAAAACCAAAAGAAAACATGCTTCGAAAGAGAAAAGTTGGGAAATAATAGAAGGGGGATAGTACCCCTCTCCTCATTTGCCATGAAGAATGTATTTATTGCATGTATTTAGGACCAGTGCCTAAGAGAATCTCATTATATAAGATATATAGCCAACCACTTAAAAATGATTAACATGATTTCATTATTTGAGTGCAGAATGTGTTACGTTAGCTCATTACGAGAGAAATTAGTGTGAAACATCTTTGCAAAATAATCTCATCTGAAATATGAGCTCTTGGCAAAAGCTTGTGCATGAAAATGTTTGACAGTGCAAGACAGCGTTCAGTTTGCAGTTGTTCTCAAACAGCGTTTGAATATCGTGTAAAAGAAATGAAGGGGAAAATTGCTTTTGCTACAAATATTTGATTAAGGTATCATGCCATATCTGTTTTGCTGAGCGGTAAATGAAAAGCATTTGTGTGGTTCTTCAGTAACACAACCCAAAAAATGGAATGCCAAGTTGCAAAACTCGCCTCTCCCTCTCCTTCCTTCAACTCTGATAGCAGAACATCTGCACGCTAGTGACACTCTGTGGCAACCGTAGGGAATCCTCTGTCTCCTTACTGTGCACAGATACAGCTTAAAATACAAAATGTAAACTAAATACAGTACAATTTGGTTGTCCATATGAGTTTGACTGCCTCTCAGAGATCTGTCAGAGGTGTTTCCACCAGGTTTCCTGAAATGAGACCCCAGTAGTGTTGTAGTTCTTTATCAGTCTGTAATGTGAACGTGTGTACTGGATTTTGGAATCTGGAAGGGGGATGAAAGGAAAAAGTTGTCAAGCTTTAACTCAAACTCTTTAAAAGATGCTCAAAGCCATTAAAAGTTTAGGAGCTACCGCAGCCTTGAAGGAACACACTCAGTCTCTATTGACTGTGGGTTCCTGACAGATAGCTGCAGTCTGACAAATGCCATGTTTCCTCAATAGCAACTTATAATTGGCATTATTGTGAAAGTGGCTGCTTGATGAAGATTGAACTGCAAGATGGCTGAAGTAAATGTTTGTGCCACTAGAAATGACGGAATGTGCAGTAGTTGCTTTATTTAGTTTTTTGTTTCATTTTGTGTTTTAATTTTATTTTATTTTTGCTCATTATAAATTTATATATTTCATTGCGGTATCGTATAATCATGTTATTGGGCATGAAAATATCATTATACTGTAAAATACAGAACATGATGAGTAATTATTTTATGGCAAATCTTCTTCCCTCTGACCTGCTCTGCTGATTAGAAACATTTATAGTACCAGTTGCTCTTTTTACAAGCCTGGAAAAGCAACTTCTACCTGCCAAGAAAAGTGAATGACGCACATAAGCCACTGTGCAATCGTTTCTCAAAAATGTAATGTATGGGTAAAATATTTCATTTTAGTCATGACTAGACGAGTTGAAATCATGAAAATGCACTCCAGTACATTCTCAGCATAGCAGCTGACTCTCTCTATTGTGTGGTTTTCATTGGGTTCCTGTAAAATCCCATTTGTTAGAGTACATAAAAGTGTTGTTTCAAATTCTTTACATGGTTATAACTAGGCCTACAAGGAAACTGTGCACACAGAACTCCTTTACACATCCCTTGCCCCTTATGTGTATATTAAACATTTTGGCAATTTGATAACTTTTTTTTAGCCACCAGTTGGTAAATACACTAGTCAACATCTGAAGTGGATCAAAAACCTTTCATCACAGTTGTCCTAAAGCCTAAAACCAAAATGCGTTCTTATCTTAGGTCAACTTTTTAGATCCACTTCAAATGTTGACTACTATATTAACCTTTTTTCAGCTGTTTAACATATCTTTCATTTTCTAAATAAATTCCACAGAACGTCCCACAAAATCAGAAGGAAATGTAAGAAGCAATATGCAGATTGTTGTCTTGGCCTAGCTTTAATTGATGCTTAGTCATGCAACACAGTTACTGCACAGCCAACCATGTCATCCTTTATTGTGCACAAATGTTTTTGCTTAAATACATATATAAATATCAGTGGAGCCTTTGATCAATGGGCTTAACAGCTGGCTCTTAAAAAAAGTACTGGAGCATGGCGACTTTTTCTTCTGCGTGGAGTGCTTGATACAGTGCTTGCAGTTCTTTCTGCTCCTACTGTGCTCAAAGGCACTGGTGATAATTAAAACATTATGATTTGTACTTGCAGGCATTTTATTGGCCCTGAAATATAAAGGTTATACAAAAGCAATCCTCTAACAGCAATACATTTTTGTGTTTTATGAATGTACAGTATATTCCTTGTACTGTAATCCTTCTTTGCAGTTGTATGACCTTTAAAAGTTTGGGGTCGGAAAGATTTTTTCCCTGCCAAGGCTGTATTATTTTATTATTTTGTATTGTTAACATTAATGTTATGAAATATTACAATTGAAATTACTGTTTTTTTGTTGTTGTTGTTTTTAATAGTTAAAATGTAATTTATTCCAGACCTTACTGTCACTTTTTAATTAATTTAATGCATCCTTGCTGAATAAAATTAGTTTCTTTCAAAAAAAATTAATGGTAGCATCTCAAATTATGAATCTGTATTTCAGTGCAAAAACTTCCGATTTACTCAGCTACCTACAGTCCAGTTTAGTCAGATGTGCTAAAATACCACATTCAAATTAAGTCATTGTCATTTATTTTGATGTAAACACGCCTGCTTTGTGTACTTATGCTCATTAGAGTGCACCTTATTCACAAAATAAAACCTGGTGCAATTACCATTGAGCTATTGCTAAATATGGAATTTTGTTTAAACTAGATTTTTTTGTGCTCATTTTCTCAATAATAACTCAAAAATGATCAAATGAAAGTGAAGAACATTATAACCAGACAAATTGTATTCATTCTTAGTAGCTTCCTAGGGTATCAGGTGATCCAGAATGCTTGGCATTAGCAGCAAAGCTTAGCAAAACACAGCAACTTTGTAGGTGGAACAGATTTCACAGTTGTACCGTAACTACTAAAGTTTATCATATTGTTTCATATAGTGCTAACTGTAGTGAACTGTAATTTTTTCTACATACACACGGTAAGGTCAGCTATGCTCTTAATTGTATTCACACATCTCTTTGAGGGCTGAGCAGTGTCCTTTGTACTTTCCATATGAAAGGCTCTTAATTGAAACTAGCATTCATCTCAAGTATTCATCTGAGCCAAAGCATAAAGCCTCATCCTGTTCTCTTTCAGGCCACTGCTAAGCAACAACCTGCAGAGGATTTATTTTTTTACTGCTAGAAGGGTTTCTGTGAGAGAGGCTTGCATAATGATGCTTTGAGGGGGTCTGTTTTCCTTTCGATGAAGGTTTAGGTGATAGAGGTGAAAAAGCTATGTTTATATCTCTGTGATCCTCAGACTTTTAGTTTCTTCTGGGACTGAAAGTGTCAGAAGGGCTTTTGGTGAACATCAGGGAATGGGGAGGAAGTAGAGATGGACATAGCAAAGCATGCGGATAACCGACATTCCAGACGAGAAAACACCATTGGCGTTGTACAAAGGTTCCTGTGTTGCTCCTGCTTCCAGACGGGTGAGAACGACTGCTTGGAGTCCAATCAGGAAAAGCCACAGAATCCCAAGGCTGTCGTGGATGAAGAGAACATCCATATCGTTGTTGAAAATTTGGGAATAGACAACCCTGGATTTAACCTTTCTGAAGTTGAGCACTGCGGTCCACCTCAACAGATCACCATGGGCCGTTCTGTTAGTTCTGTGTCCATGTGCCAAAGAGCAGCTCTGAAGAAGAAACTCGCACCACTTTCCTCTTTACCGCTTCAGTGTAGAGAGATCCAGAACAGTGAGGACGACTCTACTGTTGAGTCTCTTCTGTATGGTTCTGGCAGCACTAATGTTGGAGATGGTGGTCTTCTCACTCCACCAGTCATTAACCTCATACCTCCGACACCTTCTGACGTAATAGATGATGACCAGTTCTTTGACATAAACTCAGAAGAAGAGAGTTTGCAGCAAACCTCAGGCAGCGAAGGAGTGGACAGTATTGGCAGTGCTGCTATGGGAGAGCAAGAGAGCGAGGAAGATGTAGACCAAGACTTGGAGTCTGAAGGTAATCATAAGACCAAAGATGAAGAACATCCACAGGTGGAGCCTCCAGAGGAGGAAATGGCCAAGAAGAAGAGCATAGACAAGTCTCCAATCCACTTCCTGCGTAGCACCTTTCATGTACCCCCACTTCCTGAATACCCACGAAAAAGTAAGCGATGTGATGATGCCACTGGCACGTTCGAACATGACTGGAGAGTAGTTTTGCTTTAATCATGATCAATTCTGAAATAGTCATGTGTGTTTGCATTGTCAGGAAGCCTCAATACTGGAATCAGTATGCTGCAGTTCACTGAACATAATCTGGGTGAGTCTGCTTTGATTTGTGATGAATCTTCACAGTAGTCTTTAGTGCCTTGAGGACCTATGCATACATTTTTTTAAAATATATAGTATTCCATAGTGATAATTTTTTGTTGTAATTACTGCAAACAGTCTGTATTTTATTAGTCTATTTTGCATATTTAGCTGTTGTGATATTGTAGTAGCTTGGCAAATATTGCGAAGCTGATGTCTTATATGGCACTTTTTATGAATATTGTACAAAACGGGGAGAAATGCTTAAAAAATATATTTTTTCCCATGTGAATGTAGGTGTATACATTAACCTTCAGAAAAATGTTCATCTTCAACCTTGAGAGGTCATATTAAATTAAATATGATATTTTTATGGGGTTGCATATCGAGTTATTTTAAATATGACTTAAAATACAAAAACTATTGCAAATTCAAATAAAGAAATGAATAAAAATGTTTACTACAATTAATAGAAAATCAATATGAATAGCAAAAATTCAAATGATTATCAAACTTTTGACATTGTATTATTTTTAATTATTGAATACTGCTGTAAAAGGCAAAATCACTGATTTTGATAGGCTGAAATCCATATATATATATTTTTAATCTAAAAAATCTTAAACCTTTTTTTTTCTAAACAGAAATAATCAATTTGTGTTTAAGATAGTTTAGGTAGTTTTGATAAAAAGTACATTTATATATTATTAAAAAGTACTTTTATCAAATAGTTCTAATATTTAATATATTTATCTAATAGTTCTAATAACAGAAAATGGGGTTGTGTGTCTAATGTTTATAAAAAACTCATGGAACACTGAAGTACACTGTTTTGGTGGAATGTGCTGTTTCATTAGAGACTCTCTAATAGAGAGAGAGGGAATTAAAAATGTTGAGAATTTAACCTAATAACAGAAGAATTATGGTGCATATACATCTACAAATATTTCAAGGTTAATAGGTAAAAAATATGTAACCTTTGATACCACAATTTTTTTCGATGAGGCAGAAATCTAAGACAGTCTAAATTGTTCATCATCTGCGTATTTTTTCTGAAATGCTGAAAACGTTCGTGATTCTTTTTTTTTTTTTTTTTTTACTCATGTCCTCATCCAGGTGTGGTTTTCTATGGAAAGGGCAGAGGGTGTGGGTGGACATGCCACTGTGCAGGTCTCGTCATGCATAAAGCAACTCCTCACAGCAAAGATATTTAGACCCTGAAGTGAACTGTTGTTCCTTACTGAAAACTAAGATGATTATTGTTTGGTCTAGAGAAACGACACCCACTGATGTGCCGTTCTGTGACCAAGGGCTAATCTGTTTAGGACAATGGTGTCTATGCTGTTGCGAAGGGCAGCTTTTGTAGATATTTATCCCAAGATTCCCTAGCGTGAAGCCATATGACCTGTTCCCAAGCATTGTATTCCAGTTAGAAAATTTGACACAGTTGTTCCAGACATCTTGAAGAAGTTGTCACAGATCTTCTATGAATAAGTCTTTCTCAATGTTCGTTATTCTTTTTTCTGTTGTTGTTTTACTACACCATTGGTGCTGACAACACAGGTGCGTATTGCGGTGCAGCCCTAAATCGATTAACAGTTGAATGTGTTTCTTCATAATTCACTCTTCTGAAAGTTCAGTGAGTTTGGTTCAGAGGAAACTGTATTCTCTGGTGCTGTGTTTCAGAATATTGGTCCAGAGTACAGTGGGGCCCTGTGGAAACAGCTGGCAGGGCGGAAAGACCTAGATACTTCCCATGATCCAAAAGGCCTCTCTCGCTCTGATCCTCCAAATATCTGTACCTCTACATCCCTCGGCCATGTGGTTTTCCATTAATCCATTTTGCAATTTACTGGCTGTTTGCAGGGAGGAGAATGTGTTGGACTGCAGCACATATGCGTGTTATTCTCCTGCAGCGAGATCTCGTTGTCGGTTCCCTCAGATCTTGACCTGTGTTAAGTCCTTGGCTTTACTGAGTTTTCCCTGCAGTCTCGGGGCAGTCTCTGCACATATCCTCTTCCTGTTCACTGTCTAGAACGACCAGAGGCTGTCAGAGGGCTGACTGCACCACATAGACCGTGTGAAGTGGCCCAGTTTCTATAAAGCCTCCTGTCCTTTGCTGGATCATTTTGGCTCTGTCTGGGAACTAAACAAGCTGAGACACTGTTTCGTTTTTTTTTTTTCTTTCATAATTACGATCTGAATAGATGTAGTTGATAGAGCTTAAGTTAAGTGCAAGTTTTGCAAGGAAAAAAAATGTTGTTTGGACAATTTCACACAATTAGTCTAGGAAGTTGGACCAATTCTGAATGTCAGTTTAAAGGTCAAATTAATCTCACAATTTAATTGTTCTAGAAGGAAGTCACTCTCCCTTCTCTTGCTTGTCAAGTCACATTTATTGTCATTTCAAAAGTATAAAATGAAATACATTTTAGCAAGTTTGCAGTGCAACTTATAGAGATGACAGTGAAGACTTGAGTCAACAATCATTATTCTTTTTCATTGCAGTCAGAAAAATTATTTTGCTGGTTGTTCAGTGTACTTATGTACCCCCGTAAGTGCTGACCGTATTTTCCCCTTGTTGTGTTTTCTGTCATCACCATGCATGACAAAAAATAAGTAAAAATAAAATAAAGTACAAAAAATGTTTAGCATTTAGCATGCTATTGCTAGCTAGTATTTAACTGTAAGAGATTCAGCTGAGGTCGATGTGTCTAATTAGGCTAATTAGGCTTTGCCTAATTCAGTTTCCACCAAAAGAGATGTCTGAGTTGAGTTTAAATGGTAATTTTATGTTAAGAAATCTCATTTCCCACCACTGTCCACAACTGAATTAACTTTACCCAAAGAATTGCTACTTCTTCACACAGTCAGCCCTATCTGCCTTGATCAACAACTGTCACAGTAGACTATTACTGCTTTTGGAAATAAAAAAAAAGTCATGGCTGAATGGTAAATGATTGAACATAAATCTTAAAATTCTCCAGTGAACAGACACATAGGCCCTGATTAACCAACTTTCTAAATGAAGGATATTAAATTGCAGTCTATTACGTTGTTTGTGTTTTGGTCATAATGTAGGTGATGAAAAATTGCGCAAAATAATGCCCTGGTAACAGTAGCAGAAATTCTAATAATAAAATTGTGGTGCAGAGGACTGGTATAAGTAAAAAATGGCATGAACTGGTCGCATCTTTATATTTCAGCAGAACAAATTTTATATTGCTTCTCTAGCATCATTTTTTGGTTATGGAGAAGTGCATCCACACTGCTGACATGCACCCGCTGTAGCTTATTCATTTATATTTACATTTACATTTAGTCATTTACCAGATGCTTTTTTATACACATTAAATATATGCTGAAATAGTCAAATTATGTCATTGTAGATGTGCTTATTCAATGTGCTGTAAGTGTCAATGTGCTGTAAGTGTCAGGGCATTGAGGAGCTTTAAGGGGAAAAAAAAACTGTTGCAAAGTCGGTCAAATCTAGTATACCTTTTTTACGGGTCGAGAGTTCATTGGAGAAACGAATGGGGTCTTATGTGATGCTCTAGGTCCTGTTCACACACTGTTTGTGGCAAATGTCTGATATGGGAGGGAGTGAGCTTCCAATAATTCTCTCAGCTGTTTTTACAAGGCGTTGCAGGGCCTTGCGGTCTGAATCATTGCAACTTCCAAACCATGTTGTTAGGATGCTTACAATTGTTTCTCTGTAGAATGTGGTGAGAATGGGTGGGGGGACGTTTGCCCTCCTCAGTCACTGCACAATGAGATGCTGCTGTGCTTTTTTGGCCAGCGAGGTGGTACTAGTGATGTGCAGACACAGAAACGTCTCCATCCTGACTGTCTCTACAGAAGACTCATTGATGTGCTACGGGAGGTGGTCATTGCAGTGTCAGTTTGTTTTTGTCAACATTTCGAGACAAATTGTTTTTTTGCACAGCAGTCTACTAGATGCTCCATTCTGTGTGATGACTCATCGTTGTCGCTGATGACGCCCACTGCTGCGATTTCATCCCTGAACTTGATGATGCGGTTTGTACTATGTTTGACAGTACAGTCATGAGTCATTAGGGTCAACAACAGCCCCGTGGGGTTCCAGTGCTCAGCATGATGGTGCCAGACCAGTTATTGCCTATCTCGAATATCTGAGGTCTCCCAGTAAGGAAATCCGGATATAGAGGGAGGTGTTATTGTTGTGCAAGATCAGTTTATCTGTGACGTTTTAAGATTGTGTTGGTTGTGTAGAATATGAATTGCGCAACTGATGAATCTATAGGCCCAAAAAACAGATCTCTATGATATACATGCTCCACAAAATATTTAACTATTGAATTGATATAAGCCAGTGATATTCCTTAGGCAATGTACAGTACAAACGTGGCACTGATGCCAAAAACATACTGATCCCTGTTATGCAGAACCAACAGGAATCAGAGAGTGGACTTTTGACAGGACTTAAGACCATCATTTCAGTGTCAATTCCCAGCACTTGTTTGTTTTTCCTGCTTTTTTTTATGAAGGAAAGGGAGGGGGTTCAGAAAGCAGTGCGGTTATGGGAATGTTAGAATGTCTGCTGTCTGTGGGAAAACATAGCGTGTCACTGGTCACTAAAGTATGCCACTGGCCAGACAGTCCCTGACTTGTCCTTTTCACTGTCAGCCAAGTTTTGCAACATCCCACAGTATCGCAGTGTGGTTTGCTGTGTGTTGGCATGTATTTACAGAGTGTGAAGACAAGGCTCATGATAAATCAGTGATGACTGATGCTAAGGAGCCCATGTAAAAACAATCATAGTGAAAAGAAAGTGCTTTCATTCCTTCCTCAACATTATTAGCTCAAGTATTAGCACTAGCAAACAGAGATTAAGTAGCTGTTTCCGGCTGACATTATTAATTTTACACAAATTCCAACCAAGCTTTCAAGTGTGTTCCACAGAGCACAATACACCAAATATGGAGCTCTGGATTGTCCAGACTTGAGTTTGGGACCAATTTTTCCCATGTTAGCTTGAAGTTCTACTTGTTTTGTTTCCCAGAGAAGGACTCAATGACCCAGACAGAGTTAGGGCTTCTCCGGATCCAAAAGTTCTTTCCCATCAGCTCAGAGGGCATCTGTTAAATGTGTTGACATCTTGGTGATGTGTTGTTTTACTCATTTAGATGACCTGAGCAACAAGGATGCCTGCAGCCATGAGTTGCTAAAGGAAGAGTTGAGGCTACTACCGCTGAGCAGTAAGATAAGCATGCTAAGTCACCAAAAGGTAAAATCACTCAGCATTACCTTTTCAAATAGTACCTGTTTAATATAACCCATTAACATAATCCAGATTTCACATGGAATATATCATTTAAAAGGGTTTTACATGTATGAATGCTCTTGTTTATCATCCTGTCACAGAAACCAGCCACTAGGTCCTGTAGTTTGGGCGATACGGTGCCAAGAAGTCATACCTTTCACTCCACATGTCAAGGAAGAGATGAAATCCTTGAAGATGAGGAATCCCCACGTCAAAGGAGGATAACTGTTGGTAAAGACATGATGTGACATTATATTGTGTGTGACCCATTGCCTGAATTACAAAGGCTGTGTAGAGGCTTCCCACTAGACATTTTAACTAGTGTAACCAGAAAGGCTTTCTTGGTTAAATAGTTTAACCAACACCAATCTTTCCTGGTAAAAAGGATTCTTAAGGTGGTCCACCAGCTAGACCTGTCATTTTTCCTCTTCCCAGCATCGTACATTCCGCAGTCCAAGGACAATACTGGAAAAAGTGTAGTGAAGGTAAGGCCTTTTTTTGTGTGTGTGTAAGACTGTGAAAAATAATCTCTTTTTTATTTTCTGCTTCAGATTCTCAAGATTCTCATTCACATTATGTAAGATGCCTCAGAGCATGTCTCATGATTTTTTAATCTGAGTCAAGTCAATAAACAGCAGGTTTTTATTCCTTCATAATTTTGAACATACACTTATTTTTTATAACCCCACTGACCTTCTGAAATGTCAAAATCTGTAAAATAGCATAGGCAGTGGAAAAATATAACATTTTGAAAAAGTGCATGCAGTTTAAAATTTTTAATTTTAAAATACCCCTCATTTTAATGTGCAATCAGGGCATCCACGGTGATAGGGTATACGCAAGTACACTCATGCTTTGTCTTTCGTAGGAGCGCAGAAAATTCTACATGGTTAAAAAAACTTCAGTCTTTTAAGGTGGAATGTTCTAAATTGGTCTTTTTTGTGTGGACATGTCTGTCATTGTGTTAATTCTCTGTTAACGTGCAGGGGTATGTTCATGAAGATTTATTTCAAGTTATGTGTATACATGCATGCATGTTGTATGTGTTTGTCTATCTGTCTTATCTGTCTTTATTTAGTGGGATTCTAATGGGTACAGAGCCAAACCTTTAGCAGAGCTGAACACGGAGGAGGTTTGCCAGTGGTTTAGTAATATTGGTCTACAGAAATGCCTGCCCTTCATTAGAGGTAAAGTACATTTTGCACATTTGTTTTTGTCATATCCCCACCCTTTTTAAATGTTTGAATTCACCAAACATTCAAAGAGACAAATGCATAGCCGCAAACCAACAACTTAAGAAGTATTTCCATGCATCAACTGAAAAAAAGAGGAAAAGCAACATTTACTAGCTAATACAACACCATAGAGACTTTTACCATTTCTAGCTAATGATTTGCAATGCCTATTTGTAACACATTCAAACCAATAAAGAGCTATTTTAGAGATCCATTAGTGTTATTTATCATAAGCAACAGTTTGAAGAGATGTTAATAAAAATGCTTCGGGGGGATCCAACCTTACAGAGGCAGAGTTCAGTGGATCTCACATCGCTTCTGTTGATCTCAACACCCTCGAAATCCTTCAAGTGTCCAATCTGGAGGAGAGAGAGAGGCTGCTGTCTGCCATTTACCATGAGTTACACCCGCCAAACTCCACCACCCAAAGACTCGACTCCCTCCTTGGTACCATAATACAACCATGAACTGTTTGAGTCCACATCTAAGTACTTTGACTGCAAACTTCTGGTACCAAACTTGTTTTCTTTCCCTCAAAAGAAAGGTTTGGTCCACACAATGTTGGGAAATTCACAGCAGCTTTGGTGTCCATGACCAAGTCAAAATCTTCTCCTCAAGTTAGCAGCCTCAACATGAACCGATGTTCATTCAAATTCAGGTAGATCATCCTTTTATGTAGAATGTAAAACACTGCATAATCACAAATCATTACCAAAATGACATTTTCATAACCGTATTTACAGGCTGACTTGAATATCTACCCTGTTCTCTCTCACAGACAGAAAGAACAAAATGCAAGATTTCAGAAGAACTCGCATCTCATTGAAATCACAGTCAATGGTTAAATTCTGACCATGTGATTTTGACATGTAACATTTCAGCATATAATTTTAAAAATTAATTTTAAAGTTTTACAAATGCCTATATCTGTCTGTTATTTTGATTTAGTGTCAGATCGAACAGTTCATTTAAGGACACCCAAAGAGACAAGTGTGGGAAAAGTGGTGGAGTCCTGTCTGAGGATGCTGGGAATTAAAGAAGACAAAAATCACTTCAACCTGAAAAACAGTGAAGGTTTTGTATATAAAACAAGCAAAAATGAGTATATTTATATGTGCATATGTCTTTGTATAAGAATCATGTAAAATAGAATACTTGTATACTACTTGCAGTAAAGCAGATTATAAAATAATGATGGATATTTGCCTAGCATGTCCATTAGTGTGTCCTTTGGGATAATGCAAACACACACATACACACATAAAAGCCTAGGAGAGTATGTATTAAAAGTTAATCAAATCAATCTGACTTACGCTCAATTTATTGTATTATTTTTAGGGCTTTTTCATTTGTCTTCTTTGGAAAAGATCAGCCAGTTAGTCTTGCGTTTGGAGAGAATCATATATGGCTTGTGGCTTGTAAGTGCTCTGGAATTTACACAGTGAATTTACTTTTACATACCGTCTCTATTTTTCCACGTTTTTCAGATGAGTTCTCCCCTGAGCAGCAGATTGGAGATTTGCCTGGCTCAGAGACGAGACTAATGGAGCTTTACTTATATAGGAAGGTAGACAGAGTTGTATGTTTTAGCTGAGTATTTCAATGTAGTAAAAAATACAAACATAACTGTCTTAGGAGATTTATTTAATTTAAGATTCAACTTTTGCCTCTCAAAACTTGCAGGAAACACAGAAAGCGGGTCATTATTCATCAGATAACAACATTATTTGTACCACTGACAATATTCAGAGCACAAATCTGCTAAACAACACTGGGAAGATTCAAGAGCTAAATCAACAGGTGGCCTCCCTTCAAAATGTCATCATACAGGTAAATACATCCTGTCTTCTGTTTTACCATTGTAAATAAACACTGGGGCTGGTTGTCACACAGGAAACTATAGGTCAAATTACGCAAATCCTTATTTTCTCTAGTAATGGATTTCTTGTTGGTTTCTTATTCAAAGCCCTCTTAAATAAGAAGAATTATTGTGATTTTTTTTCATAAAACTTTAAACATTTTTAGAATTGTGTCTACTTATAGAGCATGTCATCACAGAGTCTGTGTGTGTTCAATGAATTGTATCTTTTTTTTCCCTGGGCAGTGGAAATGTTCAATAGTTTTTTTTTTGTAGCCGAAGTTTAGAGGTATGTTCTTACGCAGAAATAGACTTGCAAAAATAAACCTACTCTAAGGGAAAAAAATGTGACAACTAACTCTGTTTTCCACTATTGTTTTTAGCTGATCTGTGTCTGTATGATAACCAGGTTCAGGAGCTTTACCATGGTCTGGTAGCCTTCTGTTCGGAGCTGAAGAAGATGGAGGGGGAGATGGATGCAGTGCAAACAGACAGCTTTGAAGTGAAGAGGCTTCTTGGTGAGGCCCAGGACAATTTGCAGAGGAAAAGACAGAGCCTTCAAATGCTCAGGGACAATCTTAACACTGCACCAGTGCAGAAGAATAAGTAAGTATGTGCTCTTACCATAGTATAGAATAAATCAGAATAGAATGTTCTGGAGGTTAATACAGAGCCGTTGGGTAATTATATGGGATTATCATAGGGAAAAGGAAGAGGGAAAGGAACTGTTCATTAATGCATTGGTCTTTATGGATAATGATGTGTTCCATCTTCCAGAAGGAGAGGCTGGAAGAACTGATGATCAGAGTTGGTTTTGGATGCCTTTAGTGTAATTTACTTGTAGAGAGTGCACAGTATGTCCTGTGATTTTTGATGCTCTGTTTACAGTTTATTTTTCTGTGGCGTCAGTGCCGAAGGTCATTTGAATGAGGATTATGGGTAGTCCACAAATCTTTCCTAATGTCCTGAAGTGCTGAGAAAGCTGCTCCCTAGTCCACCTTATGATTGGACCCATAATGCCAATGTTTAATGTCATTTCTTAACATCTTCATGGTTCTGACTATGTTTAAAGGAATAGTAGTTTGCCCCCAAATGACAATTTTGTCATTATTTACTCACCGTTATGATGTTTCATGGTGTAGTTTTTTTTTAATGGAAGACAAAAGCACATTTTTTTAAGGATCTGCCTTATCATATGAAAACAGTTACCTCTGCAAAACGGGAATCCGTACCTGTTTAATTTATGAGGTGTGCAAATAAAGAGAGGGTGTTTGAGGAAAAAACCGGTGTGGGTCTCACCCAGTAGTTTCCTGCTTTTTCTCAGCATTACGGTCATTGATTTATTCTGACATCTTTTTGAGCTGAACAGATTGAAAGCAGGAATGGATAAGGGTGTGAGAAAATAGCATCATGAATCAATATGTCCAAGTCCTCATTAATTACCTGATAAGCCACTTAAGTTGAAGGCTTATTGTTTTATGTTACGTTATGTCCTTCAAGTGCTTGGCCATTTCCCCAGCAAAAATGCAAACGAATCTTTCAAGTTTCAGAGTTTTTGGATGACATTAATCTAAGATATTTGGGTCTGAGAACATGAGAGGTTTAGACCACTTACATTTATTTTAGATCGAGCTGCAGAATAATAAAAAAAAAACTAATGTTTGATATAAAGTGACGAATATTGGAAGTCTGTTGGAAGATGAGCTTCCTAATCCAAGACAAAGATTACAGGAATAGTTCTGTAAAAATAAAAATTCAGTCATAATTTACTCCCATTTTGTTCCAAACCCTTATGGGTTTCTGTTTTGTGATTATAAGAGGTACATTTTTAAGAGAGTATTGAAAACTCTTTAGTATTTAAAGTATAAACGTATCATAAAACTAGTCCATATAATTTGTGCGCTATATTCCAAGTCTTCTGAAGCCGTACAGTAGCTATGTGTGAAGAACAGACCAAAATGTAAGTCATTTTGGGGATACAAATTCTCAGTTTTAATTTTTTTAAATTCCCACTTTCTAATTTTTAAGAGAACTATTCCTTTAAGAGAGCTCAAGGGAGCAGCTTGTGTTTGTTTACTCTTCAGACCATCAGAGGTCCGACTTCTGGAGAAGATGAGGCTAAACTGCCAGGTGTTTAAAGACGAGATCACACTAGTCCACCTCAATCGACAGGTGGCTCACCTGCATGCAGTTCTGGAGAAGACACAGGCTAAGGTGAGACTGGAACCCCTGATCTAGTTTCTCAAAGTTTTCAGAGTTTCCTGGTGCAGTATGAAATGATATAGTGCTGACATGTGAACGCAGGCCAGAAGTTATTATTTTAGACCACATTTTAATGAGGCTGAACATATGGCACTAATGTGAGTATTACAGTCTTGGCTTTTCCCAATATGCAAGCACTTTGTTGGACATACAAAAACATTTTGGGGAAAAATGAACACAGTTAATCGACATGAAGTCTTGAAGCTTTTCTTGTAACATATAAGTTACCTCTTTCAAAGTTTTTAAACAAATCTTCACAGGAAGCAAATTAATTGTCATTTCGCAATGACCACACCAGTGAGTCATTGGCACCAACGCCACTTGTTTTTCAAAAGCCAGGATGACACAAAATGCTAGTGTAAAACTATCCACGTCGTGGCCGTACCTGTGATTCTTTCCCACCTCTGTGCTCTTAAAGCAGCTCTTTCATCTCATCGGTAGAGACCTAACGAGGTGCCATGAAAGGACACATGCCGACTGGGGCTTTGCAAGAAAAGAGCGTGTCACGTTGCCGCCCTCAGGCCACAGTCTTTAGGTGCTGAGTTGGTGGGAAAGAAGCAGTGGTGCTAATGTTTATCATATGACCTAATCAGGGGAAAGGCGCAGGTCAGGACACAGAGCAGTCTGGGAACTAATACAAGCCTAGGACCTAATAAGGAGCAGGCTGCCATTTATTTATTTTTCCCTAGATTATCTAACAATAAGGAAATATTTCATCATCGCCTCTAATCTCTGCGATCCGTCGCGACTGCAGTGCATCAGAAAAGACAGGAAGAGGGCGGGGAGGAGTTGTTGAAAAAGAGCGAAAAGTAATGAGGCGGCAAACGTAAATACAGGGATTTGGGGGAAAACACCTCTAAATAATATGGCCCAAACCTTTTCTAATCTTCTCTTTTTTATTTCAATTTCAATACACTTAATTTGCAGTCGTGGTTGCAGACTCAGATTAGGTTTCACTATTCTCATGGGAAAGGTGGTCGAGATACTGTGATTGCGGCCAAGCACGAGAGCTCCCAGTAGTTGGGCTCACTTTGATTGTTCCCTCTTCCCGATGTCTTGGCGGTCACCGTGTTGAGCTGCACTGGCTGCTAAGAGGTCCAGTGGCTAATAGTTGTGGCAGCATTTGGCTCTCTTATGGATTTATAGTCCATCTCCAGCTTGCAAATCCGTTATTGTAACTGACAGTGCCTCACTTATATCAGTAAAACCAGCCACGCTTTTCTAACCAAGTCCGGAAGCCTTTCTTATGCGAAACACAATCCTACAATTCGGGGCTTGGCACGGCTTCCTCTCCCATCTCATAAGAGTTAGGGGATTTCTGAAGGTGTGCCCATTTCTCAACCGATTGTTCTTCGCGCAGCATCTCCCAATTCTCTATGGTTTAAAAGTCAGTTGCCAAGTTATATTCTGCATTTCCATTGTTCAGCTTGCTCTTCTGTCTGCTCTGTGGCCAGTAGCTATTCCATCACCTCTCTCCATCATCAGGTTAGGATGACATTATGAGCAAATGAAAGTTGACCAAAATGATTAATTCTTAAGTACCTGCCCTTATGCTACTTCTCTTAAGTAATTGAGCAAGGCCCGAGCTATACGGCCTGCCCTAGGGAATCCAAACAGTGTGGTGATAAGGGCTCCTAAGCATTTCTGCAGGGGGGTTTCCTGTGTGAGCGAGCCGTCTGGTGCCCCTGTCTGGGGAGAGGCTCAGTAGCCTTGGCCGCAGGGCTTTCACACGCTAGGAGACTCGAGCCCTCACCTCGGTTTTCTGTTGCGTGTTCAGAGAAACCTGATCACTCTGCATCTATCTTTTCACTCATTTCCTGTATTCAGTCTTTGTCTCGGCTATTGGTTTGGGGGTGTGGGCTTATGTGATCCTGCACGTTTACCAGTGATGGACTCATTAGTCATCATGAGTCATGACACGTTTTGGCCCCTTCAGTGACCTGTTTTACAGCTCATTTTGTATATACATTTATACTGTATTTTAAATATGTTAAATTTTACCTGTTTTATGACAAGTCTGAAAAAAATTCAGAAAATAATACAAAAAAGGGTTTAATGGCTGGTACACTGTAAAAATAAAAAGTTGTAATTAAAGATTTTTGGAGTATGTTTTACAAGAAATTAAACATTTTCTACTTCAAAATTTCACATTAAGTTCAATGTGTTACTTTTCCATTTCTTTGTGTAATTGTTTGTGAAATTTGCTAGCAATTTCTGACTGGAAATTGTTTCTACACCCGTTTTTATTTATTTATTTATTTTTTTAATGAAATGTTCTCTCCTAATTCACACGCCATTAGTATGTGTGATGACAACTTAATTTTAAATCCTGCTTACTCCACAAATAATAAAGCTCATTTTCTCTACGGCAGTCAGATGATGGAGGCTGTCAGCTTTAACACTGTACACTTTTAAAAGTGTTGTTTCAAGGACAGATCCCTTGGCTCTCCACTTCTGTTACTATAAAATGGGAGCAGTGTCTCACTGAGGTGAGCTGCCAGCTATTCACTGCTTTTGATGCTTGTTAAACAGATTTTTTTTTCTTTTCCTGCAGGAGAAAGCCGAGAGGAAGAGCCCTACTCTGACTCAGCTGGTCTCTTTGCAGTCTCCTGTCATGCTGGTGGCCACCCAAGTGAAAGCAGACCCAGATGGTCATCACGGTTTCTCTGCGCACTGGGTGGAGGGCCAGGGTCTGATGGTGGTACACAGTGAGGATGCTAATCTCTGCCTGAATGACAGGTAATTGTCCGCCCAATTGATTTAAAAACATCTTTTAATGATTGTTTGAATCTATATTATTAATATTTTTAACATATTTTCAAGCTTATATTTACCTGCACCAAAATGTTACAGAAACATTTAAAGGAACAGTTCACCCAAAAATGAAAACTGGAACATCATTTTTGAGTGATCTATTCTTTCCATCATCCGTAACCTTTGGGTCACAGTCTTAAACACAACTGAAATGTGAAAGAATGTGAGATCAAAGAGGTCATTTCAGTGCAGTAGATGTTTTGATGAATTAAGCCTCTAATTGGCCTTTCATAAAACATACCAAGAGACATCCCAACTTTTCCAGCTTTTAAGAGCAGAGAGGATCACAGAGGTTCCATCGGCTCTTGTGTTTTTTCCCCTGTTGCTATGGAAATTTGTAGGAGACAGGGAGCATAACAGGAAAACACTGAAATGTAAAACTTGGATGACTACGTACAAGGAACAGATAAAAACATGAATAATACATGGCCATGCAGTTTAAATATTCCATTTGTGAGCTAGCTTTTTTACAGAACGCATAACAATATACATGCAAACACATGTACGAGGAACAAAGGGAGGGAGGGGCAAAAAATAAGAATTGAAAAGGGGGATCTGAGAAACATGCATGTATTTGGTAGTTAATTACCAAACCTCTGGCAAAACTCTTTTCACAGTCAGTGAACAAATATAAAGGCAAAAGTAATTTTCCTATTTTCAGAAACACATCACATTAAATAAAAGCTAATGAATGCAAAAAATTCGCAGGCTTAAAAATTGTTTTTCATGTTATCCATTAATTGTTTTTTATCCCTTAATATTTTTTTTTACCAATGCTGCTTCCATATATACAGTAGATACAGTCAGGTCCATATATATTTGGACACAGGCATGAATTTTATTATTTTAGCTGATGACCAAAACATATTCAAGTAACAATAATATAATGTATATTACAGTAATATAGGATGAGTATTCTCATCAAAATTGGAGGAAAGTTTAATGAATTACAACTCAAAAGTTGTTTCATGGACAGGCGTGGGCTAGTCTTTCATTATTTTTACATCAATTAAGCAGGTAAAATGCCTGGAGTTGATTCAAATTGTGCCATTTGCATTTGGAAGCTGTTGCTGTGAACCCACATCATGTAATCAAAGGATCTCTCCATACAAGTGAAATAGACAATTGTTAGGCTTAAAAAAAACAAAAACAAATCCATTAGAGAGATAGCAGAAACATTAGGAGTGGCCAAATAAACAGTTTGGTACATTCTGAGAAAAAATGCACTAGTGAGCTCAAGCAACATAAAAAGGCTTGGATATCCACGGAGGACAACAGTGGTGGATGATCGGAGGATCCTCTCCATGGTAAAGAAAAACCCTTTCACAACATCCAGCCAAGTGAAGAACACTCTCCAGGAGGTAAACGTGTCACTGTCAAAGTCTACAATCAAGAGAAGATTTCACAAGAGCAAATATAGAGGGTTCATCACAAGGTGCAAACAAGGCCAGAGTAGACTTTGCCAAAAACCATTTAAAAACCACTTCTGGACAATCATTCTTTGGACGCCTGAAATTAAGTTCAACTTGCACCAGAATGACAAGACGAAAAACGTACGGAGAAGGCTTGGAACAAGCTCAAGATCCAAAGCATGAAACATGGTGGAGCACTGTGAAGGCATGAGCATACATGGCTTCCAGTGGCTCTGGGTTACTGATGTTTAGTGATGATGTGACAGAGGACAGAAGCAGTCGGATGAATTCTGAAGTTTACATGGATACTCTGTCCAGATTCAGTCAAATGGAGCAAAGTTTATTGGGCGGCACTTCATAGTACAAATAGGTGATGACCCAAAACATACAGCAAAAGCAACCCAGGAGTTTTTGAAGGTAAAAAAAGTGGGATATTCTGCAATGGAAAAGTCGAACTCCTGATCTCAACCTGATTGAGCATGCATTTTACTTACTGAAGACAAAACTAAAGCCAGAAAGACCCACAAACAAACAACAACTGAAGTCAGCTGCAGTAAAGACCTGTCAAAGCATCACAAAGGAGGAATCCCAATCTCTGGTGATGTCCATGAGTTCCAGACTAAAGGCAGTTATTGCCTGCAAATGATTCTCAACAAAATATTAAAAATAAACATTTCATTTATGATTATATTTATTTGTCCAATTACATACATATATTACATATCAAGATGTCAAAGCTGTGAAGATTTGGATTTTGTGTTCTCCCTATATCAAAAACTGTATAACTAGACTTTTGATACTTTTGTTAAGAAACTGTTGAGTTGGTAAAAAGTAATAGTACCCAATGATCCCTTTATAAAATAGGTACATGGCGCCCGCTAGCACTGATGTCAGTGTTGTTGTTCTGAGAATGTGGGTGTTTGTTTCAGGCTGGTGGAGGTAAATGGAGTAAACGTCTTGGGGAGCAGTGAGGATGAGTTGGAGCTGATGCTTAAGACACACACTGCCCATATCGTTGTTCTTCGCCAGCTGGCCCAAGAACCTTCACAGGAAGACCCATCTGCCCCCACTTCAGACAGACTTCAGCTCTGAGGGATCACCAGGATATATAAATGCTGCAGAAACACCAAGCAATGTAAACCAACTAAACACTGTCCAGATTAAAACTTTCTTTCCTATTTTACTGGAAGAACACACACAGACACACCTGACTTGGTCTTATATTATGTTTTATCCCACTAATTAACTTAATGACATTTGTCTTGTAAGATAAGAGAGTTATATGTTCACCCTGCATTACAGTCATTTCAGGTCAGTTTAATTTTTGGGTGGGTATGACTTCGTGTTTTTGGGTTGATACAAATGTAATAGCCATAGTCTCAATTAATGGATGGGTCAGTCAAAAACTGCTCATAAAAATGGCAATTGCATGGGAAAAAGGCATTTTGAATTCTAAATTGCATTCAATATGCATATGATTTTTGCCTTAAACTCCTAATTTGCTGATTATTAGTAATTAGTAAGGTAGTTGTTACGTTTAGGTATTGGGTGGATTATGGATGTAGAATATTGTCATGCAGAATATGTGCTTCATAAGTACTAATAAACAGCAAATATGTTAAAACTAGGCATGCTAATAAGCAACTAGTTAATAGTGTGAATTGGTCCCTATACTAAGGTGTTACTGAATTTGTAAATTATGAGCTTCATGAAGGGAATTGTGTTCAGGTATGGAATATTCTGTTAGGAAGGACGCAGTCTTTGTTATATACCCTGACCTGACATTTTTTTGTAGTGTCTGTCATAGATTTAATCAAAAATCAGTGTTAGAGAACACACACACACACACACACACACACACAAACACTAAAGTGTGACAGATGTGTGGGTTTAGCCCCACATCTTGCCTCTGTGGACCCCGTGTATCCGGTCTTGTTGTTGAACCTTGTGGGTTTCATTGTAAGCCTATTAATAAGAGACTGGGCATTCTAGCTGGCATGCCTATTAATAAGAGACTGGGCATTCTAGCTGGCATGTGGGACCTCCAAATGGAGGGATGTGACCTGACCCATGACCTCTTAACCTTTGTGGTGGAATTTATGTGGTCATGTGAATCTAACTGTGGGAGTTGAAGAAAGTCTTGAGGAAAGGAATCGTGCTATTGCTGACGTTGTGGAAGAGAATTACACTCTGTATAAGTATGTTCAAGTACAGTGCGTGATTCATTTGCCATTGTTCAGACTGTGCTCACAATGTTTTTCTCACAGGCAACTGAAATGTACAGAACATTACATGAACACTAATCTAAGGTACAACTATTCATCAAAACTGCCACATCTGTCATCAAACAAATGTGCCTTTGGTGAATCGGCCCATGGGAAGTATAAAACAATCAACAGGAAGTGTCCATCCAAAGCTAACACGATAAAGATAAAATATGATTTATCTGCACAAACTGTTCACACAAGGGAGGGCAATCCAAACACACTTTCATAAACAGTGCTCCTGGCAAGGAAAGAAAGACATTGTGGGATTCTCAATAGCCCTTCCCCACCCTCTCTAGTCATGACATGTCTCCTAAAAATGTTCTTTCTTTATTTTCTTTTTGATAAAGAAAAAAACAACCAATGCACCCAAATAAAAACAAGCATAAGAATAATGAAGAGAAGATTGATTTATAATACAAAAACCATAGTTGCACAAGAGTCAAAAATGCAAGAAAATGAAATAAAAAAGGATACTATTAAATATCTGTATCAGTTGCTAAATATTAAGAAAGCGAATACAGTTCTCTCATCACTTGAGGGCAAAACATGTTTCTGATTCCTGTGGGATTTTTCTTTGTTTTCTCTCACAGCAAAACAAATCAGATAACAAACCCACCTAAAATAATAATTAATGATCTCTTGTGTGTAATTCATTAAGTTAATACTGCAGTATATGCAAATACTTAATCATTATTGTGCTGAGTACCAGTGCTGATCAACTAAAACACGAACATATGTTATTGTATGTTAACACTTTACAATAATAGGACTGTTCATTGTTAGTTCATGTTAGCTCAGGGTTATTATAGCTGCAGTCCGTAACTTATTCCAGAATTCCAGTTTTAAATGTGCTTCTGATTACAGATAGCCTGGGATTACACAAGATTTTTATTTTAAAGACAACCAGTTCAAAGGGAGAATAGTTTGCTTTTTGGGTTAAAAGAATTTCTTAATATGAAATTCGAATGGCATGACAATTAGAGATTAGACTGTACAGGAATTGAAATCTACACGCTAATACACACTAGATTCATTGTCAACTCATTGTCATGCAATGCTGATGTTGTTAACATTAATAATTTGAGAATAAAGTATAACAATAGTAATAATTTGCATGGTTAGTTGTGATATGAGCTAACTGATTGTTAGATTTAATCACCATTGGTAGCGCAATTTATTGTAATGCTTTTTTCCTCAGTTGGTCAGAACAAACATGGCAGATTTGTTACTTGTTCAGATGGCAATATACTGTGAAAATTCTTATTTGGGTCATATATTCCAAGACGTAGACTAGAATCTGTGATTCCTAAGCACAGTATCCACACCGGTGCGGTGACTGACAGACTGACACACATACTCCTCAAACCGTTATATTCATCCGCGCTGGAGCCGTGCCGGAGCACAACCCCACGCTAGGAAGATAATTCCGCACAGAGCTGCAATTCCAGGTTTTCAAACAGAGATGGCAAAAAAGAGGCAAAACTTACGGACTGCAGCTTTAAATGATATTATCTATTAATAATAGATCTATTAATAAATGTTCAAATGAACATTAACTAGAATTAACAAATGCCTTAGAAGTATTTTTCATTATTTATTTATGCTAACTAATGCGGTTAATTAATGTTAACAAATGGAACCTTATTGGTATGTTGTTGTTGTTGTTTTTAATATTTATTAATTAAATGTATTTCTTTTTTTTATATATGTGTTTAAGTAAGCACATTCAAACATGAATTATGCTAATGGTGCTATTTCTCATTTTTCTTACACTGCAGTTCTTGAAATGCGTCCAGACCTGTCATCTGTGTATGGAAGACCTAAGGATGCCACAGCATGAATATTCCCATCATCACAGCAGGAATTGCTCCAGCGCACCGACTGTCAGACATAGCTGCTAAAGTTTATGGAGCAGAAACATTTGCCACATGCAGACGTATAGCGCATTTCTGAGGGATTGCCTTCCCTCTGGCCAAAAACCTCCATATATGCATTCTGTTAGGATCTAAAGCCAGTAAAAATAGTTTGGCCTCTTTTAGAGGGAAAAAAGTTTTGCTTAACAAACGGAGGGGGCAGCTCTGCATTTCAGAGTTGTTTTTTTGGTGAAAGTGAGGGTGGCTGTGGCTTTTCGGAGCTTTCTGGCAGGCTGTACTTTAACTTAACAGCCAGTGCAATATGTCTAGAGGACACCGACTGGCATGTGTGTACCGCATTCAAAGACTATATCAGCTCAGTCTACAGGGCCGCTGATGTATCGTTTAACATGGACACGTTTATCCTTGTAATGTATGCAATGTGTATTGTTAGTGTCAGTTGATATTTAAATATAAACCCAGAGCATTTCGACCTTATGGTGTGTGTACAGAGTTAAACAGCTGCAGCCAATCGATCCAAGTACACACAATTTAGCCATCTATCCTTTCACTCCCTCTTTACATCCGAATGAGTAATTCAAGGCAAGGGCATTTAGATATTTGCCAAGTTCCATAATAACCTGCAGTGACAATCTTGTCTCCATTTACTCCAAACATCACTGGATAGACTCAGGACTATCGCCCAAAATGGGTCACTAAAGATGATGGAAAGGAGTCGGTTATTAACAACATATGCTGTTTTAGCATATATGTATTTTTGGACGGTACTTACAGGAGGAAGATGTTCTAGTTGTGCACTCTTGCATTTCGCTTGTTGGCTGACCCTCGAATCGTACAGTAACACCCCTGGGCATCTGTTCTGTTTTAGTATTGTAGATATGACCAACTCCAGCTTTCCAGATAAGCAGAAGCAGACATCTGTCTCTCTCTCTGAACTCAGCACTTCCAGGTTCATCTCTCTCCCATCTGCCCCCCATAACATGAGCCCCACTCCTGCCCACCCGACATTTAAAGAGCTCCTGGCATTTGTTTGAAGTTAGTGTAGGCATTAGCTCTGGTTTCCTGCTTCAAATCCTTATGCAGACCCAATAAAAGGTCTTTAGGTTGAAAATTCACTAAAGTAGATTACTGTCTGTACAGAAATGTAATACAAACAAACTTGGCATTTACTGGCTATTATGAGGAAATTTCTCTGGCAGCCAGTGACCTTGTCCCTCATGAGGCTTTATGGTTAGTCTGAGATGGGCAGGAACTCCTTGCAATCCCCACCAGCATTACTAGTTTTACCACGTAATCGACAGCTGCCCAGTTAACACGGGTTTGTGCTGTATATAAAATATTACATATAAGTAACATTGCACGAGTAAGATTGAATGAGGGTGAGACTTATTTTATAAAAATTCAATAAACTAATAAAACCACATCCAAAGGAAAATTAACCATTGTGTCTCCAAACAACACACAGTAGTGGCATTACTTAATAAATCATTGTTTTTGAATGAATCGGTTGTATGAATAATTCAATTACTCACTCATAATACTGTTTTTCCTGAATGATTCAGTGCTGTTGAATGCATTAATGACTCATAAAGATTGGGCCTGTCCCAATACCCACACTTGTGGTTTTTGCACTTGAACACTTGTCCACTTACGATAACATTTCCTGTATTTGTCCCAAGTGTTCAAGTGTGTGTGAAGACCACAAGCGTGAGTAGAACTTTTGATTGCTCAATGGAACACAATTAGTGAAGTTTTTACAAAGCTTTATTTACACATTTTGATTTTCAATATTTTGTACTTTAAAATAGACTAAATGTCTTTTCAGTAGTCTTTACATCACAGACAACTTAATTTAATTGTGGTATATCTAATAAAGTGATAAAAGCAGTTTTGCAAATGTTTTACAAAATTTCTGCACAAACAAATTCTGCAACACTTTACATTTTATTATTAAATTATGAGTAATTCTTACATATACTTACACTGGCAAGTTTTCCTCAAACTTTTATGCTTTTAGTGCATGAGTTCCTGAATTCATGTGACAAATGATAGATGGGATACCCTTATCCTCAAATACCGCTCCATAGCTGTATTATAGATAGAGTGTATTTAGTGTGCACTAAGGACACTGAGCATTGGCATTTTCAGAACTGGGACAGTCAACTTTCTCAAGTGGACAACACCGCAAGCGTAGGTACTGAGACAGGCCTACTGTCGCTTGTCTCGTTACTGAATGGTTCTTTTTTTATTATTAATTGTTTCAGTGAATAATTCAATGATTCATTCATAAGGAGTGTGAATTTTTTCCTTACTGAACAAATCAATGTGTCCAAACAAATTAACTCACTGAAACCACCAGTGACTCATGGGAGTGATGCAAACAGTGAAAAGTCCCAGCGTAAAGAGTATTAATAATATTAATACTATACACATTCACATGATTTGTTCCGGTGTAATAAATTACCTGTATTCATCCACATTTTAAAAGTCACTTTCGATAAAAGCATCTACTAAATGATGCAAGATGCATTAGTATAGCAGAACGGAGCTGAAAGGAACTGGTTTGTCTTTGACATCTGGGTTGACTGATTTGAACCGCATACTTGGTGAGACAGGGAGTATGCTTATTGTCAGGAGTCAGAGCCAAAGTTTTTCTGTTATTGAGGGGAGTTTTCAGCACGTAAATCTGGCCTCTTTGGGACCGTCTGGCTGGCAGGCAGGAGCACGGTTCAATCTTCGAGGACTGCACATGCTCTTCAAACACATGGAGACAGGCCAAGGGCCGAAATCAACCCCAAGCTCGCATTTTGCGTGTGGTCAGGAAGATGGTTCGTAATAAGAAATAAATCAGGAGTAACATGCCGTGGGCTGTGAGGAGCTATTAAAATGGGAGGCGACGAGGAAAGTTGGACAGTTTGAATTGGAAATGCCTAAACTAGTTCTGACAGGTAGCCTATAGGTTTCTAACCACCTGGGGGAGGATGATGGCATCGAAATAGTTGTAAAACACGTTGGGGTCATCCAGCTCTGAAATTTTCTGTGGAAATTCTCACCTGACAAATTCTCACCCAAAATTTTCTAACAGTCAGTCTGCTTTAACACAACTCTATCAACATGAGTATAATGGAATTACTAGGAAGCCTTCCTGCAGCTCAAACTAGCGATAGAAACGCCAAGGTCATGGGTTTGATTCTCAGAAAGCAAGAACTGATGAAATGTGAACCTTGAATGCTGGCTCTTTGAATTAAAGCATTTGCCAAATGCATAAATGTAAAGAAGTCATAGGTGTCATGCCTATTCAACCACACCTCAGATTGAGCCTTATGTATTTTGAATGCGCATAATGCATTCATACATATTTAACAGTGCTACAAAATTGTTACCTTTTGGTGAATTTTACCATTTTGAAGGCAAAATATGTGGCCCATGTGATTTATGTAGAACCAAGAAGTGTTTGTATGCGGATGGTTGAGGGAATATGGACAAAATTATGGCCATAATTTCCCTCCCCCCACTCATGAAACACAAACAGTGTTATCAAAAATCAACTGTATGTTTTTCTACATGTGAAAATGCAGGGCAATCACTGGCAGTCAAGTTCAGGTGAAGTTTTGGTTGGTTCATTATAAAAATATACTATATTATAAAATAATTCAACCTGTCCTTGTTCCCATGTATACTATAACACCACTATCATGAAAAGAAACTAGGTGCATGACACCCCTGACCAGAATCGCTACAATACACTTCCAGATTGCAGTAAATGAGTCAGCAATGGGTCTGTTTAAATTTGCGGATGGATCAGTCACATGACAAGACAGCAGGAAGGTCAAACACGCACTCAAAATTAGGGCCAAAGGGTTTCATGAAAGGGGGCTGGGTGAAATAAATAGGGGAAATCCTCAAGGCTTCCGATTTCATTTCCCATGCATTTACAAAAAGAGTTTCTCCATTCAAACTGGTAGATCTCACACTACAAGGAGGCCGTAGACACTTGAGAAATTCCCTTAGGATGTTTATGTCTTGACCTCACAGTGATTAGCGGTTGCCCCATGACTTCTCTTCTGACTTCCAAACAACAACTTCAGAGTCTGAGATATTGTAGAGAGTTTAACAAAACATCTACTGCCATCTTCCTGTGAAAAAAGATACCGCATCAATGTTATTGTTATTTAATTTGGTATTTAAAAAAATATGTTGTATGCTCTAATCTATATTAGTAATTTTCAAAGGAGATGAGATTGCAAAAAAGTACATTTTTTGATGATGTCTGCCGTTAGAAGAGTTTTTCTGTCTAATAAAAAAAAATAAAAGAAATGAAGATCAAAGGCTTTTCGAGCCTCTGGGGATCTTTGGCTCCTGGATTTGCTGGTGTTGGGTTTTCTTACATAATAAAAAATTCTTCCCACACTCTAAACAAGCAGTTCATTTATAAACACTGTACAATTACTGGCACCGACTATACCACTGAAACTGGGAGAGAGGCAGATTGGGTAAGGAGGAGGGAGAGAGGTAGACCCAAAACGAGCAAAGTGCTAAAAGAACTGAGCGGTGTGAAGTCAGAACTGCAGGGCACACTTGAAAGAAAGTCTATTCTGATGAGATATAAAATGCCTAGTAAATCTTAGCCTGGTCAGAGAGAGCAACCACAGTTTTATGTTGACATGCAATTTAGGACTCATTTTAGCTTTACGTCATAATTATTTGGTTAAGAATCTTATTTATTTATTTACTTATTTATTTATTATCAACTTAAAGTCTGTTAACTACTAGCCTATAGGCTATAACTTCCTAGACGGCTTTGAACATAATTTTAATTTATTATTAAGATGTTATTAAATTCTATAGATAGATAGATAGATAGATAGATAGATAGATAGATAGATAGATAGGCCATGAGAAAATTGTAAGTGTTACCTCATGTTTAAGTGATATGATGGATCATAACGTAGCGATACTTTCTTATGTGTACCACCAGGGGGCAGTACCGAACTAAATAATCTGTAAACACTTGAAGCGCCACAGGTAAACCACACTACACTTAATTTTACCGACCTTTAAGTGAAACACATTAAGTATACATGTGAGGGAAACTTTTAACCTAGACACGATTTAGATTTAGAGAGCCACCAATAGTAATACAAATTCCAGTGTGAGGATCCAGTGGAAAGACAATAGCCTATATAGACACCCTTAACGTTTTCTTATTTTCCAGTCATATGATATAATATTTATAGCATCAAATCTATCTATCTATCTATCTATCTATCTATCTATCTATCTATCTATCTATCTATCTATCTATCTATCTATCTATCTATCTATCTATCTATCTATCTATCTATCTATCTATCTATCACTTGAAATGCTTTATCTCGGAAAGTTCACAGCTGTTTCTTTGAGAATATTGGAATATTGGAAAATTAGGGTTTAATGATACTTTTTTTTATCCTTTTTATTTTATATAAATCAATCCACTATTTGTTGGCACTTTAAATTCTGAAGGTTTTTTAATTTTTTCATGTAATTTTTTTTCTTTTTTCCCCACAACACATTATAGACTTGAACTCAAAGATAATCTGAATAAGTCAAGGATCACCTTTGTCATTTGTTTTGTAGTGTAACAAACAACTGTGTTGTTTTGTTTTTTTCTCAAATGGGCACTTGATGGACTGCAACAACCTTGACAAGATCAACTTCCTCTATGAACCAGAGAGCAACAGAAAGATGGACTGTGACTGTTCATGGCAGTCAAACTCTCAATGCCTGATGGAGAGAGACAGGCTAGTAAATAGAAGTTAATCGGTCAGAGAGCGTGAAAACATCCACAGCTCCATAGAGGCCTGCACATCCGAGGCCCCTGGAGACCACCCCTGGACCTGATGCCGCCTGACACAACGCCAGCTTTTCTGAGGGCAGCAACTCAGCTACCAGCCGGTGTTCTTGTCATCTTGTACAGGAGAAATTAAAAAGGAGAGATAAAATATAATTTCAAGGCCGAGTATAATATGTGAGGGTTTGGTCATTCCTTTTTTTTATCACACACATTTGTTATCTCTTTGTGTTTTCTGTCTGTTTCAGTCTAGGCCGTTTTGTACTCCCTGAGGAAGACTTGGAGGGGAGGAATAAGAGGTTGCTGAAGTCCTGAGCACTACTGATCTTCACCCAGAGATGGTGGAACTTTGCCCAATGTCTTCACAATTAAAGATGGCATCTCTTCTCCATTCCGACATGAAGAAATATGTACCCCCTGGATAGGGGGAGAAGTTCACACATGAAAGTCATTCAAGGACAACGTTTGTCAGGGTAGTTTGGAAATGCAGTTTGAATGCTGGCAAGGAGAGAGGGTAACTGAAGTCTGCCAATTTGCTGGTGCCTCATGTGGCTTGGAACCAACTTTATCTGCAAAAGTGACATTCCATTTAAGCTGCTTGTCCTTCATAATTTAACTGGACACATGTTCAAGCCACTGGGATAGTTTTTTTTTTTTTTTTTGTGACATTTCTCTGTCCTTTAAAACTGAATTATAAGAAGTGCCAATTCCAAAATCAGTTAATTATTATTATTTTTTTTTTGGTTGTTATACTTTTGTAAATATGTCAGCTTCCAGTTTTTGCAGTAGGTGATACAAATATGAATTACGGGATAATGGATACTGATGTGTTGCAGGCGCTGAATGATTCCATTTATTCATGCAGACTCCTCTTTCTCGTTCCCATTTATCAAAGGAGACCTCGCTGTCACCGCTGATGCGTGGCTGAATGGAGAAATTACATGTTTCTCTGGTTGTTGAGTGACTGTATCACTTTGGAGAGCATTTGTGTTTTGACAGCTTCCTGTCGACCAATTTTCAACCTGACATTACTCTGTAATAGAAAATTGTAAGGGGTTGGTAGAGATAGTGTTTGCACTTTAGCCCTGTTCAGTGAAGTCCCGTCATGCTTGGTTGATGGCTACCTAAAGCTGCCTTACTATGTGGTTTGACTAGACCTGATTTGAGCCAATTTCCCAATTTGTGGTGGCTGTGGAGAGATAGTGGGCACTAAATCAGAGTTTATTGGGCTGTTGTTGTGATGGGGTAAATCAACTTTTTGTATAGGGCTGCTTTCACTACTCAGGATCTCTATATATCTTGAGATCTCCACCTCAGAGTTGCTTCACCTTCTGTTGCCAGGCATGATTTATTATATGCAAATGGTTGTATTTTAACAACATTTCTGAAAACGAGCTTTCCAAATCTTTGCCTGTTTTATTACCTTCTATTGGATCTTCTTGCAGATTTTAACTGTTGATTCTATTGAATTCTTAATTATCCACTGTTATACAAAATAAAACAAAATCAAATCAAATACAGATCTTATTTTTAAAAGCTATTTAGCAAATGTTCACAATGCTCTTTTTCATACAGGGGCTGTTAAGCTCCAAAAATGATGAAAAATGAAAAAACACCGCAAAGTAGACCATACAATTGCTATATTTGCAGTCTTCTGAAGCTGTTCAAACCTTGCTTGAGAAAAATGTTTTATTATGAAAATGTAAATATGTGCATATTCAAATTTCAGGAGATTTGAGAGCTTATGTTTGGGAGCAAAACAAAAGACAGTATAAATTTAGCTCTGCTCCTCACTTAAAGCTTTTCAGAACACAAATCATATTTATGATACTTTTATGTTCTTTTTTTGGTCATATTTAGGGGTTGCCAGCTCCTGGTCTCCATTCACTTTAATTTTATGGCATCTCCTTTTGTATTCCACAGATGAAAGAAAGTCTATTGGTTTGAAGAAGAAAGATTTTGCACAATGCATTTTTGGTTGAACTCTCCCTTTAAGGAACTTGAACATATCCAGTGGTCACACATGGTCTTTCTCCAATGTTTATCCAAAGTCGTGTTTAAATGTAGAGTGATAAATAACAGACGTGAGTCATTCAGCTTTCCAGCATTCTAAGAGCTCATTGGAGAAGCAATGAACTCTGTTTCAACTCCTTGCACTTTTGACACGTGTCAATATGAATAAAGTTCAATCCTCTGAAACGTGACCTGTGAAAGTCGCTTGTGTGGAGTTTCTGTGCCTAAAATGAAGCCAGCTCCACTAGTATGTTTCCATAAAAACTAATTTTCTACATCAGTACATCAGGTTTACATTATGCTGGACAAGATACAATGGAAAAGCACAAATGGTCAGAAATAAGTAATGAAATCCTTCATTTTTCTTTTTCTTCATTTGTAGTTGGACCAAGCACATGTCTTTAAGGAACTCCCTTTTGAGCACGGCCTGTCTAGACTCATTGTCCGTCTGCCCACCGCCTGGAGATGTGAAATATTGATTAGCTCATTCACCCACATGATCCAATGCTGGCTTCTCCTGTCAGGCTTATTTAAACTCTCACCCGTGAAGGGGCTCCCTTGTGAAGGCCAGTTGAAACCAGCAATCAGCAAGGAACCTGAAGGTGAGAGACGCTTCTCAAGGACTGGATACAGGGGGGAGGGGTGAAGAGGCAGATTTCTTTCACTATAATTACCTTCATAATTCCTAGGAATGTCTTCATGAGAATAGTTTTGGATTTGAATTTAGAAATACATTTAAAGTTTCAGTTAAAGTAAAAGACAGATCCTGTGTGTGTGTGTGTGTGTGTGTGTGTGTGTGTGTGTGTGTGTGTGTGATTAAAAGGGGGGAAAAAAGAAACAGATGACCTGCTTTTACTAAACCTGGTGCCCCCATACACACTCCACTTTCCTTTCAGATGTCAGTTTGCCAAGATGATGGCCTTTGAGGTACCAGATAAGTGAAAAGGTTACAACTGCAGTAGCCAGCATGCTAAGCTGTGTTAAGCCTCTCGTTTGTCTGCCCAAAAGGTCATTCATTTCTTTCGCAGAAGTCAACCGTTTTGGTAATAGTTTTGCTCTCTTGTGCTGAAGCCAGTGAATGTGAGTCAAGCATTTTTGCTGGTCCTCCTTCCTTGTATTTTCGACCCTTAATTCTCTTCAGTATCCCATTAATTTCCCCAGGGTTATGTTAAAGGATCAGTGTAGCAAAATGAAAGGATCTGGAATTTTTCAGTGAATTCATGAACAGGGATGGTGGAAAAGGCAAGTTAACAGGTTACAGTACAGTAAAGATCAAGACTAGAGAACAACCTACAATTTATCTTAAATTTCGAGGTCACTGCTTAGCCCTATTTGTAGTTAAATATAAAAAGTGAAATATATTCTGATGCACAGTATAAAAAAACATCATTTGATAAACATTAGAGAACACTTTCAGATACCTCACAGTTATTGGTGTTAATCTGGCACCTGGTGCTAATTTCCTTAATTATCTATACAAATATAACTGGAAGCTTAACTTTCCAGTTTTCACTGACTTTGCAAGATGGTGAGCCATTCTGAAGTGACTCAAACCCTCCAGTAGCAGGTTTTCCAGATGAAGGCCAATAGCAGCCATAGAAAGAGAAGTTGGTTATTGCAAATATGTGATTTCTAGAATATTGCATCTTTACTGTGCAACTAACTCATTCAAGCCCCCAAAAAAGGCTGGTCATCCACAAAAGGCAAATGCATGAGAGGACAGGATAATGGAGAGAATTTCAATGGCCAATCGGTTCAACACTGCAGCTGGAATTGCTCACCAGTTCAGCACTGAACAGGGTAAGTATCTGTCTCTGCATAAGGTGTCTCGTCTCTATTTTTAACAGTCAACCTAGTATAATTTTTAATGTTGACCATTTATCAGTTATAGGACAAAACACAAAACCAATTATTGATTTTGCTGTGTCTGCAAATACAAAATAACTGGTGTAAGATTGTAAATGTAAAAACAACATTTAAAGTAAAGAAAGCATTGATGAGAAAGTGAAAGTGAGAAAAATGTACAAAGAGACTCCAGCAGTGTTGTGATTAAAAGCCTGATATACAGAAATCACCCATTCAACTAAATCTATAAGAGATGAGAATTTTAATTCCTGTGCTCAGAATATGACACAATGCATTCGAACTTAAAGGGGATTCCTCACTTTTCAGGCGGGCTCATATTTCAGGGCAGTAACAGGGAAGACGGGCATTTGGACATAATCTCTCTGAAAGGGGCTAACAAGCCGAAGAGGAAAATAGGATCAGGATCCATTATGCTTTTACAGAGCAAGATCTAAATCCTTCTCTCATTATGTTATTAGGCTCTCTTGTGTCCCAGTTTGCAAAGAATTCTCTTCCACCCAGACACACTTATTTATTTATTTGCACAGAGAATATAGGTCACACATTTTAAGTACTACTTATAAATTTTTTATGCATTGCAGCTTTTATTCAAACGGGCACCAGCGTTTGCAAATTGTTTTTGCTGCAGAATGACTTTGGCGATGTCAAATGTTACAGTTTAACAAAGAATATCACTTGGTATGCTGTATAAACTCCGTTCACTATGTCTCATAGTGTCATTGTGGTCATGAACATACAGATTTGAATTTGAACTGCAGAAACATGCTGAATATCAGATCAGGTATAGATGTACATTTCTAGATTTAGTTACTGAGTGAAATAGTTTGAATTAAACTGGTCTGTCTGATTCATATGACTCCGCTGTGAACCCATAGGACTTTTCTGCTCTTTCATTATTATGCTGTAACCTGCCATATCCAAATTTTAATGAAATCCACATTGTTAGTGATAGAACAGAATCTTTTCTATTCCAGCTTTCGTCTCTTTTTGCAGGCAATTTTCTGTCATGTTCTTCAGTGCCTCATTGATTCTCTCTGTGGATTATTTGAAAAGACATCACAGGCGCTACAATCACTTTATCATTTATTGTGCGTCTTACGTGTCTCAGATCAGAATATGGCATATAGATTTCCATATGGATTCAGTAGTTTGTTATTTTCCTTGATGTAGACCTAAATATGTCACTTGTTGCATGCAGTTCTGTTGACTGTATTTTTTTTTCTTTCAAGTAATGGATTAATTACACAGGATTGAGTTTGGTTACAGTGGGTTATAAGGTTTCCTTTGGCCAATTTTCAATCCCATGAAGGAGTGACCCATGAAACGGTGGGTTACTGAGATCTATCAGAATTGTGCCCTCAAGCACAGTGCTCAAGCCAGAGTTAAATTGCAATTAGTGGATGATAAACTGCTGTGGGTAAAAAATATATTCTAAATGACAAGCAAGACTGGGTAGTAATTAGTCAGTTGTTTAAGTGGAAGAAAATTAAAAATCTAATACAGTTTTGAGCATACTAAAGGTGTAGAGCAAAGCTCAGCAGCAATGTACCAATGTTTCCTCACCAGACCTTAGCAACTGTATTCGCTCCAGAAAAATGCACAGCTCATTAGCGGCTAAATGCTATAAAATGCACATAACCTGTAAAATTGATGGCCTTCACTAAGAAAACAAACAATTTTGAAATGGCTGATCCATGGTTTGATGCACAGCTGTTGATCTCAAGAAGGTATATAATACCTGGAGAAAGTTAGAATACCCATTCATCTCAAAGGCAGTTGCTTAACTTATGCAGGAAGTATTAAATTTGAAATGTATCATCGTTACTTATAAGAATTCATGGCATATTTTGAATGGCTGATAGTTTAGTTACAGAATCTACCAGCAGGAGACAGTAGACAGAATTCGGTATACTTCTCTAGAATTCTGTACTACACTTTACTTTGTAAGTAGAGCTTTATTGTTTTCTTTATATTTCTGTCAATTATATTTCCAAATTCAGTTTTTGTTGTTGTTTTTCTATCCATAAGGTTTGTGTTTCACATTGGCAAAGCATTTCATATGAAATGTTTTGGTCACCTTTACATAACATAAATTGCTCACTTTCATGGTTAACCTTGTGGTTGACTTTGTGGCTGACCTTTGCTGCAACTTGTGTCTCATTCACATGAATCACATGTATCACATGTATGTTCAGATGTTTCTATTATGTATAAGAGAGATATAGGTACTATTTGGCTTTGGTTGGAGAGTCTCAGTGGTGAGGCTTCCCTCCTGGAGCTAACTATGGAACGTGGAAGAGTAATTCCAAACAAAGTATTAAAAGGTATAAGGTTGTTTATATACCATAGTATTGTATTTGGTGGAGATATGTTAACATGTACATATATATATATATATATATATATACTAAAATATGATTCCTCTATCCATAATATTGCTTTCTTCAATGAAAAAGTCATCTCATCTGAATCGGGAGAGAAATATGCAAGAAAGAAGTATCAAGTAAATCTGTTTACAAATGAAAACTTGTCCAAAAGTCCCAAAAATTTCTAAATAAATATGTTGGTGGATTTTAGAGAGGACAACAGGGGATGGACTTTTTCACTGGAGGAAGCATTAATTATTATAAATTATGGACTGGTAAGTTAAAATGCATTAATGATAAATTTATTTCTAACAGACACTGAGATTTTCACTTTACAGGACATTAATTGATAGACAGGCTGATTTTCATGGTTTTCCTGGGGATTATTGTGATAATGAAAATGTTTTTATCAGCTGTTTGGAATCTCATTCTCATGGCACCCATTCACTGCAGATGATCCATTGGTGGAAAAATGAAGTAATGCTAAAATCTGTTCTAATGAAGAAACAACCTTTTCTACATCTCAGATGGCCTGAGGTGAGTACATTTTCAGCCAATTTGTGTGTTAAATATTCCTATAACGTGAGTAAAACTGTCTTTATTTTCCTTGCTGAGCCAAGTATGGGATGAAAGGGAAGCTTTGCAAATCAGACTTTCACTTCAGACTCGTCAATCACTTTGATCTGTCAATCTGTATTGTGTCTTTATTTGTACAAAGTATAGTTATGAAGCCTGTTTAACTATAGAAGAATAAAACTCTTAGGATTAATCAAGCTAATTGTAAGCTAGGGAAGTCGTGGCCTAATGGTTAGAGAGTCGGACTTGTAATCCAAAGGTTGCGGGTTCGAGTCCCCGGCCGGCAGGGATTGTAGGTGGGGGGAGTGAATGTCCAGCGCTCTCTCCACCCTCAATACCACGACTGAGGTGCCCTTGAGCACCTCTGCACTCGTACTTCACCGAACCCCCAACTGCTCCCCGGGCGCCGCAGCATAAAATGGCTGCCCACTGCTCCGGGTGTGTGTTCACGGTGTGTGTGTGTTCACTGCTGTGTGTGTGCACGTTGGATGGGTTAAATGCAGAGCACGAATTCCGAGTATGGGTCACCATACTTGGCTGAATGTCACTTCACTTCACTATTTGTGATCGCTGTGCTATCTGATCACAGAACTGGAATAGTTGGAGGTGCTGGGAAACAGAAATGAACTAATCTGTTTCATGAAATCCTACGTGCCACAAATCAAGAGGTGCTCCCCTGTGGAGATATCCGAAGAAAAATACAGCAGCTGTGTATGGCTTTCATCTCAACACTCCGTACCTTCGCCCTGGGTTAATACCTCGATCTCCATGGAGACCTTTGTGCTATTTTGTAACCTGCGTCTATTGTGGTTTCTTTTCATACCGTTGTTTATTGACTTTTCGGTCGTACTTCTCAAATGGAGCCAAATATATCTTGAACAAGTCTCGGTTCACTGATGTTTATTCTTGTAATATTCTCAGGGACTGAATACACGGAAATGTTTTCTTTGAGTTTAGGCCTAATTAGCAAGGTGTGTTTGAAAAGAAGGAACATTAAGCCTTAATGAATCTTCCGTTGCCAATGAAAGAATATAACCTAGTGTTTTACCTTACATGAGCAAAGCAGCCTATGGAGCATCTAAGATGGTGAACCTTAAAGAAAGTGTTTTAACGTGAAGAAATATGTTGTTAGTGAGTCAGATGCTGAGCTTTTTCTGCCAAATTTTATGAACAGCTCGATTCTCCCCATGTGTCTGCTGCATGAGTCTGTATTTTTTGCTTGTGTACGCGGTAGAAAAGGGCAGCATGCGTTTTGCCTTTAATGTTAACACCTCATTATCCTGATTAGCATGGCTGTGATTATGTTAGCGCTGATAAAAACTGAAAAGGTCAGACTGAGGTGACACATGTTGTTAAGCTTAGAGGAAATCATTAAGAATTAGCTCTGAGAAGGTTAACCAATCCTGGTCTAAAAACAACTGGTTGCTGATGTGGACTAAAGATTTGGGATGGAATACTTAGTGTTTGGGAGTGTTTCTTCTTAAAAGTAATGTTGTACAGTATTGTGTTACTCATTATAAAAAGTAACTAATTATGTCTTTTTAAGTGCCAAGTTACTTTTTAATGCTTTGTTGCATGCAGTGTCTAATGCTATGTTCCATTTACTTCGGAAGTCAGAGCTGACGTCACACCCAAAGTGATCTCTTTCCAGTGCACAAGTTGGAAAACCAAGATGGATGAATGCCTTGTTAGCAATACCAGTCAATAGAAACACTTAAAAAGGATTATTTTGTGCAGATAATGCTGAAGTATCACCTCCACAGATAGAGGTTGGATAGTAGTGCACCACTCAGTTTAGTTAGACAGAAACATAAGTGCTAATAAACAATATATTACTTCTGCTTCACTTATGTTGATACACTGAGCAGCTATTTTAGGTCTGAAGTTGTTGCAGTTCCTTTGAGTTTCTGAGACTTTGTCCACACTAATGTTTTAATTTGAAAACATATTTTTCTCTCCATTTTGGCCTTCCGTCCACACTGAGGCTACATTTACAGTAGTGCGTTTTCGTTTAAAAACGTATAACATTTGCTATGGTTATACCTGTCGTTTACACTACTCTGGCGTTTTCGTTTGAAACGCCATTTTAGTTTGAAAACTCTGGGGTTGCTTTTCAGTGTAAATGGACCAAAACAGAGACTTTTGAAAATGATGGTGTGGTTACCCACATTTACTGTACGCATCCTTGATGACTGTGTAAATAATAACATCATGATTACTGTTGTACGTGAATGAATGGTCATGTGACATGTGTTTTCGTTTGTGTAGTGTGGATGGAGATAATTTCTGAAATGCAGTGAAAATGCCAATGTAGACAAGCACTAGTGTGAACAGGGCCTCTGAGTGAACATTCCAGTTAAAAGTTTCTACTAGGAACTTGGAATTTCCAACTTCCCCGTACAACTGGAATGCTCCATAAAAGATGCTTTTCAATGTGGCAGTGCATTGTATGTATTTACACAGGAGCCCCAAAACATTGATGTGTGTTACTCGCTTGAAGAAATATTACTATATTAAAGGTGTAAATTTAAGAAGTAACGTTACTTTACTCTTTACCCGAAATATGTAACATACTCCACTGGAAATGTTTGGTTCCATCAAAAACAGAAACATACAGACGAGCTCCAAACTTTGATCAGAACTCAGCTTTTGGGATTTTTACATTGCACCACTTTCTAAGCTCCTTTGAAAGGTTTGAAAATGTTCCTCGTTAATTGCTATGGATATAGCTTGTCAGATAGACCCACTTTCACAAAACCCAATTTTCCACGTACAATACCTTTCATCTGCACAACTGCTCCCTGAGCCTAGCTCTCAGCTCAGGACAAAAATAAATGAATTATCATAAATATATGACAGAGAAAGCTTTTTAATTGCACTGTGTAAGAAAAAAAAAGCCAGTTACATTTTTATAATGATCCACCCCTTCTATAAAGCAATAGGCTGACTTGCTCCGAGAGAAGCGACATTTCTGTTGTTTTTCCTTTTTTCCCTCCTTTCACTCTCTTCCACATCTTTTTCTTGAAATGCCACAAATGTCATTGGCAGAAAGGGACAGCATCATTATTGTTATCTTAACGACGTCCTTGCTCTCTTTTATTAAGCCAGAAGAGAGCTTTCTCCTCCTCCTCCTAACAAAAGTGTATTCATTATAGACTGTCTGCCTCCTTTCCCAATGTGAAGCTCAGAACAGAGTCTCCGAACAACGAGACCTCATTCTAATACTCCTACACCTGGTTAGACAACCACGCACACCTTCAAATCCCCTGGGTCGATAGGATTGAGGCTGATGACCTGAGTGGAAAGCAGTGAAAATCTCTTATAAGGCCATCAATCCATCAAAAAATGTATATAATTGATTTCATGGCATGCTTATCAGTTAATTGCATATATTAATATTGGTTAAGATGCCACCCAAATGAAAATTTTGTAACAGAAGCCTTTATATATAATGGGTTATAAAATAATTTTTAATGCATTAATTATGCCTTGTGATGCACCTCATAATGCATTGTATGATATCATGAATAATTGTAATCATAGTTATATAATATAATACTTATCCCTTCATTGTTACACCTTTAAGAATGCATTAAAACACATGAACAATCAATTTCAGATGTAAAAAGGATATATGAAAAGATGTAATGTAATGCATTACATCAAACATTACAGACATTTATAATGCATCATACATGGCTTCAAGAAAAGTGGTAGCAGTAATTCAAACACATTTAAAAATCAAAAATTGAGATGTGCAGTAGGTAGACTTCATCTTTAGTTTTGCAGTTTTTATATAAAAAAAGAATTTTGGCAAATGACTGATAATATAATTGGCTCCTAATGCTGTGAGGGGGCCCTGCATAGGGCAAGGGTGTCCCGTACAGCAGGGGGTGAGAAACAGATCGTTTACAGTGGTAAAGATAGACTCTGGACTGAAGAGGAGGAGTGACATGATGGTGTAATGAAGTAAAGTATGTAGGTGTGGGTGTGTGTGTGAGACAGAGATTGTGAGAGAGCGATATGAACGAGTGGGTGGTTGTGCTCTGTGATGGTGGGCTCAGGGTGAGGAGGTCAGCTCTCCATGAGGTCTGCTCACAGCAAACACACTCCTCCTCCACAAACAGGACTCCTGGCCAATCCCGACTCCGCTTGACTGCAATGTGTTTCCAGTTTCCGTGAGCATCTCCCTACGTACCTATCGGCTGATTCTAATTTAGCCATTTAAGAGCTGAGAAATACATTCATCCTTATGTGTTGTTGATACCTGATATAATAGCAATAATGTACAAAAATGTAACAATGCACTTAGTATTTTTTTCTGATTAAAGAGTTTTTAAGCATCAATGGTACTTAAAAAGCGGTGGTACTGGTGGTTACCCAGTACATTTTACAGCTGAGGTCAACTAAGAGTGAGTTTGATCTGACTACTCTCTAGAACTGTAAAAGTGTGTGAAAGAGAGAATCATAGTTGGTTGTAGTCATATCCATATGAAAGCATAGTTTAATTTTACATGGAGCGCAAAAATACCATTTTGAGATCACATGACCAGCCAAATATTACTTGCTTATATCTTTGTCAGTAAAAGTTCAAACTGCTATATTGGCCAGTGCAACATAAATGTAAAAAAATAAATAAATAAATAAATTGCAACTTTAGTGATTCTTTCTTCTTTCCGCTAGTTGTGATGACCATAATTAATCACTGATTATGTATGAATGGTATCTTGGGATGCATTAATTAGCATTTATACATGGAAATAAGGCTAATCATTCAGAATTATCGAGAGAAACAAGCTGATTTAACTTACCTGTTAGATAAAAACTTGTAGGAATAATTATCTAATGAAAATGTCATCCTTATCCCCTAACTGCCAGATAATAATTCTCTTAATTGCGGAGACGAGGCTTGCGGGTGATGAGGGTCCAGATAAAGGGCATCATGGGAGTGCCAGTTTCAAACACGATGCTAAAAAGGAAAAAAAATAAAAAGATAGAGATGTTGCCTTGGTACCTAGATAAAATAAGTTTAAGCAGAAGTAAAATAACTAAATCTAAAACGTGTGGGGGACAACAAATATGTGTCTTTTCTGTCTAATACACTGCTTGGGCATTATGGGTTTAATCAAATCCTATTTTTCCTTAATTTTATTCAAGTAAATGGGTTGTGAATGTAATTTTTCTTTGAGGTACAGTGGACATAGAGAAAGACAACGTAAATACTCAAATGTCTTTTCTACTGACTGACTTTGTTCTTCTGTTTTGTCCATTTAGCCATCACCTGCTTAAGTTATGTTCTTTTTATTTAAATATTGTTTCATAAATAAAAAATGGATGGTCTTTTGCAAGCAAGAAACCAGTGAATTTAGATATTTTTGCTGCTGGCCTCGACCAGATGGCAGAATCACCTCCCCTCCCACACACAGCTACACACACACACACACCCTCAGCAGAGATGCTCGCTCACACACACCTACACACAGCATACTCGCTCATGCACCATAATTGGTCCTATCAGTGGTCCTATCGATGTACAACCTACTGGCCCACAGCATGTAACAGTAAAAAGACACAATTTAGCCCAGACACATTGTGTCATTGTCCCTCTCTCAAAGTTCAAAGATCAGTGCAGCTAATTGACATGAATATATTTAAACAGAATTATATAAGCAACCGAGCAGTTTATTGAGTTTAACTACAACTTGTTGTCACTGAGTGTTAAGGAGTTTTGAGATTATCATTTGAGTTGAAATGTTATTGTATTAGGAGAGAGAGCAAAGATACGAAACTAGTGTTGGAAATTGGTTGCCATGGACAACCATCAAATACACAGCTTATTGTATTTATCTAAAACTATTTAACCAATCAGAATCGAGTATTCTACACAGTTGTACAGAACTGATTCTTTTCATTAATGTCTGATTTTGAGTTTTCATTCTTTTATACAGTAATTGAGGTCAGTACGAGTGATGTTTGGTTGAATTTTAGTCATTATATTGAAGTACTAGTGTGGAGATTTGATTGACAAATGAGGGCTTTATATTTAATGAAATCTAGATGAGTTTGATTGAGGTGATGCCAATGATTGTACAGGTCTTTTTAATTTTTTTCAATTTGCAGAGGTTTAGTCCCACTTCTCCCCCGCTGAAATTATTTGAACCACTTCAATGTGACCTCAAAATGCTGGATCATGTTTGGAAATTCCAGCTAATATTTTCTTCAATTTTAAACATGAATTTGACACTAGATTGACACTGGTTTGATTCTGTTGAATGGTTTGGTTTGGTTTGATTTAATTTTCATTTTAGGCTAAAGGTTTATATATAAGGTTTATATTAATGTGCTTGTTATAGATATGCTGTTATATTACTATTAATGAGAACCCTGTCATTTTAATGGTTTAGGGCTTGTTCTCATTCATTACTAGTTCTGCATGTGCATGTTTACTTGAAAGTTCAATGTATTGTTTAGCTAATGTCTTAACATTGTTTATGTGCTAAGGGTTGTTAGTAATAGTATTTGTTATCATTATTGTGGGTTTTGTGTACCATTTGTCTTCAGAGATGAACTAGCATCTGTTTCTTCAAGACCTGGCTCTCTTTTGGAGTACTGGACAGGTTTTGTCCAGATTGACTGTCGATGTCCACTCTACTGCTCTTGCACAGACTGGCTCTGCTGCCATCCTTCTGTGAGGGACAGCAGAACCAGGTCATCCACGCAGAACAAACACTTGATTTCAGTGCCACATAGAGTGAGACCTCTTTGTCTCTCACACTGGACAGATCAGAAAGTACTTTTTAAGACACCCAGTTATTTAAGAAAATTACTCAGTGATTGCTGTTTCCTTTTGTCTGGAAGATATCTTCACCTCGGGTCACCTTGTTCCACTTTACTGTAAGTCTGTAATTTAGTGTTTGGATGGCAAAAGCGTTTCCAGAGCAAAACTTACAGCTGCCCAGGTAGATAGCAGTAATCACAACACATGTCCTTGTGCCCATATCTGACCACAGCATGGGGAGATGGACGCTTGTTATCTGGTTTGACTGGACCAGAGCTGCGCTGCACACGTGGGCACAAACAGACCGCCGGCTCCCTCTGTCCACCAGCCCCCTTCTGCCTCAAATCCTCTCAGACCACTCTACCCAGCAAGTCTCCTGTTTGGACAGCAGCGTGAGCCCTGTCCCTGGTCCAAAGCCACGGCTTCCTCCCCTCTTCCCACCTGTCAGGTGCTCTTGGCTCTTTTAATGGGGGAGGAAAGGGAGGGGAGGGGGGACAGCAGCCACCCTGCCGAATCCGGCGCCTGCCTGCCTGCCTCTCCGTGCCAACCTTTACGGCTGTCTCTCAGCTCCGCTCCACTTCCTCTAAGCCAAGACTCCCAGCAGGTGTCCCCACAGAATGGAGATCTGTCCGAATTGCCGCGGCGGTCCGGCTCTTCTCGTCTTCCCTGGCTGTTGTGAGAGACAGAGAGGTCATACATTTCCACGCACATTCATGGAGCTCTTTTTCCTCAGTCGTGCAGAAAGAGTCACAGAAGTGTTTCTTTGATGGATGTGTGACTTATTAACATTCATAAAATCGCATAGCTTGTCAGTTCTGTCGAAATTACTTTGTGAAAGATGAGAATCTCATTACCATGATTACATAAAGCATTGTTTTGCCATTGTTATTTCACGCCATGTGTGGTGAAAAAATGGGAAATGCAATTTGTTGTGCTTGCAAAGTGTTAATGAGGCTAGCAAGCCCTTAGCGAAATGTGCAACCACTACACTGCATGAAACCATCAAGAGACTGAACAATTACACAAACAGCACAGCTTTTGAGAAGAACAGGCGTCTGTATATCGTTATAAGATGGATTCATTACGAGTCTCATTATAAGTATCAGCTTTAAACATTAGTGCAACAGTTTATATTCTGTTTCACTAATGGATGGATGCCTTGGAAAAGTATAATAGTAAGGGCTGTTCACACCAAGGACAATAATTGTAACTATACAAGATTTAATCATTCTAAATCTATGAGAATCCTGAACATGGAAGTCTTGTCCACCTCATAACGGAAAGATGCTTTACATTTCCAGTCTCTGGTGTTTCTAGTCAAATTAACGCACAGCTTAACCCTTTTCGCATTTTTGTATTTAGTTATATTTACAAAGTTTCAGTTTAATTAATTCAGTCATTCTTTTTACCCCATTTTAATGGTTAACGCTAGAAGGGATACAGCTGTGGCTACTGGGCATGCACACATCAGTATAGCGTCATTTATGTCACACTGTACACTTTGCATTATTGTAAGGGGTAGGTGTAGACCAGGGATGGGCAACTTCGGTCCTGGAGGGCCGGTGTCCTGCAGAATTTAGCTCCAACCCTAATCAAACACACCTGAAGAAGCTAATTAATGTCTTCAAGATCACTAGAAAGTTACAGACAGGTGTGTTTGATTAGGGTTGGAGCTAAACTCTGCAGGACACCGGCCCTCCAGGACTGAAGTTGCCCATCCCTGGTGTAGACGTTAATAAAACACAATCTAATAGTTAGAAAATTGTATTTATTGTTAGCTTCCGGCCGTAGCTGTATCCCTTATAGCCACAACCCATTTTAACATGAATTTCTATGGAGACCGGAACAGGAGAGCATCCAAACGAAAGTTAGAATCTACCGTGGCAGTGTTCTTCGGTTACTCAAGAAAAAGTTGGATAGGTATAATGATAACATCACAGAGGAATGATATAGACATTTTCTATTTGATTTTTTTTTTCTATCTAAAGGATAAAAACCCACTTGATTTTAAAGAACATGCTAAACAGAACATTACCATGAATGTTATATAGTTATATAACGCACCTTCCAGGTGTCAGCAGCTATTAAAATCAGTATTATTAAAGGCAACATTCATACAGAACTCGCACTGGTAAATTTTCAGGACTCACAACCGCATTTTCGGTGAACCTCCGCTGTGTGAACGGAACCTTACTGGACAACTGTGTCACGTTATTGCCAAAGCCACTAGAAGGCAAGCTTGCAACCTTTAACCAAAAAAGCGTAACAGCTAATGCTAACACTTCCGGTTTGGCAGTACGTGGGAAAGGAGACCAGAGGCGTTTTTTTTGTGTGTTTTTTTTAATGGATATCAATGGAGGAGAGGCTTCACTACGCTGAATGAAAAGCTTATTAGAACAAACAGCTTATCATTTAATGAATCGACTGTCAACTAATCTTCAAAATGTTTTACACTAAACAATACTTTTGGATTGAACTTTTTAAAAATTTTACACCGAAAAAAAAAGCCATTTTATAAGAGAAGTTACTGACATTTTGCGACAAGTGGGATTCAGCTTACAGCACTTTTTATTCATTCCTATGGTATCCGTAAACGGCGATTGAGTGTGGCACAACTGACTGAAATCAACTCTTTCAAATTCAATGACGTCAAGACTGTAATGTGATTGGTTATTACGCCACACGTGGTTCAAGTTGAACGTTACACTTTCTCCAAGAGTAAGTAATACAGACCCTTTCATCTCCCAATAGTAAGACAATCTCTATCACTGCATCAGTTCTGGTAACTTACAGAGACATAGATATGAGCTGCGTGCCATTTAAAGAGTTAAATATAATTGCAGCAAACAAAAATGCGAAACAGAATGCGAATTACATTTTTGGAATCCTTGGGTCAAGGCAGACAAAAGCCTAAAAATCCGATTTGCGCTTCGAGGTAAGTTTTTTCCGCAAAATTGAGCTATGTCCAAAACCTACTTTTGCGAACTAGTCCTAGGTTTTTCACCCAATCTGAACCAAACCAGTGCAGAAAAATTCTCTGGACAGTGAATATCAATAATTATCGAAAAAAAGTAGAAATTTCGACTCACTGTCGCAATGGGGTGCCAAAATGTTCGAAAGTGGAGGCCAATTGTTTACGAAAAAGGCTATAACTCGTGAACAAAATGAGATATCTTCACCAAACTCGGGTAATTTAGAAAAGGGGTGTGGTCACATATACACAAAAGCCTATAAAACCTAAACAAAGACTTGAAACTTTACAAAAGTTGGTGAAAACGTGGCACGTGGCTCTTAACAAGCATGCAAAGTTTCATGGAGATCGGACAATAGGTGGTGCTATAACAGTGAAAAAGGCCTCTAAAACACCGTATTTCTATAGTAAATGACCTCAAATTGCAATAAAATGTTCATAATATTCACTTATACACTATATCTTCATATCATACGATAGATCTCCTCATTCTGAACAACTTTGCCAATGACCAATGCTATCAATCAAACTGTTCATTAAATATTTGAGATTATTTAAAAAAACCTACTTGAACTAGGGAATTAGACATGGTTTTTAAAATCAAAATCAATAAAATCAGTACAGTACTATTCTCTAGACTCTCTAGGTCAATAATTATCAAAAAATGTTGAACATATGCATTTGGACTTATAAACCGGCCATTTTATAATATCTTCTTTACATAGTGTACCCAAAGGCCTATGAATCCTAAAAGAAAGCCCACAAATTCACAAATCTGTGTAAAATGATGCATAATTTAATTTTTAACAAGCATACAAAATTTGAAGAGAGATTGGGCAATAAATAACACTATAATAGTTATAAAGGTTAAAAACAGTCTTGTATGAGAAATTGCAATTTATAACCACTAGATGGCAGCGGAAGACCACTAATGGGCTCATTCAACTAACTCAGTAAGTTAGTTCCCTTCCAGGAACTCGAGCTGCCGCGCTCTGAACTAGTGTAATCTGTCCAATGGAAGGGCGAGACGTCATAGGCGGGTGACGTCACCGACCGGGAAGCATAAAAGCATGTGCGGTGGAGCCGGCGTTTGCTTTTTGTCATTCAGCAACCGTTACTCTGTCTGTCGATTTCTGTTGTGAGTCTTATTTAGTGTTGTCTGTCCTGGCACAATCACTTGAAATAGGTTCCAGCAATATGTGCAAGCACTGGGGCGAAAGCAGATCGCATTACAGGCTGTGTGTTCCTCCCTGCACACGTTATATCACTGCTGGGGATACACGCAGTCTGTGTGTGGTCTGCTTGAAAGCAGAGCACGCAGATTCAGCTCTCGAGGGAGCTGACTGTCCGTTTTGTGAGCTTTTTTCATTGCTTATGCTTGCTCTCTGAAGGCTCTCTTTGAAAAAACAAAAAGAGAGGAGTGAGGTTTCACTAGCGTTGAATGAAGACGGAATGAAGCACCTATCTTCTTCCCTTCCCTAGACCTGTCTTCCTCCGAGGAGGTGGACGCGTCAATGAAACAGTGTTTGCACAAGCATATTATGAATGAGAACTGCGCGCAGTCAGCTCTAAAAAAAAAAAAAGAAGAAAAGGGGCTGATTGTGCTTCTCTCCGCTGTACATCTCGCATTCCCGCCGCTGCTGAGGCACGGCGGCCAGTGAGATTGCGGGGATCACAACATGGATCTGGCGAACGGGTTAGAGACGGGTTCTCCCCATCTCCTCCTGCATTCCCCAGATCTAGCGCTCTCGCTCGTGGAAGCCCGCGTGTGCGGTTCTTCCCCCTTTGAGTGAGAGCTCGCTGTTGCTGCGCGCGTTGCCGAGGCGACGCGTGCATTATGTATTCTCATTCATATCAGAGCGATGCCCGGGGTGGAACAGACGCTCGCGAGCTATCTGTCCCCTTGCCCGGCGTTGTCTCTGAAGGCTCGCGGCTGCAGGTCAGGCTGGTGCGTGTCTGCACACCATGGCAGTGTTACAGGCGCACCAAGCTGACGTACCTGCTTAGAGAGTTGGATGAGGGATGGGGCTCAATTTGACTGGAATATAAACTGATCTCTGAGCTCCCTAGAAACGCTGTCAGTGGTCGACCCTATCTGACATGGAGAAGATAAGGTCTTCCTCATGGGCGCCCCGATTGCGCCTTCTGGCCCGTTCGGCGAGGCCGTAATTTGAATTTGAATTTGAATTTATTAAGGGAAAGCCCCTTGAGATGCTACATCTCATTTTCAAGGGGGACCCAATAGCACACACAAAAAACAATACAAAACAGCACACAAATAATTCACCAAAAAAAAACAACAGCTCACTACCCTATTCACCCACCCACAGTCTGCAACTATAAACAAAAGCATATACATACAAGAAAACATATTTTTTAAACATATAATTTCCGTCGTCGACAGGTACCAAGAGACCTGTATACTGGCGGCGGCATTTCAGCGGTTTCTCCCTCGCTTATCTCTAGGTCAGGGGGCTGCTGGGTGGGAGCAGCCCTCGCCGCATGCCAGCCCCTCTTCAGAGAGACACAAAACAGAGCGTGGCTACTCGTACCCCACCGAGGTGGGGCCGTGGTGGCAAACGCTCTGGGTCGGGGACCTCTAAGGCTAAGCCGGCTCTGCGGACCGTTCTTAAGTCTAAGAGGTCCTCGGCTAAGAAGCCCTACGGGCGTAAGGCTCCGGGCTTATGAGGGCAGACCTCTCTGGGGCAGAGCGGGTGTCCATCTCCCCCCAGTGCCCTTGGGAGACCAGTCTGCCAACCCTGCCGGGGTTCCAGGGTGCAGCTGGCTCCAGCAAGCAATGTTCTCAGTCTCTTCCGCCCCTAAGTGTAGCGGAGCTGAGAAACTCGCCTCCCCTGCGGGGGTCTCTAGAGCTCCTGGTGCCAGCAGCTCTGAGTACACCAGAGGCCAGTCTCGAGAGACTGGTTCCCTTAGTAGACCATTTAGGCAGCATGGAAACTACTGCCAATGTGTCTCTTTGGGTCCTGCCTTGCAGGGTCTGGGTTCTATCAGCCTGATCTTCCTAGGAATGACGCGGGTCTGAGGACCGTCGTTCATTAGGGGGCTTCAGCTGAGGCAGTCCTGATGCTATGGCCAGGACTTACGAGGGCAGACCCCTCTGTGGCAGAGCGGGTTATACCTCATTATACGGTACCAGTACCCCCCCCCAGTTGAACCGCTCAGTCACGTGACTGAAGTTCAGGGTGCTTACACTCTTCAGTCATGTCTCAGGCCAAGTCCGAGGACTGGTTTGTCACGATAGATCTAAGGACGCATATTTCACTGATTTGCAGGCCCTTCATGGCCCCTTCTTATCTCGTCTTTGCCCCTGGTCTGGCCAAAGTGTTTATCTACCCTCGAGCGGGTTATTTCCTAGAGACCCTCTTCTATACCACGGCCTGTCATGCTGCAGGCCTTCAGTTCTCCTCCCTTTGGGGAGCCCGACCAGAAGCTTAATTGTATGTGCCAAGGAGTATGGCGACCTCCAAGGCCTTTCTGGCAGAGGTTTCAATGCAGGATATCTACAATGCTGTGGGTTGGTCCACGCCCCTCACCTTTGTTCGGTTCTATGACCTTGATCTTAGGGCCACTCCGGGCTCTTCTGTTCTTTCGCCCTCGTAGTGCTCCTGAGGGATACACACAGGGCAGGGACTAGGAAGTCTGGTGGCGTGAGCATCTCGTTCCCGTAGCGTCGTCGACGCAGCTCGAGTTCCTGGAAGGGAACATCTCAGGTTACGTATGTAACCCCGGTTACCTGAAGGGAACGAGACGCTGCGTCCCGAGGCCATACTTCCTGCACCCCTGCGAGCGGTTGCTTCATTCCTAGAAGCAAACGCCAGCTCCACCGCACGTGCTTTTATGCTTCCCGGTCGGTGACGTCACCCGCCTATGACGTCTCGCCCTTCCATTGGACAGATTACACTAGTTCAGAGCGCGGTCACGCTGAAGGCGTTCCCGTAGCGTCGTCGACCGGGGTTACATACGTAACCTGAGACGTTCTCAAACACTCAAACACAGTACCCCCAGTCCTGCACATTTTGTATGTCTCCCTCATCTATCACACCTGATTCAACTCATCAGCTCATTAGTGGAAACTGCAAAACCTGAAGTGGGTGTATCAGATATAGGGAGACATACAAAATGTGCAGTGCTGGGGTACTTCATGGAGAGGTTTGAGAACCACTGAACTAACTTAAACTGTACTGTTCATAGGTTTGATGGATTCATGCTTAGATATTATAAAATCCCTGTTATAACATTTGAAATCACATTTAGTCAAAGTTTATAATTTTGTTCATACAGATATATCAGTTTTTACAATTATGCCAGATTATGATTACAGTAAAACCGGAAAATGACATATAAACTCTTAAAAGGGAACACTTGCAATAAGTATTGTCACTTATCATTTATTTAAAATTGTGTATATATCTTATAAATTATTTAAAATGTTTAATGTGTATATATATATATATTTTATATATATCTCTGCAAAAAAATGTGTGTGTGTGTGTGTGTGTAAATATGCTTATAGAATATTAATATAGTTCAAGTTCAAGTTCATTTTATTTGTATAGCACATATACAACAGCCAAACAGGCTGACCAAAGTGCTTTACAGAAGAAACCACATACACAGACAAACAGACCAGACAAAATTTTATATAACCCGAGTTAAAAAAATAAAATAAAATAAGCCATATCACAGTAGTCAATACACTAAGGAAAACAAATACGTTTTTAGCAGGGACTTAAAAACAGACAGTGAAGGGGCAATTCTAATCTCTAGAGGCAGGGCATTCCAAAGTCGAGGCCCTGCCACTGCAAATGCACGCTCACCTCTGCGCTTAAGCCTAACGTGAGGGACTACCAACAAAGCCTGGTCACAGGATCGAAGGCTTCTGGACGGAGTGTAGGGATGAAGAAGTTCAGAGAGGTAGACAGGGGCTAGGTTGTGAAGGGATTTATATACAAAAAGTAAAATTTAATTTTTTACTAGTTTATTTAATATACTAGTTCAATCATTTAATGTGAGTGTATGTATGTTGTGTGTCTGTGAGCCTATTCTCCATTTTGGATGTGTTTAACTGTCAGCCATAAATCCAGGTCCACCTTATGTTCTGATACCTTGAACCCTGGTAATCGCTGCTTGCAGCTATATTTATATTTACATTAGTATTAGAGGTGTTATTCACTGCTAGCGCTGAAATATAAAAGAGGATTGACAGCAGTTGCTTTTTCATACAGTTGCGACTTGAATCAGTTTTCATTTAGAAAATATGCTTCTTTTTTCTTCTGGGGAATAGTTTCAATTTGGGGAAGATCAATTTGCAGGTTTTTCTGTAGCTTGGTCCCAAGCTCAGTCTGTCAGTTGGTCAGACACTGGGAGACAAGCTGACCAGCCTTCTAAACCAGTTGAGCACCATCTTGGCCAGGGCGGGAGCTTCTAGACCAGCTTAAATCTGATTTAAGCTTTTTTTTCAGCAGGGGCAAAGCTCAGATCCAGATCAGACATATCATGAAAAGAAAATCTCATTTAGCCAGTTTCTCTTAAATCTCACCTTCTCTCTGGCTGTCCCCAACCATCCTGTGAACACCGTTTCCAGGGCAACATCCCTGGTGGCCAGCAGACGCAGAGAACAATGATTGTCCAAAGCAGAGGGACCTCTTCAGAATCTGCAATGTCAAGACAGGTGCCAGATGTTCTATTTAACACTTTTTTTCAATCAATTAATGAATTTTCAGATAGATAGATAGGAAAAGTTTAAATCAGTGTTATAAGGTTGTCTTGCATTGTACAAATTCAGACCCTGCTGCAAGCAATCTCATCAGATTTATGTGCTTTTACAGAAATGTGTTCGGTTCCTTGATTTCTGTAATGTGTTTCTCAGCCAAGGAACAAAAGGCTTAGCAATGTAATTCAGTGAGAGCAGGAAAGATGTCTAGAGCCGAGCTGTGTGCTACATGCATTAAACATGACATGTAGGGCAATGTGTATGGTAGTAGCCGGGACTTAAAATGAAAATGCTCTTCACATGTGAAGAAAGGATGTATTCTGTGCTGAGCCACACATCACTGAGGAGATTTAAACTTTAATTTAATCTGTGACAGGAAGAATTGGCAGCAAAACACTGTGCTTTATGGTAAGAAGCACCAGTTATAAGGGTGAATATAAAACAGAATATACTATTATAATATATTTAATATTAAATAATTTTTTAAATAATTATATTATTATAATCTAAATGGTTGGTTTTTCCAGTACAACTACTTAAAAAAATCACTCTGAACCATATTGTTAAATAATTTGAGCCATACTCTTTTAAAAGTGACATTTAACTAGATGAAATAAAGCATTCTGCACTCACGTGAGTTCCCATTTCTTTCACAATCTTTATATTTCATGACTTCTATTACGTTATAAATATTAATCAACAATAGGCTGCTTAGAGAGATGCTGAAGATCAGAATGCATCATTCTAAGGGGAAAGGGGCTGGCACTTTAATCAAAGAGGTCTTAGCATATTCTAGTAGGTGCTGCTCATGGTGGCTGCAGCCAATCATGGCTCTTGAGAGTGCTTATTGGTTGGGCTGTGGGGGATGTCTGGCTTCCATCTGTAGGGGGTTACTCTCTCCACTCCATCCGTCCATTCAGCCCCCACAGTCAGCAAAATACACATCAGAGCGCAGGTCCACGGCAAACGAATCCTGCAGAGCTCCGTGTATGAGTGTTGATGTGTGTGTGTGTGTGTGTCAGAGTGTCAGGAGGAGAGAGAGAGAGACACACAGCGTGGACTAGCTGCTTCTCAACCACTGCAGGAGTATTAAATCTGAGACCGTCTCACATACTGAAGGAGAGAGAGAAGACATTGAAAGAAGGACGTTTATCTAGCAGCACAGTTATGGAGACTCATCTCTGCTGTCCACTGGCGGATCAAACTAGAAGCAAAGGACAGAAAAGTCAGACGCCGAATTGACTTTAATCTTCTGGTGGAAGAAGGAGATTATATTCCCTGACAGTTTGCTTTTAGAAGGTGAAGATTAGGAGTGGATTTTTCTTCTTTCTTTCCTTTTTTCCTCTGTTTTAGTTAATTGCTCTGTTTTTGGGGGCTCCTCACCCTCTCCACAAGTCGTCACCTCTCTCAGATCCTTCCTTTCCTTCCCAACATCTTCTCTGCATGCTTTTCCACTGCTCTGCAGGTGAACACACTCATGGTGGATGCCAAGGGAAGGAACATGAAATGTCTGACGTTCTTGTTGATGCTTCCAGAGTCAGTTAAGAGCAAGTCCAGTAAAGGCTCCAAAAAGGGGAGTCCCAGCAGCTCGTCCAAGCTGCCCCCTGTGTGCTATGAGATCATCACCTTGAAAACCAAGAAGAAGAAGAAGATGGCAGCGGAGATCTTCCCCACTAAGAAGCCGGCGTCGGCCACCACGGTGCAACAGTACCAGCAGCAGAACTTGAACAACAACAACACCATCCAATGCTGCAACTGGCAGGGTCTGTACTCCACGATCAGGGAGAGGTAGGTCAACTTCAGATGTGTTCAGAGAGGGAGACGAGAATGGTATTGTTTGCGCAGAGAACATCTGCCGACAAACACAGCATTTATACTGTGATAGCTGATACAGTGGAGTCCAAAAGTCGAAGAGCACATTTAAACCTGAAAATGCGAAACTGTAGGTTTAATTGAAGAAATATTCTGAACTTTTTCTAATTGATTTCTAATCAAAGAAGCACATTTGTGACAATGATCATGTGAACTTTCAGATGGTCACATTCTCAAATCATACTGGATAACTTTTTGGAGCTCACGCTGCTGTAATTAAAAAAAAAAATCTAACAAATTGTTATGCTATTTAAATAATTTGCCATAAATGTATTAGTTATTTAAAAAAATATTTTATTAATAATTTAAACGATTTATTAAATGAGCATTTTCACAAGTTCCGCCCTGTATGCATTGTCCCAAAAGAGGCAAAAGAAAGGAACAAGTTTTGTTTTATATGCATGGCTTTGTTCTCTGTCAAAGGGTAATGTTTACTTTGTCGTCATGGGAAAGCCCCATGCCGGCCAAAACAAATGTGCGCTCTCGGACCTGGCTTTGTAGTCACTCTGGAATAGCGTTCCTTGTTTACCTACGGCTCCTATGTGGCCTGGACCCCAATAATACATGAGGAAGATACCATTGTGGACTCCCATTGACAGGGCCCAAGGATTTTCCTGAGAAAAACGTGTGTAACCATTTTGTACGTGAAGTACTGCTAAAGTACAGAATTCTGTTGAATTTATGTTTTGCCAGGTATAGATTTTGTTTCCAAATAGAATAAGAGTTGACCATTTCTGTTTATTTCAAGTTCTATGATCATTTCTCGTCTATAGAAACAAGAGAAGAATTCACTTCTTCTATACAATCAAGTAGAAATCTTTCTCAGTTTTTTAGTCTAAAATCATTCTCCTCAATCTTCTCTACAGAAATGCTGTGATGTTCAATAATGAACTGATGGCTGACGTTCACTTTGTTGTCGGTCAGTCCGGAGGAACTCAGAGGCTTCCGGGACACAAGGTAGGACCACCTGATCTGCACTGTGCAGCAGTACCAGAGAACAGCTTTAGGATTTTCATAAGCGATGTGCGTCACTGCTGTTGCTAATGACAGCTAAATTCTTTCTCTTGTTTTCAGTCTAGCTGGCCATGTGCCTTTCTGAGACACTCCTCAATTATTGATGAAAATCAGGCAGAAGGCAGTGGGGAGATGTCTGTCTTTTGACAAAGAGTCTTATTTTCATGCTGGGTTTGTGCTGTATTAAATAATCAGATTTTGTGGTCAAAGTTTTTCAACTGTACAAAAGCATTTTTCATAAATATGTGAATAAAGTTCTGATGTCCGATGTTTGTACACTCAGTGGATGTATCTCCCAAAGGTTTTCTCAATAAACTGCTTAATTGGTCATTTGTAAAATGAAACATCATCAGACTTTGACCACACAAAACAAATTTGAGCCATCTTATTTTTTTAAATCTAAATATTGCAATATTGGTTACATATTTAGTCATCTGGTTTTCAAATTGAGGCAACAAAGGGTTCTAGGGTTTCCATGGAAAATTTCAGATAATTTTTTTTATAATGGTAACTGTATCAAACTGTTTACATTTTTATATTTTAATTCAACATTATTATTGAGATTGATAATGAATTTTCTTTCATATTGAGAGGCAAAAAAAATATTTTAGAGCGGAATTTGTTGACAAATCACTATGAAAATGCATTCAAAATATGAATTGAATTAAACATTCTCTAAATAATAAGTGTGCAAACCCCTGATCCAACTGATCTCCACTAAGTAAAAACCATTAGAGGTCTTCCGCTGTGACCTCTTCAATACTAGATTTCCAATAGCTTTTGTTGTAAAATGTTCATGGGGACTGGCATTATTACATAGGACATTATTATTTTTTTAACCTCAGGCCAATTTTAACTGCACCAAAACCCCATTTAAACCAGTTCTTGTTTCACTCTCAGACTTTATTTAAAAAGACAGGGCTAATCTGGTGCCTACAATTCAGGCATGACTCATCTTTTTTCCATTTAAGAGGCTAGAATTGAAAGCTGTGTTCGGCTGATATGTGATGCTTTATAAAGCACACTTAGGCAAGGGCATTGTATTGCTTTGCTGCATAGCCACAGCCAATATTGCAATGGGCCATGAAGAGTTATTACAGAGCACCTTTTTTATGATGTCCATTTGGCTGGCGTTCTGCTATGCATTATAATTTTTATTTGAGAAGGTTATGTTTGCTTCTAGGATAGGCTTCCTTGCATAGGAGCGCTTTGCTAAATTACTCTCGCCATTTATATGATGTTCCTCTTAGTTACAATACATTTGTCATGGGCTTTTCACATCAGGGATCCTAAAGAAGAACACACCTTTACTTAAAAGGCCAAAATTAAGTTTGCTAAATGGAAAAGATGCACGTGTGAGAGTATTGCTAAAATGAATGGTAAATATTCACTTCTGCTCCTGTTATATAATGCATCTGCAATGCTGTGTTGGCCTCAGATTTCATCATTAGCTACGTGCGCCCATTAGCATCAACGAGATAACTTTTAGCTCTTTCACACCATTGTGAAACACTCTTTGCTTTGGAGGGAAAAGCAAATGCCATTCACATGAATGGCAATCACGTGTCTTGTAAACCCAAGGGGAAATTACAGTCGTAATTAAGCATGGGTCTTTGTGGGTGAAATTTTGTGTGTGCTTCATGCTCAAATGACTCCAGGGGAATGGGATCAAGCTGAAATTTAAAACAGCCAAGCGTTACCTATACAATGCAATCGACTCAGAAGAAAGAAAACCTGAAGGGCAACTTCTGAGGAATTAAAGATCGCTAGCTGTGCCTTTCTGATTGCGGTTTATAAGAAAGAATGCTTCATTGTATGGGTTGTATGTAATTTAGAGGTGATTACATGAAACCATCACCTGCCACCTGGAAAGTTCTTTTGATGTGTGTGAGTGTGAGGGGAATAATCAGGGGTTTTTTCTTTTAAATCGAGGAGAGACATAAAACCACTTTAGTGTCAGGTCATAAAAAATAGGTCACTTTGGAAAAGTACAGACTTAACAATAGCTGAATGCTTTGAAACCGTTTCCATCTACACCACATGAGTCCTTCAATATACAGCTGATTTTATAGGTTTGCACTGGTTTTTGTTTGAAACTCAGTGCTGACGTGTATATTATTTAAAATTAAGTGATGGATACTGTTGATCCTTATGATAATTGATAACGCAAGTCATGTAAAATTAATTTATACTTCTTGTTTTTCTCATTAGTATGTCCTTGCTGTGGGTAGCTCGGTTTTCCATGCCATGTTTTATGGAGAGTTGGCAGAGGACAAGGATGAGATCCGTATCCCTGATGTAGAACCTCCAGCCTTTCTGGCTATGCTGAAGTAAGTCCCCTTATGTAATTGTACCTTGTCTGTCAGGTCTGTGCTGGCTGACCCTTTTCTCATCTGCCTGGTTAAACCATTATTATCTTTCTGTACAGATTATTTAGTTATTATTGTTTTTAATTAAGCGCAGGAGTGAAGAAAATTGTTCTCTCTGATCTAAGTACCCCTCTTTGGACTTCTTCCAGAGGGTTAATCGACTACACTGACATGTAATTTCTTTACAGCCAACAGTTCAAGACCATTAAAAGCAGTATTTCCTTTGGAAGAAGTCTTTTCTGATTGAAATCGACTGTGCAATTAGCTTCATTTGAATATACTGAAGATATCAAATAGTTTAATTTGACTTCATTGAGTACCCAATTGAGATCATTTAAGTTCAAAAAACTCCCCAGCATGACTTATGGAGCACATTCACTAAAAGGTTGCACCGCTAATAGAACAAAAACCTGCATATTATTTTAATCACACGCAATTCAGTTTAATCAGGTACCAATGTACAGCATGTTTGCTTGTTAACTGATTTGCATAATTTCTTTTAGTGAATCAGATGCTAAACCTGCACAAAGCACGTGTCAATAAACAGTATCACTGGCCACAGTTCATTCTTAGTTAATGTCCCCTTATCTCTGCTGGAAAAAAACATAAGTTGATTTTACTTGGTCTTCTAGCTTGATCAAATTGGCTATCAGCTGGCCTAGCTGGTCTTGAAAAACAAAAAGACATGTTGAAGCAAACTAAAATGGCATGGTTACATCAGCCATTTTTGTTTTAGCATGTTGGCTTTTGTTAGAACTATCGGTTAGGTTTAGTGTAGGAAGTACATGAAAGGCACTAACCGTTTAGTGCCAATCACTGGACATTTGAACTACTACAACAACCATCATAGTAAAATGTTGCCAGATTTCACATTTATCTATTTCATATAAAGCGAAACACGCTTTTAAAGCCACTCACTAGAGTCAAAAAGTGGACCAAAGTGAGCTGGTGCTGTGTCTCCAGAATTGCTGTGGCTCATGCCCAAAGTCTTTTATATGTATCAGGGGGAACTCTGAACAGTAATGGCACTTGATGCTTAAATGTTGAATAGAACTCTAGCTTAAACAAGAAGAAAATAAATAATGAAGTGAGCTTAGCTTGTCCGCCTCTCAGAGGGCGTAGGACCATGACAGAAGATCTGATAGATCTTAACTCATGCTTTACCCATCTCTCTTGAGAGTCCTTCTGTGTTCTCCACTCTCTCTCCTCTTGCGCTGGCTCATCTCTCACTCCTTCCATCTCGAGAGATTTTTGTTCTCTTTGCCTCTGAGCCTTTTATCCCTCCTCCCCCACTCTCCTAAAGAAGTGTAAATTATACATGTTGTTTCTGTTTACAGAACACGTCTATTGAACATTGTGTCCATTATGATGCTTCTTTATAGGTAATGACTTCTAGTCCAGAATGCGTTGCAGGACATAGTATTAGATTTGCAGTAGATCTGCGTAATGCATTATACTATGATCAATTCAGCCTGTTCTGAAGGACACAATCAAAGCCAAGTTAATTCCTATTCCACAAAGTTATGGCTATTGTCAGAATAGTGCTTTTTGTTATAAGAGGTGTTGCAAAAGACAGTATTTCAATTGACTAAAACACATTGTGGTTCATGCTGGTAGCACATCATAAAATAGTAGCTTCTAGCTGGGCTAGTAATAGCAGGCTACAATGCAACTGAACTATATCCATTTTGAATGACTACGGCTGATGATGTACGACACAGCTCACCTTGTTTTTTTTTTCTGTTACTCAGGTACATTTACTGTGATGAAATTGACTTGAGTGCCGACACTGTACTGGCAGCATTATACGCAGCCAAAAAGTACATAGTCCCGCACCTGGCTCGGGCTTGTGTCAACTTCTTGGAAACAAGTTTGAGTGCAAAGAATGCGTGTATTCTTCTATCTCAGAGCTGTCTGTTTGAAGAGCCAGACCTAACGCAACGCTGCTGGGAAGTCATTGACGCTCAGGCTGAGCTGGCACTTAAATCCGAGGGCTTTTGTGACATTGATGCTCAGACCTTGGAGAGCATTCTCAGACGAGAGAGTCTGAACGCTAAGGAGATTGTAGTGTTTGAAGCTGCACTAAGCTGGGCGGAGGCCGAATGTCAGCGGAGGGAGATGAACTCAAGTATCGACAACAAACGCAAGGTATTGGGCCAAGCCGTCTACCTGATCCGTATACCGACCATGGGTCTTGATGATTTCGCAAATGGTGCTGCGCAATCAGGAGTGTTAACGCTAAACGAGACTAATGACATTTTCTTATGGTACACAGCAGCTAAGAAACCCGAGCTGCAGTTTGCCTGCCAACCTCGTAAGGGATTGACGCCACAGAAGTGCCATCGCTTCCAGTCGTGCGCCTACCGCAGCAACCAGTGGCGTTATCGCGGACGCTGTGACAGCATTCAGTTTGCTGTAGATAAGCGAGTGTTTATTGCAGGTTTCGGGCTTTATGGTTCAAGCTGTGGATCTGCTGAGTACACTGCCAAGATCGAGCTTAAACGGCAAGGAGTCGTTCTGGGAACCAATCTTAGCAAGTACTTTTCTGATGGATCCAGCAACACCTTCCCAGTTTGGTTCGAGTATCCGGTTCAGATCGAGCCTGACACTTTCTATACGGCCAGCGTGGTTTTGGACGGAAATGAACTGAGTTATTTTGGACAAGAGGGTATGACGGAAGTTCAGTGTGGGAAGGTGACCTTCCAGTTTCAGTGCTCTTCGGACAGTACCAACGGCACAGGAGTGCAAGGCGGCCAAATTCCAGAGCTCATTTTCTATGCCTAAGTTTCTCTTGGGAAAACAAAAAACTGCCCACCATACCAGTGTGATATAGATTTACATTACGTACAATATATGTTTTTGTATTACATGGCAGAATTCAACTTCTCCAATGCTGCCAGCTCGAGCAAACCGAGACATAACAGGCATTACAAGGGCCTTGTTTTGAGTTCTTAGTAGTTTTTTCAGCGGCTGTCAAAGCACGAACAGTTAGACTGCATTTCCTCCTTGTCTTAAAAGTGAATTAAATAGTTTATTTTGTGCTCTGTATAAATCTGCACCTGTTTACAAAGGAAAATCTCATTTCAATGGGATGAAAGTTGTTGTCTAAGCTCCTTTGGGTGCCAGAGCCTGGCTGTTGCTCTTTATCTTGATTGATTTAAAAGGGTTTTGATTTATTTAATTTGAGAGGGGACATTGTGCATTGTATATATTTAAATGTGTGAACTAAATTATAAATATATATAAATATATAAATATTATCACTCCGTGGCTATATCCACTGTTTACAATGACTATACGCCATGTTAGTGAACGCTTGCACATGTATATTGTAGCAATAGTGAACAAAATATCCAAACTCATGATAACAGACTAACTTCAGTATTTCTCCTCATCACGATTCAAGGCAATCAAGATACCTAACATCAAAGATACTGTCTCCATATCTAATTTTTTGATTAAATGTCATTGTCAAGCACAGATTACCTTAGACACATATTGTTTAGAATAATCACATCATTTAGATTTAGAAACATTCATCCATTCCTTGCATCAGTCATAATGAGAAATATAAACTATATGTTTTTAGGATAAACCTATGTAGAGTTTGCACTGGAATAAACAATTTTCATTCAGAGTCTTTGACCCTGCAGTAACCTTAGTCAAGAGACAGATGTCATATTTAATGTTTCGTAAGTGAAAACAATGCTGTGAGGGACAAATGTATGGGTTATACTGTTTTGAAATAAATGACTAAAGAAAAATGGTGATATTGCTGTACATCAATCCTTAACAGTTTTCATTTTTGGAAGCTAGATTAATATGACCTGACTGAGGTCAGTGGAATCAATTGTACAGTGCTTCATGTTGTATTATATTCAGCAGAATGAACATCCTAAATATTTCTTACAATAAAATGTTTCTGTTCTCTAATGGATTCTGTGAAACGTGACTTAACAGTTCACCACGCACCAATATGTTTTAAGTCTCTTTCATGTCAGTTTAATAAAGTGCACTAAGAAACTAACTGAACTACCGTTAATTCAGCTGAAATAACAGGTTAAATATTCACAGGCACCACCATCACACAATCTGACGTTTTGGGATATTGTGTCATCATTTCCACCTCTATAAATGTTGTGTTCATGCCTAATTAGCAGCATAATTAGCTGTCACCCAACAAACCCATCTTCACTTCTACTAAATGGGATGTTGTCAACTAACATTTATATCACGTATTTGTAAAGACAAGATAGTTCAAGCATTTGATTTGGATTGCATTGGGCTGTAATTACCAGCATTGTTGTTTTCCCCCTCTTATTTTCATTAAGGTGTCAAGAGCAACAAGGAAGCAGAATGCTAATTCTATTCCCTGCTGAACTTTTAGTGACAGACATAATAGCGATGAGCAGAAAACAAATAATTGCTCTTTAAACTGATCAAGGAATGACCAGTCACATTTCACTGACAAAATCTAATATTACAGCTTTCATTTTTTTTCCTTCTAATTTTACACAGTGAGCATGACAGCAGAATATTTGGTTTGTGAATCAAGTCAGCACTGTACTGAAGTCGAAACACTAGGGTTATACAGATCACCAACCAGGTGCACTATAAAATGTCCTTGAACAGCCATTTTTATACATTCAAATCAACTAAAATGTGTTCTTTTATGGACTTTGGTATGTTGAGATTTTGTTAACGTCTTTTTTTCATCACATGAGATACGTTAATCTTTGTGCACTACTTAGAAGAAGTCATTGATGGAGCTTGCTGTGCGTTTATGATGAACACTTCTGTGAATGTGTATAAAGCATATGTTTGTGTGTTACAGTACAGAGAGACTTATGAATGTGTATGATAGTCGAACATGCAAATAAACTGAACAAGCAGTTCTGTTATGACATCAAGAGTGACTTCTACTTGTATTTATTTTTTTATATTTTTAGATGTGCTCTGGCCGGATTTTTGATGATTATTTTATCAAACACGTTTACATGATCAAAATATATATCCATTTTGAAAACTATGCGTCTTCCTCCTTCAGCAGTCTGCATGATAAAGATTTGATCCATTAGAAATGGATGCAGAAATAAAGCTAATTGGTACACCCTTCATTATAAATAGTTACAAATAGGGCATGCAAAAAGGTTTTACATACAGTAATTGATAGAAACATACAGTGCTTCTATTTAGCATAAATAATACGTACAAGCTATAAGTAGTAAGTAGATGGTTAGAATGTAAGACACCAGAATCAGAAAATGTCAAAAAAAAAAAGCAAGAATGCAGCGCAAAACAATAACATAGTATTGGAGACATTTAAATTAATAGTTCTCCCAAAATGTAAATTTGCTGAAAATTTACTCGCCCTCAGGCCAACCAAGCTGTTTCACTGGACAAAGCAATATTATGGATAAATGACTCATTAAATGACTCATTAGCTTGAAGCAACTGTTTAAAGTAAAAAAAAAAAGAAAAAAAAAAGGTTTTGTTACAAACATGCAGCTTTTCACTTAACAAGATCTTAATTGTTAGACTGGAGTCATGTCGATTACCTGTGGATTATTTTAATGTCTTTATCAGCTTTTTGTATAAACATTTTAAAAGAAGAAACAAACTCATGTTTTCATCAGCTGTTTGGTAAATGCTATTTTAGAAGAAACAAACTCTACATCTAGGATGGCCTGAGGTAAGTAAATTTTCAGCAGATTTTCATTTTTGGATGAACTACATCTTTAGAGTAAAATGTAGATGTTTTCTAATAGCATTCCGTACTCTACAAAGTCTGACATGATCACTGTGAATGGGAAATCTGATGAATTCCACACAGTATGTTTTGGGACCAAACATTTCAGAGTGATTTTACCCTGTTGCTAATATGCACATGCAATATTTTTAATTGCCCACAAAGGCAGAGAGAGAGAGACACTCGCCTCTTTAGGGGACCTGGCGTACTGGGTTTACAGACTGTCAAAGCTGTCCCCAGCAAATGCAGATGATATATTGAGCTTGAAATTACACTTCAGTCAGCTAGAGGAGGAAAAGTAGAAAGGAAATCTGAAATGGAGGAGGGAAAGACAGGGCAAAATATGTGGCTCTTGCAATACAGCATTTATCTTCATAACTATACTGGATATTGACTTTATTTAAATGAATAATTTGCAATGAGGGAAGTGGTGTGTGGCCAAGTATGGTGACCCATACTCGGAATTTGTGCTCTGCATTTAACCCATCCAAGTGTACACACAGTAGTGAACATACACCCGAAGCAGGTAAGCATTTTCGTTACATGTTTACCTCTCCACCCCAGTGATAGTGAATAAGGAACGAATTGATAGTTATGACTTAAAATTGCTTTCGTCAGTTCAAGATACCTTTTATACAAAAAATACAAGGTTTTTGAACTGTGTTTCTTCAAAATGATGAATAAAGTTAATGCATCAGGTGTGTTTATTTTTAATATAATATAGTTTGTATTTAATATTTGAAGGTGCTGTAAACTGACTCGTCATGCTGAATAATTATATTATAGTTGAACAATAATAATTTCCACAAAATCTCTATCAATATAGACCTTATGCATCAAGGAAACAAGCATGCAACAGTCTTTAGAATTTTGTCTTTGAACTTACGTGTTTGCAGTAATTAGCTGGTGGAGTGGATTTACTCATTGTACAGTTAACAAAAGTTATCACGAGCATTGTAATGTTCGAAGTGAATGTCGTCATAAATGTCGTAGACCGGAAAGATTTTAAGGCGAGACGCTGCAGGTGAATAGGGTAAAAAAAAATAACTAATAGTTATCACCTTACTTACCTAGTTGATTGATTACATTGATAATTGCAAGCATTTTTTGTATTACAAGCTTTCTAAAATGTTAAGTTTAAATATAGAAATTAGGCATTATTTGATGAAATATGTGCTAATTTTCATACATGTCTATAACAAAAATCTAAACACTGGATGAAGTTGGTTTCAAAATTCTTATTTCATTTTATTGACATATTTGAGTCAAACGTTTTTACAGAGGGAATTTTGGGTATCTCATTTTGTCACTGCATAATTCAGAAAATAATTAGAACAGACAGAAAACAATATATTTTCACATTTTTTGGGGGGAATAAAATGTTGTATATAATCAAGCAAATTATATATGAACAAATCCCTCTGTAAAAACCTTCAGGATATAGACAGGAATAAAGATGTAAAGTTTGGTGTGTGTAAGTGCTACTGAAGTGGAGATATATGGCTCAATGTAGGAGAGAAAACTCATTTTGAGAAAACGGCCTTTAAAAATATGTATTGTAATTGAAATCTATTGACACAAATAGATAAAGTGTTATAAAAGAAACACTTAGTGTCTTTTGGATGTTTTCTTTCCACTAGTCTGAAAAAATACCCAAAATCTCAAATTTGACAGGTGCATGAAAAAAACTGTGTTTTTGCCTGCAGTGTCTCCCCTTAAAACAAGGGTTCATTCATAAATTCGTGCAGCCTTATATCTGTAGAAATACAAACGAATACAGAAGACAACATGTGCAGCGCTGAGAAAGGGGTGGGGCTACATGATGTCTATATGCATTCTAAAAATAAGAGCTTGATTGACAGGCGATCCGACCAATCATAATGCCAAATCTGCCATTTTGTCCGACAAACAAATCAGACAGAATAGTATAGATCGGTGGACTTAAACTTGAAAAATTGTGTGTAATGTTGTCTTGAAATAAAAAACATTCTGATGTTCATTCATGTGTATTTCATGCTTTAAGTAAATATGAAAAGACGATCGCGTCTCGTGCTGCTTGAACTGATGCAATACAGTGATCTGTCATGACATATTGAAGAGCCACAAATCTGTATTTATTGTTTGGATTTCTTAAAAAATGACAAATTTGAAAGCTTGTTTTACAACCCGAATTCCGGAAATGTTGGGACATTTTTAAAATTTGAATAAAATTAAAACTAAAAGACTTTCAAATCACACGAGCCAATATTTTATTCACAATAGAGCATAGAGAATATAACAAATGTTTAAACAGAGAAATTTTATTATAAGACCACATTTTATTTAATTTTTATCTACTTAATGAGCTCATTTCAAATTTGAAAATTTGAAAATTTTGAAAATCCTTACTAGCTTGTACTTATTTGAACAATGACTGAGACTTGGTGTTACGAGCACTTCCTCTGTCTGATTGCCTCTTCAAGATGAATCGCTTTTTGTATTCCCCAATTGTAAGTCGCTTTGGATAAAAGCGTCTGCCAAATGACTAAATGTAAATGGAATACTTTAAAATCATAGTTCTTCAACGTCAAATTGCAAAGGCTTTGCAAATCTACAGTGCATAACATCATCAAAAGATTCAGAGAAACTGGAGAAATCGCTGCGCTTAAGGGACAAGGCCGAAGACCTTTGTTGGATGCCCGTTAGTCTCAGCCTCAGACGTCACGCCCATGGACCGTTGGCTAAATGTCTGATGCATATGGCACACTTTTCTGGAAACACTTCAGGAATGTCGAAGTCGTCATCTGACTGGTTGAATTAAACCGGATTTCCAGGAGACGCGAGTGTCTCGTTTATTTTCAGTCCGCCGGGAAACAAAGATGCCAATGGCGCCAAACCCCCTCACGAAAGAAGAAAGCCATCATGTTTACAAATGTGACGGCGAACACTTATCAGGTCAAGTAAATGCTGGATTTTCAAAAGTATGTGAAATATTTAAAGTTCGCGGTATATAAACTTTAAAATACATCCGAGTTTCACACACCAGTTTGTTTTTGTGGCGACATTTCCACGCCCGAAACGTGACGCTGAACGAAACGAACTGTGATTGGCTATTTGACATGTCGGTCAAACGGCCTTATGGGCGGGCCTTGGCCAGTGAAACATTCTACGATACATTCCAGACCTTCAGCCGTCAGTCTGAGGTCCGGCTACGCGAGACTGGATGCCCGTGGTCTTCAGGCCCTCGGACGACACTGCATCACTCATCAGCATGATTCTGTCATTGACATTACTAATTGGGCCCAGGAATACTTCCAGAAACTATTGTTGGTAAACACAATCCGCCGTGCCATCTGCAAAAAAGGAAGTCATATGTGAACATGGTCCAGTAGCGCCGTCGTGTCATGTGGGCCAAGGCTCTTTTAAAATGGACTGTTTCAAAGTGGAAAAGTGTTCTATGGTCAGACGAGTCCAAATTTGACATTCTTGTTGGAAATCACGGATGCCATGTTCTCCGGGCTAAAGAGGAGGGAGACCTTCCAGCGTGTTATCAGTGTTCAGTTCAAAAGACAGCATCTCTGATAGTATGGGGGTGCGTAAGTGCATACGGTATGGGCAGCTTGCATGTTTTGGAAGGCACTATGAATGCTGAAAGGTATATAAAGGTTTTAGAGCAACATATGCTCCCCTCCAGACGACATGTATTTCAGCAAGACAATGCAAAACCACATACTGTAGCTATTACAACAGCATGGCTTCGTAGTAGAAGAGTCCGGGTGCTGAATTGGCCTGCCTGAAGTCCAGATCTTTCACATATAGAGAACATTTGGCACATCATTAAACCTGGAAACCTATATCAGGCAAGAATGGGACCAAATTCCAACACCAAAACTCCAGAAACTCATAACCTCGATGCCCAGATGTCTTCAAACTGCATAGAAAAGAAGAGGAGATGCTACACCATGGTAAACATGCCCCCATCCCAACTATTTTGAGACCTGTAGCAGGCATCAAATTTGAAATTAGCTCATTTTGTGCATAAAATAGTAAAATTTCTCAGTTAAAACATTTGTTATCTATGTTCTATTGTGAATAAAATATTGGCTCATGTGATTGAAAGTCTTTTAGTTTTGATTTTATTCAAGTTTAAAAAACGTCCCAACATTTCCGGAATTCGGGTTGTATACCAGATGTAACCTGCTTTGTCTTGTCTGTCAGCATGTTGTCAGTTTCCTCTTTGCTCCGCGAGGAGGGTGGGTTTTTGCGAAGGGTCCATGTCGTAGTTATGTAGTCATAGTTTTCTATGAAAAATACAAGATTTTTGAACTTCTTAATCATTCTTCAAAATGAATTTAGAATTTTGTCTTTGATCTTACATTTTTGCAATAGTTGCTAAATTTTTTACACCCGTATACCTTCATGCTGTGGAAATACAAACAGAAGAAGACAATGATTGCAGCGCTGAAAAAGGATCGGAGCTAAGGTCTATATGTATTCTCAAAGTGGAGTGTTTTCCACACATAACCAACTAGTAATCAACTTTTCTCTTTCAGTTATCAACTAGTTTCCACGCGTTGTTAAACTTGTTAATACAGTCTTTTTGACCTGACTTGAATGCATCAAAAATGCAGATTTTTTGCTCTGATATACTACAAGCAAATGTGGTCCAACTGTTTAATGAATACCTAATTTTTTCATTAGCTCTCAGCATGTCATTAACCTAGCATCTAAACTTGGCATCTGTCTCATTTTAATCTGCACCCTTACCTATTGCCTTTTCATCTACCAGATCATATTTCTCATGAAGGTCTGTGCAGCCAAGCTTTTATTAATGCAAAACACGGTTTCATCAAGCCTCTTGTTTTGCTTTGTACCGTTTAATAGAAAGCCGCTTTTCCCCAGAGCGGGCCATCAACATGAAGAGGTGTGTTCAGAGCCATCTTGTCAGAGCCTCCATTTACCACACCTCCAGTGATCAATACTCTGTCCGTAGATTTCTTTTGTAAGAACTCTCAAAAGGACAGTAACCAGCCTCAGTGGATCGAGAAAATGGAGCGAGTAATTTGGTGAGCTTTGATTGTTGGGGCTACATGGCATTTTTTTGATTACCTGTGAATAGGTTCTCAGATGAGTTCAGGACTGTTAAATGGCTGTATATAAACAGATCAATAGGCTGTCATGTCAATCAGCAGACTTTCATTTAGAATTAGTCTCAAGAACTAATTCTTGCCGCTAACTTTGACAGGCTCATTTTGAAAGTGCTTGAGTGCTAAGTGCCGTTCAGGTCACGTATTTTAAAAGAAGAATGTGGTCTTATATAGATTTTAAGATCATGGCACAGACACATTTTTAATGCTAGAAAAAGTGCTACGGTTACGATTTAAGAGGAAATGTGCACTTTTCTCCAGCTGCCAAATGCCTATATTTTTGGTTGCATACATGAAAGCACTTCACCTGAATAAAAAGTCTAAAAATACCCTCTCATCTAGGAGGAGTTTTTCCTCATTTAATGCAACAAAGTTATAGCTGAAGTAACTGTTCTGCACTGGCTCAATTTAGATGATCTTTTGAACCATACATTTCATAAAGCATCATTAAAGATTCATTAAACTGCCTCTACAAACGGTAGACAGTAGTAATGTTCATTTTTATCTAATGTGACAATGTATTATGAACCATAGCATCATCCATAAAGGTTTCTTTTCAACTGCATAGGCTAGAGATTACTTTCTGACAAGAGCTACTCAAAATGCACTAGAAGGCTGGAGAAATCCCTGGAAAGGGCTTTTTTTTTTCTAGAATCATGTCCACACTGGCATGTTCTTTGTCACGAAATGTCTAGTAGCCCAGCCAGAGAATCTAGTGTGGATTGACCTTTCAGTACATAATGCAGACACAGTAATAACCACTTGAGTATCTGCTTCAAGCAACTCGGTTAGTCTTAAATCCCAGAAAAGCGGTGCTCTCAGAATGAAAGGACACAGACTTTTGGGGCCCTATTTTCATGGGTAATCAAACAGTGAAAATTTTACATAATTTACATTCAAGTAGCCTACATTTCAGATATTTTAACAAACAAATAAGGGCAACAATGTGGCTGTACAGGTATTGTCACCCATTTTTCCATTAAAAAGTTTTCATTTACTCGCTATAATAGTAGTGAGTTCATTTAAAAATGCTGATACATTGACGAATGAAACAAGTGACTGCCTTTATTAACTGAATTGACTGAATGATTCTATGACTCATTCATAACAATATATATATATATACATACACACACACACACACACACACACAACAATTTATATATGTGTCTGTGTGTGTACATTTTTTTTTCCATTTTCATTTACAATCCAGCTATTTTTTTCCTGTCTTGTTAGCGACAGTAAAAGACCACGCTAAAGGGCAAAACTGTTGAAACACTGTAGGTACTGACAAGATAAATGTTTCATGTTCTCAATTAAAAGAACACACTTGTTTGTTCGCATGCAGTGAACAAAATCATTTATCTTTCACAGCCAATTTTGGTCACATGCCATAGAAGATATATTTTGGATCTTGGATGAAGTCATCGGACTGAAATCTGTCAGTCAAGGTCATTTTTCATTTAGACTGGTGGAGCAATTGCAGGTAGCAGATTGACTTTGTCATCATTTTTTGTGTCTGTGTGTGCTTTTCCATTCTGAAACAACTTATTCATGCTGCTCACCGTCCCAGAAGTGTATCTTATTTGAATATAAATTAGATAACATTCTGTCTTTAAAATCTCTCCATCTGAAATAGCAAGCTTAAGCCCAATATTTTGTGGCACTTTTCTGCAGAAAAAAACGAATAATGTTATTATAACCCTCACAAATCTTACATCAGTATTTGAAAGCAGTGTCTCTGTATGCTTTATTTCTTGGTGATTTGGTTTTCCTTCCTTTTCCATTCTCCATCATAAAACCAGAACAGGTCATTTTTATTCCTCCAACAATTATCTCATCTTTACTCACACCAAAGTATTAATTTCCTCATTGTAAGAAATAAAATCTACATAATCTCTCTTTCACATGCCTCTTAGCTTGCAGTCAGTGTATTAGCCAGCTATCAGTTGACCCTCTGAAGCCTTATATTGACTAACATGTGATAAATAAAAACAATCAGTCAAACAATCACACCTAAAACATCTCGTCTTTAGATGTTAACTCAGAGATCATAGATTTGGTTGATCATGTTTGGAAGAGGGAATTTCAGGCTTGAGAAACAGTGGACTAAATCAAATGATCGCAAGCTAATGCTCTCAAAGATCAATGGATCTGAGAAGCAATTACACTAATGCAGCACACTGGAAGCTAAAAATCCCATACTACTTGTGCACGACAGCTCTGATCTAGAATCTTCTGTTTGTTCTCCAAGATTCCATGATGTAAATCAATATTAAACTTTCCATTATACTGCATAGTCAAAATATTATGTTAAGATTCCTTTTTGTTTAATGTGTACCTGTAACATACTGGAAAATATATCTTAAGATGGTAAACTGTGTTGGTAGAAGGTTTCTAGCTGGTCTAAGGTGGTCATTTGCTGGTCCATCTTAGTCATACTATGTAAAGGTGGTCAAACTGTTTTTTAGAACATGAGTGTAGATCAACATAGAGCAGCTAGAATCCAGCTACTATATTATAAAATGCAGCTAACACAGCCATTGTATTATACCTCTGTAGGATATCAGAGACTGAATCAGACAATTTTAAGATGCATCAGAACATTGAAACCTGAGGAGCTGGAATGCAGAGAGGCCTTAAGGAACAGGACGTCATAAATCTAGTTTGGAGCAAGCAAATCCCAACTAGCAAGCCTCTGTCACCAAACAACTTGCAACACCGAGGAAAAAGAAACACTTATTGATAATTCCAATTCAAGAAGGAGACTGTCAAATTTGTTGCAAGTAATCAAGACTGATGTTCACATGTAAACCTGTGATAGAAAATCATTAGCTACAGACTCTTTCGGGCGTGTCTCCACATAGAAGACAGTCCAACCAACATTCCTTTGTCTAAAAGAACATGCCTTCGTTCTCCTTAGAACTATACAAGACTTTCTTCTCCATATGCACATAAAACCATCCTAAAAAGGACATTTTTTTAATGTTGTACCCACATATCATGTTTTAATCAAATAGTATGTCTTTTTAATCATTATTGAATAGCTCGAGCCTTAAAGATAAATATTGCATATTTAGTATGTATGAGCTCGAAGATTCATGCTGTGAATGTTTCTTCCAATCAATTCTTTGTCAAATGCATCATAGTCTTGTTATGAAATCATGTTCAAAAAGGTATACTTTGCCAAAGCCTGTAAAGTTTGGACCTCTGACTGAACGGATAACAAGTTGATTTATGATTTGGTGGAGAAACAGACCAACACCCCAAGCAAGGACAGTATCTAATTGGTCAAGACATCCAGAGGGGATGTGTCCAGAAGCGAGTTTAAAACTCTTGTCCGCTTTCTCCTCTCTCTCTCTCTTACTTTTTACGCTCTTACCCCTGCTCTCCAACCCTTGTCTCTCTCTTCTGGCCCACGTGCCATAATGAGAACAGAACAACTTAGTCTCGTTACATCCTTTTATTTTTATTCTTTTACTTTAGTTCTTTTCTTTCCGTGGAGTTTCGTGTGTTAATGTAAGTTTGATACAAAGTCCAGCTTCGACTGCACTTGCTTCAACTTCCAGCAAGCCAACGCCCAAGAGACATCACTTCAAAGACTACTGAACTTCCAGCCAATCAGATACTTCGGGAAACCCCCTGTCTGCAACGAGGACACAACCCCGTTACACAGGCAAAGCAAGCAACACACACCTCCAGATTCTAACAGGTTCTAATTGGTGTATTTAATATAAATTTTAGCCTCATTGAGAAACTCAAAGCGAGGGTTAAATAAGTGATTGATGGTTGTTCAGGTCTATGCAATTGAACATATTGCTGTGAACTTGGGATTTCACATTTCCATTCTCTTAAACTCATCCTTTCCTTATTTTCTCTCTTTCTGCAACGTGTGAATGTGTGAATGCTTGTGTTCATGTGTTAGATTAGTTTATGTCTTTATATAAATAAAATCTGATTTATATTTTAAAAGAGAAGTATCTTGTGTTTTCTGCTCACAAGTTAATGCCTTAATCTGTCGATTTCGTTACTGTGCTATTTAATAGTGTTTTCACTATATTTGGGATTTTAATATCCAGTGCAGAGTTTGTCATACGGCTCGTTCAGTGAATCGCCGTAACACTGATTCTGTTCAAATCCCTATAAAATCATAAATGATTCCCTTTGAGCTAAATTAAACTATTTCTTTAAATTACGTATTAATATTATAAAATGTAATACCCCTACACCTCTATTGACACTACTTTGTATTTACAGACCTAGTTTCTTTCAAACTAACCAGGATGGTCTGAAAAAAAACCTTACGCTTTGTCATGTAATGCATAATGAAAAAACTGTGGTGTCTATAGCCTATTTGCATGTGTGTGTGTGTGTGTGTGTGTGTGTGTGTGTTTGTGTGTCTGGGGTGAATGTAAGGGTGAAATTGCTTTATCCACTATTGAATGAGTGTAGGTTTTACTCACAGATTGTGCTGCCTCTGAGACACGTTTCTAATGACTAATTTAGAGGGTTTGTGGTTTTGAAATGGGGGTTGGAAATGTTAATTTGGTAATATTGATCAGAGGTAAAGAGAAAGACTTTGAGAAAGACTGAGAGCGAGAGAAAAGCCAAGGCTTTTACGGATGCTAGCGAAGTCGATACTGAAACCTTTCTCACACTCTCTTTATGCACAGTTTCCCTTCATAGCACAGAAATGTCAAGTTCAGCCATACATGAAACATAAGTATTGGCTATTTGGAGATGTATATAGATGTCTGAGATATGATTTCTCATCTAAAAAGACAAATTGGAAATAGGGTGATTGTTGTATTCAGCAAGAACTTTAGACAGATTAAATATCCCATGAAATTGCTTTGAAATGCCAGTCCTCTTTCCTCGGTTGATGTATTTCCTGTTGAAACAAGAGGTTAAGGCACATAGAAATACATATCTACAGTGCCCTCCAAAAGTATTCGAACAGTAAAGACAAAATTGCTCTGTTGGCTGAGGAGTCAAGACATTATGATTAAAAGATGAATATGAGACAAAACTACAGAATGTCACATTTTATTATTGGGTGATTCAACACATAGATGTTTTACCAGCTAAGAAGTCCAGCACTTTTAGAGTTTCATCCCCCTATCTGATGTGAGCATAAGTATTGGAATAGTTGCCTCACAGGTCTTTCTAAGTGATCAGCTGTGTCCTGTTGCATTAATTCTTCAGATATTAAAAGCAGGGAATGTGTCGTATCAGTTATATCCATTACTTCTGTATTCTGAATCTTGCAATCGATGATGACCCACACAAACCAGGATGAAGATGAGGGAGCTGACTTTGAGAGAAAAAAAACAAGCAATGGTTTTGGATGTTTCAACTAATTGGATGGTAAAAGAAAAGAGGAAGTCAATTAGAGCTATGGCAAAAACAAAGGGCATGGAGAAATCAAGAGTTTGGAAACCACCAGCGACACCAGCAACCAACAACGACATGATTAGCTGAGAAAAACAACAGTAGTTGATGACAGACAAATCATAAAAGCTGTGAAAATTAACCCTAAAAGACGTGTCTGTAAAATCACCAACAACTTCCAGAAAGCTGGGCTGATGCTCTGACAATCTACTGTCCTCAGGAGACTTTGACACAGAATTACAGATGCTACACAGCAAGATGCAAACCTCTGACCAGCACCAAAAATAGAAAGGTGAGATTAGAGTTTGCAAAAAAGCACAAAGGTGAGCCAGAAGAGTTTTGGAACTGTGTTTATGGACCAATGAGACAAAGATGAACCTTTATCTAAGTGATGGGAAAGCAAAAATGTGGAGAAACTATTCAGAATTATTTTCCCCATGGTACACAGCAATAAAGAAGGCTGTGAAATAAATCTGTATTGTTTATCCTTTTATCTCGTTTTTTTTTTTTTTAAAATCACAAAAAACTACCCTTTCATCAAAGTAAAACAATTGAAATTGGGAGGGGGAAATCACATCATGAAATAAATGTTTTTCTCCAATACAAGTTGGTCACAATTATAATAGGATAAGACTCAGAGCTGTTATCCTGACGAATGGAGGTTGCAAAAATTACTTTTTTAATGTAACACATTCCATGTGACGTTGGTTAACCAACAGTTACGATCGCTCTCAAGTTTTTAACAAATTGTTTGGACTAAATGTCACATTACACTTACAGGCCCATTTATTCAAATGAAATTTTCCGCACGGTCTTCTATTTTTTCCAGACTTGTCACCTCTATTGCACAATTAAGGCCCACATTGAATAAAATCTCTTTTCTCTGTTTATTTATTCATTGTGAGCGGGCGGTGGTAAATCGTCTCGAGAGGCAGTGGGCGGACACGCAACCTGGCTTTATGTAAGATTATCTTTGCTATTACCAAGCACAACAGTTTCAAATAGATCAATATGACAGGGATTTCTGAGGAGGAAAACATCCCAGTCTGAGAGAAAATTGGGATTTCACTTTGGATATATATCTTGGAACATAGTTCGTATGACCCTCAGTGTCACAGTAGTTTATCTCTAACAGTCATGCATAGGTTTCTCTCGGACTGCCAAACAGCATAGCTGTCATGTTCAGACTATCATTACTCTGTCTGCCTCTATATTTTTACTCACAATAAGTATCATGTTTACCAACTCTGCCTGTTTGCTATCAATAACTCCAATATATGCTTAGGATATTATCTTGTGTATTGCAAATAGAATCGCTGTTTACTTCTCAAACTGAGAGATGATTCTGTAGGTGATGCACTATGCTAATCTGCATTCTCTTGGAAAGCTTGCCTCCATATACCTGTCATATTTTGCCATAATGGTGAGACGTGATCAAAACCCTAGATTCTGGCAACAACACACACAGAAAGAAGGGCTGAGCAGAGCACTTTTTTTTAAAGGTAAGGCTCTTTAAATCAGCCGTGCAAGCCTGCTCTGAGTCCTTAAAGTCAGAGCCATGAAAGCAGCAAATCAGAGGCGCCGTGTCCCAGGGGCCCCGTATAAAGATGCTAAGCTAACTAAACAGGATCTGGGAGCCACTGAAAAAAGACATAAAGACCAAGAAAACACTAATACCTGACACACAACACGCAGTCCAAACTGCTCTCTTTCTCCATATTGAAAGATATTACTGTGCATGCATTCATACAAAGATGCTGATTTTGCATCAGTCAGTGTTTAAAAAAAATCTGAATTTAAGAATGAGCTCCTTTCCAGTTAATAAATTGGATGGGGTTTGAATTTAAATTGGAATTTAGAAGATGAATTGGAATGATGGGAAGTGGAATTTACTGAATTGCATAAAAAAAATTCAACACAGTCACAAAGAAATTTCCTTTGTCCAAATTGTCCATCAAAACATAAATTAGTTAAATCTTTAGTTAATTAAATAATTCACTTTGACTAATTGTGCAATTCTCAACTTACTAGACAAAATTCGTTTGACTAAATTAAGAGTATAGAGTTCACCCAATAATGAAAATTTGCAGATTTTGCTTCACAAAATGTTAATAGATGGACTAGAGACATGCAGATTATTTGTAGATTATTGTGATGTTTTTTTTCAGTTGTTTAAGTTTCAATCTGACTGCACCCATTCACTGCAGAGGATCCATTGATGAGTAAGTGATATAATGCTGAATTGCTCCAACACTGTTCCGATGAAGAAACAAACTCATCTAAATCTTGGATGGCCTGAGGAAGTTTTAATAATGTTAACCTTGTCATACCACAAAATGTTTTAAAAAATAGAAAATTAATATAAATGTAGAATATAAATTAATATAAATATTATGTATATACATTATTTGTATTAATTATTTACCTCAGTTCAAATTCAGGAAATTAATTCTAATTTAAAAAGGCATTCTGATTCTGAAATCAATTCTGAATGGCAGCCCCAGCCACTAGAGCTTTGTAATATGACAGTCAAGCACAAAAACAACTACAATGGATATGATGCTCTTTTGTGATGATATGCAGTGTGAATAACTGACCTCAATTATCTGAGTGTCTATAGAGAGCAAATGTAGAATCCAGTGTATGCTGAAGCTCAATAACCCTTTTAGCCAGGCTAAAGATGGCGTAAGCTTTTGGAAAATACCAAGACCTAATTAGAGTTAATGGAAAATACACTTTATTGCCCTGCACTGATGGAGATGAATAGCGTATCAAACAGCGAGATTATTCAAAATGATTGCATTTCGCTTTTGCATTCAGCACAATTTGAACGGCTTAATGCAAAAACACACACTGACAGGTGAATGCTTTTACTTATTGTATGTTTATCAGCCATATTCATCTTATTGTTAGGCACCGGGCTGCTTAGTCTCGGGAAAACATCATCTCTCCAAAAGCCATTCTTTTGTGTCTGAGAGAGGGATTGAAGAAATGAACGTCACTTAGAATAGGAGTCAGCACAATTTCACAACACCAGCATAATGTGTTTTTTGGCCCCTCCACCTACACACAACGTGCACAGAATTCCAAGCACCTCGATCCATGTTTCCTCCCTTTAACTGACCAGGATTATGCTTGGAATATTAGCCTGGTTATGGAAATGTGTTAAGGTTAAGGTAAGGAACTACAGTCCAAAAAACACTTTAAAAGAATAGTTCAATGAAAAACAAGATAATTTACTCACCCTCGTTGTTCCAAGCATATATGACATTCTTTCTTCATCGGAACGCAAAAGGAGTTGTAAAGCAGACATTCGTGTGTTATATTCCAAGTATTCAGAATAGCTTCATTTGACAAATAAACAAAAACTGCTACTGTTTTAATTAAAAAAATTTAAATTTCTATTATAGTAACTGTTTTAAAAAGCAATAAGGTACTTGAGGGCCGTGTTAAACTGTGAACAGTCAAGGCTGAAGTGATTTCATTGTTAGATTCACAATTTAGGCAAAAATCTTGTATCGAAATATGCTACATTTTTGCAAAACAGGACTGTCACTAGTTTTCTGCTGTTTGTCATCTTCTCCCAGAGGATACAGAGTGGTGAAAACAAGCTCTTCAGTTTTATGTTTTCCTAATGCCTATGCTGAAGGAATCCAAATATAGTCACCCTACAAGCTCTTTGCAAGGTATCACATTGTTGCCTCGACAAGCACAAATGCAAATGTATGTTTTGCATTTAATTTTGCCACCTTAATACTTCAAAGAGGCAGATGACTACTTGTTTGGATAATGAAGTGCATTTCTTTCACATGCAGTTTTAAAAAGTGAATTAAAGTTTCAGCAGTGTTATAGAATGATAGCTATTTAACCTGTAAAGCAGTAAAGGTCAACATAGTAAACAAGATGTAAAGAATAACAAGATGTCCCACAGTAAACTCTAGAGCTTGTTTTTTGTTACATACTGTATGTTAGATACTGACAGACACACAACTCAGTCAAAACATTTTGGACGCACTGCTCCTTTGAGTTCTATTTTTAGATTCTAATGTTTACAGCATGCAGTGACAAGTACTGACTACAGCATTAGTGCCAATGATTTAAAAACGCATTATATGAATGTGATAATTGTCTTAAGCGAATGATTTTAATGAAATTCCAGTTGTTTATCTTTGAGATGTCAATTCCAGTTTTCCTCATGTTGAACCTGCATAACACAGTTTTGTGGCAAATTGAACCTCTTGTACGGAACACGTTATGCCAATTTTATTTGGCTGTCAGGAGAAAAAGCACAAATTATGCTGTGTATTTCCACTCCGACACACTCCATCACTTGCCTGAGATGGAAATTTAAACAAATAAATGAAATGCTTACCTAATGCCCCCGTGCTTTTCATGTAATTTGTTCAGAAATATTCTCAGAAGCACCATTTGATTTCGCTCATGGCAAACCTACACAAAGTATCTGACTTATACTAATATTTATTGATAGATTTATTTAGCTTGTTGTTTCACTGAACTATTTGTGATGGAACAGTGGAAACACTTCACCTTATTACATTTGAACAAGTCTTACATATAGAAGTAGATCTATCTATGTTATAGCTTACAGCACACCTTTAAACCTGATATATTATTCTGTAAATAATCAATTCTTAACTATTTTTTTCAGCGTATCTTTTGTACGGTAACTATAATTTCAGTAAAATTACCTTCATCCCATTGTTGATATAATTAAAAATAATGAATTACAATATTGAACAGCCAGTGAGCTCAACTCATACAATATAGACTCATGAGATGATGCTGCATGAAGGTTGCCATCCTCAATTTTAAATGCACAGCAGAAATAGCAGATTAATTTGGACGGTGCATTAGAAAAGCCTTCGTTTAATGGTGCCATTGGGGAAAACTGCATTTCCTTTGATCCGACTCTTATGTTCATTCATGGCTCTTTCTGCAGTGGTACATTCCAAATTAGAGCAGCTCAGTTAGCGACTGTATCATCAATAACTGTCAAGAATAGCAGCCTTACCCCTCCATCCATCAAATAGGCCCATATGACAGGCAGCTAAAGGACCAACTAAACAATGATGACCAAACCCAGAGTGAAGCACTTACCTTGTATTGGCTCTCCATTCCGCATGCACTTACCTAAGTGGATAAAAGAAGGGAATAAACAGAGCAGTATAGTTAAATGAGAATAATCAAATGAATGAAGTCTACTCGGGAAGAAGGGATTTTGTGCTTCCCTCTAATACTAAAAAAACATGTTCGTTTGAAAAGTTGAACAGTTTTTGATGAAAAATAGATTTGATATTCTTCTAAAGTTCACCCGATAATCATTATTCTCTATCTTATGTCGATCCAAATAAATATGCTTTTTTTTTGCTGTAGAAGACTTCTTTCTGTACTTTTCCCTTCAAAGATGCTTCAAAGCATCAATAAAGCTCACCATAAATAGTCCATATTACTTGTGTTACTTCTGAAGCCAAAAGACTGATAAACAGTAATTTTGGAACTCATGAACTGGATCACTGAATCACTGAGTTGAACTCATGAATGAATCGAATGGTTCTTGACTCACTAACTCAATGATTCAGTCACAACAATTTGAATTAGAAGCTCAATGGAGGAGAAGATTATAAGTGAATAATATTCTTTTTTGGATAATAATATACTTTAAACATTTGCCATCACTTCCTCAACCACAGTATTAGTAACGCTCATGCAGTAACATTAATAGATTTATGTATTTTAAAGCCAAGGAAAGAAAACACAAAGTATAGTGTTATAAGTGTAAATCATAGTGTGAATAGATTTACTAAGTTAATAACTGTAGAAATGCTTTATCACAGTCTGTGAAAGGGTCTATGATATTTTATTTTAATTATGAGTTACTATCTTTTTTGTCATGAATTAATAAAACTTGTAATATGATGCACAATGCATGTGGACTACTTTTATGATGTTTTTTGGAAGGACAGATAGGGTCACTATAAACTATCATTATATGGAAAAGAGTGTGTGAAGATGACATGAGGCTGAGTAAATAACGAAGGAATTCTTTTGAGATGCATTTCAGAAGGCAACAACCGGCTGAAATTCATACAGTTGTGTGAGAGCATATAGTTTTTACATTGCATTAGATGTCTTTGTTAAAGCTGCACAATGTCACAGCCTGTCAGAGAGATGAATATCACAATGCGTCTAAATGAGTCAGGCAGACAGAAAGCAGCACACACACACACAAAACATGTACACACACAAACATACTTATTCTCTGATGCTGATCACTTACTATGAGCAGCGCTCAAACATTCACTGAAACTGTGGCAGCCCTTTTCATTATTTAACACTACCTCAAGGCTTCGATCCCCCTCTGTCTCTCTTCGCCTGTTGGAGACAAAGACAGGAACAGGAAAGAGGATCCCTAAACACACCCTTCAGTCAGACCACAAACTGTGGCTTTGCAAATGAAAGGGAGCACACTTAGCAGGAGACTACTGTGGAATTAAAACCAATCCATACTTTGTAAAATATCTATTATTAAATGAGCACTCCGAAATTTATTAGCATACGCTGTTTATGTTTTGTTTTTTATTCTCAAAAGAGGGCTGACTTCTTCAATATTTCATGCTGAGACCAAGTCCCTCTGACGACACATCGCCGCATGATGGGAATCAAAGGAAGTTGCTCTGGTTGAAACTGGAATGGACCTTCATCCAAACTGTGACGGCAACGCTTTACAATTTCATTTGTGGAGAAGAACAGAAAGACCCCCATGGAGAAAACATCTGTCTGTCAAGGCAAAACAAGTTCATGTAATGCTTTTTATGTGTTGTAGCTTATCAAGAGCTAAAGACTTTTTTTTTTTTTTTTTTTTTTATCTGGGCTGACCTATTTACTTCTGAGGAAAATCAAAGTCTACAGCACTGTATGTGTGGAATTCACACACCAAACCCTTGAAGGACCCTTTTTCTCGTGAAAAGCACAGTTCATTAACTAACTGAGCATAAAATTATATTTTATTGGCTTTTTCTTTGTACAATTTAAATAGCGAAAGAGCAGGTTAAGCCACTTCTATTGTACTGGAGCCATTATCTATTCAAAGATGCTTTCAAATTCTGAACTGTTTCTTTTTATTATTTATTTTAAACGCTTTACTGAAAATGTTCAGATTGACACTGAATATTATGTAATTGTGCAGTGGAGAATTAATGTTTGCCTCATTTTGAATGTTAGCTAAAAGATTAGCTCTGGAACTATAATAACTACAATTTAAAATTAGTTGAAAGTGACATTTGCGGAAGATGAAACTTGCTAAACAGATTTTTATACTTGTGGCAGAAGTTCACAGGACTCAATATTGCACTTTTTGTTTAATGTAATATATTAAATATTTGAAATAAAATAAATTAATTAAATATACTCTTATATGGAACATAAAATTCATTTTCAACCAACTTAATTTTAAATTCACAAACATTTTAGATGTGCTGAAAAAATTCATATGCAAAATTCAAATAAATGTTGATTTTAATATCTCATCTCTTGGATAATTTAACAGTTTTAGGATGGTAGGTTTCTTGCACCAAACAGTAATAATTTAGTTGTTCACTTCCTCTCTTAATTAAACAGGGTTTATGCCACTGTATTACTATTGTATGCTGGGTTAAATACAACCCAGTGCTGGGTAAATATTAGACAGAACAAATGCTGGGTTGTTTTCAACCAACGGTTGGGTTAAATGTTTAACCCAACCTTCTGGGCAGTAACCCAACCGCTGGGTCTAAACAACTCAATCGCTGGGTTTGTCCATATTTTACCCAGCACTGGGTTTAACCCAGCATTTTTTAGACCTCAATGTAAATGAACTGTTATCACTGGCTAACCTTTTACCATTTGAATGTCGCTTACAGGTTTCGAGTCTAATCAAGGGATCAGGGTTTGGGGCACAAGCCAAGCAGCTGCCTTTGAGATTAATAAGAATGCTATCGGATAACTTTCTCCAGGTATTTTAGACTTTCTTGGGACCAATACAGTTGCTGCTGCCCCATCCATCAATAACAGCCTCTTGGCAAAGCCTGCATTTCACACTGGCAGGTTCACAAAACATCTGAAATGGGCCACACAAACTGTGAAGGTCGTATTGAAATGATCAGGGACCTTGGTGAAAATAAACTTATAAACAGCCAAAAGTCTAATATTGGGATATTTCCAAAACATTACGCAGAGCCGCAGGTGCAAACCAACTGTGGTCACCTTAAAGCTCCTGGCCCAGTTGCAACAAACCCCTTAAGTGAATAAAACCTCTAAACTAGTTAGGTGTAGTTTTATTGTAATTGATTTAAACCTTTGGTGATTCTTAAGTAGGGTTTGTTGTGATCTAATACAGGTTTGAGTTTAAGGTGATCAGGGTTATTTTAGTGTTATTTACACTATTATCGTATTTAGTAATATTTTGAATTGCCTTTTTAGTAATTTTGTAATTTGTTTTTGTCATTCTTTTTAAATATTTCTATTTAACTTTATTTTTATTTCAGTTCGTCATTTTAGTACTTCCTCAAATGATTGTATTTTATTTCAGCTTCACTTCAATAAACAAATACAATTTGTCTGCAACACAAAAGAAACAAAAAATCAGAATAACAATGGGATCCAAACAATAAAACCGTAAAACTGTAATACATATAATGTAATGAATGATTCTCGATGATTTCACTCTAAAAAAGGTTCTGCAAAAATATGAATTTGAAGGAATTTTCCGTATTTATTTATTTTTACAGGTGTTTTTTACACTGCATTAAGTTGTGTTTTAGAGTTATAAATATCCGTAAGCAGAAATATCCATAATGTATTAATGGATAATGTCCCACTAATGAGCTGCCAGTTCTTTTTCTATTTCTTTACAGATTTATTTCTTACAGTGTTTTTACACACTTCTATGAGCATGACATATGTTAGTTTTTTTTATTAATACCATAAGAACACAAATTGGTTTGCAGTTCTTGTGTGTTGATCCTTTCAGCCACTGCAGCTAAATAAATATATTTAATAGCTCCCGAAATCCGTGAGCACTTGCCGGAATGAACCTCAACACACGCATACACTGCATTACATAAATTACACTTAAGCAGCACATCTGGTTCCTTCAGGTATTCAATACGGCACTTCCAGCAAGATTTGCAGGATTAGAAACAGTAAGCTGGACGTGAGATCAATACATTGATTCCTCAACCCTTCCCACCGCTGGTTACAAGACGCATTTAATTTCCCAACAATTAGCAGCTATGTGTGCATGATTTTTTTTCTCTATCAAAGAACTTCTTTTCAACTTGCAAACAATTCTCACTTAGCGTCTGGAAAAAGACTCTGCAGCATCCGATGGGAGAGCGCGACGGGAACTATGATGGATGCTGGGTCAATATCTGCAGGGCATTAGCAGCTCCCTGAAGGCTTGTGTGCTAGCGGTTAGCAACACCCATCAGCCTCCATTATTCACTCACACGGGCAGAAGACATTTCTAAAATGCACCAGAGATGCGTCCTTCAGGATGTTGACCCGCAAATGGAGATCATCTGTAATTTAACAAGGTCTCTTAATAGATTTGGCCCCAAAGGTGTTCAAAACCACATTTCATTAGGAGATTTGGAGTTCAGTTCATGGGACAAGATTGGTAAATGTCTGCTGTGTTTTTTTTTATAAACAAATAGTTGACAGGTGACTAATATTGTGGATATAAGCCTTCCGTAATTGAGCCCTTTTCATGCATTGGGAGCAGGGCCATGTATCTAATGGCATGAAGCGCGGATGTCACGACACTGTGGGAGCTGGTGAGACAGGCATTATGGTGTATTAAAACGAGCTGGAGGTGATGGAACAGGAATGCACCATGATGAGAGTACTGAACAGCACAGCACATAACCCACGTAACCCAATGAGCTGTCAGCCATGAACGCCCATTACCCACCCCACGCTACAGGACTACAGATAAACAGCCAGGGTGTTGTGCGGTCCACTGAGGACTGAAACAGAAAGAAACCGAGAGAGTGAGGCACAGAGAGAGCAATAAAGAAAGAAATATTAGTTTTAGTAAAAGCAAAACAACATGTTTGAGAGGTTAGAGGGCCATTCGAACAAGGCTGAATTTGGAGAACATGGAAAACAGCAATGATGGCTCTGAACCCCTAATGGATCTGCCTACATGGTCAGGTAGATGCATTGAAGTGTCATCTTCTCCCACACTGAATGTGTCACTTCGCTCTAAAAACATACCCTGCCTTTCATGGATTTCCAAATGTCTGCTTTTCTGAGAATGATGGATAGATAATTATAAGATATTAAAGGAAAGCTAGTACAGCTAGAATAAAATACTTTCTGATGTTGTTTACTCAATAAATGCCCACAAATTGTCAAATAGATCTACACATCCAATAATAAGATTTGCCTGCAAACATCAAATCACAAAGAAGCATCAAGCGCATTAATTAATTCAGTAACACAGGGACCAATTCTCACTATTAACTAGTTGCTCATTAGCATGCCTATTATTAACATATTGACTGTTTATTAGTATAAGCACATATTCTGCATGACTATATTCTAAATCCCTAATCTACCCAATACCTAAACTTAACTACTTCCATACTAACTATTAACAAGCAGCAAATTAGGAGTTTATTGAGGCAAAACTTGTAGTTAGTGGTTTGTCAATGGCGAGAATTTGACCTTATAATAAAGTGTGGCCAATAACTCAGATGTTTATGTGCCTTGTGAAGACTTAAGAGGTCAAAATAAATATATATATTCAGTGCACAAATGTCTAGAATCTTCAGTAAATGCACCAAATTAAAGATGTACATTATCTATTTGAATGTGGAAATCGATCTGCTAGAGAATTGCATCTCAATTCCATATCAGATATAAAATGACAACAATGGCATTATACATTTTGATTATAGCTCAGAATTTGCAAAGAAATAGTATGTTTTAGACTAAAACATGCATATTTCAGCGTTAAAAGGACATGTCTCTGTCAATCAAAAGCTGTAATTTCATATGAAAGGTGGCACTTCCAGTCCAACAACTACAAGTCAGTGGGTACTGCTACAAATCATATATTTATGTCATGAAGCCTGTATACTTCTCCCTCATTTTCTTGTCTCCGCTTTAAAATGTTTTTTGAAGGTGTGAGAGTGCATATCAAGAATTAGTGTCAGCTTCCACAAGGTACCAAAATGCAAACAACTTCATCTTAATCACTGCCAACTGCAAATCATTATGGAGAACGGCTCTCTCTATCAGTCTAATTGACACACATTTCTCTACATTTCAAGACTGCAGGTGATGGCACGCTTCACCCTGTGAAGGATAATGTTCATCAGGAAAAAACCTTTCACCTGTAGTCCAGCCCAGTTTGGGTGAAAGCCAAGTCTATGTTACATTAGCTGAATGCAAAGAAATAGAGAAGTTTGTGCATCATGCAGGGGACAAAAATAAGCATTTTGGACACATAAATTCAAAGCATTTGAGTAAATGAATGATTGTCAGCACTGGGAAAATTAATACTCAGAGTGGAAAAATGACTAGGAGTGGAACAGACACGTCCTCATTCATTATAATTGATTATGGCTCTCTTATTTTAAACACTTTCAGCAAAAGCATTTGTCCCAGCAGTATCTCTATAAGAGCAGAGTGAAGGTCACATATGCAATATAATGCAATGCTGGGATCCAAAAGCATTTCAAGATTCAAGATTTTTATTTGTCACATGCAAAATTATACAGAGTATAACCAGCAGTGAAATGTAGGTAAATTTTAGGGAAAAATTGCAATCCGAGAGACTAAGTATATATTAAATTATTCATGTAATTTAATATTATTCCTTTTTTTCTTTCTTTCCTGTTTCGTCCTCTTCCCTCTGGTAGTGGCCAGGGGTTTTGCTGTGGTAATTGCAGAGCTTCAGAAACATGCAGATGAACCTCTGAAGTGAGGAAGGAAATGAAAGAGGAAGAGGAAGAGGGGGGGTGGACTCATAATTAGCTGCTCACCTCCCTGCCTCTCTGCAGGCATTTCCCAGGAGGATGCCTTCCCTAACTCTCTCGCTATATGGCATGACACCATTATATTCACTTCAGCATTAGGTGGATGGTTCTCACCGCCACCGGTTGCCAACACTTTGGGAGACCTGGAGGAGACACTTTGATTTAGAGCACTGGCTGCGCTAGACTCTCTGTGGCAGGGAATAAAAGCTGGCTGGACATGAAATAAATACCAATTTTATTTACTTCTGAGCGTTTGCCTCTTTGTATTAGACAGATATAAATAGTGAGCCACCAAATAAATGAGAAAAGGATTACTCATTTCATTATTAAACACATATTCCTAATGATATTTACAACACTAATTGTCAGTAATCTTGCTCAACAGGTCTAATTCTTGTTTTTGCAGATAATCTAAAGGTGTTTGTAGGTGAAACATGGTACAGCAATATATTTTCTGAATGGCTGAAAAAAAACAACAACCGGGAACAGTTTTTCAGAGGTTATAACAAGGGAAAAGGAAAGTAATTTCAGCTGGATGACATTCATTTCCTTTGAGGTGCCATAGCAAGGATATAAAAATAATAGTTTTTTAATGTAACATTCTGCACTGCAAAAGGTTGTCCGTGGAACAATTTGGTATTTCTGCATAATGTCTTATATGGTGCTTCTCATATACACTTCTCACAAGAATAGTGGGGTGTTTCTTCAACTTCAATGTACGAGGGGTTCAATATACCCCCCCCCCCCCCCCCCCCCAATTAATACTTTATTGGAGTAGGCTACTCTTCACAAGAAAATACTATTTCAGTCTTACTTCAAAAATGTCAGGTTTAATTCAACGTCAGTTGCCATTTCTTTGTAATTATTTGTTCAATTTACATGCAATTCTTGGGTGAAAATTGTAAATTATACACCACATTTTTTATTCAGCATATATGAACATCACACTATTTTTAGTTAATTTTCAAGTGCATTTTTTGTTTATTTTATATAATTATTTAGATTATTCCAAAGTTAAATTTTTCAAAAATTCAATTTCAATTTTTACACAATATATAGAATTTTAATAAATAGAACAGATATAACTATCATTCCCATATTTGAAGAAACACCATTATTTTAGCTGGAATAAGAAAATATGTTGCCAGTATATCTGTCAAATATACATCTAAGAAGAACTACTCAGATGGTTGAAATTTTCAATCCTGACTTTAAAAACCTGATCATGTGTCTTTAATACAAGTGCCAATATGAATACTTTAAAGAGGCTTTTAGCATTTTACATTCCTTAGCATCCTTTTCAGACCTAGAGAAGTGTGAACTATTCAGCAGCACTCTGGGCTTTCTGAGCCACCGTTTCTTCTAGCTTGTGTTGCTGATGATGCAGCAGCCGGATGTGGTAAAATTTCACACCTTATTCCATCTCCTAAACACATACCATCTCAGCCGAAGACCCAATTTCCCTGAAATGATGGGAGGAAAACCTCACCAGAATGTTTGGCCCTGGGTTAAACCAAGGCCAATGGAAGCTCGCTTTCTCCGGTTCGTTCTTTGTGAGCAAGCCAGTCCTCCTTATCGCCGGGCTGGGGGTAATAGGATTGCCTTTCACACCAAAGGTCTCCTGCAAAAGAACAGGGAAGGAAGGAAACCAAGGCTGGGCACACACTCACGCTCTCTCACGGACAAACAAGAGAGCCCGTCACACATGGCGAGCAGTAAAGCAGTGTATTTTTTCAGAGCTTGGCTCAGCTACGGAGAGTGACGGGTCACCTCAGCAGAGGCTTAGCTGGGATATCTGAAGGCCAGATATGACAAAATGAAAACTGCGAACAGTGCAGCTTTTAGAGGAAAAATTCGGAGGAAAAAAGGATAGTCGGCAGCTATGAGCTCAGAGATTTTCCCTTCTCAGTGATTCTTATTTATTTATTTGCTTGTTTCTTTTAGAAATATAGATGATGGTGTGAATTCCTTAATACTCTGCCGGAAGCTTCAGCTTTGTACTCGAAGGTGAAACATAAAACAGTTCACTCGGAAGTACGGGATTGTGGGAAAACCTCCACTTTGACCAAGATCTCACCTTGCATTCACAGATGAAATATTGATAACCCATCATTAGGAAATTGATTCACAATCAGTTTCGCATTGATTGGAGATGTCAGCCTTGAAGGTGATGGAATGAAAATATGCTTTGATGTTACCCTCAGCTAGCCTCATTATCATAAATGCAATCTGTTTTACAGGCGCCATGCGTCAACTTACATCAAGCGGTCACCTTGAGGAAGGAAACATGGAAAGAGAGGCGGATTAATTGATGAAACTGGCAGAATAAGCAGGTGATGACTGAGTTGACAAGCCCTGTTTTTAAAGGGATAGTTAACAAAAAAATTAAATAAAATTCTAAAAATAAGAGTACATGGAGTCCTAAACTACTCACACTGCATGGAAAAAGAGCAGCTTGAACATTCTGTCAAACGTCTTTCCTTTGTCTTCCATGGACAAAAGAAAGTCATACAGGTTTGGAATGGCATGAGGATGAGTAAATGAATTATTGGTTGGAGTATCCCTTTAAATCTAGAAATATAAGCAGCCTAGGGCATGAGGCAGAGCGACAGAGTTCTCTATTAGGTCTCACTGATAGCTGTCTTGCTCCTTCAAAGTCACAGGGCGGAAAAAACCTGCAGGTTAAACAGATGTGTCTGATAACAGTACCTTATCACGTCCCATCGCTTTCTTTCCAAGGTTGATAACTTCATGTGGAAACCTCGAGGCCAAGTAAGCTGGATGTGATAAACTACAATGATAAATATCTTAAATAAATGAAGTCATTTTGAAATGGTGTGGGCCTACAGTTTGTCTAAAAATATAGAGCTCATAAATGTAATCTTCAAAGATCTAAAACAACAAAGGAGAATGCGGACTGTAAACAAAAACTCATTTTCATGCATTCAAATGTGCATTTCAAATGGTGAAAGTTTTCTGGTTTGTACATTACATGGTTGGAAAAAAAATATTTAAAAACATATGTATAGTATTTATCACAAAAATCTCATTTTGCTTTTCTGAATTAAACAGAACCATTTACACTAAGCAGCATCAATACAACAAGACAAACTATGTATATAACTGACCAAATAGCTTGTGTTCAAAAAATGTATGCGTACAAGTTCAGTCACAAAACTATTAAAAATCATTTTAAAATTAAGTTAGCAGCTTTGCAGTTTTCTCCATAACTGATTTCCATATGTGTGTGCATACTGTACTATTCCTCTCTTCATTCCTCCACGCACCCTAATTGATTTCCTGACAGGCAAGACCCCGATAAGAGCTGGTCAGGGATAATGGAGAAAAGCCAAGGCGCAAAGACTCTCGCTCTCTCCATCCTTCTGCTCCTGGTACTTATCAGAGACTTTGATCTCAGGAGTCTCGTGACCCATTGTTGAGCATGAATCCCATTCAAGGACTGAATACAGCAGAAACACAAAGCCTGACCCGTTACGAACACTGCTGCTGTCCTACCTGTCTCTTGCACTGGACCTGAATGAATGAAAGAGAGAAACCAATTAAGAAATCTGCCCAAGAGGCTTCATGGCAGCTGGAGGCTGCCTTTGTGTAGTTTCCTCAAATATCTGAAGTATCAACAAAATGCACCTGCCTATCATTTATACCTGCATTTTTTAAAAAGATCAAGTTTACCTGATGTTCAGAAATTATTTACTCGCTCTCATCTTGTTCCAATCCTGTATGCAGTTATTTATTCTGTAGAACAAAGAGAATTTAAACAAATGTTAATTTTAAACAAATGTATATTCAATTATCTTTTTCACATGCAGTTCCAATATACTAAAACCAATACTGATTTTATTTAGGTGTCACTTTATTTTGCATTCCTGTTTCTCATGTACATACTTGTAGTTATTATAGTAATTATAGTTATTATGTATTTATTAATACCTAAGTATTTATTGCAACCTAAATCGTATGTACAGTCATTTGCACTGAGCTAGTCTCTCCCCATCTACCTCATAGCTTGCACTATATGTCATAAAACAATGTATATACACATTTTTATATCTATTTATAAACCTTGTTATTTGCACTTCTGGTTAGATGCTAACTGCATTTCATTGGCTCTGTACTTGTACTCTGCACAGTGACAAAGTTGAATCTAATCTAATCTAATCTAATTATAGTAATTACAATAGCTAGGTAATAACTAGGTACTAACCCTGAACCTACCCCTAAACCTAACCTTAACCCATGTAGTTACCTTATATTACCAATACCAGTACACTGTAGGTACACCATAAGTACATGTAAATACACACAAATTTATACACATTCAATTTCAATACATCCAAAACCATTTATTTTGGTAACACTTTATTTTAAGGTGTCCATAATACAGAGTAATTACCCAGTTAAGTACTTAAACGGGGGAAGTCGTGGCCTAATGGTTAGAGAGTCAGACTCGTAATCCAAAGGTTGTGGGTTCGAGTCTCCGGCCGGCAGGAATTGTAGGTGGGGGGAGTGAATGTCCAGCGCTCTCTCCACCCTCAATACCACGACTGAGGTGCCCTTGAGCAAGGCACCGAACCCCCAACTGCTCCCCGGGCGCTGCAGCATAAAATGACCGAGTCTGTTACACAGCTACTTATGTAACTAAAATATTGTTACGTATGTGTTGCAGACTTTATGCAATGTAATGATAAATGTAAGTACACAAACATAAGCTACTTAAAATGAAGTGTATCAAGATTGTACACCTTATCCAGCTGCACCTTAGTTTGGTTTAACCCACCAATACACAGCTAAAATATATGTAATACATTTCTAATTACGTTACAATTACAGAAAATACACAGGCATAAGCTACTTAAAATAAAGTGTATCAAGATTGTTCTTAAGTGTACTAGTAGTTGTGTAACAGACTCTGTTACTGCCTATTACATCTACATAATTACAAACTGTAATTACAAGCTGTTCCATAACTTAGTTACATGGTAAGTACATTTTGTTCCATGTAAGTACAACGGCTACTACTAAGTACTTAATTAGGTAATTACTCTGTATTATGACACCTTAAAATAAAGTGTTACCTTTATTTTAATTATTCTTTTATTTGTCCTCTGTTAACAACATATAACTAAATTGCTAAATAAAAATTAAAACCATTTTATTTAAAAAAACTATTTAAAACTAATTAGAAATTATTCATTCATTCATTCATTCATTCATTCATTCACTCATTCATTCCAGTAGTTATTTTAGTACTTCTAAAATGTTGCCTTGAAAACTAGCTAAACAAAGTTTGTTTTAGTTCACTATAATAACCCTACTGCTATACTTATTTTCCATCTTAAACATTGACTTGTCATTAAACAGAGAAAATTCTGCATTTTTAGACATCAAGACTATTGATTAATGCAAAAATTAGGTTGATTGTTATCTTTTAAAATGTCTAAAATGATCAATCACAAATCACATTAAAAATACATATGAAATGCAGACTGATGAAAAGTTATTTTCTCGGCCTTCAACAGTTGTGTATCACTTACTTTGATATATTACAGTAAAAGCATATTGGTAACGCCATTGAGTGCCAGTCTCCTACAATTAAATTCCCATAATTTGTCCATATCCTCTGCTTCCTATAACTCCTCTGACCTGAGTTCAGGTTTGTATTATGCACACCAGGATGTATTTCCATTAGATTAGGTTGTGTTATCCCGGCATTTCATTTCTAAACGTGAAATCTGGTGACATCAAAGCCCGCCTCTGCCCTCTGAATTCCCTTACTGAGCCTCACACTGTTTAATGGCTGAGTGAGCCATGCTCATATCCTTCCAGAACAATCCACTTCGCTGCTGAGCTTTGAACTGGTGAGTTGCTTCCACACCTTTGATTTATGTGGCGAAGGCACTGTAAAAGCCCATGGGAGACATGCTCGATTGGGTGGCTTAGTGTGGGTGATCTCATGCATACATACCAATATGCAGGGCCTAACGCATAAGGCGAGCACATGGACATAATGTCCACATATGGCAGGACAGACACTCTTATGCTTCAGGACACACAATCCTTTTCATGCTGACAGAGTCTGTCTGTGCCTGCTCATCATCACAGGCCCATATATCGCTGCATATTATGAATATATGGATTTGTTCTTTATCTTTATTTAACTGCCTGTTCAGTAGAAGATCCATATGAGAATAAAATGCAAGGTTGAAGAAAAGTGTAGCAACCATATGCCCTTCTCCCACTATAAGTATACCACTTATCCCACTATATAAGTGATGTGAGTAATCCAACATCTGGCTTTAAGCAAATCAGGTAGAACTAATGAATGAACTTCACCTAATTAATATTCATAAGCTCAAATCTAACATCTTGTTCATTCCAATTTTCACATTATTAAATGTCACGAAACTGTACAACTCTAATTTGTCTTGGGATACGTAGGGTGTATTAACCCTATGTAACTGAACACACACTGTGATGGCATATTTTTTTCAAATTCTGTCATTTCATTATATATGTATGGGAAAATGTGCTTTCATTATCGCAAAATAAACCCGGACCGGGTGAACAGGTCTTGTATTACCCTGAAGGGGTTTAATTTGTGGTAATAATGGAATGTAATAATTTTGTGATAATGACTGTACATTATCCTGCTTAATACAGGAAAAAATGATCATGAAACATTTATTTGAGTGAATTTAAAAGATGATGGCATGAAATGATGATGACTAAGAAACTAGCACAGTTTTGTAGGATGCTGGTCAATTTTACAGTTCAATGTATATATATCATATGAATGTAGGATATTTAGGCTTTACTATTCTTTTGGGTCACCTTTCTTCTCACCTTTGAAAGCAAGGTTTTCTAAAGAAAGAAGCAGTTTTTCAATACATCCAAATCTGATCCATCCAGACTGATTCAATATCATTTTAAATGAATCTGCAGTGCATCATAAACCAACAATGGAAATTTGGAAGCCTCACAACCTAAAACGCTCTACATTTGTGGGGACAAGCCAACAGTTCCAATAAACCCGCTAAATAATATCTTAATGAAAATCTAAAAATGCAAAAAGGTTTATGTGAGGGAAAGATTTAGGGGTTAGGGGATAGAATATTTCATTAGCTCAGAGAAAAAAACAAAACAGCGGAAAGATCCCACAATGAGAGAAAAACAACTGTGTGCGTGGACGTGCTGAAAGTGATGCCTGCTCTGGCTCATCCATCACAGATAAATGGCAGATGGCTGGGACAGGACGTGCGCTAACATCATCACGACGGAAATACAGTGAGAGCTTTACCTGCTGCTAATCCACTTAGTCTTAACAAAGCTGTTTTAATCCATCCTTCCCTCCTTCACTCTCTCCCTCTGCTCTGTGATGGACAGAGTAAAGCCTCCCAGTACAGAGATGAAGGCAGAAAGAGCTTACTCTGCATATTTCTGTTACCGAAACAAGCTTAAACAGATCTCTCTCCCTCCTTCGTGTACCGATTTTAATAAGAAGCAGCACAAAGTATTGATTTTAGAGGATTATTAGTTCAGGGTTATACATTGTTGTTTTCTAAGTAGAAAGAAATAACTTTGTATGTTAAAATAAGTTAGCAAAACTAGAAAAGTGAGTAAGACTTGTTTTAAAAGCCTGAGATGTGACCAAGTTTGTTTGTGGGCAGGTTATGCATTTCCATAGTCATTGACGTTATGTCATGTTGAAAGAACATTGGCAAGAAAACAGTTAAATATTGCTTATTCATATTCAGCTTTTGGTCATTTGTATTACATGAGCATGTTCCACCTGAGTTTTTGTTAGGACCTCCATTAGGAGAAAAGGCTCTTAAAATCAGGGTTTCTATAAATTGAACCAGGCGTTCTTTTTATTAGACCAATGTCTTCAAAGACTTTATGTTGAAAACAAACATAACATTCAGTAAAAAGTGAAGGACATTCTTTACTCTGTCATCTGTAGTGTTCACCTCAATGAAATGATAGCAGATGCAATAAATGATTTCCCAGTTGTAAATAAGCTGGTGGCAGGTCAATGCCTCATCCAGCGGTCTCAGGGGGTAAACCCCCTCATGAGCTTATAGCCTAGTTTTATACTGACTAATTTTCACAGTTTGTTTAATGTATTAAATGTTTCCTTTTTTTTCACTAGGTCACAGAAAAATCATGCCACACCTTTAGGCATCCATTATTATGAGGGTTAATATCATATGTGTAAAATACAGATTTTCTATATTTTCTAGGTTGTATAATAATGTAGTAAAAGTTGTGTTCAGCAGTATTTAGTACAAACCATGGGTGGCTTGTTAGACTTCCAAAAAGGGCAAATGAAAGAAGTCCATTTAGCAAAAGCATCTGTAACCTTAAAGGGATAGTTCATTCAAAAATGAAAATTCTGTCATTAATTACGCACCCTCATGATGTTCCAAACCCATAAGACCTCCATTCATCTTCGGAACACAAATTAAGATATTTTTCATGAAATCTGAGAGCTCTCAGACCCTACATTGACAGCAAGGGTCCTTACACGATCAAGGTCCAGTAACGTAGCAAGGAGATCGGTAAAATAATCCATGAACGGAGGTCTCACGGGTTTTGGGTGAACTAACCCTTTAACAGTCTAATGTTTTGTGTTTTAAGAACAAAAGACTATGAAAAGATTATTTGTACACAAAGCATAGCAAGACTTCAGCAAAGAAAAATTGTGGGCAAAAACTGAAAGTGAATGTCAGGAACCATTGAACACGAAGAAGGATTGTGTCCAAACAACACAGAGCTACTGCAGCAAAAGTGACATCAAACATCAATATTCACCTTAAAGACTGATATTTTCACATTTAAGAGGTCATTGAACTATAAAAACATCCTGTAAGTTTCAGAACTCAAAAGTTCAAAAACAGCTTATAGGCAAGGCAAGTTTATTTATATAGCACATTTCATACACAGTGGTAATTCAAAGTGCTTTACATAAAAGGAAGTGAAATAGTCATTAAAAATAATAATCACAACAATAAAAAACAAAGAATTAAAAATAATAATAATAATAATCACAACAATACAAATAAAATTACATAAAAATTGATTTAAAAATAATTTAAAACAGTTAAGAATAGAAAATAGTGTGATATTATATTGAAGTCAATCTGCCAAAACGACAGATTGTGGAATATGCCACTTTATGATGTAATAGTGTGGCTAAATGCCATCTCCGCAGAAGATGATCAATGCCTGCTTTTACATCACTGCCTGTTTAGCCCCGCCCACCAATTTGTGCATGAAAAACAGTCTTTGCATTGCCTTTCTTCTGATCCCAACGTTAGGAAAGAGTGCATTAAATTTCCAGTTCCATACCACATACATATTGTTTGCTAGCATAATCAGTCTGTGGCATTGCAGAAATATTAGGTTATTATTTATAAATTCTATGCTATTGCATTGCATTTATAAAAACTATTGCATTCACCCAAGCCGGTGGCTCACGCTCAGTGGCCAGGAACCTGTGTTCTGTTGCTAGGCAGCCTTCAGAGAATTGATCATGAAATCATGGGGGAGTGAGAAGACTGATCTATCTATCAGAGATCTTGGCCTCCATTAGGGGCTCTGAATTAATTAGCATCAGATGAAGCTCATCCAATCTGAGAAAAACCACAGTACTTGTTCAAAAGAGAGAAAAAAGTTTGGGTATTGGGAGAAGCATCTCTCTGATTAAAGAGCCACCAAACTTTGGATTACACATCTAATTAAAATAAGAGATTAAATGGATAGACCCCCCCCCCCCCCCCCCCATCAATTTACTAATTTGCATGTAATTTCAAACCTGTAACCACAAATTTTAAAAATGATTTCATTAAATAATGGTTTAATTTTGTTGTGTTTTTTCACAAAACCCCTTGTAATAATGACACTAATGACAACATTTCCATTTTAGGTTAATTATTTCTTTAAGGCAATCATGAACGGCAATTAAAAAATGCTAATTGTATGTCTTCTGGAAACAGTGGACCTCGCCACACTGTCCTTGTGAGCTCCGAGGGGAAGCAGGTGTGACTGCTTCACTCTTCCAGAGCTCTTGACAGCGAAGCAGAGAGAGAGAGAGAGAGAGGAAGAGATCATTTAGCCCTAGATACGCACACTGAATACTGAGTCGCAACAGAAGAATCGGCTATTCTGCTTGTGGATGCTGAGGTGCCCTTTCGAGCTGCGGGGATCTGCCAAGTGAAATGCACTGCCAATGTGTCAGGAGAGGCAGTGAATACTGAGACAGGAAATCAGGTCTAGAAGATGGGTAGCAACCTTGATTACAGAATACTCTGACATGTAGCGCCTGCATTTTACAACGTGGCTTGTAATATTGCTTTACAGCCCTTTGAAAGCTTTGTTTCTTGGGGGTATATAGGTGAAATATATAGTTGTATTAAAGGGATATTTCACCCAAAATGATAATTCTGTCATTAATTACTCACCCTCATGTCGTTCCAATCCCTAAGACCTTCTTCAGAAAAACACAAATTAAGATATTTTTTTATGAAATCCGAGAGCTCTTACGGGTTTGGAACGACATGAGGGTGAGTAATTAATGACATCATTGTCATTTTTGGGTGTTTTGTTCAAAAGTTTTCCAATAAATCCAAAAATATATATTTACATTTATTTTATATGTTATTGATAAGCAAGCTCAAATAGAATCCACAAGTCAAGTCACCTTTATTTATATAGCGCTTTTAACAATGTAAATTGTGTCAAAGCAACTGCACAATATCAAAAAAGGAAAATAGTGCGTCAATAATGTAAAATGAAAAGATTAAAAAAAAGATTTTCAGTTAAAGGCATTTCATTATTGAATTCAGTGATGTCATCATCCAGCTCAGTTCAGTTTAAATAGTGTCTTTGCAATCAGGTCGACGATATCGCTGGAAATGAAGTGTCCCCAACTAAGCAAGCCAGAGGCGACAGCAGCAAGGAACCAAAACTCCATCGCTGACAGAATGGAGAAAAAAACCTTGGGAGAAACCAGGCTCAGTCGGGGGGCCACAATACTTTTTTTTGCATTTTCTTTGCTAATATTGGAATGTAAATGTACTTAAATGTGGTTAATGTGTTATGTACAGCTAAAACACTCTAAAAGCTCAAGCAAATTAGTGAAACTTGACATTCAAATGGTAGTCGCTATATAGAATAATGGATGTTTGAATTCTGCACAAATGTTCTGAGTTTTCTGTGAGCACCAAGTCTTTGTGGGCCTGCTGATAAGATAGATTTTACAGCAATTAATTTTAAAGATACTTTATGGCTTTAATATAGACATAATTGAAGGAATAAGAAGGTACATTGATGCATGATCATCTCTAAACATACTTAGCTCAAATACAAATTACTGTAAGAATTATGATGACGTGAAGATGAGTCTTCAATAAGTGGGAACATATAGCGTAGATGCCTGAGAATTTTTAGCATATAGTATCATATTTGTTACATGAATTGCACTGCATTGTATGTTTATCTTTTTTCCAAATTTTAAAAATTCAAACAGTGTTGGGGATAACGCATTACAAGTAAAGTGAGTTACATAATAATATTACTTTTTTCAAGTAACTAGTAAAGTAACACATTACTCTTTAATTTACAGTTTACTTTTACAATTTAAGTTACTTTTTTCCCATTTATTGTGTGAACATGCTGTTACTGTAGTCCTATACTAAATGTGAATGTGCATTAATTCATCCCACTTGCAAAAAACAGATTTAATATTCATCAAAATGAATTAAAATAGTGAAATGCAAACTCAGAATATGACGCAAACCTGCAATAATTAAATATATTAGATACACAAATGTATCTAATCCCATTTTATTAACCAATGTATTTGCTGCTGACCTTTGATGATCCAGTTCAACCATACTAATAAGCAAAAATTAGCTTTCCTTCAGCCTGAGGTTTTATTCATTACACTTTTTGGTGTGAAAGGTGTAACGGAGCGAACGAGACGTGCGGATCCAAGTGCAAGCTTTTATTTATAAACGTAGTCAATAAACTGGCAGGGTCAAACAACGGCAAACAGATATGGTACGGGCAAGACACAGAGCAATCCTAGGGCTAGCGAGAGTCGACGATCGGCGAACAATATCCAACAGGACAAGGCAGAGAGATAATCCAGGTATACGAGCCGTAGTCCAAGAGAGGTGCAAACAGAGTCCAAACGGCAAGGCAAAGGGGTAAAACCAGGAAGCGCGGGCAAGAATCAAAACACTAGAAAAACACACAAGGCAAGACTATGACAACAAAGGCAGCTAACACTAGGGGAGTGATAAACGCAATACAATACTCAGCAGAGAGGAAGAGGAAGTCCATGGTTTATGTAGGGTGTGTGATCAGTGCAATCAGCTGTGTGTCATCAGTGCAATGGATGATGGGAATTGTAGTCTGAGGTGGCGTGCAACAGTTAGTGTGGTGCAAGAGTCCATGTGGTCAGCGAGTGACCTCTGGTGGTGAGTTAACGGAAGTTCATAGACCAGATTCATGACAAAAGGCCTTTTACATTTGCTATAGTTAGAACTTCTTGTATTAAAAACAATCAAGCCCTGCTCATATATAAAAAGTAATGCAAAAGTAACGTAACACATTACTTTCCATAAAAAGTAGCTAAGTAACGCAGTTAGTTACTTTTTTAGGGAGTAATACAATATTGTAATGCATTACTTTTAAAAGTAACTTTCCCCAACACTGAATTCAAATATTTAATATGTCAAGCTTTATAGGGTTAAAAGTCATGACAAAAGACATTGCTCAGTTTTAAAACACTTTTAGCTGCAGTATCGGACACATAGAGCCAAACAGATACCTTTTTTGGAAGTTTTACCCACCACCTAACAACAAACAGTTCACATATATTACCTGGGTGACGGTATAGTGCAAAGTTCTGCAAACTTCTTCTTACTGCCACTTTTTGCTAGTTCAGCTGAAATTTTTTCTGCATTGCTGTCTGGTTTTTTGGAAAATCTTGGCTCTCAGCGTCTCTGCCCACACTGTCTGCGGTTCAGAGTAAACGCTTCAAGTACGAAGTTGGTGCATTCAAGATGATGTCCTTCACTATGAAGAGAAAATTTACAAATTTACAAAAAATATACAATACTAATAATACATTCTACACTTATACTAAATCTGCAATTGTTCGAAGTATTGGTAGGTATTATTCAGTACCGAAAAATTCACCCATGCATTACAGTCTCGTCTCGTTTATTTTTCTTTTAAAATGTTGCCATTAGAGTCACCTGACATAACCAGTGGCATCACATGCTGTCTCTGTTGTATTAGCTCTTGAGAAGCTAATGTGTGTTTTCTCCTTTTTCTTTTCCAGACGTCAGTCTCTTGACCCCCTCAACATCATCTCTCGACTGGGTCACTCATTCCCCTTCATCACAGCATTTGTATTGATGTGTGATGTGAAGTGTCAAGCTATTCATTTCATGTTTCTTACATTGAGGAGTGATGTGTCTCAGCTTTACACGTCAGTATGCGGCAAAGCGGAGGGGGGGGGGGGGGGGGCAGCACAAGGCATGACAGGCTATGATCTAATATTCCCATCATTTTAATGAGATGGTAATAACAGAGGAAAGCAGATCCGTCCTGTCTCCCACATTCCTGTAATTCAGCGCCGTGGATCCCTGTCCCTGCTCTCGCAGGACTCTGGTACAGCCTTATTATAATAATGACCTGGAGGCAACACAGATTTAAAGGTGTTTGAGAACATTGTGTAATCTGGTTATGGAAGACAGAGATATATGTCATGATTTTATATTCAGAAGTCTGAGTCATTATATAAATGCTACAATGCATCTCATGGAACAACCCAGAAGACTATGCAATTCATTTGACATAGGGCTATACAAAGACTGAGGTTGACAGAAAAACATAAGGATGTTAAGCCTTTGAAAAGTTTAAAAAGGCCAAATTCGATTTCACACTGAATGTTTGTATCCTGTTGATTGGTACGAGGCAAAAAGTTTATTCCTTCAGCATAATTATTAATCTTGGCTACTGGATAGATTATGGAGTCTTTCCGGAAAGAAACTGGGTCACTCAGTATGCTGTTCTATACATACAAATGAAGGAGTCAAACTCAGTGCTAAATCTGTTCTTCAGAAGGTACTTCAACGCATTATTGACAAGACTGTGGAATTTTCTTTTTAACATGATCTTTTTTCCACTACCACTGGCCTACTTAAATTTCAGAGCTTTAGTGCAATTGTCTAAACTGAAAACTCTGCATCATAGGGCTACACATGGATTTGAACCATGAGAAATCACACCAGTGAAATAAGCTTTAGCTTGTACTTGTATATCAAACTCTCCTCAACTTGGAAGGAGGCCAGTGCATTCAGTGTGCTCTACAAATACTAACAGCAGAGATTTTGTTCAGAATGATCAATAACAGCCGTATTTTTTCACCCAGCTGTCTAAAATGGTACCCAACCACATGAATTCACACTAGACAGAAGCATTGTCTGTGCTCCAAACCAATGTTTCAGGTAGTTCACTGGTGCAGAGTAATTACAAAAGGACAGATTTAAGCCACCTTTGCATTCAGCATTTAAATGCAAAACCTACATCTTATTAATTATCCATCCAATAATCCAGTTCGACTAGCTGCTAAATGTGCTGAAACAGTGCTGTGCAATTAATGTTGTGGAATTAGCAGCCACAGAAAGCAGGCAGTAAAGAAAATTCTATAATTCTATGCAGATAAACATCAAATTTTCATTATTGGGTGAACTATCCCTTTAAAGGTACTAAGTGTACATTTCAGTATCTAAATGGTACATACTGTATTAGTACCTTTTGAAAGGATACTGCACAGTAACAGCTTCTGAACCATTTTTTTATTTTCTGAGAGTGCTGGGGTGATGATTATTCAACTGATAAAACATACTATACAGTATACATATAGCGCTATGTAAACTGTATTATTGTCAAGCTCTGATTTGCTAAATGTGACTAAAAGGCACATTATAAACGCTGATAACAAGATTTTCTGTAAACCTTGTTTGAAACAGTCTACATCATGAAAAGTGCTATACCAATAAATTTTGACTTGGCTGTGATAACTGCACTCTCTTGCTGTTTTCTCTCAGAAGAGCATGCAACTGTCATTTCCAATAAAGCTGTAAAATCCAGTGGAGCTGTAGAGTTTCCTCATTATCTGACTTGAGTGGACATAAATGCCATGCAGTCTGTTCTCAATAGGCTTAATCTTTTAAAAACTTGCAGAGCTACTTAACTGGCCTCCATTACACCTATTTTTACCTGCATGACTTCCTGTTCTATTGAGGGGTGAAAAGACTGATACATTCCCCAAGTCTTCATCTCTCTTAATATGAAGTAAATGACCTAGTTTAAAAAGCATTTAGTTAGAAATGATGATGCTAATTATCTCAATTACCCCTTGCTATACACTAATGGAATTTTGAAAGCCACCTCTGAAACTTTTATAACTAGCTTTTATTACTTTTTTTTCCACTTCTGAGAGTTATAATCAGTCTTTACACTGCCTTCAGAATGGCTGTCTGATTGGACACGGTTTTTAATATAGTGTTATAATTCATTCCACACTTCTCTTCAAATAAACGCCCTGCCTTGAATGGCCTTGCTGCACAGTTGGTCTATTTGTCCGGATTGAGCAGTGGCTGTTGACGCGCGGTCTTCTGTGAGTTGCCGTTCATATTGATTGGCAGTGGGTTCGCTGTGCTAAATTCACCGTTCTCGCTCACAGTGGCTTTCAAGTTCAGTAAATGCGTCTCTGTGACGACGGTCCTTCTGAAGTGTGTGTCAAGTGCTGTTTGTTTCTCAGTGCATATTTACTTCCCTCACAGTCAATTTCCACAGTTCATTGACTGACCTGAAAATATGCTGAAAAAGACTCAGGCTTGTTCACAGAGGGTATGATGGTGCTTCAGAATGTAACAGTCCATGCTCCTTCAACGGATGACTCTTGAGGAAATAGATATCAGACAGACACAGAAAAATAAAAAAATATATATTCTTAACGGTGAATGTTAACTCCTAGTGTAAATAATATGGTAAATACAATGAGATTGCTTTGTTTATCTTGAGGGCCTTATACAGTCTTATGGAGCATGTTGAGAAAAAAACGCATACACTGAAGCATACAATATGGATGTGTTGACAGCATCTAGAAGGTAAAATGTATTTACATATACAAAGCTTTAAATAGGTAAAAAGTATACAAAAATAAAATCGGTATAGTTACATTTTATTATGGTATGATTAGCTAAAATGAAATAATATATTTCATATTATTTCATATTTAATAACAGCTCTAAAGGTAATCAAACATAAACTGCTTCAGTCAGTATGTCAATAAATAGACATTACTGTCTATGCAGACATATGAAAATGAATTTGTGCTAGAATCAGACTTTATGTATGAATACCTCCAATTGTCAATGAGATCACAGTGAGTTTACAGAACAGGGTCCAAGTCTCTTTACCTGCTGTATAGCACTGATGGCCCCTTAAGCTTGACTTTCGGAATGATTTGAGTCAAATGAACATTAATTTCAGGGCTCCATACCTCAGGCCTCCTGCTGCACTCCGGCTGCTCAAAGTGTAATTACGTTACTGTATCAAGCAATGTAATAGCACAGACTCTCCTCTCTCGAGGCGGTAGGTTTCTGCAAAATTCTCTAATAAATGAATCGCGGGTTTGATGCTTTTGGACTCAGGTACATGTAGGGTTCTACTTCTGCTCTCTGAGCTGCAAAATGAGATTGATCTTCATGGCTGCAAGAAGCAAAAATAGTTTTTAGCGTGATCTTTAAAGAGTAATGAAAGAGTCCAACATTTTTTTTTTTTGGGAGATATTGACAGATATTTAGTTACTGCACATAATAGAAGACAATATTAGTCTCAATTATTTGAAAAACACCTAGTTTTGATGTACCCTACAAATGCAAACCATTTCATATTTATTTATGCATTAAATTACAAATACACTGTACACTGTAGCCATGTGTACCCTACTAAAAAATAAATACACAAATGTATTTGAAGTACATTTATTTCATGCTAAGCTAAATAATTTAGGTACTTTAGGCACTTTAAGTGTGCGGAGGTCCAACTAAAGTAATATAATAAAGTAAATTTGATTAAAGTGGAAAAATTGTGCTAAAGTGGAACTATTGCAAGTATACTTCAGGTACACTTTTAGATATCTTGAATTTAAACATCGATATTGATATTATTCAAAGATCATACAATTCTCATCAATAGTGACATATTTTGGGCATAATATTAAGAATAGTACTCCAAGTAAAGTTAAATTATATTTTTTTATATCTGTAAGTCTCAATCGATATGTTGGTAAATATGTTAATAGATTTGAACTAGCATGAAGTAAATGTATTTGAAATATACTTTTTTACAAGGGTATCTGTGGAATATCTTGAGAGCTTACAAATCAGTCTATAATATTTTTGAGCTTTTTGTCTCAGGCAATTGTGAGTCATATATTTATGAGAACCTTTGATGCTGTTAACTCCTTCAAAGTAAAAATAAAACTGACTGGATCAGACAGACAGTTGTCTTTTTTTTTTTTTGCTATATATTTGTCCACTGTCATTCATTGATTTGCTAAGAAAGCATCAGTTAACAACAAAATGGTGTTATTAACTGAACATAACAGAACATAATTTAAACTGTATTCACATTTGTGACTAATTGTGATTCAATGATAACATTCGGGTCTAATTATCTTGTATGGAGAAAGGGCATTGTATGAGCTCAGAATACTTGAAATATAGCATCATACAGACTGTTTTATGGTCTGGAATGACATAAGAGTGAATAAATATTTCAAAGAACTTTCATTTTCGGGTGAACTATTCCTTTAAGGTCAAAAACAGAGTCTGTGGCTTAACAGCGTGCATTAACCTTATATTGTCAGAGAGGATGGATCCTTAGAGACAACAAAACAAAGATAAAGAGAGAGCGATGACTTGCTTTGAGACGTTTCGGTGTGGCACTCAGATGAGCGTTCCATCTCAGGATCAAAGCCGACAGAGAGCTCATCTTAAGCAAGATCTAAACTCACACAGAGGAGTCAAGTGCATCTCTTTCCCCGCAGTCCAGACACAACTGCCACTCTGGAACAGACAGAACAGACAGCAGAAAAGGCCACAGGGCAGAGAAGAAAAAACAAAAGAGCTTTTTGAATCCACACACACACACTTTCATTCCTGCTAGATGAGGCTTTGCACCACAGGATCACTTTCCCCTGCAAATCTCATTAAACATGCAGCGACTCTGTGTTTCTGCTGATGTGGTGTGCTGGAGATGTAATCTGCATATCTGCATGTCTAATGCCAAATTATTAAAGATTGTGTTAAGCGCTTCAAAAAATATATGCTCAGGTGAGAATAAGGGGGAGGGCAGCATTAGACTCAAGTCCTTGATCTTTTCCAGCTTTTAAAACGCATTCATGAGGACACAAATGCTTTCCGTTATCCTCTTTAAATGCACAGCTGCATTCATTTGACCCAATAAAGTAAGCTGTTGATCTTTCTTTCCATTTCAGAGAACAAAAACAGTCTTTCTACACTACCGTACGATGCTCTCAGGGGACATAGCATCTTATGATAGAAGAGACAAAATCAAGTGGGCCAGAAAAACTCTTCGGTGTAGTCCTAGTTTCTCAAGGTTATGTGTAAAGATAGCTCCAGTTTGCCATTGCACTGTTGTTGGATGTGGGTTAGTATTGGGCTAAGCAAGCCCTGTCATTAGAGACATGTTCAAAGTAGCCGAACAGATGGGAGCATTGTTAATTTAAACACTGGGGAGTCTAGAGTACAGGCTTTTTTTTTGTCTGCCCAGACTCCAATCAGACCCCTCTGACACATTGTGTGTGTTTTTTTTTAGTTTTTTTTTTTTTGCTGGTTGGTCGTCTAGCATGTCTGCATTAATGCGCTGGATCTTAATGAGTGTTGAATACTTAGTGACACTTTCAACTTATTTTTAAGAGGAAGAAGACATCAAAAGTGCAACGCCAGAATCCTTCTAAAGTCATAGTATAGATAAGTGCACATTTCTGCTTCAGTAAAAACTGACAATACTCCAGATAATACATCTGCATCAGAGCTCAGGCTGATCAGCCAAGCATATATCATTTATTTCTTATTTTACTATGGAATAACGAGCTACCTTCACTTAAGACTCTCCATGAAGCAGAGCTGAAACTCATAAGTCGTTCCAGCACATAAAGGCATGGAAGAGTTTAAGGAGATTCTGTGGAAGAAAAATAAAGAACATTTTTTGATTTTTGCATTCAAGCCACCACTGTTATAAGAATGGCTCATTCAAAATAAATCATTTACTCACTGTCATGTTATTCCAAAACCATATGACTTTCTTTCTTCTGCAGAATACAAATGTAGAAATTATTAATAGCAATGTGTTGGTCACACTTTTCCATGCAATTACTATGCACAGTGAGATTTCAAGCTTCAAAAAGTACTAACATTCAAGTTATTATTCACTAATAATCTATTCATTCAGTTCAAATAATACAATTTATTTGTGAATGAATATGTCAGACTGATTTTGTGAACTGACCAGACCAAATTATTGAAAATTCAAATTTGGGCAAAGTTTTTTTTTTTTTGCATCTGAACAATTTTTGTTCAGCAAAACAAAAACTGTTAGCTGACAGTTCATTTTGAACAAGAGAAATCTCATTTAAGTACAGGGAATAATTTTTATTAGTATTCTTGTGGAATAATCCAACTTCATCATGTTTATTGCATATGGAACAGCTGTGAAATTAGGTGGTGGTCATTGAAAGGTCAGTATAGTGTATACATTAATATGCATTACAGTCATAAAATATCCTGCTTTCATAATATAACATTTCCTTAACAGCCATGTGTGTATGAATGTGTTATGACATATGCCTAATGGGCTGCAGGCACACACATAAAACACACACTCAACCAGTGTGCTGATAGTCACATGATATGTCTCCATCTTGTGCAACAGGCAATCAGTCAGAGAAACTGACCAGAGGGTTGATCACTTTATAGCAGCACAAAAAGTAAATCATATGGGCTGATAATATTCTTATATGGACAGCAAAATGACCTCACTAGTAAGTCGTCTATACAATGACTGCACAAAATGTCAATTTTGTATTCTAAATAATCTATTAATTAAAAATGATCGTAATGGTTGACTGACATTCAGTCTAAGTGTGAATAAAATGTAATTAAGTACTAGAAAAAACATAACAAATATGTAATATTTGTTATACTGTAATATTTGTAATACTGCAAAGTTCCTTTGCAGGGGGTAGTCATGGCCTAATGGATAGAGAGTTGGACTTGTAACCCGAAGGTCGTGGGTTCGAGTGTAGGTGGGGGAGTGAATAACCAACACTCTCTCCACCCTCAATACCACGACTGAGGTGAGACCCTTGAGCAAGGCACCGAACCCACCGAATGGCTGCTCACTGCTCCAGGTGTATGTTCACTACTGTGTGTGTATTTGGATGGGTTAAATGCAGAGCACAAATTCCGAGTATGGAACTTCGCCACACACCACTTCTTACCCTTAATATGCATGTCATTAGTCTCATTTTAAGATAAATGCCATATACTGAAAATGGATCAGAATATGTTTTTACCCTTGTATCAGATGGAGAATAATAAGGGAAATGTGTAAACTGAATCTGTCTTGTGTGTGTTTTTATATTTATTTATATATATATATATATATATATATATATATATATATGTATATATATATATATATACATATATATATATATATATACACATATACATATACATATACATATATATATATACATATACATATACATATATATATATATATATATATATATATATATATACATATATATATATATATATATATACATATACATATATATATATATATATATATATATATATATACATATATATATATATATATATATACATATATATATATATATATATATATATATACATATACATATATATATATATATATATATATATATATATACAAAATGTTGCCTGGCTGCTAAAAAATAATTGACCTCAGCCACAGAGAATTGCATATTGGCTGACTGGAATTAATATATTTTAGGCAGCCTGACATTTATGCTCAATTAGACTGTACTGTTGAAATGATTAAGGCATGTATCGCAAACGCATAAAAATTACATGAGCCTTTTAGAGAATGAAAAAAGCATCTTTAAGTCATACAGGTCTATTTTCTTGTTCTCTTTCTCTTGATGAAAAGAGAAATACAGACAGTCATGTGCAGATATCTGGTGCAGCTCAATTTAACCAAGGATCAAATCCTCTGGGAGTAAGTATGGCACCTTTATCAAAAGCATCACTCTCAGCAGTCTGCAAGAGATACACCATAGATGCTTGTTTGAACTATATAGCAGCTCTAAATGTAGAAAAATGACTGAAATTGAAATTTTTTGTAAAACGTTTGGCAAAGCCGACACCAACAAGGAATGTTCAATTAAATAAAGCTAAAATTTGATTCATTTCAAGTTAATTGTTTTAAATCATTTAAACAATCAGTTAATTAATAATTCTTACTGTGTGCTTCAATGCCCTCTATTATGATTTTAGAGGTACTGAGCCTGTTCTATGTCCATAAAAACGTTTCTAATAGACCAGTATCAGCACAAGAGGAAAAGGATAGTGACCTATTTTCAGCAGGCTGCTCTATTTTCTTGCACACCTGGGATGAGAATACAAGCCGGCATAAAGTTTATCTGTTTTTTTCCCCCCTTCTTTTTATCTGTCAGTCGCTCCCTGTTATGTCCTCTTTCAGTTCATACACATATGACCCATGTTTATTTCCCCAGGTTCAGAGCAGCAGAGCTCCAGTGTTGAACCACTAAACCGAAATGCAGTTGTACAGATGTGGTCTCTGAACGCACACAAAAGAAACGAGCAGGCTTAATTGAGCTGGGTAATTGGCCATTATTTACCACCGCTGGCTCCGACACATCTGTAGAGCTCATTAGTGTGAGAAACTCACTCAAACGAGGCAGGAAAACGTGACAGGCTGCTTTGTTTTAGCTGTTATGTAACTGCAGGGTGCTCTCGTGCTCATAATTGACCTGGATGAAACATGTTTCAATCTCTGTACCTTTGTAGTTAATGGTGCTTGTGTAGGCGGGTTTACAAGATGTGAGTCCTGTACATACAGTACATGACTTCTCTGATTCTTACATTTGACAGTAATAGCAGGCTGCACTAGCTAGCAATAAATCTTTTAAATGATTAAATTGGACAAGGTTCAAGAAAAACACTTTTTTTCTGGCCAGCAGTTCAGATTTTTATCATTTTCACTAGCCTACACACACACACAAAAAAGATTATTCAAGAAAAAAAAACACTTATTCTTTTATCTGATTTATATTATAGACTTTTATTATATTATATATTTTCTTATATGTGTTATACAGGAGCGTGGTCTTTATTTAGTGTGAAAAATAAAATATTTTATATAATGTTCCTAAAAACAATGTCATATTTTGTGTGTGCGCACTAAATTTAAAATAAATAAAAAACTAAATACTTACTTAATAAACCCACTTTTATTGGAACACAGTGCATACGGTTTAAAACATTACTGATTTGTTTATCATTTTCAAACAAATCTAATTGATGCTTCCAAGACAAGTCATCCTAAGCAAAATTTTAATAAATATATAATCTAACTAGGTGAAATTACTTTGGTGATAAAAATTCACAACAATAATGTTCAATTCCTCATAAAACACCAAATGTAGTTTGCCAGTTATTAAAACACATGTACATCAACAAAGTAAAATGTAGTGACAATACGGATGGATGTCAGATACAACAGCAAATGTTCTGAGCAGATTAAAGCTGCTATACGCAGTAAAAAACTAAATTGATCCAGAACCAATGAGTTTCACATTGAAATTCAGCCACTAGCCTCAGATGGGAGTAAATGTATTTTCCCCAGCTGCCCCTGACAGCAAGTCTCGGTTCTGTTTACGTGCTTCAGCTCCCATTACAGCCCTGCACCAATTGCCATCAAAATAGATCTCCAATTTTGCAAGTGGGATTCAGACCTCCATCAAAACAATTGCCTGTCATGCGGAACAACAGTTGGCAATGTTGCATTTGATGAGGCAATCAGTCCACTGATCCCATTGCATATTAGCAGATCCTAATGACTCTTCGCATCAGAAAGAACCATTCAGCACACTGACCACACATTCTCATCAAGGGCTGGTAAAAAAATAAATTTTTCTTAAAGACATAGACTGAGACATTTCTATTAAAAGATGTTTAAACAGCTCATTGAAATAGCTGATTAGTGATTACATTGTATAATGCATAACGTAGGAAACCATTTGAAAAAAGTATTTACTTGCTGTTTTGAAAGCAAATATATGTAATATTTTTATTATTAATAATAACAACAATTTCAGCATATAAACTTGACTGCCATTAAAAAAGCCTTTCAAAATCAAAGTTCCCAATATTTGCACCAATGAATTTGACTGAAAACGTTTCCTTTCACTTGCAGGAATTATGTTGTTTCGAAATGAGGAGCCAAAGTCAACAAAGTTTATTTTTATATTTATTTAATTTTTTAATAAAAGGTCAATTCATGTTCCAGTCATATTTTTTTGATTAAATGAACTATCATAAATAAAAATAACAATTCTATTTATTTATATTCTGACAATTCTATTACATTAACAATTTAATCAATATTCTATTTATTAAATCCAAATATGAATCTAATCAAGTTAGTGTTTTTAAGCATTTTACATTTATTCCAAAATAATAACTCAAGGCAGTAACATTTTAAAGAATATTTATTGTATTTGTGAACTTATGTTCAGCTATTCTTTTCAATAATTAACTTTAACTTTTATCATCAGTCATTAAAGTACAGTAAATACTGGTCACAGATATGGATATTTACTTTAAATTTCACCACTCACTAAAAACTTCCACAGATCATTTTTTCATGCCATTTTAACTCTTATTTTGACGTAAAAAAAAAAAAAAAAAGTGGTTATATCTAAGTTTGTGAGTAATTAGCCATTATATTGTTATATTACATTGTTCATCCAGACTGATTCACGAATGCAGAATGTACACAAACACAAGAGGTGGGATTTATCACATAAACCAATAATAGGTAAACATAATCAGTCATATTCAATCATATCATGTTGGAGACATTGCCTCCTCTCATGTGACTTTTTCCATTCATTCTCAATTACCCCCCCTCCAAACTCACGGCAAGCTTTAGAACTCAATGGGCTCAGGGGAGGTGAGAGAGATGCGGGCTCTTGCTGTAAATTTACCTGCTTATGTCACTGTTGGACAATGTTTCTTTAGAAAAATTTGTGATTTATTAACTTTTTAATGTTATATTTTGTAACATTGGCATTGTTTTATTTTTGTACTACAAATTGTTTTCTCATCCAATATTTTGAGCAGGCACTGCCTCCCTTGCCTCCTCAGAGGAAACACCCCTGATATATACAGACATTTTTCATGAATTGCACTCATGAAAAGAACTCTCTAGCTGAGAGAGTTCTGGCTAGTCAAGCAGAAATAGAAAGAAATTTGTTTTTTTATTTACTACAGAATTCGACTTAAGAGCTTGAATTCTTCAAATCTGGATGTCGCTAATTAAAAAATGTCCTGATATTTCCTGGTTTTCCATGAATAAATCCTAAAGAGAAGATTGAAAAAGAATAAATGCATGCAAAACAAAACACTGTGAAAATGAAAAAGAGAAAGGAAGAACCCACTGCACTGAAACATGACCATTTAAAATTCAAAGCCTCTTTCATTGAAGAGTAACTCAACTCTGAAATGTGTTGCTTCAGTAGATCAAATAATAGAATTATGTGCATGTCGACCTCTGTCTTAATTACTGCTTTCAAAACATATTAATCAGGCAATCAGAGCAGGTCGGCCCTCTGCAAGGAACAAGTCGCGGGGAGCGAACAGGGAACTCTACATTACTCTCATTAGAAGCACTTGGATATTATTCTGTATGTGATCTTCTTTAATTAAATAAAAATTTGATTTAAAAAAGGGTGAAGCACTGCTGAGCTGCATCGCCAAACGCATAACATGCAGTAATCTCACACAATCAGTGAAACCTGTGAAGACACATTGTGCAGTCCACAATGGGGAAAAATGATTGTAGCATCAAGTGCTTTGACAGAGGCAGATTGTTTTATGACTGTACATGTGTATCCTAGCAACCTGGGCCCCTTACATTTGCTCTGCATGAGTGGCCTGTAGCTCATGTCACCATGAACATTTCCTGTGAACATAAAGGAGATAAGAAATATGGTGTCATAACAATTTTTCCCAAAGTAAAAATAAAATTATTTATTATATACCAGATTGAACAATGAAACATCTAGATTGTTGGTACTCAACCTACAAACTGGTCACAGTGCTCTCTCTGGCCATTTGATGCACATTGTAGAATTGCTCTGGATTACTGCTGGGTTCTTTCCATAATTAGCTATCAACAGCAGAAAGCTATTGTGGACTAAGGACACAACACAATTATTTTTTTCCATTGACTTCTATTTGTCCTTTCTGCAGGTCTATATGATGAAAAAAATGCTAATCTGCACAATAGGCACAATTTAGCTCAAAACTGGAAAGCACTTATCCAATCGGTTAAGCACTAATCTTAATCAGTCCACCTGGAAACAAAGTTATGTCAATAAGAGCTTATGAAGAAAAAAAATGACTGGGTCTGCTGGGTTGGTGACATTAAATCTATTAAAGATATTCTGAGTTTCGTTTGAGGCACTTGAACTAGCAAATAAACTAAATATCCACATGCAAAACCAAATTCGTTCATTTTTTTTCTGTATAATCATTGTATGTCATTGTAAATCAACTACAAAGATATTATTTCAATTCTTTTTTTTAACGCCGCTCTATAATTCTGCCCCTAAATGGCACATAAAACTGAGGTTGGTCACTTTACAATTCAGTCAGATGGTTTCCTCCTTTCAAAACAAGACTTATAATTAATGTTGTTTCAAAATGAAAAGTTGAATACTAAAAAGAATTTGCTGAAAATGTACTCCGGTATACTCAACCATCCAAGATCGATTGTAGGGGATTTGTTTTTTCAAGAAGCTTTATCTTAATTTGCACATTGTTAATATTACTGCTGCTATTATGATCATGTAGTTGCACTCAATTTGCTACGTTACTGTACTATTGTTTTGCACATAATTAAAAATGTGCACACTCACATTTTCAGATGTACATAGTCTATATTTCTATATTTATTTCTACTTCTGCAACATAGCTTTACTTTTATTATGTTTTTGTTTGTATGTGTGTGTGTGTGTGTGTGTGTGTGTGTGTGTGTGTGTTTATTATTATTATTATTATTTTTTACATAGTTTGCACTTGTATTGGCATTCACTGTGGACAGCAAAGAAAGAATTTAATTGTATAGGGAAACTTGTTTTTCTTGCTGTGCACATGACAATAAAAGCTTTAAATCCCTGAATAGAGGTGAGTTTATTTCTTCATTTAAACAGATTTTGAGAAATGTAGCATTACACCACTTGCTCACCAATGGATCCTCTCCAGTGAATGGGTGCCATTAGAGTAAGAGTCCAAACAGTTGATAAAAAACTTACACAATAATCCAAGGCGTTTTAACCTTAAACTGTCGCTTCTGGAGCGCTTCTGGATTTTTAGAATTCTCAGCAATGAATAGTGAAAATTCTATAGTAGGAGGGGATTTCAATTGTATTTTAAACCCTGTTATGGATAGATTTCCCCCAAAAATATCCCCACTCTCTCCGCAAGCAAAATCTTTAAATGCAGTTTGCAGGGACTTGGGTTTTGTAGATGTCTGGGGATTTTTCCATCCTCTGAGCAAGGAGTTTACCTATTTTTCAGCACCCCATGTGTGTTACACAAGAATAGATTATTTATTTAGACCAAGAACCTCTCTGGACAGCATATCCGATAGTTGTATTGGGAAAATAGTTTTATCAGACCATGCTTGTGTAACAATAACTGTTAATTTGAAAGGAGATTTTGGACAGATCAGACATTGGAGATTTAATTCTACCATTTTGAAGGACACCAATTTCACATCTTTAGAAATGAGATTAGATATTTTTTTGATATAAACCAAAAATCTACAGATGACCCATCTCTTTTATGGGAGACAAGTAAGGCCTATGCCAGAGGTTTAATTATTTCATTTTCAGTTAATATGAAATGGAAAAAACAAGAGAAGCAGGAAGTACTAGAAAAAGAGCAAAGAGGGGTGGATGACTTGGTTCTTTCACTGGACGCTGAAAAGGCCTTTGACTGCATAGAATGGCCTTATTTATTTTCAGTACTGATATGGTTTGGACTAGGAGACAATTTTGTAAAATGGATCAGAATATTGTATGTTCATCCATGGGCTGCGGTCGTTACCAATGGTCTTAGATCGGACAGTTTTATTACACATAGGGGACTAGGCAGGGTTGCCCTGTCACCCCTTCTCTTTGCGATGCCACTAGAGCCACTGGCAGGTTGGCTAGGTTGCTTTATCCTATTCAGATGATCCCAGTTGCGTTCTTTAAAAGGGTCCTAAAAGATTTGAATGGATGGTTAAGCTCTTTCATATGGAGCAAAAGACGACCAAGGCTTAAGATGTCAGTTTTACAATTACCAGGATCTAAAGGGGGTTTAGATCTAGCCAATATTACAACATATCAGTTAGATGCCCATTTGAGAAATATTTATAATTGGATAACAAAAGATGTCTCCTCAGTATGGTTAGATATTGAAACAAGTTTATCCAAATATTCATTACCAGACCTATTGTTTTTTAAAAGTTTTAAAATCATTAAAGAAAGTCGTGTTAATCCTGTTACTCTTAATACACTTAGAGCATGGCGGCTCTTTACATAATACAGATTTTCAACCAGGAATGGTGGATACTGGCTTTAAGCTCTGGTGTGAAAAGTGCATTGTTAAGCTACAAGATTTGTTTACTGGACAAATAATGGATAAATATGAGTTATCAGAATCAGAATTTTTTTTTCTTTTTCTTTTTTTAAATATCTCCAGTTGAAAGGCTGCTTTTGCAAACAACTAGGAGAACATCGATTAGCCTTTTCTATAACACTTTATGCTCTATGAATGGCACTGACTCACAGAATATTAGGAAGAAGTGGGAAAAAGAACTATCAATTCCGATTGATGAGGATGTTTGGGATGAAGTCTGGGAGTGTGCTAAAAAAATATCAGTCTGTAACCGTGCAAGAACAATTCAGCTAAAGATACTGCACAGACTACATATATCTCCTAATCGTAGACATACTTTTAACAGTTCTTTTTCCCCATTATGCCTTAAATGCAAGACCGAAATTGGTACTCAGACTGTTCTATGGCCATGCCGTTTGATACAGGATTACTGGTGTAAAATCCTTGAAATGTTTGGATCTAGATTTAAATCCTTTGTCATTGTTACTAGGATTGCCTGATAGTAAGGTAACTTCTCTGGCTAACAGAAGGCTCTTTGATGTCATGACATTTTCGGCACGGAAAAATATTCTTTTGCAGTGGACCTCTGATAAAGCCCCCTCTGTGAAGGGTTGGCAAAAAGTGTTAATGGAGCTATTACCACTGGAATACCTTACTTGTATAATTCGTTCAAAGATGTGGACCTTTTCTATAAAGTATGGGAACCATTTGTAAATTATTTGGACCCTGGGATTGCCAATATTATGTTGTTTGGATTTCATGGATGAAAACTTCTGTAATTCTGAACGATGAGGACTTCGACCAATATGTTGAAATTTGGACAATTGAGCTGTTTTTTTTTTTGTTTTTTTGCTTGTTTTAGTTACTTTTCTTAAGATCAAAATTAAGGGATGTTGTTGATGTCTTTGTCTATTGTGACTTGCAGTTTGTGGAAAATCAAAAAAAAAAACATCTGGTTGCAACAAATTCTTGCTGGAGGGCTGCCCGCAGAAATGAAGCAATGAAGAGAGACCACGGAGCCCAAGGCTAAGGGCCCAAACTCACTGTTCTGCAGCTCTCAGCTGTTCAATTTACCCAGCAAACCACAAAATATCCCAGTCAGCGAGGATGTCCATGATTTCACTTCAAACAGCTTCCTTAATGGCAGGCATGAGGGATTCGAGAAAAGTTTCGGACTACTGGTTTGCTTTTTTCTAATTAATTCATTAAGTTTTTGCACAGCAGTCTAACGTGCCTTAAGATCACGTCTCTCCTCGTTTGCCTGGGAATCCTTGAAGAGGCAATAATCTCATGTTTAAAATATCAGGCTTTTTGTTGTTGATATTTCCCCTTCAGCTATAATTAAATTCTTAATTATCAAGACGCAGTCACAAGGAACACAGAAGCAGGGATTTCAATTTGGAGACCCCCTGTATCATCCCGAGGGTCAAGAGAGGATTGTGGGAAGTGAGTGGGGTATGAATTGGAAGAGAAAGGAGAAAATAAGAGAGTTATGGATTCTTTTGATGGATATAATTCGCAGCGCTGCTTTGCTTCCTGCTGCCATGAGCTCACCTGATTCACTGACATCTTAATCAAGTGTTCCTCTGGAGGAATCGCTCTAGATTACGGCTTGGTTCTTTCTATTAACGGCAAGCAACAACAGCAAGCTCCTGTGGACTAAGGACACAACACAATTAACTTTCCCTTCGTCCTTTCTGTAGGTCTATATAATGGGACAACTTTGGGAAGTGTGTATGTTGGGCAAAAATTAAAGTTATAGTTCAAAGGGGGAAAAAATGATTATTTGGTCACCATCATGTTGTTTTAAATCTGTATGCTGTTCTTTTTCCTCTGAACACAAAAGGACACATTTTGAAAAATCATTATACTAGACGTCTTTTAAACAGTGTTCCAACCAATATGAAAATGAACGCTGATTTGTGTTTAAATTAATGCACTACCATTTAAACTTTGGGGATGGTAAGATTTTTAAATGTTTTTGGAGTCTCTTTTGCTCACAAAAGCTGCATTTATTTGAAAACTGCTTTCTGTTTTAACATAATGCATTTTATTCCTGCGCTGTGATTATATGTCTTAATTTTCAGCATTTTTCATGCTCATGCTCATTTATTTTTATTAATGCTGAAAATAGTTATACCGCTTAATATTTTGTGGAAATATTGTTGATTTTTCAGAATGGTTTTTACACATGATATTTCAGGATTCACTGATGAATATAAAGTTCAAATGAACAGCATGTATTTGTAACATTATGAATGTCTTTGAATGAATGTAATGCACCCTTGCTGGATAAAAGTATTTATTTTTTTAAATAAATAAATGACAGACACAAACTTCTGAACAGAATTGCCTATAAAATGTGTAAATATTTGGCTTAATTTTGAACTTTCTGGTCAACTAAAATGGTTCATTATTTGTCTAAAATAAGATGCAATTATGGATAAAGTAAATTTGACTAAAAATGAAAGAATATGACATGACAAAATATGGACAATTTTAAAGGATATTTGGAAACTATGGCTGTAAAAAACTGTAAAAATGAACAGTGCTTCAAAAGCCATATGATATATGCTAAATGGAGTTATAGTTATAATGACAGAATGTTCATTATTGGGTGAACTATTCCTATAACATGATTTCAACACACATATACAGTTCTTTTTCATCTATTTATGATTAAAGCACTGGAAGGAAGGGCGTAATGTATAAACTTTGACTCACTGATTGCTGAAATGCAGGTTCTGCCATGGTCACGAGGATAGCTGAGGACGCTTTTCCCTCTCTCACACAGGGATCTTGATGATTGGTCTATTTTGGAGTGTGTCCGGGACTCAAAGGAATGAAGCTGACACTAATGCAGAGTGGAGGTGGCACAGAGGTGCACTGCGGATGTGCTTGCACTCTTTAAAGTGTCAGCACTGCTATGCCGGCACTGCGCCTACCTCCTCCAGACATTACAACGCAGTATGTGCCTCGAGGAACATGGGTAAAGGATTGCCCCCGGCTAATTCAACATACCTCCTCAACATTTCATTCTTGTCGGCCATTGTGCAGGACCTCAAAGAAATGTTTGACTGTGCTCAATGCTTGAACACTGATATCTTCCTGCATTTTCTTCAAACTTCTTTTTATCTCTCTGGGTTTTTGTAAGCTGCCCCTCTTAAAGCAGAGATCTCCCCCGCAGGCCTCGTTCCCGCCTTCTAGGTCAGCTCTTCTGTGATGTCATGCATTTTGCTGGCCAGATGCAAAGGTGGCACTGACTCCTCCAGTTCTCTGCAGCACGCATCTCCCACGATTCATAGGTAAAGAGTTCACATCCTGGAATGGTCAGATACGCTGAATGGGCTCTGTGGGAAACAGCTTTTGCAGTCTGATTAGTTCTGACCCATACAGATGAGTAATTCAGATAAAGCAACACATGAAACCATCCAGTCACAGGACATCTGTGAAACGGGAGTCTAAAAGGCAGGTGAATTCTCAGGGTCATTCTGGTACTAATACCACCAAAACTTGAGTTCACTCAATAATATAAGTTTTGTCATTAGTTGACCTTTTGTGGTCAAAAGTTTACTTACACTTTGCACTATCTGCAAAATGTTAATTATATTACTAAAACAAGAGGGATCATATAAATGCATTTTATTTGTTTATTTAGTACTGGCCTGAATAAGATAATTAACATAAAATATGTTTACATAGTCCACAAGAGAAAATAATGGTTGAATTAAAAAAAAAAAAAAAAAAATGTTTTATTAAATTAAATTTATAAAAATGATTCCGTTCAAAAGTTTACATATGCGTGATACTATGTTGTTACCTGGATGATCCACAGCTGTTTTTTCCCCTTGTTTGTCCTGAAAAATTAAATTGCCTTCTGTTCTTCAGAAAAATCCTTCAGGTCCATACGCAAATTCCTTGGTTTTCCAGCCTCTCTTGCATATTTGAACCTTTTCCAACAATGACTGATTTTGAGATCCATCTTTTCACACTGAGCACAACTGAGGGACTTATACCCAACTATTACAAAAAGTTCAAAAACTCACTGATGCTTCAGAAGGAAAAACAATGCATTAAAGGAACACTCCACTTTTTTTGACAATAGGCTCATTTTACAACTCCCTAACAGTTAAACAGTTGAGTTTTACCGTTTTTGAATCCATTCAGATTTCCGGTTCTGGCGGTAGCACTTTTAGCTTAGCTTAGCATAGAGCATTGAATCTGATTAGACCGTTAGCATCTCGCTCAAAAATTACTAAAGAGATTTGATAATTTTCCTATTTAAAACTTGACTCTTCTGTAGTTACATCGTGTACTAAGACTGACGGAAAATTCAAAGTTGCGATTTTCTAGGCCGATATGGCTAGGAACTATACTCTCATTCCGGCGTAATAATCAAGGAACTTTGCTGCCGTACCATGAGTGCAGCAGGCGCAATGATATTACGCAGCACCTGAAAGTAGTCACCGGCTATATCATAACTAGTCTCAGCCTCAGACGTGACGTGATGCCCACGGACCGTTGGCTAAACGTCTGATGCATATGGCACACTTTTCTGGAAACACTTCAGGAATGTCGAAGTCGTCATCTGACTGGTTGAATTAAACCAGATTTCCTGGATACGCGAGTGTAGCGGTTGGCCGGGAAACAAAGATGCCGTGGCACCAAACCCCCTCACGAAAGAAGAAAGCCGTCGTGTTTACAAATGTGACGACGAACGCTTATCAGGGTCAACTAAACACTGGATTTTCAAAAGTATGTGAAATATTTAAAGTTCGCGGCATAGAATCTTTAAAATGCATCCGAAAGTTTTACACACCGGTTTGTTATTGTGGCCACATTTCCACGCCCGAAGCGTGACGCTAAATGAAACAAACTGTGATTGGTTGTTTGACATGTCAGTCAAACGGCCTCATGGGCGGGCCTTAGCCAATAAAACCTGTCATAGATTCCAGACATTCAGCCATCAGTCTAAAGGTCTGGCCATGCCAGACTATATCATAACTAGTTACCTAGCTGGGGGACTACTTTCAGGTGCTGCGTAATATCACTGCGCCTGCTGCACCCGGAATGAGAGTATAGTTCCTAGCCATATCGGCCTAGAAAATCGCAACTTTTAATTTTCCGTCAGTCTTAGTACATGATGTAACTACAGAAGAGTCAAGCTTTAAATAGGAAAATTATCGAAACTCTTTGGTCATTTTTGAGCGAGATGCTAATAGTCTAATCCAATTCAATGATCTATGCAAAGCTAAGCTAAAAGTGCTATCGCCAGACCCGGAGATTGGCGGAATGGATTCGAAAACGGTAAAACTCAACGTTTAACTCTAGGGGAGTTGTAAAATGAGCCTATTTTCAAAAAAGTGGAGTGTTTCTTTAAGAGCCAGAGGTGTATAAGATGTGTACATTTTCTTATTTTGCCTAAATATATATTCTTTTCCCATTTAGTACTGCCCTTCAGAAGCTACAAGATACTGTACTTATGTTCCCCAGAAGACAAAATAAGTTGCATTTATCCTGATCTTCAAATTCAAAAAGTTTTCACCTCCAGGCTCTTAAAAAACTCCACATATACATGAATTAATAAGACACAGAAGCACCTTAAAACTATAGCAAATAGCTATTGATTGCTGCAGAAAAAAATGAACTGCTATAATAGAATTCTAAAAATTTGTGAGTTTAAAAGTTTATTGAAACGGAAAAGAGTGAGAGAAAAAAGAAAAACGTATATGTCACGTTCAACAGGAGCAAGGAGTGAAGAGACTCTGGAGATAATGTTCACAATGTCTTTAATAGAAACCAAATGCCAAGGAACACTGAGAACGCAGAAGACATGATGCACACAAATGACATATAACAGCAGACACCAGACTCAGGGAAACACAGCGCTTATAAACAATTAGATAAATAATGACACACGGCTGGAAACTAATGGAACTAAATCAACGAGAGACAGAAACTGGGTCACGGAGCACATGGGGAACAAAACACAAGACAAACGCGAGTCTGACATCATGCTCCCCTCCGGAAGGCACGTCCTTGCGCCATATAGCATCCCATGGGGAGGGGGGGTGGGCGCTCTGGAGGCCTCCAGTGACAAGGAGACAGGACAGATGGCCTCCATGGCGGTGCCCATTACGGGACCCACGGTGGAGCAGGGAGCTCGGGCGGCCATGGCAGGTCAGAGGACTCGGGGTGCCATGGCGGGTCAGGGGACTCTGGAGGCCATGGCGGGTCTGCAGACTCTGGAGGCCATGGCGGGTCAGGGGACTCGGGGCACCATGGCGGGTCAGGGGACTCGGGGGCCATGGTGGATCAGGGAGCTTGGGCGACCATGGTGGATCCAGGGATTCAGGAGGGCATGGCGGGAGCGCCTCTGAGGCCGCAGCCCCAACCCCAGCCTCTACGGGCCTCAGTCAGTGGTGGCCGGCAGGGAAGTTGGCCCCGTACCAGAACAGCGAGTTGATGGTGGCGTTATTGAGAGCCGTCGCCGCGGTGAACTCGCATAACTCCCAGGAATACACCACAAAAGGGAGATCTCGGCGGGCAAAGGCGATGAAACGAGCGGCGACTTCCATAGCCGCGGAGAGAAAACAAGTAAAACAAAAACTATGAAAACGGGTGGAAAATTGCAAAGGTAACTGTTTTCGGTCCGCTGTTCTGTCACGTTCACCAGGAGCAAGGAGCGAGGAGACTGAGGAGATAATGTTCACAACGTCTTTAATAGAAACCAAATGCCAAGGAACATGGAGAACGCAGGAGTAGAATGTACACGAATGACTTATAACAGTGGACACCAAACACAGGGCTTATAAACAGTGGAGTAATTCGATAAATAATGACACACGTCTGGAAACTAATGGAACTAAACCAAAGAGAGACAGAAACTGGGTCACGGAGCACATGGGGAACAAAACAAGACAAACATGAGTCTGACAATATATATATATATATATATATATATATATTTGCCCATTTTTTTATCAAATTGATTGTTTCAGGGAGCAGAAGAATTTAATTATCTTTTCTTAATTTAATTAATTTTTGTTCTTCATTAACTATTATTTATGTTAATAGTTTGTATATTTTTTACATCTTTTGAAGCCATTCAATAGCTTTATGTGAGGAACAGACCTAAATTTCAACACATTTAATACAAAAGAGTAAGTTTTAGCATGGTTTGAGATGTCATCATGTGAAAAATTTTAATGCCAATTTTATGGTGCTTCTGTATCCTTTTTGAAGTTTGACAAGCCTCACTTCTAATTTATTGTAATTGCATAGACAAAAAAAAGATATTTTAAAATTTCTCATTTTGTGATTCACAGAATATAAAAAAGCTCATATGGGTTGAAAAGACACAAGGGTGAGTAAATGACAGCATTTTCATTTTGGGGTGAACTAATCTTTTAATGGTCTGACCTACTTTGCAACCTTTGTGTAAGTAAACTGCATGTCACCAGTTTAACTCCAAAATAAGTTTTTACAGAGATACATTTTTGCCGGATGCGGATGGGCTGCGATGAAGGATGACTCCGCACTTGTTTGATGAGCTTTAGCTTTAGCTCATCAGACACGCCTCACCAATCAGCAAATTAAAACCATCCGAACAGCTGGCTCATCCTGCCGTTTGAATCCGGCTCATAATTAGGGCTGGAGATGAAGGGGGTGTATCATAATCCATAAAGTACAGATGCATTGCTGATCATTTTTATTGCTGCTGTTTTTCAAACATCTCAAAAGATTTTTTAATTGCAAAGTCTTTGCAAAAGTTCTGTTCAAGAAGTTCTGCTTCTGTTTCAGTTAAATTAGGACAATTGCTCCGACTTTCATAATTGACCAGTTTTGCCCTATTTATAACCTCATTTTAAGTCAGCAGGTCTAAAATGAAATAAAATGAACTTAAAATAATAGTTTTAGTCAAATAGCCAGTTAATATACCATGACTGCTTTTTCTTTTATGTGATGGACAACAATAAACTTTCTATTGTTATTTTGCTACAAGAAAAGCTGAAACTAATTGTGGTTCTATTGAGACCCAAACAGCCTCTTTCAGGCATATAAAAGTTTTGAGAGTTTATGAGTTTGCCCACAAAATAAAGTGTTGACCAGTCACCTTATAATAAGCTTCTCACAATGTTTCCTCTAAAATCAGTGGAGAAATAAAAGAGGCCGAATGATAATGATGCTGGTAAAGTTTGTCAGCCCAAACCTCATTTAGTAGTCTCAACGGAAATTTTGTATCAGTAAAGACAACGGCAGCATTTAAAATGGATCACTTGGCTCATGAACTCGCTGAACCTCAGTGTGTAAAGTTTCTTTCTACTGCAACATTTAGAAAGACATGACTGAAGTTTTGCAGCAGCTCAATCTGGCTTTCTCTTTGACTCTTCGGCGCCTTCCCGGTTTGAACGTCCCTCAGGGAGAGAAGATTGGAGTTCACAGATGCAGTATTGCACAAAAATAAATAAATATATGGATTAAAAACGGTAAACACTGATGTCATTTGCAAAAAGAAATGGGCTATAAGTATGTATTGAAGTGTCTCTTTTCGCTTATTTATCAGCATGTTTATGTTTTCTAAAAAAAAACATATATATATATATAAACCTGTGTAAATGAGGGAATGTCTCTGAATGTTGCAGAAATGCAGTGAGTCTTTGTGGTCATCAGCTTTTACTGTTGTTCACACAACCTTTGAGTCCGGACAGGTTTCAGAGATATTATTTTATTTTGCAATAAAACCGAGAGCCTTTTTGAAATGGCAGATGCAAATCGAGGTGCCAAAATCATCCTTTATCTTTCTCATAACAATGAGCAGTTAATTTCACCTTCAAGAACAACATGACCCTGAAGATGAGATGATGCAATTGCCACAGTAATATTTCCATTCTAAAATTAGGCTTCTATTATTTGGGAAAAGAATAGAGCCCAAATTGAGTTTGGAATATGGAGAATTTCAGAGAGATGATAATCATATTCAGATGCCTTTCAGTCTCATTTGGCCTAATATCAATGATAACACATTGTGTGAACATGCTCACATCCTGTGCAATTTTTATTCCACTATATTCAATATGGACTTTAGACAGACAGTATAATAGAAAGACAGACTGACTGATTACTATTGGGTCTATACATATACAGTTCGAACCAGAAGTTTACATACACCTTGCAGCATCTGCAAAAAGTTCATTATTTTACCAAAATAGGAGGGATCATACAAGATGCATGCTATTTTTTATTTAGTACTGACCTGAATAAGATATTTCACATAAAAGACATTTACATATGGTCCACAAGAGAAATAGTCAAATTTATAAAAATGACCCCGTTCAGAAGTTTACATACGCTTGATTCTTAATACTGTGTTGTTAACTGAATGATCCATCTTTTCACATTGAGGACAACTGAGGGACTCATGTGCAACTATTACAGAAGATTCAAACTTTCAGTGATGCTCCAGAAGGAAAAACCATGCATTAAAAGCCGCGGGGTGAAAACTTTTGAACAGAATGAAGATGTGTAAATGTTTTCTTATTTTGCCTAAATATCATATTTCTTTCATTTAGTACTGCCCTTCAGAAGTTATAGAAGATACTTTCATGTTTCCCAGAAGACAACATAAGTTAAATTTGCCCTGATCTTCAAATTCAGAAAGTTTTCACCCCCTGAATCTTAATGCATCATGTTTCCTTCTGAAGCATCAGTGAGCGTTTGAACCTTGTGTAATAGTTGCATATGGGTCTCTCATTTATTCTCAGTGTGAAAAGATGGATCTCAAAATTATCCAGTCATTGTTGGAAAGAGTTCAAATACACAAAAATGCTGAAAGCAAAGAATTTGTGGGACCTGAAGGATTTTTCTGAAGAACAGCAGGCAGTTTAATTATTCAGGACAAACAAGGGACTCATTTATTATTAAATATTATGATATATTATTGTTATTATTACTTTAATTTTTTTTTATAAAATTGAAAATAATATAAAACAATCTCAAAAAATAATCCCATTAGTGTTTTTTATATTTCAAAATTTCACCTCAAATTGTTTTCCTGATAATATAATTATCATAATTTTGTTTTAAAATGTAAAAACGTGGTTTAGTTTTGCACCCCACTGTATGTTGATACTTTATATGAGCTTTCCAAATGTCTTGTTATATGCAAAGCACCTGCCAACCTCGGGACAGTTTGAAGACAAGGTCACTTCATTGGACTGACCCCTCTCGCAGAGCATTGAGCAGTTTCATAATAAGGTGTCCAAATTTTGCATTTTAGACACCTTCTTGACTTGTGACATCTCCTCAGCTAAAGTCTCTTTCTCACACTCTCTCTCTTTTTATATGCAGTGTACAAAGACAAGAGGAAAGAAAAATGACCAACAAGATTGGGGTGTTTTTCTGCATGCAGTACTCAGGGTTAGTGAAATTAGGGTTGGCATGAAAAGAAGGAACATGCATGTTTTACTTTACTCAAGTTGATGCCAGGTCTCTGTACCATTTGTTTGTTTTGTCCCTCTTGTCACTGTATGGCTTTATTAAGTCAGTCTCTACAGGCTGTTAGTACACTGGTCTTTGATCCTCTCCATTATCATGAATTCCTGCATGATTTTATATGTGTAACCATGAGCATTTGGCTCTGAGATTCAGACAATCAGCTTTTTAAAATGCTGGAAATGTATTCAAACACTCCGCACAGGCATATGTTTTGGATATATGCCTGATTACAACACTCTTTTCCATAATTTGATAAATTACTGCTGCCATAATCAATAGTAAATGTACACAAACATATCTTTTAATTGGAATTACATTTACTGTCTGATTTGAATACAATAATGCATGCTTTTTGTTAATAAATAAAAAATGATGAGCCTAATTAACAGAGAAAGAAGGCATTTTTGCATAAAAAATGTTCACTGTACTATGTCAGAGATTTTACGCAAATAACTGTTTAGTGAATTTGCCACCGAGTATTACTTCCAGTGAAAGTCGTGTTCGTGAAAGTAACATCATCAGGCAGATTCAGAGTCTCACAGCTCGTACTAAGTTGCTAAACTATTCTCATTGATGCCCTTGCTGAATCTGAATGACGGCTTTCATTTCCCCCAGCGTTCAGAGGCGCACACAGCGCAGAGCTCCGATTGAGTTGTTCACTTCTCCTCCAGTGAATTCTACCTCACGAAATGTAGAGGATCTGTAATACCATAGGAAATTTGCATATCAAACATTCCATAGTTATCACTCGAGGGAGGTCCTCCAGTGCACATTCTCATGTTTGTTTGCGAGTTGATAGTCAAAGTTGTTTTGGTCTTATGCTAAAAGTGAATGCATTATTAGCTGCACTGTTAATGTGGTGTGTATATTCTAGGTTGCTGCTGATTTTGGGTGAGTTGATTCTGAGTTTAGTTAAAAAGGAAGCTGTCAAAAATGATTGTGCTAGCCTTTAATATAATTGTGAATGTACATCCAAATTGCACTAGTAACTGATCATAATCCAAATAGATGGTGGCTACCTGCAATACAGTTTACCCAGGTGCTAAATATTCTAAAATGGTGCTGTGTTGTGATTAGGTTATACACCGATCAGATTCGAATTGAAAATGACTCTTTGAATTTTAATTTAAGGAATCAAAAGAAACTGAAATTAAAATAAAGAATTTTTTTAAGTAGATATGTCAATCTTTTTTTTTTATGCTGACAGTGTATAGATTGAAATTATGTACATTTACATTGCATACATTTTCACCTTGCATAATTGATCAAATGATCAAGAAGAGCATTATAATAAGAACATATGGGCATAATGAGTACGCTTTATGCATTATAAAGAGACAATACAGATGTTTGACACAGTATCTGAAGCGATTTACATTACACATTGAGCATGGTATAATTAATTCATCAAATGATTATCAAATGATGGGGAAGAGCATTATAATCTGTGTTGGGGAAAGTTACTTTTAAAAGTAATTTTAAAAGCATTACAATATCGTGCTACAAAAAAGTAACTAATTGTGTATCTTAGTTACTTTTTATAGAAAGAAATGCATGATACACTTTGTTATTTTTGCCACCTGAGCTGGGCTTGCTTATTTATTTTTAAAAACAAAAACAAAAAAGTTGAAATTAATAAGTCTCAGCCTGAATGAAGTGCCTCTGTCAAGGTCAAGGTCAACTTTATTATCCCCGAACGGCAATTAGTTTCACAGTAAACCATATGCAAACAACAAACAAGCACCACAACACACAGACCAAAACAATGACTTCCATTAATAATATACATAAAATTATTTGTAATTTAAAAAACCGATGGCAGCTGGTATAAAATAATTTTTAAATCTATTGGTCCTACATAAAGGTAAATAATATCTGCGAAGAAGGAAGCATTATGCAAGGGTTGGCTGGGATCATTCATAATTAACTCAGTCTTCTTCAAAGTCCTGGCCTTATACAAGTCATTCAAATCATTTAAAGTGGTGCCAACAAGCTTACCACACACTTTAACAATACCCTGCAATCTGTCTCTGTTTTTAACATTAAGTGACCCATACCAACGCACAAATGAGAAAGTAATGACAGATTCAATACAACAAGAGTAAAACATCTTCATGAAAGTACTGTCCACTTTAAAACTGCAAAGCTTCCGCAAGTAGAACCTACGCTGGTGGGCTTTCTTACACACAGCATCCACATGAGCCTGAAAGGTAGCTTTGCAGTCTTTGTCTCTGCACCTAACTCCCAATTTCTCTCAATATGGGGACAGGAGAGGTGTTACGTTATGCCCAACACTGATTATAATAAGGTATTTATACACAACATATTGGGTTAAACTTAATGAGCACACATTTGGTGATAATTCTGTCAGTGAAACAAGCCCTAACATAAACAAAAAACCACAGCAACTCTTCATAAATCACATAAGCAGGAATGTACAAGTAGGGCTCGCTGCAGTCCACAACATCCAGGGGGCATGGTTGGATCCACATGTAAGGGGTGGAGATTGGTAGGTTTAGGGGTGGAGATGGAGTGGGTTTAGGGATCAGGGGGTGGAGATGGGTAGGTTTAGGGGTGGAGATGGGGTGGGTTTAGGGATCAGGGGGTGGAGATGGGTAGGTTTAGGTATATGTAAGGTGGGAGGAGTTTGATCTGGATCCAACCACGCCCCCTGGCTCTTGTAGGCTGCAGCGAGACGCTTCTCGGAATGTAGGAAAAATAGAAGCAAGCAAAAAGTTCTGAATCCTGCACACTGCTATAACTTGCAAATTTTATATACAATATTTTGATCATGCGACCTTCATCAGGCATCACTTCTCTGTTGATTCAAGCCCTAAAACAACACAGGCAGCACATGCACAATTTCACCCATGTGTGTTTTCCCCTATGCGTTCACCTCCCTAATGTATAGCCTTTTCAGAGTTCTATAAGAGCAACCTTCAAGCCTGATCCATTCTGTCCTTCTTAATACGCCAACAACACAACCTCATCATGTGTGACAAGACTGTTTCTGCCTCAACCCAACACTGCTGCCCTTCATAAATAATTAAAGATCTAATCTGTGATATTTCCAAAGGTCAGCAGCACAACAAAGCGACAAAAAAAAATGCCAGCTGCCCCATTTCTCTCAACGTTTTCACTTTCTTTTCTACTTCCGGCCTGAACCTTTTGAGAATTCCAGGAGAAAAATATTTTTTTTTCGTTTCTTTTTTTTTTTTTTTGTGAGCCAGCAACTATTGAACTCTCAGGAGTGACCTACAGTCCGTTTTAAAGCTTTGTAGATAATGATACAAAATTCTCACACAAAACCATGGTCTGCTCTCTCGCACAGCTCACAACCTCAGTTCAGCTAAATGCTAAGGAGCAAAGGTCACTAAAGCCTTCCTGCATACCAAACTGCCTAAATGTATTATTTAAATACATTTGAATATAAATATGAGTTAGCGCTAACCTTGATTGGTCTCCTTGATGTATTATCTATAAGTTTCCACAAATCTCCAGACTCAGGAGAACTACACTATCTTCCACCCAGCTCAGGAAGTTACTTTTAAGTCTTTCGGATGCCAGCAAAGACATTCCTAATCCGTGAGGTATTAACTCTACAATACTATTATTCACATCACGAATGCAGTAACACGAAACTTTCAGAGTTATTAAAAATTAATCCTTGTGTATGATTTTAACGCATGCGTTGTTTTACTAGCGACGATCTACGCTGTAATTAGCGCAGTTATCATGTCTGTGTCCACAGACTGAGTTATGCAAATGAAGCACGCTGAATGAAATGTTTAGTGTGCTGGAGATTTATTCAACTGTTTAAAGCTGACAGTGAGCTTAATCATTACAGCTTGCTGAATTTTTTCTGCAAGCTAGGTTTTATCTTGCCTTCTCGACAGAAACGTCAGAGAAATACACAGAAGGGAAAGTTTTCTTTAGCCTCGAAAACATCATTCCCACATTCCTTTGTTCACTGTATCGCATCGGAACAGGAGAGGAACGCTGCCTAACTGAAAAAAGTTACATCCTCAATATGTCAGGGAAACCACTAAATTGAGAGTGTTTGGCATGTTTTTTGCAAGGAATATCATATCATCTCTTATGTTCTCCTCAGAAACCAAGTTTATATTCATGATCAAAGCCGACTCTCCCTTAAACCTGGATATCAACAACGATATTTGGGCTAAAGTATAGCAAAATTTCACAGTTTTATAGCATAGAAACACACATGCTTTGAGCTCATGGAAATGTAGATACGCACTTCTCAATTTCATGTTCCTGTAATATTTCTACACCACACTGACCTCCTGTAAAGTACCAGAAACTGCATATTAAGAGGCCTACAGTGCAGATGCATTGACCTCTATAAAAGGCTTTCCGTAAAGAAAGAAGACTCAAATATTGGTACTCAGTACTCTGTTCATATAGCAGCCCTCTAGCACTCTATAAACTTTCATTAGACTACGCTGAATATCATTTGGAGAAGCGTATCTATGGCTTACTGAATGGACTCAAAGGTTGTGTGAACAACATTAAACTCTGGTGACCACAAAGACATTTCTGCACATTTCTGCAACATTCAGAGACATTCCCTCATTTACACAGGTTTATATATATATATATATATATATATATATTTTTTTTTTTTTTTTTATAGAAAACATAAACATGCTGATAAATTCAAGTTCAAGTTTATTTGTTTAGCGCTTTTTATTATACAAATAGTTGCAAAGCAGCTCTACAGGAAATTAAGTTTCCACAATATATTTATATATTGCAGAACCTTAATATATTTAACTTATGGCAATATTTGGTAATTCTGTATGTTGTCTGAGCATTGGCATCCTCTGAGGTCCTCTGAGGGGTTGGCATTATCTTTTCTCAGGTGTTCAGTCATCTCAGATCATTTAAGGGTTGGATCCAGATTGAAGTTTCTGTAATTCCTAGTTACCACGGGATGTTAATCCCATGACAGAAACAGAGAAACAAATAGAAACATAATTAGCGTAGCTGCTGTACCATCTAAGCAAAAATGATTTGTTCAACCCAAGCTAAAGAATAATAATAATGTACATTTGATCAGATATAACTGCAGTATAAGATTATAAGAAGCATTATGTGAATGATTGGCTAAAGAGATGTGTCTTTAATCTAGATTTAAACAGAGAGAGTGTGTCTGAACCCCCGAACGTTATCAGGAAGGCTATTCCAGAGTTTGGCAGCCAAATGTGAAAAAGCTCTACCTCCTTTAGTGGACTTTGCTATCCTAGGTACTACCAAAAGTACAGAGTTTTGCGACTTTAGGGAGCGGGTTGGATTGTAGCGTGGTAGAAGAAGAGTTAGGTACGCAGGAGCTAAACCATTTAGGGCCATATAGGCAAGTAATAATATTTTGTAAATGATACGGAACTTAATAGGTAGCCAGTGCAGAGACTTTAAAATTGGGTTAATATGATCATATTTTCTTGACCTGGTAAGAACTCTAGCTGCTGCATTTTGGACTATCTGTAGCTTGTTTATTGAAGATGCAGGACAACCACCTAGCAGTGCATTACAATAGTCCAGTCTAGAGGTCATGAATGCATGAACTAGCTTTTCTGCATCAGAAACAGGTAGCATGTGTCGAAGCTTGGCAATGTTTCTAAGATGGAAGAATGCTGTTTTTGTAACATGGTAAATATAATTTTCAAAGGACAAGTTGCTGTCTAATATAACACCCAGATTTTTTACTTTAGAGGACGTAACAGTACATCCGTCTAGTTGCAAATTGCAATCCAAGAGATTCTGTGTACTGTTTTTGGTCAAATAAGTAATATCTCTGTCTTATCTGAATTTAATAGGAGGAAATTATTGGTCATCCAATCCTTTACATTTTTTACACAATCTATTAGCTTAGATAGTTGAGAAGTTTCATCTGGTCTTGTTGAGATATATAGTTGAGTATCATCAGCATAACAATGAAAACTAATCCCGTATTTTCTAATAATATTACCAAGGGGCAACATGTATATTGAAAATAGCAGAGGATCTAGGACAGATCCTTGTGGTACTCCATACTTTACTGGTGATAATTGAGATGACTCCCCATTTAAATGAACAATGTGGTAGCGATCGGACAGGTAGGATCTAAACCATCTTAAAGCCTGCCCTTGAATACCAGTATAGTTTTGTAATCGATCTATGAGTATGTCATGGTCTATAGTGTCGAACGCAGCACTAAGATCAAGTAATACTAGCAATGAGATGCAGCCTTGGTCTGAAGCAAGAAGCAAGTAATTTGTAATTTTAACAAGTGCAGTTTCTGTGTTATGGTGAGGCCTGAAACCTGACTGAAATTCTTCATAGAGACAATTTTTTTGCAAGTTGTTAGGAGTTTGGACTTTAGTTCTATATGTTTCTGGTTTTTCTATCTGTTCCTGGGTTTCCTTATTTGGTTTTGTTCCTGTTCTGTTTAGTATTCATTTGATCATTAGCCTTGATTAAGTTAACTCCCGTCACCTGTTCATCCCTCATCAGCTGCACTATTTAAGTCATCCTTTCTGTTCGGTTTGTGTCCGTGATTATATATATGTTACACCCTTCGTTGATCTTCGCAAGTAAAAGACTTATTATTTATTCCTGCCTGCCTTGTCGTGTTTTCCCTCCCTGGATTACAAACGTAACACAAGTAGGAACACAATTGAGCAGACACAACTTTCTCTAAAATATATTATCTTGATAAATAAGAGAAAAGAGACACTTCAATACATACTTATAGCCTAATTACTAAATGTAATTCACAACAGTCAGATGGAATCAGTAAACCAAATGTGTTGCTATAATAAATTAAATAAAAAAATAAGTGTTACTTAGCTTTCGGATAATGAGGCTGTTTTGCAATCGTGGATCATAGAAGGGTATAATTTAATGAAAAATATGATTAATTTTATTATATAATATTAATATAAAACATATTATAATAATATGAACTAAATTATATATATGTCAAAAGTTTGTTGTGAGTATGAATTTTTAAAAAGAAATTACTATTAATTAAGGAAGGATGGATTAAATTGATCAAAAGTGACAGCAAAGATTATGTTGTTACAAAAATGTTCTTTTGAACCTCCTATTCATCAAAGTCTATTCATCAATCCTAAAAATATATCATGGATTGCACAACAATTTTAAGCACTGTTAACTGTTTTTAACATTGTTGCTCAATAAACATTATCATCAAATTATTCATTTCTAAAAGATCATGTGACACTGGAGACTGGAGTAATGGCTGCTGAAAATTTAACTTTGCCATCACAGGAATAAAATATATTTTTGAAAATATTAAAAAGTAGTTATTTTATGTTATTTACATGACTGTTTTTTACTGTATTTTTGATCAAATAAATACAGGCTTAGTAAGCATAAGAGACTTCTTTCAAAAAGATTTAAAAATCTTAATGACCCTTAACTTTTGAGTGGTACATATTCATATAAACAAATCAGATAATAATAATAATAAATCAATCCAATTTTACACATATTATAACTCTACTCAGTTCTGACTCAATGATCAGGTTGCAGTGGTTACCAGCTCATCAGTGAGTAACATCTTAAATTTAAGTTTGTTCCTTACACAAAGCTATCGTGTCTTCAGAATACTTGGAATATAAAGCACAGTATGATACAGATAAGTTACCCACAATCTTTGTTCTGCAAGATGATGCTAATTTGCCTGCACACTAGTTAAGGCTAGACCTTGAGATTTAGTTCATGACTAGGAGCTTCAAAGCCAAGAGAGGAAAATATTGCCTGGGTGGATTGAAACATTCATACTGAACTATTTACTTCTCTCCAGGATGTGCCTTATCTCTGGCTACAGCAAAGCAGTGCATGTGTAGGTAAATATCACGTGGTCCGTGTAAGCGTGTGAATATGCAAAAGCATCATCAATGTGTGCCACTAACACCTCTGCTCATGTGTGACGTCCTCTCTCTGCCCTCTCCTTGTGTTCTGCTGGCAGGGTTGATCATGCCGCTTGTCCTTTTAACCCTGCGGCTTTGAGTTAGTGTCATCCCGGGTCTCTCATTAGTCTCTTTTTCCCATTAAACATTCATGATCTGCGTTTCCATGTCAACAATGCACAAAGGTCACTGAAGAATGATAACTCTGGACGGTTATGGTTTTTGCATCGCACATAAACTGTAGCGCTAGCGTACTTTATTTCTCAAATAAAATCTCTGCCTTCCACCAGCTGCGGCTGCCTCTGTGAGCTTTCATAAACCAAGAAAAATCATTGGGGTGTCATATCGTAACTGGGCTCAGACTGTCAGAGGTGAACGAAATGCAATTTCTATAGGTAAAATGAAAATTGGATGGTTCCTTCCATCTCCCATATGTGTCAAGGATCCAATTTTAATATATTTGCTGTCCCCTGGAATGATTGTTTGCTTGCTGCAACTGCTCACGGTTCTCTCCTGCTGCATGGCTGCAATTATCAATTACTCATTGACGTTGATGTCTCCTTTATCATTGTTACACCTCTGCGTGTGGTTTACACATTCTATTACGTTCACTTGGTACAAGCCAGTGCTATTGCAGGCATGCCGTCCATGAAACTTTTAATGTTTTTAAACAGCTTGTTTTGCAGTTCACCCTCAGTAAAGAGTTTGTTGCCTCATATACAAAATCCACAGAGAGGAATCAAGCTTAAAAAAAAGCAGTGGAGTGTACTTGCATGGCCTCAGAATGAACAGATACATAAAATGAGAACAGTGAAGTTCATAACTGTGCACATTTGGGTGTTTTATCAAGCACTTTTATTGTCCCAGGAGTTGAGAAAAACGGTACAATTTTAAGAAAACGTTAAAACAAAATATTTTAATTTGTTTTGGCTACTTTTCATTTTATTTATTTAATTTTTTAACCATTTATTTATTTATTTAGTTTTTTTACCCTTGACCCAAACCTTAGAGTCAGACTTTAATCTGAAACTACAAAAATCAATTAGAAAATTATATTTAAAGAAAAATTATGATCATTTTTACAGCTAGTGAAATAATCATAATATTTATTGTCTGAAAATTATTTTTATTCAATTTTAGACAAACTGCATCACTAGATCAATTTTATCCCCCAAAAACGTTTTATTAAAGTTACATAGCTAATACGGTATAAAGTTAACCTTAGCAAACCAACTGATTCAGCGCAGGGTTATTTTACTTTTACATAAATATTGTTATAGTAGCCTATTTTTTACATTTTGTAGTAGCTTTTATTTATTTTTATTTTTTGTTTTTTTTGTTATTTTTTTAATATCTCTATTTAGCTAATTTTTATTTCAGTTTTATGTTTATGTTTAAGATGAAGCACTAAAATGACAAATTATTTCAGTCAGTTGCCAAGGCAACACTTCACATTTTTAAGTTTATTAATTTTAATATTTCAGTTCATTAAGTTTAATATTTCAGCTGTATTTCAATTAATACGAACGATTTTTAATAGCTTTAATAAACAATAACAACACTGGGTGTGGGCCATTGTATTCCAAAGACTGAACATTGTTAGTGGACTAATTAAATGAACCAATCAAATAATGCAAAGTTTAAAAGATTTTCTAAAAGTCCAAAGGGCCAAATGTTATTATAGTTAAAGAAATTATTGTCTTATCCAAAAAAAGAAAAAAAAGAAGACAAAAAAAGTTGACACATTAACCAATATCCTGTGAGACCTGTTCTTGCCTTTTCTTATCTTCTCATCATTGGACATAAAAGATTGCAGTTTTTTTTCTACAATGCCAATTCCCCTTGTCTTGCTTGGCTAGTTATCAAGACTCCTGAAGGCTAAAGATCCAATTAGCCTGAGCAGCGCAGAAGACACTGTTCCTACCAACAACCCAGAGTCGCCACATGACTACAGCCAATTACACACCTGCTGGATAAGGATGGGTAATCATGCTGAAGTAGCTACTACATTGCTTTCTGACTTTAGGTGTTATGGAAATGAGGATCTCTCAAAGAAGCTTACTTTAGGCCACTGGACTCAACAGTCACTGTTTCAAGGGCATCAATGACCTCCAGAGACATTCAGCCGGGAATTTGAATAATCCCGACCGTTGAGTGCTGAATTTGGCCATTATAAAGCCATTAAAATGATAAAGGAAAGGAAAGTGGCTTTTTTTGCTTTGTGGCACACACACTTTCAAATGCTTTTGCTAGGTGAAACCAACCAACAAAAACAGTGCAAAATAATCTAATCTCTGCTTTCCTGTTACATCCATCATAACCAATGACCTTAAAATGAGAGCTGTTATTTGCTGCATCAAGTACTTCCTGTGTAGCTCATATCCACGGCAGCGGTGAAGAGCAGTTAAGGCTAATGAAGCTATACTGCAGCACTAAAAAGCTTTTAAACTGTATTCATTTGTCCTGTCTGTTATGCAACCGCTCACAAATGACTGTTTTCCAGAGGCAGCCGGCAGGTCTTTTAAATCACATAGCGTATTCAATGTCGTACTCCACTCTGTTCATTTCCACTGGGTTATTTCCCACAGGAGGCCACCAAGGGGTTTCGGTGTACTGCAGCAAACAAATAGAGGTCAAAGAAGACCCCGCAGTAACTGTAGTAAAAACTCATCTGTTATGACTTGTGTCGAGCCTTATGTTATCAGTGCTCTTAGTAGTCCCTGAGCTGAATTTCAATTTCTACTAAAAAAGCTTAGACGGCATGCATAACAATGAGATAAGAGTGAGTGGAATTTATTTCGATGACTTTAAGATTGAACACTCTACTGTAATTACATTTGTTCCAACGTCTTGTAGTGTAGTTTAGTTTAGCGAAATAATTAAAAAACTGCTGATTCCACACGTCGTGTTTTAGTTGTATTAATGTAAATCTGTCTGCTTAATATTGGTACCATATTGGTTATTGGTAAATATTAGATTTTTTTTATATACCTGTAGATATAATTATTATTTTAATGTTGGAGCTGATATTAAAATTCTAAATACTATTTTGTCTAATTAAAGGGATATTTCACTCAAAAATGAAAATTCTGTTAATAATTACTCCCCCTCATGTAGTTCCAAATCTGTATAACCTTCATTCATCTTCAGTACAAAAATTACAATATTTTTGATGAAATCCAAGAGCTTTCTGACCCTGCACAGAAAGCAACGCAGCTGACACGTTCAAAGCCCAGAAAGGTAGTAAGGATATCGTTAAAATAGTCCATGTGACTTCAGTGGTTCAATCGTTCAAAAATTCAATGTTAAGAAGCTTCGAGAATACAAAAATAATGAATTTATTCAACATTTTTTTTCTTTTCCGTGTCAGTATTCGATGCGCGTTCACAAGAGTATCACAACGTTGTTTCATTTTGTTTGCTTTGCGCACAAAAAGTATTCTCATAGCTTCATAGCATTACGGATGAACCACTGATGCCAGACAGTCTATTTTTACAATGTCCTTACTACCTTTCTGGGCCTTGAACCTGGTAGTTGCATTGCTGTCTATGCAGGGTCAGAAAGCTCTCCGATTTCATCAAAAATATCATAATTTGTGTTCTGAAGATGAACAAAGGTCTTATGAGTTTGAAACGACATGAGGGTGAGTAATTAATTACAGAATTTAAATTTTTGGGAGAACTATCCCTTTAAATTCAAAATAAAACAATAAAATCATTCATTTTTAATCAGTGTTTCTCAACCAGGGGCCTGGGGCCTCAGCAAACTTCCAAGAAACTGTAGGATGACAATTTTATTCAAATTAATTTTCATTTGAAATAATTAGAACCACTGTTTAAATGCTACAAGTAAACTTTGTCATCTCAATACTATAATGTACTATATGAAAAATGTTTAGATTTGATCATGATTACATTTAACAGTGTTTATTATTAGTGCTGTTAAATAGTAACTTTATGCAAGCTTTACATGACCGATAATTTAATTCAACTTAAATGTAAAATAGGGGAAATGAGTGTGCCCAATTAAATATCCATTAGGGATCAATATACCACCACAATGGTAACACAGATGGAACTCCCCAGTTACCAGAGCTTTTACCACTACATTATCACACAAAACATGGTGAGAGAGTAGGTGGCAATGTGTGCTGAAGGTCTCTAGAACATCTTCCATCCTTGTCAAGGAGAGTGCTAACCTTCTCTCCTTTCAAACAACGCAAGGGTGTTGATGGAGCATCGGAATCTAAATGAAAATGATGATAGTGACGATCAACTTCTCTGACACCTTATGCCAATTAGAAGGCGAGAGTTTGTTATGTGCTGGGGGAGGTGACACAATCCTGTCGCTCAATCTAGTAACCCCAGGCTTTGAGAGTGCCACCCATCTCTCCACACATCTCACCTCTGATGATCTGTCCAATCTGATCCCAATTCAGTCCCCTGTGTCTGAGCTGTCTTGTTATCCATCACAAGCTGCCTTTCCAACAGCGAATTCACATAGTGCAACACGAACAGGCTTTTGCACTTGGGCTTTTAGCACTTTGTCTGCTGTTCAGAAATGTTGACCTTGCTGAAACTATTATTTTAACTTTCCTTGACACAAAACTATAAATCTTTAGTTTAAGCTGATTTTTCAGTATGTTTAATCAATAGTGGATTAATTTGTAGATTGTTTAGAGTCCAGAAGTTGCCCATGAACCTTGTTTGCAAGAGTACATTCCACATCGTTTAACGCATTACGGGTAGCTACGAACAAACAAATATTTAAGTTAAGTCACTGATAATCTTGATTGCCACCATATGTACAACATACACTACCGTTCAAAAGTTTAGTGAGTATTTGTTAATAAAGGATAAATTAATCTTACATTGTTACAGAAGATTTCTAATAAATGCCTATTCATCAAAGAATCTTGGGAATAAAACGTATCATGGTTTCCAAAAAAAATTATTAAGCAGCACAACTGTTTTCAACATTGATAATAATAATAAAAAACGTTTCTTGAGCACCAAATCAGCATACTACAATGATTTCTGAAGGATCATGTGACACTGAAGACTGGAACCATGGCTGTTCAAAACTAGGGAATGAATAATAATTTAATATCATCAAACAGAAAACGGTTATTTGAAATTATTTAAAAGACTGTTTTACTGTCTTTATGATCAAATAAATGTAACAAAGGTGAGCCAGATGAGACTTGTTTCAAATACATTAAATAATCTTACTGACCCCAATGGTAGTTTATGCAACAACTAATATTATTCTGATATCAAATTTGGCAAATCAAGCAGGAAATCTAAAAACGATCTGAGAGACGCAATAGAAGAAATGATTGAATTTCAGTCTCTTTCTAAGAAATTATTTCAGAAGACTTGAAATGTATTGCATGTGTCGCATTAACAACTTTATGCTTTTATAATAAGTGAAACATTCCCATTCTTGTGCACTATATGAAAAGCAGCACAGCAGGGATTTTTCTAAAGTTCTCCTTTTGATATCTATGGAAGAAAGCCAAAACAGGTTTGGACTGACACAAATGTGAGTAAATGACGACATTTTTAATTTTGAGGTGAACAGTTCCTTTAAGACTAAAATTTCTGAGAAAACAAACCCTCTACAAAACCAAACACATCAATGTTTGAACAGCTTAAACAAAGTGCTTATCTTCTATGAGCGTCTGATATGGTGAAAAGTCTTAACTGTACTCATTTGTTATATTGATCATATCTGATGCAGAACAAGACAGGGCCATTAACTTCCCTCGGTTCTGAGAGCTTTTCCTGCATTGATTGTTCTGTGTGGGTCTCTGTGGAACTGACGCCACATGAAACACTGCTCTGAAGGAGAGTCTGCTTGTCCAGATGCACACTAGGACAAAGATTAAACGAGATTGGTCTCCTCAGGGTCACCTACTGGCACTTCCTTTGGACCAGCACTGTTCCACACGGACAAAGCTCGAATAAATAGGAACTACTTCGATTGATCAGAACTATAAATAGACTTGGGCGATGAAATACATTTGTTTTTCCTTGTCAAATAACTTTTATACAAAACCACAAAGACCGATGCAGTATCTTAGATATGGATTTACCATTCAAGCATGTCTTTGATGTTGAAACGGCTATGTGCGTTTCTCAAAGGTCCCCAGACCCGACTGCTACAAATCAATGCAAATGACTCATCTCTGCCATGAAAATCTCAGTGAATCACCTGCTCCCACTCAGCCAGCAATGTTTATGTGATTAGTCTTGAAATTTATCATATGCATGCATCTTAAAGGGAGAGTTCACACCAAAATAAAAATTGTCATCATTTACTCACCCTCACGTCGTTCCAAACCCATATGGCTTTCTTTCTTGTGTGGAACACAAGGAAAAACCCTTTAAGAATGTGAGACATGTATTTATGTATGTGGTTTGTAGATACATACTTTTTTTTTTGTTTGTGACATTTTCCAAAGGCATGTTCACATACTATTTACAGTCAGGCCACTGCTGACAAATATTATACAATAAAGCGCAAGGGATCTGACTGGCTGTCCCTATATGCAATTTTTGAAAGTTAGTGTCAAATAATTGAAAGTGTTTCTACTAAATCCACACTTAAATAGCAAATAAACCAAAACGAACTGTGATTGGTCAGTTTATGTCAAGTAGACAGACATTTTCTGTCTAAGTTGGCAGTTCTTGGCAAGAATAAACTGCACACCAGACTTTTATGGCAACAATCAAAAGAACATTTGCTGGCCTGCTGACATGTTCAATGAATTCAGCCTTCTCTGTCTATCTTTCTGACATTTGTGAGATTTCCTGTCTTCTCTGCATTGTTTTGTTTTTCTAGTTGCATGACTACCGTGATGGTTTTATGATGGTTTTAGAGAAACAGGGCTGTTCAATTTTTTAAACGTGTGCTCTGGAATTTGTCAACGGTAATCTAATCTTGGTCAGAAAATGTTTCTGTGTGGTTGTCTGCCGTTCCTGCATGCGTTTTAAAAGGATTTCCATTAAGTTCAGGTTAAACGCTCCCAAAATATTTATGACAGAAACCACACTTTTTTGAGAAAACAGAAACTGGAGCTTGGATGCAAATGTTCAGTTGAAAGTGAGGGAACATGTTTTTGGATTGGAGACAGATATGCTTCTACATCAAGGACAGGTCTCACAGGCAAAGCCTAATCCATGGCTTTTTTGATACATATTTTTAAACTAGTGCACAAACATCATGTTGGAGTAACAAGAGCCGCTGAGACATCGATGTCTTGCATTCTGATTCAGTATTACGTGGTAGGCTTACACCACGATAAAGACAGACACTTCTAAAGGCTATTTTCGCTGATGAAATTGTTAGAAATGGTTGATGTGATGTTCTTTGACACCTCTTTGTTGAGATGATAAATGACAAGATATGCAAATGAGGCCTGGCTTTCAGTAAACATCTTTGCTTCCAAAGGGATTTGTGGTTAGATTAGGTGTGGGACGACATTATCTGATTTTGCTGGTGATTTGTTATCAAAAAACTGAATCCTTTTCATGTATTTCTTTGTCATTAATGTGCATTTTTCAAAGTCAACAGATTCCCGTTAACGAGTTCTCATTTTATTCTCATTAATAATCACAATTCTGATTTATATACTGATTTGTAACTTGCTTTAGATTTTTTGTTTTTACTGTATTTTTGATCAAATAAATTCATTCTTGGTGTGCATGAGACATTTTAAAATTCATATCTCAATGCTAAAAAACGCTCTTGAAAATCAGTTTCAGCTGGCAAATTTGTTCCCTTATAAAGAAAAACTTTGTTTCCAGCAGTGTTCATGGCCTTCATATATTTCAGCAAATTCATCTCCCTTCTCTCCCCAAACGACTCACACTTCTAACCGAACAGCACCTAAGCCTGCTATTTCTCTATTGCATTTTCCCCATCTCTCTTTAAGACACCTTCCCGGCAGACTGAAACGTTGATCCATCCTGTCTACAGCCTCACTGGCCTCTGCAAACAGCCATCTATCTCTTAAAAGCCGTGTGTACACTCTGCCTGCCAACAGTAATACATTACTACCAGACATTGAGGTGAGTTTCCTGGAGTCCATGCATCAGTACCCTTATGGCAGGCACCATCACAGTAGTGTTGTTCCAGAGAAGGGCAGTCTTCCAATCCCAATAGTTTATAGATGGCTGCAGCCTTGGATGGACTACAGGAAGGGGCATCAGAGCTCAGCATCACTCACTAAACCCCAAAGATGTTGTGTGATACAGGCCATGAAGCAAGCAGGCAGTCAAGATGAATAGTTTTTGCTTTTAGCAAAAAAAGGATTTGGAGAGAGTGTGAGTGAACCTGGCAAAAAAACCACAACAAATACTGATGGATAGGAGATTTACTTGAGTAAAATCTGGTCAAACATTACAAAGAATGTTGAACACATCAAAATAAAACAAAATTAGATATCAATTAAAAGAACAATCAAGTCCAGAGAACATAATGTCAAGTTCAGACGCAATTTTTTTTTTTTTTTAAACTACCTCATGTTGGGATTTGAACTCTGTTCACGCTAAACAAAAAATGTTCCACTAGTCTATCCCATCTTACACTTATATGAAGCAGTGGTTTTCTTAACTTTGTTCATGTCTTATCTTGCCCAAGTCACCAAAAGTGAGACAGGACAGCAAATGGTGCAAAACTCTTTGTCTACAAATACATTTTTCTATGCTTTGGTACACATTGCACATACAGTATGTACAATGAGAATGCTTGTGAAATGTGAATACTTTTCTATATGTACTGGAGAGCTAAAATGATGGCCTATAATTAAACATGCTATACTATTTTAGCTTAAATAATAATAAAAAAAAAACATGAAAATGACTCTACTACCTAATGACTTATTGTAGTGTTAATAGGGGAAGTCGTGGCCTAATGGTTAGAGAGTCGGACTCGTAATCCAAAGGTTGTGGGTTTGAGTCTCGGGCCGGCAGGGATTGTAGGTGGGGGGAGTGAATGTCCAGCGCTCTCTCCACCCTCAATACCACGACTGAGGTGCCCTTGAGCAAGGCACCAAACCCCCAACTGCTCCCCGGGCGCCGCAACATAAATGGCTGCCCACCGCTCCAGGTGTGTTGGATGGGTTAAATGCAGAGCACGAATTTCGAGTATGGGTCACCATACTTGGCAGTATGTTACTTCACTTCACTTAATTTTGTCAGCCATTTTTAATTTGTTCTTTCAAATTAGTCTTATTTTAGTCCTGTGTCAAATGTACTTTTTAGTTAAAATCATATTAGTCAACCATGTCCTGCTTTTGTATAGTCAAGTTTTAGCCAACTAAATGTCTGAGCATTTTAGTCTAGTTGTATTTATTAAAAACTTTTCATCATGCTGTATAGTGGTTAAATTAATTTAAAAAAAAAGAATTCACAAAATTATAATCGCAAAGATTGCTCTGATTTGGGGATTTGAACTCTTGATATCTGGCAACCGCACAAGAAACCTTGCGTAGTAGAGGCATGTATACCGCAGTCCACAATAATAAATGTGTCTCCTTTTTTCGATGAAAATAAGAGTTTTTCATACGATTTTTTCGTTTTTAAAGATATATTTTAGTCTTGTCTTATCGTCAAGGATACTGCATATTGTCACAGCTACTGTTTATTGACCTTATTGTCTTCTCGTCATCATCTAGTTTTATTCACACTAGGAAAAAACCTTCTTAATGAACATTTTTCATCATAGTTTTTACTTGTCTGTAAAATAAGTCACTTACAGGTAAAACTTTATCCAATAAAGACCTTTTAAATGGCATATTTACAGTATAAATTAAATACAGAAATGCAAACTTTAAGTTTGTATTTTTTCCTTGGTGGATTCTAAACAGACCATTTATAAATATCTGTATGTACATCTTAAAGTTGTACATACGAAATGCAGTTTAAATTTTAGAAGGGATCTAAACATTGCTATATTGTACAGTGTCTATATAAAAAGTAGTAGTGCAAGTATGGCTTTGAGAAATAAACTCTACATACACCCTAAAATACTAATGAAATCACATTGGAAAAAACAGACAGAAGCAAACCATAGCCATCCTGATTATGCATAGCTTCATTGGCTTTCATAATCTGGGGTACGGACTGAAAACTTCTAACTATTTTTATCTATACAGTAACAGACACAAGCATCAAAGCATGGCTGCCTTAACACAGACATTCCTCACCGTTTAGTCAAACTGAGACTGACTTGCTGCAGAAGCAGGTTGGAGGAGATAAAACAGCAATGCAAAGGAAGAGAGGGTTGGAGAAGATGCTGTCTGATTGACAGCAAGAGAGCAAAAAGATATGAGAGAGAGAGAGAGAGAGAGAGAGAACAAAACTAGGCAGCGAGAGGAACGGTGAGAGGAAGCGCCTCGGGATATTGCCTGAAACTTTCATTAGTCAAGGCAGTTTTTTCCTCAATAATAAACGCCTGCTTCATCATAATTGAGTCATGTGCTTTGGAGATCTTAATTAGAGCTGCTAGGAAGGATACAGCGGCTAAGAGACTTTTCTGACCCTCTGACCATGTAAAGAGCTGTGAGACAATAAGCCCTCTGTTCACTTCCACTCTCATTATTTCATTTCTTCCACAGTTCTTCCTTTCTTTCTCTTACTCTAATCATAAGACTACAGCAAGCTGCCTTCGCCATTTGAGTTCCTTCTTTGAACCACCGCTTACAGCAGTTCCCAATGGTTTTGCGTCGAGACCTAGATTTTATGGTTAACATCAAAGGAGACTGTACCAAATCATACAAAAATGTCCTTAAAACTAAAAATTTGAAATGTAATATTACCATGAAAAAGTACAACAGTTCAGGGTTTCCCAAGTCTTAAATTTGATGTTTCCCATTCTCAGCAGCTAATAACTCACTGTACAATTTTGTAGTGGGAACAACATCAATTTTAAATTTATACGTGCATTTAGGCTTCACAACAATGCACAACAACACTTAACAATGTTATTAAATTATATTCATTATATTCAATTATCACTTCAAGTGAACATAATATTACAGCAAATGTAAACTAAATAAGGGAACTAAGGGAAATGAGAAATAAATAAAAAAATTTAAAAATAAATGCATCCCTACTAATTTGGCTAGCTTCCAACAAGCAACAGTTGAATTTATGCCAACGATTTTTCAATTCTTTTTACAATTTGTCTATTTAAAGTGTAATAAAGTCAATTTAATTTGCCACAATTATGAACAATTTAAATAAGTTGAATGGTATTGTTTGTATTTACCATTGTTTTGTTCCTGCGATCAAAACAGCCCTATGACCCAATTTGGGTCATGACCCACCACTGGCTTACAACACCTCTCTCTTCTCTTACCATCTGTTTTTCCCTCTCTGACAGACAGAGGGTGCTTTCTTTACCGCCCTCCCTCACCAGCACTGACAGCTCTGAGGAATGTTACGTGGCCGTCGCCACCCCCTGGAGCTCACCTGTCCAATTCAAGGTTGGATAAACAGCCATGACCTTACTGCACACTTCACAACACCTCAGGCATGGCGCCCTATAGTGCACAGCCATTTACTTGCAACCTAAATTTCACCGTATTTTAATTATCTAGTGAAGGTTGTTCCTTGATCGAAAATAGATTTGGAGAAATTTAGCATTACATAACTTGCTCACCAATGGATCCTTTGCAGTGAATGGGTGCCGTCAAAATAAGAGTGCAAACAGGTGGACAAAACATCACAATCATCACAAAGTAATCGACACAACTCCAGTTCATCCATTAATATCTTGTGAAGTGAAAAGCTGCATGTCTGTAATAAACAAATTCATCAAGATATTTTTAACTACAAGCCATTGCTTCCGGCTACAATACAAGTCCTTTATCCATCATATTGCTTTCTCCAGTGGAAGAGTTGTCTTCTCAGAATTAAGAGAGAAACATACACAGATCTAGCATGTTTAAAAACAAAAAAACAGTCCAAAAAGTCCTAAAAACAAGATGTGTTCACAAGATGTTAATTGATCAACTGGAATAATGTGGATTATTGTAATGTTTTTATCAGCTCTCTCTCTCTGTAAACTTCATTCTGATGGAACCCATTCATTGCTGATGATCCATTAGGGAGCAAGTGACGTAATACTAAATTTCTCCAAATGTGTTCCAATAAAATAAAATAAAAAACATCTACATCTTGGATGGCCTAAGGTTGAGCAATTTTTTTGCAAATTTTTATTTTGGGGTGAATAAATAATTTGATCCAACCTTTTCTATAGCACACACAAAAAAATGTCAAGTTATTAAAAAAAAAAAAAAAAAAAAAAACTATGTACTGTAAGAAATCCATGATCAGTTAAAGTAAAGTTCTATAGCATTTTCTTTCTCTGCAGGGCAAAAAGAAAAATGAAATGCACTATTACACAAATGTATCTACATTTCCATACCATTTATTTTTTTTCCCCCACATTGCTTGAGGAGGCCATCTAGAAAATCAGGTCAGACCCAGCTGATGAAGAAATTATGTGATTTAATGGCCCCTGAGGGTCAACACAAATATAGCATTAACTGCATTAACTCTGGCCCCTCCTAGGACAGAGCAGCAAGGACATCACCCATAAACATCAAGAGAGACACGACACAGACGAAGCACTGCCTACAATGAATAAAGCGGATGGTGAAATGATAACGAACAAAATTACATTATGCCATTCATTTCAATTCACATATTCACTTTCTTTATACAAACTATCATAAATGTTCATTTCATTACCTGATTAAGTGCAGCTCTTGAAATATTCTGTATTACATATCCTATTAATGAAAGAATGTAGGCCTACTTTCATTTCCATGACTACTTTTATTCTGTCAGTGCCTTACTTACTTCTTTGATTTGACCACTAGGTGGAGGAGGAACTCTTTTACAGCAGGTGTGCTCACCTTTCCAGGGGAATTTTATCTCATTTTACCATCACCACTAAGAATGAGCTACACAATCTGGAAGAAAACACAACATGAGTCACAATACGGCTACACAGAATAGAAAACATCCTCATTCAAGATCAAAAGAAATGAGAACGCCATGCCTTCATTTGATATGAACCTTTTTAGGAAGAGGCTTTGAACACAAAATGAAGCAATGCTGGATTAACGCTCCCACTGTTTTCCGTTAAGAATAGATTTTTTATTCTAGGTGCTGATGCTGCGTTGTGAACTTCATTTGCATAGTCATTAGCAAAATAAGAATCTACCTCAAACACAAACACACCCAGACATGTAGTCTGGTAAAATGAGGTCAGGAGAGCAAGGTTTCCTGAAGCGTAAAAGTGATAATCTTCTTCTTTTATCTTTGCTTAACATGTCACCTTACTTAAGAATACTGCCGGGAAGGGTTTGGTTAGCAGGCAGACATGTAGCTCAGCGGGTATTCTTGTTAAACCATCACAAAGATTCTATCAAACTGCATCTGGAGAAATAGAGAATTTTTTATTGTAAGTTACCTACAGTGCAGTCCAAAAGTATTAGACCACATTGTAAATCTAAATCATCATAATAAGCCAATTTTTAACACTGCCCATGTGAACTCTTATACATTATGTAAGACATTTAAACATTATTGCATATTCTTATTGAATAGTTTACAATTTAATTCATAACATGATCACCAGGGTTTACATGAAGCTCAAGTAGCTCTGTTGTTATTAAAGCCAATAATGGGAAATACCAAAAAAGTAAATTCTGAAAATGCTGTTTCCCTGCTAGCACAAGTACATTACGAAGATGTTTATTTGACATCTGCAAGACGTATTTTTTAGAGTGTTTGCTCATCTGCAATATGTCTATTGAACGTTTCCTATTAGATGTCAAATAGACCTATATTAGATGTCTTTAAGATGTTTGTGGTTTAGAATGTGTGTAAAACTGACATCTTACAGATGTCTGAAGATGTTTGTACACAGCAGATGCTTTCCAGATCAAGAGATGTCTAGCAGACGTACGTGTGCCTCAAACTGTTAGGAAAATGATATAATGAATATGATCTGTTTTGAACCAAGGAACTACAAAGCATATCTGAAAGACTTATGCAAATACATCGCGGTATTTACATGGTACTCTAAGGTACATCTCCCTTCGATACTAGGGAGTCTTTACCTGCGATAGGCCGACTCAGTCGTCACAAGATGCACTTGTACTCTCATATCTTTGTGCATGTCGGTAAACTGTGTCGTAAAGCAGACAATTAAAGCATTTAGTAAAGCAGTAAGCGAGTGAGCAACTGCATAGAACGATACAGTAGCTGATTCAAATGACTTACTCGCATGCTAAATCTCGAAACTATTCAGATAGTTTTGCTAACCAGGCGTGCGTTTCCCAAAAGCATCATTAACAAATGGTTGCGAGTTCCATTGAACTCCATTGGCAACAACAGAACTTGTGACCATAGTTAGATCTAGGAAACGCGCCCCAGAATGGACCGAAGAAACACTGCTGACGCAAAAAGAATGGTTCGTTCTCGAATCGGGCATCGGTACTTCTGATTCAACCAGCGGGAAATGATACCGCGCGTTTTGAAAGAGTTTGAGGGCAAATACGTTTGTCTCGTCCGATAAAAATATATATATATTATTTATTTTTTGGCACAACACGAGGCCTGATTATTTTTCAAGACATTGATTGATTTATTGAAATAAAGTCACATAATGAATCGCGAACCGATTCACTGTTTTGAGCGATTGAGGAAAAGAACCGACTCAAAAGAGTGATTCATTCTCGAATTGGGCGTAGTGATTTGTGTTTGTAAACAACCGGGAAAACGGACGTGATTTGGACATGACTTTTAATTGAATTATCGTCGAGGAAAATGTTTCAGGTCGGTATATGGTAGTTTCTTATCTAATAAAAAATTATTTATTAGTATAATTTTACCGGGGCAAGACGCGCAAAGAACAGTTTGTCAGACATATTGAAATTAGCGTTACCTACCGACTGCAGCTAAAGTTATAAAAGTAAAAAAATACCACCTTTAAAAAAAAGATGTTGAATACCCAATGAGGTAATATCAAAATTAATAAAACAAGTCCTCTCTGCATCAATAATTGTAAGCCTAACTGATAAGTTATTAGAGATCTAACGTTATAGGGAGGGCGCATAGAAACACCTGTCATGCAAATAAGAGATACATAATGAGTGCTAATATTAATAAAGCTAATGATGCTTGACAGATCTAGGCTAGCACAGCTCTCTGAGCACGAAGTCTCTGGTAGAGAATTGGGAAGCTCATTGGATGTGAAGAAATGAGGGATAGAGGTGGACAGAGGGGTTTAGTGAGGAGAGAAAGAGAGGGAGAGCAAGACAGAGTGGAGCTGTGGTTAATTAGCAGTGACAGTTCCACAGTTGGTCCAGCATTGGTTCAGACAGCTGCAGGCTGCTGCCAGCTACCAGTGCCACACATTGCCATTCTAATTCAATCTTCATTTCCATCTAGATAGATCTGTTCCTCCCATTCACTCACTCAGGTGGGGTTTTTTTGTTGGTGGTGAGTTTTTTTTTTTGGCCATCCAACAGCACAAACCCATTGAAAAGGCAAGGGAGGAAACTCTGGCTTCAGACTTTCTTCATTTGTGTAATCACAATGACTTCTTGTTCTGTGGTGAAGACTTCCCACATTCTGCTGAATGCAGTTGGAGTGGTAGATATTCAGAGGGCAGCAAAAGATTCAAAGATAGCTCATCTTGGATACCAGGAAGAAAAGCATGTCACTTCTGTTATAAATTTATGAAATGCAATGTAAGAATCATACATAAGAATGCTATGGAAGACAAAAGTACTTAAAAATACAAGTTAACTTTCACTTATTGAGAAAAAAATGAGACCACAAGAGCTCTTCAGTGCTGTCATTTTTAATAATAAAAGCTAATGATAATAAAAATATTGCTAATTAAATAGTAGATGAACTTAAAATGAGAAATGTTTCAACTAACTGAAATAATATAAGTTAAAGTAAAATTACTAAAACTTAAATGAAAAAGATAATTAAAGCAACAGAAGTTTACCATGCGTTTACTAAAGTAACACTACCTGGAGTAACTATTGTATCTGAACAAAACTGTTGTCCTAATACTAAATATATGAACGTTAATGGAAAATAAAGTGTTTTTATTTCTATTTTCTCATAATAGTTTGGCTAATATCACCGTTACATTGATCTAACGACAGCATTTCATATACCTCTTAACAGCTATGACTATATACCTCTTAACAGCTACGACTATATACCTCTTAACAGCTATGACTATATAGTCATAGCTGTTAAGAGGTATATGAAATGCTGTCGTGACTTAAAATTTGTGACTTAAATTTGCAGAATTTTGACTTTATCTTTCAAAATGATCCCTGTTAAAAATTATAGGAAATTTTAAGCCATGTTTACAATGAAAACATGAATTGATAACCAGCACACACACAAAAAAAAATCAAATATGTAGATATTGATTTATAATATGTATAATGTATGTAGATTATTATAATATGTAACAGTCAGAGATGTAATGCACGAGGAGAAATGGCACCACAAATATAAGACAATGTTAGTTATTTTTATGAAAACACCATAGAAAAAAAAACTACAAATTATAAAGCATTCTCTTCATCTTATTCTAGTTTGCACTTATTATCATATATCACTTTACATTTGTTTTCTTATTTTATTTGTTCATTTATCTATTTTTCTTCTCTCCCTCATTTTCTGTCATTGAATCTTAATTGTCAATTCTAGTTTAGAACCCCAGGTTCAATATATATATATATATTTTATCTGACCCCCAGGTTCAATCCTGTCCTTTCTCTTTTGACAGCTCAGTTTTATTGGCTGCAACAATTTTACTTTTAGTTTTGCTTTAAATTTAGGCTATTATAAAACCCATTCAGACGCAGATTAAGAACGAGTGTAGCCAACTTTGAAACTACCACGTCTTCACTGCGCGAGCCTGGAACCCTTCCCTTATCATCAACGACGCTGTCAAAGGCGTCGCCCAGTCGCGTCGTTCACCTGATGTCGTGAATACTTCCTGGTCCAAAGTTGTATGTACAAAAATCAAAGTCAATTGAGCATGAAGTCGGATGGTGAAGTCACATCAGGGAAATACACTTCAACCGAAACACACACACTTCTCTAAACTGAGGGACAGAGAAGAGAAGTTCAATAGCCTGTCATAATTCATTTCTCAGTGTTGACGCTTCGCAAACATGATACGAACAGATGAACATCATTCATGCAATGGAACCCTGAAGTCTCATTCTAACCTGAAACAACAGCAAAGCAACAGTTTGAAAAATGGATATCATAGAAATGAAAAGGTAAGTCAAACCGCATCACTTCTGCGCAATGCGTCAAGTTATAAGTATAATAAAAAGAAAAGTTAAAATACAAGGAGTGGTTCTTAAGGCGGACTTCGAGTACTACGTAGTTTTTACAGATGACGCTGTAACTTTTACAACATATTCATCATAGGTTTGACTTAGTATAGAGTTGAGGTCCGATTCATTTCGGTGAATCGGTTCGGTCAGATGGTTCAATTAATTCATCCCTTCGAAAAACGAGTCACCATAGTAATCATTGAAATATGCTAAGCGCGTTTTGGTAATGAAATAAATGTTTACTCTTATGAAGCTAGTTGCATTAGTAAATACGGTTACTAATGTAACTATTTTCATAAGAGTAAACATTTATTTAACTAAATACTGTTTAACTGTAAAATTTGTGTTCGTAGCCACAGGCAAAACACTGCTGGGTTAGTTTCTCTCTTAATTTAACTATGGTTTCAATAAAACAAACTAGTATTTGTCATTTAAAGTGACATATTGGCTATGGAATGTATGGCTTTAGCAAACATAGAAATTAGATTTATTATTAATATCTATACATTGAGGTGTTTATGTTTGAATGTCTTTTATCTATTAAAAAGTGCAATTACAATAATATTAACTTTAATGTTTTGGCAATGGTATTTAGGTGCAGAAAAATGGCAAGGGAGACCATTTTCATCAACCTCAAGTTAGGGGTGAAGATTCATTTGAACAGACCCCCATGTACGTGGCTGTCCTGACATACATGGGTTATGGAATTGTCATCCTGTTTGGCTATTTCAGGGATTTCTTAAGAGCTGTTGGCCTAGAGAAATGCCATCAGGCCCAGGAGAGAGAAGAGCAAAAGGTAGGGTTGCTCTCCATCTATTTCTCAAACTGTGGTACCATCATGTGGAGAAAAGTTAGTTTGTTCAGTACACACTGGGGGAAAAACATATTTGTTATCATTATTTTTAGCTTTACTTCATGTATACCTTACACTTGATTGGTGGAACTTTTATTTTTGGATTAGAATTACAAATTTCGGCATGTCTAAATAGCAAATGCTCAGAGAGTTACATTCTTAACATTTAGAAATAATAACTGTAAAAAGATGAGTATATGTCAAGACAAATTTATTGTCAAAGACAAAAGTGTTTCCTTTCATGTCATATAATTTACACACTGTTCACTACGGAAAATCTCCATGATGTGTGAGGTGATGCTGGGGAGGTTAAAGACTCAATTAAACCCCAAAGGAGAGTGGGTTCATTATTTCTGCTCTCAGTCTGTCCGCTGAGAATGCCGCCTTCACAAAGATGCCACTTTCATGCACATTTCTAACTCAAAGCTGGTGGCATTACATCAGAGCGATTATTCAAAGGCATAAATTGAGTTTTTTTAAGTTTAGTTGGCAAGATTATGCAACGGTAAGCTTTCAGATGGAAGTCACACCTTTAGCAAAATTAAATGCTAAAATTGTGTTATACTGATATGAGTAACACATTGTGGAATTTCTGCACTGTGCTTGCCATATTTTCCATAATCAGCGTGAAACACTTCAGCCAAATTGGCACTGTCTAAATCTTCTAACCTAGCTCTAATCTGTAAAGTGCAAAAACACAAATCAGTTAGAAAGGAGTGCAACAGACTTTTCGGGGTAAGAATGCTTATATAGCACCATCTTTTCCCATTAATATCCAATGAAAATAAATATATGAACCAGAAAAGAACAGTTTTTACTTTAGCACTGCACATTTCACAGAGTGTACTTGATATGTAGGCCTATCCCATTAGCATTTAAGAGCAAAATTTACATGTGGCCGCAAATGATCTTGCAGCATTTCTGTTCTCCCTTTTCCTGTTTAACAGGCATTTCTACATTGCCGTTTGAGTTACACTCCAGCAAAGCTTTAGACCATTGGTCTCAAACTCAATTCCTGGAGGAATTGCACAGTTTAGCTCCAACCCTAATCAAACACACCTAATCAAGCTCTTCAGGATCACTAGAAACTTTCAAGCAGGTGTGATTTGGAGCTAAACTGCGGCCCTCCAGGAATTGAGTTTGAGACCAATGCTTTAGATTGTGTGCGTTGTGTGTTCTTTGTGTTAAAAGAGAATAAAAAATGCTATGTAGTTTTTTGTTTAAGCTTTCTTGGTGTCTTAAAATAAAGCTTTGAATGCATGTTCTGAAATGCTGGGCAAAGATCAGACACCTCCTCAGTGACCAGAAAAACGTATGAGTGGCAGTCAAAAGCTTATGCAAAACTTGTAAAAGTCAGGCGGCAATTTGTTGCGCCTTTGTTATTTTCTACTGTTTTAACTGTCGCTATATCTAGGATTCTGAGCAGTTCAAAGTAAATTTAGTAAATGCAGCACAATGAGGAATCTGATTAGGCTCTCCCTTGTTCTTTGGCAGAGTTTACTTCAAGTTCAAGTTGAGCTTTATTGTCATTCCGCTACATGTGGGGACATACAGTGGAACGAAATGTCGTGCCTCGCAGGACCACAGTGCTACATAAATACAGACGTACAACAATGAAGTAAAAAACACTATAAACCTATAAAAAACACTATAAACCTATACACTATAACACTATATACACAACTAACCTACTGATAGATTTTAACTATAAGTATACTATATATAAATATTTACACTATACAAACTAAAAAAAATAAGATACAAACTATATGAATGCTTCACATAAATACTGTATATGTGCAAAGAGAAACATTTTGAGTCAAGCAGCTGTTTGGGGAACAGTGCAGGCTGATTTGTAGTGCATGAGCATGTAAACATACATATATTTCTGAGTCTTTTGTGGGATTGTGTACACGCAGCAGTGTGTGTAAAGTGTCTATTGCACATAGAGGAGAGTGTGTTACTACAGGTGGTTTGTACAGGCCCACTCACCTGTGTGTAGCACACTTCGAATTGCACAAAAAAGTTCCATACAGTTTTTTCTTTGGTGTGGTAAGGTTTGGGGTGGGGGGTGGTCCATGTTTCAGGAGGTAGGGGTTTACATGAGGTTTCAGAGGGGGGCGGGGTGGTTTGAGTTCAGGGCTCTCACAGCCTGGGGGAAAAAGCTGTTGAGCAGTCAGGCGGAGCGGGCTCTGATGCTCCGGTACCGTCATCCTGATGGTAGGAGCTGGAAGAGACTGTGGGAGGGATGGGTGGAGTCCTTCAGGATGCTGTTGGTTTTGCTGGAGCATCGTGTAAGGAAAATGTCCAGGATGGAGGGGAGAGGGGCTCCGATGATCTTTGCAGCTGTGTTCACTGTCCGCTGGAGTGTCTTGCGGTCAGCAGCACTGTAGTTCCCGTACCAGACAGTGATGCAGCTGGTCAGCACACTCTCAATGGTGCCCCTGTAGAATGTGGTGAGGATGGGTGGAGGGAGACTTGCTCTTTTCAGCCGGCGGAGAAAGTGTAGGCGCTGTTGTGCCTTTTTGGAGAGTGACATGGTGTTGGTGGTCCAGGTGAGATCCTCTGTGATGTGCACCCCCAGGAATTTAGTGCTGCTGACTCTCTCCACGGTCAAGCTGTCGATGGTCAGTGGGGGGTGGTCAACAGAGTTTCTCCTGAAGTCCATCACAACCTCCTTTGTCTTCCCCACATTGAGGGACAGATTGTTAGTGCCACACCATTCAGCCAGCTGTGCCACTTCCTCTTTTAGTCTTTTAGTACCACTGTTGTATCATCAGCAAACTTGATGATGTGGTTGGAGCTGAACTTGGTAGTGCAGTCGTGGGTCAGCAGCGTGAAGAGCAGCGGACTGAGCATACAGCCTTGTGGGGCACCTGTGCTCAGTGTGGTAGTGCCCGAGGTGTTGTGGCCGACACGGACTGACTGAGGTCTTCCGGTTAGAAAGTCCAGGATCCAATTACAAAGGGAATTGTTAAGGCCCAGCAGGTTTAGTTTATTTATGAGCTGTTGTGGGATTATTGTGTTGAATGCCGAGCTGAAGTCAGCATTCAAACATAGGAGTCTTTATTTTCTAGGTGGGTAAGAGCCAGGTGAAGGGTGGAGCAAATTGCATCGTCTGTAGAGCGGTTTGGACGGTATGCAAACTGGAGCGGGTCGAGTGTGTTGGGGAGGCTGGTTTTGATGTTGTGCATGACTAACCTCTCAAAGCACTTCATCATGATTGGAGTCAGTGCTATGGGACGGTAGTCATTTAGACAGGACACAGGTGATTTCTTTGGTACCGGTATGATTGTTGTGGATTTGAGACATGTGGGGACGACTGCCTGGCTCAGCGAGGTGTTGAAGATATCTGTAAGACAAGGACAAGATGTGGGTGAGTCTCTCAGGACTCTGATACTCACAGAGCAGATGGTTGAAACATTCACCCGGTTGTAACTGCCCACATACAAACAGTGTCTTTTTATGGCTGGTCTTGTGTCAGCCGTGCCTTCTATTTTATAATAAATAGGGCATATTGTGGTGAGGAAAGCACAAAATACTAATATTAGGTTATATTAAAAGTGCTTGTGGTCATTATGTTGTAACCAATTTCTTGTATTACAGGATTTTGTCCCCCTGTACCAAGATTTTGAAAACTTTTACAAACGGAACCTGTACATGAGAGTCAGGGATAACTGGAATCGGCCTATATGCAGTTTACCTGGTCCGGTTTTTGACATCATGGAAAGGGTCTCAGATGATTACAACTGGACTTTCAGGTAGGTACATGCTTTGCATTAAAACAAACAGTGACCCTGTTGTAAAAACCAGGATGTGTTTTAGGTGCTGATTCCTGCAGGATGTCTGTGTCCTTGCAAGAAATGCTGAAAACTAGCTTCTCAACTAGCAAGTTGGTGAGCCAACTTTCTGGACCAGCATCATGGGAGAAATATATGAAAATATAATATTATTATAACTACAGCTGAAACGTTTTGGGGGAAAATGCATCATGATTTCCTCAACAATACAAAGCAGCACAACAGTTTTCAACATTGATAATAATGCAAAATGTGCATTATTATAGACACTGAAGACTGGAGTAAGGTCTGCAGAAAATTCAAGCTTTGTCATCAAAGTAATAAATTGCATTTTATATAAAATATATTCAAATAGAAAACTTAAATTTACAATTTAAAATAGTTATTTTAAATTGTAAAAATATATTTAAAAAATATTAATACTATTTGATCAGATAAATGCAACCTTGGTGAGCATTGTGTGGTGACTTATTACAAAAACCTCAAACCTTTGAATGGTAAATTAAATAATTATAAAATAATTCATCAGGGGATAAATATATTCATATTTGATAAACTAATTTGGTGTGCCAGTTATATGATTATGGCTCTTTTTTCTCATTTTGTAATTTCATCTCATTTTTTCTTCCAACAGCCACCACTTACTTCCACTTACTCACACTAACTCCTGCTTTGCAATACAAGCAATTCTCCTATATTACACTCATTGATTTCATTTGCAACCTGGAACAAGAAAGATCTATGTATGTGCTATAGTAAAAAATATCGATATCAACAACTGGGTTGATGTGTTACTTCTTTGTCAGGTTAACAGGGAGAACCATTGAGAACGTCATAAACATGGGCTCCTACAACTACCTGGGTTTTGCTGAAAACAATGTCGACTTCCTGAAAACTGTGGCAGAGGAGACCAGACAGTATGGGGTGGGCGTCTGCAGCACAAGACAGGAACTAGGTATGTGTGGTTACACCACAAACGAAACGTACCTACAATCACAGAAACCGGTCACCTATAGGATCCAACATTGTTTGTTTAAGAACAAGCATAGTAGGTTGTTGAGCAACTATTTTGGTTTAGTTAATGGTATCATTAACCTGTCAAAAGCTTTTTTTCCACTTGTGATCAGACCTGCTTTGAGCAGCGTTTATAGAATTCCTCCTTCACAAATGGATATGACCAGATTTTTTCTGGGTGATTTATTAAAGGCCCAACCTGTTTTTGAATTTGCAGCATAAGTTGATGATTGACTGAACTGTTGCATATCTCTCTCTACAGGAACATTATATGTGTTATGATTAGTCAAATGATCCGTAATGATTTTCCTCATATTTCCATGCTGAAATGTTTATTTTAGGTTAAAAGCTGGCTTGTTTGTATTAAGGCTAAGAGGTGAAATGGTTATCTGAAACCAGGTGAAATGGTTGAAAAGTCTGTAGTGAATATATATCTATTTTTTCTTTATTAATGTTAAGCTCTAAAACATTCAATTGGTTATAAAAGTACTCTTTGTGAGTGCAGTCTCTTTAAAATGACTTTTAAAAATGCTTATTGTGTAATCACAAACAACGTACATGGAAATCCATTGGTAAAATGTCATGGAAATCCTTGATGGGGGTTTAGAGATTAGACTTGTTCAGGCACAGTTGTATGTACTTTTTGGTGTGACAAATGTTCTAGGGTCTGGTTATTCTGGTTTGTTGCATATGTGACATTTTTCAGCTGCTTGATGACTGTTGCTACCTGTTCTGACATCAGCAAGGCTGTAAAACATCACGTGAGCACAGTCGGGTCAAGACAAGACCGGAAATAGACCTGGAAATATTTTCACCACTGTTTTCTCTCACTTTCTCTTTCCGTCACTCCTTTTCTGTTTCCTCCTCTCACATACATACTTACACAATATAAATACACGCCCTTCTTAATGATAAAATAGTTTCACCGGATATCATTTTCACCGTAAAGTAGGTCATGTGAGATCTTTATCTGCAGTGACTGTGGTGAATCTAAGCCAAATACCACAACATTAGAAACACACAAAAAGAACACGTGATCATGAGGCATGGGAATATTTGTGTGTAAAGTCTTTTTCATATCATTCATTATTCATTTGAGGGATTCATTTATTTTTTTTTGCATCTCTCAGAGGTTGTCGTTTCTTTCTGATATTTTTCTGCAGGCCTTCTGTAAAATGAGCAATAACAACTAACCCCACGACTCCTTATTAAAATGCAGTTCCTAATTAGATGCCTGTGTATGTATGTGCATATTAGGGATGGGCATTTTTTTTTTTTTTTCATTTTGTAGAATTCCAAAACATAAAAATTAATAAAATAAGTATGGAAAAAAATAAATTATAGATTCTTAAAAACGAAATATATGAAACATGTAAAATATTATATTAATAGAAAAGTATATACTTATAAATATAAAAATACAGAAGTTAAATAGCTACATTTATTTAATCAAATGAAAACGTATGAGTAATTCTTGCTTTAAAATGTTTTACTAATTGGAGATTTGTGAAGACGTTATTGTATATTTCCCAAGTTACATTAGGTTACTATTTTACAGAAAACCCATGTGATGTTGGGTAATACATTTTTAGCTATAACATTATGGTCACAGTTGACAACACTTTTTTTTCTTCCAACTGCAAGATCAATAAGGTCCATGTTTGTTTTTGGTGACAGGTTTTAATACTGGTGCATCAATCATTTACATAAATTCTGCTGTAGGAGTGTCTGTGTGTCTTTATATTTTATTATAATGTGTGTGTGTTTTCAGTCACCATGGACTATTTAAATGTACAAAGAGTTTATAGGTTTAACATTGTTACAGTTGTCAAATACTAATATCACTGAAGCATGTGGGACTCAGGTATGGAGGAGTTCGACTACATAATGGGCCATTTAAGTGTCACAATTATTGTAACAAGAGAGCTCTTTCACCATGATGACTCTACAACCAGTGAGTTTCCTATTAGACAAAAGTTGTCTTCCTCTTGAGGGTTCTTAAGTGACTTGTAAACCAGAATCTTTTGAGCTACATTCAAATTTGTCTGAGATTTGTTTGTTTTTTTGTTTTATAGGAGATATAAAAAAAATGCATTTCTATTTCTAGTGACAGTCTCTAGAAGGCTTAAAAACAAAAATGTGAAGCTTTAAATGCGATTTTAGTGGTTTCATATGAAAATGTGTGTGGCGCAGCTGACACAGAACAGCGTACGCAGTTTGCGTACAGCGGATATTCTCCAAAATGGTGCTAAGCTGACACACGAATTGTTGAATAAAGTCATTATTTTGATTTTCTTTGAGTACAAAAAGTATTCTCGTCGCTTCATAACATTCAGATTGAATCACTGATGGCAGATGTATTTTGACAATGTCTTTCATGCTTTTCTGGGCATTGACAGTGATATTTACTTGACAGTCAATGGGACAGTCACAAGCCTCCCGGTTTTCATCCAAAATATCTTTAATTGTGTTCCGAAGACAAATGAAGCTTTCACGGGTTTGGAACGACATGGGGTAAGTGATTAATGACAAAATTTTCATTTTGGGGTGGATTAACCTGTTAAAGAATGTACATTTACATTCATGTACTATGATGTTTATTCTGGCACAGTACTTTGTTTCACTTTGACTGTAAATATTACTGTAAACAATTTTCTGTGGTAATCTGTAGTCAGAGATGATGTTGTTTGGACTTAATTTGTATTTAACCTTGAACGTCGTTCCCACTGATTTAAATTCAATTAGGTTAAGATGCTTTGAGAACTTAATGTTTTATGGGTAGTTTCTGCTTGTGTATCCATTCCCACCAGGTGAATGAGCTCTTCATGGGTCTCGCTCTCATTTCTCACTTCATTAGACTACTACAATATCCTGGTTAGAAGTCAAGACCCTTATGGGTTTCCTCTGTAGAGAGAGCTCCTTAGTTATCACATTGAAGTGCAGTGTAACCGCCCGGCCCTGAATCAGGTTTAATCAAATACATCATGCTTCAGCTGCCGCTGTGAGAGGGAATAATTGGAGGTCTGGAGTAATCAATGTTGTTTTAGAGTACAAAGCTCTCTATAGGAATCATGTAAAAGGAGAGGCGTTTTCTCATGGACTAGCACTGGGTGTTGTACAACCACTCTGGACTGCTGTCTTATTCAGTGGGAAATATATCTTTAGCCAGAATTTCATGCTTAAAGCTGTTAAACATTTCTAGCGGTCAGACCATTATGGTGTTTTTGCTACTTTGATGGGTAGGAGGGGTTCATGGGATCAGGAAATGATGCCCACATAAGCACTGTGGCTGAGCATGCGTGTTAACATTGCTACAACTACATTGTGTTTTTAAATTAGTTAATTTATATTTGTAAGCATGTGTGTTTAGAAATTGTGCATGACTTAGATTTGAATTAATAATGTAATTAACATTCCAGAATTTTAATGAATTTAAATTAAGACAGCAAACAGGATGCAGACCTAATTCGAAAAGTTAATTTACCCAATTAATTTACTCACCATCATGTCATTCCAAAACTGTTTGATTTACTCTCTTCTCTGGAACTTAAAATAAATTTTAAGAAACGTTTGAGTTTTAGTTTTTAGTTTTTTTTTTTATCCATACAGTGGAAATCAAACTATCTTCTTTTGTGTTCTGCAAAAGAAAGATAGACATACAGGTTTGGAACAAAATTACAATTAGTAAAAAAAAAAATATATATATATATATATATATATATATATATATATATATATATATATATATATATATATATATATATTAGATTATAAGATTTTTTTTTTTTATGATTTTTAGTATCCATGTAAAGTAAGTAAAATAAATAAGGGCTACAGTTGACTGCTACTACTGTTAGTGGCCTTGGATTTTATTTGTTCAAAAGCCTCCTCTAGGTATTGATAATCTCAAGAGCAGATTCAGTTTCTTTTTCTCACAAATCACTTTTGTCTTGAAAAATTGTGGTCTTGTGGTTAAATGAACCAGTCAGTACGTGTCCCTGACATGTTGAGCTGTGGCACTCATGTAGACTCATGTAGCCAAAAGTCAACCAGGAGACTCTTGTAATTTTGATAAAAGTGTCATCTTAATAATACATTTCTTTTTATCTTTTTATAGGCAATTTAAGCATCCATGAAAATCTGGAGCGGCTTGTGGCGGAATTCTTGGGGGTGGAGTCTGCCATGGCATTTGGAATGGGTTTCGCCACCAATTCCATGAACATTCCGGCACTTGTCGGAAAGGTGAGCATTTAAAAATGAATCTTCAAAGGTGACTCTTTATTTTTACACCTGTCTTAAATCACTCATCTGTTGAAGTGGACTTACAAGTGTGGTATTAATCTATTATCTCTGGGCGCCTGCTATTAATTGCAACTATAAACAGTTTTTCACGCACCACAGAATAACCCAATGAACCAGCATACTAAACAAACCCTTGTTAAAAATAATGCTCAATCAGATAGGCAAACACAGTTAGAACTGACAGTGCTTGTTTAGGGTGTTTTATAAAGTTTGTTTATGCTGGGTGCAATGATGTGGTCGGTCATAATCAGCTCAGATTAGAAGACCTCAGGATCTGGTTGAGATCCAGAAGGCTAGAGGACTGTCTTGAGGTGCCAGAAAACTACAACTGGTTGGATTGCATTTGGGGGTGGGGGTTGGGGGATTCCTCAAGCTAAGTCTTCATGATATCGCAGCCTCAAGAGAATTGGTTAAGCAGTGGGTCCTACAACTTCTGCCTTCTGGAGGAGGTGTCAGTTCAAGGCCTCTCAAGGTGAAGAGGAGATGACCGCAACTATTGTTGAATCAGGCAGTGCTCTGTAGCTATTGAGACTTTGGCTTCCAGTTCACATCAGAAGATACATTAAAGAAACGTTAGGAAGTCCAATTCTTTTTAACAACAAAGGCATGGCGACACCTAGTAACACCCAGTATGCAGGTTCTATTCCCAGGCAACATGTTTAGTGATAAAATGCGCTGTAAAATGCTTTGGGTAAAAGTTTCTTCCAAATGCATAAATGTAACAACTGATTAAAGTCATTCATTACTCAGTAGTGTTCTCAGAAGTCTTTGCAAAGTATATATGTCTTTTTTGTAGACTATATAAATATAAGGATGGACTTAATTCTCTTTTCTCCTTAAATGGTTTTTATTACTATTGTTTGAGTAAGTGGTCAAGGACCACCTCACTGGAGATCACTGCAAGAGGCAATGAAGTGGATCTGGGTTCCTGAATCCAGGACAGGATTGAACCTGGGGTTCAGATAAAATATATAGATATATTGAACCTGGGATTCTAAACTAGAATTGGCAATTAAGATTCAATGACAGAAAATGAGGGAGAGAAGAAAAATAGATAAATGAACAAATAAAATAAGAAAACAAATGTAAAGTGATATATGATAATAAGTGCAAACTAGAATAAGATGAAGAGAATGCTTTATAATTTGTAGTTTTTTTTCTTCTTTTATTTTTACCCTTTATACTAGGACTGTTTTTTTTTTTTTAAGGGTGCTACATAAATAATGCTTTATTGTTTGTGATTATTTGTGATATTTCTGAATGGACCCTCACAACATTATTCCACACATTGTGTTATTGATGGATTCCTGCTGTGTTGTGTGTTCAGAGCTGTGCAGTAACAATGTCTGTTTCCAGGGCTGCCTGATTCTGAGCGATGAGCTAAATCACACGTCCCTCATTCTGGGAGCCAGGTTGTCTGGGGCAACTATTCGAGTCTTCAAACACAACAGTGAGTACATATTCAAAATATGAAGTTTAAAGACACCAGGTCACGGTGTGTTCATTTACCCACACAGCTGCTCAGTGTCCAGCATTTGTAAATACTGAGGTCAATCGTCTTCACAATTTGTGATGGTTAGCAAACTAAATTTAAGCGAGGCATTTTTGGGTTTTATAAAAGCTGTGCTTTAGGGAGTGGTTAATGGTATTCTTGTGTAGCTCCTGGAAAACTAGTGTGCATCTTTCTCCAGAGGATGGATGAGAATACATGATGCATGAACAACAAAAGCCAGAATGTACTCTGACAGCGCTGTGTAATACTTGGTTGTGGGTCCTTACAGCAAACCCGAAATCCTCCACATGCCACTGTCTGACTTGAAAACGGTCTTATAAAAAGTGACAGAGGAGTTTAGCAACCCTAGTCCATTGCGCTTGGCTGCAATTGTTCAAATTAAACTCAAAAAACTTTATTAGCTGGTTCAGATTTGTTTAATTATGGTGTAAACTAATGTCGTGTTCAGCTTCCTCAGAAAATGAAAAAGAATGCTGCATGAAGTTGGACTTTCAACTTAGGAACTCGTGCAGAGATTCCCACTTCTGATTTCGCAAAGATGCCGGTGTATGATGTAACATAAGCGGATATGATGAGTTAATGATAACCATTTACTTTCAAGGAGTTAAAGTTCATAATTATACGATAAGCCAACCTGTTTATCAAGCATTTGCCGAGACTGGTGTAAAATACAATAAATGTTCTTTTCTGTTGATACCTGTACACCCACAGAATAAATGTTGGCATTGCATGACAAATACCTACCACGCTAAGGTAGCATTGCCATTTTAAATCTTTATCTGTCTTCATTGAACTTGAAATGGAGAAGAACATAAAAAGATACCCAAAAGCAGAAGAGGATAATTTATCTGTTTTTCTGAATGATCGCTCATTCAAAAAGCTCATTTGAATGCAAACAGACTCGGTTTGTTCAAATGCCCTAAATGTGTTGTTGACATCAGGAATATTTAGGCTTTTGATTTAGCTTTTTTAGTTTATCGGTTACATGCTGGAAGACTTGTGTTTTCTCAGGGGAAAGATTGCAGTTTCATTTGCACATCATTGTTTTGAATAATGATCATTTGTATATATATCAATGAGTTATTTTGAAGCGAGTGGGTGGATTTTCCCTGCACACAGAGTATGTTTTTGTAATACCTACACAATTATTCTGGCTCAAAGTCTCCAAGCTGCAAATACTGTCATTGTCATCTTGAATTAACTAGTGACAACATAACACACTTCAACAAACATAGTTTGCCATTTATGTCCACATACAGTCTACTTGACATTCTTTATTGCATAGTTGTTCTCGGCCTGAAACCTTTGGCGGATCTGTTTTGGTGAGTGTAGCATTTCAGGACTGCATGGATAGTGAAAGCAGGCCGCGTCCACATTGGCCTTCACTGGCCTAAATACGTCCACCTGTTTGAAATGAGGCCACTTTAATGAGAGACTATATGGAACATTTTTTCTTTGGGCTTTTTGTCACTTTTTATTCATGGAGACAGTAGAGAAGGCAGTAAGTTAATAGGGTAAAAGGGGAGGAATGGGATCAGATGCAACAGACCAGAATTAAACCTGTGTTGGCTTTCAAAATCTGTAATTTTGCAGTTAAACTCTGCCATCTGTTGGCCAGGTTGTAGTGTTGCCATGTCTGGTTATTATAAGCAAATTCAGGTTATTTGCTTATAAATACAGAATACAGTCACACATTTGGGCTTACACAATAAAACTTGGCCTATACCAATAATAGCATTGATGAATATCCCAGTGTGCTGTTAGAGCTCAGTTTTACTTAACATCTATATTAATCAATGTAATTTGGTTCCACTTTCTTTCAATGTTTCTGGCATTTCCAGCCTTTCCTCTAGGATACAATTATTGGAAATGCTTTTTTTGTTGTAAGATGTAATTTAGCCTCTGTTAGTGTTTGTTTTGTGCAAGTTTATGCTATAATAAGCCTTCATAATCTTAGAATCACAAACATTATTAAGGCTTATTTTGAATTTATTTTACTAGACCATATTCCTTCTTTATCTAGCGAGGTTTGGCAACACCGTCAGATTGTATCTCAGTAATCTAAAACATTCAATTTAGGTCTCTCAATTCATCTAATGAGCTGTTGAGATGTGCATTGATAGGGCGTCTCTAAAGAAGGAGGGTTGAGAAACACTGTTCTGTATATCCAAGACCAAAACTTGTTGGCCACATACAGAAGAAGCATCTAGAAACATGTTGGGTTGTTCAATTTTACAGCCATATATATTCCTGAAGGTGTACATGACTGGCACAAGAAAATATTTGAGAACCAGCCACTTAGTATTTGTAAGTGTATCTTTCTCATTATGCTTTAACCCTCTGGTTGTGTTCGGGTCAAATTCACCAGAAATTTTTTTTCTTTTTCCTGAAAATACTAGTTAACGTTATCGCATTGGACTCAAACTTACTGACTTTGCGCACATAGGGTACAAGTATTTCTCATAAATTTTTTTAGAATTTTCGTAATTTTTTGTGGGTTTTATTTCACCTAGTCACACTCGTTGTGTTCCCGGTCAAAAATGACCGGACTCCGAACAACTGCTTATAAATCTGTCATTATGCTATATTATCACTAAATATTGGATTCATTCTTTTTGTCAACTTGTTTTCTTTCATTTAGGACTGGTTTTGTGTTTCTATTTGCTTCTGATTAATCGTAAGCCTCATTTATCTGAGAGTAGGCACCTAATTTTTTGAGTGAAAAAAATATTTTTTATGAATAATTTTCACAATATTAAACAAAAAATTATAAAAATTTGCACTGTTTCTCACACTAGTGTACTTTAATGTTTAATCAGGAAGTTTGCTTTTAAATGCTTTTATTTTGTACAAAATTGCAAAAAGTCACACTCGTGGTGTTCCCGGTCAAAAATGACCGGACTCCAAACAACTGCTTATAAATCTGTCAATATACTATATTATCACAAAATATTGGATTCAATCTTTTTGTCAACTTGTTTTCTTTCATTTAGGACTGGTTTTGTGTTTCTATTTGCATCCGATTAATCGTAGGCCTCATTTATCTGAAAGTAGGCACCTAATTTTTTGAGTGAAAAAAGCATTTTTTATGAATAATTTTCACAATATGAGAGAAAAAATTATGAAAATTTGCACTGTTTCTCACACTAGTGTACTTTAATGTTTAATCAAGAAGTTTGCTTTTAAATGCTTTTATTTTGTACAAAATTGCAAAAAGTCACACTCGTGGTGTTCCCGGTCAAAAATGACCGGACTCCAAACAACTGCTTATAAATCTGTCAATATACTATATTATCACAAAATATTGGATTCAATCTTTTTGTCAACTTGTTTTCTTTAATTTAGGACTGGTTTTGTGTTTCTATTTGCATCCGATTAATCGTAGGCCTCATTTATCTGAAAGTAGGCACCTCATTTTTTGAGTGAAAAAAGCATTTTTTATGAATAATTTTCACAATATGAGAGAAAAAATTATGAAAATTTGCACTGTTTCTCACACTAGTGTACTTTAATGTTTAATCAAGAAGTTTGCTTTTAAATGCTTTTATTTTGTACAAAATTGCACAAAGTAACACTTGTCAAAAATTGCCGGCCATTGAAAGTGAATGGGGAAGAATGAAAGAAACAACTAGTGTTCAGGAGCATGTTGTGCTTGCAAACAAAGACCTTGGACCTTTGCATGTGTGGATGCATTTATACTCAAGCTATCACACACACACATGCGCACACACGCACGCGCACACACACACACACACACCCATCCATCCATGCATACAAACTATTTTATTACACCTATTTCATCCTACCCTGAACTGCATGCAATATCCTTTTATGAATAAAAAAGGATCTCTCTCTCTCTCTCTCTCTCTCTCTCTCTCTCTCTCTCACACACACACACACACGCTCAGACTGCCTTGTCTTTAGCCTGCATTGACCTCAAAAATAATCTTTTCTTTCACCACATATTCTAGACTACGGAGCCCCTTAGAGCTCATGGTGGTGGAAAGATTTCGTGGTGGGTGAAAAAAATTTGGGGTGGGAGGAAAAAATATTTTTCAAATCTTTTGCGTTCTCTCGCAAAGATGTTTGCGTTCTCTCACAAAGATGTTTGCGTTCTCTCGCAAAACTTTGCGTTCTCTCGCAAAGATGTTTGCGTTCTCTCGCAAAGATGTTTGCGTTCTCTCGCAAAACTTTGTGTCCTCTCGCAAAAATGCTTGCGTTCTCTCGCAAAGATGTTTGCGTTCTCTCGCAAAGATGTTTGCGTTCTCTCGCAAAACTTTGTGTTCTCTCGCAAAAATGTTTGCGTTCTCTCGCAAAGATGTTTGCGTTCTCTCGCAAAACTTTGTGTTCTCTCGCAAAAATGTTTGCGTTCTCTCGCAAAGATGTTTGCGTTCTCTCGCAAAGATGTTTGCGTTCTCTCGCAAAGATGTTTGCATTCTCTCGCAAAGATGTTTGCTTTCTCTCGCAAAACTTTGCGTTCTCTCGCAAAGATGTTTGCGTTCTCTCGCAAAACTTTGCGTTCTCTCGCAAAACTTTGCGTTCTCTCGCAAAGATGTTTGCGTTCTCTCGCAAAACTTTGTGTTCTCTCGCAAAGATGTTTGCGTTCTCTCGCAAAAATGTTTGCGTTCTCTCGCAAAGATGTTTGCGTTCTCTCGCAAAACTTTGTGTTCTCTCGCAAAGATGCTTGCGTTCTCTCGCAAAGATGTTTGCGTTCTCTCGCAAAACTTTGTGTTCTCTCGCAAAGATGTTTGCGTTCTCTCGCAAAGATGTTTGCGTTCTCTCGCAAAGATGTTTGCTTTCTCTCGCAAAACTTTGCGTTCTCTTGCAAATATGTACGCAAAGTTTTGCGAGGGAACGCAAACATCTTTGCGAGAGAATGCAAAGTTTTGCGAGGGAACGCAAAAGATTTGAAAAATATTTTTTCCTCCCACCCCGATTTTTTTTCACCCACCCCGAAATCTTTCCACCACCATGAGCTCTAAGCGGCTCCGTACTAGACAAAACATTATGACAATATGTTTAGAGGCTTTCGTGTTCTCTCAGAGTAAACAAAAGTTTACAATTAAATGCTAGAGCATACAAATGCCTCACAGTGCCTTGCTTGTCATTTACACGAGGAAGAGACAACTGAAGAAGAATTTTACAGTGACGATGCATTGCAAGATATATTGGAAGATAAAAATATCACTGGACAAGCTGAAAACCTTGCAACAACTGAAAAGAAGCAATCTTCTGATTTTGAGGACCCAGCTGAAGTTGATGTAACGTTCTGGTCGAGGGATGGAAAAAAAAAGATTATTTTGAAGTCAATGCAGGCCAAAGACAAGGCAGTTTGAGCATTTGTGTGCATTGTGTGTGTGTGTGTGTGTGTGTGAGAGAGAGAGAGTTATAATATGAGATTCATAAAAGCATATTGCATACAGTTCAGGGTAGGATGAAATAGGTGTAATACAATAGTTTGTATGCATAGATGTGTGTGTGTGTGTGTGTGTGATAGCGTGAGTATACATGCACGCACTGGTCCAAGGCATTTATGTTTGCAAGCACAACATGCTCCTGAACACTAGTTGTTTCTTTCATTCTTCCCCATTCACTTTCAATGGCCGGCCATTTTTGACAAGTGTTACTTTGTGCAATTTTGTACAAAATAAAAGCATTTAAAAGCAAACTTCCTGATTAAACATTAAAGCACACTAGTGTGAGAAACAGTGCAAATTTTCATAATTTTTTCTCTCATATTGTGAAAATTATTCATAAAAAATATTTTTTTCACTCAAAAAATGAGGTACCTACTTTCAGATAAATGAGGCCTACGATTAATCGGATGCAAATAGAAACACAAAACCAGTCCTAAATGAAAGAAAACAAGTTGACAAAAAGATTGAATCCAATATTTGGTGATAATATAGTATATTGACAGATTTATAAGCAGTTGTTTGGAGTCCGGTCATTTTTGACCGGGAACACCACGAGTGTGACTTTTTGCAATTTTGTACAAAATAAAAGCATTTAAAAGCAAACTTCCTGATTAAACATTAAAGTACACTAGTGTGAGAAATAGTGCAAATTTTTATAATTTTTTGTTTAATATTGTGAAAATTATTCATAAAAAAATTTTTTTTCACTCAAAAAATGAGGTACCTACTCTCGGATAAATGAGGCTTATGATTAATCAGAAGCAAATAGAAACACAAAACCAGTCCTAAATGAAAGAAAACAAGTTGACAAAAAGATTGAATCCAATATTTTGTGATAATATAGCATAATGACAGATTTATAAGCAGTTGTTTGGAGTCCGGTCATTTTTGACCGGGAACACCACGAGTGTGACTTTTTGCAATTTTGTACAAAATAAAAGCATTTAAAAGCAAACTTCCTGATTAAACAATAAAGCACACTAGTGTGAGAAACAGTGCAAATTTTCATAATTTTTTCTCTCATATTGTGAAAATTATTCATAAAAAATTATTTTTTCACTCAAAAAATGAGGTACCTACTTTCAGATAAATGAGGCCTACGATTAATCGGATGCAAATAGAAACACAAAACCAGTCCTAAATGAAAGAAAACAAGTTGACAAAAAGATTGAATCCAATATTTGGTGATAATATAGTATATTGACAGATTTATAAGCAGTTGTTTGGAGTCCGGTCATTTTTGACCGGGAACACCACGAGTGTGACTTTTTGCAATTTTGTACAAAATAAAAGCATTTAAAAGCAAACTTCCTGATTAAACATTAAAGTACACTAGTGTGAGAAACAGTGCAAAATTTTATAATTTTTTGTTTAATATTGTGAAAATTATTCATAAAAAATGCTTTTTTCACTCAAAAAATGAGGTACCTACTCTCGGATAAATGAGGCCTACGATTAAACAGAAGCAAATAGAAACACAAAACCAGTCCTAAATGAAAGAAAACAAGTTGACAAAAAGATTGAATCCAATATTTGGTGATAATATAGCATAATGACAGATTTATAAGCAGTTGTTTGGAGTCCGGTCATTTTTGACCGGTAACACAAAAGGCGTGACCGGAGTCCGAACACAACCAGAGGGTTAAGAAGACCTAAAAATAAGTAGGCTTTTTGTTTGGTTAGGGTAAAATACCAATTGACAATGTGTATTTATTTCAATACCTGATTGTGTCATAATGGGCCTGTGTTTTGTTTGGTTACAGACATGCAGAGTCTAGAAAAAATGCTCAAGGAGGCGATATGCTCGGGTCAACCTCGTAGCCATCGTGTCTGGAAGAAGATCCTCATCATGGTGGAGGGCATTTACAGGTCAGTTCCATTCACTACAGCCTTAAAGTAAGAAGCTATATCAAATGAAAGAGGATCTAATTAAGTAAATTAATAAAAACAACATCTATAGAGAGGTTTCCTACAAATGTATAGCTCAAGATGCTTTACAAAGCATCAAAATGTTAATTAAACAATACTAAATACCTCTGTCTGTCTCTATATTTTGTCTATCTGTCTGTCTCTATATTTTAATATATATTTATATATTATATATATATATATATATATATACACACACACACACATATTTATAGTCACATATTTGCCTTGTGTTTACAAGTTACCATTCTATGTCCATAATCTGATTTCTTACACCTCCTAACTGAATTGTCTTTGTCTATTTCTTTCAGTATGGAAGGCTCTCTTGTCCAGTTGCCGGAGATCTTAGCACTAAAGAAGAAGTACAAGGCTTATCTGTACCTTGATGAGGCCCACAGCATTGGGGCCGTGGGCCTCACAGGTCGGGGGGTTACAGAACATTTTGGGGTGGACCCCAATGAAGTGGATGTTCTAATGGGCACCTTCACTAAGAGCTTCGGGGCTGCTGGCGGGTACATAGCTGGGAAAAAGGTAGGAATTATGTAATACATTACTGTCAGGCTTTTAACAAGACATTCCCTGAGGCAGAAAGCCCAAGGTTTTACAGAAATTCAGATCGTTGAGCTGCTGGTTGTCATTTGGTGACGCTCATGGTACAGAAATGACTTGCGTCACCTTTACTCAGCATGCATTCACCATTCTCGCACACATGGTCTTGTTTCATGATGTGAAACTACATATGTTCTCCAAATGTCACTCACACTCCTGTCACAACGCCTCTCTCATCTCATTACGCCTTTAAAAAAGACCACTTCACTTCATAACCACATCACGGACATAGCAGTTGATTATAAAAGACTGAAAATGACTGCAGGTTTTTTGAATTACACATTCTTTGGAGAACAGAGAGAGAGAGAGAACCCATACATTTGTTATGTAATATTGAGAATTTAATAAGGTGGGACTGTTGGCCGATTGCCAACTCTATTTTATGGGACAAATCAGAATTGCAGGTTTTCACAGGATGCTTCCAAACATGGTACTTTTCTGTAATGTATACTACAGTTTAAAAGTAAATAGATAATCATTACAATCATAAAAAAAAAAAAAAAAATTAATATCATTTTTCTATCTGAAAAATGTAGTGAAATGAGTGGGGCAGCTAGTCAACAGATCTTAGTCATACTTGTCAGCTTGTCAAAGAAAACTTCTGTTCCTCTCCCGTAGGTTTATTGTTTTTTATAAAAGGTACTCGACAGCAGCAGAGTAAAACACATGCTCTCTGCAGCAATAAGGACACTACAGAGACGCAGTGGGAGGTTTGCAAAGAGAGCCGCCAAACGGCTCCAGCCAGTCCCTCGCTCCACAGATGTGGGGGGATTTTCGGACACGTTCTCTTAACTGACTTATCTTATGCTGTTTCCACAAAGCTCCCAGGACCTAAAGCACTGCAAATCTTGCACTCTAAGTGGAAGCAGATGTTTGCTTTGCAGATTTTTCCCCTAAAAACCCCCTCGCCCCCATCCTCAAAGTAGAGGACACATCTGGATGCAGAGGGCCGTGTGCACCTCGAGGTGCATCCCCTCCCCTCATCCTTCCACAGTGGATGCAGATGTCTGAGGACAGAGATTAAGAGCTGAGTATTGGCCCCGGCTTCTGCTCAGAAGCCTTATAATGGATGCAGGACAGACACAATCTCCAAAACTGCTTGTTTGTAATACACAAAGTGTCATCTTATTCAATGACAGCTGTAATAGTTTGTACAGAAAAGCCTGTATTTGTGACCATGTGTGCTTGTTTGCCTCACTGTCAGATCTGCTGTTTGCAAAATGAACATCCTGTATTAGCCGTAACAAACAAACAAACAAATAGATTTTACACAATGACAATGAATAGAGAAGCTGTCCTTAATACTGGATGATCAGCGTCTCAGGTGTGTGCTGTGTGGTTTCATCTCCCTCTAGTGGTGTAATTTGGACAGCACAGTGTTTCAGTTCAACTACTCTCGCATATAGTCATTTTAAATGACATTTTAAATAATTATTACAGGTTTTCCTCTTCTGAACAAACCTGAGTTTAAATATCTTATTCTGGGGTGCAATACACTTCTCATGGATCACCTGCTCAAGTGTTCAAAAGTTCCAACTTACAAACCAGTTAAAAGGATAGCTCATTCCAACAGTTTTGTCGTTAATTACTCACCATTACAGAGGTATTAATTTATTTTTTCAATTTGATGCAATTTATTTTAACTACATTTATTCAAGTTAATTTAATTTGTTAAATTTAAATGTATTTAATATAATTAATTATTAAAGATCTTAGGCAGAATGTCAACTTCAGTGACATAAATATGAACAAATTATGAAAGTATTCCTTTAATGATGGTCGTGTTGTGTTTTTCTGTAGGAGTTAGTGGATTATCTGCGGAGTCACTCTCACAGTGCGGTGTACGCTACTGCCATGTCCCCACCTGTCGTGGAGCAGATTATCAGGGCAATTAAATGCATCATGGGTGTGGATGGAACAACAGAAGGTTGGTCAAAAAGCACTGTATAGACATTGAAGCAATACTAAGACATAAAATCATGAAAGAGACTGTAAAACAACTTTTAGAAAGTCACATGACTGAAGTCATTACTTTGCACTTGATGTGTCAGGATGTTGAGACCCAGATTTCAAACTAGTCAGTCATTCTAAAATCGGAAGACACTGAAATTCTCCACCCAACACTTGTTAAATGTGGGAATCACATGGATTTAATAACAGTATAAATATATTTTGATACAGCCTATAACTCATGGAAAACAGATTTCAATAAAATACAGGACTGGCTTAAAGGTCTTATAGACCTTAAGTCAAGGAAAAGTCGCATATTTCCAGGTATTAGGAGTCAGCAGAATGGCACCAGATGTTAAAAAGGGTTTTCCCAAGCTGTCTTCTGTTTTTGATATGCATTAATCCATATGTTCATGTTTTTAGAGAATACATCATGTTTCATTGTAATTTCACGGCAGTTCACAACATGATAGGAAGGAATTCAGACTGTACTGAAGGGGAGCGTTCAGCACACTACTGTTAAAAAATTTGGGGTCGGTGAGAATTTTTTAATGCTCTTGAAAGCTTATGTGCAACAAAGCTAAATTTATTTGATCAAAAATACAGAAAAAAAACAGTAATTATGTTTTTTGTATTAATTTGATATATTTTAAAATGTTATTTATTCCTGTGATGGCAAAGCCAATTTTTCAGCAGCTATATCTTCAGTGTCACATGATCGTTTAGAAATCATTCTCAGATGCTGATTTGCTGCTTAAGAAACATTTCTTATTATTATCAATGTTGAAAAATTGTGCTGCTTAATCATTTTTGTGGAAACTTTGAAACAATTTTTGATGAACAGAAAGTTCAAAAGAACAGTATTTATTCGAAATAGAAATAGTTTGTAACATTATAAAATTCCTTACTGTCACTTAATTCAATGCATCTTTGTTGAATAAAAGTATTAATTTCTTTAAAAAAAGAAAGAATCTTACTGACTCCAAAATTTTGAACAGTAGCGTGAGTCAACAGAAGAGCAATTAAACTGGGCAAAAAAAATAAAAAGGTTTTATCCATTGAAAATTAAATATGCGTTAAACTATATGCATAAAAATTTAATGAATACAAAATAAAGAAGTTGTGGAATCATCCAAATCAAACTTTTTAATTCAAACTGAGACATGAATATTGTGTTGAGTTAATTGATTAGCTAAACTCCTCTGCTTCGGTTGGACAAATGATTCTAGTCCAAACTTGTCTGAAGAGAATCTCTCTAGGCTGTTTTGAGTTGTTGAACACTATGATGTCTATATCATACTTGGACAAGCCGCCCATGTGTGTCATTACTGGCATGATGTGCAGCTCTGTGGAGGGTGAGTCACACTGATCTGAGAGTTCGCTTTACAATGCTGTAGGCTGCAGAAGACCTGCCACATCTGAACTTGTACCACGTCTATGACTAATTGTTTGGTCTGAGCTTCACCTGCTGTTTCTAGCGTTTGCCAGTGTTCAGTGTTTCTGTTGAAGAGTTTCTAATGTAATGAAAGTTAACAGCAGTTGTATTCGTTCTGCTGACATAAGGTCTTCTGAGCTTTGCTTTACAGCCCACCTCCTTTTGAAATACCTGCCAATCGGTTCACAGGTAATTATATGCAAACATGCTGTTGTTTTCCAAAAACTCAGGCCATGGTGCCAAAGAGTGCTGGAGTCGGACCTGGCCAGCCCCCAGAACTGCATGATTCACACAATTAAATCTGGAGGAGGGAATGAGAGGTAGACATAAACTGAACAAGACAGCGAGTGAAAGGAATTGATGTTCATTGAGCAACTGATTGTTTCCAATCGCATTAAGTTTATAGAATTATCTCTGTGGTTCGAACCACCAAAGGTCAGATTACTAGTCCAGAGCGGTAACCACTAAGCTACCGCTAACCGCATAGTCCCGTTCGCATCTTAGTCCATGCTTCTCAGTTTACCCCAGTCTCTAATTGTGTGCCAAATCCATTGTATCCTATGTACAAGCCAAGAGTGTCTTGGCAAAGGAGGAAATTTGTCTACCATTCAGCCTGACAAAACAAAACCAGCTGGTACTGTTTTTCACATCGACTGACTCCACACACACATTCTGAGGCGTTTTGAAGAGAGTACAGAAATGAGCCTCAAAATGTAATGAAAATGTAAAACGTCCGTAATACTTTATTGTTTTCTGTTTTCTTCCTGTTTTTGTTTGTTACTATGTTTTTGGATTACGTTATGAATGGGTCTGCTCTGTCTCACTTAACTACTTAATGGTCTTAATGAGGGGCTATTAAAAGACCGATCCTGGGATTTGAACGGCAGAGCAAATGATGTCATTTCCCGTCTCCTCTTTTGGGCCCCTTTCCTAGTCTTTCACATACAATCAGCCTGTATCCTAAAGGGAACTAATAGTTGTTTATAAACTCTTCTTGATTAAGCCTACAGAAAAAAGGGTGAAATGTATACATTCTAGTTTGTCTAGGAAAAGGAAAGTTAAGGTATTGCTAAGACTGTTTTGTAAGGGCAATAACTGCTGGTGGTATGGCTGTATGCCACAACATTATGTTGCAATTCCTTGGCCATTTTCCCAGTGTTTTCAACTATATTTAAGTAGAACAACTATGAAACTTGCAGGCAAACAGTGTAGACAAAAAATTGGAAAGAAGTTGGCTAATCTCTGTGCCAGCTGTTTTTAGGACTAGTTTGTAGACATATTTGTTCTATGGTTTGCCTGACATGGTCTGTTTGGCATTCATGCTACCGCAGAGTGGGCGCAGACTCTCTGAGTGCTACAAATTACTGTAGAATTACCAGTGTATTTTCAAATTACCATCAAATTCAAACCGTTTATGTTTATACAAACTATCATAAATAAATGATCAAATCATCAGTCACAGCCTTCAGGTTGTGGGGACAATTGGGAGGCAGGTGCACAGATGTGCTGCTTGTTATGTAACAAAATAGTAAAGTTTATGAATATTAATCAGGTTGTGCACAAATGAATTTAAAGAGTTCATAGTTCACCCAAAAATGAAAATTTGATGTTTATCTGCTTACCCCCCAAGGGCATCCAAGATGTAGGGGACTTTGTTTCTTCAGTAGAATACATTTCCGTCTTGTCATTTAGAATATTTTCATTTAGAATATTTTCAGTCTGGTACAGAGATTTGGTTTGATTCCCAAGCTGCACATAATTACATTAAATATAAAAAAAGATAACAGTAATAATAGTATTATTGCACTTTTTGATAATACTATTATATTTTTAAAATATAAAAATTGAGTATTAAAGTAATTTTATAGTACACGTAAAAAATACAATGCTAATATTTACATTATTAATTTTTTTCAGATTTTTTAAATTTTCACGTGTAAAATCATTTAGCTTTTATGCATTGTTTGAATGAAAATCGTATACAGTATTACAGTTAGTCGTTCTAAAATGGTGATTGTATATTAATAGCTGTCCAAAATGTCGGTGTGCAAATGAGCAGCCTGATCTTATTTACCCAGTGCATTTGTTTCTATTTTGGTCACGCATGTGCACCTGCTCACCACTCATGTGCATGATTTTTGTCAAAAACTATTTTACTGACTATTGTAGTCCTTTGTAGTTCTTTTCTGACAACATATTCTGCATCCCTCTCATCTTGAGGACAATCAAATCCTTCAGATACAGTCCCAGTGGAGGAGCCCTTTGAGATTATTTACACTTTTCCTTTCGACCTGTGCTTGCTCTGTTGTAAATCATGACCTTTATTGTAGACTCCCATTTATGTCTCTCCTTTTCCAATGAAAGCTAACAAATTCTCCTCGATGACGCCTCTGTCTGCATCTCCCCCACAGGCCAGCGAAGAGTTCGGCAGCTGGCTGAGAACACACGCTACTTAAGATCTCGGTTGAAAGAGATGGGCTTCATCATTTACGGCAACCAGGACTCTCCAGTGGTACCACTTCTGCTCTATCTACCTGGGAAAGTTGGGTAAGCAGCTTCTAAAACCAGTGACCTGTTCGGATTACCAATTCTGGCCACGTCCAGTTCGCACAACATGTATAAAAGAGCATCAATTTACACTACAGCATCTCTAAGCTCGCATTTACACAAACCCTATTTAGTCTATTTGAAAACCCTCAGATCGCTGGGCCAGCGAAACATTGTGTTTCTTTGTGAGTTTTTTTCGTGTGTTCTTTGTGATTAAGGACAGTTTCCACTGTCTGGACACTATAGTAATCCTTCTTTGAACTTGTGAACCTGCCCACATTTCGGGCTGCCAATAAATCAACAATGCCAGGTTTACATCGGGTTACAAAGGTGATAGCTTTGAATGCCATGTGGAAAATGTACTGACTGCTTGAGGACACCCCAACAAAAGCTGCAGTCATCTCCACTGGTCATTCCAAAGAAGGCGATGTGGTCTTTTCAAGAAGACGTTGGACCGTAGCCATCTTGGATGGTCTGGTTGATCCATGAATCAGTGGTGAGGAAAAAAAACAAGAGAGGCAGAAAGAAAACATGACATGCGAGAGGCTCATCACTGCACAGGCGTTTCAGACTCCTCCAAAGATAACAGCTTCCTGGCACACCAACAAAGACGACGGCAGCTGTGAGGCCTTTTAAATCCAGCTTTCACTCTCCGTCGCCGCTCTGTTCTCTCACCGCTGTCGTCTCTGCTGACAAAGTGGAGGCCTACTCTCCTCCTCTCGCTCTCAATCTCCATTATACCTTTCCCTTTGCCTTTCTCTCCCTGTCAATCCATTTCTTTTTCTCCCTCTTGGCTAATGCAAATGACAGTCCAGCTGTGCGGTTTACAATGGATTTCCCTTCACTCAAAGGGTGAGGAAAGGTAGCAGACAGTGCAAACTCTGAATGGGATTCTCGACAGCTTTACCCTGCATAATGCTTCTACTTTAAATTCTAGATATGCTAAAAGACAGACAGTGTCTTTCCTATATCTAATCACAAGCTCAGTTTGTAATGAACGTTGTCATATTAAGAGCACTGATAATGTCTGGAAACGTGAATGCAGAAAACACTTTTGGATAAGGCATGTACTGCTTTCAGGATTAGTGTGAAAACCTCTGCCTGTTTCATACCATAAATCATGACATCAACACTAAACAGCCCTACCAAAAAAAAAAAACTTGAAGATGCAAGTTGTTCTAGAACATTTGATTGCTTGGCAGTAGTACATTTGCTAGTGTGTGGGAATAAACTTCATTAAAATCCGTAGTGATGATAAGCCAAAAAGTTGTTAATCATCTGCTCACAGGGCGTTCTCACGGGCCATGTTGAAGAGGAAGATCGGTGTTGTGGTTGTAGGTTTCCCGGCTACACCTATTACAGAGGCCAGGGCTCGCTTCTGTGTGTCTGCCGCCCACACCAGAGAAATGCTTGATAAGGTGATAAACTATAACACCCAACATCTCATAGACCTATCTATCTCTGTCTGTATTCTTTGTTGTTGTTTTTTCATACACTGTCAGTGTTAGACCTTTTGTCTTGTGAAATAAAAATGAGTGTTGAGGCACAAAGAAAATTTTTAAAACATAAAAGCTGAAAATCTAGTTTATTTCCAAAGATTTCTTAATAGGGAGGCACCGATATACAAATTCTGTGATGCATATTTACAGAATTATGTTATGATATATGGCCAGTATTAAAATTCTATACTCTGTCATCTAAATAATGAAAAAATAAAACACTACAAAAAATTATGTGAATGCTAAATTATAATGAAAAAGCATTTCAATTTGAGATTTGCTAATGATTACATTTAACAATTAGTCAATTATCAGTGTTTTTTTTAAACAATTAGTCAATTATCAGTGTTTAGATCAATTTAGAGTGAGAAATAGATTATGATGAGATGAAGTACTTTAAATGTTAATATAGGAAGCAAGTATCACAATTAAATATCCCAAATTGACCAATATGATTTTGGTATGGTAGCTGGTACCGATATGATTTTTTTATTGTTCACTTAAAGGACTTTTGATGAAGAAGTGCTTTAAATAGCATAACAAAAGACAGTAAGCTGTATACTAGGGATGCACGGTATTGGATTTTTGTCGATATCCGATATGCCGATACTTTTCAAATAATTTTGGTCGGTACCGATATATTTACTTTTTGTTTGGAAATAACACCAAGTCTCTCCTGTGCAGAAATTATAAGCAAAATATTTTTTATTTTAGTTAGTTTTTAAAAACTAAACTATATATCAAGTTTTTAAAAATTTTAACTATATATCAATCGCTGCATTTTTTTCCCCCAGAAAGATGCAGTGTTAACCCTAACATTTTATTTTATTTATAAGATTTAATATTTGTGGTCTAAAGCAAGAGTTGTAAAAATTCTGAAAATCTTTGAGCTTTGATTTGTTTAAAAAATAAAACATATTACACATTAATGAATAAATCAGTATATATAAAATAATTTAATTTACAAGTGTCATGTTTGTTTTTTGTTTTTTCATGCAAGCTATAGCTTCTGACCTTTTAAATCAAAACATACTCATCATTTTATGACCTCAATTACTGCTTTTTTTTAAAATCAGAAACAGTCTAAATGTTACTTGTGTAGGCTATTTTACTTTTAATTTAATTAGAAGTAGGCCAACAGGGCCCCCTACAGATTAAAATCCCTTACCGGTCGGGCTTTAGGACCCGGGGGAGGCTGTCACTGCTGCCACTGCACCTGCTATTACTGTTTACTCTATCATACACCGAACGCGATATTTACATTTAAAGCCATTATCGGCCGGTTCCGAATATCGTGCATCCCTGCTGTATACATCTAAAGAATTGGCTCAAAAGAGTACTTCATTTGATTATCAGTTGGACTACATGGGTTGCATGAATGACACTGATTGAACACCTATTGAATTTTATTTTAGATCAATTGATTTAGTGGTTCTTACAATCCAAAGCAGATTTAATGCCTCAGAAAATGTCACTGGAAAGTGCAGCAGAAGTGTCGTAACACATCTCAGACATATTCCCAACCAAAAAAAAATCTATATAGCAAACTCTGATTTTCTTAGCTTCACATTTCACTCCATGTTCTTCCAGGTTCTCCACTGCCTTGATGAACTTGGAGATGACATCAAGGTGAAGTTCTCCCGTCAGAGACCTTCCTATCGGTCAGAGCTGTATGATGAAACAGACTTTGAGCTGGACAGCTAATCACTCATCGTCATCGCTGTGAGTGTGAAGGCTTGTCCAGAGACTGTCAAGATGTGAAAGAAAAAGTGTCCTGCAATTCCACACAGGACAGTTCAGCTTTTCCAAAAAAAAAAAAAAAAAAAAAAAAAAAAAAGTTGCATTTTATTGGTTTTTCAGGTGTGTTTTACTATGAGGCATTGACTTTTACATGTATATTTTGTTAAATTATTTTTAATTCGGTTTTTAACTGTTTTGAGAAGTTTGTTTAATGAGTTTGTCCTCAGGGCATTGTGGGAAAAAGTTAGGGGCAGTGTTTATAGAACGTATATCAAAAGCTGCTCTAAATATATCAAACAATTAACTCCCTTAACACTGACCTACATCAAAACTCTAGCTGAAATCCCTTGAAGTGGCCCTATTTTTTTATCCTGCTGCTAAGATGGACTGATGAAAGACCTCCATTCAGTGCTGGATTATGTGTTTGTGTGATCCACAACTACATTGATTGAACGAGATTGAACAAGGCTGGGCGTTTCAGACCCAGCGCAACTCATTCACAGTCATTAAACATTCATGCATTGCAGCTCTAAGCTCCAAGTCCTTCAAATTTATACTGACATGAATTTATTTGTATTTCATGAGATGGAAATTACTACTGATTTTAAAATAATAATAATAATAAAAAAAAAAACATTTATGGACTGATTGCACTTGAAAATCAAATGTTTGCTTGGAAAGTTTGAAAGGGTTTTTGTGACATTTGTTTGCATATTTCAGATGCAGAACTTCTGTTCATTTGCAGGACTTTAGATTTTATTTCACTCATATTTTCTTCAAAAATCAAAACATCTATTTTGATCATATCTAGGACTAGGAAGCAAGAAAACTTCTAATTCAAAAACAGTTACACTTTTCAAAAAACACCGGTTCGCTTCGGCGTACTCAGATTCTCAAATTAACTCAAGTCTGTTCTTTTTAGTGAATCAGTGCCATACAGTACAACCAATGCAGTACAACCGATTCCCAAACAGATGACAGATTTTGAGCTGGTTCTTTTTAGTGAATCGGACACATACAGCTTACTGTCCCATGTTATGTTATGCTCTTCCAAAGTTCAAAAGTACTTTAATTAAACGATTGAAGAATCAGAATCATTAAGAGGAATCAGGCTCAGAACTTACAATTTCCATCCTTAATTATGAAATGCCACCACCACATTCACATGGTCTCTATAGTAACTGTGTTTACCACAGTAAACACAAAGCATATAGTTATTACCTCTGACTTTCATTTGCTGCTAACTTATTTGTACAAAAAGTAGTGTCTGCACATGTTTTACCAAACTGTTTTGAATGAGACAAAACTTAATTGTTACATTTGGAAGAGATGCAAAATCACTGTCTGAACGCTGGAGCTCAACATGCCAAATATGTTGCACACGAGCCAATGTTCACCTTAAACTAGCAATTAGTAGAGAGATGCACATTCCGCAGGTGTGGGGTAACCGCTTGATTAATGCTGGGAGGAATCAAGACAGATAGTAAATGCTACAGACAGATGGGGTCTAGTCTGCACTTGTTTCACTCATGTTTGAAACAATGTTTGTTATTTCAAGAATACCAACACCATAGTGATGAAGATTTCTCAAGAATGAGGTGAGAAACTAGTGAGATGTCTTGGGGACTAGACTCATCGGACAATGCACGTTTTTGTTCTAGCTATTTCAGGGACACAGTGGGAGTAATTGTTGTTGCACTGGAAAACATTTGCAAACAGCTGGAAAACAACATTTATCAACCAAGGTTGTGTTACTGAAAAAGACATCCAACACACATCCATAGTGTACTACCTCCTCTTCCTGTCAGAAATGAACTTTTTATTAAGGGGCAATTTTAAACCTTTGAGGATGTTTTTTTTTTTATAACCAAAAGTCTTTCTGTCTGTCATGTTATGTATATACACCATGCCAATTAAAACTTGTGAACTATAAAGATATTAAAATATTATTGCAATTAAAAAAAGTTCTATTTTAATATATTTTAAGATGTAATTTATTTTGATGGCAAAGCTGAATTTTCTGCATTTATTACGCCAGTCTTCGTGTCGCATCATCCTTGAGAAATCATTGTAATATGCTGATTTGATGCACAACATTTCTTCTGATCACTGTTGAAAACAATTGTGCTTCTGCTTAATATTTTTGTGGACACCTTTACTGCCAATTTTGATCATTTGAATGCATCTTTGCTGAATAAAATTATACATTTCTTCAACAAAAAAGCAAGCAAGCTATATATATATTTTTGTTTCTTCAAACGTTTATCAGACATGAAAACCAATACATATTAGCTACACATTCAACAGCAACTAGACTGACATAGAAGAATAATATCCATTGTGAAATATCTAAAATATTACACAACAGGTTAAAACTGGAGGCATTTTTAATGTGTGGTATTTTTCAGTGACATTTTTTTCCCCAAGCCCAGGTTATCTGACCCTGGTGTGAAGAAATCCTTGTTGGGAACTATGGCATCCTGCCTTCACCATTGTCTTTTAGGTGGTTTGGTGCAGTTGTATAAGATTTTGGCCAGCAACTGAAAAATTCGAACCTTGCAAAGGATGACTCAGGAGCTATCACTTCTGCAAAGTACGTAAACCCAGACTCATTCTTTGATTATTGACATTTTGGAATTTTAACAGCCCAACTTGGAAAAAAAATCTTTGTTGTTTATAGGAAAATCAAGGACGGACACACATATCAGCAGAAGTGCACAAATACACATGCACACGCAACAGGATGGGCCTCTGTCCATCAGTTTACCCCCACCCTGTGTGTCAGAGGGTCTAGCCGGTCTGGAGAACAGATGTCAAGGCTCCTTCCATCTCCTTTGCTACCAACACAGCAATGTGCTGCTCCAAGAAAACATCTGTCTAAGCATTGACCATCAGCAAAGGGGCCCCAAGAATTGGCTCATCCGCCCTTTGAAACTCGCAAGACTGTGTGCCACTCTAACTGCAAAGATATTCTGAGCCCTGCCAGATTCTTCTCCCTTTTACTTCTTGCTCAACGGCACTAAATGAGATCATTTTTAAACATTACTGAGATGTGAAGTGTGTAATACTTTAGCTCTGCATACCACCTTTTCATCGATGCAGATTTGTGTGCTTAATCAGAAGGTAGACAGTCCAAACAAACATCTTTCAAAGTTCAAGTATTCTTGAAAAAACAAACCCCTTTGAACCACGCAATACACAAGTTCAGGACAAGAGCGATAACATTTGTCGCCCTTTTTTGGGCTCAGACGAGCCATGAAGAACAAACAAATGCAAATCGTGATACACCTCGGCCCCTCTTTCCTCACATTCCTGAAAGTGAAATTTGGAGAAGGTAAAGAAAGCCTCATATTGTTACATCACCTCTCAATTTAGAATCTACAGTAAGTTCATTAGCACTATAATCACTCAAACAAAGGCAAAGCCTATAGGACTTTACAAACTCTGGCCCATTAATCACTTTTAATTAGTGTTTTAAATTAAATGAATCACTCAAGTATTTAGCAGAAATGATGTAGAGTTGAGCAGGTTTTTGGTCTAATTACAAAATGCATGTTTTATCTAGCAGTATTTATTATTGTTAATATTAAACAGTTTGCTCAAAATTAGGGTTTTGTTTTTGTGAATTGTGTCCTGCATAGATTCTAAGCTATATATTTTTATATAGAACTTATCAGTTGAATAGATTTTCAAAATGAAAATTGTTGCATGTTTTTGTTCTGATTTTTAAAGAAGATACAGATTTATTTATTACATTTTTATTTTAATAATAGTTTATATGTTAAGCCATCTAAAATGTTGGTCTGGCCTGCAAAAATATAATCTCTTCATCTTTTCCTCATCCACTGTATTCACAGTAAACCACATAGGACAGATAAAGACATTTGGTACGTGTTCTGCTGATGAGTGCACTAGTGTAATGGGACATGAAGGGTTAAAGCGGTGGGGAGGGGAGGTGACAGCAAACCAAAAGAAGAGGGGGATATAAAAACACCAAAGGCTTTGTGGGCACGAGTCTGACTGTGTTTGTGCTGGACTAAAGACACACAACGACAGAAGGGAACACACACAGACACACTAGTCCTGAGCTGTGGTGTCGTGTGTTATTTGACAGCGCGCTTTTACGCAGAAGGTGTGTGTTTGTGGATACTCTTGCGCAAGAGCGGCTCATACACCCTCCTGAGGACAGAGCTCAGATGAGTTAGTCAGAGGAGGAACTTTGGATCTTCATTACACTGAAGATGGGCTTATAGTGAGCTACACTTCATTCTTGTAGACACAGTGGCATTTGGAGAGGATGACAGCACTTTGCGCAAAGCACCGGAGCGCAACTATGTACCCAAAGTTGTGTATTAGACGTGAAGGACAGACCACGAGGATTTGAAGTGGTTTGAACTGGATACTTTGTTGTTTTGTTTTATTTTTATTTTCAAACATAAGAGGAATGCTGCAGATTCTCAGAATTGTGTACTTGTGCCAGTGTACCTGATTTACCTGCGCACAAGTAAAACTCCAGTATTTCCTCAATGAAGAAGTAAAACTTCTTATCTCAACACATAATCTACTTTTGCATTTTATACTGATGCTCAATGGAATGGTACACAGCTTTGGAGTTTGTGGGACTTACTTTTTCGCTTTTTAAAGGTAATTCAAGTTCTTTTTGGACGTCGGGATTATACCATTTTTAAGATCAGGAGCTATAGATCCCTCATTGATCTGATCAGTTTTCAAACGTGGAGTGATTGGGCTTCTTTGAGATCATTTCTAGCCAGTTACTCTTTTTCCCGTGAGTATTGCTCTTCTGGACCCCGAGGTGGCTCCGCAGTGGTGTGGCGGCTCCTCGTCCGCGGCGGATCCGGAGATCGGAGTGTCTGCAGCGGCAGGAGGCGGCAGCGGTAGCCCGGCAGCGGCGGCGCAGGGTCCTAAGAGTGCTCGAGTGAAGAGGATGGTGCGGCTGGCGGCAGAGCTGCTGTTGCTGTTGGGACTCCTTCTTCTAACGTTACACATCACGGTGTTGCGGAGCAGCCCACTGCAGCACGGCAATGACACTGTGAGCTCGGAGCAGGTGGCGGAGGTGAGTTTTATGAAAACACGACCAGATCATATTTTTTTTTCTCCCAAATCAAAGAATTTTCATTTTTTGCTTCAAGAAAATGAATTGTAAGACTATTCAAATTTTTTAATCATCACATTTATTTATTTATTTTTAGCATAATTCTTTTCCTTACCATAATGACAATTTGTGGGGGAAATTTCAAGAAAAAGTCATATGGCAAAAGAAAACACTCAACGAAAGTAAAATCTATTTTGTTGTCATTAAGAATATATTTCATTTGACTGGGGGTTGACATATGACTTTATCTTAAACAATAAATAAATACAAATTAAAAAGTTATGTGCATTACAGTAAACGAATGACAAATATGAATATGTTTCACCATCTCTGCATTGCACTGATCGATCGATCCACTGATAGACAGACAGACAGACAGACATGAATAGAATATGCATACACATTGTGATGGTAAAACAACCATAACATCATTATTTGTAATGTTGCACGGATTTATGCACTGTGTTGTATCTAGTCAGGTAGTTTTGTCATAGCATTCAAACTGAGCTGGGGTTCAGCCAGGGTCAGAGATGTTCTCTTTCTCTGTAGTTGACTAGCTGCAGGCTATCATTTATCACCACTGGTTCATCAGTGTCACTCAAGCATCCTCTTAATATGTTCTAGTTTCAAACCATGCATTTGCCAAGATTAAAAAAAGGGAAAGCCAATTATAGACTCTATGTTTTCAACACATTGGTGCACAACATTAAAATAAAGCAGGGTGATTTTCAGGGCTACAGAATACATTCTCAGTTTAGACTGTCCTCTAGTGCCGTTAGCCGAGATTAGACCTGGCTTTAATGAGTCTGTGCAGATTTCAGCTAAAAGTGTTCTGCCATCTGTTTACGGAGCAAGTGCAATGCTCCCAGAGACCGGACCAAGGGGTCAAGAAGGGTTTGAGATCAACAGGGCTTTGTTGGGTGCATTAAAAACCCTGCGGCTGGCTTTTTGATGTATTTTTAGCATGACACCGAGATGCCTTTGTCAGTCTGCAAACGTTGGTATAGCACCATGATGAATGTGTGTGTGTTTATCCAGTAGGGTGGCTCTGTTGTAGAGGAATAGCAGCAGCAATGTGATTCAGCTGAACAGTTCAATGATATCTCCTTTATTATGTAGTTCTCCAACAGCTGTTTGGATTTTCAGAAGCTGAAAGCTAAAAGTTTGATTTTGAACAGTCTGTTACTGGTTTTACTACAGTCAGTGGCTGATATAGGAAGTGAATGAATCCCGAGTGAGTCTTTACAGTTTAGCCCTTGAGGTCAAGTCTGTGGTTTTGTACAGAGAGTCTTGGGACAGAACTCACTTTTCTGGGAACACATTTATGACATACACGGCTGTTGGAAATATTTCTGGAATGTACATAGGATGTGTCAAACGTAACCAGGTTTAAGGAGAGTTGGGGGCAGCAGTGAGGGTTGGAGGCTGAAGAGTCTGGAGATGCCCAGTTAAGCCTCACTGGCAGTTTCTGATCTTGAAGAACTTAATGCACAGATGCTGTAAGAAAACCACCAGCACCTGCAAACCTTTAAACATAAACATCATAGATTATTAACTTTTTTTATCTATAGGATTCATAATGTCATAAAAATTGGGTTAAGTAATTGTCTAGACTACAAGAAGTTGTGTATTTCCTCAGATATTGTCAGAAAAACAAATATCTTACTGCTTGATATAGGTGCTGCATTGAAAGGCCTTTTGCACTTTGTGTTTAGCATTCGTTTCCTGTCCAGTCTCCTGGGAAGACCCCCTGAGAGGCTTCTAATTGAATTGCTGTCATGCTCCTTAAGCAAAGGGAATGAAGAGGAAGCAGGAGGTGGAAGTAGTCTGAAATGTGACAGGGGCGTCTGTATGTCACCCGTGTATCTGTTTTCCTAGTTAGAAACCCTGTCTTTTTAGGTTTTTGTAGGAACTGTAGTTGTTCACGTCCTCATTTACACCAAATTAATCTAGAGTAATCTGATATATCTTGGATTCTCTAGGATTCTTCATATTTTTCAGTTGGACGGTAGTCGTGCCGTGTTCAACTTGCAAAGTTCAAAAGCCTTGTTTTAGCAGGAAGATTGATTGACAGGCGATTAGGTGGTCCTTCGCTGTTGTTATTTTATCAATGATGCTGACTATCTTCGAACCAGCCCTTAATGCATTGTCATCATGCTATTAAACACCTAATAGTATATTGTTCATCATTTAACACTTACATACTTATGTAGCTTTACTATAGTTTAACCACTTTAACAACCGTAAAACAACTGTTTCAAAGTAGCTTTGCCAAAACTCTTGGACAATGTTTGTTGTTCCTTTTACCTGAAGTGAAGTGCATTTTACACTACAGCTTTACACAGCACTCAGTCAGTCAAACAAAATGGCTTGAGTGAAAAATAGGGAGGAGAGAGAGACAAAAGATTGATGGTGCCCTTTGATCTTATTGTCTAGCTCAGTATGCATGATTACAAGCTACTTATAGCTGTCCAATTGTGGAGTAATTGCCCCCTCTGTGTGTATGTGACAGCGAACACATGCCTTGGCAGTCTTAAGGGAAAACAATTACAAACCTCTTTGACAGGGAAAAGCGTATTTTTTTGTCAGCCAGCGAGGTGCACAACAATTTTGCAATATGGGCTCCGTTTTATATCTATTTCTAGAGTAGAACAGTGCAGGACTGCAGCCAGAACTCCTCTCTAGAGGGAAGACAGAAGCCAGGCTTTAACATCCCCTCAAAATAACTAAAGAACATTTTTTCTTCAGAAAGAACTTCATAAAACAGACAGTAGTTTTGTTTTCAGACTCTGTCGAGACAGGTGGCTGCACATCTGAAACATAACAGAGGTCATGGGGTCAATATTATCTGTTTTTACTGCATTTATTCAGCCAATTAAAGAATAGTTCACCCAATAATTAAAAATCTGTCATGATTTACTGTTGTTTTGTAATATATATATATATATATATATATATATATATATATATATATATATAAATATACACACACACATATACTGGAAGGACACAATCTAAACATTTATAATGTTACAAAAATTTATTAATAAATGTATAAATAATAAAAAAAAAAAATGAATAAAATAAATAAATGCTAAAATTCTTTTGAGCTGTCTATTAATTCAAGAATCCTGAAAAATGTATCACAGTTTCCACAAAAATATTAAGTAGCACAACTGTTTTTAACATTGATAACGATAATTGTTTCTTAAACGTCCAGAAACGTAGCAAGGAGATTGGTAAAATAATCCATGTGACATCAGGGGTTCAACCGTAATTTTACGAAGCTACGAGAATCCTTTTTTTACACAAAGGAAACAAAAATAATGACTTTATTCAACAATTTGTCTCCTCCGCGCCACTGTTGCACCATTTTGGAGAGTATCCGCTAAACGCAAACAGCGTATGCTGTTCTGTGTCAGCCGCACCACATGGATACGTTTTCTACATTTATTTATGCTTTGATTTGAACGAAAACAGCACATCCGTGTGGTGCGGCTGACACAGAACAGCATACGCTGTTTGCATAAATAGCATTAAAAAAAAGGATTTGAAACAGCATGAAAGACAGAAAACTATATTTATAATAAAACAATGAATTTAACATTTATTCAATCCCTTTAAGTGACCTGGTCAGATTTTTTTCAGTAATCTTATTCATGAGGCTTTTCTGTGAATTGTCTCTCAGCAGGCTTTAAATGATGGGCTATTGTCATGGTGCTCTCTCAAGATTCACAGAAAGTCATGGTGTGTGTGTTTATATTAAGGGGTGATAAAGAGCAATATAGCACCTGGGGGTATTTAGGCCATTTGAGGTGAGATTGAGTGAGTGGAGCTGCTAATGTCTCTAATCTCTCTCAGTATAAACAAACAGTTCTGGGCTGAGCTGGATGAAACCAGTATTTGTTTCCCTTGATCTCTAACTTCAAGGTCTCTTTCGTGAACACATGGCTGGTTAACACTAGAAGTCCCAGAAATTTGTAACCCTCCTTTAGCCAAGTGGATGCTAACTGGCTAGTCTTTTGGCTATCATTAGCATCAATTCATGTGTAAATGTGGTCATTACCTGAGCAATCTGCAGGGGGGTTGGGGGGGTGTGTGTGAATGGTTGCTGGTGGCTTGTTTGTATGTGTGGGGGAGGGAGGGCTGCTAAAAGCAGAGAACTTCATTGACCATGTCTCACATTGGCATTGCCAAGTCAGCAGTCTTCTCCATTATTGTTGTTTCAGCGAAGAGATACCCAGAATTTATACTGTAGGGATGGTCATTATTTGAAACTCAAATGTAAATATTCTAATATTTTGAGATACTGATTTTTGACTTTCATCAGCTGTAAGCTATAATCAAACAAAAAACAAAAAAAAAAACTTTTGAAATGTTTTACTTTACATGCAATGAATCTAAAACATATGAAAGTTTAACTTTTTGAAACAACTTACAAGAAAAAATGAACTTTTTCACAACATTCTAATTTATTGAGATGCACCTGTATATTTAACCGTGGTAATATTTTAATCCCGGTTTGTACTAAACTCATCTGGTGGGTTTGCTGCCAAAAAGCTCTTTTTTCAGTTTCTTCTGACCATAGAAGCCAGTGCCATTTGAAGTTCCAATCGTGTCTGACAACTGAATTTGTTGGAGTTTGTTTTTGGATGAGTGAGGAGAATTTTCCTTGAAACCCTCCCGAACATGTAGGGGATGTTTAAATGTTGTTTTTAGGTTTCTGACCCAAAGACTCAACTAATCTTTACAATTTTACAGCTGTGTCCTCTTCCAGGCAGATTTTTAACATCTTTAGTTGATTGGAAAGAATTTTTCAATGCTTTAACTAATTTCTTATTCTGCACATCAGAATTATATTCTTAGGTTTTACTCCTTGTGATGGATGATTAAGGGAATTTGGCCTTTGTGTTCCTCATATTTATAATCCTGTGGAACAGGAAGTCATGGCTGGACAATATCATACTCTTAGTCACCCTGGTGTGCTAAAAAATATAAATGGGAATATATGCACATACACGTACATATATAGCTACATATACGCGTGTGTGTGCTATATTACACAAGTCAAGATAAGGGGGCAGGGAGGGCTGCTAAAAGCAGAGAACTTGATTGACCATGTCTCACATCGCTGTCACTTGCGCATAAACTTCTTAGCCGGAAAACCACCATCCTCGGCGCAGTCAACAAGATTCGCCGGGAAATCCCTCAATCCGCTAGACACACAGATCGCAATGAATTCACCACTCAGGTATGTTGCAGGTCTTTTGTGGTTCTATGTTTATGTGTTTCTAATTTTTAGAATCAACACCGCCAAGTGTGTCATTGTGTCATTGTGTGTAAAAGTGCTATGAAAATAACAATTTATCTTATTTATTAGGTGTTTTCAACCACTGCTGCTACGCTGACGGCGTATGCGCCCAAACGGAAGAAGACCGTCTACATTCTTAGCAACATGCACAGCGTGATTCAGACTGATAATACCACCAAAAGGAAGCCAAACACTGTCACCCTTTACAACACCACAAAGTGCGGCGTGTACTCACTCACTTTTTAATATTATTTGTAAATGTGTACAAATGGTTGGTTTCTTTTTTATTTTATTTTGTACTGTTTTTATCAATAAATCTCAGCAACAAAGGAAAAAAAAACATGTGTGTTGATTTCTCCCTAAGATGGCAAAGTGAAACACCAGTTTCCTTGAAGTGGCTCAGCATGGCCCCACATTGTTTACATAACAAAAGCAACTGTTCACAGCCAATTAAGGATATTAGCCTAAAGCCTTCCAGCCCATCGGCTGTCCTGCGGGTTTTATAGGTAGAAAAGCCAAATGGCTGCTCTCTGGGACTTCTAGTGTTAAAGGGGTGTTAAAGACTAGGTTGCAATCGCACCTTTCAGGTGGAAAGAAAAATATGATGTTTGGGTAGCCATTTTAAGGCATTTCCGATCATTGTTGATTATCAAAATTTATATCACGAAGTCACTAATTTTCCCGTTAATTAACTTTCTGAACAGATTCGATGAACAATTTCTCTTAGAGAAACCGGATTAGAACATTGTAGATGGTTTGTGAGGTTGTCTACAAGCACCAACCAAGTTGGCCACAATGTCAAAACTCACAAAACAAGGTTGATAGACAATCTTATCAAACATCTAGAGCAACTAATGATCATTGATGACTAGCTAGGGAACACCATTCCATTCTATCATCCATAGTGCACTCCTGCGTGAGACTTAAATTGTGTAAATAGACCCTAAGCCACTTTTAACCACTCTCATCTGTACGCTGTTTTTTTTCTTGGTGGGAAGTTACACAGTGTAAATATACTTCTACACTGAGTGTAACATCAATTGTAGAATGTCTCCCAAGGTCTGGGTGGAAACAAGCTGATAATTGAGATGAATTTTTGAATCTGTGACAACAAAGAGTCAAGAATTGTATACAGAGGGATGATTCACTCAGAGCAGTTTGCTTTAACATTTATCATTCTTCAAAATGATTCAAGTCCTTAAATATCTGTGAGGATACTGGTGGGTCACAGGTTTGTGACTATGCTAAATGCAAACAATAAAATGGAACTTTTAATAGGTACTGAGAACCACTAATCGAATATTTTCCATGTTTTTTGATTATTATTATATTATTATTTTATGCAGAATAATGTCAATGCAGAAAGCAGCTCCTCTGTTCAGTTGGGGCCGGGTGACAGAAAGTCCCGAGTGCCTCATATTTCAGCGTCTCAGCCGTGGGTTCAGAGTCACGGGACAGGGGGCAGCCTGCAGAGAGACGGACCTGGAGCTTTTCTGCTGGACCTGCAGAACTTCCCTGATCTTTCCAAAGCTGATATAAATGGGCAAAACCCCAACATTCAGGTAGGAAGATGCTCAAAATCAATGTGTTTTTCTTTACATTTACCAAATCACTTGTAATGCTCATTACTGTGACATATAATATATTATGTAATATTCACGTATTATATGGTTTTTCTTAACACATTAAATAAACACATTGTGTAATCTGTCTTGGTCTCAAAAAAATACAAAACAGTAAAAACAGTAATATTGTGAAATATTATTGCAATTTAAAATAACGTTATTCTATTTTCATATATTTTAAAATGTAATTTATTCCTGTGATGGCAAAGTTGAAGCCATTACTCCAGTCTTCAGTGTCACGTGATCCTTGAGAACTCATTCAAATATGCTGATTTGCTCAAGAAACATTTCTTATTATTATCAATGTTGGAAAAATTTGCTGCATAATATTTTTATTGTAAACTGTGATACACTGCCAAGTATTTAAGTTTTCAATATTTTTATTCAGCAAAGGCGCATTAATCAAAAATGACAGTAAATACATTTAAATGCGGTTCTTTTGTTCAAAGAATCCTGATATTAAGCAGCACAACTGTTTTCAACTGATAATTGAGCACAATTGATAAAAAAATCACTTTTAAAAAAAATTTAATCTCAAATAAATGTATCTAGTTTAAGTATGTTAAGATTTTTGTATTAGACAACGATTAAGAATTTTTTTTTTGTTTTTTTTGCTGTGCACAAACACAAAGACTTTTAAAGGAGACATGGTTGGCTAAGCACATAAAGTAAAATCTTGGCAAACAGAAAGTGGCAGAAAGCCTTGATGCACATCAGCACTTCTTTTCAAGAAGGGAGCCTTTTGGTCCCCCTGCTTTCTCTCTATCTTTACACACACACACACACACACACACACACACAACTGCTAACATTCACCTAGCTTAGTTTTAGCAACACATACACCTGTACAGCACCGGCCGCCACCTAATCCACCACGGGCTCCATCCACATCAGAAGGAAAAACATGTGAATTTTGACCAAGAATGGCAGAAAGGATAAAGTGTATAGATGTCTTAAGATGGCAGCGAATGTGTGTGTGTGTGCGTGTGTGAGAGGCTCGGGGGTGGGGGGCATGGGTATCTTTGATCCAAAGCATCATCTGGCTTTCATGGTCTTAAGGAGGCTGAGAGGCCCTTTGAACTTGATGTTTAGGTGGAGAGAGCGAGAAAAAGAGAGACTAGAGAGGGGAAGCCCACCCCTTGCCCCAATATGGGAGGCACATGTGTTACTGGTGGGGTGTTTGAACAGGGTGGGGTGGGGGTGTCACTGCAGAATGGCAGCGTCTCAGAACGAGTCACGGAGCATGACCATGACCTAAACCAAAGTCCATCTGGACCTCCACAAGATCACACTACCCCTCACTGTTTGATGTTCCACAAAACCCTCTCTCAGTACAACAAACACCCTTGATCTGTATGATTATTCTCAACATGTGCAAGTAAACAAATTAGATTCGCAATAAAAGGGACCGATGCAGACTGCAGTGTTTGATTTAGTTTTATAGCACAGCACGAAATTACTGTTTTGAAATGTTTCTTACAAAAGGAAATTGTTGGAGGCATGATGGTATCAAATGGTACTACCAAAGTACTATCATATATCATGTTAATAAATAAATAAATATGAATATATAACTTGTTTAATATATATAACTGATATCATTTGAAATGCATTTATTTGTATTCAGAAATAATTTTAATTTATATTTGAACACTTGAACAGTAGTGTGCGTTTGAATAGAAAATATATTTACTTCAAAATAATATTTACTATATTTGTGAAATATTAAGCAAAATATTATCAAACATATCGAAAATTAAAGTATTAATATTTTTAAATATTTTTGCAATTTAAAATACCTTTCTCTATTTTAATATATTAAAAATGCTGAATTTCCACCAGCCATTACTACAGTTTTCAATGTCACGTGATCCTTCAGAAATCATTCTCTAATTTTGTGCTCAAGAATTATTATTATCAATGTTGAAAACAGTTGCGCTGCTTAATATTTTTGTGGAAAATATAAGAAAATATTTTGTGACATTATGAGTTTACTGTTACTTTTGATCACTTTATGCGTCCTTGCTGAATAAAATAATTTATTTAAAAAAATCGTTATGACCCCATTTTAGGGTTAAGTAACTATGAATATATAATTTCTATTATACATAAATATTTGAGGTATTAAATCCCTAACCTCAAGGATGAGCAATAAGCGATGTTTGCCTCAGTAAACACTACTAATGTTATTATCCTTTAAAATCTTTAGGTTACCATAGAAGTGGTGGACAGCCTGGAGGGTTCGGAGCCAGAGAAGGGAATACACAAAGAAAACAAGCCTGGCTGGGCAGCTCCTAACTGGAGGAACTGGTGGCAGCGTTCGTCTTCCTCGTCCTCTGTGTCCACCCCAAAGAGTCCTGATGAACAGGATTACCCCTACGAGAGCAACACGGAGGACAGCAACTTCCTCAAACCGCTTGGAGACTGGGAGCGAAGAGGGTCTACTGGCACAGGAAGCAGATCCCAGACAGAATACGGTATGTTGCAGACAAGCGTGTGTTATGGAGTTATTGTTTTAATGAAGGGCTCTGCAAAACATAAATATTGCTCTGCCGTGAGGTGATGGAATCTGTAATTTGCTCATCAGATGATTTACGCTGTCACTATAACAAGGACAGCGCTTCTGACAGAGTCTGTGATTGTAGATTGCTTCCTGTAGGAGAGAGATTCCTGTGTGGCAGAGTCTGTCTCTGTGATAGAAAACACTCCTGAACATCAAAGCAGGAGAGAGAGAATCCAGAGCATCTGTTCCTCTGGTCTAATAGAGGAACAGCTCTCTCTCTCTGTCTCTTTTGGTAAAGTGGAGTTAAATGAGTGAATGTGTGTTGCTGTCAGAGACTGCACTTCCTGTCAAATGCATTCTTACCCTGTCACCACTTGCCTAAACCCTTTTGCTCTAGAGGAACTCTCTTTGATCAATGTGTTAAGGTAATACCAAATCGAAGTTAAAAATTCTCCTTATAAATGTTCCTCATGACTAACACATGGTCTGTTGTGGCCGTGACTCATTCCTGAGGGTTTGCCGTATCTGCTTTTGATTGGCTTATTCGTTTCCATTAGCGGTGTGTGGGGAACTGTGGCTTGTGTGGGTTTCAGACATGTTGTTGCCTGTGAGTTGGCCCGCACTCGACTGTGACCATGCAGCCTGACGGCGCTGAAAGTAATGTTGTCTTTTTAAGACCAAAGGTCTTTGTTTTTCTCTCATCAGGGGCAGTGGATATAGATTGTGGTTGCTTGCTTGCTTGGTTTGTGAGTGAGTGAGTGAGTGAGTGAGTGAGTGAGTGAGTGAGTGAGTGAGTGAGTGAGTGAGTGAGTGTGTGTGTGTGTGTGTGTGTGTGTCTGTGTACACTACCAGAAAAGTTTGAAATTATGTAATGACCAAAAGAAATGTTAAACAAATGAAAACGTCCTTATAATTTAGCTTTTTCAAAGTATCCACCCTTGGTTTGGCTGCTTTTCTTTCATTATCTGAAAGAAAGAAAGAAAGAAAAACAATATTTTAAAAATATTTATAAATTATTATTAAATTATTTTAAAAAACAAAAAATAAAACTATTTTTATTATTATTATTATTGATTAAAATAATCTAATAAATTAGTGTTGCATATAAATATAAACACTTTCTTTACAAAACTGATATTAACAATATAATTTAACAACAATAATAATAATGCTTTTGTAAATAATTTTCCTAGCCACAGTTTATATATTTTAGAGCATATACTTATTATTAGATTGATGATGATGATGATAATAATAATAATAATAATTTTGTAAAGAATCTCCTAGCCACAATTTATATATTTTAGAGCATAAACTTTTTTTATTATTAGATTAATAATATTAATAATAATCATAATCATCATCATCATCATCCTGTAAAGAATTTTCCTAGCTGCAATTGATACATTTTAGAGCATAAACGTATTACATTAATAATAATAATAATTTTGAAAAGAATTTCCTAGCCACCATTTATATATTTTAGCGCATAAACGTTTTTATTATTAGATTAATAATAATAATCATCATTATCATCATTCTGTAAAGAATTTTCCTAGCCGCAATTGATAAATTGTAGAGCATAAAATTATAATAATAATAACAAAATAATAAATCATGTTAAACAAATACATTGTTATTATTAAAATTTCAGCTTTGATGTGTCTAAATTTCTTAGTTAAATTTAGAAATTATATTTCATTTCTAAACAGAAAATCTTAGGTTGGTTTCATGTTAATCCAGCAAGAACAGATGTTTTTGTGTCCAGCAGACCAACTGTAAACGCCCATTGTAAGGATATAAAACTGTATTGAAGGCCATAAAATTATGGGAATGTCAGAAAACGACATTCTAGAGTTTCTAGAATACTCCACCTCAATACTTCAGCTACTGTTTTGGTTGCCCCTCATCACTGAATCAGAAATGTAAGAGTAGTACTTGTATTTTGTTTAAAAAGCAGTTGGAAGTTGGCTTAAGTATGCAGACTTGGCTCATTCGTTCACCCACTCCCATGTGTATGAGCCAATTAGAGAAGTATGCTAATGGTATAGGCCAGCAGGCCGAGTTTGAGCGCCTCAGGTATTTGAAGCATACGGTCTGAATCAGGATCTGCTCCGTGGGACAGGAGCACAACACAACCTATGCTTGAAATCACATCATAGCACTCAAGTGCCAGTGAATGTGTGAAATATAATTTTTTTTTTCACTCTACTATAGATTACATAGATGGTGACGGTGACTGGAGTGGTTGGTCGCCATGCAGCATATCCTGTGGAAATGGCAACCAGAAGCGGACCAGGTCATGCGGCTACGCCTGCACAGCCACAGAGTCACGGACATGCGACATGCCCAGCTGTCCAGGTAAGAAAGCCTTACCTTGCACCATCCTTTGGAGGCCATACAAGCAAACTCCTGTTCCTAGATTACAAGTGGAATATGCTGCCAAAACGACCATCTTCGAAATGAATGGCACGGAGTAAAACACTTTCTTATGTACAGGGATTGAAGATGCTTTCAAGACGGCAGCGACAGAAGTCAGTCTTCTCGCCGGCACTGAAGAGTTTAATGCAACAGAACTCTTTGGAGTTGGTAAGTTATTTGTAATTTAACACCACCTGGTTAACTGGTCACTACAAAGCAAGCAAAACAAGCTCCTAACTCTATAATGGTACTCTTTTTACCCTATATTGTGCCATATTCAGGCAGAGAAACAGGAATACAGATGAGCTTTCTAATACACCAATAAAACCTACTAGCTTCCTATTGTAAATGTAGAAAAACATATATTGGTAAATGTTGCTTACATACCACAACACCACTACTGAATCCACATCTCAAGTAGTGTAGTCTGATTCCTGAACAAATGAGTCTTAAGAGAATCAAAACCAATCTGACCTCACTAGTTGTATTGTATGGTTTTGATTGACTAAAAAAACAAACTTAGTCATAAGGTTCATTCATGAATCAGAATAATTTCATGTGCTGTTTTAAGTCAGTCCAAACCAAGGGTGAATAATGTGGTCCGATTCCCAATCAAATGACTCATATGAACAAGTTCTTTTTAGTGAATTAAACACATTGTGATTTATTGTCATACAACTTGTGACTTATTGTGTTATGTTGAATTTAAGGAGACTATTTTATTGTATTTCATTTTATTATATATATATATATTTTTTCTTCTCAATTATTATTCAGTCAATTATAGTAGTTTTTCTAAATATTTCAGTCGCACTTCAATTTAAGGTCCAATTCTCGCTAATATTTAACTATTATCTATTACTTTTGCCTCAAACTCCTAATTACTGCTTTGTAAGGTAGTTGTTAAATTTAGGTGTTGGGTAGGATTAGGGATGTAGAATATGGTCATGCAGAATATGTGCTTTATAAGTACTTATAAACAGCAATATGATAATAATAGACATGCTAATAAGCAACTAGTTAACAGTGAGAGTTGTTTCCAGTACTAAAGTGTTACCAATATTTCTTTATCAAAAGATAAACTTCCGGAATTAAAATTCCTTTTAATTGTTTTTAGAGACAGGAAAAGTGTCAATCACATATTTAAAAATTACTTTAACTGTGTGATTCTGATTGTGATGTTGCTTACTCCTCCTCAGATACAGACAGCTGCGAGCGTTGGATGAACTGCAAGAGCGAGTTCCTCAAGAAATACATGAGCAAAGTGGCCAATGACCTACCCAGCTGCCCCTGCTTGTACCCAACCGAGGTGGCCTACAGCACTGCAGACATCCACGATGCCACCACAAGACGCAACTTCCGCTGGAAGGACGCTAGCGGACCAAAGGAGAAGCTGGAGATCTACAAACCCACCGCACGCTATTGCATCCGCTCCATGCTCACGCTGGAATCCACCACGCTGGCGGCCCAGCACTGCTGCTACGACGACAGCATGAAGCTCATCACCCGAGGCAAAGGGGCCGGGACGCCCAACCTCATCAGCACCGAGTTCTCCGCCGACCTGCACTACAAAGTGGACATCCTACCATGGATCATCTGCAAGGGCGACTGGAGCCGCTACAACCAGGCTCGACCTCCCAATAATGGACAGAAATGTGCAGAGAACCCTCAGGATGAGGACTACTACAAACAGTTTGAGGAGGCCAGAGAGTTCTGAGCTGATGCTATGAACCTTCTAAAACAGAAGCAGAACTCATTTTGAAAACTAGCTGTACGTTTGAACAGGACTTGCTATGAGAAACAGACGGCACAGTCAACAACAAGCACAGAAGATCTTCATATGGTTTCCCTCAGAACCTCTGGTTGGAGTGTTTTCATGGAAAGAATAATACCAAGTAACTCATCGTGGTTCTCTTTGTATTGTGTATCTGTATTACTTGGGCTATCAGATTTTTTTATAAGGAGTAAAAGGGAAAACTAAAGGGAAGTCATATCAGCAATCACCCCACCAATGATCAGCTGACAGCGAGAGTTTCATGTGTTTTTGCATGCTTGTATAATGGCCAACATGCGGTTGGAAACAGTCACCTCAGGATTCTTGGACAGAAATAAGGATATCGGATACAATATTCAGGTTCCTGTGTAAACATGCATATATTTGTCTAGTTGGAAGAACAGAATTCCTATATTATGTCCTGTTGTACCACTTTTCCCTTTTTGCTAAAAACAAAACAGTCCTGCATAATCTTTGAAAAGTATTTATTGAGTCATAGTTATGTCGATGGTAGGGGTTTGTGCATATAGATGTATGGACACATTTTGAGTGCTAAATAAATAGTCCATGTCACATTAAATGTTAATTGCCGCTGATTCCATAGTATCTGTAGAGGTCAAAGAGTCTTTCACCTTGTATCACAGTCAAATAAGATCTGTCCTCAGATATTAAACACTTTAAGCCATTCCACAAGACTCCTATTAGCTCTATCCAGAAAAAGGCCTAAGCTCCGCTTTTGATGTCTGATGTCAAATACTCTGCCCTCCCCTTTAAATGGGGCTCGCATTCTTTTTTGCAAGCTCGCTTATATTCTTAAATTCCTCAGTAATTTCTCTGACTATGATCATGCAATCACATGAATAGAGGACCGCATTCTTAGGGCAAATGCTGAAATTTGCTCAATTATGTTAGCCAGCTAGATAACATTATCTTGGTTTAATATTATCTGGACCACCAAATTCAAAGAGTGGCTACCACCTCCCTGCATTTGGTGCCTGGAAGGCATGGTTGAATTTTGATCCATGTTCACAGTAAGTCAAATTATTGTACATAAAAGCCATAACACGTCACAACTTGCTCACAGAGCCCACAGCGGGTGACACTGAGCACAACCACATCATGAGCTCCAGAAGACACGTTCGGCAGGACGCCGATCAAGCGGGTTTAAAGTACATCTGCTGTTAGTATCAAGTGAATTCTCATGGTCTTCTCCCATCTCACCTTCATAAAAGCACTTTGGAGTGAAGGCTAAGCTTACAGCATGGAGCGGGATAAGCAGCATTGATCTTTATTGAATCAGACCGTCTGCTTCAGAGGCCCCTCGACATCAAAGCCAACAGCCTGCTTTATTTTAAAACATCAGGCCTGTGTTAGAGCGGTGGCAGATCCTGCCCCATACCAACTCTATCTCTCACTCTCACACACAATCCACATGTCTATCCAGAAGTTACACCATTTCTATTTACAGCTCCGCTCTTGCTTCTGACTTCCTAATGGCTGTGGATAATAACAGACTTCTGCCTTCACAGGTGCTGTACACTGGATGGTATTTCAGTAATGGGACATAATACTAAGCTTACAAATTTTAGGTGTTATTTTAATCCCTAAATGACAAAAGACGATGATATTACCACATTTCACTAGTCATTACTGCTGTATATTCGACTTTGGTGTCCAACAATAGTGGCTAACCATTAAGCATTACATCACTTGATCACCAATGGATCCTCTGCAATGAATGGGTGCCGTCAGAGCTAGTGCTTTAAATAAATATTAAAAATTCAAGCATGTAGAAATTTAATCTCTAAATGCTTTTAATTATAAACCTGCTTTAGAATTATATGCATTGTTAAAACCGCTATAAATATAGAAATTAATTGAACTGAATTATCAGCAATTATGTAATTATTTACAATAATTTACAATTGATATATTTACAATGTGTTCTCAAGAACTGATCCCAAAATACTTATTTCTAAGGTATCAAATAAAATCTACTCAACTTTACAGACCCATTTTCCCAGCATGCACATAGGCATGAATCATTAATTAAGTTGCATAAAGTTATAGATGATTTTTATTATGTTTAAAACTTGTTTTGTCATATCTGGAGTTCATTTTCATTCCAAATGCTCAATTTTTTTTTAAAAATATCTGATTTGCAAATTAATCATTCTTTTGTATTGAATCATTTAAGTGAATCACTTCAGTGAATCCAGTTCAGAAAACCAGTCGGAATGATTCTCTCAAAAATAAATTTATTTTTCAATAAACTATACTATAGATTTATTTCTATATAGAGTATGGCTTCTGTTCTGATGTTTTTATTTTTTAGAAATATTTTATATTTTACATTGCATCGGTGTCATTTTTAAAGCTCGGAAGCCTACAGTAATGGTTAGATCATTCTACAATTGCAGAGAAGGAAAAAACACACTCAGGCCCAAAACATTTTGCAATGATGCAGAACTACTATTTGGCTTTTATGAAAGAAATCCCACAGTGCAGCTGACCACCCTTTTCTCGTGTTATTCTGGTGAGAGGTGTAGAGTGGTGGTTTCAAGCGAGGTTGTTTTTAGAGCAAATCCAATTCGCTTTTGCACTCTTTCTATCAGCGCTGGCAGTTTATGGGTGATGTAGCACATTTCAGGAAGTGTCTGGCCCGCAATGCCGCAAGGGCCACGGCTGCTTGGCGGGCTTAATTAGAAGGCAGCTCGTGCTGCGTGGAACCTGGAATAGCTGACCTGGACTGCCAGGACTAGCTCGAATGCCTGGGCTCATAGAGAGAGTGCTGCAGTAAGTGGCGTATTATCTGGCCCGATGCCTGACCTAGAGACGGCTTGTTGGCACAGGGTGCACCGAAACTGGGGGAGGGGTCCGGGAAAGAGGGGCACGCAGCTGAACAAACAGGTCAAGTAGCTGACAAACACCTCAAAGGACTCTGGGGCTCAGATTAACCCTTGAGAGAGGTTTGTCCATATAAGAACGGCTGAAAACGCACACATGACCTTATAACCTTAGCCGTGACCTCAGTCTTTCGCCTCACAATTGTGCAGCCTTGCAGATAACAGGATAGGAATATCGGAAAAAAGTATACTTTGCAGCTTTAGGTTTTCTGTTGAAAAAAATGTGTATTGAAGTGAAATGTGTATGTGTATTAATGTGTTTTTTAATATATTTTATTTGCACTAAAAAGGTTATATAAATAGCTAAATATTTGAAAATATAAAATAAAATAAAAATTAACAACTTACTGTTTCACAACAATTTATTTATTTTTTTTTTGGTGTGTGTGTGTGTGTTTACTCTGAAATAAGATGTCCTTTCACCATCAACCACTGACAAAATACTGAACTAGTCGGAGAGAACAGTTATGCCAAGTTCCCTTTACTTCTGTTCTGCACTGAAGGGGCGTCTGCCTGCTATTTCCAGCACAGAATGTCCTTGTGTGACATGAGCAGTAGAAGACGGTCTGTGAGGCTCTGTGTACGTGACTGTCTCGGTACACACAGATCAGATAAGGTGCAATAATAAAGAGTTTTTAATGGAGGCGAGCGGTAGCTACCTATTGTGTGCAGAAAGACACAGTCCACATGGCAGCGATTCAGTCTGACAGGAGAGCGGCCGAGCAGGGCCATGGCCGCATGCTTTGATCTTGACTCACACTGCCGTCTGTTTTGCGTTTTAGGTCTCGCTGAGCGCAAGGCATTGGTTACACCTTGAACGTCGAGGGGCACTCACTTCTGTGCCCTGCCACCTCTTAAAGACCAAGTATCTCTTTTCAAAGTCGAAAGGGCCCTCCGCAACCCTACTGCCACAACCTTATAAATAACATTACACCGTGCACGGCATAAAAGTGCCACTGTACTGGAGGATTGAAATGGAAAGGGACACAGGGAATATGCTTGTGTTAAGATTTCAAGGTGAACTGTTTTATTTTATAATGCGTTTGTGCTCAGGCTGTAAAGAGCAACAGGTGGAGGACATCTTCAAGAACAGAACAAAAATTTGATTTTGTACACTTTCGTAATTGACCATCTACCATTCTTTAAGATCTTGAGTGACATTACATATTTATCAAATTAACAATAAAAATCTATCAACACACCCCCATAAAGGCTACATATACAATTCACATTTACAAATTAATCTATTGAACCTTCCTTAAAAAAGAAAATTCAGTTGCTTTGTTTCCAGTTCATTTTTTAAAGAAAGAAATCAAATTATGTGCAAAATATGAGAAAAAAAAAAACGGAATTATCTTTGCATTCACACTGTTCCTGCATTGTTTGACTTGATAGCATACCAAAGTCTCTTTAAGACCTGAAGGAACGTGTGTTATTCATGTATAAGTGGGAATGCAGTGCATAATCTGCATTTGCATATTTGATTGACAGGCAGATTTATTAAGAAAGCCGAATTATCTCATCCTACAATAGTGTAAAAGACGTCAATGTTGTACCAAGCTCTCTATAAAGAACAAATGTAAGTATAGTCATTACTGGAAACAGCACACCATTCAATGAAGAAGAAAAAAAGCATCACTCTTTAAGGCGGTGAAAGAAACCAAACATCAATGTGGCACTAACCCCAAACAAAATGGGATGGACAACAATGGGAATCCACAGACACCTCAGGACAAATTTCAGGACAACATGGGACAGCCACAGGATTGTTACTCATGGATCTTAAAGGAAAGCGCTATTAACCCAAACCTTCCAAACACTGACTAAAAAACAACATCAATCCGCGATTTGACATCAAACTAACATTTGCGAGTTATTTCGTTTCTCCAGACTCGCTGGAGAGCTTCTATTTTCACCTCTGGGTTATTGTCGAGTGTGTAATTTATTTCTAGACTGTAAATCTTCGGCAGCCCACAGTTAAGATTATAAGATATGTGGGGAGTAGAAAAGGCAGGGGGAAGACAAGGATAGAAATGTTGCTGTCTGTTGGAGCCTCAAAAACAAATATGATGCTACAAATAGAGTAGTGTTTTTCTCTGGAATACAAGGGCTCACGGGACATGGAGACTAAAAAGAGTGAATACAGTAGACAATAAATTTGACTAAAGAAAAAAAATTACACTAACACAGGAAGCATTCAAATGGTTCAGCATCCAAATCACACAGTTAATGGAAAGTGGATCAAAAAAGAGATCAGAGTCCACTTCTAATGCCAGGAACAGTGTGAATGCAAAGATAATTCTGTTTTTTTTGCCACTAATGCACTTAAAGAGAATTGTAAAGCAACCACAGTTTCTTACCAGTGTTGATGTAGTTCCTATAGAAACAGGAAGTTTGGGCGGGACATACAGAGGTACTAACGAATCGGGTTTAGTTACATCACAGTCATGGACCGTGATTTGCTATTTGCTACTCTGCAGCAGCTGGTGTTAGAGGGAGGGACATTGTCATTTTAGAGAACATCTGATTGGACAAAAATCTGTAGTACAGGATGAATCATCTATATTTTTGAGAAGAGAAAACATACTTTTCAGAAGAGAAAACAATGTACATCTAGTAACTGATTCTTTTGAAAGTTTTCATAAACATTACGATCGTATTATGTTCTTTGCTGTCTCCAGAGCCAATTAAATTAACATGATTTTACCCAAAGCTGACACTCCCACAAAATATCAGTTAAGCTTGTGTTTATTTACTGAAATTGCAAGAAAAGCCTGGACATGTAATCGGTTTTCACATGACAGCCTCAATAATAGGGTGACCTATTTTACTTTGAATACAAAAAGTATTTTTTTATGCTATTGATATGACTGGAGCCCTCATTCATGAGACTGTAAAAATATTAGCACATGAAGTTATGCACAAAGAAATGAATATGACTAAGTAAAAGGAAGTGAAAAGAGAGAGTCAATGAATGAATGAATGAATCAGTCAGCACTTAACTACAACTGCACACCATTTCTCATTTTTATTGAACATTACAATAGCAAGAGGTTAGTACAACCTGCTGTTTGAAAAGTTCACAGACATTTCATTAATAAATGAAGGGTCATTTAAAACTAAAATAAGCATATATATCTTACATTTTTATAGTACTGCAAGAGTTTTAACTAAAGAAAGAGTCTTAAACTGCAAAACACTCAATGTAATAACCTTCAACCTATTTGAATCAGTGTAATTTATAAATACATTTTAGAGATCCTCTCATTTTTCTGCCATTATAAAATACACCTAAAATATATTTTGTATTTTCAAAGATGGACTAACAGTCATTTTTTTAGCTTGCTTTTTGGGGTCTCATCTGAGCACTACACATGGCATTAGAAAACACACAAAGCTGTTCACCTGTTAATACAGCTCAACCACAGAAGTGCACGATGCAGCTTTCAAACAAGGTCAAGTGAACTCGCAGTACGCAAAAGAAATGCATACTCGGATTACGCAACATGCGCCATATTCTTAGTACACTCATGAGCAGTGCAGTTAGTCAAAGTAGTGCACTTAGTAAGACGCTGGGCAAAAGTGCATGTGCATCTAGTCTCAGAAGAAGATTTTTCTGAGATCCTATTGCCATCAAATGTGGTGAAAGTGTAACAACCACAAATCAACTTATTTTCAAGTGCATATCATTAGATTTGAGAATAGTCCCACTCTTTAAAGGTATAGTTCACCTAAAAATTACTCACCCTCACGTCATTCCATTCTGCACAAACTTTTTGCATGAAAAACAAAAGGAGGAAAAGTCACCCTTTTTCATGAGATTTTAAAAAATGTGGACTGAATCTTTTAAGCTATAAAGTGGACATAAAAGCACCAAAGTATCATGTGACTCAGAACATAGAGCATAAGTCATATCTACCATTTTTTTTATGATACTTTGGTTCTTTTTAATTGTTTTAAAGCTTACTATATGGAAAAGAATGGCCAGGATACAGTTTGGAATGACATGAGAGTGAGTAAATGACAAAATCTCATTCTTGGGTGAACTATTAATCCAACTGAACTGTTGTTACATAGCTTTAAAAAGTCAAATGAAAAGGCAATTCTTGTAATTTCAAAAAGGATTTTATCCTGTATGCCACGTTGTGTACACATTTGCAATTAACCAGACTCACATCAAGCACACGTGTCAAAAATCTCCACTCAGAGCTTTTTTTAGAAGTCCCTAAACTAAACTTCTGCACAAAACAAGCATCTTGGCTATATATAAAAACATAAAAGTAATATTAAACGTCAAGTAAGCAAAAATCCAATAAGCCGTTTACATCAATGGCCACCCTGTTTCAACAACCCTTAGCTTATTTACAATGATAAGGACGGTGCATATTGTTTCAAAGAGGAATAGAAATGGAGCATCAAGTCTTATCCAGCACATACTAGAAGCTGAGTTTCTTGGAAGCCCACTAAAACCAGAGCAGTACACTAGACCCGAAGTGCACTTGGCATGTCCTTTTCTTAGCAGATGCCTTAGACAAATTACCCTGCTAACCCTGCCCCCCCGCCAACCGCTCTCAAGTGACAGTAAATCAGATGACACTGTCTATGCTATGCTTATGAACGGAGAGCAAAAGTAGTATGGTAGGTTTTTTATAAAAGACTGAATAAATAAAATTGGGAATCATTGTGAATAATCGTGTTTATATCTGTGCAAGAAAGAAAAAGATGGAAGAAAAGACATATTGCAACCTTTTTGTCCCTTTCTGATTGTGTCCTACAATGACACAACATCAAGCTCTTGCTTTAAAGATTCCGGCGCTGGCATATTGCTGCAGAAATAGAAGATGATTTCACACAGCTTCAGTCACTCACGGTCCCGAGTCGACAAACTCCACCTTCGATTGCCAGTGACTGTCCGGCCACCGCCCCTGGAGGAAGTCTGGATATGTGAGTCTGGCAAACAGAGAGAGAAACAGAGTGTTTACAGGGTCAAGAATGAGTGTGGCGGGAAAGCACACAGCTGTTGGATGTGGGAGTGAGGTGTCCTCTTTGCAATCAAAGGCAGCTGCCGCCCGCCTCTGGTGCGTGCCCTGGTTGTGTTCTCTGACAGGCTATGATAACTCCCCTCAGGGAGTCAGAAGCAGACAGCTCCCTGCCCATGTGTGAGGAGAATGAAAGCGCTGGTATCATCCCAGAGTGCCCCAGGCCACCTGTCGCTAACATTGGTCCATTACAAGAGGACACGCATACGGTAAAAGTCAGTGGAAAACTGTGACCTCTCTCAGCACATCGGTGTGTGTCAGTTATCGTAGTGATCCATATCTCACTCCCACAGTCTCGTGACTTCCCAGCACAGGCTCAGGCAGATTACTGGCAAGGTAGGAAACAAAAATTCAAAACTAAATCAAATAAATAACAGAACCCCACACAAACACAAGCAAAAATCTATTCTGTGAAAAGACATAAGCAATCCACCAAAATAAATAAATAATGCAATTTAAAAATAAGTGTAAATATAAATAAAATATAAGGTTCAATGATTTCTGCAATGTGGAAAACACAGACACCATGGAATCCAGTAATAAAAATGGAATTTAAAGCATAATGCAGAATTTGGCAAATTTTGGATGAAGAAATCGAGGAAAAACAAACAAACAGGGATTTCAGACTGGTTTCAGCTACCCCATGGAACGCTGTTTCAATGTTGTTTCCATTCACAGTTTTCCTTGGTAACACTTTATTTTAAAGTGGCCTTGTTTACATTTATTCACTTCATTTAGCTGACGCTTTTATCCAAAGCGACTTACAATTGCTATATATGTCAGAGGTCGCACGCCTCTGGAGCAACTAGGGGTTAAGTGTCTTGCTCAGGGACACATTGGTGTCTCACAGTGGATTCGAACCCGGGTCTCTCACACCAAAGGCATCTGTCTTATCCACTGCGCCATCACAACCACGCCTTGTTACATATGTTACTTGGACTTACTATTATAATAACAATAAATTATGCATAATTACAGGAAAGTAACCCTAATCCTAACCATTTAGTAAGTATATGTATTACTTGATATTACTCAGTACTTAAATGTATAATTACATTGTAGCAAGGACACCTTAAAATAAAGTGTAACCTTTTCCTTTATATGTGCTGATCACATCGCATAATTATTACATGGCCCCAATATTCTGGACTGTAGAGTTCGGCAGTTTTTGCATCGACGTTAACATTTTTTTGTGTAATAAATTTACATTCAGATTCTGAAAGCTCAAAACATTCATGTATTCCACCGCAAAGGGTGGTTGTGACAGGGAGTTGCTAATGTGTTCTGAATGGTTTTTAGCAATATACTATGTGGTTACCAGGGTGCTTTGGGTGGTTGCTTATTGGTCCAAGTCTCCATGATATTGTGGTCCTCAACTATATGGTTCAGGTCTCCCCACCAATAGAAGTCTACAGGAATTTTTTTTTAGCAGTCTAAATATAATTCACAGTGGTTTAAAAAAAAAAGTAATAAGAATTCATAATTAAAATAAATATTATACATAAAATAAAATACAAAATAAAAACTGAAACAATTCACAGTGGCTTAAAAAAGTAATTTGAATGAAAAAATAAATAAAATAAAATGGAAATCCTGTTCATGCTACATAACGGTGACGGTGGAATTATTGTATTGTCAGTTTAACATATCTTGAAAAAGGAAATGTAAATTCACCTCTAATCATAAATCCTAAATCGGACTGATTCTTCTAAATGACAAGAGTTTTAAAGTTGAACACGTTTCAATCTACTCAATGGTGTTTTATCTAAAATGGTTCACATGTGGTTGGGATTACCACTGCTGGAAATAATTACGAAGTCTTAACGCAACCTGGAGATTAGACGCAATTCTGTGTGGCAAACCAGAGAAACTGACTGAGATGGACATCAAGATGCAGCCAAATATTTAAGCAGTTCTATATAATCAGAAAACTGCTTTGTTTGGGAGACCAAAAATATGCCATTCAAATTCTCTCTCAATTGCCATGTAAAAAAAATGTGTGTATGATGTGTTAAAGAGCTGAAAACCAGAATGTTCAAACCAGAAGTGGGGCCGCAGTGCAAAAACAGATCTATGACAATGACCATGCTTCAGCTGTGGTTTTCATATACTATTTCGCTCTCAACCACAATGTGTCATCTCTCGTTTCGAGAGGATAAGTGGAAAAATAGAAAAGTGAGCAGTGACACCGATTAGTCAACAACCAGAGCAGGAAGCAGAGGACATGAGAAGACTAGTTGCTCTCCAGATCCATGTGGATTTGGGAATTGCGCTGGAAGGTTTGAAATCTTGCCATCCCATTGCTCCAGTAGAAAAAAAACCATGTAATCCACATTCCAGGCTATCTATTGGATAACATGTTTGTCAGTGCACCAAACAAAGAGGCTCATCCGTGTCCTAAGTGTGCACAGTTTCATGGCCACAAATATCCTGTATACATAGCAATAATTTTATGCTGTGCAAAGTTTAACTTGACTGAAGGTTTTGGATCAGATGGAAATCTTACAATTAGACTGCAATTTTTTTATTTATTTAAGTATTAAAAATAAAATAAAAAAACTTAAATTGAATTAAATTTTAAATTAAATTAAATTAATGACCCAACAATGGTGCAAACAGATTTACAAACAGAACAGGTTTAGAAGTTCTGGAGCTAAATAGGCTTGCTAGTGTAAGAAATTCATCAATGCCAGGCATGAAAGCCAAAGAGCTTGAAGCAACAGAGAGCCTCTGCTGACAATAGATCCTGGATAAAGCATACACTGGCTCCTGCAAGAACTGACTAGAGCCCCTGTTCAGAACACAAACCCAACAAAAGACTATTCTAAAACGGGTCAATGCACACTTCCAGACATGCTCTGAGCTACTAGCGTGAATACAAACGGTTAAAACGGCACACACTCCAAGAGCTACAGACTGTGTTCTCGCTGAGCTGCCAGTCAGTTCTGGGATTTCATCTCATCAGACACACACACATACACAGCGGCACAATGTATACAGGAATGAGAGGAATGTTTCTGGAATGGTACAGGAATGAGTTGGTGTCTTTTTGCTGCAAGGAGTCATCAGAAGAAAGACCCGTCACCATCCAGCAGCACTGTTCATTCTGAACAGCTTCATTTTCTAAGTAACTGCTACCCATTATATATCAGAGACGACTGGACTGAGTATACTAAAAATATAAAAAGTATATTAGTGGGCATTTGCTGTGTTCTTCCACTGCCCACTTCTTGTGCATAAGGACTTTTTTAATACTTCAATAATAATTTTGAGTAACAATATGAACATACATTAAAAGTGATGACTGTAAAGGCAAGCACTGCTATTACTATTGCTCACACATAAACAAACCCTTTACCCTAAAGGTGTGCTCACAAAAAATGGTCCATTGTCAATAGTGTAGTGATGAAGAGTTCTGATGTAGAAATTCTTACCCTGGCTTTACTGTCCTGGGCAGACATGTATCCCACACACATGCTCTCTGTAGTATGGCTCCATAGAAATTCCACTGTGAATAAAAGAGAAACGAATGAAATACTATATTTGTGTCATTTATATACTCGTATCTGGAAAACCACTATTCTAAAAATCTATTTGAAACTCCAAAGGGATCCCCAAAGGGGTGAATTAGCCTTCTGAGTTGGCCTGCAAATTGAAGTCAAGATTGAACAATTGATCAACACAACGGACAAAGACTGATATTGAAAAGTACATTTCATATCTGTCTCAAATGTGTTCTTCCATTGAGTGTCGGCCATAATCATAACAATTCCTTTATTCTCTGAGGCCAGACCACACTTTGAGACCTGTTTGTGAATGCAGGGAGCTGCCATGTTTATCCCTGAATGTTTAAACAAAGACGCCTGGAAAAACAGTCAGCATCTTTAGACAAGAATGTGAGGGAGGCATCAGAAGAAAGAATGGGGGGGGGGGGGGGGGGGTATTATGAATGGCTTTCAGGGAATCTTCAGTGACCCAGATGTTCCTCAAAAATCTTCCGTAACTGCATTTTTGTCATGATGTTATAAAAACAACCCTTTAAATATTACATATAAATTAAAAAATAATAATAATTAATACTTTTGTATTACTTACATTTATATAAATTATAAATTAGATTATTTATCATAATTTGAGGTAATAAATTTGAGGTCTTTAAAATTAATTAATACTGTTATTCAGCAAGGATGCATTAAATTGATCAAAAGTGACAGTAAAGACCTAAAATTATTCATCAAAGAATCCTGAAAACACACTAAACAGAACCGTTTTTGACACTGACAAATGTTTTTGACATTGAGATAGGAAATGTTTCAAATCAGCATATTAAGATATTCAAATGATTTCTAAAGGATCATGTGACATATATATTGGATTAAAGCTGAGGCAGGACAGAGCAGCACGTACCCAGCAGAGCCTGGATGTCTTCAGAGCGCTGGGCTTCTCCACATGTGCAGCACCTCAGAACGATCACCCCACCCAGAACACAGTCCTCGCCAGCCAGGAACGGCGAACCTTAAACACAAACAAGCCACCTGCATTTCAACCATGACCCTCTTTCCACTACAATCAGTCTATTTAGATGTGAAGTAGAAATGAAAGCACATTGGAGGCATCTACGAAAATCCAGGGATTCAGTCAATGATTTATTAGTTATGCTCTGTTCTGAGAAGTTAATGAAATGAGCGGAAAAGCAGTACATTTCCGTACTTTCCCCTGCCAACCTAAACGACTGAAAACAATTATTCTTTCCAAAGCATTTGTTTTATTAACCAAATGTGAAAAATTGGGAGCAGAGCCACTTCTCACTCTTTAATAGGTTAATGATGGAATGAGTTATTTCTGTAACCCCTCACGGAGCCCTGATAAAGGGACTCTGTTGAGAAATGCATACTTTTCCAAAGAGGAAAAAACAAAAAAGGTTTTGAGCTGCAAAACGGGCTTCAAGCCCATTCAAATGATTACATCTCAAAACCAAAGGAGTGCTGGACGCAGCCTAGGTTTGAAGCACTCAAGCATAACATCAATCCACAGGAGGGAAGAGTTCAAATTTCACCTCATATAGGTGCTCGGTTTATTGATTTTGCACATCATGTCGTCTTCAGCTTCTTTACACAGAACACAGCTCTTTTTATGACACCTCTCAATTAAAACCCTTCAATGAAAACCTGGACGGCCTTCACACAGAACACATCTTAACACCACACTTCAAAAGACATCTTTAAATGGATCTTTATCCAACATTCCATTAAAAAGCCTTTTATTCTTTTCTTCTATTTCATCCCAACAGTTTGATCAAGTTTATTACACACCTTTCAGAAACACTTGTTTCTGATTGGTTAGTCACAGCATCCTGCAGTCAAATAGTGTAGCAGTATAAACATAGTGGCACTCCACAGTCTCTTTCTTCTCACATAATAAAAGAATTTAAAATTAGATCAATTAGATCTTTTCCATATTAATCAGAGACAGCAATACATGTTGATCATCAACAGATTCTATTTTTGGATTGGTTTCCATTTCTGTGAACTTGCAACTGACAGCTTAATGATAACCTCATGTACGTCTGTGCACAATATTTAAGTTAGAGTTCGAATATGATTTTGAGTGACTTCAATAGCCGACTATAGGATCATTTACATTAGATATTTAAACAAAGAACTGTGAAACAAAGATTTTATCAGTCACTTGGTATTCTGAATAATGTTAAAACATTTTAAATTTCATTCCATTTTGTTGTAAGTGTGAGACAGTGATGCACTTGCAGAGAGAGACTCCACCCACACGCTCTTCTGATTGGCTATGACTTATGAATGATTTTGATTTGTCACCACTGACAAAGAATTGCTTGTCACTGGAATCTCATCGCATCGTGTTTAGTTAGTAAATGGTGCAAGATCCCTCCAAGACCTGTTTGCAACAGTGCAGATTGTACATAATACTTTATTTTCTCATGAATTAATTTCTTAATTATAATAAAATATTCCACTGTTTTCTTTTGGATATTTATGTCGATTATTGCATCTCCCGCAGTTGTGGATTTCCGTGCAACAAAACTATAAAGGTCACAGGCCAAAACCAGCAAATATTCCCACATGTATTTTGTGTGCTACATTCAATAAGAAATCCAAGCGGTCACACGATTTCACAAGGCCAGAAACGAGCGAAGCTTCTGAACATGAAAGCAAGCGACATCTTCAAATGCCCTGTCAACAGAGTATTTATGGCAACTGAAAATAACTGTGGCCAGAGAAATATGATTTAACCAAAAACTTGTGGAGCCCATTCAAAAGAATGTTATTGATCCCCAAATCCAAACAAATAGAAAAAACGTTGTGGCTGCTGAATTTCTGTAGCGCTCATTTCCAGTCAAGCAAGTTGTTAATGATTTTGTTGTTCAGTTTTAGCTCAGAGCTGCTCTTACTCATACATACTGTGGTAAAGTGACACTAGCTTGCCCAAAGAGAGAGAGAAACATGAAAACAGAGTGACAGGGAGGGAAAGACAACCTCTGAGAGTCACTCACTGATGAATTTGTTTTGCATAGCCTCCAATAGGGCCTGGTGTGCGTTTTCAGCCTGCATGGCAGTAGAGCACTCTCTGGCTAACATGGTGCGAATCAGATGCTCTCCAGAACCTGCAATAGTACAGAGAAGACAAATGTTTAATAATCAGCATTTAGTTATTTGACAAAAAACAACATATTGCATAATCTGATTTATTTGTCCAAAAGCACTGAGATGTTTCACTGTTTGCATCACTCTGTTTGTCTGTGTTTATGGTGTTTCAGAAAATGTTACTGTCGTACTGAATTGCAACTGACGTGTATTTGCATATTAAATGGCAAGTGCTGTTTCTGCATTTGCATTTGAAATTGAGATTGATCTTCCAATCACAACAATGTGAAAGTCTCTGTCACTTTTGATCAATTTAATGCATCCTTGCAGAATAAAAGTATTAATTTATTTTAAAAAAAAGTCTTACTAACACCGAACCTTTGAATGGTATTGTATAAATTTACAATTAAGTTTATGAATCAATCATGAACAATTCATTAAAACAAACCACTCTCAAGAGTCACCTGCTGTAACAAAAAAAGAGAGTTAAGAATAAACCAATTCCTATAAGACTGGTTTTGATATAACAATCTAAAAGACAGACAGACAGACAGATAGATAGATATAGTTAATCTCACTGTCAAGAAACTTAAGACCGTCACAGTCATTTCCCTTTCAAAGGCGAATGTGTACAGCAGCCAGTTTTCAAAAGGGAGTGTAAAGAAATGCCTTGAACACAAAACGTCTGGCAACCACTCAAGCCTAAGAAACCATAAAGCCTAAAGAAAATAGCCATGTTGTTTCTGTAAACACAAATGCGGGCCTCATAAAATATCAGGTAACTACAACAAAACTATGTGCAGGGTTTGTTGCCATGACAATTAGATGCTAATTTCTTTTCTGTTCTTCTTTTTTTGTTATTTTAACAAAAGAACGAACAAACGACTGGCTCCACCGTTGGCTCACTATTTTCAAGTTACCGTAAACCCTCGCGTTCTCTCTGGAGAAATGGACGTTACTGGCAACAATACCACAAGTTAACAGTTAATTTAACAAGCAAACAGCGCCATGATAGTGCAAACTCAATTTCCAGTGGAAAGTAAATAAAACACAACAAGCCAGAGATGGCATGAAACGGGCAAACGTAGCGAAAGGGATCAACACCGACTCGCCTTTCGCCCTCAGCGAAACCGCAGCGAGCGCTGCAGAGACTAACAGGGTTGACCTGAGAGAAAGCGAGCTCTTTGTGTCAGTTTGAAGCCAGAATGATTGTTTTTCTCCTCCTTTTGATAGGAACGCCTTTTAAGTTGGGAAATGAAAAGCAGGTGCACCGCTGGAGCGCACACTCGAACAGCCTGTCCTCACCGCCATGCGTTTTCAATTTTGAGGAGGATGAAAGAGAAATGCATGCTGAAATGGCCATGGGGGGAGAAGGTGATAAAATGTGTGATTCTGCTTTTGTTTTTGGAATGGCGGACGATCAAAAACAAAGAGGCACAAAATAGAATGTGATTATAAAGTAAAAATGTCAACAGGGAGCACACATAAAATAGCGCTCGTAATATTTCAGACCTGTTGAATCAGGCAATAGTGTATATCTCACAAAACCTGTCAAGAACATGTCTGTGTAATATTTCCCATCAAAATCAAGAACATTTTTGAAAAATTGTAATTGTCTTTTTTTTTTGGTTTTCATCCAAAAATTTTAAATTATATTTTTATGAAAACCAAAGCCAAAAAAAATGACAATTACAATTAGGCAGCAAAAGACTGAGCAAAGTCTCTTAAAAAGTATGTGAGACCAACATCAGCGCCAACTTTTTTTCTTTTAACCAGGGGAAATCATACATGCTGCACCCCTGTGCAACATGCCAAACTTGAATGAATCCCAGTCTCTCTTCAATGGGCCAGGTGTGTGTTCACTGCAGGGCTCAGGCCAGGCCAAAGGTGCTTTCACACAAGGGTGCCGCAGGACAAAGGATGAAGAAAAAAAAAAGAAATATGGCCTTCATCAAAGTGTAGTACTCTTTGGAAGTTGTGTAAGTGATTATGGCACGGGGAAGCATATTAACAGAGGCTACAGTTTGACAATTCAAAGCCAAGCAGAGTTTTTTTACAAGGTGTCTGGTTGTTAAAAGCAACGTAGTTCCTTGTGAAATATTATAATAAAGTTACAGGTGCAGTTACGCTGAAAAAGTTCTTGTACCATGTCGTGGTGGTTAACAAAGTAAGTGCAAATTTACTGCACAGAATAGGGGAGATGGAATAAATTAAATGTTTAATAATACATTGCACTCACCATGGCCATATCAGGTATGTGCACATGTAATTCAATCCCTTACTGCCCCATCAAAATAAGAGACAGCTATGGAATAATACAATTTTACACCTAATTATTTAAAATATTCATTACTGTTCAAAAGCTTGGGGTCAGAATGATCGTTTTTACGGAAGCAAGTCTCTTATGTTCACTAAGGCTGAATTAAAAAAAAAAACAGCAAAAACATCCATAATATTATTACAATATAAAACAACTTCAATCCATTTTCATATATTTTAAAACGTAATCCTGCCCAATTAGCAAAGAAGTTAAAGCATGTCTGAGCAAATATTGCCATTAGTTGCTAAAAGGATATTCAAATCCAAAAATCGTATACTGTGCGCACATCAAAAGAAGTGACGTGTTGTGATGCAACATATAAACCCAAACACAGATTTCTTCTTTACTTTAATCTTGACTTGAAGAGAATACCTCCTTTAGTATTCAAACACAATTGTCTCGTTCTCTTCCATGTCTAGCCATGAACAAAAATCTCTTATTTCATGATTGCTTTAAGAAATGCTTTATGGCACAATGGACATGCGTGCCTGCATGTGTTGTATGAAGATGTGAATCATGTCTGTGGCCTATTGGCTTGGGCACAGAGAATGTAAGAGAGAAAATCTCGTTTTATTCATGTGACAGAAAGCATTAGTTTAAAACATGAAGAGCAAGGCCTTGGGCCCCGCTCACGGCAAGAATAACAAGTAAAGCAGAAAATCTCTCTTTTTGCTCTTGAAATATGTCCCTACTAAGCAATTGGCTAATGGCATTAAGATGTTGGAGGAAAGGATTGACATCTACATTAGGGCCAAAGAAAGGAGATCAATTTTAAAATTTTCAAGTTACAAATTAGCTATATTCATCAGGACTGAATTTGTGCACAAATTTCTTAAACAATGGCCCATTAATGGCTGACTGAACCTGTGCAAAACCTGTCAAAAAGCAGTAAATGTACAGTGATGTCACACTAATATGACTCCGGTGTTTTTGATACCTGAGGTACTCACAGCTGTAGAATAAAGGCTGACATCACGGGCGTTTTCAGCCCAGCAGCCACAACCATAGTGAGCAGCCTGAGACAGAAACATTTGAAGAAAAATGTTTAATAAGAGTATCTCTGCTGCAGCAAATAAAAAACATGTATGATTATGCATCTAACCCATTTATAAAGCACTTATTACTTAGTGCAAATGTTTGCAACATATAATACTGGGTAACACTTTATTTTAAGGACCAATTCTCACTATTTACTAGTTGATTTATTAGTATGCATATTACTAGCATATTGGCTGTTTATTAGTACCTAAAAAGCACATATTGATGCCTTATCCTGCACATTACCATATTTTAGATCCCGTTATCCTACTCCATCCCTAAACTTAACAACTACCTTACGAACTATTAATAAGCAGCCAGTTAGGAGTTTGTTCAGGGAAAACTCTTAGTTAATAGCGAATATGTGTTCCCTATTCTAAAGTGTTACCCAATACAGTTTAAAAGTCTGGGGTAAGATTTTTTTTTCAGCAAAGATGCACTAAATTAATCAAAGGTTGCACTAAAGATTTTTACATGGTTACAAAAACTTTTTTAAATAAATGCAGCTCTTTTGAACTTTCTATATCTCAAAGAATCCTAAAAACTAATTATGGTATTATTCCACCAAAATATTAAGCAGCACAACTGTTTTTAACACTGATAATAATAAGAAATGTTTCTTGAGCACCCAATCAGCATATTAGAATATAAAAGTTATTTTAAATTGTAATAATATTTTACAATTTCACAGCTTACATTACTAATTATTAGTAATTACTAAGATTTTCACTACACGTTTGATCAAATAAATGCAACCTTGAGCATAAAAGATTTCTCTCAAAAATTTACAAAAAATCTTACAGACCCCAACCTTTGAACAGTAGTGTAATAATCCATTGTTAATTTGAAAATTTGTTGTGCTAAACATTTTTGCTCAGTGAATAGGCCTTAATTATGAAAATCAAAGTATGCTATAATACCAATGAACATTACTAATGGTAATTACAATTATAACAATATAGTAGTATTAATAAATATGAATTATTACTATTAACAGATTTTTCTCAAATCACTACATCACTGACATGCTTATTTATTTAATGTATAGCATGATTAAATATAATATGCTCAGACTTAGGATCAAATTCAAGGTCACCTGTCCCACCCGACCCGGGTGTTTCATGGCCAGGCCTCCGCTGGAAACCGCAGCCGCCACATTCCCTTCCCTATCCACCACGACCGCACCAACCGTGTCCAGACAGGCCGAGTTATTCTCCTCACCTTCCACCATGATGTCTCCTACTGGCTCCAAGCAGCCAAAATCATTCTCCTATGCACAAAATAGCCAATTGATTAGAATTTCCTATCGTGCAGATAGAAATTAAACAGCACTTTTCTGCAGTCTAACATCCTGAGATCATTTACACAGTGAAATCAAAAATAAATGTAAGTGTCAATGTATCTTCATGCTAAACCGTGGGCCAAAAAAGTGGAACAAAGAGGCTGTGGTTACTGGCAAGAGCAAAAAAGGCACATTTCCAAAGCCCAGAATAATACTAGACTGAAACACATTGAACATTGCTTTTTCTTTTCTATGAAGTTGGCTTTTAGACCCAGGTGGCTACCATATCCAAACTTGAACTTTCTGACAAACCTGGGAACTGTAATACATGTCGCTATCTAACTTGAGCAAATAAAGTCCAATTACATATCAGCATCTGAAAAAGGATCCTCGTGCTCTCATTTATAATGAGTAAAGTGGTCATTTTAAAAGGACTGTTTTCATTTGCTGATTGCTGTGTACTTTGGAAAGAGCGTTGATGTGGACTGAAAGACTCGTAGAACTGTTTGACAAATTGGCCGTTCTTGAGAAACTGCGGAAGGGGACAGGATGACTTAGAATTTATTATTCCATCTTCCCATGAACAGAGTGTCATTACTGGGCCATGGATCTTAAGACCTCGGCTGATTATTATATGCAATAACTTTCTAAAATATGAGCGAACGGGCAAAAACAGACCATTATTATTAATGATCTCACCATCAGTGATAAATCTGACAAAATCAACTCCAATACAACATCTGCTCACAGAGCTTTCAAAAGAGGAGCATCAATTTTCCTCTTTTATGGGTAGCTGTTTATATAACCTTCATGTCTTAAAAATGATTCTGCTTTGTCTCTATTTTGATGTGTCATGAAAGCAAGTTGGTAAATCTTCAACTGACTTGAGAGAAGTTGAAATATTTCCATCTTTGTCATCTTTTTCTGTAAAACAGAAAAATAAACGATCAGACTATCCATACTTTTGGACCAATGAATTCCCAGTTGCTCACAATTAATGGCTTTTTTTTTTATCTCCATTTCATCAAGACTTTTCAGGCAGATTTTCATGTCATGCTATTATTTAAAATAATTTTTAACAATACTTCGTATTGACAGTAGATATTAAGACTTAAGGCAATAAATTCCATGACATTTCCAAGTCTGAAAACATGGGCGGCACTAGGGCTGGGTTTCCGGGGCATGTGCCCTGAATAGATTTAGTTAAGCCCCAAATGTTTTTTAAGCACCTTGTCTTTCACCCCAAGTTCATGAATGGCCATTTGTGGTTTTTGCAGACATAAACCTCGTCATGAACCTTGCAAACTTCTGCAAATCCAGTAATTACTTTTCTTCTCAAAAGCCCTCATCGTGTGAACTTCAACACAAAATTCTAAGATTCCCTAATATTCCCAAGTTTCCCAAGACTGTGGGAAAAACCTTCAATGCTAAAGTTATGTTTCTACAAAGCACGAGTGCACCCACCCACATAACAGAAATTACATCTTAGTTCTGCAAAGCACTTTAAATGCATTAAAAATGAGCGAGAACCCATAGGCCCCAGGCTATCCATGCAATACAAATGCATTTCATCCCCAGTAAAACAATAAATATGGCACTTATGAAATCAAACAAACCACAGGCCACTTGAGAGGAGACTGGGGGATGTGTTGTTATCTTAATGACCATTTAATGCATAGCTCTGGAAAAAAGTCTTTACTGAACTGAACTAAGAAAGACCATGTGGCATCACAGAGGCACAGATCATTCATGCAGACAGAGCCAACAGCAATCACTTACTTCAAACCGATGCTATCTTTAAAACAAACCGTACAAGGTTCGAACACCGAACATGAATACCGCAAACACCAAAACAAGTTAGACTGCAACGTATTTGTCTTTCTTGTCGAATAACATTTTCGCCCACATTTTCAGACACTGTAATTTGCAACTAATGACCCTGGAGTGACCCACGTTTCGCTTTCTCATCGGGACCACACAAGCGACGCATCGTGGACGGATCTGCACTGGAACCCATTTTCCCTCAACACCTGCGTTCCATGTGTACCTGTCAAATCGCTTCCTTGAAAATCTACCAAAAAAGTAGGAGAGATGCTAACATGTTCAAGCACATTACAGGAAATAATTCGGTGAAATAACTTCAAGATGTGGGCGCGGGAGATCGGGCGGCAGAGTGAAGGTGGTGCTGAAGTACCATGGTCTCAACAAGTCACATTGACGATTGTCTTAAGGCCACAATCACCCATCACCCAATATATTTTATATATATATATATATATATATATATATATATTAGGGCCGGGACTCGATTAAAAAAATTAATCTAATTAATTACAGGCTTTGTAATTAATTAATCGAAATTAATCGCATTTTAATCGCATATAAATATTTGACCTGAGAACAGTGAGAAGTAAGTTTTTTTTATATGGATTTTTAAATTTCCCATCCACAGGGCCAACCAAAGCGGTCTCATCAGCTTCTTTGTCCATGTTCACTGTGGTTTGTTTTTGTCTGTTTCTCAATATGCGTTCTTCAGCGATCTTGCGTCCTTGTGTTCTCGTTAACCGTCGAAGTTCAGTTCCAATTCTCAAGAACGCAAGTACAGAGGATGCATGAAAGTGCCCGGATATGTTCTTGAAACTGAGGATGCATCGAGTGCAGACTTGAGAGAATCGAGCCGTTAGAAATCCCAGAAAACGCTGTGGGTGGCCGGTGTACGGAAGCCTGTAAGCTTTAAAGTCGCTCTCACAAATACTTAACGGCTCTTCAAGTTGAAAGTAAACATTTATCGTTTTGTTTTGGTTAATTTTAATAAAGTTATAAGACCCGGAGAAAGTCTGCATTTTTATTGGCATATTAAAATGAATCTTAACAGTAAAACATATAACGCTGTAAAATAAAACAATACAATTATATGAAAGTAATATCTATAATAGTATGAAATGTTTTAATAAGTTATGATATGACATTTTGTAATATTTATTGTTCCTTGGCCGTTTCTTATGCTGAGACTATGTGGTCAGTTAAGCAGGAATGCAGTAAGTTACATCTCAATTCTCATAAGTGTGCGTTCTGTGTTCTCGCGTCCTTCCGAGTTCTTCCAAGTAAGCTTGCCAAGACTAGGGCTGGGTATCCTTCAAAAAATTTCGATATCGATACCGATACCTTGAGTTCGATACCGGTTCCTGAACGGTACTTTTTTCGATACCAATTTTATAAAATCAGTTTTAATAAGATTACATTATCTGAAAAAACTATTTTTTTTTAGCTTGTTGATATTTATACAGACTCAAAGTCTCATCTCCTGAGCCACTGCACAAAGGAACAAAATATATCCAACACAATAAATAATTTTAATAAAGTTCAAATAGTCTTCAGTTTACACATCTGTTAGGCTACGTTTACATTAGTGCATGTTCATTTTAAAACACATAGCTCAGACAGAATCATCATTTCTAGGTTGTTAAAGACTTCAAGAAATGTAAAACCTTCATCCACTTTCATAAGTGGGTGTTTTCTTTTCTTTCACCATATGTTTTATTGTTATTAAATTCTGGTGTAGTATGTCTAATTATTTGAATGCATAAAAACAACTTAGTTTATTTAAATTTATTCTTAAAATAGCCTTATGAAATGTTTTATTTTTCCTCAGAAATTCTGTGCTCTGTATCTGGTTTTCAAATGAAGACATAAAACATTAATTTAATTTCTCTTTAAATTACTGAAAATCAAAGTTTATTTATTTTGGCAAACAAAGGGAGGTTACTATTAAAATTAAAACATGGAATAACTGTTGTGTGATCATTACAAAAAAAAAAAAAAGTTTTAATAATTTTAATAGTAGCATATTAGCAGTATGTACTGTCTGCTGAACAATATTAATACCGTTAATATTAAAACCGAACTTTTATTTTGACGGGTTGCCTGGAATACCTTTACAGTTCTGTGTGTATATGAGATGAGTTAGTTTTACTCGAATCAAACGGTAAAATGCTCATGAAGTGACTTTCAGAGCAGGTCTGGAGATGTTGTTCATGTCCTCATTTAGAGAGGCGGCAGACGCTGAAATGACCGCGAACGTCACTCGAGCTTCAGTCTGTGTATAATAAACAAACCGCGCGATTTAAAGAGCTGACTGCTCCGTGCGCTTTCGAAACGCTCTCGCGGAGGTCAAACACTGATCAATCTGCACGTCGCCGTTTCTAGTCAAACACAGCTAGTGATGCAGGCTTATTGGCTCACTGATGTGATGAGATTAACCCCTTAGGTATCGGAATTTGGTACCGAACGACAAGACGTTTTTCGATACTCGGTGGTATCGAGGCAATTCGGTCGGTGCCTAAAAAGTATCGAACTCGATACCCAGCCCTAGCCAAGACCGGTCTCCACGAACGCAAGTCCGTTCTGACGCTAGTTGGTGCTCCAGTATAATCGGTCCGCCGAAACTCATCCAGTGAGAAACGTTCCGCGGTGCAAAAATAAGTGCGATTAAAATGCGTTAAAAAAAATTAACGCGTTATTTTTGTGTAATTAATTAATCTAAATTAACGCGTTAAAGTCCCGGCCCTAATATATATATATATATATATATATATATATATATATGACTTGACATAAAATAAACATAAACTGAAGTGAAAATAAAATTTTAAAAAATTATTTCAGTAGCTGAATGGAAACATTTCTCAAGTTTAACTAAATAACTAACTAAACCTAATATAAAAATTAATTTACCAAAAAACATTTTTTACTATAAAAACCTACTAAAAATCACAAACACAAAAAAATACAAAAACTAAATAAAATTAAAAAAAATTAAATGATGCATTTGAAACAGCCCCAAATTAAATGCCCCAAGTTGATCTTTTAATATCTATCTGGTGAAATTATGCTTTTCAGGTCAGTGACAAGAAGCTACAAAAGACCATCAGAGAACTGTGTCACCCAAGTCAAATTCCTTGTGTGCAGTGCCATGTCAGCAGTGCAGTAAGTATGCGTATGTGTGTTTCCTGTGATTGTGAGTAATTGAGGTCTCCACACCCCCCTTCAAGGTCGTTATTACCCGACGGGTTTCCTCCTCTGGGTATATGTGGTGGTTTTGAATTAGAGGACTGAACAGATGCAGATCCTGTTATCAGTTGAGTAATAATGTCAGAGCAAATGCCTCTGCTGCACTGTGTTTAGACCTAATTAAATGTGTTGAACTGAATGGGAGGGTGGAAACCTATAGATCATGGAGCCTTTATAGGAGAAACTCACATATTTAGCTGTCTTTTTTTAATCAGGGAGAACGCCTCTGCCAAAATTCAACACCATATCCTGAATCTTAAAGTATTTCCTTTTATTAAAAAAACATCAGAATATTTTGACGGAAAAGTCAAACTGGATAGCCCCGCCCATACTGAAATCTCATTGGTGCTCTCCACATAATTAAATATCAAATATGTACAACAGTGACTTCACTCACATGTCCACACGATTGTCTTTTCCTCTTCGTCTCAACCTGCTCTGCCAGCTCCATCTTCCTCTTGTTCCTCTTGTAGCCTGACAAACTGAACTCTGTAAAGTGTTGAAAAAGGTGACAGTCAATAACAGATATTAGTCTACTGCCTATTCAAAAAACTGTGTGCGCGCGCCAGGACCCACTAAATGCTGACAACTGCTTTGCTTCTGTGGCCTTATTGCTTTGATTATTGGTATTATTCTTCATGATAACAAGGGTGTAGCAAGGGTGTGTGTTTGGCAGGGGAGCCTTTATTCACATAATAAATCAGTCTGTTGGTGGAAATGTGGTTTAAATCCTCAAAGTCTCCCTAAATAATGGGACATGTGTTGGAGTGAGGTCATGGTTTTGGCATCAGATCATTTCCAACACGGTCAACACACACTCTATCTCAGTCTGACACACACACTGGGAGTCGGCATGGAGCCCTCTATTAAAGTATAGAAGCCATTGTTTACCAAGCGCTGCATTCCACTCCTGTGAAAATCTCTTAATCAAAGAAATGAATCAATGAAATAGGCACAATTAAGTCATTTTGCTGAATTTAACGGAACACAATTAGAGCTGGTAAAAATAACACTCGAGTCAATGACTTAAAAATACTCCAGCAGATGAGATTACATGCCTTCTTGCCAATCATTATTCAAAGAAATTATTACGTGCCACTGTCAAGACTTACATCTGAGATAAAAAAAAAGGCAGTGGTTTTGGTAAGAGCCTTAACATAGAAAGCTTTCAAGCTATTCCTCATCTAGTATATTTCAATCAAACCTGTGTTAAAGGACAATAAGAACTAGATGTTCATTCCTTGAAGGAAATACAAGCGCTTGTAATAAATTGCTGCATCAGAGCTACATTGTCACTGTCACTGAGAATTAGTGGGTGTCTTTTTTTCAGTCGGCTACACTTAATAAACATGTGGCTATATGGTTAAATATATAAAAGGAAGACAAACGATCATAATTCAGTATGCAAACTAGTGTTTGAAAGAAGACAAATCACATTTCAGCATTCACATTACATCAATGCTGCCAGTAACAATTTCTATGCTGAACAATTACAACAATAACAGACTTAATAAACTATAATCTTATACTTTCAAGTCTAAACTGAACACAAAACCAAAACAGATAGACACACATAATGCTATAATTCAGCCTTAATAAAATGCAGAATTGTGATGCTTAACATTAAGTAATTCAGTTACCACAAGCTCTTCTATTAAAGGAACCTGGAGTGACTGAAGGGCATCTTGTTGCTCACACAAGACCTTTCATTTCACTTTAAAACCGCTTTAAAAGAGAAATTTACTAAAAATGTATGAATCTGGTAATAATCTCCCGTTTTCCCTAATAATGTGAAATGATGGATTTCTTTTACCAGTATCCAATATCCAAAGATGTGTTCTGCTCTTTATTAATGCACATAAATGTAATTTTTTTTAAATGCTGCATTCAAGGACACAGCAGCAGCTGAAAGAGGATTCTGGGTGGTCTGATACTCACTGGTGGTCATCTTCTCTGTAGGGCATGCTGGGATACCATGGCTCATGGCCCACTGTTCTGCTCCTTTGCCCACTAAAAAACTGACAAAGTAAAGATGTGATTTATTTGGAAGAAAAACTTCATCACAGTTCAAAGCTTTGTATTATCTTGAATGTTTCCTACCTTCATTTCGAACAGTATACACATATTGTATACCTATATAAAAAATATTTATTTCTTTAAAATAAATTATTATATTATGATATTAAAGACTTTTACAGTGTTACAAAATTCTATTTCAAATAAATGCTGTTATTTTGAACTTTCTATTCATCAAATTACCCTGAAAAAAATGCAATCACAGATTCTACAAAAATATTAAGCACCATTTTGAACAGTGCTACTAATTAGAAATCAGCATGTTAGAATGATTTCTGAAGGCTCATTTGACACTGAAAAATTGTGTGACGGCTGCTAAAGATTCAGCTTTGCCATCCCATGAATAAAATAAGGGCTGCAAAACGATTAATTGCATTCAAAATAAAAGTTTATGTTTACATACTACATGCATGTACTGTGTATATTTATAATGTATATATAAATACACTCACATACTGTATATGTACTTTTTAAATAGTTGTATGTACATATACATTTATACTTGTAATATTTAGAATTTATATCATATATAAATCTAAATATTTTATGTATAAATCTAACATATTTTGCCTTAATATGTACATGTCTGTGTGTGTATTTATATATACACATACAAAACTTACAGTACACACATACATGTACTGTATGTAAACAAACTTTTTTTGAATGTGATTAAACGTGATATTAAGCCCTAAATAAAATGCATTTTAAAATACATACAAATGGAAAATAATTATTTTAAATGCTGTCTTGGCGTGAATCAATGTGACATGAGTACATTTTTTGGACCACTTTATCTATAGAAAATGTCTTATTCTATGAATGTTACATTACGTTCATGTAAAATAGAGTATTCGGTGTATACTGCAATTGATATGCTGATGTTACTTGTTTTACAAATGTATTTCCCCTTAGGCAAGTATGTCAGTCCATCTATATGTCTAAACTGATAGCCAGAAAGCCAACATCAGAGAGCTTGGCTCACCAGGGAGGGATCCTGCCAGCTGATAGCTTCCCCTTCTGAGTTTCACTTAATAGTCTTCTGGCTACCAGCACCGGGTTCTTGATTCCTGATAGAATGAGCAGCATTAGTATCGCTTTCACTCAAGACAGCTTTAAATATGGTAAAAGAAACCATTTGGCTTTCTCATGCGTGTCTATTGAAGAAAAATGCAGTTCATTGGAGTTCACTGCACCAAAAAAGCATTCTAAAACAACACTGCATTAATATCAATGTGAAACCAGATGATATTTTATGTAGATGAGCAGAATATTTCAAGACATTGCATGTTAAATTGTGTTTTGCTTGTTTTAACAGAATCAATCCTGTTTTGTGCTTGTTTCAAATGTTAAAAAGTACCACATATGCCACAGATCAAGGCCAAAAGCATAACTAAAGTATTTATAATATATACAATTACCATCTAAAGTTAAAAAAAAAAAACTGTTGATGGAAATTCTGATGTACAAAATTCATTTAGCCACATTCCAATAAAAAGTTTGACACGTGATAAAAAGCTCCAACCAACCTTGCCAATGTTTCTAAAACCACTCACCACTCAAGGCTCCTACAGCTCCATAGTTTAAGGACTTCCCATCCATGATGCTGGCATCACATTCAATCTCACCAGAGAGGTTTAGGTTGGAACCAGTACCCGCATTGGTGAACGGGGAGTCCTGTAAATAAGCATCAACCTTGACATTTTAATGCCAGGAAACACTGAAAAACATGAGTAAAAATGTAGTGTAGACTTTCTGTGTAGTCAAAGATCTTAGTCAGAGTAGACTACATATTGAATTTTATGCAGTTGAAAACAAGGCTATGAGGTATAGACTTTAGGGAATGCAAGAGTTTCTTCAGCTGATAAATTGGCATGTTCTTAAACACAACAACATCAGCATTATTATTGTTAACTAAAACTAAAAAAGTTAATTAACTGAAATAAGGCTGAAATAAATTGTACAATAATTAGCGCTGTCAAACGATTAATCGCAATTAATTGCATCCAAAATAAAAGTTTTTGTTTACATAATGTGTATGTATACTGTGTATATTTATTATGCATATATAAATACACACACATGCATGTATATATTTAAGAAAAATATATAATGTTTATATTTTAAATATATTTATTAATTATATATTTTATTATAAATATATACATGTAAATATTTTCAAAAATATACAGTGGGTACGGAAAGTATTCAGACCCCCTTAAATTTTTCACTCTTTGTTATATTGCAGCCATTTGCTAAAATCATTTAAGTTCATTTTTTTCCTCATTAATGTACACACAGCACCCCATATTGACAGAAAAACACAGAATTGTTGACATTTTTGAAGATTTATTAAAAAAGAAAAACTGAAATATCACATGGTCCTAAGTATTCAGACCCTTTGCTGTGACACTCATATATTTAACTCAGGTGCTGTCCATTTCTTCGGATCATCCTTGAGATGGTTCTACACCTTCATATGAGTCCAGTTGTGTTTGATTATACTGACTGGACTTAATTAGGAAAGCCACACGCCTGTCTATATAAGAACTTACAGCTCACAGTGCATGTCAGAGCAAATGAGAATCATGAGGTCAAAGGAACTGCCTGAAGAGACAGAATTGTGGCAAGGCACAGATCTGGCCAAGGTTACAAAAAACATTCTGCTGCACTTAAGGTTCCTAAGAGCACAGTGGTATCCATAATCCTTAAATGGATGACGTTTGGGACGACCAGAACCCTTCCTAGAGCTGGCCGTCCGGTCAAACTGAGCTATCGGGGGAGAAGAGCCTTGGTGAGAGAGGTAAAGAAGAACCCAAAGATCACTGTGGCTGAGCTCCAGAGATGCAGTCGGGAGATGGGAGAAAGTTGTAGAAAGTCAACCATCACTGCAGCCCTCCACCAGTCGGGGCTTTATGGCAGAGTGGCCCGACGGAAGCCTCTCCTCAGTGCAAGACACAAAAAAACACCTGAAGGACCACAAGATGGTGAGAAATAAGGTTCTCTGGTCTGATGAGACCAAGATAGAACTTTTTGGCCTTAATTCTAAGCGGTATGTGTGGAGAAAACCAGGCACTGCTCATCACCTGTCCAATACAGTCCCAACAGTGAAGCATGGTGGTGGCAGCATCATGCTGTGGGGTTGTTTTTCAGTTGCAGGGACAGAACGACTGGTTGCAATCGAGGGAAAGATGAATGCGGCCAAGTACAGGGATATCCGAAGGAGTGGCTTCACAACAACTCTGTGACTGTTCTTGAATGGCCCAGCCAGAGCCCTGATTTAAACCCAATTGAGCATCTCTGGAGAGACCTAAAAATGGCTGTCCACCAACTTTTACCATCCAACCTGACAGAACTGGAGAGGATCTGCAAGGAGAAATGGCAGAGGATCCCCAAATCCAGGTGTGAAAAACTTGTTGCATCTTTCCCAAAAAGACTCATGGCTGTATTAGATCAAAAGGGTGCTTCTATTAAATACTGAGCAAAGGGTCTGAATACTTAGGACCATGTGATATTTCAGTTTTTCTTTTTTAATAAATCTGCAAAAATGTCAACATTTCTGTGTTTTTCTGTCAATATGGGGTGCTGTGTGTACATTAATGAGGAAAAAAAAATGAACTTAAATGATTTTAGCAAATGGCTGCAATATAACAAAGAGTGAAAAATTTAAGGGGGTCTGAATACTTTCCGTACCCACTGTATGTTGTATGTTTGTGTCTTTATAAATACATAATAAATATGCACAGTACACACATATATTATGTAAACAAAAACTTTTATTTTGGATGCGATTAATCGTTTGACAGCACTAATAATATTAAAAACGTACATTTAAAACTTAAATTAAAATTAGAATTTTTTGACAACTGAAATAGTTTAAGCTGATGTAGTAAAACCCAAATGAAAATAAAGCTAATTCAAAATATGATAAATATTTTTTTTGTAGATTGTTGAATTTGACTTTCATGCCATCCCATTAATATCTGAAATGTTCACTCTTATGTTTTCCATTTATTTTTTCTGAGTCTCTATTCAGTCCTAATGAGTTGGTGTGTTGTTGTGATCCACCATCACCTCTAGCTCTATAAGAGCTGCTGTCACAGCCTCCAGCGCCAGTCCTCCAGCTCTAAGCCTGTCCACAGCCTGAAACACATTAAATCACAACTGATGACAGCAACTCCACGTCTACCAATTCATAAAACCAACTCAATGTGCATTCAGTGTGTATTTTGTTCTACTTAGGATTCAGGATCTTTCTGCAGAAAGGATTGCACTAAACTAATATATACAAAACATAGAAATGTGATAATCCAATACAAAGAGCTTAAAAAGAAAATAAAGCTGCAGTGTTTTCCACTTGACAAGCTTCAAGCAGAGAGCATGGAACAGTATATTAAGCCGGGCAGCAGCTTGGGCCACTGCTGGTGTCATGTTATCAACACATAACTCAAATTCCCTGGCACAGGTGTTTTACTCGAGCCTGATCCCTTCTTTTCATCCTTTACACTGCACTTTGGACGGGGAAAAGCATTGCACTGCAGCTTGCCAAACTATGCATTACTGTTAGCTCCAAGCATCTATTACAATTTAGTTTGCATATCTTAGATTTTGTATATTGGCAATATAAGATTCTGCAAAAAAAAGTATCCATCTTTGTATTAAAAGCGTTACACAATCCATATCAGAAAATCATGCAAACTGAGCTGGGAATGAAAACTGATTAAATCATTGAATTGACGTCTTGTCGACCTCTGGCAGAGCTATCGAAAGGTTACAGTTCACAGCAGAAGAATCTTAAGTTTTGAATGAAGTATCACATGCAACTCACTCTCTGGCACGCTCTCTTGCACACATGTTTGTATTCCTTGGCTTTGGATTCTGAATGATACCCTGCCCCTGAGGAGGTAAAAATCATCAAAAAAAAAAACAGTTTAACAGTCTGTAGTTTTGCTTGTATTATGAGTTTTTTTTTATAAGCTATTTTCTTACAAATAAAGTTAATTTTATAAACAAAGTCTTTATGATCCATTCATTTCCACCTTAAGCATAAAAAAGCAGTTATTTAGAAATTTATTTAGAAAACTTCATGTCATTCCAAACCCATTTATTTTTCCGTTATTTTCAATACAATGACGGTTCATAGTGACCATCTGTCAAGCTGTAGAATGCACAAAAACACTAGAAAAAGTTCCATACACATAGTCCATCCATAGACTTATATTTCAGGTCTTCAATAGCTATATGATAGGCTGATATTTAAGACCGTTATTGATGGGTCAAATCTCATTCATCAGGATTTTTGTCATTAATGTCAAAGGTCACGGATTCTCAAGTATGTTGTAACTAGATGTGGCATTCTGTTTTGAATATCTGAATGGAGAATGACATTCGAGAGCTGCAGCGGATGAGAAAATTATCAGTGAATAAGAACTTAAATTACAGGCTTTTGAATGGTTTCAGAAGACTTGGAATGCAGTGCACATGTCTTATGGACTTCTTTTATCGTACATATACAATGTTTTTGGTTCCTTTCAACGCTTGACAGATGTGGCCATTACATGCTTTTTTTTATAATCTGTACGTTTATATCCCAGTAATAACACACTGGTTTGAAATGACATGAATTTGATTTTTAAGTGACCTATTCCTTTTAGGAAATCTCTACATCTAAATCAGGAATCAATCAACAAGCCTAAATTAGACCATTACTCATTCAACATGTAACTGTGCCAAAACACAAGTTTATGCAGTTTTTGAACAATGGAGAAGCATTTTTACATAATTTCCAAAGGGACACGCATTCACCTGCATGCACCAGCACAAAACCCATAGTTTTGCCGTCATGACAGGAGACGGGGCTGTTCAGCGTAGACCCTGAATTGTTTAGTGGAGACACTGTCTCCTTGCAATCTGTCGAGTTTTCTAGATTTTCCATGACCCGTATTCAGTGTAGCCTGCATTTTGACCCATCATTCACTCATAACTCCAAAACACTTCTCCAAGTCCTGAAACCCAAGAAAGACAGAGAGTGAGTTATCATACCTTCAGAATTCAACTCACACATAAAGGCAATTCTATTATATCTAACTCAATTGGTAGTAATAATGACATACACATTTTGACAATCACAACAATGACTTGTATTTCAATGCATCCCTTTAAATCTTTCTTCATCTCTTCTGACTGTTATTTTGAAAAGTAATACTCTGATCAGAAAAATGCTTTCAGGAACATAATTATTAGCCAGGCAACTAACTGTTTGCTCAAAAATTCATATTAAATTCCCTTAATGCTCTTTTTATATGCATAAACCACTGACAAATTCAGTCCTACAAAACAGATGAAAGAATAAAGATTGCCAAACTCACTCTCGTGAAGACTTCAGGTGCAGACGGAAGAAGCGCGTGCATCTCCACAATCATACGCACGGCTCAGCATCTCTACTTATAAAACACTGACACAGATTGCACTAAATTATGAGTATAGTTGTGTGTCTGCTGCATGATTGTGATATGATGCGATGGTAAGCGGCGCATATGCTCGCGTCACACCAAAACACTTCCTGGTTCAGTTGCACATGTGACCGTGTGACCCGAGCAGCGGCCCCCAGCGGCAGATCCATGCACTGCGTTTATCATTATTATAATTTTTTTTTTAAAGGGACAATAGTTTTTACACAGACAATAAAGGTCATTTTTTTCACATAGGAGTTACTTAAGATCATACTAATTACTATGAGTATGAAAAATAATGTAAAATAATGCATAACATACAGAACAGTATATGTAACATAGTAGTAATATAGCATACAAAATAAACAAATACTGAAACAGTATGAATTGGCATCAAGAATATAGCGCAGTATATAATCTCCAAAATATCAGAACATGCGTTACATTACAAAGATTAAGATATGAAAAAAGTGCATTCCTTTACAATGCCCAACAGGCTACTTCAAGAAAACAGCACATAGGCTACAACACAATCATATCATAATTTGACATAATATGTTTAATCAGAGAATTATCTCAAACAACTATATTGCTGCTCCAACTGTCTTCCAGTATTACTGACACTGTATTTTGAGTGTTGTCACTCAAATCTTTATAATCTTAATATCAAATATACTGTATATTATGTACATATGTATAAACATATTTTTTTTAAATATCTTGCCTATGATGTCAATAGATTGATAGCAATTGTTATATATGTTGTTATATATATATATATGTTATATATCTGTCAAATCTGCAAGTAAATCTATTTCATCTTCTTGTCTCAAATCAGAACATAAGGAACGATAAACAGAAGACAGAAAAGATTGGCAGACAACACAGAACTCTACATATCTGATATTTTATGAACACAGTTTGGTGTTATTTATGCTAAACAGATGGTATTACTGCCATGTCAAGCAAACCGGCATTGGCAGTGGAATTGAAAACACTACTCTTGGGACTATAAGCTTACATAAATGTCCTCCGACTGAAGTCAAGTACAGATGACCCCACTGTTTGAAAAAACATATTCAAAAAAAATGATGCCAGCAAGAAGTTGCTTCAAGGTTATAGCTTTTTACTCCTGTTGGTGCTCTTTGGAGAGATAGCAGAAGCACAACATACATGAGACTCATGGGGTTTCATATTTAAAAGCCTTTCGGGAATCAGATCCATTAAAAAAAACACACAATCAATGCATTGCGAAGAAGAGAAGAGTGTGTCTCAATGTGTGGATTACAACACTGTAATTAAAAAAAAAAATCAATTGTAATATCCATTTACAGCTTGGTGTCTTCTGGCATGCCCAAATCAACGAATATACCATTTAAATACAAGTTATTGTCATGTGTATACTGAGAGACAGACAGAGAGAGAAAGTGTGCGAGAGAGTGTGTGAGCTGCTTGATCAACTGATTGTTTTATTTCTGTCAAATGAATCTATCATCCAGACATTTACCACCTTTCAATTCAGATTTAATCATAAAACTAATTCTGTGAAACATTATTCACTGTTTTGAGCTACAAACGTCTGGCCTGTCAGAGCTAAAATAAATGTATTCCTTATGCTGTCTTATTATTTCTTTCTTTTGTGATAGATTTCATTCTGCCTGTGTCTTTGTTCTGTGATATGGCGTTTATTGATGCTGAGATAATTGTCTTTGCTCGGATGATTATCAATGTTATAGTCTCACCTGCCATTCTGATCTATGCTTCTGTGACAAGGCTTTCAGAAACAGTCTTTTTATTTTTACAGTGTAAAATATTACACAGTTTTACTGACTTAAAGATTGACTATGCTTTACCATCTAAAATGGCACAATGTAGTTTAAGTCAACAACACTGAGGGTTAAGTTTAAGAATGGACCGTCATACTTTTTTCTCCCTCCAAATTCATGCAAAATTGCCAGGATAATATAGAGCTAAAATTCTAAAATAATTTCAACCCAAATCAATATTTATCATTTTGATCAATATCCACATATTTATTTATTTCATGAGTAGCTGTGTTAACATTTCTACTCATTTCAACATTTTTAAAACCGGTTGCGGTTTACCTTCACATCTGGAAACAATGAAAGTGATAGCAGAGGGTGATAATTTTACCACTCTCTGATATTTGATATCTGCTTACTGGCTACCAAAAACTTTCAAAACTGTTGTGACAGTGCAAGTATACTTTATACATTATAATGGACAAAATGGACAATCAGAAGCATTTCTCTTAATACAGGGAAGGTTTTCTATGTTTTCATCAAAGTATTGCATCCAGATGTTTGTGCATTTGCCAGCCAACAAGTACTTTCCTTTAATCATCTGCTCTCTTAATGGTATTTAAGTTGGCTAACATTCACACCACAGTTCAATTAGTGCAATAGTGTATATAAGGCTGGAGACAGAAAGATTTTGTTCAACTTATGGAACGGCAGCCTTTGCCTCTTGCTATCAAAGCTACAAGATCAAAAAAAGAGAAAGACGAAAAAAATATGAGCTGCTTTCAGTTTTTTGATGTAAGTGAGTTGATGGTACAAAGCTCGTTTGTTCTGGCAGAACTTCATACAGTACAGAAGGAATAGCTGAACCCCTTTTGCCAACCCAATTTACCATGATTAAGGTTAAGTTATTTTTATTGTTTTCTTTGTTTGCTATTTTTTGGCTTCCATCGTTAGAGCCAAGATGCTATGTCTTATTAGGTATAATAGATTCAAGTAGCAATGGCACCATGTGTACAATTTTAAAATGACAGCATAACTTTATACAGTTCGGTTCAGTCTGTAAAAGTCTTCTGCTTCAATGAATGTCTAAATTATTACACATTCTGAACATTCTGTTGTTCAGTGTCAGGGTATATATACATTTTCAGCTGAGACATATGTATGTTGTATGGTCAAATGGGATTCTGTGTGAAAACACATTCCTTGTCATAAGAATCAGATGTTGAACTGCCTATAGTCTCAAGTCTCCAATTACTAACTCTACAGACTTTGTCTAGATAGTCTAGACTTTGTCAGTCTCCAATCTCTTCTCATCGAGCTTGAAATGTTCAAGCATTCCTCATACAGAACAGATCCAATCTGTGACTATTCTCAGGACCTCTGGACCTCTGACCATCAGGAATTTGTTCTCGAGCCTTGTGATGAGACAGGCCTGCAAAACACGTCTTTTCACAAATGGTTGGGACAGAACCCATCAATAAAAGTAGTCCTAAAAGTGCCCCATGAATTCACTTAATGGCCTTGTCTCTTAATGAGTTTTTGATGATGATGATTTGTATGTTTTTAGCTATGCCTTTAAAAAAAACCATGCCTTGCTAATGTAGCAGACTCTCATTCATGGTCTGGACTGGAGCTTCTCTTGAGTGGGTGTGAGGAAACGCTTTCAGCTGTGATATGAAGGAGTGTGATGTGGTGGGAAAAACTGCTTTGTCTGACACTATAGCAGAAGGAGAGTCTGTACACCATGTGATCAGTGACTGACAACTTCCTTCCCTTTTATGCTTTGTAATAAATAAAAAATAATCGCTCAAGGAAAGATCTATGGATGAGCAAAGCATCCCCAACATGCTCTTGTCCCTCAAACCACAAGGCCTTTGTCATTGTGACATGAGTCGATGTGTTGCGAATACAACACTTCACAGGCTTACTCACATAACTATCAAACACACATAATACAAAACCACAATCTATATGACTACAGCTCCTCAACATCACTGCACAGACAGATTCAAAAATGATAAAAAAAAAATATCTGGAGAACTGCCCTCAGAAAAGCAATTTTTATTGATTCTTCGGCCATCAAAAATATGATAAATATTTATTAGTGAGTAAACTTAATAAACAGTAAGATTCATATCTATGAAATGAGGAATAGTTGCTTAATTGCTGTCACAGTGGAATAGATGGGCCTGTATCAGTGTTGTCATCCATGTAGTCGGTAGAGAGGAGATTGCAGTTATGTTGTCCTTTACTTTGATTTTTTTATTTTATTTTTTATATTGCATTATTGAAGTATTTGCCTTTTAGTTTTACTTTGCACTGTCTAAAATAGTAAGTAATAGAATTATAAAGTTAAACTAGGCCAGTTCTTTTAGATTTAGCAATCAGTGTACATTTTACAGTGCTGTATGAAAGATGTTACCAGAGAAAGACTGCCATCTACAGGACATAACTGCAGTGAGGGGCTACTGAAAAAAACAAGTATCGTTCTATACTGAAAGCTAATAAAAACTCATTTCAGAATAATATATTAGATATTTAGCCTACTTAAATATAAAAAGTAACACTAATGAAGGACCCTTTTTCTGAACAAAACGGTATGCAGTCTCCGGAGTCCGGACGATTGCACTCCATTATCTCCAGACCTCAGGTACAAGCAGGTAAACAAGTATTAACTCACATATGGTTCTGTAATGATGATAAATTATGGAATCTCGGGATTTTATTTTTGAAGTACCCAAAACTGATTTAACATGAACTATGTTAACTTATCACAACTATGTTGTTACAGGTACAGGTGTTTATGGAAGTGCATACATTATAGATATGATGCATAAGACGTAACGTTAAAAGGCAAGCAGGTGAAGTGTCCAGTCACCGATGACCCATGGCGTCTGTGCGCGTCGCGGTGCGGGTTCGTCCGCTGAGCCAAAGGTTAGTGTGACTGCTCGAAACCAATATAACTAGCTACTATAGTGGCATAAATTACCTACTTTATTTATTAGATAACATTATAAGCGCTGGTCTGTTGCCTAACGGTGGCAATTCGGCACAATGTGAAAAATAATTGTGACAATACAATATTAATATTAGTAAGTCGAAATGCAGATTAAGTGCGTCTGAAAGATTAATGTATTCAGTAATTAATCTCTATCATGAATCTATTTCACTGGAGAGCAGTTCTCACAGTTATAATTATTTTATTTTATACAAGTTCATTTTTTCACTGATTGAAAAATAGTTATTATGCAAAAAAGTTAGTGGCATTATCATAGATAGTTTTTTTTCTACAATTTCTCTCTCTCTCTTTATTTCTCTCTTAGGGAGAAGAACTTGTCAGCCAAAGTCATTATACAAGTGGATGGACATAAAACCTCTGTCCTCAACACGAAAGTGGGTCATTCAAGTTGATATATAATAGATTTTTGTTTATATGCATTTGTAGCTCACAAAATTCAGAAATGAACCATTGCTTGGTCAAAAATCACCCTTTATTATAATTTTTTATACCTGTCTAAAATGTAAAATATTTTCATATGTTTGCCGTTCAGTTTGTTGATGTGATTTATGCTTTTTAGGACAACTACCACTGCATGAATGGAGAATCGTTTGGAGAGAGCGCAAAATCTTTTTCATATGATTTCTCTTATGATTCAATGAACAGCACAAGTCCAAACTTTGTGACCCAGAAAAAGGTACATATGCCCAGTTATAATAATGACAAAAGTGTTCCAACACTCATAAAACTAGCTGTTCTTATGTTTATTGTCAAGGTTTGTTTTTCAGTGTCATCTATTTCAAGTTGAGGTATGGATTACTGATGATAGAAATGCCTCATTTTGCTAAATTGGTTTATTTACCTGATCTGCAATTGTACGGGGGCTAGCTGAGCTGTTACTCATGCTTTGAAAACCTTAGAAGATAATTCCCAGTAAGATCTCGTTAGTGTCTAAAAATAATTGTTTTTGCACAGCAGACAGAGATTCCAGGTGTGAGTACTAAAGAAAGTAACTCTTTAGCTCATTTTTCTTTGTGTCATCTGTCATTTCAGATTTTTGAAGATCTCGGGACCGATGTCCTGCAAGCTGCTTTTGACGGTTACAATGTGTGCGTCTTTGCTTACGGCCAGACAGGCTCAGGAAAGTCCTACACCATGATGGGCAACCCGGTTAGGTTCACATCTCATTACTGTGTCCTTCTCAATGTGATACCAATCACAACTAGTAAAACACTCATACTCTTCAGAAGAAGCACATAGTGGTTCTCAACCCTGGTGACTGCTGATCCGCTTTTTCACTGCATGCTTCTCATGAGTAATCACAAAATGTGACAAGGGCAAAATATGAAGAACACGTAATTATAAGCAGTACCTGTCTGTCATCCGAGAGACTCATTCAGATTTGTTCAGATGATAATCATTCTATTCTATCTGATATCCCCCCCTTTGTCCTGGTTAGTAATTAAAAGCCGCCAATTGCAGATCTGAGAGGAAAATAATGTGCAGACTTTAATGGAGTTCTGATTTATTCAAAGTGCTGGTGAAAAGCGCAGAGTGAAGAAATATTTGAGAGAGAGAGAGAGATGAAATCAAAACTGTGTGGATGTTTGAAAGGGCAAAAGCACCATGGGAAATCATTCTTTGTCCTAAAATGTTATACTTTTAGATTTTTTTTTATATTTGAAAGATGATTATGTGGAAATACTTGCTTCTATTCCAGCTTAATGTGCAAATCAATAGATGACAATAAGATACATAAATTACATTCTTCACTTTTAGAGAGAGAGTTTACTGGTTATTTTACAGCAGGTTTTGATTGCACAGTGTCACATCTTTGCTTGTTCGTCTTATATGGTACAGAATGTCTTATGTACATTCTAACAATGTCCATTATTTCTGACCTTGGTCAAGCTTAGCTCTATCTTTGTAGTTTCTTTGGTTTATTGACATTTTAATAGCTAGTATATATGCCTTATGCTATGTTTAATTTTATTTATTTTTGCAATAAAAAATATAACTTAAGCACATTTAGCTTAATATTTATTTATTACATACCTACTGTACATACATCTATTACAACTTTTCTTGCTTAAAGGAATAGTTTAGCCCAAAAATGAAAATTTTGTCATCATTTACTCTCGTTCCAGACCTGTATGGCATTTTTTTTCTTCTGTAGATCTCAAAAGAAGATATTTTGAAAAATGGCTCCTGTTTTTTTTTTCTTTGTCCATACATTGAAAGTCAGTGTGGTCCAAAACTACATCGTATGGAAAAAAGCTGTTGAAACATTCTTCAAAATATCATTTTGTTAGTGGTCATAACACATAGGTCATCCCTTGTGGGGTTACATTTAACCACCTGGCTGCATTTAACCACAAATTTTCTGTTTTCCCTCTCTCAGGATGATTATGGACTGATTCCACGGATCTGTGAGGGGCTGTTCCACCACATCAGTGGAGTGTTACAAAAAGACAAGGCATCATTTCACATGGAGGTCAGGTATGAAGGCGAAATGTCTAGATAATAGCATAACCATGCTGCGGGTAGACTGCTAAAGGACTGAGTAACAGAAGTAATTCAGATGTGTCAAGAGAGTTACCTACATGACCACAGTTGTCAACGGCTGCTCCTATCATTTGCTCCATTGGTGGTTTATTGTAGGTTGATGATCCCATCAAAATCCCAGGAAAAAGGACAGGCAGATTGCAGTGTGTAAATGAGGCGTCCATTATGGCAGCTTGTCCTTTCTTATGGGCATTGTAAGATAGCAGGAGTGTAATTACAACCAGATGATCAGGAAGGTCAGTGTACAGCCTCCGTCTGCTTCCACCTAAAGCAGTTATCATAGTGGCTTCTCGATAACAGCCATGTGGTAGATTAGATGAGAAAGAGACGGACAGTGAGACCAGGGGTGTGACTAGACATATTAAATGTTATTTTAGACATCAGAGATACACTGTGACCCAGCTATTCCAATTTAGTTATACACTAGTTTTCAGAAGTTTTTGATTTTTTTTATGTTTTTGAAAAGGCTCAATTTATTTGATCACAAATCAAATACAATAAAAACTGTACATTTTTTGTTTCCAAATGGAATTTTCAGCAGCCTTCAGTATATTCAAAAATCATTCTAAAGAAACATTTCTTATTTTTATCAACTGTGCTGCTTCTTTTTTTTTTTTTTTCAAGATTCAATTCAAATATCAAAACAGCAGCATTTATTTAAAATAATACTAATATTTTGTAATACCATAAATGTCTTTTCTGTCACTTTTGGTATGTTTAATGTGTGCTTGACGGATAAAAGTATTTCTTTCCAAAAAACGAAACAAAAAAACAGTAGTAAATGTCTATTAAATTTACTGCTATACTAGGGGTTGGTAAGGTGGACAAAAGTCAAACACGTTCTTATAAAGCTATAAAAGTCCAAAATGAAATTTATGTTGATATGTAGTTCACCAGAGGCCTTGATTAACAACAATATTGACCAGAAACAATATTGTACAAAAATACTATTAATTGTAAAATATCTGTTACATGTTGTAAAAAACGGACTAATTCCACATTTCAATGCAAGCTATTTGCCTGCGCAGATTCTAGATGTGAATGCGCCCATTGTAATAAAGTTACACCTCTTGCTTGTGGTATAAATGAGGTCTTAAAATGCAGTTATTGCGTATTAAATCAATTGCTATTGCAGTTAGAATTGCTGCAGTGCAAAAAAGGACAAAATAGTCCCAGCGCTTTCAAATAAAACATCTGGGGAAAAATATTGGCGAATAAAGTTCAATAGCCTAGTCACGCTCCTGAGTGAGACCTGTCCTTTTCAATGGACAAAAGACTGACTTTCTTTACCCTTTCTAAATGACTTGTCTTGCAAATGACTGTGGTTTGCAAGTGCCTGCAAGATGTAGCTTAACTGCCTGGATTCCCTTCTTTAAACAGTGCTCATTCACTAGGGACATTTCTAGCAGAAGAGGCATTCAGGATTTCTGACTGTCACGTTTTAATTAGTTCACTGTTAGTTTGTATTGAGCTCAAACTGATGCTGTCTCTCTCTCCAGCTTCATTAGGAGATGAAGAGGGACCAATCTGTCTTTCATTTCAGGAGCCTGTTTAAACATTCACATTTCTGCAGACAGCCCGAAATAGGTTTATCGTCTTGTGGGATTTTATTTATTTTCTGACTGGCGAGACTTTTTTTCCCCCTCACCCACGATTGCTGTAATAAGCTCTGTTGTGAGATACTGCTGCATACTCCAATTCAGGGAAAATGTGTGGCATCTAATTTCTTGTCAAGTCGCCGTGTTCCATCACGCCAGAGTTTTCTATCATTTTATTTACGCACGATGATATTCAAACAGTGGATGGTAATTGATCTGAGTTTTCCAGGCAATTGCTTCATGAATGATTTAGTCAAAACAAAGAAAATTGAATAAGCAAATAAGCTATTAAACCAAAATATAACCTAAACCAGTGGCATTTAGCAAAATTGCTAGAATGTACGTCATTTAACCAGCCTAATTAGAGGATCTCATCTAGAGACTGAGTCAATGTTAAAGTTTGTGTGGTGAAAGCCTTTTTTTCCCCATTAAATCCTAAAATAGTCGATCGTTGCTGTCCTTTCTGAGATACAGTCATGTTTCAAGAGCAAACTTTCACTGCTTTGTTCTTGTCTTTGATGCTTTGTGCTTCCAGCTACTTTGAAATCTACAATGAGCGGGTTCGAGACCTCCTTCCCAGCACAGATACACGAAGCTGTGAGCTGAGAGTGAGGGAACATCCTAAAGATGGACCATATGTGGAGGGTAAAATGACTATAATACTGCTCCTCACATCATGATGATTGACAGCTTGCTCATGTTTTAATGTTACTTCACTGAATACTAGAAGACCGAAACGTTGCAGAATGTACATACTGTTGTTTATATCTCTCTTATGCGCACATATATGTTGTCCAGCCCTCTCCAGACACCATGTGCAGAACTGTACTGAGGTTGGCCACTTGATGCAGGAGGGCAACAGAAGGCGTGCCACTGCCAGCACAGGGATGAACCATGTCAGCAGCCGATCCCACGCCATATTCACCATTCGCTTCATCAAGGTCGTGAGTCCATTTACCCTCTGCTGAATGCCATCTGCCTCTCTGTTTGTACATTTGTGCAGATAGCTGTCCCAGCTTGAAGTTATCATCTCCCTGTTTGTATTCTCCAGTGAGCTTTCTCCATTTTCTGTATATTGGGGATGTCTGGGTAATGATACATGGATTATTGTGATTTTATTATGCATGGGTTATATTGCACAATGCAGCTGGAGTGACCTTTGAGTCTAGTTAGTGTGTCGATGGCTATGTTTGGAATGCAATACTCGATTACTACTTTTCACAGTATGTACTATATTAAAACATAGTCTGCACTCAGCAGTATATAGTCAGTACACAAGCTAATCAGCAGGCAAGAAGTGTTTCAAATGTTTTGAGTGGGATTTAGTTATCTTCTTGGATATTATTATGGTTATTTACGTTTTTATTCTGTTCTTATGTAAAGATGTTTTAACATTTGGAAATATTGTATGAACAATAAAAATGAGTCAAGTAAGAGATGCTAAAAATCATGGCTGATAATACTTCCAGTTTATCCATCACACTAGAAATAGAGTATTATGATAGTATGCTGCTCCAAACAGCATTTTTTCACTTTATTTTGTCAATGTTCTGTCTGTCTTCTCAGTTTTTCCATGTTATGAGACTAATATTTTAAACTCTGTAAGGTTTGTTGGTTCTAAATTGGTAAATCCAGCTATTGTTTTTATATTCATGATCATGATCAAGCAGTCATGCAGCCTTAAGCTTTTCCAGTCTTACTTTGTTTCAATCAAAAGCGTTTTTGCCTGTTTATTTTGCCTATTGCATTTTGGTTCTGCGCTTTGAATTTTGGAATGAGAAATATCTGACTGTATCATTTACCAAAATATGTCCTTATAGGCCATGTTTGATGCAGAGTTACCAAGTGAGACAGTGAGTAAGGTACATCTGGTTGACCTGGCAGGAAGTGAAAGAGCTAATGCCACACAGGCTACTGGCATCCGACTTAAGGAGGGCGCCAACATTAATAGATCTTTGGTTACTCTGGCCATCGTCATCTCAACTTTAGGTAAACCAGCAACTTTCAGAAAGTTACTGAAGGATATGTACTACTTTAGGTTATGATTACATGAACTTTGTTTTGTTTGTTCAGTGTTATTTCTGTTGTCACAGCTGATCTGTCTGTTGGGGGTGGAATGAAAAAGAAGCAAAACTTTGTTCCATATCGAGACTCTGTGCTTACCTGGCTCCTAAAGGACAGTCTTGGCGGGAACTCCAAAACCATCATGATAGCTAATATGTCAGAAGTCACATGTATCACTATCATAGTTCTACACACCCTCAAATTTCTTTAAAGATCCAGGAATTGTTTTTTCTTCCATAAAAATAAGTTATTTTGCAGAAGGTTCAAGCTTCTCTTTTCCGTACAACAAAAGTTTGGGCTGTAAAGCTCCAAAAAAAAAGCACCTTAAAAGGCCATAAGAAAAAGCACCAGACTGAAATGTAACATTTTTTTCATTAAGAGTAGCTCTTAAGATTGTCTCATTGTGCCTTTGTACTTTGATCTGCTGGTTCTACTTTTTAATATTCCGTTTCAAGGAGATTTCTCGCCTAATTACGTATTAAGTATTCATTTTGCTTTATCTTTTTTGTCACTCCAGCCATCTCACCTGCTGACATAAACTATAGCGAAACTCTGAACACCCTTCGTTATGCCAGCCGGGCCAAGAATATTTTAAACAAGCCCACTGTGAATGAGGACAGCAATGTAAAGATTATCAGAGAGCTGCGAGCTGAGATTGCCCGCTTGAAAGCGCTGCTGTCTTCAGGAAATCAGGTGATTTAAATTTGACTTCATCCTCCTCAGACATCACGGGCTGAATTTCAATTTATATATTATCAGTATTATATGGTATGCCAGGATTAGTTTGTAGGAATGAAAAATCACAAATGAGATCTCTTTAATATCTCGGTTTCTCTTAGACAGCAATGAGATGGAGATGGAGTCTTTATCCTAAGCAATTTTGGGAGTTCCCTATTGACAAAATAACTGAATAACTCCTGAGTCTGAGCTATGAAAGGAACCTCTGAGCATATCTGCTTCCCAAATCATAATACACAGAAAGTATTATGCCAAAATGACCCAAGTGACATACTTCTGTGAAGTCTATGCATGATTTTTGAGTGTACAGATGTTTTATGCAGTATTAAGATGAAACTTTATGATATTGTATGTCCCGATACTGGCATATACACAGAAGTACCTAATTTTGTAGTCGGAATTATAGCCTTTGTTTTGTTTCTTAGTGATCACACATGACATGCTTCAGTCTTTCTCTTTTCAGATGGTGTTGTTTGAACAGCCTTCAGGGTCGAGTGTGGAGGAGAGGCTTCATCAGGATGAAGCCAGAGTAAGTGTCTCAATTTCTCTGCACATCCCCAGACTACTTGAGCGGATCTTCTGATGATTAAAAATTGGGTAAAACCGAGCATTGATTTGCCCACATCTCATGGCTTTTTAAGTATGATGCATACTGATTTAAGGAGATAATTAAAGCCTTTGTGTTAGGGGAGGTCAGCAGCAGCACTGTTGTTTTTATTTTAATTTAATATTATGATGCTCTTGCGTTTAGATGTAAATCGCATGACCTACAACTGGGATTTTAGAGGGCTGTGTTTATTTCAGCGCCCAGAATGCTGTTTTCTGTCCCATTTTTGTGATAAAGATTTCAGATGTTCGTTTTGTATCTATTCTGTTTTTTTTTTTTTTTTTGGGGGGGGGGGGGGGGGGGGTTTACCTTATAGAAGTAATGCGAAGGATCTAACTTTTTTTTCTCAGGTTCAGGAGCTGACAGAACAGTGGGCTAATCGTTGGAAAGAAATCCACAATATACTTGGGGTTGGTAGTTAATATTAATAATATAACATTAATATACGCCTTTTTGTTTTCCTTTTAATCAAGAATTTCTGAAAATGCTGAAGAAATTAAGTGCCACGTCCCAACCCTTAAACCGGTATGTGCCACTTTTTTCATGTGCATATAAACCATAAAATATACCATATACCTTCAGTCGAAGTGAAGAACAGGTTTTATTTGGTATTACTCAGCTCTCACAGCTTGCATGCTTCTTTCCCAGAATCCACTGTAGTCGGAAGAGCACAGCATCGATTCTACCACTATAACTAATTTGCTCATCCACAGTGATCTGAGAAAGATTGCAGTGAATCCAGTCTGCACTTCTCTGAACAGCAGCGTTCTGTGTAAACAGTGGCAGTTAGTGAAGTAGTCTGCTTGTGAGGTGGAAAAACAATATCACTCTAGCTCTGTGCATCACTGTGGCTACATGTGCTGCTAAATAGAGAGCAAGACATCGCTGGTTAGTCAACTAAATAACCTGTAGGTGTCACACACACTGATTTCTGTGTCCTGATACCAGATTTTTGATTTAATGCCTTTGTCCTTTTAACTGTGCAGTGAAAATGGGTCAAGTATTTTGTAAGTACTTTGTTTATTTGACAATTAAATATTCTGTCGCTGGTCAGAGCTATAGTTTAGCAAATAGAGCCGTATTGCTTCTACAGGTATACAGGTTCGAGTCTGGAACTATAGAAATTAGTCAGGGTTCACTTTTGATGAATTTGATGTGAATTTGAAGTTCAGTCTGATTAATGTGTGTTGTGTACTATTGTAAGTATAATGTACTGGTGTAACATAGTCAGCATTGGTTGAGTTAATGTTGTTATAAACAGAACTGATATTTTTTGCAGTATAATTAAATAAGGTTTTAGAGTTAGTGTGCAATGCCCTTTTTCCCTCTAGACAAAACATGCATTTCTGCCAAAAGTCCAAATTTTGTCTCAACTGTTGTGGATCAACAAGTGTTTTAGGGCATACGACATGTCTCAATATGTTGTAGACAGCTCTTTCATGTTGTTCTTTCATGAACACCAAATGAAAGAATTTTTTTTTTTTTAATAGTTGACATGAACATTGCTGTTCTCCTAGGTTCTGCCTCACCTCTCATTTTTACATGATGCAAGACAGAATTTTCTACATTTGTATATAGGGTCTCTTAAGAGATCAAATGTGTGTGTTATTTTAGTCAGTTTGGTCAAATTGTATTTGTCTATAATTTTAACTTAAATGAAGATCATTCCACATTTTATAAATAATCAATGCAGACATTCAGATAATTTCAAAGGGTTTACAAATGTATTCTTGCCACTATATATAAAATGTTTATTTAATATTCCTATAATATTCTGTTTAAAAATTAGGAAGATTTAACTGAAGTAGATGCTGTAGTCTTTGTAAATATTAATTTCTACATAAGCAGCAATCGGAGCATTTTGCCTTAATACACCTCAACTATTAATGTGCACCTTGATCTGGTTTTCCTCTTCTGCAATAGTGTTATATGATGATGTGACGATGTTAGGGAAGGTTTGATGGTTTGATCCCCATGAGGAATCATTACAACTGTGCCCTTGAACAAGGCACTTAACCCCAGGTTGTTCCAGTCAGATTGTGCCGTAATAAATTCACAGCGCTGTTCTATGTCAAAAGTTGTGGAGGTGCAACTGGCCCTGGTTGTGTAGCAATAAATAACAGTTGGATTCTTCTATAAATATCACGTTTATTTCAGCTGGTAGATTTCCCACCGACGGGTGGCAGTGTTGCGCTTGATAAGCGCAGTTTTTGCCTTTGGCTGGTTGTGTGTTTGATGGGGTGCTGTGTAGCAGCCTGTGGTGTTGTAAATGGAGGTTTTCAGACTGTAGCTGGAGTCTGGGGGTCAATGTCAGGCCACAAGCTGGAACTGTCAGAATGCCACAGCATTAGCTCATTGGTATGAGAGTCTATTACCTCTGTCTTGCTCCTGCGCGTATGTGTCTGACAGCGGATAGGGAAAAAGGGAAAGAGTCCAAGATAGAGGAGGAAGGAGAGCAAGAGTTGCTTTTGGTCTTTTTCTCTCTCTCTTTTTTTTGTGTCACGTCTCCTCTCTCCCTGTCTCATTTACACACATACACACCCAAATCTATGAAGCAGAGAGGAAAACAGAGATGGCAGATGGTCACGCATACTCGCTGAGCTTTTAGCTGCTCATCTGCTCCAGTCAAAGCAGCAAGACATGAGCCACAGAGGGCCAAATAGCCCAGACCTCTATTTAGCTATTACTCACTTCCTGCTATGCCAGCATGCCAATTGCCTCTCTAACCATCCAGCTTTTAGCCAATCGAAATCAGTGTGCACGTGTTAGGGGTGAAAGAAAGTTGAGGAAGTATCCAGGGACCAATTTGTCGTCAGCTTCTGTAAATTTCTGCTCTGTCCTCGCCAAGCCACCTAATAGCATGGGGACGAGCCGTTGATGCATCAGCTGAATTTAATTGCAGATAATCACTTCAAATAGCACTTCTCCAGGGCTGTTTTCTCAAGTCCCACCATAATGAGCGTGTTCGCTTCTCAACTGCTTATTCTTCGCCACCTTTTTCAAGTGCTTTGACGTCTTATTTGATGGGAAAGTGTTGTGGTGAGAAAGAGACAGCCCACAAAGAGAAGAACAAAGGCACAGATCTCAAAGCTCACTTTTTTTTTGGTCCTCCTCTGAGCTTGACTGAGAAACAGAAGATTTAACAATGCAACGCGATTTTGCAAACCCCAAAACACAGATGATGACTATTTTTATGGTTGTTTTTTTTCCCGGCAATGGCAAGCGATTGCATATTAACCATCTGTTGTCTTGTGTGATTATAGTATTATATTGGAGGTAGACAATAAAATGCATGAAAATGAACAATTCAATAGATTTAAATATTAAAGTATCACAATCAAATCCAATTCAAATTGAATTTTGGGATACAAGAAAATATCTTTACAAGATGTGCAGGACAAGCTGTGTTCCAAAGTTTAGTACTTACAGTACTTATGCTTCTAGAGTGTTAGATTATGTTGTCATATTACTTGTCATTCTATTCTTTCATTTTGGTTCAATGTCTTTTTGAAAATTCGAGGTGAAAAGGTTGAACCAAAAGATGGCACTGTAGCACTTTGATGTTTTTTGCTCCTCCACATGGACTTGAAGCAATGAAATAAACAAAAGAAAGTCTACCCATGGTTTATATTTAATTTTCAAGCTATTTAGATTACCATGTCATCCAGCCACCATAAAAACTGCTTTAATGATGTTGAAGTCAACTTGTGGCAGAGTGAAGGGAGGGGGGTTTGTGCAGCAGATGATTAAAATGGCTTCTCTTGGCGAAGAAGTATTAACTGAGATTATGCGTACCGTGCTTTGCGGTTTCTCTTCCTCAATCACCCTAATGTCTGCAATGGCCACCCAGTGTGTGTATATGCACAGTTGGAGCGATGGCCATACGTGACGATTAAATGTATGTTTTCAGAGTGATGAACTTGGAGATTCTTCAGTGTAATAAGGTTCCTTTCTGTGAAAAAAATGTGCTGTGTAGATTTGTGGGAATTTTCATACTATTGGATATCATGGCCAGTGTAACGTAATCTGCCAAGTACTTATTTGAAAAGAGTCCTTTTGGATCTTAAGCTTAAAATATACACATATTTTGCTTTGGAGGCTAAAATCATACTGAATATATAAGCTTCCTTGTGGCAGTTCAACAAAAAAATCTGTTATGTTGTTCCAAACCTGTATGTTTTTTCTCTCTTCTGCAAAACCGAAATGAAGATCTTTTGAAGAACACTGAAGTCAATACAACACTGGACCTCACTGACTTTCATTATGAGGACAAAAAAAAAGATATTGAACTCTCATGAATGTGTGGCAGAGACTGACATGTAATAGAAGAATCATTGAATAAAGTCGTTAATTTTTACTTCTTTGCGCATGAAAAGTATTCTCATAGCTCTCATAACTATTGACTATTGATGATGTCCTTACTACATTTCTGGGCCTTGAATGTGGTAGCTGCGTTGCTGTTTATGGAGGGGTCAAAAGCTATCGGATTTCATCAAAAATATCTTAATTTGTGTTCTGAAGATGAACGATGGTCTTACGGGTTTGGAACGACATAAGAGTAATTAATGACAGAATTATAATTTTTGGGTTTCTCATTCAGATCCAAATACAATACATGTAGGTTCAGTTTTACTTCATATAGCTAATTCTGTGCTGGATTTACAAAAGGACTTTAATCTCATAAAGCTCTCAGTCAATAAAACGGTTGGTCATGTTGATACTGACCCTGACCAGGGAGTGCTAAGCAGAAAGCAAAGCTGGCGGCCTGTCTCTAGCGAGCGCAAGACTTCTGAACACATGCCAAAGGTTGAACTGTTTCAGAGCATGTTGCCTTATACTACATAAACTCAATAGAAAAGCTGGCTGAATCAAGAACTCCTTTGAGTATGTGCTAAAAGGACAAAAAATTAGTTTATAACAGGTTAATTCAAGAAGCCCAGAGCGCTGAGGCTCATCATGAGACAATGCTTCGGTCCTTAATTAAGATATTTTGATTAGTCACATATGGCGGATTAATCTCAGAGCATCCAGTGCTCTAATTAATATGACCGTGTTGTAATTCTTTCCATCACTGTTCGTTGTGGTTCCAGTTGCTAGCTTGCTAACAGCACATGGCATGGTCTCAGTGGGTGTGTTAAACAGAATGCTAACAGACATGCAAACAAAGGATGTGTGGCCACAAGATGGATACTTGTCTCTATATGACACACAAACAGCAAGGATGCAAGCAGTCAGGACCTCTGATTGTGTTTTATGAACTGGCTGAAGCTGTTCTTGTTTTGATGAGCATGATGGCATCTTGAAGACATTTGGTGAATAAAAAGAAAAATCAAATTTCAAAGATGTCTTTTTGATCAAACTTTTAGCCCTTGAACAATTAAGAGTTATTTGAGAATAAAAGGCCAGCTGTTATACGATCCCTCACTGAGGCAGAAGTGGGACTATGTTCAGAAAGGTCATCACTAAGAATAGTTTTTACCTCAGCTTATATGCGGTGCCCTATGATTTCCGTGATGTGGAAAACATGGATTAAATGGCAAAATATCGTCATAAAAATGGAATTTACTGTATAATGTAGAATGTCACAGAATTTGGAAGAATAAATCAAAAGTAGGGCTGTACACTCTGTGAATATAAAGACTGTGAAGTCTCTGTGTCTTTGTGTGAATGAGCAGAGCAGTTTTGTCTACTACACATACTCAAGCACACATTACGCTCATGCTGTTTTCAGCATCTGCCATCTCACTATATGAGGCCACTCTACGTGAACTCCAGAGCAGTTTTGAGAGTTTACTTTATGAGCATTTCATGAAACTATAATTTTCACTTCAATCTGCCAAAATACAATTTTGGTTTAACTTGAAGAATTTATGACAGAAATATATTTGTCATGCATCCCCTGTGTAATGTTTGGACCTTTATGTTGTAGCTCTAGTTTCCTGTTTCCATTTAGTCCTTTTGTAGTTTTATTTGTGATTGGTGTTCCGTGATTGCCTTACCAGGTGTTCTTTGTTTACCCTTGTGTATTTAGGGCATGGTCTCCCTGTGCTTGGTTGTCAGTTGTTGTCTTTCCTATGCATTCCTATTTGTGCATGTTCTGTTCTGTTTTCCCCTTTGTTCTTTGGTTTCTTGAGTTCATATGCCTCTTTGTGTTATTATTAGTTTTATTCAATTCGGGCTGTCACGATTCCTCGATTCAATTCAAGTACTCAGCTGTAAAAAATCCTTAATTGCATTTTGCCTTGATTACCAAAATAATCGTTACTGACAGCCCTAGTTACAAAATTAGCTACTTCTCAAAATAATATTTAGTACTTTTTTCCCATGTTTTAATTTAAACAGTAAACCTCTGTTGTGCAGCACTTTACAAAAAAAAAGTGCTCAAATTTCATTTTAATACTTTAGATTTTTACTGTCATTTTTGATAACCAATTTGTATTAAATCAAAACACAGAATCCTTAAAAAATATATTATTAATTTTTAAAGAAATTATTAAAGTTTCAACCGAATTCAATTACTGAAATTAAAATGGACAGAGCAGATTTTTATATTTTTATGTGCAAGCCTGTCAGTGTATCTATCTATCGGTCTATGTGCATATCAATATATAGATGTAAATATAGTATTTATCTATATATTTTTACATTTGTTCATATAGCTTTTATCCATCCATTCATCCATGTGTGGGTGTTTTATATATATAAAAATGAATATGTATATAAAATGACCAATGTATGAATTAAATAGTATACTTTTCAATCATATAATAGTGTAGTAAGTGATATTTTGGTAGATGTCAGTTTTATTTGAACTCGTAAAATCTCTTTTCTGCCTTTTCTGCCTATTTTGGTTTTCACTCTTTCAGCACGCTCAGGGTTAACTTAGTTGATGCGAGTTGATTCGCTGCTTCACAGGAGTAAATTGTCGCTTTTAGAGAGTGACGGCAATTCTCTGGCTCTGGAACGTAAACAGAATCTTAATTCGCTTTCTGAGGCAGATATGGAATGCAAAATTATGCAGCTGTGCCGTTGTAGATTGGTTACAGGGTGGCTAGGGAGGAGACAGCAGTTAATAAGGAGATGTGGTTCAATAGTGGACTCTCAGAGAGAGACAGAAAGAAAGTGTGAGGGAGGGAATTTGCTTCTGTCCAGCGGCTGTCCCAGTCTTCGGCAGCTGGCGAGGTGATGTGCCCTCATCGCATTTGTTAATTTAGGAGTGCTCATACAGAACTGAAGAGAATAGCGAGGATTGATGACAGATATGGCAGCCTAACCAGAGCAGTTTATCTTCCAGTCGATTGTGCCATTTGTTTTCATATCGAAAAAAAGATGCATCAAATCCCTGGAGCCACACATACACACACACTAACACACACACACACAAACACAAAAACAAGCGCTCGCTCATTCTCATCTTGAGGTGGCTCTGGAAGAGTATTTATTTATATACGGTATCAAACGTCTCTCTGTCCTCCTCTCACCTTTCCAATTTCTCTGAATTTCATTTTTCTTCTTCTCGCTTCTTTATCACTTTCAATGTTTATTAAAATACACTCTTTAATTATGCATGACAACTGTTTAATTGCCGTGTTGTGATTACAACACATTCTTTTTTTTTCAGCCTTGGATAGGTGTGAAATACCTTCAGATAATAAAATAGGATGGAAATGAACAGCGAATGACAATAATTAAGCGTTTCTTTAATGAGCTCTGCGCACGTCCAGTTTATACCTGATGAAGCGGAATAAATAATGTAGCATTTCTTTATTGGATGTCACATCAATCTGAGAACCATATCAAGCCCTGAAAGGAAAAGGATTACACGCTTTCATTGGTAAATCAGCAATTGGCCAACATGGAGTCAGGGATTTGAACAGACTGCTTATGCTGAGTAATAGATTCCAGGGCATAACCAGTCTTGTTTATGTACTTAAATGATACCTGCTTTGTTGAACAGAGGTGTGCAGTTACTTTTGAAAGCAAATGGAAGATAAAATTGCACGGAAAATCCAACAGATTTGCTTTGAATAAGAAATCTGAGTCATACTTAGGGGCCACAATTTCATAAAGACTTGGGATTGGATACTTTTGACTAGGCTAACCTACCTAACATCCATCCAGAACATCATAGCAACATAATCAAATTTATTTTACATGGTACACCCTGGCACCATAAAAGACATCAAGTTTTGCATGGATAAGCATTACTCGGAATGTAAAACCGGAATTATTTTTTGTTTTTGTTCTTGTGTATACTGCCCTATACAATAACAAAACATACCATCTCCTGCTTTTTATCCGCTTTATCTCCTCTCTCTCTCTCTCTCTCTCTCTCTCTTTCCCTCTTTTTATAGTCAGTGCACCATTTTGCAGTTCTTATCCTCTCTTGATCTCTCAACCCATATATATTCAGAGCTCTTTTTAATCTTCACCCGGTGCATCTGCCTTGTTTTCAGACCACATTCAGTGCATCAAGTAGCTGAAGTCTTGGGCACCAGAACCACCCTTAATTTGCCAAGAGAGTGAAATAAATTAGCGGTTTTATGATGAGCTTTTAAATGCCAGCCAAATCTCATTTGCTGCAGAAGTTTAGAGTGCATGTCATTTTACAACCACCACACACACCATGTTTAAGAAGTTCTCATGGGCAGAAGGTACCTGGGAGGCTTGCTCTGTCTCTCTCTCTCTCTCTTCCTTTCCCTCTGAAAAAGTGATACAGTACATTAATCTGCCGACATGGTTCCTATCTATCTCCCTGCCTCTCCCTCTCTTTCTCTCTCAATATCTCTCTCTCATCTAATGAAGTCTTGGAAGAATTCATTTAATTAAGTGTGGAGAGAAGACCCTCCACACAATCGATGCTTCTCCCTCTTCGTTAGGAGAAAAGGATTTTGCTCCGTTTGCTGCTGTCGATGAGGTGGAAATAGACACATTGCTCTCTAGCCTGAAGAGGCAGAGAATGAGGGAGGAATGGCAGATGAGGGGAAAAAGCACACATTTTTTAAAGGGGACATCGGATGCCCATTTTCCACAAGTTGGTATGATTCTTTAGGGTCTTCATGAAAAGTCTATAACATACTTTGGTTAAAATTCACAGGAAGTTTAAAGCAGTTACTTTTGTTTCACAGAGAAAGACAGACATTTGAGTTCTCAGGTCAGTGGGCACAGTGAACCAAAGCACATTAACTTTTATTCTGAAGAGACAACCTTTGGTGCCCCAGTCTCCACATATCTGAATTAATACTAACACTCTATCCAAGTTGAAAACTCCTTTCAAGACGTCACCTGGCCCTCTCCCATTTAGAATGAATCCTCACAGGCAAATTGGTATGCAAGTGTTTTTCTTTTTGTTGTGCTGCTTCGGTATGCGTAGAGCATCCGAAGGTCTTTTCTCATTGTTCAGTCAGGTGGATTGTTGTCATTATTTCCTCTCTCGTATTGAAAACAGAAGCGTGTTCCCCGGTGAAAGCACACATTATTCAAAGCAGAGTACTTATTTGATGAGGCATGACACTTTCTACCATTTTAGTGATGTTTGCATACAATGTGGCTGGCATAGAAATGTTTCAAAGTTAGACAGACCCTGAGAAAAGATAGGAATTAAAATGAATAGAGGTTATGTTTATTCTGTTGAGGTTATACAAAAATGTGAAGCCTATGCATTCCTAAAATATGCTATACTGCATGATACCTGTCATATCAACCAATGACCACCATTTTCCATAAAAGCTGAATTGTTGCATTGTGGGATATAGCACCTTAGTTTTTGGGGAAAAAAACAGCATATGATGTTCTTGGATGTTGGTGTGCTGGTCTACACCAGAACCAAACTAACACTAATCAGGAAAAACCAGCCTGGAAATTAATACTGCTCTAATCTGGTCTTTTCAGCAAGGATTTTCGCAAACGTAGTATGTCTAGGATTTGCATCCTGAAAATGAACATGCAAAATCCTGCATGCTGAATCATATGTGATAGTGGTTCCTTTGAAGCCAACATGCATTAATCTTTATACTGTATCTGCATGTACCATCATGGATGTCAAATGGCCTTTGAAGAATATGTGCGCTTTGATGGCATGCATGAACATGCAAGTGCCTCCCATCTCTGTGGAGAATAAACTAAGAGGCATAACATGGACACATGCTACCATATTTAAGAAAAAAGATGTCCCACACAGCACAATAATTTTTCTGCTTATCATTACCATCCTGTGAAGGGCTGTTGAAATGTCATTAAATACATATTTAGATTCGTCCCCCCTCTTTCCAGTTCAAGTCCAATGGATTTTTTCCTGTGAATATTGATTTAACTGTGACTTTTAAAGTTTATGATGGGGAGTGTTTGTGATGGAGTGTAATGGTTTTTAATCGAAACGTCAACACTGTGCTATATCACCGCATTAATCACAAGCCATGTGTAGAATAGCGACACCATTTCAACATTTTTCACAAGCTGTGAGCACTTGGGTATATGAATACCCCGTCTTTGGTGGGCAGATTCTTCATTTTAAAGCCAGATATGTCAAAAATTGTCTTTTTATTTATTCGGTATAGCATTATTTGTTATCAAATATGCATTTTTCTATTGCCCAACCGAATTGTGGTTGCTAAGGACGAACCGTCATGTTTTAATCACTTATCAGAGTTTGATGCATCGTCATACTGTGTGACATTTGTAGTTGCAGTTTTTAAGGAACACGTACAGCGACATCCCACAAGTCACAACAAAATTGCCCTAAATCCCTCCTGCCTAATAATGATAGCTCACATTTTCTAATTTTTTCTTGCAGTATTTGATGTCTGGGAGGTTGTACAAGTCCCCTTTCTGACCCCTTCTTCATGACTATTAGCATGTCCCTATAATATTTTCACGAATGATTCAAATATCTGTGATATCAAACTCCAGCTTTACAGTAGGATCAAGTCTTTTACACATTGGAATTGTCATACATCAAATACCAAGTGTCTTTTAGTAGTGTTATTTTCTGAGCATGTCCTTGTTTTGACAGTATGTCTCTGAGATCGGTTTGGTAGAATGCGGATTCCTTCTGCAAACTCTTTGAGAGTTTGAGATGGACCCATAATGATCTAAATGATTTATGGTGTTTTCTTCTTATTTTCACTTCCCTCCCTCTCTCCCAGCATCCCCATTCCCCCAATCTTTCAACAGATAGCCAAAGCCAGATATTATTCTGTTTGGCCTTGGGGCATGACAAAGACAAAGTCATAAACAACACACACACTGTTTCCTCTGCTCTGACGCTTTACAATTAAATGTCTGTCATTTCAGTTTTATGCACTGGTTCCGTTTCTTCAAACATTTTTTGTTCTTGTTTTTTTCTCTGATGGTTTAGCTCATCATCTTTCTTGCCAACCCCCATCAATCTCATCTCATCTCATTTTCTCTGTTGACTTTAATGTTTCTTATCTAGGAGGATACAGTAGCTCTCAGAAAAGAGGGTATTGGTGTAGTACTTGATTCGCAAATGCCCTATTTAATCTGCATTGATGAAGATCGGCTCAGCACAGGGGTCGTTCTCTATCATTTAAAGGTAAGCCGCATCCCATGTATGCCCAATGTGTACAGTTGAACTCATCTCTCATTGACATGGTGTCAGTTTTGCCCAAGCAACATTTCTTGTCAATAACTAGAGGATTGTTTGAATCGTTATTTGCTCTTGTGGGTTTTCTAAGAATTCCCTGATCTGCTGTTTAGGAAGGTAGAACTTCAGTTGGGGCTGGAGGAACCGAGCCAGAGCAGGATATAGGTTTGTATTCTGTCCACATCGATTTTGTTCCTGACTGGAATCTGTCGGCAGTGTCAGAGTCTTTTTCACTCTGAGGTTTCTCTGTTCTGCAGTTCTCCATGGAGACGCTCTTCAGAAGGAACACTGTATGTTCGAGAACCAGACAGGAACCGTCACACTCGTGCCACTCCCAGGAGCCAGATGTGCAATTAATGGGGTGGAGGTGACCCAGCCATATGTTCTGACCCAGGGTAATGAACTGTTATGTCTAATTTTTTGTAGGATCTGTGGCAAATTATGAGATGCTGTAATTTTTACACATTAAGGGTTTTTGGAGTTGGTAAGAATTCAGTAAGAGTAATGTTTTTAAAAGAATGCTCTTATGCTCACCAAGGCTGGATTTATTTGTAAAAAAAATAAAAATAAAATGAAAAAAGAACCGGTTGGAGTTCTATTATCAATAGAATATCACACTCTTATCAGCCAATCGGATTCGAGGACCAGAAAGAACTGTTGTATATATGAAGAGTTCATTTGCAAAAAAAACGATAAACAACAGCATGTTACAATGGTGAGGGAAAAGCTGCTCCCTGTATTGCGTGTAACAGTCTATGATCACAACAACGTTTGTCAGGTGTCTACATTGTCAAATGAGGAGATTACAAAGATTAAATGAGTGAAACACTCTGAACTCTGAAACATGAAATGTGGAGTTATCTGCTTTTTATATATAAAAAATATATTAATTTTGCAAGTTACCTGTATTTGTTAGAGTGATTATTACGTAATCAAAACAACCCAACTGCAGTTTGATTAATATTACTTGGAATGCACAATAAAAAAAACATGGACATGTAGTTCTCTTATTTACAGAAGCTTATAATGGGTTCCAGCCAATCAGATTTTAGAGCCACAATCAATTTTATCGTTGAACCTTAACTCTACAAGCAAACTAATTTTGAAAAAATATAGAAAATATGAAGTATATCAAACCCTCTGGTTTTAACTGGAATTCAAAGCAGCTATTTGAGTATGTCTGCATCTTGCCACTGCAGATCTCCTCTCTGCATTCCCAGGCTCGTGGAGTGAAACAGTCCCACCCTACTGCCTCTATCCTTGTACATGTCCACCAGAGCGACTCTCATCTCAGAGTGAGACTCGCTGCACTTCCAGAACAGCCAAACATGACTGAGGTTAACACTCTGGCGGACAAAGCACCCGACCCGCAGTTAATTGGCAGATGAAACAGATAGAGTGCAGAGGGGGTTTGAAGTGCATGTGTGGGATTAACCTTTCAAAAAGGGTAAAACCTCCAGAATTCAGACAAAACAAGCTAGATCTATTCTGGGTGTAAGATTAAAAAAAGAGAGAGAAAAGCCAACTAAAAGGATGGAGACTTATAAGAGAGTGAGAGAACCATGCTAGTCTCCTTTTCACAAATTTCAATTTGCCAATGTTCCCCTCTTTAGACACGGTGGCATCTGAAGCCATTTCCTTTGAACAAATGATAGTAATTTCCACAGCAACCATGGCCCAAATCCATCTGATGCAGGCCTTTCAAGGGCTTTGTCACCCCTTGGAAGTCATTAATAGAGGCAAGATTAGTTTTTTTCACCACAGAAAGAGGGAGGAGAGAAGGAGAGAAATGGGCATCTGCTCCGGGAAGAATCCAGCGTTCTCACAATCCCCCGGGAAAGTTACGTTTCACTAACGTTTGGCATAATGTGTTTACTAGAAAGGAAAGCGATAGGTTGGCCAAATGGACAGGATTGCATATGTACTCTCTTTTCATGTCTATTTATCATTATTTGTGTTTGCCAGATTTGCTAGACTGCTTCTCTTTGGCTTTTATTGTGAAGGCTTTTATTGTGAAGTTATTTACCATACAAAAGTGAAATAGAATTGTGAAACATAGATATAGAAACATAGATCATTACAGGCTGCCAGTCTTTGCATTTGTCCAATTTTTTATTTGGAATTATTAAAAAAAAAAAAAATTGGCAAAACAGCTGCCTATGTTGTGTCTTAATTAACAGCTATTGCTTAATTACTGCATATTTCTGTATTTGTCAGGAGTGAACATACAACTTGGAAAGGCCACTATGTTCCATTTCAACCATCCTCAGGAAGCAGCTCAACTTCGAGAGAAACGCAAGGTGGGGAAAACGCAACCTCTTCTAAAGCTATTAGTAAAAAATATGTATTAAAATGCTGCTGGATAAAGGGTGAGCAGAATTACAAATTTATGTAAAAAAATGCAAGTCATCAGAAACCGCTCTCAGTTGTAATTGCTATGCCGATTGGCTGCGTGCTCCTCCATGCGAGGTAGAACAAGAGCTTTCTTCTTCAAAGAGGCACATATACTCTTCCCTCAAGCTAAAATTATAAATCCCTCTTGGTATGTTTGCAAAGCGCCAGTTTTCTTTTTTCTTTTTATCTTTTACACCTTTTTTCTTCATTTCCTCAGAGAGGTAAAGTAATTGTGCACCTCAGTGTCTTCTGATAAGAGACGAACACGTCTCTGTCGTTTGGTTTGCAAGTATGCACCTTCACTTCCTCTGTCTTACTGCCTCCGCCAGCCTCCGACACTCTCTCTCTAACTTTCCCTCCCTCTCTCTGTTTCTCACTGCTGTGACAGGTAATTAAATATTTCCTGACTGTTAAGTCTCTCATTGTAAAGTTAGACAGCAGCTGTTTCCTCTTCTGTGCACGGAGATTACAGCGCCTTCTCTCTGCGTGAACTATTCTTATGCTCACAAACAACTGTTAACTTGCCTCACGGAGCTCTCAGCGGCACCATTCAGTCATTTTTGTTGTGCGAAACTTTGTTTTTACTCAGACAAACTGCTAATTTCCATATTATACAATGGCATATAATAGTTTGAAAATTGCTTGCATAAACTAACTTCCTCTGAGGGCTGTTTCCATTGATGTTTTGTGCCCAGATGAATCTTATGACTGAAATTTTACGTTAAGATGATGTAAAACAAGCAAGTTTGAAATGGTTATTTATCAGTATAGATTATGAAAACTTAACAGTAAAAGCGAGCAACATGAAATATCATGTCTATATTTGCGTCTCTTTCTCAATTGAAGATGAATTGCCACATTAGGCATCCAATTTTCTGAACAAAAAGAAGAAGATAAAGTCATTTTCTGCTCTAGAAAAATGTTTTCTTCTCACAAATTCCAGATTCAAACAGAGGGGGCACTTGTCTACCTCAGACTTTTCAGACAACTGAATTTCAAATGCAATTTACAAAAGTTGAAGTGCCACCATTAGTGTACATTCAAAAGTGTTTGAACATATTTGATAGATTTGGATGTATAAACTTGATCATTCATCATTTGTATACCTATATGACTTCTGTCTTGAGAGGAACCTAAAAGTAATGGATGTTTTCCATAGAAGTGAAATTAAACCTTTCATTTTTGTCCTTGCACAAAGCTATTTCATTTTTCAGAAGACTTATCTTTATGGTGCCCAAAAAAGCCCATGGTCCCCTTCCATTTTCAATTTATGGAAAAGAGCAGCTCAGTCATACAGCTACACATCACCTTTTGTGTTCTACGAACAACAGAAGGTAAGTCATACAGATTTGGAACAACATGACAATGAGTAAATGATGACATTTTTTATTTTTGTATGAACGATCTCTTTAAACTTTTATTAGAACAAAGACAATTTGCTATAAAAGTTTCATTCCCATGCTCATTGAGGCACGTTGCAATCATGTTTACTAGTCTCTTCGCATTCTACTCTCTCATTTCGATCTGAATGATGGTGATTTGTAGTGTTTTCTAATGGCATGTTTGCTTTAATTAGTGTGCTGTAATTGCGTGTGTTAGAAACAGCTGTCTTTCTGTTGTGAGAGTGGTTTGTATCACAGTGCTGTGTGTATATGCTCAACCATCCATTTGTCTGTATGTTCTCCACAGTCTGGGCTCTTCATGTCGAGTAACTCCACTGAGTCTTTCAGTCATTTCAGGTGAGTACACCTGCTGTGAGACAGACTGTGCTCTATCCCCATCCATCCTCTGATTCATTATGTTATATAACGTTTAGTCAGCATGGAAGCTTTATCTTCTTCCATAAGATATTTTGCACTCCACTTATCTAGGAAAAAAATTACTTTTAATGCTTCACTTAATACTTTTTATGAATCTAGACTTGCACTAGGTGGATATAAATAGTCACACCCTTAGTTTCTTCTAGGATGAGACTTGAGGCCTGTTCACATTAAGTAACAAGGTATTTTGCATTTTTCTGCATGTTCACATGGAGTTTAATGCTGAATTTTGTCATCCTCTTAAAAAAAAAAGGGTTGGACCATAAGTGAATTGTTTAGAATTCAATAAGAAAAAAATGAACATAGCCTCTAATGAAAACATAGTGATGTAAAGGAGTTAAGAGATCCACTGCTTTGCTTTAAAATTATGTTTTTCATACAATGTTTGTCTTTAGACTGTGAATTTGATTGACAGACATAATTCAAAAAATTAAAAATAAAAATTTATATTAATCTCTAAAATGTAGTGATTCTCACTATGATTCTATAGAAATATAGAACAGTTTTTGAAATAAGTCTTTCTTGGCTGTATTCTAAATCAGTGGCTTAGTCACTTTTCTTTTTGGCTCTCATTCAAAGTGAATGTTATTTCCCTTTTTTAATCTTGGGCTAACAGACACAATTAAAAAACTAAATTAACAACAGATGTGGTCTGCTGCTGTTTAGAAATACAAAGCATTTTGACATACAATTAGATGATACAACATTATATAAAGTTAAATATCAAACATCTAAAGATAAAAAAACTACATAATTTGATATAGTAGCATATTATGTGTTTACTCAATGCAAAATGCAACTCGAATCAATTGTGAGAGGTACTTGTACTTGTGGATGGCAAACCATGTCAAATGCTGTTGTATATTTACAAAAGTGTTTGTAAAACTGGACGTGTTAGTCCAGGGGTGTCCAATCCTTCTCCTGGAGGGCCACGTTCTTGCAGAATTTCGCTCTAACCCCAGTTAAACAACCCGGAACCAGCTAAGAGAGGTCTTCAGGATTGCTGGAAATATTCAGGCAGTTGTGTTAGAAGAGGTTGGAGTTCAACTCTGCCGGACATTGACCCTCCAGGAGCAGGACTGGACACCCCTGTGTCAGTCAGTTTAAGAATTCCCCCACATATAAGAAAGTTTGATAAGAAAGAGAACAAGACATGTGGACAGCTAGAGAGGTTCAGGCTGTTCCATGTCATGTGTGGCAACAAATATGACAATGAAGAAAGCTCCCAGTCTCCCAGCTGGGAGACTTCTTTCTGACATGCTACTGTTTTCAGCTGGAGCCGAGAGACATCAAGAATCATCTCTGAACCTCCAGACTCTTCACATGTACACCCAATCTATGTGTGCCGCTTTAGACGCCTTCAGCAATGTTCTGCACGCTGTTCCCCCTAATTGTTCCTTTTTCGGTGTTTACAAAATGTTTGTTTGCTCGGTCGTCTTTGGCTTTGTTGTTGAAAGCTTTCTATAGATAATGGATTTGTGTTTGATGTGAGCACCGCAAGCCGAGCAGATTGCTAATTTATTTCGTTCTGGCTTTCATTGATAGACTGTGGAGTTGGTTTCTGCAAAAGCATCAGAACGGTCCAATAGGATTTGATGCACACATCAAACACTGCTAAATACAAGCAGAGCAAAAACAGAAAAGCATTACACGGTCCAAATATGTTTTAATTTATCAGCATGTCAGTTTTGTACTATATATTTATAGCCTGCCCTGTACAGTTTTAGTGGGCAAGACGAAATCAAGTATTTTTTTATGGGTCTCAGTAGTCCTAGATTCATGTTTTTGTCATTTTAGAGTTTTACAATTTCCTAAGGAAAGCTTACACACATGTATCAATAGTTTCCTTAACACTACAACAACAAGAATATTAAATATCTGCTTGGTTTATAACCAGTTCGAAAACCTTTTTGACACAAATAGCTGTTTATAATTTTTCTTGTTCATCAGCAGAGATGGATGTTTAGTTTTTCCATTCAGCTCGACTTCTGTTTAACCATAAGTCTTTAGTAGTCTTTGTCTTTGCTTTTTTTGCGCTATTAAACCATTGCATTTGATCAGGCTATATATATATATATATATATATATATATAGGATGAGTATCTTTCCTCCAACCCCTTCCTCCTCTTCCTCTCAGTTTGCAAACAGAAGGTGTGCTCCAGCAAAAGTTTAATCTTCAACTAGAGAAACAGATGCTTCTCACCTATTCTGACGCTATTCTGGAAACCGTTTCTTTCTCCTTTTTTCACTCTTTGATTATGTACATTCACAATTTATTAAATTTTCTGGAGATTATGAAGAATATCAACATATGAAGCTTTCAGGAGGCTCTAACTGCCATTTTATTTTCTCTCAGAAGAGGCTTCCTCATTTCATAAGAGTTCCCATGGGCTTATACAGGATTTATTCATAGCAAACGTCTTGGTAAAAGAGCACCTGTTCAGTCCCATGTGCTGATAGATCACAGAATGGGACACAAGTCAGGGTTTTGATTGCTGTAAAGTTTTTGGGCATGCTGCATCTTTCCTGAAAAAGTTTGTTGCTAGGAAGCTAGGAAGCACATTCAAGGTCTTCTGAAGTTTGTATAGTTTTGCCCTTTGTGAAATTTGTGCTGTGGTTCACATCTTATCTGTATGATGGGCTACATTTTAATTGACAGATTTCCTTCAAAAATACCATGCACTTTTTCTGAGCCTTGTTTGAATGCATAAAATTTTTATATTTTCAGACAGTGCCATTAAATGACAGCTGTACAGCACATGGTTGAAGTGCTCATCTAATACAAGTCATTCTCTTATTTGGGTGAAATATTGCTGTATCAGTGCATGTCGCTTGATATATCTACTAATCTCAGCATCTGTCTGCTTCCCAATCAAAAATAAGATCAGTTAAGATTAAGGATATCTTACTAAGGATAAGGGGGTGTTTAATGTTTATTGCCCCCAAAACCCAGCCAATAGAAGGTGTGCCCAATGCTTAAAGATCTGGGCTGTTAATTGAACGGTTTCATGTTTGAACCCTACAAGGACTGACAAGGTTGTATCTTGTACAAGACCAATGCACTTAACCGCAGGTATTAAGTGTACTGTATTTTCAATAAATTGCCCAAGTAGAGTCTGTAGTGTGAACTAACCCATAAACCCATTCTTACTGGCTTGAATTTTTTGTAATTTTATGTTAAAACTTGCAGGGCCTTATTTGTAATGGTGAAGCATTTGTTAACAGTGCTGTTGGTTTTCATTCATATGATAAATACATAGAAAATTTATTTGCTATTTGTGGATATTGTTTTTTTTTGTTTTTTTATCTGATGAAGTTAAATTTTGATTATACCTACACATTTATTGCAGCTTAGGGTATTTGATGTAGCTCTTTATTGAGTTTTGGTGTTTGTTTAGTTATTGATTGAAAAATGAAAAAAAAAAAAGTTTTTGGCATTGCTTCTTTCACTGAATTGTCTTAGAATTCCTACCTATTTACACTGTACTGCTCAATGTTTAAAAAAATAGATGCGGCGTTTACTAAGCAAATAATGAAGATAATGCTGTTGTTAATTGTTTTGTGAGCCCCAAAGGGCATCAAAAATGTAGAAGCAAGAATATCAGTGGGAGATTCCACCTCTGTAAACTCAGAAGATGACAGAAAGACAGCAGAGAATTTGGGAGGGAAAAGATCACAGACGGTGTGAATAGAGGAGGAGAGGATGCATAGAAAGGTGAATATACAGGAGACAGACCAAAGGAGTCACACTGCTTGGGTAGAAACCATAGAGGATGATTCTTTGTGGCACCAGTCAAGGTTCAGAATTTCAATGTCCTATCAAATGCTTCACTGTGTCTGTAGTCTGGAGTGTATCTGACCTGTACCTATGTCGAACATGTTTTTTATTTTTTATTTGACCTTTATTTAACCAGGAAAATCTCTCTGAGATTAAAAATCTCTTTCACAGGAGAGTCCTGGCCAAGAATGGAATGTCCATTGCATGCACTACTAAATGCTATAAAATCCATACTAATGTTGCTAGTGTAAACGCGTGCTATGACAAATTATGATTCCGTAGTAAAATGATGCATTTCATTTTTTTTAAATCTCTGTTTCACAATTTTACATCCCCAACCCAGTGTATGAAACTGCCTTTGCAACCTGCATTCTAAATATGTTGTATTTACCTTTGTGTCTGAAATGCTCTCAGTAGATGCTCTGTTGTTCAAGATCCCAAGCTCGAGAATAAGATCAGTACCCTGCTGTTGTTTTCTACTGGGGGTATTTCTGGCATTTTACAGGGTTTTGACTTGTACACGCTCTGCTATCCAACAAGTTGTGTACGAGGCTCCATTAAATATTTGGCTTTCTGTCCAGAATCCTGTTGAGCTTGACAGAAAGTCATCATTTCCCACCAAGCTGCTTTTCCATCCCTGTGCGAACGAACTGAGAATGAAGTGCTTGTATGTAAATCCTCAAATCTACATGCGCACATTCTATTTAATTTCACAGCTAGCTGAGTGGCCCTAATCGCATCCAGACATTTGGGTCCTTTGCTATTCAAATCTAATAGACGCTTTTGGAGATGCGGGACATTGTACTGTTTAGTCTTTTTGCCTTGCCGCCTGTTGGAGGTCTCTTGTGTCAAAACCGTAGCAAAAATAATTAAAATCACTCTTCAAAACAAAGACTACAGCAGCATGGTTTTGAATATAAACCTAATTGCTTCGCTCTTTTGTGGCCATGTTTCAGTGTAAATATCATTTAGTAGATATGTTTTTTTTATGTTTTATGTTTTATATGTTAATGTTTTTTTTTCCCTCTTTAATCCTTGTAATATAATTACAAATTTTGAATTCCTATATTGTTGAATCATCTCAAATAGAAATGTTTTCCCTTTGCAGCTCAGGAAAGGTTTCTGACCAACCCAAAAGTGAAGCAGAAGCACTAAAAAGCAGTTGTCTCTCAGGAGAGAGTCACAGGGTAAGCATGTGTTGTTAGTCTACACTTTGCGCTTATATCTGTCACTACTATATCTGTTTCACTACTGAATGAAATGTGCTCTTCAAAAAACTGTACTTTAGATCTAAAAGATTGCTACATTGTGTTTGTGACTGGCTGGACAGTGCACTTTTTTAGGGCTTTTGTATGGAGACATAATATTAAGAATACACCATTTTGAAAAACAAGCATAGATGGAGTTGATCATTGCCTGAAGGCAGTGCAGCTGCCTCAGGGATCTAGTGGGGGTCAGAGCTGTTTTTATGTTATGCTTCAAAATTAAAAAATGTTAATGTAAATTGTCTGTTCGAAGCCTCTGATTGAGCTATGAACATACTGTCCTATTCCTGTCATGTTATTTAATTTCAGCTCAAGAGCAGCTCATTATTTTGTTCAAATAATACAGTGAATATGTGAATATGAGCCACACTGTGTCTACTATTATCAATTAGACCCCAATTAATACAGCTACTGGCTCAGTTTTTAAATAAAGCAATGCCATCCAAAGTATAATGTTGGGTTGAACTTATATCAAAGCTATTTTAAATATAGACAGTGTTATTGGTGGTTGTTTCTTATTACCACAGAAACATGTTATTTTTCCTACAAATATGAACTGACTGCTTTAAGCATTATTTGCCTTCCACGGAAATAATTAAAATGCCAGATATTTAACTTGTAAAAGGCCCCCTTTTCCACTCTCAGCTAGCTTTGATTATGATGTATACATTTTTATACCTATTACATGTGTTTTACATGACTTTATGGCCTCCCCCTGGAAAGAGAGTGCATCAAAGCAATGGCTTAATCATATTTTCATCTGTCAAAAAGCAGCTAATGCAAATAGCATGCAGAGCCTTCCTAACAAATATAAAGATTCATGAAGCAGGTGTTTCCAACCAATTATGTCTCACTGCTTTTAGCCGTGACTCTTCTATTTATATTGGCTGAAGTGTTTAGTCCACTTAAACAGAGATAAACAGTTGCAAGATAAACAGAAGTGAGCAAGACGAGAGGTTATTTTCACGTCTTTTAAAGCACACTTCTGAGAGATTAGACTTAGGTAACAGTAATAAAAAATGTAGCAAAACATTTGCATAAAAGTACAATTTTGAGAACATGAATAGACTTTAAATTTATTGAAATGTATTGGACAATGTATAGTGACCTAATAACTAAATTCTCTTGACACTATTCCCTTTTTCTCCTTACAGATTTTTTCCACATCTCTTGCTTCTACAGACATACTGTTTCCACAGAACAATACAGACAGTAGTTTCAGTGGACCGTCAGAGTCTCAGCACGTTCCTGAGATGCCCAGGGCACTTATAGAACACTGTACCACTAACAACCCTGCAGGAGATGCCAAAAGTCTGGGAAAGTCGCTTCAGACAAGTCTCGACATCCAGTGGGAGAAGCAGCACTCAGCCCATCATAAATCAGAAACTGAAGCTCCGTCAGCGGACGCGACAGATAAGGAACTGGAGGGGGAGAAAACAGGGGTGAATGGAGGACTCTGGGATACTAGGGTACTTCAGGAGTGTCGTAACGGGACCTCTGGATTCCTGGATGTCGAGCAGCAGTATCTCTGGCACCCGGTCGTGGGCTCAGAAGGGAGCTTGTTAGCTGAGGAATCCCATATACAGAGCAGGCACTCCACCACGGGAGGAGGGGCAGCCTTTGTCCCTAGCTTGACTCGCTTGGAGCACTTTTCACAGAGGCATAGCCCACTTACCATGGGGGGCCAATTTAGCAAGCACTTTTTATCCAGAACATCTGTTGAGAGCCAAGAAGCCAAAGCCCAGCCAGAGGGAAGTGGATTCAGCTCTAGCCTAGGGAGCCTTGTAGGAAGAGTGTCCTGGATGCTGGCGGATGCTGGACGTGTGCTTACAAACTCTTTGAAGGAACAAACTGGTGGTAGAGGAAGCGCTTGGTACAATCAAATGTGCTCAATGGTAAAGGATCTTCCTCTTGTACACCATATCCAGTTTGAGTTGACTCTAAGACCACAGGCAAACCCAACTCTGAAGGCAACCCAGTTTCGCCGCAATCTGTCTCATAGTGATATTTTGGCAGTAAGAGAACAGAGTGTAGCATTGTCTTCCATGCAAGATCTGTCACGATCCAGTACAGGTGAATGGAAGAGCCCCTTGATGGCTTTGGAGGCAACTCAGACAGGGTTGACCACCCAGAGAAGTGAGGGGCTGAAGGTATGCTGCCAAAGACTTCACCCCGTACCTGAATTCTTGCTCCATTTCCAGAAGCTTCCACCTCAACAGCTTCTCTCCTGCCTACATAGTGTCATCCCTGCCCCCTTGCTAATGGAAGAGCGAGTGTTCGCTCTACACTGGCTCAGTGTAGCCACCTGTTCTCAACCAGATTCACAGCCTGCAGTTACTATTATTTTCCAGACTAAGCTTTTGGTGATCACCTTTGATCCTTTACCTGATTCTGCCAGCCCCACACACTCTTTAAATGTTTACTATGAATTATCCTTTCAACAACTGCAGGAGATCCACATAGGTTTTGCTGGGCAGACTGTCAGACTAACGGGCAACACAGAGAACAGTATACTTGTCTTGCACACCTGCAACGCAAGCTTAAGTCAAGAACTGTCCCAAACCTTACTCGAGGTCATTTGCCCTTTCGACAGCGGTGCACTGGACCATACATTGCTGTCAAATGACATAGTACGTTTGTCCCTAAACTGGGACTCCCATGTCAAGGATTTGCTCCTACCCTCCGGTGGACGCATTGCATGCTCATTCCAGAAAACCCTGGCTAAGTTGGTCTTCCTGTTACATGGTAACATGCAGGGCGAACGTCCGGCACTTGCACATGTGCAACTACTCCTTTACACAACTGTCAGATTTCAGAGATCAAGTCTCAAGCTGCACAACAACCCTGTTGTACCTGATTCACATGTGGCACCAATAGATTCTGAACTTGTCCAGCTTGTCCTGACTGACACCCACCTGGGTCTCTTGCGGGAAAATGCTGTTTACCACCCACCTCCACGTTCAGTAGCTGTGGTGGCACGCGAGGCCCAGTTTAGTCTAATAGACCTGCGAAAGCGCTCTGATATTCGTTGTGTGCTGGTCAGAGATGGATACGGCAGTATGCGTCTGGATGTTGTGTTGGCTCAGAAATCCGGTGGTACTGGAGGTCACTCTCAACCTCCAGAGGTCTGCAGTGCTGATGACGCAGCTGCCCAATCTCCTACCAACTCTGATTCATCTCCCCGGAATGAAGTGTGGAAATTAACTTTCAGCAGCTCCGCTGAGTCCACCTTCCTGATTAATAACTTGTCAAACATTTGATCAAGGACCTTCCAGCAAAATAATTAACAGCCCAGTGAGGAGAATTCGACAGGAGACTACAAAAAAGGCTGAGTGCACCGAAAACATTCCGCTAGGATTTGAGGAATAAAGACATTTTATTGTTGTTGTTTTTTTTTTTTTTACTTTTCCATTAAGTTTTATATGACTTGCATTGTGATCAGTTTTTCTGACAGGGAAGAGTAATAAATTGAAAGCAGTGCCAATGATCAAGATCATAAATTCATAAGGATGGTTCAGATTGCATTGACATTAGTAATGATGTTTGTCTAGCAACATCATATGGGTGCATCAAGAATGATTATTGTTTCAGAGTTACGTGTATAATGCCTCTATAAAAATGTATAAGATTAAGAACCAGCACTCAACCCTAATTTTCATGTTCATTCTCTTCAGTGCCAATTAGAGAAACTTAAGTATGAGATTGCTTCTAATTTGCATTTGATGTATTTAGCCCTGTGCATCACCAGTATGTTTTTATATTGCAGTTCATTTTCTAAGATTGCACAATTTAAGTTATATCGTTTCGGTTGGAGAGTGATGTACCACCCGAGCATAAAAATGTAAAAAAAAAAAGTGTACGCATAAAACTGCTTCTCCCTCTCTTCAATATTCACGCTCTTCCCTACGTGGTCTTTGACTCATATAGCCTTTCATCACAGAAAATGCATGTTGCATGCCTGCAGCATCCAGCAGCTATCAGTATTCATCTCTTGAACTCATCATGGTGTGAGGAGATGCCAGGGTCAAGGTGATTTTTTTTTTCCATTGCTGGGTCATTTAAGTTCTCACTGCATCCTGTTGCTAGCTAATAGCTCACAGTCCCTTTTGTTTCAGACCCTGCTGTGTAAAATATTAGTTATGGTTCTCTTTTGCCTCCTCTTTTGCCAGTCATGTTCCGTTGTAGACTTTATGCCACTGAAGAAGAGGAGCAGGAGGAAGACATTCTCCCTCCTCCCTTGTCTAAAAAATGCTGCTATAGTGTGTAGAAAATCATGGGCACTTGTACAGTGCAATCAGCTAGGGGTTTTCTTTGACAGAATGCCAGTGAAAGAGGGAGAGAGATCCTTTTAATACAAGTATATCATGTGCTTTCTCCGAAATCAGTGCTTTTCACATTTTCAGACTTAAAATACTGTCTGAGTGAAAAGCCCCTGTCCTAAGGACAGATTGCCACAGAAAAAAAGCTTTTATGGGAGACTGTAAGTAATATCAGCTGTTGTGTCATGTGTTTTCATTGCAATATATATATATATATATATATATATATATATATATATATATATATACATATGTATATGTTTTATGCAGGCTTTAATCTGCATCCATTATTGTCATCTACCTTGCATTGATATGTAAAAGATGCACTCAAGTTCTTTTTCCCTCAAAGTTTTAGCCTTGAAATTTTTAAAGAACTAAAAGTACTAAAATGCAATGATGTGCACTCACATGAAATGAACACTCATCATATTATTGCCCTAATTAAAGCTGTTTTATTTCACATGGAGCAGGTGAAATTTAGAGACAGAAAGAACATTCTTTTATCATCAAAATTGCTGCCATCCTTGAGCTTTATGAATTAAAGTGAAATCTGCAGACATAGAAAGCTGTTCTCCCTCTTATCATCTTCACTGAAAGACTGCTAACTACAGTACTTGCTGTAATGCATCAGAGACTCTATACTCCAAACCAGCACAATCCTCATAAAAATGGGGGCGACAGTTCTTGATTAGTTAGTGGCCGTTTGGACTATTTTGTTTCTAAAATTTAATATCTAAACAAGCACTCCTAAAAACCGTAATGAGAAATTACCACCAGCTCCTTTAATTGCACATATAACATCAAGTGAACAATAAAGCAAACAATGAGTTATCAAGCCATTTAGCACAAGAAGCGTGATTAAAGATTCATATTCAGCCATTTAATTACAGTCAATAAGGTTTTCAAAAAACATTTTTTTAAATATATTTTACAGCAATATTATGTTATTGTTTGGCATAAGAGGTCCTACTGTAAGATTGCACCAAAGAGAAGGTTTGTTTGGGTGACAGTGGCATTGAGACCATTTAGACAAAAACTCTCACATCATTAAGCTAATGAAATAAAGTACAGTAGGATTCTTTTGCTCTTGTATTGTGCAGATAAAGAAAATGGATCTGTCACCGTGATGAGAGAAAAGCTCATTTCTGCTTGTTTTATTTGATTTGGAGTCATCACATAACAAATAATGTTATTGCAGAATGGGATCTGTGTGATGCCGAGTACCATTATTCAGCCAAACAGCGGCCCCAACTACCGAGATAACAATAGTAGACGCTGTAATTAGTAGACACAATTGTACAGGCCAGAGGGCTCTGTGCCACTGTAGTCTCCTTATGGGCACTTTTTGAATGCTTTATCCATCACATTAGACGCAAGCCTGTTTGAAATATAATAAATAAAGTAAAGATGACAGCGCAAATAGAAAGGCACCCTCTTCCCGCTCGGCACCGCTGATCAGGTCAAGCGGACAAAAGGCAGGGAATGATGTGTGGGGCTTTTTTTCTGAGAAAGTGTGTGCGCACAAGAAGAGCTTCTCCTCTGGTCCAGAGAGACCTCTTATCTCACCTTCGCAGGCCCTGTGAGGTGGGACGCGTCCTCTTTCATTAATATACTTCACACCTACTCTGCTTTAATGGCTTCAGGAAGTGCCCAGTGCCTGATGGGAGAAACAGGTGGAGCCTCTTTGTGAGCTGACAGCTCCTGAGAAAATTTCTCATTTTAGATACCTCGTCGCTTGGCTCTCTCTTTCTCACTCTCTTTTTCGAAGAGAGCCATCAATCATGCATGTATGCCTTTGTTTGCAACCTTAGCTGCTTGATCCCAGAAGATCCATCAAGTTAGAGTACAGTACATTAAGTTAAACAGTAATGACATTGAAATATAGTGCCGCTTCTTTCTAATAGGGTCTCTAAAAGGAAAGCCATATTTAGTAATAAGTATTTAGCAAAAATGTAGAGGAAATTGTATGAGCGAGAATTCATACGTGTCATGAAAACACAATAACAGTAACCCAGATGGCAGTTTATTGGTTTGTTTCTTAGTAACATCTTACTTAACTGTTCTGGCTACTCCTGACGCTGTTTTGATAAGGAACATGTTGTTTGGCTTTTTGTGTCTTTAGTCCAATTTAACAATAATTTAATATTGAGGATAATGCTGTTGTTTTGTATACATGTTAATTGGTGCCATTTTTAATTTCCATTATTTTTGTTTTGGAAAAAAAAAAACGTTAACAAAAAATCCATTTTATTTATTCATTAAACAGATGCTATTGTTGACAATGGGCATAAAGTAGCCAACAGCAAAGTTTTTATTACATTATGTTACTAAAACACAATAAAATCTGCATATGTTCTTTCAGTTTTCATTGTTTTGTTGATATTGAAAAGTTACACTTCAATGCAATAAAAAAATTACTTTTTGCCATTTTGATTATTTTCTGTAAACTTTCTTTGTTGCAAAACACATAAAACATATTATTGAAAATGGCTTTTAAAGCATCCAAAAATAAATGAATAAATGAAAACGCGACACTGCTACGCAGGAACGATATTAAAAGCATAGTTCACTCTAAAAATTAAAATTCTGTCATCATTTACTCACTCTCGTGTCATTCCAAACCCATTTTTTTTTCATCCGTGGAACGCAAAAGGAGATAGATGAGGAATGTGAGGATGGTGATTGTAACTGTCAAGCTCCAAAAAGCACATAAAAGTACCATTAAAGTATCATTAATCCATACGACTCGCAAGCTGTAATACCAGCATTGGGTGAGAATTAAAACAAATTTTAAGTCGTTATTCACTGTAATGATGCACGTGCGAGCGCTTTTATACATAAGTGAGGGAATTCAACACCATATGAAGAGAAGAAACTGTCCTCAAACTTCACTTGCTTTCAACATGACAAGATTCTTTGACTTTGAGGGTCACTGTGTTACAAGAATTGGAGCAAACATGTCAGTAAACCTTGGATTTTGGTTAATTTAATGGTGGTAGGTGATGTTCCCCATATTCTAGCTGTGAGGGTACTTTCCCAAGTTTTATAGTGTCTTTGCAGTGAACAATCGCAGCAAAGCTCCATCGATTCCCTGTCTGTTAATTCATGTTATTGAAACACTGGTCTGTTATTTTAACCTCTGTATTCCTGTTCTCGTTATTGAGACTCAATCTGTTGTAGTCAGGCTAGTCTTTGCATTGGTCACTCTGATGGAATTTGGCAAGTAAGGGAAGTCTCTTAGGGGACACACACACACTTATTATGCCAACCCTGAATGTCATCCGGCTCTTTGAGCCGCGGCACATTTGTGAATGTCTGTCCTCTGGCCAAACGTATTTCTCTGCCCTTTAGAAAGATGATGTTGTCATCTGATGTCATTTTTTAAATTGGAACACTCTATCCCATCACCCCCCTCCGCACTTGCTTTTTTCCCCCTTTTTTCTGGACTCTGCACGAGTCACATTAGCATTTTGCAGAAACTGTGAGACATTTTGCCACTTCGGCTTTGTGACAGATTTCACAAGCTCAATTTTAACCGTTGCCCTGGGGGGCAGAGGCACAGTTTCCATCTGTTGATAGTGTAGCTGAAGCCAGCAGGTCGTTTAAGAAAACTTCCTATCCTGGCTGCCAGCTGCACTCCAAATTCTAGATATGGAGTGTTCGTTTAAGGCCCTTGTGGTGCTGGGCTGTGATTTCACTCGCTGCATGAAAACGTGAGAATTAGAGTTTCAGTAAATGCAAATGAAACCAGTACTGGAGATCAGATTAAATTATTTTTGGAGATGCTAGCAGGTTTGTTCTGCAAGTCTTGTTCAGCAGTAATGGTAAAAAATTATGTTATAAAAAAGACACAAGGAAAAGCACATATCTGTAAATTAATACAATAATCTATTTTTTTCTATCTAATCTATTATTGATTGTGATTTTTTTTTTGGAATTGAGAAACATATTTTAAAACATTAACTCTTTTTAATTATCAGAAAAAAAAAATGTTGCCATGACTTATTTTACAGTCCACAATTGTATCCCTGTTACCTAAAGAGTGTAATTTAAAAAAAACATGTATTAAAAATTAACGATGTTGCATTAACTAACAATGAAAAATACTTAAAGCATATCATCTTAATTAATATTCATTGTTAATTAACATATCTTAGTTAATGTTAATTTCAATATTTATTAATACATTATTAAAATTAAAAATTGCATCTATTAATATCATTTAATGGACCTTAGCTAACATGAACAGTGTTTTTATTAACCAATATTAACTACAACGAGCAATACATTTGTTACAGCATTTATTAATCTTTGTTACTGTTAGCTGATGCATTAACTAATGGTAAACACAATATTAAAAATGACAACTTTAGTGAATTGTATTAACAAATGTTTATTTAAAATTTTTTAAAATAAACATTTTCCATACAAATGAATGGTGACTAGGGGCTGTCCAAAAAACAAAAGCATAGCTAATAAAAGTACCATAAAAGTGTAAATTTAAGTTTTATTTGCTGATTATCTACTCCATAAATCTCATTTGTGCAGTCTGAATATTCACATATTCAAATTTGATGCATTTTGATAGTTATGATATACATGAGAGCCAATGACATTTCCCAACGTGACATACACAATTAAATCAACACAAATATGGAGTTTGACAGCTCCTAGTGTAAGCATTACATACATCTAAACATGCCCTTTTGTGTTCCACAGAAAAAGAAAGTCATGAAGGTTTGTAATGGCATGAGGGTGAGTAAACGATTGTGGGTGAACAATCCCTTTAAGTCCACTCAGGAAAATTTAAAGATCAGATCTCTAGTATCGCACTGTGCACAGGAGGGTCATTGATTCTAAGACACATTTCTATACGTCATAATTTCAAACTGCCTATTGTGCCTCTGTAGCACTGATGAATCAGCGGGGGGCAATAATCTCCAACTTCTACAGTGGAATACAGCAGAATAGCAACGTTTCTTGTCAGTTTTGCAGTTTCTTAAAAGACTGAACCCAGAAATTGGATCCGTCTTGAGAGGTTGTAAGTTACAAGTTATGGCAGCTTTCATCCTTTAAAGCTTTTCGGTCTTTTAAGGAGTGAATTAGTAAAAACTTTGAGGTGGCAGGCAGTTTTTTAAGTGATAAAAAACTCTGAATTATATTTGATCCATCTATAAATTCAGATGTTTCTTAATTAAGTGGTTTAAAATCTTAATTTCTTTACGCGCACGTAAATGCTGCTAATAGAGAGTTATTTTTGCTGTTTTACAGGGCTTTAATGGTTAAATACACACACTTATATGTGCCAGAATGCCCTTTTTGCAAGTATCCTCAAACAAAGTAATTTAGGTCTTAAGTGGAAGAAAACACCTGAGAAAGAAAACAGTAACAGTATAATGGATCCGGGCAGCTCTTAAAGTGACAGCAGTCTCACATTCCTGTCTGTTAATTCATGTTAATCAGACAACAAAAGAGAGAAAATCTTTCACTGCTCTTGATTAAATCACTTTTATAACTGTATCTATTTAATTTACACAGTAATGAATATGCAGTGTTTCTATACATTTGATTACCTCATAGCATTTATTTATTTGTTCTACTGTATTTTTTGTCCTGTTGCTTGTAATTAGTTTCTTATTCTTATTTAATCGCTGTCTTCAGTGAGCTTGATTTTTTTTTTGTCTTTTTTTAAGCTAGTATTAGTTTTGTTTTTTGTTTTTTTGCCATGTTGACACTGATGACAAGAATTATGAAATTTCTATGGTATCAAAATTTTGATATCATAAAGACCTTATTTAAAGCAAAAATAACGCTACCGTGAAATAATGAGATAATGAAATAATTTTGGTCATATCGCCAAACCCCTAGTCTCTACATATAATAATGAGAATATTAATAATAATTTAATTTAATGGATGAGTAGGAGGGACTGAAGCCAACACATATTAAACAATAATTCTATTGAGCAATATCTCCCCACATTCTCCCCTCAATACCTCTCTCTGCCTCCCAATGTGTCCCTCCCTTATTTAGACCCACTCCCACATGTCTTTCACTGTCCATTATGATCCACCCTTCTGCTTCCTGCAGCATCAGAAGCATCCGCCACCGTGTATGGTGTAGTGAATTTTAAATCATAAATACTGCTGTATGTTTGCCCAGTGAAAATGAACTCTACCTAACTTCCGTTCACTCCACTCCCTTAGCGCCTTGGCACACTCATACTATTTACTCTGCCCTCGAGCACTCTCACAAACAAGACAAGGTTGTTTTCTGAAACCCGCTATGCTTTCCTTTTTGTGGCCTCTGGGTTTGGAAGCACTCTCCCATCAGAATGCTGAAGTCAGAGAAGTTTCTCTCTCCGTCTCTTGGTCTCTCTCACTGTCATTTCTTTTTGACTATGGTCTGTTCCTCCAATATCAAGTCATTAATCACACCGCAGAAGTTAAGTGTGACTGCAGCACGTTGTTATGAATTGCACAAGCAAGAGAAGCCGTAATTAGTTTGCAACAAACTTGACTCATGGGCCGTGTTGTGTAACTTGTATTAGTTTTTACTACTTCTTTATTCAGATTAGTTTTTCTGCACAGCTAATTAGCCTACTAGTATTTTAAACAAATAATGATGCTGGTACTAACAAGCAAACCTAATTGGCGAGTCAAATTTTTGACATTGAACAAGTATTGCAAAAAATTCACAGTATTGCAGTGCAGTATAGACCTTAGTCAGGTTAAATGCCGTCATGAACTGGCTTTTTTATTATTATTATAATTTATTTATTTTATTTTTACTGTTCTCCGATGTCCACTTATAATGTTATCACGATTTTTACATCAAAAAACAATTTAGGATAGGCTATTTTCTGTCCTGTTTTGACCCCCCTCATCAGAACGCTCTGTTTGAATAGGTGTGGTGGACTGTAGACTCGGAAGTAAACGCCCACTGCTATGATTGGCTAACAGTTTTGCAGTTTTTCATAGATGAACGCTGCTGTGATTTAGGTTAAAACACATAAATACTCAATACATCAAACAACCTGTAATATCAGACAAAGCAATAGTAGCCTAAATCACGTAATAAAAACAGTTACTCACACTTGTGTGGTGCAACATTACTGTCAGATCCAATATAGTTGGCACAGCATTGTCTTTTAGTTTCAGTCTTTCTGAAAATCTTGCATCAAATTGTGCTTGTTCGTAAACTTTCTTTTGTGCATCCACAGTGATGTCAGCAATAACCACAGACTAGAGTTGTATCACCCAGCAAAAAATATTGCTTCACACACCTTGAGTCATTCACCAAAATTCTCCAACAAATCATTTTCATAAGTCAGCACAGCACCTTTTACTATTGAAAAATATCTTTTGTAGATTTGGGATTTTCTTTGCACACCAGATCTTCCGTAAGGTCTTTTTGTACCTTAGACCTCAGTCAAGCTCAGTTCCTTTTTGATTTCAAATACAGCTCATGAACTTCAGTCTACAACCCAGAGGCTAGCTTTTGCTCCAGGACACACTCTTCCACTTTCCCAAGTGCACAAGTGCTTCTGTTTATTCCTGGCTGCTGAGATATTCAACACCACACGAAGTAGATTAATATCTCCTTTGAGATATCCCGTGCTTGTCTTTGCTGCTGGAGGTTACTGTGTTAAATATGAAAGAGAAGTAGGCATGTTTAAATGATTGATGCATTGCCTGTCATTAGTGTTTATTGAAGTGACAGCTCACGCTGGAAAATACTGCAACTGGCGTGCATCGGCAGATAATGTAATCTTACCCAATGCAGTTCAGATATTTATTTTCTGTTCTATAAGGTCAACCGAAGAGGAGACAAAAATAAAGACGGGTCAAGTTCACATGAGTATATTCAGAGAGGATTTATATGGCTGATCATATATACAGTTATTGGAAAACTGATATGTATATATATGTGCTAAGCTGGGTTTGTCAGCTGTAACACTAATTAGAGAGGATAAGTGATGCCATATGCCTTCTCCTGATGGATTTGTCAACACCATGATTTCACCTGCGTCTGATACTGAAAATGAAGGTTGTGCACTTTTCTGTTTTAATAATCAGGAGTTTCAAAACACTCTGAAACTGTAAGAGACAATTCAGCCTCACAGAAGAACTCCTTCAGCCAAGAATCACATTTTATCAAGCCAGATGAAAAATGGCCACTGCCGCACTTCGCACTTGACAGCTCTCCAGACGGCAGAATAACACTGCCAAGTTTACACAATAGATTGAAAGTTCCCAAGCTGCAGTTCTCTGTTTAGATTGTTAGTGATTGCTTTAAGGCTGTAAGGAAAGAAGTTCCTCTAAAATGTCAGCAAAATGCAGAAATTGCATGTGCAAATTATCTAGCCTATAAAGTATATCACTCTTGCTGTGCTTCATGATTGTAGCAAATTAAAGTATATCCCATCGCCAAGAACTTTCTCTCTGTTCAGTCAATCAACATGATCCGTGGGAAGTTGTGGCCTAATGGTTAGAGAGTCCGACTCGTAATCCAAAAGTTGTGGGTTTGAGTCTCGGGCCGGCAGGGATTGTAGGTGGGAGGAGTGAATGTCCAGCGCTCTCTCCACCCTCAATACCACGACTGAGGTGCCCTTGAGCAAGGCACCGAACCCCCAACTGCTCCCCGGGCGCCGCAGCATAAATGGCTGCCCACTGCTCCGGGTGTGTGTTCACGGTGTGTGTGTGTGTGTGTTCACTGCTGTGTGTGTGTGTTCACTGCTGTGTGTGTTCACTGCTGTGTGTGTGCACGTTGGATGGGTTAAATGCAGAGCACGAATTCCGAGTATGGGTCACCATACTTGGCAGTATTTCACTTACTTACTTACTTAATCGACGGGAATATGTTCATTATAGTAGAAGCAAATGTTATTGATTTATAATTCGTAACAATTTAGTTTGGACGCATTTCACTAAGAAGAATAGCAATAAAGCTTGGCAGAAAACATTGGCTGACTTGTGCAACCAAAGCTGTGGCAGCATGAGGATGATAAAAGAAACAGGTAACACATCAGTTGTACACCTAATGTGCATCATTTCTCTTCATTCTCTTATGTTAGTGCTAAAAACATTTTGTCTTTCATCGAGAAGTTAAAAGAGATGTATAAATAAAATTGTCTATTGAATTCTTTTTATTCAGACCAAAATCACTAAAGCATACACGATGATGTAACTTCCATTTCCCAGCTAGCAATAGGAATATCCCTGGAGGACTTCAAAGCAGAATAATATGCTGCATTGGAAAAAGCACCTGTTGTTTTCTGGTCATTGGGCTTTCAATCAATGCACTTTTCCCAACTGGAAGCCTGGTTTTTCTGTAGCACCTTCCAAAGATGATGGGTGGAACTCCCAAATGAACAGGAATTGGCAACAAATAGCCAACGGTGATGTACAGACTGAAAACACTTGAAATTTAAACTGAGCAGTGCTCAGAGACAGGGACGTGCTGCCTTTGGAATTATTATAAATACGATTTTCCAAGTTGGAAATTGTACATGAACAGCCACTCAGAATAACTGACATTTGAGTTTCCTAGTTGAGCAAGCCATAAAATTTAAACTTAGTGAAGTAATGCTGTACTGACTCTTACGTTACATTTTCCCCACAACAACTATAGGCTATTGCCTTTTGCTTGCTATTACAGTCATGTATATTTACGTATGTAAATATCAATTTGATGCATAAATAATTTTACACAGCAAATGGCCAAAAATCTGAAATCATCAATTTGTGAATGCTTAAAATACGGTGAATGTATGCAATGGCACGGGTAATGTTTATATGTGTGAGCAGAGTGACTACACACAAAAAAATAAAAATCTTCCCCAATCAGAAGCCCTGGATGAACAGAGAGGTTCGCCTCCTGCTCAAAGCAAGAGATGCAGCCTTCAGGTCTGGAGACCAGGAGGCTTACAGCTCAGCCAGAGCCAACCTGAGGAAGGGTATCTGCCAGGCCAAACTCACACACAAACAGAAGATTGAAGAACACTTCAATTCTTCAGACCCCCGACGTATGTGGCAAGGCATACAATCTATCACGGATTACAAACCACCTAACTCTGTGCCCCCCTCCAGCTCTGCCTCCCTCCCAGACGAGCTCAACCACTTTTATGCTCGATTTGATCAAAATAATAAGGAGATCTCACTCAAAGCTGAGCATCAACCCAGTGAACTGCCTCTCACACTCTCCACATCAGATGTTTACTCCACTTTGCGTAAGGTGAATGCACGGAAGGCAGCTGGCCCTGACGGAATACCTGGTCGTGTGCTTAAAGCCTGTGCGGAGCAGCTAGCTGAGGTCTTCACGGACATTTTCAATCTGTCCCTGGCCCAAACAACTGTCCCCACTATCTTCAAAACCTCCACCATCGTACCAGTACCGAAACACTCCACTGCCTCGGTCCCTAACGACTTCCGTCCTGTTGCACTCACCCCCATCATTGCCAAGTGTTTTGAGAAACTGGTTGCATCCCACCTAAAATCCTGTCTCCCTGCTACACTAGACCCATTCCAATTTGCCTATCGCCACAATAGGTCAACAGAGGACGCCATCTCAACAGCGCTTCACTCTGCCCTCACCCACCTGGACAGTCAAAACACACATGTGAGAATGCTGTTCATGGACTTCAGTTCTGCATTTAATACAGTAGTCCCCTCCAAGCTGATCTCCAAGCTCAGCCAGCTTGGAATCAGCACACCCATCTGCAATTGGATTCTAGATTTTCTGACTAACAGACCTCAGTCCGTCAAGTTAGATAACCTCTCCTCCTCCATCATCACCCTGAACACCGGCGTGCCACAGGGCTGCGTACTGAGCCCTCTCCTGTACTCCCTCTTCACCCATGACTGTGTTCCTGTTTATGGCTCCAACACCATAATCAAATTTGCAGATGACACCACGGTGGTAGGTCTGATCAAGGATGACGATGAGTCAGCCTACAGGGATGAGGTGCAGCACCTGGCTGTGTGGTGTGCCACCAACAATCTACAGCTAAACACCCAGAAGACAAAGGAGATCATTGTGGACTTCAGGCGGACTAGGAGTCATGCACACACACCCATCTACATTAACGGAGCTGAAGTGGAGCGTGTGTCGAGTTTCAAGTTCCTTGGCATCCACATCTCTGATGACCTCACCTGGTCCCATAACACCTCTACTCTGGTCAAAAAGGCACAGCAGCGCCTTTACTTCTTAAGGAGTCTTAAGAAAGTTCACCTAAATCCCAGGATCCTTGTGGAATTCTACCGCTGTACCATTGAGAGCATACTCACGAACTGCATCTCAGTATGGTACAGCAATTGCTCCGCATCTGACCGCAAAGCACTCCAGCGGGTGGTGAAAACTGCTCAACGGATTACCGGCACCCAGCTAACTGCCATTGAGAACATTTATTATAAGCGCTGTCTGGGCAGGGCAAGAAACATCATCAAGGATGCCTCTCACCCTAACCATGGACTTTTCACCCTCCTTCCATCCGGCAGGCGTTACAGGTGCCTACGCTCTCGCACTAGTAGGCTCAGGAAGAGCTTCTTCCCCGAGGCTGTGACACTTCTGAACGCCACACCACCAATCTAACCTGCACCTGCTTATTACTGCACTGGTCACAGTACTTTACACACATGCATTTGCACTACTCATATTTTGCACAAACTGCACATTGTCAAAGTCATTACACTATAAACTGTCTAAAGCTGTTACTGTACAAGCACAGTAAACTATTTCTAAAATATTGCACTACTGCTATTTTGCATAGAATACATTGTTCTATCAATACTTTGCACACTCATCCAGCTGTATTTATTTATTACCACTGTTCTCACGTTTCTGCTGTTCATAATGTGTATATATAATCTGTAATCTATATAATCTACATTGCTCTGTTCATAATGTACATACAATCCCTACATTGCATTGCTATTTATATTCTGTATATACTCTGCTCAATACTGTACAATACTGTATATAGCAATTCCACTGTACATTCTGTAAATCTTATCTTCATTTACTCTGCACTTATATGTATATAAAACACTATTCTTGCACTTCTGGTTAGATGCTAACTGCATTTCATTAGCTCTGTACTTGTACTCTGCATAAATGACAATAAAGTTGAATCTAATCTAATCTAATCTATATGGGTTTCAACGAATGGACCGCTGGATTTTAAAATGTGTTGGATATTGACAAAAAACAAGGTATCTGCAGCACAGTTGCATTGCGAGTCATAAAGAGTCACAAACAAGCATCAAAGAGACATTTATATAAGTTCACTGTAGGCTATATCAAGCAAATACCATACACATTGCATGCTTCTCTTATTTCGTCTGAGCAGCAAAACACAAGAGTAGTATTAGCAATGGTCAAAAATACCTAGACCTGTAGAGTCAGTTAGGCTACCTAATGAATGTAACAAACCAATCAGCACTACATAAAACACAGCTTTGAGTGATATACCTCTACCCAATAATTTTTCATAGAACAAAACTAACAAATGCCTAAAACAACCAAGGCTCAGCCAATGTCAAACTACTAAACTACAAACACAAATACTAAACTACTGCATGCAAACACAAACAATTAGCATGGCGGCCCCAAATGCAAAAAACAAAAACTACTCACTCATTTTAGCTGCATTCTCCAGACCTTTCTTTCGGGAAATTCAACCACAATCAATGTCCTTTAATTTAAGGCTTCACTGATTCTGCAGATGTCCCTGAAGCTGTGATATTCTTTTCAACTAGCTGGTTACCAATTGTATTTTATTTTAATTAATTAAAAAGTCCCCGTCCGACTGCGTCCTGCCCCACGTACCCATACTACGCCCTTAAACAAAATTCACTCGCTTACAGTAATATGGCTTTAATAAGACTCCCCCCACAAAAATAAATGAATTAATTAATAAATAAATAAGCTACTGAAGACACTATGACTCCTATTCCTTTGGACAACAAAGCAACAAACTCCAGACTTCAGAAGTGGGAAGTATGACATTTCCGATGACACGTGAAGGCTGAATTAATTTAGCTTTTAAAAAAAATATTGCCATTTGTTAATATTGTAAACATAGAGCCTACAGTTCTTGTCTTGGGCAGTTATTTTCGTTAAGTACTTCAACTGTTTAGTAGTAGTTTAAAAAAACAACAAAAAAAAACATTTTGAGTACACATTTTGCTAATGATAAGTGCCATCTGTGCTTTCTCTCTCCCGAAAAGCTCCAACTGAAGCTGTTTTAGAAGAACCATACAGCATTTCCCATCCCTCAGGGCCAGACTCACCTCTTTGACCCTGTCAGGGTCACCTAATCTGAATCGGTGATGATCCACAATCTTTGCATAACTGTGTAATTGTCACTTCAGTTACCCAGAGTTCTCTCCACCTCTCTCTCCAGGTGCCAAGCTTCGTCTCTGAACTGTGTAAATTGAGCCAGTGAGTTCCCCAGGCACCCTCCCTCTGGTGGAGACCTGCCACAGCGGTGGTGCAATTTGTCCAACCTGAATGCTCTCGGTGCCTCCGGGAACTCTCTCTAAGTGCTAAATGACCCGGCTGAACCCAATAGTAATCCAACACTAGAAGTTATTCCAATTGGGATTGCCTGCATTTAGAGCGTGTGTATCTCCATCTGAAGATAGTTTATGCTAATTCAAGGTGATCTGATTTTCCCCTTACTGCTTAGTGGAGCCATCTCTCTCTCAGCCTCCCCGGAGAGACCTGCAGTCACTCCTGCTCGCTTATCTTCCTCACACTGACTTTATATTTCCTTTTAAACTAAGTATATTGTTCCAAATGGTGTGTATAAAATGTTTTGTGTGGTCATAGTGTATAATATCTTTTCTTACATACCTTTAAAGGCGTCCTTAATGTTCAGGCCTTAGAAGTTCTGCATTTTGTCCTCACACAGGGATAAACAGATTACACTAATGTGGTCAGATGGGGGCAGTAGCACACTACAGTTTTACTATCGCTATCACTTTCTGTCTTTCTCATATAAATGAGATGGTGCCCTGCAGACATCTGGTTGCTTGAAAAGACAGTGAGTATAAATACACACACACAAAAAAAAAAAAAAAAAATTGGGAGCGTATATATGCTTTTTCATGTGTGTACAGTGATTGTCAGCATTTATCCACTAAACTGTATTTTCATCTGGGCTGTTTTATTATAAAGGGAAGGCGGCCTTGTGATCTTTATCAATCTTTAAAAAAGAGGAAGTGGTCCAGAGATGAGAGAAAGCAATCAGGGAAGTGGAACAGGAACAAGAAAAACAGGAAGAAGACGGGAGGGTCTGTGACAGTGGGAGTGAGGAGCATTAATTAATATAGACCCCAGTGTGAAGGGAATCGATTCCTCTCCTGACACACGCTCGGGTGGGCAGACGGGCGGCTGTGAGCTCGGGTGGAGAGAGTGGCAGGGGTGGGAGCATCTGTGCCAACAGCTTCACCTCCATTTTCATCACACTTCTAATTGTGCCACATGTCAACTGGTAAATGGCACATCAGACCGGTCCAAAACTTAAAATTAGACTTCTGTTCTCATCCAATGCATTTAAATTAAACATATATTAGGATGTGTTTGTGTTGATGTATTTGAGATGGATGTTTCATGGAAAACACAATTTTCCAACTTGTTTGAATTTAAGTTCAATATACTGTGAAAACAACTGAAATGTTTAATTCAGTCACCAATAATAATAATAATAATAATAATAATATTAAAAATGCTTAACTTTACAATTCCTTGTAATTTACAGTATATGAAAGCCGTTTTTTTTAATTCTGTAAGCCAAAATATTGAGAAACCTGCTTATAATTGACATCTCATTATATTAAGAATATTTCTTATAACAATGACTTTCTCATGGCATAGTCTCATAATTATGACTTAATTATGGTAAATCATCAAAACCATAATTATAACGTAATAATGACTTTAATGAATTTTGACTTGAGAAAGTCTCATAATTATGGGTTAGAATCTCATAAGAAAATTATGTTGTAAAATTGAGAAAAACATATAATTCCTATTTTTTTATTAAATAAGTTGTTACAAGAAAGTAATATATATCACTATGACTTGATATTTTCACTGAACTAAAATTAAGTTCTATAATAACAGAATACTTGTATGTAAAAAAAAAAAAATTGTATTCTAAAATGAACCAATAGCAAATAGCAAATTCAAACTTTAAAAACTTGTTCACTTCATAAAGCACTCCATTAAAGGCACTGCACTTGTGTAAGAGAGTGTGCGCAGAACAGTATATACCCATAATGCATGGCAACATTACCGGCCTATCAGAACTATTTAAACAGTATGCTGGAACATAAGCATTTAAACTGCCACACATTATTAAATATAAATTTGGTCTGCCTTCATGATCGACAGCCAAAGTATTAAGAATTTATACAATAAAAAAAGGGAATTCTTTAAAGTAGTAAAAACTCTTTAACTCTATGGTTGAGAGGGAGGCTGTTTATGATGTAAGAGAGCTTGACGGTAAACTTCAGAGAATGGAATTAGTACAAAGGTGTAGAATAAGGCCCTTTAAAAATGTGTGATTTTTCTAATATATAGCTTGGCTATAATAATATAATAATATAGCTTGGCTTTTTCTGGTTTTCTATCTAGCTCGGTCATGAATAGGCATGACTGGGGCGTCAGGGTCTGTCAGAGGAATGACAGCTGGCCAGCAGCGTGAGGTGCTGGGCACTAGCAGCATCATGTGCTGGAGCGTGTCCACCAGCAGGGAGAAAACTTTGGCTCCGATCCCCCACCACCATGCGCTGCATATGGGCCCGACCAGCCGTGGCGGCCCCCCTCCCGACCTCCCCAATTACTCCAACAGCCAGCTGAGTCTGGGGCCTCTGTCTCACCCCACTAACAACATATCATCTCTCCTACCATCGCAAGCCACCAAATATCACTTTATGAGCCTGGCTCCACACAGCTAGCAAAATGCTTTTAGATGCTCTGTGGAAAAGCCAGGAGTCTAAAATGCTCAAAACTTCAAGGACTATTTTTCCTTGATGTGGAATTTTAATAATAAAAAAAAAAAACATACAGTATGTAAGCAAGGATTGTTTATGATTTGTAGCAAACAAATTCTGCTGAATGCCTTGTTAATATTTTCTTTTATTATAGATAGATAAGAGTTGAAACTAAAACCCTCATATTGTTTCAAATATATATGATTTTATTTCTTCTGTGAAACGCGTATCATAAACGTGGTTCATACATAGTGGCTCTCCATCTCCAAAATCTGAATCTATACTATTGCAGTAAGCTGTCATTCACCTATTATCAAATCAGTCTGCATATTAGATAATCTAATTAATGAACAAATGTGAAATGGATCAACTGATTTATTGCTATGATCCATCTCCATGAATGATTATATAAATCAGATGAACACTGCAGAGAGAGCTAGTTTCAGTTAATAACAACTTGAAAATTAGCCTATTCCCTATGCAAAGCTTGTACGGTTTCAGAAACTTTATTGAACAAGTCATGGACCACTTTTTTTTTTCATGTTAGAGCTTGATAGCCCCAGATCTCTTTTACATTCATTACATGAAAAAAGACTAGTCAGAATATTCTTTTAAAAAATATCCTTCTGCATCCTTTCAATGCAGAAGTCAGTCAGTCATGCAGCTTTGGAATGGCATGACGTTGAGTAAATGATTGAATTTCGTTTAATTTGAAGTCCTGGATTATTTTAATTCCCCACACTTGTGTTATTTTTTCAGCCGTATTTCTGAGTTTCTGACTTGAACACAAATGGGCACAGGCACTTAAATAAATGAACTTTTAGGTTCATCTAGACTAATCTCAAGGCCGATTGAACCTCAACAGCCTTTCGGGAATTCATCTGAAGTCTCATTTGCCAAGACCATCTCGATATCTCACTAGCAGTGATTTGGCTTTAGTTCATTCTGAACAACAAGAAGTAATCTCAATCCATCTCAGCACTATGAAGTCACTGAGATTCAACATCAAACGGTAGCGCCCCCCCACTGGAACGGATGGAAACTCAAAGGAAGTAGTTTTCCAGGCGTTTCCAAATAATTGGCACTGAGCGTGACAGGATTCAGGCTGTACCGTAACCATTGATCATCAATTTCATTACATAATGGTGCAGGTTAGAGTTCAGCAGAGAGAAATCTGTCTCTAGATAATGAAACGTCTGTATGGTCTCAAAGCCTGGGGCACAGCAGCCCGTGGTGCGTGGAGAAATGGCATTGACTTGGCCCCTGATATCCTGCTTGTGCATGGATTGCATGTAGTCTGTTATTTCTTAGATGCTAGACACTAATATTCCCCTGCTAGAAATTCCCATTAAGAAACCTCTGACCTTTGAGCCCTTGTTTCATTGTCATTTGAGACACGAATTCCATCACCTTTTAGTTTCGATCACCAACTCATAAATCACATGCTTGGAATCATACAATCTCTACATCTGATGCAAGTCTCAATTTATTTTGATTTGAAGGCGATTATGAGACAAGCACTTTGTGCTTGTGATCTTCACTTAGAAATAATTCATATATGTGTATAATTTTTATTATTTATTCTAAACAATTCAAAAAAATTGTTTAAAAAAGTTGTTTAAACTTAAAATAATTTGTTACCCTGCTGACTTAAAATTTTTAGTTTAGTCAACTTGAAATTTTAAGTTACTCAATGTTAATTTAAGGGACAACTGGAATATTTTAGTTGATAAACTAAAAATTTTAAGGCAGATTTTTTTTTTTTAACAGTGTAAAAGGCCTAGACCTCACGGTACTCAAAATTACAGATGGTGTAATAAAAGAGCAGTAAAAGTAAATTATCTAAGGGATTATAAATTAAGACGATCACGGAGATATGAAGGTGCCAAGTTATGAAGAGACTAAAAAGTAAAATCTTAAATTCAATGTGATATTTAACTGGAAGCCAATGAAGCTGTTGGAGAACAGAAGTAATATGCTCAATATAAGTTGTTCGCATAATGATCCAGGCCACCAAACTCTGGATGACCAAAGAAAAAAAACAAACTTTTCATTCCACTGAGAAATGAATTACAATAATACATTTAAGAGGTGACTAAAACTTACAAGAATAGTAGTAGTATTAGCCGTAAGCCAGATGTATTCTGAATACAAACTATTTTCCAAATGTAAATGCAATTTTATCCATCTGTGGTTTGTTTTGTTACCATCAAATAAACTACAGCCCCTCACCCAGAACAGATCTGCTGCTACTAAACAATGGCTAATTTCTCAGTTGTGTTCTCCTCCATCTTTAGATGATCAATCATGCCAGCGGTTCTGACTGGACAGGAGGCGGCCTGTCTCTCGTCAGGACAGTGACAAGTGAATGCTTTGTGTCAGCCGATCTGATGGCCTCTGCTGGGATCCAAGGCACGGACCCCAGGGACGAACCCGTCTCTCTATCTGACACGCACCTGAAGATAGAATGTGTTTGAGAGTCTTTAGAATGGTGCCAATTGATTTCTCCTTTCACTTCCCTGCTCCGGCACATTCTCTCTGTCGCTCTCCCTTCTCTATTTTCTTAGAGGAGGAATAGACATATGGAGCATGAAGTTTATAGCGGAGTGACAGTGCTCTGACAGATAGTCAAAAGCAGCATTATCAAAGGCTGATGGAAGTCTTGAATGAAGTGGTTAGGATCTATATTGGTTTCTGGAGAAGTAATGGCCTCATATCAGAAAGGAAGGGATCTTAAACGAGGTGTGTGTGAGATGAATGGAGACCTGGCCAAATGATGTTCAGATTAAAATGAATTTACGGCAGAGAAGGTAAGATTATAGATGAGGACATTTCCAAGTTTTTACCCTCTTTTTGCGTAACCTGTGGCAAATATATCACTGATTGTTTTACCGATTACAAGACATGTCTGATAATGCAAGCAGAATATAAAATGAAAAAAAAAAAAACATTATTACAAGTCTCAAGTGAGCATAATGCACTTTTCAGGTTCAGACAGCGAAAATGTCATTTTATAAATAAAAATTGCAGGTCTATTTGCAGAGATAGTAATTTTGGAATCAAGTGCACCTCGCACAAAGCAAATGTGTCCTTGTGTAATGACTGAGCGATCCAGCCTGTAATTTGAGACTATTTGAGGGGTGAAGCACTACTGTTCTGGGTGACAGGAATAAAATGGAAAGAAAATCGTAATTGTGATCTTGATTCTCATCAGCTTTATGCCAGAGCCACTGACTTAACCAGACGTGGGTTTGTTCATAATGACAGCAAGCTTTTAACTCCAGAACAAAAAATGAGGAGAAAATGCCACATTGCTCCACTGCTATCAGCTCTCATCTCAGCTCACTGTCTGTAAGCCACACCCCCAGATCTACGGCCCTGTTTAAAGCAGAATGTGTGCATAATCAAACAGGTGTTGGTGCTAGTCATAATGACGGAGTGTTACAGAGAAATGTCAGACAACTTTTAAAAGAATAAATCACCCCAAAATAAATATTCTGCCATAATTTGCTCACATTTATTTTGTCGCTCTGCAAATATTGAATTTTTTTAAGTAATAAAGTTATATACAATTGGAACTTCATATAATTTATGAACTGGTGTTCGGTCGAAGTCTGTTCTTGTTCCACTGGTGATTCCAAAGTTAATGGTGCTTTTTTAAAAATCCCATTATAATGTTTATATGTTTAGGTATATACATGTAGAAAACATTATAATGTGATAATACAATAACGTATTATATATAATATTGCCAAAGCATTATACAAAAAAAAAAAATAATATTTATGTTAAATTTATATACAATTTAACAATAACAAATAGCAATCACTCTGATTAAAAAATACCATTAAAAATAGACATTTGTGACCCTGGACCACAAAGCACTTAAGTCGCTGGGGTATATTTGTAGCAATAGTCAAAAATACATTGTGTGGATCAAAATTATCCATTTTTCTTTTATGCCAAAAATCATTAGGACATTAAGTAAAGATTGTGTTCCATGAAGATATTTTGTAAATTTCCTACTGTAAATATATCAAAACTTAATTTTTGATTAGTAATATGCATTGCTAAGAACTTTATCTGGACAACTTTAAAGGCGATTTTCTCAATATTTTGATTATTTTACAGCCTCAGACTCCAGATTTTTAAATAGTTGTATCTCGGCCAAATATTGTCCTATCCCAACAAACCACACATCAATGGAAAGCTTATTTGTTCAGCCTTCAGACTGGTTTTGTGGTCCATGGTCACATTTATCATTAACACCCATGTTTCTTATACAAGAGGTTTTATATTTCTCAAACTGATATTGGTTAAGCTCAGTCCTCAAACAGTGTAGAATCAACTAATTTTAAGCCACTCCATCAACATCTTTCACCATGTGTTCATTTCACTAGTGTTTGTTAAAGGTTTCTCAGTAATTATGGCCTGTATGGCTTCTCATAATAAACAGACATTTGTAGTCCCATTGCCCAACAAAAGACTCTTATTAACAGGTTATTTTGCGTGAATCAAAAACATTGTGCAGCCAGTGTCATCCATTCAGTGTCTGTGAATGAATCTTGTGAACCAGTTCCCCTGAACTGAATCGAAAACATACAATGCAACCAAGGTCTTATGAGCCTGTTCATTTTAGTACATCAAAAACATACAACACAATGTAGCTCACCTCCCTTTGAAATGAATCAAAAATATACAGCACACCTTGTTTGCTTCAGTTTTGCAGATTATTTTAACAAGTCAGTTGTTTTTAGTGAATCAAACTCATACAGCTTGATTTGTGAATCATGAATCCTATCCAAACTGCCTTTCCATATACAGACAAAAATGCAGTTCGCTGCTACACCAAAAAATTAAAAGGACTCGCATCTGCACCAAAAAACTCACCTGCCTGTAGCCCTAGTAATTCTGAAGACCTTGATAATCTACATCTATATCAGGACTGCACAGAATAACATAATATTATGTATTCTAACACCTCCCTAAGCAACCCACTGTCAAAACCAATAAAACATCCAAAATACTGCATGGAATCAGAGGCGATGCATTATGCACCTGCCAAGCAGACCCATATGAGCTGCTTTTCTCCTTTGCTTTCTTCCCTTCTCACTGCATTGTTGAAACATATCAGGATGCCCTGTTCTATTCCTCATCGCATGCAGCACAGCTGAGGTCCGGGGCAGAAGGGGTCGGGGGAAAATGTCCTGCTGGGCTGCCAGACTTCTTTTATTCGTCCTACCTTGATGGAGGAATTTGTTATGGAAATATATGGTGCGTTAGTGGTAGCAGCAGGCAACCAGGGTGCAATATAATGAATCGTGCTGGGAAGCCACAGCTCTGGCCCATTTTATCTATGAATTTGTAATTGCATATTCAACACCATCTACAGCACTAGATTCGGCATATTTATGCTGTAGCTTGGGTGTACAGTAGCCTTCTTGTGGATCTTTTGATAGGTTTCTCACAAACAACAGTTATGCGTGGATTCATTTGATGCGGACGCCTCCAATGTTTTGTTTTGTTCAGAACACCATATAACATTCTCTGATTTTGCACCTTTCCAGGTGCCTCGGTTTCTCTCTAGCAAGCGACCATAAAAAATCCACTGGCCTTGTGGATCCATCTACATCCTGAGAATTCACAGTAAATGACACAAATCATTTACTGTGTGTAATAATTCATAGTAACGGCACTGGGGACAAGTTATCAGCAAAGTAATTACCGCAGACCACAGAAAGAACCTTGTGCAATGGGCTCCATGTGTCTCTCCGGCTGCCAGTGATGAAGGTCAGTCTGCGTCTGCTGAGAGGTATTGATAATGTACCGCAAACACAGACTGTGACATTAATTTAAGGGTTTTGTTCTTACTGTATAGCGGAGAGCAGGGAGTGCTATAAAACATGTAAGAGTTAGTTAGAGACACTATTAATTTAACCAGAAATGAGCAAGAGGTTCATATGGAATGTGTGTAAAAATCGAGCAGATAGGTACAGGAATATTATTACTGATAAGTCAAGTCAAGTCTGCTTTAGGAACAGGAATATTATTACTGATAAAGAAATACTAGGTAAACGTCTCACGATTCCATTTAGAAACAAAGCTGTTTTCCTTGTTGGCAGGTTGTCTAGTAATATCCACCCCTGCTGTAATCCTCAACAGGTTGCTGGATCATTTTGAAGAGGAACTCTGTGGCCCTCGTAAGACACGACAGCACTCTGCACCTCCTAAAGAGAGGTCAGGACTAGAGGAGCACAGCGGCATGTTCCTCTCATCTCTGGAGATCACAATACTTCAGTGACATTTTATCTGTGCAAATCACAGCTGGGAGATTAAATATGATATGAAAAAGTATAGCCAGGCATTTTGGGTTAGGGTTGTAACACAATAAATGGTTTTGATTTGAATATTTCCTATAACTAGGGCCCTTGCACAAGGACATTAGTTAAAGGTGTGCAATTATCAATTTAGGGAAATAATTTTGCCATCTATGAGCATGACCCTCAATGGCACAGTAATTTAATTAATCTTACCTGGGATTTCAATTCCTCAGTATATGCAATAGTCATTTTAACCAAGTAATTTTGTGATCCTAGCTGACACATCCAAGCTAAAACAAATTAATTAAGACCTTTGATGGGATTTTAAACTTCTCAATTTCTCTTGGACTATAATTAGAAAATATATCTCACATATTCACATATATTAACATTTGCTACTGAATGCCAGAGAAATATTAATAAAAGACATCGAGGGGTGAAATATAACTATAATTTACAGCTATTAACATTGTGGAAATGTTATAAAGTTAATATTCCAATTGGCCCTCTGTAGGGAGCTTGATTGACAGGTCATCTGACCAATCATATCACAGAATCTGCCATTTTGTCCATCAAACAAATCAGAGAGGAGATTAGATCAACGTTGTGGACTTAAACTTGAAAAATGGTATGCATTGAAACAGTTACTTTCTGATGTTTATTCATGTTCAATTCGTGCTTTAATTAGTGAATATGAAAAGGTGATCGGTTCATGTGCCGCTAATAATCGACACATTAAAGAGCCACAAAATGGTTTTCATTGTTTGAATTTCTTAAAAAATTTGAAAGTTTGAAAGCAGAGACTTTGTTTCATACCAGAAGTAACCTGCTTTGTCTTATCTGTCGGCATGTTGTCAGTTTCCTATTTGCTCCGCAATGTATTTTTCTGTGTGTTAGAACATAATGTGTGGCGTGAGAGTGGCATGGCTTGCCGGACATAGCGACAGTGACTAAGGGGGACGGGTATTTGCGAAGGGTCAGTTCCAAAAAAAGTACCACTGACATGTTGTCACATAAGTGTACTGCCCTACACCCTTCAGAGTGAGTACACTATAGTTATGCCCCCTTTCAAATGGAACTCACCCAAGATTTCAGTCTCTATATATTTTTTGTAAATGAAAACAAATTAAATTCTATATCTAAAGTTTTCAATCACAAAAATTATTTTATAAATTAAGTGCTTTAGAGAAGTTATAAAGTGAATGCTGCAGGCACATTAAATTATAATAGAAAAATCTCTCACATTTGAATAGCTTACAAGCATGTACAAATTTGCTGATAATAATTCTGCGAATACAAAGATATTCATGGATTAATATCTGCTGACATTACCTGCTGGATACGGTGCAACCATAAAACACGCAGACATCATGCCCAGGGAAACAACTTTATAACTTTATTCATAGTTGTTCTATAGCAAAGCAAACATCAAAGGATGAAGGCAGAAGTTCATCTGATATACAGTATGGCACCACTTAAAGGAGTAAATCAACCTTTTGAATACATTTTTAATTATCACCCAAAAAACCATATGCAAGATAACCAAACAACCAAATCAAAACCCAAACAAAAGGACAGAAAAAATCATTTTGTGTGTTCAAAGAAAGAAATGCATCATCACTCATCATCTGAAGTAGCATTTAATTCATTCAAAGCCACACACTTACTATTTGCCTTTTATTTTAGCTATCACCAGTTTGTGATTATGTACTACTTATTTCATAAAATAAGGCAGATTTTTTTATTATTTTTTTTAGAGATGCAGAGACAATCTGGTAAAAATATTGAGAGCTTGCAACTGAGATCTGTTTCTGCATGTGAAAGGGAGGGAGACCGAGAGAGGGATTGTAAATAAAACATTTGAAACAATGCTGGCATGCATCTAGATACACTTGAGAGAATTAATTTGTTAGCGCACTCGTCAAAAACGGCCACATCAGTCTGACACAACAGGTTTTCCTTTTTTTTTCTTTTTTTAACAGGCATTCGCAGTAGTCAGAGCAGCTTTGAAGATGAAGCATGATCAGTGCTCGTTTCAGAGATTAAAGGGGGGGGGGGGGGGGGGGGGGGGGGCTCTGCGAGCGTGACGTGTCGTTCCAAAGCAGAGGAGCACACAAACGCCTCTTATATAACGTGCAGAAGGTAGGAATGCCACCACTCGATAGGAGATTAAAATCAAGCGATGTTCTCCTCGTTTGACCTGACTTGACTTTAAAGCTCACACGCAAAGCGAAAACCTCTTTAAAGTGACATCATCGGTATATACGCACACTCACTCGCGCACAAACTGACATTTATAGCCATTTTAGTGTTTTTCACCTGAAAGAAATCTTAATCGGTGGACAGGCCTGCGGAATCCAATCATATTTGGTTTGAATCTTGCATTATGAGTGCTCTGCAGGATGGAAAATTTAGCCTTGGCTTTGCACTTTGTAAGAAGAATTACAAATCAGCGCGTATCTAAAAGCGGCAGGATGATTTTAGGATGTGTTTTGAGCAATCTATTTAATTTAAACCAATTCAAATCCAGCACCAAGATGCTATATTGAAAAACAAAATGTAAAAACTATTGATCAAGCAGCATGTGAGGTATAGCAGTCCTCCTCCAGCTCCACAATCCCTGCACTCTCTCTGATATGTTCAAACTCTCATTTGATCCTTTTTATGTAGCTATATATATGATTTATTATCAATATGAGGAAGCGGTAAGGAAATACAGGTTGAATAGAAGGAAAGATGGTGAATGAAGTGTGTGTGTGTGTGTGTGTGTGTGTGGTGGGGGTGGGGCTCAACTCTTTTCCCAGTGTTTGTGGGCGACTCCCTGGCGTGGGACAAAATTGGTGTGATGTTTGCCTTCACACAGTTTGCCGGCACTCGTTTCTATGAGGCTGATTGTCGACTCATTCCTGTGCATTCTTATCGCCTTGGCCGTCTTGAAGAAAACAAACACGAAAGCAGAATTAAGTATACATGTTAGCAAACAAACAGTTAAACCTAATGCACAAGGCTGACAGATTGGTGTCAACGTGAAAGCAACAATGAGCCTATTTACCTTTTCTTTGGCAAACCCCCCATTTCCAACTATCTAGGTTCACTTTTGTCATTTCCAATATCAATTAGAAATGGAGCTGCAACTAAAAGTAATAAATTATTTGGTTATTGATTCAATAATTAATCAGACAATTATTCAGTAAAAAGTAGTTGTTGTTTTTTTCAATTTATTCTTTATTTTATTTATATATATTGTGTGTGTGTGTGTGTGTGTGTGTGTATACAGAGGCGTCATGCCCATTCAAAGTGAGGGGGCACGTTCCCCCTCAGATTTTTGAGCCTAGTGGATTTTTAATGTAGCTTCTAAAAGACAAAAAATAGCCGATTAATGCTTTCTATATTTATTATTTAATACAGTCACAGCGGCATGATTAGAACATTCAGTGCATCACAGCATCAGCTGCTAATTTCAAATCTGTTGAGTTTATGAATACAATGACCAATCAGAGGCATTCAGATGAGTCATCGCTAAATTGACAGTGTTTTCTTCACTCACTCGCTGAATATCTCTTTCTTGCGGAATTCTCTCGTAAGAAACAACAAAGTGCAATGTGTGTCTGTAAGTAAGATATTAATTTCACAGTGCAAACAGCTTCAGAGATTTAAATGATTTTTTTGAGAGTGCTTGACTGTCAGTGAAAAAGTTCTTTGATAATTTAAATGTTCTTTGCTCTCCTTCTGTACAATGATTAGTGGCCTAACTTACCATGTTTTATTCACATTAAGTTTAAATGTTAAATTAACATTAAATATAAAGCCAGTCATATTAAAAATATGTAATGGCATGACACCCATATCTGTTAATTAAGTAAACAAACAGGTTTTTATGCATAGTTAATAGATTACATTACTTTGACCATCACCCATAGATCTAACATAATGTATAAAGGTGAGAATCAAGATATTTCATGATATAGTTAATGTGTTTTGGGAATGTTTTGAATAAAAAGGAAAAAATAAATAAAACATACGTGCTGTTGCGGCTGGTGTGTGTCATATGACAACAAATAGTATATATATATATATATATATATATATATATATATATATATATATATATATATATACACAGCTTTCAGATGATGTATAAATCTCAATTTCTAAAAATGTACCCTTATGACTGGTTTTGTGGTCCATGGTCACACACACACACACACACACACACACACACACACACATGATAAGGGTACAGCGAAGCAGTGTTGCCAGGGTCGCAGTTTCCCCACATAATTGGGCTATTTTGAAAATACAGTCGCGGGAAAAATGAGGTTGAGGTAGGTTTTTTAGGCTACTTTTATAATGTACCACGGCCGTCCAAAATATGCACATGTGATCGCAAAAGGAAGTTATTACAAACACTCGATGGTAGTTTAAAGTGAGTTCTGAGTAAAAGTGTTCTATTAATCTCATAAATTGTCATATGTAGCATGATGCTAATGTTAGCTCTAATGCACCTGCAGAACAGGTCCAATTCTTCTTCATAATGCATTTTATCATAATACTTCATGTAAGGTCGCAAGAAAATGTTTTGTTGTCTTTATTTAGAAATACTTTTGATAATAGTTGGGTAAATGTGTACTGGGATTGAAGCGATGTGGCTTGGTAAACGTTTTATTGCCAGTATAAAGGCTGATAATGGCTGAATTAAAACAAAAGAATAATAAGGATTATGTCTCATTCCTGGCGGAGATGTGAAAGATTCTGTTTCCTTAAACTAGTTTGTCATGCATTCCTTTATTTCAACACATTTACAGGTAAATCCTACTATTTTAAATTAGCGATTAATCGTGATTAATCACAGTCCAGGACTGTGATTAACGCGATTCAATTTTTGAATCGATTGACAGCACTAATATATATATATATATGTATCCACACACTCACACATTACTAATGTATATTGAATATTAAATATTCAAAATAATTTAACAGCAACTTAATTTCTAATTTAATAATAACTTGCTGTTCAGACTGTCTGTTTTGCCTTAAATTTCATGTTGACTTTACTATGATGCAGAATATACTTTCTTTGAATTAAATACAAGTCCAAATAAATTCTACCTGTATACCTGTGTTTGTACAGATACACACATAATGATACTGTACTAAATTATTTCCTGTCAAACGCGAAGGGAATTAATATAAATGGCATGCTGGGAGTTTGAATGTGCGGCCCTAAGAGGGAAACTGACCCCGGGGTTCCCGAAATGACAGCACAGCAAAACTCTTATCACACATGATTTATCAGCTTTCTCGCACTGCGTCATCTCTGCGCTCCGATCACACATGCTTTGTGTTTGATTTATTAATGTCCGTGAGGTGGGCATGCAGGTAATTCATCAAACTCAATTTAAGGAGGCATGCCAACACGTTTACTCTGAAAAATCAGGGTCACTCCGCAGTTCCAGATCAGCAGAGAGAAAGTGAATGAGAGAGAAAGGAAGTGAAGGAATTGCAGGTAAAGCATACAAGGCAGAAAAAGTTGGCCACTTTTAGTTGAACGAGAAGGACAATGAGAGAGACGGGGATATTTACTGAAGATGAGAACTGCGTAAGTGTGTTTCTCTGTTTTATTCACAGCTTTTATTGATTTATTGCTTTTACCTTCAGAAGTTGGTCTGGTGTCTGGTGGAGTTGCGTCGGGCTCTTGTGAGCTCTTATCCTGGACTTTCACATCATCTAGATACATATTAAGGAGAGAGAGAAAACATGTGAAGAAGGCAGAGAGAAGGGAATGAACGACTCAAGATCACAGCTGAGCAGAGGAATTAAAAGTTAGATGCCACTGGGTGACACCTCATTGGCTACTGGGCTTCTCCTAGCTGAAATGAATGCAGCGGATACTAAAGGCTATGCCTGGGGCAACAGAGGCTTCAAGAGAAGAACATGAGACTGCAGAGCTCAGGATGACGAGATACACCTGTGCATGCATCTGAAAATACATCCAAACACTTTCTTCTGTATAAATAAAGCATGCATTTGAGTTTACTTGAGCAAATGTAACATTTACGATCTTGTTCCCTCCTGTTTTCCCTGTCATTTCTTGGGTCTCTCAACTGTCATATAAATAAAAAGTGGCAAAAAGGTCCTTACCCTGAAAATTCAAGTTTAAAAATGCATTCACACATGCTCTTCTTTCTTCTGTATAAATAATGAAACATGCATTTGAATTGGAGTCGTGACCTAGTGGTTCACGCACATGCTCAGAAATTACTGGGTGACGTGAGTTCCAGTCTGACCCTGTTGCCGTATTTTGTTTTCTCTCAACTTTCATATAAATAAACTGACTAAAAACTCATTTACATCTGGAAATGCACACACACTCTGCTTTCTTCTGTATAAAATAATAAGCCATGAATTTGAATTTAAACCATGAAATGATCAAAAGGACAAAAAATAGTTTTAATTCACACATCTTTGTTTTTACCTTTAGTGCTGTTGCTGGTGTTGCTCTCCTTGGCTGTTGTGACCCTCTGATCAGCATCTAAGTAAACAAAAGTCATAAAATAATGTGGTAATTCTATGTGCCTTTTATTTCTTTTGATTTTATTACAATTATATTGGCTCCATATGCAGGATTCCTCATTATCATCTTCAGGAAGAACAGCAACTACATTCTTTAATCCCCAAAACATGATTTATGTATTTATTTATTGGTTGGTTGGATGTAGACCATCCTTTTAAAGTTCATATTTCAAATCTCAAATTTACATAGGTATGAACAAAATAAAGGTATTTTTTCCTCACAATTGCAAATTTATTTTTGTCTCAGAATTACAATTTTATATATCATAAAATTCATTTTTTTCTTCCTCAGAATTTTAGAGTGTACATCTCGTAATTCAGTTTTTTTTTATTAAAAAATTAAATAAAAAGGTAATTCTGACTTATGAATTTTCCACAATTCTGACTTTTCTGAATTTTCTTGCAATTGCAAATTTATCTCTCACAATGCAGATTTTTCTTCTCAGAATTGCAAGTCTATTTCTCACAATTTTAAGCATATATTCCACAATTCTGACTTGATTCTCAGAATTGCAAGAAAAAAGTCTGAATTGTGAGATAGAAAGTTGCAATTGCATTTTTAATTACCGCCCTTTTTATTCCTTGGCAGAAATAAGCTTCCATAAACTGGTGATTCCACTGAATATATTGGACTTATTTAGAACTCAATTAAAGTGACAGTCCATGTGGAGTAACCTTTCGGGGTTTGAACTTACAACTTTTCCATTCCGTATCTTTAACCACTGCATCACACCACCCCAAGTGTAGTGTATTTAGACATCAACTTCAATAAGAGATTAGTTTATAGCTAGTGCTTCTTTGGTATGAGACCAGTGCATAATATTTAAACATGAAAAATATGGTCCAAAAGCCTCGCGCCTTCAAGAGGAACAAAACAAATGCAGACGAAAGGGGAAGCATAGAAAATTAATTAGAAACTGCCTTGAGTCTATATCAGTGTGAGCCTCGTTCTCAAACTCGTGTATAACTTTCTCTCTTCTATCTCTCTGCCTAAATACCAAAGCAAACCACAGCATGAAATAATCTCCTTCCCGCGGCACATCCACGGATGATGCAAGCGCACCCAATTCACTGCTGCAGATTGTCTCCGCACTCAAACCACAGTGTTTGTCTGCAGAATAGTGATATTTACCTTCATGAAAATCTTACAAACATCATCTAAACACACTGGAACATCTTAAACGTGCAATAGACATCACTGGCAGTGTAACAACATGGCGTCAGTTTTCGCTGTGATGCTACATGCTTTCATGCTTATTTCATCACAAGCTCTGAAGCTTCGCTTTCAGCCGGAGAGACAATTCTTCGGGTTACGGTGGCAATGTTTCAACAACTACAGACGGTGGCTTTAATGCAACGAGAGCTATCCAGACGCTTCGCTCTCCCTGGTGGCCAGCCCTCAAATTCAACTGATTTAACGGCGCAAAGCTGCAAGTGATGGATTTGTGTTTCGACCGTGAAAAAAAAGAGCTCTTTTTATTGGAGAAATAGAGCAGCATCGGAGTGCCTGGATGAGGTGAGGGAGAGCAAGGGCAACTGCCGCCGCCATGATTTCATTTCATTCTTGTCTTGCGGCACTGTAGAGGGAGAAATTGAAAGCGAGTACGATACGATTCAACAACGCTGTTTCCATTACCGCCCACTTCTGGAAGCAAGTCTCCTCTCTGTCCCTCGCTTGGTGTTTTATCCAGATTCCAGCACAAATGGGGAGCTGGAGTAAACAAAGAATCACACACATTTTGGTCTTGTTTTTCCAAGTAAAATATCAAAACATTTTACTTGAGAAGAAAAACTACATTCAAGATGAAATCAGAGCTGCGTTTAAAGTCCATGGACAGGCACCAAAATAAGAAAGTTAAGGCTGTCGCTCCAGTGAACCTGCAAGCTCAATTGAGACTTGGCTTCCTCCTGATGCTCCGCCTGTCTCTCTTTTCATGTAATAATGTCAGGGCTGAGAGGGAGCCCTGCCACTTTGGGCTCCTAATAAGAAGCACTGATCAAAACACAACAAAGCAGCCTTTAAAAAAAAACGAGATGCTGGAATTTCAATCAATGCCTGTGCTCACTTCCAACTGCTGCCCTGTACGTCAGGAGATGCAGCAGAAATTTGCCAGCTCTCTAATTTAGCTTTACAGCCGACAACACTATGAGTTCGGTCTTTCGGGAAGAGAGTCTGACGTGCTGTGAAACAAATAAAGTAGCCAGAAGCTGTCAAGCAGGAAAAAGTGTAAAAATGTGACATGGAGGATAGCTGGGCACTTGAGTCTATTTCTCGAAAAATGTGAGAGAAAACAACTGAATTACATTTCCGTACCCAGGAGCCAATAGATTGATTTGAGGCTTCTGATGCAATCTGACGTTAAGGTTATAGTATCGTGCCATTACGATTTAAAATCCTACCAAATAGTGATATATTTGGTCTTAAACATCAGACTAAGTCTAACTCAAACTATGTGTTTTGGTTATTTATCCTGATTTACCTGACAGCAGTCCATTGGACACTCAATTCTCTTCATCACAGCGGCCGAGCGAGCTCAAGATAGTCTGAGCGCTCCAGCTTCAATAAATTGTTGTATTTTCTTTGCTTCATATGCTTCCCTTGAAATTAACTGCACTTAGGCATAATGAAAGTTTGATGGTCTCGTCGTGTGGGTGGTATCTTTACAGTCAGTGCTGGGCAACTCACAAAGCAGGGAAGACGAAACAAGTGAGCGAGGAAGATAGAGAAAGGGAGGGAAGTGTGGTGGGGGGGTTGGAGGCAGACGTAAGTCATATTCATATTCAGACAAGCAGAAAATTAGATCCTCCACCAACCATTCGCTCTAGAGATTGTGAGGGGCTTGTGGGTCTATTGTTAGGCAGCATAAATTGTCTGCGCCACACAAATAATGACCGGTCTTGTCAGGCGAGCATCAACATCATTCCTCGTCCCCTCCAAATCCTACAATGACGTTACAGACAAAGACCAAAGCAGATGTGTTGTCATCGTGAAGTAATCCCCAAGATACGATATGTCTACTTACTGGAGACTCAAATGGTGGTTTGGCCAATGTCTTCAAAAAATTTCCATGATAACCATCAGGTTTATGCGCTATCCATGATATATATTTGTGTTTTATTAAGTATATATAAATACACACACATACAGCATGTTTTGAAAATATTTATATGTATTTATATGTATATATTTATATTCATATAATTTATATTATATATAAATATATTTAATATATAAACATAACAGATTTTTCTTAAATATATACATGCATGTGTTTATTTATATATACATAATAAATATACACAGTACAGACACATATACTATGTAAACAAAAACTTATTTTGGATGCGATTATTTGCAATTAATCATTTGACAGCACTAAATATAATATAGTATAATATAATATATTTTTAATTGCTAGAAATTCCACAAAAAAGTAAAATAAAAAATAAATAAATTCATATAACTGGGATAAACGTTATTTTAAAAGGGAAGATTTGCAAAAACCAGTGGTGTCAAATAAAATAATATAATATAATATAATATAATACAGATTCAAATTTGCAATCAAATCGTGATAGTATATCACAATATTACAAATGCAGCCTTGGTGAGCATAAAAGACTAATTACTTTTAACTTTTGAATTGTAGTGTGTTCTAAATATACTTTATAAGTTGTATTTGCATATGTCAACAGGCACATAAATGTCTAGTGAATTTGTCAACTGTCAAATGCAACTGCACTTTATATTAATTTATTTTAGGAAGGTCACTCATCTGTGCTGCTTTAACAGAGTTCGAGCTCTTTTTCACAGCCAAGGCTTCTTTGGTCATTTCATTTATAACCTTTTTCTCTGCACCAGGATTGTTTAGGTTCTCAAGGCTGTTTGACTCTCACAGTGTGCCGGCAGCTGAAAGCCGAACACAAACAACCAAACCAATAACCCTGGCCTAACTGGGGCACGGGCCCAATGTAATCAAACCAGTGACTCACAAAAGCACCTCGCCAGACGGTTTTCACATGTCGCTCAGGAGGATAATGGAAAAGAACTCGGCTGAAAGGTGAACAAGAGAACAAGCTTACAGCCATCCACATGTTCACAAGAGGTTTGTTGAGTAAAACCACTCAATATCTTTCAAGTCGAAGACATTATCTATCCGTCCTTCACTTGGAGGAGTCTGTGGATGGCATGTTTGGTTTATGGAGATAATATAATGAACCAAACTCTTCACATCTGGAAAAGATGAGCAGTGTAAGCAGCATCAGATATCTCACTTTAGGTAAAAAAAAGCTCAGGGTGGTCTTCAAGCTGTGTGTTCATCATCTAAGATGTAAATAACTGTATTTAGCAAGTGAATAGCCACATTTTAGACCAAAGTGCAGCTTTCGTAGCGTTTTGTGCGAGGTAACAGCAGAGTTCAGCTCATCATTAAAACATACATCAATGTAATTCCAGGCCTATTCATGCGCAACAACGGCAGGCAACCTTTTCAAAGAGCCAGACCATGAGAGCTAATGAAGTGCTAAATGTGGAGAGCAAACTTCATTTTCATATGTAAATATTCAAAGGTTGCCTGGTGAGGGCAGACATATTTTGTCTGGAACAATATTGAGGAGAGGAAGAGAAAGAGAAAAGCATTCTGGGAGGCACTTGATTGTGTGCGGGGCTTTTTTCTTCGTTGCGTCGCTGTGTGATGGTGAAGCTTCAAACAATTAGAGCCAATTAAAAGGTATTGAGTCGAAACAAACCCAGTGGGGGAGGGCTTCAGTGTAAATACCACAGATCCTTCTCATGCACGTTCCTCTGTGAAAAGCCAAGTGGTTCCTCTCATCTGTATTCCGCCCTCTCAAAGCGAAGAGTGAGAAATACGAGGAAGGGTTTCTACAGAGCCAAGTGGCATTGTATTACCGGCCACATTTGCCTAAAGTTACAAGATGTGCTTTGACGAGCTGCCATTGTACGAGCAAGAGGTCCTGTCTAGGTCTGAAAGGCTTCCAGTTCTCTCTGGGCCAAGAAGGCCATGCTTGGAAAAACAAAAATCCTTTAAAAAGATGTGAAAAGAGAACATGGGGTCGCTTGGTTTAAGTTCACATTGAAAGCGCTGTGGAGAATTGAGCAGGGAGGTTTGTGGCAGATCAGTGAAACAAATTAGCAGCGAAGGTATGGGAAAAGTAGCCTTTTTTAATGCTGTACTTGTCAATGTAGAACCATATGGTTAACTCATCATGTAACACAAGTCCAAAGTGCGTTTTCACAGCTTAACAGCAATGGTTCACTCGAAAATAAAAATTCTGTCATCGTTTACTCACCCTTCATGTTGTACCTCAATGGAAATTTTGTATAATGCACTGGTTGCTATTTTTCACACAAATAAATGTATACTAGAGCTTTCAAGCTTCAAAAAGGTCGTGAAAGCACCATTAAGTTACATTAAAAGTGGTTTATACAACTTGTGTGCAGTATTTTAAGTCTTCTGAAGCCATGTACAAGTCATTGGTGTTTGGTGATGAGTTTTTGGCTCAAGGTCTGCATTAAAAGTCACACCAGAGGTGTTCAGCTGGGATCAGGACTTGGCTTTCTGCAGACCAGTCAAGTTCTTCCACACTGACTGAATCAATCATGTCTTTTTGAACCTTTTCTTTTACACAGAGACATTGTCCTGTTAGAATAGAAAAGGGTCCTGTCCAAACTGTTGCTATAAAATTAGAAGCACACATTTCCCTAGAATATCATTATATGCTTAAACATTAAGATTTGTACTCATAGAAAGTACTAAAGTAGTCAAACATGTTCATTAGAAACGGGTGTCCCAATACTTTTGGCAATATTGTGTAATTTTGTTGGACCAACATACCAAAATGTAATTTGTTATTCACAGATAAACAAACTATATCTTTAAGTAGGTGAGCTGAAAGAACCAAATTAGTCTGATTCATAAATCAATCATTCAGACTTGTTTTGTGAACAGAAACTCTTCTCTGCTTCAAATTACAACTCTAAAAACAATTCAAAAGCACGAAACAAAAAGGGAAAAAACAACAATAAATATAAAGCAAGCAAGAAAAGAGGGCGCCCCCTTTGCCATGACCTCAAGAGCCGCTAGACGCAGCTGTCAAAGGTAGCAGGGCCTGCTGCGAAAAACTTAACGAGTGATTTAGCATAATGTGGGGTCTGCTTTTGAATCTGACCCACCACAAGTGCTTTGGCATGAGATTATATGCGCAAAGTTACAGCAGAAGAAAAAAAAGGGACGGAAAACCTTGTTGTTCACCTTTAGACCTTGCTGGAAAGAGATGTGAGAATATACTGTAGAAAGCAAAGTTCTTCACATTCAAACACTGAAATGTTAAATTTGAACAAATAATTTTGTACTTAATGCACTTTAATTGTGTGCATGTAGTGCTGAAGTCTAATTAAAAATGAACTGAAGTATATTTGGGCTAAAGTGGAACTACTGCAAGTATATATCAGGTACACTTTAAGTATCTTTCATTTAAAGACTGATCAAAGATCATACAATCCTCATCAACAGTGAGATTAAAACACATTTTAGGCTTAATATTAAGAAATGAACATTGTGCACAAGTAGTACTCCAAATAAAGTTAAATTATAATTTTAATATCCGTAAGTCTAGCGATATGTCAGAAAATATGTTAATAGATTTGAATTATACTTAGTATGAAATAAATATATTTCATACTCAGAATAGTTCAAACCTATTAACATATTTGAACTATACTTAGTATGAAATATATTATTTTTAAATATATTACTTTTTACTAGGGAATGTATGTCTTTAATATCACTTTTGATCAATTTAACACATTCTTGCTGAATTTCTTAAAAAAAAAAAAAAAAAAAAACCTTACTAATCTCAAACTTTTAAAAGGCAATGTACATTATATATTTAATCTTACATAAAATATGTTTTTGCTGCTAGCATGCACCACATTAGTGCACTGTTCTCATTATTGTAAAAATGATGTGTTGAGCCTTAAAGATGTGACATTGAGGTATATTACACAAACTGATTTAGCACATACCCAGAACCTCCATGGGAACCCCAGGCTCCTGACTGGTGTCTGCCCCGGTCTCTTCACTCTTTGTTGACTCTATTGACACAGAGAGAGGAAAAACAGAGAGAATATTCTGAACATGATGGACATTAAAACAGAAAAGAGGGTAAAACAGCTTCCTATAAGCAACACTATACACAGCTCTAGTTTTAAAGTGAGTGTGTCACATTGTTTGCTGTTCCTGACAAACTGTCCATGCTTTTTCTTCTCTCTCTTTTTTTCTTTGTTTAATATGCATTAAAGCACCTAAATTCAATGTGAATTTTTAATGGATTTTGTGTGCCTTTGCAAGGAGAGAGATGTGTGCGAGGGACAAAATGAATAGGCATGAGCAAAACAAAACTGCCATCAAATATAAGCTCTGCATCCTGTGCCTCAGCACTCTTCACATTCGTTGTGATTTATCCTGCCTCCATATTCCTCACACACTCCCCTGACCCCCCCCCCCCCCCACCCCCTCTGGAGGGCTGTGGGAGGGACGAGCTCGCTGATCAAAAGAAGATCTTCAAAGCCACAGTGTGAGAGCCATGCTCCTTCCAGCTTATTTGAGCAGGACTCCTCTTCTCCTGCATTCTCCCTGCTTTGATGCTAACAGGGTTGTGGGCCATAGGTGACTACATAATGGAGAGCACACAATGCATTCTGGGTGCTCTGCCGGGGCACAAATGACAGTCGTATCAGGTGTGTTTGAAGTCCAGGGTCCATCAGCAGATGGTTGTGGTGGCTGAAGAGGGTCATATTTATGTGTGAATTCATACAATGGTGGCGCCTCTGCCTGAAAGCTCTTATATGGCTTGGTTTCCATCAAGCTTGTCCTCTAAAAAAAGTTTAACATGGACAACAAATTACTTTAGCATTAATAATTGTGTGTTCCATATACCAGAAGGTCAAAATATTTTGTTAAATATTGATACTTACTTATTTATATATATATGTGTGTGTGTGTGTGTGTGTGTGTGTGTGTGTGTGTGTGTGTGTGTGTGTGTGTGTATATATATATATATATATGGACTGAGTGGTATAAAGCATACCACCACTGGACTCTGGAGCAGTGGAAACATGTTTTGTAGAGTGACGAATCATGCTTCTCTGTTTGGCAGTCTGATGGGTTTGGCGGATGCCAGGAGAATGTTACCTGCTTGTAAATTTCAATGGAGGAGGGATACTGGTATGGGGTTGGTTTTCAAGGCCCATTACTTACAATGAAAGGACATCTTTATGCTTCATGCTTAATGCCTAATACCAAAACATTTTGGAAAATTCTAGGCTTCCAACTTTGTGGGAACAGTTTGGGCAAGGCCTTTTTCTATTCCAGCATGACTGTGCTCCAGGGAAAAAAGCAAGGCCAATAAAGACATGGTTGGATTTGTTTGGTGTGGAAGAACTTGACAGGCCCACACAGAGCCCTGACCTATCTAAATTCTATCTATCTAAATAGTCATTTTTGCACCCTCACCAACTAAAAAAATTCACAAATTCAAATAAGATTATTACTATTATTATTATTATTAACAACAACAGTTACAATACTACTAACAATTAATGATCATGGCAATGAGGTATTTTAATCAAATAATAACAAAAACTCCTGTATGACTAAAACAAAAACTTAAAAAATGGACTCTAGAACTTAGTAAGAATTTTTAAGGGACTGGATTTGAACCTGCTTCTCTTATATGAGAACTACAATTGTATGAGCTAACCTAGATGTACAAAACACATTAAAGGGTTAGTTCACCCAAAAATGAAAATTCTGTCATTAATTACTCACCCTCATGTTGTTCCAAACCCGTATTGTTCATCTTCAGAACACAAATTAAGATATTTTTAATGAAATCCGAAAGCTTTCAGACCCTTCATAGACAGCAGCAGAACTACCACGTTCAAGGCCCAGAAAGGTCATATGGACATTGTTAAAATAGTCAAATAGCTGAACCACTGATGTCACATGGACTATTTTTTTATTCTACCTTTCTGGGCCTTGAAAATATCAGCTGCATTGCTGTCTATGCAGGGTCAGAAATCAAAAATATCTTAATTTGAGCTCCGAAAATTAACGAAGGCCTTATGGGTTTGGAACGACATGAGGGTGAGTAATTAATGACAGAATTTTCATTTTTGGGTGAACTATCCCTTTAAAGTACTGTGCATGTTGTCCTTGTCGTTGTGTTATTTAATCTGTCCTGCTCCAAAGCAAAGTGCTAGGACAGTTTTGGGGCAGGATGTAGACACAGTGCAAGAATATTTGCATTTATGCTGAAAATTTGGCTAATGCCCATTTCAAGGACCGCTGCAATATATGAGCCCAGGGCAATAGCTAATTGTGCTGTGATAAGCCCTAGCCACAGGCTGACAGAAGCTCTCTGAGCTTTGCCTTCACATCCACAATCTCCCCTGGCACACAAACAGAACAGAGAAAGTTGCATTTAAACAGCCAATTAAAAAGGCCCTTGCGTCCAGCTGTCTCTCCACCATGTAAAGCCTCAATGGATGGTGGATCAGAGGAGCTACCCAACAGGGGTCCATCGAGAGGAGAGTCACAATGGAGAAAGGAAGTGTGACCTCGCTCAAGTGATTCTACTAAAAACAGACACCTTGCGTAGTCAATGTTTCCCATTTCACGCAACAGAAACATGACAATTGGGAAAGTACTGTTACAGCTTTGAAACTATAACATTCCATGTTACAAACAACTTGTTATTTGCTAAATAATCATGCTAAAATTTGCACTATAATATAACTTCCACAAGCACTATAATAACTGCTCATTTTAAATAAATAATAATAATAAACTATATATATATAAATATATATATAATAAATTATTATAAACATATTACTATCAATTAAATAATTAAGTTTACAAAGAAACAAAGGAAATAAATCTTTTCTCCTTCTCTACTTTTATCTTTAATCTGCCATTGTAAACTGCAAATATTATTGACTTATATGAGAAACTGCTTGCGATGCTCCTCAATAGGTCGCTTTGCATAAAAGCATAAATGCATTAATCTAAAAAATAAATGCATTAAAGCTACATTAGGGAACAATCTTTTTATATATATTTAGTTACAACTGGCACAAAAACAAATAAGGGGTTTTTGAACAAAGGAACAATCTAAATTAGTGTGACAGCAATAAATGAACAGATAAATTCAAGCTAAATATAAAATAAAATGGAAAATTAATACACTTTAATTCATAAGTCAGTCAAAAACAGTAGCATATAACCAAATATATTAATTTATAAAAAGATAAATGATTTTTTAAAATGAATTCATTTGCATGAACTGTTTGAATTAACAGATTTACTAGAATGAATCAGACCTGCAAAAGAATGTAACAAATGCAATGCTTAGTCGCACTACACTGCCCTTCAGTGGAGAAAACAGGTCATTACTGGAAAAGCTACAGTAAAAAAAAAAAAAAAAACAGCTTTGTCACGCTGTTGAAAAATAAATACTCCTCAATGATGGGGAAAAAACTGAGGCAAAATGAGAATAGGCCAACAAATCAAATTATGTGAATGATAAACAAAAAAGATGAAATGGTGTCTAATGATGACTAAATATTAGCAGTTGGCAAATGCAGCTCCCTTTGTTGTTCGGTGGGTTTTGCTGAACTGAGAAGCTAGAAATGCGCAGGACTTCAACACAAGCAACAGATGGCCACAGCGGATACTGTTGGGTTTCTGCCTCAGGGCCACATTCTCCAGGAGGCTGCGAGCGACTAGGATGCCGTCATTATCGCAGTCTTGAAAACTTGGCCGCAATCAATATTTAATACACAAGAAACAAAAACCCAAGAGATCCAAACCCGGGCAACGTTACATGGAGAATCCTGCGTGTGTAGCTTCAAGAAGTAAACAAATAAATAAGTGAGCATAGCCCTTAAATAAACAATGATTTCTTTTGATGATTTCCTGAGTGAATATAAATTCTTATCGGAGGGGCAAAAGAATGGCTTTGAGAATGGGTGCCGTGTGATCTCACTACAGTGGATGGAAGACAGGAAATGATGAATATTGACTGCTATCCAAGAGTTAAGCTGGCAAACTACTCCATTTTAGCCTCACCATGACATCAGACAGAAAACAAAGTGCTGGAGCGAGTAAAAGAACAAATATATATAAAAAAAATGTCCAAAATGAAAACTCTGAGCTGTCGTCTTCTCGCTGAGAAACACTGATTGCCCACTGTGCTTGAGAACAAAAGACAATGGGAGTGAAAGTGTGTGTTCTGCCTCCCTTTCAATTTAGTCTTCTCTCAAGTTTTTCCTCACACAACATTGGCTTTAATAATTCTAAGACCTGAAACAAACTTTACACCATGTAAGTATGTGCAAATGTTTCTAGCTACATAAGCTCGATTTCTACTCTAGCACAATATAAAAGTAACTTGTGAAAACTTGAAACTATTTCAAATGTTAGCTACATAAATAATAACACACCCAGTTTAATGTAACAGAAATACTGTATGAAGATAACTATCAAGTGTACACACATGAAGCCAATGACCATTGGACTACCAAAATAAGGAGGATTTCCAGTTACAAACAGAAAACAAACACTATATATTAGGCCTGAATAATCACTACAAAGTGCCCTTAAAGTGCGAATTAATGTGGAATTAATTATATTTTAGTTTTGTTTAATGGTGACTCTAAAATTAGTGCTTAAGAAACATCACTTAACACTCTTTAGAACGTGATATAACTATAAAATATACACAAGTGAACAACATGACAGATGCACTAGAATGCTCTCTTTATAATAAACAAAGAAATTTATTGTGTACTTATTACATATTATGTTATAGGGATGCCCAATTAATCAATATAACCAAAATCACAATATGGTTTATCAAATTGCAAAGTCTGCAATGAGATTTTGTAATTTGATAATGAGAAGCGTTTATCAACAAAAGAGAACCTTAAAAGGCTCCCTGTGATTATCAAAATAAAAATAAATCCATAAAAATTTGCACTGTAATTTTGAATTTATGAATGTGAAATAATAATAATATTACGAATTCAGAATTTTTTTTATTTTACAGTGAAAAATGACAATGGTAATATTTTTTAATTTTGTATTTATTTAGTTATTTTTATTTAATAATAATAATAATAATAATAATAATACAAATTTTAATAATTCAAAATTTAAATAATTTTAATTTTAAATAAATTTTCAAGCCCCACAAACAAAGCATAAATGTGACCCTAGACCACAAAATCAGTCATAAGGGTAACTTTTCCGAGGTTTCCATTGATGCGTGGTTTGTTATGATAGGACAATATTTGGCCGAGATACAACTATTTGAGAATCTGGAATCTGGGTGCAAAAAAATCGAAATATTGAGAAAATCGCCTTTAAAGTTGTCCAAATTAAGTTTTTAGCAATGGATATTACTAATCAAAAATTAAGTTTTGACATTTACAGTAGGAAATTTACAAAATATCTTCATGGAACACGATCTTTACTTAATGTCCTAATGATTTTTGGCATAAAAGAAAAATCAATAATTTTGACCCATACAATGTATTTTTGGCTATTGCTACAAATATACCCCAGCGACTGGTTTTGTGGTCTAGGGTTACAAATGATAACCAATATAATATCAAATTTGAAAAACATTTTTGTTTAACGTGCAGCAAAATCCCAATTTCCATCGTCAAGCGATACATCAGCACGTCTTGTGTACTTAGAGTGTATTTCTAACCTTACAGTTTGATTCACACACACAAACTCTCATTCTCCCACCACTTCTAAACCGACTGAAGCAATTTACACAGCACAAGGGATCCTTAAGCTTTCCAATAACAACCCTTTTCTTAAGATATCTTACACCGATCTAAAGATCCACCTGTTCTCCAACCATCATTTGAAGTAGTCTGGTCGATTTACTTTACCACTGTAACATCAGATTTAATCAGGCGAAATAAGTCTTGCGGTTTGCAATATGTAATCAAAAAACGACATGCAGAAACAGGCTGAACCTCGGTTGGTGCGACAGAGTGAAAAAGCCCACCTTCATCAGTCAGACAGTGAGAGATGTGGAGAGAAACTCTGATTGGATTCAGAGCCACTGAGGCTCAGCAGCCGTTGCAGTAAATCTCACCTGCATGCAGGCGAAGAGACGATATCGACTCCCACCGCAGGAACCGCAATACACCACGGCCGAAAAAATGGCCTCCATTAGCAAAGCCAGACTTATTCATAGGTACCTTCAGGCTAAGAGAACTTTGTTTAATTTATGAATCTTTCACAAACTTATCGAGTCAACCGTACAGGGCCGGTCGAGGGGAAAAGCCTGTGAACAAGTCGAACGTGAGATTCACTTCGAGCACAATTTCAAAAAGTAAATAAGTCAAGGCACTTTACTAAGCAAACAATTTGTTGTTTTTAATATTGATGCAGACTTTCGAAACAAGCCTCTCAAGCCGAGGGCTCCTTATTTGTGTTACTTGCGTCCACGTAAGTCAGTCATTTAGCAGATAGGTTTATTCCGAAGCCGATCCCATGCTAACACATGCAGAACCATTCGACTTTATAAGTTACACAAGCCGACACACCTGCTTAAAATTGGCAGCAGTGCCCTAATGACCATGTGCCAACAGCGTTCAGAAACACTCGGCAGAGGTGTTATGGAAGGCTGTTTGTGTGTGAACGTGAGCGTGTTTTTGTTAAAAGCACCATATGGTGAGGTGTTGAGCTTGGCTTTACCATCTTAAATATGTTGTATCGATCTCACCTTCTCCGTGTTTAACATCTGGTCCTACCACGTTTGTGTGTGTGTGTGTGTGTGTGTGTGTGTGTGTATGTATTAGTCTGTCGCTTGTGTCTAAATGGGAATCGTTATCCATTATCTGTGTACATAACACTTTGATCAAGTTTTGTGTACACAAATAGTGGGCATAATTGAATGAATGTGCAAACATGTTCCAGACATGCCTCTGTGTATCTATATTATTGTATGTGTATCTGGTTATGCGTAACATTGCTTTACATGAAGACTTAATCACTTTCACTTACCATGAATAGGGTATACTGTAAATAGGAATACATTTTTTTATTTTTCAAATGGTCAGTGAAACAAATGTATGTGTAAGCTTTCTTTATATAAAGACTTAATGTGGCACTTTCACTTACCATGAATAGGGTATAAATAGGGATGCATTTTTAATGTCTTGTGGTCAGTGAAAGAAATGCTTAACCTTTAGAAAATAGGTTATACCTTCCATGCATTTTCTATTTATTTTTTGCCAACCTTATACAAAAATATACAAAATACCATGTTTAAAAAAAAAAATTAAAATAAAAATCCAAGAATTGAATAATAATAATACGAAGAGAGAGATGTATCATATTTTAGTATTAAATTATATATTTAATATTTATATTCATATATATTATTAATGATATACATTTAAATATATATATTTGATAAACTACTATGTAAGCTATAAATGATAAATATAATAACATATTTGGTCCCACTTTATATTAGATGGCCTTAACTACTATGTACTTACATCAAAAAATAAGTACAATGTACTTATTGTGTACATATTGTATTGCAAAACACTTTTGCTGTTATTGAGGTTGGATACGGGTAAGGTTAGTGTCACGAATCTGGTCCATGCTCTCCTGTTTTACCACCACCAGAGGTCACCCGTTCACCACATTGACTCTCACACTACACAGCACATTGGACTCCATTTCCCACTATGCATTGCACAGATCACAGCTGTCACCATTCACTCATCACACGCACCTGATGCTCATTTCACAATCACACACACTATTTAAACCATGGACTTCCTCAGCATCAGGGCCGAGTATTGTTAGCGTTTATCACTCACATAGCGATAGCAACTCTACAGAGCCATAGTCATTGTCTTAGCCTTAGTCTTGCCTTGTTTTCCTGCCGTGTTTGACCCTGCTCTTGTTTCCTGGATTTACCCTTTGCCTCTGCCGTTTGGACTCTGTTCGCTCCCTGTTTGGATTATTGCTCTCGTCTCTGGATTATCTCTCTGCCTTGCCCCTTTGGATACTGTTCGTTGATCGTCGACCCACGCTTGCTCCACGGATTGCTGTGTCTTGCCCTTGCCATACCTGTTTGCCATTGTCTGACCCTGCCTGTTTCTGACCATGTTCTATAATAAAGCCTTGCATATGGATCCGCACGTCTCACGTCTCGTCAGCCCCGTAACAGTTAGAGTCAGGTTAAGTGGTATGGGTAGATTTAAGGGTGGGTTAAGGTGTAAGGGATGGGTCAATAGTGTAATTATAAATGTAATTACAGAAATGAATTACAGATGTAATTACATATAGGTATGTTTAAAAATAGAAGTACAATGTAAGAACATGTATGTACACAATAAGTGCATTGTATCAAATTATTAATTTATATGTAAGTACATAGTAGTTAAGCCCACCTAATATAAAGTGGGTCCAAATATTTAATTACAATATATGTACATAACATATTGATAGTTCTTACAACAAATACATGGGATTTATCTTCTAAAGCCTTTAAAGGATAGCCAACCCCAAAATGAAAATGATCATTATTTACGCACACTCTCGTCATTTCAAACCTCTATTTGAGAGAAAAGATTTTCAAAAATGTTCGTACCAAACCGTTTCTGCGCATATTAATTGTTTTTGTTGGAACCAAAACCAACATTCTTCAGAAATATTTTCACACAGAAGAACAAAATAATTTTTGGGAATCCTTTTAACCAAAGAAATTGGACACCAAAGCATACGTGGAATGTGCCATGTACATCTCTCTTTTTCTTTCATTAAGTAATCATACTAGTCTTACCTTCCATCTGTTTTCCCGCTTCATCAGGCTGGGCTGTCTGCATCTTCTTTTCTGGGCTACCCCCTTTCTCTTCCCCTTGACAGAACGAGACAGATTAACATATTAACGGATAAAACAAAAAAAACAATACTAATCCAATAACATTGTCCTTTCCGATTTGCTCTCTTCTCAAAAAGCTCCATTCATAATTCATCCAGTTCAGAATTACCGTCCCTTTATTTCCTCATTCAGTTCCGGCAGCCGGTGAGATTATAGTTATCATTTTTAATAATGGGTCTCCGAGACAAATTTGAAGCCCTGCCCTCGAGTCTGAGGGGAGGACAGCCTCATCTGGGTTGAGTAATCGATCAAGGAAATGGCAAAAGGAGAGAGCGGGCCTTGATGATGCTCATCTGTTGCCTAAGGTGCCGCGCGCACACACACACACACACACACACACAAACACAACGCATTTACTATCTGCCAAATGCAGGAGAAGTGCATTAGACTACTGGATCTCCTGTATGAAACTTAGAAGATTAAAAACAGGACAGCTGTTTCTTCTGCCCTCTCATACTGCCTCAAACGCCTGACAGCTTTTTGACAGCATATGCCTGTGAGAAAACACAACGCTGTGTTTTTGTTTTCAGTTTTTAAGTTGTCTGCGTTTAACAAGGCAGTGTGGTCACAGATAGCAGACTCGTATTAAGACGTCAGTGCTTTGTATGTCTGCCGAGTTTTGTAAAAAAATGGTTAAACACACGCAATGCCAGATTTGAAAACCTGTAATGGCTTTAGTAAGAGGATTTTCATGACAAATTGAGAGATTAGAAAATTCCTTGGCATCCAAGCTGCTAACCAGCCATCACGACGGACTCTGGAGATGCTTCCAATTTCTGCACAGAGGCTTTTCAAAAATGTTCTATTTCAGCACGCATAGAAAACAATCAATCAATACACAATTAAAAAACATAATGCTTTTTTTTAAGAGGAAAAAAAAAAAATTGGCTTTCACATCTTGATATCAGGAATAGAGGCTTCCAAGCTGTAAATTCCTGGAGGAAACCTATAATGACTTTACAGTGGCTGATGAATGCCATTATGAACGCAATTATATTAGATAGCAATATATCACATCAAACACATATACTATTCAAAACTGTATTGGACAATTTCTTGTTTTCAGACTAACTGGAAAATGTGCATCCACTAAAAACCAGCTGGTTAAAGAACATGAAAAAAAAGCTGAGAAAAGGTTAATCATTTCGTGGGGAAGTCGTGGCCTAATGGTTAGAGAGTCGGACTCGTAACCCAAAGGTTGCGAGTTCGAGTCTCGGGCCGGCAGGGATTGTAGGTGGGGGGAGTGAATGTCCAGCGCTCTCTCCACCCTCAATACCACGACTGAGGTGCCCTTGAGCAAGGCACCGAACCCCCAACTGCTCCCCGGGCGCCGCAGCATAAATGGCTGCTCACTGCTCCGGGTGTGTGTTCACAGTGTGTGTGTGTGTTCACTGCTGTGTGTGTGCACGTTGGATGGGTTAAATGCAGAGCACGAATTCTGAGTATGGGTCACCATACTTGGCTATATATCACTTCACTTTATCACTTTATCATTTGTTTGCAAATGCCACAAGATTTAATATTTTGTGTCTAATGATGTTCATTTTTAATGGCTTAAGTGTGAAAATGCATTTTAGGCCGTTCTCATAAACATAATTCCTCATAAAGTGAACAAGTCTCACTTAGTCCATTAGACATTCAGTGATAGACTTTTGTCATTATGAATTAATTTCATATAACAGCTCCTCAGCTCTCCTTTGATCAGTGTTGTTATAGTTATCAAGTCACACATGCCTGAAAACTTTTCACATCTGATTAAACTTTCAGCAAATTTAGATACATTTTACTTTCTAACTCTATACATCATTACTGGCCTTATCAGTGTGAGGAATAATCAGATTCACAATATAAAAACCTTAGGCAATTCAATAGAAGTGTGATAGATGCAATGTTGGAGCCAGTATTAAGATGCACAACTATCAGATTATACTGGTCATGCTAATTATTATATATAGATTTTTTGATTATCAACTTTTAAGTCGGTGTTTACACTTGTTGAAGGAAAAGGAGCTATTAGAAGGCTTATTTAAAATGACCTCCTGCTATTAAGCTGGATAAAATATAAACATCACGTTTAACATTGTTTTATGTGTGTCTTTTTTATCCTGCAAATCTAAGCTCTTATTTTCTGCGATCTGTGTGTATTGACATGTTCCTTTTACATCCTGTGGGAAAAAACAGTGTGTGAATGATGTGTAAATCTCACCTGCAACTTGTGGGTCTTCACCCTTGCCTTCTTTCTTCCCGGTATCTTTTTCGCTCTCCTGTTCAGCTTTCTTCTTTGCTGTTGGACTCACTTCCACTAAAACCCAAAGAGACACACATAAATAACATGCACCTGGGAGATATATGCGAAAACGTCAATATCAGTCAATGTCAATATCTTATGCTTTGAAATAATATTAGATTATTGAGTTCTCTACGTATCATGGGTTAATACTAACAAACTCAGTATGTCCTACTTCTAGTTGAACACATAGAAGTAGGACATACTGAAGCAGAATAATCATGTTTTATTAAATATATTTGCTGGATTTCTGCTATTAGCATTCTACCATCACACAAGTTTAAGAGTTTAAGATTTGATTGACACCTTTACAGTGTGAAACCAAGTAAATGTGGAAACTAAATGCAAATTTTCAGTCCTTCACTTTCTCGCTATCATTGAAGGAATTGCTGTAGGCGTTTAATTGATCAGGGACGGCTGGAAAAACTTGCAGCATCTGGGAGACGGAGACCCTTTCTCTGGTACTCAACTGGATGCAGCAGATGTTCTTCCGTGTGTGTTGTGGATTTGTATGTATGGCACTGATCATGGCTTATGCCTCTGATTAGTCATGTCCTTTCAGGTGCACTCTGGGTATGAACATGAGAATGTAAGTCTATGATCTCTGTCTGTATGTGAGTTACTTAAGCAATGAGGATTAAGGCTTGCATTGGAGCTGTTGTCTTACAGGTGGATCCTGTGGGGAATCAAACCATTTTGGCTAGCTTGTTGACATTTGTGGACCTTGTTGAAATTGATAAAGATTCAATTTATTTGAAGCTGATTAGAAACTTGCCAGATTTTACATTGCTCAGACTGCAGTGGATTTTAACTGTCACTTTAGTGGGCTGTAGTTGGATTTTAGTGGGCAGGACTGCATTAAGTAGGATTGATGACGAAACATGTAATATGTAAAAAAAATGTGCTTGTTATTATAAATGGTGCATCTTCCTCTGTCCTGTGGACACGGTTTCCATTTTCATTTAACAAATCGAGTATGAGAGCCAAAAACGCTCTGCATTCAGCAGTCCATTTAACACAAAAGCAATAAGCAGCGAGAGAGACTGTTACAGTGATTTGACCATGATAAAAAGTGTTCTTAGGCACCAATGTGAAAAAAAAAAAAAAAAATTAATCCTAGTAAAATGACGATTGTTTCAACAAAAGCTATTCTGACATGCAGGTTGTAAAAAACTGGCATTTTATGGTTTTAACTTTTTCTCTTATATATATTTTTTGTTCTTATTACAATCTTTGTTTGTAAACCAATAAGAGATAATGCTTTTTATTAATCAGAAGACTGTTCAAAAGTTTAAGGTCTGTAAGATATTGTAATATTTTTGAAGATTCTTCTGTTACCAAGGCTGGCTCAAGAGTAATATTCTGAAATATAATTACAACTGAATATAACTGTTTTCTATTTAAACATATTTTAACATGTAATTTATTCCTGTGATGCAAAGCTGAATTTTCAGCATCATTACTCCAGTCTTCGTTGCTGGGGAAAAAAATAAAAAATCAAATTATTAGGAATGTTGAAAACAATTGTGCTGCTTAATATTTTTGAGGAAACCGAAATAATTGTTTTTATGTTTCTTTGATGAATAGAAAGTTGTGCTACTTAAAATTGTGTTCTACTATTCTTTGATGAAGAAAAAGGTTTTTTTTTCGTAAAACTTATCACATTTGATAAATAAGTATATAAAACTGACGGTAAAAAACTTTTGAACAGCAAGTAAATGTACACCTGCTTTGGTCCCCATTCCAAAATAAATTAATAAATTCATTTTTTTATTTGAACAGCCAACTTGTCAAATAAATAAATAATAATAATAAAAAGAAAAAAGTTTTTTTCAGTTTGAGGCCCCATTGACTTTCATTGGCATTTCTTACGTTTTATACTCAAATGTACAACAAATTTGATGTTTGAGCCAGCAAATCACTATACTCACTAAAAATGGCTATAAATGAAAGGAGTGTGCAATAAGATTTAATAACTGTATATATTGTGAGATGAAATATTGGTGGACCAGCGCTCAGATTAACTTGATGACTTCTAAATGATGTTTTTAATGGAGAGGAAATAGGCGACCCATTGCTTAAGACCAAGCGGTATTAAGCCGCCACTTTAGGATGAACTGGAGCAGCTGTTTCAGCCTAATGTCTTTAATTTGTGTTTGGGTCTCTCTCCCTCCCCATCTCATCCCTCTCTCTCTTTTAAAGGGATGGAGAGTCAGAGTATCCATCTGTGCGGTTCCAGCTAACACCTGTGTCTTCTCTGGAGTGGGATACAAGGCCGCAAAAGACATCAATTTTGCCCTCGCCCACACACACATACACACTCCATCAGATGAAAGACACAAAACAGGATTTAATGCACACGTGTCCACCCTGACTCCATCTGCGTGGAAAGCGTTTGAAGTCGCAGTTCAGAGGGACACAGACATGCGTTGACAATCAGTGGAGGACTGCAAAGTGTGTGGGGTAGTTTGGCTGTTTGTGCGAGGCTCATATCGCACCACCTGGGCAATATGGAGCCCTGGAGGCCTCCGTCCTTCACTTACAGATACCGAGACTCATGTAGCATCCTGCAGGAAGGTAAGACTTATATCACCCACACACACACTTGTAACAGCCGCCCTAATAACAGCCGCCTGAGGACTCTCGATCTCGCAGCATCCCAAGAGGAGCCCAGATTGCTGACTTTATTGCTAATTTTTTAAGTGAATGTATTTCTGTGGTGTAGGAAAGCTGGTTTCAAATATTAAACCCAAGGTGTCAAGGTGTTTAATCACTTACTGTCAGTGACGCAGGTTTTATTTGAAAATTAAAATGGTATTTACCTAATTTTAAAACCACAGGTGGTAACAAACATCGTGGGTAGGAGTGTGCAATATCTCGCACTTATTGAAATATTGCACATATTGTAAAACGTAAATGCTGAATATGTCATTTTCTGTTTTTAAATACACTAAAAATATTTGTCTTAAACACACTTTATTACTTTTTATTGTATAACATTGATATATATATATATATATATATATATATATATATATATATATATATATATTGTGCAGTCCTAGTTGTGGGTACATTACATTTAAAAATATATTTTAAAAATGTTACTGTTTTTACTGTATTTTCATAATATCTTGAATCAAAGTTATGTTTACATTTGCAACCAGAAACTAGAGCATATGGGAGCAGTTGTTACCTGTAGCGTCTCCTTTTTCAGGAGGTTTGGTCTCCTCATCCTTGGATTTGGCATCAGGGCTCTCGCCTTTGGAAAACAAACATACAGAAAACAATTACACTTGCCTCAAAAAATATCTGGACACCCTAAAGACCCACATGCACCTTAGAATGATAGACACCAAGGCTGAGACAACAATATGGGTGTCATTCATTTTGAAGATAAATTGTTTATTTTTCCCAATCTTGGTTTGTTTTTCCTGCTGAAATGAGATGTATTCAGCTAGGGTATGAATTTTACTCCTGTGGTTGTGTGTAAAACAGCTTGTATATGGAGGTAAAATTCATACAAACTCTTTATCAGTAGGATTTAATACTGTTTGCACACAGATATACGGTCATATATATTGAGAATATGTGAAAAAATAATAATACATAATAAATATTCAATTATATATATATATATATATATATATACACATACAGTTCCCTCCAAAATTATTGGAACAGTAAAGACAAAATTGCTCTGTTGGCTGTGGAGTCAAGACATTTACAAATATGATTAAAAGATGAATATGAGACAAAACTACAGAATGTCACATTTTATTAGTGGGTGATTCAACACATACATGTTTTACCAGCTAAGAAGTCCAGCACTTTTAGAGTTTCATCCCACTCATTGATGTGAGCATAAATATTGGAACAGTTGCCTCACAGGTCTTTCTAAGTGATCAGCTGTGTCCTGTTGCATTAATTCTTCAGATATTAAAAGCAGGGAATGTGTCGTATCAGTTATATCCATTACTTCTGTATTCTGAATCTTGCAATCGATGATGACACACACAAACTAGGATGAAGACGAGGGAGCTGACTTTGAGAGAAAAACAAGCAATTTGGATGATAAAAGAAAAGAGGAAGTCAATCAGAGCTATAGCAAAAACAAAGGGCATGGAGAAATCAAGAGTTTGGAAACCACCAGCGACACCAGCAACCAACAACGACCTGATCAGCTGAGAAAACAACAGTAGTTGATGACAGACAAATCATAAAAGCTGTGAAAATGAACCCTAAAAGACGTGTCTGTAAAATCACCAACAACTTCCAGAAAGCTGGGGTGATGCTCTGACAATCTACTGTCCTCAGGAGACTTTGACACAGAATTACAGATGCTACACAGCAAGATGCAAACCTCTGACCAGCACCAAAAATAGAAAGGCAAGAGTTTGCAAAAAAGCACAAAGGTGAGCCAGAAGAGTTTTGGAACTGTGTTTATGGACCGATGAGACAAAGATGAACCTTTATCTAAGTGATGGGAAAGCAAAAATGTGGAGAAAAAAGGGAACTGCAAATGATCCCAAGCATACAGCCTCATCTGTAAAGCATGGTGGAGGTGGTGTCATGGCATGGGCATGCATGGCTGCGTCTGGAACAGGCCCTCTCAACTTTTACTGATGACTTAATGTATGATGACAGTAGCAGAATGAATTTGGAAGGGTACAAAACTATCTTGCCTACCAATATTCAAGAAAATGTCACCAGATTAATTGGGAAGTACTTCATATTGCATCAGGACAATGACCCAAAACACCCTGCCAGTTCAGTCAAGGAGTTTATAAGGGCAAAGAAATGGGAAGTCTTAGATTGCCCAAGTCAATCTCCAGATTTAAATCTGATTGAACATTAATTTCACCAGCTGAAGAGGAGAATAAAGGCAGACCCAAAACAAGCTACAATTGGAATTGGCTGCATTAAAGGCTGGGAAAAGTATTTCAAAGGATGAGACCAAGAGTCTGGTGATGTCTATGGGTCACAGACTCACTGCTGTGATTGTGCTCAAGGGATCTGCAACTAAATAATAGATTTTAATCTTTTATATCTGCCTTATGTTCAACTGTCCCAATACTTATGTTCACATCAATGAGAGGGATGAACTCTAAAAGTGCTGTTCTTTTTATTTGGTAAAACATGTATGTGTTGAATAACCCAATAATAAAATGTGACATTCTGTAGTTTTGTCTCATATTCATCTTCTAATCATATTTGCAAATTTCTTGACTCCACAGCCAACAGAGCAAATTTTGCCTTTACTGTTCCAATACTTATGAAGGGCACTGTATATATATATATATATATATATATATATATATACACATACACATACACACACATTCACACACACACACACACATACAAATAGTATGTGTGTATAGTAAAACACATGAATGAACAAACAAACATGAAAACCAATGCAAATACGTCTTTATGTTCCGGTTCGGACTCGTGATTCATGCTACACAGGTGCTCGTCACTCAGGTAAATTCAGATTTAGTCTCTGTCTTTTCAGCTCCACCTCACCTGGTCTTAAAAACCTCTCTGTTTTGCTTTTCTCCAGGGAACATAATTGCAAGTATCTCTGGCTCTTGGGTTAGGTCCAAGCAGAACATTTGCTTTGCCTCCTCTGCTTGGTGAGACTACTATTAATAATGCTCATAGCTACAGCCGTCAGAGCCGGTAGGGGAAAAGTAAATCAAAAGTTTGTGATAAGGATGTCAAAAAGCACTAGTACTTCAGTACCAAGTCGATAATCCCAAGTCCCAACCCAAAACAAAACAGCGGCTTATGAGTGTGCAAATGCAATTCAGAGCTCTGCAGTCAAAGTGACATTTAGTGCAAGCTCAACGTTAGCCGAGCAGAGACAGGTTGCGGCTGGTTTTGTCCTCGGGTTTGAATGTAAAGTTTATATCGCGCTACATGAATACCCAGAGGGAGCTGGGCCATGCGCCTCTGAGTGTATGTGTGTGTGTACAAGCGATCATTTCAGCGTGTGCAGTGGTGTGTGTCTGTCGATGCACATGTTCTGATGTCTGTCTGTGTAAGTTCGTGTGGATTGGAGCGAGGTGTCTCATTAAACAGATGCGCCCCCAAAACACACACACACACACACGCACACGAGCGTCACGGTAATAACTGTATCTGACAGGCACTCTCTCTGTCCGTAATGAGACAAGTTCAAGGACAACAGAGCCAATCCAGATCCTTCGGCGAATGTGTACAGTGTGACACGTGAAGCGTAAAGACCGTGGAGAGACCCAGTGAATTTTTTCGCTCACTAGCATGTAGACTCCATGTTTTTGGGTGATATATATGCATACTGAACTGCAAAGATGGACCTATTTTGCATGTTTTCTGATATTCCTATTGTTCTTGGCTACTGGATATTATGAGAAATCAGGAAATATGTATTGGTCTGAAAAAGTATTGGTAGACTTTTAGATACTTAAGTCATACTTAAATATGTATGAATGTCATGAATATGTATGACTGTCAAATATTGAACCATCTGCAAGCAAATGGTGCACCAGACAGTGTCCAAATACTTTATTTAATAATGTTGAATACTGCATCTCGTTTTATTACTTAAAAGCTTTTTTTTTTTTTTTGTGAAACGATTTGCATGCTGTATTTCCTAAAATGATCTGATATTTTGTTATCTAATGCAATTTCATTCACACATTTTAAAATAAGAGTGTCTTAAGTGTTTAACTTTTTAGACGATGACAAACCTTCTGGATCCTGGCTTTGCATAGTCACATCCTCAGTGGATTCCTCTGAAATCACACAAGAGAAATATACTTAATGACAAGATTTTTGTCTTTCTTCTTAAATCCCAAAAAAAAAACAAGCAAGAAAGTCTTTCTTTTTTTGGTCCTTTCATCAGACTGCAGTGTCTAATCCCATATTAAAGAAGAGAGGATGATTGTTATCTAATCACTCCTGCTGCTGGCAAGCAGAAATGAAAGCACAGGAAAGATTCCAGCTGATGTTTAATTATCAATCATGTCTTTTTCCTAATGGCTTACTGAGGATGAGAAACTTCAGTGTGATTTTCATATTAAAATTTAATGTTACAACATCACACAGATTATTTAATCCCATTTTAAATTTAGTTAGCAAAATTTCAACCATTTAAACTCAGGATGTTGTTTGGTTCTAGATGTGGAGTTGAATTTGTTCCGAGGAGAACAAGACAATAATTAAGTTGTAGTAGATAAAATAATTCATTAGGTACAGACAAATTGCTGTTGCTCAGAAATTGTGGTGACAAGTTGATAACACAAGCTAAATACTAGGATAACAAGACACAGGAACATTTTCAGAGACAAGCACTGAAGTAAATCTGCATACCTGCTCTTCTTGCTTGTAAAATATAACTACTTGGAAATGACTCTGTCTCAGGGTTTTGTACGAGAAGGTCAATGCCAGGAAAAACACAATTATCTTAGCTTTGAACATTTCATACACAAAGGCCTACCTTGCTGGTTCATAATTTCTTCATCCTGTTTTTCATCTAAAAAAAAAAAAAAGACAGTCATAGATAAACACAGATGTTTTAAGAGTAAACATGCTACTGAAATTCTGTTACAAACAAAAAACAGAAGACAAAACCGAACAAGAGAACAAGAAAAAGTGAGAAAAACACAAATAAATAAACCAAACAAAATGAAAAAAAGAAAAGAAATCTAAGCAAAACCAAACAAAGAACAAAAAACAAAAACAAGAAAAGGCAAAAAAAAAACAAAAGAATAAGAAAACGAAACAAAAAAAGAATAAAAAACAAAACAAAAAACAACAACAAGAACAAAAACACAAAGAATCTAAGCAAACCAAAACAAAATAAAACCGAGTAACAGAAAAAAGTCTAAGCAAATCAAAACCGGAAAACAAACAAACCCCTAAAACAAAACAAATCACGTTACTACACTACTACAGTATCATAACCCCAGCACATTGATGGGCATGTTAAAAAAGCTGTTTGGCAGATTTATCTTCCCTCAAGATCCTTGATAAAGTAGTCCACACATTTGTCTAGAGGAACGCTCTACTACTGTGATCATGTTTTACATCAAATATTTATAATAGCTCTGGCATACTGGATGTTTCATGGTTGCACTAATTTTGTGCTCTCTCAATATCTCTAGACTGCACCGAGATAAATACATCTCAACAAACCCAACACACAACTCCCATGAGCCCGCAGCCGTGCGTCTCACGGGCTTACATGAATGCGTTTATCCCAGGTGGGTTTAATTTTGTCCCTCTCAGTCACTTTAGTCCTCTAAACTCGACATCTCCTTCTCCCTCTCTCCCCTCTTCGGTTATATCATGATGCTCTACCGGACTCCCTCTCTCTTTAACCCAGATGGGGTTTGGGATGAATTGGAAAATGAAGACCCTGACACATATAATCCGCTGTGCTTGACAATGGCCATTATGCTGCTGACATAATTGGCTTGGTATGAGAATTGACATAACTGGTACGAGAAGCTATTTTCCAATGTCTGAGCAATTTATTTTCTCACCACTCTTAAAATAATAAAAAAGAAAAACAAACACAATATGCCAAATGATACCGCAGACCTTCATAAAAGGTACCTTGTTTTGTTATTAGCCTTGCCTCTCTAGTGCAGCTGTCAATCAAATTCGGCTTTACACACACTGGACCTTCTTCGTCCACAATACTGATAAACCAATAACAGCCGATTATGATATAGTGACTTTTTATTCAATTAGAGGGCAGAGGGCAGTTCTCCAGTGACTGAAGCTCAATGTTTTGCTCACTATATGAATTATTATGTGGGAGAAGGTTAGTCACCCTGTGGACTTTGAGAACATAACTTTAAACTGTAAATGCTGCATTCACAGGAAGGAAGGAAGGTATGACCCACGATGCTGTGCGTGGGGTTAAAGCACTGACTAAGGCACAGTCATAGCATCCTTTTGCTAAAAAGGCAGTCGTCTTTGATGATATTCTTGTGAGGAACCTGAAGGTAAATCGGATTCTGAAATCCTAAAATGATCAATTCTCTCAGTTTCAATGTGAGGTCATACAATCACCACATACACCAGTGAAGGATGTTGTTTATAACCTGCAGACAAAAGCAAATTATTCTGAGAGACGAGAGCTGAGTCATGCATGCCTTCGCTATGGCCTCTTTCATATGGGAAGCAGTAAAAAGCAAAGAATGCAAAGTTAAAATAGCTAACGGGGGAAGGTTTCAAAACTACTTCCTGATTTTAAAATTAAACCGGCAGTTTTATTAAAGAGAGAGACATTGAAATAACCTTGTATAGAGTAATCACATCTATCAAAAATGATTGTTTATTGTTGTTTATTACACATCCAAACAACAAAAACTAAGGCGAGCAAACACCGGAGTACTAACTGTGAAGCAAGAGAAAGGACATTTGAGGATGTGGAAACAAGCATTTGGTGTCATGTTTTATTATTTTATGATTTTATAAAGCCATAATGTTGAATAAAGATGTGAAGCTCAATGCAGCGACCCAGCAGTGAGTCGTTCTAGCAGCAGATGGCAGTAGTGTAACAGAGTTCAGATGAAAGACGCTACCGCACACAAATAAACACACACACGTTCAGGAGGATGCTCGCTTGCATACAGAAACGCTTCTGTGAGCTATCTAGAAAATATTTCTAATACCATACATTTACAGTCACATTACTATAGATCCGTAATCATACAGGATCGAACAGCAGCACTGCCTCCTTTCACACGGTGGGGAACTCTCTTTCCTGTCAGTTAGGCCCTATGAACACAGTTCATGGTGAAGAAAATCGGCACCATGAAAAATGTATGAGACATGAGAGAGAAAGGTGAGTGAGAGTGTCACAATCAACAGATGCTGCTCAGCGGCCCAGAATCTACCTTCTGCGTGTGTGTGTGTGTTGGCTACCTCTTTCAAGAGAGGCAAGTAGCTCACGCGGTGCGGAGTCTTTTGATTCAGTGTCTCGCTCTCTGCCAGGGTCGGAGCTTAACGGCCGTGTTTCCAGCTGTGCAAAACCGTGGACTCGGAGACACTTGAACCACTATCTACAATATACAATTGTAAAACTTCCCACCCTCTGTATAAATGCATCACTGAAGCTTCCTGTCGCTTGACCCCTCCTGCTCTGTTTTTATTTCCATCCTTTTCTTGTGTTTTCTTTTCTATTCCATTGCCTCTATCTTTCCTGCACACACACACACAATTTTATCTTTCTTTCTGTCAAACACATTTGGTTCATATCATTTTTTTTTTATTTTGTCAGCTTCAATGACACAAAAAACTATTTATTGCCAAAACATTGGCAACGTGTGTGTAATAAGAAATGTGTGAAAATATGGTAAAGTGCTAATAATAGTACAAACAGGGTAAAAACTAAAAATTCAAGCAATGCAAAATAAAAAAATACAATTAAAAATTAAAACTGAAAGATATAAGCAACAGTTCATTTAATAAAAGGATTTTAGTTTTGCTAAAGCATTAGCAGTTAATCTGTGGGAATTCAAAAAATGTTATTATAAAACAAAATATATGAAATAATAAAATAAAATCAATAACAAAATTTCAAGTGTAAAAATAAATCAAAATTAAAATACAAACAAAATAAAAATCTAAAGTATATTTGAAAAAAAAAATCATATAAGATAAAATCAAATAAAATAATTTATCTTAACATGGCGGCCTCCAAGAAGTGATTTTACATTAGGCTACTGATATGCTGGATTCTTTATCTCATAAGAGTGTATATCATATTGAACATTTTTCAAAAGTGCTATTTATTTCTTCAGGGGTAAATCTTTTTATTTTTATTTTTTTTTAATAAGGGAATAATACTGAGAGCATGTTTAAATGTGTAATTAAGAAGGTTAAACTAAAGGAAAATAAGACTAAATGCATTATGAGCATAAGTTTAGCGATATAGATATGATGCCTGAAGTCTCTTTCTTTACTCCACACACAGACCTGCTCTCTTTTTCTCTCCCTCTCCAAACATGGCCCCTCTGCCTTCTACATCTGCTGAGTACACAGTTAACAGCTCGACCTGACGCTCCGCATCCTGATTCACTCATCTAACCTGTCACCTCCTAATCTCTGAAATGCCACACGGCACACACACTCACCCCACAGGCCATCTGAAAAGCTATCCGGGGGCGCTAAAATGCTCAGTCCAGTTCTGTGAAGAATCCCTCTCATTTCTCGGCACACCGATCCCCCCATGTATGGATTTCATGTGGATTACATCACAAATCACTTTATCCCCCAAGAACTCTGTCAAGAAGTCCAGTCTCTCCACCCAAGCATCTCGTCGGCTCTCTTAGGCCACAACCCGGCGCTGATGGGTCGGATTGAACGGATCGCCACAGCCGGACTAACTGAGACTAAAGCCGCCAGCCGCAGCTAATGCCCCTTTCTGTCTGTTTGTCTCACGATCTGACTGATTTCTCCAGAGCGTCTGAGATTCACACATTCCTTTGCTGTGAAGAAAGGCAAGTGGGAGCTTATCTGGAATAAGGTATTGTTTTCCTTTACGCTCCTCACAGGTAACCCGTTGAGGAACACGGAGAGAGTTCCAGATCAGTGCTTTCGGGGCCAGTTGTCCCCTGAGCATGTGAATGTATGAAGTGCTGCTTTAGGGAGAACAGCACTAATGCTTCTCTGTCATTAGCGGGCTGTCTAAAAGGCCCTCTTGCTCTAACCTCAGTTAGAGAGCATCCCCTCAGGGAGAGTAGTGAATGTGTAATACAAAGCAATATCCCACCACGGCTGTATATCAACTTCCTCTGTTCTTGAAAAACAAAGTTGCGGCCGGCAGAATCCAAAAAGCGAGCCTTAGCGACAAGCTCTAGAGGAAGGGTAATGTGCATGCAAAGCTCATTTTCCATGAATCAGAAACGTGATTTCAAAAACATATTTAATGTGCCGCTGTAGCTTGTTCTCTGAGTGACACCGCATTAGAGCGAGTGCATTTGATGTTGGCGACAGGACAAGGGCTGCGGCTAACACCTGTGGATAAATCATAGACTGTGCCGCTTTAACACGCTTTGTTCTGCTCCTCGCTGCCTCGTAACAAACGCTGCCGTTTGTTGTTTGAGCTCAATGTCTGCAGAGCAAAGCTTTAATGTTTACGCTGTCCTGTGAAGGTTAAATGCGGGGCTCTAAACAAGGGTGTTTGTGACTAGATTGGTTCCCATTAAGATTTTAAATCTGCAAGAAGTTGTGGAGGCAGTGACACAAAATACAATCTGAATTTCTGAACTTTTTTTTTTAGAAACAAACTGTAAACAAAAACAGCAAAAATGCTATGAAAAATGCTTTGTAATTTTACAGTAAAATTCAAATTTGATCGCTTTTTATTTAAATAACTATTTCTTCTTTTGTCTTATTAGTTACATGCACGAGGGTTTCATATGACATATTATGTTGTTAAATGAATGTTTACTGTATATTATTTTAGTGTCATGTGTGTGTTACCATGCTGATGTTTTGTCTTTGTGTGGATTACACTGCACAAAAAAAAAAAAAAATAGGCTGCTTATAAAGATTACTGGCGAATGTTTTACTGTTCTTTTTTTTTTTAAATTATGTTTAATTCAGTGTTACTTGCCATTTCTTTGTAAATGTTGTGAAATTTGCAAGCAATTTCTGAGTGAAAATTGTACACCATTTTTTTTCAGTGTGTGTGCACCATTATATGTATAGTATTTACCTCAGCTTATGGAAAAGCTATTTATGAACTGCATTTCATCATGTGGCTTTCCCATTACCACTTGTGTTTTGTGGTGGTTGTCAGTATATTATAAAGGAACAAAACAGATTTCAGTAATTTAGTTTTTATTTTAAGTTTGTCAGTTTGTCAAAAAAAACAAACGTTTAATTTTTTCTTGTAAATCTAAGCTAAATTGTAGCTAGCATATTTTTTCGGTAAAATTCTGCCATCCACAGCTGCAGTGTTTTTATTATACACATAGATTTTTTTTTTACAGTGTACCCCTACAAAAATACCATGTTAACCATATAGTTTCCAGCAAAAGTGTTAACTTACTAAAACAACTGTAAAAATATATTTAAAAAAATATATCGTTACATACTGACTTTATAATAGCATCAGTATTTGGTAGAAACTATGGTAAATGTTTGTAAGGGTAGTCCTGGATTATGTTTGTTGTTTAGAAAAGCAAAATCTGGTAGGTTGTTGTTTGCTAAAGTATCGGTTTACTGAAAAAATTACTTTTTTTCTTTGTGCTGCATATTGAAGAGAGATACCAGCCTGGGAAAATTTCCCCAAAGACATCAGTGCTGCCTGCTTTAATATTAAAGAAAGAAGGAAAAAATCCCATCTCCAACCCTATGGCTTTAAGACAAATGGAGAAATTGTGGTGTTAATAGCCTGCTGCTGCCCTTCAGTGTACGAATTTAATTATCTTTGGTCCATCTTATTGAGAAGCGAGTAATTGTTTCAGTGCTACACAACCGAAGAGGCTGAATGGCAGAATTCGAAAGCTAATGGCTCCTTAAACAGGTTTCCACACCCTGAGAGAACATCCCAAAGAGACTTTTGATATTATCTCAACAATGCTTGGAAGATGGGAATGCTGGGTGATACTGACTTTGACAGTTGAACTTTCGCTCACAAGAACACAGATCTTCTCATACCTTTTTTATCAGCAACATCATCATCTTCCTCTCCTTCCATGGGCTGCGTGTTACCTGTCGATAAAATCACACCACTCATTAGAACTTCAAAAAAAAAAAAAAAACTTCAAAAAAAAAAAAAAATTCTGGGTGATTGAAAAGAAGAAAAAAAAAAACAGAAAAAAAATTAATAAAATAAATACTAAATTAATTATGATTTTACAGTAGTATCAATTATTAGTGAGCACTGCTAATTAAAAAGAATTGCACAATAAATATTAAGAAGTACAGTTATGGGTAGATTCCATTAGAAATTTTACTTGTCTAATATACCTTAGTCACTGTAGTGCCATATTTAATTGTTGGCAAGAATAAAAATGAGGCTGCATAGGATAGATGTGCAGTACATTCAATGGATTATATACTGTTGTGTAAGAACATACCAATTTTTGAGCTGAAGAAAAATCATTCCAAAAAGAAATATTCAGAAGATAAAACCTCCATAAAACAAAGTTGTGAGCTGGTGAAAATCTAGGACTTTTATACATTGTCTGCTATAGTAGACTTTAAGTCTGTCCCTCACAGCCTCATTTTCATCAGCACTCATTACATTCAATAAAACTCAATAAAAATATCAATATGGTTATGAGTAGCTGTTTTCCTTTATACATGCATAAACAAAAAAAAAGCTCTCTATTAATCCCAGAACTGAAATAGGGCAACTGCCAAGTTACAAGGCACAGATTGCTCATACTGAAGAGCTCTGATAAGGGTGAAATGAACGAAGGAATATCCTGCTATTGTGTCGCAGGCCTTGCTGGAGTGCATATACATGCACCAGGTGATTCTGCATCAACAGGGGCTTTTGTGTGCCTCTGTAAAAAATGGGGCCTGTAAAAGTGTAGCGTAAGGGATTTCGGTGAAAGACAGCAAGAAAAAAAAGGTGAAACAGAGAGAGGGAGAGAAACGGATTGATTGATAGAGAGCAGGAGGAGAGCTGATACAGGGGGATAAGGGAAAAAAGCCTCAATTCCATGTGAGAATGGCAACCATTTGAGCCTTTGAATTGGTTCCAGAGAAAAAGAGAGAAAATCAGAGCCCCGGCTAAGTGAAGTGCTGCTAAAGGCCAGGGCTTGGCTGCCAGTCAGACATTCACTGAATGAAACTGAGGCTAAGCTAGCCGAAACTGCTGGGGCAGGAAAAGCAGGGTGCTGGGAGCTACGGTGTGTGTGTGTGTGTGCGTGTAAGTGCAGATGTGATACTTGGTGTGTTGTGAACAAGATAGAATCCTGATAGGTGTTGCCATGTCGGGTCATCCCGGTCCAGTGTTTACAATGAGGTATAACAGTGCCCACAAAAGAGGTGATTGGTCTCTCTGGTTTTGTGCAGAAGTAAACACAACCGCACAAAGCCCCAACACAAGAACTTACAGTAGTTCAGAGGGCTATTAGACGCTTGTTGGACTGCTTCAAAATACTGCTTTATAGCCCGCCCGTAAAAAAGTCAAAGCTAGGTGCTTAAAAAAACGCTTGTTCTGGATCTGGTTTTGATGGGCGTCTTGGCTTAAAGCTCCAGTCCTGTGAACAGCTTCTCACATTTGTAGTAAAAATCACAGCATGCTCCTTTTTTCACTTCATGTCGTTGAGGTATGAAAATGTTCTCCTCCTTTTAAGATGCTTCATTTAATACTCCTTCTCTTTCACCCTCTGTGTTTTCAATCATCTAACTTTTGTGGAAACGATCAATGCAGGCCTTGTTACGCTGCCAGCAAACGTCCATATCATAATTCCATGGAGTTTAAGTGACTGCTGGAGACATGTTTGACCTGGGTTCAGTTTTCCATCTTAACTGGAAAAAAACAACAACACTACTATACAGTGTTATTTTAGTATTATGTATTTACAACTATAATATTTATTATTTTTATTTTAAATTAGCTGATATTTCTATATTTTTATTTTAGTTCTAGCAATTTTGTTATTTTTTTGTCATTTTAATTCACATTTAATAAATATTTCTATCTGATTTGTTTTTTCACCTTTAGTTATAGTAATTATAGTACTTTCTAAGTACTTACTAAGGCATTTCTATGTTTTTCATCTAATATATTTTATTTCAGTTGAATTTCAGTTTTTTGATAGCTTTAGTTAACAATAACATCACTGTTACTGCAGTCTGACTGAAACTCTTGCATAGAGTTCTCAGAGACTGGTATCATCCAACCTGTACAGTTTTGTAGTCCAGCCTAAACCGAGAGATAAACCCAAATTAGATTACCATTGTGCGATGCTCAGTTGTCTTTTTGACAGTCGCTTAAGCAGGTTTGGGACCATTGTGAGTATGTAAGCTGGATTTAAGGGTCTAGCGCTGGGAATTAGCTTAGCACTGAATCGTCTGTAATGCTGTACCTGCCACCGTCTATTTAGCTCCTGTAGCAAACGCGCATTAGTCACAATGAAACACCTTTATTTTCTATCTCTTTTTGTTACTGTTAATGTACAGTTAAAGAGGCTTCCAGATGAAGGCCTTGTAATCTCTTCTGCTTTTCTGAAAGTCAACAAAGAAGGTAAGGTGATTTGAATCTGAATGGACCGCCGGTAAAAGAAGTAGTGCCAAGCAAATTGCATTCCCCTTTAATAATGTTTGATTGTGTCATTGCCGACAAGATGGCGAGCGAGTCCGATTAGCTTTCAATCAATCTGACTACCGTCCAAAACAATTCAGGCCTGTAAGAGCACAACACCTGGCAACCTTCATCTCAATTAACTTGCCAAAAGACCAAAGTTGCACATGGTGATGCCAGCAAAACTATTTCAGGCATTCGGCGAGAAAATGCAGACTCTTGTTTTCTTGTTTATAGGTAATTGTAGAGCTGCCACCCACAACAAAAGGCTCGATTAATCATAGAGAGAGCGATTCAGATGCCGTGGATTAAACTTGGTCGGGCTGCAGGATACTGGATGTGATAATTTCCCATCTTGTTTGCAATTGTGAACACTGCATTAGGAAACACTGTCACTCACCTTCTTCCATACCGGCATCTTTTTCATTCTTATGGTCGTCATTATCTGCAAGAGACAGGAAGAGAAAACAGAGGTCAAAAGTTACGACGGCAAGCCTGACATGATCAAAAAAGCAGCCCGGTGAGCATGGATTTCTATGGGCTTACTCCTATTAGTAGTATAACGAGAATTTAGCAAAGCAGGAATTCAACGCATTTATTTACAGAGATGCCCCCTTTGCGAGACCTCAGAACAGGGCTGAACAGGAAACAGAAGCAGAACAAGCATTGATTTTTACATTAAATCCAAGGTTTCTCTAAGGATTGAAAATATGTGGTTTGTTGAGTCCCCCAGGCAGTTAGCTCTAATGAAATCTGAGCAGAGACAAGCCGAGAGCTCGCAGTCTGTTTGATCTGGATTGATGTATTATTTGAGTTCAGGCTGCTATCAAACGCTCATCTGTGGAAAGACAATCGTGCTATTTGATATGATCCAAGCAGCAATTAAATTCAGCATTTGGAGGAGCGCCGAAATTGTTTCAGCTGAGGTTGAAGGCAAAATGTCTATATCAGTGGTTCCTAAGTGGTTTTGCTTCAGAATCCAAATTTTTCATTGGACATACTCCATCCCAATAGCAAAAAGTTTTAAAATACAAAACTAGAAAACACTTTGTTAAATGTAGTATTGCAGTGTCACAATTAACTGCACAGACCCAATAATATACACAAACATTTACATGACATTATTAGTAAAATTGACAATTTTGTAAATGTAGCAACAGTGTTAATCTCCAAATTGGGCCAAACAGATAAATATGAGGCATTTCAGTAAACTAAAATCATATCATGGGCAAATCAAATGGCACAGTTGTGTGTTACTTTTATGTTTTGTTTTTTTTTAAGATAATTTGAATTGTTATAGTCTTCAAGGATCTGACTAGCTTCAACCAAGTCACTAATGAGATATACTGATTTTCAAACTTTGACAACAACTAAAAGTGGCAAATGTTTCTCCCTCCTTTTAAAAAGTTGATTTATTTTGCCATTACAACTACTGATGATTATACAGTACATTCAGCATGGTTTCTTTCCTGCAAATGTGAACAAAACAGGCCTGAGACCTGTTTTTTGTATCCTGATGATGGTCATGATGGTGACCTATTTGTCCAACAGTAAGTTTTTAAATATCTTTTTTATGTATATATTTGATATTTAAGACTTACAAAAATTTTGTCTACAATTTTTAAATAGTAGACAATCATCCGTTGTAGTCCATCTAGCTCTTGTCAAAGACATAGTTTTATATATCTCTAATCTGAAAAGACTTGAGACTTATTTCTGGGTCCCGACCCAACTGTTGAGAACCACTGATTTATAGGATTTGAGCAATTTAACCTGACTGTATGTAAAATTACCCGTATTTCAGCCATCTGCCAGCTAAATATGCAGGGAAACTGCAGCTAAAACTTCAGTTTTGGGATGCTACGAGAATACTTTTTTTTTGCGCAAAGAAAACAAAAATAACAATTTACTCAACCATTCTTCTCCCCCGAGTTAAGTCGTCCACCATTTTAGAGAGTATCACAATGCATACGCAGACTTTCCCCTAAGCATAAACAACGCTTAATACACAGATTACGTTCATGCGCGTGCTTTCCCCCCGAACGTAAACAACGCTGATTGTGTCAAATACGTTCTTAGGTACTCTCCAAAATGGTGGAAGACATAACTCGGGGAAGAAGAATGGTTGAGTAAATTATGTTATTTTGGTTTTCTTTGCGCAAAAAAAAAGTATTTTCGTAGCGTCGCAAAACTGTCTACGGAGGGTCAGATAGCTCTCCGATTTCATCAAAAACATCTTAATTTGTGTTCCGAAGATTAAAGAAGGTCTGAGGGTGAGTCATTAATGACAAATTTCATTTTGGGGTGAACTAACCCTTTAACTTTGTTGTTTCTTCTTTTTTTTACACTCAGCTCAGAGTTCTTGCCAAAGTAGTCAATATGTCCCCTGAATTTGACTCTTTCTTTTTCTGCTTGAGTCTCTTTTCTCTTCTTGTATAATGCCAAACCTAGTGGACCTGAAGCCTAGCGTCTGCAGCCAAGGCTGTTCCCTGCCTGGTTACGGCTCGTTAGCCATCCTTGACGACTGTTAGCTATTACAGCAAACCAAACAGGTTCCAATTCATACACCGCTAGCTCATAATTAGATCCATTCTCCCAGACATCTTCTAGAAAACTAAATGTTTAAAAGAAATTCTAGCTAAAAGAGAAGGTTTTTTTTTTTTTTTTTTTTTCATAAAATCAATGTAAAATCAAAATGATTTACTTTGTTCACAATAAAACCAGGAACAAGTAATAACAATTTAATCAGTGCACCTTATTCTGAAGAACAAATATTGTGTCTTTGTAAAACATAATTGCTCTTCCTTTAAAATTAGTGAAATTTTGTGATCTTTTAGCTCCATTCTGGTATCTAACACCTACTTTTTATAATCCACTGAATTAAATCAAGTCCACTATACATTTTTTTTCATTGAATATTACGTTTCACTCAGAAATACATCACATATGTTGACATGTGACATAACAGCTTTTTTTATTTCATTTTCTAAGCCTCTCGCAGTCCTCATCAGCATGTCATCCTCAGACAGGCACATGGTCACACACAGAAAAACATGTTCACACTCACACATCCAGCCTCTAGCAAAAGCTCCTGCTTTGATAAAACACTACTGTCATCTGTTCACGAGAAAAAGACTGTCAAATCTCCCTCAGGATGGTGGGGCCATGTTTCTCCTTTTGTTTAACACAGAATAAAAGCAAAGCATGCATTTATCTGGGGAAAAGAGGGGGAAAACAGTGACATCATAACATGCTGAATCACACTGGACAGGGAGCAAAACCCTTTGGACAACCTTCATCAAAGAGCAAGTGCCCTCATGTGCATATGCTAGTTGATTATGCAATATCACAATGAAAGTGCTGTAAATGTAATGCACTGCTATGCTGTTGTATGATTTTTTTTTTTTGCACGTTATGCTAAATACACAAAGCATGACATTGTGCTTGCTGCATCATTCTGTCACTGTAAAGCCCCGTTCAGACTACACCATTTGGCAAAGATGGATGAATGAATAGACGGACAGACAGATAAATAGATGGACCAACAGATGGGCAGATGGACGGATGGACAGACAGAGAGATGAATGGACAGAGACAGACAGACAGATAGACAGACGGATGGAAGAATTGATGGACAGACAGACAGACGGATGGAAGAATTGATGGACAGACAGAGACAGACAGATAAATAGATGGATGACAGAGACGGGGACGGACGGACGGACGGACAGACGGACAGACGGACAGACGGACAGACGGACAGACAGACAGACAGATAGACAGATAGACAGATAGATAGATAGATAGACAGACAGATAGACAGATAGATAGATAATTTTTAAATCAAACATGTTGCAGTGATTATGTGAGCTACAACAATAGATGCTTAAATGATTTGGAAAGAAACAAGACATCTAAGCCAACTAACTAGAGACTGTTCTAATTTCACTGACCAGATGGACGGCACGTGCACAGATACCAACGTACATCCACTGTCTGTGCTCCTCAAGGAGAGCCAGACATGGGCCCCTGGGGGCCAGAGAGTGTGCTGGAACATGCTGCCTTTCAATCTGCTCATGTCTGAAAGCATTTTAATCCGTTGCAGGGCCTCCCAAACCAATCTATTACTTTAATCAATCAATTAGAGCACTGGGGTGCGACGAAAACCAGCTCACCACCCACCATTTTCTGCAATTGGATTAAAATTCCAGGCTGATGAAAAACCAAAAGAATAATAATTATAATTGAGAGGATGTAATGTTACATAGCTAGGACAGAATGAAAATACACAGCACAACAAACATGTCAACGCTTTTCTTATGATCAAGTTTCCATAGAAATTGCAAATATTCAACTGCTGCACTGAAATATTTTATTTTAGAAAGTTAGAAAAGCTGTGTACGTAAATGATTCTGTCTCTTGAAAGTAACACACAGCTAAATTGCTGCTAGCTCCTCACCACTAGCGTAATGGCTGTATTCCTAGCTGTGTAAAGCCCCACACATGGTGGCACTTCAAAAATTCCCATGGTGTGTTTGATGATATTAATACACCGTAACACACTCAACATTTGTTCCCTGGAGACCGAGGACGTTGCGTGAGCAGCCTTCATTTTCAACTCTTTTGGGGGTCCAGGGGGCCCCGCCGACTTACAGCGGACGACCATCATCTCACCGCAAACACCCGGCTTTTCAAATGATAGGCTTTCTGACATAGTAACACTGGGAGAGGAAAGCCTCCATTAAAGATAGCAGGAGGGAGCTGTCGTTTGAGAACACGGCATACAAACACCATGTAAATATGGATGTGGCTGGTGGACGAAGAGTGAGTGAGAGAGTGAGAATGAGATTGAGAGACAAAGAGAGAGAAACAGAGCTTCATTCCCTGACTGAAAGTATAAAATGATATGAGAGCGGACAAAACACTTTGATAAAATTGTTTAAATTGATAAAATATCTATCTATCCATCCATCCATCCATCCATCCACATATTAATGAAATCTTTCTGCTTTTATACCTCACTTTTTTGAAAAAACATTCTATCATCTCTTTCACACGTTCACAGTTCTTTTTTACAATATACCGAATCTACTTATTTATCATATGAATATAGAACATTGAAACACTGTGAAAGAGAGACAGAGAACATTAAATAAATTCTGCCTGCTTTTTTCATAGTTGTAACCCGCTGAAACACAATCATAACCCATATTAATGAAACACAGAGATGGCACACCGTCGTCTCCGAGCTCTTTCACACATCTGATTCATCCTCATTTTCTGACAAACGTATTCTTCATGGTCTCTTCACTGACTCATAAATGACTGTAACAGGACAGCAGGCAGTGATGTGCGCTGTACTCACTTACATAAGTGTCGGATATTCTTCAGAATCCTCTCGCAGGCCTGAACCCACGAACCCCCATATAATGGACCTCAAGCTGCTCTTTTGGGGGTTGAGGCTCTTGAGGTAGGATAACTAAATAATGCTAGGGATGGGATCGCAGCTAAGCGGAGTTGACAGGGCGACTGTGCTGTCTCGGAAACTGACAGGACTTCAAAGACATTTCTCTTCTAAGCAGAACTATGTCTTGGAGGTAGGAGGAGTGGGCAACTTTGCGACATTGGAGATGTGAGTGTGTGTGAAGATGATGCACAGAAGCGTAAAGGACACAAGCATTTCATTTACAAGACTGACCTCTAAATAGCTTCACTGCAGCTAGCTACTTTTTGTTTTGTAGTGCAGCTAACTGCTTTGTAAAAATGTAGTCTACTACTTTTAATGATTTAAATGAGTAGCTTGGAAATAAAAGCTTGGAATAAAACTTAAAACAACTTGCACTAAAACCAAAACTAAGCGAAAAATGCATTATGATTTACCATTTAGGAGTCAAGATGGAGAAAACCAATATAAAAGCATCTGTGAGAATCTGGTGATAAGGAGGAGGAATATGTCGAGATGGAGCTTGATTTGATGAAATTCCATCCAAGTTGATATGTCTAAGATTACAGAGCCAGGTGTCATCAGAATCGCTGTGACTCGATGACAGAAGTGAGTGATAACCCCAACAAACAAACTGAGGGATAGGAAAAGTACAGAATTCAAATTACAGAAAAGAAGAATCTCATTGATGCTGGTGCTCCCTCCTCCTCATCTGAGACCGCAGAGGGAAAATGAATGGGTGAGTGTAAAGAAAATAACTTTTAGAAACATCAACACGTGTAGTACAGGCAGAAATTGAGCTTTCACAACATACTCTCACATTTACCTCTTTGTCTAATCATGTCTTTGAACAATAAAAACAAGAGTGTGATAAAAATGAACAATAAATTAGATGCCATTTACAAGGAACAAGCAAGCAAAGTGGTAAAGAAAGATTTCCTAAAGAAAATGTACTCACTGTTGCAATGGTGTTGTGGAGGTTGCCAGACTATTACTGTAGTTGCTATGATGTTCAGATTTTTTTTTTTGATTGTCTAAACAAGCCACAAAACAATTTAAGGAATAATTCATATTTGTAGCACAAATGTGCAAGTTATATGCCTGAAAGAGGGGTTCTGAAAATCCCCAACCCTGTGCATGAGTAATAGTGATGCAAGCACTAAAAATAACATACTGTACTGCACAGTCATATTAAGATCTCTGGATAAGAATAAACCAACAAACAATAAACTATCTAGGCCTTTCTGACTGTACTACTTTCTTTTGTGACAAAAAAGAAGATATTTTGAAGAACACCCTAGTGAAAAATAAATATACTGAAATGCATTTGAAATACATCTATTTCATGCCAAGTCTACTACAAATACATTTACACATTAATGTACTTAATATAAATACCCTGCAATTGTACTAAACTGGTATACCTAAAGTCTGCTAAATTGGAACAACTCATTTTATATTTAATGCACTTTAATTGTGCGGAAGTAGTGCTGAAGTATATCAAATATATTAAGTATATTTGATATTTGTGCAAAAGTGGAACTATAACAAGTATATTTTAGGTACAATTTAAATATCTTGCATTTAAAGATTGTTATTATTCAAAGATCATACAATGCTCATTGATAGTGATACATTTTAGGCTTAATAATATGAAATATTCATTGTGCACAAGTAGTACTCCAAATAAAGTTACCAAATATTTTTTATCAGTAAGTCTCGAGTTATATAAATACTATATGTTAATAGATTTGAACTATAGTTAGTATAAAATAAGTGTATTTTAAATATATTACTCTTTTACTAGGGCACTTTTGTCAATACATTGAAAATCAAAACAACATTGGACTCCATTGACTTTAATGGTATGGGAAACTAAAACATTTAAACATTTAAAAAGATCACAAACAATTTTCAAAAAATCTTTTAAAAATATCAATGGAAATAAAGTAATTAGGTTCGGAATGGCATAAGGGTTAGTTTCCATTTATCCCAATTTTTATCACCTACTGTTTTAGAGTGGCATTTCTCTTATCTAAACTTTTAAATCAACCACATAAAAATATAAAACAACTACATAAAAATAAGGCTTTAAAATACTTGCATCACACATTACACTTTCCAAAATCTGTTATTTGCTATCATCTAAAAAAGAAATGTTCTCATTTCTGCAGTTGATTTTTTTTTTGTGAAACTGACAGCTGGTCGGGAGGCAAACACTGATGAGACAATTTGCCATATGCAAATACCCCGTTTGCATGTCCCGGCACTATTCCTTTCTATTTGCCAGTTGTCAGACACTTTTAAGGCTGCATAGGAAGAGATTAAAAGAATACACAAATCCTAACAGGTAACACACAATCCACACAAATAAAAGTATTCAGAAGAATACATGGAGAAATTGTTTTGCGAAGTGACAGTACAACAATAACTTCCCTTGTTTAGCAACCAGGACAAAGACGATTTTTCTTTCTAGTTGTATAGACGCAAAAGCAGACGAGGGCTTGTATGAATACACGAGTGAGTGAGTGAGTGAGTGAGTGAGTGAGTGAGTGGGAGAGAAAAAGAGAGAGGGAGTAAATGTATGCGGCGTGCCAGAGAGTAGCCACAGCACGAGATGCCGAGTGCAGCTTTAAAGCTCAGTTAAAATGAGCACGTCTCTTCCGCAGCTCTTGGCACGCTGGTTCCCATGGTGATGATGATGATGATGAGGTGTTGGGATCGAGCTGTCAGGCCCTTGTTATTTTCACACATTGTACAACTGGTGCTATCAGGGACACCAGCAGAGCTAATTCAGTCCTATTGTCTCTCTCTCTTCATCTAAAAAGCACTTCAAACCTCACTCCACAACGATTCGCCCCAATATACCATCCTCATGATAATTTCACTCTTCTGGAATGTTCTCTCCATACCCGCTCCTCCTGCGTCAATCAATATCTAATACGCAGTCAGAGAAACATGCTAATGATGTAGCCAAGAAAACACAAATGATGTTGCTTGTTGAACAGCGAGAACACTGAGCATGCTTCACTACAGATAATAACTCCATATGTCACTTATAACGATTCTCACATTAAACACAGATACCGTCACGAAACAAGCAATTTAAATACTGTATAAAATACAGAATAAGATGAACAACTACTTTAATTACATTAAAGTTTGACTGAAAATGAGAAAAGCCATTTCTGTAGTGGATTAGAGAGTTTAATGGCGGGGGAAAAAAACAATGTTGAAATAAAATTTAAGCCTCACGAACATGAAACACGCTAAAGGTTTGCAATTACTGCAGATGACCCCTTCTCTGCATCGCTGACCTCTGACCCCATCAGACCACTCTCTCTGTTTATTAATCAGTGCTCGTGTCTGCCTCCTCGACCCGCATTTTAATGATAAAACCATTTGTGTGAATTTGGAACTATTAACTTGACCTCTTAAACTCCTTAAAAGCCCAGACTTTGTGAATTACTCTTTACACTGTAACTTTACCATTGAGATTCCTTTTAAAGAGGTCATATAATAGAAAACAGTACATGAAAGTCAAAAGGGCATGTAGACATAGTCTAATGTTCACAAGGAAAAGCTTTCTAACCACACCATTTATTCAATATAAGAATTAGGTCTTACGGAAATGGCTGTGATTTCACAATTAACATACAACTGCATAATTAATCAAAAGTGAAGCAGAACATTGTGTAATTTACATGCATTCATCCGAACTAATCTCTGTACATACTGTGAGTTCGGGTCATTTATAACAAGCAAAAAGCCAAACCATCTTCTCAAACTTGTAATCAGAAGTGCTTATAAATCAGCTGTTGTCGACAAAACGGAAAACGGTTTTCCACCAAAATACAAGCTTATGGTTTGATGTTTAATGTTGTGAAAATAAATAAATGAAGACAGCCATAAATATTATAATACAGTGTAACTGGAAAATAAAATTATTATTATTATTTTTCTTAAATACTGATTTTGTTTTATTTTAAAGTTTTTTATTTTATTTTAAAAAATTATTATTTATTTTATATTACATTAATAATAATATTTCTTATTTTGTTTAATATTTTTATTTAATAATAACCATAATAATCTGGAGATTTAATTTTTAAATTCAAATTGCAATTTTATCTGAAAAATCTTTTTCTTCCCCCAATTTCTGCAGCCCTCTAAAGAAGCCCTTTTCCGCCACTGAGTAAAAAATAAAAAAGGTTATTGCGAGTTTTTCTCTCAAAATTCTGACTTTTTTTCTCAGAATTGCGTGATATAAACTCATATAAAACTCATATAAAAAGTCATAATTGCGAGACATAAGGTCGCAGTTCTGAGAAATAAAGTCAGAACTGTGAGATATAAACTCGCAATTCTGAGAACATATCAGCCCCCCCCCCCCCCAAAACTGGATTTTAACTCGCAATTGCGAGTTTATCTCTCACAATTCTGAATTTCAAATAGGTCAGAACTGATTTTATAAATTGTAATTCTGACTTTTATAACTCGCATAAAGTTTATATCACGCAATTCTGAGAAAAAAGGTCAGAATTGCGAGTTTATGGCCCGGTTTCACAGACAGGGTTTAGACTAAACCAGGATTAGTCCATAAGTAATTTTTATAAACATGCTTAGAAAAAAAAACATTACTGGGTGCATCTTGAGACAAAATAAAGGCACTGATATATTTTAAGATCAGTCAGTGCAAGTTTATTTCAGTTGAAACAGCTCAGATTTAGGACTAGGCTTAAGCCTTGTCTGTGAAACTGGGGGTTAATCTCACAATTCTGTGAAAAAAAAGTCAGAATTGTGAGAGAAAAAGTCACAATAACCTTTTTTTATTTTTTTATTCAGTGGCAGAAATGTAACATATCCCATGTTTACATATTCTGTTATTTTAGTATTTAGCCCATGCAGACCTTAATTATTATTTTTTGGGCAAGAAATCTTGACTAACATTATAAAGAACCTTCTACGTGACTCATGCCTATGTCACATTTCCCAGTGACCTTTTCAAGCACAGCCAATAAATACTTTGCATGATGTATCAAAAGGCTCATTCACTATTTCCTGTGTATAGCTCCTGCAAAGCAATGATGCAAGTCATGTGAAAGGCCCCTAAGTCAAAAAAAAAAAAACCTTCACGTACTGCAGAACTATAAAATATGGTCCCTTCAAATTTATGATTCGTTTCAACAAAAAGAGATCTCAGTGAGGTCCAAATAAAAATAGAGAATGAGAGAGAAGGAGAATGCTATCCTCTAATTTTGAGAAAGCTGAAGTGGGGTGACTGGCTCATTCTGATTGGTAGTAAACTAAGAGAGTAGCGCCTCTGCCATCTCATTTCTAAACACTAATACAAAGAGACACGCCTGGGGAACACAGACCTGGCTGATATAATTACAAATTCTCCGGTGAATTCTATCTTTCAGCACGACCTGGAAGAACGAAAGTGTGTGTGTGTGTGTGTGTGTTTGTGTTTGTGTGTGTGTGACAGGAACATGACAGAAACAAAACATCCAGCAAGTAGGGAAAAAGTGAGTGTCTTGACACTTATTATTCCACCCGGTTCACGAGTCCTAGTGTGTGTTTGAGGGTAGGTAATGGTGGATTATATTATTCTCCCGGTACTGTGCATTCACCATTCCCCTGTTTGTGTATGTGTGTGTGTGTGTCCATACAAATGATGAACCGCCAGGCAGCAGCTCATTTGGAAACCTCCAGGGGGTCTTGTCATGGAAGTGCAGTGAGCTTCAGGCGGAGCGAGACAGCAGGACATTTGGGAAGGTCCAAAAGGGCTCCGGCATGGCCTGCACTCACATCATATGTTTGTTTAGCACTCAGGGAGATTGAAAAGAGGCTTCCTGAGAGAGACTTGGCCTTTAAAGAGAGAGAAACGCTACATGGGTGCACAATAGACAAGTTCCCATGGAACTAGATAGTGTCACGTCTCATAAGGAGGGAAAGGGTTTAAAAAAAAAAATTAAGAGAGACAAAGTGAGGGATTGGGTGAAAGCAAAACAGTCATATTGACATTGACAGAAGGCCAAAGTGCAAGACAAAGAAAGTGAAAACCGAGGAACCGACTTCTAAAGTTCCATCACATGACGGTTCATCTATACATAAACCGACACCAGCACCAGAGACCACATGATCCAACCAGAAACAGACAAGCAAAAGTGTGAGGTGGAATGTCACTGAGGAGGTGCCGTCCTGCGTGCCTCCGACATCTGGGGCTTGTTGTCTAGGCTCAGGATCACTGAGGGTGTTGACAGAAGTAAAGCCCCTTTGAGTCATGCTCTACATATGGACCTCCGGGCTACAACGATTGCGCTTCAGAAACAAGCAATCTGTACTGTGAAATACTAGACGTCAAAATGCTCCACACCTGCTAAACTCATACACTAGAGTATTTCCTTGGATTCTCAATCAGCAAGGAAAAGCGAGATGTTATAGGGGTTTAGAGCTTAGTTATGAATCGAGTTTGTGGAAACACCAAAAATCACTCAAAGGCAGCTGGTTACAAACTGAGACGCGAATGCAATGAGCCATAAGATGTAGACAGTAAAAACACGTTCCAATGCACAAAGCTTATCCTATTCCTCTCCTTTCCCCTCGGTGTGTGTTTTTTTACTTACTTACTTTACTTACTTTACTTTTGTCATTTAGCAGACGCTTTTGTCCAAAGCGACTTACAAATAAGAAAAAGTAACTAAAACTAAAAAGTTACAACTCTATAAATACTATCTACCCACATATTTAAGAAAATAAAGAAATTAAATAAAAATTAACATGCATATAACAACAACATTTCAATAATAAACATATCAATGAAAAAATTAAATAAAAAGCTACTACTATCCCTTGCCGGTGTCCCTGCCCGGTGGAGTCGCACGGTAGAGTCGATGGTCTTTAATATGTAGTATTTTATATATTCTTTAAACATGTGTCTATGTTTTTTTTTCAGTGTTGAAATGCTTTCTCCTAACCTGGTTTAATGTGCTATAAGTAAGCCATTTGTAGGTTGATTTCCCCTGTGGCAGCTTCAACATTACTCTGTTTGCCCGACAGAGCAATATTGATTCTGGGAAACTGGTCTGAAAATTATTTTTGCAATTACACAAAAAAAACATTGTCATCGTTTACTCATCATCACATTGCACCAAACTTTCAATGACTTCCTGAGATTCTAAAGACCGTGCTTGGTCACTCTTTTCCATGGAATAAGCATAAAACTCATCCACTATATTTCAGGTCTTTTGAATGATGAAAAATAAATTTAATTGATAACTGCCACCTCTAGTGGGTTGCTAACTGTTGTTACTGACTGAGTGACAATAAACTAATCATTCATGCTAGTTTTGTGAACCAGATAGAATTCATGGAATAACTTACATGTATATTTTATGATGCTTTTCAATCTTTTTTGAAGAATGAAAGTTCTTTATTCACAGCAAATGGTAACATTTTACAGTAATGGTTCATTCATGAACACTAGTTAATACATTAGCTCACAATATACAGAATTTATTAAGCTTTGTTGATGTTTGTTAATAAAAAAATATAATTGTTCATTGTTAGTTCATGTCAGTTCATAGTACATTAACTGTTATAAATCTTGATTTTAAAAATCTAATAGCAAATGTATAAATTTGCATTTAATAATATTAATAAATGCTTTAGAATTATTTTTTTAATTGTTAGTTCATGTTAACTAAAGTTCAGAAATGAAACCATATTGTAAAGTTTTACCCAGTAAATGATTGGAAAAAAGGGACCACAGTCTTTATCTTTTTACTTTTGCATTGTACACAAGAAAATAAATTGTGCAAGTTTGGAAAATCATATAAATGGTGACAATAAATGAGCACATGATGTCATAACATACATTTTTGGATGAAATAGACCTTTAATTGGAAGACAGTCTGACTGCGGTTATCCTGATTGCATTCTATGATCAAGGTTGTGTGAAATCATTTTCAGTTTAAATAATCCAGCCTGGGCGGTACATTACCATAAACAGGTTTTGGTTATGTGGAATCCAATCACTGCCTGCTGTGCTGTATTTGTGCACTTTGACTACAAAATATGATACAAATTCTTCCAGGCGTCACGCCAGTCAGATGCCTGACATTGTGAATCCTGCCTGATACCCGAGTAACAAGCTTTGAGCTGAGTGGGTGTTACAACCAACAAATAAAATGAAGTTAGATTCCAATAAGAAGATACAGTACCTGGGGAGAAGAAATCTGACATCTTCCTCTTGTAAATCTCATAATCGGTCTCCAGAAAGACACAGAATATGACACGGTCGATCTGCAGAAAGAGCGGAAAAGTGGCATTTAGCATAATGGAAACCTGGATCAATGCATCTCTGGGTAAACACATGGCTACGGGCAACACTATTAATAAATATGAAAGTACTAGTACTCAAACCTGTCATAACTACAGCTCAGGGGACTCATTTATGACACTGAGGCATTTTTACAGACATTTCTTACTTTGTAAAACATCCAAAAATGTCTAAAACAGTGCAAAAGTTTATTTAATGAAACAATTTTGGCAAACTATTGATATACAAAGAGTAACAGTGAGGCATCATCAAAACAGCCAAAACATTTGTTACATGTGTAGAATTTTATTCTACAATTATTCTTGCTCGATTTGCAATAGCGTGATGGAACGCATATGATTGGACAAACTTTTTAGGTCCTACACCTTCCACAGATGATATAAATACATATCAATACATTTAGACCGCTTTACTTAGTGACAGCTTTGGATTTGTGAAGAGACTTTCAACCAGCAAAACAAAAAATGTTTTTGAACCAAATCACCTACCCTGCCTTTAAACAGTGTACATTATCCACTACTAAAATTCTCGGACAGTCGCATGCTACATTGTTGCCACATTTGTCCACGTTTAAAATAGTGAGTGCTGTCGAGTTATCATTTTGGAAATAAAAAAAGGGTATTTTTGCATGTACATTGTACAACCTAATTTATATAAAAATGTCTAAAAACAGGTAGAATCACACTGGAAATAAAAGGTCAAGATCATTGAACTGCATTATGGGACATACTGTGCACAGTTTACCAACTGTATACTGGACTGACAGTATTTTCTTTAAGGTTTTATAGCATGACCAAGATAAGTGTTATAATAAATACACTCAAAAAAAATAATGGTGCTATATAGCACTAAAAGTGGTTCTTGGCTCGTAATCATAGGGGAACCACTTTTGATGCTATATAGCACCATATCTTCAATGTATTTCTTCAACAAAAATGGTGCAAAACAGCACCAACAGTGGTTCTTTGGCTCGTAAAGAACCTTTAAAGAAGCTTAACAGGTTCTGTATATGGTAGCTGTGCCAAAGAACCGGTGAAGAACTGCTGAAGAACCACTGAAGCACCAAGATTGGGTGCTATACAGCACCAAAAGTGGCTCCCCTATGATTACGAGCCAAAGAACCACTTTTAGTGCTATATGGCACCATTTTTTTTTAGAGTCTACATAGAAAAGAAGAGAACCCATTATCATTGGTCTCCACCCTTCACTTCCTTCACTTAAGCTTAAACTTCGAGCCATCTCTAACCACAGCTCACCAGAATGCAAGCACACTCACGTAGGAGCAGAATATCAAGATTGAAATTAAAACAAAAAACATAAAACCTTCCAGCACTCCCTTATCACTGCGGAGACCGGATCCCATATTCAAGTCCATCTCCTTCCATTCCGGGCCACCCAGACCGGCCATCCTGCTTAAGATCTTTATGATACACTAGTACAGCAGGGATCTCAACACAAAACCCTCTTTTGATTCTTCCCATGTTCCCAAAACAAAGACCTCATGTGAACAAGAGTATAAAACAACACAAAGAAAGATTGCCGTCAACCTGTAGGGAATACACTGTATTACTAAAATCAAAGATCCAACAAATGTTTAAATAACAAACATTTCCTTCGTATTTGCATAATAGTTTCAGCAGGTTTTAAAAGGCCACACTGAAATTCTAGAATTGGAAATGTCACTTAAACCTGAAAATAAACAGAAAGGTTTAGCATTGTGAATTTATTTACATAAAGAAGTGTAGAATGAATAAGCAAAGAAGATCCTGCATTTTTCTTCACTAATCACAACTAAATTCGCAAACCTCTTTGTACAGACCTTCAGATGATACCAAGAAATTTAGAAATGCATCTCTTTCAATTCAACTTCAACTCAAACAGTTACGCTGCTAAAATATTTTTTAAATCAAAGAAACTATATTAGAAGTTAGAACAATGCAAAACAGAAGCATTACAGCTATTAAACACTGTGGCGATCACCTGTAGATTTTGAGTGCCTATATAAATATTCATTCCTGCCCTGAAAGACTTCCTTTAAAACCAAGAAAGGTGATACTTCCTCTCTGTCAACTCTAAGAGTCCTTATCAGCCTCACTCTCTCCCTCTGCCACAGGTACGCCTCTCTCTCCTTCCATGGAGGAAATGTGCCTCCCAGGGAGACGTAGGATAATCGCCCTGCTGAATATTGCAATATTCCCAGACAGCCTTGTAATGGCCTCTCTCGTCTCGTCTGCTGGTGGATGGAGAGGGAGATAAAGCAGGACTCCCTGCGGGATGGCGAGAGACCGGACCACCTCTTCTACCCCTTACTGGCAAACCACATGAGGATTCAATATAAAATCATTCTCCCTCACAGCCTTGTACAGACAGACAGCTGTCTATTAATAGTTTATGGCCTGCCCTTTGGAGTAAATGTTAAGACTTGACTTGAGACTAGTAACATTTTTATTTTTGTGCAGGAGAATGTCTCCGGGGGTGGGGGGGTTCGTGGCCATAAAGAGAGAGGGAAAAAATGGTCCAGCTTACTTTTTTCCGCCTCTTCATCCTTTCAACTCGGAATTGGAATGAGAGACATCTTTAAGATGACTATAAAGACCAAGGGATAGGACACAAAAAGGGGACTACACAACCACAGGCATCTCTGCAAATACCTAAACGCCCATTGAGAACAAAGAAGAAGAATCTAGAATGTCAATAAGCCAATGGTTCTCAACTGGTTTTCTTAAAGGATCCAAATTACCTTAAAATGAAAAAATGATGTGTTTTTAATATAGTCTGGTTCATATTTTCTTTGACCTTGGAATTTTTCTCTTGGTTTTTAGGACTAGGCATTGCCACGCAACATGTTCATGAAAGTATCCGTCTAATTTTGCTAGCATCTACAAAATGACATGAATTTGCAGCAAAATAATGTTGTTTGATTGGACAAATGGCCTATTTATTCACAATCCTAACTATACATGAATATATTAGTTGCATTTAGCTTTTTTTTTTTTTTTTTCCAGAACAAACCTGTGACCCATTTTTGCATGGCAGAAGCATTTCCTGCTGGGAACTCTTCTGCATTTATTTAGATCATTACATCTCTCTCTCACTTATCCCTCAGGCAGAGAGTGAATGGAAAGGTGAGAGGTCCTGATAGTAGAGGTCGTCCGCACCTTTTTCAGGCATTATGTTCAGAGAGTGGGGCGCCTAGACTTTAGGAGAGACAGAGGAGAGATGGAGAGAACCGCCTTGTGCTATTTATATCTAAATGGCCCCAGAGTATAGATGTCCAATGGTAAAATAAAGGATAAATTAACAGAGGGATGAAGAAAGGAAGAAAAAGAGAGTAAGCAATCCAAACTATTAGTCTTGAAGCCCAATTACGAATAATCAATACTATACTTTTATACATGTAGTAATATAAACATTATTATATGTCTATAATACTAAACCTAGATTTACACACACACATACTCTACATGAATATATACTTTATGTATGTGTGCATAATATTACAGATATTAACGTATTTTATATTACTCTTTGTAGACACCGTGTGTGTGTGTGTGTGTGTGTGTTTGTATTTAAATGTGTGTATAAATTTAAGTACAATAGTAACGTGGTAGGGGAATTTTGCTGAAATATAGTCCCATTTAACTCATTAGCATAAATATAATTTGTTCATTTGGATATGAGACTCACAGGAGAGTGTTTTCTCACTTGTTTAGTTAAGTCTCATAAACATTAATTATTTTATGCAAACTGTCCTAGGTGAATTAATGCAAGTTGTCCATTGCTCCAATCTTCTGTGGTCATGGACACACACACACACACACACACACACACACACACAGTGAACTGCTACTAAGGGACTAACCCTGATCATATGATCACTTTTATCACATCAGCCTCCCAGAGTCCCAAACTTAATATGGCAGCCACCAACATACCAGATATGACTTTTAATTTGAGATCTGAGATCAAAAAACAGTTTTGAAACATTATTACCTCATTTTTTAAACCTGCTGAGGATATTTCTATATCTATATTACAGATATCCTCAGGTGAACACAAGGGCATAAAGGTATAGCAGTGCCTATATTCCTCATTGTTCGAGAGTCTCATTTTTAAAGCTATTGAGGCATCGCAGAAGGGATATTATTTGTCAAAATAATGACGTGCATTTGACACATCCAAAAGCAGTTTCTTTTCATGAATGTGTCTGTGCAGCACATTAGGTCAATGTATGTCCCTCGAGCCTTGTATGTCATTTTACAGTAAATGTGCTGAAAGCCCAGCACTGAACCACAGTTCCCGTACACTGTGCTGAGCAGCAGGGGATTGTGGGAAATGAAGAATGGTGTTCAAACACATCCACTGGTAAGCTGAGTGGAAGCTCAGCTTGAGAGGGTTAATGAAGGCCTAATGAGGAAGCAGAGATCGCTGTGTGTGGGCCAGACTGGTCATAACTCAACCCTGATTGAAGGACTACTGCGAGAGGGAGAAATGCAGGAAATGCTTTGCCACACAGAGGTCTATCTCTGTGATAGAGAATCACAAAAAATAATAAAAAAAAGGTTTCAACGGTCCCCCATCCACCTGTGTTCAGAAAACAGGTATAGTCCTCCATCGTGCCATACAGAAATAAATACAAAGTAAAAATTAAAGTAAAGCTAAATCAAAATGAACTGCTGCACTTCTCTAAGAAAAATACAGTAGTGGTGAAATTATTTACCAGGATAAATCAGAACAAGCAGTAATATTGTGAAATATTATCACAATTTTAAATAACTGTTTTCTATTTGAATATATATTAAAATGTAATTCATTCCTATTATGCAAATTCAGCAGTCATTACTCCAGTTTTCAGTGTCACGTGATCCTTCAGAAATTATTCTAATATGCTGATTTGTGGAAACTGATCAATTCTTTGATGGATAGAAAGTCAAAACAGCATTCTGATCAATTTAATGCATTCTTCCAAGATACAAATATTAATACTTATACAAACAAACTAAATTTGGTGATGCTACTGTAGTTGCACAGTTACACACTTCACATGGAAGTTTATTTGAGCTAATTTTAAAGGAATAAACTAATTAAGTAATTAGGACAGATGCTATAAATGTTTTTGAGCCCTCGGTTCATGAGAGAAACTCGACAAAATGATCTTTGAATGTTATGTTGCTCAGCAACAATAAATACTCTACAGTCAGGTTAACAACTATTTATTATTATTACTATCAATAAATGTAATTATTTATTGAACATTGGTATATTTTATCATCTAATTCAAAATTATTCAAAAAATAGCCATTCAAAATTGCCAAAGCCTTTCAGTAGAGTATAAATCTGAGGAATTTCAAAGCAGAAAGACACAACTGGAATTGTAGGTGAAACACACCTGGCCAGGTAGGACTAACTTTAATCCATTCTCTTCGCTCTGATACAGTTGCTTGTAATTTGACTGTGGCTGCAGCCAGAACCAGAGGCTCGGGGAGCCCAGCAGGTGCCACGACATTCAGCTGGACCTCTTACCAGCGATCTGTCACCGCTAGGCACCCAGGCTCGTAATTACATGGGGACAGTGCCAGAAAAACTTTGACGCACTAGCTGTGGCACGTACACTCTTCTGCTTGGACTTTCTTATTGTTTCTGTCAGGCGTGATGAAAGAGACGGGTGGGCCACCGCAGCTCTTGAACCGGTGTATATCGGCCTAAAGGTAGTAGGAGATATGAATGAGACACAGATTTGGTGTGTGTTTTACGATAATTGTAATTACTGGAACACTGCGGTCCTTTTTTCAACAAACGATGAATGTTATCTAGCGAAGAGATGGCTGTGTAGCTCCACATAGTGTGTGAGTGGGTTGTAAGCAATTTGTCATCATTATGGGAATGCTGTGCAGCTGAAACTATGTGCACAGCATTGAGGAACTTTACTATTAAAAGTAAAGCATTACAATATTGCATTACTCATTTTAAAAAGTAATAAATGACATTAATGTTTTTTTTGTTCTTTTTAGTGAAAGTAATGCTTTAAGATGCAGTGGACAAGTTTCTCAAGACTTTGCATTTAAAGTAATAAAGGTTATACCAAGAGGTAGCTGGTGTTTTATTTATTTAATATTTTCAGAAGGGATACATTAAATTGTTCAAATGTGAGCGTAAAGACTTTTATATGATTACAAATAATTTTATTTGAAATAAATGCTGTTCTTTTGACCACTATTCATAAAAATCTAATAAATAAATAAATAATCATGCTTTCCACAATATTATGTAGCACAACCATTTTCAACTTTTATACTTGAACACCAAATCAGCATATTGTAATGATTGCTGAAGGATCATGTGACATTGAAAATTTGGAAACTTCAGATTTGCTATTACATGAATAACTACAATTTGATGTCAATAAATGCAACATAAATATTGAATGACATTTATGCAAAACAATCTATTGTGTAACCTAACGTTTTATTAGACATTTATTTTATTAATATTTGATAAAAAAAAAAAAAAAAAAATACAAAAATATCATCTATAAACAGCTGTATCTGCAAAATCTGGATTCCACAGAAAGCATTTATTTTGGATTTTCTTTGTTTTTGTTTTCCAAAACTATATTTCTGTACATCACTAATAAGCTTGATACACACTCTACAGAACTATAATACCCATCATCACATACACACCCCTATGAAACCTTAGGTGAAATTAATCTTTTATACATCATTTAAAGTTTTTTTTTTTTTTTTACTAATGTCTATTATTATGTTGTAAATGTAATAAGTAACAAGCTACTTGTTACTTGTAGGCAGTAATCTGACTAACCCCAACACTGTACACAGAGACACGGCACTGACAAAGAGGAAAAAGGACAAGCATCAGCGCTATGCTTTGTTCATGAAGAGAGAGCTGGCTCATAACGGCACGATGAGAAACGATGAAGAGAGTCCTCTCTGTCAGCATAAAGAGAGCAAGAGAGTGAGGAAAGACAGTGGGGGGGGGAGCCAGAGTGCCCAGCGAGAGGCAGGTGGAGACTTTCCAGGCCTTATTACCAGCATAATTACACACACCTGAGCCAGCCCTGCATGAGAGGACAGTAATTAAAAGAGTTGGGAAAAGCATGAGAGAAACAGACACACACACACACAATAGTGCTCACATCCGGAGATCTGCCAATGGTTAAAGAGGGAGAGGAGATTACATAAACAGAGGAGATTAAGCGATGCATGAACACACACAAATGAACACACCTACATCAGGCGATTTGTCAAATATTGGAGAAGCGGTGTGGAAGATGTCGCTCTGTGGCGGTCACAAATTAAAAGGCATGTGTAATTAGACTGTCAATGGCGATGTTTATATATAATGTAGGGGGCCGAACACAAACTTTGAGCCAAAATCATGAAGTGATGCGGTAAAGACTCCTGGCGGTACAGACGATTAGCCAATGATAATGCTAACCTCTGAGTAAACTTGGTTTAAAATATTTAGACAACCTTCTGCGCGTCAATATCTCTCCTGACTGATCCACAGATACTGTGATGAGACCAGCAATTTGAAGTAATTCATAATGAAAATATTAGCACAAGCTAAGCAAAGTAGCCTATGTAGCCAAAGTAGACTACATTTTATATATATATATATATATATATATATATATTTTTTTTTTTTTTTTTTTTTTTTTTTTTTTTATTAATTAAAATATGCATAAAATATTTGTAATTAATTTCTTAAAATGTATTACAGTATTTTTTTAAATAATGATTATTTATTATCATTATTATTTCAAAAATGCAGGTAGGTCAACAAAAGTGAAGAGAGATTTTATATTTGGTAAATAATATTGAATAATATAATATTATATAATAATAAAATGTGATGAGCATTTGCCTCCTTTACACAAAAAAGAAAAGAAAATCATAAATAAATAAAACAAAGCAAAAATAACAGCATCTGCCAGCAGATTCTAACAATTCTCGGAAACAATCCATTTTGTATCCTAATGTGCCATTTATGACAAAAATATTTTATTTAAAAATATGTAAATTAGGAAAAAACAATACAATATAATATACCCCTAGATCTCCCAAAATGTAGAAAACTGAGGTAAATTATTTAAAATGGTACATAAATTACATAAATAGAAAAGTACTGTGTGTGACAGAAACTGTTTGAAAAATTAGCTCTGATATTATGTTGTAATTTTAACAACTTGCTATTGTACTGACAATTAAGGAAAAGGACAAACATTGCCACCTTTCAAAGGATATAATACAAATATAACAAAGACATTCAAAATTCGGAATAGTTCAAACACTATCAAAACAATAACAACATTGTGTATCTTAATGCCACAGGGTAGATTGCAGTGTAAAAATGGCAAACTGTTAAGTTCCACCTGATAGATAAACCAAAACAAAGACAGGCAGAAACCACTTAAGAGGGTCGGGCAGTGGTCAGTCAGTCAGTTTGACATTATTTTAACCTTGTATGCCTCAAAGAGAGAGACTGGAGGTTGGGAGTTGTTGGAATCACGGTTAAAACTGAATTATTATTTCAGAGATGGGCTTTTGAAAGGTTTGGCTTTTGATCAGAACAGCTGGATCTATACATCAAAGAACAGTGGCCTAACAACCCCGCTTAAGAAACCAGCAGTCATCAGGTGGACCGTGGGGAAAGTGCAGGCCAATTTTTCAATGATTGAAGGATAAAATCTAATATAAATGGAGCTAAATGAAGAAAATGTTGGCAAATGTTCAACTGTTAGCATATGCTAACTTACATCCCCTGCTCGTAAGCTAGTTAACGTTAACCCAAAGAAGTAAAAAGCCATTTGCTAAAGGGTGTTATTTGCACTTTTCTAACTGACTTTTATATTAAGGACACAAATTTTCAATAAAATGCCACTTTATTATCCAAAATTTTATTTTAAAACAACTGCAATGCCATGATGACCCATTTAGCATCCAGGACTCATTTAGGATCAGTTATATAATATACATTTTAACACGCTGCAAAGTGTTTTGTCTTATTAAAAACCATATTGCATAACATTTTCTGCATAAAACATTCAAATGCAATGTTCCTAAACTGTGCCCATAAGATGAAAAACTGATAATGAATTAACCACCATACTGCGTAAATCAAGCCTGGGGTTTATGGCTAGCTAAGATATTCTTCACAGATGTATAATAGAAAATTAAAATAGCAGCTATAAAACTAAACGCAGAGGATGTGAGGGAATTAAAGTGAGATATCTTGCACCATTAAAGCTGCATGTAAGCAAAAATACACTGCTCTTGAAGTCTCTCCTCACAAGAACCCTACTTCAATGGCTAAACAACAAGACATGCCTTTTTCAGCATTCATTCCCTCAGGAGCGTAAAGAAAGCCACGTTTGAAAAGCTTGCATTTATATACGCAAAAATACAGGCTACTGTAAAATGTCACAGCAGGGGCGTAACTTTCGCCACCACTCTGGGGCTCTTGATCTGATAGATAATACGGCAGTAAGTAAATGTCAACTAGCACACGCTGTCCTCCCAACGGATGAAAAATGGAGTCCATTTCACCTCAGCTGAAATGCTAACAGCTTATTTGACAATAATGCCATAGTCACTTTTTCAGGAAAATAGCCCGCAGCTGGGGAACATGCAATTTCTTGAGGGACACATTGCCACTTTTTGGCTTTGTAATGGATTGGATAGGTGTTGTGAGAGCAAGGGGAGAACGAGGCTCAACACAAGTGTGTGTCAGTGTAACATGAGCATACAGCTAACAGAGCATTGATCCATTAGAGCTGGTTGTCAGACTGTGGTGTTAGACTGTAATTAAGGTGATGAAAGGGGTTATCCATTGTGCATGGCTAAAACAAAAGGATGGAGGGCAGAGAAAAAATGAAATATTCACAAAACATTTACCAGTTTTCAAGTAAGTTGTCCTTGCTCGTTAGAGATGCACTGAATGTTTGGCAACCAAAATTTGGCCTAAAACAGCAAAAAAAAAAAAGCTCTTTCGGTCTTTGGCCGAATAAGTGAAAAGACAGAATAAATTGTAGTGAACAATGACATGTCGCGATCAAATAGAGGCACGCACTAATTCATAACATTTTTATGAATTTCTACAAGGCATGTGACAATGTGATACGGGCGACAAACATCTTCCCAAAATCGTAATGAAAATCATTTATAAATCTGCTGTTGTCAACAAAAAGCACTGAGGTCTTCCTGCGGATTTCTGCCAAAATAAAAGCTGAGAAAAAGCAAGAACTCCAACATTCTTAAATGTTCATATTGTATTTTTACTGTTGTTCTGTAAAATAAAATAAAAACCTAAGACAATAATAATTATAAGAGCTCTATTAATACATTTATTATAACATTCACATATAGTGTTCAAATTGGGATCTGTAATATTTTCTAATGTAAGTCTCTTCTGCTCAGCAAGGCTGCATTTATTTGTACAGTAAAAAAATACATGCCTGATTCAAGAAGGGGGTCTCACAAATATTATTATTTTACTGACTTATTAATTTTAAGTTAAATTGTGCTTTATTGGTATAATGTCTGCTAGAATGTTAAAAAATGTTCAGTGATAAGTAAATATTTTTAAATTGTTGTTTTGTAATTGATTTTTTTCTTTGAAAAGCAAGACAAAACAGTAAAAAGCACATTTTGGCTATTTAATTTATGCAATTGTGAAAAAAATTGGCAAAATACATGGGGGAAAAAATTTGAAAAACCATGTTTGGTATTCGGCCTTTGGCCCAGTGTTTCATTTTGTTCAGCTTTGGCCAAGAATTTTCCTTTTGATGCATTCATACTGCTAATTAGAGTAAGCAAGTAGGTAAGTAAATAAATAAATAAACAAATATATATGTGTGTTCATTAATTCTCCAGAAGTCAATTATATCAAGAACCAAGGGCATACCTATCGATAAGTAACAAGTGCCTGGCTTTATGAAGGAGTCATTAAATAATTCACTCAACCAATTTGTTCCAAACCCGTGATTCATTCAGGAAAGAAAAAAACAAACAATTTACTGTTTTTATGAGATGAATCATTCATTGTTTTGTCACATTGTATAACATTTTCTGCATAAACATTCAAATTCAGCGTTCCTAAATTGTGCCCATAAGATGAAAAATGTATAATGACTTAAGCATACCATACTGTGTAATCGAATTCTGGGATTTAAGGCTAGCCAAGATATTCTTCACAGATGTATAATAGAAAAGTATAATTCATTCAGGAGCACCACTAGGCCTACTGTGTGCTGCTCGGATATACAGTATACACAGACAATTGCGCATATGATCGTATATTTTGTATGCAAGACACGAAGATAGAAATGGAAAGAGAAACAGAGTCAGTTTATGTTTGTGTGAGTTTACAACAGTGACAGTTCTCTTTCTCTACAAGATAATAATGCTAATAGTGCCCTCTGATGTGGGGTCAGATAAAAAAGAAGGCAAATGATCAGTTAACATGACAGCTGAATGCACGATAGCATTTGCCAACAAGCTGTCTGCCACACAACCCTCTATTTTCTAACAGAGACAGACAGACAGAGATTGAGAGCCTCGGATTCCCCACTAATGAAGGGTGCTCCAAAAATGACAAGTGGAGAGGCCACTGGCTCCATCTCTTTTTCAAGACCAGCTAGTGGTGTCCAGTAGAGCCACCATAACCCAGCATTTTAATCAAACCTCTCCTCATGAAAGATAGCATTCTGCCTGCACTCGGCATAAATCACCACTTGTTCACAAGATAAGAAATTGCTTCAAAACTGCTTTTAAAAGTCTACATTTTGTTCCTGCAGCAAGAATGCAAACTATTTTGGTGGTCAGGTAAGGATTAGCATTCATACTGCACATATAAATAATGTGCATTGCCATTATTATGTAATCCAAAAGAAAATCACTCTTGACTGGTCCGCAATTACTTGAAAGTAACTTTATGCTAATATTTAGGTCCAAATGTTGCTTTGAATAACAGTGCCTTGCCAAATACAATAAAGAAAGGAGTAAAAATATGAAAGGAGTGAAGTACTTCCATTTTATTTGTGATGCACACAAATTATTTAAAATGTATTATTTAACATTATATTTGATGGCTATTCAAGTTTTTCATTTTTAAAGGAATAGTTCACCTAAAAATGAAAATGTACTTACTCTCAGGTGATCCAACATAAAGATGATTCTATTGTGATGTTTTTATCGGCAGTTTGAACTCTCATTCTGACGGCACCCATTCATTGCAGAGAATCTATTGGGATCCATGAGTTTGTTTCTTCGTTGGAACAGATTTGAAACAATTTAGCATGACATGACTTGCTCACCAATGAATCCTCTGCGGTGAATGGGTGCCATAAAAATGAGAGTTCAAATAGCTGATAAAAATGTCAAAATTGAGTCATCTACATAAATCTTCAGTGAACATTCAACTGAAATACTCGGAAGGGAATTCACTAAGAATGTACTTTACCTCTTTTAGGTTAATGAATAAATGCAGGTTGCAATATGGGAGAAACTGGTCTAAGACTAAGGCCAGTTATTCAAAAGATGTTACTTGCATGCAAAGCACCATTCAGCAACACCATGGATAGATTCAGCTGGTTGCAGATTAAACGACAGCAGCCACGTCTGTGTTCTAAACATAGTCTGCATTCTGGAATAACTGCAGACGAGCGAGGTAGTGTTTGAACCTTTGCAGAACATTTCTCTACCTTTTTTCTTCTCTCAGTTATGTGGAGTCATGCTGGGTTTCCTCTGCAGGAGGTGCGTCCTCTTACAGGTAAGAAGCGGAGCAAGCTATACTGGAGATACAAACATGACACTGACAGACATGTGTCTTCTTCTCTGGAGTGCCTCTGGCACTTCTCTTGTGCATCTTTGTTTATCCTGTCTGTAGTCATCCAGAGTTAGTGCTTCTGACATCATAGGTAGGAGCTCGCAAACAACTAGAGTATGTGAGAATGTCTTGTCCTGACAAGAACTGTCAAAATCAGCGAGCATGTTTCCTTAAACAGCTTGCGAGAAGCAGCGATGTCAAACTGAGAAAATTAGAAGTAGTGTATTCGCTGTCAAAGCCTGCTTTTTCATTCTCTCATAACTAAACGTAGTAGGTAAACCCACAACCCTGTGACTTTGTGAAGGTAGTGTGTCAAATCAGGGATCCAACATGGTGGGACAAACACAGAAACCCAGAGAAAGCGGCTGACAACGCTTGTACATAAATAGCTAAAGGCCAGAGCCATGTACAAGCACATGTAGAGAATGGTAGGAATCTGAATGAATTAAACTGAACAAATGTGAACAATTTCAGACCTTTCTTCAAACCGATTAGATCAAAAGAGTAATTCATTCACAATCTGGTACCTCTAATTCTGATTCTAAACAGCTCACTGAAAACATGATTGCTGAAATATTATCAAGGAGAAAGATTTTCAGGTTGTTATATGGTAATCTGACCATACAAAAAAAAAAAAAAAAAAGTCTATAAAGACTCATGGATCAAAACAAGTGTTAGTCCACCAAGCAGGTAGATACAAAACTATACTTTTCCCCACAATGATTCCTCTGTAGATAGGCAGAACCAGAGAACCGGACACCCTGGAAACCAGAGGGGCCAGTTTTAGCTCACATTCCTGTCATCTGACATTCAAATATATAATATGCCCCTCTTGGCTTGCAATAAAGCACCTTTCTGATATATGCAATAATTCACTATAGTTTTAGCACCTGGTAATATTTCAAACAGGTAGGTGGGGGGGGGGGGTGGGGGGGGGGGGGGGGGGGTTGCGCCCCTTGCACTAAGGACAAAAAAATCCAGATGCTAGATCCAGGTGTCTATACATTTGGACAGATGAAATAAAACTGAAATAGCATAAATGTAAAGTAATAAAAAATAATAAAACTAAATTGAAATAAAAAATAAGCTAAATTGAAATAATAAAAAAATAAAACAAAAGCACATAAGTTCCTAAAATTTGAACTAAAATGCAAACCCAAAATATAAAAACAAAAGCTAATTCTAAATAATAATAAATACTACAATAGTACTAAAAAAAAACTTATACCTGTCTGTCTGTCATTATTATTATTCTGAAAGGTAAGGATGAAATGATTAAATTGTCGTGTACATGTGTGCTCAAGAAAAGAAAAAAACCCATCACAAATCACTTTTCAAAGCTGAAAGTTTATGCAGAGACAAATCCAGTATGTGCTCCGTTTACAGCAACTGTATTTGCATAAATAATTTTTACATCTTATTTCTAATCATATCTTGTTTTTACATTGCTGACATTTGAGTTTTGACATCTCAGAGACAAGCACTACTACAAACTCGATCTCTGCATTATTTATTCATTAATATTAAAAAGCAATGGTGAAAAAAGCATCTGAGCAAGCATAAATCTCAATGCCAACATAGCGTGGATCATCTGCAAGGCCATAAAACTCAAGCACATCTGCACACAATAACAATTTATTTATGAACAGTACAAGGCAAAGGTTTGGCTCGTCAATATTAATTAGGTAAGTGACTGGACCGTCTAGAAAGATTACCTATCAACAACAGCCAGCGCTAATTAATATTCATGGGTTCAATCTCAGCCATATAGTGAAATCACAATGCACCCATCTTCAGCCCCCCTCGCACTTTAAAACTCGTTCCAGCTCCACTGTGTGGAAACATCCTTGAGGGCAAAATCCCACTCTCCACACATGAATTGACCACACTGCACACGCAGCAATAAATGTCAAGTGGGTGTTTGTGTGGGAGAGTGGGAGGAGGCTCTGTTGTCCTCTCATCTTCGCACAATCATTTATATGACAAAGCTGTGCGCTTCCTCTTGGAGGACTGTTATTTTCCCTCTCTAATTTGAATAGATGAGCAGCCTCTACACATTCTGATAGGAAAGTAGCAAAATAAATTCTGAATAAAAAAAGTTTGCATAGGGAACATTTCTTAATTTAGTTTATCTTAAGGGAAGTCTGTCACTGGAAGATGAAGAGGAAGATTCATCCTCTCTCCAGCTAAAACAATAAATATTAGTACTTGATATGTTTTAAAAAGATGTCTCAGAGGATTATTCTATCTATAGGAGTCTTTAAAGTTTCTTAGAGGCAGAAAGGAAAAGTAAATTTATACTTTTTTTGTTGACTCTGCAAAAAACTTATCTTTTATAAAAGCGACAGTTCATCAAAAAATGAAAAATTAATCAAACATTTTGTGCGTGTGTGTATTCCATAAAAGGCAGAAAGCCACACGGGTTTGGAATAACATGAAAGTGAGAAAATGATGAACTATACCTTTAAAAATCTGGGAGTTACATATATCTGTTTTCTTCCTTCGCTTTGACAGATGCAGCTTCAAACCATCAATAATATTTGAGGTTTTGGAAACTTAGTGGGTGTTTATTTCCACATTCAGCTGAGTCATTAGAAGTTTCCACAAGCCTTTGTGGAGTATCTGAAATATCTGATATGATCCATAAAGTGGCCTTGAGATTCAACAGCGGAATTAGCTCAAATCTTGCCAGAAATCTGGTAAACGCGATCAAAAGCTCACGTGGAGTTATAGCCAGTGATCTGTTCAAGGCCAGACTGAAGATCAGAGAAGAGATTTTGGTGGCTGGGTGTTCCAGGAGACGGGTCACCCCACTATCAGCATCAAGGGTTTGTAGTAAATCCTGTTTCAACTCAAACAAACTTGTTAATCACTGACCTTGAAATAAATGTGTGTAAATGTTATCCGATGAATAGAACAATAAGCTTCTCTTATCCAACAGTACACTAATCATCACCACCTCCAATTGAAACGTTCCCTCATGTACAACCAACATTATCACACTTCACCCAACAGGCCTGTATTGGCAAACTCATTAAAACAGGACTCATTTTTCATGTGTCCTTGGCCACGTCTATTACTCCGTTTTTACTGCGGCTCACTTTACAAGGGTGTACAACTTAAGGCTCAAACAATACCAGCTCTGAAATGCCTCCACTGAACACTTACAAGTAAAATATAATTGAGAACCAGACCCCTAAAATTTAAGTGCTTCATTAAAGTTGTGTTTGCTTTCAGTGCTGCCGGTACTTTCGCCAAGTGAGGAATAGGTCATGGTCTAACCTTATGGGTCCTGTGAGACACACTCTGCCTTAAAAATGAAACTAAGGTGCCCTCTAGGGAAGTGTTTGTAACAAAAACCCTAAAATGGGTAGTCTGGTAAAAATCTTGGCTGAATTTGGTTTTAAAGTATTTCTGAAAAATAATCAAGGTTTCTTACACTTTTGAAAGAGAAGAAATCTAATCAGTGCATGCCATTGTTGTGGGTGTGCATTTTTGTTGAGGTTAAAGTTCAAAGCAGGACAAACCGCACAGATCATTTGTACCCAAGCACTGGAAATTAGCTCATAATACAGAAGCAAAACAAGTTCCGTTAAATAAAGCCTTTGAAGTTTTTGAAATCAAGACCACATCCGTCCCAATCTTTTCTTTCCTAAAGACATGGCTTTAATTTAAAAAGATCAAATGATGCCATATACAGCAATATCTCCTTTCCATTGTTTTGAACTGCTAACTACTGCCATATGGATGAGATAGACACTATTGCCTCATGCCAGACTTATGCAACTGATCATCTTGCACTATTGTCACAGTTTAAAAACAATCTGCAAAAGATTTGTGTTATATTAAAAGGAGATAATATGACACACTACCAGTCAAAAGTTTGGAGACACCTTCTCAGTCTTCATTATCACTCAGTTTGTGTTTTCAACTTTTTTTCATTATAGTATTAATAGTATTTATTAATAAAAGTCATTCAAACTACAAAACAACAAATGGAAGCTGAGAATTCTAACCTAAATTTAAACAAATCAAAACGTTCTATACTTTGGCAAAACACTACTGTCTTCAGCTGTGCTGCTTATGGGTGAATTGAACTTGTTTCATAATGAATTAACTTTACACAGTTATTGAAATGAACTGAATTGTAATTAAAAGACTGGAGCTGAATAATGACACTATTGTTTTGCTACATCTGCATAACAGCAGCATTCAGATTTGAACTTTGCATCATTGATATTGTTACTTTCCTGTTTAATATTGTAAAGGTACTTTGAAACAATCTTTATTGTATAAAGCACTATAAAAATTGGCTTCTTTAAAGTAGTCACCTTCATACAGGAAAAAAAAAATTGACAGGAGTGACATACTTATTTCTTAATAAATATGTATATATGTTTATTTTTCTGTCAATATTTCTGTTGTGTGCTTTGGTACTCCAAAACTGAATATTTTCAAGTCAAGTCACCTTTATTTATATAGCGCTTTTAACAATACAGATTGTGTCAAAGCAGCTTTACAGAATCAAACAGAAAAATAGTGTCAATAATGCAAAAGGACAATAGTTTTAGGCTTGGGAGCTACAATAATTCTGATACTCTAGGGGGTGCTCTTTCTACCACCGCACATTAATTCATGCGTTGTGTATTTTTATTAACATGAGTCCTTCACACTGTTTCATGCTCTGATCTGTAGATGAGCTGGCTGCTGCTGCTGCCCTCCAGGCTGGGGCCAAACAAAACCCTGTCCACTTAAAACATAAAAAGGGTCTCTTGTAGCGGCTCTTAAACCATTCACACCCGAGACAGACCTTTATCTCTCTCCTCCCCACTCCATCTTTTCTCTTCCCTCACCTTTCTCTCCATGCTGCGAGGCCTCCTGCTGGGCCTCTCTTTTTCTGTCTGCCTCTTGAAAATCAATATGAACAAACACAACCACCTGATAACCACCTAAAGAAACAATGAATTCAGAAAGCGGATCCAATTAGAATTCTAAGTGGTGGGCAGCACTGCTTTCATAGCTCGGCTGAACAAACTAGTATGCCGACAGTCAAACAGAGGGCTTGAGGACATGGAATGCTCTGTTTGATTGGTCGGTTCAGGGTCTGTCTGGGTTGGAGAGCTTCTCTCTGATGTTTTGTTCCTCTTCTGTTTATTCAGATGGACCTAAGAAAACAGGTTGAAATTGTGGGCTGTTAAAATAACCAAGCACTGGATTAAATGTGAACCTGACACACCAGAAGAAAACTTTTGTTTATGTGTATGTCAGGATTGTGCTCCATTCAGAAGTGAATCGAGAATGTCGTTTAAATCACAATTCAATCCCTGAATTTCAAGTTGAGGCAGCAAACAGAATGTAGAATTGCAACTTGAATTAGACTAAGAGATGGATAGATGTAACGACAGACAGGCAGACAGACAAATGAACAGAACGGAAGACGAAATAATAAAACTAGATAGATGGACAGACAGACGGTCCGATGGATGAATAGATAGAACAACAGAATGATAGATCGATAGAATGACAGATGATAGAACGACAGACAGAATGATGGAGGGCAACAATGACAGATATATTGATAGAATGACAGACGATAGATGACAGACACGACAGAATGATGGATGGTTGGATGGATGGAAGACAGACAGAACAATAGATAGAACGATAAACGGACGGACAGACAGTCAGACGGACGGTCGGAGAGACAGACAGACAGACAGGTGGATGGATGGATGAACAGACAGACAGAATATTACTTAGAATTGCGGACGGACGGACGGACGGACGGACAGACAGACAGATAGACAGACAGCTATACATTTTGACAGTACACACATTGATATATCCCAGAGGCGCAATGCAGCATTGTGCTAGTTAACCCAGAAGCCTCCGCTGCAGAGAGAGATCCTATCAACACGGGCGGTACCTGTTAACGAAAGTGACCCTCGAGTGCTGCTGCGCTGTACATTTCAGAAAATACGCTTTAAATTATACTTTTATGAACCGTAAAATAAGAGGACCCACTCTAAATACTGCAATCAGTCTGTAGCTTTTCAAACACGTCTACCCAGAGACCATTTTACATTCATAATGTTTTATCTGCATTTGAGGATGGTTCACATAATCCATTTTTTGGAAACGACTCAGAAATTCAAAAGAGACCCATAAAGTAAATGGAACCAATGTAGATACATAATGCAGTTAATGGAAGATTGAATCTAATTTTTGATTAATATCCCTTTGAGCTCTTTAAATGACAGCTCATTTCAACGAGAGACCTTTTAACCTTCAGTAATATGCATTTCACCGCTTAACGCATTCCTAGCTATAGGATCTGAGCAGAGTAATGTCATGAACAGCACAGGATCATGTGACTCAAATACAGGTGCAGCTCTTTAAAAGCACAGCATCAGAGAGCTCAAAGGTCCCGAGACACCGTCTGCTGATCTCGATATTTAATTTCGAGTACTACCTCAGACGCCTTGACATGTCAAGCCATTTCCTGTCAGATGGTGACAGAAACAGGCTGTAGTTTTCACAGTGCTTTCAGCAGGTTTGATGGACAGTTTATGCACGCGGGGGATGAGTAATCCTGGGAGTATCTGAAATGGCGTTATGCCGTGGTGGTTTGTGTGCGATTTATGAAGCATCCAGTCTAAGAGCATTTCACTAACACACCCTCCCTCCCACCCTCGGCTCGCTGTGACTACCCCATGAACTCCCTAATCAATAGCGAATCTGTCTCAGTCCGGGTCTCGCTGAGAAAATCAATTTCCCCAGGCATCTCTGGCAGTGTTTCCATTGGCTGGCCGGTAGAACCATCCTTGTAACCAACTGCTAAGAAAAACACATTTCTTTCAAGCTATGAATGCCAGTTTTGCCAGACACCACAAGTGTGATTCCACACATTGAGATCCTTAATGAATAACACATACTCTGGGAAGGTGACACTTCGTGACAGCAATACTGGGACAAGCTAAAAGGCAGTAATGCTCATACATATTTATAGAGTTAAAATAGCAATGTGCCAAAATATTAAAAAGGTCTTGTGGAAAGCAGATGAAGATACATGTAAACATACTTATTTAATGCATAAATGTACATCTAAATGCTAAAGGTATTGTTCACCCAAAAAAAACTCGCTATGTATGACTTCTGTGGAACACAAAAGCAGATTTTTAGAAAAATGTGCTTTTGTCCATATAGTGAAAGTCAGAGAGGTGTAATGTTGTTTCTTACCCCAGCTTTCTTCAACATTCTTGAATAAATATTAACAGAATTATTATCTATTTTTAAGGTACTATCATACCTTAAATACCACGATGCTCTAAATATAATCTCTCACACTAAATAGGATAGATGGTATGCAAATAACGATGCATCCGATCTTTAAATTATGCTAAAAAATAAAAAAGTCCTTGTTTAAAAAACAAAGTCAGAAACCCGCAGGACTTACATAACTAAAATTCCTCCACCTAGTCGATTTAGACACATTACAGCTGAAATAACAAACTGAAAAATAAATGAAAGTGTTTTAACAAAAATACAAGCTTCACATTTCTGCTTTTAAACCCTCTGACTCTCTTGCCTGTTATGCTTTCATTGTAAGTGCATAAATTAAACACATTTCTGTCCTTTTTTACAAAACCAAGGGACGAGTCATAATACAAATATTTTCTGGTAATCAACCACAAGCCACAGATGCTGTGGATAGAATGTAACCCACATTTAACCTGGAATAGAGTTTTTAGTTATGATATAGAGAAAAATACACTACTGTTCAAAAGTCTGGAGTCAATAAGATTTTTTTTTGTCACTGTTGTTTAAAGATTTTTATTTATTTATTTATTTTTTAGCAAGGTCACATTAAATTGATCAAAAGTGACAGTAAAGAGATTTATAATGATTCAAATGATATCTATTTTAAATGTTCTTTGAACTTTCTATTCATAAAACAAACTCATGAAAAATGTGTCGACAAAAGTATTAAGCAGCACAACTGTTTTCAACAGTAAAAATAAGAAATGTTTCTTGAGCACTGAAAATTCAGCTTTATCATCAGAGAAATAAATTACAATTTGAAACATATTACAAATAGAAGATTTCATTTTACATTTGAATAATTTTACAGAATTATTTTGATCTAATAAATGCAGCCTTGATGAGCTTAGACTTTTTTTTTAAACTAAGCATCTGAATGGTATTGTAACGTACTTTCTAAGTTACTAAATCAAATTATAAGGAGTAAAAACAATTACTAACCAAGTTCCATTTACTAGTACTAATTACTATTTCCTTGGAAAAGTAATTATTCAACTTCAGTACTAAAAATTTCACAAAATACTACTTGGGTATACTAATGAAATACATTTGCATATGTACTTTACAATCCTGATAATGTGATGATTCATAGAGGGTTCACAGGCAGACTGTTTCTGATCGTCTAAGGTGGCATCAGTAAGTCTGGGACATTTTGTGTGTGGAAAAGAATGCTAACGCAGATAAAGGGATAAAAAGAGCCTCCTCCTCATCTCTCCCGACTCCTTTTTCTAAACCTCTAATAAACATGGACATCAGCTATATCCCTAAGAATTATATATGTACCCAAGACACTAATTAATGTTCTTGATAAATACATAGTGTTAAGCCACATCGGGGGACTAATTAGGCCAGTGGTAGAAGGAGCCAGTGGGTGCTGGGGCCCTCATCATGGGGGACGGGGAGAGAGAGAGACGGAAGAGCACATATTCCGTCATGATCTTCTCTCCGGCTCCACTGAGAGTAAACCGCACTAACTTAATACCCCCAGATCTATAAGTAGAACCCCTGTTGATGCATCAGTGGTAAAATAATTAAATGTAATTCATCTTTACCTGGCCAACAGCCACTTTAAACAGAGAGTGTGGTAGAGAGCCAGTAGGGGAGGGGAGGGGAGGCTGGGGAGTAACAGTGGGCCGGTGTGTGTGTGAGGGGACGAGTCGACTCCACACCCCTTAACTAAATCCAGGTGGACACCCTCAAACCGTCTTCGGTGCCAACTACAGACAAAGTGGGTCACCGTGACCAAAGGGGATGAAGAAAGGAAAAAAAGGTATCAGATTTCAGGCAGGGCTTTCAAGCATGGCCCGTATTAGGACAAGCACATCCATAATGAATGTCGATTCACATGTACGCACACATAGAGAGACCGATAGAATGGTAACTCGCCACAGAGGGGAATAATGGAATATTATAAAAGAGCACAGTGGTGAACGCTACTAAAATTGATTCAGCTGCATTGACCTTATGACGTAGCAACTGTCGTGAAGTCTGAGCGCGTCCCTTATTTTCTTACCCAGCCAGCACAATTGCTTTATTTTAGTGCAGTCAAATGATTAATTGTTTCATACATTGTTTTCAAACTGTTGAGGGGGCCAGATGGAGAAAAGAATAATAATAACACAAGTATATACTAAAGCTCCTTTAAATGATAAAAAAACGCTCCGGTATTAAAGAAATGCAATCATCACAATCTCAGTTTTTTTCCCCTTCAAATTACTTAAAATACTTGCCTTTAAACCTATCTTGGAAACTTTTTTTTGGAATGCCTTTATTATTTTTTTCAATACTTTCTGCTTTTCAAATCCTGTTCATGTAAAGATTTAGTTTTATTCTTGTGTCAGACTCAGTGTTTTAATCATAAACTATGCAAATCCACCATAACATATTAATTATTGCATATAAAATAAGACATTCTAAAGAATATTTACAGTATGAAAGTGATATCTATTATTTTAAAATAATAATTTAATTAATAATAAAACATTTTATGCATTAATATTTTTTACCCCAATACATTTTTTTCTCAAAAAATTAGCATGCAAGTTTACCATAGCGACAACATGAAATGAGTGGTGACATTAATTTTTACTGTCTTCAAATCAAATTGTCAAATTACGCAAGAAGTGTGCAAATGTAATTTAATAATGTATGTGTATTTATGATACTGTACACAAAATGCTAGTTGTAAAATTACTCTTATCAAGGCAAATCATTTATCACGGATGCTTTTAGTTGAAAACTGCCCATAGTTGAAGAAAAGGCCTCATATGAAAACATTTAGATGTGGTTTGCCACAGAGCATCAGCTGCTTTGAAAAGCAAAGCATTTCTACACTGAAAAGAGGAAACCTGGATTTCTACTCTGACTCCTCAGCGAAGCACCAAGGAGGCATAAAACATTACATCCAGTGAAGTGAACTGCATAAACGCATGCACAGTCAAACAATTATAAACATAAATTTGAGTCGCCAAAGTGGGAAACATTCCTACTTTATTTATTAGCTATTTCTCTCACAGCTACATTTTTACATCTTGGTGGGATGCAGATGACAGCTGCTTTCCTATCCCTGTGTTCTACAGAGGAAAACATTTATATAGCTGGCGGTACAAGGTTATTAGTCCACAGCAAGTGTGTATGTAAGTAGACGTGGCCAAGGAGGCTAGAAATAGATGGCTGCAATCATGCTGTATGTACCCTTAGGATACTTTGCATAAAGACTCCTATTCTTCGTTCAAACATCTGACACTTGATCCACATCATCCACATCTACCCTGTACGAGGGCAATAATCTGAAAATCGGCATTCAGTGCTTTGACAAACCGTTGACAGCGGTTTATTCCCTAGCAGTGTGGCAGGTAGGGGTCATCCATTTAGAAAGGAACCTTGAACCTCTGGTTTTCAGGTTTGGAGGGTAGGTAATCAGATATAATGCCAAGGGCACAGGGCACAGGCATGCAAGCCATCATAGCAGACTAAAAGCTGATTCATAAACATACGCCCCAGAAAACGTCTCTGATTCCACCAATGGTTTGTGAGTGTCCCCCATAAAAAGATCAGGAGAAGCTTAAAACAAACCCTTCCAAAGCATTGGACACTACATTTAAGTTTATAAAATAGTCTTTGCGGTTTTGTGGTTGTTGGTGAGATTCGAAACCGGAATTAGACCCCTTTCAATTCACGAGATGGAATTGGCCACAATTCCTGTGGGGAAGTTAAATTGGAATAACAGGAAGAGGAATTTACTGAATTGCAATGGACACTTTTCACATTTCCAGGGTTCGCAGAAGCGGAAGTTATCATAGTTGGATAAACTTCTAAAATGGTTAATGGAAACGTCAAATAATTATAATATTAATAATTTAATGTAATAAAACATTCTATTTGAAATAATTATTTAATAATCAAATTTATAATAGCAAAACACAAACACACGCACACGCGTGTATACATTTATATATACACATCATCAAAATCTGTGAAAAGGGTCCAAAGAAATTCAATACAGGTACAGCATTCTTTGTTGGTTTATTAAAAATGGTGAAACATTTTAGCTAATAACAAATTAAATATACCAAACTTCAGCTTTTTTTTAACTAAACTTTAAAACACTTTCAAAAACCTTGCCAAAGTTTGCGTTGAAAGTTGCTTTACTTTCCTAGTTATATTATATTATTATTTATTCATTTTAATTCTACTTCCTTGCATTGCATTGCAAAAAAAAAAAAAATCAATTATCTTTTTTGCAGCTTCAATTTAAAATCATTTAAAATACAGGAATTAAATGAGAATTTAAAAGCCATTCTCAGTTCAATTCTGAAAAACGTACAACCCTAGTAGGAGGAGGAAAGTGGGAGGTTTTCATAAAGCTGTTGCATTGCACCTAAAATCTCTTCAACCCTTTATTATGGGACGACTCCTCCATAAGTGATATGTTCCCAAGGCAAAAGAAGGGCCAAACCAAGTACAGCAGTTTTGGACACAGACACAGAACATTAGGTATAATTACATTGTTTTCCTTCCTCGAGAGAAAACGATCGTAACTCAATCCAGGCCAGTGTTTGTCGGGGCACTCCAACAACAACATGATTCTTCCCTCCATCCAAACCGCATGTGCACAGGTGAAGGGAACTTCCTCGCAGTGATCTTCATTAGGTTATCTCTGTAGCCTCTGTGCTGTTTTCTTTGGGTTTGCTGTATCTCTTCCTCTCATCTCCAATGTAGCAACACTGATCCTTTGTTAATTCCTCCAAGGTTGGCTAACAATGCTATCCCAATGAGACGAGAACAAAAAAGAAAATAAACTCTCAAAAGACTGAAGCGGGTTAAGTAAACAATGGATAACCGACGGGCATAACACGACAACTGAGGGCATGCTAATTTTCTGGCAGCACGCGCACAGCAAATTTTCCACCGGGCTATTTTTATCAAGACTTCTTCTACACACACATACACCTATATGTATGTATGTATTCATTTTATTTATATATATATACACATACATACATACATACATACACACACACACACACACACACACACACGCTTCAAAATCATTGTAAAAACTGCAATTTAGTCCAATAATGCTGATCTGTCGATGCCTGATGACTGCCCTCGGGTTGCCCATCCGCTGGCATCTGCAGCACATGACACAGACAGATGGCAGGATGTGCCACTGTAAGGGACTTCACTTCCAGATCAGGGGAGTCGGGCAGGTCAGCAGACAGCTTTACCCACTGCGGTCCGTGTCACGCAGGCAGGAAACGACATAGTAACCTTCTCTATCATCCAGATGCCCAGAGGGGGGAAAACTAAGTGTAGAATCATAGACTGGAGTCTAGAGAAGACACTAGTTATTTTCTTTGACAAATATGAAGGAAATGACTGCACAATGATGACAGGATGGAAACCCTTCTGAACTGATGTGATGATAATTTGATTATTGTTAAAGGAACCGTTTCCCAAAAACTAAAATACTAAGACCATGTAGACCCACTAAAGGATGAGCTAATTGCATTTGTGTAATGACTATTTTAGCTCATTATGAATCATTGCTGTATTGATTACGTTAAAAAAAAAGCAACTGTGTATTTTTCTTTGCTTTCTAGCTAATGTTATTTGTTATATGTTTAAATAACAAATGGATCTTTTATTTGCACTTTTGCAGCTTTGAATAGAGGCTTTGAATGGAATATGTGTTGTCGATGAGATATTGAGTGCACTTGTACTTGTTATTTATCTAAAAATAATTAAAGAACTTTAAAAAACTACATTTAGTGAATGTTAATAGTTTTTAATGTAATTGTAGCAGTGAAGCTTTAATAAATAAAATTGTTTATAATTTTTTTTGCCAAATTATATAAAAAAATGGCCCATTTCTGACACAAATAGTGTGATTATAACAGAGTAGTGTATAAATGATGTAAACACTTTCTGTGTTAAGAGGGTTAACACACTGGCTGAGTTAAAAGTAACACAAAATGTGTTGTCCTTATCTAGAAATAACACAACACATTTTTTTTTAAGAGTGTGCATATAGTTTCTAACCTTGTGACTTTCTTCTGTGGAACTGAAAATGTGATTTTTTTTTTTCCTGGACACTTTTCAAAAAGTGAATGAGAACTGAGACTGTCAAGTTTTAAAATGGCACAAGAAAATAGAGAAAAGAGAAAGTGTACTACAAAAGTGATTCATACAATACATGCTCTACATTTATATGATATGCATATGCGTATGATAGCTTTGTGTAAGAAACAGACTGAAACGCAGCAGCAGTCATTTAAGAAGTACATGTAAATCTTCTTCTTTTAAATCAGATTTTTTTTCAATGAATCGCTTGTTCCAAGTAACAAAATTGTTCAGGAATTCAATTCTCAAGTTCAACTCATTAACTAGTACTTTATGATACTTTCATGTCCTTTTTGAAACTTGAAAGCCCCCGTCTTCATTCACTTTAATTAAACAGGAAAAAGTACCCAGGATATACTTTGATATACCTTTTGTGTTCCATGGATGAAATTTAAAATGACACGAAAGTGAGTTACCGTTCATTAATAACTTTCCTTTTATTTTTTGGTGAACTGCAGTATCACTCTGTGGAAACAAATCACTTTATTAAGTGTACGAGACAGGTTGTTATATTTAATAAGGGAAAGTGTCTCAATTCAACATCTTAACTCAAATTTAGTGGATCTGCAGCAAAATCAAGACGAGCTTCTTAAAAAATGTACAACTATGCCAGCTGTTCCTTCCTAATAGCAAGAACATGCTGCCCAAAAAGGAAGCTTTTTACACTTGAAGCATCAAATTCTGCCAATCTCTGATCTGAGAGAATCTACTAAATCTGCCAGCTTTTACAGGGGGACATCTGAAAAGCTTTTCCAAAGTGTTGAGCTGATGTATTTCAGACAGCATCGTTAAAAAAAGGTTAAAGACTGCTATAAAAATCGACGGCCTGCCCAGCTGTCAGAAGACGTTTACAGACATCCTACCGGTATAAGTTCTGTGTGTGTGTGTGTGTGAAATTTTAGATGCCAAGTCAAAAACGCTGATGGAAACCTCTCCACCCCAAGCAGTGGGATGGCCTCCAGAACGAGGATTAAGGGTTCAACTTCCATCTGGGAAGGACAGCAGACATAGCACTTAGCACACAATTATAATCCGTTAAAAGGTAATAAAAGAGTGACCGCACAGCCATTTGCACTCCTCCTTTTTTGCCCTCAGTAAGAATCGGTCTTGCATGCACAGCATGATGGGATGGAGCAATGACCGCACTGTCCTCACTTGTATTGTCAACCTTGAGTACAAAATAACTGCTGCTTCTAGGAATGGATCACGACGTTTAACTAGTCATCAATTAGTGAGGTTCATCCAGATTTCTTCTTATATACTGTACACACACATATACAGACCAATAGAGATATATAAAAATGTACAATATACAAAAATAGATAAAAAATAATCTGAGATATAAACTGCATATATTTATAATGTACCAATAAAAATTTAATCTTGCTAATCAATAGTCTCCAAATTAACTGCTGCTTCTAATGGATCACAACAATTGACTAGTCATTGATTAGTGAGGTTAACTAGTTTATCCAGATTTTTTCTTATACATTACATACACACACACACACACACACACACACACACATACACAGATAAATATATAATATATATAATTATAAAATCTACAAATAATTACATTTAAAAGATATTAAAAAATAATCTCACTACTCAACTAGTCTCCTATTGGGAATCGTCTATATTAAAAGAATACACATATCTTCCTTAAAACTTTATACCATCAATGCTATAAAACATCACTTCAACATAAAAGCATTTCGGTCCAGTTTGGTGCATTATTTCCACAGCTGATAAGACTGGTGTTTCTCTTCCTTTTTGTAATGAATGTTTCTTTCTTTTATTTAATTACATTTCACAGTGCTTTAATCAGTACCGTCCCTGTGGGAGTCCAGCTCTCTGGTTATCTGTCCATGTTCCTGGCATCAAGATCACAGGTGGCAAAGGGCCACTCGAAGGCCCTGGGCACTAAACACAGCTTGGGCCTCAGACCAAGACGTGCGGGAATGAACCTCTATCAAAAGGATGTAAGCTTAACCTCTGGACATGACAATGTGAGTCCAGATCAGATAACACTGTACTTCCACAAGTGTTTGGAGTGTAAAAGAGCTTCAGAAAAGATGAGATTGAGATATACATCCATGTTTCGATTGAAGAACCTGCTATCGATCAAGTGATCAGACAAACAGGTAGCTGGCCTGGTTAGGATTCTCAAACAAATGAATTAGTATTTTGATAGCACCACTATTCACTTCACCAATGTAACCAAATGCATAACTCCCCTAGAGTAAACAGTTCAGTTTTACCGTTTTTGAATCCATTCAGCCGATCTCCGGGTCTGGCGGTAGCACTTTTAGCTTAGCTTGGCATAGATCATTGAATCTGATTAGACCATTAGCATCTCGCTCAAAAATTACCAAAGAGTTTTGATAATTTTCCTATTTAAAACTTTGTTGCGATTTTCCTATAGCTATATCAGCTATATCATAACTAGTTACTTAGCGGGGACTACTTTCAGGTGCTGCATAATATCATTGCGCCTGCTGCACTCATGGTACGGCAGCAAATTTCCTTGATTATTACGCCGGAATGAGAGTATAGTTCCTAGTCATTTCGGCCTAGAAAATGGCAACTTTTCATTTTCTGTCAGTCTTAGAACACGATGTAACTACAGAAGAGTTAAGCTTTAAATAGGAAAATTATTGAAACTCTTTGGTCATTTCTGATGACCAAATGCTAATGGTCTAATCCGATTCAATGATCTATGCTAAGCTAAGCTAAAAGTGCTACCGCCAGACCCAGAGATCGGCTGGATGGATTCAAAAACGGTAAAACTCAATTGTTTAACTCTAGGGGAGTTGTAAAATGAGCCTATTTCCAAAAAAGTGGACTGTTCCTTTAAAGAGCTGCAACTATATATAAGTCTTTAAACATGGGATCTCATTTGAAATAAAATATGAGTTTTTTTTAGCCAGTCAGTTGGACTGATGTATAATCAACTCCTAAAATATGTACAAAAAGGGTTTTTGTTGTTTTTAATATAAAGCAAATGTAGAACAGGACTGTATTTGGGTTTAGTACACATATTTAAAAAAAATGATGTTTGCTACACTTCACTGCATGTGCTACACGTCACTCCAGTTTTAGCCTCACTACACTGGCTTCCCGTCCATTTTAGAGTTCAGTTTAAGATTCTGCTGTTTGTCTTCAAAGCTCTTAACAATCAAGCTCAAGTTCTTCTTATCCCTTTGTCAACTACCAGACATTTAAGATCCACTGACAGGGCTCTTTTATCTGTCCCTCGCTCCCGTTTGAAAACCAATGGTGACAGAGCCTTTTCAGTCAATGCCCCTCGTCTATGGAACCAATTGCCTCTAGAATGCCGCCTTGCACCTTCCATTACCAGTTTTAAATCAAGATTGAAAACATATTTTTCCATAGCATTTTAATTTCAATTTATTGATGTTTTATTGGATGTCTTGTTTGCTTCTTTTTTGTTTTCTTTTCTCATTTAAATTTATGTTACATTGTTAAGCACTTTGGATATCTTTGCTATGTTTAAATGTGCTATATAAATAAAATTTACTTACTTAACTATGTATTACATATTCTTTGCTAGTTACAGATCACAAAATCATATATATTGATATATGTTTTGAATATTGTATGCCACCATAAAAAAAACACAAATACAGATAAAAATATGGGTCCCTTATATTAACTGAAAATATATTTACTCCTTTATCTTTCTAAGCCACAGCTCTGAAAATACAATAATGTGTCATGAAAAAAAATCCCACGTTTTAAGCTTTTTAAAAGTGTTGTTGGTTGATTTGTGAAGAGCTTTTTATAGAATAGCTGATTTTAACAGTTATCAGTGATTTGGTGTACATATAAACACTTAATTGTTCTAGTCGTTTATGCCTTTAACATTTCACAAAGTCCTAAAGCATCATCATTAATATGAATCATCATCCACCATAGAAAAAGTGGGTTGTTTGTCTAAAACATTTCCATAAAGAAGCACAAAAGATTCCTGACACAACAGGGCATCAGTCAGGTACAAAATGCTATAACTGTATAAAAATAGGAAATATAGCCATATACCTCCTTCAAGACTATACATTAAAGTTGGCATCCTTCTTTCCTGCCATGTACCGTAAAGTAAACGAGGTCTTCATTAAAGATGGCCAGGGGCAGAGCCTTCAGAAGTGTATTGTGGTTAGAATGCAGCTAAATCTGCATAGCAGTGTTGTTCATGTGTTTCCATTCATTCCCTTTGGCTCCAGTGCTCATACTGTGGGGAGCAAGTGTAGATTTCAGAGAAAATAACATAGTTACATTGCTAACCCTTAACCCATTCCTGAGACTATAGGTTTCCTCTGAATTTCCTGAGCTGAAATTGTGGAGGTGGGTTTGTTTTGATGAAGCTGTGCGGGTCACATTAATATCGAACAACTGTGTCCTATAACAGCAAAAGCAGTATTTAGAATGCAGTGACCAGCAAAGTCATCTAACTGTGTTCTCAACCTTGTCAAGGAGTTTACTAAACTTTGTTTGCAAGTCCAATTTTGCAATGTGAGGTAGGGTTGAAGCTACACAAGCCAGTGTGCGTGTGTATAAATATAATATCAAAAGTTTGGGATCAGTAAGAATTTTTATGTTTTTTAAAGAAGTCAAGGCTCATCAAGGCTGTATCTATTTGATAAAACATACTGAAAAAACTGTCATTTTTTAAAATATTATTTCAATTTAAAATAACAGTTTTCTACTTTAATATACTTTAACATATAATTTATTCCTGTGAAGCAAAGCTGAATTTTCAGCATCATTACTCTGGTCTTCAGTGTCACATGATCCTTCAGAAATCATTCTAATATGCTGATTTATAATCAATGTTGGAAACAGTTGTGCTGCTTGATATTTTTTGGGACCTGTGATCCTTTGATAAATAAAAAGTTAAAAAGAACAGTGTTTATTCGAAATAGAAATTTTACAATATACACTACTATTCAAAAGTTTGGGGCCAGTACATTTTCTTTCTTTCTTTTTTTTTAAAAGAAATTAATACTTGTATTCAGCAAGGATTAAATGGCTAAAATGTGATTGCAAAGACTTAAATTGCTGGAAAATATTTTGAATACATGCTATTCTTTTTGAACTTTTTATTAATCAAATAATCAAAGAAAAAAAATATCACAGGTTTTAAAAAAATACATTTTAAATAAATCAGCATATTATAATGATTTCTGAAGGATCATGTGACACTGAAGACTGGAGTAATGGCTGATGAAAATTCAGCGCTGCATCACAGAAATAAATTATATTTTTAAAGTATATTAACATGGGAAACCAATATTAGAAATTGCAATAATATTTCAAAATATTAATGTTTTTTTTTTTATATTTTCGATCAAATAAATAAAGCCTTGATGAGCATAAGAGACTCCATTAAAAAACATTAAAACTATTACTGATCCCAAACTTTTGAACAGCAGTGTATATATAAACTATTTTATAAAAATTTTCATTTTGATACATGCAACTTTTCAAAATCAATGAAGTAAATGGCAAAAAATACATGTATATGTATTGTAAGTATAATTAGGATTGATTCCAGTGATTTAACATCAGTATTATAAGTATTTATATTTTAATATTGATCTGCCTCTCCCTAGTGTATGAAGCATCAGTGATCAGATGCAAATTGACACAATTAGCACAGTTAGCCCAAAACCAACTTTCATGTTATCGGCTACTGCAATCGACAACTCCACCAACCTTCCATCTTAGTCCTGGGCTTCACACCACTTTCACAGTCTTAATGCTTGATAAGTGACGAGAGACAAACAAAGAGTCCCTCATGAACGCCTGCCACCGATTCGCTTTCATGCCTGTGATGTGGCTTTAACCTTCTCCGACGCCATTTTTACTGTGTACAGTAGCTAGCTGAGGAGCGGGCTGCTAATTGTCTGCTTAACGGGGGCAACGTGCTGGAAAATGACAGGATTATTTGATAAAGAGGTGCGGATTAATGTGATACTGAAGAGAAATCTCATTCCTAACACCTTTAAAAGTGTACATAACACAAGTCGGTGCTGAGGGCCATTTATTATTCACACAAACATACATAGCTGTCACGTTCATGGACAAACACTAGGCTTAGTGTGTTTTGCATGTAAAACAAAATTGTCGATGGTTATCTCTGAAGGTCTCGCACCGCTTTCGACAGGAATTCTTGCTCAACCCTGAACCGTCGGGGGCGTTTACGCGTCTCCTAACCTAAACATGTTAAATTCAATAAAACCTTGATACTATTTTAATAACAGGAATGGCTGGAGGCTTAAAGAACTTTGTTTTTTTCCAATGAGCTGATATCACATTTCTCAATTTCAGATGCTCTTTTTTCCCCTCTCTTTCTTTCTTTAATATCCTCATTCCCTGCAGGGAGACTGGCTGTGCCCTGCATCTTATATTCCCTAGCCTAACTCCAACCATGTGTTCCCCAGTCTCTCTCCATGCGATCCTGCAGATAGCAGGGCTTACGCACACCGCCGCTGCTTATCTTACCATTCAAATTACAACAATTACACATCAATAAAAGACAGATTCTGATGTTCCTGATGGACAGCGAACACAAGATGATCCCCGACCCGAGCAAAAACAAACAGTCCGGCCATGAAAGCGTGGAACGAAGTCGGTTTGCCAAATCAACGGGGGTTTAGTAAAACAACAAAATTGGAGAACTAAAAGGGAACAGGGAAGAACAGCAGTGATAAAGATGGAGACACAGATATACGGCCATACTGGACTTTTCCAGGAGTGCTTAACTATGTTTAAAAGAGACTTACGGTACTGTATAAAGACAAGAATTACCTCACTGCTCCCATCCGAAACATCCATCATTTTTCACTTCTGATGTGGAACATGATGTCTTCTTTTTTTTAATAATTGACTTAAGTTTTATTTAATTTCTTTATAAATTGAGACCGAACTAAACATTCTTTAATGCTATCAAAGAATAAAATCATAACATAAGCAAATGGATTTATTTATGCAGATACACTAACATTCAAAGGTTTGGGGTTCAGTAGTTTATACTTTTATTCAAAAGTGACATAATGTTAAAATATACTGTCTATTTTAAATACATTTCTATTCACATTCATACGTATTAAAAAAACAATTACAGTTTATACAAAAATATTAAGCAATGAGAAATGTTTCCTGACCACCAAATCGGTATATTAGAATGATTTCTGAAGGATCATGTGACACTGAAGTGTGGAGTAAAGACTGCTAAATATTCAGTTTTTTTATTCTGTCACAGGAATAAATGACAAAATATTAAGTTATTTTAAATTGAAAAAATGTTTCAGAATACTAATATTTTTCCAGCAATTTCGGTCAATGTAATTTCAATAAACAACATTACTGTGAAAAACACTGCTATACTGAAACTTAATAATAAAGTTATTCTTAATAAAGTTTTAATAGAAAAGAGACTTTGTAAAATGCATAAAAAAGTCTTTTTACTTTATGAAGAACATGGATCATCCACCAGGAGGCAGAAGATAAAGTAGATCATTAAAACATTTTCCAATGGTTTCTTTTTTTATTCTGTATCTATTTATTTTTTTACCACCTGCTATAATTATTTTATACACTTTTATAAACTAATTTCTCAACAGCTAAGATATGGGAAAAAGTGCTAATAATTAAAAGAAAAACAACAACATTGGACTACTACTAATACTGGACTAATATTACTAATATAGTATTAAAACATCCATCATGAAATAGATATAAACATACAGTCCCTGTGTACAAGTACATGCCTCTTATTTTTTACTGGCAAAACTTTGGTGGCTCTAGCTGATATCACTTCTCTCTTCTGTTTATTTGCCCATCTGGCCTTGAGGAGTAACTAAAAGCACTCTGATGATTTTACTCATCTTGCGGTATGTGGCTCTGCTTACTGACGAAACTTTTCCCCGTAAGCGATTAGTCATTATTTCAGGAATACATTTCTCAAGTATTCCTCCCGTCTCTGCCTGCCAGTTGATTATGGACATGCCTGAACACAAAATCACACACATGCATGGTCGGTCAGCTCCCGGACTGGGCGGCCACTGTGTGCTAGATGATTGCTTGTGCGTTGGTGTGTGGGAACGAGAGTGTGTTTGATGGAAAGCGGCCCACTGAGAGAGACACCAAGACTCAGCAGATGGTGTGAGAGATGAACCAGCAGCATGAAGCATGAGCCAGACATGACAAGAAGAAAAAAAAAAAAAAAAGGATTCCCTGAGACACAAATCCCGCCAGATTACACAGCAGTTGGTATAGAGGGAATTGTACATTTAACAAAACTTCTGCATATAAACGTCCTGTCTCCACCGAAGTATAGACATTAACGTGTTCTCATTGTGGGTGGCAGAGCTTCGCCAAGATCAATAACTTCGAAGGCCATGTCTGCGTTCACAAAGACAACTTTGTGGAGCTGCAAGCTCAAAAATACCAGGTCTCTGTGTCTTTACAGACGGTGAAATTGTGGTGCCATTTAAAACCATTTATTTAATCCCCTAATTTGTATCAGGTGCAATTAGCTCTGTGACATAAATGTATCACAGATGTGAGGTTGAACAGACCGAGAGAGTGTATTCAAAAAGCTGCCGTCTGTTAAAAGACAGAGAGAGATGCTGATTTGTGGAAACTGGAGGGATAGCACAGGACTTCTCTTTCTGTCTCTTTCACACATACTCGCCAAATATGAGTCGCTTTCTATGAGGGTGTGAAGGTCAGTGTGTGTGTACGTGTCTGATATAGACGAACCGGAAAAACAGAGAGGGGGAGAGGGGAGAGCGAAAATAAAAGAAATAAATGATGTGCTGTGGGGGGGCAGCCAAGCGAGTTTGATACCATATGTGTGCATTTGACCGCACTTTAGAAAAGTTGCTGATTTTGTGCAAAAGGCCATCTGTACCGTTTCCCTGACCTTCAGCGGGGCTGAAATGGACGGTGAGCACTTAAATGTGTGTGTGTGTGTTCCAGTGCTCTTTAGTTCATCTATTCTGTGGTATTCACACTCGTTTTACATTCCCAACCTTTCAGTTCATTCGGCTTTACTAGGTCGAAGAGTGACTCTTTCTAGTGCAGGGGTTTTAACCCTCTGGGGTCTAAGGTTGTTATGGGGACCTGGAGAAGTTTTGACACCCTGACATTTGTGCTTTTTTCAGTTGCTTATAAACATATAAATGGTTAAAGTCTAATAACACTGTAAACAGCACAAAGTGGGCTACAATAATATGTTTGCGGCATTTATGTACATGATTTTGTTTTTGAGAAAGCAACGTTTATGTGTGGTTAGTGAAAAACTAAAAATTACTGAAATAGGGCCATAACAAAAACATACAGAAAAACTGGCACCCCGGGTAAAATTGTGTTAAAAAATAAATAAAAAATGTAATACTAATACTAATAATAACAAAATCTTAAAATAAATTAGTAAATGAAAAATGTTTTAATAATTGTGTAAAATAAAAATAAAATAAAATACTGACACTCGTAGTGTTCTAATATAACAGTAATTCTAGGTAGAAAAAATACACAGTGTCGACCAAAACTAACAAAAACAAATTATATTTTTCAGATAATATTTTAAGACACATTAGTAATATATATATATATATATATATATATATATATATATATATATATATATATATATATATATTTTTTTTTTTTTTTTTTTTTTTTTTTTTTATTCAGATAAAAAATCTTAACAGATAAAAAAAATATACAACTGTCATAATATTCTAGAAAGGGGGTACACTGTAAGGAAATACTTTCAAAAACCAGTTCAATTTATTTTTTCCAATATTGCTTTATTTTGTACCCTAATGACTCCTAATTTTTTTCTATAATTTCACATATTATTTCAAAATATACATTGTATTACCATTCTATATTGTATACTACTGTAAAATATACCAGGTTATTGGAATGATCTGTAATCGACTGGAAATTAGCGTCTTGGTGCCTTCTGTGAAAAAAAGGTATACACTCTTTACTGTATCTGGCTGAAATGATGTTTTCTCTTATGATGTGTTTCTTATTTAATTTATACTATAAATAATCAAAAGCGTAATCATAATAACCATTACCATCCATTTTCTGCACTAACGTGTGAAGGTAATCGCTTTGGAATGTCATGACTGTGGAATTTCGGGATGGAAGGCATAACAAAAGATTATGATTGCAGTTTATGTGCCTCCAACGCAGATTAGAGGACGATGTTTACAGAATGACATCAAGAGGGTCTCATATCAGCATGGGCTGTGAAACCAGCGCGGCGTGACGGACCATCTAAAGAACTTAATAGAATGTTGGCTCAGAGCTCGGAGGAATGGCACAGAGCATCTCCCTGTTAAAGGAAGGAAGGGAATAAAACATGCTATGTTTTTTTGCATTATGCCACCAAATTTTTTATTTTTTTTTCAAAACAAGAAGTTCAGAAGCATTGTGTTTTTCTGGCACTTTTTGGACCTTGCCCTTCCTCAGAAACCCAGATTAAATCTGGACATGTTCTTTTATACCAGTCATCGTGCGGCCAGTTTTCGGATGAAAAAAAAAAAAAATATATAGAGTGGACCAACAGTTCATCATAAGTCGACACTGAGAAAATTGTTTTTATCAAATAGGGCTGGAGTGTGTGGTGCTCTCTCTCTCTATCCCCTCCCCGCGGGCAGGGAGAAAGACTTGACCCCGTGATTTACTTCCTGCTTCTCCGAAGCCGTTGTACTCCGTCAGTGCAGCCACACACACACACACACACCTGAGAGCTCAAGGACAGGGCAAGAGGACTTTGCATCCACACACTCCACTTCCTGTCGTCTTTGATTCATGGCTTTCATGGCTGAATGCTTAACGACCTAACAGTGACAAGGCCAACGTGGAAATAGGGCTCTTTTTTATTTTACAGTCATACGTGAAGTTTTAATTCCATCCGTCGAATGTGCTTTGATTAAAAAGCACTGTTAATAAATGACCACGTTGTGTTTTCACTCTGTGTCATTGAAGTATTCTCCTTTAAAGGTGCACTTGGTGGAGTGTATTAGCGAGTCCCACACGGCGGTGGACAGGCAGTGTCACGCTGATGTGGACGAGCTGCCCTACTTTGGAAAACACAGCAAAGGGGAGAGAGGAGCTTCTGAGGCCTGGGGTAACTCAAGCACATCTCTTGCTCTGTCTCTGTTCTTTCTCTTTTGCTGTATGGGTGAAAAAGGGGGCAGTGCTAGCGGGCACACTAGGGTGTCCAGGGGAAGAGGAGGGGGCCCCAGCTGCAGTGCTGCTTGGGAACGCTTTCTCGCTGTGAGCTGGAGAGCACCAGCAAACTGGCATCTCGGCAGCCGTTGCCTCTGTGAGAGAGAGAGAGGGGCAAGAGGGGCAGACTCACTGGGGCCCCCCTACTGACTCCATACTGCTGGTGAACTAGGGCAGCAGAGGCAGAGACTCTACCCATCATGCCACAAGACAGTCGGTGAACTAGGACAAAGCTAGAAAGAACAAGCACGATGAAAAGCCAATGAGGGACTTCTTTTATTTGTTCCCAAGGACCAAATTTAACTTTAACCCCACCTGCCAATGCAGAGTGAACTGAGGAACTGCACTTCACATGATCTTAGTAAAAGTAAAAAAATTGTATTATAACAATGAGATCAGTTCTTCCATTATTAGGCACAAACAGCACATGTATATAATATTTATTTGAAACTTACATACACATTGTGACGAGTCGGCTGCCTCCCCCTTGTCCATCATCACCACCCTGTCCCGTATTCGCCGCCCTTCACCAGGCTCCCGACGGGAGTGGGTGTATGAGAGTGGAGGGGCGCTGAAACAGCCAGGGCTGGCAGCGTGTGATGAGGCGCACCTGATGTGAATAGAGCCTCATCACCGCCGCCGTTAAATGCCGAGCGCGCCTCTCCTCGGGAGACCGGTCTCTTCCCCGTGCATGCACGCTGGTGTCCTCGTGGGTCCAGGAAAGGGAGCGTAGAGGGAACTACCCGCCGCCGCCAGAGACGCGAGCCGCCGGACCCGCAGTCCGGTCGGTACCGCACCCGTGATACGGCCGTCGGGCCGTGAAATCCCGTCGAGCACCCGGGGATCAAGGAGTTGGACGAAGCCGCCACAGAAGCCGCCGTCACCCGCACCCCGGGACCTCCAGACGGGAGCGCGTGCGGCCGCCGGACTCCGCCCCTTACCTGGACCCTTCCCTCCTGAACACTGCCCTCCCTCACAAGCCCCGCAGCACAACGAGGACACCAGATCCCTGTTTATTTTGGACACTTTTCCCCCTTTGGACACTTTATTTTAATATTTTGTTTAATAAAAACCTCTCCGAGGCTTGACGCCACGCCCACTGTGTCTGTCGTTGGCTCCTCCCGCCACAACATACATATATCAAAACCTACACAGGTATGATGACATAAGCCTTCATTTTTATTAAAAATATAACAAAAACAACAATAATACTACTAATAATAATAATAATTTTGTTTTGTATAATTTATAATTTAATATATTATAAATAATATTAAATATAATATAAATAACATGAATGTTATATGATTTAATTGATTATGGATTCTATTAATGATTTTTTAATACTTTTGAATTATTATATTACATTATATTACTAATTATATTGAATTTATTAATGCGACAAGCAGGCAGGCAGGCAGACAGACAGATAGAAATAATATTTAATGTTATTATTAGCATTTAAAACATTATTGTTAGCTATATTTTTTTTATAAAAGATAACATCAAATAGGAGCTTCTTGGTAAATTTTCACATTCCACCCTGCAAGGTATGTGTACACACACACACACACACACACACAAATATATATATATAAATAAGATGCCAAAACCAATTTTACTATTTGATTAAGTGTTAATTTTGGAATCCATCAATTTCTCTACATAATCAATTCATGTAAAATGACTGGTGCAGTTTAATTCTTGTGGTTATAGCAATTAATGTAAAATTAGGTTAATGTACCCATTCATTGAACAGATTCATTATAACATTTATTAAATCAATTTCAGAGATACTTCACACTTTTATAAAAGATTGAATGAATTGACCGATTACAATGCTAGCAAAAAGAGTGTGTAATTAACCTTTCATTTTTTGGCTAGGCTAATTAAGGGACATTGTGCTATAGATACATGCATGACTCTGTCTCATCCTTCTTGAATTGTTCTTCTAATTACGTATTTATTGATTTTTTGGATTTCCGCCTGTCTCATACACCCGCTCTCGACGTAATCAACAACAATCCGAGCCATCGTTTCAGCCACTTGGTTGTAACAACACCATCACTGGCCAGTCTCTCAAAGGGCTCCGCTCAAATGCTCTTTCAGGGGCCTTCATTTATTTGTGAGTGATGTGAGCCACTCTGGCGGGAAGGGTGCTGCAGCGGATTGAACGCCATTTTCCAAAGGCCTGAACGTGATCTAATGTTAAATCAGTGTGCCAAAAGAAAAAAAAGGGGAACGGAGGGAAATGAAAGAGAAGGGAGAAATAGAAAAATGTAATTGCTTTCTCCCAGACTCCTAGGACAAGCTTTAGTCTTCGGAATGACACAGGCAGGTGCGCCATTATCTGAACACAAAATAGAATATAAACTCCTTTAACGGGAATATGCCAGGTTAAAATGAATTTAAGCTCTATGGACAGCATCTGTGGCATGCTGTTGATTACCACCGAAAATAATTTCCACTCAATTCTCTGTCTGAAAAAACAACAAAGAGTATGTTTACAGAAATACACTAACAAAGGATGTCAATGGGGAAATCATACAGTAGTGGAATATACATCACAAATATACAATTATCTCACAGTTTAACGAGTATAGCAACTCTTGAACAATTTAAATGAGATATTCACATGCATGATATAATACAATCAACTTACAAACCCTATCTATTAGGGATAATGAATTTAAATTGTTGAATTGAATTATTCTGATTCTCCTGAAATATTCTATTACCTATCCATTGCATACATTTGAATTATGTAGGTAATTCAACAGGAGATGAAGTGCTTAAGTGCCAACAAAAGTACAAGGCTTACATTTCTACTTTTCAAATATACAGATTTCCAACGTAATTCCATTTTATGTATGATACAGTAAGCAAAAATGGCAATCAACAACACACAGCAGATGTATACTTTCTTAATGAAAATCAATCTATGCACAGCTAACTTGCGGTTCACTTCATATTAAACTGGGCCAGAAGAAAGTATTCTGCTCTGCATCTCGATATCACATCAGTTAGGTCCTCACATACCCATCTACCTGAATTGCACCAGCAGGTGCTACTATATCAGAAAGAGAGCAGGTTTTAGATGGGCAGGTTATCAAGTTTTATGAATTCTTATCAGCATCAAAAGTAAGATTTCCCAGTTGAGATGCGCCCAATTCTATTTCCAACACAACACAACTCTCAAACCGAGAGCAGCGGCTATCTCGTCTGTATAATTGACTCCATCTAATTCAGCAGTATGTCTAAGCCCTTCCACAGAGCCGTGGGGCTTTAGTCGTACTCTCATCTGTCCTACCTGTGTCACTATTTAATCCTCTCATTCCTTATGACCAGACACAGCAGCTCTTTTAATTAGTGACCCAATTAAACCTTTTGCTGGTGTCAGCTCCCCTTTCTTCATTAAGAGCCAGATAGATAAGATGTCTCAAGCTGGAGTTCTAGGCTTTACTTAGTCACGGGTGCGGGCAGCCACACAGGAAATGTAGATTTATCAGATTAAATCACACACACACACACACAGACACACACACACACAGACACACACGCACGTTGGTTTTTGTGGTTTATGGGGACTCTCCATAGGCGTAATGGTTTTTATACTGAACAAACTGTGTGTGCTATTGCCCTACACCTAAACTTAGCCCTCACAGGAAACTTTGTGCATTTTTAGATTTTCAAAAAAACACCATTTAGTATGCTTTTTAAGCCTTTTCAATTACGGGGACATAGGCAGTGTCCTCATAAATCACTTTCATATTGTTATACCTCTGTCATACCCATGTCATTATACAAATTTGTGTCCTCATAAACCACATAAACACGCACACGCACACACACACACACAGAGGTTAAAATTGGGTTGCACTGAGTCAGAGTGCAAGCTCAACTTCTGTGGAATACTACTCAATTTCTGTCTTCTGGCTGTCACAATACCAAAAATTTTACAATCCAGTGCATTTGGAACCAGAGTCAAACATGTTGAGCTAATGAACACAACCATCAAGTTAAAAAAGTTAAAAAGTCATATATAATTCATGGTCGATAACTATGAAAATGAAAAAGCATTTAATTGATTAATTTTCATGTTATTTTCATTTTAAATTTCATTTCATACCCAACAATTTAACAGTTTTTTAAAAACTTTTTTTTTTAAAAAGAATTCAGGCAAACAATCCAAAAGCAAAGTACGAAAGTATGCAAATATTAAAATAAAAATACTAGGGCTGTCAAAATTTATGTGTTAATAACACGTTAACACAAATTCATTTTAATAGCACTAATTCTATTAACGCACGATTAATGCATTAGTGCGCATTTTCCGTTTGACCCGTGGCTTAGCCCGTAGTTGGAGAAATGGAGATGCACATTGTGTCACTTAGCGACTTTAGATTTAGCAACTTTTTTTTCCCCAAAAAAGCACCTAGCAACAAATCTAGCGGCTTCTTGGACAAACCATTTATAGTTTCTGAGACTCTCTAATTCTGCCGTACAAGCGTGAAGTCTTGCTCCCAGCACGCGCCCATATCTCTCTCTCTCTCTTTATCTGTGCAGATTAACATCTTGGGAGGGAGAGCTGGTTATAGTCTTAAAGGGCCGCATTTCAGTCACTATTTCATATTCAATGTAATAATAAATGTACATTTTGCATGTTCAGAAGAAGTGAGCTGCCCTGTCCTGCAAATAATGTAAACAGGTTTGCGTAAGTAAATTGCTCAGTGCAAAGAAAGAGAATGGGAACCTGGTATTTCTACTTTCTTTTTTCATGTGTCTAATAGACATGAACGAGTTATTTGAAACAAAGTCCTCATGCTCTATGTTGACTATGGTTTCACTACTAATAAATATAAATATAAATAATAAACATACATTTGCATAAGGCATCCATATTTGTCCATGCCCATGTTGATAAGAGTATTAAAAACTTGAAAAGTATTGATTTAAGGTACATTTAGAACAGACAAAAATGTGCAATTAAGTTGCAATTAATCACGAGTTAACTCATGACAATCATGCGATTAATCACAATTTTTAATTCACGAAATATTTTAATTGATTGACAGCCCTAAAAATACTAATACAATTGAATAAATAAACAGGCTTTAGTGCATGATTATTAACACATAAATGCTGATTTGATGCACTCTGGGTTTGACTGATAAGGATACAATAAAATGTATCACACAGTTGCTTTTTGTTACTTTGCTTTTTTTTATTTTTTATATTGTCTAATTAGTAATTAACACCGCAGTTTCATTTGCCACATTTAGTCAAGTCACATTTGGAACATTTAGTCAAGAAAAAGGAGTTGTGTGGCATTCGAAAGCAGTCCAGCAGTGGACAAATGAGCCGCCTTGCCAGGAACTGCTGCCTCTGCACTTTCGACTCAGAGCTTGTGTTTCCCTGAACATGTTTTCTTTGATAAAGCGATAGATTATATATACGAGGGAGGGTTACAGTGGATGGACTCCAGATCACTGGTGCTAATCAATGTAATTAGCGGAGTCTGAAGCTGGCGACAAATCACTTTCATTTGTGTCAATTGATTCTGACCTTTTTGTAATTATGACTATCAATTGGGAGTCAAAAGGGAAAAGAGACTCTTCCATTCCCACTTTCCATCGGTCATGCTGTGTGAGCCACATGGAGGCCTAAAAAAATTATCAATAAAAAAAATGCTGGCACATCAATTTGATCAGAGTGCCAACTTTTCTGGGCAGAAGGAGTGTACATTTCATTTAGCATATGTTCCTGGGGCACTGCTTCAACAAACAGGTGGTGGCAGAGATGCAAGGTGGGAATGTGCAGCTCAGACCAGGTAGGAATCCTCTCTCTTCCTGTTCTCATAAAAGCTCATGGGGAAAGCCAGAAAGCTGGCTTGTTTTTATTTGTTTTTTATTGCATTAGCTCAAAAAACTAATTTTAAGGAGAGCTGGTACACTACTGGTACATACTGGTTGAAGTCTAGCTTGGCCATCATTATCTAGCATGCATTTCAGACAGCACAGGAAAGTTAATGAGTCAAGAGGATTTTTTTCCCCTTATGATTTTTACTTGCTCTGCCCAAATTTTCAAGTTATTATTCAAGATAAATATACAAAAGAAATTGGGTTTGTTTGTTGGTGTTTTAATGCCAGCTTCTGTCTTTTTTCCATTGCAACATTTTGTTATTTTTATTTTATTTGACCTTTATTTGAGTCCCACTGAGATCAATGACCTCATTTACAATACACTATACAAGTTTGCTTTAGATAAAAACTCTAAAATGGATTAATGACTGACAAAGAACTTTTTATTTGAAAGTGTTTGCTGAGTAATATATTTTCCTAAGAGAACTTAAACTAGCACAATTAAAAAAGAAAGAGGAAAAAGTGTACTCTGCAAAACTACGTTTTTATTTTTAGCAATCTCTCTCTCTCTCTCTCTCTCTCTCTCTCTATATATATATATATATATATATATATATATATATATATACATACATTGCTAGAAATAATATTTATACATTTCATTAAATGTTTTATTCACATTTATTACCAAAATAAAAATTGCATACAGATAACAACAAAAAACAAATATTCTCTTTTTTGTAGATGGCATTATTATGAGTGAATGACCATGGCAATATTGTCTAAAATGTAAATTACTCAATTTTAACTTCACTCTTAAAAATAAAGGTGCTTAACAGGTTCTTCACAGCAATGCCACAGATGAACCATTTTTGGATCCACAAAGAACCATTCAGCCAAAGGTTCTTTAAAGAACCATCCTTTCTCACCTTTTTATAATCTAAAGAACCTCCTTTCACCACAAAGAACCTTTTGTGAAACAAAAGGGTTCTTCAGAGATGTTAAAGGTTCTTTATGGAGCCATTTCGACAAAAAGGTTCTTCTATGGCATCGTGAAGCACCTTTATTTCTAAGAGTGTTCCTGTTTAATACACTTTTATTTAATACACTTATAGCACAGCTTCTTTTCGAACAAACATTAAAACCATATGCAAATGACATAAATAAAAAGTGTACAACCATGACAGATAGTTACCGAAGGACCACAAGTAAACTTCTCAGTCTGCAGGTCTTTAATTGCACGGTAGAGCCCACTGTCAGGTCTTCAGGCAGATGAGGGTCCATGCAAATCACTTCACCTCTCACCTGAACCTCCTGCTAACAAGACGCATGTGGCCAGTCAACTTCCTCTGTGATGGCTACACATGGCGGTCTTCATTAATACCGGCAAAATGTATCTCTCTGAGGTCATCCTTCATTATGCATTTCTCCAATAGCATGCTGCAAAATAATGGCCTGCCATATTTCAAGAAACCACTGGGGCAAATCCTCTCTAATACAACACCAAAATGAGCACTGGACCTCCGGCGTTCCCGTTTACACATGCTGTGCTGAAATATTATACTTTGCGATGATCGATCAAAGGTACATTGCTGATTCGAGAGTATAAAAAGGCAAATACTGATGGCTAACAGCATAACCCCTCGGTATAAGTAGGACCATCTGTCACCAGTCACCAAACATAGGCACGGGACTAGAGAGCACCAGAAGCCTTTCCGCTAATGCTGCACTTTCCACAGTGATCCCGACCAAAGCGGTGACAGACACTTCAGTCAAAACATTCTCCCTGAAGCACTCTCGTCCATGCAAAGAGAAGAACATCTCATTAGAAGGCAGGAACTAAGAGCGAGAGCGGTATCAATGGCACGTGTGTCATTAAACATTACAGCCTTTCTGGCTAATGCCTCCAAATGAGGCACAGCCGGGATTTTTACAGGAGACCAAAGTACTGTGATGTTACCGTCATTCAGGTAAGAAGGATGTATGTAAATGAGCATCGGAGGCAGCTTCAGTGGCTGAGAGGATTCAGCTTCACCCGTGGAATGCAGACTACAGGGGTCTTTGTTTATGGGTAATAACAAATGCACTGTGCAATTTGTATGTTTATGGCTGCACATAATGCAGGCAATTTGACTGAAAGGGTTCGGAGTAATTTAGTGAGTTGTCAAAACATGCTGTAATAATCAAAGGCTTGCTATTTGCTGTTTAGGACCGGATTATGGCTGATGAATGTACTGGAAAACAACATGTGAATCAAGTGAGTTAACGCCAAATGAAAGTTCAGTGGCCACTTTAGAACATGTTAAAAATACTTTAGTGAAGTGAAACGACCACAGCCAATCAGCAACCTCGGGAAAACCCCTGTCTGCAACGACAATGAAAGGGAATCCCTTTACGCAACGCAAGCAAGTAACCTCCAGATTTTTGCTGAGCTGGTGCGTTTAATATAAATACTAGCCTCATTGAGAAACTCAAAGCGAGGGTTAATTAAGTGATTGAAGGTTGTTCAGGTCGATGCAATAGCACATATTGCGGTAAACTTGGGATTTCACATTGTCATTCTCTTAAACTCATCCTTTCCTTACTTTCTTTCCTTCTGCAACGTGCGAATGCTTGTGTTCATGTGTTAGATTAGTTTACATGTCTTAGATTTATCAAATAAAGCCTTATTTATATTGAAAAGATAAGTATCTTGTGTTTTTTGCTCACAAGTTAATGTCTTAATCTGCCGATTTTGTTACTATGCTATTTGATAGTGTTTTCACTATATTTTGGATTGTAATATGTGCAGAGTTGGTGTTATACGGCTCCTTCAGTGCATCGCTGTCGCCTCAGTGATCAGCCGTAAAACAGTGATTCTGGTCAAATTCCCTATAAAATCATAAATTATTCCCTTTGAGTTTAATTAAACTGTTTCCCTTTAAATTACATATTACGTTTACGTTACATAATATAACTCTGTAAATAAATACAATTTAAATTCATGTCTCGCACACTTAAATGCCCTTTGTATGGAACATATACGCTCGCTTTGAACTAGAATCATGGCGGAATATCTGGTGATGCCCACTTCGCAGGGTAATTAATGACTTACGGTCGAACAGAACAAACGTCGGACGTGATAAGATATACAGTACATATGAAATGTGCAGAGCGGGGAGGGCGCGAGGACTGTAATTGGGAACCATTGATGTAGCCTATTGTAGTAATTTAATGTTGTCCCTGGTATTCTGCTCTTTGAGCGTATGTGCGTTCAGGGGGCGTGGCTTTGGTCGGCGATTGCAGGGAGGGTGGGACGTTCGCTTTCAGTGCTATGAGGCTAAAATTGTCCTTTTCTGAGATCTCATATTGCACCTTTAACATGAATCATGAAAAGCCTTTGAATCAAATCCCACTTTTTATCAAATCTATCTGAAACAACAAAATAGTATTTTATCACTGAATAACACTGGTTATGGCCGTGGGCTGTCAATCATTAAGATCAGAGCATCTTGCAGTATTGGAGGTGACTGTGACCTTCATGACAGATGTCCAGTCCCATCATCCTTAGCGGCAGTAATGGCACAGGAAGAACAGGAAGTTCTCAAGGTTACGTTATTCCTTGAAGCCTCCGCAATCACATTTCCAACCATTGCGTGTTAGCTCTAAACCCTTTTCACACTTCAGTTCCGCTAAATCAAGCATGACAAATAAAAACAGATATATAAACATGGTACCTCCGTCAGGATGAAGTCAATTGAGAAAATGGCAGGAGTGTGTGTGTATGTGTGTTTGGTTAAGCAGTGACATATTCAACCTCTGGACGAAATTGGCGAGAAAGATGACAGCGGCGTGGAGTTTAATAAAGCATGAGAATGGCAGAGTCTGAATCTCGTCATTAAGTTAATGCATTAGATATGATCACACCGTAACCCTCCCCCTCTTTCAATTTCCAGGTTCTCAGCCAAGAGGAAATCACATTCATAATTATCACCACATTAACCTCTAACCGCCCTATATTCACACCCTTCATTTGAATTTATTTAGATGTGGATTTTCTTACGATGCCTTTAGAGTCACTCACGGCTGCACACATCACATAATAAAACGAGCTGACATACCCACAACACTACGCATGCATAAAAAATGGGATGTTAAAAGTACTGGTATTTGGGTATCAAATTGATATTAAATAAAATATATACACGGTCTTAAAAATTCTGAGTTGTTTGAATGACAAAGAAATCTACTCATGATGCATAAAAAATTTTAGCAACTAGGGATGTCAAAAGTACTGGTGGCATTAATCAAGCATAACTCTTATAATAAACTGAATTATTTATATAAATTATGTAAGTTATCATTTAATGCCTCATTAACTTTTATTGTATTTCTCTGGTCTTCAAATTAATACCGAAGCGCAAAGTATACTTTGTGAAAATGCAATTTGTTAATATTTAAATTAATATTTCTCTAATAGGTTACATTTCAGTTCAAGGATCACTTCTCATTATTAACTAGTTGCTTATAAGCATACATATTATTAGCATATTGTCTGTTTATATAGCACATATTAATGACTTATACTGCATGACCATATTTTAGATGCCTTAATCCTACCCCATACCTAAACTGAACAACTACCTTACTAACTATTAATAAGCAGCAAATTATTAGTTTAGAGGCAAAAGTGGTAGTTAATGGTTAATTAATAGTGAGAAACCAAAGTGTGATCCAAAAAGACATTGGGTTTCAATATTGGTGATGAAATTTAACTGGTGTAAATAAATCACTACTACAATGCAACAATTCTTTAAGTGACAACTAGACTATAAGACATTTTAATGAAGTCACAATCAAAATACTGATCAACAAGAAAGTCTGGGCAAAGTAAGAAGTGTGCAAATGTGAGTTTTAGTCTTGCTTTCTGAGCCTTGCTAACATAATAACCGCTGGTGCCACTAAACGGCAGCCCTTCTCACCAGCCCGCCCGCATGTCTGTGAGAAAACAGAAAGAGGCCTGACTGTTTTTTCAAACTGCCTGTTTAATTAGAATGTGCACAATGAAACTGAAAATGAGGCATTAATTGATTCCCACCTAGCTGGTAATGACTCGTTTCCCTGTGTATTGTGCTGCTGTTTGGATCCTACTAATGATGTGTGTGTGGTAATTAGATAGGAAGTGATGGGAAGCCAAACACAAACACACACCCAGCCTCTCAATCTCTGCTGGCCGTCCTCTCCCGCTCACGTCTTTCTGCACTCTCTCCATTTCTCATTTGACACACAGCGCCCAAAAACAGCTGCAGCATTGAGATGGAAAATTAAAATGGATTTCTAAATGCAGAGGGTACACATGTGAGAGGGCCGGGCTAAATCTGGAGATGTTTATTATCTCAGAATGATAAAGATTGTAATTATCAACCCCTTGATGCAGAGAGACGTGTTTGGGATGCTGCATTTAAAAGGCCTAGAATCCCAGCGTTTGGAGCATGTGAAGACTATGTTTACAAAAATCACCTTTTCCTTTATCTGGGATGTACCCGTTACAAAAAGCCCATTTGTAAGAGTAAAAGGACTTTAATTCAGTTAAATATACTCAAGAGTCAAATAATGGGGTCTAAAAGTACTCAATGGTATAAACAATTGAGTCATGCATTTTCACCCTATGGTCAGTAAAGTTTTTTGTGCCGAAACACAGTTGAGATGTATTCCTTATGACAATTTTCACTCTCTCTCCGACCCTTAGAATTAAACACGTCTATATAAATGTCTGTTTTGTATGTGAAATGAAATACAGCACTTCATAGGATGTACTCGCTTCCAATTTAGTTTTTGAATGAAAAAAGGAAATGCTGTCATCATTTGCTCAACCTCATGCCATTTCAAATGTGTCTGACTTTTTCTTTTGCAGAACACAGAAGAAGATACTTTGAAGACTTTGTCCATAAAATGAAAGTCAAAACAACATTGGACCCCATTGACTTTTATTGTATGTCCAAACAACATTGACACTCAAATTATTTTCAGTTGTTTTCCACAGATGAAAAAGTCGAGAAAAAAAAAAAAAAAAAAAAAAAAGGAAAGGGAAGGGAAGAGGTGTGTGGCCAAGTATGGTGACCCATACTCAGAATTTCTGCTCTGCATTTAACCTCCCCCCACCTACAATCCCTGCCGGACCTGAGATTCGAACCCGCAACCTTCAGGTTACAAGTCCAACTCTCTATCCATTAGGCCACAACTGCCCTGGAGAGTTATCCTTTTAACTATCCTTTTAACAAACTAAGTTAAGATCAGACTGAAATGATCTTGGAAAAAACAGTAACTTTGTGCATCTGTTCAAACGCATTCATCTGTCTGATGTCGGACAACTGCAGAGGAACAAAACAAGCTATTTTGCAGCTTAGTCTGAAGAAATTGTGAGTTCTAAAAGCTACTGTATGTTTCCATAGTACAACCAGCTCTTTCATCTCAAAAGATCAAGGCAAGAAATTTGATTCCTCGAGATATGACCACTAAAACTAATGGGTTTCAACTTCTTAAAAGTTTTAGATGAATGGTCCAGGGCACATTTCTAAGGTGTAAGTATAAGAATAACTTTAATAATACAAAAGAGTCCTGACAATTTCTGTCCCACTATGCTCATAAATGATTGGTTTCACCTCTATCTTTTTGAGTCGACTCATTTTGAGACTCCAGTAGTCTCTGGAAAGCAGAGAGGACTTGTGGTTTTATACTCAAGAAGAGCGTGAGATGGATTACTCTTGACGGGATAATGGCTTTTAATGGCACCATGTGACATTAGGACCCAGCTGTGAATGTATGCAGACAGGTTTCACTGCTCTGAGAGTGACAATTACAAGCTTTAAGACTTTATCAATGCAAATAATCAAAAGGGAGTGCTTCAAAATATCACTTAAATTTGCACACGTGCATAAAAAAGGCCTGTATTTTTAAGCAAGCCTGTGTGTGTGGTGTGTGTGTGTGTGTGTGTGTGTGTGTAAGTGTGTGGCATGCCTGATAAGGGTGGCCAGTAATGACATGGCGTTCCCGAGAGCATGGCAGGCTTCATAACACAATATGCCATTCGTATTTGCCCTGATTTGCATCTAGATTGCTTTAATTATAAGTAAAAGTCAACTTTCGTCTCTGTGACAGAAGCAGGCTGAATCGATTGGTAGGCGTGAATAATGGCAAAAGTCAAAGCGCGACTCGCTATCAAAACATCGCCTCCGTATTAATCAGGATCGCCGACATGTTTCCTTTCCCCACTCCCGGAAGACATGCAACTTCAGCGGTATGAAATGAGAACGTCTCTCAGAATAGTTCATTAAGGAAACATTGTTTTCCTTTCCTCCATATTCATATCCTACAGAAATGACCAGCAAATGAACAGCGAGGTTCATTACAGCTAGCGAAGCCAGTGATTTTTAAAAACGTTTTTTTTTTTTACAACTCTTATGGCTATGCAATTCTGCTCTGTTTAATCATGAAGTTTCGGGGAGATGCTGGAAACTTTTGAGATGAGAGAGAGAAAAGCAAAAAAAAGACCAGGGCTTGGAGAAGAGCAACTAAATAATTCAGCTTTAAGTTGGAGGTGACATCCAGCCATCACTGTCCAAAACTTTCAACTGTAACCTGGCACTCGTTCCCGCTGCTGTTGTCACAAGGTCAGAGAGAAATAATGGTGGCTAAACACTATTCTTCACACAGCCACAGACTTCAAGCCTGGCCAGTTTAAAGGACAGCAATGAGATTTTTCAACTACAGCTCTGTTTGTCACAGCAGTGACGTGCTGCCGGACGCTAGCGTCTCTCATCTTGATGTTTTGGTCGATACGGAGTCATTTTGAGTCAGTGTCAAGTGTCTCAAAAAGAGAAAATGGCTTTTTTTGACTGCGGGACAAGTTCATAGTTCTAAAAGCTTCAAAAGTCCATAGACTTATCAAATTCAATGAAAATAAGAGAGAGAGAGAGAGAGAGAGAGAGAGAGAGAGAGAGAGAGAGAAATATACATAAAAACACGACCACACATGCAGACTCAGAATTAACTAAGGGGTTCTCTTTCAGTTCAATAATTACATCCAAATGCCTACAAAACTTTATGCCAAAATGTGTCACACTAACTTCCAAGTCATGCATCTATTTGGCGAAATAGGAGGGTTAAAATACAGGTTTTGGCAAAGCTACTATAAAGCAGTGACAACAAAATATATGTATATATATATATATATATATATATATATATATATATGTATATATATATATATATATATATATATATATATATATATATGTATATATATATATATGTATATATATATATATATGTATATATATATATATATATATATATATATATATATATACACATACATATATACATATACATATACATATATATACATATACATATACATATACATATACATATACATACATACATACATACATACATACATACATACATACATACATATTCTTGATTAGGGTGAGAAGAAACTGATACATTTACAATACATATAACAAATAAAACTAGAATATAACTGTGAAAAAAAAAAATGGCTATCTAGCGATCCCCTACTGTTTGATTTTGGGAGCTTTGTGATTGGTTGCTCCGCCTACGACTTACTCCAATCTGCAATCCATTAGGTACACCTGTCTCTGTGGTTCAGGCGCTCCTTCAAACTTTGGACTTGGGCTTAGGACATTGTTTGTGCTGTGCTTGGTTTGAGTTTCTTTTGAGCACTTTCAACACTGAAACAGCACATTACACATTCAGCCATGCAGGCACCCCGCATTACACACTGATGATACTGATGCTTACAGAAAATATTTTTTGGGTTGTGTTTTTGTTTCATTATAGAGAGTTAATTTTGTGATTAATAAAGCCTTATATGCTTTGAGCATAAATTTGGTTAATTGTGCATCTCATTTTGTTGATTTCCTTTGAGCTAGGGGTTGTAACAAACAGACACACACACAAACACACGCACGCACACGCAGACGTCAAAAGAATGAATCATTTGAACCAGTTCATTTCAATGAAGTTTGAGGTTGGTAAGTTTTATTTGTTTGTTTGTTTTGAAAGAAATTAATACTTCTGTTCAGCAAGGATGCAATAATTTGTATTGTTGCAAATAAATGCTATACTTTTGTATTTTTTTATTCATCTCTTTCTATTCATATTCTGTTAATTTTGAACAGTAGTGTATAAAAAGTTTGTCAATGAGTATGTTTACATAGACAACAATATTCCGAATTTAACACAATTAAGACAATACTCTGATTAAGAATCTACCATGTAAACAGAGATTTTTGATTACCTAAAATCATACTCAAAGTAAATAAATTGAATTAAGATGTGGAGTATTCCAATTTCAGTCGCATGTTTAGACATGTACACAAAATTAATCACATTATTACCATCATGTAGGACTTTCCCTTTCCCCGGGCGCCGCAGCAATGGCTGCCCACTGCTCCGGGTGTATGTTCACTACAGTGTGTACACTTGGATGGGTCAAATGCAGAGCACAAATTCCGAGTATGGGTCACCATACTTGGCCACACACCACTTCCCTTTACTTTCCCTTTCCTCTTTTCGTTGCATTTCGCTACACACAGGATACACACACACTGGTGGTCAAACGTTTGACGGCAAACAAAAGCGCATGGCTTCTACAATGCCGTCATCTGTTTGCACGTATAGCATGACAAATAATTAACTGCACTTGAAGCTTTCAGTAAATTAAAAATGAAACAACCAAAACTGTATATATGTTTATATGTGAAATTCTGGAGGGGACATCGGATGGCGTTGCGTGGGGACAATGACGTGTGCTATTAATCAATCTTTGTACTATAACATGTAAAACGGGAACATGAAAGGAATATTCTAAAAGCAGCTCATGTAAACGCCTTAATCATAATAATGTCTTATTCAGAATAAGATAAATAATTAGATTACTGATGTCCATGTAAACATAGTCAATGTCTCAGTATTAGACAATAAAAACAGCAGTGCACCGTTGCTATGGTCTTAAACTCTTATGCAAAGATTACAGTAAATCTTTATATAGGTTATACAGCAAAGACTCGCTAGAAACATATGAACATTTTTTGCTGTGAGAGAAATAGAAAAAAAAAAAACATTACCAAATATTGCACTTCAAAAAATGCTCAAAGCGGTTTTTCAATTAGCCTCTTAAGGGAAATCTTCGTCTTGCTTCCCTCCAATTGATTAATATATTTCCTTTGATGCCATAGTATGGCTTAATAATTGTGATTTAAAAAAAAAGATGAATGGAAAGTCTTTGACAAGATAATCCATAAAAGGTGCTACTAATTAATGCATGAAATGATAATCGTATTGAACCTGTAAACAATAATTGTACATGCAAACAAAACACCTTTATTTATTCAAATAAAAGCTTACTTTAATGTGTGAGCTTACAGCTCTATTAGTACTAATCATTTATTAATTTCATTGCAAACCACATAAAATGCTAACTGTTTCCCGTTTACTTGCTGCAGTTTCAAATAGTTCATTTCGGTTAAACTGTAATTGAATGTGCTTATCAGGACCATTATTTCCTCTTATCATGTTTAAGAACAGCTCATTCTGCCTTTTTCAATACTACTTGTTCTGTGGAGGACTACTGTTAACGAACCCTGGGTCGGTTTCCACTTTCCAGTTCAATCACCTACTGACAACAATCCTCGATAGACCGATGTAACCGCCAAACCAGCAACAATATCAAGACCACTTTCATGCAGCAGCTGTGGGCTCTCTAAAAAAGAAAATATCAATAGCAATTCCACCAATAGTGGTTTTCATTTCACATTTACTCAGGAAATAAACATCTGTTTGATGGTCCAATAACAGTGAAGATCACTGAGAGTAAATAATAGATGAAGACGTGGAAAAGAAAAGAGGGGAAAGAGAATTTGACCTTTGAAAACCACTTCCCTTCATGTTGTTAATTTGTTTTGACTGAGTATCTCTTCTCTCCGGCAGTGGTAGAGCTGGCACAGGCTGGGTGCAAATGTGTATCTCCATTCCACTTCCAGGTAAGCACACGCAACTTCCTACTTTGATTCACTGTCATCATAGACGATGCTTTCATTAGCCCGCGTGGCACTTATGAAGAATGACAGCGCTGATAAGTGGAGAAAGACTGGGATAAGAACGAGGGGGAAGGAAGGTGGGCCGGTGAAATTAAAAGCCTTCTCAACTGTTGTAAATGTTATTACAGCCAGCCCCCTTGAAAGCCAACCCGGTGCCACAAAGCACTTATGATTATTTCATTTTCTGTCGATGCAGAATCCTCTCTAAGCTGGTGCCTCACAGGGTTAACAGAGTTGCTTTATTATAAAACAATGTCTTTCATTTAGGCTTCGATAAATAAAACCGAACCAACGTTTTGAATTCAGATTTAATTCATTTTTCACCAACTCTTTCAGCAAAAAAAGCAGTTGCCGAACTTTCACTCAAATGATTCGTTAAAACTCACTGATTCCTTGCAGAACAAAACAAGTGACTTCCTTTATGAATGAGTCATTCAATGCTGTGTGTTGCTGAGAGACGTGCAACAACTTTATTTGCATGCATTTCCGTTGGTGGAAAAAAGAAAAAAAAAGACAAGCAAGTCTGAAATATTAGAAGATTTCTCTATATTAACTTCTTGTTTATTGAACTGCAGTATAAAAGCAATATCACATTCGTAATTGTGCCGCTGATGACACTGGTGATTGATTGCATCAAAAAGTTTCAGTTTGTTTTAAATCAGTTCTTGTTTCCCAACCCCGATACACAGAGTCCTACGCACACATAACACGTCTGTAAAACTTTTAGCCATTGTTTTCTAACTGAGAGAGCTATCTGCTTTTCTAACTGAGAGAGCTATCTGCTTGGTCCTTTTCTGTGTTCTTAACTCACTCTATATGGAATAATTCGCAGCTCATTTATTCTAACAACAGGACATAACCCATTCAGAGGGCTTTCTTTGAAGCCGTAATGACGGCAGAGCCCACAAAAGCCACGCAACAAAATTATCTATTAGGGTGGTGATTACCTATAATGCGTCTGGGATGAAGAGGTTTTCAGTTCGCATAAGAGGTAAATGGAGACGGCGAGACGATGAGAAGCATAATCTAAATGACTCACAGGGGTTTATGTTCAGCTTTGGGTGGCAAACAAACAAATACACACAGAGACACACATATGCTTGTATATAATGTCTATATGAGTAACCAATGGAATAAAACAACCTCAAACTCGAATTTAAACTACAAGAAATCACAAATTGAGTCTCTATGTACTTACATCAAAGGCCTGTGGAAGAGTGAAAGTAAAAACAGGCTCACGCAAGAACCTGTCAAGTGTCAGTACGTTAAGAATCCCCTTCAACCAGGACAAGAGATTCCTCAGGTAACTTAGACATACTTCAAGGGCTCTAGAAACCTTCAGGCTTCTTAAAATTCGCATACTTTTTAAATAAATAGCCACCTTGCTTGGGTATCTGAGAAGCCTCAGAGAGTGTGAAAGCAGAATTTGTTAGCAAACTACATTTTAAACTAAGTTTTTAAGTTACACTAGTGCTGTGGCTGAATTTTGTGTTGTTTTAAAGTTTAATCTATAATAAATCAGAGCTATGCAACTGCACAAACAACACTTCTTTATTATGATGTGAAGTATTTTCTGGAATATAAAGCACTGCTCTCTCATTTTCTTAAAATAAAAAGTAGAATATCGACGTTAAACTGAGATACTTACAATGGATCGATGAATGGGGCCAAACCTTAAACGTTACAATACTTGATGTTTAAATAGTATGGTATTTTAAATAGTATTTTATTATAATAAAACTATAAAAATTATAGTTTTATTTAATGCTATAAAACTATAAGCTTTACATTTATACAAAAATTCCTCCAAAAAGTTGCCCTATTCATTTTTATTGCTTGCTTTTTCCAAAACAAGACATTAATTTTTGGACACAAAATACAATTTGCAAAATACCTCAAGAAAAATTACTGCTTGGAATGGCAATGGGGGTGAATATTTGTGTGAGCTATCCCTTTAACGCTAGCCTTACAAAATCCACAAAATATATTTTTTATATAAGATCTGTTTCATACATCCTGTGTCTGTGGTGCGTATTTAATCCAGCACCCAATATTAACATGTTACAGAATCCCCACTGAACGGGGGGGTGGGGCAGTGGAACGTCCCAAAAGCGGCACTGAAAGTAGAGTTTTGCACATCACATGCTGAACTCAGCAGAAAACATGTTGAAAATGCACTTTAAACCTATTTATCAACAGGATATTGTGCAACATAGACTTTTACGAAGAAACATAAAATAATGGAACAAACTATTCATCCCTTGTTTGAAATGAGGTCTGTTGTGCGTGATGCAAAACCCACACACAGTGACAGTCACACAAATAGAATTGAATCTGTTCACTTTCTCCTCATACATGACTGAGTCCAGTTCAAATGAAGGAGCTATTTTCAACAGCTAATTCACAGTGAATGCACAATACTAAACGAGTAAATTTTATCCACATAATCACACAGCAGTCTTCTCATGTCAGAAATGGTTCTCCAATTTTACAGTCAGTCAATGTTTATCCTTGTACTGTAAGTCATACACTGTCACAATAAAACTTTTCAACTTGCAAAATAAGTCACAGCTTGTGCATTTGAAGGGTCACAGCACATTTATTCCTGCATTTGTGCTCAGTGGTTGATAATTAACTGACCAACATTTACATCCCTACTTTGAACATCTGTCCAATTATTTTTCTGAAGTTAAGCCAGCTACAACACAAAAGGATAAACTGCCAGAGCCAGTTCAGCTTATCTACATATGAAACAGTAATTTTAAATATTTAAAGGAATAGTTCACCCAAAATCAATCAAGCTCCATCCATTTTTATATACTTCTTCTTAGAACTGTTGCATTAATATACCCTAAGATATAAATAATTTATATTATATTATCTCTTAAAACTGGACACTGCAATTTCAAACTATGTACTATGAATCTATTTTTAGTGTCCTTCTCTCTTTGGAAGAGTTTCACTCTGAGCTAGTTCTTTATATTCCGCTCCTTGTAGTGAAAGGGAGTCTAATCAACGCTTCAGCTAGATTATATGAATTGGGTGTCCAGCGGTTATGCTTCTTCTCGTCTAATTTATGAGTCTCTCAATCTTCCTGCTACAGTTTGAGGACTCCATTACCCTTGATGACCGATGGAAAGTAGCCTACCTTCCCCTTCAGACAAAAGATGACTTTCAGACTCCTTTTACATGTGGTAAAAAAGGCAAGGCAGGTTTAAGAATTGCAGGATGTAATTGTTATGTTTCACAATGGTTTGCTTGATTGATTTAGATATTAAGAGGAAAGTATGAGTGTTTCTTCAACTATAAGCAGGCACTTTTTGGTCTTTTTTGCAAAACATTCTCTTAAAACACTTTTTTTTATATTTGTCAAGGAGATAATTTATAAGATCCATTCTCCAAACTGCTTTTCCTCTTTTTGGATGTGGGGGCTGGTGTTTTAATTTGTATAATGAAAAATCCACACAATAAATACTGAAATGGTTTATTTACTCTATAAGTAACCATATCTATTAAAATATTTTTTCAATTATTATTTATGATGTATTTTCATAGTTTGAGATGAAAAGTCTCAAACTATAAAATAAGGAATTTGTCAAGTAGAAATGTTTCCAAGACAGTTCATGTGAACTTCATATACTGAAAAAATAAAAAAATCTGTTTTTTTCTTTTCTTTTTTTCTCCCTGGGACATAAAAAAAGGTGCCTGAGAAGCTGAATAAACATCTGTGAGTGAGATCTGGAAGTTGGTTCTTCCATCCTGAGGTTTCTCTCAGTGCGAGACAGAACTCCGAGCACGAGTGTCTTATATCTCTGCACTAGTGTATGTGCGTCAGGCAGCAGTGAGCTGTCAAAGATCAGCATATAAATAGTAATTGAGCGCTCCGGGCGTCAGGAGCGGGACATAGAGACACTGTGGCCCTTCTCCACAGGAGCACCCAGCCTCAAACGGCCTCTGCTGAATGACAAAATGAAGGGAGGAGAGCATGTCAGCTCCCCACAATTACTCCATCTCCCTGTCTCGCTCTTACAATGGGGCAAGAAGTAGCCCGCGGACAACAACGTTGAGTGTCAGTCAACTTTTTGCTTCACCAGACATACATGCGCATACATAAACCCAACTATCTTACCCCCTTACTAAATCAATTCCCACACTGTTTAAGTGAAGTGATGCTCTACACAAGTACATACACAAATTATGACCAATGTTCATAATTATGAACGCACATTCACGTTCCTGATTTACATATTCACTGTAATAATTTACATACTGTGTTCTTGCTTTGCTGAGGTGGTGCTGTAGGGGTAATATAGCAATTTGATTCAATATAGTTTTTTTTTTTTTATAGATTAAATGTAGTAGTGGAAATTAGGCTAAACAAAAAAAAAAAGGTAGGTAACCTAAGCTAAGACGTCAGCCTACACCTTTTACAGTTAATATGTAAAATTATGTCTAATTATAATGAAACTGTGTATAAGGACAAAATAAAAATCTTGATGAAAATGATATCAATTCATAAGGTAAAATATGTAAATTTTTCTTAAGGAAAACAATAGCTCTACTAACGCTGTAAAGGGTCAAATTAACCTAAGTACAAACTATATAATTCAATTGCTATATTACTTTATATAGAATAATCAACATTCAAATAAAAACTGAGTTTTATACAAACATTTTAAGTACACATAAGAGAGTTTTTACACATGTACAAGCAAAAAAAAAACAAAAAAAAACATACATACACAGGAAGATAATAATAGGAAAGGACTTGTCCTGTCAGAGACCTTCGTAGTGATAGAATGCCATGTGCTCCTATGTGACAGTGTGATATTGGTTCAGGCTGAGTTTGATAAATGCATTGGTTATATGAGAAGCAGAAAACCAAGGCCTCGTTGAGCAGATGTCCTATATGAGAACACCGCCAGGCCCAACGGCGCTCCCACAGCGGGGCCGTCTCTGCGGCCTCAAACATGCCTCTCTGGAAATGAGATTGCAAGCCGTTCCTAGCTCCTAAAGGAACATTCGCACTTTCTGTTATCGATATCACCTCCTCAGGTTTTGGAGGAAGTTGGTAACAAAAGAATGACTTTGCGGAGTCACTTGAGAGAGGGAGAAAGATGTGCCTGTTTTGGCAAGAGCCCAAGGTGAACGAGAAGAACGATGAACAGAAGCGGGTGACCTCTCTTCAGACAGGTGCGACCCCCCTCTCAAGACCACCTGCCTCTCCTAACAGGGTCAGCCTATTAATTCTGCCCCCGTACGGCCACTGCTACAGCTGCTGAAACAGTGAGAGAAAGACTGTCTAACCTGCTCCAGCACAAGTGACAAAGCCCATCGCTCTTTAGTTCAGTGTGCCACAGACCATTCCAGAAAAGTACTTTGGTGGTACCACAGTGCAGCACTGAAGAAAACAACTAAAAATAGAAATGCGACTAACTTAACTACATTTTTCAGTAGTGTGACAGTACCTCAGCTATTTTCAAAACAGTGCATCTTTTCTAGAAACAAATTACCGTTTCCCTACATAGGTGGTGCAGTGTGACAAAATGCTATATTGCAGTTTTTTGACACATTGTATTGCACATACAACAATGTCCTCTCTCATATGTAGCATTATGAAATCCTATTCATTTACATGAACCAGTTCAAAAAGTGAGTATGCACAGAAAGCCCTGTGCGGCAATTTACAGCTGAATACATTTAGTTAAATGCTGCTGTGCATTACTATGTTTTTATCCAGCTATAGACCGTAAATGGGGTCATTTCTAGTTTCAATAAATGTATTTAATGTAAAATTGTCTGTTCAAGTTAAGTGCTGTCACATTAGAGGTCCTTGTTTTTGTCCAAAAAAAAAAATACTATAAATAGTTACTGCTGATTATGAAAATAAATGTATATAATCTGGCAGTTACATATTTTTTACATGGCCTCAAGCTGTTTAGCTAGTTTTTGTTAATCACTTGATTATGAATAACTTGGGAAGTTTCAAAGTAGCTTCTCCAACACTGGTAAAGTAATAAAGTGTTAGATGGTAATGCCATGGTACTTTCGAATATATCTACTTTATTCATAAACCTCTGTATTTCAGTCGTAGTCCAAAGCATTTCACAGAATACCATGGCATTTCCAAGGCACTTGTCTAAACACCCAGTAGGCAACATCAGATGTACCTGGTCTTCAAAGAGCTGCTCTGAATGTATCTCCCTGTATGACACCAAAGGCGTCCTTATGCATTTTCTGCAAAACTTTTCATACAGAGAAACTAAAGGGTGAAATGTGATAAATGATAAAAGGACAGCCTCTTCGTGCAGGTCATCGAGAGAGCAGAAAAGCTCCAGATGTGTTCTTGCCTGTAGGAATATGGGCTAGAGAGGGGGGTCGTGCTGTCTGTGTTTAGTGAGTTTGAAGATTATTCATGTGTATGGAACCAGAAACATTGGGAAAACTTACAAAAAGGGCAAAATATTTTCTTCACTGACTCCAAATCAGGGTCAAAGTAAAAAAATCCTCATCTTTTTTTTCATTACAAATTATTAGTATAACAATTTCATAATTTGTTATGCAAGCACTATAACACTAAATGTACAACAACAATGCAGCATTTCAATGAACTCTACAAGTTTGTGTAGAACCTCATGATCATGTTCTCCTTTAGAATGTAAATTATTACTTATTTCTTCAACAGTCCTATTTAGGAAAGCATTTCTCATCAGTTTTCTTTCCTTTCTGCACTCACTGGCCTTGACACCACATGGACAATATAAAAAATCATGAGGCTAGCAGAATTGTTATCAATCATCCATATAAAGGTCAAATAATGTGCTGGAGGTACAGTGACACCACTTTTCTTTAAGGACAGCTAACAACAGAGAAAAAGAGAGACCCTGATAAAGTCTGAAGCTTTACATCTTGCATGCACAAACGTGTGAAAATACAGCACTGTACTGTATCAGTGAGCACATTTTAAGCAAACAAATATTTTAACTCTTAACAAAAAGGCGTTTGCAAGATAAACTGCTATCTTTACGTATGAAAAATAAAATCAGAAATACAATATCTGTCAAAACGTAATTAACTAATGAAAGCATTGACGCTTAACCCCACCGTGGAGACAGGGATAATTGGGTTCACCCTGTTTAAATTGAAAAATATGTTTACATATCTAGTGATACAACACTCCAACAAATTAGCTGCATGGGTTTTGTCATGTGTGCAATTTGTTGCCCTGTGGATAGCAGGCAGCATATTGATGAGCATGCCATGTTAAAGCTAGCGGTCTAAACCCATGTCTGGTTAAACCGCCTCAAGCGGACAGGTCTGCCAGGCCGTAATTAATGCACAAACATTGACTTTCAAACTGGCTGTGGCCCCAGGCCATGCTTTGAGGCTGATTCTGATTCCTCGCTATGCAAAGGTAAGAGATGAAGATTATTCGGCTCACCTATGCTGATCTGAGACCTGTTGATTTATATTCAGTGCCGGCCCACTGGCGTTTCACCTTTCTTACCTGGATATAGGTAAGAAACTCAGTACAGCATCAGATCCTGAGTAGTGTTTACATAGAGGCTCAGAATTGTAATATAAATCAATACTGAAAAAACTAAATTATGCCCAAAGAGACAGGATTGGAAAGGACAACTAGTCTAGTCTAGTTGGGGAAATATTATCCAAATAGGACAAGTGTACCCATCAGCTTCCTTCTTAGCAACAGTAATGGCCAGAGTGTGGGCAAAATAGAGAAAGTAATCTATGCTTTGCCACACAATGTCCCTTTTATATCAATATAACATCAAGCCAGTGAAGGGAAAGAATGATGCCAAATGTAGGCCAGTCAATTGATGGATCTGTCTGTGACATTGAACAGGCATCTGTCTGGAACGGGCGCATCATCAAGATACAAAGTGAAATCTGTCACTGCAATTTGTGTTCATTTCAGTGTGTATTCAAATTAGTTATTGATTTTTTTTTCTCTTTTTTTCAGAAAACTGCTCATTCTAAGAATAAAAAATAAATTAGTGAAAGAATGATGTGAGAAAAAGAAAAAGTAACAAAAGAAATGAGGAAATAAAGTAAAAAAAAACTAAATAAGAATTTAAAGGAGGGAAGAGAGAAAATGAAGAAAATAAGTAAAAATAAATTTAGGGGGAAAAAAAGGTAAACATGCATGAAAGAAGAATTGAAGTAAAAAGTAAAGGAGGCAGGAAATAATGTACTTGATGTACTTGAGAATGATCTATTCTACCATAATCTCCTGTCAGTCAAGATATGCAACAGATCCTCAATAATAGCGACGCCTTCTCATGAAGGACAGAAAATGCTGACAAGTGTCTTTTCATTCTAAGGCCTGAGGTTTACGGCTTAATCCATATTAATACAATCACCAGGGAGAGAGGCAAAAAAGTGGCCATTACATTTTTCATAATCTTCCATTTCTGCGAGCCACAGATAGCAAGCGTAATTAATCCCTATGATAAACGACTCACTGACGAGGATGTCATCACTTTATTTTGGAGGATGTGCGCTGGCTCTCTGTTGTTTCTGCAGTAAGTTCTCTCTAAGCCAGGCCGTTCTGTTGAACAGAAATATGATAAGGAGGGTCTAATGGGATCTATATGCAAAAGCGATGAAAACTTTATGGATCAGGTGCAAGAGTTTGGAAGCAAGTTAACTTATACCTTTAGAATCGAGACAGAAATGTAGCAATAAATATAATTAGTAAAGCACATTAAAATCATATCTAATTCTTTTATCAAGAGTGATAATGCTCAAAATCTTATTGATGAGCAGATTTCTCTCCCATATTAGACAAAACTAATCCAGGCATGGAACTGAACAGTCAAATTGGTCTTTTTAAATAAACTTTTATCTTCCTGAGTTCAGAGGCGTCATCGAAATTGATTTTCATGCTACCATATCACGGAGGGCATATTGACACGGTGAAAGCAATTGGCTGTAACCTTGGGCTATGTATATCTCTCATATGATCCGCTGATTAATTATAACCCTCGCTGCCTGTTTACGCTACAGTTCTCACATTATTTCTTTCATTTAGTGCTGTTATCAACGAGTGAGGAAAAAAAGGTCACACATTTCCAGATTTCAAAATATCATTATTATAAAAAAAGTGTACGTTTAAGAAAAACACACTGACAATGTAATTACACTGTTTTGTGTGATGCAAGGCTGTCAAACACTGACAACGACAGAAGGAGAATTAAAGTAACTGTGTGAAGTTCATGCCCTTCTCTTGAAGATTGTAATGTACCATAAACAAATTAAACAACTGACAATTCAATCTCTCTCTTCATGCTGATGAATGAGTAATACAATTAGCATTGTATTATTCTTACTGTAGTCAGATACATTAGGAGACAAACAGAATTTCCTCAAGATGGCTGTATACATATTATGTATTATAAGTATTTAAAAACATTATTTATAGATATAGATAATAGCATAAGATGGATTTTATATTAAAATAATGTAACAGACATTTCGAGGCCGTCATGCAATAGTTGTTGTGCCCAAACATTCAATACTGAGACATAGCCACCAGCTGTTTCTGACAAGTTTTTGCGCAACAGTTCAATAAACAAGAAAATAATATTAATAAACTTACATTTTAGATGAAATATTATCAGTTATTTTGTTTTTGCTCTGTCAATGAAAATAGATTTAAAAAAGGCTGCTGCTTATCCTGAATAAATCACTGTTTTTTTAATGGATCGGTTGAATGATTCAATGACTCACTCATAAAAACAGTCACTTGTTACATTGCTGTATGAATCAGTTTATTTGAATAAAACCGATCCAATGACTGTAAAATCAGTCACTTATCGCTACCTACTGGTGTAACAATATGTATATGCTCTACCGTTCAACAGTTTGTAGTCAGAATATTTTACTTAATTCTTTTATTTTATTTAAAAATATTCAGCAAGGATGAATTAAACAGATCAAAAGTGTCAGTAACAATCATGATTTAAACAAACATATTAAGCAGCACATGGTTTTCAACACTGATAATCAGAATAAATGTTGGCATTAACACTAAGCGAGAAAGCGAGAAAAAAAAAGTTTGGCAAAAGGCAGAGTCGATTGTGTCAAAAAGCATACGCCTTACCTACATCACTGAAGTTGTGGATTGGCTATCGTCTTTTGTCATTTTGGCTACCCCAATCACACGTTGGTGGGTGGAGTTAGTGTAAATAGCCTCTGCCAACAAGGCGGGCTATTTGCACTTAGTGTAAATAGACAGTCCGATAAATGTTTGAGCTCAAATTCAAAATTTTAAATTGAAATGTTTCAAAATAATGCTTTTTTTTACTGTACTTTTGGTCAAATTAATTCAGCCTTGGTGAGCATGAGAGAGAAAAAAAAACATTAACAAATCTTACCAACCCCAAATGGGAATAAACCTGTCCACTGACATCTGTGCAAATATATCTACCATGGTATAAACAGTACAGCTAAATGCTACCGACTGACACATAGCATCACACATCCCACCGCTAACGCAAATGTTCTGAAAGCCACAGCTGTTTCCTTGTGGGACAGTGAATAAGTAATAGAGGGCTGTGTTAGATAAACAGGTTATGACCTCTTCTATTGAGACAGATAGTCCCATGTCAGTAGAGAGGAAAATAAAAGTGCACCCTCAGCATTGTGCACTCTGATTGGACACGCCGAGAACAAGTGAGCAGTGCTTAAAGAGGTCTCTGGTGGCAGAACCCTGGAGTGACTCCAACATGGACTACTGGCTATTCCATCATGGTAATGTATGTATATACAACAACGTGAGTATCTCGCTGTCTTCAATTTGTTCTTGACCTCACCCTGAGCAGCAGGTTTCTCTGTGGCAGCATGGACCAAACTTGAAAAGGAAGGCCAGATAACTTAAAAAAAAAAGCCTGCAGCTACTCTGAATGCAGTAGTAGTCTTATGGGTTAGCTTTAGGATGTGTCTGCACACCACAGATTTCAGCATAGTGATGGCAGTTGTGACACCAACGTGAGATACAAAAGATATGCCAGCGTCTCAGTTCGGTGAGCATCTTGAGGAGAAACATCTGACATTTCCGTGTCTTTCTCACTGACTTCACCTGAACTGAACCGCACCGCCTAGCAACCAGTGAACGCCCCCGCCTGGTCTCCAGTGTCCACCTACAGCAATCAAAGACATACGAACCGTTCCACACCAAAGAGCACTTCACCCTTAAGTTAAAAATACTTTAGATCTGTTTCAAAACCTAGTGAGCTAACATGCTGTCTACTGCCTTCTACCTGAAACAAAACCTAAAAAATTACTAACATTCAACATGGAGCCAATTGGATCATTCTCAAGAAGAGTTGATTTTTTTCAAAAAACAAAAAGTTATGAATTCACTTAAGTTAATATACATATATGGTACATATAAATGTTAGATATAATATTTTTTTTATTATTCTAAAATATGTTATTGACACTTTCAGAGGCTCATGATGATTATAGGTCATATATACATAGCTGTTTATTTGGAATAGCCACAACGGGAAGCCATTCTGTCCAATTCTCTGGTCGACATTTTCAATATATCTTCCTCGCTGAAATGACATCGACTATCTCCCTGATGTCATATTACAGTCTTACCTGCCACAGCCCCTGCTGAAATTTAAATTATATTTACCATTCGGATGGCAAATCGCACCATCACGACAGGCATTTGTTTCTATCAGCCATTCAATCTCAGCTTCCGGAGCTCCTGTGGGGGATTGTATTTATTATCCGCATCCCTTAAATGACAGATGGCATGAAATAAACAGACATGTTTATAAAAAAAAATAAAACAGGAAAAGCACCATAGTCCTTAAAAGCCACAAGTGCAGTGACAACAGCATCGCTTAGTAACACTTAGTTTCTCGGAGCATGGCATGGATTCCTGGTTCGGTCAAGGTTTTATTAGCAGGGAATCTCCACAATCTGTTTCATGTGTCAGAGCCGCGTGGGTGATGCGGGCCGTCTGGACCAGGGTCCAGTCTGCTGGTTGCAAATTTAGAGGCGGCAGCCAAATAAAGTGGCACACTGCATTTTTCACCAGCAGATTAAAGCAGTGTAGGTCTGAATTACACTGAATTAGATGTGAAAGTGGGAAATAAAGCTAACAGATGACTGAAGCTGCTTGATGCAGAGGAGAGAAGTAGCACGTTGGTGACATATGGACAATCAGTGGCTGTGATTGAAGCAGAGTTTTCCAGGCCATGGAACAGCCCCGATAAAGGCCGCTGCAATCACGCTGCATGAGATGTCAGTCATTCTTCCCGTAACGCTGCACAATTTGTAAGATGGAAGTGATGCATTATACAACAAATTTGAGATGTATGGAAATTCAAAGGATTTAATGTAGAGGCTAAAAACAATTAAATAATAGTTAATGTATGCTTAATTGTGGTGTATGTATGTATGTATATGTGTGTGTATATATATATATATATATATATATATATATATATATATATATATATATATATATATATATATACACACACACTCACTGGCCACTTTATTAGGTACACCTTGGACCCCCTTTTGCCTTCAGAACTGCCTTAATTCTTCGTGGCATAGATTCAACAAGGTGTTGGAAACATTCCTCAGAGATTTTGGTCTATATTGACATGATAGCATCATGCAGTTGCTGCAAATTTGTCGGCTGCACATCCATGATACGAATCTCCTGTTCCACCACATCCCAAAGATGCTCTATTTGATTCAGATCTGGTGACTGTGGAGGCCATTTGAGTAAAGTGACCTCATTGTCATGTTCAAGTAACCAGTCTGAGATGATTTGAGCTTTGTGACATGGTGCATTATCCTGCTGGAAGTAGCCATCAGAAGATGGGTACACTGTAGTCAAAAAGGGATGGACATGGTCAGCAACGATACTCAGGTAGGCTGTGGCGTGTCAACGATGCTCAATTGGTACTAAGGGGCCCAAAGTGTGCCAAGAAAATATTACCACACCATTACACCACCACCACCAGCCTGAACCGTTGAGACAAGGCAGGATGGATCCATGCTTTCATGTTCTTTACGCCAAATTCTGACCCTACCATCTGAATGTCACAGCAGAAATCGAGACTCATCAGACCAGGCAACGTTTTTTCCAATCTTCTATTGTCCAATTTTGGTGAGCCTGTGCCAACTGTAGGCTGTTTCCTGTTCTTAGCTGACAGGAGCGGCACCCGGTGTGGTCTTATGCTGATGGGAATGGTCCTATCCGCTTCAAGGTTCAACGTGTTGGAGTTCAGAGATGGTATTCTGCACACCTTGATTGTAACGAGTGGTTATTTGAGTTACTGTTGCCTATCTATCATCTCTAACCAGTCTGCTCTGACATCAACAAGGCATTTTCGTCCACACAACTGCCACTCACTAGATATTTTCTCTTTTTCGGACCATTCTCTGTAAACCCTTGAGATGGTTGTGCGTGAAAATCCCAGTAGATCAGCAGTTTTTGAAATACTCAGACCAGCCCATCTGGCACCAACAACCATTCCACGTTCAAAGTCACTTAAAACCCCTTTCTTCCCCATTCTGATGCTCGGTTTGAACTTCAGCAAGTCATCTTCACCACATATATTTGTGTTACCAAGCAATTGAACAGGTGTGCCTAATAAAGTGGCCGGTGAGTGTATATATAAATAGAGGTTTATCCTCAATGTTAGAGGTAATTTTTTTTTTTTTTTTTTTACAATTTTCTGTCACATGTATGTGATATAATTATATGTATACTGCACTAAATAGACAATGTACACTAAACAAAATACACAAAAAGAAAGAAGCGTAAATGAGCTGCTTTTAAAAAATCCAATATATTTGCACTGGAATAAAAATATTGTTGCATGGTCAAAGTAGCACAAACTATGTGAAGGAATAGAATGAAAAGTACATTTGCTCTTTGCCATTTCAGTTGACCTTACTAAAGAAATAACTGCACATATTTTTAAAACATGCAGCGGCTGAACATTTACAGGTATGTGACCCAGTTTGGTTTAGGAACCTGTACCTTAAGCAGCATTGAAATAGAGCAATAGAGTTTATTAAACCTCTGAAAACAGGGCAGCCACTGTAATTGATTCATCATGTTGGTTGGGGCAGGGGGCTCAGTGAATGTCTACGGCTGCCACAGTCTGTCATATAGAAATCAGACTGATGTCATACGTCCGAGAGAAAGAGGGTGCAGTGTTGTCTGGACTTATAAGAGCAGATGAAAGCTTGACTTCCTACTTTGATGCCCTCAGATGTGAGAGATCATGACAGAGCTGGAACACGCAGTGCTGAAGACGATATGCTCGTCCGCTTTTGCTTAACTTTAACACAATAGGGAGAAAAAAAACACCCACTGCTTGGCTTTTCAGAATGATTTCACGCAGGGCACAAATGCCTTCTGTGAAGCTCTGTAAATCTAGCAGGGCCATGGTGAGCTGGACCAGGGCTAAACACAAAGCTAATCTATCTCGTATTAAAAGAAGAACTTCCAGAGTGAGCGTGACCACAAAACCAAGATGGATGAGGTGCTTGTATGTATTTTATGGTCCCTTTTGTGTTTGTAACACTATTTTGTGTGGGTAGGATTTTCAAGAAGTTACCTTTAAGACGAGGGAATATAGTTTCTGCAAAGTTGAATCTCTATGTCAAATCTACTGCAATCCATCATTCTTATTTGAGAGTGTTACAAAAGAGATGTTTCAATAGTACTTGATTAAACTCTAAATATTACATTAAATACTATATATCTATAATCTATATTGGGTGAAGCAAACCAACAAAAATATCATAGTTTTGTTTGTTTTAAATAAATACAGTAAAAATGTTTAAATATAATAAAAATTTAAAGCAATATTATAATAATATAATGACTCTTTTCTATTTGATTATATTTTAAAATGCAATTTATTCCTCTGATGGCAAAGCTGAATTTTCAGCAGCCATTACTTGAATCTTTAGTGTCACATGATCCTTTGGAAATCCTTCTAACATGATGATTTGGAGCTCAAGAAATTTTTCTTAATAAAACAGTTCTTAATATTTTTTTAAAATGTGACACATTGTTTTCAGGTTTCTTTAATGCATAGAAAGAACAGCATTTATGTGAAATAGATTTTTTTTTTTTGGAACAATGTTAAGGGTTTACTGTCACTTTTGATCAATTTAATGCATGCTTGCTGAATAAAAGTTAAAAATAATAATAATAATAATAGTAAAGCATTCTAAAATGTCTGTTTTTTTGCGTTCTATATTTCTGTGGGAAGAACCCAACCCTCTTCTCACTGCAGCCCAGCTTCCATCAGAAAACCCCATCTCCATTACTCTTCCCCAATGCGGTATAGTGAACATACAACCTGGCCTGCGAAGGTTAACCTTCAGTCATCAATCACAATTGTCGGAGTGTGAGGTGCTGCGGCACGGCTGTACCATGATATATTACACATATAAGTGGAGGCACCTTAAGGTGGCTAAGAGCCCGGGCTCTAATTTACAAGCCAGGCCTAATGCACCTTATTGTGAAGTTAACAGTGTAGTGCATACATGCACTTATGTCCCAGGATGCTCTCTGTGAAGTAATGCACCTCTCGCCCATAATGGCTTTCTCACTGTTATGGATAGAGATGGTATCAGTACAGCAACTTACCCTTCATGCATGGGGTTTCAACTGTGTATTCAGGGATACCTGACAAAATGGAATAAAGTGAATAGAATAGAACAAAATAGAATAGAATACAATTTTAAAAGTCTGTGGACCTAGTCACATGTCAAATGCTCTTCTCTTCGTTTTTTACTGCTTGGCTCCTGGACTACTGGAGGTTTGCAGGTCTGGGATTTTATAACTCATCTCTCTTTTCTGACTCTTGCACGGACTAGAAAGGACAGTGATGAATCTTTAAATATTTTGTGAAAGATCTGAGTGGAGTCATCCATGTTACCTATGAAATGATCTCTCTGGAAGTTGAAGTTTAGGGGTCTCCCCTGAGTATATAAACAACAGAACCAACATATAACCAACATAACCAACGATTACAAAAAATGTTTAGTGACCAACATTCTTTACAAGATCTTATTTTGTCTTCCACGGAAGATAGAAAATCATACAGGTTTGGAAAGACATGAGGGTGAGTAAATGATAATAGAATTAAATTTTTTGGATGAACTATCCCTTCAACTGAAATAATATTACATAACATCTGCAACAATCAGCAGGGAACATCAAATAGGCAGCTGCCCTTTTCCATAAATAATTTAGGAATCGTTTTTATGCTCTGCTTTATCATTATGTTGAAATATTACCAGAGTATTATCAGAGTATCTCCCTTCTGAAGTTTATTGTAAAGTATTTATATTAGGTATCAGAACGATGGCCTAGTGATTTAACACATTGAGTCCATACATATCTGCACCTATAAAAGGCATCAAAATATCAGAAATTTCTAAAGGCGCTCATCATTTGATCGTCATCTGAAACATCAGGTTAGATAAAGTGTCTAAATAAACTAGATATCAGGCGAATATATGAAAAAGTTCTAAAAGTTATATTCCTAAAAAAATGCAGACAGCATGGGGAAAATATATATATATATATGTGAAAAGCAGTGTCAGCAGGTGAAATTAATTCAAATAACAATACTTATCCTTTACTTAAAAAACAATAAAAATTAAATGAATAAATAAAACAGAAGCAATATTAGAAGTCAGTAAAAAGATGTGGGATGAAGACAGAACAATAAATCCCTCTTACGGCTCTTGCTGTGTTTTGTGCTCTCTGGCTAAATACTGTTGTAATTAATCCTCACTTCCCTTCAGTTCACAATCTACCTGCAGGCTTTGCTTTGGCCTAACAATCACAATAAATTAAACTGCCCTCTGCTCCCGCAGGTAAAGGCCACTCAATAGAAGCCCAGAAATCTGTTATGCAATCTATTCAGAGAAACCCGGAAGAATGAGAGTGGCACCCACAAAGTTTTATTTGTTTGTATGCTTTTCTAAGTGAATATGTGACTACGGGTTGTTCATAGAACTACGCAGTTTATATTCCTTTTGCTCAGAGTACATCCTGATTAATGAACAAAGTTGCATATTAATGCTGTTCATTTTTAGGAAACCCAGGATTTCTTGAGCACGATAAGGCTTCTTTTTCTTCCATATGCAAAGTGTTAGTATTGTAGCTGCTACACGTCCTTCATAAGCAGTCTGAAGTCTTAATTTAATTCTGTTTATTGCAAATATGAGCTTACTGGGATTAAGATAATAGGAAAATACTGCTCACAAGGCAAATTCCTAACTGCAGTGTCTTAATGGGGTCAGCAGATGGATTGCAGCAGTATATAAACAAAGTGAGTGTCAGCGTTACATGACTGAAAGTCTGAGATTTAGAGTGGAAAGCTTAATTATTTATTAAGTTCTTTATTCAGCATGGATATTTTATATGTTTTATTAAAAAAAAGATACTTACAATTAGCAACACAGTCAGACACCCTTTTGGTGGCTGTGGTGCCTGATTAATAAATTAAACTTGGCCCAGGTTTTATTTATTGAATTTCTGAGATTATTATACCCATCCTCATAGCTTTACTGATCGACTACCAATTAAGGCGAGTACACAACAGACAAATCAGTACACAGTTTAAAGAGGCTTTATAAAATAAGTTTTATATCCTCAATGCATTAATTTCATATTTAATGAAATGTGTTTTCATAGTTTCTGTTGTGCCTAATTGCTGCAAAGTCACTAAATGATAAGGATTTGTGCTACTATTGTGCAAAACTTCTGAACATTTAAAGGGCACTGTAAGAGAAAAGTGACAATAAATGACAATATGTATTACTACATACTTATATGAAAAAAAATCATCCTTTGCAATTATTTCATATTCCAGAAGGGGTCCACAGACCCCTATTGAAAAACTCTGCCACAGTACCACTCACTTGTCATCATCAAAGTCAAATAACTCAAGAGCAAGCACAACATTACAGTTTATGATTGCTGAGTGATTGAGTTATTGATCTTGTTCTTTCTAACAGCAGGATGATTAACTGGCAGGTCAGCAGCTGTACTTCAGTTAATGTGAAGTTAAGGGGGATTTCATTTATCCACTTCTTCAACTGTCAAAACAAATCATGCAATATGCTTTGTACAGTCAATTTGGTCTAAACATACTGAAGCAATCTTTATGAAAAGACAATGACGTAAATAATCACAAATAAACCTGTCAAGTCAAACACTTAATTAACACATCCACCTGTCAACATCACTACACATTCATGCGTTCAGTCTTTCAATAGCACTGTAATGACTTAATTGATTTACAAATTCATTTTGCTTATTTTATTCACACTTCCTCCTTACCTTCATGCACCAAATAGGCAGCACAATCCCATTTAAAAAGCCAACAGACCATGTAAGGACTTCACTCAAGCTGAAACGCTTTCCAATTCAAAGCGTGTGAAGGTAACTAGCTGCACAGATGATCAAGGCAGCTTAGTGTGGGATTTCACAAGGAATATAAGAATAGGCAGGTCATTAATGCTTTGCTAAAAAGTTCTCAAACCTCAAAGTTGTGTAGCCAAGCATAATCATACGTCTTTAGTAGTGGCCAAAGACAAACATAGAGAGACAAACATGCCAATTGAAGAGAGCAGTTGCCACTTCACATTTTCCTCCTGGAAGAGCGGTAAGCTTTAATTGATTTTCCATCAGAGAAATGGACTGTGGATTCCGGTTCCAACACATTCTTTTCTTCACAAGCATTTCCTATTCTAAAATAAATCTACCCTTCAAACCAGGTGTTCTCCTCTAACTTGAAGCGCGAGGACATGTGAAATAAGAAGGGTTTACTGCTCCTACCTCATCTTGGTTGCTTAGGATCCAGTCATGCGTGATCTTCAGGGCGATTTCTGCTGCCGGCTCATTGGGAAAACCTGCAGATAGGAAGGAGAAGGAATCAGTTTTGAAATCGTGCCATAGACTAGCTTATGTACTCACACTTTAACACTTACGCAAACATCTCCATATGGCTGTTTGCTGTTCAACTCTCTCCACACTTTCAGCAGTTACTACAAACAACAGTCTGTTGAATATGCACACAAATACAACACTGAACAATCTCACTACTTATTCGTCCAAAAAACGCCCACTTCTTTATTAAACCAGCACCTCCGTTGTCATATAATTCACATGACTGTTTGTACATACCCATTTCACATCCCAAAATGTGGTCTATTAGCCATATTTATCACGGGTGCTTGCCAATTCCTTGTAGATTTACTGAGCCATTAAGTTGCTTCGACATGATCATTTACACTGTTCTGCCATCTGTGACAGGTGCCGGGGTCGTCACACCGCAAGAGATGAGAAAGTAATGACACATTGACCAGTAAATGTATGAGATGGTGCCACTAACTGCCATATTAATCACCAGAGCCTGAGCCGAGATGGGAAGCAGTCTTGGTGTTAACACAGCGTATCGATTGAGAATAAATAGATTGAAGGAGATTAATATTTAATATCGCTGAAGGAGGGAAGGAGGAGTCATCAAACAAGTGCCTTTTCCATTTTAAAAAGGTAATTTTAAAGTACATTCAGACAGAAAAATGTGTTCAAGCACTGAGAAATTGGATTGTGTGAGATTAGATCACTTAATTTGAGTTGTCAAGATTGTTTTTTTTGTTTGTTTTTAAAGCTGTTGGAAAATATAATGCTAAAAATAATTCCAATGTTCTATAAAATCTTAAATATAATTTCAATATTCTATGTAATCGTAAATATTTTAAATTAATAATTGATGCAAAATAATAAACAAATAAAAATCCACAAATAATCCAGACAAGATGCTATAATATAAAAATTCTATCAATGTATAAAATATATATAATAAAAAGTATTGAGATTATATATAAATTACCGTTCAAAAGTACTGTCCTTTTATATATATATATATATATATATATATATATAACAATTAATCACGATTAATTGCATCCAAAATAAATGTTTTTGTTTGCATAACATAACGTTTATATATACATAATAAATGTACACATTACACACACATACAGTATATTATGTAAACAAAAACTTTTATTTTATTATTTATTTTATGTGATTAATCGTTTGACAGCACTAATATATATTAAGCAACACAACTGTTTTTTGATGATTGATGATTAGCATATTAGAAAGATTTCTGAAATATCATGTGACGCTGCAGAGTACAGAGTAATAGCTGCTGAAAATTCTATTCTATCATTAAAAATTTTTTATTTTCAATAATAATAATAATCAATAATAATAATTCAAAATATTACAGTTTTACTGTGCTTTTTAAAAAATAGTTGCATCATTGGTGAGTGAATAAAATACTTTCAAAAACATTTAAAAAATAAATAAATAAAAATGTTAACTGACCCCAAACTTTTGAATGGTGTATATTATTAGTAGTAATAATAATATACAAAAATGAACTAGTTGGGATGCTATAGTATAAAAATGAACTGAGACTCAAAAAGGACCCATTTGGTACAAACGACCCATCTGTTGCTCAGCGAGTGGCGGCACTGACCCTGAAGGTCCATCTCAGCTCTCAGCTCAGGGTGATAGGAGACGTAATTAACACACGGCTTCAGAGCGGCTGAGGAGATGTTTTCACCGTCTGCTTCCCCTCTCTATCTGCTCAGCAGCCTGACACTGCGCTCTCCGTGTCTCCTGACGTCCCGTCTGGGCCTTTCAACACCAAATAATTTGGGGATCCGTTGGATGTGAGGGAGTCTCACACCAGCCCTATCCTGCCAGTCTCTGCTCCATTCGTTCCCTGTTTGTACGCTGCTGCTGTCTTCTAGCTCTCTCTCCTTCTGACAGGCAGAATCACTGACTGATTTCTTCTGCTGGCTGGATGCCGTCAGACCTGAACTTTGGGTCAAGAATGTGCGTGAGAAACTGATAAATCTATTATCTCTCTTGAGAATAATCCCCGTCCAGAATAATATGAACACTAGCACATTTTTGGCTCATTTTCACAGTAAACAAAACACAGAGAAACAGATGAAATTAATATTTACAAACAAATGCTCGACGGCGGCGCTTCCTGGCTCTTCAGGTAACCCGTAAAATAGCGGTTTTAGATTAGTGTTTTATTCATATTGTTTTGAAAATGACCACAGCAGTTTGTGGGGTTGAAATACTAAGTTTTCAAAAGATTACTAGAGATTTGGGATTTTTTTAGACTTCCATCAGGATCAGTGCTCTGGACAAAAGCAGGATTTGACACAAATTCACAGGCAGCAAATTAATTCAATTACTATTGGTGCTTAATTATAAAAAAAATGGTTCTCATTATTACAGGTTTTGCTGCTTAAATTGTATTCAAATAGAAAACAGTTACTAACTGTAAATGTACAGTACAGTTGTACTAATATTTCACAATCTTACTGTTTTTACTGTATTTTTGAGCCTTGGAGAGCATAAGAGACTTTTTACACAAATTATTCTAATACATATATATTTAAACTCACACACATAATTATATAATTGACATGAGTAAAGTTTTTTTTTTTACCCATGTCAAAGATAGAGCAAAATATCTAAGCTTTAGGCTAAACAAATGAGAAGAAAACAAAGTGTTGCTCTCCCCTAATTAAAGTGTTATGAACTTTAACTGTTTACTGAATAAAAACTCACAGACTTGTTACTCACATTTCCCTGTGAGAGAACGCTGATGCATATCACAATGTCTTAAGGGCAGAAAACATGGCAGAGGGCTCTAGACTCATGTTCATATCATGTCTTCGGTGTATTTCTGTTTTTAATGTAAATTGATGTGCTCCACGGGCATTAACTATACGGAAAGAAGAAAAAAGAGAAAACCAAAGGAGCGAGAACCACAGAGGTCATTGAGAGCCGTGTTATATCTGTCTGTAGAGATACAGACAGGCTCACTAGAGGTCAGAGCTAACCGAGTTAACAGTCAAAGCTCACAGAGAGCTTCCTCTGATCAAACGGCTCTCTTCAGACTGCTTAACATTTTCCATACATGTTTGAGAGATGCCCTCTCCATGCAAACATCACGGATCAATCTCAAACTACAAGAAAATCCTCCATGGGAACGATATTCTTTTTCAGTGGATACACATCAAATCTGTGGATTCAGGAGTTTTTGTGGGATGGAAATGCAACAATGCATGCTATAGCAGAGCCACAGAATAACAAAACATTTGAGAGATGAGAGAAAAAATGCAGTCAAGTATAACCCTTCAGGGCTCGCAAAATCGCTAGCCCGACGTCCCGGGGCTATTGTGTTCTCCAGTCGGGCTACCAAAATGTATCACTGCCCTGCTCGACGGGCTACCTTAAATACAGGGCTCCCACGCAATGTTCCCTCTAAGCTGAGCGCGCGCGTGACCACGCTCTTCTTCCGCCGCGGCCGCGCAGAAGAAATAACGTGCCTCGCACACACACAAAAATGAGTTGGGAAGCCATTTGATTGAATGCCGCAGTAAAAGGGAAAGAATAGCAATGCTCGGGCAAACCGCTATAGAGCTGATGTCACGACAGAGTTAGAACCGGTGAATGCGGTTAACAGGTTTCATAGAAAGAGAACGATATGCACCAATGAGTCGCTGTAGAAACTGAATACTTCAATGGTTGCGCACCGCTCAACACGAGAGCCAACGCAAACGCAATGATGTGAAATAAAACGTCCTCATGTATTAAAGAAGAGTGGCTTGATTCAGTGCTGGAAATAGCAGAGGATGGGCAAAGAATGGTAACAAAACTCTGAAACAGGTACAGTCACACACAAGAGTATTGTACAAACTGTACTTCATAACGATGTTTAGACAGCTATAGAAGAATTCATGTGTTCACGTTTTTTTTTTAATATTTAACTTACAGATCTCAGCTTAAGTTTTGCTTCAGTTTGTATTCTATTCAGTTTAAATAGTTTGTTTTGATCATATATTATGTTAGGGCTATATTATAAACCTGATAAATAATTGACCTTGTTTTTGAGTCTTTGACTTTGAGTCTCTTGCTCATCAAGGCTGTATTCATTTAAAAAATACAGAAAACAACAGTGATATAGTGAAATATTATTGCAATTTCTAATATTGGTTTCCTATTTTAATACCTATACTTTAAAACAGTATTTATTCCTGTGATCAAAGCTGAATTTTCAGCATCATTACTCCAGTCTTCAGTGTCCCATGATCCTTCAGAAATCATTCTAATGTGCTGATTGATTTATTATCAGTGTTGAAACTGTTGTGCTGCTTAAGTTTTTTTTTTTTGGAACCTGTTACTTTTTTCTTTGATTATTTGATTAATAAAACATTTAAAAGAACAGCATTTATTCAAAATAGAAATATTTTCTAACAATAGAAGTCTTTACTATCTATTTTATCCATTTACTCAATACCACGACTGAGGTGCCCTTGAGCAAGGCACCAAACCCCCAACTGCTCCCCGGGCGCCGCAGCATAAATGGCTGCCCACTGCTCCGGGTGTGTGTTCACGGTGTGTGTGTGTTCACTGCTGTGTGTGTGCACGTTGGACGGGTTAAATGCAGAGCACGAATTCAGAGTATGGGTCACCATACTTGGCAGTATGTCACTTCACTTAACACATCCTTGCTGAATAAAGTTTATTTTAACTTTCTTTAAACGAAAAAAGAAAAACAATTCTGACCCCAAACTTTTGAATAGTTTATATTGTAACACAAAATCTCTATTTTGACTAAACACTGTTCTTTTTAACTTTTTATTTTTTAAATATCACAGGTCCCAAAAAATACAGTAAAAAAAATTAATTAAAAAAAAGCAGTACAACTGTTTCCAACATTGATTACAAATCAGCATATTAGAATGATTGCTAAAGGATCATGGTACACTGAATATACTGCTTTGCTTCACAGGAATTAATTACATTTTAAAGTATATTAAAATAGAACACATTTATTTGAAATTGCAATAATATTGCACAATATTATTTTGTGAAATAATATTCAGTATTTTTTATCAAATAGATACAGCCTTGATGAGCATAAGAAACTAAAATGGTAACCTAAAATGTACATCATTTAGTTACATCAAGGGTCAAATCAAATATTGATAAACAAATCAAATAAACACTTTTTTGTGTGCGTGCTGTACAGGTCTGGTATAAAGAATGCTTTTGCTCAGGTGCCCGAAATGTCCGCCCAATAGAGAGAAGTTTTGCTCAGCAAGAAAAAAAAATTAGAGGGAACATTGCTTCCATGGGGCCTTAAATTTGATACAACTAAACTGAAGAGTTTTTAAGGCCTTAGACAGTTTTAAATACGATAAATTGTATAAGAAATTATTTTTCAAATTGCCTTAAATAGATTTTTAAGAATTCTGCAGATACTCTTTCCTTGATATTCGTTGATATTTGTGTATTGAAAATGTTTTTGATTGACATTTATGGTCTTTATTTTATTTGGGCTAGTTCAATTCATTTTCGGGCTACCAAAATCTGAAGAGTACCTGCCGGGGATTTTGAAATTTTGCAAGCCCTGTCCTTATGCATAGCAATCACGAAAAATGCACAAAAGCGCTGTGAGCGCATCTCAGCATTTGCAATCAAATAATAAAAGGAAACCTTATTTGACTTCATATTAAAAAGCACAGCATACAAATTCTCTTTTCTCAAACAGTGAGAGGACAAAACAAGTGCTATTCATTTCTTTATTTTTAAAAAGATTTTAAGGAAAAACAAATTAGTATTGGTTTAGTGACTCTGTCTTTGTGCCACCAAATATAAATAATATACAACACAAATAGAATAATGTGTTGTTGTTTTTTTCATCCTGAATACGATGCTACATATAAATACACAAGGAAAAACAACTAAATAATTCAATTGTCATATGGGCAAAAATATATATTTTGGCATAAAAATAATGCAAAATACAGTTTCATGGTCACAATGAAATATTTCTCAAAAAGATTTGTTGTCAGCTGATGGATGCCCACCAGTGTATGGGCTGCTGATGAGGGCTCCAGGGATTTCCTTTACTTCACAAGAGACTCTACGGTGCTCTATATAGGGTGTCAGCATTTTGTAGTGCTGTCCAAATTCTTAGTGAACAATTTCATTCCATATATATTCACTGGTGTGTACCCATAATGCAATCTGATTTATAGAGCACAACTGACTTTAACTGGCTTCCCATAAAGCAGTGCGAAGAGATCTGCCAAATGCTCAAGGAAAACTCAGGCTACAACTTTAGTTTGTAAGTTGCATCGACTGAAAATATAATATAATATAATATGCTTTACTTTGCCTAGTTAATTATATTAACAACAAATTGAAAAAAGAAATGATAGTTTAGTGGATGATTTATATTTTCTGTTATTGTCTGAAGGTGCCATATTCATCTATATCTAATCAAATCATTTCATTTCCTATTCTATCACTGCTTTATAGAAGAATGAGGATTTTACTTGCTTCATTAAAAGAAGATCTGATATTTCTCTATAAAAGCTATAATCAACTAATTAACTTCTCTAGAGTAATGAAATGGTTACAGAATGAAAACTTGATCTGAGCCCATCTTAAATTATTAACTTTATAGGTAAGAATGCATCTACCAACACATACAGAACAGCAAGCTGTTTTCCCAAGTCAAGTCATATTTATATGAACTGTGTATGAATGGACACTGGTAGACGCTACCAAATAATTTACGTGCACCAAACAATAATCCAAAAACAGCTGAGCCAGAACCGCAGGACCTGGAAGGACTGCAGAACTTGAAATGGTCATGATTTGCCTGATGGGTGATAAGGTGATGGAGGTGAAGTCCAACCAAATCATTATGACATGTGTCCAATCAGACCCGTGGGCACAGGACTCGTAAGAATGTAAAAATGTAAGAAGCTGAACGTGTCAGCTAGCGGATGAAGGTTCAGACAGACACGTGTTGTTTTAGTGAATGTTCACAGAAATATACAGAACTGCAGAAGACTAGCAGCAGATTTTAAAGAATAATGCTGATGTGTAGGGGGGGGGGGGACTTAAGGAGATGTGACCCACATCCAAAATGGATAGAGAGACACATATAGATGGCCAAATCAGGCCTGTCAGTGTGTGACCTTGAAAGGCCATACATATTGGTAGTGACATTTTTGTCCCACATGCTAAAATTATCACCTACCATTTACTTTTCACTAAACCATGTCACACAGCAGAGCAGTTCCTATGGTCATTCGGTTGTTTTACCATGTGAAATCAACCCTCTCACTACATCTGGGCCTAACAACAGGCTACGAAGTAATTAATACTACTTAATTTTTTTTTTCATGCAAAAGTGTATATTTAACTGCAAACATTTACAGAAAAAAATCAGTTAATATTATCATTATTATTATTTTGTGTTATGACATTTTCAGAACCAGTAAGTTATTTGAATGATTATCCACATTATTGTACCATTTGTTCATAATATATATAATTATATATTAATCTTTTTTAATAGAATGAGAATGAGAGTTGTATTAGAATAATGAGAAAGTAATGAGCATTGGGTAAAATGTATTAACCTGCAAATAACGTGAAAAATAAAGAAAATAAAGGCAAAAATGACAAACAAACAGAAAATAAATAAATAGAGTCCTGACAAGTATTTTCTTTATGCAAACTATTACTACATACAGTGTCCTCCATAGTTATTGGAACAGTAAAGACAAAATTGCTCTGTTGTGCATATGAGACAAAACTACAGAATGTCACATTTTATTATTAGCCGTTTCAACACATTCATGTTTTACCAAATAAAAAGAACAGCACTTTTAGAGTTCATCCCACTCATTGATGTGAGCATAAGTATTGGGACAGTTGAACATAAGGCAGATATAAAAGATTAAAATCTGTTATTTAGTTGCAGATCCCTTGCACACAATCACAGCAGTGAGTCTGTGACCCATAGACATCACCAGACTCTTGGTCTCATCCTTTGATATACTTTTCCCAGCCTTTAATGCAGCCAATTCCAATTGTTGCTTGTTTTGGGGAATTTCTGTCTTTCCTCTTCAGCTGGTGAAATTCATGTTCAATCGAATTTAAATCTGGAGATTGACTTGGGCAATCTAAGACTTTCCATTTCTTTGCCCTTATAAACTCCTTGACTGAACTGGCAGGGTGTTTTTGGTCATTGTCCTGATGCAATATGAAGCACTTCCCAATGAATCTGGTGGCATTTTCTTGAATATTGGTAGGCAAGATGGTTTTGTACCCTTCCAAATTCACACTGCTACTGTCATCATACATTAAGTCATCAATAAAGATGAGAGGGCCTGTTCCAGAGACAGCCATACATGCCCATGCCATGACACCACCTCCACCATGCTTTACAGATGAGGCTGTATGCTTGGAATCATTTGCAGTTCCCTTTTATTCTCCACGTTTTTGCTTTCCCATCACTTAGATAAAGGGTTATCTTTCTCTCATCGGTCCATAAACACAGTTCCAAAACACTTCTGGCTCACCTTTGTGCTTTTTTGCTAATTCTAATCTCACCTTTCTATTTTTGGTGCTGGTCAGAGGTTTGCATCTTGCTGTGTAGCATCTGTAATTCTGTGTCAAAGTCTCCTGAGGACAGTAGATTGTCAGAGCATCACCCCAGCTTTCTGGAAGTTGTTGGTGATTTTACAGACACCTCTTTTAGGGTTCATTTTCACAGCTTTTATGATTTGTCTGTCATCAACTACTGTTGTTTTCTCAGCCGATCAGGTCGTTGTTGGTTGCTGGTGGTGTCCAAACTCTTGATTTCTCCATGCCCTTTGTTTTTGCTATAGCTCTAATTGACTTCCTCTTTTATTTAGCATCTAAATTGCTTGCTTAGTCAGCTCCCTTATCTTCAATCTGGTTTGTGCGTGTCATTATCGAATGCAAGATTCAGAATACAGATGTAATGGATATAACTGATAAGACACATTCCCTGCTTTTAATATCTGAAGAATTAATGCAACAGGACACAGCTGATCACTTAGAAAGAGCTGTGAGGCAACTGTTCCAATACTTATGCTCATATCAGATAGAAGGATGAAACTCTAAAAGTGCTGAACTTCTTAGCTGGTAAAACATGTATGTGTTGAATCACCCAATAATAAAATGTGACATTCTGTAATTTTGTCTCATATTCATCTTTTAATCATATTTGTAAATGTCTTGACTCCACAGCCAACAGAGCAATTTTATCTTTACTGTTCCAATACTTTTGGAGGGCACTGTATGTCTTTTTTCTCTTTTGATTTTTGAGGCAAATATAACCTGGAAACGTCTTTATTAGATTCACCCTAGTATCAATAACCATAAAAATTAAATCAAACAAACACACAAATGACAGTATATACAAACAAGAATAGTACTGTAGTAACTATTTATGGTTCCCAAACCACACTGTAACTTTACATTAATAATGAAAGTGCTTCAGCTTATCAACTCAAATCAGAATTTAGCATCAGAACTGTTCACTATTAATCTGATGTTCAGTGTGGGAGTCAATTGCTAACTCAGTAATAAACTCTGAGCTGTCTGGATGTCCGATTCACTCAGCATACAGTATCTCTACGATTCAGACCGATAACTAGTGAGTTCATTCAAACTGATTCATGAAACACTTTGACCAATTCATGAAAAAGAACTCAAACTCAACTTGTTTACGAATCAGACATCACTAGCTGAACAATGTCACACTCTGTTTACAGTTGTCACATGCAATTGAAATTCCTTGCCTGTTTACCATCTTACTGCACCCAATCTTTCTCTCGTGTCACTTTCAATTCAGACTGCGAGTTCACAGCTCAGCTAAAATATAAAATCTAGTTGCCGTAGGGCTGTAGATTTAGATTCCTCTAAAACAACTGTGATCTCTAAAATATGTCCTCAACCCTCAAAACCTCCCAGAGCAGTGTCAATTTTGACAATGATAAAACCATGAAATTGTAAAACACTAAACATTCATCCGTTTCCCTAAATGCAACGCTAAGGTTTCCTTTTCCCCTGCTTGTGCTGAGATAACCCCACATCAGTATGTGATCATAAAAGATTCCCTCCCTAAGCCTATGTTCACACTTCCACTCCCCAGCATAAACCTCTGGCTTTAAATACAGCGCTACCCTGAGAGGGAACCCTGTACCATATCAAGGTAAAGAGATAAGGGGTTCGGCCCTAATCCACTACAGAGATGGACAGGGGAATCACCGAGTGAAGACACTTAGTCGGCTGACCCTGGCTGATCCCTAACAGCCATTCGGATGCATTGTCTGGATTACAGCTACCTATCTCACACTACCAGAGTCGCAGGCTAAAAAAAAATTCAGTGTCAACACACCGCTTGTTCAACTAAGGGTAAATATTTGTCAAGCAGGGTTGTGTACTATTTAGAAATGAACAGAAAATGGCTTTTAAATTTGAGTTCTTTTCAGAATTTGAAGTGAATTTGAAGTGAGGTACACAGAAAAAAAAGTGTCAAAACAATTTTCACTCAGAAATTGCTAGTAAATTTCACAATTAAAAAGAAATGGCAAGTAACACTGAATTAAATGTGAAATTCTGAATAAGAAAAACTCAAATATTATTTTCATGCAAACCGTGCCACAATAATCTTTGTTTTATTTAAATGTTGTTTACAAGTTTTTTAATAGAGTATAGGAAAAAAATTCTAAGTTTAAAACTGTTTAAAAAGTCAAGTAGGAAAGGTTTATAGCCTTTAGAATGATAGTCAGATAAATGACAAAGAAAATGTATATTTATTTGACATATTTAATATTTTATCTATGTGTGCACTTGTATGTCTAACTGTCTGCATGCCTGTCATTCTCTTTCTATATATAGTTTACAAAACAGTAAGAGTTTTAATGCTTTTTTAAAAAAATACAGAAAAAAGATTCTATTTTGAATAAATACTGTTCTTTTTAAGTTTTTATTCATCAAAGAAATCCTAAACAAACAAATAAAAACAAACATAAAAATTAAGTGGCACAACCGTTTCACAACGGTTTTTTTTATTTGATAAAACAAATCAGCATATTAGAATGATTTTTGAAGGATCATGTAACACTGAAAATTCAGCTTTGCCACCATAGGAATAAATTCTATTTTAACGTACATTAAATAGTTTTTTAAACTGTAATAATATTTCATAATATTACAGTTTTGGCTGTTTTTGATCAAATAAATGTAGCCTAGATGAGCATAAAAATGTCTTTAAAAAACATGAAAAATATTACTTTTGAACTGTATGTATCACAAATGATGTCTGAGGTCAAATATCCATAGACTTCTTACTATTATATGTTCATAGAGGATTTTTTTGTAATATAGTATGGCTGAATTAAACTGCCTCTTATTTTTCTCGACAAGGCCTTGGGATGGTCTTTGCAGTGGATTTCTGAGGGAAAATAAATAATAAATCATTCCTTATAACCATGTGTACACAAACCTTAAATGACCAGACCTTGATATGGTGATGAATGTTTCAAGTCAATATACCCCATTGAGCTGGATTATGAAGCAATAAAGAGCTCTCTCCAAATGGTGATGACAGTAATCTAATGAGTGACACGTTTTGATGTCAGACAGCTCCTGTCTTTTCCTTGACAAAGTCGTCAAGCGGTTAAACCTCACGGGCACAGAGCGAGGTTTTCTCCTCTAGGCTTCGGTGAAAGATCAACCGGCGTCTAATTCATTTTCTCTTTGTTGCTTATCTAAAGGCGGGGCTGGATATATCATGACAGATTGTGACAGCGCTTTAAGAAGGAGGCTGTTCAGATGCCCGGATGGTTCAAATCTAATTGCAGTTTTCTCCTTTTTGACTCGTCTCTCTTTCTGCAGGCTAAAATAATAATGGAAGAATTAACCTGTGGGGTTCAAGGCTATTGGACTTGAGTTTCACTGATATGAATCTTACACACAGAAGTTGTGAACAGCATCTTTAAGTTGTCAGAATCAGAATAACTGCAGGGAAGGCTGAGGCCTACTGTAACACTAAATATCTTCGATCTCAAACCAGGTAAGAGCAAAGACACATGCTCGGTATAGTTCTCTGTCTGAGAACAACTGATTTTGAAGAAAAAAATGATTTTTTCCTCCCCAGATATCAAGTATTTTTCTTCTGTATAAAGTTATGATGCTTTTGAAACTTTTCACTTTTGTCTATTTCATGTGTAGGTTGTTGGGTAAATATTAGTATCAATGGAAGATGTTAACACTGTATCTAATAAATAAAAAATGTATGATTTCTGTGAGGCTGGAGACAATATTAATAGTTATTATTATTATTATTATTATTAAGTGCTGTCAAATCGATTAATTGTGATTAATTGAATCCAAAATAAAAGTTTGTTTACATAATATACTGTACAGTATGTGTGTGTATTTATACAGTTGGGCAAAAAAAGTATTTAGTCAGCCACCAATTGTGCAAGTTCTCCCACTTAAAAAGATGAGAGAGGCCTGTAATTTTCCTCATAGGTACACTTCAACTATGAGAGACTATGGGGGGAAAGAATCCAGGAAATCACATTGTAGGATTTTTAAAGAATTTATTTGCAAATTGTGGTGGAAAATAAGTATTTGGTCAATAACAAAAGTTCATCTCAATACTGTGATATATACCCTTTGTTGGCAATGACAGAGGTCAAACGTTTTCTGTAAGTCTTCACAAGGTTTTCACACACAGTTGCTGGTATTTTGGCCCATTCCTCCATGCAGATCTCCTCTAGAGCAGTGATGTTTTGGGGCTGTCGCTGGGCAACACGGACTTTCAACTCCCTCAAGATTTTCTATGGGGTTGAGATCTGGAGACTGGCTAGGCCTCTCCAGGACCTTGAAATGCTTCTTACGAAGCCGTTCTTCGTTGCCTGGGCGGTGTGTTTGGGATCATTGTCATGCTGAAAGACCCAGCCACGTTTCATCTTCAATGCCCTTGCTGATGGAAGGAGGTTTTCACTCAAAATCTCACGATACATGGCCCCATTCATTCTTTCCTTTACACGGATCAGTCGTCCTGGTCCCTTTGCAGAAAAACAGCCCCAAATCATGATGTTTCCACCCCCATGCTTCACAGTAGGTATGGTGTTCTTTGGATGCAACTCAGCATTCTTTCTCCTCCAAACACGACGAGTTGCGTTTTTACCAAAAAGTTCTATTTTGGTTTCATCTGACCATATGATATTCTCCAAATCCTCTTCTGGATCATCCAAATGCTCTCTAGCAAACTTCAGACGGGCCGGACATGTACTGGCTTAAGCAGGGGGACACGTCTGGCACTGCAGGATTTTGAGTCCCTGGCGGCGTAGTGTGTTACTACGGCGTAGTGTGTTACTACGCCGCCTTTGTTACTCTGGTCCCAGCTCTCTGCAGGTCATTCACTAGGTCCCCCCGTGTGGTTCTGGGATTTTTGCTCACCGTTCTTGTTGTCATTTTGACCCCACGGGGTGAGATCTTGCGTGGAGTGGTCTTGTATGTCTTCCATTTTCTAATAATTGCTCCCACAGTTTATTTCTTCACACCAAGCTGCTTGCCTATTGCAGATTCAGTCTTCTCAGACTGGTGCAGGTCTACAATTTTGTTTCTGGTGTCCTTCGACAGCTCTTTGGTCTTGGCCATAGTGGAATTTGGAGTGTGACTGTTTGAGGTTGTGGACAGGTGTCTTTTATACTGATAACGAGTTCAAACAGGTGCCATTAATACAGGTAACGAGTGGAGGACAGAGGAGCCTCTTAAAGAAGAAGTTACAGGTCTGTGAGAGCCAGAAATCTTGCTTGTTTGTAGGTGACCAAATACTTATTTTACCGAGGAATTTACCAATTAATTCATTAAAAATCCTACAATGTGATTTCCTGGATTCTTTCCCCCCATTCTGTCTCTCATAGTTGAAGTGTACCTATGATGAAAATTACAGGCCTCTCTCATCTTTTTAAGTGGGAGAACTTGCACAATTGGTGGCTAAATACTTTTTTGCCCAACTGTATGTATGCATACATGTATATATTTAAGAAAAATTATTATTATTATTATTATTATCATTCCTCAGCATTACCAGGCTTTTTTTTTTTAAATTAATAAAAAAAAAAAAATTATATAAGAAATAATTTAAAAATTACACTTAAAAATGTTTGCATTTACAAATAAATCAATAATATGAACAAAATATAAAATAACATATTTCTTTATGTACAATGCAATTTTTGTGCCATCCTAAAACTTCACATTTCGAAAATAAATATTAAAAGGTTTTGAGAATAATCTTAATGCTCCTTTTTTTTTTTACAATAAAACTGCAACATAAGATTAAAACATTCATATTTTGAGAATAAAGTCAAACTTACTAAAATAAAGTTGTAGCTTTTTCAGATTTTAAAGTGCCCCAATTATGGGTAATGAAAGGTTCATATTTTGGTTTTGGGAGTCCCCAACAACAGGCTGACATGCATGCAAGGTCAAAAAACACTTTCAATGTCTTATAATATGCATTTATTTTTACCTTATTTGCTCAACGACTCCCAACCGATTAATTTAACGATGAATTTTTCCAAACCCCTCCTTTGCGTGACGCAAATCTGCGGTGATTGGTCCAATTGGTCTCGTTTTCATTTAATTTAGCCTGTAATGCCTGATAAAGCAGCGTTTGTGAGCGCAGTGCTGCTTTGTATACAGCCTTACAGGGAAACCGCTATTTTGGCATCTAGTGGCAAAGAATGAATTTGCATTTTCATTCAGACCAACACGAAAAGACCAACAAGTGAGCGGGCAATATGCTAATGTTTCATGTTGACGTTAACATGAAACGGCTTGGGATTCGTTTTAAAAACGTTCGTTTGATTCAGAGTCGACTCTTTCTTTTGAGAGACAATAAATTTTGCAGGATGTTTTCATTCACTTAGAGCTGTGTTACACTGTATGAAAGGTCATTTTCAAAAATCCATGATAGGGGCACTTTAACCCTTAATAGGGATGCTATTTATTTTAAGATATATTTTTTGGCATTTTATGCCTTTATTTCGACAGGACATTAAGTGGACAGGAAGTGGATTGGAAGAGAGAGGGTGGCGGGATCAGGAAAGGTCCACAAGACGGGACTCAAACTCTGGACGCCCGAAACGCAACAGTACTACATGTCGGCACGCTGCCCACGAGGCTATCGCAACTGACGGGTCTAAGATTTCTATTTCAGATTTCAAAACAGAGCTGTAAAACTAAAAACTGTTGCTTTTAATGAACCAATTGCATATCCAGGAAAAAAATAAGAAAAAAGTGAATGAAAGATCCAGACAGAGTAAAGGATGATGCAACCTTTGTCCACCTCTGTGCTTTGCCTGTGTCCGCACTATGTAAGACACTGATAGATTTGCCAGTCCTTCCCATCCTCACTGAAAAAGAAATAACCAGTTTTAACCCGTCTCTCGTGGCATTGATTGATAGGCTATGAGCGTGGGACTTAATAACCTCTATCATACCATCCAACCCCTCTGCTGGCGGCAGGCACCAGTTTGTTTATGGGTGGCATCTCCTCCAATACGCCATGTGTGTGAAAGCTCTACCTGTGCTAATGGTGTGGGCTGAGGGATTGGACTGTCAGCTGGGAGTGAGGCCTCATTTTTCTACCTGCCTGCTGTCCACGTTTCCAACCCCACAGAACAGCCCCTTTACGCCTTACCCTCTGTACCCTGATCATCTGTCAGCCTGGACCTCAGCTCCCATGATGCAGCGAAAAAGAGAGATGGGGTGTCAGCTCCGGTTGGCTGTGAGTGACAGTTCTACATGTTGGAGCTGGTTAATCTGGTGACGTGGCCACATGGATCGTGTTTGTCTCGCTTGGCTAGCTTATTCACATTGAAGAAGAGAGCAAATGTTCCTTCAGCTTATTTGAGAATGTTTTACAAGCAAACGTTCATGACTGCCACGATATGAAGTTAATTTCCCTCCTAAATGAGCGTTCACTGTCTTTTTGGCCAAAAGAAACAAGAAAACGTCAGGTTGGGGAAGTATTCTAGGTTATTAGTTCTTTGATCATGATATTCGAGCGCTCGTCTTACTTTCAGAGTAAATGCTTTCTCTCTATGTGATGATCTGAACAATTACGCAGTGCTGGAGAGGCAGGTTGAAGATTATTTATTGAATCAAACATAATTGCATTCTTTCTGAAGTGCTGAGATCTCAAAGGCACTTTCTTGTGGCAGAATCTCACACACACACACGTACATTATACACTATTGTTCAAGTGTTTTTGTCTTTAAATTGCATACTTTTATTCAGCAGAGATTAAATTGATCGAAAGTGACAGTAAAGACATTTATAAAGTTACAAAAAACATTTCACGCAAATGCTGTTCTTTTGAAGTATCAATACATAAAGGAATTCTGAAAAAAAGTATCATGGGTTCCAAATAAATAAATAAAATAAAATGTAAAATATTTTATTATATAAAATTTTATACATACATATATATACATATACATATATATATATATACATATACATATACATATACATATACATATATATATATATATATATATATATATATATACACATATATACACACACACACACACACACACACACACACATATATATATATATATATATATATATATATATATATATATATAAAAATTTGCATATCAGAATGATTTATGAAGGATCATAAATCACTGAATAAATCACATTGAAGACTAAAAAATGGCTGCTATGAAGTCAGCTTTCCCATCACAAGAATAAATTATATTTAATAAATAATTATATTCTATATTAATAAATTATATTTATTAAATAATTATATTCTATATTAATAAATTATATTTATTAAATAATTGATTATTATACAAAATAATATTTAATAAAATTAAATATTAATAAATTGTGTCACATAATAACTGTTTTACTGCATTTTTGAGGGAAAAAAGCTGCCGTACACACACATACCAGGCACATTATTCATATATGAAGCCTTCAACATACATTCTTTCTTAAAAAAAAACCCCCACAAACAAACAAAAAAACAACAACAACAAGAGGCAATTTTGAAAATGAAAGGGCGAATCAGATGATAGGAGAATTTAAAGACATGAAAAGACTGTAGAGATAATTTGCTCATCATCAGCTTTTCATACCTACATTATACTGTATGCTCACATTACCAGCATACATGTAAGTTGCTATCTAAACGGCACACATGCTTCTTCATGTACACGCTCAGCATCACTCAGATACATACACTTAAAAAGGTTTAGAGGATGAATAGACATTTTCCTTACCATAAATTCCTGTCGATATGCATGGAAAGGCCTGTAATAGAAAAAAAGCAAAAAGTAAGCCAACTCTGAAATTACATTCATATAAAATCACATCAATTCTGACCCAATCCTAATCAGGAAGGAGAAAACCAGTTAGTAATTGAATGTACAGAGTTCAGGGAAGCAGGCAATGAAATGAACCCAACCTTACAGTTTTCAGCCTTAAGTTGTTGTCTCTTTCCAATTCCTGCTAAGCTTGCATTTTAATAACATGCATGAATTTCATTAAAGCCAACCCTATGAAATTCTACTGCGTGAACTGAAATTTGACGTTTAGTTAATAATGTCAAATGTTTCATTAATAGCCAGTGGGAATAACTGCTAATACAAGCTTACACCAAACATCAAATATATATTAAAAAGTCTAAAGACACGGGGCGTTGCTTTTTACTGAGCAGACATGTTTGTTTTTGTGGATCTCTAGGCTATACCGAAACACTTCGGCTTCAAAGAAAAGGATGAAATGAACGATTCTTCCTGTTGGGGTAGACAGAGCGCTTACATTTGGAGCAGTGCTTTGGATGCATCGTGACATGCAGATATAACATCCACATGAATCAGTTTGATATAACACACATTGCCATATACAATAACAGTGACATCGCCACCTGTAGGCTTCGCCACCTGCTTTTGACACGCACCCAGTGAGAAAGATCCTTTTCGATTTACTTCCCCTAGCGAGAGACATCAAAAGCAACATTTTGCCTGTCGTCTGGTGTTGATCTAATTAATCTGACAGTTAATTAAGGGACAGTCATATTTCAGTATGTCAGGACACATATAGTAGGTGGAGAAGAGATGGCCTCTGGGAAATGTACATCAGTCTGTAGAATACATCCAAAAATTGTGCACAATAATTCAATACTCCTGGAAATGATAACTGATCCACTTATGGCCTTTACAATATCCTGGACAATTCTGAAGGGTAAATGGGGCATTGGAGCCGCGTGGAATCTGTTTGAATCTGTTATGATGGAGATCTGAACTGTGATAATCTCTGAGAAAAATTATAAACTGAATACACTAGGAGTCAGAACAACACATTGTGGAAAATGTTGCCAGTGCAGGTGTACATGGCAATCTCAAAGTGGATTTTTGCCTCATTTCAGTTGTGAATTTGGCACATGGATGAGTCAATGAAAGATTCAAAAACGTCAACGTGTCAAGACTCAACAGGAAACACTAAAAAAAAAAAAAACTTTCTTAAACGTTATATTTATTTTGGACTGTAGGTTAGTTCTACATATTCATGTGAAATGTATGTTACAATGTGACACAGACACAAAGATGAACTAGACGTACTGAACCAAGCAGGGATAAGTTTGTATTACATGGACCCATGTAACCCAATATTTATTCGTTTTAAATCTACATGATTTTTATTTTCTTATACAGAACACAAAATAAGACATAAAAAAAACAATGGAGTCCATATAAGACTTGGTATTGCATTTTTTCAGGTAAGTATCAAGAATGTCTTGCATGGACTCCATTGTTCTTAAAAAAAATAAAAGAAATAAAAAGAAATAATTAACCATTTAAATTTTTTTGATAAACTATCCATTGTAAGACTAAATATTGATCCAATGCAAAGTTGTATAATACAGCAAATTAAATGTCTTTAGCTATGAATGCGAATCTAAAGAACACAATTTTGGAACCTAGAATTTGAGTCATGGACCAAAAAGTTGTCAAATCAAATTAAAAGTTCATGAAAACTTTCTTTTTGAGAAATACTCACTGATCAAGAACACGATGAGATGAGAGCCAATGATTTAGGGTCAGCTCTAGAATATGAAATCTGGAAATTTAGTAATGAGAGACGCTTCATCTCTCATTTATATTTTTGGCCCCAAGATGTTACGTGATATCTCATTTGTTGCTCTAAAATATTGACTATAATGACAATAAATTGTCCCAAGTGCAAAAATGTCTTAAAAAAATAATAAAAATGTGAATAAAGTGATGTTTATTTAGGGCTGTTTGTGTCTCAGTATGCACTGATAAATGATATATTATTTTGTGAACAGGTGCGTGAGAGTTTTTCTACCGTGCAACAAAAAAGACCAGCGCGACTGAGGGAGAAACAGAGCAACTCCGATATTTATGGCCATATTTTTTAAAAGATTAAAAACTTACCATACTGTAATAGGTCTGGCTCTGCGGCACTTTGCACCAGATGTATTACTCAAGAGCAGGTTTAGAGCTGCAACAACCATCATTTTTCCATACGACCGCGTTCCACGCACCCTGTTCCACATTCATCATTTTTAGTATATTAATAAACAGTAAAGAGGAGATATTTATTCAAGGTTCTCATTTGTCTCCACAAACCAGCTGAATCTGTGCTTTAGCATAGCATTTATCACAAAAAAACAAAGTGTGACCACTGCGTTAATGCAGTATTATGACAAATGCAAATTCCGCTATCATTTCCGTTTGTTTGGATCTAGATTAGAACAGGAATAACTGCTCGACAATAAAGCGGTGTGAATGCCGGTGCGAGCAGCGTTCGTTGACGCGTCTCTGACCGGGTGAGACACTGTTTAATGACACTCTAAAGGCTGCTAATAAGACTTTGTTTTAAAAAAGTTTGAAGTGCTAAAAGTAGGTATTTTCCATATCAAATGAGCTTTTGTGCTGCGGCGAGAGCTTTAGCACAAAGCAGACTGTAATTGCAATAATGCTTCGCTAACAGAACATTAGAGGAAAAACAACAACACGAAACAACGGCGATATAACTTCAGGTGACAGCTGTACAAATCAAAGGCAGTTGAGCTTTTCAATGAGGAACAGATGAGGCTCCTGCTGAGCTGTGTACCTCTGATTATAAACCATAACTTACTGCTACAATAAAAACATTACGGCCGTACGGCAGATGATGCAGCATTATAGAGCATACGCGCTTCACCTGACACCAGACTGTACTTGCAGATTTCCCCTGGAGATTTGGTACTTTCTTTCTGGTTTATCCCAGTGAGTTTATCCTTTGTTTGGCTGTTTATTATTTTACAGGGTTGTGTCAAAGCACCGCTTGTCAAGATCAATATTTCAGCTGAGTCTTTCACTAAAGCTTTGACCTTTCCAGGTGTACATCTCGCTTGGGCTCAAATTCCCCATGATGAGCAGCGGGGAAGGGCCATTTTTAGAGCGCTGCTCAGCTCAACACAATGTAAGCAGACTCGTCTGAGTCTCTGCGGGGTTCAATAAAGACATGCTCGAAAAACATATACACAACGGCATGAGAGAACTGTCCAACATGCTGGAATGTCATTCTGATGATAGCAGGGCTACTTCATGTGAAGTCAACATGAAAGCAAAACTGACCCCATTTACTTTCTAAATCCATTCCTGGTCTTAATTCTTAATTATCCTAATAAAATCAAAATAGATGGATAAAATCAAGTCTGATGCTGCATTTTTCTCTCACTCAGAAACTAAATATAGCACATTACAAAAGTAACACTGGAAAAGTTGCTTTAACTGTGTAGTAATGATACCTTCTCAATTTTTTCTTTTTTGATTCTGAATTATTATTATTATTATTATACTACTACTGCTACTATACTAATAAGAGAGCTATTTTTATGATTGCTTTTGTTCTAATTCCAAAACAGATTATATTTGTAATATTAATGCCATTATTTATATACATTCCAATCCAATTTTTTTAACATTTTAAAATATATATTACAAAAAAAAAAAAAAAATGAATGAATGAATGAATGAACGAGTGAATGAATTAATAAAAAAAAAAAAATTGGACTGCAGTGTATATAAATACTGGAATTTATATTGCAAGTATAATCTGTATTGGAATATTGACACTGAAGCAAATGTCCTCAAAATCATTCATACCATATCAGCAAAATCAATTAAACAATTTTCAATTAAAAACATTCTAATAATTCGCAGTTTAGCCCTTAGCAACAGATAAACACATTAGATGATATCCAGCATGTTTGTCCTTTCAGCCTCTGTACTGGCTCAATAGAGTATAAAGTTTCATTAGAAAATAAGACTTAAGAACATGCACATCCATTGGCTTTACATGGCCACATATTGATTGAATACTCAATACTAATCAATAATGATAACACTCTTGAATGTACAATTTCTACATCCCTTGCAATTACAAGTAAAGAGCAGAGAGACTGTCTCGGTATTGAGTTCTGTGAGCAAAAACTCACAGCTGGTGTGTCTGACTAATCATTTCTAGCTGGTGGAGGTGATAACTGCTTCACAGTGCAGCAGGATACACAACAGCAGAAGCCCACAACTCACTAGTTGATTTAGTTTGGCACAGTTACGCCACTACAACCATGACCAGCAACACTTGTTTATATACTCTATATATTACAGCGGTGCATTTATATCAAAGCGCTGCCTTAATTAACAAGGCTGACATTATTACACCTCTGCAATGACTTATGGTCCTGTGGCTGGATTATTATTTCTGATCTGTCAGTTCATTAGGACCGAATCAGACACACAGCCCACTTGCTTTTGCCTGCTTATAGTGTTTCGTGCTTTATTTGCTTGCAGTAGCTTGTTGAAATTGGTCACAAGGGAAACAATTCCACTGCAAATCGCTCTTCTCTAATCAATCATTGCTTCTTGTGTTCTTCAAGTTGTTTATTAAGATTATTATTGTTATTTATAAGAGATGCACCTGCTTTGCTGGAACTCCCACTAGGTTTAAGAGCAGCTCTTAACTGAACGCATTTCTGTGTGGGTCTGTGTTAACTTGTCATCAGGCCAAATACAGTTTCTGCGTTCAATAAAAAATGCTTTTGATAATTGAAATAAAGCTGAAATAAAATGTGTGTGTGTGTATATAGATGGTTAAATATATATATAATATATTATATATATATATATTAGAATATAATTGATATTAAAATATAAAATAGGTCATTCAAACTACTAATAAATACTATAATCTATAACATATAATCAAAATACTATAATTGTATGTAAATAACAGTGATAATATATGCTGTAAAAATGCAATGTCTATTGTTATTTCATGTTAAATATACAATAAAATTAACAAATGAGGACTTGTTGTAAAGTATTACAATATCCAGATGAATTCACTAACTTAGTCAGGATGACTAGTCAAACATATCACCCCACTGACCCTAAAGTATAAATTAGATGCTCTTTCACCCTACCTAGTTTATCTTTAACCCTACACCGGCATGTCTTGCTTTAATCAAGTGAAACTCAAGACCTTGATTAGCCGGTTCAGATGTGTTTGATTAGAGATGGAACTAAACTGGTACAGATGAAGCACTGATACAACACTCTGAAAGCCTCCAAAAGTCTTTTATTTGCACGCACAGCTCCAGGTCATCCTTCTAATTAAGGAAATATCCACTTTAAAAAGGTTAAACCCTTTTATTTAAGTGTATCCATTTAGGTAACAAAGCCATTTGGACAGGACACAACATGACTTGGCCTGGGACATTTGGCATGGCCTAGTTGTGTAGAAACTCTGCTGTCATGTGCGCATGTAGGCTCTGATTGCTCATAATCATAGATCTGTTCTCACGTCCAGCCCGGGCTGAAGCAGTGCATGCGGGTTGCCATGAGAACACAGTGCTAAAAGCACCAGAGGCGAGGAGATGACCCACTGGCTGCAGTCTTATCCTGTGTGTTTGCTCAAGGCAAACTCAAGTTTGCTCTCGCTGACAGTAACAGTGCTTTAACACTTCAGCTTCATTTACCACAGGCACAAACACCGGATTTAACAAAAATAAGTCAATACTCTATAAATAAGTCTTAAAGCATCCATACACTACACTAGGGCTGCACAATTAATCAAATTTCTAATCGCGATTACGATTATGGATGCCACGATTACATAATCGTTCAAAGCCGCAATTACAAAAATAAATAAACAATTAAAAATGCCCACTTGCATTATTCTGTGTGCTTAAGAGGTGTTTGCAGCACGGGGTTTAACAAACTCAAACACACTGGATAAAATAGTTTTTGTCTAACTGATATTTGTAATTGACTGAATGTCTTTAGGCTACTGTTTTTCAATGCAAACACCATAGAAACCATATAGTTAGGCTACTTTTTTACCATGGTAATGAGGTGCTGTACTTTTGGTTATGTATAAAAGATGATGCTGTTACAGTTTTCACAATGGTACATCTGCATCCCAACTCAAGCTCCTGTGCTAATATGACACAAAACTTGTAATATTACATGTTCAGCGTTACCAAATCAGGTGCTGGTGCCACTGCTCTCTAATGTTAGTCTGGAGCCCTGATAATATAAATTGCACTGTAAAATGTTATTGTAATTTGACATTTCGTCTGTTTAATTGTAAATGAAATATATAGCTTTAGTAAACCATTTTTTCTTTTAGGTTTAGTATTCCATCTATTATTATACCATGGAAAATTTGACCTTTTTGTGGTTAAAGAAGAAACCAAACCAATGTATAATTGATATTTGAGGCTCCATGCTATAGAAAAGCAATAAAAGTTCAGGAAGAGTGTTTTCAGCCTTTTTTTTTTAATATATATTTTATATAAAAATATGGCATGCAGCTTCAAACAAGGGCATAAATATGTTCAAAATAATCGTTATTAATAATCGCAATTACAATGTGAAGGGAATAATCGACAATTATGATTTTTGTCATAATCGTGCAGCCCTACACTACACTAAATTTAGTCATTTCTGCTTTTGATACAAAATGATCAATTTGATACAAAATGAGCAATTAGCTACAAAACTTATAAGCAGATGCATTATGAATCATAATTATTACTGATGCTATTTTATCTCGCAAAACTTCACAGTTATTTGTAGCCATTTCCAGTGACTTTCTGTTGATTACATCAATACACCAGTAGGTGGCGACAAGGGACTGTCTTTAAAAGTGAGGTATGGATCATTCTCTCAACTGATTCATTCACAAAAATGTATAATTTAGGAAGATAACAAATTATTTTTTTGTGCTTGAACTGTCTTAATGAGGGGTATTTAAAATAAAGCTAAAAATAAAATTAAAAAATAATTATAAATATTAGATGACAGCTTGAACAAAAATGAGAAAAGCTAAATAAATATTAATATTAATATATATATATATATATATATATATATATATATATATATATATATATATATATATATATATATATATATATATAATATACTAAAAATCATAAAAATGACAACTGCTAAAACTGAAACTAAAATACAATGGAAATTTTAAAAAGCTAATTCAAAATATTGGTATAGGGGCCAATTCTTACTATTAACTAGTTGCTTATTAGCATGTATATAATTAACAAATTGGCTGTTAAATAGCATTTATAAAGCACATATTCTGCATGACCATATTCTACATCCCTAATCCTACCCAATACCTAAACTTAACATCCAACTTACTAATTATTAATAAGAAGCAAATTAGTAGTTTATTGACGCAAAAGTCGTAGTTAATGGTTTATTAATAGCGAGAATTGGACCTTAAAATAAAGTGTGACCAAAATAGAAATAATAGAAATGACAGCAAATAATACAAAAAACAATCGATTTGTACAAAAACAATTATTCATTCAGGAACAAAACAAGTGATCATCTTTATAAGTGAATCATTCACTCAAAACACTGATTCAGAGACAGACTGGTTGGTTCTGCTGTGGCTTCGTTCACAACTATTTTAGTTGGCAGAATTAGACAAACTATAGACAAGCATACTTGCAATTTCATGTGTGTACTGTGCAATTTCGACATCAAGTTTTCAGAAGCACTTGGTCCATCTGCCATTGTTTATACAGTATGATTTCAATAAATAAACGGTAGAGTCCATATAATTATTTCAATACAAAAAGAATTTGTATGGCCAGTCTAATCTAATTCAATATTCCACAACACATGCAGGTCCAGCTAGTGCTGCTGATAGACTCCGTCATGGTACATGAGAATGACAGACAGACTCAGGGGAGCATCAGAGAAATCCTAGTGAACAAAGGCCAGTAGCTGACAGAGCCACTGGTGCAATGATCCTGATTAACACTCAATCACCACTTTTATGGCTGACCAACTGCTGCTCCTTCAAGCAATCTAACAGAAGAGTTCGATATCCTCTCAACAACTGCAAGTGCTTTACTGAAAACGAGGAGTAAACATTCACAGATAGCCCAGTACCACACCAGTCCATCAAATAGGCTGAATGCAGGATAAATAAATAATATGAAAAAGACAGTGCTTTTGGCCTTTCAGCTAATGAAAAGTAACGTAGTGAAAATACAACAGTAAGAAAATACACTAGCTAAATCTCTCTAGCTCTCCAGAAATGCACAAGAACAAATATCTCGGGTGAGACGTTTCAACCGAAACAACGAGACAGTAAGCAGTTCTCACAAGTGCACCAACACGTCACTTTAATTATGTCCACTGCCTGAATTTTACAGTTTAAGCTCCAGTGTGTTGTCAGCAACGGCCCCCTTTAAAAAATGTATCATACTGATTGCTTTGTTTGTGGCGGCGGATCAAGGCTGGTCTGCCCGGCTCTGCAGCATGTTTATCAGCAGGGCCCTGGAGATGACGCTTCACCCTGACAGGCAGAATAATAGAAGCGATTCTCCTCTAGCCGCCGCACAATCTCCCTCTCATTACAAAATGTCCAGATCAATTCCTTTAAAGCCCTGAACTTTACATTGATTAAGATCTTTACTCTGACACGTAGCTAATGGTCTTATTAAATGTTTTATTGTATTTATCATGAGAGCTATGACATTATAAATTGAGGATGGCATTCGAATCAGGGGTTTAAAGGGGAACTGTTAAAATGGGAATACAGAAGAAAAGAATGGCGTGAGAAAAGTGAGAAATGATTATATGATGTGTATCTGCACAAACATCTGCTACTGTAGAGTGTATAACTGCAGCTTAGCAATGCCTCACTCTTATTTGGATTTAGTTTAGATTTGTAGAGACAAAAAATACAATGGCAATGTGAAAAATACAATAGATACAGTACCAAATCAATATTAAAATAAGGAAATGTTCTGGGTATCAAGCACACAGTACCAGTTCTTTTCTGTATGCTTCTATTTTTATATACAAATTTCTCAAAAAATTATGAAAAGAAATAATTAAAACAAACTAATATAAACAGTCAAATCTACTTGGTTTCAATGCCAGTCCTGATAAAAATCAAGATAAAATCAATTTCAACTAAGCAGCATTTAAAAGATGAAGAAGAAAATGACAATAAAGCACTGGTTATAATGTCTTTATTAAGGAATATGATATCAACCTCTGAAATTGTGTTGACCAGTCTATTGAGGACTGATGTCCAGTATTTCTTTGAAGTCTATTTCCAGTTATGTAATTTTCTGGATAGACCAGAGATTAAGACACCATGACAAGTGCTTTTATTCCACATCCCTGAAGGATTATTGGACGTAGACGAAGAGTGAAACTTAGAGTAATTGTGCATTTAAAAACAAAAAAAGTAATCTAATTAAATCTGCAGCAATTTCTTTCAGAAGTAACCCAATTTTAAGCATTAAATAAGAATGAAAAGCCTCTTTTCAACCGACATTAGGGCCCATTCCATCTATAAATCGACATTTACTGCATATATTATCATGTAGAGGACAAGAGGCCATCCTTTCTTCATTCCTTGTCGTGGTTTCTCTCCTGTGCTCTGCTCCTAGTGTAAAACAGCTAATTAAACATTTTCTCCTTTCAAGACATCCTTCAGGAGTTCAAAAGCCACATATCAAAGGACGGTTCAAAGGAAATCCAGAGTCAGAAAAGCAAAAGGTGCCAAAATGTTCTGCATTTAAAAAACAAATGTGGGTGCCGGTTTAGTGCTGTTTCACTAGCATACAAATGTCCAACAAATAAAGATGGAATGTTATTTCTGCACAGACACGTAAGTGCTGTAAAAATGAGCTTTTTTAGTCTGTGGGTTTGTCCTAATGATTTTAAATTATGAAACGACTCGGAGCGACACTAAGGTGGCTGAACCTCTCCTAACATTTCCTGCCTTCATTTCAAGCTGCTCCATAATTGATTCTTGCGGTACCCAGCATTTTAAAGGCATACTAATGACTGCAAAAAAAACAGTTGTCCTTGACTAATGGGGGGAGCCGTGGAATTAAACAGGGTGAAATATGTCTCTCTCCTTTTCCACCTTTGACATTGACTGTATTCATATTTAACCAATCTGAGTAGCTGATTTGAGCATTAGAGAGAAAAAATACATGCCGATTCATATTCCTAATATCCAATGTCTGGTTAATTACACTCACAACGGGAGGGGGTCATTTCATTACAGCTAATCTGTGGTCACAAAACCAGACTGAAAACACATGATATAAAATATAATATACAAGAACAGATGATGTTTGCTCTGGCGGGTACAAGGCGGCAGCGAGGGAGCATGGGAGGTTAGTGGGGTGATGGGAAATCAGGAACAGGACACTGGCAGAAAGGTCACTGATATTGTGGCGCTCGGGGAGAAATGGCTGGCCGGCATCTGGGGTGTATTTTTAGACGAACGTCCAGTGCTAAAGGAGGACACAGGATTGCTGTCATTGGGGAGTGTTACTCAGGTGCAGAGTCTAATTGTTCCAGCTCTATCTCTGTGATGCATGCTGGGAAAGCATGCAAGCGGAGAGGCAAGTAATATTAAGAGTCATATTGAATTTGTGAAAGAAAACTAATTAACTTTGCTTTATCTGTTATTTTCTTCAATATATCATTTATTATTCAAGCACCTACTAGCCAAACTCCCATTAAAAAGTAAAACTGTGGACCAAACTGTTTTGTTTGCTACCTGAGCATGTTTATCGATACTGTCTGTGGTCGAGAATCACATGAGCTGCCTTTGGCTGTCAGAGACCATTAAATATCCAGGAGATGACATTAGCTATTCTGTCTCCGACTTTCCAGCCAAAAACTTCACAGATTCCGCTCTTATAATTCCACATCTAATTAACATATCTGCAGTGTGGAGAGATTTTAATATCAGATTTCACTCTGACTACAAACGTTCTTGAGGGTATTCATTAGATGTTCTTTGCACTAAATCAGGGTTATAAAGGCCATTTTAATTGATCTTTAAAATCTGGAAAAAGGGCTTCAAATTCTGGTTTAGGAGTTGCTGTGAATGGTGAGAGATGTGTAGAATATCAGTACCTTGCAAATGAACAATTAATACGGTGCATCTGTATGCTTTTTTCACTGTGAACCAAAAACCATGGCACATTTTTAAAAACATAACATTGTAGAATGGATTCTTTCATCCGATTTATTTGAATGCTAATGTTTTTCTTGATACACAAGCAGCTACGTTCCACAAGGTAATTATTTTAGTGTTGTTTTCACTATTACATAAAGTTAATGGCATTTCTGACTTCTCATACAATGTAAAAAGGCATCAAAACACCATGCAGTGTTATTATTGGTAACAAGTGCAACATATAATGCTATAACTAAATAAAGCCTTTTTTTATTAATACATTACATACAATAATTAATTCAACTTCCTTGCCCCCAATTCCTTAATTTAATTATGTAAACCTCAGCACATCCAATTTAAATTGCCAGCTGGGATCAGACAAACCACTTTCTATCAAAATACCATTATATTTAAATAGTGTTACTTTATTTACATGCTGTACTAATGAGCCTAAAATGGCAAAACCGTAATAATAATCCTGGTGAAAATGACTATCACAGGTGTCAAGTCAAGTCACCTTTATTTATATAGCGCTTTTAACAATACAGATCGTGTCAAAGCACTTAACAGTATCAAATTGGAGGATAGAGTGTCAGTAATGTATAATAATAAGATTAAATACTAGTTTAGTTTAAATAGTATCTGTGAAATCAAATTGACGATAATTGCTAGATAAGTGTCTATAGATAAGAACACTTCGGAACTGTTCAGTAGCTCTTTGCTTCAATTAAAGAAGAAAAAGGCACATGCAAGTACATGGTGTGTTGTATACAAAGCCGGTAAATTAACTTCAAAGCCGCATCTTTACCTCTGAACAAACAGGTTTTTTCCAACATTTCAGCCCATCCTGACCGAAAGCGCCTTTGGGAGTGTGGTGTGTTTGAACAGAAGTGCAGCGCATATAGTCTGCGGGAAGATCCACATGATGTGGTTGGCTCTCTCCCGCTGTGTAAGCACATAAATCTGCTTGTGCCCTGGAGGTGGGAACCGGCAGCACTAATTGACTGTAGAAAAATTAGGGGTCAGGGCCCCAGTAATATTAAGATTAATAAACTTGATCCCTCAAATGAAAGCAATCAGCCGAGGGGGTAGTAAGGTCCCTTTCTGCAGCAACGTGACCCGGTCAAATTACTCTTAGATCCCCAAAAACAGATGGATAAGTGTAGATGCATGCCTGTGTTTTTAATAAATACAAAAAAAGTGCATCATGACAATAATTAACTGAATTTAATTAAAACATACACTACATTGAAGAAGGTCTATAAGATTTATTTAAAGCAATTAATCATCAAGAACACTTCAAATTAATCAAATTTGAACGATTTTTATTTTAAATAAATGTTGTTCCTTTGGACTTTCTTTTGGACTATCTTTCTTTCTTCTGGACTACAGTTTCCCCAAAAAATATTAAGCAGCAATACTGTTTTCAATACTGATCATACAAAATGCACCAAATCAGCATATTAGAATGATTTCTGAAGGATCATGTGACACTGAAGACTGGAGTAATGGCTGCTGAAAATTCAGATTTGCCACCACAGCAATAAATAATATTTTAAAATGTATGAAACAGAAAATAGTTATTAGTGTAATAATATTCCACAATATTACTGTTTTTGCTGTATTTTTATAAATGAGCATAAGTTTTTATCTTCTTAAAAAACCTTAGCAACTTCAAACTTTTTAACTGTAGTGTACAATTTCATAAAAAATTATGCAAGATATATTTTTAAGAATTTTTTTTAAATCAATGCAAATGCAGATGTTATAATATAATGTAATAGAAAAAAAATAGAAAAAAATTATGCAAGACATATTGAATTTTTTTTTTTAAATAATGCAAATGCAGATGTTTATAATATAATATAATATAATATAATATAATATAATATAATATAATATAATATAATATAATATAATATAATAGGGGGTAAAAAAAATAAAATAGCTCACACATTTTTTACCTGCTTGTAAACCGCAGGTACTGGGATATGATGTGGGAATGTAATAAAAGGTAAAGTACTGAAACCTCAGCTCAGCGACATTGCATCCAATATCTCAGTCAACCTTGGTGGGTGTTCAAATGTTTTACAACAAAGCATCATCACTAGAAAAGGTCCTTGGCGAGGACGAAGCACAAATGAACAGGACACACATTAGCCCACCCTGTGGGCAGCCGTGGGGCTCCTCTACAGAGGCACTGCCACTTTGATCCCACAGTCTCACTGCTGCCAGGCCCAGAAGAGCCAGATTAGACAGCCGAAACGACACAAAGCACGCCGGCTCACTTTGTTCGCCCTGGCTCAGTAAAATGACACAGAATGCCATGGCGCCCCAAAAAAGTCTCCTCTGAGGTTTCCACTTCTTTTGAGGCAAACTCAGTGTTGTAAAAATGGGAGATCAAAGGACAGCACAAGTCACTGATAACTACAGCATATAATGACCCACTTCGAGAATGACACTTTTGTTGCTACAGCGCATGGTGCCGGGACCCTTCGCTATTAGTCATGCTGTTGCCTCATTTTCATACGACCTTTATTTGATTACATTAATTTCACTGAGACGGATTTAGAGTAATGATGGCAGAAATATGGTCACGATATTCTAAAGAAGAACTTTTCAAAAGAAGAGTCTTTTCGAGCCAAAGGTTGCTCATTTGGAATGATTGCTAACTGATTACTCTGAACTTTCCATGCAAAATAAGGTTGTGCCTGTGGTCTACTACAGGAGCGCAGTCGTTTGTCATTCACTGAAATGGAAAGTGGAAATGACTATGTTTGTTCATAAGGACAGGTACATCTAACCCTGTGATTGGGACTATTCTTAAAGAGGAGATTTCACCCATAGGTCTCTGAGTCTTGAGTAGCAACACCTGCCACAGAAAGATCAAAGCTGTTTTCACAGTCTTACTCTTCCCCTTTGACAGTATTATTTTGTGGCAAGCTGTGAATGGGAATAAATGTGTGAGAACCATGAACTCTCTACCTCTCTACCTTCTACTCTGCCTCCTTCCTTTCTCAACAACATAATCATGAAGGGTTTCTTTTTCTTACCAAAATTCTCAATGCTTAAATTAATAATAATAAGTCAAATGTGCAAAACAATCAATTATATACAATTCCTTTTGCTTCAATGAAGCATTAACTGCAACAAAGAAATATTGGTTGTTTTAGATAACTCATTGTCCCAATAAATCCAGTACAGCACTGCTATAATTAAACATTCAAATATCTTCAAATTATGATTTACTAACTGCAAAATGAAGCCACACATGGGTTCACAACCCCTATATTACTGACTGAACCTGTTAAACCACAGAATGTTTGAGATTTTGCACTTTTAGGGTTAAACGTGGGAATGAAATGCCATGTGTTTTCAATAATTTATTGCCATAATCAATCCAGTACAGCACTGTTATCAGATAGGAATGATAAACCACATGAAAATAATATGCTATGTCAGCCAATCCAGAAAGGTGAGCGGAGCTGTAAAATGCAGGAGTGATGTGGGGAAAGAGTGACAATATAAAAACTTTAGGTTGGCAGAGGTAGGACAAAGAATAGCTACCAGTATACAATTAATATTAAGAAATTGCAAAAAATCAGAAATAGGAAGTTGCATATTCAAAGTGAATTAAATGTTGAATTGAATAAACAAACTGAATAAACTAGGCATTTTGCTCATGAACAAGAGTATTTCTCATTCAGGTTGGTTGTAAGTCAGTCTTGTTTACAACAATCTTTTTGTCACTGAGATGAATCAAAATTTGCACCACTACACTCTCTGAATTTCTTATAAACTCTGCCCATGTGCACTGATTGACATGACTGATGTAGCATGTAATTTGCACTTGATTTATCATTTGTCATCAGCTTGAGCTTTTTATTCATAAACTGAACAGGCAGTTTAAGCTTTTAATTCATCATTTGAGTCATTCATTTGATTCATCATTTGAGATGTCAGTTTGAGCATTTGATTCATCATTTGAACATTCAGTTATATTTTTAATTACGACAATAATGTACTGGATTGATTATAAAAATGAAATATCAAACCCAATTGATATATCATTTCCTTTCTGTTATGCAATCCCATTACGAGGAAATATCATTTCATTTGATTTATCACTTTAAGAAGCCTTACGAAAACAAAAGTGTATCTGCATTTAAAAATTATTGACCATCGTGTATTTTGTTCTGATGAAGAAGAAATAATAAAAAAGGCTAAAATAAAGTGTTGTGGTGAAAGAAGCACAGAGGATGAAAAAAGGAGAGAGAAAAGATGGAGGGGTCTCTCCAGTCCGCATGCAATGCTGTGCAGGCCAGCCCCTGGCAGTGGTCATCATTAAAGTGCTTAATAGACCGTGGCAGGTCCACAACAGCTGACAGCCGACGGGTCCAGCGCTGAGTTTCCAGGGAGTGAGGGTCACCTTCAGGGGAGGAAGTGCTTTATCAGACCCTAAGGCCAGCCTGGCATTACACGTTCCTTCACCTTGCCCAGGTGCTCTGGATGGATGTCCACCGGCAGTCAGGTGGAACTGCAGAGTCCGACCTCCACGCCATCAAAAATAGCCAAAAAACATTAAGCTGGAAAGTGATGCAATTCCTCTACAAAAATGCTCGAACCTGCCAAGCATCACTTTCAAAGCCTCACACATTCCTTTCTATGCTTCTTTCTTATTTGATTTCTGTCATTTGCTCTTCAGATGAAAAGTAGCTCGCCTCTTGAGGAAGCATTGATTGGAAACGAGGTAAAAACGATACGGCTCGAAGCTGATATTTATAGAAGGCTGAAAAGAAGTAACTGTATTTAACTTACTAACATATTTAAAGCTCACTTGTAAAATGAAGCCAATCATTTTGCAAGGGTCACAATCGTATATTACCGACTGAGCCTGTCAGCCCACAGAAACGTGGAGTGTTTGAGCTTTTGCACTCCAGCAGCCGTCATAAGCCTCCCTGTTGTGTGTGGAGTATCCGTTTTCAGTGTGAATTGTGTGAATTAAATGCCTCGAAGCAATATGTGTGCGGCGTGGGAGAGGCGCGCGCCACGGAGAGGCAGGTATTCCATAACTGTTCAGAAACCGCCGCTCTGCTGCCAAAACAAATTTTGCTTCGGATGACTTTTGCCTGGAGCACAGATTAAGCTTTTGTCAACATCTGTGAAATATCCATGAGTATTAAATATCCATGAGTGAAGACTAATAAAAACAGTAGCTTCAGGAAGCGTGAACCCTGCCTGAATCTTACGACAAAGCTGACTGTCTTATAGCTGGTTATTAAGACTATTCCCCTCGGAGAAACATAATTATATACCTTCCTTCCCTCCAATGCATTTTAAATCACCTTGCATGGCCGGTTCGTGATTGGTTGGGGCTCCCAGAGTACAGCCTTGTTGCACTTCCAGAGAGGCAGGGAAGTGGCCTGAGCAGTCTCGGAGGACACAGTTTATCTGGGTCTGGACACAGGTGCGTCTCCAAATGAGAAACACTGAAGAGGGAATAAGCTCCCGGACGAGACCCCAAAACGCAGAAGCAGGGGAATGTGATTCAAGGTCGGCTGTGGTAAGCAGCAGCTCGGCACCGCTGATTGATTGGGTATGCAAGAAGCATCTGGCACACAGGAAACAGGAAGGTGACTGGGGGAATCACCAGGTGGTTCCGATGAATTATAGCCACTTTGCCCAGCGCCTTCCCCATCTCCCAGCCTACATACATGCCGTTATAAAGCGGCATTGTCGAGCCGCCGATACCTCGTGGATAAAGAGAGATTTGCGTGAGAAAGCCAAATGCATGTGTGGCACGCTTTCAGAGAAAAATCTTTAGTTTTTTTGTTCATTGCAGGAACCGCGTCTTTAAAATGTCATGTAAAAAAAACAAAAAACATTATAACCTTTTTATAGGTGATCGCCATGAATATTGATGACGCATTAATTAACACCCAAATTTAGCCATTCAATTTTCAATTACGGCTCAGACGTAGCTAGTGTGAAACTTCAGTGATTTAATTACATTTCACAAGAATGAAAGTGATGGATTGAGTCAAGTCAAGGCCGATAATAATCTCACATTTACAAAACTATAAGAAAGCCAAAGCGACTGGGTCATACTGTAAGCACTTGGAAAAAGTCTACAAGGGGAAAAAGAGTCATCAGGGAAGCATAATCAGACCACCGTCTGAGAGTTGCACAGTTCGGGGCCATTTTAAGACAATAAGAGGGGACTTTCGGCCAGGCACCCACACGCTTCCCACTGAGTCCCTAATCAGCTCTGCTCTGCTGGAGAGAGACCTCAGAGAACACAGCATACGGAGAGGGACAGGAAAAGCATCACCCCTATCGCTTTATATATCTCATGCCTCACTAGTCCGTAATCAGTTATGTATAATGATGGTTTGCAAAACACATCAAAATAGAAAACTGTGTAAAGACATTGTGGGTTAACTAAAAACAAAAATATAGAAAGTAAACACGGAAGACTGTTAACAGCAGTTGTGAAGGCTGCAATTCATTATGGAGTAAATCTAGCCCAGAATGTGTTAAAACATTTGCACTTTTGGCCCATAGGGAGAATAGTTCACCCAAAAAATGAAACTTTACTCACTCAAACAGGCATCATTACTCTCTCCTGGCTCAAATTCGCGAGCTCAAATATAGTCGCAAAACTACCATTTTCAGTGACTTCAAAATCAATAGTTTGATCGCTGGCAGCTTATTCACCACATCCACCATCAAATGACGGTTACATTTGTATTTTATGGCATACAGTAATTGCTCTGCAGTATAGCCATTCAAACCAGTTCAATTTTTGCTTATGATTTTTTTTGCTTACGATATTTATGCTTATTCTTTTCTTTTATGCCTGCAGAGATTATGAGCGAAACGTCACGTCATTGTCTATTAAACAGTGCCATCTCGAGGAGTAAAGAAGAATTGCATGCATTGAGTCAGATATTTGAATATTTTTGGCGCAGAAAAAAATATATACTTGCACTAATACACACCTCGGGTCTCAAGCGACCCTATACACTTTTTATAAAAAAAATCATCAGAAAACAGACATTCTTTTAAATTTTTATTATTATTTTCTTGTTATATTGTTTATAATGAATAGATTGAGGAATACTAAGAAAGTTGATGTCTATCTTTAAAAAATGAAGGAGGGAGAGGGTAGTGAATGACGTCCCAGGTCGCTAAAGACCCAAGGTATGCATTTAAGGGTTAATGGCCCCTTTAATAAATCCTCTTGAAGTTTCACACTAATTTTCTTCATTTTGTCTAAACAAATTACTCGTGTTTTTTCTTGCTAAGCGAGCACTGTTTTCATTATTTGACAAAATTACAGCTTGATTGAAAATTATACACAATAAAACATTACTCTGACTAAAGTGACATTTACCTTTTTTGTTTTTGTCACATCTCATATACCATATGAAGAATGCTCTTCACTGACACCCTTGTCTTCTTGGCAACCAATTAAATTAACTTATTAGGGCAAAATTGTTATATAGCCTATATTTTATACATATAATGTTCGAAGGTCTATCTATCTATCTATCTATCTATCTATCTATCTATCTATCTATCTATCTATCTATCTATCTATCTATCTATCTATCTATCTATCTATCTATCTATCTATCTATCTATCTATCTATCTATCTATCTATCTATCTGTGTGAAAAGTAACAAAAACGTAGGCATAGCAAAAGGTTTCCAACACAAAAAACAGCCTTACTATTTTATTTGTCTGTGTGACAATACTCTGCTCAAATACTATTAAGAAAACAAAACTTTTTATTTATTACATGTAAAATAGAGGACTATCGATATTTCACACAATCTCTAAACGACCATTTGTCTTTCCACTTATACAGTACATTAGCTACAGCACCATAGCTACTAAATTTAAAATACAAATAAATACATTAAAAAAAGCAGCAAAACTGAGGGAAAATCAGCACCTTGTTGTCTGACTGCACTTGCCTCATTAGGTAAGGATAGTACAAATTGTGTATCCCAGAAGGCCACGTGACACCTCAGACACTGACTCTGGTCAATCGCATGCAGAGAAGGCCTGCGACGTTCAGCTCATTTATTACAAGTAGTACATGCAGTAAGATGCCTATATGTCTCTCTCTGCACGTTTTCCTGGCCACATTTATAAGCTAATATAACCGTTGTGACATTTGATAGTTTTACGCTTCACAGATCACAGGTTTTACTATAGAAATATGTCATGGACGTCTCTATGCTCTGATCTGCGTGTAGTGGAAACTTAACACAGGAAATGACCTTCCCTTTGAAGAGGGAACATTGTACATTGTGTTTCATGTACTTGTCTTATTAATTAGTAAAAATTATGCAACAAATGTATTCTGTGTGAATAGAAAAGAGATCTGAATCTTCATTTCAAGATGTGCTTAGACCAAACAGCGCACATTTGCATTTACATTTACAATCTCAGGTCACCACCTGACAGCGAGACGAATGGTTAACCTGTCAAACTACACCAAGAACTCATCAGCAGGGCACTAGATGGCAGATTAATGGAAATGTGCCATATCATTTTTAATTACCTCTAAAGAGCAGGAGCACGGATTCACTTCAAGGGCTGTCAGTCTGTTAACGAGCAGAGAGCGAAAAAAGACCAATATCTATAATCTCGGATCTATTCTGAGCTCAATGTCACATATTAGAATCTCATTACATGCTAAATAACTGGTACACGGCTCACCATTTTATGAGTGAGCTATGGTGACAGAGGACATAAATAACATTACAACCATCTTAGAGGCCAAATCAACCTAAAAAAGGAAAGACAGGCACTCTCGAGTGGTCACAGCTGATTCCATTTTTACAATGACTTCATCTGTGATTTGCATACAGTCCAAAAGTGGCTCATGAGCATGTTGCTCATGCTGCTCTCTTTCACTGAACATATTGACCTCTGCTGTAGAAGACAATGCTTAATGCATCGAGCAGGCTTTGATGTCAATGGCAGACACGTAAGAATCAGTGATTTATTTATTTGTAGAAAACATTTAGTTAAATACTGCTGTATATCACTGTTTTGTTTTATGAGTTATAAATTCAAATTAGGGTGTTGCTTAAAAAAAAAAAGTCAGAATTGAGAGAAAAGTTTTTTAAATTTCCTTTTTTTAGTTTTTATTCAGTAGCGGAAACGGGCTTCCATATAAAATTGATCAATAGTGACAGTAAAATATAAAAAATGTATACTGCAAAAAAAAAAAAAAAATGTTGGAATGTTTTAAAGAAAAAAAAATATTTTCTTTACACACTGTTGTTTGCTGAATCATACATTCTGAGAAATATATAATTTAAAAGATCCTGACAAGAGACCCCTTTAACAGAGTTTTGTTTGTATATTTTCCTGAGGGTAGGATCGACTATAGTTTAAATTCTAGTTTGAACTATTGTAAATAATGCATACCTTGAAGCTTGCCATACAGTTTCAAAGTAGCTTCCCCAACACCGCATGAGTCATATGGAGCGCGTTTACAGCACATTTATGGTGCTTTTTGGAGCTTGACAGGCTATTCTTCAAAAATGTCCCTTTTGTGTCCCACAGAGTAAAGACAGGCATACAGGCTTGGAATAACATAAGGGTGAGCAAATAACAAAATAACTTTCATTTTTAGGCAAACTATTCCTTTGCCACATTAAATTTGAAGAAAACTTTGTGTCTAATCCCTATGCATGACCAGAGAAAACCAACTTAAAGCTATGAAATCTACTCTATGAATACACAAGCGATATATGAGGATGGATTGTGGTGCCTCTCTTGGTATTCATGGTTGTATATAGGGCTGATCTACCTTCATCTTCTGCATTAGGGCTCGCCGCGTCTCTCATAACCGCAGCTGAAACGCGACGAGGCTCCCTCATGAATGTGAGAGCAGACCTTGTTTTGTGCAGCAAAACCAATCAATGGCGTGCAGGCTTAGTGAAGACCTTCTCGTTAGAAGTGACCTTGAGAGATGGTAATGCCACTAAACCTGGTGATGTGCTGGGACGGTGGGTGTGATTAAAGAATTACGGGCGTAAACATCACTTACTTAGAAATGAAAGCGCTCAGTCTCTCTGCCTGGAGGGAAAAAGCAGTAAACACAAAAGTAGCACTGCTGTCTATGGGAGAATTAACACTCGTGAACAAACGCAAGCCGTGTGTACAGAATTAACATTCACCATACATGTATAATTTGCATAACGTCTGTATATATTATGTGAAAATCCTATTTAAATGCCAAAGGATTTCGTTTGGTTTCAAAGAAGGGCTTTGTTTTCAATAAACGAAAGCTATATACAGCAATGCACCAGAATATGAGAGATCCTCCTGCCTCTTGCAGAGAGAGAGAAAAAAAGCACTATTTAAAATTAGATATAGAAATGATATAAATATTGACATTATTTTTGGAAATGTGTTGAAAATGCTGCAAGCGGAAAAGAAGTGTCAATGCTGACTAATCTAGCCATATGGCAGATTTCTTAATTTTTTTTTTCTTCCATGTGATGCTCAAATGCGTTGAGATACCATATCAAGGGAAAACTGTTGAAGAGTAAATGTCAGTTACATGATAAAAACCTTGTAACGTGATTAAACCTAATTTGGTACATCATTGCTCAACCAAAAAAAGCTGAGGTACTTTATCGCTCCAGTGTCTCTCAAGCACCGAACAAAGACCAGGTTATTTCTCCCCTCGGCAAAACTCCCCAAGACCTCATTCCTCTGTCCACATTTCTGTCAACACTGCCAAACATGGCAGCTGGCCATAGAAATCACTCAGCACACCTGTCAGCATTACCCTCCAGAAAATAATTTGCTCAAAACTATAACAAGCAGTTATAATTAGCTGAGGGTTATTAAATATGTCCAACACTGGATATCTGGACTACAAAGGAAATCTAATAAGATGTGCCGGTGCATTTTTTACCTCCTTTCTCTGAGTCAGCGGCTGTGGTAGGCATAAATTAATGTGCATATGGAGAGCGATGTCACAGGATGTGAGGCAACCACTGAGGCCTTTAGCAGCTCTGCGGGAAAGCAATCTGTGTGAGTCTGGAGGTACAAATATACCACGGACACCTGTTTCCATACACATAGTGCTAGCGTGGATGACACTCACCTCTGCGAAACAGGCAAAAAGTTCACAGGTGTGTCTTAGTCTAAATTACAATCAACTAAATATCATAATCAACATTTAAATTTACACAACCAGTGAAAAGTTTGGACACACCTGCTCATTCAGTGTTGTTATAGCAAAGAATGAGCACATTTAGAATAATAGTCAAGTCATTTTACAAATTATCAATTTATATTATACATCAATTCATCAATATGAATATAAATCAAACATCATGAAATACATGATTTCACTCAAGTGTGCTCAAACTTTTGACTGTTAATGTAAAATTTCCGTTTTAAAAACAACAACAAAATTACTTACAATTATTATTATTTTTATTATGAAAATGATTGCCTAACTAATAATAGTATATAAACTATAATTAAGTGTATGTATGCATGTATGTGTGTATACAAAATGATACACTAAATTATTATTACTGTAATTATCAATAACAATAACAACATGTGAAACAGATTGATCATAAAGTACCTGTTTTAATTAAATAAATAAAAAATGAATAATAATAATAATAATTATTAAAAAATATTGTCTGATTATATATATATATATATATATATATATATATATATATATATATATATATATATATATATATATATATATATACACACACACACATACATACATAAAATATATATATACAGGGCCTAAAATGAACACTCGCCAAGTGCCAAATGCGAGTAAAAATCGACATTGGCGAGTAAATGTAACTGTCGCCAGTTGGTGGGTAAAACTTTTCCGAAATATAACATTGTAATGTAGTGAGAATAACAGCTTTTCTGACGTAAGCGAATAAAATAACCTTTTCAGAAAATTCTAATTACTTATGACTAAATTATTATTATTAGCAACAACAATAGCAACATGTGAACAGATTGTTCATAAATGACTACTTAATAATAATAATAATAATAATAATGTTGATGATAATAATAACAATAATAACAGAACTTGTGAAACTGAGTTTGTCCATTGACCAACTGTTTTACAATGCTCTGGAAACTACAGTAGTTTCTTTCAAATATTGTTACCAGGAAAACATTATTCAACTCTATGGAAAAAGTATGAAAAACAGTCATTAATTCCATGTACAAAAACAAGCAAGTACTAAACCCTTTATTTGTTGGTGTGAGATAATTGGCTACTTTTTCCTTCGTTACTTGTCGAGCAGTTGTCTGATGCAGTGGTGGTGTCGTGTTCCATGTCACGCCCTGCAACTTTAATTAAATGCGTTATAAAGAATGCACAGATTCGTAGACCCCATTACGGTTGATTCAATAATAATTAAAATATCCATCTGCGAGCATTAAATTGAAAATGCCCCCATGCGTAACTGCGTTGAAGTGTAATGATGAGAGTGTAACTGGGAGGGAAGAATTAGGAGACGGGTATGAGACAAAGACGGGCTTTCGCATGCTTGACGGCGCTCTGATTATCTAATCAAATCATTCAGATCTAGACAGGCTTTCTGCAGCTGATCTGGACTCATGACTTGTGGAGGTGAGCAACTCTGACGGCCACCGCTGTGGGAAAAAACAGTGACATCGCTACCGATGTCATGCATGCGCATATACATGTCAGTTGAGTCCGGCCCCACCGGTGTCTGCTACCCGCTGCTCTACTTCTGCCTGTTAATTAACCGTAATGATGTAAACAAGAACTCATCCTGACCACCTCACCACTGCCACAGGAAAACCAATCTGTTAAAACAATCACCAGGGACAGACCACCTCTTGCACCTCACACCATCCTCTCACACTGCAATCAACACTGACGGCCGTGATAATGACGGCAAGATGGAACTCCGGCTGCATGAACAGATTAGGCGATTTCTTGCACTTTTCGCAGCTGGGTGAATCTGCCTCGCCCAAGGGATGAAAGCTGTCAGGAGGTGTTAGTGGCAGTACGCACATTGACAGACCTTCATATATCTCGAGACCAAATGTCTCTAATGAATGAAACATGCTCCTCTCTCACCAGGGCTCTGATAAATAACGATCCCTCCCTCTTTTAAGACAAGAGTTCCTCAGGGTTTTATACTCTGTGGTCGTGCATTTCAATGACAGTCGGTTCTACCCCAGAAGCCTGGTGCACACTGATTTAGACCAGCAATTTAAGAAATTGTAAAAGATTACTTTCGTTCTTGAGCAAAATCGTCAATCTTAGATTGCTTGTTTTGACATGCTCACTGAAAGCCAATTAATTGCATTTACGATGAAGCTTAGCCTCAGTTGAAGTTTTGGGTTGCACTCCTCAATGCCACTGTTGCTACAATGGCCTACATGTATTAGAAAGAAAGAGAGGTTTAAATGTTAAATGTTAAAAAAAAAAAATAAATAAATAAATCACAAGACAGTGTATATTGGGCTTAGGGAAAACAGAACAAAAAACAATAGGAAACAACAAATTATTTTCCAAACAAACTTTAAAATTACCTGTTAATTGTTTAATTAAACTTCGTTTAAAATATGTTTAATAAAAAGTCTTGCATTATACAACATGACAACATGTGATGTGTGGTTTATCATCAAAAACACTGATTCTCAAGTGATATCTCTCTATACGAGCCATAGGGAATCGCTTTGGCACGCAGAATTCTTTCTCTTGCCATGTGTCATTGTGAAACACAAAGGAGATGAAGTCTCTTGTTTTGCTTCAGATTGTGAAACCCACCCTTGGTAATGTCTAATTAATATCCACTCATTGTGGAAGTCTCGTCTCCCACGGAGCCACTGAGACCAACATCTGTTTAATCAACATTTTCCACTGACAACCTCTTGGCTGTCGATCCTGTTGTGGTGTGGCAGAGGAATACAAACAATTGAAATTCACTAGATGATCCCAAAAGTTTCCTCCTCTGAGAATTCACTCGACAAGTTGACAGACACCACATATCAAAGCCTAGCAAAGTGCATTTAGGTGAAGAAAGTCCACTGGCATAAACTTTTCCAATTCAAACTTTGTTTCACTTTTGTCGCACATAGCTCAGTGCCAGTTTTTTCCCCCCCACATACTCTAAAATTACCTCCAAAAGGAAGAAAGATAATAGTACACAGTCACAGATGGCTCCCCAAGGCTCGTAATCAGTTAGCCACACCCCACATGCTGGCTACATGCTTTATTTCCCCCACTATGCCCCTTCATCAGCCTTGATTAGACCGCTGGAGTAAAATGTCACATTTTACATACCTCCATATTTCAGGCCAACACCAAACCTGACTACGGCTCCTGGATGGTCGGGGTGAAATGTCAAGGGATGCACCGATTCCTCTGTGCCCTACTTTGCAATTTCACAAATTTGTCACTTTCAGAGCAAGGCTGGCCATGGAAATCACAGATGAACTCTTCGTTAATACGTGCTAGGCAACCTGAACGCCACGGCCCTAATTGGAGCTAATTGGCTTTCTGTTGGCTTTGTTTCCGGATCAGATAAATAGCAAAGACAACACTAAGTGACACCCGTGACCTTTTAAAAGCTTCACTCTAATTAACCTTTTAGATGCATGCAGGTGTTTTTATGTAGGGCAGAGGGAACAAACTTGGCCGCAGAAGTCTGGAGGGGGGCGCGCTTTGACTCCGGTGGAGAGCACGGCATCGCCATTACAGCTGCTCGGGAAAGCGCGGATATTAAAACCATAAACACGAGAGCGTTCCGAGATAAAAAGGTCCTGCAGCAGAGTAATTTTACATCATCACTCAAATCGGCTGCTCATTACCAAAGCTCTCATCTTCACGCATATGGCTTATGGGAAACAAAGCGGCAGGCTGTGCCTCATGCTCTCCTGATTAAGTTTACCGCAATGTAGTGAGCAAAATAATGAAATTAAAAAAAGTTATAATTTCGCTTATTATAGCTCATCGCACGGTTCAATATCCCAGCACGCGCGAGCAAAAGAAAACGCCGGAGTGTTCCAGTAAAGAAGCATTAAAAGTCGATCAGCAGACACAGAATAAAACAGAGTTTATATGGATCTACCCATAAACCCTTCAATACTGTCAAGCTTTTATTGCGGTTTGCTTAGCGGTCTTACGAGCTGCCCGCGCACACCCACAATAAAAGCTTTATGCCACTCACAGCTATTCTAGAAACGAAGCTGGTGCCACTTACGTACAGGGACAATAATTTATGAGCAAAAGGGGGGAAAGGGCCAGAGAGAAAGTTGCTGTGCGATCCGTTAAGCACATAAATGTACATTAATTAATCACTCGGGGAGCTGAATCCCTGAAAGCGAGAGAGGATGGGGTGGCGATTTTACATGCAAACATTTAAATGCATAAATAATGAAGCGGCACAATGGTTTTAAGTGCTGTGATAAAACTCTTTAGGGGTCCATTCCTACATTTGGAGTGTTTATAACATTGTTTTCAGGAGATTTCTGTTGTTGTTGTTACAATAAGCTGGAACATGACTGGACATGTTCATGCAATAAAACATCACCACAGGCGCTTTGGTACAATGCTGAGTAAAATCATTCAGTTCAATTATTAATTACCTCATGCATGCATAGGGTTATTAATTATGCATGCCCCTCCAAATGCATCGATTAAGCACCATGTAAATGAGATGGTGTCAGAAATTGCTCCCAAACAGTGAAGGCAACACTATTGTGATTGATTCTCTATCCTCAGACGATTGCATCAAAGAATTAGCTCTCTTATCGAGGTCCACTCGTTCAGGAGTGAAATAGCCTTGATCCAGTTACACCACATTAGAATTCAGCCTTTGAGCTAAATGAAGGAGTGAACGGTCATCACCTGTGATCGCTTTAGCGTTAGCCCTATATAATGTGGTCGGCCCACCGTTTAGCAGTGCTGGCTTTAAAAAGATAGTTCATCCAAAAATTTAAATTCTGTCATTTACTCATCCTTGTGTTGTTTCAAATCTGTATGACTTTCTATGGAACACAAAAGATACTTTGAAAAATTAATAATGTTGTTTTGGACTCATACATTCATTGTATGGACAAAAACAGTTCAAATGTTTATCAAGACATTTATCAAAAGTGATACAGGTTTGGAACAACATTATGGTGGGTAAATTGTATTTTTGTACAAATCCCCTTATATTAAACAAAGCCTTTTTTCCCTCCTGGACAAGGTGTAAAGTCTCTCGACCCTAAATATATAAGAAGATAAGCTGAGGGGTTCCCACCAAACGGTAGTTGGACTGGAGGCCGAAAAAAATCATCACATCTTACAACACAGAGCCAATGGAAACTTTGAAGCTATCTAAAACTGGACACTCAATCTCACCGCACAACACCATCAATCACTCATTCTGCTGGGCTTTCAGTATTTCAATCAACAATTTGTGGTTACCAGACAATCTAAAAGTAAGCTAGTGCTATGATTACACATCTGTCTGGGAAAAGAGAGGCCACAAAATGCTGCCCGGCTCTTTATTCCTTACGAAATGATAGTAGACCGCCCAGGAGTTTGTTTAATGCGTATTTACCAAAATATCTCAATGATGTAGCACTGTGGAAAGCACCTACTCGTGGTTCCCTGTGGGTTTAGAAAGCCTGGAGGAGGTTCGTTACTCATGGGACTATTAACGGTGCAACAAAGACATTTGAGGTATATCAGATATTCATAATGGGCCAAATGTAAGGGGAAAAACCCTCATTGTTTTGTATCTTATTATTTCCCAGTAATTTTCATAACAGACCATTTTAGTATGGCGGTTTTGTTCTTTAAAGAAAAATAAGAGGGTTGGAAATTTAATAACTCACATAAATGTCATATAATGAGCAAAAACACACAAAAAAAATCAATGCAAAATGAGACGATGATGATGTTTTGGGTAAACATAGTTATTTCTCTTTGTAAAAGGTCAAGACTGGAGGGTATGTTATGAGTTTGGGGGAAAAACGAATCACTTTGGAGTGGGGAATGGCTACCAGATGGCGATGTACTCAAGCAGGAGTGACTGGCTGTTTTTACAGGAGGGGAATGGGAACTGGCTGGCATGGCTAATGAAGACAAGAGACCTATCCACCTAGAATACCTTCAGGCATTCAATAAGCCCGTATGGAGATGAGCTGCTCTCTGAGGGGTTGACTATTGAATTGCTATACATGCAAATACATGCACAACTACCTCTGCTACAATTCAATGAATAAAAAAAGAGAGAGAAAATACTATTTAAAAAGATCTCAACCAGATTATGCCAATTTTGGCACATAAAACATCAATATGGGGGTAAAAAAATATAAATAAATAAATAAATAAATAGGTCCAAGACTTGCATAAATATAATATAAATAATTATTTTAAATAATAAATTGTTTATTTTATAATTATTATATTATTATTATTTTTATAAATCATAATTTGTTATGAGGAAAGTCGTATGACTTTTTTGAGCCTCATATAGCAATTTATTTGACTTTTTTCCCTTAATTGTAATAATTGTAAAATAGTTTTTTGATCAAATAAATGCAGCCTTGGAGAACATAAGAGCTTTTATTCAAAACCATTTAAAGTCTTACCAACTCCAAGCTTTTGAACAGCAGAGTAGCTAAATAGCAAGTGTTTTTCATTCTTCCACCAGTGATTTAAAAATCTAAAAACAAATCTGACAATTAACACCCTGGTTAATCACAAAGTGCGAATGCTTTATCAGCAACACTGTCTGCTACGTGGTTCTATTCTCTTCTGTTCTTCACAACTGTTATCAAGTCTTCGCTCATTAACAATGTTACAAAAAACCTCTACTGCTTCCCCAAGCTCTCACTGTCCCAAAATACCCCAGCATGTTCCGTGCATTTAATGTCTCTTGGCTCTCATACATATTGACATAGAGCAAAACTCCTCCCACCCCGGCCAGTTCAGACAGTTTTATTATCTTGACTGATTTTGCGATTTGTACTCACCCGTCCCTTTGATTTTACCACAGCACCGCCCATATGAGCAACTACTGCTAAGGGTGCACATAAGCAGAGGCCTTTGCGGCAGCGATTTTTTTTATCTAGCCAGCCGATCGAGACAAGGGCCACCATAAATTATCGGTTCTCAGCGCCGTAGAGCATTTTGTGGCTTCATGGGTGCATGGTAAATGCACTTCGCCAGAGCCACAGTTCCCACTATTCCCCATGCTGGCGTTCTGGAGTGTGGTTAGCTCTGCTGATGTCCTCAGACCAGGCCGCGGTCATACGTGGCTCCAACGGGCCTCCAGGGGAACATGACAGATTGCTCACTCGGTCGCAGAAACGAGCCGAGCACAGAAGTGGGAGTGTGTATCCGGGGTTCACATGGGAGGCGTGTGACCGGATATGCCGGATTTTAATCACATTCTCTCACATACACACAGCAGCACACTTCTTTTAAAACACAAAAGTACTAAAAGTAGAATAATAAGAGTTTGGCATTATATATAGGTATGGTTTGAGTGTGGTTTGAGGAAGTTATTAAGTCAAAAACTGAAAATCAAAGAAATTTATTACTATTTTTTAAGTATAGAAAATGCCAAATTTAAAAGAAAAAAGTTTAAAAAGCCATAAAGTTGCAAAGTCTGTAGACTTATAGAGAGAGAATAATAGACGGATAGATTGATGCACAGATTGTAAATAAAATAAAATAAATAAGATAAGATAAGATAAGATAAGATAAAAAAATATTAGATGAAAAAACTTAAACGAAAACTAGAAATGCTGCATTGGTAGTTTACAGAAACAAAAGTTTGTTGAAACACTAAAAATTGCTCAAATTAAAACAAACAAAATTGAATACTAAAAATAAAAAAACTTAAAATTTAAACATTTAAATTATAAAAATAAAATTGAATTTAAAATATTAATAAATATTACATAAATAATGCAAAGTAACAGATCAATAACACCGAAATGTTATAATCAAACTCATCCTTGCTCTCAAACCCTCACTAGGTTTACGCCGAATCTTTCCCAGCATTAATGTGGAACAGAGCAGAAACGGCAACACCCGACAGAGAAGAAGAGTGAGAATCCTCCATCTCTTGCTCCTGGTCCAAGAAGTGTTAAACCACATTCTGGAGGTTAAGCATCTTGGCTGTGAGAGCTTGTCATTTCTAAAGATGAAGCTCATCCTTTATTCAGCTTCACGGAGCAAACACAGGTGTCATGCTAAACTAATGTGCCCTAAGCTATCGCTTCCAGTAAAACATTACTCATCCCAATCTCCAGGAGTGTTTGTTGGCAAGCGACAAGTGCATCAATGCTAACCTTCTAACCTTTCCTGCAGATAACACACCTGTCTAAAGATATGCAGGGTGATACAAATGGTATAAATGATAATGACAAAGAAAACAAGCATTCAGTTCAGCATATGGTGCTCAGAAACAAAACATTACTGTAAAACACTACTGAAACCATTGAAGCAGTACTGAAACTACTATTACAACTACTGATAATGATAGAGAAGTTTCACTGTAATTCGCAAAATTATGTGTGAATTCTTTTCACAGATAACTTGTACTCATGTATTCATACAATTTCAACTATGCTTTCAGGAACGAGGGGGGAAACGCGAGGAAGTGAGGGTCCTCATACTAACATTTCAGCACTGGATTCCTCCTGTCTAAAAATATGTTCACGGGACCCTATCGCTTGAAATAATCAAGGGGAATTTGTCTGCGCAGCACATGTGGGCCACAGCACATGTTTAGATCTCTCTCTGCCTCAGGGGCTGTCTTTGGGCTCTCAAGAACAAGGATTAGCTCGAGAGCTCATCCAATTCCCATCTTTTGTTGCACATGTTTATGTTTTTTTTTCCCCCTCATGTTTCAAATCCCCTTGCAATTCTCTGGCATCCCACTAGGCGAACCGTTCCTTTTCTAGAAACATCCACTACTCTTCCTTGTGACAGATTCTCCAATGAGTTTAGCACTAATCTACCAGGCAAGTGGTCTGGAACCTCTGCTATAAATCAGCCACTGACATACCATAAAAACAGTGGATTCTTATAATTTCACCGTTCACCGCAACTTACACTAAATGTGCGCATACACTAAAGCACTCGAGCATAACGGCTAGCAAAACTCACCGGACAGACATCAGTCAATCAAAACGGGCAGCAATAATCTGTAGCAGCTGTCTAAACATGTCCCACCGAACCGGACTTGCCTTAGAGTAAAAGCAGAGCACTGTTTCATGTCAATATGTGAATTATTGAATAAATAAATAGAGAAGGGAAGCCAAATACATGTGTGGAATGTGCATGTAAGAGAGCGGGTACTGTAACGAGTGAAGAAATATAGAGCGAAGGATGCACGGCCCCTTTCCTGGCTACTCCTGTGCTACCTAATGAGGCCTGTAAGAATCTCTGGGCTATGCTTTGGGAGTAAATATACATCCCAGACCCCCCAGACTCATTCATGACCTTCTAGGTGGGTTGCAGCGGTGAAGGTCTGTGTACGCCATAAGATAAAAATGAGTAAACATAATCGCTAATTAGCACTTAACTCCCAGTCACTCGTGGAAGGCATGTGCATTTCTCACAGCCATAAGTGAATCCGTGCAACCTTAATCACGCCATTCCAACCTTGTAATGACGATGACGCCAGACCTCTCCATCCTCACGGTGAGATTAAAGCAGTTCGTCAAGTGCCGAAGTTAGCGATTTGTCCCGCAAAGACGGTCTCATCATGGCTAATTGTGAGAGATCCTCTCAGGGGCCTCTGCTGGTCTGGATGGAGGAGCTGATTGGTCTGTCTAGCGCACGGCCCCTCTGGTTGTGGCCACCATGGATTAAAGCAGATCCACAACTCATATGCACCAGATGGTGGAGATAGGGTCAGCAGCTGGAACAGCGCACGATCAGACTCTATGTCTTCCCGGTCCAAAGCTGCTGGTCTTTAGCCAGCTTCATTAAAGCCTGAGGTTGTCTGGTAATTTACAGAGCTGAGAAACAATCTGAACATAGTTGCAATATGGAAAATATGAGCCTTATCCATTCCAGCTGTTTCAATGGCTGTAAGACATACAGTGTGCATGGTTCTTTAAAAGCTAGAGAGCAAACTAACACCTTTGTTATGATTTACTAAGAATAAAAAAATATTTCCTTCCTTGATTTCATAGGAAATGTTTTGCCAGTTAGTTAGCAATAATTGACCCTGACACTTAAATATACATGAGAATGCTAATCAAACTGAGGAACTGCATTCAAAATATAACAAAAATTGTTCTGATCCAATGTTCTTCAGCAATAATTAAGATGTCACCAAAAAAATGAACATTATGATGATAATTAACAAACTTTAATTAAAACATACTGTAGACAGAACCATGACAAGAAAAAATATCTCCGCAATACATTAACAACGCATTAAAAATGTTTTTGAATAATTGTTTTAGGTATTCCTAAAAAAATTACTTGTCCCTTTTAGACTTGCACTCTATTCATTTACTAACTGCTTGTTTTCTTAAAAAAAAAAAAAAAAAAAACAATGGATAAAAGCATCTGCTAAATGACTAAATGTAAAATGTAACTGTATTCCAATCATAGTCAGTAATGCTGGGGACTGAACCTATTTGAACACACCTGTAAAGCACTATATATACTGTATATATATACTGTATATATATATATATATATATATATATATATATATATATATATACTGTATATATATATATATATATATATATATATATATATATATATATATATATACACACACATTCACATATATATGCAGTCCCCTCCATACGTATTGGAACAGTAAAGGCAAAATTGCTCTGTTGGCTGTGGAGTCAAGACATTTGCAAATATGATTAAAAGATGAATATGAGACAAAACTACAGAATGTCACATTTTATTATTAGCCGTTTCAACACATACATGTTTTACCAAATAAAAAGAACAGCACTTTTAGAGTTCATCCCACTCATTGATGTGAGCATAAGTATTGGGACAGTTGAACATAAAGCAGATATAAAAGATTAAAAGCTATTATTTAGTTGCAGATCCCTTGCACACAATCACAGCAGTGAGTCTGTGACCCATAGACATCACCAGACTCTTGGTCTCATCCTTTGAAATACTTTCTCCAGCCTTTAATGCAGCCAATTCCAATTGTTGCTTGTTTTGGGGAATTTCTGTCTTTCCTCTTCAGCTGGTGAAATTCATGTTCAATCGGATTTAAATCTGGAGATTGACTTGGGCAATCTAAGACTTTCCATTTCTTTGCCCTTATAAACTCCTTGACTGAACTGGCAGGGTGTTTTGGGTCATTGTTCTGATGCAATATGAAGTACTTCCCAATGAATCTGGTGGCATTTTCTTGAATTATTGGTAGGCAAGATGGTTTTGTACCCTTCCAAATTCATTCTGCTACTGTCATCATACATTAAGTCATCAATAAAGATGAGAGGCCCTGTTCCAGAGACAGTCATACATGCCCATGCCATGACGCCACCTCCACCATGCTTTACAGATGAGGCTGTATGCTTAGGACCATTTGCAGTTCCATTTTTTTTCTCCACATTTTTACTTTCCTGTCACTTAGATCAAGGTTCATCTTTGTCTCATCTGTCCATAAAAACAGTTCCAAAACTCTTCTGGCTCACCTTTGTGCTTTTTTTGCAAACTCTAATCTTGCCTTTGGTGCTGGTCAGAGGTTTGCATCTTGCTGTGTAGCATCTGTAATTCTGTGTCAAAGTCTCCTGAGGACAGTAGATTGTCAGAGCATCACCCCAGCTTTCTGGAAGTTGTTGGTGATTTTACAGACGTCTTTTATGGTTCATTTTCACAGCTTTTATGATTTGTGTGTCATCAACTACTGTTGTTTTCTCAGCCGATCAGGTCATTGTTGGTTGCTGGTGGTTTCCAAACTCTTGATTTCTCCATGCCCTTTGTTTTGCCATAGCTCTAATTGACTTCCTCTTTTCTTTTATCATCCAAATTGCTTGCTTTTCTCTCAAAGTCAGCTCCCTCATCTTCATCCTGGTTTGTGTGTGTCATCATCGATTGCAAGATTCAGAATACAGAAGTAATGGATATAACTGATACGACACATTGCCTGCTTTTAATATCTGAAGAATTAATGCAACAGGACACAGCTGATCAACTGTTCCAATACTTATGCTCACATCAGATTGAGGGAAGAAACTCTAAAAGTGCTGATATTCTTAGCTGGTAAAACATCTATAAGTTGAATCACCCAATAATAAAATGTGACATTCTGTAGTTTTGTCTCATATTCATCTTTTTACTCATATTCATACTTTTGGAGGGCACTGTGTGTGTGTGTGTGTATATATATATATATATATATATATATATATATATATATATATATATATATATATATATATATATATATATATATATATATATATATATATATATAAAGCATTATGTTTGAGATCAGTCACACTATGAATAACTGTCTGGTTCAGCTCAGCTACCAAATCTGACCTCAGAAGACTACGGAGGGTAGTCCGGACTGCTGAGCGAATCATTGGTACAACCCTACCCACTCTCCAAGAACTGTACTTATCCAGAGTGAGCAAAAGGGCTGGTAAAATCACTCTGGACCCCTCACACCCAGCACACTCCCTCTTTGACCTGTTACCGTCTGGTCGACGCTACAGAGCTCTGTGCACCAGAACGACCAGACACAGGAATAGTTTCTTCCCTCAGGCTATCCACATCAGAACAGCTGAATGTGAGCTTGAGGTAGATTTATGTGGAAAGAGATTGGGTTTTACACAGACTAAATTATTGATATTCTGTACGTCACCAGAGTATTCTACCATTTCAGAAGTTCAAGTTATGACACTGTAACATAAAAAAAGAGGCCAAAGGAATGTAAAAATAAAAATGACACATGCTTGATTCACAATAAGATTAGTAACATGCATTTATAAAACAGAAGCAATGAATATGAAATGATGAAATATTTAAGGACATTTAAGAAATATTTTTATCAAAAGAGACAGATTTGTCTAAAACAAAACAAAGAATGTAAAAATTGCCCAAGTGTGAATTCCGTTCAACATCTGGCTTTAGATCTGCTTCATGTTACAAAATGTGAGAATTAATACTGCAACAACAACAAGAGCAACTGTTAGTCACCAAGGAGGGCACGGCAGCCCAACCAATAAAACCCTTGTGGAAACCAACAGAAAATGTTGCCTGTTTGTCTTTATCTACATTTTTTTCCTCAGGCCCTGCTAAAAGGCTGTGTTGCAACCATACAACGATCGACAATAAATGCACAAACAAGGGAGCATGTCTTACAGCAACATCACCATTGTACAATCATCTTCAAAACTGTTATTTTGCTGACTTCAAGATATCAAAACACGGTCTTGAATGCATCAACAGAGTCACAGAGCTGCTTGTCTGAAATGGACTGTTTGTAAAGTCTGTCTTAAAAGCTTTTATACTCACCACAGATCTCAAGTTATTGTCCTTCATCAGCCTGAGGGAGTATTTGTAGCATGATTCAAGGTCATCTCTTTGGGACTGGCCCACATTTCCTCTGGCGATTGGGCCAACAGTATGGATCACATCTGAAAGAAGAAATAAGCAGAGTGGTTTATGTCTATACAATGTCAAAAACTTAAACCTCTGTGTGTGTAAATCATAATGGAAATATGTGCCACTGTAGCTAACACAACTTTTCAATTAAAACTGTGACACTGCTCAAACTGTGACACTGCTCAACACCAGCAGACAAATCCCACGTCAAACAACAACAAAACAAAGCTTCCTGTCATATCTTCAAAGGCAAGTAATACAAGAGAATGACAAATAGAACCGTTTCAGAACTGCCGAGGCTCATGGAAACGCACCCGCACATTCCCAATTCTATTGGGTACAAAACAGCTTATTTTTCTGCAGCGTTATCACGCTACAAAAACAAGAGTCAACCAACAATGACAAAAACCAACAATGGAACAAAGGGGCTGATTTGTACAAGCCAAAAAAATGCCCCAAATCAAGTACATTTATTCAGTTAATGAAATGGAAGAGCAGATAGAAAATCAATTACTCCGTCCTTTTATCCTATCTATTCATACATTCATATCTGCTCGTAGCTGCCCTCCTGCTACTTGTGCATAGTAATGTGTTGGTTGTCAGTCAGCGTGAGGCTGGTCTGAGGCGAGAAGGCTGAGGGAAGCGGGCTGGTTTAATTAAATCATTGCAGTGATGACAGGGGAGTTAAGGAAGCTGCGCATGAATCTGAGAGAGAAATAACATAGCCCTTCCTGTCTGACTCCTCCAGGCCCTGGAAGCTGGGCGGCAGTGGGCAATTAATAACAATAAACAGGTCGCATTGCTAGGCCTGTTCACGCTGCCTCTGTGGCCCTCGCTTCTTTTACAGTCAGCATTTTACAGCAGACAAGCAACAAGACAACTTCACAGAGAACTCTTTGTTATTATTAGCTGTGCATTTTATATATTACCAGCATTTTTAAATGTGAAAAACAGGGAAATATAAATGGTTTTGGTTAGGTGCAACCACAAGTGATATTTTGTCTGCTGCTCCGTTTCTCTTCCTGCTGTGTCACACTGAGTAGCCCTGCCCATACTGAAATCCAAACTATGCTGCACATAACTGTATATTAAATACCAAGTATGTTCTGATTGGCTGCTATTGTTCCACACTGCACACTTCACATTCTTGCTTTCAGTGACTAGAGAATTTAACTCATGTCTGGTCAGCACACTACTTTAGCCCCAGCTCTAGCTAGTGAACACAATAGTGCATCATAAAATACAATAAGCAACTAATTTGGTAAATTCCAGAATTCTGGGTTCTCTATCAACATCTGTGATTGAAATCACAGATTATTTGCAGAGGAAAGTCTTACAAGATGTATATCTAGCATGTACAGTAAGTATCTGCTTTCATAATAGCCAGATCTTCTTTTCTTAGCTTACAGACATGATGCAAATGGACAAGGTCGAAAGAGCCTGAAATATCCTGTTAATTCAGAACTAATCTATATATAAATGTGCTGGCACAATAGCTCATTTCTAATGAAATATTAGAGAAAACAGAAATCGTCTGAGTACTATACCTTTTAAATATTTGTAAATCTAAGAAAAATGTAAAGTGGCAAAATGCGGAAAGAATGAAGGAAAGAACAGCCTGTCGGTCGAGAAAACTATCATGTTTTTTTGTACACAGCTCTGTCTTTTGTACACAGTTAACATAACCAAAGATCAGCTGTTAATGCTGTCGTGGTGAATGTGCAGAGACTGTCACATGTGTAAATTGCCCTTTGCCGCACACATCTGTTCAGCTAAAGTCTGTGTACAGAAAGGATCTGGAACGAGGAGCGTGTTTGCATTATTCAGGCAAAGATTTCTATCTTTAGTGGTTCGGCAAATGAGAGCTGGGAGTGTGAGGAGGGAGTCTGAGTGCTTTTCTCATTACATAATCCTGTTCTTTATGAATAAAAGCTCAGTCAATTATTGATGTGTTCTCACCAGTTGTCATTTCTATCCACCAATGACAAGCTGCCTTTAAGGGTATACACAGACAGACACATTTCAATAGCTTCTCTCACTCTTAAAATAGGACATTTCTAAGGAAGACATAATGCAGACAGTGTTATGGAAGACACATAATGCTTGTGCAAATTGGAATAGAAACTTCACTCTATTCACTCAGTCACCTTAAAGCACAAAATTCACAAACCTCACTTAATGGCCTATTAAAGATTAATAAGGTGTGCACTTTTAATTTGACATCCCTTGCAATGCAGTATTTGCATCGTTGATTACCTACAGAACATCTCAGTATGAAATGGAGGGCGTTGAGAAACTCTCCCAAGAGAAACAGAAAAAAAATTTCAAGACATTTCATTTATTTTTCTTCACTCAGAACAGCGTACCGTGTGTTATTTTGAGGCTTTCAACACTTATATCAGATAATGACAATGAGACAAGACAATACTCACAGCGGTGATCTCTACGGTCATGGCTACATCAGCAGTGTTGCTTAAACAGCATGCTGTCCGGGGTGTGTGTGTGTGTGTGTGTGTTCTGGCTGTTAGTGTGGCCCCTTAATGAGGCTGTAACTATATGAAATATCATCTCTCCCCATACCAGCAGGACCCAGCTAACATGATGGGACCATAATGTAGCCTGCGCCCAGTTGTTTTTTATGCATAATACATGAACGTCCGGACCACTAGAGCAACAACTCTTCAATTAGAGGATGGAGGACCAGAACAGACCATTTATAAATTCATGAAACTAAACCTATGGTCGTATAACATGTGCATGATATCTATGCATGCATATATAATCAAGAGGTCATTTTATTTTTTCATTCAAAACAAGAGAGTTCATACTTGTTCTCTTGGAAGCCCATCATGTATATGCAATTTATTTTTGATTATGTGCACTCCATTTTTGTTTTACAAGATGGGCTTCCAGGAGAGCAAGTATGTGTTACATTTTTCTAAAAAACTAAACAAAAAAATGAAACATATACACAACATATGGCATGGTAGCAAGAGAGGGGGTCTGCAATATATTCGAGACATATAAAAAATAAAAATAAAACCTCTGCTGCAACAGCAAAGAAAAAAAAACCATGCATAAAGTTTTGATTTATCCTTAACATTAATCTACTTCTGTGTAAAACAACACACGACTGAAACAACGGTAAAAATGGCCCGAAAAAATATTGGCTTGACTATGAGATTAGACAATGCTGAGATGAAAACAATCATTACTTTTACTTATGCATGAATAAGGGCATGTTGACAAAAGATTATCATTATTCTTGCTTGGCTAGCTTCAGAATGAATAAATGCAAATGTGCACTGAGAAGACACTTTTATGATGGCCTGTTTCTATTCTATGCATTCACCTGGCAAACAAACAGCACCCAGGGGAATATGTATGTTTGGTGGAGACATTAAAAACAACAACAACAACAACAACAATGATTGACAAGTGATGTTTCCCTTCATATTCCTGAAGGTTTTCACTCCTAACAATCTCAGCTCTCTCAGCTGTGAGGATCACTAGTTCATATAACTTTAAGAAGGTGTATGTGAATACAAATGCAATTAGAGGAGCATGGAACAATTTAGATCATTTCACACAAGTAAAGGGAATAATCGTGGTTGGAAAAGTGTGCTATTGTGCAAACTGTTGTTGAGGACTATCCAAATGAGCAAAAATGTAGACAGATCAACCTTTGAATTCACAGAAAGTGTGCTTATGTTCAGGGTTACTGGTAGGTCATGGACTGTGCTTTAGTAAGGAAGTCCACCGTGCCCTGGAGATAAACTGGCAATAATAACCTGCAGCTGATGAGCTTCCCGTCTGCCTTTTTTTCTCAAATATTTCCATTTGACTTATCTACTGTAATTTCCCACTTGAGGCAGTGAGGTGGTCGTATAATTCACCTCATAAAGATATTTAGGCAGCTAGACTGACCAGCACTCACCAGTGAGGATGAGGGGAAAAGAGCCATTATTCTGAGCGATACCTGTGATTGTTTCTTTACGGTTCTGTTTGTGGGAAGTGTTTTCTCACTATGGTTGTGCTTCGAGTGTTGACCGCTGAATGAACCCCCGTGAAGATACACGTTTAACAGTGATTGCAGTATCTCTGGCCATTAACAATTGCTATGTTTCCATGAACCGCAGTAATCTGGTGTTTGGTTTAAATTTAGAATTTATATAGTGCTGTCAAAATTAGCGTGTTAACGCAAGTGATTAATTTTTCCAGTTTAATGGCATTAAAAATAGTAAACGCAGGGGCGGAGCTATGGTTGACCACCCCACTCACAACTGCTGCTACAGTGTCTTTTTTCTTGTCACGTTCAGCAGCGGCAGCTCTTAAAGTAATAGCAGCCAAATAACCTAATAATCCAGCTGCTGTGATGTCTGTTCATCAAAGAACAAAAGAGGAAATTAATAACTTTTGTAGCTCTAAGGATTCATCTATTTAATTTAGAATTAAGTGTTTGATAACTTTATTCAATTTCTGTATATTTCCTACTTGCTGAAGGGCACAGGTAAATATTACATTTATTATAATGAGTTTATGTGAATATTGTTTTAAGCTCACTTAAATTAGAAGTTATTTTTTAAAGTCTAATAAATGTTCAAATTGACAGCTCTCTTAAAATTGACACTTATAATGTTAGTACAATGAACACTGCATACAGTCCTTGGTTAAATATTAGGGAAATTTCCTAGGGACATCAATCGTATTGGTATCAGTGATACTCGCCTTCAATCTAAAAAAAAGATGCTATTAAACAAATATTAAAAATACACTGTCTTTATGTGTTGTTTCTACATTAATTTGATGATTTAATGTGAAATTATTGAAATATAAAAGTATATTTAAAAACGTTAATGTTAGGTGGGATTAATCGTGATGTGTATATACACACATATTACAATGATCAAAAGTAACAGTAAAGACATTTACAATGTAACAATATTTCTGTTTTAAATAAATGCTGATCCTTGGAACTTTCTTCTATTCATCAAAGAATCCCAATAAGAAGAAGAAATTATGTTTGAGCATCATCAGCATATTAGTATGATTTCTGAAGGATCATGTGACACTGAAAACTACAGTAATGGTTCCTCAAAATTCAGACTTTGCAATCGCAGAAATAATATATATAGTTTGTGTAATCCCTTGTCAAAATGTTCAATTTGAAAGAAATGCTAATGTAAAACAGTTCTTTTCTGGGGTGCTGAAGTGCTGATTTTATACTGATTATTGAAGTCCATGTAACCATAACAATTCTTAATATCGTCTTGCACGTCTGCGGCCTACATACTTACTATTCTATTCATGTGCCGGCCACAAATCGATGCGCACAGATAATGCTACTTGTCATATGGAACCATGCATATTATTACCGAATAATAAAGGTGCATGCAACTATTGTTCAGGCTTCCCTTTCCACACATTAGCTGTAGCGTAAAATAAAAGGCGTTGTTTGGATTGGACTAAAACATTCAAACATCCGCCATAGCTTAATCATGCAAATGAACACAGCTTCGCTTATAACATCTTTTGTGTAAAGGGGACATACCTCCTTTTTTCTCAGCTCTGTTATTATACGCTGTTCTTTAGCCAGGCAGAATTTCATTTGCATAGATTTCAACACCCAAATAGCTGGTAATAAATAAATAATTGAGCGAAGAAAAACACAGACACATACAGAGCAACTCTGTCCGTCTCAAGCTTGTCAAAGCTTGAAAGGAGTGAGAATGGAAAGGAGGCGAAAACGTCTTTCTGTACAGCCGTCAAGAATTCTTTTTACAGGAAGAGCAGATAAGACCGTCGAAAAAAGGAGAGGCTCACTAGGTGTGGCGAGTAATCGCCCTCAGGAATATGTGTCTGGCCCGCACCTCAACTCAATCAACGGGAATAATGCATAAAATCACTTCACAATGAGTCTGTCAAGGGCACTTACATAAGAGAATGGGCCTAGGGAGGGCGGAAAGCATGGGCTCTGAATATGGATGCCTTTTCGCTCACTTTACTCGACCGACCTCTCAAGCATTTCTTCTCTTCAATGCCTCGTTCTAATCAAGCGAGCCGAGAGACTGTTTTATATGCGTCGGCCGCCTTGAGGACAGAGGTGCGGGCAGCAGGGACTTATCTTATTCCAACGGACACAAGCCGCCGCCCATGGGCTACCATCCACAACCATTAATAATGAAAAGCAGGGTCTCCCGGTGCTACTCTCGGAGGGCCAACTTCGTCTCCTTTTCTTGCTGGAAACTCTGTGGGGAGGATGGAAACCTAAAAAGATAGTTTCAACATGCTAGCATTGCGTTGGGTTTATCTCGAGGCATTATATCTGGTTTTAACATGCATGTTAACAGCACCGTCCGACTGAAACCTGAACCACATGTTTTGTTAATACTTACGATGATAATGCGAGCCATCCGGGCTTTTTGAAAACATCGTCTGAGATCGATTTAACATTCGCGTATTGGCTCCTTTGATGTGTGAATTTAACCTAAATGAAAGCCAAAGCAAATCGAGAGGTTTTGGAAGAAACAAGAAAGTGAGGTGGGTGAGAATTTCGGCAGGAGGTCCTCCCGTCCGTTGCTTTGATGGGATGTGTTTTATAAAGCTCTTTGGGGACAGGACAGATCGCTCGTTCGGCACAGCCCTGTTCCCACGTTTCCTCTTTTACCGCCGCAGCTTGCGACATGTACGGCAGCTGGCGCCGGGATTGATCGTGAGGTACATCAAACGTCACCTTCAAACAGCCGGCTTGGGGGAGACTAGCGCGGCTTCTGTTCTTACAGCCCCTCTGCAGCAAATGATGCTCCACCAAAGGGACGCACACACATTAAAGAGACGAGACACCATATTTAGATGTGCGAGCTGCTTTGGCAGAACTTGAACATGGTCTATGATTGCTATTTCTAGACTTTCCCACACATATATTGTTCTCTGGGCAGAAAACATTGTCAAAAGGCAGATTAAAGGAATAATTCTCCTAGAAATGAACATTCGGTCATGAATTACTTTTCAAAATAATGTTATTTCTTCCATAAAACACACAACAATAACAGTTCATAGTGACCACCGGCTACAAAGTTTTTGTTTCCAGCCCCCACCTCATTTGTTCTATACGACTTCTGTATTAGAGTCTTCTGAACCCAAACGCTAGTTGTGTGAGATGAAATTGATAGAAATCTGACATTATTCACTATGGCTCAGGTTGGATGTGAACAGCATCATGCCAAACATCATGACGTTAAGAATGCACCAAAGGTGCCATATTTGATTTGAGAGCTGTTAATAGTGACTTGACTTTCAGATAAAGATTTCAAATTACTTCAGAAGAGCCAGAATATACAGTACCATTCAAAGGTTTGAGGTCAGTAATTTCTTTTTTTAGGAAATGAACACTTATTTACCAAGGACACATTACATTGATCAAAAGAAACAGGTAAATGCTGTTCTTTCAAAATGTATATTCATCAAAGAATCCTGAAAAAAATATATCATGGTTTCCACAAAAATATTAAGCAGCAACTGTTTTCAACATTGATAATAAGAAACCAGTATATTAGAATGATTTCTGAAGGATCATGTGACACTGAAGAAAGTTTTTGTCACAGGAATAAATTTCATTACATTATATTTCATTATAAAATTTCATTATATTTTCATCATAATGAAATAGAAAATAGTTTTGTTAAATTGCAATAATATTACACAATATTAGTGTTTTTACTTGTTGTTATTAAAAATCAAATCAAAACAAAAAAGTAGCCTTGGTAGACATAAAATACTTTCAAAAAACAAAACTAAAAAACCTCAAACTTCTGAACAGCACAACTTGAATGAACTGTTATTTTCTTTTTTGATTTTGACAGCATGCGGTCACTATGAACTGAACTGAAAAAGGTAAAAAAAAAAAAAAAAAAAAAAAAATGAATGAATGAATAAAAATGTATAAAAAGGTCCTTTTGTATTCTGTGAAAGAACAAAATACAGAATTGGAAGAACTATTCCTTTAAAGAAAGGCTGAAAGATCAGATTTTGCTACATTCTGTAATAAAAATATTAAACTTAGTCCTTTATCATACAACATAACTTTTTAGATATTCTGAACTCCTTTTCTTTTGTCGTTAGATGGGCATGACAATTGTGGTTAGGGACTGCGGCGACTCTGGGGCCCGGGTCCCCTGATGAACTAGAGCACACTTCTGAGAGAATTTGAGTCAAGACTAATTAAGATATCCCAACAGCAGATTAAACAATGACAGGGCAGACATGAACTTCCACTGAATCCACAACCCAGACTCCACCTGCAACCTTGTGCTTGGGAGCACACAGATAAAAGCTCAGAAGAAAAACATGATCTTGTGGCAAGCGACAGTGATGCAGCAATGAGAAACAACAAACGCACTGAAAAACACAAAGGATTTTGTGGAGCTAACAATACTTTGGCACGTTAACACAACTTCTTACATTTTACACTATCGTTACTTTTAAGGGGGCACCTGCTCATTCATCGTGGTGCATTTAAAGCTTAGTTAATTTAGGAGAGAAATGAGGCTCAGATGATGGATTGGAAAGGCAAAATTAGATCTATTAGAATTCAGAGGAACTGGCAGACAATAATCAAAGTACTTTCATCCTACTTGGTGCAATTATCTTTGCACTTAAGAATCAACAAAGCACGTAATGACTTTCGATACAAGTTGTGAGGTGAAGTCAGCCGCAACGGCACATAATGGGTTAACAGAGACACTGCTAACTTGCTGACTGGATTGTTGGCGTAATAACGGAGAGAAGCGCACACTCTTTGATAAAATTTGACTTTGTATCTCTGTTCAAGCATTTCAGAACCACAAAGAGAATTCTACAGTGGAAAAACCTATTCACTGTGTTCACGTCTACACGAAGACATTTCTGAGTCAACAAAAGGCTTTTCTCACAGCATGAAACCATTGCATTTTTCAGATTTTTTCTTTTTTTTTCTTTTAACTCTCAAATGGTCAATCCAAGCCATATGCAGGACTTGATTTGTAAAACTGACTTTGAAGCTAAGTCAACTGAAGCACTGCATATGGTTAATAAGAGCTAATCTGAGCAACAAATAAAAAGGACAGTATATGTACTGTAGCATTTACCAGTGCCATTGCAGAAATGAACAAATGAGTAGTATTCAAAATGGTCATGTGATCTCAACATGGCTGAATACTCCTTATTTTAAAGAAAAAAATAAAATAAAACGTATTTTCATCAGTTATTTTGGCTGTTCAATCAATTACATCTGATCTCAGTTCTTTAGGACTGCACATATTTTGGCCATGACATCAGACAGTTGATCTATTTAAGGAAGATGAGAAGCTTAGTTTTTCCTAAATAGCTGGGCTTTAATGGCAGATTTCTTCAGCAGAATGGATTAGGTATGACAGCTCATGTAAGGCTTTCCATGTTAAACCATGGAATGGTTGACCTGAATCTAGGGAGAGGTTAAATATTGCCATGTGTTGTACGAGCATACTGCCAACCACTCGGTGCTCGGTATCCTCACTGCATTTCCTTTTACTTAACATCTTGATTGTGAAGCAGAAGCCAATGAATCTGCAAGATCGACTTTTAATAATGCCAATATCATGCCTAAATCCTGACATACATACATGCACAAAAGGTATGGTTAGACCATTTTACTGCTGTTTCATGCAGGAACAGAATTCCCAGAATTCCACAGATCTGTAACAGCCATTTATTTCTTTAATATCTTTCAAAACAAATCACTTACCACAACGCAAATGTGGTTGTTTATATAAACTGCAGCCAGATTGCAATTAGCACCTTCAAAAACGAACAAACCCTCAGAGAATTAAGGGTATTTTAAAAATCGGAGTTGCAAAATGATTTAGAACAGTAACACTCCATGTGCACAGAGCAGCATGGCAGTTGTACACACAGAGATAAGTGTATTGATTCGACGCAGAATGAAAGATGGGTGTGTAAAATGGTGTGAAACGTGAAATAATGCCACGCATGAGCAGATGTGACAGCTAGTCCCATCTTTCACACTTAAAATAGACAGCCGGCTCAACACTGACAAGACGAGTGTTATTATTGATAGCCAAGTCAATCATCATAATATGAAAAATTCATATCTGATATGTGACATTCATAAATCTACTAATTTGAGTGGTTGATGCTGGCTAAAAAATATATAAATTCACTCTATTTAACCACTAACAACATCGCCTGTGTCTGTCTCTCTCGTTAACTTCCATCCCATATCTCCTCTGAATATCAAAATCAATACTGTCCAGAGAAAGAAGTGGTGAACGAGAGAGAGAGAGATAGAGAGAGAAAGGAGGGAAGATCAAGGCCACTAATAGAATAGCAACTTCTCTCACTATCCCAGACTGTCTGTGCATATTCACATCATAACACTTCACTGAGATCCCCCAACACTTCACATACAATAAATGTGAAATATAATAAATCATAATCTTATATATATACTGTATATATATATATATATATATATATATATATATATATATATATATATTAACACCAGAATTTTCAGTCACAGTCTAGTTTAAAACAAGCCGGTAGGCAGGAGATGTCAGTGGTGTGCACAGGACCGGTGGGTTGTCCTTATAATTCGCTTCATGGATGAGTGGTAATAGAATTCAGAGTAATCAGCCATGGGGTCTGACTACTCTACCTACCCCTATCAGGCAGGCTGGTTTCACACAGCTGTGAGTGAATAAAGCTAACAGGAGGGAGTATGGAGCCCTGTGGGGCTCAAGCGGTTAAAACGAGCCCCGCTTCTGCCCTGCCCACAGGGGCGGCACTGTACCCACTCACTGGAAAGACAGTCTCTCTCCGCCGTTATGCACTTAGCTGCCACTTGCGTGTTTGTTATCAAAGATTACAAAATGAAAACACCCACTCAGGCCCAACCTGATCAAACCCTTGTTGTCATGGTGACAGAGTTCTGTCCTGGTTCCCTTGTTGATTGAGGCTCTCGCTTAAGAAATCATCCTTTTTATTCTTACTGGTGCATGCAGAATTTGTAAAGTAAATGGCAATTACTCTAATATGGACACAGTTGTTAGTGCATTAATTCATGCTTCTTTCAAAAGGGATTAGGGTTTTCCTTAATGATAATTCATGGACCTGGATTAGAAGTGAGAACAAAGGTGTGGTGGATTTTCAAAAGAGCTGGAACACTCAAAGGAAAATCTATTATGTTTATGAACATTTCGCATCGTGGCAATTTGACTAGAGGTCGACCGATATGGGTTTTTCTCTGGCCGATGCCGATATTTAGACATCAGGGCAGCCGATATATGATGCCGATTTTTGGCCGATATGTTTGGCCGATTTTCTTTCTTTCTTTTTTTTTTCCCCTTCATCTCAGGGATGTTAATTTTTTTTCAGTAATTTATCAAAATATTTAAAAAGGTTTGCTGCATGGTTAAAATATGCTGTGCGTATAAAAAATTGTGTTTTTTAGAGAGAGAGAGAGAGAGAGAGAGAGAGAGAGAGAGAGAAAAGTCACGTATAAGTCTTATAAGCATTTTATTATTTTTTTACGTATAAGCATTTTATTATTTCATTCAGAAATAGGCTTAATGCCGACGTGAAATGTTTACAAACATTATAATAAACACTGTAAACATAGCTAGGCTATTTTAGTTCCCTCACTCCACAACATATGCTTTCAATTAACAGTATTTAGAAAAGAACAAGAATTAAAAATATAAGAAGCTAGCTATAAACAACAAGCCAAAACGAATTCATTTAGGCTAAAACGAAACTGAAACCAACGTTGGGTCTCTCATTCGACACAAGATCAAATGTTTCCGTATTCGCGATGTATTTGAATGCCAAAATATTATTCATTATGTACAGGTGAGACGCGGGAGACGTTTCAGCGTGGGGCAGAGTGAGCGAGTATGAGAAGCATTCAGAGACACGGGCTGTGTGTGCGGTCTTCTGAATTAGCGAACATGCAGTATATATATATGTGTTTTCTTTAGTTTTAATTTGCCTAACTTTTGATCTGACCCTTTTTAAATGGTGGGTGTTTACGCAGTTGACTAGAGCAGTGCTGATCGGGGAGAAGGTGCGCTCACTCTGTTGGTTAGTAAGACTGTCACTCAAGGCTGGCAGTCGTGCATATGATCTGGATCAGAGTAATATCGCGTCCACATCGCAGGCTTTACGATTAGCAAATCGCAACGTCTCAAATCGTGATTGTGATTCGATTTTGATTAATCGCACAGCTCTACCAGGTAATACCAGGTAGCCGATTAATAAAAAAAATGCCAAAAATCGGCCGATTAATCGGTCGACCTCTAAATTTGACTAAATTTAATCATAAGACATGCTGCTTATATCATTATCAGTAGTTATAATACTGTCCCTACTACTGCAAGCAGCAGGGGAAAATACAAGTACTAAACTCTCATTCTATGAGCATGAGTTCACAATCAAGTATACATAGGCTACTATGCTTGAACAGAGACATGCTTTCTTCTGTGGAACACAACATAAGATGTTTTGCACAATGCTCAAGCTGCTCTTTTCCACACATGAAAATGAAAAGTGACCAGAATCAGCAGTGGTCAACATTCACTTTCACTCTAGAGACTTAATTTATCCAATTTAATCTCCCCTAAACATCACAAAAAAAGCTTGTCACATAACACTTTTCAGTCCTGTCCTTTTTAAAATGAACGCTGTTGCCCTTAAAAAGCTAAAATGCAGACTGCAGTGCGCTAAAATATCTATTATAAACCTTTTAAATGCATTAGTCTGCATTATCACTTTTATTCATTAACCTCCTACATTTGCTTTCAGTCAGTTTTGTGTTACTGCTGTGTTTAGCTCATATATTCAATCTCGTAGTTGTCTGTTATGCTGACTGGCTGGTGTCTGGTTACATTTATATCTCTTATATTAATGTTTGGTGCCTTGTGTTCCGCAATGTCAAGTTCACTCTATTTAACCACTAACAACATCGCCTGTGTCTGACTCTCTCGTTAACTTCCATCCCATATCTCCTCTGAATATCAAAATCAATACTGTCCAGAGAAAGAAGTGGTGAACGAGAGAGAGAGAGAGAGAGAGAAAGGAGGGAAGATCAAGGCCACTAATAGAATAGCAACTTCTCTCACTACTCCAGACCGTCTGTGCATATTCACATCATAACACTTCACTGAGGTCCCCCAACACTTCACATACAAGCCAGACAGTTTGCCTTCCAGCAATATCACTGTAGTCCCAGTGATATTTGACAAGAATACCATACTGCACGATACATTCATTCTTGAGGGGACAGCGAATTCAATTCCATATAGTCTTCTGGTGTTACTCTGTATCTAGCAGTTCAGGAAACAGAAATGGCACATGTAATAAAAGCAACAAGAATCAGAATGTGTGATTGCAACATCTGTTCAGTTCTCTACAAATAGCATCTGTGCAATCAAGTCAACAATTTTGCCAAATATTAAGAGTCCCCAACAGTAGTGCACGTATTTGTTTTTTGATTTTTTCATAGGTTGCACCGCTGTACTGCTTCCATGAGTCACTGTACTGGACAAAAGTGAAGTGGAACACACATTTCAAAAATCAGGTCAGACATGCTTACCCCAAAAATATTTCCCAAGCCACCTGTTAATTGGTGGCGGGGTGAAACACGTTGATGTAAGCGCTGAGTAATTGCGGGACGCGACTGCCAAAACGCTAATCTGCATGGACGAATAAAGAACTTTTCCTAGTCCTGTTGAGACACAGGGGCATTATCATAAATAAACAGGCAGAGATGAGGGCCGTCTGCGTTTGAGATTAGTACAGGAAGAGGACTCTGCTACACCAAGCTGTTCTGGAAAAAGCACTCCCAACGGACCATGAGGCTAATGAGGGAACACAAAGATGCGAGTCTATGCCTTTAAGCCCACCATAGCATTTGAAAGACAGAGGACAAGACTCTTGTACAAAGAAAAATAAAAAAGTTACAAGTTTATTATTTCGACACCAGACTGGCAGTAATGAGCTGTCTGGACTTGTCAAAGTATTTGCATTACCGGTCAAAATGTGGAATAATTTAGATATTTTGTAATATTTTTGAAAAAGTCTCTTGCACTCACTAGTGCTGCATTTATTTGATCAACATACAGTGAAAATAGTAAAACTGTGAAATATAATCAGTTTAAAAGTACTGTTTTCTATTTTACTATATTTTGAAATGAAATGTATTCCTCTGATGGCAAATTTAAACTTTCAGCATCATTTCTCTGGTCTTTAGTGTCACATAATCCTTCAGAAATCATTCTAATACGCTGACCTGGTGTTCAAGAAACTTCTCATTATCAATGCTGAAAATGGTTGTGCCGCAATATTTGTGGAAAAAACATGACATTTTTTTCAGGATTTGTTGATGAATAGAAAGTTCAGAAAAAAAAGATATATTTGAAATATAAATCTTTTGTAATGCTGTATTATAAATGTCATTACTGTCACTTTTGATCAATTTAGCGTGTCCTAGAGCTGTCTGCCTGCCTGTCTATATAAATACATTAAAACAGAGTTAAGAGTTAAAAAGAGTTAATTTAAACTGTAATAGTATTTCACAACAGCATTGTTTTTACTGTATTTTGGATTAAATAAATGCAGCCTTGGTGATTATAAGAGACTTCTTTCAAAAACATTTCATAAATTTTGAGCGGTAGCGCACATATATTTATGCATTAATGGATATGTCAACTAAATTAATTAAGTTCATTCTAATCAATCTTATAAACAAAAACATGTTCTGCAAAAAAAAAAAAATTAAACGCTTTCCTGTGCAAAACTCACCAGCACAATTAGGGTGTTGTGGGTGGTTGCCAGGGCATTGCTATGCAGTTGCTAAGGTGTTCTAAACTGTTTCTAAGGCTTTGCAGGGTGGCTGAAATAAATAAATAAAAAAGCCCACCTCCAAGGTTTCAATAATATTCTATGATAAGCACAAGGTCCTGCAGCAGCTGTTGGAGTGGCACTGATCAGACTGTCCACAGGGAGACACTGCCTGCACAGAAACACCCCCAGCACTTCAAATATTTACCATTACTAAACACTGACTGCTCTTCCAACAACCCTCACTCTAAAACAACTACTCAACACTAACATTAGTGCGCTGATAAATAACATGCTGCACCTGGATTAAATACACTTTACTACAGCCACAAACACTGTTATTGTTGCTCTCTGAGAATATAATCATCTTTCTTTAAGTGCAGCGCATCCTGGGGGATATGACTTTGATAACTCTTTGATAGAACATTATTCAATAGCCCAGTCTAAATGTAGAATGTGATAACTGTTTAATTAACAAATGAAATTAATTGTGAAGTGGCCTTTTAATTTTCATAGCCTTTAATGGATTTAATGTGGTGGAGTCTGACACCGAGTGGAGCGGATCCTGTTTTAACAGGAAGCTGCCGTATAAATGTCAGAGAGCGTGAAACTGTCACCCTGCTAATGGTTTAATTCTTCGTTTTTTCACCCCCCCATAGCCTCGACAAACAAGAGCTTAATAATGCAAATGACGTCAATATTTCAGTAAGGATAAATGCCGTCAGTTGTACAAAGATCGATTATTAACATGCCTTATGATACCTTGATAAAATGAGTCGCCTGCATTAATGGTGGACTGTAGCCATAATCAGGAGGATAAAAGAGAAGATTAATTTAACTGTCTACTGAGCAAATCAAGAAAAGAATCCACCTAAAGAAACATGATACCGTCTGAGAAAGTTCAGCATTCCTCACACACAACCTCCATTGTTTCACCAAACCCTTTAATCAAAGAAAATGATCAACCATTTTAAGTAATGAAAGAAAGGGATAGCAAGAGACTGGCTAGGTAAATGTCCAACTTAAGAGTTATTTGCCTCAAATAAATGTAAGAATAAATAATATAAATATGAATAAATGTAATAAGTTAATCAAATTATATATTCTTTTAATAATAATAATACAAATGGAAACTAACCATGACAAAAACATGTAGGTTTTCTCTTCATTCCCTTCAGTTGGTGGTACACGCCTGAAATGAATGGTGCTGAAAGTATTGTGAATCTTAGAAATAGGTGACCCGATCCTTGAATAAAACATGTGTGTGTGTGCGCTTACATGCTTATTCCATTATCCTGCTCACCAGCAACAAGCTGAGCATGAACTGTGACAGCTCTGGACACACCATACTGCAAAACATTCCACAAAATCTATGATCACTGGGTTAAGTTATATTTATAAAATTTGTAGATTGATAGTCATCAGATGAAGGAAGCAAACAGACATTTTAATAAGCATATTAAGTCCAAAAAAAAACTGCTGCGACATTAGTGGCACCAACTATGACTGGCAGATTTACTTAAGAATTTCAATACTTTTCAGCCTTTTGACAATATTAAACATTTTATTGATAGTTCTAAATTGACTGTAATGCGTGATTTTTTTTTAATCAGAGGAACAGCCTTCAAGAAATTTTAATTAAGATTTAAAAATTTATTTAAAAATTAATTACAATAATTTTGTAATGAAAGAACTAAAACAGAATTAAAGAACTAATATCTAATTAAAATAAAGCATGTCAAGACATGACATGTCCTCCATTGTCACTAAATGAACAAGAATTATATTGAATTATTTGAATTTATATGAACAAACTATATTTTTGTCTCTGAAGGACATGGTGTGCATTTGTGCTTTTTTACTGCAAACCAAAATACCAATAAATTATAAACAGCCATGTTTGCCTACATACATTTTTAAACGAGTGTTGACACAAACAAAATAAGAACAGATTCATAAAAATGAAACTTAGTAGGTTTTTTTCTATCAGTTGTGTAATTGTAGCTCACCAGAAAATAATCATGAAAACATTGTGAATAAACCATATATCACTCAACTCTGTTCCAGAAACTTCCATGCAATTGTATTATTTTTCTTGACTTGTTTTCTCTTTATCCCCGTTTTACAGTCCCACTGGGCTTCTGTATGTTTGAATAGATCATTACTTTTGCAATTTCATTTGGAGCCACTAGAGCTGACACGCTTAAAGTGTTACTGTTGATCAAAACAAGGGCACAATGTGAATATTCAGTGGAGTAAAACCAGTGAAATCAAGTGATCTGTCTCCATTTGTTCACTCTCGCTTCTTTCAGAAAAACAGGGTCTTTCTCTGACATCAGCCACTGCAGCTGACATCTCTCTCGCTCCTCCCTCTCGTACATACAGTATATTTCAACTTCCAATCTTGTGTTTTGTGTTTCATTTTGGTAGCACTGTGGGTTGTTGGGTTCTCTGCTCGGTGTGTCAGTGTTGGCCGCTAAAGCTCACCGCACTGTAAATGATCATGCTGCGATGCCATGGCCCCCTTCTGATCACGCACGGGGATGGTAAGACAGAAATCTGCTCTGGCCCATGGCTCTCTGATAATGAGAGATTGAATTGAACAACATTGATGGGGGTTTGTGCAGTGACATGTTAATATTCTGTTCTGTTGTGAGTTCAGTGCCTGGATTTATGGGTTTTGGAAGTGAGGTGTTCAGAAAAATCCGTCTTTCAGTTTATTATGGTCTTACTGAGGCTTTACAAACCTATTTATATTTCCTTGTGGTACTTTTTATCCACTTAACATTGTAAAACGCTAATAAAACATCATAAATATTCAGAGAATATTAAGCAAGGTTGTCATTCAGTAAACATGGTTCCTCACGTGTGTAAGAAACACAGCTGTGGAAGGCTGATGAGACTGAAGAGGCTCTTTTCACTCAATAAATTAGCAGCCATTTCAATTAAGATGCTCTAAATGCTGAATTGATGGAGGAAGATGCGGCTGGTCCAAAGATTAATGCAATCCGTTACTCAACAAAGCGTGCTACATGCCTGAAACATTTAGCTAACACCAGCAATTAAAGGATGTGCAAATCACTTTCTGGCTGAAAACTGAGAACCTTACAGTAAATCTTCTCAATATAGTCTTAAGAAAATTATATCATCAACACCTTTGAATAGAATTAAAGGAAGGGTTCACACAAAAATGAAAAGGGTCATGATTTGATGTTCCAAAACATTATACTTTTGTTCTTTGGAACAAGAACGGAGATGTTTTGCAGGATGTTCATGCTGCTCTTGGCCATAAAACGGAAACATATATTGACTATGGGTTGTCAAACTTCGAAATGACACAGAAGGATATTAGAAGCACCATAAATAATGCATAAAGCTATATATTAAGTCTTCAGAATCCAGCGTCAGGAAGCTTTTTGGTTTCTTTCATTTTTCACTGAAAAGACACAAACCTGGCATGACATGTTTAAAAATGAGATTTAAGAATGGTCATATGGAGTATTTTATTTATCTATTTATTTTTTATCCTGTCCTATCACTATATTCTTCGGTTATACCCTATTGTTGAAATGTTCAGGATATCACATTTTTTTCCCTCTATTTTGGATTAAATCAACTTTGGTGAGCCTTCTTGGAGAGACTTCTTAATATATTAAAAAAAAAATCTTACAGACCCCAAACTTATGAACAGTAGTGTACAAGAGCAGCATTAATATTCTTCAAAGCAGCTGGTTTACACCTATACTAATCCATAAAGCCAAATGTGAAAACCTTCCAGGACAAACACAACACAAAAATATACATACATACATAAAAAGACATTTATGGCACAACCGTCAAAACAAAACAAAAGTAACAACAGGTGAGCGCGCAATCATAAAGTCCATAAATAGCAAATAGACATGAAATCAAAATTCTCATCTCCACGAACGGAGTGAAAATTGTTACCGTGAGGGAAGGACTAGCACTCCCTTCTCCTCAGAGGACACGGAATGTCATTCCCATCATCCACTCCCTCCAACACACGGCAGCATTTATCAGACCCTGCGTAAAATAACTCATTACACTTTATGATGTTAGGATTGCATATCCCGCAGCTTCAAACTACTGCAGTGAGAACCGGATGAACTCAACGGATAAGCTGGAAGATTCCTGGTCTGGATTCAATCAAAAGATTATAGCGTGATTATAACAAGTAGCATCCAATAAAAATGTGAATGGCTCTTCTTTCATTCAGTTCCATCTAAAGTGCTTTCAAGAAAAGAGATGATTCATTCAGTTTTTACATTTTAAATTCATTACCAGGGGCCAGATCTACATTACATTTTGTACATTTTTCTTATATTACCTAAATATCTTTTTGTTTTTTTTCCTTCAGAAGCTATGGAAGATACTCACATGTTTCCCAGAATATAAAATAATATAAATTTACCCTGATCTTCAAATTCAAAAAGGTTTGTTTGTCTTCATGTATATATCTTCTGTAGCTTCTGAAGGGCAGTACTAAATGAAAAAAATATATATTTAGGCAAAATAAGAAATGTACACATCTTCATTCTGCTCAAATGTTTTCAGCCCCTGGCTCTTAATGCATTGTTTTTTCTTTTGGAGCATACATGAGCATTTGAACCTTCTGTAATAGTTGCATGAGTCCCTCAGTTGTCCCCAGTGTGAAAAGATGGATCTCAAAATTATACAGTCATTATTGGAAAGGGTTCGAATACACAAAAATGCTGGAAAACCAAAGAATTAGATTTTTCTGAAGAACAAGAGACAAAATGTTATTTTCTCTTGTGGACTATATGAAAATATTTTATGTGAAATATCTTATTTAGGTCAGTACTAAATAAACAATAACATACATTTTGTATGATCCCTCTTATTTTGGTAAAATAATTAACATTTTGCAGATTCTGCAAGGTGTATGTAAACTTTTGACTTCAACTGTAAATGTTTTATTAGTGATTCAGCCTGAATTTAAATGATTTTTAAAAATTCTTTAATTCTTTTCCAGTAATCACATATAACTAGAAGAGTCATGAAAACATGTTGATCAAAAAGTGTGGGAAGCTTGTTATTGTTACATATAGAAACAAGAGCATAATAAAGAATTCTGCAAGGTTTCTAGAAATAATTCTAGAAATAATTTTAAGGCACAAAAGAACCAGAAAATGAATATTTAGATTAGAAATGTAGCATTTTTGCATGACTTTGTATGATATTTTTCATACATAGATAGATATATAAAAAATATCAACACACAACAAAATATAATCTTTACATAGTAAGCAAATTTCTCACAATAACTCATAGCATGAGTATGACAGACATCTAGGAATAAATAAATAGTCTGAGAAAAGGGAAGGAATGAGTGAGTGAGTGAGTGAGTGAGTGAGTGATGAGCATAAGGAAGGCAGAACTGTCTTGCTTCATGAGTGCAGAAACGAGTCGATTAAGACGAGAGAAAAAAGATCCCAGGTTTTTCCCCATCAACCTGGACAGGGATAGCATCAGTGTCACGGGTGAGGAGACGGGAGCCCCCATGGCATCTGCTGAATCTAGCGTCATCAACGCTCCATCGACTTATCATCTACAATCACCGCAAGGCTGTCATTCAAATTGCTTCTTCATTGACTGTCATTCCACTTTAATTAGATGGCTAATCAAAACAAACTGCACATACACACATCCACCGTGAGCCACGTGATGAATGAGACAGCTCATCAGCCGGACTCGGCCCATAGTCCATGTCTTGTATTCATCATCATTACCCGGCACTCAAGCACTCGACGACGCACACATTTACTGCATTTCCCCTACTTTATCCTCCCATCAAGAGAAACCTTTGTTCTCTTTGCTTTTTTTTCCCTTCTCAGTTTGATTTTTAGGGTAAATTGAGAGTTGGTTATCTTAGCTTTAGGTTGAGTTTTAAAGCATAAACCAATCATTTGTTGTCTTGATTTTGGGATGAGCTTCTTTTTTTGTTTTTGTTTTTTGACGAAGTCAAAGAGAAGTAAAAGATCAAATCACCAAGCTGTCAAGTTTTTTTTTTTTATTATCTTTGCTCAAACACCACTAAATTAGTTTTTTTTATACTTTTAAATTTTTTTAGTCTTATGTTTGCCAATGGTAGCAATTATTTGACTAAAATACAGTAAAATATGTGAAATATAATAAGTTAGGCCTTTAATAAAGCAGAATTCTGAAAGTCACATGATCCTTCAGAAATCATTGGAATATGCTGATTTGGTGCTCAAAAACAAAAACTATTTTAAAAACAATCATGCTGCAGTCAATTTAAAGCATTCTTGCTAAATATGTATTTCTTTCAAATAAATACGTTAGCAAGCAAGCATCTTACCTCAAACTTCTTAACAGTAATATATGACCATATAAATGCAGAGCTAAATGAAATCCACCTTTTTCCGTGTCTTATTTCCCATTTATTGTTCCACTCCTTTTTGCCACACAGTCTGTCTGTTTTCACATTAGCCAAATACCACTTCTGCTGTTATCACTTGAGACTGGTTTCTCACAAAGCTTGCCTTTTAACCACCTTCACTCATTTCATCAGAAATGAGGGGATGTTTAGTATTAAAAAAACACAGAGTTGATACAAATAAACCCATCATTTGATAGATGTAGATGTTGGAAGATGATAGAAAACAGCAGTGCAAGAGAGCAAAGTTGTAACAAAGTGGTAATAGCTTTTCAGCAAAGATTCCATTTAAATAATTTTTCATGCTTCAGGAGAAAAAAATAATGATGTGTTTGGGATGAGAAGCTGTCACTGCTAACAAAGAGAATATTCATGCATTTTTCGGCTGAGCCACCAACAGCCCTGTGTTGAAATGATGGTCTGTCCAGCCTCGGACAGCCAACATCAGCCAATCAGCAGTGAGTCCTGAGAAATCTCCCATCAATCAGTGTTCATAGTGACAGGGCTCAGGAGTGGGCAACATCCAAATAAATGGAGGTTGCACCACATCTCCCTCAGAGGCCCATCCGATGCTGTCAGTGAGTGGCTCTTAGCCAAAAAAACAAAAAACAGCTTTAGTAGCTATGAGTCCTGGAATTCCAAAAAGAAAAAAAGAAAGAAAAAGAAAAAAGGATATTAAAAAACAAATAAAAAAAACAACTCAAACTGCAGTACACAAACATAGAAATTTACAAGGTCCAGTCACATTTACCCTTGCTTGGCGAAATTTTGTCTGCAAAATTCAGTGATTTCAGTACGAATCAGCACAATCTGGAGTTTAACGTGAGGGCAAAAAGTTCCCACACAGATTTTGCTTGTTCAAGTTGCTCACACATATTTGCCAGGAAAGTTATGACTATAGAAAAATTACACAATTCATGAAAATTATAAATAAGGAAAATATATAATATGTATAGACAATATATTATTAAATATTACAGTACATATTACAAAATTATTTTTGCATACAATATAATTCATTATAATGTATAGATAAATCTATTTTTAATTATTTAATTTTATAATATAATATAATCATTGCATTTACACATATGATTTAATAATTTAGTTACTTGGCCTGTAATGTTTGAGAACCACTGTAATTAAACACACGGAGTCGTTTTTGAGAAGGATAAAGACCATCCATTTGGCTGACTTGTTCCCCTCAAGTTTTATTTGGTAAATTCTTCCCAAAAGGTCTAAAATGGGTAATAGGCACAACCGGACTTCAATGAACAACAGATAAGATCTAATCAGAAAAAGCCGTCAGAAGTCGTGGCCTGAGGCCTGTCTCCATTCCAGCTGCAGAGCTTGCACACATCAGATAAGCAAAGCAAACAGCAGATCATCACTGGCAGCTCTATCTTTCCACTGACCAATATTAATAGCGTGAAATAACATATGGTGGTTTGGCAGATGTGAAAGATCTTGGCAACGGACGCTGACATTAGCCATTTTCCCAGGTTAAACAAATACAGATGGTGGTGTGGGGTAAGAGGATGCTCGCAAGGGTTTTAAGGCAACATCCATGAGCGAAGAAGGGCCTGGTGAAGTGACCGCTCTAACTGAACATCAGCATGACAACAGCCTTTTGTTTGAAGAGTAATTTGGAAATAGGAGCCAGATGCTTCTCCCTCATTCCTTACCGCTGCACAAGTATGTAGGCTTGATTGGATAATTTTGTTGTGTGTGAGAGAGAGAGGGAGAGAGAATGAGAGATGGTGGTTGTTCAACTACAGAAGAAATTTCACTCTCATCTCAGTGCGTGTGGTCTGTAAAAAGTGTCTAAAAAGAAGCTATTGTACAGCTGAATTTACAAAAACATATTCATTTATCTTTATCTGTCAAGAGGCCAATGTTTGCACTGAGGACCAAAACTACAGTACATAGATAAATATAATTCCCAAGCATAATTATGAGAGGTGTGGTGTAGGAAATGTGGAAATGTTATAGGTTTGAATTTCCTGGTAGTAAGCTAAAAACTGCGTCTCAATCAGTATGATGTCCAAAAACACACTATAATATAATACTGTTCAAAAGTGAGCACCACATCAGAATATTTCATTAACATTTCTGTAGGATCATGTGACACTACTGAAAATTGCTTTGCCACCACAGGAATAAATTACTTTACTTTCAAAAAACTAAATAACTAACATTATTTCATAATCTTCACAACACATTTTTTTTTTTTCTCTTTATTGTATTATTTTTTTTGATCAAATACATAAATGCTGCTTTGGTGAGGTGATAAAATGCTTTTTTTTCTCTTTTTTTTTTAAGCAAATAACATAACTATCCTCACTATATATGCCAAACCCTTGTCTCCTTAGGGTTAAAGGTTTAGAACAAACACTAATGTTTTGAAGAATATCAATACAGTGCTGCCTTGCAAAATGCAGTTAATCTGGAAAAGCCACACGGCACATCAGAAGACAAAGTTTTAAGATGGTACAGTTGGAGGTTATGGGTCTTCCGGCATCACATGGCTATCAGTGAGCAGGAAGAGTCTGCCAGCACATCCCCCTCGGCACTCACTGGAATGATTTACACTCAAGCAGAGCATCTAAAGAGCTTCTCCAGCGCCCATCAGATCCAGCTCTGACCTTTAGATCTGCCTCGCTGTCTGATTCATATAACACCAGCACTAATAGAGTCCTTGAGCACTACTCTGCTAATGCTCTGCGTCTGATCTGAGGGGACTGATGGGGGGTTAAGCATGAAATAAGCGGTCTGAAATAAACTTTGAAATTGCCTTAGAATCGCGAGTTCAGCTGACAGAGGTTTTTCCACAGATTCTTCCAGAGTTTGTGATGTTTTACAACACAAACGTGATCCAAAGCAACAATAAAAAGCACTGGAAGAGAAAGGGAGAAGAAAGAATGGCACGCTTCTCTGTCTTTTGTTCAGAATCCCAGCGATGCATCCGACATAGACATCAGTGAGTTAGACTGGGGCTGGAAGCAGCCGTGCACGCAGGAAATGAAATGAAATGATGAATAGCTCAGAAAACAATGCATACATCAGAGCTGTCACTCAGACGGAGCGTTTAGTAGCACCGAAAATCTCTATTCCCTGTCTATCTATCTTTTCCGTTCGTTCTTGTCTGCACACCGGCTCAGATATTCTTAAACTCACACACAATGAAGTAACATTAGGTGTATTAAACACGGTCTAATATATTAAAAGTTTCATCTTTGTGAGATACAGTCAGTCGCACAGCACCACACAGGGAAACTTATTCCTCTTGTTTAGAACAGTATACATACTACTCTTACTATTCCTGTAGTATATACAGGAAAATGTATTCTGTATACACTGCAAAAGAAATAGATAAATTAATCATTATAATAATAATAATGATTATTATGATTGTTATTATTATTAATGATAATAATAATAATAATTCATTATTAGTAGTAGTATTATTACAAAACCTTACTAAATTGTTCATATATTTATGAAAAGAAGAAAAAGTTAAATTCATGATTCACTTAAACACTTTTTTTCTTCTTAAGCAAATGTATTTTATGTATTAAATATCTGGATATTGTTACCAGAAAACAAGAAAAAATAGTGATCAGCAAATTATTTCAGTAAATGTTATGTTTGAATAAAATACATAATTTGTTGAAGTAAATGTAAAAGCATTTTAAACCAATTAATTAATCATGTAAAATAACTATATTTGTTTCTATGATGAACAATCAATGTCTCCCACATGCAATGTGACAAGGTCATGTGATAATGTAGCATACTACTTGTATGGAGTGGACAGTATTATTAGTATTATGATGTTACACTGTGCTATGTGCATAATAGTAGAGACTGTTAAATATGCTCACTCTAGTTCACTAAACAATTCTGACCCAGTCAATAACAGAGGGTGGAAGCAGTGACTTTAAATTGAACCGGTGTCACAATATGTTTGCACAGCCTCAGTTTTCTTCATTAATTAAAATACCATATGTTAAATGACTCCAGTTTCCCCTCAGATTAATTTGAGGAGGGTTCAGGTTGGGCCGAAGATTAATGAGTGTCCACTCAAACCCTTCCTCGTGTCCTTGAATCTGCTGGTAGCTCTTTGTGAATGAGCCTTATTTCAATGCCTTTAGAATGGCTGTGTCTACTCCATTATCACACAACTCTTAAAATGTAATCAGCTGATGCTGACATTCAAATAAAAACAAACAAACAAACAAACGAATAAATATGTTGTTTTATACCTCAAAATCTATTTATTTTGTTTAAAACTATGAACAAAGGGATACGAAATCAGAAACCATTTTAAGCATAAATTTGTTTTTGGAGGAAAAGTTGCAATGCAGTGCTGGATTATAGTATTAAATGCATATTTTGTTGCAAAATAAGTCAAATTTAGTAGACAGAAATGTGGATGGTGAGAAAGGAACTTTAAGTCCTGCCTTATTAAAAAAAAAAATATATATATAAATAAATAAATAGCAGTGCTAGGCAATGATTAATTGCGATTAATCACAATAGTTTTTGTGTACATAATATATGTGTGTGTACTGTGTATATTTATTATGTATATATAAATACACACATATGCATGTATATATTTAAGAAAAAGATGATATGTTTATATATTAAATATATTTATATATAATATAAATGATATAAATATAAATATATACATGTAATTTTTTTCAAAATATATACTGTATGTGTGTGTTTTTATATATACATAATAAACATATACAGTACACACACATATATTATACAAACAAAACCTTTTATTTTGGATGTGATTATTTGCGATTAATCGTTCCCCAGCACTAATAATTAGATTTTAAAAAAAGATTAAATTAAAGAGGTTATAAAATATAAAAGCACACAAAATAGACTGTTCATAAAATCGAAAAATATAATCTGCGATACAGTGCATCACTGTCACATTTATACTACTTATGCTATCTTCCTCCTCTCCAGATGCCTTTAATCCGTTCACTAGTGCTATGACAGGAATTTCTGAGATGTGAAATCTGAGGTCCGCATGACCTCAGCCTTTATGTCAAAGTCTTGCTAATATTTGAACACCTGAGATGTTAAAAGACATAGAAGACAGACACTTCCCTGTAAATGTCCTGCAAAAAAGCCTTGATTCAGACACAAGGGTCCAAAATGAGGTAGAAATACACCATTAAGACAGCCTTATTGAATTTACCGCACCATCAGTCTTTTTAGAGTACAAGCAGGAAATTTAAAGTAATTCAAGGAAAGTAGAGACTAATCATAGATCGAATTTCCAAAGAGAAAGTTTCAAACTTTCAAATGCCTCCTTCACCTTGAGAGCTTTTGTTTCTCAGATGCTGCTCACACCTTCTAAACCTGTTTACCTGAGCTAATGCTGTTCGTCTAATACGAGAATGAGTCTCACATAATAATGTCTAATAGCCCAGAGATATCTCCTGAGCGATAAGATGACGGTCGATTTGAGCCAGGCTAAATATGTTATGAAGTAGCCAAAATTAGAATTAATAGTCATTCCTGAAAGAAACCGGTTTACTTTCTCATTTTACTATTCAAAGCAAACTACTTTTTGCCAGAGTCTATCTTATCGACTTCTTTGGATCATCACACAGGCTGAGAAATTACCTGAGGGAGTGAAAACAAAAGCTAAAATCTGCGACCATTTCAAAAAAACTTTGAATCTATTCTGCTCCGTGCCCTGAATCCGCTAAGTCTATCTCAGTGGAGCGGAGAGCTAGTCACTGCTTCCCATCGGAGTGGGATAACAGAGAGAGAAACACTTCTCCCTCCGCTGGCTGTTGGCGAGGACAGTAATTTGAGGCTGGCGGCCCGCTCCCATGTTGCGACTTGGATGGAGATTTTCTGCGCATCCAGCAGAACGGCTTTGACAGGGCGCTTCATTATGTGGGGCTCTGCAGCGAGGGGTCCGCCTCAGACGCCTGCTGCTGCCTGAACGAGCTCTGGTGCCAGGCTCTCCGGAGGTGTGGAGCACAGCACTACAGCGGCACCCTGGTTTGTCTGTGCGGGTGACCTCCTTACAATTCACCTCAGCTCTGTTGTGCATAAGTAACTTGAAGAATAATATGTCTACAACAGGGAGAGAGATAGAGCTGGCATTTCGAGGGACATGAAAACAAGTTTTGGACAAACAAAGCTACTCTGCCATGCCAGAAATGCTCTGACGATACCATACAGGCAGGCAGGGCACCTGCAAGAACCTAAAACTACCAAATGTTGGGACAAATAAAAAAATTAAAAAAACACCTCTAGGTTCCTCATATATTATGCATTGGACAGAAAAAGGCCAAACACAATGTTGCACTGCTAACAATAGATTCAATTTGTTAACATTAGTTACTGAATTAGGCATCACCAAGCAGTAACGAACAACATTTTTTACAGCAATTATTAATCTATAATAAATGTTAATTTATTGTTTATTCAATTTCATTCATTATTTTTAATAGATCAGGGTTGGTTAGGCATCTCTTATGCTCACTAAGGCTGCTTTTATTTGATCAAAAATACAGCAAAACAGTAATAGTGTGAAGATGTATTACAATTTAATTCTTTTTTTTTTTTATCTTTTTTTAATATATCATAAAATGCATTCTTGTGATGTCAAATCTGAATTTTCATATGAAATCATTTTAATATGATGATTTGGTGTGCAGGAAAGATTACTTTTTATTATCAGTGCTGAAAATGTTGTTATCAATGTTGTGCTTATTTATTTTACAGACTCTTTGATGAATGGAAAGTTCAAAAGAATCATAAATCTTTTGCTACATTAAATGTCGATTTTTTTGGTCAAATTAAAGGAGATTTCTTGAAATATAATATAATATAAAAACCTATAATACATTGACTAATTTTAACAAACTGAATATTTTTGTACTCTTCCTGTAATATTTTATGCATTTTCAATGCATTCGTTTATATATGATTGTACATGCAAACAGCCTCCAGAATTGCCGAACATGGTAACCACCTCTGTTGGGGTTTCCATAAATCACAGTGCATCTTGGGAGCAGCTACACTGGTCTTTTTAGAAGTCACATGCTATGTGATCACTGGCCATTTTTGGTAGCCTTACTGCTAAACCTAGTCTGTTATGTATGTGTCATATCCTCAGATCCTCAAGTAATAACCTAATGTCCTTTTTAACTTTAGCTCTGGTAATGTGCTGGGGCACGGTGTTCTTGGGGAAACCATTAAGCTACTAAAAAAAACCTCTCGGGTCACGTCAACCTAAAAACTTTTTTGAAGCTCAGTCGTTGTGTGGGGAGAAGAGAAAATGGGCTCTTTACCTGCAGTGAGGCAAAAGGCATCCTTAGGCCCATGTTGACCCATCTGTGGCATCTCAAAAAAAAATTATTTGAGTTTAGTTGAAGAATTCAATTACTACCATTCAATTACTCCATCTATTCTAGCCTCAGGTGGGTTAATGTCCACCAATTACTAAAACAGCACTCCACAAAACAAGCTCCTTACCCTCTAAGCAGACTAAAAGCAATACAGATCATCTCTCTATTAATCCAGGGCTCTGCTGAAATGGTCACGGCAGGCGGGAGGCAGTTTCCAACCGGCAGCGCAGGAAATGAGGTCGCTGACAGGTGGCGAGGGTGGAGGAACAGTGTTAGCAGCCCGGCTTCCTGTTATCACAGTGAGGACGAGCTGTTTGAATGAGTGTTAATTAGAGCTCATCTTTCCAGCCTCGTTCCTCCTGCCCTTGGCCAAAGTCTTAACCCCATGGTGTCAATACAACGTTTATATGGGCGGTTCGTGAGCACACTGCATATGATTGACCAGAAGAGACCTCAGGAGGTTGGCTGGCCTCTGAATATGATGTAAGATGTGTACATTTGACCTTTGACCACTGTGGGTGGAGATGTGCTGTGGTTGTTCTCTGAACTAGACATGCACAATACAGCTGCACCATTATTGGGTGTAGGTGGGGTACATTGTAACATCTGAGGGGCACGTAGTAACAAGACTATATGAGAGTATAAAACATTATCTGATCTCATGAAAAAAAAATACAAATATACAATATACAAATATATACAATATAAAGACAAGCTAAAATATTTTGTCAATAAAATAAAATAATATATATATATTTTTTCAAATAAAATAATGGCGTTTTTTTAAGAATTAAAAATAATCCGATTTTGGAGTTTGACAATGAACACATTGCAACCAGGCATGGGACGGCCCGTCTAAATGAGCCAAAATGCTTTACATGTCTTGAAATAATAATTAAAATAAACAGTGTAAATTAGATCGCTAATGTCAGAGAATAGCATAGTTTAATAATAGCGGGGCACATTGTAATGTAGTGTTACAACGTACCCCATCTGCACAACTGAAATTTAAAACTGGTTAGTGTCTTCTGCTAGTTATTGAAACTGTTTAAACTCATAAATAACAGATTGGATATTAAAATAATAGCAGATTTGTCTAATTTTAAATGAGAAATAAAAACTGAGATGAATGGTAAAATAAATGTTCAGCGATATCTTCAAAAGATTGTCGAATTTTGGCACACTTTTTCCTCTATATAATGTTGATATGGTACCTAGTAAATACTGTAAATTTTGTTATGCTAGCATGTGTGGAAATATTTAAACCACGTGTGTTACAACTAACCCTGTGTTACTTTGTGCCCTGCGCTGCCCTAAATGTCCTCAGTGTCTACAGCTCGTTAGTTCGCGAGAAATTAAGTCTAAAGAAGAACATTTCACGAAATATGATGAGTATATACTCATATTTTACTCTGCCTGTTAGTGATGTCTTAACTATTAACTAGTATGTTTAAATTAATTTGTAATGAAATATGTTATGACAGCCACTGTGTAAATGAATATATTTCAACAAATAGAAATTTCATTTAAAAACTGCATTGTGCACAATTGACATGTTTACAATTACATACATTGCATTTTTATTTATTTTTTTAAGTTGAGTGATGATTATTATATTTAAAAAAAAAAGGTTTGGGCTCTGTTTTTAATTGTAATCTAGTAATGCAAAAAAACGCTCCCTATTGTTTAGGCCATAACATGAAAACAGTTATCGGCTTCTTAAAGAGACATGAATTCCTGTAACTAAAAAAGATCCAAACAGAACACAGATCGGCTATCACCCTTAATCTAAAACAAATATCTCCATATAGTCTATCAATCTAGCGGCTGAAATCAAGCATCACGAGTCTGGATGGCAATCAAACGCTGCGGTTGTGTCTAAGCTTGTGTAGTCTCAGCCTCAGACGTCACGCCCATGGACCGCTGGCTAAACGTCTGATGCATATGGCACACTATCCTGGAAACACTTCAGGAATGTCAAAGTCGTCATCTGACTGGTTGAATTAAACCGGATTTCCAGGAGACGCGAGTGTCGCGTTTATTTTCGGTCCGCCGGGAAACAAAGATGTAGTGGCGCCAAACCCCCTCATGAAAGAAGAACACTTATAAGGGTCAGCTAAACGCTGGATTTTCAAAAGTATGTGAAATATTTAATGTTCGCGGCATATAATCTTTCAAATACATCCGAGAGTTTCACACCCCGGTTTGTTATTGTGGCGACATTTCCACACCCCTAAACGTGACACTAAACAAAACAAATTATGATTGGTTGTTTGACATGTCGGTCAGACGGCCTCATGGGCGGGCCTTGGCCAATGAAAACGGCCATATAGACCATTTCAACGGATATTCGGCGGTATAAGGAAGTGACGTCTTTGTTCCTCGGACGTTTCCGGTTAGCGTTTGAGCGCATTCAAAACAATAGCGGCAGGCGCTTGATGCACAGTGGGATTGCGATTAATTTATTTAATCCTGCTGTTTAAAATGTAGAAATTAAAACTAGATCCTTGTTGCTCGGTGCTTGGGTGCTCCCTCTGGGCTGGAACTAACATTAATTTATAAATAATCGGAAACTAAAGGGTTTAGATTTCCGAGAAACGCGCCTGGATTGCAGCAGTGAAGCGAAAAGCAGAATAGCCAACTAGCAGCTCTAGGATATAATGTACAGCACATTTCGATTCAGGTAAGGACAAGTTCTTGTTTTTTTTCCATTTGATTCGTTGTATTTATTTACGTTAACTCTTCAAGTATGATGCAGCATTGTGTTTTCGTCATTGTTTACATATGCGCCTGGCATTTTGATTCTTTTTAGTGAAAAGGGTCAAGCTTTTATTTGCGTTTTGTTGGAAGCGTTATGTGGGCTATAATTAAACATGAGTTCTCATTAGTTGTCTAGCTATCTTGTCAGCAGATAAATCCAGTGAGTAACATGTTATAGAAATGTATTCTCTAAACTTGAATGTTGAATAGTGAAACAGTTAACGTTAACTGCAGTAGTTTACAAAAGCTAACGGTAAACATTTTTCATCACTTATGCTTGTCTAATGTTAATTCCAATATGTACTGATGTATTAAACAATAGTATTATTTGTAAATACTGTGTATTAAATAAAATAATTGTTTTTTTACTTTTGTCTTTAGGAAAGTCATCATCTGTAATGTAAGACACATAACCCAGTGAATGCTACAGGGAGACGGGACAGTGCAAAACCACATGAGACCATATGAACACCCAGATGTGTTTGAGAGCTTGAGGATGAAATGCAACGTAGTACTCAAAGCTGCTCATGGTTAGCCTGCTGCTTTTGATATTGATCACATGTTAATAAATTTGCTGGAAACAGTCTCTGTCTTTTGTTTATATGCAGTACTGGTCAAGTGTCTGGACACATTACTATTTTTTTTTATGTTTTTGAAAGAAGTCTCTTATGCTCATCAAGCCTCCATTTATTTGATCAAAAATACAGACAAAATCAGTAATATTGTGAAATATTACAATTTAAAATAATGGTTTTCTATTTTAATAATCTTTATATTTATTTCTGTGATGCAAAGCTGGATTTTGATCAGCCTTTTCCCCAGTCTTAAGTGTCACATGATCCTTCAGAGATCATTCTAATGTGCTGATTTGATATTTGGTTATTGTCAGTGTTGGAAACAATTGTGCTGCTTAATATTTTTTTCTGGAATCTGATACTTTATACAGGATTGATTGATTGAATCCTGACAGGGATTTTCAAAATAGAAATCTTTCCTAACAGTATGTCTTTACTATCACTAAACAAAAACAAAACAAAAAAATAATTTAATATCCTTGCTGAATAAATGTATTCATATTCTTTAAAAAAAAAAAAAAATACTGACCCCAAACTTTTGAACAGTAGTGCATGTTTTTACAAAACATTTCTATTATAAGTAAATGCTGTTCTTTTATTCAAAGAATACTAAAATTATCTCTGTTTATAAAGAAATATTAAGCAGCACAACTTTTTCCAACACTGATAATATATCAGCATATTAGAATGACTTCTGAAGGATCATGTGACACTGATAACTGGAGTAATGATGCTGAAAATTCAGCTTTGCATCACAGAAATAAATTTTATTTTAAAGCATATTAAAATAGAAAACCATTATTTTAAATTGTAATATTTCAAAATATTACTGTTTTTGTATTTTTGATCAATGAATTGCAGGCTTGATGAGCATAGGAGACTTATTTAAAAACAGTTAAAAAAAATAGTAATAGTGCCCAAACTTTTTACCTGTATGTGTGTTTACAGTAAATGTGCATAAAAACATACATACCCACATATATACTGTATGTAGTGTGTGTGCATTTATTAATATGCATGTAGGTTATACTTTTATCTAAGAAAAAAAAAAACAGGTTTATGTATAACACAGTAGCCAGCATTGAATTTCATTCATCTTGTTTATTTGTGACCACATGATGGCTCAGATAGAGCATTCAAATGCTTTCTAGCATTGTTCCACAGCAACAAACCTGACCAAACTATGCACACATTTTAAAACGAATGCAATCAGTAATAATGGCATGAAGTGATTAGCTTACTAGCATTCATTTAGCGCTGTAATAAACATGCATGTTCTGTAAATCTGCAGTGAAACGATATGTATTGTGAAAAGAGCTGTACAAATAAATATGAATATTTGCGTAGACATGCAGACTGACCCAGCAATGCAAGTGAAATGTCCACAAAAACCTCCCCGGACATCTTAGCACAAACCATGATAAGTTCGTAAGTAACACTGTTTGTCTTGCTTCGGTTTAACCGAACATAAGGCTGATGTCATCCATTGTACAAACAAATGATCCCAACTTTTCCGCTCAGGAGTTAATTGTAAGCATCTAGTATGCGATACATTTACTGCCATCTCGTGTACACCACAGCATCAATCAGAGCCGCTTTGATCCGTCCGGAAGACTTTTAATGTTCTTTGTTAGTTTGCACCTCAGTCATATTTAAAGGGTAATTCTATTTTTTTTTTTTTTTTAAATACCTAACATGCGTTTTCGCTAGATTTAAAAAGTACGCGCTGTAGGTTTTGATAGATCTGAGATTTAAAAATGGTGCTACCGGAAATGCTTCAGGACCAGACATGCGCAGAAGCGTTCCAACGCCTTTGTTATTGTTTACATCCTTGAAATGGTCTATATTCCAGACCTTCAGCCGTCAGTCTGAAAGTCTGGCTACGCGAGACTAAAGCTTGCGTAACCAGGCAACAGAGAGATACAGTGAAAACGGGAACACGGCTTGCAGCTGTTGCTAGGTAACCACTGGAGAGCTTTAGAGCTTGTAAACGGAGAGCTGCCTGGATCAGACTCTAATAGTCTGGGTTTGACGGAGCCGCACATACAGGGAGATGAGGGATCGCAAAGAGGCAACGTGCTTCATCCCCCCAACACGCCATGTGTCAAATCAAACCAGGCTGGAGGTTGTCTGGTGTGTAAGCACATATAACCGCCTGAAGAGAGAGAGAGACTGAGAAGAGGAATAAGGATATCCTATATAGCACCTCATTTGCATAAGAAGCAGCATCTAAATAATTGAACGGTGAGGGACAGAACTGGGTGATTTAGAACTGGGAGGTAAAAGAGGAGACATGAAGAACGCTGGAGATCCAGCAGAACTCGGTTTATTGGAGAAGAAAGGTGCTGGAGGTAAGGCAAGTCATATGCCCTCGGATTGAGAGAGAGAAACACTGCGAGAAAGAAAGAGAAAAGATAAGAGACATCATCTGAAGTGAAAGACAGACACAAACTCGAGAGGCCGAGGCCCAAAGCAAAAGCAGAACCGCTGAGGGAAAATCTCTCGTATCATTTCTCAAATCGACACACACACAAACAACTACAGTCCTAAAGCTGTGAGTCGCTCACTCGGACGGTTTCACAATAGTACCACAAGAGCAACGAGACACTGAAAGAGCCTATACAACAAAAACAGCCTCACATTAGTTCAGAAAGGCCATTCAGAAGGGCAAACGGCTGATTCGGTATTGAGCGCAACTCACAGAGGATGTACAGAATATTTGCTGTTCATTAACAAGTCATCTGCTACGGAGAGATAATTCGGTACTAATAGAATCAAGTGTGCAGGCGAGAGGCAGTCAACAGCTCGTGTCAAGGACACACGGAGAAAAGCAGTACAGAAGACGCAATTGACCGGATGTGTTCATATACCGCATTTACTGCTGACGATACCACACACAACAATAAATTGTAGTAGTTTTTCTTCTTAACTCAAAATAAATTAATGAAATGAAAGAACAGGTTTCAAGTAGAGCTTTGACCTTTAAAAAGAAAGTTTGCTCGAGGGGGAAAAATCAGGAAAAGAACAGAACGAATGCTGAATCTGTCATCTGCCATTGGTCTTCTTGTGGGTCATATCTTGGCCAAATATTGCCATATCCTAACAAACCATACATCAATGGAAAGCTTATTAACTTTTTTTGTGTAAATATCAATAAAAAAAAAACTGACCCTGTTTTTTGGTCCAGTGTCAAATTTTTATTTGTAAATTATAGTGTTAATCTTTAAAATTGACAGGTGTCATTGTAACAATTTTTTCTTTATTTTTTACAGAATTTGTGTGTGTGTGTTTTATATATATATAGGGTTTTTTTCAAAAGTTTTTTGCAAGCAAACAACTGTCTATGTGAAAGAAAGAGAGCAAGAATCTAAAAATGGGAGGATGGGCCAACATTTTACAAAAGTGTGTCACTGCAACCTGACAACATCAACACCTAGAATGTGTGAAGCTCAAGAGCTCCACTTACACAATGTCGCCCATCTGTCCTTAATGCTTCATCTTTAAAAGCGTCTGTATAGAAAAAAAGTGTTTCATCAGCTTCACAGACAGCATTCAGCGGGTCACTGTGCAAATAGAAGCAGCACAGCAATTAAAGCAGAGACTGAACATGGGTAATTTGTCTCCCGGAGTTGTGACACATCTCAGGGTAAACTTCGGGGCGTCTTCGAAAAGCTTCACCTGAACACTCGCTCGCCTCTCAGCGAACACGCGTAGCCTGCCGTCAATCAAGGCAACAGAATTAATTAGATCACTTCTGTAGAGGAAGCGTAGTCAAATATTAATCATAATCACACTCAAGTCAAAGTGCAAAAAGGTCTTTCTGCCTCATTGTCTCCATGAGTCTTAAAGCGTGGTGATATGAATATACATAACAATGGCCCTGCTTTGAATCATAACAAGTCTGTTAGCGGCGTGCCCTAGGAAGTCTTCCTAAGAGCTCAGAGCAGGGCTTATTTGCATATTTTCATATTTAATTTTTCATAGGGGAGACGGGAGCTTGATGTGGCCTAATGCAGCTTCTGACACTTTTGCAGGCCTGTAATTACGCTCCTGCCCCCCTTCCACCCCAACCACCTCATCATCTAGATTCTCCCCAATTAATGGCTTACGCAAATAGATCCTCTGGTGGGCAGAGGGTCATCCGGACCGCCGCACATACACAACAACTCTCTCATTTCAAAGTTTCATTCAACACCAGAACTTTCAAATAAGACATTTCTGTTCTATGACAACAAAAATGCACTAATGTTTGAAAAAAGAGAGTGGTTGTCTGGGCATCGGTAAGGTGTTCTAAAGCAATAAGCCCCAAGAAGCCATGGTTTACAGTCAATTTATAACAGCTAAGGGGTTTTGTTATTGTTTTAATACTGTGTTTTAAAATGAAAACTATCCTTGTTTACACTTGCGTTTTCACTGAATTTCAGAAACGATCTCTGTCCACACTACACAACTGAAAAAGCATGTCATATGACCATTCATGCAGGTACAACCATAGATATGTATAGGTAGATTCCTATTATTTAGATGGTGGACGCATCTACGTGCTTGGATTGGTCAAATGGGAAATCTACCTATACAAATCTATGGATACATGATGTTATTGTTTACACAGTCATCAAGGAAACGCAGCGCGAATGTGGGCAGCCACCCCATCCTTTTCAAAAGTTTCCGTTTTGGTCCGTCTACACTGAAACGCAACCCCGGAGTTTTCAAACTAACATGGGGTCTTCAGCATTTTTGAAAGACTGTATTCGAGGGTCAAAAATTCTGGAGTAGTGTAAACGACAGGTGTAAACGTAGCCTCAGAAATGATTGTGGTTGCAACTGTTTCTATGGGCCATTTTACGTAAGCCATCCGCCATATTGTAATGGTCAACTTGACGTCATTCACCATAGTAACAATGAATATTCGAATTTGCCACAATCCTGCACAGCCGATGGTCTGCAAACTCATAGTAGTGAATGACATCAAATTGACCGTTCCAAGATGGCGGATGCGCTTGGAGCAGTCAAATGGGGCGTCTATGGGGCGTATACAAGTCTATGGTTGCAACAAAGTGATTGCCGAGCAACACAGAAACAAAGAGATATATGTTTGTAGAGTAATTTACAACAGCTTCGAACGTGACTCAACCGATCAGAATCAAGGACCGGAACTAGGCCTATCCATTGTATAATGAGTGCTATAACGTTGTGAAAACAATTAGCCTCATTTTCTAAATTCACATAACTTTTTATTTGAAATCTAAGGTATTTTTGGCCAATTTTATCATCTGCATATCATAAAAATAAATCATAAGTCTAATCAGTTTGCCAATTAAAATAATCATAAATGTAGTGCATTACAGTGCAGAAGGAGTTACAGTACAAAATAAATTTTAATTTAAGGATTTGCTCAAATTGTATAGCAATAGTGATGTTTGCCTTAGCAAATACCCCTAATAACTGTTAAACACAGCTGATCAGCAGGCTAACGCAACCTCTCTATCAGAGGGATGCTGGGTGTTTGTATTTAGTCTCTCTAAGGAGAATGTTGCAGGGAGAGATTTTAAATATGTTGAGAGAGCGAGGGAGAGAGAGAGAAAGAGAGAGAGAGAGAGAGAGAGAGAGAGAGAATACAATACCATCTGTTCAAAATCAATACAGAGGGCTTGCATTGATGCTGAAACTATGGGTCCATGTCTCACACTTGAGGTGGAGAGGTTAAGTGACAGCTGAGAGCAGATGTGTGTATCCGGTGTGTGGCAACATGAATCCTTCAATTCACTCTCTGAGTATGTACACACAAACCTGCACAGGGGCGTTTCTCACATGACAGGCTCTGAGTCACAGCTAGTGCCTTCAGCTCAACCTGCTGTTATTCTCACCTGAGCGCCACAACTGATTCTTGTTAAACAGAGCTGTTGAAAGTTGGCTGAAAAATTAGGGAATTATGTTAAAAACAAGATGTACAGAATGTTAAAATACCACGCGCTATGCTCTGTGCCCATTCAACACGATTAATTTTGCACATATTTTTACCCTGAATATTCATACTGCATTTTTGCTGCATGCAAATATTACATAAACCTCTATTATTAAATTCAAAAGGCACACTCTGTTTAACCCCAGGGTTCCCATACCTTTTGACCAATGAATTTCCTTGACTCTTCCGGGCATTCACGATTACTGAGGGGTTTTAAAATTCACTTTACAGAGGTTCTACTTTCAAAAAGCAATTTCCAGTTATGAAATATTTTAGAGCCAAGCGTAACTTTAAAATATATATGCACTATTGAGATTTATTATACTACTAGAGACCTTGCAGTCGTACATGATTACTATAGATTGCGAATTTTTAAAAATCATTTTATAGCGACTGCACCCTCAAAAGACAATTTATAGCTGAATATATTTTAGGCATAACTGGTGCATTCACAATAGATATTTTATATACATTTATGCGTTTGTCAGACACTTTTAACCAAGGCAACTTACAATGCATTCTGATTAGTTTGGGAATCAAATGCAAGACATACAGGAATGCTCTCCATGACATTTTAGATTTTACTTTCCCAGATTTCCATGACATTTCTAGCTCTGTAAATCACAATTTTATAATTCTCTGATCTTTCCAGGCCATGGCAGAGTCATGCATCCATTGCCAACTAAACCGAGAAGGCTTTGCGATAACACATTAATTTCACACTTGCATTCAGACACAACAAAAGCATGTTCTTCCCTCATTTCCAGGTTTTCCCTTGACCGTGGAAGCCCTGCAACCCCTTTCTATGTCCCTCTACCTGTTTTAGCTTCCACTCAACCAAAAAGGCTGATGCCCCAAACAGATGCCAGCTAATGTGTTTGTCTGAGACAGGGGCCTCATTCGCCACAGCAGATGGAGAGAGAGCAGCAGAGTCATCTTCTCTAGCCCCTAAAGGCAGCAAACCTCTCTAATGGGGAAAATAAGGTTGTTTAATTGAAGTTTATTTTGCAGTGTGACTGGTTTTATTGAGTACCATTTTTCTTGTTAATGAGCCTGTAATGTGAATGCTGATATCGTAAAGAGTGGCCTCACGGAGGTAAAGTTTCTGCCTTTAAAAGACTCCGGACAGCAAAACGCTCCATACCTCTGTGTATTTCAGGAAAGGTAATGGACAATTTTGCAAATGCACACATGCAATCCGTACAGGGATGTAACTATTATGATAACCAGTGCTGCACGCAGACTGATGGGAAACTAATGCCACACATTTCAGAGGCAAGCCGTGGGCACGTCGCTGCCAAGGCATTACTAGAGACTAATGCTTCCCGCTACCAGTCTGGACATGCAGTAAAGTGAATGTCAAACCCGATTTTAATACACATTCCTCAGCTGATGCACACCACCTATTATAAACTAACAACTGCTCCTTTCCTTTTCCCAGCGCTCAACCATCCATGGTGATAAGCGCAGGCAGAGCGTGACGGCTGCGAGCATAACTTTGCTTAAAACTGTCAGACGGATTCTGCATGAAGAATTTGGAAAGCTAAAAAAAAAAGTCTATATTGTGAAAGTAACCATTTTTAGAGAAATGTTTCCTTCGGTGTGGTTGGCTGAAGCGCACTCGGTTTGTGATACATTACGTGGCATCGCAGGGGTGTGGATTTTGAGGTGGAACGCAGCTGGTCCTTCATTTCCCCTTTTCAAACCTTTTAAAAGACTTTCTCCAGAGAGCCTCAACCTGATAATGATTCCATTATGGGATTACAGTGCTATCAACTCTGAAAATGTGGCCTCCATCACAAAGACACTGTATCTGGTTTCATCTCTGACATCCAATAATCAGACTCTAACACAGGCCTCGAACTGTCAGTATCTATCAGATCTAAAGCTGCGGAATTATAGTTATCAAACTGTCTTAATAAAAACTGCTAGGCACACACAGAACAATGCTAATATTATGCCAAAGTCTCATTACACAGAAACAGATCATCGTGTCTTGGACAAAACAGCTTATTTTGTTCATTCTAACACAAAATGTGTTTTCCTTGTCTATTCCATGAGATACAAATGTAATGTGTTAAATGTGTATTATAAATACTGACAAAACCACAGGATGGTTTCAGTCTAATTTTCAGCTTCATTTACTGAATTGTCATCACAGTCGGACAAACTAAATTCACATAGTTGACAAAATCATATTTTGACCTACAGTAAATGCTATAGTCTTGATGTTACTAGCTGCTACCTCTTATGAGAAAATCTATTAGTTTGGTTTTCACATTGTGGTACTTATTTCTCTTGATCACAGATGGCAGTGTTTTTTTTAATACTTAAATACTTATACTTCGTTTAATATTATATTAATGATATATGTATATAGACAAATTAGTTTTACACAGTTTTTGTATTAATTTTACTACTATTTAATAACAATATCAAGCCAATTGAATATGAATATTAATTTGAAGCATTTTAAATTTAAGTAATTGGTGTCAATCACAATTTGTCAACTTTAAATAGGTTATACTAAGTAGGCCATTGCTGTGACTACCTGGGGAAAAAAAGGGAAAAAATATTACATTATAGTAGCTGTTGTCAAGCAAAATATGTCAACTGCATAGTCTGTCAAATCTGTCAACTTAATTGTTTTGGACAATAACTGTTTAGGATAATGTAGGTAGGTCATACTAAGTAGGTCCTATATCAAATATGGATTAAATTTTGAGGGAAAAAGAGAGAAAAAAAGTTTTAAAACATTTAAACTTCAACAATGAGCATGGCAGAAAAACGGAATTAAGCTAAGTTTCAAGGCTTTTCATAATGAGGGATTTGTTTCGGTGTGTTATGGTTTTTTGACCTATGAGATGAGTGTAATAGCTGATGTGCCTGAGCAGAGAGAGGGACACCGTCAATCTCAGCAAACAACACCAGCAGCTCTCGTGACTGAAGCGTGCATTTGTAAAGCTGTTGATTGCTTTTGCATTTTAATCAGGCATTTTATCAGGCACAAACTAAACAGGGCCCTAATTTTCCTCTTTGCTACTCCGTTATCTGTGTTTATTTTTTTCCTGTGTTCCTGGTCCTTCTTAATGATGCACTAGATGTGCATCTTTGACCACAGCACCGTATTTCGATGGCTTTTCAGTATTTTCTATGAGTTCAACAATGAAAAATGCATAAAGCACACAAACATGGTTTTAAGGGATGTATAGGCTATTATGGTAATGGAGTGGAATTTGAAAAGAATCAATGTACTTTAATGGTACTGAACACTCATAAAGACACTAACAGCTTTTGGAACAAGTGCAGCACAAAATGGGAGAATTGTATAATTTAATTGTATAATTCTTGTCAATACTTTGTAGCGTAAGCTAGGATACTGTTAATGTTGCTTGTAATGAGTATATAAAAGCCTCCTGAGATTAAAATCAAAGAAAAGAAAAAAATGTATTCTCATTTAGAGGTGCTCTCCTCCTCTGCAAGAAATCTTTCTACAGCCCAGGAATAGTAGCGGCACTTACAGATGTGAGAAATAGCTTCTATCTCTCATTAATCTCTAACCTTGCTATTCACTTCCACACAATTCATAAAAAATATGAAGCAAGCAAAAAAAATCCTTATTAAGGGATATAACAATAGGCCAAAGAAAAGCCCCCTGAGCCCTGTAAGTCTTGGAGCATGGAGTACGACGGAACATGTATAACAATTATCGGAGTAGACCACAGATTATACTTTCCAATTGAAGCACAAAATAGGCTAAAACAAAATTTATCACAACGGTTAAAGCATGAAATGTGAACTAAATTCTTTGTGCAGAGATATAATGAAAATGATGAAGGTGAGGGGGTAGTATTTAGAGCATGAAATAACATTGAAAAATGTTGTCTGGCTGATTAGTCTCCTCTCTTAAATCTACTTCCTGCCAAAATGTCTCCATGAAATGTGAACTGCTGATTCTGGACAAGCATGATGGGGGGAATATGGGAGGGAAAGCAGCTGGATTTTTCCATGGCTCTGTTTGGATCAAGTCCACAGGCCCAAAATGTCTGTTATAAGGATGGGTCACACAAAAACTTAAAAGGAAAAAAAAAAAATTGAATGTGTAATAATAACCCTTAATGACTTTCTTTCCTCCTTGGAACACAAAAGAGGAAACTTGGCAGACACATTTAGATGTTCCCTTTTTCTTATGATGAAAGTTAATGTTGACCAGTGGTTTCCAATAAAATTATCACTTGAAATCATCAATGGTAAAATCATCATGTAATGTTTAATTATAACCTTTAATGACTTCCTTTCCTTCTTGGAACAAAAAAGGGGAAATTTAACAGATTTGTTAGATGCTCTCATTTCCATACAATGAAAGCGAATGGTAACCAAAGTCATTTCAAATCATCTTTTTATGTGTATAAAATACATAATAAATCTAAGAAATAATATAATATAATAATCACCTTTTAATGTGTATAAAATACATAATAAATCTAAGAATAGAATAGAATAGAATAGAATAGAATAGAATAAGCCTTAATTTTTTTTTGGACCTTGCTGGAACCAGTTTTCATTCTGTGCAGAGAGCAGCGTGATTTTATTTTCTGTTCCATTGGAGAAGAAAAATCATACAGGTTTACCACGACACGTTTTTCTTTGTAGGGTGAATAAAACCTAACCCTTTTTAACTAACCCTTTAAATAAACTAACCGGGCCTATTCCTGAAACTCTCTCTCTCTTTCTCTCTCCAAGTACAAATGGTATATACCCAGAATGCACGAATGCCTCACAAGCAGCATGTTCGGAGGCTTTGTCAACAACCTTGCCGACCTCACAGTCCCTAATGGCTACTCTTCTTCAGGCGCGGTGGGATTCAGCAACGGGCCTTTATCATTCTTCAAGTTTTGCCCACACCTGTTTAATCTAGCTCTGCTCTCCCAGGAGCATCATAACAACCCTGTCTACCTCCTCCAGCGGCTGCAGCTGACCAGCTAAGCTCTGTGTATTTCCAATGTTTACCCTTCTCTGGACTTGAATCGCATCGGCAAGTAAGAAACAGTGGAAAGAGTGGTGAGAGTAAGCATCTTTGGGGAGATGGAGAGAGTAAGACAGATGATTTATCTCTTCGGCTGTAGATGTGAACAGAGGAGGGAGCCAAGGAGGTTTCACCAGGGCCCATAAAATGCCTGGAGGGGTAATTTATGGTTCCGGTTGTGGCCGTGTTAACGCAGCGGGCCTGGTAGAGAGGATTCATCTCTATATATGGGACAGTCCTCTCCACGGCAACTCACCCCTTTCCCCATTCTCCTTCTTTCCTCCAATCTGTCATCAGAACAGGAGCCCTCGACTCCATCACCTGGCAGAATGCTAAACAAAATCAACAGAAAAGTTGAAAGGGGCTAAACACTTATGGAAGTCCATAAATTAAACCCGGTGAACACAAACTGAAAAAAAAAGAAGAAAAGAAAAGAAAAAAGTGAAAGGGAGAAATTAAATATAAAATCTGATGCAGTTGCCATTGATGTGCAAAACCATCTAGAAGTATTGCTATTTCTCATAATGATATTGTATTCATGTCACAGTTCATTATTTATTTACACAGATTTTTTGTCTGGATGTCTTTTGATAATTTGGTGATGTTCTATTTATGTAATTATTATAAGTAGCAATATCAATGTTTATTATTATTATTATTATTATTAACATTATTCTTAAAATGTGCTACAATCCTTGTTGGTCAAAAACAAACATTTTAGATTAATTTTAAAGTTGAATGCTTTTTGATGTTAAATAGCCATAATAAACTGATTCTATGCAAAGAAGAACATATTACAATATCAAAAACGCATGTAATGTTTGTTATTATATTGCAAGTTGTACAACTACAAAATGTTTTGACAACAGCTCCATATAATTTTATTATGACTCTCAATTTTATGACAACTCACTTTATTATTTAATTAATTACTGATTATGTTTAGGTTTGCTAAAGAAGACACACTACTACTGTAATTTTACCCTCCGACATTTCTGTAGTCATACACATTATTGTAATGGTTGCATAAAGAAAGTGATTTAGATACACTCATTTTCTTTATGTCACCCTTATTAGCGAAGGTATAATTAATATCAGGCTGAACAAATTAAAGTTTCCATACTTCACACCTACACTCCAGAAACCTCCATTAAACCTTAAAATGTCTCTGAGAGATTATGAACAATCCCTGTATCTTACTCTTTACAGAGTGTTTAACACACCAAGACTGGAAATTGTGAAATTAACAAGCAAATAATCTAACTAAATGTATGTAGCTGGTACCTTAAATGCCCTGCTCACTTTCCATGTAACTAAAATAAGAGTAAGACTAAAATAAGAATCCAAGACAACAAAACATATTAACATAAGCAATCCATCTTGTTTGGAAATCGTAAGTGCAGTATAATGGTAATAATTCATCAAAGACACATAATTCTGGCTTGGAAAAGAGGGCTATACTAAAAGAAGACACAGTTCTCATTAACAATACAAAACACTGTGCAATTGGGGGTTGTTCCCTATTCTCAAACATGGTAAACATCATTTTACTGCCAGTAAAACACATATGAACTAAGCTGCCAATTTTATAGGCTTCACCAAGGCTACAACCACAACTTTAGTACCATTAATACAAGAAAATATGGGCACGTTGGTGAAATAAGACTAACAAGACAACAAATGAAACAGAAGCCAGAGAAGAGAAGAGAAGAGAAGAGAAGAGAAGAGAAGAGAAGAGAAGAGAAGAGAAGAGAAGAGAAGAGAAGAGGAAAAAAGTTGAATAAGATGCTAGTGTGAGAGAGAGAGTGTATCAAGTGTTGATATTTAAGAGGAAGATGACTGTGGTTGGTGTGAGTGCTTTAAGAGTTTACTAGTTGTGGCTGACGTCCAGCAGATACTTGGCTATGATGAAGAGAAGTGTCTAGTTAACAGTAAAAGACAGTGTGGCGTTCCATGAGAGGTTACCACCCTGCTGTAGTGCTTGCATTTTCAGCAAAACAACACAAGAGGCCAGCCAGAAAGATGGGATGGACTGTTTATAGACCCTGGAGACAGAGCCACACAAGAACACAGCAGATGGAATGAGGGAATGACAGATAGATAGAGCAACAGACAAAACGATGGATAGATGGATACTGTGGATGATGGATACTATGGATACTATGGTTGGATGGATGAATAAACAATGAAATTGTAAAGGTCCAGCAAACAGCACAGCTAAACAATACATGCCTGATTCTCAAAATGAATGAAGAGAGACAGATGGACATACAAGCAACTAAACAAACAATATGTAAATGAGCGAACAACATAAAAATCAGTTATATTTAGGTGCAGACATTCATCATTGTCACCCGGCACCGAACTACCCAGCATGCCCCAACATGTCCCATTTCTCTCCCATCATCTTTGTCCTGTTGGTTGATAGGCCACGCTTCCTCCGAGTTCATTTATAGCACATTCTGTCACTTTTGAGCTATTTACTTATGGAAATGTCCCCTGGATTAAGCTGCTCTCCGACACGTTCCCTGGCTGACAAGTACCCTTCGAAAAATAGGCCCAGGCCTGCCTCATCAGCTTCGAATGGGACGCGCTTGCAACTTGCGGGAATGGCGATGTGAGTAGCAGGATAGGACAGCGGAACTGGTTTGAAGGTGACCTTCAAACCTTCTTTCATACTCGCATGACACTCAACTTACTCTGTTAAAAATTAATTGCTCTGCTCCAATACAAGCAGGCTACCTATGGAGGCATCATACATGTGCTCTGGACATGACGGCTCTTCTAAAAGGCAGTTATTTATGCCTGACAAACCTAGCTCATTGAAAATACAGAATCCAAGATAGCATGCAAAGTGAGATAAATGCTGATTAAAAAAATGCATTAATAAATTTAGTGTGTGTATCATAGTTTCAACAAAATGTTTTTTTTGAATGATTGATTTCTAAATGATCATGTGACACTAAAGACTTGAATGATGACTGAAAATTCAGATTTCTGTCTTACAAATAAAAATAAATTTTAAATATATTAAAATAGAAAGCAGTTACTTTAAATGGTAATAATATTCCACAATATAAAATTTTTTACAGTATACATTATATAAAAATGCATATATGAACATGAATTTGAGCATAGATTGCTTTTGCAAACTAGTAAGCATACTCTCAGCTCTCAGTTTTCTTTTAGAGTTTACTTAAATATATTTGTTTGAATTGAAATTTGCCCGAAAAGTTTGAATTGCTACACAGAAGGTCAGGCTCCTGTTTGGAAGCGGCATTGTGTACAGAAGCAGAAACCTAATTTGGACTCCCTCCTCTATAATGTAATCTATCGGAAACATGGGGAAGCACTTATTTTACCGTTGTGTGTTTGGGATGGGAACGGGTATAATGCCTTCTCCAAACACAGAAATAGAGGGAATGGGATAGTACTTTAGAAAGCAGGTTTTACCCCATCCAGGCTGAGACCACCAGTCGCCTGTGTGTTTACAGAGACGGTTCTCTAAAAGCTATCCGCCCCGTGTCTAATATAATTCTCTTCATACGTTCATGTACAAGCACAGACTGCCAAAAAGAATATGTGAAGGTAAACCCAGACCTAAAGAATGAAAAGACACTGACATTAGACTTTGCATAAGGTAAAAACAACATTTTGCAGCATAGCTGTTTATAATCTAATGCTTTTTATTTTTCCATTAAAAGTAACCAATCAAGTAAGAGACCATTACTGAGAGGATGAGGATGAGAATTCTTATGGGGGGTAAGACTGGAGGAATTGCACATGATATGAAAGCTAAAAGCCATAAGCGCAGTTATTTTGTGTGGGAGGTTTTTATACTTGCACCTGAAAACCTGCTTTCGTGTTGCATTACTCAAATGAAGATAAATGAAAACAGTAAATTATTTTGATAATTCGTAAATTGAGGCCAGCAGCTGGTAATTTTATCTCTTCTCTCTCTCTCTCTCTCTCTCTCTCACTTACTGACATAATTAGCTAAACACGCTCTCGTCCTTTCCAAAGGTAATAAACTGAAGATAGTGAAAATATGTACACATGGCAGAGTGTTCTGGATCGTGCAAAAGAAGGAAGACGAAGACAAGAAAACTGGAAAAGGAAAAAAAGAATGAAGGAAAGGGAGAGTGGAATAGTGAAAAACAAGAGCCCACAGGGTTTTCGGATTGGCACCGAAATGTCTTTAGTAGTATGATTGACATAGCAGGCAGCCGTTTCCTCAGGGGCCGGGAGGCCCTCCTCTGTTTGTAATGAAATGTTGAAATGTTTAGCGGCGGTCTCTGTTTATATGTGCGACACAACTGGATCAGCAAATCCTCTTGTCAATCAAAGCCCAATGACTCCAAAAAAAAATTAACACAAAGATTAATTACACATTTTGTAGAGTGCTAAAGTCTACTAGTGAAACTGCTAACATTCAGATTTTTTTTAAATGCATATACAAATTTATTTTTCTTTTAATTTAACCATCTTATTATTCACTGCATATTAACATATCAGCATAACCAAATGAGTGAGAAGTTAAATAAATGTATAAACATTATAAAATGTTTTCCAAGTTTAAATTGACTGTGGATATTTGCACTGAATTATTCTATGATATTTGCAGTGGTTACTCATGAAATATTTAGTGGTGGTCTGTTTTATTTTTCCTGAAATTGTATTATTTTATTATTCACTGCATATTAACTTAGCACAACCAACTGAATGAGAAAGTGCAATAAATAAATGTGACTTTTAATTTAATTTACTAATTTAATTGTATTTATTATTATAATTTTTCATTGACTTATCAGCATAAAAAAAATAAGAAGTTGAATTAAAAAAGTCAAATACATCTCTCAGTTTAAAACTCAGATTAAATCTTACTTGTTTAGATTTACTTTTCCTGTATATTTTTGACTTTTGCTTTTAGTATGATTTTATTGATTGTGTTTTGTAATAATTGTTTTGCATTGCTTTGTATTTTATTGATTTTGTCATCTATGTTGTAGGGTGTCCTTGAGTGCCTCAAAGGTGCAAACAATCAAATAATTAAATAAACAACAACAACAATAATAATAACTATTATTATTATAAAATGTTCTGCTTATTTCCAGGTTTAAACAAATTCATTGTGGACTTTGGCACTGTATTTTTCTATGACATTAGCAGGGGTCACATTTGCAACTGCTAATAAAAGAAATACTCTATCATCTTGTGCAAATGAACTGTTGAGGTGCAGAGTAGACAGCCTAATGGAGTGTTTACTGTGTCAATACACACAGTTTGGAGTGTCATACTGCAGTTTATGCACCTTGTTTGCCTTTGTGCATTGCGTCAGATCATCTCCCCGACGTGAGGCTCTTAGGAGAGCCATCATCAATAATTCTGAGTATCATAAGCATGACTATAATTACAGAACAAGAGGCAGCGAAGAGAGACAAAGGGAGGGAGAAAAAAGAGGTTCATGAAATGGCGCACCATGCGTCTGACACAACGAGACGAAGAATGAGCAGGACTGCTGAGCAGAGTTCACCGAGCTCCGTGCTGGATTTACCAACAGCAGAAGGAGGCTGTCACATCAGGTTAGCGCTGAATGTCTCTGCTTCACGCAGGCCACTGAGAGACTGTGGAGCGGCCGGGCCGAGCCCATGCACACGGCACTGCCGATGGAACACACGAAGAGACCCGAGCCCTGGGGCCAACTACCCACCACCCTGCCATCAAAGACCAACTGTCAGCTTCAAAAACCATCAGCGCAGGAGATATAGGCTAAATAGATCAAGGGCAGGAAGAGTAGAAAGACTGCTGATGATACAAATAAACTCAGATAGTGTAACATTAAACTGTAAAGGAAACTAGGAAAGGAAACCTGAAAAGTCAAAACCAAGTTATGTTGAATTAAAAGCACACTCATGACAGCCCTGCTGATGGCACAATTTAGACGGTTTTCAGACGGTTTTCAACATATGCTAAGCTTTGTTTACCTTATTAAGAAAGTAATAGAATATTCACATGAATTGCACAACCTCATCACTTTGGGTTTAAATAGAGTAAAGGTAAAATTTCTTATTTTATCCACAGACGAACAAAAGTCATACAGGTTTGGAATAACATTAAGATGAGTAAATGATTACACAGTTTTTTTAATTTTGGGTGAACTATCTCTTTAAGTGCTGTATTAAATATACACAAAACACAGTTTGTACTGGATTTGAACACCTAATATTTTAACACCTTAACAGTTTTTTGACACCTATCTTTGTCTTTCATCCAAATAGCAGAAAAAGCTAACAGTAAACATTATATTGCATGTGAATCAGTTTCGCATAAAGGTGTCAATGTTATAAATTACAAATTAGAATAAAATTAAAAACTGGTTATTTTTTGTAATGTCTGACAAAAAAAAAAAAATTCACCATACCTTTAAAATAATATATAAGCCACAAAATTCCAAATAGGCATTTAATTTCTAACATGAATATAAATCTATAATGAATACTAAAACTATATACCTAAAATTCTTGAAGGGATAGTTCACCCAAAAATCATCCAAAAGTCATTAATTACTCACCCTCATATCGTTCCAAACCCGTAAGACCTTCGTCCATCTTCAGAACACAAATTAAGACATTTTTGATGAGATCCGAGAGCTTTCTGACCCCTCATAGACAGCAACGCAACATTGTTAAAGACATTGTTAAAACAGTGCATGTGACGTCAGTGGTTCAGGCTTAATTTTATGAAGCTATGAGAATACTTTTTGAAAACAAAACAAAAAAAGACGGTGAATTAATTTGGGTGAATTATCCCTTTAATAAATCTGAGTCTTAACCACATTTGTACACAAGCAACAAAGCATTACATTGGTTACTTGGTTTTCCAAATCTTTAACAACTTTGTCAGATAACATACTTAAATTTCATGCAAAACTTCCATTTAAAGAGTATTTCAAGATACCTTCTCTTACGTATGCCAAGTACTTTCATATGACAAGCACTATTAATTTCACCAAATCATCAAAACCAGTCCGTCTGAGCTCTGACCTCTATAGGCATTTAACACAGATCAACAACACTGAAGGGCAAAGCTCCATCCAGGCACTCTTCCCCTCTGTGAGCTGCCACTAAATAAATTCAAAGCTAATAAAAGGTGAAAAGCCATAGCCCTTATTACTAATAATGTGTTTTGATGAGCTTATAAAAGAAGAGTGAATAAATAAACTAATGAATAAAAGAATTAATTAAATGAATGGCTATATAAAACTCCTTTTATTCATTTTAATCTTTCAGGCATGGCTTAATTCAAGGTCAGGCCTGTAAACAGCCTCTCTGCTGAGGCAATATGAAATCCACCTATTGTGTTTGGGTGTGTTAACTGGAGGACTGGGATCAGGATTGAAACTCTTGCGCTGCAGGAGATATTTCCAGTCTAAACACGTTTGGAGTGATGCAACTGCAAGACATAACGTGAAGAAAGTGGCAAGGTTGTTTGTTTGCATCCAAAAGCTTTATAGAGTAAGCAAGTAATGGGGAGGTCTCAGTTACTTTTATCGGAGTTCAACGGGGATGGCATGAGCACAGCTGAGGGTTATCATGAAAACCATCACATTAAATCTGTCAAGAGCCTAAAGAAACCTCAAGAAAAACAACACCCAGTCACCACTAACTACAGGCATGGGTGACCAAATGAGGAGTCTGGCAAAGTGTGGCAGACAAATTGCAGATCTTCACAGATTTATAAACATATGCAATTGTGTTTGTCATTTTTTAGTGCTGCAGTTAGATGGGTTCTCTCTCTCTCCTACAACATGCTTTTATAGTTATTTCCTCATGACGAATATAGACATCAGCAATAATATTTGATTACATTATAATAGATGTTTTAGCTCAGGATAGAAATAAAGGCCTGTGCATGGTTCTTTCAAAATAATGTTTATATATTTTTGAGACATCTGATTTTTTGGTCATATTCATGATTTATAGATTTATAAAGCTTTCACTTTGTAAAATATGTTAATTTCACATCCATGCTATTTCTAGCTTGCTATTAGATTACTTATACATATCAAAATAAAGGAATATTAACAGAAAATAAGGCTTACAAATACACTACTCCCCAGTCAAACTTATCAAATTATTATTAATAAATACATTTTAACTACTAATATTTTTCTTTGTAACAGCTCGAAATTGGATCTGGATTGAACTCTTCCATGAGTCGTATTCAACCCGCAGGCCATGTTTTTGATATCCCTGGTATATAGAAACGAGGGAAGAAAAAGAAAGAAAACAAGCTATATTGTGTGTTATCATATTAGTTAGCTTCACAGCCCAAGGAAAAGGCCTCATGGCAGAGACAATGGAAGAACACGGTGTTCTGGGTCATCTGAAATTGAATTCACAGCTTTACAGCTTTTGACTGTATCTCCATCTAGCTTCTGAACATCACTTCAGAAACGTCTTTTGAATAATCGACACTAAAGCCCCTCCAGACCAAATTCTGGCCTTGGATCAGTGAAAGGGATTGGAGAGGATCATTTTGTTTGGGTCTATGTGCTCAAGACGCTCTAATCTTTAGGACCTGAATGAAATCACCTGCATGAACATTGTTTCTCATGACAAATAAAGACAAGAGAGATTAGCTATACTATTCCATTGTATTATAGTAGATGTTTTAGTTCAGGCCAGAAATATATGCCTGTGGATGGTCCTTTCAAAATAATGTAAACAAACTATGAATATTATTAATAAGATTCGCCATAGTAATTATGACAATTAAAATGACCTCAATCTGCATACTGATTACATGCCGTCATAAATATTAAAGCGAATAAAAACCTAATCCCAAATGAAAATCAAGCATGTCTCTCATTTCTGTTTATGAAAATGGATTTGACAAAAGGTACTTTAGATCTGGCGTTGTAATCCACGCTGCTGTGAGATGTTTCAAAAACAACCGCAACTAATGCATACAGCAAACAGCTTTCGCAGAAATGATAAAAAGGGAAACTCAAATTAAATAAATTAAACAAATAAATAAATAAGTCCCAATCAGTGGAAAGCTTATGAGCAGAGGAGAATGAATAAAGGCATGGGGCTCACAGTAAGCGGGTGCTTTCACAAGGACAAATTTACATTTATAAAGGGATTCGCAACAGGAGCGCACACGCATTGAGGTGCTTGCAAGCTATTTGCTTCCGTCTGATTAATAAAATGAAGAATAAGTCTATTTTCCAGCTTCTTTAACAAGCTCCACATCTAAAGTGGAATGAAAGAGAAATGAAAACCTATTACAGATGCATAAAGCAAAACTATAATCAAACTGAATATGATTCATAGTATCAGGAATGGATACTTCATAAGTCAGAGTGAAAAAAAAAACAATATTTGTGGAATGAACCACCCTCATAATGCAATTAAACATACGCGTGGTACTTTTTGAAAGTAAAAACAATTGCACATAATCAACTGAAATAAGATGAGATTTTTGTTCATGGAAAGTAATGCTGAATAAATGCTATGATGAAATGAGCATTTCTTTTTTTTAAATGATTTCATGAACAAGTACAAATAAGAAAAAAGTTCAATAGTTGGTAGATTGTATAAACTAATTTCACTCAGAAATTGCTAGCAAACAGTTACAAAAAAAGGCAAGTAACAATGAATTAAATGTGAAATTTTGAAGTAGAAAGACTGAAATGGCATTTTCTTGTAAAACACTAATGTTTTTTATTTTGAAAAATATTTTTACAGCGTGCATGAGAAAGAAAGAAAGAAAGAAAGAAAGAAAGAAAGAAAGAAAGAAAGAAAGAAAGAAAGAAAGAAAGAAAGAAAGAAAGAAAGACACAGCATGAGTGGAGCACCTTTGGCATTCCTGCCTCATAACCATGAGAGGAAAAAAATTATGTTAAACAACTTTGTAATTCAATTTTGCATAAATAATTACTTAAATGAAAGTAATAAATAAATGATAATATGCAGCATTGTCACTGAATTTAACAGTAAAAAAAGCCCAAAGGAACAAATCACTGGTTCAAAAGCCTGAGTGCCACGTGGTCACGTTTGAATAATCTATGTGAAGCTCTCCTGAGGGAAGACAGATAGCAAAATCATAATAAAAACACAAAGAAACAAAACAAAGCTGGGCTTGTTTCATCAGAAAAGGGGGGGAAAGGAAAGATTAAAGCCATCACCTATAGCATGTGGCTTGCATAAGAATAACACTGGGAACCAGATAAAAAGACAAGCCCCACCAGGGAAAAAAAAAAAATCCCTGGGATCCAAACTTCCCACAAAACATCCCTAATTAGTGACAAGCCTGCATCCCAGGAGCCTACAGGGATATTTGCGTTTGATTATTTTGGCATGATATGACAACAAATGACGATGGAAGGAAGGACTGGGAGGTTAGGAGAGGAGAGACAGGAAAGACAGAGTTGAAAACAAGGCCGTGGGGGCAGCGCAGAGCAGCTTTAGGCTCTCTTTGGAAAGTCGCTCTCTCTCCTTCAGATTTACACCCCACAGAGAAGCACAAGGCCAGAGCAGTCGAACACCTATCTGTGCGGCAGATAAACATGGCATGACTGATTTAGCAGCTTGACTGGATCCATCACACCTCTTTCTCTTCCCTTGACTCTAATATTCCCCACAGTCACGAGCAGCAAAACGGATGATATATTTCTCTCCTCTCAGAGGCTCAGAGTGATTTAAGATCATTAAACACTTCCCTCCCTATTCTTCTGTTTTTCCTGGTCCTATTCCCCCTTAGCTAGTTGTCGTAAAGTGGCGCTGGATCCAAGTGCAGAGGCCCGGTGCGCTGAGATGAAGAATATGGCAATCATTTTTCCTGATTAAAACTCTAATGGATTTTGCTCAGTGGAGGCTGGGTGCGGGCTGTTAATGCATTGCAGGTGTGATAAGGGAATCACAAAAGCTCTGCTGTATCATGGAGAGCTAAACTGGATACATTTACATTCATGCATTTGGCAAAAGCTTCTATCAAAAACAAGTGACTTTTGATAGAAGTATATTCCCTGGGAATGCACCGATGACCTTGGCGTTGCGGAAAATCTGAAATATTGGTTGTCAAATTCTCTCTTTGGTCTCTGATTATGTACTACTTATTTAAATGGTTGGTTTTTAACTTTAAAAGCAAATTGAGTCAATTTTTTTGGCTTCTTTTACTGGGTGAGTCAATGGTGATGTTAGACGTTATATTGACACCTACTGGCATGGATGAAGAAATACACTAAAATGCAGTTATTGATGCTGTATATGTGCGAATCTTTGTCGTCCGTGATTAATTGTGGTTCGGAAGCTGAAAACGTCTGATAATAGAGGGACTATTATATGTAGTAAAACACATACAATACAGCTCCTCTTTACATCAATGGACAACCAATTTTGTTTCAATAACATATTTCAAAATGCAATAAATTGTGCTGCTTTAGCTCAAATCATGTCAAAGACTACATTTTCAGGGTGGCAACTCTTTAAAAAAAAAAAAAAAAAAGCAATTGGCTCTTTTAACTGAAAGGTGGGACTTCCTTTTCAGTGAAAATTTCCCAGAGGCCAAGTTGTGACTTTCTTCAGTAGAAGAGAAATAAGGGTCACCAATCAGATAAGGGTCTCCTCTAGAGAAACAATCAGTCATTTTTCAGAAAAAAAGAAAAAGCATTTCCAGAATATACTTATATGATGGTTTTGCTAGAAATAAAACCCTTATTTGTCGGCTGGGGTCATGTGTAAAAAAAATTATATGTTGAGCTCTGTTCACTTGCACTAGATGGAGAATAAATTCTAAATAAATATGAATAAAGAAAGGCGTATACATCTTGGATGGCCTTGGGGTGAGTAAATCAGGAAATTTATATTAATATTAATTTATATTAATGTTAATAAGTTATTAACAAGGTATGCAACAGAGATATATATTGCTATAGTGGATGTGTTAGTTAAAAAAGCAACCAAAAAGCACATTATCTTGAGCCTAGTTCACTGTACTTAACATGTGGCTTTTTGGCAGTCATGCTCATGACACCAAAGACAAAGTTCTCAATGCGGTAAACCACTAGGTCATGACAGTCCATTGGAGACGTTGTGTTTTTTTCCCAGGGACTGGCTGCCAAACAGTCAGTGTGCTCTGGCCCAGTGCTGCACATAGGAAAAAATCTAAAGCGCCACTTTCTTTGCTCATCCCATCTGTTGGTTTTGGCTCTGGCATCACAAGCAGCCAAAGAGATCTAAAGTCAGCCTCAGCAAACAAGACAGTAAGCCTGCCAACCCTGTTCCTCACATCAGCCACTGTTTCTTACCCTACAGAAAAAAAGACTTTAGAAGAAGGGCTCTATACTGCATGTTATTCTCATGACACATGTATCTATACGACTCTGGAGATGGCAACACTTTTGAAAAGATAGATATATTCCTGAGAATATAGACAAAAAATCCTTTTCATTGTCAATACGTGTATCTGAATTGAACCACAAATCATGTCAACTGCAAAACTACAAATTATAAACAACATATGCAAACACACAACATTTAGCATACATATAATTAGTACTTTTGATTAGCAAGGTTGCATTAAATTGATCAAATCTGACAGTAAAATTAATTGTAATGTTGTAATGTTATTTCTGAAGGATCCTTTGAAGACTGAAGATTAGAGTAATGGGTATTAAAAATTCACCTTTATCATTATAGAAATACATTATATTTGAAAATATATAAAAAGTTATTTTTAAAATGTAATCATATTTCACAATATTACGCTTTTACAGTATTTTTGACCAAATAAATGTAACCTTGGTGAGTAAAAATGACTTCTTTCATTAAATATCTTAGCAACATCCACACATACAAACACAAACATATATACAATGTGCTAATGCTTTGAGATCTGTAATAATAATGAAAACTCAAAGTCTTTGTTGCTAATTAACTACAAAGATGGTCACAAAGTTGAACACAGTGTCTCAGCAACATTATGCTCTGAAGAAGTCATCACTTTCCTCAACAGTGCAAATCAAACGAAGCCGCATTAACGAATCTAAAGGGGGCAAATTTCTCAGTATTGTGGATTCACTTATCATGTCTATAACAATACCATACTGTGACAATCTGCAGCGCTATTGTATCTTATTCAGAGACACAGGGGCCTGAAGAACCTTGCAGATATTCATTAGATGCTCTGCCCCGAGACACAAAGATATCTAATTATTCACTGTCAACAGCGGACCCCCCGGGCTCCCCACTACATTGCCGTATCGAGCAGTCAAAGTCAAATGAACACAAACAATGAAATTAAAGAGCTGGTCATGAGACAAATGATTGTTTTTAGTCATCCGCACGCACAACAGTCGTGAACAATGAGAGCGGGGCGTAACAAGCTAATTTAATTAGCCAGTGCCAGTGAGGCGGAATTGCTCGGAGGGAATAAGTACAAATTTGGGCTGCCAAGAGGCTCTATTTGCTCAGTTTGAACTTGGCAAAAGTTCTATATTGATTTTAATAAACCGAAGGAAAAAAACGGCCGACATGATTAGCGAATGACTGACAAATCGCAAGAGTTACGTAGAGGCGTGCCAGCAACTAAGTGGTAAACAAACAGACTAGAAAAAAATTAACCAAATAGCCAAGCATCACCACAAGCTAAAATACGCTGGCACAGGAAATGCCGTCTTGTTGTTCTAATCCGTTGCAGATGACACATGTTTTCGCTACCGCAAGGGGCCTCTTATGAAAACACAGATGAGTTTTTGTAGCACATGCCCCAAACCACAGCAGGCGGCGGGAAGCCATCGAACGCACGCGGCAATTGGATCAGATCGAATCAGATCAGACACGGGCAGAAGCAATATAGGTGTGACTTACCTTTGAGATGATGTTCAACCGAGTGAGGTAGATCCGTCAGGCCCAGGCAAGCAGAACATGAGGGAGAACAAAATGAGAAGAAAATCTGGTTGGCAAAACTGAAGACAGAAATGACAAGTTTGTTTTCATCGTGCTGTTGACATGACATTTCTCTCTATTTTTTGTAACCGCAGAACGGCAACGGCAAAAAACTAACATGCGCATATTGACAGCTGAGATATTTGCGTTAGTGAGGGGGATTTTTCTTCCTAAACATTTGGATGTTCATCATTATAACTCGAGTAGATCCATTTCAACAGTAGGCTGAGTGCCCGGGGCCCCTCTGAAGTAATATCTACACAGAGACGAAAAAAAAAAAAAAAACAAGCAAACCGTTTGACCAAATTGATATTTTGGCAACCAATTTCGATTGCGCACTCCTCTGGTGATATGTTACCTGCCACAGCTGTGCTATAGCATGTCTTTAATGTTTACTCTGATTTATTGAGCTGTATTAGTGTTTTGACATTTTGACTAGCTCGGCTCACAGATACTAGTTCAAAGAGTTACAGACCGTCAACAGCACTGGAGCGGAAGCTTAATCACGCGATACTCAGCCACTGACAGCCTGAGAGTTGCCATAGCAGCTGGCTCGTACTGCGACGGTGCCGGAAACGGACCGAGGGATGTCGAGGGGTGATTGGAGGGATATTAGAGAGCGAGAGAGAGAAAGAGAGGGAGAGGGAGAGATGAGTTAAAAACCCAGCGGATGAGTTTGTAGACCATCAACATTCCTGCCACATTTTTCTACATCCCTGACAATTGACAACAGATGCCGCAGGCAGCGAAAACGCAATCCCAAAATTGGGAGCCCATCTGACTGAGTGCAAGGTCTGGCCGTCGCTACACAGTCCATAAAGAGCCAGCCAGATAAGCATTTAACAGGACGCAGATGGAGGAATAATATGCAGTTTTTCTCTTAATTTCCAACCGTTTCCTGCTGCTTTTTTGGTCTGGCAGCAGAGCTGCTTTTCCTTCCCCTCTTGATTCACTCTTCAAAATTCATCCAAATGAAAAAAGGACCAATTAACTTAAACAGCTCACATCATTTCTTTCAAGGGCAATGATAGTTCTTTTTTGTTAAAGCTGTTTTTTTTTTTTTTACTGAACTGAGCAAGGGCACCTGGTCATTGCAAAGAATATAAGCCATTTTTGAGATGATGACTCAGAGTTCATTTGATATCTGTCATCGTTGTAGAGCAGCCAAAAGCTTAAGTTGTCCCTAATAAAAGACATGCACAAGTCATCTAAATTTATAACAGCACACAAAATGGGAAGTTTAGTACAGAATTACAGCAAAATAAAATAACAAAAGAGTCAGATGATGATGACAAGCTTGCCAAATAAAGCTATATAAATAGTTCTACAGACATACTAGATGTTTCTGCAGGAAACACATGCAGGTGCAGGCGTACATGATCATTTTCTGGCAAAATAAACCTGTCTGACAAAAACACAATGTGTACTGTCTGACAATAAACAAGCATCACAGACATGCACACTTTGTATCTCTCTCCACACTCAGCCTGGGTTCAGAGAACCTTTCACTCCTGGACAAACACACAATACAGCAGACAGCTATGCTTTTCCCAGCCCCTCATTCCCCCGAGACAGGAAGTGACATCAGAGACACAGTCTGTGTTCTGTGTCTGCAGGTAGAGTCACAGAGAAAATAAGAGAGAGGTGGCTAGAATGATAGATAGAAAGAACGATAGACAGATAGAAAAACAGATATAGAATGGCAGAAAGATAGACAGAGTTGCATCTATCTATCTATCTATCTATCTATCTATCTATCTATCTAATAATGATCAAACAGAAAGACAGACAAAAATGGCAGACAAAAAGATAGAACGATAGATAGAACTTGCTGTTTGATTTGTCTGGCGTTTTGTCGGTCTGTCTTTCAATCTATCATTATGAATCATGATTGATAGAAAGACTTTTAGACAGACATAGCAACAGACAGATAGAATGATACACAAATAAACAAAACAACAGATAGAACAATAGACAAATCGATGACAGTTAGATAGATAGACAGACAGACATAATGATATTTAGATTGACAGCCAAATCAATCGACAGACAGACAGACAGACGGACAACAGATAGCTAGTTAGTAAGACAGACAGACGTCAGATGTGTTTCTGGCTGTGGTTTGAGGTGGAGTGTGTGCAGATGTCCATGTGCAGTGAGTTCATTATTACAGCACTTACTCTAACAGCATCTGAACTGTGACCAGTGCCTAGCCATTAAACATCCCATCTCACACCATCTGCTTGGATAAACCAGCAAATGACCAAATACGCCAGCAAAATATCCAACAGAGCTCCTCCTATTAGCTCTTTGAGTTTGGGCTTGTTTTTGAGGATGAATGACAGCTACAGAACTTCTTACATCAAAAAATATCTTATAACACTGCTTAAAAAATCCATTATTAGTAGGAAATGTAAGCAAGTGTTTATCTCCTAAACATTCTAGCAACAAAGCACTTATAATGAAATTACAAAATGTGGAGCTTTAAAAGGCCTCGTAGTGCCTATGTGTCACCCCCTGCTGTATCCTCAGCAAGACCATCATTCAGAAAAAGGCAACAGTTGGTTGATTACTCCAATTTTTGGTCCTAATGACCAGCTGCAGCAGCAGTAACGCATGGGTCTCAACTACCCACAGTCATTACAGGAGCCAGTGAAGGCTGCGTGGTAATTAGCACAAAGAGGAAGACACAGACAGCCCGCATGACATGACACTGCAACTGCACCGCCGACTCATCCCTCTTTTTAATTAGCAACATTAGCAAGCTAATCCCGTTCCTTTCCCTCACAAGTAGCACCATGGGTATTTGCCACACGCAGTGAGTAAAATGTGGCAAGACACAGATCAATAACACCCAAACAAATTCTCTTGTCTGAAAAGATGAATTCCAAACTATTTGATCATGTCTCAATCATGAAGGCCAAATCCTGATATGCATACTTCAAATGAGAACTAAAAGTATGTACTGAACTGGCAATGACAACGTTCATATTTATAAGTATGAAGTAAGCTACTATGAAAATACTGGAGCACATCGTCATTAATATACGGCTTCAAAGAACTGTTTCAAAGGTTTTGGACAATAACAGTCACAAAATCATGCACAGATGCACTTTGTAAATCCATTTGGAATAGTGCATACTGCTGGCACCCTTTACATACCATTTTCTAGTGACAGACCAACTGACTAATTAGATTAATTTTGAGATTATTATATCAGATAATAACTATGCCCAGCTGAAGTGTTAGATTTCCCTTGTGTCAGTTCCTAAATCTACTAACAACCCAACCATGGATAATTCACATTTTTCTTTTGTGAATGATAAGTACACATTGTGTTACAAATAAACGTTCATTTGGTTTAAGTGTTCATTTAATTTCTGCAATTTCATCTCATTTGCAGGCCCACACAGAACTCTTCAGAAAGAATTTCAGTTCTTTGTGAAATTCTTCACATTCACGGACCATACTTGTTCATGAAATTTGGCTAATTTGATCATGCTTTCAGCTAACAAAAAGTAAAGTAAAAAAGTAGTCGTGACGTATTGTCAAGTATGGTGACCCATACTCGAAATTGGTGCTCTGCGTTTAACCCATCCAAGTGCACACACACAGCAGTGAGTAGTGAACAAATGCACACACACCCACACACCGTGAACACACACCCGGAGCAGTGGGCAGCCATGCTGCGGCGCCCGGGGAGCAATTGGGGGTTCGGTGCCTTGCTCAAGGGCACCTCAGTCGTGGTATTGAGGGTGGAGAGAGCGCTGTACATTCACTCCCCCCACCTACAATCCCTGCCGGCCGGGGACTCGAACCCGCAACCTTTCGATTACGAGTCCGACTCTCTAACCATTAGGCCACGACTTCCCCCAGTGTAGTGTTCTCAGCTCCATTTAATACATTTGAACAGATTTCTCTTGAATTTGCATTTTACACTGATACTATACTAGCCATTGTCCAGTCTTCTCAACCCATAAATCGACTTCTATCATAAATGGTAATTCCAAAGTGGTTTACTACACTATCATGGTTCTTTTTTTCCTGAAAGAATTCAATAAATTTATTTAGCAATAATGCCCATATAATACCATACATGAATAGTGATTCAGCCTAAATGTGAATGTCACCAGATGTGGAACCTTAGAATGCAGCTTTGATTCCCTTCACAACTTAAATTCATGTGGCACCTGCTTCTTTGAACTCTATCGATCTCTGGCTGTATCCGAAATCGCCCCCTATACCCTATTCACTATTCCCTACATTAGTCCACTCATACAGTTCACTTGAAGGAGTGAATGAAAACGAGTGAGTGAATTCGGACACTCGGTGCACCGGAAGGACTGCCGCTTTTGCATAGTTTGCTTCCTGTTAAATAATAATTTGATACGGGCAGCTCCAATAGTAAGATTGGAGGATTTATCTAGAACTCAGTCACGGAAATTATGTATAAACCCTAATAGTCAATTTACAATTAATTTGTACCTGTGTTGTATTACGCCGTGGATGAGCGCTTCTAAAATTAATGAATGGATGATTCAGCTGCGGGCGCCATCTTCTGGTGAGACGCGGGAATTCACTCGGCGCGCGACTCTCTCCGTGCATTCTGGGGATTCTCTAGCCGTTGAGTGTACATCGCTTGTACACTCGTTTTTGCGGTGCATTGTGGGATTGAATGAGTGCACTCGAGAACATCCACTAAGGTTTCGAACACCACTTAAAATGGCTGTCCCCTCAAATAGTGCACTATTTGAGGGTATAGGGGGCGATTTCGGATACAGCCTCTGTTTCCTGATTGGCTGTTTTGTGCAAGCGCAGGATACATTTCACCAACATACTTCACATCCATCACTGTCACAGCTAATACATCCCTCCACTTAATCTCATTGTAAATTCAACCCTCATACACACATTTTCACATGTTAATTATTTGAAAAGAGCATTCTTCATCCTGAGCCGCTATCTGAGAACAGCAACACATTTGTTTTTGGAGCTATAACACACTATAATGCTAATTAATGCATAGATTATAACACCCTTTCATGGTTCCACTAATACAAAGAACAATGCATTATATACATGGTAATTCAGAACACATTACATTTGGTGTTGATTGATTTTTGAATGCTTAAAAAACTATTTAAAAAACGAAAGGCAAGCATTAGAATCTCTTAGAACCGTGGTTACAGTAATTCATAACAACGTTAAGCTGATAATAGTGTGTTATACTATATGTTTTCAATTCCTTGTGTTGCTATTATAATTGTGTAGAAGTCAACAACTCTACACTATTACACCCACACAACAAAAGGCATAAATTATAGAGTAAGTTGGATGCAGGTGAGCTCTTCGTCTGTAATCAAGACCACAAAAACATAAAAAAAGAGAACAAAAGATGAGGGACTGAAATAAGAGAGTGAAATCAAACTGATATCAGTCCTGAACTGACTGTCTGATGCTTTTGATATTTACTTGAAAGACGCAAAGGCTGAGCGCCGCTTGTGTTTTGTGGGTGGTTGGCTCTTGCCTTTATTCTTTTACTTTCAAAATAATAAATGAATATATAAATAATACAAAAAAATTTATAAATAAAAACAACCACATCCATCTGCTAGGAAAGAGTTGACTAATTGGCCCACTGCTACATGTAAGAAGCTACCTGACTATTAAAAATGATATTTACAGGTTCACAATCTAATATGTGCAAGGGGAAGTGACGAAGAAAAAAATCCTGAATGCACCATCAGTTATTGGATGAATGAAATACTTTATGCCAAACTGATGAACTATCCCATTGAGAATAGTCTCAGTAATCTTTTACAAGCGTTGCAGTTTTTTTTCCAAGAGCAAATTGTTTCTTGTTTTGACATATTGTCAGGTGAAATCTAATCACGGTGCAGGTGAAATATACTGTAATAAAGTCTCTCCTGTCAAATCTTAATTTCAGGCATAAAAATGTCAAATGAGGGTAGCGAAGGTATGAGCACGACGCTGAGCTCTGGAGTATGTGCCATATGCATGTCACTTCCCTTTGATCTGTGTTCCTATCCTTTGTGAGTTCCTTGACTGTTTTGTACAAAAGCTGAGTGTCGATGCAGCAAACAAAACAAATAATGTTAACGCAAAGTTGGAAATTTTCTGTCTCTGGGGGTGGGATGACTATTTTGTTTCATGTTGAGCTGTCAGCGGAGCATTGAAGGAACACTGCACACGTTTGGGGCTGGATCTGAAAGGCCTGTGCTCTCTGTAGAAATACATCTCATTAAAATGGAGGCTTGAAAGCAGGAAGAGTGGAAAAAGAGTGGAAATGAAAGGGGAAACAAGAGTAAGAAGAGGGCCAAGTGGGCTTGAGGGAAGGGGAAAAATGAAGCAGTTTGGAATAAGACTGAGTCCAAGGATTGAGGAAGAAAGATAAATGAAAGAGAAATAATAAATGTAATCAGAGAGAGAGAGAGAGAAAATAGACAAAGAACTAAAAAAAGAGAGAGATGAAAAAAATCACCTGCAGAGAGGCAGCTGTAACAGGTTAGACTGTTTCTCCTTCAAAAGGACAGTGAGAGAGAAACAAAGCTTATTTAAAATTTAAATTATATATAAAAAACAGTATTATGATAATGATTATTTATTTAAAATATGAGGTAAAATCGGCATTATGTAAATTGTTTTACATTTAATTAAGCCGTATGCTTGTATAAATATCAATTATAATATTGCAGTAATATAATATATAAATTCTAAATTTAGACTCATTCAAAACTTTGATGTTGATCAAAAGATGCATTAGATTGATTGTGTTGCAAATTTTTTTGATGCACTTTTGAACTTTCTATTCATTAAAGAATCATGAAAAAAATGTATCACTGTTCCTTAAAAAAAAAATATATATATATATAATAATATATAATGTCCTCTGAGCACCAAATTAGCCAATTAGAATGATTTTCTGAAGGATCATGTGACAATGAAGACTGGAGTAATGTGTATATTTTAATATATATTAAAATAGAAACAGTTAATTTTTCACAATACTACTTTTTTACTGGTTTTTTTATCAAATAAATGCAGCCTTGGTGAGCAGATGAGATCACCTTAAATACATTTAAATATTTTACAGACCCCATCCTTTGTAGACATATTGTCTCAATTCACTCAACATGCCACAAGCAATATGTACATTTTTGGAAAATATCTCTATATAGATGAATCTCTCTACGCAGCAAATAAAATTGCTCTTGTTAGGCTGCTACATAGAAATACAAAACCACTGCTGTGTATAGATGTTAGGACTGGATATGATTCTGTATGCAGGTCTACTCAACCTCCAGTAGATTAAATGAATTGCCTTCTGTCTGAACTGTACATACACACAATGTCTTCCCCACCTGCTCTAAATAGCATAGCCTAAAAACATCATGCTGTTGCTGACTAGCAAGTGACAACTACGCTGCGTGTATTGCTGACTACGTAGCACTACTCTGGTTTCCTTAATTCTCTTTGGCATCAGTGGCTCTCTGCTGTTCAGTTTAGATTTGTTAAGCCATCTGGACCTGAGATTACATATCCGCAGCACGTACAGACACGTTTCCAAATGTAAGCCGTAAAAAGAAAGCCAACCCAAATAAACCGATTTAATCCAAGAACTCAACGAGTCCCATTGACATTGACACCTAAGCTCCAAAACCTTCACGCTCTCTTAAGATTATGATTCGAAAGTTATCGTCCACCAAGAGGAAGTGTTTAATGTCATCTCACAGTCTCACCTGCTCTCTGCGCCTAGCTCTAATCAAAAACTGCAAGCGTTTCTAGTAATTTCCACACTTAAAACTTGTACTTTACATATATAATACTTGAGCCCACTTACTATTCAAAATCAAATTTCAAATAATGCTAATTTGACATGTCCTTAGGCTGTTTTACATTAGCCTAGAGCCTTAACAGCATTGCATTTGCAGGCTTCCATAACTTACCTCCAGAGCTGCCCTCAAACAGCCCCTGTTAAGCATGTTTTGGTTTGAGAGGCAGGCCATTTCACAGCTCTTTACATCCTTAAGCTTCTTTTCACCTTCCTATGTCTCAAAGAACAAAAGCAACTATCAGAAGATGGGACCCAAACGACGAGAAGGCCGACCTCTCTTAAACATTCATCAATCATCATTGGCAGACTAACTAAGCAGGGCATCCTGGCTTAATTAAAAGGTAACATGCCAACCCAATTAAACAAGCTTGCAACTGGACACGATTACACATTTTATTTTAATTAATTGTTGATGGCGGAACCCGTAGATAAACATGAACGAGAAATCATCCATATATATATATATCATTATATCCATCTATCCATCCATTGAAATCAAAACTGGGTACTTATGGTGAATTTTTATGCAATCTTTAGCTACTGCATAAGAAATTCTTACAACTATGGCTTAAATAACCCTTCCCTTATTTGAATGTACCATGCTAACCATAGCCTCGGCCAAAAATACCACATTACCATAGATTTATTGCATTATTTTGGCGGAAACCGTAGCATCATGAATCACAAAGATCCTGTTTTGTATTTGATAGATCATGATCTTGCGGGCTTGCTCCAAAATCATTATGAATAATGAGAGTCACAGCCGCATAAAAATGCTAACACGCCTGTTTATGAAGATACATTCATTAGAACCCAATAGGGAGAATCTTGGAAATATCCTGAGAAATATTACATCATATAACACACGAGAATACACACTATTCCACCGTGCATTGTGCACCCCATAATCTCAGAATGCTCAAAGTACCATTTCCTCATTACAACCCTAAAAGCATCTAGACGGCACAAAGCAGAGATTCAGACACAAAGACCAATATTTACCATCGCCCAAGGTCATACGGGGCTAAAGCTTCAGCTGGAACCTGGCAGCGCCATTCTTCAGCCATATCCCCAGAACGCTCATTCAAAAGGTCAGTCATTTACTATGCTCGCAAGAATAGAGCTCTCAGCACTGCGCCTAAGCCTTTTTATTGACGACTGGAGAACCACTGCCATTTCCTCTCAGGGTTAAACCTTAAAAAGAACGCTGTGCTGACACTAAAATAACCTTTGTTACTGAGGGAAGCTTATGGGGTTAATTTAACAGTGCCCAGGTAGCGTTGCGGCATCGCTTGCCGAGGTATATAATTCATGACCTCTGCTGGAGTTGAGTCCAAACGCTAATTAGCCTCTTATCACTGTTAAAACGCTGGGACATTGGCAGCCATTTTAGCTCCACTCAGAGTGCTTCTCGTCTATCGAGCCGGGAGTTTCTCTGAATGGAAGGCCATTAGCAGTGCAGCTGTAGACATAAGACACAAATCAAGGATGCTGACAGTCAGACATGCATCTCTGGATAGTAACGAACAAATGCTGGACCTGCAGGCAGACACAGCTAATGACAAGATGTCTGAGAAATACAGTAGGGTTTGAACGCATGCTACAAAGCCTGGCTGGAGAGCGATAGAAAATGTGCTGCAAGGTAGGTTATTCCATATACAGTGGCCCCAAGTAGTTGGATACTTTAAGACACTTACAGTAAGTCACACTGAAAAATGTAAACAGTGTATCATCTGTAAGCATATACTGTTAAACCAAAACTTTCCTTAGTCATTTTTGCGATTACTTTTTGCCAGCTGGTCCGAAGGTCCTAAAAACATGAACAATATATCGAGGGTACTCATCCGGCCCATCTGTATTCTTTTTGTGGCCCGTGTCATGCTGAAGATTAATGCATTTTTATTATAATTTTAAAAGTAGTGCAAATATTTGCAATGTGACTATGTTTGTCACTTAATAATAATAATAATAACTCATTATTTATATAGTGCTTTTCTAGGCACTCAAAGCGCTTTACATTGTGAGGGGGGAGATCTCCTCCATTAGCTGGATGCCTTTGTCCATATAAGGGGTTTCCTAGAATATCATGAGTTCTATAATTTCTGTGCTGCGCATGTGGAGTTTTTACGTGAAGATGCCCTCTGGTGTACAGTATGAATGGAACAGATATTACATGTACTTCGAGCTTAATCATGCGCACTCAGTCCTATTTTGGGCATAGATAGGAAAAATAGTATTTCTTTCTAAAGAATAATATTTCTGACAGCAAGAACATCTTTCCCTGCGGCTCCTCTATTATCAGTCCTGGCATCAGTGAACCTGAATACCGTCCCGCCTGTGACAGGGACAAAATAGGAACTTGAAAATTAGAGGAATATGCGACTCTGTTGACGTGATGCTTTTCCACTGTATATCATCTCTGTACAAAATAAATTTTGCTGCAGATCAGGATTGAAGCAGCTTTGTGAGAGGACTAGAAGAAGGGCTGGTGGGCTGCGGAACATTCCAGCTGTCATCCGGGAGAAGATTTAAGCCTTAAAAAGTGGTGGTATTGTCAGTGATGATGGCTATGAGCCAAATGCTTACTTAATCCTGACAGTAAGATGCTGTCATGCTGTCTAAGAGAATACAGAATGCTCACCACTGATTTGAAGCACAGTTGTTATACGATTGAGGACATTGTCTCAAGAAGAACTCTAAATTAATGTGTGCAATTTGCTGCTTTTTAACACATGAACAATTATGATGCATCATCTGATGTGATTAACATACTAGATGTGGAAATGATCAAGCCTGGTATGTAAACTAACTACGTAAACTAAGCATTAACCCGCTGACTAACTAACTAATAAATCATTTAATTAACAATTTGACAATCTAGATTGGTTTCATGCTTGTCATTTGAACGGCTTGTTCTTTAGTGTGGATTATTTTAGATTCTGACAACAAAATTGAATATGCCATCTGTCTAGACAGCTTTCCTCCACTTGTTTTACCCTTTAAGTATTTCAATCAGAGTAAGAAATAGGGCAGAATAAACAACAGCAAGAATGAAATTTGTTGCTCCATCTGAACTACAAGATGCTACACATTGTTATAGGGTTTATAGTAAATCTGATGTAATGCACACAAAAATCTTAACACCATGCTTCAGTGAAGCCTGAAAGAAGATACATTGCTTTTAAAATAGTCACTCATCGATGGAGCTCCCTCTCCTTATCCTTAATAGGTCGCGTGAATCTTATTAAAATGATTATCCTGCCAAAGTTCTTGTATCTTTTTCAACATGTCCCATTCTGTATCAATAAATCCTTTTTTACTAATCTAGACCAGCAATTGAATGGGTTCCTTTGGAGTAACAAGCCAGCTCGTATTAGAAAAACAGTCCTCCAGCGTTTCAAATCTGAAGGGGGTTTAGCACTTCCAAACTTTCGATATTACTTCTGGGCATGTAATATTACTAAATTACTTTATTGGGTTGACCTTAGGTGTTGTGCCTCTAGCCTGCCCTGGTTACACATAGAGATATCTTCTTCTCATTCCTTGCTTTCTAATATTTGTTCGCAGCTTCCTCTTGAAGTAAACAAAATTTCGAGCAATCCAGTAGTTATCAACACTATTAGGATTTGGCTTCAATTCAGGAAACAATTTGGTTTGCACAGAGCCTCGATTTATATGCCAATTTCAAATAATCATTTATTTCCCCCGTCCCTCTCAGACCGTGTCTTTGATATTTGGGCAAGTAAGGGTCTTTGTACTTGAAATCTTCTCTTCCTTCTCTTCGTTATCAATTAGATTTAATCTTCCTAATAGCCATTTTTTCGTTTTTTTCAAGTGAGGCACTTTATTCAAAAGTTATTTCCCCATTTTCCCAGTCGGCCCCCTGAATCAGAACTTGATTCAATTCTCACCCTTGACCCTGGTCAAGGACGGCTGATATCCATTATTTATTGTAAAATAATGTCCTTAACCTCATCTCCAGTTGATTCTCTTAAACAAATTTGGGAACAGGATTTGGGCATTGATATACCCGAAGACCAGTGGAAGATCATTCTTGGTTTAATTCATTCTTCGTCTATTTGTGCTAGACATGCTCTAATACAATGTAAAGTGCTTCACAGAGCTCACTTCACTAATGCTAAACTGGCTAAAATATTTCCTAACAGAAGTGATGCATGCAACAGATGCAAACAATCTCCAGCTGATCATATTCATATGTTCTGGTCTTGCCCGAGGCTAATGGACTACTGGTCAGACATTTTTAGAACACTTTCTCAGGCCCTTAACACCACCATTGCCCCTAATCCATTGACTGTTCTGTTCGGCCCTCTTCCAGATTTAGTTGCATCATCCACGGTGCACTGCGTCATTGCCTTTACCACTTTATTAGCTAGGCGTGCCATCCTTCTTAAATGGAAACATGCCTCTCCCCCATCACATGAGGATTGGATGCGAGAGGTATTGCAATGTATCCACCTTGAAAAAATCAGACACTCTTCCAAAGGATCATTGAGATCCTTTTACAAAATATGGAGCCCTATACTGGGTACTATCGAGAACACAACTGTAACATCAGGGCCTTCTCATTAGAATCTTAGTAGGGGACCATTTGACTAGACCTTAATTTATTTTTATTTATTTATTTTTATTTATTTATTATTTTTTTTTAATCAATTTTGTTTTTTTGTTTTTTTTGTTTTGTTTTTTGTGTGGCCGCGGGCAGGGGTTGTGGGTGGTGGTTTTGTTGTTGTGTATTTGTTTTATTTCTTAATTTTCCTCTTATCAGACATGTTTCATTTTGTAATTGAGGTAATACATTGTATATGTCTGCAAAATTCAATAAAAAAATTTTGAAATAAGAAAAAAAAAAAAATAGTCACTCAGTAAAGGTACTCAAACCTGTCATGCTATTTATGCAACATTAGTGAGCAGAGAAAGACGATGAAAGCAAAAAATGAATCATACGGCTGCCTTGATATCCAAAATACTGTTAGTCACTGTCAACACGTACAAGATACCAGCTCCTGGTTAGATTTTTCTGGGTTCTTTGGATGAGATGGACACTGCTCCAAAAATGGCATCTACAAACTCTATCCATGTCAATCTTAAATACAAACAGATGTGTCTTTTCAGTAAATCGATCGCAGCGCCACCTCAGCAATACTTGCATGTGTTTACCATGTATCTTCATTTCATTGTGAAAAGCTGTTTTATTACAAGTAAAAAAAATTGCGGAGAGTGAACCAAACAGCTTTCTTTTGCAGATATAGGCATTTTCATCTTAATCTTCCACTTCTGACAGTATCACTGCAGGGAAGATACAAGATCAGCTTCCACTTATTGTGTTCAAGAACAAACATATTTCCTCAGCTTCCCTTAAGGCATATGCTAACATTTTGAGGGGGAAAATAATAATAAAAATAATAATAATAATAATAAATAAATAAATAAATAAATCTGATTGACAGAGATTTACAAAAGACACTATATATTCCTCTGTTGGAAAAGCTGAATTTTCAGCAGTCATTACTCCAGTCTTCAGTGTGACATGATCCTTCAGAAATCATTTTAACATGATTTGGTGCTTAAGAAACATTTCTTATCATTATCAAGCAGTTGTGCTACTTAATATTTGTGTGGATTTTTTTTCCAAGTAACACTTTACTGCATAAGAAGTTCGAATAACAGTTCTTGATTTTTTTTAAACATTATAAAAGTCTTAACTATCACTACTGGAAAAAAAAAATCAATAGTATACACTACAAAAAGAAGTACACTGCAACATTTGTGAGTAACTGATATAAGAGTGGAGAATCTGACTTGATTGCTTAATTAGTTTCCTAGTGCACTTCCTGACCAGCAGAAGTTTGGTTTAGATTGGTGCATCTGCACTTTAATGGGCAGAGCCAGTCAACTGCTGTTTCAAAGTAGCAATGAAACAGAAAATACTAAGGAGGAATACTAAGCAGGCCTTTGTTTTTAAGCCTAGGTGATTGAGCTTTAACTTCGGAATTTTGCATGTCATCACATATGACCCAAACAAGCAACAGCCAAGGGGGTTATCATGTTATCATGCCCATTTTGAACTTTACTGAAGTGTATTAGTGACACCCAGTGCTCCAGTCACCATTAGACCAGGAAACAAACCCTGTGTACTCACCAGTCTATGGGATGATAATCAAATTCAGTACGACTCAAACCCTCCAGTCTTCATTTTGATATATATATATATATATATATATATATATATATATAAACAAACTCCTGCACTGCAAAAAGCACACAAGCCTTACATCTAATAAAAATAGCACAAAAAGACAGACAAATACTACGTTGTGCTCTATGGGAAGCAATTACCAAAACAAAGAATATGAGCATAGCGGGAACGTAAGGATCACTGTTGCTTAGAAACAAGCTTTTGCAAAACAGATATCAGATTAAGAGGCAGCTGGGTAAGTCCTGCTTAAAACGCTCTCGGCGGCGTCCTTCCTCACACTTGTGTTGAATCAGGGAATTAGGTGACTGAGGCTGTTCGGTGCAGATGTGAAGAGCCAAGCTCTGTTTCTTTCATCTTCTAACTGCCCAGCTTGCGTCCTCATAAACCCGAGGCTCGGTACACATCTCTTTCCATCCTGTGGCCTCATTGCAGCACGTTCCCATTGAAAACGCAATTATGGACTCTCCTTAGCTAGGTGGGCCTTTTCACGGCATGCCTGAAACATATGCTCGTCTTGTGAGAGTGAAAGAAAGAAACCAGCTCTTAACATGACAAGCCCCCATGGTCCAATGAAGTGGATGACCTGCAGGGCACTGGAGTATGTATTTATCCTTAATCAGCACACAATGGAAAATAAGCCTCATTTGTATCATGCCTAACTCCTTGCAAGCTCAAGAAGAGATGAAAATGCTGTACAATTTTATACCGCAGGAACAGGCTGCCGACAAGCCAAAAGCTACGCATTTCAGATGAAAGGTCATGTTTTCTAAAGTAGAAGCACAATGGCAAAATCCATTTCCCTACAAATGAGTCATTAACATTTGGCTGGTTTTACGCTCCACTTGCCCTGTTGGACCGCACTGCGTATACGTCCAAGAAATTGATCTTAATCCATCTCTGAATGGAGAATCTCCATCAGTACAGATTACATTAGTTAAATTTATTCTAATATCGCAAGCAATCCATACAATAACCCAGAGAATTGACCGTGCAATGAACTCAGAGGTGGGGACATTTATCATCTGTAATTACTAATGACCCTGAGATTAACCTTTCTTATACTACACAAGATCCAGGTAATGATCATTTTACAAGGTTTTCTGGTCAAGGTGTTACCTTGTAAAACATACCACGATCAATCATAATACACTACCTTTTAAGCTTGACTGCCTGGTAGAGCAGATCGCTTTTACTCTTGAATAAGCAGAATGAAAATGTACTCTTCTGTATTCAAAGGTTTTCACTGAGCAGTTTCTCATCAAGAACCATCAATAGGCAAATACCATAGTCATATTATTCAGTACAAGTCCTCATCATACTGTATATGTCTCAACTGGAGAAAGTATTTAACTTGCTATCATATTAGTTTCCTTTCATCACAATATCATAATTAAGTGAAAATTTTTTAGTGTTTCCAGGTACTTTGCAGTTCTAACATGGACAACGGAACATTTTTAAAGAATATACGTATAATCAAAAATAGACCTATTTATAAGCAGTGTGGGGGTAACACGTTACAAGTAAAGCGAGTTACTACTTTTTTCAAGTAACTAGTAAAGTAACACGTTATTTTCCATTTACAAGAAAATAGCAGAGTTACTTTTTAAAATAAGTTAACTGGCAGCTCCCCTATCCCTATGTTGAGAGAAATCGGGAGTAAGTGCAGAGGCGCTGTGTAAACAGGATGGTTACTGTAGTTCTAGACAAAATGTGAACATGCACTAACTTCTCACAAAAACAGATTCAGCATTCGTCATAATGAATAAAAACAGTGAAATGGAAACTCAGAATATGAAAGTTCCAAAAGGTACTGTATCACAGAAATGATGCACCCTAATCTCACATACAGTCTTAAAGAGGCTACACAGATTTTCTTCCAAAACAGGAAAATGGTTGTGAGGCACTAGAAGCCTCCAGTTACTGAAGTCAGCTGATGAATTTGACATTACCAATATGGTGAGCGAGCCCAGCAGAGCATTTATCGATTAGGGGTTTGAGAAATGGAGCAGAGCAATACATGCACTTTGCTAATAGGCCTTTACTTATTCATGTTGAAAAGCAGGAGGGAGGAGGCAGCCGATCTATCTGACAAATGCAGCACAACACAAGTAAACATGTAGTAAAATGCCTGAAGAGGCTACTGTAGCCATTATTCAAGTCTAAAGAAAAGAAAATATGGTTGAACTGCTGTAATACAAACGTGTGCTTCTAAAAGCAATGCTGCAGATTTAATAGCAGTTAAGCTCTATCAGCAACAGTCATGGCATAATGTCAGCAGGTTTAAAAGGCACTTACAATGAAAGTAAACAGGGCAGCACAACAAGTTTCTACAAAACTTAAACATAACATGCTTACTAATCTTAAATGTGCAAAGGTACATTCTGTTTCAGACCTGTTTCATGAACGTATAAAGCAAACATAAATCACTACCAAATGAAGCAATTAATAAACTTGAAGATCATGTGCCTAGAAAAGTAGTACCATAAAAAGGCACAAAATGGACAAATTAAGATAAAAAATACTAAATAAATAAATAATTCTGCATTTAAATCCTTGAAGTACCCCTTGTATTTCCAGCCTGAGTAAATTTTTGTAGCCAGGATAAAAAAATTAATAAAAATACAATGTCTTAAATGCTGTTGATAAAGGTTAACTTATTCTGAACCTGGAACATTCCTTTTTTTTTCTTCTTCATGTGATACAAGACCTGTAACACACCTGAAGATGCCTGGCTTTACCCCTTAAGGATTCTAACTAATAATACCCTATTTGAATCACGTTTAATAAGTTTAGGTATTTCCTGCGAATGGAGTGACTGTGGTGTGAAATATAAGACTGAATGTTGAGCAGGAAAGCCAAGACAGTGGAATCCGAACTACTCCCTGAAATCATTACAACAATCCCAGATGTATACAGAAACACATCTGAGAAAGACTGCAGAATTTAACTTCTGAGAATTAACTGAGATTTAACTTCTGAGATTTAACTTCATTTAAACTAACCATAACATCCTCTGGCACTTTTGCCTCAGTCATTTGGTGAGAGGGATTTCTTCTCAAGACAGCTCCATACACGGACATGCTCTCATTCGCAGCTTTCCTACAGATACACTCAGTAATTTTTTCCTCATTAAAAAGTTTTATCCCAAAAGAAATGAATATGGCTTTTTAAAAAATCTGTTTATAATCATGTCCGCTCACAGGAGATGAAGACTTCAGTCAGTGGCCTCATAAAGGCTGTTTTATTTATTTATTTTATTCCCAGTGAATACACTGGGAATTAATACCTACACTACTCCAATAATAAACCATGCAAAAACCAAAAATAATAATATCTTTAAAATATTGCCAAGCAATGTTGCAAAACACAATAAAATCAGAGAAGGACAGAAAGCGATACAAGCATATAGAAAACAAACAAAAAAAAGAAAATCTTCAGAATGTTCTAAATATTCTGGGGATTTTATTATTTCCTCTTTTTCCCCTGATGTTTGAATTTTATTTACATACCTATATATATATATATATATATATATATATATATATATATATATATATATTTTATTTACCACTTCGGCATATATATCTTCAACATCGTCTAAAATTTAAGATATGTTTTCAGTGGACTTTCAAAATTTGCTTTGCTTGAGGAAGCATGAAAATGTACAGTTACAAGGTTTTTCATTTCATTTAGTCGAGTTAGTTTTGCATCAAACACAATGTGATTTTCGGCAATCGAGATCTGGTAGCAACAGCGCATTTTTCGTGGACAGCTTTGTTTGTGCATGAAATCAGCCACATGCCAGCAGAACACTGGGAACGCACAACAATCCTAACGAGTCACAGCAATAGAGTGGAGGCGCCAAAGCTGCAGAGAATCCGCTCACCCAGGAGCTTCCGTACCTGTTGTAGATTTACAGAAAATTACCGTTGTTTATCAAATATATAATTAGACGTACTTATTCCCTACACTTTATTAAGCTTTAAGTGACATATCAAATGACAAGGGATCAACTTATAATCACATATACATATATATATATATATATATATATACACACACACACACACTACACACACATTCACTGTATGAGTATATACAAAAAGGCCACTGAATTGAAAGGCAGGACTTCCAATCCCACAGGTGCCATATTAACTGTTGTGATTTGTCTGAGTGGTCTGTCTCCTCCCCTTATAACATCTCTGAGGGAAAGGAATCTGCCGACATGTGCGTGAAAGTACCGCAGCTGCTGTGAGGATTGTACCAAGCAAAGAAAAAAAAACTGCAACAATAAGAGGAAAGCAATCCTTCGATGGTGACATGTGATCGACTGGTCAAATGACAAGACAATTTGCCCATCAATAGAGTCATGCTGACCGGTATATCCTCATCGGATCAAAAGCAAAGGCCAAGCTACAGGATACCCCCCTCCTGACATGTCCAGAGAAAGGATGACTTCCCCAGTCTACACCACCCATATTGTCCCACTCCGTGAGGTCAATGAGGAACAACTGAACAGCAGGGATCAGTAAATCAATAACCTTTCACTTCTCCTGCAGCCATGCGCTGTTTCCACCATGAGGCGTCCATCTTGTCTCTCAATAATGACCTCTTAGGAGACCATTATTATTGTAAATTTACAACCGCTGAGCCCACCTTCTAGGTCCATTGGGACGATCGGTAATGTAGATTAGTCCATAGAGGAACATTTGCTGTGGACCTCCTCCATTGCTTCCACAAGGTTTAACCGTCACCAAGAGGTAGATGAGAGGAACAATGATCTGCGGTCTTTCAAAGAACGTGCTCCTATACATTGACCTCTCTCATGCAGGAACAGACAGGACATTGAGAAGAGGAATTAGACGAAGCTATTATGACTTCTTACAGTAGTAGGGGCAAAGAGGTAGAAAATGTTTATAGATCTTCACTCATCTATGGGTTAATAAAGCCCACATTGAGGGATCAATTATGTCAGCGTAATAGCTTTAGACCAATCTCTTCCATGTGGCTGAGCACAGGGAACCGCCTGGAGTTTCCCCTGCAGAGTGATTGATAGGTTGAAGACTTGTGATTGAGTGACCCATGGGAGAGAGCAGCTGAAAACATGGTCTGACATCAGCTCCACTGCATTTGGATCCTTTTCATTGTGGAGGGTAAAAACAACAGTGCAAATCGAGGCAAATCCTCTCGGAAAGCTCTAGGAAATCTCCCGCTCGCTAACACACCTTCATTTCTCCATGCATCTGGTCAAAATGTGCTGTTGTTACTCGGAATCGATCTTTTATTTTCCCTCTTCTCAAACTGAGAATATTTTATGTTCTCATTTGAGAGCTACAAGCAGCTACCAGCCCCCACAGGACTTCATCCACTACTTCGTAAGTATTTGAAAGTCAAATATAGAATTGAAAATCAAAAATGAGGCGCAATCAACATGTGTTTTCCCCTGTCAGTCATTCTTCTGCTGGAAACAATATTGGAGATTTTATATTTGTCGGGGGCATTTCTTTGCTATAATTTATAATTCTAAAATTACTATATATATCAAATTTTTATGAAGAGAAGAGGGCATTTCCATTTCACATATAATACAACAAATGAATACTATCTATAAAGAGTATTTATTTTATTTTATTTTTTTAATATGGGATTTGTGTAAGCGTAAAATAACCACATTCTGCTTGGCTGCTCTCATCTTTGATGGAGATGTCACATCCAGATCTCTCCATCTGTCTCTCACACTGGGCACCTTCAGCAGCATGTGATTTCAGTGAACTCCAAGCCTGCAGGCATTTCATTAACCACCCGGCCATATCCCCAAACGAACACTGAAAATGAGGAAGCTAATCAAACAAACTTTCTTACAGTGGGGTCTAGAACTCTGTGACTACATTGATAATCTGCATTTCTTCCTTTGAAATAGATTATAAAAATACATTTTTAGAACTTAATTTGTTTACATTTATAATGTAAAATGAACGAATATTTATGATGGAATGCCTCTAAATTGCTAATCAAAATTCAGTAAAAAACATTTCTCCAAAATAATAATTTTTATAACAATAAAAAATTTTTTTTTAAAAATGCTGAAAATATGTCATACTATAGAAAATATAAATGCACCCAAAAATGAAAATGACCTCGTGATTTACTCACCCTAAAAGCATCCTAGGTGTATGACTTTCTTCATTCAGATGAATACAGTCTGAGTTATATTAAAAAATGTCTAATAATTTGTCTTACACAAACACATCGGTTTGCTTCTGAAAGCATTTATTAACCCCCTGGAGCCATGTGGAGCACTTTTTTTGATGGATGGATGCACTTTGTTGACTTCAAAATCTCAACAGCCATTCACTGCCATTATAAAGCTTGGAAGAGCAAAGACATTTTTTTTAATATAGCTCCGATTGTATTTGTCTTATACTCCTAGGATGGCATGAGGGTTAGTAAATCAGGGGGTAATTTTCATTTTTGGGTGAACTCTCCCTTTAAAGCAAAAGTGGACATACCACATACTTGAAATTCATTCTAATTGTGTATTAAATTATATAATTAAAAACAGAAAAAGTTTCACTAGTGGTCTCAGACATAAGAACTGCACTACATCGAAATAGAAGGCTAGTAAGAATCTGTTTGAGAAAAGGTGGCAGGAGTGACCACTGATTTGGGAAAAATGCTGGAAAATGGACCACTGATGTCCTCCTTTTTATGTGGCTCTGAGACTTTAGTGGCACAAAACACTTGCCCTTTAAAAATGGACGAAGGAAATGATCTCCAGGGGTGATAAGTCGAGAGGTACTGAAACAGAGCCACCTTGAACTTCAGTAGCTGAACTATTGATTGGTTTGCCTAGGCATGGTTACAGAAAGTAATTTTGAGAAAAAGATAGCAGGGAGGAAAGAAATGATCAAAGCACTTTGGTTCTATACCCAATGGAGCAACACTTACGAATTAAAGGGCAACAGGCGTTTATGTCTGCCAGGTCCATGAATGAGACTTCCCCAACAAGACTGAAACTTACTGAAGATGCTGCAGTAATTGGAGGTTGTTTTGAGACAGTAGATGTGGTAAGAGCACACTGAACTAAATTTGGCTCCAACAACTCAAATCTAAACTTGCTACACTCATGCCCTGAAGTCATATCAAGAGTTAGCCGTTTTGCTCTACTTGGTTATTGATGTACGTATCTGAGACGTCTTACATTTAGAAAAACAGTTTAGATTGTTTAGAGCTAATAAAATAGTGAGATCCCTCATATCAGATCAAATCAGATTCACGTGTGTCAGTCAGTGAAGTCTGATTCCTGTTCTCTAGTCGGAAAACAACCTAACGAAGATTCAAACAGGAACATCGACTTGTTCCGGTCGCATGAGTGATTCCTAGGATTGACGGACCGTGGCAAGAAGAAACGAGAAAAGAAAGCTAGCTGATACCCAAGAGAAGACTGTAGCCGAATAATTGATTTATTGATCCAGCGTTGCCAATAAGTGATGTGGGACTCATCTCTCTGAATCAAGAACTCTGGATCACCCCTGCTGCTGTTATTGGATGAGTGGATGAGAACACAAGAAAGACAGCATGAGGGGATTGTAACCATTTTATATACAATTTATATGATCACCAAGATTTTAGTAGTGTAAAGAGTATTTAAGAATTACTGGCTAAAAAGTGCACTATAATTTACATTGTATATAATGTAACAATATAATGTAATTTCTTTCAACAAGTAACACATGACAAATGCAGATTTCATTATATCATTTGCATGAACTATCTTCAGATCATCGAATACACCAAGAAGTTTTTTCTAAGCTATCAGCTCCATTTAGGAGATATCTCCACATTTTTTTTGCTCTACCAACGCACTATAATAATTGGCTGGAAGAGCGCTTTCGTTTTTGGTCCAAAGTCCAGTTTGGTCCACATTTCAACACAAGATGGTCAGATTTTAGCAAGTAAAACTTTCACACTGACAATCCTGGGCAGTACAACCAAATTACTTTATAGTGGTATTATGGTTTGTTCCTTATTTTTCTCTCTAAAGGGACTATTTTCTCAGCCTGTCTTCACACTATTATGAGCAACACAATAAGTCAACAGAAGGTCAATGGACATATGAGGTAAAGAAAACAGGAGCTATATTCCTCAAATCCAACAATAGCTCATTATCCATCCTCTAAATGCGTAAACGTAAATATACAGTGCCCCTGAGGACATTTAAATTAATTAATTAATTATTTTATAATATAACTGGAATTTTAAATATGCTTTACTTCATTAACATAAATGAACTTGGTTTGACATTTTATATCCAATGCAATGGCATACATATTTAAATGTAACTTAAGTATTCAATTACTTTTTGAAGCCACAGTGCAACATCACTACAGAACAATACTCCACTAAAGGCCCGGCACTGTCTCCAGACAGCCTATTTGTAAGTCGTTTAGATCTACGGTTTCTATTTCCATATCACTTGTACAAGTACTAGAATAATGCCCAGATGACAAAATGAGTAACAACAGCAGACACAAATACAACATGAGCTTTACTGTAATGTCAACATTAAAGGACTCAAACTCTCGTCACTGAAGTGACCCACAGGACAAAGAAAACAATTCCCACTGCTACAGGCTCAAAAAAGGGGGTCTTTCCTGAATTCCGAAATGATTTTCCCAAGAACTGATCCATACCTTCGTAAATATGACGTGCCTTTGCTGTCCTGAGCCTGGAAAGGTCAAAAGAAAAGAGCTGAAAGTGCAAGCACAGATTCTAATTGAATTAATAACATTCTGTTGTAGATTTCTGCAGCTTGGGGGGTGGGGGGGGGGGGGGGGGGGTCATTGGTCTTGGCAGAATAATTACAAACTCAGTTTCCCACATTGTGAAAACATACATCGTTAGACCTAATTTGCTCATATATGATACCAACGCTGTAGATAAATCCAAAGCTAATGGCTGCAGATACACATTTGTAATTATTAAAATCAACAGCACCTAAACCACGTGCATTTACATTAGCACACACTGTTATTCTCTGAAACGATTGGTTGTTGTGCTATTACTCGATACCTGACTTATCAATTATAGATTGCCCCTTTCCCACTTTACTCGAGCATCAGCTAGTTCTACAGCCAGAGCTCTTTCCTGAATGTTTTATTATTCAGGAAGTTGCATTAATTAATGTAAGTGTACAGCGATTTTCCAGCAGAGTTTTGTCTCTTTCTAAACCCAGAGTCTGTTTTGAGCACAGGATAATCCAGATTCCCAGTACCCGCTTTTGAAGGCATCTAAACCCCCTTCAATTAAGTAGCATTACTTTGCATAAATTTTACATATGATGTGCCTGCTGCATTTAAACCTCCACTTAGGGAAGTAAAATGAAAAAAAAAAAATGAACCGAAAACTTGTCAACAGAATTCTCCAGCAGGCAGCAGTGAGGCTGAGACTGTCTTTATACTGTAAAACAGGCCTGGGGGGTGATATCAGCATGCTCGAGTCCGACATTAGCATCTCGCTGCTAAACCTTCTAGAGTTCCTGCTACGCTAGGGGCAGATCAAAGAACAATTCAGTCACAAACTCTTATCGACGCACAAAAGCAGCGTCGCGCCGCTGAAGGAGGAATACGGCCATAAAAAGGGATTGCCACTTTTCAAAGGAATAGTGTTTTTTTCTAGGAGAGAAAAACAGCAAAATACAAGCATGTGGTTGCTGCAGATATCAGAGAGAGAGAGAGAGAGAGAGAGAGAGAGACTGCACAGTTAAAAGGATATTTGTGTTTTCTTGCAAGCTCGGTGACAGTCTCTGTCTTCTAAAAACATGAACACAGAGTTCTGCTGTTTGCATATACAAAGTAAGTGTTAATGTAACTCTACTGTAGAAAGGAGATACAGAGGCTGCACACAATGTAATTATGCTCAAACATTTGAAGATGCTCATAGATTTATGATATTTACATAAGCCGCAAACGTCAGTGTCACTCAGGATAACAACACATGGCGCTGGATTATGTAGTTTGTCACAATGTGTTACGCAACAAAGATACTAAAGAATGACATCACCCAATGGATGGTGTCAGGATTATCATCTGACACCATTTACTCCATTACTTTAGAGCGGCTGACAGGTTTTTGTAAGGGAATAAGGGCATGGGAAACTGTGCAGAAGGATGGAGTGGAACAATATGTGCCTGACACAAGCAAACAGAAGCTCACCTTGCATAATTGTCTAATTGCATGCAAGCACATCTGGCTGTTGTAACTGCATTTGTTCATGTAGTCAATTTATTTCATTATGGCCTCATCAGTCGACTTGAAAGTCAGTATTATAGACTGACTTCTCATTATAATCACACACAGTATGCTACATAATGTCAAAGCTCCAAATGTTTTCTCTCTGCGCACCGATACATACTTCTTACAAAAATGGAACACATTTTCTCAATCTGGTATGCTTTGATCTGACTGGCTAATATTATATAACTTCTGAGTGTAAAGTATGCCAACTAACTATACTTTTACTACTGCCTTTGCCTGTTAATGTTTTAGATCGCTTGCCTGACACAATAAGAATTTTATATCATAGCTTTGCTTTTAATTAACTGTCGTACAGCTTACATTGACAAGACACTTTTTTTTTCTTTTCACGTTACTCAATATCCATGACAACAAATCGATAATTGAGTAGCTGAGCATTTGGACAGGATTTCCAATCATTAGCTCATCCTGTCAGTGTCTCGCTGGCTCAAAAGTCAAAGTAAATACTCTTACACTGCACTCCCCGAGCCTTTACTCTTAAACTGACCAGTACACTTATCTACAGAAACACTGGCCAAAAGAAGCACATCACTACAGATTTATAAGTGTAGACACTTTTATGGAACTCCTTTTTCCATATTTTCAATAAAATACAGTCATTATTATTAAATTACACATATGGAAGTGCATCATTTGACCATAAATTCAACTTTTGCCTGGTAATGCACTTTTGTTCATTTTAAAGCTCTGCTTTTGTTTTTCTGATTCAAGTGTAGGTTTGTTTTAATTCTAAACCACTATTACCAGCTATTAGTTTGATGCAGTCAACCTCTTGTGCATAGAAACTGAATGTCACACGGGAGAGAGAAAAGCCTGAGATTACTCTTAAGGTACCATGAAACTTATTTTCAGCTACTCCTCAGAGAGACAGAAAGATGTTTTTGGATAAAGAAGTCTCTTATGCTCGCCAAGGCTGCTTTTATTTAATTCAAAATACAGTAAAAACTGGAATATTGTGAAATATTATTACAATTTAAAATAACTGTTTCTATCAGTGTCACATGATCCTTCAAAGAGCACTCGAATATGGTGGGGAAAAAATTATATGTATGTAATTAGTATCACACTTACGGACAAGCTGCTTAGAAGCTCAATGCAGTACAATAACAACATGCTAAACATCTCAGTACATCAGTTGTTTTTCCCATACTCTTTACAGGAGCAAATTTGTCAAGCAAAGGCTATAGCGTTGATGTGGGTTGTGAACTGAAGCCCTCAGTTATCAGAGAGAATGGTAAAATCATTCGCTTCTCTTTTCTGCTGGAAACGATCAATGTCGACCTCTCTGAGGATCAAATAATCAGCCGTAGGCTATTTTTCCCCATGCTTCCTAATGACAATGCTAGCAAATTAGCTGGCTTACATCTCCCCATGCTGAGCAGCTGTAAAGTTATTTGAATGTCTGCGAATCCCTCCGTCTGAGCTCTTTTTTTTCTGAAACCCACACCAAAGGCCTTCGTTTTGTCTTCATAACAGCCTGAGAAAGAGCGGGATCTATGATAAGCGGCTGCGTATTAATTTATGTTATTCGCCATCTGTCTGAATCTGTGTCTGTCTCTGAGAAATCGACAAGTATGAATTATGAACGAGGCAGTATGCTGTTTTCAAACTTCATCTGATCCAGATCTCGTTGATACTATTTTTTAACATGAGACTATGAGCCGGAGAGCAGCACATAAAACGGTTCATTTCTCACCATTACAGGTAAAAGCATAAAAAATGAACTTCTGCTGGTGGCCGAGATCCCCCCGCTGCATTTAAATGACAGCCATATATCTCTGTCCCTTTAATTATTAACAGGACTCAAATTAAATATGATTACAAACTATGATCAAGGATGGAATTTTAATTATCACTAATAAGTGACCATCTGCCTGGCAGCCAAGGGGCAAGAAGGGGGTGGAGGTCCGGGCCAAAGAGAATAGAAGCTGGCATTAGTGACGGTGTGCCTCGCTGATGTCATCCATATGAGTAAAGAAAGCATCTCAGCCCCATGTGTGTCCCGGGGTAGGAGATATTGACCCTTCCGTCCCCCAGACATAAACGCATACATGCATACAAATACAGTGAAGACTCATTATCGGTCTTCATCTTCACACTTTACTTGGAATGGCATTTTCTTTCCCAGCAGCCCCTCACCGGTACCATAAAAAGCATGAAATTATTGGGGCTGTGCATAGATGGTAACTCTTTCAGCAGAAGTCTCATGTACATTTACAAGTGCTATACTTTATCCTCACCGTGTTAAAGTCAAGGCATTTTCTGTAATATGACGTATTTACAAAAGAAACAGGATATTGAAAGAGGAAAAATTATTTTATGCATCTGGAATTGATTGGATTGTGAAAAGTGGGCAATTCATACCAAAACTGAGCCAGAACAAAAACAAGCTTGCTAAAAGATAACAAGATCTGGCTATAAACTATCCAATATAAAAATATATTTATATGACTATATTAATAAAGAATTGTTATATATGCAGTACATAATGTATTACAATACCACAAAAAATTTAATAATATTTAACATAGCATTGTGCATGTAAAATATTGTGCAACTGATTAGTACCATTACCACTGGCTGACTGAATGTAAAAAACAGCATTGATTTGAGACTTAATGATAAAAACAACCTACTTGTGTACAAGGCTATAATAATGAGCACAAATGCTTCCTATTGCTACTGGGAAAATAAAAACATGAGTTTCAGATTAATTGTGCAGGATGAAGGTTACCATTTTTACACTTCAGGAGTGTCTCATACAAAGAATGTGTACATATCTGTGCTCTGCATACAAAAATAGTTCATAAAAAATAAATACAGTACACAGAGCCATTGTGTGCATGGGACTCCCTTGGTAATCCAGAAAAAAAAAAAAAAAAAAAAAATTAAAAAAAATACGGAACAGAATGTAAAACTGAAACGTGTGACCAGAGGCCTCCTGTGGGCGTCATTTCATATCTCTGACTATTCTGTATGATCTCTTGTTATCTCTCACACAGTTGCTTGCGCGGTGTACATCAGCATGCTACACAACCGTGCTCTACACCAGGGACTTCCATATGCCTTTGCAGCTCAAAAGGTAAGATAAATGCCCAGCTCGGTCAATTCAAACAGAATCTCTCTTTAACTTTCCCTCGCTATCTCAGTGGGCATCCTGTTAACATTGATGAGTTCAAATGCACCTCCTCTCTCTCTCTCTCAACAGCATTCAACTCTCACTACTTCACTCGACGATGCTTTATTTGCCAGTAAACAGGTGATTGGCTGCCGTGTCAATGAGAGCGAGAGAAAGTTAGAGTGAAACGGAAGGTGTTGACAGTGTCTTTAATTGTCTCTGGTTTAATGTGCTCTCAGGATCGTCACTGCTTTTACTCTGCATGCAAATCAATCAGAGTGTATGCGCATGTCAAAAGCGGCCTGGAATTAACCAGAAGCAATTTCCTCTATGCTTGTCTTTCATTAGCAAATAAGATGGACAGTATTTGGATGAATGCAGGGTTTAGACCTTACTGTGTGAAACAGCTGATCTTTATTGCATGTGACACCAATCACTCGAATGCTGTTAATGATGTAAACACACAAAATTAAATATTAAACAGACATCTGCTGCAGTAAGGGGAGAAAACGCATGGGCCAGAACATATCATCTAGTCAATGGCATCCAATAAAGATAATTATGAGAAAAACTATCCCCCGGTTTCACAGACAAGGCTTAAGCCTAGTGCTAGACTAAAATGTTTTTGTTGTATTTGTTCTTAAAATCTTTCATTTTATTTATTATTAATTTACATACACTTCAAGATTATCCAAATGAAGTGTATCCCAAAAATATAGTCTCCCTAACCTGATCTCATGGGAAAATTATTTTACGAGGTGGTGATGCCTTATAAATTTGTATGATTTGAATTCAAAGATGGGTAGTAACTGTTTTATCTGGATTATGTAATCAGATTCCAAAATTTAAGTACTTGTAATTAGATTCAATTACATTTTAAAATACTCAGAATCAGACTACAGTTACTTTTTATTGATCATATGATTACATATTGTTCACACAATAGCAATAAATTATAAAGCAATATATTATTTCATCTTAAATACTTACTTGAAGTACCCCTGGGAATTTAAAATAAATATTTTAATAATTATGTATCACATTTGCATGTTCATGATTTTGTGATGTTGGTTAATGGTTACATGACATGGGGCCTGTTTCATAAAACAAGTTTACCAAATACGGCAGGCTTATTTCAGTTAGTCTGACTTATTTTGAACCAAATCAACTGACAATAATTCAGGAAGTAAACTGAAGTAAACCTGGCTTATTTGGTAAACTTGTTTTATAAAACAGGCCCATGTAGGTAAACAAATAAAATATTGTTGTTGTTGGTTTGTGTGTGTGTGTGTGTGTATGCGTTTTATTTGGATTGATGCTATTTTAAAATTATTTATTTTAATTGACATTTTATGATTTTCATTAAACTCACGAACCCCAGTTCTGGAATCCTTGAATGTACTGTAATGTTTAATGCACTTCATGTTGTCAATAGCAATGTATGAAAAATATTTTCTTTTTCTTTGTAATTTATATCATTATGGTACAAGATTATCCTATTTAAATCAATGTAATAAAAGATTTACATCAAAAGTAACTTGAAAAGTAGTCTGAAAAGTGTCATGCAATTTAGAATCAGTAATGCACTACAGTTTGTAAGTAATGTTTGAAACATTCCAACAATGTAAGACATTTTTTTTCTTGGTTTTATTTTTTTTTACAAGTACTCATGAAGGTCCACCCCTAAACAGAACCATCACTGGAGTGTCAGCAACAAATGTGACTGTATTAATTTATATGAACTAGCCACCAATTCGCCAAAAAGTAAAATAGTTTGAATTGCCATGAGATTGTGTTGGTCTTCCTCTGAAACGTAGCATCATTTCGTTATACCTTCCAGCTCTAAACTAGTTTCAGCGTAACACACTAGAGAGTAGGCTGTGAGGCAATTATACGTTACAGAATAGTATGATTTAATGAAATGTGATATCTATTAAATTAAAACAAACTGTAAAATGCCAGGAAGGCTCCAAAAGGAATCATCTTAGCCTTTCCAGGAACACAATCATACTAGAGCCCTGCATTTCGGCCCGGGCCCGACGGGCCCCGACTTTTTTACACCTCTAGGGCCGGGCTTCGGGCCAATTTCCACGTCATAGTCCAGAGGCGGGCCGGGCATTGGGCCTGTTTTGGGTTTCTCATTTTATATTGATATATTTTATATGATGAATAAACTTGCCGTGCTGGTGGAAACAACAGGAGACCGTGCCGCGACTGAGAGCAGCTCGATGGTGTTTAGTGTCCCACAACAGCAGCGAGCGCAAGTGACATCAGTGCAGCTGAATAGTTCTGCGTTCAAATGCACGCAATAGGCTAAAGCTTGCTCCAGCAAACTCCAGCAAACATAACCATGAATGTGTCTGCGGGAAATAGTAAGGAGATATTTGAATTATTTACTAATAAACTAATGTTTTCTGAGTCCGTGTCGCAAGGATGAAGTTGCTGATCCTGACTCGCTGTCTCCTCATTAGACGCGCCTTTAGAGAGAAATGCATCTTTATTGATTATGATTAAGATTATTATAAAAGAGTTTTTGTTTTCGATTTTTTTATTTCGTTAAGTGGTAATTTAAAGCTTTCTATAGATATATTTATCATGTCTGTGAGGCATGTATTCGCTCAGCTCCGGTTCATTTTTGTGAAGCGCTCCTGTTCAAGACGAGACGGCAGAAAGCGCATCATGTTTGTTTTCTTTGTTTTATAAAAGAACTACCTTTTGTTGGTATTGTGAGTGCACACAAATACAAGTAGACCCTTTACAGGTCCGAATGATGTATTACTCTTACCTTTATCAAAAAATAAAAAAATGACGGCGTAGGCTATTTTAATTTGTTTCCACTGAAAAAAATCCAAAGCTGGTGCCTCCATGTCCTGCAGAGCGCGCTTTAGCTTCCACTCTCTGCTAAAACTTAGATATAGGCTAGCACACATTATAATTACAGCGCAGGTTTAACGTTTAAACATTGTTATATGCTTGAACTGTTTTAGTATATCTATAGATTTTATTTTAGGCAAGTCGTGATGATATGAGAAGGCTAAATTGATCAAACATAGGCTATGATCAGCTCATGCCGCTGGCCGCTTGGTCATTACTTTAAAAAAAACGTATAGGCTATTTAACGAACAAAAAAAGACGGGCTCAGGTCGGTAATTCTGATAAGCTGTCGGACGTGGGCCGGGCTAGGGCCTGAGCGTCTCGGGCCAGGGCCAGGCTAGGGCCTAAATTTGAGGCCCGTGCAGGGCTCTAAATCATACCACACATAGGAACATGAATAAAACCTCAAATCATGCTAACTTACAGACCTGAGCCATTTGGACTGATCTAGCAACCACTCAGAACACCTTAGTAACCGCATAGTAATGCCCTGGAACATTCCCATAACACCCTGGTATTATGGCAGCAAATTTTGCACCACGTATTTCATACATCCTTAAATACAAAAACATAGTTCTGAATACTGTTAAATAACACTATTACTGGATTTAATAGACACACTCTTTAAAGTACAGATAAATGCCATCTGTTTCTACAATGACAACAGTTGCTAAGAAAAAAAAATGTACAAAATGTGCTGGCAGGTTTCACTGTAATAAACAGTGTTAGGAACATTTGTTTAACAGCATCACTTTGTTTTGAATTGTTTACAATATTACCCACAAGAAAAATTACACATACTCGTTCTTTTAATGAGACTGCAAATAAGAAAAGAAAGCAACAAACTGAGCCATAATAATCGATGCAATAATATGTGAGTGCATTCTTATAAACGCTTCAAATATCCAGTGAACATTAGGAATGGATATTGCTAATCCAACGTAGGACTATATCAATGTATAAAACAGCTATGTACACAATTTAAAATTGAGAAATGCACACAGGAAATAAAACAAACAAAACAAAGTCCCCTTCAAAGTTCCACTCTGCCATAAGTCTTCCCTGTCTGTCCAATCAGTGCTAATCATCTTAGGTTGGCATGTAACGTGGCGCCACACAAAGCACAGCGAGGCTGGGAAATGGACACCTGTCATCAAACGAATGCAGATTTATTCCACGGCCGAGCATCCATCCATTTCCACAGCAACAATGCCACCTAGAAAGAGGGCCGTGCTGGAGAGAACGCGCGAGAGATGAATAACTACACCTGGAGATTTCATTACATGGACGTGGAGCACAGGAGCCAGGCCTTAACTGGTATTTTTAGCCTGGTACGCCCTGTAATGTCTAAACACAGTGGAATTTCTGAGCGATTGCCTATCTAAATAATGCAAGGATGCTCTCTCCACTGAGCTCTCAGGCCAAGATGCAGGAAACATCTGAAGATGACAGAAAACTGGAGGGGGAGTAGCTTTCTCTCTGGCCTTCTGCACAAGTCTGCCCACGTTCATTTCTAAACACTCCAGTGTAGTGGTCTCAAAGTGAGCCGTTGGCAAAGTGAACTTCCTTGAATGGGGGATAAAACCATTTTCCTACAGTATAATCTTGAGCTATTATACCGCATTTCCAGAGACATGGCTGGCCATTGGCCTGTGGGCATTTCCATTGCTATGCATTGACTTTGCCATCTAGGAGTTACAGGAATCCTTTAGGGCAACGGTAGGTCAGTTTGAAATGTTTTTACAGTCTATTTAAGCGACTTCAGGCTCTCACTAAACTGAAAGCAAATAAAACTACAAAACATGATACTACACTCAAAAATAAAGGTGCTTCAAAAGGTTCTTCAAGCGATGCCATAGAAGAACCATTTTTGGTTCCACAAAGAACCATTCAGTCAAAGGTTAGTTAAAGAACCATCTCTTTCTTACCTTTTTATAATCTGAAGAACCTTCTTTTACCACAAAGAAGCTTTTGTGAAACAGAAAGGTTCTTCAGATTCAGGTTCTTTATGGAACCATTTAGACAAAAAGGTTCTTCTATGGCATCTTGAAGCACCTTTATTTTTAAGCGTGTATGTTATAAAAAAGACTTGTATAAATAAATACAATTTTAATTCATATATTTTATATATTTATTTTTGAATTTACAAAAAATAGTATTTGGTTTAGAAATTGTATTTAATAGTTGTTCAAAGTCTTTTAAATATTTAAAAATATAACAGTTTTATTATTATCAAGAAAACTAAGTTGCCAAATGACAAAATTTAAAACAAAACTTCACCCATAAATGAAACTTTGTTCATTACTTCTCTAAAGAATCAGTCAACATTACTCAGTCAACAAAAAAAACCAAAAAAATTCTGAGTCTGTTGATGTATTTCATTGGATAAATATTAAATAATAGCCAGACCAATAAGGAAAATTAAATGGATTTTTTTTTTTTTTTTTTTCACAGTCATCTATTAATTATGTCCCTGATGCATTTTATATCATAGAGGCAGAAAGTTAATTGACTTGTTATATATTCTAGTGGTACAAAATGGAAAATTTGGAATGGAATATATGTAGAATATTCAAAAAAACAAGCAAAAAAAGAGTTTCTCAAACTCTCTGTCTCTGTAAGAAAGAAAGAAAGAAAAAGAAAGAAAGAGAAAGAAAAAGGTGGTAAAGTCATGAGAAGTCTAGAGCAAAACAAACTCATCTGATGGATATAATATCTGCCTAACTATATCAGTGCAGAGAGTCATTGAACATTGAAACTGTCATTATGTGCAATTGATATCAGTGTCGGAATAGAGCGGCTTTGTCTACTTATAAAGAACCGCCAAAACAGTTGTTAAGAACAAAAACACAGGGAGTTTAACTCAAAAGGCCCACAAAGGGAGAGAGAGACACTTCCATCATTATCAGTGGGAAGCATAGAGGCTCTCACAAGGACACTGGATGACTTTGAAACTGAGGATCAAACAGCTTCATCAAACGTGGCAGAATAAACAGAATCAAGACTGGTTACCACTCAGCTATGATGTGTGCTCTTCCCATCAAAGGCCCTTGCTCACATGATGTTCCTGAGACCGGATAACACAGAGCAAGGACAAACAGAGAGATGCAACAGACAGACGTTGAAATTATACTTTGTGGTTAAAGCAAAGATGAAAACAAAAGGACAAAAATACACACAGCAGCATCTGTTGTCGCTGGGAAAAAAGTCCATTTCAAGTAAGTCAATAATGAGATTTGAGACAACGGCTGATTCATGTCATTTTACAAATCGCTACTGTTGAATTGCTTTTAAATTTGCAATCGCACGCAGCATGCAGATATGAGGTTGGGCCGCACCGTTCTGTACTAAGCACCGCGATCGCTCCTCGCGAGGAGAGAAACGCAATATCTCTTAATTTCATAAGGATTGGCTAGTCAAAGTTCATTCCTCATTCATCCGGCTTCCTGCGGCGCGATCCATATCTGCAAATCTGACAAATAAACTGAAGACGAGGGACTGAAATTTTATTCTGAGGTGAGTGGAGGTGGGGGGGGTGAGGTGAGGAAGAAAGAGAAATGAATTTATAAAGAGAAAGAGAGAGAGATTGGCCAGAACAAAGAGAGTTGAGATGGGAAGTTTTGTCTTCCCAGCATGCCGTGCCATACGTCAAGTGAAGAGGAATGGCATAATAAGTTTTAGCACTCCCGTGGGCAACCGCTGGCCTGTCTGTAATATTGCTAGCAGCTCGCACACGAGTTCCGCGGCAGCAGAGGTGCCATAACAGAGCCCAGGACAACCCTAACCGAGTCCCACTGCCACTCTGCCAGAACAGAACTGCTGTAAATTCACAGAGGTCCCGGTGGACTCACTGGCGATGCCAGAACCGCAGCCCGAAAGAGGGAGTCGTAATCAGGATGGTCTGGAACATAACCCTACTACAACTGGAACAAACATTAATCACGCTCAATGGAGAAGTTTAGTACAGAACCTGAGGAGGGAGAGAGAGACACTCAACAGTCAAGTGAGCACATCAGCCTTCACAGTGGGATCTGAATACTTCTGACATAGTGTCTAACAGTTTTCTACTAAAAACATCCAAAAGTGTATTTTATTTTATTTCGTTTTATATTATTATATTGTATTATATATTATATTATTATATTTTTAGTTTAATTTAGTTTTTTAATCAAGTTATTTCCACCACACCTCCAATTAGTTAATATAATTTTGTGACGGAAATAATATTTGAAACATTTTAGGAATAAAATGGTAGACTAAATACACATCAACTAAATAATATTTTCAAAAATAATAAAATTTAAATAGATCTATATAATTCTATAAATCAATAATAATATTATAATTTGACTAAGAAATTTAGACCGGAAATGGTAAATAATAATAATAATAATATATTCCCACATGAAAAAATACTATAGGAATTTATAGTAAATACTATAGTGTTTTTGAACCATACTATAGTAAAGTGTATTATACTGTATATTTTATAGTATTTACAACACTTTGTTAATGAATGCTACAGAATACTGTATACTAGTATACTTTAGTTTTTACTACAGTAAATTGTAGTGTATTGTAGTATAATATACCCTATAGTTGTAGAAAACGTAGGACAGTATTTGGTAAAGTAATTTGTTTATATTACTATAGTTGTTATATTACCACAGCAAATATAGAATTACCACAACAAATTAATAGTACTTTTAAAATGAAAAGTACTTTACTATAGTATGGTTCAAAAACACTATAGCCTAGTATATTACTATAAATTACTATAATTTTTTCATGTGGGTAATAATAATAATAATAATAATACTGTCATTAGTCTATATTTACTTCACTGACACGGTTGTTTCCTTGGTAAATAAGTGCATGAACTTGGTAAAAAAAAAAAAGAAAAGAGCATTAAAAAAAGAAAAATAATAAGAAAAAGTGAAGTGAAAGTGAAGTAACATGTGGTCAAGTATGGTGACCCATACTCAGAATTGGTGCTCTGCATTTCCCCCCACCGACAATTCCTGCTGGACTTGAGACTCGAACCTGCAACCTTTGGGTAACAAGTCCGACTCTCTATCCATTAAGCCACGACTGCCTTGTCATATACCATATAAAAGGTATATGAAACTGCCAGTAAGGGCATTTGAAAAGAAATGATTAAGGAGTGTTAAAAAGTTTCAATTTTAGTTTCACATAACAAAAAGTAGTAGTTAAAATCTGCTATAATGAAAATCAACACCTCAGGCAAAAACCAGCCATTTACGGGTGAGACAAGTTGATTTGTGATTTCATTACCTTCACAGGTCACATCTAAAATAAAGCGACGAAGGAACCCAAACTCAGTAAAGCAAGTAACACAATGAGGGAACGGGGCGATCGGCTTTCAGAAATCACAGCAGGAACTCTAAGCGAGGGAATTCTCCTGAAAGATTTCCTGTGATGGAAAGGAAAGGCTTGCAGACCCTACGGCACACAAGGGGCTGATGGGAGACTCTGATTTGACACAAAGCAGTTCTTGGGGCACTCCACAGAACTGCCAAACACAATCAACATTACAACTCTCACCTAATACAACCCCATTTTCCAACAGCTACCCTTTTTTTTAGTATCATCTATACAAATAATCTCTAGAAATGCTAACATTCTGAGTACAATTAATACAATGAAGCTAGAAAACAGGTAAACAGCTTTCCCTGCAACACCAAACACTGTAAATACCAGCTGCTCAATCATCTCATTAGAAAATACACTATATTGCCAAAAGTATTGGGTCACCCACCTTCTAATGAACATGTTTGACTACTTTAGTCATTTCTATGAGTACAAATCTTAATGTTTAAGCATATAATTATAATCTAGGGAATTGTGTGCTTCTAATTTTCACCAAACACCAGTGACTTGTACATAAGGGTACTGTAATTTTAGACACGTCCAAAACTGTTGCAACAGAGATAGAAATACAATTTTTAAATACAAGAATTATGTTTCCAACTTTGTTGCCACAGTTTTGTTAGTGCCTTTTTCTGTTCTAAAGAAGGGTCTCAACACTTTTGTCCTTATAGTGTCTATACAAGTCATTGGTGTTTGGTGATGAGTTTTTGGCTCAAGGTCTGCATTTAAAGTCACACCAGAGGTGTTCAGCTGGGATCAGGACTTGTCTTTCTGCAGACCAGTCAAGTTCTTCCACACTGACTGAATCAATCATGTCTTTTTGAATCGTGCCTTATACACAGAAGCATTGTCATGTTAGAATAGAAAAGGCTTCTGTCCAAACTGTTGCTATAAAATTAGAAGCACACAATTCCCTAGATTATCATTATATGCTTAAACATTAAGATTTGTACTCATAGAAATTACTAAAGTAGTCAAACATGTTCATTAGAAGCGGGTGACCCAATACTTTTGGCAATATAGTGTAGCTTTAGATGCTGATTGGTCATTACAGCATTCCTAAACAAAGGATAAAGTAACAATGATGACACAAAACACCTGTTAATGTAGCTACTATGCATTTCACTGTGCATCATGCATTGAAAACACTTTTTTTCTTTTACTGTTTCCATGACATCCAGTGGTGTAAGAACTGCACTCAGTGAGTTAAAATAATGTTTAATAACATTTCTGATCTTAACACTTCCATTGCTCAGTAACTGTTCTATCAAATCAATAAGGCAGAGCTATATTGTGAATATATAAGGTTACAGCCACAGCACTGTGTCTCTATTACCTCACTGTTTTAATATAAGCTTGCTACAACGGGCCTCAACGTACTTTCATTAAAACTGCATTAAACCTGCTTTGCTGTAAATCAAATGCCAATATGCATGAATAACAACAGTGTGTCTGTGGCAAACCAGCAAAGCTGATTTGGAAATTTTAAGTTTCATATTCATCACATAGTTGTAAACGAGATTCAAATCGATGATGAAATGACTTGAGTCATTGGTGACTTGGTGATACAGCAGACTGTCCATCAAAATGACAAAACGCTCAATTACAATGCATTAAGGGACTTCTATATAGCAACAGCTAATGACTGTTTATGAACAGGATGCCAAATTGCCTTTAACAACTAGTTTTGAGTAATGATGAAAAGATAACGCAGCGCTGCCTGTTAAATGCATCTTTCGCCGTCTGATGCTTTGCAAAGCAGCAGTGATCGATGCGTGATTTGGAACGCACAAATCAAGTGACCCTCGACAAGCTCTTAATGACAACAAATGAGCATCTCACCTCGTTCTTCACCGATCCCTCCGTTTCTCTCTTTGTTTCTCATCGCCCATACTAGGCTGTCATCAAATCCAATATCACAATGTTATTAAAACAAATGAGCTGATCTCACAACAGTCTGCTCCAGATCCCTGTGATGTAATTTGGTCATCTGACTAGGTTAGATTCAGAGGAAACAAAGCGATGACTGGAATTCGATAGTAGTTTCGTCAAATTTATGAGCATGGCTGCTTAAGTGACACTAAGTTGTTGACGAATCCTTTTTGTGATTTCCGCCATTGTTAGCACAAGAATGGGATTGAATTTTTCATGTCTGTAAGCATGAAATGAGCAGAAAATTACAATATCTGGAGATGTAAGAAGTAATAAAATATATAATTGATAAAATAGGCTTATATAGGCAGGTAGTCCAAAACAAAATTAAAAATAAATTCTTCTTTAAACTGAAAATAAATTTGAATGGATGGATGGATGAAAAGCATTAACGATAAACATGCAGAATTTTTCAAGCCTATATTTATTCATGGAGTTCATAAAAGTTCATACATGCTTAATGAAGAGTGAACGTGCATAAGGTTCAAAATGCAATACTCTCACTGAGAACCTTTCACTGCAATTTCACATCGCTCGCCACCTTCCTGTGTCTTAAACAGGGACCTCACGGTGATGGGGACAGTGAGAGCAGGAGCGCAAGTGAGAGACTGAGAGAAAAAGGGGAACATTAGCACAGACAGACACTGCTACTCCAACACACTGGGAAGTGATGGAAAGAGAGGAAGAAGAACGTGAGCGAAGACTGGAGCCTCTGCGTTTGACACGTGGAGACATCAAAGCCGTGGAGGTGGAGAGAAAGGCAGAGGAGAGCTCATTAACATCGACATGCCAGTCTCTGACACGGCACCATGACACCATAATTACTGCCACGCTCGATAGTCCTTCAGCTCCACCCTCACACTGCTCCAGACAGACAGAGAGAGACACAGACGAAGGAAAGAGCCAGATAGATGACACCCATATACACCCATGCAAAATGCTTATTTATAATACTGTAAAAAATGCTAGGGCCCTGGCCTTTGTGCATATGCTACAGACAATTCATGGTGCTTATTTGGGAAATGCAGGTTTGAATCTGGTCTAATTGGTGTGTTCAAGTCATGTCAGAAAGATAGTATTTATAAGTTGAATATATATCAGTTGCACCACAAAGTTGGAATTACAAGTGAGAAACTGAACTTTCCTGAGACTGATGGTATATTTGTTGAAATATTTTTTATTATTATTTTTCTTTATTTCTTTCTTTATATTTTTATGATATATATTTTTATTTTATTTACAATAAAAAGTCAAATATACAATCATATTCTACAAATACAAATTCGGCTCCTTCATAAACTGAATAAATAACATTTTTAAAAATAATTTATGTATTTATTTTAATTTATTTATTTCTTATTTGGTAGAAAAAGTACATTGTCATCTTGTGCTGACCAAAGTGATGTCAAAAATTATAATTTCCCAACTACATAAAATAAGAACTTCCCAGGAGAGCATGAGCTTTATTATTAACACAATAAGTTCATCCCAAACTCCACTTTCTACAAAATAACTTCCTACTACTGCTTCCGGATTTAATAATAAATTAAATCCAGTTATAATAAAAAAATACACTTTTTTTTAAATACACTATTATTAATAAAATACTATATATTTTAGTGCATTGCCATGAAGAAGAAAAAAATATTTCTTGGGTGTTTTGAATTGTTGCTATGCAGTTGCAAAGGTGTTCTGAGAGGTGTTTAAAGTAGTTGCTAAGGTATTAATAAAACATTGCTAAAGTATCCTTGGTAAGAGTGACTTTTGATTTGTAGTCGTTTAAATAAATACAATAAAATTTAATTATTATAAGCAGATATTTATTTATTTATTTAGCGATTCTGGTTGCATATGTCTCCAGAATAAAATGATATGAGTCCTCAGTCATGTCATTCACGTCAGGCAGTACAGTTAAATATTTTCTATTGTAACTAACAAAGCATATATGCAGTGTTTTGCGGTTATGACTCTCATACTGTAAACGCTTTCCTGCGGACCTGTCAATGGAACAGCACTATCCATTTCCCTTCCATTGTCCCTACATGACAGCGCTCTCCAGATTTGAAGGCAGGCCAGAAACCTGACCACAGCGTGCCTGAGGAACCTTAGAAAACAGCTCTCTGCACACTAGACTACAATGCTGACATTTTGAATGGAGTGTCAATAGGCAGGAGCGTGCCGGAATTGCAAGCATGGCAAAGCAGACACAAAAGAGAGGCATGGCAATATAATTAACATTTAGAGGAGGAAAATGCAGTATGAGACATTGAGAGCACAAACACGCACAAAGACGACAGCCGGCGCAATAAAAGGCCATGTTGACACTACATCTCAACCTGTAGGAAGGAAAAAATTAAAAAGGAAGTGTTTTTTTAAAGCCAGACTGAGCCGGTGCTGGTCGTACCATAAACATGCACGCGTCAAAGCATATGTCGCATAAGCTGTAGTAATTACAGGAGAAAACACGTTCGCTTTAAAACAACAGTGACATGCGCCGTCGTTGCCATAGTAAGATCAATCACTACATTCTCTATTGATCTACGAGCTGATGGCTGCATTAATTAGGACAGTTGGGAACAATTACTGCATTAAATCAAAACATCCACAAATGCTCACAAAAAGTAAAGCAAAACCCCCAGGGTACATTCATTAATGTGATCAATTTGATTCACAGGATGGGGTAAACCTTCACTCACCTTGAACTTTGACCTCTCAGACTAAACTGGTTATTGTCACAAAAGAGATGATTGATGATCATAGTCAAAAGGCCTGTCATGGCTAAATGGAGGACTAGCAAATTAATGAGTTAAACAGAAAGGCAATAGAAGGAAAAAAGGGAGTCCGTTCATGTAAAACATTCACGTTTCCACATTTCCTAAATGATTATGAGCCTTGGTCACCCTCTACTCCAAAAAGGCACCAGTGTCTTATTTTGGATGCTTTCCATCACCTCATACATTTTTTTTTCTTCTGTAAAACAAAGACCTAGAGTTTGTTGTGATTGACAGGCCAATTAATTTGCCAGTCTTAGTCTAGAGTTGGAGTCAAAGAGCTGTAATCAGACGAGTGCGGATGTGATGCTAACAAAACCATGGGTTACCTTGCACTGGTCTGCAGCTCCTTTCTTTGCTAAAGAAATTTGGAAACATGAATGTCATAATGGAAATTATTACAATTACATTATCTACGTAACAATTACAATCAGGATGTGGAGATTTTAATGTGAATAATCTGTAATATTTTTGTTTATATATTCCATTATATATTACATTTTTGTCATGTAATTTTGGACATTTTGGATCATTGATATGCTGGACTTTATGATAAATATATGATAAAAGGGGAGGGGGACTTCATTGGAAAGCAGTAGTGAAAATGGCACAGCAACAAAGCCTTGTGCATTTTAATCAAGACAATGTGCCATTGCTGGAAATACTAAATACTTTTTTCATTAGAGACAAAAGCTCATAAATGAAAAGGCTGATGCACAAAACAAATGCATTGCTTGGCATGTTTCCTCCACGTGTCAGAAGCATGCACCTGTCTTTCATTCCCGCGCTCTACCTTCTTCCCTGCTGTATTTGCAACCTGTTCAAAAGTACATTTCTGCTTCTTTTGTGTTCTCATCTCCATATCGCATGTCTTTGAGTGGAGCCATGTTCTATGCTGTGTGAATTGTGAACAAATGAAAGGGCTCCCTCAGGCACTGCTGCTCGGTCTTATTCTTGGCACTTCACCATCATGAATTCTCACAGAAGACGGATTCCAAAAGCAGAAATGGAGAGAAAGAAGGAAGATGGGGGAAAAAAGAGGGCAGGGAGAATGTAATTGAACTGCCATGAAAAATTAGCATCACCTAGCTCCTAAACCAGCTCTATGAGGTACTTAGTGAAAAAAAGGTATTTGGACTTTAAACCATAGTATCAACTGCCAGATTTCATGCCACCTTTGTTTACGAGCCCAAAATTGATTTATGGAGGAGAAAAAAAAGAACGAAATGAAGGATCTGTGTGGTAATTGACCCTATGGCAGTTCTGGTCCGGATGCACACGATTGGTCAAATGTGAAATCCTTATTATCTCATTTAATCAAGATGGATGAAGAGATGGCTCAATATCATCTAAGCCCAAGAGGCCACATGGAACGACATAAAAGCATCAAGTCCTACCTGAAATCCCATTAGGTCCAAAACAACACGGCCGACCAATGAAAAGACATCGTGTACATCTGTGGGCCTTTAGAACAAATTTGGACGGATGGTTTTTGGATGGTGCTTCATCTGAAGCAGCTTTGGCAGAGGATTTCATTAGCCACATTGGGTCAACAGATCCTGCTAATGCTTCCATCGGATGTTAGCGTCCTCTTAACATAACCCTTCATTGAGCAAAGAAGTTCTCCTTCGCCTACGTGCACCTGGATGCGGACGAAGTGGATGCTACAAATGCCCACGTGTTTTGGCAATCTGTGGGAATATTCGTGGTGCATCCAGACCAAACATCCCGAGCAGGCAGAGAGAGAGACTTTTTTGTTTTGGCTTTTAAAGCAGTCAACACTGCTGCAAAGCTAACAGCAGCTTTTTATTCACTCACCACCTCATTTCAGAGAACAATGAGGATCATGAAAATTGCAGGGACCGCTAATTGACTGGCTTAGATGACTGGCGTGAGGCGCTAGCACCGCTTGTCTGGTATCTGCTAACGTGTGCACACACACACACACACACACACAACACTATCTCTCTCATTCTGTCAATGGTAACACTAAGGGCCCTCTGATGACAAAAGCTGACAGCAATGACAGAAGCTCAATTAATATCATAGCAGCGGTAGTTTCAAAGACTAGAGCACCTATCTGTTCACTCCGGGCATATGGGCTACACACAATGCTGCTGACAGGTTAAAGCAATTACACTGAGGGGATCAGATAATTGGATATTTTGTATACCAAAGCAGGGGAGAGGGTATTAATATTGTGCACACTGATTTATGAATGAATTGTATTTTATTATTTTAAGGAAACGGTTCATGCTAAATTACGTCGTTCTAAACCTGTATATTGTATTATGAAAGACATAGAAAATAATTTCTTTTTTTTTTGGTGCTTTCTTTAGTTCATACAAATGACAGTCCATAGTGAAAATGCCAAGCAAATAAATAAATATAACTAAAAGGAACAGAATGAATATATTTGTAATATACTGTATTTGTTTTCATAAAGATCTCTCTAAAGGTCTCCAAAGCCGTATGTAAGCTGTATGTAAATATTTAGCATTTTAGATACTGTCAGTGTTACATGTGAATACTTATGAATACTAATGAGATCAGGCAGACCATGGAGACTGCCAACAACATTATATGAAGAAAGAAAGAAAGAAAGAAAGATTATAGGTTTGGAATATACTACTATATAATACTACTGCTTTTTTGTAAGCTATTCTTTTAACAGGCTAATCATGGCAACCTCTGGAGAATCCTCTCTCACTGAGACAGATGTGTCAATCAGTGCAAATCAAAAAAACAGCAAACAAATATTAACAAATGAAGGCAACGAAAGAAACAAAATGCTTTGAAACTACACCACACACACAGATGCTAGAGCTCAAAAGCCTGGCCTCAGGTGACTTAAGTCTTTAATAATACACTATGTGATACCATAATCCATTTTGAAACTTTTTTTTCAAGTGCTTCAGTCATAAATCCTCCATTATCCTTTCTGCCTGTTTCTCTCACCCCCATAAAATGTCATTTCTGTCAGTCGATCAGCTGCAACAAAGGCTACAGTTTGTTTAAACAATACATTACCACATACACTGCCATACGTGAGGCATCCCAGCGGACTAGACATAAATAGAAATAGCTAACAATATAAACAATCTCCAAGAAATAAAATATTCTTTGATGTTCAACAATAAGATATAACAAGATAGGAATCTGAAAAGATATGAGGTGAGTAAATATAATGACAGAATTTACATTTGGGTTGAACTATTCCTTCAAAGAGGTTTTAATCCCTATTGGTAACAAAGCCACGAGTTCTTTGACAGATAAAGAAGATGGGAAGTTTTGGTTTCTTTGGAGCTTCTCTACATTTGCAATTTAGTTCAAAGTTATGGACCTTTTTCATCTAGCGTTTCGTTATTTTCTTGCCTTTTGTTCCTGCGTATATAAATTGAAAATTCTGAAAGAAAAGAAAAAGAAAAAAAACAACAAAAGCAATCCTTATGACTTGTCCTCTCTCTTTACCTGAAGATGACATTCAGCAACGGGCAGAGGGGAAAAAGAAAAACTTTGAAAGGGTTTTCATCATCTCGTACTGAAGATGTATGACTGGCGTAACATGAGAAAAATTAATTCCCAATGGAGCGGGTTATCAATATTCAACAAGTGTACGGTAACTGTCCTCCCACTATACCCACCGGATCCGCCTGCCCGCGACTTTAAAGATCACTAAGGATGACGTGCTGCACATCAGCAATGAAGGGATGCTGTGAAGGAAAAAAATGAGGTGAAAATATGGCCCAAGCGTCTCATTACACCACTCGCTCGTTTCATTTTCTCCTCTGTATTTTCATTTTAGCTCTCTGTGTTGGGGGGTTTCTGAAGCCATCAGAGGTTGAGAAGAAAAAAGAAAAAAACTTCACACCAGCACAAAAACACAAGCAGCTTTTTCTGACAAAATCCAATGGATTTATGACAGTTACAACAAAAAAAAAAACATGTCTTTAGCGAGCCCATCTTTCTCTCTGATCTCCGACGAAGACACACCAATTTAAAGGTAGCATACAGAGGGCAGAACCAGGTCAAGCTTGACCATCTGCCTCAAACGATTCAGCCATCATTCACAGGGAGACCAATTTCCTGTTATTACAATCAAAATCACCATGGATGATCTGGAGATAACTTTGTGTTACAAAAACAATAGTGGGGCATCTGTCATTTTATGTCATCTCATGTCAAAACCCATATAACGGTCTTTAGTAGATCACGTAAGAAGTCATTGTACATACCTCACTGACTGTATTGTATGGACAAGAACGGTTTTCGAAATATCATCATCTGTGCTTCACAGAAGAATCAAAGTCATACGGGTTTGGATCGACATGAGGGTGAGTACAAGGTGACAAAACTTCCTGTCTGTAATTATTCACCCTCATGTCGTTCCAAACCCGTAAGACCTTTGTTCATCTTCGGAACGCAAATTAAGATATTTTTGATTAAATCTGAGAGCTCTTAGACCCTCCATAGACAGCAACACAACGGTTGAACCGCTGATGTCACATGGACTATTTTACCGATGCCCTTGTTTCTGGACCTGGGAAAATTGCAGTTGCGTTCCAGTCTATGGAGGGTCAGAGAGCTCTCGGATTTAATCAAAACCATCTTAATTTGTGTTCCAAAGATGAACAAAAGTCTTACGGGTTTGGAATGACATGAGGGTGAGTAATTAATGATATTTAAGATAATTAATCTATTTAAGATATTTTTTATGAAATCTCAGAGCTTTCTGACCCTTAATAGACAGCAACACAACTCACATGTTCAAGGCCCAGAAAGGTAGCAAGGACATTGTTAAAGGGTTACTCCACCCCAAAATGAAAATGTTGTCATTAATCACTTAAAATGACACTGTCAAGGACCAGAAAAGTATGAAAAACAATGGCAGGAATACTCCATCTGCCATCAGTGGTTCAAACGTAACGTTATTAAGCGATGAGAATACTTTTTGTATGCAAAGAAAATAAAAATAACGACTTTATTCAACAATTCGTCTCCTCTGTGTCAGCGTAGCGTCATTTTGGAGAATATTCGCTGGACACAAATAGCATATGCTGTTCTGTGTCAGCTGCACCACACAGATCCATTTTCTACGTTTTGATTTGAATGAAAACAGCATATGGGGGTAAGCGATTAATGACAAAATGTTCATTTTGGGGTGGAGTAACCCTTTAAAATAGTCCATGTGACATATGTGGTTCAACCTAAATTTTATGAATCTACGAGAATACTTTTTTGTGCACAAAGAAAACAAAAATAATGACTTTATTCAATAATTTTTTATCTTCCGTGTTAGTCTTAGATGCACGTGCACAACAGTACCACGATGCATGAGTGTGCATTCCTTTGCTTGTGCAGCGCATCCGGGTTCTACGTCAGAATGCCAGCTCCTGCATCAGCAGCATTGGTTTGTTTGATAGTCTAAAACATCTTTCACCTCAGATAGTAAATAACCACATTAAAAAGTAAACTTGTATATTTTACAGTACATTCCAATCAGATTTCAGAGGTATTCAAACTAATGAAGGTGGTGATGATTATGAATACAATTTGCGTACAAATTTAGAAGAAAGAAAAAAATGACATTGTGGGGCAATAAAATAGACTAGGGGGTAATAAGATTTGGGTGTGTGAAACAGCATGAAAAGTGTCAAACAAGAATGATACCTAAACAAATTTCACACTATTCTCTTTAATGGTTATAGATTTGAGGATCCCGCAGGGTGACAAAGTACTTCAGACCTGCTGAGCAGTTTTTATATTCTCGTTCATAAGCTCCTTAAATCATTCGAAGGCCTGAGAGAGCTCACCAAACAGTGTTTTGGATGACTGTTTCAAAGTTTCCTGTGAATGAATTTCCAGTCTCCTCAGCCTCTGACCTCTACATGGACCTCATTACTGAAGTTGGCATGTCTGATCTTTGACCTCAGTTCCTCTGAGTCCCTACAAACTTTAAATGAGGGTTATTCATATATCTCATACATTTTCTCTCTGTGAATAGACATTCAGTATGGCAGACCACCTTAAAGGCCCATTCACACCAAGAACGATAACAATAATGACAAGTATTTTGGTATTCACTAATGGACACCAACGGATATTGTTCTATTTATCTAACAAGCACACGCCAAGGTTTTAAAGGTGTTATGTCGTCTGCCACTTTAAATGTTCAAATTCCTTAAAGTTGGGTGGCTTTAAAACTCTGACTGGCTCTGTTTTTTTATCATTCATCAGCTGGAAAATAACGTTTTGAAAATGATTCCAACCAGACGTGTAGCATCTTGGCAAACAGCAATAATCAAGCAAGTCTGCACAAGCAGTGCACAATATCTTTGTTAAAGCTGCTCAAACTGAATCTCTTTGCATAAAACTTGCCTTAACCAGCACAAACCCTCAACACTCACAGAAGACTGAAACGTTTTCCTTGAAATTGCGATTAAAACGAAGCAATGCTCTCTATACATCGCACCTTCCCCTGTTTTGGCCCTAAACGAGCATTGCTGACACACCGATTAATCAGGCCACTTGTTTACCACATTAAGAAGCTTTCGCACAGGCATTTCTCTTGTGTGAGACGAGTCATGTGGGGTAGAGACAGAGAATGTGGAAAAGAAAAAAAGACAGGCAGAGAAGTGGAATCTCTTCACGGCAGGTAACGGCGCAAGATTTACGATCCGCACAACACTCGCCACATTTCCCCGTCCCTGCCAGGCGACAACTGCTTCATTATCATTTTAAATTGGGCTTTTTGTTTCCAGCGACATGAAAACAGCGGCAGGGTAATTGAAAAGTAAACTGCCGTTCGCCAACGACCTCTACACAGCATCCTAATCTTCACACAGCAGAGAAGACAAGAGAAAGAGAGAGTGAATTTTTTTACCAATAGCGTAGAAACTCAAAATATTAAGCATATAAAAAAAAAAATTTAAAAAAACAATTGCTTAGTGAAAGAAGCCTTAACATTCAGAAATTGTTGATTGATTGTCAACCTTGCTAGAGGTCAAAATAAATGTAATATTTAATTTGACCCCCTGAGGTTGATAGTCAACACTTGTCACTTATTTGATATGCTAATTCTCATTCATTGTTATTATTATATTTGAGATGTTTGCAATTTTTGCAAGCTACCCAAATGTCTAAATTTAATTTACAATCCTGTGTTGTTATTTTTTTGTGACATTATATAAGCAACATATTTAAAATGAATTTATACAATACTAATATGGGAATGGATGTAAAAAAGAAGTTGATAATCAATACTTGTTATATATGCTTCATCTTCTTATATGCATCAAATTTAAATAGAATTCATAGAATAATAAAAAGGGAATGGATAACAGGGTTGGATCATAGTTATTAACTAACAAATGAATGAATGATTACATTATATTATAATTATTATATTATATTATATTCAGGAAGAATATCCAGGAAAATAATTGTATTTATTCATTTATTTTTTTATGAAACCCCTTTAAACTGCTATGTTTTGAGAGTGAACAAGATAAATACAGTTCGAAAGGAGGCGAGAGAGACCGTGTGAATTAATATGTACATTTTAAGTCAGTCAGTGGGCATTTATGTAAATGAATGCAAAAGCTCTGCCAGTGAAGGATTGTGAAAACCTGGTGAACGAGAGAGAGAGGGAGAGAAAAAAAAACAACACCGAGGACTAAGTAGTGACAGCAGGGGGACGCGCCAGTGTGCCTGGAGGTGGCAGTGTGCATTAGTAAAAGTGTCTTGTCTGCAGGCCAGGTGTATTCATGACCATTTTACACAGCCCATTTCCTCCTTAGTCACTCCTCACAGCACAAAGCCGCAGAAGAAGTCCTGTTATTACAGGAGCTGTTAGCCAACACATCCTCAGCGCCAGAGCTCACATATCTGCTCGTCTCGGTCCCCCCGCAGCCCGACAGTTGGACAAGGCTAACTGTGCAAGGAGGTCCGAAATAAATAATTGACACAGTCGGCTTTCGGATTGGGCAGGGCGTCTGACAAAGGCTAAGATTAGCCACCGTTGCTCCTGACAGATGGGAGGCAGTTGTCAGAGGAAGGAGAGGAGCAGAGGAGGATCAAATGTCAGCTCATTACAAACTCACATTGCTCTTTTTGCACCTAACATCCATTTAACCTTTCACCTCCGCACACATGCCTCATGCATACCGACACCAGCGGTTCCTTTATTGAAGAAAGGTATCATTTACTTCTGTGTTCTCAATGCAACAACTCATAACTGTATGCAAACACTTATAAACACAAAACACTATATTCAAGCATTCCATAAACTCTCTCCACAACAAAAGTATCATCCTCTTAAACTATAATAAGTATTTTGTCTGAATTTATTGTCAACACACATTAAGATCAGAACAAAAACTAGCATACTGTTTTAATTGTCTCTCCTTGGTATGGCCAATATATAATCGTCTATATTATATATTGTGTTTTTGCTGTTTTGTACATTGCCTATTTGGATATTTGTATCATTCTTTATTATCTGTGTCCTGTCCTGTTGCTGTCTCTCTGTTGCACTGTGGAGCTTCTGTCACTACAACAAATTCCTTGTATGTGTAAACATACTTGGCCAATAAAGCTCATTCTGATTCTGATTCAAAAGGATGTTCTCAATGAAAATAAAATGTGACCTATAGGGCAAAATAAACCTATAGGGCAAAAATAAACTTTTTTTTTTTTTTGCTTATTGTGGTTTGAGTTAGAGACTGAATGCGGAGAACATTAGCCAACATATATTCAGAGTGGTTGAGTTTAATGAATGTAAAAACACTGAAGGATCTGCCTGCTGTTAATTGAAGGCCTGAGAGTCATGCTAAAGACAGCCAGCGTTCATTAGGACTGTAGACTTGTTTGAGCTGGAGGCAAGCTCATTAATTTCTGAGGACATGTGACATCAACATATAAAACAGCTTCTGGCAAGTAAACAATTGATTGCATGACAACAAACACAACACCAGCTCTCCAACCAAACCCAAACCTGAGGCGCTGAATGTTGCTAAAATCAGCTGCTATGCTATACATGTCTGTGTTTAACTGAACACACATAAAAAGACTAAAATGTCCAGCCTCTTAATTTCCTTCCCTGCAAAATTATAATCATAACACTGCTATAGCAACTAATTAAGCTCATGAGTTAGGTATGTATTATGTAGTTAGGTATTTTATTATATTTTAGTTATAAATTGTCCTTAAAATAACCCTAACATACTTCTAAAAATAATCATAAGAAAAGATATAATTGCAAATAATAAATCTTAAAAAGTTTCTCCAAAACCTGAAGGTTTGTCCAGTATGCACTTTAAAAAATTTAAATATGCATTTGCAATAACATAATAATGCATGTACTTTATTTCCAAAGCATATAATTTGATAAAATTTCCTCTGCAATTCCTCGGCTATTTTATAATATCAAGCAATTTATAATATAGATGCATGCAGGCATAAATATAAACTGAAAGCAAAGATGATATGCAAGGCCATAGACCAAAGTTTAATGCAACAGACAGGAGCTATTTTATGGTATAAATGAAAAGAGTTCTAAGAAACCAAAACTTAACATTTGTAAACAGAATTATTTCACTTCAGTCAGATAAAAAAATGAAGTGGCTAGAACAGCTGTACAGTCAGTGTAGCTTCTAGTTAAATGCCTGACTTATGTGTTTGTTTATAATAATACTAATGTATTAAAACGGTTTGCAGTTCAGTTGGAACTGGTTGATGTTGATTTTGTAGTTAGTTGAACAGTAAACGAACAGCTTGCTTTTTGTTTTCAAGTCCCCTTTAGGCAGGTCAGAGAAGATTGCCACAGAGTTCAACCAGTTACAGTTTTAGTGCAATCCAGAGGGAAGGAATTACATCGCTTGATCAATTCACCCGCTAAAATTCCAAAAACATCCTACTACTCTATGCCAAGATGCAAAACTGATTTAACGTTCTGCATCTGGTTCTAAAAGTTCAGTCCAACCTCCATAATCTTCCTCTTCTTCTGTTTTAGCTTCAGGGATCAGAACATTGAGATTAGCAATGAATTCTATTTCAAGTCTCCATCAAACGTCAGCGTAGGAGAAGGATCAGAGGTCTCTATGGGATTATGAGCTCTGCTTCAAACGTGACAAACACATACCGGCTAGAACTGTCCGAGCAGACATCGGAAAATCTTGCTCTTTTCATCCACCGTGCGCCATAAAATAACAACCTGACGTGGGTTTGGAGGGCTTTTATGTGGATATGTCGCCTTTTGTCCTTCTTAAAAAATACCCTCAGTGTTTTGATGTTTCCTTTATTTATGACTACAAAGAACAGCATTGTGGGAGTGAGGAGAAAAATAATACTTGGCAGACCTTCTTAAAGCGTGCTTTTGTATTTTTTCCTTAATAAAACCCTATTCAGCACAGGGGTGACAGATAACAGGCTGTTTGTATACACAATAAACAGCCATATTCTACATTCGCCAGGCTTTGATTCTGTAGCGGTGATAACTTGCATGCATGAGCTATCAACTGAAGCCTGAAAAATCAGTCTTTACAGTCCCCTAATGAGCTCATAGCCAGGCCCAATCTCAGGGTGTGATGTGAATCGCAGCGCTAACCATGCGGGAGAGCCGTCTCTAAAGGGATATAACAGTAGCGGCTTTAGAAAAAGAGGAAGAAGTTAAAAAAGGGACAGGATCTATCATCAGCCACCCTACACCAGTGCTGAACTGTGAGCGACCTCAGAGGGCTGACCACAGGGAAGCAGAGAACAATATGCTAGCTGGATTTTTCTGTATGCTTTGCCCTGTGTCCTTCCGTGTTGTTTTTTCGGCCGCCTCATGGTGGAATGACGGACGCGGTGCAGAAGGTTGGGGTGCCAAATCCATCACGGCTGGCTAAAAGAGGGGGGCTGATGGGGAGTAAGGTGGTCAGCAGTTTTCACTAGATCCATCATGCAGTCGGTCGCACTCGGAAAAAGGCATCAGAAATGAGACTGAAAGGAGGAGGCCAGAAGGATGTAATCATGGAGAGTTAAATCAACGATTATTGACACACTGGAGCCAATATGGCAGCTCTTGTCTAGGGTATTCAAAATAGAAGACTGTATGTTTGATGCAGTGATTAAAGGAATTTGAAGAACACCAAAAAAAAACTGCGAGTGACAAAAATATACAAAACAAATACATAAAATACAAAATAATGTAGGAAATAAAACAAATACCTAAAATATTTAAACAAAAAATTTAAAATTAAAATAAATTTGACTCTGGAAACCTGTTATAACTACTAGTTAAATTTTCAAGAGAGAAAGAAAGAAAGAAAAACTTTGCTGCATATAAATGCAACTATATGCATAATTGGTTCTGCGTATATCAGAAAAGGGTGGACATTTGGATGTTTTTATCTGTGATTTCACAGAACTTTTTTCGATACATTTTCTGCCCAGTGGTTTACCTACAGTACTCTTTCCAACCTGGCAACTACGCATACCCTCGCTCTACATTACAGAAACGCTGTTGAGCTGACAACTCTGGGGAACATGTAAGTTGGAGTTTAGAGATATTCTGCTCAGATGAAAGTATAATACATCCAGTTTTCTTTCACACAGTTGTTTGCACCATTTCCTGTGAGTAAATCTGTACACAAATCATGCAAGTTGACGCTCTCTTGATTTGCGCTTACGTGAAAGTACAATTCTGATCAAGTGTAAAAAAAATTAAAAAAATAATGACAATAATCGTATTATATATTTGAGCAAAATAATTTTGATTAACTGTTTAACCATTATCATACACCTCTACTAGGGTACCAGAGGAATCATGATGTTTAATGTAATGACTTTCAAGCAAATTCACTTGAAAAAAGAGAATGTCTCAAACAAAAACTGGACTGGAATCCACAGGATATAGAATGGAATGCTGAACAAACTGCTTTTTTCCACCCGGTATTTCGGATTGAAGGAACCACAACGCCATTCCAGATCATTACGCCCCAATTCAACCTCTCGTTTAAAGACAAACTGAATATGTATGAAAGTCATAAAGAGGAAGTATTTATGTGAAGGGAATGAAGCAAAACTCCACAGGAACCCAACCCCCTGCAGATGATCCAAATTAGAATTGTATACATGTTCTGGGGGATGTGTTTTGGCTGTATGTGGCATTGTAGGCTCGTAGAACAGCACTATTCATGGCAGAATATAACAATGTGTCATATTTTTTTAGTGAGTGCTTATGCAACAAAACTGACAGCCATTGACACTCATGCATGACAAAGAAATGTGACTTCAATACAGAAACAGCAACAGGAAAGCACAAACTCAGCATTTCATCCTGATTAGCTGTGTTTAACGCAGCTGAAAATGGCCTACATTTTCCAACCTAGAAAATGGAGCCGTGTCTGTTAGTTCATACTGTATACTGTTAACCAGAATATTTCACAAATAAATCTTCGTTTCACTGGCTTTCAATGCTACAGCAAGCCGCAAGATCATTTGTCAAGCAAACCAGCCAAGGAGACTAGGGCAAGAAGCCAAGGAGCCAGCACGGACTTCGACCTCTGACACTAGCAAAGCAAGACACTGTCCAGAGAACATCACACCACAACATACCAACAAGACGGCCATTTGAATTTACAAAGTCACTCAGCGATGATTGATAGTATCATACATTTATAATTGGGTCTGCTGCACTGTGCTGTCTTCATAAGGGTCTAGTAGTTTATGACTGATGATGATACACAAGTTCTGAACTAATGGATACTATATGGATTATAAACTGATATAAAACTTAAAACATACATCTTGTACTACTTAAAGTTAATATTTTAGGGTTTTGTATGCCTATGTGACAACAATTAAAAAGTGTAAAGTCAGCATGAAATTAATTTGGGTCACACTTTATGTTAAGGTCCAATTCACGCTATTAACACACCATCACTCCTAATTTGCTGCCTATTAATAGTTTAAGGTAGTTGTTAAGTACTAATAAACAGTCAATATGTTAATAATAGGCATGCTAATAAGCAACTAGTGAATAGTGAGAATTGCTCCCTAAACTAAAGCGTTACCAAAATTTGTTGTTGGTAACACTTTATTTTAAGGTCTCTTAACTAGTTGCTTATTAGCATGCATATTACTAGAATATTAGCTATTTATTGGTAGTAATTAAGCACATATTAATGCCTTAATCCTACCCAATGCCTAAACTTAACAACTATTAATGCGTGTTATAGATCTTATTGTGAACATTTAATTTGTACATTCATTCATTCATTCATGCAATTTATTTTCATTTTAATAAAAAAATAATTTTTTTTGGACCTCACAATGTTTAAATCAAGATTATAACTGGACCAACTGGTTAAAAAGTAAAGTAAAATAAAGTAAATTAAAGTAATAAATACAAATAGAATTTATTCTGTGAGGTATTTTGTCATGTGTGGTCTGTGAAAAAAAACTCAAAAGCACAATGTATACAAGAACTTTCTAATCGTTGAAAAAAATTCATCACATCTTCAAATGCACACAATGAACTGAAAATAATGCAAACTTGTTGTCACAATGACGTCCTTCTAAAAAGATTCTAAAAATAATTTCTTTAGAATAATGCGCACTGAGACATGCAGGATCAGGAACATTTGTTAAGACAGTTAGTGGGGCCTATTTTGATGTCATGCTGTCTTAGAATTAGGATGTACTAAGCAATGTCACGCATTCGGGAAAAAAAGAAGAAAAATCCTCAAAATGTGACAGAACAAAATGACCTCAACTGTAACAAACAGCTTTAGGAGCATAGCAGGTTCTGAATGCTTTGAAAGCGTCATTTAAGTCAGGCTCATTAATGAGCGCTCAGGCAGCAGAAAACAAACAGGTACAGTATGTGGCGCTAATGCTTTCATGTAGGAAGAAAGTGGGAAGAAAAAAGCAAAGAGGAAGGGAGGGAGAGTTGTTCTTAATTGCACTTAAAAATGGCAGCAGCTGGCAGACTGCAACAAAAAGTAGCCTGTAGTCATAATGCATATCATAGTCAGACAGAGAGAGACATTGACAGGAACCAAAAAGAGAGTGAAAGGGAACACCATTTTCATGAGCACAGCCAACACTGCGGGGGATCCTGATCTATGTATGCACTCTTTATTTATAAAAAAGACTATTAACAGCAATAAGCTTTCATGTCCCGGTGCCTCGGGTGTGTGTTTTGACAGGGGAGATGAGTCCCAGACACAAACATGCTGCCTGCTGTGAGCTCGGAGACTAGCACATTTCAGAACTGCACCCTCGAGCTCAACGACTTCCACTGCAAAGGCCCTGGCAGGTGGCCAGACACATGGCTACAAACCCTCAAACAGACCCTACAATAACAAACACAAGCATCTTATCCGAAATAGTCAAGTCAAGTCACCTTTATTTATATAGCGCTTTTAACAATACAGAAATAAAGAAAATAGACAAATTAAAACGTATAATTGCTCAGCAAGCAGTCACTAATCTTATCCCAGTCTAAACGCCTTGATCTGGCAGACGGGTTTTATCCAACAGAGTGTGCGAACGCTGTCATTTATTACGTATTTGAGATGTTCGAAACGCAAATTCCTCTCGTGAGCCTCTCTGACACCGTGCCAGACGTTGCAGTGGTGCATAGATCAGAATTTGTGCTGCGCCATCCTGTGCTTGACAAACCTCTAAAGCTCAACCACTTACAAGTTTTTTTTTAGGCGGCTTTGAGAAAACCCAGCATTTGTTTTTAAAACATCTCAGTTACATCATTACATATCTGTAGCGAACATTAATTATATGCAGTTAGGTAATATCCTGCTACAAGCTAATCCCTCCGGGAGCCATTTGACTCTCCAAAAAGTTACCTACTTATAACTTATCCGGATGGATCAATTTCACTGTGAAGGTAATGGGGTAATGTAATAATTACCAAAGCTTCTCTGTGATTTGGATTCTCTTTGAATTTTTTCCAGACTATGCGCTCCTGTGCTGGTGTCTTCCCTAAAATGCCCTGGAAGATTAAGTACAGGTTATAGCAGTCCTGTGTGAACTGGCATGCTGGTAAAACACTTGTGAATCATCTTAAAGCGGCTCATGTCTAAGCTGTAGGTTGTGTAACTGTCGTTCTACATCAAGCACTTCAAGTGTCTCAAGTGGGTGTTGGCCAGTGAGAAAACACAAGAAAACGAAGTCACGCTTCAATACATCTCAAAGGGATAGCACAGTTACTTTAAAGTCTTTAAAAGTCTACTTTAAACCTTGATTTTTTATAGTTTATAGTCCAAAATTGAAATCAAATTATTCCAAATAACATCCAAATCAGCAAAGCTAGTGAGATCAGCAACACAAATGCGATGCATTAGACAAGCCCATCACAGCATTTTCTACAGACGTTGCTTATCCTCCCATGTGAAATGACGATAAACAGACATCTGTTGGACAGTAAACGTCCTTAAAATGTATCCTGTCCAAACAGAGCTTTAAGCAAGCAATGCTCCCTCATATTCAAAAAGGGTGTTTTCCTAAAGCATATCACTGAGATAGCATTGTTTTCATTTGAATGTAGAAAATTCATTAAGAATTTTTACTGCTGGTAAACAATTTGAATCCCAATTCAGTGAGTGTGAACACTTGAATTTGTGCATAAAAATCTCTAATAAATATTGTGTTATGCGAAGGTGACTTCTGCAGGTCCTCTCCCCACAACCTTTCCTACTTTGAACCAAGGTGATCTAGGATGAGAAATAAAATAATGCAAAATGAACTAGGGATCGAGCCACAGGCAAAATAACGTGTCGCACTCCTACAAGAAAATGATCAAGTGCAAAGTCACACACAAATCAGGTTTTACCATGGCGAAGACGGGGAGGGAATAAACTGTGTTTTTATCTACAGTAGGTCATGGGGTCGGTCTGTCCGTGAAATACAGTAGCAAAACCGCAGTCACGCATGTGTGAGCATATGCATACGTAATCATGCACCTTAATTGCGTGTGGGGGAAGTGGGTACTATAGAGCACAAATCTTACAAAATTTGTCATGACAATATAATTAATCACAGCAGGAGTTTTAATAAATGCCCCGCACCGACGGCTGAACTGTCTACTGGGAGCTTATGTATTACATTTTAATTTGATTTCAACATATAATCATACTAAAGCTTATAAACTAACCCCTTTCACAAAGCCACATTTCCAGCTTTGGGTCAGGTCACTTAATAGAGCTGAGAAATGTTTCCTATACGTCAGAAGTCTCTGGTTTTTGCCTTCTATTATGTTATTTGTGTTTTAACATCAAGAAAATGTGCCATTTTCAGCTCATGGATTGCATATTAAAAGCAGGATATTTCATACCTAATGGCTTCCATTAGGAAGTGGCCGTTTGGTTGAGCTCAAAAATGAATCATGAGTGTGTGAATGAAGCATCAGTCATTTAGGCCTGTGAGTAAAAGCCAACATAGTTCAATACGGAATCATTATGCAAAAGAATGGAGTAAAGCAACACACACACAGTCTGTCCTAATGACTGAAACTTCTCGATGCAAGAGCTACAATGTTTTTGTCAATGACTAAAGCTGAGCACCTGGCTGCTCTAAGCGTTTTTTTCTCGCCTTTAAGCTCTTCAACTACGAAAAATATCATGCAAATGAGAGTAAAGGTTACATTCATAGTGAGTGACAAAGGCCTCGTTTCAGGTCTCCGGCTCATCTTCCTGTAAAAGCTTGAACAAGGTAATCAGATCAGCTATTTAGAGGCATGATTTCATTGCTGCTTGAGTCTGAGAGAAGCTTTGGTCCTCCAAAGGTGCATAATGAGAGCTGTCTTGAAGAACTCATCACACGCAGACGTCTCATGGAGCAAACACACACACATTTAGATTTCTCACAATCCACTCTGACTGGCGCTAATGAAAGCTGCTCATGAGCAATGAAATCAAAGGCTCATCAATCCAGACAGAGCGATAGACATTGACTTCACCCCGCTTCCCAGAGGTCTATGCAGCGTCTGAAGTGGACCATATTCAGTAATCTCTGTGCTTTGGGATTCACAACAATTACAGTTTAACCATAGTTTCTAATGAAATATAATTTTGTAATTTCGACAAGTGTAAATGAATAAACAGTTAATTAATATAATTTATTTAGTGCTGGGCAACGATTAATCCAAAATAAAAGTTTTTGCTTATATAATAGGCCTATATGTGTGTGTACTGTTTGTATTTAATATGTATATAGAAAGACACACACATACAGTATATATTTTGAAAATATTTACATGTACCTGTATATATTTATATTCATAAAATATATATTATATATAATATATTTAATACATAACATAAAATTTTTCTTAAATATATACATGCATGTGTGTGTATTTATATATAAATAATAAATATACACAGTACACGCACATATTATATAAACAAAAACTTTTATTTTGGATGCGATTAATCACGATTATTCGTTGCTCAGCACTAATTTTTTGGTTTTATTTGAATAACTGTATATATATAACATATGTTATATATAAAATATATATATATATATATATTTATATAAAATATATATATAACAATTGCAAATATTTCTTTATTTAAATCAGCAAAGAAATTAATCGGACTGACAGACCAATAGATAGCCCGACAGACTGATAGATGGATGGAAATGGTACATTTTGTATTGGTTTACTTAAAAATCCTGGCAAAACATACAAGAATCGACCACTAAAAAGCTTCAGCATGAAAGAGAACATGAGAAGACATGTTTTACAGGGTGCCTTGAGGAGCCATCAAACTGCTGAAATCCTCAAATCCACAAAAATTCACTACTTCGATTTTCTTTCCCATTGCAGTGGTGCATTGTGGGCCAAAAGTTCCAGCACCGGCCACTCCCCATCTGTGTTTATTATTGCTGCACTGATTAATTAGAGTTATTTCAGCTCCCCCTGATAATACCGCATGTCTGGAGAGCTATGCTCTCCATCTCACCTCAGATCCCCCCGTTGAGATGAATAAGCAGTTTGAAACTAATAGAAACAGAAAAAGAGAGAGAGCGAGAGCAAACACCTTTTTCTATCAAGCGCACATCTATGAGAGGCTAATTTGCTGAAATGGCAAAGATTATGTTGCCGGCACTATACTCCACACTTCTACAAAGATTGTTCAATAATTAAATAATTTCTGTATGATTAAAATAAACTGGCTCACTGAAAACAATGAGAAAATGCTGCAAAGCCTCACACAGAAAACCACAGCTGGATGCTTCAGAACACGATATGAATATAAACGCCATGTTTATAGCATTTGTGTTTTGAAATTTGCATTGTGCCTTTATAAAGTGTTCAGATGAGAAAAAAAGGAGATTCATATCAGGACTGCACAGGCTCCCAGAGAGAACAGCAGCCCCAGTCTCACTTTATCACGAGAGCTTCGGTAAATAAGCGAATCCACTTGTGTTTACACAGGAGTCAGACGCTTTGGCTTCTCTCAGAGCAGCTCTGCTCTCATATGGATAATTAATGATTGAACACATGCAGCACTAGATTACCCATCCTGCTCCTTGCTTATGTCAGAACATACTTTTCTCTTACTTGTGCTGGCTTTCTAGTGTGGAAACTCCCTTCCAGTCAGGTCTGTAGTTCTCAGAACTAGTAAAAAGACTTCTTCAAAATTATTTTTTTGAAGGGTTTAACCAGCGAGCTAAGAGCATTTCCCAGTTCCCGCCCAGGAGCTTTCTCTGATGTAGCGATACAACACAACACCAAGCTAGCACTGTTTAAGGACAATTTGATTTGTCAGGAATTGGACGGAGTGCCACCAGAACGAATCGAGGAGAGAGAATAAAGACAGGGTGAGAACGTAAAAAAAAAAGTTGCAGTGAAGTCACCTTCAAAGGCATGCCCCCTTGCCACGGGTTGAAATGGCTTCTCAGGGAAGAGGCAGCGATTCTATTATTCTTTAAACTGCAGGCCAATGGCTTTCGGGTGCGTGTGGAAAAGCCATTTCAGCACGAGGTCAGGGGCGGCAGGAGGCAGTGCCTTGAGAATATTGTCTTCTCTGCTTCTTCATTTCCAGTGTGGAACTGCTGTGTAATGGTGAGACCTCAAGCGTGGCCTCACAGGCTGCAACAGCATCCACATTCAAAAAGCATCATGCTGTTTTAGGGAAACAAGGACAAATTATGCTAAGAACAAGCAATTTCAGATCACAGTACTATAGTGACACTGCAATAGACAATTCTGTGGCTCTGTTCCAAAACCTAGCGAGCTGTCTACTTAACGAAAAAATATAGGAATCTAGATATAAGTAATTATTATATTATATATGTTAGTTTAACATTTCAGAACATTGCATATATATGTATAAATGCTTTCTACATTTTTATTTATTATTGTTTTTAAAATGTATTTTCATGATTGTAAACAAATATTAAATATAAATATAAAAAAAATACATACAATATTAGGAAAACACAGAAATCTAGAAATTAATAATTAGTATATTATCTGTATTATTGTAAGATTTCTTATAATATATAAGGATTTTTATGGTATTTTATTTATTTATTTTTTAAGAGTATCATATGCAAACACAATACTCCATAAATAAGATATTTTGGAATTTTTTTTACAAAGAATATTTTAGCATTATTTTTGCATTATCAAGAAACCTGAATCAATTATATAATTCTTGTTTACTTAATGAGAGTTAATATAGCTAAGTGTTAGCCAACACTGCTGTCAACAAGTTGACTAAATACCATATGATCACTGACTTAGCATAACAGAGTCGAACGTGGCGGTTGCCAGCAACACTGCTAAACTCATAGTCATCTGCCCACAATCGACAAGACGCTACGACTCAGTAGGCTGCTGCTGGAAGGGCTACCGGGTTCAGCGTAGTAGCACATTCATTAAAACACTTCACAAACATAGTGAAAACAGAGTCAAAGCCTGAGCGACTGCAACACCTGTCCACTCCGTCTATAAAAGCCCCGTTGTCTAGACGAGAGGGCCAGAGGCGGCGTTTTTAGTGCTCGAATCTCAGGCAGCAGCAGTGATTTAGGGCAAAGTTTTCTCTTTGCACGTGGGTCACAACACGACTCCTGACATTATTAATCATGTGGTCGTAAACCTGTATTACATGAGTACCGTATATAAATGATAAATCAAGTTATGAACACCTTTAGAAAATTGTAACAGTTTTACAGTCACAAATGCACAACTGAATAAGTCAAAAAGGGTATATACTTACAGTTATCATATGTACCTAATCGTATTAAAGTAAAAACTACACTGGTCTATAAGGCCTAGACCAAAAATGCATTAACCGTATGGCTAAAAGCAAGGTGAGACCGAGCATTTCCAGTTAGGTTGTCTGAAAACCAATTAGGCCAATTCCAAGACTAAAAGGATTTGCAGTGTAGATCAATGCAACTGTAATGGAAACTAGTATTAAATTAGATCTAGTCTTCAGTGACCTTCTGCTCACTGACAAAACCATTATCATATAGTAACAGTGACTGTACAGTATATCTCATAAAACAAACAGGCTATGTTTGAAATAGTTCATATGTAGGCATAAAGCATCTATCAATCAAAGTGGCTTATATCTTTATGGTTATTCGTTTGTGTTGGCTGAAGTGTGGCCAAAGTTTTGTCTCATTACTTGTAAGTCGATCTGCTCAATGCTTGAAGAGTGAGAGAACTTTACGATGATAAATGGGATGTCACGCAAGGCATGGAAATGTAGCGCATTGAAATGGTACCTCAATGAAGGAAAGAGCAATGGGCAGGGGTTTTCTGATTACATTACATTGGGTGAGGATTAAGCTCTCAGGATAGCTGAGGTGACATTTTCCTTCTAATACTCCATGTCTTCAGCATAAGCGCTCCTTTCATTCGACCCATTACTCCTAAACAATGCCATTCAAATTCATGAAGGACTGTAGACTGGTTTTCCCATTCAGAAATACAATGTAACATTTCAACCGCAGCCACAATACACTTCAGCAACATAAACAGCATCTTCAAACTAATTTTAACATAATGGTTTCTTAAACTTAATGCTGAAAGCGACCACAAGACTGAAAAATAAGCATGGTCTGATTAAAATGTTACTAAGGTTAGATAATTATATTGATAGTCTTAGCATTAAAAATAGGCCTACATTAAAGTATTATTATTTAAAAAAGGTGATATTATTATTTTTAAAAAAATCTTATTGTCCCACAAACTAGGGATGCACTGAAATGAAAATTCTGGCTATAAGCAGATAGTGCCTCGAATTCATGCAGCGCTGTTTGAATACATGCAATTGGTGCGTGTGTTAGAAAACAACATTCTGCAGTTTATTTACCAACTGTTTAAGGCCATTTTGCGATTTCACTGTCACTGCTTGTAATGATTTGTGTATCTTTCTCAGACAGTTTTAAATGCTTCCACATTGCCAACATGTTTGCTGCATTAGTGCACGCCTCCATTTGATCGCTTCACGTCAGTTTGGTAAAATGTATTCGTACTTGTTTGGTTCTTCTCTTACAATTTCGGTTGCCGAACATTCAGTGCATCCCTACCGCAACCAAGTGTTTATGTAAGCTTTCATAAAATGTTAATGTATTATTCTTTTTTTGATAATATTTGATATATAAAAATTATTGTATATCTTTCACAATCTATAATATAATATAAAATACTTTCTTGTTGCACAACATTATTTTGGGAGAGGAAAGAGCACACCATCTCATTCATTCAACACCTAAAGACAACACATCCAAAATACAGGAAAAAGCATAATATAATCAAAATGAATATTATGAATTATGACAGTAGCATAAAATCAAACTCACACCGGGGGTTATGAGGAATTGGCCATTTCTTGAGATTCTTTTATTGCAAACATAACTCAATGGCCTAAATATGTTGAAGTGCTGTCTTGTGAATTTGAATCGCTGTCATGTATAATAAAAAGAATCTCATCCTGTGGAAAAGGAAATTTGAAAAAGGAAGGAAAATCTGGGCAACAAACTTCAACCTAAGAAATAATTTCCACTTATGAGAGAGAGTCAAATTGTGACATTGCTTTTCTTAAGTACAGTGAAAATAATACAGCTGAAAAATCATTTACTATAGATACGATTTAGCAAGAGCATCTTTAAAGCACAACTTCTCCAATTGATACAACAATGACCTCGCTCCTTATTGAGAAGCAAATAGAAACTGAATAAAGAAGTCCATGATTGGACTGATGTGACTCAACCTGATAAACCAACACTTTGTAGGGGCAATAGGGGAAAGAAAGAAAACAAACCTTGGAATGTTAAATGAGACTCATTGATCGTTTTAATCAATCTCAAAGCTGGGTTAAAGCTGGCCTGTTCATCTGAAGTGGCCTGCTCTTGCATCACACAATATTCCTATAATCCCCTTTAGATGAGGGTTCAAATGGCAAATTGAGCCACTCTCTGTGTATCCAATGGGATGGAGGAGTACATACACACACACACACACACACACATACATACACACACAAAATTTGGCTAAAAGCTGGGTTTGAGATATATCTATTAAATTAGTGTTTATTGTGCAAAAGAAGCACAAAAGGAGATATGACGACAAAGTTTGTGATGTAACTTCCCATCAGAGATTTTGAGAGAGATCAATTTAGTGAAAATATTAAACAATAGTGCTTTTTTTTTTTTTTTTAGAGGATTTGGCAGTGCTAATCTCACCTTACTGTAACCAGTGCTCTGTTTGAAGCCAGGAAGTTCATAAAAGATGTGATTGATGAAACAAAACATCAAAGGGTCTACACAGAGGGGAGAGAAGAATGACTGAGGGAGAAGTGGCAAAACCAGAGTTTTCTGTACCCTTTCCAACTCTTCCTTTAAAAACAAACAAGCAATTGTTCTCTCGTTCCCTGACCATAACTCGCTGGTGCCTTCTTGATCCAGACCCTTGAGATGAGCCACTAGAGTCAGTTTAAACCCACACACTTCCCCTACTTTAAAACGCTTGACTCTTCCAGGCCCAGGAAGTGTCATCACTTGTGCGCACACTCAGGAAGCGCAGGAAGAGCATGTAGGGTGTGTTGCTGCCCACACAATATGCAATCATCAGTGCATCTAGAAGTTTGCCATACTCACTCACGGCCACTCTCAACAAAGAGCATACGTCACAGATTCATGTGGGTGGCCGGAGCCACACTGCCGTGAAATTCAAGTTAACCCTGCTGAAGCAAATATTAATTTCACACCTTCGGGTTACAGATTCTTGCCCACAGATATGTCCACACACTTACACAGTTGAATACACAAAGAGGCATACATTTGTGTGTTTATACTGTATATTATATTTTATTCTAACATGATATTAGTTTGATTTCACAATCAACTTTCACCTATATTTAAAGATTCATTCATTCATTTTCAAGACTGTATTAAATAAATCAGAAGTGACTAAAGACTTGCTCCAAAAAAATCCAAATAAATGCTTTTGAATAGGGATGCACGATATTGGATTTTTGCCCATATCTGATATTTTTCAACTCATTTTTGTCGATAGCCGATATATTTCCTTTTATTTGGAAACAACACAGTCTCTCCTGTGCAAAAATTAAGCAATATATAAACAAATTATTTTTATTTTGGTTAGTTTTTAAAAAGAACTTGTTTGTTAGTAGTAATAATCAATAATGAAGTTCATTTATAATGACAGTACATTGAAGAATAAACTATATTCAGTCGCTGAATTTTGTTTTCAGAAAGATGCAGTGGTAATCATATTTTATTTTAAGATTTAACGTCTGTAAATGGTCTAAAGCAAAAGAGTTGTAAAAATTCTGAAAATCTTTTAGAGCTGATAATTTGTTTAAAACAAAATAACATGATGCACATTAATGAATAAATCAGTGTATATAAAATTATTAGTGTCATGTTTGTGATTTTTTTTTTTAGTTCATGTAAGCTATAGCTTCTGACCTTTAAATCAAAACATAGGCTACTCATGATTTTATGGCATCATTTATTTAATCAGAAACACAGTCTAAATATGATGTGTATTTTGCTTTCATTGTATTAGAAGTAGGAAGTACTCCTTACTAAACGGGCATTAGGATCCGGAGGAGGTTATCGCTGCTGCCGCTGCACATGCTAATACTGTTGACATAATCACACACTGAACGCGTCATTCTGTACGTGCATTCTCAGTTTAAATGCAGTGATCCCAAACAATAAATCTAATCATCATTCAGGCAAAACTTTGCTTCAAGAATGAGCCACAATGCTGACGTGATCTAATTGCACTGTTGATGTGATCTAATCGCTAGCACACCATGAGCACCTGTGAGTTAATGTATTCCCCTTATAGGCAAGACATATCAGCATAATTTTTCATATCGGGCGATGCCGATATTTATATTTAAAGCCATTATCGGCCAATTCCGATACTGGTCCGATAATATTGTGCATCCCTACTTTTGAACTTTCGATTCAGACAATACTGGAAGAAAAAAGAAAAGTTCTAAAAAAAAATATTAAGCAGCACAATTATTTTCAACATTGACAATAACATAAGAAGAAAAGTTTCTTAAGCACCAAATCAGCATATTAGAATGATTTCTGAAGAGTCATGTGACACTCAAGACTGGAGTAATAACGTTTTTCAGCTTTACAATAACAGGAATAAATTGCATTTTACAATGTATTAAAAGTGAAAACAGTACATGAAATTGTAATAATATTTTACAATATTACTGTTTTTTTCTCTCGTAACTTTTGAATGGTTGTGTATTTCACTGGAAAATTGGGTTTTTAATTTGCTTTTTTTTTTTTTTTTTTTCTTTTTTTTTTTTTTTTTAGAGTGTCAGGTTCTTTGTTGTATCCACAACAAACATAATCATAAACTCAAACAAAAGTGAACATAACATTGCATTTTGCTAGTGATGTTGCCCGCTGATCCACTTAACATTCTCCATACGGCTGTTTGCTACTGGAATGGGTCACTGGCTGATAAATATTTCAGTCAGTTTGAGAGGTTGTACAGAATGCACACTAGGCCACAATTTATCAGGTAGCACAGATACGTAAACAGGCATGTCTGTTTTAGCATTGTTAGCGGTTTCCATCAGGGATATCGACATATTTTCAGGGTGATGGCAAAAGCGAACAAAGCTTTCTACTGAAGCTTCTTCACTGGGTAAATAATGCATACTGAATCATTTATTCATCTCAGAGTGATGAATACTCAGGGACATTCAAGTCAGAGGGAAGAAAGGCAGAGGCGAAGAAAGGGAATAGAAGAGAAATAAACAAAAGCACTGTGCGTGTTTATGTCAACACTTTAGATTGGTAATTCTGATTGCAGCCATTGTTGAGATTTGGGATGGCTTCTGAGAGCATAACGCATTCTAGCCTAAGTGAAATTAGATTGAAAGAAATGAAGCTGATTTGCCTGAAAAGCAAGACAATTCCCTAAATGCAGGCGGAATCCTTGAATGGTTTATGTTTTAACATGCTGGCATGTTTAATGCTGGAACAGAAGTAATAAAATAATCTCAAACGTTCACATTTTTCATGCTGATTGTAGCTCAATGCTGCAAATCTTGTGTTTAGAGACGTTATAGAAGTACCTTTGGGCCTTTTTTTTCTGCACCATCACACAAAATGCAGGATCCAATTTGAAAGAGATTATTCTGGGAGGAAGAAGGGAATACTATGGCCTCTGGCTCTGGGTGTAATTGTATGTCTTGTAGGATTCTTCCCAACACAAATCAAACAGCGGATGTAAACAAAGTTAGTGAGAGAAAGAAAAGAGGAAAAACAAACAAAGCACATGAGAAATGGGCCAAACAACTATACCGTCCTAATCACGGTGGCTTGGAAAGTCCTTACAAGGACTAGTGAGCGGAATATTTTCAAACATCCAGACTTTTTTCTCAACAGCAAGGAATCTCCAGAGATACTTCCTTTCAGACTGACCCTCTAAGGACGACTGCTGGAGGGTGTTCAAGCACATCTGACAAATCAATTAAAATGGAAATGATTATCTTTGGATTCCAGGGAATGGACGATGGCAACAATTTCACCCTAAGGAGAAGCCAATTTGTGCACCAAGAGACGGGAACAACTAAAAAGCACTACTGTAAATATTAACATTTGTATGTTACCAAAGGCCCTCAGGCACTGATATACACACTGGATGATCACACCGACATATATATATATATATATATATATATATACACACAAACCCACATGTCCTGTGTGAACAACCCCTAAAAAGAAAGTGTGTATATAGTTTTTGGACCAGCTTCCTATATTCAAACATAACCTGCTAAAAAAATAAATAAACTAAAAATAGAATAAAATAAAATAAAAGTAAAAATAATGTAAAAAAGTAAAAATAAAATAATGCAATTGAGTATATTTTACTGGTAAAGGTGGATAATGCAGTTTAATGTTATGGCAATAAATCACTGAGAACCAAAACAGACAGGCAGTTATACATTATAGTTTAGTGGTCAATAACCACAGAGCAGGCAAAGATGACGGGAAACCTGTGCTTTAATGATGACTGAGAGTTCAGGCCTGATGAAGAAGGTGATGACATTGGCCTGTTGTGAAACTCCTTGCTTTACAAAGACATGATCAATGAGCTGTTGACACCAGAACATCCTTTGAAAGATGAACTGCCCAATATGGAGACAATCTCACTGTTGTGGTGTCAGCAAGGACTGAGCAAAGAAAGAGTCTTTTGAAAATTAAGCATCTTAAATATTTGATTGCAAAGGTTAACCTTGCACCTACTACAAAAGGCATGCACAGGCATTCAGAGAAAAAGAATATGTGCATTTAAACATATATAATTTAAGACATCTCATATATTTAAATATACATAACTCCTCACTGATCTCATTTATGTTGATGTCAAGATGTCATGCTCCTTTGAAGAGTGATTAAAGAACATTCTGAATATAGTTTTGAATTATAAACTTTAAATTATAATTTTCTTGTAACTTTACCAGCAAGTTTCAAAGCAGATTGTCAAACACTGTTAATAATATATGCAACATACTGATACAAAATTAATACAGCACACAGAACAACCTCACATATCAATGTATAACATTTAAAACGCACTATATCCTAGACAGAAGCAGAAAAGGTATTGACATCAAAGCAGGTACTGAACATCTTCAGTGACGAGACCCAGAAGTTGCTTGTAGCTTTAGGACAGCTCCAAAGAACTTAAATAAGAACAACTTTAAAGAGCGAATGAGAAAAGATATGCAGGGAGGAGAGCGCAGACAGCTAGTTCATTCAAAAAAAAAAAAACGAACGAAGCAAGAGAGAGAAAGAATATATGCTCAGGGAGAAAAGGAGTCATTAAAATGAGAAAAGAGGAAGAAGGGAAGGAAGGAAAAGGTGAGAGGGTGAAGGAGAGAGAGAGAGAGAGACAGAGATATCTTGGCTGTGGTAAAGGTGTCTCCAGGACCGTGGATCGCAGCCATTCTGTTGTGAAGCCCTATTACCCATTCCAGGACCATCTTCAACCAAGCCTGCTTGGCTAGGGGCCACAACGAGGTGACGAATCGCAGGGGAAATTCAGAAAAATAATTGGAAGGTCAGGTTTGATAATGGCCACTCCAGTGAAAAACAAGCTCTTAATTGGCGAGAGGGCCGTTTGGTCAGTTTTCAAGGTAAAGTGTGAAAGCATTCATTATCTCCCTCGCTCTCACATGGAGGGGGGTGCTGTTAGCTTGCGATCTAAGAGGGATGACACCTACACCTGCACACTGTTCAGCCTTAACGCAGCTCCTGCGCTCGCTCTGTCCTAATGAACCGTTGAGAAACCATTACAGAAAACTGCTAATGCAATATGGCTTTTCCATATAGGTGCGAGCCGCAGATGTAATATCGTGCGTACATGACTAACGTGGCTAATGTACTCTAACGAGGAATTGTTAGGCAGACCGTCTTTAAATGGTAAACCGCTTTGTTCACGGTGTGCACAACAAATTCATTCAGTCTAGAAAAATGTCTCGGGCAGCATAGTGGCATCATTACATTAACATTCTTACAACATTACCATTCATGTTTTTAAAACACTACTATTTTCTTTATAATACAGCATACAAATAATATTTACTAAATACATTTGCTAGCTTAGCTAGATGAACTACGCCAATGGAATCTTGTGTCAAAGTCAGCAAAATGAAGAGAAACACACCTCTAAACCTCTTAAAGAAAACATTAAAGAACCTAACACAGCACTCGAGTGCTGATTTTTAATGTGAATACAACATGATGATCAAACAGTATTAATTCAACAGTGTCAAATCTAAAACGGTGAAAAGAGGAAAATAACACAGCAACATGGTTCATTTAAAAGTCAGTGCCTTATTATTCACCAAATGATGCAAATTGATGACAAAAAACAAAGACAGGAAGGAACATGCATTATGCATAATGCTAGCACATTTAAATGGCATTAGTATCTCTAACTTAGCATGTTTAAATATCCCTCATTTTAATTTTAAAAATAAGGAAAAATAGAGAGCTGCACCTTTTTGTGTTGTTTCTAACAGTGGATGCATTAATAACAATAAATAAATATAATAATAATAATAATAAAATATTTTTATATATACCATTTTAGCTGTTGCAAAAACTTTTATTCTATTTTATTTTTTTGTATTTTTATCTGCAAGGCCAAACAGAGCTACTCTGAAATACAACACCATTACAGTACACTTCAGTTATATTCTAACTCTACAACTTCAGTCAAAACAATCAGGCCCCATCAGGCCTCACTGCTCGATGCTACAGACCTGAAATAATGGCACAAAATATTAAAGTGCAACAATCCACATGAAAGTAAGGCAAGTTCTTCACACCCCACATAAACACAGCAAATGGCATTAGTACTTCTGAAACACCTCTGCATGCTTGCATGTCACAGAACAAGAGAAAGAGCCACAAATTCACACAACCTGATCCTTCTGATTGCCATGATGCCATCTGGGACAACAGGTGATGCTAATGAGGGATCGCCTCAAATACCGCACAGCTTTGAAAGACACACTACCGTCTTTGTTTTGAGAGGTCAGTTTGACACTGCAGACACACACAGTGCTTCATCAATGTCTTGGTGGTCTTGGCCTTTCTCTCTTGCATTAGCCCTGAACATTTAATGGAGTGAGTGAGGAAAGACTTGATCGGGCAGTGAGGAAGTCAAGCGAGGGGCTGTCATATTGATCTGCATGATTAGAAAAACACAAATGTGGGCCACACAGCTACTGAGATGGAGATAATAAACCCAGACCATCAATACCAGCAGACTGTACTAGAACACTCTACCGAGATTTCAAACCTTCCATCCATCCATATCTACTATTAGAAATACCATTACTATTAATAATAACTTACTGCTGAACATTCAAATTAATTTCTAACAATAATAATAAAAAATATTATTATTATTATTGTTGTTTTATATATTGTTATAATATATTTTCACATATAATAACACAATTTCAAATTAAAAATGAAAAAATACAAATAAAACCACTAATAAAGGCAACATGAAATTTCCAATATAGCAATAAGTGTTTAAGGAAAACAAATATGAAGCCTCAAAATAATAATAATAATAATAATAATAATAATAATAATAATAATAATAATAATAAGTTGGTTAATATTTATTTATTTATTTTGCACATACACATAAAACTAATCTAACAGCACATTTTAAAATTTGGAATTCCCAATCCTGTAATAATACGAGTGTATAAGAAAAATAACCGTAAAAGTATATTTTCACAAACTATAATTAACAGCAAGGCGAATGCTAAGCGACCAAACTGAGAGGGTTGTTGAGGGAGATAAAAATAGTTTTCATTTGATTTGCTGGACTCATTGAAGATATGTGGGTCAGAGAAGGTTAATGAATGTGCTTCCTAATATCTTACCCTTGGCGATTTCACCCCAATTCTCACCTTCAGAAGGCCCTTCCACAACAAGCATAGCAATCCATTGTGGGAAAGTTTAAATGTGGACGATTTATCACCATAAGACAACTCATAAAGTCTGGATGAGCATCAAAACGTCTTCAGCAAATCAATAACCAGGTGCCTTTGCTTTTAAATGAATTTCACTTGGCATTCCACAAAGATGTGGATGACTGAAACCCCTCAAAGACCTAATGAGCTCTCTCCTTATCTTCCACAGGCTATTAACAAAGTGATGGATGGAGTGATGACCATTAAAGCAGCAGAGAGATGGACATAAAAAAGATAGACACGGCTATTTGTCTATGCACCCTTGCCCATTACCTGAAAAAACTAGATGCATTTCAAAGCTTCTGCACATTTCTATTTGACTTTCACAAACAACGGTGCCAAATGTCTTCAACAAGCTTTGTCTCATAAGAAATAAGAAAACGTACTCAGTTACGAGTACCGCTTCGCCGCCACATCTCAGATTTCTTCGAATGAATCGACTGAGGCGTGCAGCTCATAGCACAGCCAGGAACGCAGTACTCGTTCCTATATCTCAGGGAACTGAGGTTACGATAGTAACCGAGTACGTTCCCTGTCGATATTCCACTCGTACTGCGTCGTAAGTCCTGGTACAATCACGCGCCGTGCTATGATGGGGAACGACTCAAAACCATAACTCACAAGACCCAGGGGAGTTAAAAATACACCAAGCACAGGCTGAGCCATCAGGGTCATCCGTGGCCTGGGTGTCGTCCCGTAAGTTGACACTTGGTGCCCATATAATATGGCCATCCAAGAGAAGGAGGGACTTGAGCAATGTTGGTCAAGTGAAATACTAAGACTGCTTAACTAGCCAGAGGCGGTGAACTAACCAGAAAGGACTCTGGCCTGCAAGGCGGGGACGTCCAGTTTGTAAAACCTTATAAATGAGGACCAGCCGGCCGCCTCACAAATTTCTGAAATGGACACCCCGCTGGACCATGCCCAGGTAGAGGCGATACCTCTGGTGGAATGGGCTCTGACTCCAATGGGGCACTGCAAGCCCAAGGAGGAGTATGGCAGGGTGATAGCTTCCACTAACCACCTGGAAATTCTTTGCATCGTAACAGGGCGATCTTTAGCGCGGTTACCAAAGCTGACAAAAAGCTGTCACCGTTGAGTGGCCTCCTCGCTGGCGAGCATCTTGGCCTGAAAGACCTGGAGGACAGCCATCGGGTGCAGCCGCTTGTCCAGCCGCCGAAGTAGGCGCGTCCATCGAGTGCAGACGTGGCTCTGCTCAACTTGGACGGATGGTTCGCCCTCGCCTTCCATCCGATAGCCGTGGGCAGGCAGAGAAGCACGGCTACGGACTCATCCAGAGGGGGCAGGTGCTCATATCCCTTCTCTTCGGAGCCGTCAACGGAGGTGAGGGCGGAGGAAGCAGAAGATCTGATGAGAGACAAGTAGGGGACACGCCACGATTTAGTGAGCTCGTCATGGACTTCTGGAAAGAAGGGGGACGAGCGTTGGCAGGGGCTTGCTGGCGCCCCGGGAGAAACCACTCGTCCAGCCTGCTGCGAGACGGCTCCTCAGGCAGAGACCACTCGAGCCCGAGCTCACTAACAGCCTTTGTCATGATACAGACGAGTACTTATCGAAGTCAGAGTCAGCGAAGAATCAGCGAGGAAGAATCTTTGTCGCTGAAGAGAAGAAATCTGAGATGCGGCCGAGCCATTGGTTCGATTTTATAGCACTGCATGAACCACTGCACTGCATGAAGTGATTGAAAAGGCTTCAGTTGAAGATGAAAAAATGAGTTTTTCCCATACAAGCGTCTTACGACGCAGTACGAGTGGAATATCGACAGGGAACATAAGTTGTTCCACCCACTAATTTACAGTATGGACTATCCTACAGCCAAACGGAGCCTACTTTTGCCTCATGAGACATCAGTAAAAGACATCAGTAAAAGTGGGTAAAGTGCCTTGCTGTTCAGCAATAAAACAGTTTATCAATGTGACCATTTGGGGAGTTTCATGCCCAAAACCAAGGTCCTTGAGAGTGATTCTGCTCATTTTTTTCTTAAAACATCTCGCCTCTTAGTGTTTTAGCAAATGACTGGTAATGTGTTTTAAAAAGTAGGCCCTTACTACAAGAACAAGCATTTGAGGATCTAATAACTTACTGAATGGAGTTTCAGGGTCCAAATAAGGGAAAACTCAAATCAATTAGTAAGCACAAAGGAATATATTTGTAAATGTCAGAGAATGCCAAATGGAAATAATTATAAACTCTGCACTATTATAAAAGCCTAAAACCTCAGGGTGCCACCCTCCCCTCCACTCTTGATTGTCTGGTGCTATACCTCCGAGGGTAATGAGAATAGGATGCTATAATATGCCTTTCTTATGACACAATAGTGTGTGCCTGTTCTAACAATGAAGATTTATTGCGATTAATACATAAAATCAACATTGATCCCATGTATTTCCTAAATAAATGTTTCTGATAGTTATTCTGCGTAAATAAATAAATACTTCAAGTCTGAAACATCTGACATTTTTTGACATTTATGAGAGGATGTAGAGTGTCACCCTACAACTGGACATTTTATTTTTAATAGCACCCCTATTCCTCCATAAAAAATCACTTAATATAATCAAAAGACCAATTAATATAATCAGTATTACATCAATTATACAGTAAACAAAAATAAATAAATAAATAAAAACATAATATACAAAATATATACGGAGGTGTTTCACTTTAAAGGTGAGTGCTGGAAACGTCACAGACAGGAATTGTAGTCATTTACAATTCATAGCAAACACAAATGTAGATCTGACATCCAGGCAATTTCCAATTAATAGTATCAAATCCTTCCCTTTACTCCATTTTTCTCAGTGAATGACAAATAGAATTGGTTGCAAATGTCGCTGCATTTGAATCTCTCCTTTAATAGATCTTTCTGTTCCTATCTTTTATCTCAACTTTTAAGTGGGTTTCAATCAGACATCATGATCATGAAGAGGGATAACAAGGAACACACAGTGCATTAATACTCCTGTATCCGCTGGACAAACATGCTTCTTGTACATCATACAGGCTTATGAGTTTTTTTTTTTGGTCACACTTGTGAAAAACGTTTATTTCTGGAAAATGCATCATTGCTTGATACTCAAATCTACACAGGACGATACAAAAACAAAACCCAGTTCAAAACAAAGGCATACTGAATCTACTTCACTTCTGCTGGTAGGTTTATTCTGTATGTGTGTGTGTGTTTGTGTGTGTGAGTGTGTGTGTATCAGGCATCCAGCCCGGTTCGTCCTTTTACCATCATTAGGGCCCATCATCCCTTGCTAAAATGAGGCATAGCACACAGGTACACCTCTCTCCTTTGATCATAGCCAGCGCTCTCTCTTTTTCGCTCTCTGCTCGATCCCCAGTAAACACCGTGCCTGCAGCGGCGGTGCTCGCTAATGAAGCATTTTACAGATGTAGCGGTGTGTTCCGCTCAGAGAACCTCCACTACAACAGCATTACAGCCGGTCACAGAAAGCTTTCCTGACTTTAATCTTCAAATATCCTAATGAACACCCCCTCTCACGTCCTTCCTCCCAAACACAACTTCTCCATTCTCTCACTTGAATTCCCTCCGTTGAGCCGCCCGCAGGTAGTTGGGTTGACCCACGGATGGCGCTGTCCCTCCTGGGGGGGGGAGGCTGGAGAAAATCTCAGCTCAGGCGGCTGATGCACATTGTTAATTTAACACTATTGATTCGGGGGTCTGAGGTGACAATTGGACCTGAGATCAGATAACTGTAAACATAAACTGCGGTGACATGTGAAGGGACACTCAGTGTGCTCCAGGGGTCTGCAGGCACTGAGTGACGATAAGCATCTTGCGGCGTCTTTCTGTCTATTGTACGTTCTGGAAACAAAATGGAAGCTACTTGAGATGGAGAGGTGATAGGAAAACAGCTAAATATTTCGTGCTGTGACTGCAGTAATTGTGACAAGCACCTGAGAGCAAAGGAAAAATGCATAATTTCTTACCAATGCTATGAATTGTCATCATTAAATAACTTATATGTCTGTACTTTAAACAAAACTATTGTGCAATGTGACAAATTCACAGCCAATTAAAAGAGACTGTAATGACGTTTATGTGGTGGGATTTGGACCAATGGGATGGAAAGTGGGTGTCTAAGCATGTCACTGTGGAAATGAAAACTAAATGATCGACGAAACGTCCTCCTGCTTGTCACGATCATGGCTGCTTAGAACAAAAACTCAAGTCTATATGGAACATACTTTAAGACATTTGTGATGATTGGATAAGGATTTTAAAAAATCAATTTATACAGACTGTTAGCAAAAAGAAGTTAAATAAATTTCAGGATTATAATGAAAACCAAATAAACAGACAGATAGACAGACTTAGAAAAAAAAAAAAAAATGACGGATAGACGGATAGATAGTTCCCTGATATATATGATAGTTGCTGCGTTTGTCATCATATTTTAGTGGAGCCAAGTCTGTAAAAGTGCTTTTTTTTAACTGCATGGCAGAAGGAACTGAGTATCTGACAGGCACACAACACAAATCTGTCTTCTCCACTTTGTCTTCCTCTCTCTCTTGTTCAGAGGCCACTGTGAGCTGAATTTGCCTCCCCTCTGCCCCTACCCTGCAGTATTGACATTCTCCTTATTTTCCCCAGTGCTGAGTGGAGTCCAGGGTGTTGCACATGAATTATGCAGGCTGGGACACCACAGAGCAGAGGAACACCAGTGCCATCATAATTGAGACAATTGAAAAGACAATACTAGTTGGGTCAATAATTAGGCTGCACAAACAGATAAAAGTCACCTAGGTGAGTGAAGGGCAGTTCCTCTTTTATTGATTTGTGTGCTGAGGGTAGAGGGTAACAGGAAGGAAGACCTCATGACAGGACATAACTAGTTTCCATACTTAATGTCCCTGCTCAGACCAGGCTCCATATTTTTCTAGAAGTCCGCCAATTTGTGTAAACTACATGGCATTATTCATGACAGAGGTCTGCAGAAGAGGAGGGCTATTGATTTCTAGCACAGGTCCGGCACTGATTCATAAATCCACTCAGCCACTCGAGACTCCCAGAGGATCTATTATCCACACTGGTCTCCATCCCAAAACAACGGCTCAAGGTGATCACCATAAAAGTGCCAGCCCTCATCGTTTTTCATCAACGCCAGGCTAAATACAAACGCCTCAGGTTTTCCAGGAACTCCAGCTCTAAAAATCCTGATATCGTTGATCTTAGCTGATGAGAAGACTTAAAACTAGGGATGGACAAAATATCTATACCATCTCAGTTATTTTTAGGTGATACTAGAAATGTTTACATTTAATTTCTCTATATGAGCCAAAATATCAATATTGGTTGACACAGCTGAAGTATAAATTGGAAAAACATGTACATATGTGTGTTCATGTGTGTTTGTGTAATAGAGTAGGATTAAAATATGTAGAATTTTTTGTTTCTGAAAGAAGTCTCTTATGCTTACCGAGGCTGCATTTATTTGATCAAAAACAATAAAAATGTAATATTGTGAAATTGTTGGGTGCTGCCCCTTTAAGAACGTTGTTTCAGTAGGCTCATGTGATCGTTAGAAAAAAAAAAGGTCATGTTGTTCTCGTGTTGAAGCTTGCTGAACTTCTATAACAATTCCAGATTGAATTCATAACTTAAACTATATTCCCAGCGTGGTGAGTAATTGTTGTTTTAGGTACAGATAGTTTCTGAGGTATTGCTATGTAGATTGCTATTTGCGATTAGCGCCATAGCGCCTAAACGGTTAATATATATACGCTTGTGTTTGCTGTTTGTGTAGACATATATTGTTTATTATGCTGTTTAAATATTTGTGCAATATGTTGCATTTAGTTAGTAAGCAAAGTATAACGCTTTGACACGAGAGATTGTTCTAGAAATCCGTATATCACATGTGATAATGCTTAATTGTGATATGTGAAACATTACTAAATGTTAATTGTGAACTGTTTTGTGTTTTACAGTTTGACCACACACATACACGTATGCATGTATAAATGTATACAAATTCTAAACTACAAGTAAACAACAACAATGACCAAAACGTGTACAGTGTGAGTTCTGCACTAGTGGAATAAAGGACAAAATCAAGTTCCAAGTTAATGTTATCATTTTATGGGTAACATAAATAGTGTATACAATCTAATATATGTATTAACAACTTTCAAATTTTTTTTTATTCTTGGTTAAGAAACATTTCATTTGTGCTGCAAAACATTTTCATGGAAATGATGATGTATTTATTTTATGATGAACAGAAAGTTCAAATGAACAACATTTATTTGAAATACCATTATAAATCTCTTTACTGTAACTTTTGATTCATTTAATGCATCCTTGTGAAATAAAAGTATTGATTTCTTAAAAAAATAAAAAATAAAAATACAGACTCCAAACTTTGGATGGTAGTTTAAATACATAAAAACGAAAATAGGATGAATATTTTTATGAAAAATTAACAAACCATTCATTGATGGAGTGAATTACAGTCAGACTAATAGTGTAAATGGATAAATGGGCTCTCTAAGCTTTTAATGTGCTACCATTCTGCAGGGGGTTTTTAATGTTTTTTTATTTTTAGGTAAGCTATTTCAGGGTCAGCAGGATGTTATTTGCTTTTCACAGGCACTGTTTGCATTATTTGCATTTTGCAGCCTTTACTATGCAACACAGTAAAATCTAGAGACATTAACCCACATTTTTTGCAAGTCGAACATAAATGCAATGCCTTCAGAGCAAGTGTTTTATGAGCGCGAGTTCAAATGTATCACTTGCTACAATTCCGAATAGAGGGCAAACTATTTCATAGATACCGGTTTATTTACAGGTTTTGACAGTGTATTTTAAGAGCACTTTATTTTCTGTTTTATTAAGTCTCATTTCTGAGTTTTCGTCAAGGTTTTCCCTCCTGAATGCACACACAAAGGACTCAGTGTACGCCTTGGTTCGCCCATTAGGCTTTATGGACAGCTGTATGCACTTTTATTAGCGGGTTAATGGCATTTAAAGGAGCAAGTGCTGAGCTAAATCCACAACATTAAAAACCAGAAAATGGCACTGTGGGATTCCGTCGAGGTCAAACGAAATGGGTGCTCGAAGCAGCATCGAACGCAGCTCAGCTTCGACCCTTGACATCTCTCCTCGGCCAAGCCGTCACATAAAATCGCCCCCGCCGCTAATGCTACGTTCGCTACATCAAGCTGAGAATTTTATGAGTGAGAGGAGCGAGAGGAAAATACCCAAACACTCAGGCATTGAGCATTCAGCCTAAGCCTTAAAACATAATGAGCGGAAGTAACGCAAGTACCGACTGCAATTTAGCGAAAGGAACATCAAGGACTGAGGAGAAACTATTTAGCAGCCTGTGTTCAGACATAATTAGCGGGAAAATGGCGCAACAGGACTTGCCTACTTGCTAGTCTTAATTATCTCTGCTGCTAAATCTTCGCTGAGAGGTAAACAAAGGCACTAAGCTTGAGGATCATCATATTCCGGTGCTTTTTCTTCTGTGTTTCTGTAGACGTGCAACATAAAAGGAAGATGCTAAAGCGGTACAGTAACGGTCCCAATGCTGCCTCTGTGATTTTCACTACTTGGCTGCTTCCAATTTGCCCATCTGTTTCCTAATTATTGACTGCATTGACGGCATTGCTTTTGACTCTGGTAAGCCGCAGGACCACGTTCACACTCACTCTCCCGTGTCTGTTTTTATTAAACACGGGGGCTTACGGTATGCGCAACGGCTGCTTATTTTTACGGTGGCGGGCAGCTTAATGAAGGATTGCACAACACTGTAAACACCGTTTGACAAATGCGATATATTAGTCTTAAATCAGTTCCAGAAAGTCACTTCCGCTGACAAAGTCATGAAGATGATTTCTGGACAGTTGTAAACCCGTTTCCGTAAGAACTAAATGTCTGAAATTGAATTTCTGGGGAGGAAAACTCAAGCCACGTGCCTTTCTGGTGTGATTTCAGTGAAATTATGACCTGCAGATTCTCAACAGAACCTAGACTCCCCAACCAGGGAGAGACAGATAAGAGATGGAAAAAGGATGGAGTGATGATGGTGCAGAGAGCAATGGAGGATGGGTAAACGGACAGATCGAGCCCTATGCGAGCATGTGGGCAGAACAAACAGACCCGCATTAGTCCACCGCCCTCTCTGCATTCCTCTTTTGAAAGCTGACCTTCCCAGAATCCCTTTCAACACTGATGCATCCCCGTTATTAAAAAGTACCAGTGCCTCTCTGCTGCCCAAACCAGGACCCTTAGACACTCACAGGTACCCTATTACGCCCCCAACCCAACCTGCCCTTTGCTGCATTAAGTTCTCCATTCCAGTCTATCGGAGTACCCTTTTTTTCCCCCAGTAGCATGTTTGCGGTGATGGATGAGCGTTGAGCGTCGCTCTGACAGGCCTGCAGCTGATGCCACATAATCACTGTATCACCGTTTAGGCAAAATTACCAAATTATACCAACCCCCCGGAGGCATCGGTGCGACTGACAGGTCCAGCCAACAAAAGAAACACAAATATTCTGGATTGGCGGCGAAAGAAGAGGGGGAGGGAAGAAGAGAAATCTAGAAAACTACAGCTTCCAATTAACAGAACGTTCTGATGGTTTTGGTGACTGCTCGGTAATTACGTTCAATAAGGCAATAGAGCAGGTTTTGATTAGCATGTGAGAACTGAAGTAATTCGTCTCTCTTGATACAGCAGATGGTTTGAGCACATTAATATATTTCTTTAAAGACCCATTAAACTTATTTCCATAATGACAACATCAAGTATTCAAATGAACAACAAAACTGCTGTGTGCACGTTTGCGTTTTTATGTTGACAGGAAATCTACTGCTATAGGTGATCGGTCCAGCCATCCAATCCATCAAGCCTACAAAGCTTTAACCGTTTTCATTCATTTTAAAAACTTTAAAACAAGATTTTGGTCAAACGTGGTCAAACAAACAAAAGGTCAAACAAATTCAAAAGTGGTCTTGATAACATTCCTACATTTCACTGCTGGTTATACCCTGTATAATTGTGTATGTGACAAATAAAAATCTTAAAAATCACATTTTTATAAATCTAAGTTGAATTTATCTTAATTCACATTTGAATTGCAATTCTGCATTCCCATTTTCCACCTCAATTCAAATTTAGGAACTGAATTAGAATTTAAAAAGGATTCTCAATTCAGTTCCGAATGGCACACAACCCTGAGGCTAACAACAGGATATGACGACCTGCAAGACTCTGGTTTTCCACAAAAGTTTGAAACAACTATGTGTGTAGGTGACATTTACGATGTGCCCACTTGCTGTTTCCAGAGCCAACATGTTCTTTTCTGCTCTGCAAGTGACTGCTGAATTATGGGGGGGCCGCAACACCATTTCATAAAGTCGCCTGAAAACACAAGAGCACTTAAATTGTGAAAATAAGTTTAATGTCTCTTTTTTTCAGTTTAATTCAGGATATGAAAGGATAAACATGTACCTTAATTTCTTTGCTCTCTTTAAGTGGATAATTTGCGTCATGAAACTTACCCAATGGAACATGGTCTAACACCTGCTGCTTTTTGAGAAAAAAAAAGTATATATATTGTAATTACATTAAAACTTATCAGTTTAGAAATAGCCGTGGAATATTCTTTTACATTTGCCAGCAACAAAGCATTTTCCACAGTTGCATAATGAAAATATATCATATTAGAGCACATATTCAGTGCTGAGCTATCAAATCATTCTAAACCATGAGTAGCTGAGAAAAAAAAAAAGGACCTGAGGCGAAACTCTGACTAAAGCGTGAAGTGAGAAATTCTGATTCAGGAAGATCACAAATAGCACCGTGGGCCACTTCAACAAATGGAGAAAGAGCTCTTTGAATTCTAACATCCAACACGAAGGAATTTCCTCTAATGTTTTTTTCTACTTCTTTTAATAGAGCTCGTAAACAAACTTTATCCTCAAAACACACTAACATACACTTAAATAACCATGTTAAGAAAGGGTCAATGCAGAAAGTTTCGGTCTAAACTGAAATGTCATGTGCTAAAAGGGTGGCAAAAAAGGGCAGAGTACCAAATAACCAAATTAAAAAGAGGAGAGAGCCGTAGGCAGACCACCAATAACCAAATTAAAGTGGACAATCATCTTTGAAGGAGCGTCAGGTATCCAATCAGATGACAGGATGGAGCTCCGGGTGACAAACACAACCCAGTGAACTGATAATGATTCGGAGGGATAATTTAATCTAAATGAACTGTGTCACTTATCAATAGCTGGTACTTTGGTGTAATTAATTTTCATTTGCAGGGTAAAGAGGGGCGAACAGACGGTCCTTGGATGAAACGGGCATACGAGTGATTTCTCATAGCTAACCTACCCGAATTCATCACACTCACTAAGACATGTGCTAATGATTAGTATTATTGCTCCAGGTGTGTTTACTGTAAATATCAGAGTCCTGGCATCTGGCTCGGGGTGAGAGTTTGACGCTGATGGAGATGATGACGAGACGACCTTCAAAACTGGCTAATAAACGCCGCAGTGCGCCCGATCCAACGCAATTTTATTTTCTGCTGTAATTATTGAATTTTGAATGCAGTGAGTTAGTAAAATGTTAATTGGTATTGAAGACAGCAAACTGAGAAGGTAGTTATTTTACCAACAGAAAGAGACTGTATAAATAGAGATTGGGAGTCTGATTAGAATAAATTAAAAAATATATGAAGCACAATTTAACAAAAAATACAAAAATAAAAAGCACGAATCATGTATATCAGATATCTTACATATGGTGAAAGAGAGGGAAAAGAAGAGAGATAAATTCATGAGTCACTATGAATAGCTCATCCTAGAGAAAGAACAACCAGCTCAGTCATGACTGCCCATATTTTAGATAATTATCCATTAACTTGTTGAACTTGTTGAACATTACTCACACACCGGTCCTGCTCTTGATCAAGACCTTTCTCAGTCTGTGCTGACACAGAAGAAAAACATACATTATGTAACACTGTCGTTACATGAATATATATATTCCATAGCAGCTCACCATATGAAGCTGCCAGCAGAATTAGAAATGCAAATTAGAACAGTCCCCCCCCACCCAAAAAAAAAAAACCCATGAAAACATGTTTTGACATGAAACCCATCATTATGAGGTTTATGAGAATAGAACTATTTGAAAAGAAAAATAATTTCAGCAAAAAGAGTTGCATAGTGCATTATCAACTATATTTGAAATGTAAATCTTACACATACTTCCCACTGACTCAACTTACCTCTTGACATAACAGAGCTACACATAACACTAGGCAAGTTGTTACATTTCAATGTCCCTATGTTCTAGATGATTTCTTTTGATTTCAATTAATAGCAGACATCCTAAAACTATGAGTATTAGTTTTACCTCTCTTATCTGTCGTCTCTCATTTCTCCTTGCCTAGAGGACAACGTAAGTAAAAACTGGCATAGCTTACCCCCTCTCTCCCCTAATCTATTTTTAGTTTTTGTTTCTTTCAAGTTTGCACTCAGATAAGATGCTGAAAGCTATAAAACTTTCACTGCATTAATTTCAAAGGCATTCAGTGCGCTTTTGAACGACTCTATAATAAAACATTCCCTTCTTGAGCAGCCTGTCTGAAACTGCAAGAGCTAATCGTCGAGCCGGCGACCCCTGCGTGTTTGTGGTCAAAGTTGAGACAGACCAAACAGGCTGTGTTCCTCACTCGAACTCTGAGGCTTGTTTTAGCCTTGGTCACCACTCACTTAAATCATTTCTGTCCATCCATCACGCTGCACCTCTGACACGCACTAATAGCAGGGTGTTTGAAACACAACATCTGCAGGGACGTCTTTTGCCCCCTCTGAAACCCCAGATGCATTAAATGGGGGCCCCCACAGTCCTGCAATTGCTCGAACCAGGAGAGCCTGCGGCATTTATTAGAAATTAACACAATAAAAGATGTAAGAAGATAAAAGAATGAAAAAAGATTTGTTTTGAAAGACTGAAAAACGTATTGCCTTGATTAATCAAATATTCAACATAATGCTCAGCTGCTTTATATATATTTATAACTCATAAATGTTATAATATAAATAACACCAAGCTGTATTTCAAGACTTCTAAATGTAATTAATTGTATTAATTGTATTGCAGATATTCTCACATTCAATTTCTCCATTACATTTTTTTTTACAAAAATTGTGTCTAATGGCTTGACTGATGAAAAATTTAATTTTTCATCAAATGTTTTCTTTATCGATTATCACCGATTAGCTGTAGCAGCATGTAGTGTGTTTTTGAGCATTAAAATACTGTGGCATTTGCATAGGTGCTTTGTTGGCAATGTTCAGCACTAGACAGAGAAACAAACATGTTTGAAAGCACTGCAAACATTAGAGCGATGTCTAACATGGTGTCTTGACCACAACAGACCCAGAACCACAATTATCGAACGATCTGCACAAACGAAAACAGAAAACACACGTGACCCTGAATCCTTTGAGAATGTGTAGTTTCTGCGAATTTCAACACCAGCGCATAATGTATTATTTAGAGCGTACATTGAGGTTTTATCTTAAAGAAAATGAGAATAAAAGCCAAACTGAACAATAAATGACATTGAAAGGATTTTGAACTGTCAATCTGTGGCTGCCTCAGGGAGAAAAACAAAAAGCAAAGCGAGAGTGGGTGATTTCAGACGAGATCGGCGAGCGAGAGTCCCTCTCTTCCTCCTCCGTTCTCTTCCATCCTTTTCTGTCTTAAACGTTCCTCAGGGACTTTAACTTTTCCCAGGCAGTCCTCTTCAGCTTTAACAATTAATGTGGTGGAGCTCCACAGTGGCAGCTGATGCTAAATACTGCACAGTTTTGTTTACGTAGAAGCGCATTAATAAAGATGAGACCCTGCTGGGTTTGAGGAGAAGAGACCAAGAAGATACTAGAAGAAAGGGAAGAGGAGGAGGATAAGTTTCCTCCTCCATTCCTTCAAGTAGCCCACAACATTTTGGGCAGCTGAAATCTACCCTGCAGTGTTAAATAGAGAGAACTAGATAGCGTGAATTCATTTTTAAGTGATATTATGTATAAATATTTCTGACTGATCATAGCAGATGTGATGCGGAAAAGCATTATAATCGAGCATACATTGAAATGTGCAAGTAGACGTACGTACGTTTTTACTCACTAGTAAACAATCAGATTTCACCTTGAACACTGAGTGAATACCTTTTGACAGGAAAAAAAAGAAGATTTGATCTAAGAGAGTAAACTCCAGTGTGTGGCTTAATGTTAGCTGATGCATCAAAGTCAGAGATGTGTCCTTGGTCAAACGCTGAACTCTCGCTACAGCTACACAAACAAACCAAGCTGTGCTTTGTTTTCTTGAAAATGAAAACGGGACTGCAGACACAAAAATGGATCTGCTGTTGTGTGATGGTTCAATAATTCATAACAATGCTTCATCTAATGTTTCCGTCTGTTGATTAGCCAGAGTATTTATGACCACATTGCCAAAGTGTTTTGAAGTGATATTCAAGCACCATCAACCGTTGCATTGATATTTGATATTTTTACAAATGATCTTTGTCCTTTTTTTAATGTGTTGAGAGACAAAGGGTTGTTTTAGGGATATGAGGAATATTAAAGTACAGAAGGATTTTGTTAAAAAGGAAATTTATGCTGAAACTCTAGACAATAAACATGCACTCTATAAACCTTTACGCTGTATTCAACTTTCAAAATTTCTGTTTAAATACATGTTTTGTGGAATGGATTGGACCCACTCACTTTTTTTTAAAAGTACAAAAGTACAATGTTACAACATTTTAACAATATGTAAAAAAAAACCACAATGACATGTTTTCTGTTATATCCAATTTTACAACTTAATTACCATGATAAGAAAATTCCATGAATACTAAAACAACTGTAAAATCATGATTAAACAGCTCAAATAATGCATATTCTATGACAGTTGCATAACCCTAATGAAATTATCATCAAACTTCACATTTTGGGTAAATAATTAAATAAATAAATAAATAAAGGTAATCTGGAATAATGCTGTCAGTTAAAATGAACTTGAACTAAACTGGGAATATTCCTTTAAGAAATCAAAATTAATTTAATAAATTCCACATGCTTTATCATACAGCGGGCCTCTGAATATTACACAGTACTGTAAGTTACTAAATAATCAAATTTTTCAAGCGTGCACCCTTTAGTAAGAAATGATTTACTGAATGGGACTAACCCTCAAAAAAGGCTATTGTCCTAAATAAATCACTGGCTTCATTGTCAGATTGAGGTAACACACGCAGTTTTATTTAGTGCCTTTTTCCGCTATAGTGGGAGGATAATTACTGTCATTTATTAATAATCCCAGGGCCAGTCTTCAGTAATGTGTGCCACATGTGACAGCCTGATCCTACAAGTGTCCCATTTGCCTCTGAGATACACAAGTCTTGGTTCTATCTAAGCCAAAAGAAAGTGAGACGCATGAAAAAAAATGAGAAGAAAGAGGTCTGCTGATCACTAATAGCGCCCAATTTTCTTGTCTTTGGCAAGAGAGAATCAAATGATGGGAACAGCGATCCAAAAGGGCACTTTTTGGATGTCATGTCCCATCGGCTTCAAGTAAAGTATGCTTATGAGAAAAAGAGCCAGGCTAGCCGGGTTTTAGCTCATTACTTACAGGCACTTTCCTGAGGCTGATAGTGGGTTGTTTCTTCTTGGCGCTCAGAGTCTCTGTCCAAACACAAGGAAGCATTTTATCCCTTAGGCTTTGTTTTTCCTCCCCTCTCTTTTGCGTTTAATTTCAACATTAGCTAAGGCAATATAATTTGCCATCCGGTGACCTTGACAGATTGTAGCAGGGACACAGGCCAGCGCTGATGCCTTTGAGGAATTTAGCTCACTAGGTACAACTTTAACTGAATTCCCCTTCCAGAGCTTTCAGCTCCTTCCTGACCACACAAATCCTGCCATTTATTTGTCCAATTTTTCTTTTAATCAACAATGAAAGCCTTTGAGATACAAACAGGTATAAAAAAAAACATGCTGAAGATAAACAGATATCTAATTAAATCTGTTATCTTTTCAGCCTTCTACTCATCCTTTCAAATTGAATTTATTCACAAAAAAGCTAAACAGACAATAGGAACCTTAAACAATGTTATTTTCCCTGTATTTCATTTCATCTTATTTTATATATAAAAAAAAATAATAATAATAATAATAAATATAAATAAATAAATATATATATATATATATATATATATATATATATATATATATATATATATATATATATATATATATATATACACACACACACACACATATACACTCACCTAAAGGATTATTAGGAACACCTGTTCAATTTCTCATTAATGCAATTATCTAATCAACCAATCACATGGCAGTTGCTTCAATGCATTTAGGGGTGTGGTCCTGGTCAAGACAATCTCCGGAACTCCAAACTGAATGTCAGAATAGGAAAGAAAGGTGATTTAAGCAATTTTGAGCGTGGCATGGCTGTTGGTGCCAGACGGGCTGGTCTGAGTATTTCACAATCTGCTCAGTTACTGGGATTTTCACGCACAACCATTTCTAGGGTTTACAAAGAATGGTGTGAAAAGGGAAAAACATCCAGTATGCGGCAGTCCTGTGGGCGAAAATGCCTTGTTGATGCTAGAGGTCAGAGGAGAATGGGCCGACTGATTCAAGCTGATAGAAGAGCAACTTTGACTGAAATAACCACTCGTTACAACCGAGGTATGCAGCAAAGCATTTGTGAAGCCACAACACGCACAACCTTGAGGCGGATGGGCTACAACAGCAGAAGACCCCACCGGGTACCACTCATCTCCACTACAAATAGGAAAAAGAGGCTACAATTTGCACAAGCTCACCAAAATTGGACGGTTGAAGACTGGAAAAATGTTGCCTGGTCTGATGAGTCTCGATTTCTGTTGAGACATTCAGATGGTAGAGTCAGAATTTGGCGTAAACAGAATGAGAACATGGATCCATCATGCCTTGTTACCACTGTGCAGGCTGGTGGTGGTGGTGTAATGGTGTGGGGGATGTTTTCTTGGCACGTTTTAGGCCCCTTAGTGCCAATTGGGCATCGTTTAAATGCCACAGCCTACCTGAGCATTGTTTCTGACCATGTCCATCCCTTTATGACCACCATGTACCCATCCTCTGATGGCTACTTCCAGCAGGATAATGCATCATGTCACAAAGCTCGAATCATTTCAAATTGGTTTCTTGAACATGACAATGAGACTATACATGACAATGAGGCACTGTACTAAAATGGCCCTCACAGTCACCAGATCTCAACCCAATAGAGCATCTTTGGGATGTGGTGGAACGGGAGCTTCGTGCCCTGGATGTGCATCCCACAAATCTCCATCAACTGCAAGATGTTATCCTATCAATATGGGCCAACATTTCTAAAGAATGCTTTCAGCACCTTGTTGAATCAATGCCACGTAGAATTAAGGCAGTTCTGAAGGCGAAAGGGGTCAAACACAGTATTAGTATGGTGTTCCCAATAATCCTTTAGGTGAGTGTGTATATATATATATATATATATATATATATATATATATATATATATAAATATTTTAAACTAAACTGAGATTACAGTAATTATAAATATAGATTTAAATTATATATAGCCCATTTTTATATATATATATATATATATATATATATATATATATATATATATATATATATATATATAAGGGCTGCCAAAATTCATGCGTTAACACAAACTCATTTTAACTGCATTCATTTTATTAATGCGCGATTAATGCAACGGGCACTTTCTATTTGACCCGGTCTAGCCCGTAGTTGGAGAAATGGAGATGCTGACAGTGTTGCCAACTTAGCGACTTTGTCACTAGATTCAGGGACTTTTTTTTTCCAAAAAAGTGCCTAGCAACAATACATAACACATAATTGGAAAAACCTTATTTAGTTTCGGAGAATCGCTGGTACTGCCACGCGAGCGCGAGGTTTTGCGTCTGCTCTGTTCTGAGAGGAGCAGCACTTTTAGTTAAACCAGATATTTATGTTGCTTCTCTAATTTTACATGCAAGTATAACCGAAATCACAAAACAGCTATTGGGAAGTCGTGGCCTAATGGTTAGAGAGTCGGACTCGTAATCCAAAGGTTGCGGGTTCGAGACTCGGGCCGGCAGGAATTGTAGGTGGGGGGAGTGAATGTCCAGCGCTCTCTCCACCCTCAATACCACGACTGAGGTGCCCTTGAGCAAGGCACCGAACCCCCAACTGCTCCCCGGGCTCTGCAGCATAATGGGTTAAATGCAGAGCACGAATTCCGAGTATGGGTCACCATACTTGGCTGAATGTCACTTCACTTCACTTCACTTCACTTCACTTCACGTCTTTGTGTTATGTGTATTTGATTTCAACAGATGACAGCAGCTTTTTGTGCAGATTAACATCTTGGAAGGGAGAGCTGGTTATAGTCTTAAAGGGCCGCGTTTCAGTCACTATTTCAGATTCATTCGGTTGTCTGACAACAGAAACAGTATTATACCACAATGAAAACAGTTTTACTGAGAATTTGACTTAAAAACTTGAAAAGTATTAATTTAAGGAACAGATAAAAATGTGCCATTAAGTTGCGATTATTCACGAGTTAACTCATGACAATCATGCGATTAATCGTAAATATTTTAATCAATTGACAGCCCTAATAGTGGGACCTGTAAAAATGTTTTCAGTAAAAGTAACAATTTCACCAGGCCAGCAGAAAAAAAAAATATATATATCTTATTGGTGAGACCTGTCATGGGCTACATGCTTGTTTATGCAAGAGCAAAAATAATAGCAAAAAGATGCTAATAATCTAGGATGAATTTCTTTCTGTGGCATCTGCTCTACATCACCAGAGACTTTAGCGCCTCAGTCTATGACGCAGTCTCAGGTCAACTGAAACTAGAGGAAGGAATGCAGGAAGGAAGCAAAGAAAAGGGAAAGAGTGAGATAAAGTGGCCTTGCACACTGTAAAATCTCTGTTCTCGTCAATTCCAGAGGGAAGAGAGAAGCCCGCAGGTAAGACTCCAGAAAAGGATGAAGTAGTAGAGCTCATTCTCTCTGCCTCTCGACCAAAAAGAGAGGGAAACACTTTCTGAGAGCAGATTGGAGGGAAAAGGCGCTCGTGTTCTGGCAAATTATGGAAGCATAAAAAGCCCATGCTGGAAATATTTGACTATGCCAAGATATAAAAGGTAAAAGGACCATCTGTGCCATTTGCATCCCACTCTCCCTGGTTGTATCTGTGGTGCAGCAGAGTAAACCATCTCTCAGCAGATGCCAATGGAACACAAAGTTAGTAATGCTGAGAGAGCTTGTGTGTCCAATCAGAATGAGCCTCAGAGATGATAAATATGCATTATAATGTGATGCAAGTTGCAAGTATAACCATGGCAACTGCCCCAGCCTGTTTTGTCTACGTAGTGTTGTTTGTAGTGAGCTTCCTTCCTCCGCTACCTTGAAGACCATGCCATAATGAAGCTGTTTTTGAAGACTTGATTGCATTAGTCAACTCATCTGAAGCATAGGGATTAGAAGAATCGATTCACCAATGCATTGTGATTCTCTCTCGAACTATTAATGATCCTCAAATTGATGAAATTATTACTAAATCTGTTTCTTGAAATGATTCACAAGATAAAATATTACGAATACAAGTATGGTGTGCAACACTACAGAAAGTCAAAGACATACCGTAATCACTGTTGCTACAAACCTGAGAAGCATCAAGAATCATTTGTAACCCTGGACCACAAAACCAGTCTTAAGTCGCTGGGGTATATTTGTAGCAATAGCCAAAAATACATTGTATGTGTCAAAATTATTGATTTTTCTTTTATGCCAAAATCATTAGGATATTAATTAAAGATGTTCCATGAATATATTTTGTCAATGTCCTACCATAAATAAATCAAAACTTAATTTTTGATTAGTAATATGCATTGCTAAGAACTTCATTTGGACAACTTTAAAGGCGATTTTATCAATATTTAGATTTTTTTGCACCCTCAGATTCCAGATTTTCAAATAGTTGTATCTCAGCCAAATATTGTCCTATCCTAACAAATCATACATCAATGGAAATCTTATTTACTCAGCTTTCAGATTATGTATAAATCTCAATTTAGAAAAAATTACCCTTTTGACTGGTTTTGTGGTCCAGGGTCACATTTTACAATCAGATTTAGGCTCACTGAATCTAAACAGAATCAAATCATGAGCAACCTAAAGATTTTCAACCCTAATAGGTAATGGTCATTTGTTATTTTCTGTTTTTGGCTCTGGTTTCACACATTTGGAGTGACTGACTTTCACCAAAAGCATAATTATTACTTCCCAATTCATGAATTATACATATTTCATTCAAGAATAGAGGTTCTCTGAGTCGATGTCACAACCCAAAAATGGATCACAGGTCTGTTCTGAAATGATAGCTGACAACAGGGTAAAAAACAATAAATGCAAATAGCTATTAAACTATTAATATTACTTTTAACTATTAAAGCAGGAGAAAATGCTTCTAATTTTTTTACTGTTGACATCAAAAGCTAAACCATCTGTATTTTACTGCAACCGTAGATGTAATTTAATATGAATTAAATATTTAGTCCAGAGTTTCTTCTAATGTAATAAAAATGTAGTCAATTTAGTAAATTTTAGCTGACTTTGCTGGGCCTGTTCTGGTATTTAAAAAAAATGGCTCATAATTGATTTGGGACATTTTTGTTTCTTTTGAGCGCTAAACAAGTTTGGTACTGTGTTGGGTCACCACTTGACGTCCAATATAAAATCCCTGTCCTGGAGCAAAACCAGCCGAGTACCACTAGCATACAATTAATTATGCTAATCTGGTAACAACTTCACTTGGCGACACAGCGTGACTTATTTGTAAAGCATGATTTCAATAAACTACAAACAAAGCAGTGAAATAGACTTCTGCAATTATGGAATGAAGGCGCTCAAAAACATATTCTGACATGATAAAAAGAAAATAAAGAAAATAAAAACACAGACAGTCTCAGAATGGGTGTGTGGGTGGAAATTAGTCACAGAAGAGTAAATGCTCAACACAAGAAAACCAAACGATGGGTAGAGTATACAGAGAGAGAGAGGGAGGGAGGAAGAGAGAAGCGAGGGAAAGCTCGAAGACTTCAAGTAGATGTCGGCTTTGACAGAGAAATAATGAAGTGACATGATGCTGATGTAGAAAGAGACAAAATGCAGCTTACTCGTTTGATGTTTTTAGGGCTGATGAATCTCCTAAGGGCTGAAGAGGAGACATACAGTATGTTTCTCTCGCCGAGATTCTGCCTTTCCACTAATGAATCACATCATCCAGCCACAGAGGATTCGATAAGCCTATAAAAAGCTTTAGCTCAGGCATCACTGTCTGAAAGATTGCTTTAAGGTTGCTGGATGCTGTTACATCCAATTCAATTGTTTCAACTCAGAAGTGACATAACATTAAATCAAGGACAGTAGAGAAAGCCACAGAGCTTCTCATTTAGTCAATATCAGCTTCTTGTTAGAAAAGACAGGTAGCAGAACACAAAACATTTAACAATGTTTGCAAGATATTTGAGCTGCTCCACATTTCAACGACAGGAAAATCAAATACAGAATAGGATATTTAAAAAAAAAAAAAGAAAAGAAAGCTTAGGTTTAATCGTACAGTTTTAAGAAAGCTAGAGGAAGCAAAAAGGAATTGAACATACTGCAAAAGTAAACCAATTTTACAAGTTGTAATGGTTAAAAAAAATCAGACTAGTGCATGTTTACTTGGAAAAACTTTTTTTTTTTTTTTTTTAAACAGCGGCGATAAAAGAATGCAAGGATATAACCTTAAGGAGGTTAGTTGGTCTCCTACCCTGGCATAGCTTGCTAGATTTGTTTGTTTTGCTAGTTTTAGACAGGTTATGGGCACTAGTCAGCTGATAAGGCTGAAAAACCAACTGACTGACTATCTAAACAAGGTAAACCAGGCTGCGAGACCAACTAAATTAACTAGAACCAGCAAACCACATCATTTAAGAGCACTAGTCAGCCGGTAAGGCTGGGAGACCAGCTGATTTCCCAACTAAACCAGCTTAACCAGGCTGGGAGACAAAGAAACTTATCTAAGACCAGAAAACTACATCATTCAAGAGCACTAGTCAGCTGGTAAGGTTGGGAGCTGGATATCCAACTAAACCAGTTTAATCCAGCTGGGTGACTAGCTAAATTAACTAGAACCAGCACACCATATCACTTAAGAATACTAGTTAACTGTTAAGGCTGAAAGATGAGCTAGCTGACCAACTAAACCAGTTTAATCAATCTGGGCAACTAGCTAAATTAGCTACAACCTGCAAACCACAAACCACATCATTCAGGAACACTAGTCAGCTGGTAAGGCTGGGAGCTGGATAACCAACTAAAACAGCTTAAACAGGCTGGAAGACAAGGTAACTTATCTAAAACCAGTAAACTACTATATTCAAGAGCACTAGTCAGCTGGTAAGGCTGGAAAACCAGCTGGCTGACCAACTAAACCAGGTTAACCAAGCTGTGAGACCAACTAAATTAACTAGAACCAGAAAACCACATCATTTAAGAGTGCTAGTTAACTGTTAAGGCTGAAAGATGAGCTAGCTGACCAACTAAACCAGTTTAACCAGGCTGGGTGACAAGCAAAATTAGCTACAACCCACAAAACACTTCATTCAAGAACACTAGTCAGCTGGAAAGGCTGGGAGCTAGATAAACATCTAAACCAGCTTAACCAGGTTGGGAGACTAGCTAAATTGGGTAAAAGTAGTAAACCGCATTATGTAAGAACACTACCCAGCTGTTAAGACTGGGAGACCAGCTGGTTGACCACCTAATGACCAACTGAAAATCCACATAGCTGACTAAACACAAGCTTGACAAGGCTGGGAGACCAGTTAACCATCCTAAACCAGCTAAGACCTGCAAATCACCGTCTAATGGGGTTTAGTAGAGCAATGACCTTGTTTATCTACATCAGACCACCTCAGGAGAAGCCCATAGATTAAAGTCCGTTAATGTTTTAAGCACATCTTCACCACAGCAGGCGGACGGCACGACACAGGACACCCTCTCTCATTCTAAATCCCGCAACGCCGCCTCGTAGCAACGCAGTCTTCCAGCCGCTACCAGCGTGACGCTCATCATCACTCACGAGTCAGAGAATGCCATAAGCTAATGGAATAAATCAAGGATGAAATATCAATCAAATTACAAACTAATAGTTCCCTTAATGTCTTTGTTGGAGTACAGATGGCCCCTTCAGCCAGCCAAGCACACCACAGCAAGTCATCATGATAATCAGCACACTAATAATACCACTCCATTAATCACACATACGCGCTCGAACTGCGTCGCTGCAAACAACGGGTGCTCTGCTGCAGGAACATCACAAAGTTGAAACATGGTAACACTCACTCATTACACTGGTAATTAACTTCTCTAGAATCATGCTTATTGTTTAAAATAAACGACAAGGTAAGATATCCGATGAGGGGGGGCTTGTGAGCGCTGCTGTTCCCTGGGCTTCTGCATACAGTGGTCTTCATTTCATGCAACATAATAAAATAAAAAAAATAAGGGCAACATGCTGATACTTACATTTAGCAGGGAGGTCGTAGCCGCAGGTGATCTTGGCTCTTCCAGTGTCACAGCCGTTTAACGAGTGGCACTCTTCATACAGGAGATGACCCGCGGCTCTGTGTATGCAGCCATCCACTGAAAGAGAGAAACAACACTGATGTGACAACAGAAATGTTTTTTTTCCCAGCTGAAATAAAAATGCTGCCATTTATTCACCATCATGTTGTTCCAAAAGCACAAAAGTAGAACTGTCACACACAACAACAGTTCATAGCCTGTGACAAGGTCTGTCTATGCCCAATAGGGACAAAAAAATGGTGAGGAAAAAATATTATATTCCTGAAAGGATTCTCCTTTTGTGCTCCACAGAAGACAAAGGCATTCAGTTTTGGAACAAAATGAAGAAATGATGATTTAAATTCTGTGCTGAGCTATTCTTTACAAGTTAATGTTTGCTTGTTTACTTTACAAGGCATGACCCTTGAGCTACTGATACTAAAAACCACTTCATATCCCTGACCACTGTTGATTTGTATAAAATGAATGTATTTTGTCTTGAAGCTTTTGTTTGGTGTGTTGTTTTTCTCTCCCTTGGTTGTCCCCACCTCCCCATGTTTTAATTTCACATAGGTAAACCCAGGATGCCTTTGACTGATGGTACAGCTTACATGAGTAGGCAGAGAAATAGAAATACAAATGATTTCCCTCCTTCTAAAAGCCCATGACCCATTATCAATCACAGAGAAATATCATAAAGGTACAGTCATATGAAAAATAAATAAATCTGCAGAACATGTAAGCAGAAATACACGAACAGACGCAGAGCTCTTGTACTACTCTCAAGAAGAGCATTATAAAGAGAACATGAACTGAACTGACCCCATTTGCAGTATGTACACGTCATTCTTAAGAAAAAAAATATTTTCATCAAAATGTAATAACTTTTTCAATATCTGAAATGTATTATCTGTTCTATTAATGTAACTAAGGATGACATTAGAGAAACACTTTAACCAATTATAGTACAGTCTACCTTTCACGACCCAATCAAATCTAGCCCTGTACTACTGGGGGGGTAATAACTTTGGCACATAACTTTCCAGGTAGTATGGATATGAATAATGTGTCAAATCATATGTATTTCAAATCATATGACAAAATAAAAATGTCAACCACTTGGGATCAGTCACATATTTAGGATAAGAACAATCTATTTTCTGCATAAAGCATAAACATCTACTTAATATTTCACACCAAAATGTCACATTATTGACATTAAATGCATTCAGAAAGGTGTTGATGTTGACTTTGCACAAATTAAGACAAATCATTCCTGCTTCACAACCTGTGATTGATTGAACGCCCCAGCCAACAGGTCGTGATACATGTGACCTAAATGTATGTTTTAGCTGCTGCCACTGATCTGGTTTACGGAGAGATGAACAGCATGTCATAAAGGAGATCAGTCTCAGTACGCTAATGACACAAGCAAATGAGAGGCAATAAAGATGACAGACAGCCCGCTGTTACAGAAGAGAGGATGAGCTCGAGCTAAATTTCATGATCGACCTGATCCACTCGCTCATTCATTGTGCAATGACGTTGTAAATGAGTGTGAACAGCTTCAGTAAAAAACAAAGCCCCATTTTCCTTGCTCTTGTTCCTTGTCAGAAACTCCACCTAAGTTGACAAAAACTACATACCGTTTTTTCGTCACAATTTTCTTTAGGAGACACCAGCTGGAGGGAAGACTTTTCCACCACGATCAATCATCTTTAATGGTCTGAGCGACAGCAAGTCGACAGATACAGATTCTGATGGCTTTTGAGAAGGCACTCAGTTCGAAAAGATGAAGACAGTGACAGAGCTTGCAATGAGAGAATCGGTTGCTCAGACAGCCTGACAATTACCTCATCAAACGCCATCAGAACGCAATGAACATGTTGACAGAGTTGTGTAGGCGTACTTCTTTACATCCTGCTGTTATGTGAAGATTGTATGTTTCTTTAATGCATACAGTTACTGATAAATGCTGAGAAATCAGCATCGATCACATGGAGGGATCACTCAAGTTCAACAAAGCACATTTTATATAACAGCTCAATATAAAAGAAGTTAATATTGAGAAACATAGATTTTAGAGATTGCCTACTTCTGTTCTGTCAATGAAAATAGTTCCAAATCAAGGCCAAATCAGTACTGGCTGTCATGTCTCCCAGCAAAAAACAGCATTTGTGTTTGATTCCTGAATGAATCAGCATTTTGAACAATTAGATTTTTGTGAATGATTCAATGACTCACTCATAAAGAGAGTCATTTTTGGGGGGGTTGTGGCTAGCAGAGATACAGCTATGGCTGGAAGTGATGCAAAATCTCGCTGGATGAAAAAAAAAAATAAAATAAAATAAAACAGAAGTAAATTAAATGCAAATAGCAAACTAACCAGTCTACATTGTGGCAAAGTCCACTGAACCAAAATCTTTTAAAATCTCACTAGATGGCCAGGAAAAAAATTAAACAGCCAGTGAAGAAGACAGCTAGCAAAGATTTTGCAAGACGTCCAGCCATAGCTGTATCCCTTCTAGCCACAATCCTTATTTTGTTCCTGAATGAATCAGTGAACAATTCAATGCTTCACTCATAAAGATGGATATTAATGAATCATCATTTTTAAATAAATTGGTACAGTGAAGAATTCAATGACGTGTTTTCTACATGAATAAATTAGTGTTTTGAACGAAACAGTGCAGTGAAAGACTAATTGACTTGCTCAAAAAGTCTCTTGGCGCCACCTACTGGTGTTACGATGTACCCTGCATAAAGAATCACTGACTATACTTCATTTACAGACTTGAGAGTCAAAGTTACTCTGCTATTTATCAGCACTCTCTGCTAATCAAATTCGCGGACCATAACCAACTATTATATAATTTTGAACACTTTATAAACCAATGCCTACAATATAGCAGGCCCCTGTAAACAGAGTCCATTACGCATAAAGCCTCTTGCTCAGCAAACAGCATTACCATAAAAACAGCATATTTTGCTGCATGTAAAGCACATTATTACAGCTCTAATGCGTTAGCATTAAAAGTCGGTTGGCTGTGAATCACGCCTCTCGTGAATACGCCTGGTCAAGCACACCACAGCCTTTGAGAGATGAGTGTTACAGGAAGTGGAGCATGTTATTGCAGATTGCAAGCACGGTTAAAAGGCAATAAATTCTTGTAGTATGTTGAATAGGTAATCAACATGCATGTGTGAATGTTTGGCCTTCAGCAGGAGAGAAGCATTTAAGCAGGAAATAAACCCTCAGTAATGTCAGTCTGTTAGATGTGTTTACTCAAAAGCAAAAATTAATAACGCTTCGCAAAATGCTTGTTTTTCATTAAGGGCAGTTAAAAGAAAAGCTCATGATGTTAAGGTTCATCCCACTTGCTGACTGATCCTAGTCCTCAAGCAACCCACTGAGGAGGTTGATTTAAATGAATAGTATTTCATAACATATTCATATTATTTTATATAAACGGTTATTAATCTCTAACGTTTTCCTGATTATGATTATGGACATGTTACCAGTCTAGAAATATTTTGCACTAATACAATTTTAATACAACTACATCATAACATACATATAGATTATCCATCACCTAGAGATGAGCACTAGCATAATGTCTTCCTCTAATAATGTCAGAGTTCAAATCCTGAACATCCATGCTTCCTATTTGTACATAGCTGTTGAGCAAAATCTGTAACTGGAGGCCAAGGAGCGGATGGAGATCGGGAAATACAAGTCAATCAGCACATGATCAAAATCAAGATTTTCTCACCCTCTCACAGCCTGTCAAAGCCCATTATTATCTGACCTGATGCTGCTGGTGAACACATCAAATGTGTTTCAGCTTTTGTGAAGCCTTCTCTCCTATATCTGATTATTTGATGGTTATGCAGCTCTCGTATCAGTGCCCTCTGCATGTCTCAGGCTGGTCAGAAAAACATCACAAATGCTGATTTATTCTGTATCCTCACAATCCCACGCCAAGCATGTACCATAATGGCCTGATAGCTTTCATCTTCGCTCGGATCAGCCTAAAAAAAGTGTTTTTACTTTTTTTCTCTTGCTTATTTTGTGTTTATCACTGACAAGGCCAGTGACTCGGTTGAGTAGTTTCTTGTAGAAATATGTAGATTTCTACAGACCATCAGGGTTAACGCAGACACACCAATTTCATGGATGCAAAAATGCATGTTGCATTGTAAAATCAGCAACTCTGTAGGGAGCACTGTAAAATGGCTTATAGGCATGGAAGATTTAGCTGATGAATGTACTACATATAGACAGGGATGGCTTCAGACTAAATACAGTCTATGTATGTGTGTGTGTGTGTGTGTGTCAATGTAAAAACAGCTACTAAATAAATAAAAATAATACTACCAAGTTTTGGAGTCAGTAAGCAAGAAAAAATTCACAATTTTTACAATAAATGTTGTTCTTTTGAACTTTCTATTTAACAAAGAATTCTGAAAATAAATGTATCATGGTTTCCACAAACATACTAAGCAGCACAACTGTTTTCAACATTCATAACAATATGAAGTGTTTCTTGAGCACCAAATCAGAATATTTGAATGATTTCTGAAGGATCATGTGACAGTGAAGAGTGGAGTAATGACTGCTGAAAACTAAGATTGGACGTCACAGGAATAAATTACATTTTAAAATATATTCAAACTAGGGGTCGACCGATATGTGTTTTTCAGGGCCGATGCCGATACCGATTATTACAGGCCAAGTAGACCGATAACCGATATATTGAACCGATATATGTCTGGTGTAAAAATGAAAATGAATGTCAAAATTAAGAATAACAAGGGCTCTGACAAAAACGGCCTTCCCTAGTGTTGGTTGCACTTCTTACTCTTGTCTTCCCCCATGCATCCATCTACAATAAGGGTAATATATAAAGAGAGAGTTAAAAGTGGGGCCACTGCATGCTTCATGATTAAGCCTATGAATACTAAATACTACAGCTAAACAGCTTGGGGAAATGTAAGTATTTGGCTTCAATAATTTACATGTTAGAAATGTATGTGTAATAGCATAACCTCTCATAATTCTTCATTAATTATTTTCGGTTGACTAAATCATAACCTACAAGAGGGGACTATTCAATTCATCATCTAATGCACATCAGTTGATTAATTTAAAAAGCGCAATGTATATAATAAGTGTAAATAATTTAATTGTCTTCATAGCTCCATTGTAGAAGTTGTGAAGAAGACCGCAACTATTTTAATGAAACTATAACACTAATAGCCTGTTATAGGCTCACTTGCTTCAATAGCCTATTGAAATGTCCCAATTTCCGTCATCATAATCTTGGCCTATGTGACAGTATCTTAATCTTGGCCTATGTGACAGTATCTTAGTCTTGGCCTATGTGACAGTAATTTCCATTAGTTTTCATTTACAGAGCAGTGCAAATGAAGGCATAAAACATTAATTTAATTGATATTTTAATCAAATGAGAGTTAAACTATTTTTTTTCAGACAAATGTTTACTATTAAAATTAAAACATGTAAGAAATAGCGTATTGTGTGATTGTTCTTTTAAACAAAAGTTGTAATAATTGTAGTAGCATTAGTAAATAAACCAAACTTTTATTTTGACGGGTTGCCATGAGGACCTCTTAAGTTTCTGTAGCCTATTTATGATATGACGATCGTTTTACTCAAACGAAACAGTCAAATGCTCATGAAGTAACTCTCAGAGCAGTTCTGGGGATGATGTTCATGTATTTATGTCCTCATTTAGTGACATGGCATATGCGGAATACACCGCGAGCGTCGCGCACTTCAGTGTGTGTGTGTGTGTGTGTGTGTGTGTGTGTGTGTGTGTCAAAACCGCGCGTCTGTGCCATTCACATATACAGAGACACGCCGAACATGCTGAATTCATATTTAAATAGTCTTTTTGCAGCTTAATGTTTACAGCTAGTCCATATCATGAGTCGATTTAAGTGTACTGACCTACTTTTGATTAATTCATCCAAACTTTGACTAATTCCGTGACTCCGCGTTATACAGTAAATGCTATTTATATGACTGGATTCCGCGATTCCCCCTGCGTTTCCCCCATCTCGGAAACCATAAATAGATAATATTGAGGTTTTTACAACTTCAGTGTAGTGGATTGTAATTTCTTGCAACTTGAGCAACGTCTGCTGCTGCCTTTGAGAGAGAACTGATGCGTGATGAAGTAGCACCAGTTAGCAAGCGCTTTCGGTGTGAGAGCGCCTTTAGTCTTCCACGTTGATTGGTTGGACTCCTGACTCTCAACAAATCAGATGCGCGGTGGGCGGAGACTGCTCTAGGCCACAGAGTGGTGAGTTCCGACAGGCTGCATCAGAGCCAAATTGCGCGTTTCAAAATTAAATAATTTTATCGGCACATCGGTTTTGAAAATGACCGATGCCGATTATCATAAAAATGCTTAATATCGGTGCCAATAATCGGCCAGGCCGATAATCGGTCGACCCCTAATTCAAACAGAAAACAGCTATATTCAAAATCTAATATTTCACTGAAGCACTCTATTTTAATTAAAGAAATGCAGCCTAGGCGAACATTAAAAAGATGTTCAAAAACATAAAAAAACAGTAGGATATAAAAACTTTGCTGTGCCATAGCTGTTTTTATATTAAAAGCTCAATAAAATTACATAAATCTGGAAAATAACAGTGATAGAAATGTTTTAAAGATTTTTTTCATGCTCCTGTTGTGTTTTTTTTTTTTTTTTTTGATACGTTACATTTCATGCTTAAGATAAAAAATGAGATAAGGGACATAAAAGTGGCAGAAGTTAAAGAAAACACCCAGAAAGGAATGCTGGTAGATTGAACACGGATGTGTGAGAGTTCAGATTTAGTCTTTGCGCATCTTCCGATCACCTCTAGCAGGTGCTAGGTGAACTCTCCCCATGAGAGAAGAGAGCCAGGCCGGGTGAGAGATGTCTTCAGGTGCCTTGGAGCCTTCACCAGCTGCTGCTGAATCCTCCTCCTCCTCTTCATCATGTTCTTCTCACTGGGCTCAAGTCCCTGGACTCTCGTCTTTTGTCCGACTGCATGGAATTATCTATCACCCACATGCACACCAACACTCACATTAGGGGTGTTTTCAGACTCTCATCAATATTCTAGGCGAGAGGCTGCTGGACTGCAAGGTCTGAAGCAAGTTCCCGATTAGAAAATATCCGCAATACAAGAGCTTCAGAGCAACATATCTCTGGCTCTCTAATGCGTCGCAACCAAACGTCTGTTTGGCATCAGCCTACGTGACTTCCCGAGGATATTAAACTGATTGCATTGTTGTATGGCGCAAGTAATGATTTTCAGAAGTAATCTGGGAGTTCAGCTCACTGTGACAGCAAATCCCGTTAGATGCGTTGAGAGGCTTCAGCTGATTTCTGTGGCCTTGCATCAAAGTAGCTCAGGTTTAATTTCGCTCCATTTGTTTGGAGACTAGTTCATACATCTCTAAAGACAGGCAATCTGAAATCGCTTTGGGCGCTAAAACTGAAATCGTCTGCTGGCTCAATACCGTAATCTCACTAACCCCCCACCTCACCCACCGCAGGTATATTTAGAGATGAATTCCGATAAAAAATGGCTTTCAAGATGAGAAAGCAGACCCGAGAGCCTATTCTCCCATCCACCCCAGGTAATGAGCCCTGGGGCCCGGCCTGGATCCCGGGCGCAATCATGTCCAGTCAGCCGATTCCTCGACTTTCTAGTCAGACACAACAACACGTGGCACAAAACAATGTAATTCTTTGCGGGAATCAATAACCGCGGCTGTCTAACCAGGGGAATTTGTTTACGGCTCTGAATGCAGGACTTACTGTTCCCAATCGTTCCCTAGCGACTCCGATGATTTCTGTTCATGACAAATGAATTAACAACACCGAAAGCAGGTCTCAGCCGAGCCGCAGCAGAAGCGTGACCCAGATGCGAGCCGGGGTGTCAATTTATTTTCTAATCTGGGGAGGATTTAAGAAGAATTCCCTGCTGATTGCGACGCTAGCGAACTTACAAGGGCAGCCTCTGATCGTCATTAGCTAAGTGTGGTGTTTATTGTCACTTTTGAGCAGAGAACGTGTCATTAAGAGATATAGTGTGCTATTTGCGTCTTTCTGGTGCAATACTAACAATTAATGGTCTTACCGATACACTTAAGCAACACATTCGTTTCTGTATTTGGCTGCTTGATGTCAATTAATACTCGGTGAGCGCAGTCCAAGACGTTTCTGAGAGCTTCTACAAGTTGCCATCATCTGCTTTGTGGCTCATTATGCAAACTGTGACATCACAACAGAGGTCATCAAATAAAACCCACCAACAGCATATTCATGCAGTCCCCTAAAGTCTAAAGACTGATCGCTTGGCTATTAAAGAAATTTGCAATCCCTGGCTTCCTGTGCTTTCAAGACAGCTGCCAAGGCTCTAAAAACAGCACTTTCAGCCTGTAGTAATCCTGCAACTATGCCGCCCAGTGTAATATTTCACTCCTCTTCAAAAGCCAAGATGCCACCGCTGGACCTTTCAACAGCGGATCTGTCATTTATCCACTCCCCGACTATGCAGCATAGCATCTGGTGTTGTCTACCACGCCATTCCAAGTCTCCTCCGCCATTACCGCTAATGTTGCATCGATCCGCTCAAGGTGTGACTGTAGGATGTGTGACTCAGCGCCAGTTGAGTTATTAATTTTGAAGGTGTTCTGCATTGATTTTGTCAACAATAATGAAGACGAGATGAAAAATTTGCATCATTACGATAATTAATCAATTTTCAACAAAAACACTAAGATGTTAGGACTAAAAATGCACAAAAAATGTTTGAAGAAGAGAAATCTAGAAAGAATATGATTTGCACCAGTAAACTGAATAATATTATATATATATATATATTTTTTTTTTTTTTTTTTCTCTCAATCATAATAAAATATTTCCATTGACTAAAATTAGATGTTAGATTAGAATAAAACTTATTACAATGAATGAAACTGATTAAGGATTTTTCAGCAAAAAAAATACTGTACAGTGTGTAGGTGCTTCTCTCAGATCCTTGCAACCTCAATATCCTAATCATTCCTCCTGCAAAAGTGCAGACGGTGCCTGGGGAAAAGTCAGATACCTGTTGGATACATGCATGAGTTTCAACATTTTCCCACAAGCGCTGCGGCGAGACAGTAATGCCTCACTAACCCCCCAAAGGCCTTTCTCGCAAAGTCTTTCTCTCTCCGACTCTTTTCCTTTCAATTTTTCCCTCTGACACAAAGATCCTTGCTCTGCTTTCATTACAATACCCTGCTTTTCAGAAATGGTGTCAGGCACAATTTTCCCTCCCTAATTATTTTCCGTCCCCGTTGAGGTTTGGAGTTCAGGCCTGGGGGAGCAGCTGCCATTAAGTGCAGGCCGGGGTGGGTTAGGGTGGGCTGGGTGAGGAACAGAAACTCTGGAGGTGGAAAGAAATAAGAAGAACAACTCTTCTGTAAATTGTCCTAAATTAACTGCTCTGAGAGGAACACCTCCATGCCAAAACAGTTGGCAAACACTTGGTGGTCCCGTGCCATTCTGTTGGGCCGAAAGTCAACTTTATGATTAGGTAACTGAAAGTGTTGATTCCAACTCTATGCCTTATTTCCCAGCTCCACCCTGCCCCTCCTGTTCCCAGCCCCTGTGATTTACCACACAATTTTCTACCCAGCTAATTCTACTGGAGGAGATAATGGCATGAATTAGACCCTAATCAAGTGCCAATCAGAGATCCTTACAACTCTAAATGTCAGATATTAGTTGTCTCGTCACCCGTCGCTAGTTTCAGAGCTCCAACGAATTGTTATATTAGCTAATCACACTCACTGTTCAGGCAGTGGGAATAAAGAGAGCGACATTTTTCAAGTTCCCTTCAAAACGGTGATGAAAATTATAAAAGTCTCACCTGTCTCAATGTTAATATCAGATTTAACTGGGAAGATACAGATAAGAGTTCTGTCTTTTATGTTTGGTTGTGTCTGCATTTTAGCCTCTCATCTACAAGTAATTTCCGTTCTGTACACTTTAGACTTCTAAAGAGAAGACATGTCTATGATTCACGTAAACAGGTAAGATGTTTTTCATAATTTTAGTCATAGTTTTTATCGTTTTAATTAAATAAATGTAAATATAAATTTACATTTTGTCAATATTTCTCTGGCATATTAATTTTAGTCAGTTTTACTGTTTTAGTATAGTCGTACATATATTATAATGCAGTGGTCATTGAGTTTTTTTAATTTTATTGGAAAGGAATTTTTATGTTTATTTTGCAAGGATGTTTTCAATTGAAAAAGTGACAGTAGGCTTTTACAATGTTACTAAATATTTCTATTTCAAATAAATGCTGATCTTTTAAACTTTATATTTATCAAAGAATCCTGAAAAACATCAGTTAGGACAAAAATATTAAACAGCACAACTGTTTTCAATATTGTTAACAATAAGAAATGCTTCTCTAGCAGCAAATCAGCATATTTGAATGACTTCAGAAGGATCATGTAACACTGAAGACTAGAGTAATGACTGCTTAAAATTCAGATTTGCCATTACAGGAACAAATTTCATTTTAAAATAGAAACACCTAAAATAAGTATTTTAAATTGTAATGATATTTAAAAAAAATTTAAACATATACATATACATACATATATACAGGGTGCGATTTGTAGGGGGGATTTTCCCCCCTCTGGTTTATGCATCCCTGCCCCTGCTGAATTACTTTTATCCCCGGTGGGGATAAAAACATCCTGCGAAGCTGCTCTGATGTCCCGATCTATATCAAATGATTGGCGATACACGCTTTGAAGTCCCGATCTGAATCAAATGATTTGCGATCCGATTGGAGCGCTTCGAAACAGTGAATCATTTTGCGAGGCAATGTTTCAAAAAGCGCCATTGTGTTCTTTGCTCGTTTTCTCTATATAATTTATTCGTTGTTTGAATAACTTTCAATTACAATTAATAGGCCTAAGGTATGCCTGCAATGTTTTTATTGAACTGTGATCATGTTAAATACAGTTTTTGTCATATTAAAAACATTTCATAAAAATTTTCAAAAGCATACCCCCTTTGGGTTTTTCACAAATCGCACCCTGCATATATATATATATATAGAGAGAGAGAGCGAGAGAGACTTATTTCAAAAACCTTGAAGCATATTCAAATATTTCTCTAACTTAAACATGTATCAACATTTAGCAAAAACCTCCTGAAATAACATTGAGTATCCTACTGTGATACTGTGAATAAAATATTGCGTATATTTTATGCTTTGGGTATTTATTGTCTGTGGTTTGAAGCTTTTTAAACACTTTGGTTTTTAAAAAAATCTGAAAAATGTGTAGACAGGCCTTAGACTTAGAAGTCATGCTTGCTATGATGGATATCACAGGGTGGAGTAGATCTCACTTTTAGACATATTTCATTATGGAGGAGTACAAAACAGGAAACAAATGCTCTAAAGGGTCAAGTACAACATAGATCAACATGATTTGTTTCCACTTTCTCTTGTCTTCATTGTTACAGTGAACACATACTACGTACTTTTAGAGGCAACAATGTAAAAAAACAACAACAAAAAATGCACTGAAACACAGTGCTCCTATATTTCCAAATAAATATGTAAGATAAGCACAGCCCATTCTTTAAAAGGTCCAAATAGTGCATCCAGCAGCCCTGACTATCTTTAGAAAACTACATTTGATCTGTCTTTGTTGTGACTAAATTCTTTCAGTGAAGAAAAAAGCTCATAAAAGGTTTTAGTCCTCAGTCTCTCGCTGTGATCAAGCTGCTTTTCAGTGCACTCACATATCAATGTCATTAGGCCGGATCTGTGAAAACACAACCAATACACCTCTTAAAGCAACTCTGAGAAAGAGAAAAAAGACAGGAACCCCATTCCGAACATTCTTACTGGATTAGAAGATCTGCAGACACATCATAATGCATTTTCTTTAATGTTTTGGCCACAGTTGAGGAAAAAAGGAGGATAGAAACAAAGTCATTGGGGTAGCACTGGAATAACACTAGTGTCTAGGACCCAGGGGGTCGGGTCAGGCATTTCAAAGAAAACACAGGATTGTTCCCAGGCTCATAAAGCGTCCTGGGCCAGGTTAGGTTACCAAAGCTCATCTGGTGCTGGCGTTTTGCTGCACGGGACTCTGACAGCTGCGGACGGCTCGGTGCCAGACCTCGCCGGAGCCGGATTCCTGGGGACACCATAGCCCTGACACTTGCCGGTCATTCTGAATGTTTTGTGCTGTTTTGTTAGACTTGTATTTCTGGTGTGGGCTCTAGAGGAAGCAGAGTCTGTCAAATAAGGGCAAGAGATGGTCCACATTCTCAACAAAACATCAAGGCTGAAGAACTGTGGTTTGCGATTTCCTTCAGACAGTCATATTTACACACACACACAAACTTGCACCTCCTTTTTCCAAACAATATAACAGTGATTTTTCACCTTTGACTTCTCATACAGTGTCTTATTACAAAGAAAATGCTCTGCTGATATGACCATTATCACCTGCACCCTCAGGTCAGATTGCCTTTAGCACCTTTTCATACAGTCGCAATTACTCTTCTCCAGCAAAGCCAAAGAAACACATAAACACAGAGTCATTCAAGCATTCATTCACACACACAAATGTGCACAAGAAAACCACTTAAATGTACCACCAAAATATATTAAGTGTGAAAGAATATCTTGTCATTTCAAAGACCTTGGACAACTATGCAAGTGTTTAATTATTGCTGTTGTGCTACTGTTGCCATATGAATGCATGACTAGTGACTTGTTTACTAGTTTTTTTTTATTATTAGATTATATATGTGTGTATATATCTGTGTGTGTGTGTGTGTGTGTGTGTGTGTATGTATAGGAAACAAGTAGCACAAGCTCTGCATTTCCACCAGTCAGGTATCGCCATCAATGAATAAAAATACACATTAAATCGTCAATGATCGCAGTGTGACAAAAAATGTATTCCATTTCACTTCCAATTGAGACAGCAAAGCAGCTGTGTCTCGACCAGCACAAGGACACCAGTGAAGTGAATTCCATCCCAAGTTCAGCCTGGTGCCGTGAAGGTAAATAGACGGCCAGTCAGAGGTGAGTCCTGGGACAGAGGGCTTCTGTTCACTTGTTATTTCTGGGAAAATGACAACAGCGCTGGCCGCCAAACCCAAGTAATTACAGGCAAAAAGTGAAATTGAGCCTGTCCATCAGAAAGAAAGAGTGAGAAAAGGGGGAGAGAAAACACTATTCTGTCTCTCGCCGTTCCTGGCTCAGATGGACTTTTCCACAGAAGCAGTAATTACGGAAATGAAGAGAGATGGAGCCAGACAAACAAAAGCCACAATTTCAGATTAAAATGCATGAACATCTGCTTCTGTTGTGAGGCCGTGTACAGCCAGTGTACAGCCAGCGCATACAGAGACTCCACTGTGAGAATGATGGAGCCTGAATCTCCTGTGCCAAAATAAAATGAACTTAAACAAAAAACGGAAGAATGCAATCATACGTACTGGGTCAAAGGTCATGGGCCTGAAGTGAGGGGAATGAGTAATTGGACCGGAGCACAAGCGAGAGACGCACCTGTAGAGCAGCTCTATGTTTGACGGTCAAAGAAAATGTGTGATGACCTGAAAATGTAAGTTGCCAAGGCAGCCGAGAGTTGAAAATAAAAATATATACATAACAGACAGCAGGAAAAGACACTGAACAGTTCAATCAAAGATTGAGTGCCTACTTGAAATAGTTATTAGTAAAAACAAGAAGTCTTACGGAAATATTTATGAAGGACTAAGAATGTCATTTAAAAATAAAAATTAAAATCACACACATTATATATATGAAAAAATTCAAATAAAAAATATAGGTAAATATAATAGAAATCTATAAAATATAGAAATAATCAAATTAAATGTCATTTTAAAAAAATCAAAAAGTGTATTTTCTATATTTATTTATCAAATTTATTAATGCAGTACTCCTCTCATACACTCTAACTTGCACAGTTAAAAACAATATTGGAGAAACTAAGCATTAATCACAGCTGCCTACATCTGACATTTCTCAGCGGTTTAAATGATGCAGGTTAACAAGCAAACATCAGTAGATCAGACTCAAAGTATCTGTACCTTGAGACATGTTACCTGTCCGAGCATTTGAAATGTGTCAGCACGCTGATGTCTGAAATTCCAGCTGCTCAAAAGAACAGTAAATCTAAAAACCCTGACATTGATCAGGGTTAAGCTATTGCTGCCTGGCATCACTACTTAAGCAAGAAAAAAGGATGAAGTAACATTGCGTAGGCTGATCTAGCGGAGAATATTTGTGTGGAAATTGGATGAGATGGCTTTCCACATTCAATGTGATTGTGAAGGGCTAGAATCGGTCGAGACGTCGCGCAACATTAGTAGGCAAATGTGACAGTGAAACAATACCCTTGCGGTACACGCTTGCTTTGGTTTGAACGCTGTTTTTTTTTGTGAAAGTTTAATTGATTTTTATGTGTTAATCTCATTAAGATCGCAGTGGCAGTTGAGAGTGTAAACATCAATAAGGCCCATGCCAAAAATAAACACATTGTTGCAGTGATAAACATTAAGTCTGAATCAATGTTTCATATAGCAGATTTTTGTGAGAATAATCCAGCAGGAGTTTATTTTCCCCTTTTTTATTAAGAAGGAACAGCAGAACTGCTAAAATAAATTATTAGAAGGAAAATTGGTTTGGTAAGCTACTCTGCAGATCTATAAAAACCAAAAGTTTTGTGATTTTAATTCCATATCTATTGGAATTAATGTGATTTAAATGCTTGTATACTCCTAAAAGTTAATAAACCTTTGCACATTTAAAATTAACTGCAAAATGAAGTACAACAGCATGGGAAAGAAAACTGCACTAGCCAAACCATTTCATGTCATCTTTAAAATAACTACTCCAATATCAATTCCTCTCCAAAGTGTTCACTGTGAGCCCTAGAAATAATGCATGTGTACATAAGCCAGAGCTGGAAGAGCCTTTTTAGTAGTGACTACACAAATTAACATACATTCCTGCTGTTTGTACATTAGCTACTATTAGTGTAATCCTTCTATTTTTCTTTCCTATCTTCTTTACCACTCTCGATCATAATTAGTAAAGGCTAAGTATATTATACTACAGAATCCAAGTTTTTAGCTAGTCAAGTATCAGTCACTATGGAGAATGAATGCATTGGTCAGGAATCTTGTAAAACAGGAAATCATACTTAGCCATGCAAAGCTCAGTTAAGTTTATGTCTTAATTGTGAAAAATAGGTTCAAGATGCAACTTTGTCTCCATCCTTTATAAACATTTTAAGTTAACTGTCTTAAAAGGCCTCAAACTTCCTGTAGAAATTTCAACTGAGATTAAAATTTACATTGGTGCTTTAACGAAAAGGAAATTAAGAAACCGACCATGATGTACAGTACTGCTTTCGGTACAACTGGTTACACATTTCAGTTTCTCAATGGGTTGGAAAACAAGGAACAATCCAGTGAACACGCGCAAACAAAACCCCACTCTTTTGACTGGGCTTTATTTTTCTTTCTTTCTAACCCCCCTTCTTGTGACCGGCCACATGAACACACAAAGACAAAGGCGGCTAAGGCCAGAGTCAGTAAACGACAGAGAGGAATCCTGTCCAGTGATTTATCTGACGGGCCCTGACAACTTTCCAGCAGACTTCCAGAGAAAACTATCAATTAATTCAGCCGGTGTCAGCATGGGAGAGATTAAGCATTAGCAGCTGCCCACTAAAACACCCAGCGCTCCCCTACACACCTCCTCCCGCCCTCTGCAGGCCCAGCTGTATGGCACAAATCACTAGCCTCGTGCTGACCGGCACCGGCCCTGAGCACCGAGCACCTTCAGGGTGAAGCAAAAACACGAGTGCCACACGAGTCGCGTAAACATTTATAGCAAGATGTCTGTCTGAAACGTTTAAATGGTTCTTCAGATGAGTTTCCAGCAGATAACTATTCAAATACTGTAGTACTTCTGAGTGGGATTAATTTGATCTATTTGATGCATTTTCAATGACAACTGATGTTTTGCTCTTCAAACATTGTAATATTTTTGAGTGGGATTAATTTTATTTGATGTATTGAAGCAAAACAATAGATTTTCGATCATTTCAGTGTACAAAAAACTAATTTGATGCTTTTAATGTTTTTAAAAGAAGTGTTATGCTCATCGAGGCTGTGTTTATTTGATTAAAAATACAGGGAAAATAGTACTGTTATGAAATATTATAACAATTTACATTAACCGTTTTCTATTTTATATATATTATATTATATATATATGTATTCCTGTGATGCAAAGCTGAATTTAAATTATCTTTCAGTTTTACATGATCCTTCAGAATTCATTCTAATAAGCTGATTCGGTGCTCAAGAAATGTTTTTACATTTAATTATTATCAATGTTGAAAACTGATATTGCAGAGACGGATATATCTTTTTTCTGCTTTTCTTTTCATGCTTTGATGAACGGAAAGTTCAAAAGAACTGCATTTATTTGAATTAGAAATCTTTTGTAAATGATTTCATGCATCCTTCCTGAACAAGACTATTAAATCCTTGAGAGAAAAAAAAAACATTTTGAATGATAATGTATAAGTAAATATACAAATCTGTGAATCAAAATGAAAAATCCAAACAGGTGGTCATATGCATTAACATTTTTGTTGCAAAAGTACAAGACATGAAAACATGAAAACAAAACAAAAAGCTAAAATCTTAAAAAAAAAAAAAAAAAAAAGTTACATTTTAAAAAAGGACAAAAATGTCAATGTGCTTTAAAAATGCATTCATGAAACAGAGGAGCAGTTTATGAAACAGAGGAGCTGTCTGTGACTCTTGAGGAAAGGAACTGGTTGAAACAAATTACAGACGTCTATGGAGGCAAGATTGTGGGTTTCCAGGGTTCTGCCATCCTGAGCCCATAGCTAAAGTGCAGCGCATTAGCACGAGCAAGACTTTAATTATTATACCATCTTGATCCCAGTCTGTTCCTGCTGGTCTTCTTAATTAACACCATCATTTTTCTATGGGGGAAGGGGGAGCGACGAGCACCAATACTTGCAGGACTATTTCACATCAAATATTGGAAACTCTATTTACACCATTTAAAGTAGTACATGCTTCAAGAGATGAGAGTCAAAATAAAACTACTTTTACCTACCCAAACCACACTCTGTGTCGAGTGGGAATAAAATAAATATTGCACATTCAAAGAAATGTTTTTGATGTCCTGATCAATTCATAAAGGCTGAGGGTCTTCTCCCTGGAGATCATCTGTTAAAGCAATTGTGTGAACTGTCAGTCTGGCTTATGATTGACAGGAAGGATACACATAATGGCCAGCACGCTTGGTCGCCTTCTCATTCAGTCGTGTTTCTCCACGCCTGACTCATCACTTTTTCTTTACCCTCTCCCTCTCTGCACAAGCATTCATGCAGGACTTCCTGTTATAAAACCGCCTTTAGTGTACAAGCGCCACTGAAGAGTGACTGAAGAGAAACAGCAACCATTATCCCGAAACCCTGTGGCAGTCGCTCTCTGAATTACAATTAACATGGGTTGTATTTTAAAACAATAGATCACAATTCAACAAATTAATTGCTCACAGCACCAAAAGCTGATATGAAACCACACTAGGTGGTTTCAAAATTATCTCAGTGGGGTAAATATATTTTGAGCCAAAAACAGAAACGGGGACAGAAACTGCAGAAACGTATAATTACAACTCTTTCGATATGCTTCAAAAATGTCTATTTTTCTCTTTTGATTCATTTTTGATGTGTCATTGTGCCAACAGCCCTGCAGCAAATCAAATACACAGTGTGAATTTAAAAGGCCCGAACAGAATTTGTGTTCTCGGCCTGAGCGCATACGACTTTTAAATGCCCTTTAAGCACACAGAGAAAGCTTTACTTTGTGGCAGTATTTCAATGAGTGGGATAATCAGCTGTGTTAAAGGTTATGACATTTAAATGAGGTAATGAGGTGAAATCAGATGAGGCATTCATAATCTAGTTGGATCATCTTGCACATATTCATACCAACACTCTCTGGTGACTGAAATGAAGCTACTGTCAATGAAATCTACAAGAGTTATTCCTCTGACTTTATATATTGGATTTTTATTTAATTTAACATGGAGCTGAATTTCATCTTACTATAAAATATTTCACTGATATCTGTTGAAAAAATCATATAAAATAAGTAAATCCATATTCATCTCCGAAATGGCTGCATTCCTACCCATGCCTATCAAGGATTGACTGAGCTGGCAGACTAAGACAGCTGGTTTGGCTGAGGTGGAGAGATGTGTCTTTACCGGTGCCAGATTTGCCCATGAGCACCGAGGGCAGCTCTAGTGCTTCCTGTCAGCCCAATAGCAGAGGAATATTCAGCAGCGAATTCCCTGAGGTTCATTTAAGAGACATAACATGTCCAGCGTGTCAGTTGGAAATGACAAGTGGTGGATTCTGACACAATTTTTCTGTGAATGTGTGTGCATTGGGTGAAACCTTCAAGGACTCAAACCACAGTCACATTTCCGCTGTCCTCTAAGCAGACCTCACAGAACGAACTGACCATTTGAAATACTGCTTCCTACTGGAAGCTGTATCAAGAAGGTCACTCCAAGGGCTACGCATTTGTCCGAAGGGCCACATTTTGTTTAAAACAAACATGCTGACTGAGACAACGTGACCTTTAAGGGCCAAGGTTGTTGCATTTCCTGTCCGAAGGGCCATGGCTACTGGAAAGAAAAACTCTACTCCAATACCTCAAGAGTCCAATATATATAAAATACTTGAGATGGGAATCATGAGGAATTTTCCGATTCTAGTTCCTTAGTGATTCCATAAATGTTCATATTAGTAGTTACTATATGAGGAGTCAGTCTTTGGGAAAACAACAACTACTACAAATCAATCCCACAGCCAAATGACAAAATAATTTGGATACTAAATTATGTCCAAATCAATAAATTAAAAACCTTTTCATAGACACGCAATCCAATAACTGCAAATTGTGATATAAACACCCAGTCAATAATTACTCATTTTAAGTCATAAGCTTTAAGTACTACATAAGACTGTAGACTGTAACCTGTGTGTGTTTGATTCACTAAAAATAATTCAAAAGAATCTTTCATTTGGGAAACGAACTACCATGGATACACTTAGTTAAAAACAACCGTCTCAAAACAGTCGATCATTTGGGAATTAACTAAATGGTTTGATTTGCTAAAAAGAACCGTACGAGCTCATAACAGTCATTTGTCCAGGAATCAGAATACGACGCTACGGTTTCATTTATTTATTAATTTTTTTTATTTAAGCATTAGCAGCTATATATTCATTAGCAGTGTTGTGGTGTTGTAGCTGCATAGTAGTGCGGGAAACTGTCATTTTTTAATTTTATTTTATTTTATTTTGTTTTTATTTTATTTTTGTACGATATCCCGTCCGTATCGGAGCAAGAATGCATGTTGCAAGAACATCTTAAATGTTATTCTATATTAAACAGTTGTTTCCCAAACCCTACTTCTAATGTTACTCTTGCGCATCCATTGTGGTCACTTAAACATTACTTTTATGCACGTCAAATTCATGACAAGATGGCTTTTGCCTCTCTTCGGTGCTCATTAAAAACACTTGATTTAAACCTTACTTTTAGACAATAATCACAGTTCGGTTTACGAGATAAAACATCCCCTTTAGATCATCTCATAAATGCATCTGTTAGAGTGCAGTGGATGCACAGCGCTTCAAATAAATGGCTTCCTCTTGCTCGATATATTTGAAAGCGTCTATTGGCCGTCAGAGCAAGCACACACACAGACTGGGCCAGGAGCTTCAGAGCCGTTTCTGCTGTCACTCAAAGCTCCAGCACCAGTAGCTCAGTCTCACCTCATTGTCTGGGTTATCTGCAATTCTAATCAGGGAGGCACAACCTGGCAGTCCGGCAGGGGTTGTTTTCAGCCGACTCAAAGATTATCTCACCTCTCACTGTCTACCTCTCTTTCTCTCTCTCTCTCGAGCCATTTGTCTCTGTCAGAACATATAAACCTCCTTGTCCTCAGCTAAGAGGTCTTGGATGAACCTGCACAGACAAGAGACAGCCAATCCGCAGCCTCGTTGGACATCTCTGCCCCATCGCTATTAGCCAAATGGACTTGAGACCGGATGAATTATGGTGAGTGTGGCGATGAGGAAAGCCTGCAGAGAAATTGATTTATTTAGCACAGTCATAGCCACACCTGAGGTCTAATGGGTTTGCGCCTCTCATTGACTAGATTTGGATGGAGACCACCTACCGTTCGCACCAGGAAACAAAAGCGAAGAGACAAAAGACACCAGATTGACACGTAGCCGATAATGTTTCTTTGTCCCGTACGAGACAAAATAGCGTGCATCGGTGTTATTTGGTAAATACACAGTTAAAGGTCTATACTGTTGCCATGGCAGCAGATAGAAGTTTCTGTTTGCAGTTGGCCATTGATCAGTGGGTTTAAACTTTCATCAGATGGAGTGGAGAAGGTGGATTAGTTTATCGAATTGTTGCGCTCGGGTCAGATTTGATGAAAAGCTATAGAAAATGTCACCTTGGAGAACCTGAGATCAGGATTAATTATTTGATATGCCTAACAGACTCATAAGCACATTTATTCTGGGCTTAAGCATGAACGCTCATGTCCAGTAGCCGCATTACTCTAATGATGTGACGGAAAGCAACCCAACTCTCGAGGGTTCAGACGCAGCATATTTCTCAACAACACTTAAGATATTTAATAACCTATTTAATTGATAAATATAATGTTTGAGTATATTTCTAACAGGACTGGAGGGCAGACATAATGAATGGGTTTTTCTGAAGTCATTTAGAACGGGTTGGAAACTAGTTTAGTTTAATTAGATCCTCCAGAGATGGGGGAGGAGGTGTCCCAGTTCTATTAGAAACTATCCTTTCATAACATGTTTGCTAAACGCCAGGCCATTTCATTAAAAGAACGATAATTCTAGCTAAGAATGAGTAAAGGCTCTGGGGGGCACACTAGAGTCTCAAGATTTATACTGGTACAGGTAAGATCCTTAAGACTAGACTACCTTAATATGATCTGAAAGAAAGAACATAAAAAGAGGAGTGTTATGTAATCTGAAATACAGTGAATTATCAAAGCTGGCAGAATGAAAAGCATGATGTCATAGATTTCAGTGGTGCTTGCCAGTGCAAAACATGCTAATGGGGTTGCTAAGGTGTTCTGAATGGTTGTTGCATTTTCTAGATGATATTTTGAGTGGTTGACAGTTGTTAACATGTTTCTATGTGGTTGCTAAGATGTTCTGAATGGTTGCTATATTGCTTGGTGCTTGCCAGGTATTTGAATAATTAATAACATTTACTAGATGGTTGCTAACGTGTACTGATTGGTGGCTATATTGCTAGGTGGTTGTCAGGGAGTTGCTATGGCAACCAGAGTTTGTTGCTAGGCTCTCGCTAAGCAGACGTGTTCTGAATGGTGCTAGGTGGTTACCAAGGTGTTCTAAATGGTTGCTAGGAACTTGCTAAGCAGGGGTGTTCTGAATGGTTGTCAGCATGTTGATAGGTGGTTGTTGGGGAAAATCATCAAAGTATTTTTCGCATCTCTTCTCAATATGTCACACAATTTGAAGTAATCATTCATGACTGAATCACAAACGGTATATGGGACGAGTTGCAGAGTGAAGTTTATACTCAGGCCAAATAACAGGATGTCATGTTCTTGGAAGAACAAACACAAAACGTACATCACAAAGTGACAGAGAGCCTGTCTGCTGACTAAGTGAGTCACTTTCAACACTTGAAACAGAGTTTTGTGTGTGCATCGCGTTCATGACAAGGTGGCCGTTTCCTCTCCTTTCTGCTCGTTAAACACGCTTGCTCACACAGAAGGCACAAACATTCTGCCAGCGGCCTTGGGTTTTACACTCAAGAGGTGCAATAAAACACGCTATTTCAGCATTCCCCTGTCAAAAACACAGACCCCCCCCCCTTCAAACACTCACACGCGTTACACAGTTCTCACACCGAAAGTGACAGTCATGCCTCTTTTATGATCTCTAATACAAGACCGGCGGTGTCTAGACGGGAGCTCACACACACCTGTGAGTTGCCAACAATTACCAGAAAATCATCACCGATAGAGGGAAAAGTGTGAGCAATGTTAGCTTGCCGAGAGTGATTGCAAGCTGACGGTAACAATTTTCAAGGTGAGAGAAGAGAGGCTAAAGCACTTGCAACACATACTGTACTCAATCTGTGTGATAAAGCTGCTTTACTTCTTGCATGAACCTCTAAAAAATTACATGAATGCTTAAAGTGGCTCAAATGAAACATATTGGATTTAATGTTTTATATAAAGAAAAAGTGTATATATATATATATATATATATATATATATTTATATATTAGTTAAATATATTGTTTTGTTAAAACCAAAAACTATTGTAAAAGCACATAAAAATGACCAAAACTTCAACTAAACATAAAATGAAAATTAAAAATATAAAAATAAAAAAGCTAATTAATAAACACTATAGCAGCATCTAAATAATAAAATAATACTGATTCTATAAATTGTGCTATATATAATTCTATAAGTTTTTTGTGAGAATTACATTTTCTGACAATTTTTGCATATTTATGAAAATGATAACATTAAAAAATGGACAAAACCTTGTTGCAAATACATTGACTGTTTTACCGATATTAAAAAGTCTTTTAAGTCTAAATATTAATTTATTTTTCAAGAATTATGAGCAACACATTAGGAAGAATTATATTACTGAGAAAAAACTAGAAGAAAAAGCCCATTTTGGTCAATCAGCCCCCCTTTCATGTAGCTAAAAAAAGAAAAGAAAAAAAAAAATCAAGATTTAAAGTTTGCTAATCCAGGTGGCAATAATTTGCTGATTTAGATTTTTTTTTAGCCATGTACTTTTCTTTTCATCATCCGGATGCAATGATTACTAGTGTCCCATCTCGATTATTAACTGTATCATTGGGCCTGGGGTTCCACCTGACCTTGGAGTCAGAGGTTGACAAATACCGCCCTGATTAACCCCCTGACAAATGACCCGGTTGGAACATTTAACGTGATTAATACGCTCAAGTCAAGCAGAACTATTCAGGAAGACGCTTTAGGGAGGTCACGTCCTGTATTGAGAAAAAAAGAGTGTTTAATTAAAAATAACACAAGAAGCACCTGCGATCAATCATGCAAAAGTGGCTTAAGACATTTAGAAAGTAGTATAACTTGGCATTTCATTTTTGATAATGTTCGATCATCTAGCAGACAAGGCAGAAGAGTTGAATCCATCGGTGTAAAATTACTTCAAAAACTCTCATCCTGCCACGAGAATACACGCCACCAACTTTAACATCGCCAACATGTGCAACAAGGCAGAAACATCAGGGGGTCAGCTGCTGCAGGGCATGGCATGCAACTTTTTTTCATATTGTGATCTCTGTTGAGAAGACATGCACCACCAATGAGTGAGCTGCTGTCAGGAAGCTTGCTTTTCTTATTTAGGTGGAAAGCTAAACTCATTCTATCCTTCCTACTCCGATGTTTTCAGAATGTTTTTCATGTCTTCAATCTTTCATGGAGACTTAGGTTCCCTGTCAAGAGTCAGATTGGAAAAAAAGAGAGGTTGAGTATCTCTTTGCAGGTTTTCAACAATAATGGTCTACTATTTGAGGACCTTGTAGTAAGACACTCAATCATCATCAGCATCAGCAACAGTTCTGGCCAAGGAAACTCATAATTGTGCCTGTGAAATCTGACTGTTTCAAGACCATGTTCCAAAGAGTATCTGCTGATGAGCTGGCTGTGAATGCAAAACAGAAAATAGTAGACATCTGTAGACATTCTTTCATTATTGATTTCTTGTTCGTTTAGAGCACAAGCTGATGCAAATTTTATCCCATATCCTTTTGATTCAATCTGCAAAGTATCGATTGGATAAAAGATATGCGGATCTGACATGTTTTCCACTAAAACACTTCAATATGTTCTCATTAGATCCAAAGGCCAAAGCCTTCTTGATTTACAAGAGCTGATGCATGCTAATATGCACAAGTTCTTTCAAGCTGCATTTCCATGAAAATCATGAGCTGACCTCTTGAGGATGGTGGAATCATTTATTTTATGGATTTTCTGTTTCTACTATAAAAGACTAGCCTCCTAACCCAGCCTTCCTTCTTCCCTGGCTTAATTATTGACCGCTTGTTTTTCTTCTCACATTATCATGAGATGTTCGGTAACATGAATAGTCCATGAAGAAATTAAAACAGATAGGAGTAGAATACCTAAAACCTTTGCCATGCAATGACAATGAATAGGAACTGGTGCTTACAAGCTTCAAAACATGCAAAAGCACCATGAAAGCATCATAAACGTGTAGTCAGCTCACTTATACAATGCTATGGTTTCAGAACAACTGGAATATAGTTCTATAGTGTATATATTAATCTTGACATGACAGAAGTTTCAAAATTAGGTGAACTATCCATTTAAATAACCAAATGAATCATTTTATTTCCAACAACTGCTTCATCAACATGGCGGCAGAGTAGAAGAAGTCCAAAAAAAGGCACATGAAGAGGGTTTCTCAAGGGTCAGGTTGGGGATTTTCATTGGGCCATGTCTAATATCATTATCGTTCATGGTGCTTAGCCAGAGATGTGCCAGAGGTATTGTTTCTGTCACACCGCCACGGTTTGGCCATTTTTAACATCAGTCAGTCGGCACTTTGATGCTGCTCTTCTATCTCTTTTTCCTTTTTTAAACAAACTAATTTTTTCAAGAGGGTCTCTCTGAAGAGGCTGATGAAGAGGCAACATCTGCTTTCAAAGGGTTTGTTCATTATTCACCAAAGAGAGGGAGAGAGCGAGAGAGAGAGAGCGAGAGAGAGCGAGAGAATGAGCGAGTGAGAGAGAAGATGAAGAGGAAAAACAAGGGAAGGAGAGGCACCTGAGTAAACAGAGTGCCATTGAGTACATCAATTAAAGGAATATTTCACCCAATCATGAAAATTCTGTCATCATTTACTCACCTTCATGTCATTCCAAATCTGTATGACTTTCTTTCTTCTGTAGAACACATAATGTGATTTTCTAAAAATATCTTGACTACTCCAAAATGACAAAAAAGCACCACAGAATCATGGTCCACAATTTATGGACAGGTCTTCTGAAACTATAGGGTAAATTTGTGAAAGAAACAGCCCTGGCTTTCCAGAATGTATTCATAAGTATTTCAGATATATGATTTTGTGATTGAATCATTCATCTAAACTGGATCTTTTCAATGAATCAGTTGATTCAGTTCACACAAACAGTCTGAATGATTTGTTCACAAAACAGACTCCTCTGGTTCTAGAGTTAAACTCAGTCAATGATCTAGTCAAACAGCAACACCTCACTAGATTGGAAGATTATAAGTGGCATTTCTTAAAATTCAACTTACATTTCAGTCTGTTCTTCTTTTAATGACAATTTCATGGTCCTTTTAGCTTCCTTTTTGAAGCTTGACAGCCCCCATCCTCATTTACTTTTACATTCACACTTTTGTATTCTACAGAAAATGGTATGGGTTTGTCAAAACAAGAGAGTAAATAAAAATGAGTACATAAAGATTATTTTCATTTCGGGCTATTGCTGGAACATTTTATTTTTTTCTACAATGGAGGCTAGAAGAAAATATCAAAAATCACTACATGCTCTTGAAGTTCAAGGCCTGAAAACAACGATCCTGACAAAACAGTCATGCAAATACACAGTAAACAATAAACAACCCAAAGGGGAAAATAGCATATCAGAGCTTTTTATTGTGTGCAGGATCACAGTGCAGTGTGATTCGCAAGGAAAAAGTTCTCTTTTTTTGTTGCAAAAACACTCAGTCGGCCAAAATGAGCTCTGCCTTCCCAGTGTCCTTCCCAGGGTAATGGTATTTTGTATAATGCTATTAGTAAGCTGAAAGCATGAAATCGCAGCACTGAGACACACTTTTGTGGAGGCTGATAAAGGAGAGCGGGGGAATAATGCCCTTGTAGGCGAGGTTTTTTGAATCTGCACTCTAAATTCTGGTGAGAAGAGCTTAACGTGCAGAACGCCCGGCACATCTCCCGGTAGCTATGCATTCTAAATGAGAAAAAAAAAAAGTCGTCCCCAAAAAACAGAGGGCTGCCGTCTGCCAAAATGACACTGTCTGGTGTCCGCTGACAAGTTGAGAATGACCTCCATCAGGGACTGTCACTTTTTGTGACAGTTCACTTATCCTGAATTGATAAAATGTAGAAAGCTGAGAGACAGGCACTTAAAGGATGGGCCAATTCGAATCCAGAATAATATGATGTAAAACATCGATACATGCTGCAAAGTTTCAGCAATGATGCTGGATTTATTCTTGAAATAACAGTGATAAGCAATGGACGGGACAAAAATGCCTCAGTGATTTATTCTGGAAGCGGTCTTGGCCAAACTCACACAGACAGCGCACGTCCTGAGCGAGATCCAGTTTTTGGACTAAAAGTGTGTGTAAACTTTATTGAGATCGGGACATATCAACCAGTAATTTCATTTGCAGTAACAGACGGTAGAAAGTTCAGAAATTAATGGTTTACGATTTATGACAATAGTCCCACAACTGATCGCTTATTTTTTTCCTCACTCACCACAATGATTCAAAACGAACAAATTTCAAGTGACACGGGAAAAATACATGAAAAACTTAAATGAACATCAGAAAAGCAGCGTGCACATTTCTGGTTAAAAATGAAAGGCCATCAACTGACACTTAAAACGGGAAGCATCGCCATTCAAATCAGCAGCAAGAGTCAAAGTTTCAGTTTAGTAAACGCAGACAATCTCTTTAAGTTTTTCTTCACTGTGCTTTATTGACAATGTGTTGCAATATAGTAGCGCATTGTTTTGATGCATGAGTACCTAATAAATATTAATAATTACTTTCATAAATCGTAATGATTACTTTAACAAATTATTATCTACTTCTATGAATAAATACATAGTAACTGACAAATATTAAATATCACCATGAATGTATTATTAATATAAAAACCTTATATGTATTTATTTTATTTATATTTATTATGTATGCATTTATGAATACATAATAAATATGAATAATTACTAAATATTACTTTATTCCTATAAATATTTATAAATTACAGTTTTTATATTTATTTGTTTATATACATAGCTAACATCTGCCATTTGTTACATTTGACATTATAGCATGGTTATGCAATATTTAAGGCAATTTGGGTTTGATTGTCAAGAAAAAATAATCTTGAGATATAGTATCATTGTAATGTGCTACTTTAAGTGTTACTTTAATATAAAATAAGCCATTTTGTTATATAAGATTCTGGTCATGCAAACCATTTGTGTTACAAGAAAATAATAATAACAATAATATTATCACCAGTGTCAGTACCATCATCGCAAATAAAATAGACTTCTCCGAGACATAACATGAATAAGTATCAGCTTTGCCGTTTAAACAAACATCTGATGCATTAAAGCAAATGAAACATTCAATTTCAAGACTGCAGATTCTCCCAAATGCAACGAAATAACTTCACACAGCACATTACCAGAGAAGGATTCAGGCGCTTTGGTGTTTTCTCCCTTGTCGCATTTCCTTCGTCACCTTCTGCTATACAGCCCATTAGTAATGCAGCTCTTGCATATGGCTTTAAGAGACTGTAGAATAATGAAGGTGCAGTCATACACTGGCTAAAGTCTTTCATATTATGCATGCACCATTATCAGTAATCAGAAAGCACACACTTATGGAGAGAGAAAGTGTCCCGAATCAAGTCAAAGCCAAGGCCATTTAACACTAAACCCAGAGGAGGCCCAGTGCCTTTTTTTTTTTTGGTAGTGAATTCTGTCACTTACAACTACAAATGCCCAAACAATGAGTTTCTGCTTTGTTGTTTAAAGTCATGAATATGCATAAAAAACAAGTAGAACCAGAGCAGCTTTACATTTAGTCATGTAAAAGTCATTCTTAGCAGCTAAAACAAACTTAAATTGATTGTTAGATTAATTTTTGGTGGGAGTTGTGGGACACCTAAAATGAGGCCTGTTTCAATTCACATGACCCCTATCGGATGAGTTTTGGACTCATTCATGCATTCAAAACAACTAGACGGAGCAAAACCACTATCACTGTTAACCAAACTGATTAATAATCAACAGGTTGATTGTTTACACACATAGCCAGTGTCATCCTATTTTTCCCACAGATGTTTTGACTCAGCTTCCTGTAAAACTCTCAAACTAGTAACTGTGTCCTTGATGCTGTGGGTATCTTGCTGATCATTAACTCCAGGGTCTCATCAATCAAACCCTCCCATTCGTGTCCACTGAAAGAACCGAATACAGATACTTGTGCCACAAACACTTCCCAGCATTTACAGAATAAAGCGATGGGGAGAGAGATACATTCAGATCTGGCAGCCAAGAGAGCCATAGTTAAGAAGATTCAATTTCAGATCGTTCCTTCAGAAGACAGATCCTCTCCCCATCACCGGACGCACAGGAAGCACGAGAAATCTCTGAGCTGAAGGCTATCTCTGTTCTGTTGTGACAGCTCGAGAATTACAGAATTTTCTTTTAAAAACACCTCATTGACTGTCTCGGGAAATTCCGACCCATTCTTCACAGGCTGAATATAAAGCAGTGGGAGTGTCTGATCCGTGACAGTGTCTCCTCACCTGGCACGTCTGGAAGCACATCTCATCCACCTCTGCTGTCGATAAGGACTATCTGCACAGACCAGACGAACCTTCCATCAATCCCTACAATGTTGTGGAGGCCACAATACAGTTCATCTTGTATTCACACAGCAACATTACACAATCCCAGAATGCAACTACTTCACATAAGTCAAAGCAAATATGAATTTGCAAAAACCAACCTCAATGATGCCAAAAAGATACACAAACAGCGATTTACTGTTATTATTTATATAGCACTTGATGCAATAGACTGCTTTAAAGCAAGTAGCTTTATAGTGTTAAACATGAAAAAAAATGTCATTGCCGCTTTTAGTTAAAATTACAACTTACTGTATTGTACTGTAATCTGGTGATGGCTTGCATTTTTCAGTATTTGTCAGTGCAGTGTGAACTAGCCTTTACTGCCAAGTCAAACATAGTATAGCTCTTGTTCCTAGATATGGCTTCAATGCAGTTTTTTTGGTCTCATTTTATTGTCCAACCAGGAAATCGTCGGTCTAATCGTTAAGGCAAGTAATAAGCACGCCATCTCTCAAGAAGCCGCTCAATGTGAGCCATTAATGTACGCAGCACAGACGTTGAGGGACCAGTTCCCTGCCTAAGCATAATACTTAGTGTTTGGTTCAAACCCCTAATCCACACAACGAGCAACAGCAGCAAGCACTACTAATTAAAAAGGTGAGGCACATTTAACTGATACCGTTTTAGGCAGAAACAGATCTACAGTCGATATGCCTGTAAAAGACATCTAATAGGACCTTTAATGATCCGTTGCGCATGTGAATTATAGTGTTCCTAATTGCTGTGGGTTTTACAGCAGTGTACAGACTATGGTGAGAGTGGCTTAGTTTTCTGCACTGTGGTTTCGGAAGGTTGCTGTGAAAGGCGATTGCGTGAACGGAATCTTTGTTTGTTTATGACTCTCACCTCTAACTTTAACGGCTTGTGACAGGCTAGCTTTATTAAAGTGGGCTTTGAGCATGCGCTGAGAGCCAGTAAAACTTCCCTTACTGCCGGTCAGGGATCAATTTTGTCTGCCGCTCCTCAAATTAACAAAACTCAATAGCCGAGAGTGAACACCCTGCAAGGCTGTGTAAGAGGGTTAAATGGAAGGGTTTAATACTTTAATCAACCTTAATAGTTTGCACTTTATTCAAATTTAATCATTGGTTGAACAGAGAAAGACCTCTTCCTGTGTCTGATGTTTGCATATTCTAATGGGGATAATGTCAACAGAAGGGTGTGTGCGTAGATTAAGCGCTCAGTCTTCCCATGTCATGGATCTGCTGATATGCAACAGCCTCTCTTCATTTCCTGTTGCTATTTTTTCATTCTCTCATTTCCCACTTCACTGATGTCTGATGAGGTTTACCAGCAGGTCCCCTATTGATCTCACCAACAAATATGCTCAAGGCTTCAAAGCGAACCAACATACTAGCTACGTATGTCTCTGTAATTGTGTACATCTGAGTTTTCTTGACTCTTTTATCTCTTTCATTTTACCTGGGAAGCTTTCCATGTGCTCTAAAATCATCAAAAGCCTGCATTTCCACATCAGTCTTTGGGGTTTTAAGTCTGTGGTATAAGGTTAGGTCTCAGGAGATGTTTTGTGAAAGCTTGTAGTAAGGATGGGAAATGAACTATCACGGATATATTAACTATTCAGCTACATAGCAACACGCTACAAACACTCTTTTGCTACCAAATAGAAAGACATTCAAACAACCAATCATGATTCATTAGCAACCACATAACATCCTGACAAACACCAAGAAGACCTACGTAACTGCATAGCAATGCACTGGCAAACATCCACAACAACATAGTTTCATACACGTGAGTTTTGCATGAATAGTGTCTTTTAATCTACAGTGTGAAAAATGAACCAAATATATTTTTATGCATCATAATTTCTCTTAATCACAGGTAAGATTTAGCTTTTGAAAGAAATTAATACTTTTATTCAGCAAAGACGCATGAAATTTATCTTAAGTTGCAGTAAAAACATTTATAAAAAATGTTACAAAAGATTTTATTTCTAATAGAGGCTGTTCTTTTGAACTTTATATTCATCAAAGAATCCTGGTTAAAAAAATGCATCACCGTTTCCACCAAAATATAAAAAACACATATGTTTTCAACTGTGATGAATGTGAAGAAATTAGCGCTGTCAAATGATTAATCACAATTAACCGCATCCAAAATAAAAGTTTTTGTTTACATAACATACGTGTGTGTGCTGTGCATATTTATTATGTGTATATATATATATATATATATATATATATATATATATATATATATATATATATATATATATATATATATATAAATAAATAAATACACACACATGCATGTATATATTTACGAAAAATTTTATATTTGTATATTTATAATATAAATTATATAAATATAAATATATACATGTAAATACATGTAAATATTTTCAAAATATATACTGTATGAGTGTGTATTTATATATACATAATAAATATACACAGTACACACATATATTATGTAAACAAAAACTTTTATTTTGAATGCGATTAATCGCGATTAATCATTTGACAGCACTAGAAGAAATGTTTCTTCTAGCACCAAATCAGCATATTAGAATGATTTCTGAAGGATCATGTGACATAGAAGACTACAGTAGCAGCTGCTGAAATTTGCTGAAAACATCACAGGAATACATTACATATGCCAATACTACTGTTTGTTCCTGAATATTTAATCAAATAAATGCAGCCTTGGTGAGCATAAAAAAACTTCTAAAATCTTATTGACCCCAAACTTACAGTAGCCTAACAGAATTGTCTGAACAAATAATTTCATATTAAACAAATGTTGCTCATTTGCCAGCACAAATGAATAATTCAGTTAATGTTAAAGGCTTACTGCATTGTCGAGTTTATTCTACTCTTGGTGACATTCTGCTTGTGTCTGGTCAGTAGGGATGGGTACCGAAACTCGGTATTAAATCGGTCTCGGGGCTAAATTATGAAAGACCGGAGTATCGATAAGCTCTGACGTTATCGGTACTTCTGTCGGTATTGGAGAAATTAAGAAAACACATACATTTGTTTCTCTCTTTCTCTCTCTATATATATATATATGTCGCCAGCTGTTTTTATGTGCAATAATATTCAAACATTTGTCTATGATGCATTTTTGCTATGCGCAATTCAGAAGCCAGATCGCGCTCACGCGGAGCTTCAGCACACGCAACATGAAAGTCCTGTTTAATTATGATAGAAGAGAGAACCAACTATTCAAACATCTGCTCACACTTTAGGCCTGTGGCTGTTATATTAAGCTAAGTATTTATTTATTTTTTTTCGATCTTGACTTCCAAGGATTATAGCCGCATTTCTTCTAGCACAACTCCCTTCCCTTCATAGCGGCGCGGATTCGTTCCTCCAAACCAAAACTTAACATCTGAATCAGCTCAATCAGTGATTGTTATAAAATGCCGTCTTTACTGTTGCTACATTGCAGGACATATTTGATAGTAAAACGTTGAAAGTACAATCTGCTGTTCCCCAGGCTGAAATGTGTGTGCGCGCGTGTGCCTGCGTGGCGGCGTGCTCCAAAACGGACAAGCACACTTTGAGCTTCGGGCGCGTCGAAATAACACACAAAAATATGCCAAAAAATACACACACAATGTGTCAAAATGGCCGGTTATGAGAGTCTTCACTTTTTTGTTTTAAGTGGACGAGAACAGTTGGGAGAAAATCCGATGCGTGTCAGTATATTGTCTTAAAGTGTCAGACTGGAGCTTGAGCCATCAATGTTAATCAAAGAACAAAATGCAAAGAGAAAAATCACCCACAGCTCTTAATCTGAACAACGTTATAGCTTTAATAAGCATAAATCTATCAGTACATACAGTGAAAACTATGCAGTGCTCATTTACATTTGATTACTTTTGTAACTATTACTTACCTGAACATTAATATTAGTAGACCTTCATGGAAAAATGAAAGCACTGTTTATTTCATTTCGTTTGTGTGTTTGTTTTATTGTATTTGTCAGTTTGTTTTACTTTGTTTCTTTGTTCATGTTGTTACTGTATCTTATCTTATGTATATAAAACACTAAAAATACCTGCACACTGGTGCATTTACAAATTGATGAAGTGCAGGCATTTTTAGTGTTTTATATACATAAGATAAGATACTGTAAGAATATGAACAAAGTAAAACAAAAAGTACCGATAAGAATACCGTTAAAGTACCGGATCGATAAGCAGTATCGATAAGAGTAGTAATACCGTTAAAACCTTAACGATACCCATCCCTACTGGTCAGTCAGTTGTGCTCAAGGATTTGTGAATGCTACTAAAAACCAAAACTACTTAAAACAAAACTTTAGTAAAACTTTTTTCAGTCAATGCATATTAAGCTTAACTATAATTCTATGTCTTCACAAAGACGCCAGATGTACATTTGGCCACATGCTATAATCCTGAGTCGACTGTTTCATTTCACTACAGATACAATGACTGGCTTGCCAAGGTTTCTGCAGCTGATCCTTAATCTGCTAACAGTAAAACAGGCCTTTTCATTTTTTGCCGTAATGAGAATTTTCAGCTTCTCTGTTTTCACCAGACGAACATCCTTATAATTTGAATTTAATAACCTCCTCCCAGGATGTCAGTTAAACTCCTGTTCTTTTGAGCCCATCTTATTTACGATATAATAAGAAAAAAAGGCTGCTAAGCTGCTCTCGGTTTTCATTTCTAATTCATTTTTGTTTTGTTTCGGAATCCGACAATAATTGATTGGAATTCCTTTGCAAGTCTAAAACTCTCTAATCTAATTATTCCTAGGAATTACCATAATAGAAGTATTACTTTAGATTTCACTTAACAAAACCCTAAAAGAAAAGAAGGCTATATTTCTAAGCCTAGCCATACATTATGATTAACCATTGTTTCCTTATTAGTGGTATCACGGCAAATAAATGCAAATCATGCAGAAATATTTTTGTGCAACAAATAAACAATGCAACATGACCATCCAATATTGTCTAACAGTTTTTAAACCTGTGAAAAATGAAAAAGGACTACAAGTACTGTTTGTACTATGATAATGATTTTTGCTCCAAAAGACACAGAATCTGATTAACTTTGCTGACTAGGCACTGAACGAACAGATGGGTAAACAAAGACTGAGCCAGATGCAGGCGGATATGAAGCTACATGCAATAAATGGCCAGGTAATATTAAACCCCTCGTAATGATGTTGCACACCCGTTAGCATATGAATCTTAGCTAAATAAGACCCACTGTGACATATTATAGTCCTTCTCACCTCTCTTAATTGGATTTGGTAGAGGCAGGTCAGGTGTGAAGGGCACCAGTGAGTGCTGATTAATACTCATTAGAGTAACTAGTCCTAACGGTGCCATTCTGCCGTACAGCGCCCCGCTCTATGGGACACTATTGTGAGGTCTAACCGCACACAGAATGAACCACAAATTGCCTTGTCAGGAACTTTGGCCTTTTTTGCCCCATAATGCACTGCCCTTTGACCTAAAATGGCCATCTATTGTTGAATAGGGAGGGTAAAAGTTGAGCTCCGCCTTCCCAAACAACAAATGCGCTGATGCCGGTAAACGTATGTTTGTGTGTGTATGTGATCCTGAAGATTCATTCAACTCTGGCTGGGTGATGGATTCCAATCCACAACATTTATCAACAACAGATGCATCTGAGAAAGGAAAGCAAGTACAACAATAGACCACTGAATCATGATATATTAGATATTATTCCGCTGTGGTGTCAGACCAGGAGAAGAAAGGAACAAACTCCACAGGGTATTTTCACAGATAATACTGCCGTGAAAAAATCTGGTGGACATGGAATTGTGGCTGCAATCCCGGCGCTGGGCCCGATCCAAAAGAACCCTATTCATTCTGCGTAATAATGCTTCATAATATTCCAGCACGTAGTTAACCAAACCACAGATGTGGTCTCGTTCTATCACAAAAGATGGTCTGATCATATTCTATTTGCAATAAGAGGATAAACCCCTCTTATTCTCGCAGTAAATTAAAAGTTATCAAAGACATCTAGACACAGATTGCAAAGTAGGTCAGGCTATGGTTTATGTTCATAATGCTACTCTTCCTTGCCATTTTTTAGGCTGTTCGGTCACCCAGTTGTTTGTAAAGAAAAATGTCTTGGGTTTTAATTGTATTTTCCCTCTTATCCCTACTCCCAGGTGGTCAGTTAGCACCAAGGCGAGCACAGGGCAGACATTATTAAAGTGATTTTTTTTTCCTTTCCACGTTGTGACTAATCAAGTTGGGGTAATTAGACCCACACGCCTGTGTAGATTGACATGAAGATTAACGAGTATTTGCGCCACGCTTGAATGGAGGTGTGACATTCGCTGCTTGTTGTCTGAGCAGACCTGCGGAAGCGGCGTGTTCTAATCCAGCAAGAGTGTGCGCTACAGTAACTAAACACAGCTGTAAACGTGTTTTTCTCTTTCAAGAAGTGCACTTAAACACACTGGCCGTGACCTCCTCTACAAAATAACCAAACAAAGACTCATATTATTCTCCAATAAACTACTGCGGCTCAGGTTATAGGCAACGCTATACATTTCCCCCTAGTTCAAAGCCCAGACAATCAGGTTTAATCAGATTCACACGTCCAGTCTACTGCTGGTCTTTGTTTTGTCAGAGTCAGGTCTCGAACAGGGAAGGGGTTTGACTGTGGAGGGAATTACAGACAAGATGAGTGATTCTGATAAGCATTTATGAAACATTTCTCTTCTTGTTGTTGCATGCTGAATGTTTCTAATCAGCGTGCTCGGCCTCCTAAATGACTGCAATAAAAGGACTTGTAAATCTTCAAGCCACGTTCAAGTAAAAAAAAAAAAAAGCCGTAAAAAATAAAACGGTAAATTTAATGGCCATCTGCTCTCTGCTGGAGCGGACTTGGGTGTAATGTTGTTTTTTGAGCGATCAAAGGGATCATCCGCATCATGGTGGTTTACCTTTAGAGATCTCAACAAATAGCCTATAGGTAAGACAGCTTCATTAACACAAAACCAAGAGTGTGACATGGGGTACAGTACAAATGAACAAAAACAAACACCGATAGAACACACAACACAAACATTAATTCAAGAACTTCAAATCTGATGTGATTTCCTGGATGGAATACTTTTGAAGCTTTTCTATAAAGCCGATAAATAAACACCCGTGACCATATATTTTATATAAGGGGTCCTTAAAAAGGGGACTTTATTTTAAAAAACATTAAACAATAATAATAAAAATAACATCAATAATAATTTAGAATTTAGCTACATTTTCTTCTACTAATAAAAAACTAATTCAGTTTTGTTTTAAATAATCAAATTTATTTCTGTGCTAAACTGAAATACAACATTCAACACATTATTAAGGATTGAAAGTATTTAATTAAATACATATGTATTTAGAGTATAATAATTTATACATATTAACAAACATATCCACCTTATTTTTCAACGCGGAAGTAAGCCGTTTTCTGTGAATGTGCGAGACTTCCGGTTATTTAAGTTAAAATAATATGGTAAGACACACCAGTTTTCAATATCAAGCAGCAAAATTAGCTGTTTTGTACAGCTAAAAATAGCTGGATGCGAATGAGACCGGAAGCTTCATGCATAAAATAAAAAATGACCAAATGCATTTGGCTTTGTATCTCTAGTCTGGGACACGTTCTCATCACTGGTCACCTCTTTACCAGCGTCCTGCAGGATCACCTGAAAGCAAACAAACAATCGCTCACGCAGACTTCAAACTCTGTGCTGTGTAAACAGCTTCTCTGCAGTCTATCAGGGGGCACAGCCAAAGCTCTTTGAAGAGTGTTTCAGGGCCAAAAAAAAAAAAAAAAAGTACTACAGCACTTCAAACAACACTGAAGGGACGGCAGCAGTTGATCCCGCGCTTTCAAGGTTACAGAGCTGTGTAAACGTATACAAGTCCACACTACAAATACAGAGAGAAACTTTGGTCACAGGAGTAGGACCACCGTGGCCGTACCGCCCACCTCATAAACACTGATCTCCTCTTAAGCCTGTCTCCAGCTGGGGTCTCTGGTCCACAGGGGCCCGCTGAGGACCCAGGTGTAAGTGCAGATTTCACACAGTCATGGTGGCCCACCTCTGGAGTTCATTTAGCCACACAGTAGGGATATAAGCGAGATGCGGGCCAAACCAGGCACAGCCCACCTACTATTCCCACAGCAGTGTGAGGAACTAGTACTTTTCTAATGGAAAGGCTTTCCTGTGCAACTCTGTTGATGGTACTTGATTATACTTGCACAACTGGGATAATAGTCACAATTATTGGGCTTTTTATTTCACATTATAACTAAAGGCTAGATTTGCATTCCACGTAGAAAATCCCAGTGCTTGAAATTAAGAAAAATAACAGTGTTACAGTATTATGCTATTTTATATCAGGGTTTGAGCTGTGTGTAAATTAAATGTTATATCAAAGCTGATCGACACACAGGAGGCGTTTTGTTTTCTGTCAGCTGTGTATGAGAATATGTGCAGTAAATGAGGAAAAAAAGGGTTAAATAGCTGCAAAATAGAAGACTATGAATATGACTTATCCAGGCTGGAAAGTCTCAAGTCATAAAGAGAAATTTAAACATGTCTGATCAATAGAGTGCGGTCTTCAAGTACTACACGCCACTGGCATTTAGTATTGCATAAACTGATAAAAAATATGATATTTTAAAGTATGCTATTTTTAAATGGCCAATAAATGAAGAACAACTGAGATAAGGAGGAGATAGATGCATAGAGATTACCAAGAGGTTGCTCATTTATTGCTCAGGAGAATTAATGGTGGAACAGTCGACAATTAAAAAAAAATGTGCTGGCTCAATTTTAAAAAAAATTGCGTCCACGCCTTCATATGATTCAGATTTATCAGTTGACTTTCAAAAGCGTAAAAATAAATACACTGTGGAAGAAACACATCTTATATGCATTAGAAGTGTCATTATTATTCAGCCAATTAATTACTTGCTCTACAAACATAAACTGCAGCAGCTGAAGGAACAGAAAACCTCATCTTAATTAGTTCATATTAATCTCATCTTTCCCCTTCAAAATTGTTTTTATATTTCAACTTTGTTCTCCTGAGAGAATCGAACAAATGGTCAGAAACTATTTTATTTTCTTAGCTATGAGGAACATGAAGAGAAATTGTCTTTATGTTTTGGTTGGCCATTGGGATCCAGACACCATTTGAAGGCCTTTAATGGTTTGAACGATAAGGTTCCTGGTGACTGACAAATTAAAACAGCCACTCTGGAAATGTAATGAGTATAAATCTCATTTATGGAGAATATTTCAGTGAGTGCTTTCCCCATGTCTTTCTCATTTTGGAGTTCACAGAGCGGACTGTTTACAGATACTGAGAGATAAGAGCCAATTAGGACTAAGAGCTGCAGATATTATTGTTGAAGAAAATTTCTCTTTTGCTAATCTCTCTTCTTCGGCTCATAAATCTCCTCACCTGCCAAAAAACTTTGTCCCTTCCTCCCGATTGGCCCTCGCCGCTTCATTCCTCACAAAATCTGTTTCTCAGGCTTACTTTTCCACCCTGCTTAAGATAACATCCTCCATCTGTGGGCTCCCCACTTCACAACGTTTTAACCAACTTCCTAACTGCCTCTTTCCTCTACATCTTGTTTTCCCTGCCTCATCTTCTTGCTTCCTACTGATACCCTCTTCCTGTCTTTCTAACTAAACACCCGTACCTTTCATACCAGAGCTTCCAGGGTGTTTCAGAGTACTCCAATTACTCACAATTGTAAAAGTGTTTAAGCAATATAGCATTTTAACTACATAAAATATGAATTGATTATAAATGATGGTATCCTTTTCATTTATTTTTGGATGAACTGTTCTATTATGTTTACACTGACTCATGTAGCTTCCTGTAGTTATACAGTTTGTGCATGATAAATCAGTATAATTACTGACTCATTGTCCATATGCATTTTAAGGGTCATTTAAATAAATTATATTTTAATTAAAACATTTTATAAATCAGTCAGTAATTGTACTGACATTAGTACACATGCTTCATTTCAATAGGAACATCCCTAAAAGTAAATAACTTGCAGTTCTGTGAGCTCATTCAGTGAAGGATTTGTCAGACTGATTAAAACCAGTAACTTGTGAGTCTTGTTGATCAACTCCTTAAAAGAAACAGAAACTATACTGTTTACACTGTTTTTGATTCGCTAAAAAGCATCAGATCATAAGAGCCATTTGTTCTGGAATTGGACTACAATAGTATACGAAATTCTTTGGATTCACTAAAAAGTGAATTAGTGAATTTGTTCATTAACCAGTCTACACTGGTTGTATTTCATGTTAGTGATTCACTAGATCAAAGTCAGTCGTTTTGGGAATCAGAATACAGCTTGTGGTGTATGTTTATTTTGTGCTAGCACTTTCTCACCTTTATTTCATGCTACACAATCTTCTTCTCACATTCAATTTTGAATTCAAATCTGGACTACAGCATATTTGAGTAAAACTTGAGTAATATGGGATTTTTCTCACTGTGGAGGTATACAGTTGGGGAGGTTTAGCTTTTGAAAAGTTGTACAGGAAATGCTCACAAACGCACGAGTCCAGTCTCAATGCTTCTCCCTCAGAAGCACCTATTATCCCTCGGAGACCCACATCCACAGACAGGAATGTATGTGCACGTATGTGTGTGCCTGTGTGTAACGTGTCGGCTGGCGGTACCGTGGGGTTAACGGCATGAATGAATTCATTCTGCCCCATGGGAGCTGTCTCTGTTTTGCTTGAGTGACACTCTCTAGACAGATGCAGCGTTCTCCAGGACAGCCTTCACCAGCTGAATATCCAGAAGGAAAGATGCCCTCTCTCACGTCGGTAACAGAGGAAAGAGAGGGAGAGAGAAGAAAAAAGATGACAGCTTCTCTCCTGAGCTCCCCTTCTCTCCTTTGCTCCATCTCAGGGCAGAAACACAGCATTTGTTGGCGAGAGCGCAACCTGACAGATAGCACTAACTAGCACAGCCTCTTGAGACGCACCGAAAGGCTGACAGTCGGTTACGGTTTGGCTAAAGGGCACGACTCCTGGTCTGTGTCTGCTCATTGGAGGTGTCAGGGAGATGTCACCCAGCACAATGTTGAACCCACAACCCCCTTCATTGCCCAACACCCGCAAACCCCGAAATCTCCACCCCTTTCGGTATTTTCTTTCTAATATCACGGCATAAACAGACAGACACAACAGATGCTGTAAAAAGACCATCTACTTAGAGTGAAGACGCTTTTATCGTGAGTCAGTCTGCGTAAATACCAAGGGTCTTGGATAATGTCTTTTTGAGCTTTTGTTCTGGTAATCTGATAAGTTTTTTCAGACAGTTTTGACATCTGTCATAATTACAGCCTTTGTACTTTCACAGAAGAACCGACAAATACGACATCCCGTTTAAAGACACTGTTGTGATGTTATGTGTGTCCATGTAAACACACTCACACAGACATAAGACACATTCTAACATTGTATCACGCTTGAAACTAATTGCTTCCTATGGACGCTGGCATTTTACAAGACTGGGGTTTGAACGAATGCTAATGTTTTCTTTTGTATTGGCGTCATTAAGAGCGTCCAAATACAACCCTTCAGTGATCTGGTCTCCCGCCTGTGCAGAAAATGCGGTCTGCTTCACACTTCACTTGAGAATTGTAGAAAATTCCATTTAAAATTGAATTAATTTGTAGTAATTACTGAAACCTTCTGAATCTGTTCACTTTAGAGAAAGCATCCTGCTCCATAGAGTCTGGCTAACTCTAGCCCATTAAAAGCTAATAGCACTGAACCTAATCGTTTTTGTCCCAAATCTATTGCTTGAGTTAATGCTTTGTGCACCAGACGGGCTTAATGTTCATCTCGGTGATAAAGATCACATAAATGCTTTGTGAGTATATGGGCACATCACATCAGATCGGGCTTATCTATTTAGCCATCTATTAGCCAACAGTGGGTGGTTATCTTCTGATTATAGTGTTGAATTTATTCCCATTGAAGATGCATTTAAATAAATAATATAACGAATTAAAGTTTCTTTGATGGTCTGAACACAAGAGTTCAATTGCATAAAAAACATTAAGGGAGGGCAAACATATCATATGAAAAGGTGACTAATGAAGTTCTCAAAAGTGGTCCTTTTAAATTTTAAAATACCAGTAAATTTTTAAATAGTTTAAGTTGGTATTAAAGAACAGTCTGTAGTTTGAATACTTGATGTAACCTGAATTGCAGATGGTTATTATTAAACCGTATATTCTTATAATCTCTGCCTCTGTAAAAGTTACTTTTTAAGAAGGTTATTCTGATAATGGGCTTTGTATTCCCTGTGCTGTCTGGTAAGGAGTTGACAAATTAAATTACGAATATTTATATCTACTCATTTCATATTGTTAGCTACTTTTTTGTTGAAAAGAGATGGTCTTCATCCCTCCTGGGGTGGTGCCGCTCTTCTCTCTAGAAATATGGCACATAGTCTTAGAGTTCGTACTTGACTAACTGGAGCCCAGGTCAGGAAGCAGACAGACTGGCTAAACCGACCGTCTGCTAGCCGCCTCACGTCACAGAAGTCAGTTAATTCTCAACACATAGAGACTCTCTCACCTAGATATCACACTATAGAGACGGTGTCTGTTCCCCAAACTAGAAAATACAGAAAACTTCCAAACCAAATTAAGAGTAACAATTTAATTTAATGTTCAACAAATAAAAAATGTTTACAATACAGAGAAACAATTGATAAAACTTGGCTTACTGAATATCAGGTCCCTTTCTACAAAAGCACTTTTTGTAAATGATTTGATCAATGATCATATCCTAGATTTGCTCTGTTTGACAGAAACATGGCTAAAACCAGATGAATACATTACTTTAAATGAATCTACCCCCCAAGATTACTGCTATAAAAATGAGCCACGTCCAAAAGGTAAAGGGGGAGATGTTGCTACAATTTATAGCAATATTCTCAGTATATCTCAGAGGGCAGGCTTTAAGTATAACTCGTTTGAAGTTATGGTGCTGCGTATAACATTATCTAGAGAAACACATGTTAGTGATAAATTCCCTGTGATGTTTGTACTGGCTACTGTATACAGGCCACCATACAGTATAGACTTTATTAAAGAATTTGCTGATTTTCTATCCGAGTTAGTACCGGCTGCAGATAAAGTCTTAATTGTTGGCGATTTTAATATCCATGTCGATAATGAAAAAGATGCATTAGAATCAGCATTCAAAGACATTCTGAACTCTATTGGGGTTAGACAACACTTTTCAGGACCTACTCATTGTCGAAATCATACTCTAGATTTAATACTGTCACATGGAATTGATGTTAGTGGTGTTGAAATTCTGCAGCAAAGCGATGATATCGCAGATCATTATCTAGTCTTGTGTAAACTCCATATAGCTAAAACTGTAAATTCTACTCCTTGTTACAAGTATGGTAGAACCATCACCTCTACCACAAAAGACTGCTTTGTAAGTAATCTTCCTGATTTATCTCAATTCCTCAGCATATCCAACAGTGCAAAAAAACTTGATGATATAACAGAAACTATGGACTTTCTCTTTTCTAGCACTTTAGATACAGTTGCTCCTTCACGCTTAAGGAAGAACAAAGAAAACAGTAAAGTACCCTAAGTAAAGTACACACTCTGTCAGTTTAAATCTAGATTAAAGACACATTTCTTTAACCTGGCTTACACATAACACGCTAATACACTTCTATTATTCAAGTCCGTTAAAGGATTGTTAGGCTGCATTAATTAGATCAAACGGAACCGGGAACACTCCTCATAACACACGATGTACTCGTTACATCGTAAGAAGAATTGCATCTATGCTAATGTTTGTCTGTTTCTTTCTTATTCTGTTTCTCAGTCCGTGTCCGGATCAGATGGTGGATCGGCGCCAGGAGATGTCTGCGGCCCTGATCGTCGGCGGAGGCCGGACACCTGGATGAGTACCGGTGACATATCCCCAGTGAAGACCTTGACTAAAAATACAATAAAACTAAAAATAAAACAAAATAACTAAAAATATAATAAAATACCTAACTACATAATATTATTATTGTTAGAAATTGTAACAATGTAAAAATAGAAATATAATACATTTATACATTTAAAATTTTAATTAAAACAATAAAAAACAAAAACAATATCCTGTCCAGAGGAGAACAGGCCCCCCGACTGAGCCTGGTTTCTCCCAAGGTTTTTTCTCCATTCTGTCACAGAGGGAGTTTTGGTTCCTTGCCACTGTCGCCTCTGGCTTGCTCAGTTGGGGACACTTAATTTATAGCGATTATCGTCAATTTGATTTCACAGATACTATTTAAACTAAACTGAGCTAGACAATGACATCTCTGAATTCAATAATGAAGTGCCTTTAACTGAAAATTGAGTGTTTAATCTTATTATACATTACTGACACTCTATCCTCCAATTTGATACTGTTAAGTGCTTTGACACAATCTTTATTGTTAAAAGCGCTATATAAATAAAGGTGACTTGACTACTTAAATTTTCTCACCTTGACTTTCTTACATTTCTTGAAATTAAAATAATTAGCATGAGGTCTTAAATCGACATTTAAAGAACCATATCAAGGTGTTTATTTTTGCCCTTTCCCTCACATATTGACCCCTCTGTCGTCCCCCTGTTCAAAAACTTTTTTCTTTTTTTCTTTTTTTTTTTTTTTAAATCGCTACTAATGATAACTACCTGAAAAACTTTCTTTATCATGAAGTTTCAGTGAAACTTGCAAACTTGGTGGCTTTTGCAAACCACCTCTTTCTGGAGTGATAGACAAAGTAATATAATTTAATCTGATTGGGCCTTTTTTCAAAACAGTCCATTTGCGACATTAAAAGCGGTCATCGATTTGACAGATCAAACCAGCGTTAAAGGGATTGTGGATGACTATCATGCTAGGTCTGCAAAGTGGCCTGTTAGTGAGACTATGGTGCTCTTGTGGGGACTGTTCCTCACTGCTCCTAAAACTGTCAGGATACATTTTTTCCGCAGCCAAGGGCTAGGGGATGCAAAAACTGACCAATGAGTAAACGGAGAGGACGACTCATCCTCCAAACAAGAATGACTCCCAGTGGGCAAAGCCAGCGAGGCTCAGCGACCGCAGCACCAAACACGAGGCTTTTCAGAGCCAAATCTGTAGTGACATTCAGAAAGGGAATGCTCGGTTTTGTCTGAAATCGATTGACCCAGAATAATGTGGAAGGGATGGGAGGATGCTCCTGCACTCGAGTGTTCTGACGCGTCATAGAAGAATGATAATCACAACTTATCCAACCCGTTTCTCAATGACATGGTAAAACACCTATATATGCGTCACACAGGCCTTAACTTCTGTTACCTGGAGTCCTGCGGATCTCTTCCTCAAATATGTTGTCACGGGTCAAACTGGAGGTAATTATTCCCTAGAGGGTATTTTCTCCACAAGAACAGAGATAAAATTATAGATACCAGTTACAGATTTTCTCTAGTGTACTGGAGGTTGCAGGTATCTAATAACAGAGCAAATCACATATTTGCACATTTGAAACGCACACATACGCACGTCACCTCGAAAAGGGTGCGTAACAGAAGTGCAAACATCAGAAATAAGCAGAGAGACTGTGTATACTGTTGGTGTATATCAAACAAATGACTCAGGCTTTCCACAAACATCATTACTCGGATCATGATTTCCTGGGATCACGATTGTTTACTGTGAATGGGTGAAGGGAAATCCATTTACAAGCCCCAACAGGGTTATTCCCATGGGAATGAAGGGCTCTGGTGAAGTAGTTTGTTTAGGTGTTTCCTGGAAGATGGAAGCTGCACGGGAATGTCATGGAGTGTCTGTTGACATTTACTCTGAAAAGCTAAATACTGCACATCCGCCAACCGGTTGATCATGCGATATAAAAAAAAACCTGCACCTGTAACCAGCAAATAGTCACCGTTTCAATAATTTATCCTTATTTTGACTTCACCAAATGGAAGTATTCATTTGTGTGTGCAGACAGAAATTTGCTGGTAAAATTAAAACACTTTCCTGGCATCGTGCACACAGACAGAGCCCAAGATGCCATTGACTAACTAATGACATGGTTGCCGATGGCGATGGGATGACAGTGGGGAGATTTATGTGTGGAGACACAGATGAATGATTCATCAGTTCTAGGGAACAGTGATGCGAACACTGAGTCCAGCATTGGCGGCAGAAACCCCGCACTTTAACCAAGATGTGACAGTAGATCTGCCACCTTATCCGACACCTGCATTAATGTGTCCTTCATGAAGCTTTAGAGGGGGAAAATATCTGCCTTACAATATATTTGCTAATAATCTCATTAGTTTGTTCATATTTATAATTCCGCATTTTGTGGTAATGTTTGCTAAGGTATTTTTCAAATTTAGCAATTAATGCATCTAGATCGTTGCTGGCTATAATTTCTCCAAACACTGGCAGATGATAAAATGGGGCCGAAAAAAATCCTTATATTTAAAGAGGAAAATGAGTCATATCTAAGGACTTGAAAACTATGAAAATACGACCTATGGGTGGCTATTTATTCTAGGAACTAGCCAGAACACCCTAGCAATCACATAATGAGTAGAAAAAAACCCCACTCAGAACACCAGTACCATCAGTATATATAGTTAATGTATGTATATAGTAAGTAAATTTTATTTATATAGCACATTTAAACATAGCAAAGATATCCAAAGTGCTTAACAATGTAACATAAATTTAAATGAGAACAGAAAACAGAAAAGCAGCAAACAATACATCCAATAAAACATCAATAAATTGAAATTAAAATGCTATGGAAAAAATGTGTTTTCAATCTTGATTTAAAACTGGTCCCCTGTCAGTGGATCTTAAATGTCTGGTAGTTGACAAAGGGATAAGAAGAACTTTAAGATAAGACGGAGCTTGATTGTTAAGAGCTTTGAAAGACAAACAGCAGAATCTTAAACTGAACTCTAAAATGGACGGGAAGCCAGTGTAGTGAGGCTAAAATTGGAGTGACGTGGTCATATTTCTTTGCCCTAGTCAGCAGCCTTGCAGCTGCATTTTGTACCAACTGGAGACGTGAAAGCAATGATTGAGGAAGACCTGAGTACAGAGAATTACAGTAATCTAAACGTGATGTAATAAAAGCATGAAGAACTTTCTCCAAATCTTGAAAAGACAAAAACGATTTAAGTTTGGAAATGACCAGAAATTGATAAAAACTGTTGCTAACGACCAAATTAACTTGTCTGGATAAACATAAGAGTCTATAATAACACCCAGGTTTCTAACCTGTGAGGAAATGGAGGGGAAATGGTTGCCCAGCTCCTCAATGATATTCATTCTCGTTTTTTGGGGACCAAAAACAATAATTTCTGTTTTGTTATCATTTAGTTGGAGAAAGTTATTCGATAACCATCGTTTAATATCTGAGATACATTCCAGCAATGGTTGAATGGACACACCAACTTTTAGTGGGAGGTACAACTGTGTATCATCAGCATGCAGATGAAAAGATACTACAGAGAAATCATATGACATAATAAGGTCAAGTGTGTGACCAAGGACATGAGTTGCTTGATTTAAATGTTGAGAAAAACCAAACGATTCCAATATATTACTAAACTCAGAAACAAAAGGACGCCCCGGGCAGCAAAGATGCATGTTAAAATCACCCAGTAGCAACATACGATCATACAACGGAGCAACAGAAGTTAAAAATTCAGAAAACTCACTTATAAAAGTTCTACCAAAATTAGGAGGCCTATAGATGAGAGCACAGAACAGCGCGGAAGAAGTAGACTGCAATGCCACACACTGTACTTCAAAAGATGAAAAAGTCTGAGCAGAAACTGATTGAATTTTAAGTGATTGCTTAAAAACCATTGCAACCCCACCAACAGATCTTGGGGTACTTATAAAACGACAGTTCGATGGACAAAGTTCTTCAAAAACTGACAACTCACCAGCACCGGCCCAAGTCTCAGTCAAAAACAAAATGTCCAGATCCAAACGGGTGCAAAAGTCATGTAGAATGAACGTTTTATTGCATAAAGACCTAGCGTTCACTAAGGCCATATTCAAAGGAGGCTGTGATGACAAGTCCAAATCCAGATGTTGACCAAGGTCCAGTTGGCGAAGATTTGAACAGTTCACTCCTCTTTGACGAATCCGTAAACGCGGAGGAGCAGAGAAAATAGATGAGTGATAATCTGGAAAAACCGGGAGATGAAAAACATATCTGTAATCCCATGAACGTCGCGACAATTGAAGATCCTCCAAGCTCATACTATCCAGAGGAAACTCCATCAAAGACTGTATGGAAGAAGCAATTGCCCTTCTGATTCTCACATGAACACCACCACGATTTCCTCTCTTCCTGCGTCGTTTCCTTTAGGTAGGAACACAGCACGGTAACCTGCGAACGCATTCCAGCGCGGGTTGGTTGAACGAGGATTGAGAATGAGAATGCAGAACAGGGCACCATCCACAATAAAGTCCCATACAACTTTTGATATTATGTAAAGCTTGGCGATCGTAGGTGAGCACTGAAACTGCATGGAACCAGTGCAAAATCATGCATAAAACGAACTGCACAGATGTCCGATGAGCAGGTACCACAGGTACACCAAACTGAGACAAACGAGAGACAGAGAGAGGGCAAGCTGGGTACACTGGCGCCATCTTGGATTTAACTCACAAACCCCACAAGGAGGCACAGTGATCTAATATAATATAATATAAAAATAATAATATTACATATATAAACGTATGCATAAAATTTATATTACGTAATAGTTTGTGAATGACAAACTATTAAATATAGTTATTACTTAATTAAATATTAATATTTATTAATGTAAGAAAAAGAGATGTTTTAAATGACAAATTAATCAACTGTACAGTGTAATATACGCACAATGTCTCTTTTAAAAAAAATACCACTCATCTGAGAACATCCTTTGGCTCAGCAGCCTCAAAAAAAAAAAAAATCTTCTGATGCATATTTTGATGATAAATTAAAAGGTCCTAAAAAAAAAACCCTGCCCTCTCCAAGATACCATAACACATCAGCATATCTAAATATAGCGCTCACTGAAGTAGCCCAAAAACTAATGGTGTGATAATTTCCCATCAATTAGTCCATCCATCACTGCTGATTGGGCCAGAGTGTGATAGCAGTGCCTATTTCAGGATCCTCCTACAAAGACCTGTGAACAAGCATGCAGTAAGGGATTCTGGGTAAAACTCTCCCCTCCAGAAGAATACACATTCATGTGCTTGTGTAACAAGCATCTCTATCAAAGAGTAAAATAGCCTTGTTGAGATCCATTAGATGTATCCACATGCTGCCGTTCGCCTTTTGACAGCCGCATGTGGAGGATGTTTTGGTAAGAGTTGGGACAAAAGGATGGGTTTTGCATCATTTCAGGCTGGTTTGGAGCATGGATGTGGTTGTAGCTAAAGTGGCAGGTGTGGTGCTTTTGTTCCAGTGAGCCAAACATGGATAAAAGCTGCCTCGCAGCAGGTGCATGGATGAAACCGTTTTAAGCACTGATGATGTATTAGCTACTAAGCAATACTGAGGTAACCTGAAGATGAAGTGTGATTCACGATGTTCTGTATTAAGCGCAAAGATGAAAGAATGGATGAATTGCGCAAGAGTTCACGCACACACACAAGGATAAAACAGTGAAATCATGTTGATTTGATATGAGAGAGACAGCCGGTGAGATGAGAGAGAGGCCGCTCTCACTTTCACCCTTGCAAAGTAAAAAACAGAAGACTCGTTGCATTCAGCACCAGATCAAAACACCAAAGGGAGACTGTTTACAAATGTGTCTGGTCTAAACTGCCCTCTGAAAATGATATTCATATTGAGAAAGACTGGATGGGTAGAGGACAAAGTATGCGAGTGGAGTGGAATGACAGCATTTTCCCCTCCCTGCTCATAAGCATTATGTAATCACTCACTCAAATCCACTCCAGGTTTTCCCTCTCACAATCAGGTAAGATAAATCTCACTGCATAAAAATGTTTATTTACAATAAGATAATTTTTTGTTAATAGTTAATGCATTAAGCATTATAAACTAACAATGAACAACATTTTTTACAACATTTATTCATTTCACTATAAATACACTTATGTTCATTGTTAATTCATGGTCATAATACATTAATGTTATTTTTGAAATGCTAAAAATTTATTAGAGTAGAATGTAGACATTAACCTAGAGATCTTGATACATTCTGTATAAACACTGTCCATATTTTTTCATGATACCAGATGCATTAATGTAATGTTTTGTTGTTGCTTTTTAAACATGAATGAGATGGGCACATAAAACTGTATTATCCATTTTTAGATATTTCCATATGCAAAAAAAAAAAAAAAAAGTCCTCAACATTTTTTTTTAATCCCAATTATTCTGTGATCATCCACAATAGCCTGTGAAAACACTGCACCCTGGGATTTGCCCAAACAAATTGTCTGAAATCTGACTAAACCAAACCCTTCAGTTGTGATCGCATTGTAAAAACAATCTTTGAAATGAAACAATGTACATCTGGTATAGGCTCCATGGAGATATATGTGATGAAACAATAATAACATGAGCTGAATAAGACTAAAATAGAAGCTCTATACAGTGCACTTCTTGCAGCCAATTTGGAAAACATACAGAACAGTACACATCCACACATAAATTCAATGTCTCTAAGAATTAGCAAATCCCAACATGGCACTTGTGCAGGCCGTCAGGTATCAATAGGCTGCTTTAATGTGTGAAAAAGCAATTTAAAAAGCTATCCAATGGTTGTGTTCTGTCAATGGAGTCACTTTCACCCCCTAAAAAAATACAACGATTAATGCCCGCAGGCTAACGGATGTTGCTGGCAACACACACGGTCTTAATAGCTTTTTGCAAGGTCAAGCAACCTACTGCTCCATAGCTCAGAATAAGTAGACATAATTCAAGTATGGAACATGACATGTCCTTATTCCAGCAAGGAGAATCTGGAACTTCACTGGACCACATTACAGTCATATCCACATTTAGAAAAAAAATTTGATGAATTTACTTTTATGATATATTCATTCAAAGCATAGTATAATCAAGTAGTATGATGTAATGTAATATAAATTTCTATATGTGATCCTGGACCACAAATCCAGTCTTAAGTCGCTGTGGTATATTTCTAGCAATAGCCAAAAATACATTGTATGGGTCAAAATGATCTATTTTTCCTTTATGCCAAAAATCATAAAGATCATGTTCCATGAAGATATTTTGTAAATCTCCTACAGTAAATATATAAAAAATTAATTTGGGATTAGTAATATGCATTGCTAAGAACTTCATTTGGACAACTTTAAAGGCGATTTTATCAATATTTAGATTTTTTTGCATCCTCAGATTCCAGATTTTCAAATAGTTGTATCTCGGTCAAATATTGCCCTATCATAACAAACCATACATCAATGGAAAGCCTATCAAATGATGTATAAATCTCAATTTCGAAAAACTGACCCTTATGACTGGTTTTGTGGTCCATGGTCACATATTTAAATTCATACAATTAGACATTCTGAATGGAATTTAAAAAGATACAACACTATGTTGCTTTCATATACTGAAATTGCATATTCCACATGATTTAATTTTATTATTCCTAATAAATTGCTAAAATGTTCATGGTGAAACTAAAAGATATATAAATAAAAATAATACATTAGTGAATACAATGCAGTGCAGTAGTAACAGTGCCAACTATGGTATACTTATACTGCAGAAAAGTGATACCAGAATGCTTTGAGCGGGATATATAACTGCTATCACTTCTACTCCACTCCATCTCACACAACCGTACACCAAAAATGCTGTGATCACCAAAAATGCTGTGATTTGTCTGGGTGGTCTACTTGACACCTCAGTGCTAAACAGGCAAAATTGTTTCAGTCAGAATGCAAACAAGCCAATATCCCCTCTGGATGAAGACATCAAAGTTCTCTCCACTACTGAAGATTCATAGCTAAGTAAAAAGCAAAATCATTGTGTTCAACACCAAGAACCAGACTGACAGACATCAGGACTTGTTTATGTTAGACGTAGCCCATCAGGACTCCATCAACACCCAGCCATCAAATTACACCAAACAGTTTATATGACCAGATGCATCTCAAACTGCTTCATTTAGAAAGCAAAGGTCAAGATATTGCGATTGGTTGTGAATTCGAAGGATGCTCTAACTGAAAAACACATTCTGTTTTGTTTTGTTTTGTTATGATCACTTGCGTTAACCAAATACAAGATTTAATCATCTCCATTTAAAGTGGAAACTAAATAAGTGCTTTGCTGACCACACCAATTTTATTTTAATTGCATTTGTTGTGTGTTGCACTTGTGGCTCGACAACAGGAAACCACACGACCACAGGTATGAAACCCTGTGAGAGACAAAAACTGGGTGGAATGCTGGTTCGCTAAAGCTTAAAATATCAAAACAGTTTACTAGACAATTAAATGACCGTGACCTTTTTTCCCCACCCAGAGTTCAAAGCTCCATACAGTAGAAACTTTCCCTTCTATTTACATTAGAAAGTCAGCTTTTCTCCCAGATCTTAGGTCATTAGAAAGCAAAACAAGAGCAGGGAAAACCTTCCAGAGATAAGAGGAAGCCTAAGTCTTTCTTTCTGAAGAGTAGCGAATGAAATGAACTCATCACAGATGGAGGTCCTCGCCTCGATAAACGATAGGCAGTCGGAAAGGGGGAGGAAAGAAAACAGGTTTGTGTAACTGCCACCCCATTGCTGATATCGTAGGGTCAAGAGATAAAGCCACCCAGGACATACAAATTTTTTTTTAGACTGGAGAGAGTGAGAAAGAAAGAAATGAAGAGCTTTGTCTCGAGTGAAACAGAAGAGACGGATTAAAAAAATGGGAGAAAAGTCGCCTTAGATTGAAGCCTCCAAAAGATAAAAGCCAAAGAACTCTTGCTACCTGGATCATCATTCAAACCATAGAATGAGCTTTGCTCATGTCAGTCTGCTTTTGTTTTGGTTTTGCAATTATTGCCAAAGGATTACACTTGGCTTTGTTCAGACAGGCAGAGAAAATCAGAATTTTTGGTTTAAAACTACTCAAATTAGTTTCATTTTTGTAGTATGAACAGCAAAAAAAAATATATATATAAAAAAATATTTTAAAAATCTGATTTCAAGGTTTTTTTGTCGTTGCAATTTGCACAATGTATATGAGAGCAGTGTTCAAATACTCTTTTAGATAGAGATGCATGATATATCAGTAAATGGATATTTTTTTTAATCTCATTTAATCTTTTAATTAATAATGCTGTACTAAATGTATCTTTGGCAAATACCAAAATGAATATTCATACTGTGAAGAAACTGTGAGGCTTAAATTCAGCTGTAGCAATTACAACTACCGATTTTAGTTTTTGGTTTTTTAATTATTATAACTTTGATACTTTTATTTAACAAAGATGTGTTAAATTTATCAAAGCTAACAGACACATTTTATTTAAAAAATCATATCGTTCCAAACTTTTGAATGGTAGTGTGTGTGACATTCGCTGTAAAAACAAAAAAAATCTATAAAAATAGTAAAAAAGCATTGTTGAAACTCACATTATTACCATAGGAACTGTCCTAGAGATTGGGTGTGAAATCCAAATTGGATTTGAGTATGAACAAAGCCTAAATTCTCCCCGTCAGTCCATCCCAGACTAGTGTGCCTGCTTCATGCTGTTTTCAGACTTTAACATGTGCTTTCTTATGTTGCCAACCTTGGATTAGCATTTTTGTTATCTTCTTTGACACTATACCAAATGTCTTATAGCTACGGGTTAATTGGTTTTCTAGCACTGGCATCTGGGGATGGCAATTAGGGGAGACAATGCTCTTGATATGGGCTTTGATTAAACTCCCTTCAGTGCTGAACACAACAATAAGCTCTTTTTGTTTTTTGTTTTTTTTAATCGGGGATGTGAGTTTTGTTTGCAGGCTGACATGTTTGAGAAAAAAACACCTCCAGATGCAATGCTAACAGGCATATTTCCTTTCACAGATCTTTTTCAGGTACAAAAATATTCCCACAGAGTGTAACATCAGCCTTCGTTCACCTGCCGCTGCTGATGAACATCCTCTAATAGTCTCCCTTACACACATATGCGCACATACACACACCAATATCAAAAGCCAATTACAGCAAAATAATGAAGAAACCAAATTGCCCTAGAGACGTTTCGCATCGTGACAAATCAATAAAAGGACCATGATGACATACACAGAGGTGCCAATAAAGCACGGGGCTGCAGAAACATTTGACTCCCAGGCGTGTGGGTCACACCGATTCACTGACAAGTGCTGTGATAAGTAGTTTTGTCACAGACGTGTGACCTCTGGCCTTAATCAGCCCGTTTTTTTTTTTTTTCGCCACTTCTCCAATCAGAGAAATCGGTCACAGTGGCTGATAAGGGTCTATTCTAGAGCTATGATGTAGAAAGACGGGGGTTTGGGGGCTTTTAGCACACATCAGATAACATAAGAGCCGTACTAAGGAGAGTGTGATGCGAGACAGATAGTGTATCACGAGTGGTAATCGCTTCCTCACGAGGGACCCAATCAAGCGCGGCCGGCTCCCAAATGTGGCAGGGGAGAAGGACCCTCGCTGACACTGTGGCACAGATGGATAAACAATGGATTGTGCGAAAAGGGGCACACGACTGACCTACATTAATCATCTGGGGACTAAACGGATTCCTCTTTAAAAGTGAGGTAGATCAAAATTCGAGTTGTAATTGGGTTGATTCCCGACACCACACCCCAACACTTCTTTACTCCTTCGGTCATGTCTAGTGTTTTGTGTGTAATTACTTCAATCATGTCAAAATGTGTGCAGAAATGTTTCCAAATGAGGGCATGGGTAGTGTTGCTCCATTAACCGCCCACATGGGCAACCACAGACATGGTTGGAGACCTCAGATTTCAAGTGCCAGTGGTCGGCAATGTGTCGAATTCATGGAGAAACCACCTAATATCTCAAAATGATGTCACAATGAAAATGTAGTAAGATAAGACACTTACCTCCTCCACCGCCGAGTAGAGAAGAGTTTGCTGTAGAGGAAACAAAAGAGAGAAAAACATGAGTGTCTGAATTAAGGAATACATTAAAAAGAAGCACTTTAGCTCAATGCGGAACATACTATCATTCAGATGAGAGCCAACAGAGATGTGGAACCTGAAGGTCAAGAACACTCCAAAGCCAGACGTTTGCACTGAATAGAGGTTTGAGGTACCAGTGAGCTGGCAGCTGTACTGCAGAACGCTATCATTACACTCCTAAATTAATGCCATTGAGCGCTAAACGCTCAGGCTGCGTGTTTTCTGTCAGAGCCGAGTGGGCTACACGTAGAGCTGCTGTGGTGAGTTTAAGCAGACGTGGCTGGGGCCCGGGCATTTCTTTGATGCCATGTTTCTGATCTGCGATAGTGCAGTGGGTGGCCCAGGGTCAGCGGCCTGTCTAAGAAATCCCTCCCGCCGCCCGGATAAGAGTGCTAAAAACAGACAGAGTAAAACTATAACTAACTCCTCTCTACTTAAGAGGGACAATCACCCACACAGGAGAGTTTGGCACCACATGACACCGTTACACCTTTTTTTCACTATTCTACAAGTGGCGAAGCCAAAAAGAGGTTTCATTAGAGAAATAAAGAGGAGTCAATGAAACATTTCGGATTATATCTGCTATAGATTATACTACTTTAGAAAAAAACAATGAAGTGAATTCCAATTAAATTTATTTATTTTTTTAAAGAAAAAGAAAGCCCTAGTATATCTATAATACTAGTTTTAGGAAATGCAGTAAAATTAATAAAAATTTATGTTACAGGTAGGTACACAAACAATACATTCAAATTTATGACAATCATTTTTAAATTATAAATTATAATATGCATTGGCACACATATATACATACAGGTGAAATAATGTTAATCATACACACACATACAGTACATACAGTACATATTACTTTTATAATATTACATATATCATATAATAGCATAGTATATTAAATCTGCACTGTTCAGAACAAATGCTAAGAGATACATCAGCGTTTTAAAAGCAAAGCAAGATCCTAATGGTGCGACTGTGTTCTTCTGTCTGAGCTTTCCCAACAACGACAGCGCGGCATCTCTTATCCCAGTGGGGACACCGAGAAAGTTGAGAATAATGACCCACGAGGGCCCTTTTATTTTTACTTTCTTAAATGTTTCTTTCCCTTTATGATGCAAGTCTCTCTGTGGGATTCTTTTGATCTCTCTTTCCCTCGCTCCTGCTCTTTTTTCTTAGAGAATAAGCGTCTAGGTAAGCATGAAAAAACCCTGCTACCTCCACTGAGATCGACAACAAGACTAACCCCTCAGCAACTGATATCAAGGGAGACATTAAAATCCTCAAAATGGATGGGGACTTTTCCTTAGCAATCTCTTATCATAAGACAGCGAGCAGGAGAACAGCTGCTGCGAAGAAGCAAAAGAGAAAACGTGTGCACTTTCAGAAGAATATCTCAGTGCTGGGGTGCTGTGGAACTTGCTACTTGCAGTATGATCCAAAGTGACAGAAACTTGAGTCCGAACAGGCCACGGTTAAAATCTAAACAGAAATCTACACCAGAGGCACAATCATGCCATATTGCAGTTTGATAGAGTTATTAATCAAAAAACACATTAGCTCCCTGCCCAACTTGTTCTGTATCCAAGCAATGAAGTACAAGAGGAAAACAGTCTAAAAGTAGTGATTGACCCATACAGACATGTTAATAAAAATGTAAATAAAAATTTATATAGCAACACAACTATTCAGTGTGATTTTTTTAAAGAAATTAGAAAGTTTTTTTTATTAATATTTCACAATATTACTATTTTTACTATATTTCAAATTCAAATTCAAATTCAAATTTTATTTGTCACATACATATACATACGTAGTACGACATGTAGTGAAATGTATTGTACGACTGTCCAACAAATTGTCCAACAAAATTAGAAAAACCTCAAGTTTACAAAAATACAAATAGAAAAAGTACAGTAACCATATATACAGAATAAACTAGCAATAAAATAAAATAACAAATAGATATGAGAATAAAAAATAGAATATGATTCTATATAGATTCTATAAAAAGTAAAGTGTATGTCAGTGATAAAGTGTCCGTGTGCTGTGCTGTGCAGTGCAGTAAAGTGTATAAGTGAGTAAAAGGATACTAAAGACAAAGACAAATGGTATGTAAGTCCCATTCATTTATCCTTCCGTAACCTTCTACAAATTAGTGCAGATTGTACTTGAAAAATGTGCAAAGTGGAAGTGTGGGGTGATGTGATTATAGTGGAGAGTGGTTAAGACTCCGAATGGCCTGCGGGAAGAAGCTCCTCCTCATTCTCTCTGTGTTCGCCTTCATGGAGCGGAAGCGTCTCCCTGAACGCAGCAGAGAAAAGAGTCCATTGTTGGGATGGCTGAGGTCCTTCACTATCTTCCTGGCCCTGGTCAGGCACCGCTTGCTGTAGATGTCCTGCAGGTTAGGGAGCTCGGTGTGAATGGTACGTTCCGCTGAACGCACCACCCTCTGGAGGGCTCGTCTGTCCTGCATAGTGCAGTTCCCGAACCAGGAAGTGATGCTGCCCGTCAGGACGCTCTCGATGGTGCAGGTGTAAAAAGTCTTAAGCACCCGAGAGGGAAGTCTAAAGTCCTTTAAGCGTCTCAGATGGTACAGACGCTGCCTGGCCTTCTTCACCAGGGTGCTGGTATGACAGGACCAAGTCAAGTCCTGCGTGATGTGAACACCCAGGTATCTGAAGCTGTCCACTCTCTCCACTGGAGTCCCGCTGATCGTGATCGGCTGGTACGACCGCTCCTGCTTCGTACTGAAGTCCACTATCAGCTCCTTAGTTTTGCTGATGTTCAGGTGTAGACTATTCACCTGGCACCAACTCTCCAGGTTCTTAATCTCCTGTATGTAGGCCGTCTCGTCGTTGTCTGAGATCAGGCCCAACACAACAGTGTCATCAGCAAACTTAATGATGGTGGTGGAGTTGGAAGTGGCCACACAGTCATAAGTGTACAGTGAGTACAGCAGGGGGCTCAGAACACAACCTTGAGGGGCTCCAGTGCTTAGGGTGATGGAGGATGAGGTGTGTTTACCCATCCGTACGGCTTGCTGTCTGTCCTTCAGGAAGCTGGAGATCCATTGGCACAAGGATGTGCTGAGACCAAGGACCTCCAACTTGGAGGTGAGTGTGGAGGGAATTATGGTGTTAAACGCTGAACTGTAGTCCACAAACAGCATTTTTACATAATTCCCTTTTCTGCAGTCCAGGTGACTTGTTGTGGTGTGGAGGAGGTGTGAGATGGCATCCTCCGTGGAGCGGTTATGTCTGTATGCAAACTGTAGTGGATCCAGTGTGTCTGGTAGTGATGCAATGATGAAGTCTCTGACCAGTCTCTCAAAGCACTTCATCACCACTGATGTGAGGGCTACAGGGCGATAGTCGTTTAGGCAGGTGGGCTGCGGTTTCTTGGGGACAGGAACAATGGTGGACTGCTTAAAGCATGAGGGGACTATGGACTGTTCCAGGGAGAGGTTGAAGATCTCGGTGAACACCGGTGCTAGCTGGTCAGCGCAGGCCTTCAGAACCCGACCTGTGATGCCATCTGGTCCTGCTGCCTTCCTGATGTTCACTCTCTTGAATGCCCTCCTCACGTCATGCTCCGTGATGGTGAATACGTTGTCCTCACCGGCTTCCTCAGCGTGCATGCAGTTAGCACTGCTAGCGCCGTTAGCGTGATTAGCTGCAGCCTCGAAGCGAGCATAAAAAGTGTTCAGCTCGTCAGCCAGAGAGGCGTCCGCATTCCCCGATCTGGAGGGTGGTGTTTTATAGTCCGTGATGGTTCTAAGTCCCTGCCACAGGCTCCTAGAGTCGCCATGTTGGAATTGCGACTCTAGTTTCCTCCCGTAGCGCTGCTTCGCCTCCTTCACCGATCTGCGCACGCTGTAAGATGCAGCCTTGTAATCATCCATGTTCCCGGTGATGAGCCCTGTGTTGTAGGCAGCGGAGCGGGATCTCAGGGCGTCGCGGATGGTTTTATCCACCCACGGCTTCTGGTTGGGAAACGTCCTGATGATGGTTTTCTGCACCGTATCATCCATTAGTTTCTCTATAAATCCCACAACCGCTTCCGTAAACAAGCTGACGTCATCAGAGCTGCGCCGGAACATGTCCCAGTCTGCGTCATCTAGCGCGTCCTGCAGAGCGGCCACCGATTGGTCCGTCCAGCGTTGGACCTCCCTCTGCACCGGGGCTTCCTGTTTCAGCCTCTGTTTGTAAACAGGCATGAGGAAGATGGCGGCGTGGTCCGATTTCCCAAACGGTGGTTGTGACTGTGCCTTGTAGCTGTTCTTGTATGGGGTGTAACAGTGATCTAATGTCCTTTCGCCCCTGGTGGGGCAGCTGATGTGCTGATGGAAGTTCGGCAGTGCACGCTTGAGGTTGGCACTGTTGAAATCTCCCAAAACAATGAATGCGGCGTCCCGGTGCTGTGTCTGGTGAAGGTGTAGTGTTTCATGTAAATCCCATATCGCAGTGTCCGTGTCCGCTTGAGGTGGAATATAAACGGCACTGACGATGACCGAGCTAAATTCCCGAGGGAGATAAAAAGGGCGACATTTGATGGTCAGAAGTTCAAGATTCGGTGTGCAGGAGCGTGAGAGGGGAACAATGCTCGCGCCGTCACACCAGTGTTTGTTCACCATCAGACATACTCCACCTCCCCTAGTCTTCCCCGAGTCCAGCGTTCTGTCCATGCGGTAAACCGAGAAGAACTCGGCCGGCTGGATGGCGTGGTCTGGTACCGCTGGGTTCAGCCATGTCTCGGTGAAGCAGAGAAGGTTGCAGTCCCGAATGTCCCTCTGGAACCTGACTCTTGCCCTGAGGTCATCGAGTTTGTTATCCAGCGACTGGACATTGGCGAGCAGGACACTTGGTAAGGGAGCGCGGTGTGCGCGAGCCCTCAGCCTGTTCCTGACGCCGGCTCGTTTCCCTCGAGGACGCCGGTACGGGTCGGGTCCTTTGTTCCTCCTCAGGATCTCGCTTGGCCAGGATGGGTCCGGGTTCAAAATCGGCGAAAGGTTAGTGCATTGTGCACCAATAGAAATAAGAGTGGCCCTGTCGTATGTAAGAATGGCCATCTTACAAAAAGAAACCGGTGTTTATAGTTAACAATACGAAAAAATAACAAAAAAAGACAAAGTTTGGTCGGAGCAGTCGTGACGGCAGCCGATCTCACCGGCGCCATCTTAAGAATTTCTGATCAGATACAGTAAACGTTTAGAGAAATTATGCTTCTAGCATCACAAAAATATTTATTTTTCTTATGTATTTCTAGCCTCACAATAGTTACTAAAGAGCAGTTACAGGAGAGCAGACAGAAAGACAACACGTGCTACTTCCTGTGTCATCCTAGACCTTTGCTCTGCTGGGTGTCCACCCTTGATAAGACCACAATGCTCAATAGACAAAAACAAAGCTCTGTCTGTACATGGTGCAGGTTTTTTTTCCATCTTGTTCGGGTCATAAATCCCAGTCAAAGCTTCCTGCTCTCTCTTAGAGAACTGACGAGGGCCGGTAGGACTCACAGCAGTGGGCGTCCCGCTAAGCTCGTAAATCTAACAATACAGAAACACAGAGATTGTGCTGGTCATTATTTAGTGTCAGAAAACAACACAGACGCCGGCCTCCACGGTGACGACATCCTCACACGTTCCCACACTTACACACACACAATCGCATCTTTCCTGTGTTTTTCCTTTTGTACTCAGGGTTGATACCAAGCAGCTAAAAGCTGCTCACACTTTGCTGTCAGGCCCATAGGGAAATAGCGCATGTACCCCATAAAATAAAATAAAAAGAAAACACTCTGTATTAATACATCACAGACAACACACAAACAAAACTTTTAGCAGACTCCAAAAATGAAGACATGCAACAAAACCTGGAATGTGTCTATATGCAATGGGCTGACACTTAAGTATTCATCTGTATTGTCAGTATACATTATATTTATTTAGGCTAGTTATTATATTTAGTCATTTAGCTAAAGTTTTTATGCAACAGAAAGCAAATTTGTTCTCCGAAATTTCACTAATGACCGCACCTTTAGGATTCCATTTGAGACAATATTATCTTTCAAGAGCTCACATACTAGTACAACCTGATATAATGAGAAATGTATGGATTTATATTATTAACATGCCAAAGCACAGCATCAACCTGCTAAAACACTCTAAGAACTGCGAGCTTCCAGAGCAATTTCATTCATATTTTTCTCAGTTGCACAACAATATCAGAATATGTGATTAACTGACTAACTCCGTCTGGCATACAGAATGAAGATGCAAAAGTCAAGCAAGCACAGTCTGCATTAACCTGAGGCTAAACGAAAAAATGATCTGCCAAGACCTCAAATGAACCAAGCTAAAATGCTTCAGTGGAAAACAACTTGATTTTCTTGCCTGGTTTTATTCCCCCTTTTTCCTGGCGTTTGCTTTTAGATTCACACCAAATCTTCAGCTTTTTCACATTTATGATGCCAAGTTCAAAACAGCGATATAATTTTCCTCCGAGATTTTGGCCTTCCTGCTAAATTAAAGCGAGTACAAATAGAAGCACGTTGACGGAAGAAATGAAATCGCTATACTTAGCTTGACATACTGAACATGCCAGTATCAAGCTAAAATTACTTGCTTTTTTTATGAAAAAGAAGGCTAAAAACAGGATGCCAGAGAACATTCAAGTTTTAATATTCCAAGCAGCTTTCAAAGTGTTGGAACTAGTTACAGCAGTAGTGAATTCAATACTTTAAATGCTCAGCCATGTGAAAATAAGCTCAAAATAAGGATGATAGGTGAATCGCCCTTCAGTTTACACACACACTGGACTTTCCACTTCACAAGACAGCTTAACTAGGTCTGCCAGTCAGCCCAAAATTTTAGGGTGAAGTCATTAGTACAGTAAGCAATGGGCAGTAGACCACTGTACACAGACACACACACACACACACTCACAAAGCACACCTGCGAAATCGCTGAAGGCTGAAAATATCAGTGAGAACCCATCTCATGTCAGCAAAGCTCGGCGTTAAATTGAACCAAGTCTTGTGGGTAATGATAAAACTCTTTATTAGCCACAGAGAAAGAGAGAGAGAGAAGAAATCTAGGCTGTATTTCTTATTTGCAGCACATTAAAAATACATGTGATTTTGCCTGGCCCAGACGCAGCACAGTGCGATAACTCTGCTCGGCTCTTTTGTTCTTCATTGCGCCAAGCGTTCCCAGAGGAATCCGTCTGCAACTGCTGAGCACCAGAGCAGGACAAGCTGAATCAGAGAGTATGGGACCAGAACAGATCTCTCATCACATCTCTCTCTCTCTGTGTATGTTATATAGCAGTCAAGGGAGGAAAGGGCCGAAAGCACTCAGTCCCGAACCACACTTGATCAAAGCTCCACAGCAGTGAGGTCCGTTCACCAGGCACAGCAATACAGTCCTGCATCTCTGACACTAACAACTGCTCAAGGAGGAATTCTCAATCTTCTGGTATATGATGATCAAGAGATCTTCAATCCTAACTCCCAAGGCAAGCTCGAGCCAGTTTGGATAAATCTTGAGGGAAACGAGTCAATCTAATTGGCATTGTTCTCATCAACAAAAATGACTGGCTTTTGTTCGTTAACAAAAGGTTTCGGTCACGAAATCTACGCATCGTAATCATAATTCATTTTAATTTTTCTGTTGACAGTGATATTGCACTAACAGTGAAAGAATATGACTGTTTCAAATAAATCAAGCTGTAAATTTAATAACTAAAATCAGATACAAATTTTTAAAAATAAGTAAAATCAATTTAAAAAACATCAAAAAATGTAGTATTAAAAAAATGAATCTGAATCTGGCAAACAGACAAACATTTAAAGATGATCCTAATGTACTGTATAATGGCCTTTTACCACAAGTAACCCACAAACACAGAAGATTAGGTTATATAACGCTAGGAAATGCATCTAGTCACACAGAAACCCCTTTTAAAAACAATATCAATCACAACAGTTGCCAATAACAAGCCAAGCTACTGCTCAATACTAAAATGACCTTCAAAGTTGTATTAATTAACAAAATATACTTTTTGTTGCTCTGATTTCACGCCGCTTCCATCTATACATGCAAGGTCAATGCATGTTTTTATACATTTAGTCATTTGGCAGACGCTTTTATCCAAAGCGACTTACAATTGGGGAATACAAAAAGCGATTCATCTTGAAGAGGCAGTCAGACAGAGGAAGTGCTCGTAACACCAAGTCTCAGTCATTGTTCAAATAAGTACAAACTAGTAGGTGGAGAGAAAGATAGAAGGAAAGTTTTTATTTTTTTTTTTTTTTTTTTTTTTTAGTTTAGGATGAAGTCAAGTACTGCCGAAAGAGATGAGTTTTCAGTTGTTGCTTGAAGGTTGCCAGAGATCCGGCGTTCCGGATAGGGGTGGGAAGATTATTCCACCAGCCAGGAATGGTGAACGAGAATGTTCTGGAGAGTGATTTTGAGCCTCTCTGTGATGGTACCACAAGGCGTCGCTCACTAGCAGATCTCAAACTTCTGGAGGGGATGTAGGTTCGTAATAGTGAGTGGAAGTAGGAGGGTGCAGAGCCTGTGGTAGATCTGTACGCAAGCATCAGTGACTTGAACTGGATGCGAGCTGCCACTGGTAGCCAGTGCAAGGAGATGAAGAGTGGTGTAACATGCGCTCTTTTGGGCTCGTTGAAGATCAGTCGTGCCGCTGCATTCTGAATCATTTGTAGAGGTTTAATTGCGTTTGATGGCAGACCAGCCAGAAGAGCATTGCAGTAGTCCAGTCTAGAAACAACCAGGGCCTGGACAAGAAGTTGTGCAGCATGCTCTGTCAGAAAGGGCCTGATAACTTTTCAGAGTACGCTATTTCCCATTCCCATAAATACATGCCCCGCAGCATCTGTTCTTCTCAACAGAAAGTTATACCAAGAGATCTGTTCTGCTTTTTGTGCAAATCAACATATCTCGGTTTCATTTGTGTTGAGGACAATTAGCAGACGCAACACTGGGGCACGGCATCACAAATAATGATGGGGGCGTCATGGGACCTGTTGAGAATGGAGGCACGACAGATCTCTGATGGTTATGTGGAACGTCCCTTTTTGCTTCATTTTAATCACAATTTTTTTTTTAAACGTGTCAGAGGCATTCCGGGTGGCCCCATCGTGCCTGGTAAAGTAACATTTCTCTGTACTTCTCATCAAAAGTGCAGAAAGAGAAAACTAGGCTACATAATTTATCAAGCAGCACAATTTTCATGCCATTCTTAACTTGGAGTTTTCCTCTGAAGGACACGAAAAAGCGCTTTTACTTTTCCTCTAAAGGCCAGAGCAATATGGATTTCTCCGAAAATTACATAAATAAAGTATAGTCAATATAATCCTGTAAAACTGCATGCAAACAGAAATGTGAAGCTGTATCTAAATTAGATTAGTCTTAATGTCCATCATGCTGTTTTCAGGTCTAAAAATGTTTTCTGTGTTGATGCATATTATCCTACTGAAACTGGCGTGGGATATTGAAGACGTAATTTAATTGACAAATAAATTAATTAAAAATAAACATCTCTTAAAAATCTCTGTAGTAATTGCCAAACAACAACAAATTAATATTATATTATAAAATAAATAATGTATTTAAAAACTGTCCACACTTTCCTGTATAAAAAAAAGATCACAAATAAATAAATAAATATTTTTATTAAATAAATATAACATACATGAACTATCAGCCTAAAAGCTACAAAATGAAAATTTTAATTTTACAGCATCTTTAACTTCTTTCAGAACTATTATTAAAATTGTAAAATAACGCCAACTTGTGTTACGTTACCAAGAACTTGGACCAAAAAAAAAAAGTCCTATTTTCGTGTCTGCACTTCATGTCTTTATCACTACCTCCACGCAGTCTTATCACAATGGCTTAATTCATTCTCACCTTTCATCTTTCGTGTGCCCCCTTTCCGGGCCCTTAAATTTGATGTGCAGAAGAGAAGGCAATAACAAACAATAGTGGTAAAAAAAAATAATGATGCTCCTGCTGGTGAATGCAAAGATGGACTAATACATTCTGCAAGGGTGTTATGATTCATCATCTGAGGCAAAAAAGAAAAAAAAGAAATAGGATAAAGTAACAAGGACAAAAAAAAACAGACAGTCTCTTTCACTTAGTCTGGCCTAAATGACTTCTATCCTTGTAGTCTGAAACAACATTATTTTTGATTCAAAAAGAGGTAATGTAGAAGACTTATATAACAGGCAGGAAGTGGGTGAAAACTGCGAGAGAACGGACTCATCAAAAAATTATTTGTTCAGTATCGTGCAAGCCTGTGTATGAGAAAAGATCTACTGCTGATATATTTTTGAGACCGACTGTGAAAAAAACAAAAAAAATTGCTTCATGCCATGGAATTAAGGCAATAGCTTTTATGTGAGCTGCTACATATGGCCACATGTACACAAGCACCATAAAAATCAAATCATTCTGGTTGTATTTAGTCTGCTGTTGTTGACGGAGAACAACTTTTCTTCAATAATGCATTCCGGGATTCACTGTATATATGATTTTTTAATCCTTAAGTAATTAAGCTGATAGTATCATGCAGATGATTTCTATTTAAACAAACACTTAAACAAATAAATTGAAAAAGGAAAAAACATAACATGTTGATATTTTCATCTGATTTCCCATATTAATCATAACAAAATCTTTGACTTTTTTTTTTTGTCAAAATTAGCAAAAGCCTTGACTTGGCAGACTAATATTCTACACAGTTTTTAGAATATTAAAAGAATAGATCACCCAAAAAGGTAATTATGTGATCATTTACCCACACTTATGTTGTTCCAAACCCATATGAATTTCTTTTTTGTTAAGTGGAAAAGAAGATATTAAGCTTTTTGTCTAAGCTGCTCTGATACATGCATTGAAAGTACATGAGGACCAGCTGTTGTCCATCCACTTTCATACAGAAAACATCAGCTTTTCATTTTTGAGTGAACAATTTCTTTAATAAGCAAGTATCATATGTAGGATACTGGCATCTCAACCTTTATGCAACCTAATCGCTGCTGCCCAGTTCAAAACATCCAAAATAGCAGGTCTAACATGGAGGACATTAAGCTCATGATGAAAGCTAAAATGAAGGGTAAAGGGGTTTGCTTTGTACTCTGTCTGGGATTAATGTCATTTGGGGTCATTTAAAAAAAAAAAATCAAATCAAAGAAAAATCAGAAGAACTCAATGAAACAGGTATTCACTTCAAACATTGTTCTATGTTTCTGCCACTTGAAGTTAAAACTAAGGTTGGTCTTTACACCTCAAAGGAAAGATCACGCTTGGGTTAAAATCGCACGCCGATGGCACCCACTGTTACTCGCTGAGCCATAAAGAGGAGATAAACAAGGTTATTACCTAAACCTGCATGCTATCATTAGTGCCCAGGGCCACACACAAATAAAGGCGATATCAGAGCATCATGGGCACTGAACGCTTACAGCAGCATTCACCTGAATGCAAAACCATCAAAGGAAAACTAGCGCCTGCTTATTTTGGCATCTATTAATGGTGCACTATTCAAAAACCTAGCCGAACTTACAAAGCACATGTGCATCTCATATGGTTGTATCTTTATAAACTTAATGAGCACAAAATAAAAGACAACATGCAACTTTTTAAAACACAAACCACCAAGATAATCATAACCATATTTAGCAGAGTCTGAATACTGAAAAGAAAAAGTGAAAACAAACAAGATGTTTTTAATTATATAAAAAAAATGTGAAGCAAGACAACAAAAAAAGTGTTAAATCAAAACTAGCTCTTGCATCTGGAAACAAAAGATCTGATTGATTACTTTAGATCTTCACAGATGTTTTGACTGGACCAAATGACATTTCAAAGACGTTTTTTAAAAGGGATCTTTTGAAGGCCACTGTGGCATGTTTATGAAGTAGTATGTTGGGTTAAAAATAAATCGCAAGCACAAAATCACTCTGATAATGCATACTTTAGTTCACTGAAGCCATCTGTTTGCAGTTCAAAAGACTGTATTCCAGTAGGCACTTAAAAACTAGATTCAAGTTTCAAGTTGAGTAGTAAAAAAAAAGTGTTTGAGGGATGCATGTTATGTCTGAGATAAGTAGCAAAGGGAAGGTTTGAAGGCCAAGTAAAAGGCAATCAGCCCGAATATTAACGACAGAGATTTGCATAAGCTTCTATTTGAATTTCAATGGCATCTAAATTGAAGTAGGAGAGGAGGTTATTTTTGACAGCCAACATCACATACACATAAAATTAAGTAAATAAATAAATAAGAAAGACAGGTACTGACATTTTGCTCCCCTATTCAACAAGAGTAATACACAAAACAATTTTATAGATTTGCAGAGTCTGTACATTGTTTACATAGCAAAGCGTAAGTACAGTGGTCCTTCAATTTCTCTTGTATTGATAAAATTGCTTGTAAAACACTTAGATATCAGACCCTTGAACCAAGGAACAAGAATTTGTATCCTGCTTTCTCAGTGACTTCCTGTCTCCCTTATCATGGCACACAAGACTGAACTCCACAAATGATACACCTTGGTATCGCCTTTAAAGCATTTAACCATTAGAGGCACAAATCCCATGCTTTTTCTTGTGTGAAATACATGCCTGATAGCCTCTTTGCCATTTTTCATTTTGGACTGTCACATGCATCATGACCTTTTTTATTGGATCCAGCAAATAGAAACAAACAAAAATTAGTTCTATTAATTTGATATTTCAAAATAATTGTACACTGGCTCCCAAAACAGCTAGTGTATACTTAAAAATAAACTACATTTTTGTTTTATGTATTTTTTTTATTCATTATATCATTATAGTTCTATTTCATTTAGATGTTTGTTTAATATATAAATCTCTAGAGTATATTTATTTATTTTATTTATACATAAAACTAACAAAAATATCAATATTTTAAACCACTTAAATATGTCCCAATTTTTGATAACAGGAAAGCAAAAAAAGTAAACAAACTTTGTGAGATTTACAATGAACATTTTCTCACTCACCATTAAAAATGCTTCATAGACTTCACAATGCTACATGTAAACATCTCTACAATAGAGTGTTTGGTCTCACTTTTTCAGCCACCCTAAATCTAGAGAGCCTGATGAAATCGTTTGGGACAGTTTTCTCCTATAAAACAATGCTAATATTAAGTTAGAGAGGATTCAAGTGTACATGAGAGTGTGTGTGCATATGAGTGTGTTACATAAAAGATAGTTTGCATTCAGCAGTGGAATTCCCACAGTGTGGATAATTGGCTTACGTCTCATGAGCCTTTTATTCCTCTCACAACTTCACATCTCCAACGCAGGCCAAATAACGACTAACGTCTTTGCATCACGCTGCCACGGCATCTGGCAGAATTCATTTTCGGAAGCCACTGACAGGAAACAGTAAATTGTTATTGGAGAATAAGTGATAACAAGCTTGAATATGCGTGGGGGTTAAGTAAGACACAAGATTCGACTCCCTCCTGCTCACCAGGAAGAACACAAACGCTAATCCTGATGTTGTTCACTCTGGCTGCTAAACATGGGAGCCAAATGTGTCACCAAACATTCTTGGACAGCTTCAGTTTCTATACAACGAAATTATCTAATATTAAAACATTAGCATTACACTCAATTATGGAAAATCTATGGCATTATCAACTGATGTGTTGGTTAGCATATTTTATATATGACCAGCAGACTGTAAACCACCATACAGAGAAAAGGCAAACCCCAAAATCCCTCTTTTAGAATGGCAGTTTTTACTGATACTGAGTGACAAAGTAATACATTAAAATGAATGAAATGGAATAATCTTTAAAAAATAAAATAAAATAAAATGGTCAGGAATAGGTCCAAATCAATGTCTCTCTACATTGACAGGGTGCTGTTTCTGCAAATAAACCTCAATGTCTAGATCACACCTCAGCTGAAATGCTAATAGAAGTGTCTGGCTGACAGAAAATGAAGATCCTATGAAAAACAGCTCTTTCAAACCTTCACTGGCTGAGCATGGCACAAATAGGAGAAACCAGCAGGTTCATTATATAGATGCGAATAATGAGATTAAGGACAAGTCAAAACTAGCTGCTTCCTTCTGATGGAAAACACCTTCAGTCTCTACTAGAGACTGTGAAATGCTCTACAAATAAATTCTCTGTAATAACAGTCGATGACAGAAAGACAAGACGTTCCATTGCCCTACATTTCTACCAGACAAACATCACAGCTCAAGAAAAATTAAGCCACCCAACAAGAATGGTCTCGGCCTTTAACTAGTACACCTCCATGACCTTGCATCTCAAGGACACTCCATTTGAAATGCATTGAATGTCACAGCATTCATTTCAGCACGCGCTTAACTCAACTTGGCTCTTCTGTCAGTGGCCAATCGGTTTAGACGTGCAGAGACAGGCCCCTTGTTTCCGAACCCCAGCCTGCTTGTTTGCTGTCTTGTTTGATCTTATTTTCCTTAACCAGATGCGGGTGAATAAAGCGCATTTTGAAAGATTCCATTTGCCAAAAAAGCCCTATGATCTCTGTTGATTAATTAGGGGCTTTTGGAATAGGGGCTGTAAATATTAGTGTCACTTCCTGCCAAGCACCAAGCTCAGACACGTCAGGACCCTACGGTGCACCTGTCACCAGCTCGCTAAGGTGACCCTCCATCGCAGGTAGACCAAACTAACCCTCCATCGCAGGCAGACCAAACTAACCTGAGCTATAGGCTACACCTGTCTCATGTCTGAGATTTCTCCCTTTCTGTCTCTTTAACTTCCTCTACCTCTCAAAGCAAGATAAAAATGTCACAGAAAGTCTCCATCTGTTCAATAGTTTATTCAATCATCATTACTTTTGGATGCTTTACTTGCAGCTGAGTGAAAAATTGCCTCTAAGTTGGACTGGATCTTGATAAACTGCTTCCTCTGGGAGCGGATCATGTGACCTTAACTTTCTGCACTCCTATTGCTAGACATTACATCGCCTTGCTGCACATTTGAATAAAATTGAAGTCTAAACTTTGTCACCTCAAATTATTAACTCAAACTTACTACTGTAAGGTTTTCAATGAAAATTAAATTAAATTAAATTAAATCAAATCATTAATGCAGGTTTTTTTAAAGATGAGGTCTATTCAATAAAACGATCAACTAACCAAGTACTGTTCTTTTCCTGCATGCTGCTTTAATTCAGGTATTCACATTCAACTGCTATAGCAGAGTTTTAGCCAACTGTAAGCTACTAAAAGCTAGGGACTAGATATGCTGCTCTCATCCCACAAATCTCGATTTTCAATTTAAAAGGCCCAGAGAGAGTCTGCAGCTTGATATAATAGATGCACCACTGCTAAATTGGGATTTGGCATCAGATTAAGCTCTTTATGATATTTCTCCCTGAGCAGACTAAAAGAACGTGACACTGGTAGGATTAGAAGAGAACTTCAAAGCAGTGGTACTTTGTGATCATTAATGGTCGTCCTAATTACTGAGAATGCACCAGAGATCTCATCATTCATGAAGCATGACTTTGGTTTAAAAAAAAATGCTTCATTGGCATCTCTCAGATGAATTCTGCCACACCACTGCACCTATAGATGTTAAAGACTCTTCAAAGTCCTTTTCGCGCACAACTGAGCGCTGCTCACTCAGAAAAGATGATCTGAGATATGTCGTAGAACGTTATTTAATCCTAAAGTGACACAAAACATTTTTCACCCTCTTCTACTTCAACTGTGAGTGTAGGCTCACTCCCACACACAAACAGAAACAGACAAAAACATTTTATCTAACTAAGACACTCAGAAACGTAGCCTATAGCTCATCGCTTCAGCTTTCATCTCAATTTCTGTCTTCCTGTAATGTGGGCATGCCACACACAGCAAGGAATTCAACATGAAACAGTTTACAGATATCTAAAGCTCTGGAGAACGCGGCACACCCTGTTTGTACTTGAGGTGGATACATCACACTGTGTATTGAACTCCCAGAGTGCCTCTCTTTCTCAAATCTCCTGACACACTTTCAAGTGAAGTCCTATCAGTCAGTGCCAGACCTGAAGGAGGAAATCTGTCTGGGCTCTGCTAAGGTTCTTGTCAGAATGACAGGAAAACCCCAAATGTATTGTTGTTCAATATGATCGTCCAATCAGATACATCTTTTAGGATGGCAGGCATGTTATATACAGGCTCCTGAATTTATAAAAAAAAAAAAAATGGAATAAAAAAAAAAATAATATAATAAAATATAATTTAATAATACAATACAATAAATTAAAGATTAAATTAAATACAAAATCTAAAATAAAAAAAATAAAACAAATAATAAAAATCAAATATAAAATGAAAAAATACAGAAATATAAAAAAACAAAATGCACAGATTCCAACAGAATAAAAAGATGAGGGTCTATTCAATTAAATCAACAACTAGCCAAGCTAGGTATCGTGGCATTTTGATTATAATGCACTTCCATCATTAATTAAAAAAAGTAGAGTAAAGAGGTTTGAGGAAGGACTTTGTGGTCTGCCCTGGCTTTTAAAGCATTGGCCTTAACTTTAGCTTGATATCTCTGTAAAGCACAACCCATTAAAACATGCCCTCGATTAGATCTGTGGTTACAGCTAACTGCATGGATCGCAGAAGTTCAGGATGTTTTGGTTAAATAAAGCTCTTTTATTAGCGAGCTCTTTATTTGGACGGGGGCAGACGCAGATGTGACGGGCAGTGTGACAGGGGAGCAGTTTAAGTCAAGCCCTGAGTGACTGGATCAAATGTCACCTCACTATTTTATCCAGAGGGGAATAAAAGGCACAGTAGTCTAGTACTCTACTGGACAAATGTTCCCCCGAGTGCCTCTCCCAGCAGCCAGGTTTTTCTCTGCTTGCAGGGCCTGTTTCAAGGAAATGTAATGTCGCCATCGTCGCTCTTTCCCCTCAATCCCTGTCCTGAGTGGAACCCATTCATTCTTCAATTGGACTTAATCAAGTTTGAATCGAGTAACAGGCCTCTGTCAATCTTGGCTAGCACTCGGGTTGCAGATATGCAATCTCCGATCGGATCCCTGAGGCATATTTAACTCATATATAAATAAGGGGATTGTCTCCTGCAAATATATGATATGTCACTGCTGGCCAGACGGCAAGGATATGTTACCATCAAACAGTCTAGACAGCTAGCACAGAGATCTCCAGGAAAATCAAGGAGGGGGAGACTGGATACCTTTCAATCTTTGCGTTCTCTGCATCTCGTTTTGCAGTTAGCATCCATTTTGGGTGAAAAATAGGTTAGACGAAATGAAAGTTTAAAAAAAAAAAACTTTCCAGAAGACTAAAACAATGTTTCATGCTCTGGATCGCAGTCAGGGTATGAGACACCTCACAAAATGCAAACAGTGTTTCCTAAACCCAACCAGCTTAACCCAAATACAATTACACAAATTGAGTTAGGAGAATATTTTAATAGGGACTGATACTGTAGGTGTGCAATACACATTTCTGATTGGCTGCTGGATGTGCTAAAAAAAAAAAAAAAAAAAAATATATATATATATATATATATATATATATATATATATATATATATATATATATATATATATATATATATATATATATATATATATATATATATATATATATATATATATATATATATATATTTACTACAACCAAAAACTAACCACGCAAGTGGCAATTATAGTGGGATCAAAATAAAAAGTTAAAAATAAAGGAAAATTAAATATATGGTATATTTACTACAACTAACAACTAATCATGCAAGTGGTAATCACAGTGGGATTAAAAAGTAAAAGTAAAGTAACAAAATAAAATAGGGCATAATCACTGCAACTATCAACTTACCATGCAAGTGCTAGTCAAAGCGGGATATGGTTTATTGAAAAACTAAACTTCAATCACTATTTCAAAAAAGCAGATGAAAGAGGTTTGAGGAAGGACTTTGCTGTCTGCCCTGACTTCTAAAGCTTCAGATTTCCCATATACATTTTGAAAAAAAAAATTCTAAAACAATTTTTCATGCTCTGGATTCCAGTCCCTAAGATACAGATAAACCTATGGATACATAGGTATGGCTACACACCCAAAACACAATACCAGTCAATAGACCAAATACACTATCACTTAGTAAAACAGCATAGTGTTTTAATGGAGACTGATACAGCAGGAGCCTGTTTATAAGCTCGCTGCTCGGACAACACGCCAAGGGAGACGACTGATGCTACTGCGCTAATGTAATCTATGATCTCTCCCATCCCAATTAAAGAGAGAAATAGCCCCTAAACAGCTGGAGGAGAAAGGCCTCTTAGGAAAGGGCAAACTGTTTTTAATGTCAGAAGTCTCATTTAAGCAAAGCATCTGCTTTTCGGGCAGTTTTATAGGCAGCGCAGTTGTGGCTAACGCACACATAGACCCGACCATCTGGACTGACTGTAAAATAGTGTCTGTGCAGCAGAGACGTAGGACAGCAGCGCAAAAGCCCACTCACAGTTGAGTCAGCGACGACCCCGATCTCTCTGTCTGTATTATCCGCAATCAGGTTACTCCTTCCTGTCTGCTACAAATTACAATGCCATGCTGTCTTTAGTCTGATTACGGTCGGCTGTGTTGGAAATCTTTTTGTACTGTGATGAAAAATTATTTCTCTTCCCTTGCACTGTTTCTTGCTCATACAAGTTTCGCTATTTCCAATTCAGTATCTTATTGTGAGACTTCTAAGATGGCATATAATAACCGACATGCAACATGTTATTAAATGTTATTAAAAACACAGTTCCAAAATAATAGACCTTTAATTTAATTTAGACATCATGAAATCATGATTTCCTAAAGGAATCTATCAGCTCTGCACCGTAAGCTGGCAGTCCGTCTTACCTAATGGAGAAATGTTGCTACGTCAGCGAAAAATGTAGCCTGTATTTAACTCTGTGAAAGCACCGCTTGTATCTCCATTTAATATTCTTTGATGGAGACTTAAATGCTTGAAATAGCTCAGCTATTCGTGCATTTGCATGAATAACATTAGCACCAATTACTGAGCTAAAGCACCTTACTGATAAATTAGCTCTATTATCAAGCTCTATTTCTCATTATTCAGTCGATTAATGCTTACTCAAGTTAAATGCTAGATTTGATTTTCATGGACGGCATCAGTCATGAGTTAATAAACGCCATCTTCCTTTTAAACTTTTAAAATAAACAATAAAAAATTTTCCACAAAATCATCTGCAGAAATACAAAATGACACCAATTACAAAATACGAACAAAGCATAACTATAACTTCTAATTATTCTAACTTTAAAAATCAAACTCAATTTAAAAATGAATACTTTTATTCAGCAAGGATACAAAAAGAGACCAAAAGTTACAGTAAAGACATGTTACAAACAGTTTCGATTTCAAATAAATGCATTTCTTTGAACTTTCATCAAAGAAACCTGAAAAAAATGTATCACAGTTTCACCAAAAATAAGAAATATTGCTAAAAAAGAAGAAATGTTTAAAATGTTGACCACCAAAACAGCTTACCAGAATGATTTCTGAAGAATCATGTGACAGTGAGTGATAAGATTAATGACTCACTGACAGGAATCATCACAGGAATAAACTACATTATTAAAATATATATTTAAACTGAAAATAATTTTAAATGATAATTTTTCATGTTACTGTATTTTCATCAAATAAATGCAGCCTTGGTAAGTATAAGAGACTTTTCAGAAAACAGAAAAAATCTTACCGATCCCAAACTTACCAGCAAAGAATAGTAAAAATGCACCATAACTAAATTCCAAATCAGTGAATATCCCTTCCCATGTTACCATACTAAACATTCAAACTAACGTAAGATTCAAAAACATAGTTCCAATAAGCACACACATCCATTCAGGGGCTGTGGTATTATGAATAAAAGAACAGAACTGTTTTCAAAGCACTTAAGGCTTTGAAACATTAAAAAGAATGAACTGGTTGCTTGCCTGTGTAGACTGAGATCTGAATACAGTGCAAGAATACAGATCTGTATATGGAGCAGCACAGAAATGACAGTGACACTAGGGGAACTTCATAAAACAGGCCACAACATAATAAATGAAAACTGAATTAGGAGAAAATTATGATATTTACGAAAAAAATACAAGTCATAAATACCTTTATTCAGCACTGCAAACAAACAGCACAGAGCTAACAAAAATACACATATTTTCAGTGCGAAAAGTTACTGGGAGAAGGACTGTCTAAAGCAGACTTGTCTTTAATTAATAAGAGAGGGATTTGTCTGCAACACCACTGACATACCATTAGCTCTGTCAAACTGTCTCCTCATTTTAACCGTGCAAATGTACTTTCAGGGGAAAAAACAAAGCAGGAGGCAAAACTGGAATGAAAATGAAAGTTTACATTCAAACTGACATGTCTGCTCTCCATTGCACTGTATGCAACAACACAAAAAACTGCAAGTTTATTACAAGAGAAACCAGAGCCAACACACAAGACAAAGCTCTGAAGCTTTTTTCCTCTTATTTGCATTGCATCTCTGATTTGCATGCATTATTTGTAGGCCACATGACCTCTCCTCATTTCTCTTCCTTTCATCAGGTCATTTAAATACTCAGAATAAAAGCTGCATTTGTATGCAGTTCTAAAACTATATTTCACTGTTCAAATCATTATAAGAAAAGGGGTAAAACTGGTCTAAAATGAGCATCAAATGCCAAATCTACTTTAAAATGAAATTCAGAGCAGTTTACATCACATGGATCATCTCATCTGTGTGAAGCAGCACAAAATAGGTACTGGAAATATTCCTGAAGACACGACAATTCATGACAGAGATTTACAGAGTGAGAAACGGCTGCTAAAATATATATAGCGTGCCACGTAGACATGTTATGCCATTCCCACGATATGGTGATGCAAGCTGATATGACATGAGAAACTATAAATGGTTAATATGAAAAGCATTTTTGCTTGACTCAGAAGGGTACACTGCAACACCACCTACATGCTTTGCTTTCTTATCTCCCAAATGGCTATGTTACATAAACAGCCTCCTTTCACTCACTCCAGGCAATGTGCCATTCCTTTCAGAAACAAAAAGTGTGCTCTCAGCTTGAGATCTCCACAATAAAAATGTTTAGTCAATATCAGGGTTCATATTTACCTTTTATGAAGGGCATGACATTTGATTATTCCTGGCTTGTCATATACTGTGCGTCAAAATGGATGGAATAAATCCAAGATTAGCATATATGGACTTGGCTTTTAAAAGGTGCATTTAATTCTACAAATGGGCATTTGAAAATATTGCATAGCTCAATTCTGGAGTGAGGTGCAGTCCATAACTCTAGAGCGGTGGTATGAAGATTTACAATTCCATTTAGCTTAGCATAAGTGTTAGATAATGAGGCTAGCCTATTGTAAAACAATAAGAGCAACTTGTTCTTTAGCTCAAGCAAAATGGCCTTGCACAGAAAGAATGAGTGGTTTAAACTTGACTCTAAATGATCAAGCAGGACATTTAGCTTGGCTGCTTTCCTAATAGACGAAAGAGAACATCTATGCGTCCCTCTGAAATCTAATTCCTATTGGCCATTACAGTTTTGCTGTGGAAAAAGACTAGTCTCTGTCATTATAGTTTAATAATGCTACATGCTAGACATATATCACATTTGATTTTACCATGCACAATATGCATAATTAATTAAATATTTAATAAATAGATGCTATTTTTACTGTCAAGTATCTTACTTAAAATTAATATCCAAATCTTTGGATTTTTTGCCAATTTCAAAATAAAACAAATCTAATTTTAATCTCTTGTGCGGCCTAAATTCGCATGTAGCATTTCAAAAGATTCATTTTAGTTTGTAGCGTATAATTAGGCTAGAATTTTTAAATTAGCCATAACATGAAAATAATTTTTGGTTTATTTGTATTGGTTAGTATGTTTAAATCATTGGATCCCTAATTAAAACTTATAAATAATAATAAAAACTAATAAAATTAGATTTTCAATCAGTTATGCTAATTGTAGAGTGTATAGGGTGCAATATCAAGAATTGAGCGATGAAACAATGTTTCAAGAAATTACTTTTTGAATGATTTCAAAGATAACTGTCAGCAAATTCTTCTCTCGGCTGAATTTTGTAGAGATTTCAGATGTTTTTATTCCTACGAGTTAATGAGGCAGAATTAGCAGATGAAATAACCCATAACTAACTCGGTGCTTAAGCAGTGCTAGTGAGGTGGAATCTCTGGAACTGCTCCTTCTGGCCCCCAAATGCCACAAGATACCTAATCTTCTCGATTGAAGGATGAAATCTAACTCCTCAGGGACAATGCACCAGTGGCCATCAGAATGTCATGCACACTTCTTGCCTGAGGGTTTAAGACATGTAACCAGCAATTATATTCTAGAGAAAACAAAGACCCTTTCAGACATGGAGAAGTAAATGTGCAGCCACAGAAGGCAATGATCCGTGTTCTACTGTATACGACAAGCAAATTAATTCTATTTGAATGCAGTTTGACTAAAAACCTTGCTTAGCGACTCTCTTTGCCTGCAAGTTGTGTAGTTTGCAAGTCGAAATGGCCTCGATGGAAGTCTCAGGTGGTTCAGAGTTAGGTCAAGTAAATCTCATGTGTGATTTAAGGGCGACTTGTGTAGTCATACTTCCTTACTACACCAGATTTCAATAAAAAATAAATAAATAAATAAAAAAGTCTATTTCAGACGAGCTGCAAATCTGAGGCATGACTATTACAGTTTAGGAAGTTCTTACCGCTCCGCATGCGCTTCCAGGCACACTAGGGTGTGCATCCCCATCTGCAAATCCAACCTCTGCTTCTTTTCAGATGAGGATTAGAGCTTTTCCTAAAATGGAGGTATTAGGACGTGGCCCAGCGGCTGCGGAGGCTAATGCATGTGGAAACGGTGGTTGCTCTGGAAAAGAGCAGTCTAGGCCTGACTAACTTCACGGCAGAGGGAGGAGGGATGAGAAAAGCTAATGATGACACATAGCTTTTTTCCTCTTTGGAGAAACGGCTGGAGCCTTGCTACTTCCCCAAGCCCGCTAGCCCTGGAGAACAGGGATTAGACCCCGGATCAGGAGAGCTGAACTTACTGGCACTGAGTAAAAGAGCTCAAACAGTCACCAGTGTTGCCTTCTAATCCTGCTCTTTGTCATTTGAGACAATGAGCTTTTAACCCCACAAAATCCTCGTCTTTCCTTCCATATTATGAGAACTGGTCACTAACGCATGATCACAGATCTAGAACACGCCATTAAGTAATTGGCAGATAAGCATCAAGAATTAGACAAAAGATCTTTGAGGAAAAACGCCCTGCAGATGTTGTGGGAACAGCGGTTGGATCTTACAGACTCCTGGCATGAATACGGATCAGTCTAAATGTAAAGAACATGAGGAGCCAATGTGGATGAAGCCTTAGGAGTAAATTAAAGTGTACAGTGAGACGCGGCAGCAAACGGAGGGTGACCTCTGCATTTTCTGGGGGTGTTCTTAAAAGTGCGCCTTCAAAAAGGAAGCCATTTACTTAAATACCCCTCACGCATGCCGTAAAATTCCCTTTAATGGCTTCTGATCTGCTGACTGCAGGGCAGTGTATGCGGAAGATCAAATCCCACCCTGGATGCCAATTATAGATGCTCTCATCATCTCCCTATTTGACTCTTCGTCATAACTGAGGGAACTGAAAATGCAGCTCTATGTAAACACGAAGGTCTAATAAATGAGCCTGCCACTCATAGTGGAGATCCAATTACATTTCAGCATTGAGCTTTTGATTATGCCCTCAATTATTAAGTGGGTGTTACATCCTCAACAGTTGCTATCACAGACCGGCTAAAAGTCAGCATTCCTGCTCATCTCTCTCAACAAGTCGTGACAGTCTGATCGGTAAAGTGACATCGCAATTAAGGCTGACTAGGTCTGGTGCTTTAGGAAAAAATTCACCAAATTCACAAAAGGACAGTTGTGTCATTTATGTGCTATAAATAAAATAAGATGAAATACACACATACATATATATATACATATATATATATATATATATATATATATACACACACACACATATAATATTTATATAATCCCAGCCCCCTCTTCCCAAAATGTAAGTTTTTCTTGACACATTTTGCGTTTATGGCCAAAAAGCGACAGACTGATGAATATCTTTGAATTTAAATTCATTTAAATTTCTTTACATTCAAATTGGAATTGTGAATCCTGTTTGCTACTTCAATTAAAAAATAAATTGAACTTAAATAATTTAATTCTCAATGATGCACAACCCTGGTGGCTAAGGCACAGTTCACCCAAACATGGACAATTCTGAAAAATAAAAATAAAAATCTGAATTATCTTGTGGGCGTTTTTTTTTGTGTTTTTTGCAAAAAAATATAATTCAGCTTTCGAACAACATAAGGTTTTAATTTTGGGTGAACTATCCGCTTTTAAAATAAACAGCTACCAATAAACAATATAAGCAAAATAAAATAAGCACGCAACAAGTTGAAGCATTTCGAGATCTCTCAAAGACTTGGCTGAGGTGTTACAGAAGTTAGAAAGCGTATGGGGGAGTTAAGTGTGATGGGGATGTTAGAGGGCTTGAAAGTGAGATTACTCGCTGACACCTCATCTGTAATATCTTCCTGCACGCTTCTGATCCTCAGAGGAAACGGCACAATAGGTGAGTGTGTGCTAATGAGCTAGCATTGTTTCACACAACAGTGGAGGGTATCTGCGGTTGCACACAACGGTATCAAGTTCCGCTATAAAGATTAAGTAGAACACAGATGTTTCCTAAACAAGTCGTACTAGAGAATACAGCGGATATAGAACAAAGTCTCTTCTGCTTTCCAAACAATGACTATCGAAATATGATGAATATATGGATTATTCACCACTCAGAATTGAAATTAGAGTGAATTTTTAATTGGAATTCAATTTCTCAATTGGAAATGGATTTGAATTGAGGCATTTCAAATTTGAATACAAGAAATAATTAAAATAGAAATTCATAAAGGATGGATGGAGAATTTGAGGGTACAAATTAAGTCTTCAAAAGAAGGCATGGATAGTAAATCATAGCCACGATTTAAATAAAGCAAAGGAACAATTTAATACAATGAGGTAACAATTCTTAATTCACGGCAACAAATTGTTAATTTGGGGCCACAATAAATATATTCAGGATTAATAAACAGGATTTAGTTTACGTCACAGGATAGAGACAACACAATGCATGACAATCAAAAACACACACGCACTCTCAAAGCTTAGCTTCTTCATTGTCGGTTTGGTAACACTTTATTTCAGGGTTTCTTAACTAGTTGCTTATCAGCATGCATATTACTAGAATATTAGCCATTTATTAGTACAAATTAAGCACATATTAATGCCTTATTCTACATGACCTTATTCCACATCCATAATCCTACTCAATACCTAAACTTAACAACTAACCTTACTAACTATTAATAAGCAGCAAATTAGGAATTTATTGAGGGAAAAGTCATAGTTAATAGTGAATAGCCTAAATGTTCCCTATTCTAAAGTGTTACAGATGGTTTTTATATGTTTGACTGACCATGGATCGTAGGTCGTGTTTAAAGACGTGGTACAAATTCAGTCTCTGAAGCGTTAGAGCCGGTACCGCTGAAAAGCTTTATCGCTCTTGACCGCTGCTGCATAAACATGAGGGAGCTTCTAGCCTCAGAGAGGTGTAAAATTTGGCAGACACTTTGCATTCTAATAAAGGATGCAGAAGGGGCGATAAAATCAGTCATCTTCCACGTATAATCCAGGACACTCTGTGAAACGCGTAAGCACATGCGGTTAAGATGTTGGTCTTAAAACGATAAAAGCACCCCACAAATGGATGCAGGGTGTGCACATGCACACAAGTGCTGGCAAACTCAAAGGGTTAGTGTCAACAGCTCCACTAATGCAAAATCTAAACACATTTCAGGAGAACCGTGGAAAGCCGGCTGATAGGAGTGATGATGTCTGTCAGTCAAAATGCGGAATTAGTTTGAGCTGAGGTGGTGAAGTGAACATTAAAAACACGATTACTGCTGCGCATGGAGAGAGAGCCCTCTTAAATCTAAAATATAGCATAAGAAAAACAGGCACGACGTCACTCTCGGGGCATATGTCATTTTAAGAGAGCAGGAGCTCAACAATCAGCTGAGTGCGCGGAGAGGGGCCGTTGTTTCCAGGCACATTGAAATTCAATCGTCTGAGCTGATTCGATGGCTTTGAAAGGAATTACCTGTGCAGAACTGGAGCTGGAGGCAGCTGGAGAGAGCCGTCCTCCCTCTCTACCCCTCAATCAAGCAGCATTTTCTTCCTCTGTCGCTGTTTGTTTTCGCCCCACTTTCCCTAAATTAGTAATTACAGTCACACAAACCAATCTTGCCATGGCGGCTTGTGAACCCAGAGACACACCTGCTGAAGCTACATAAACAAATAGCTTGTTAAGCACCGCATAACACCCCAAAAAACTAATGAGGAGCACGGTGTACAACCGCAGTTTAAGAGCGTAAATATAAAAGGGCCAACTTGAGAAATCACAAACTGCATCTCGGGCTATGAGCAAAAACACCCAACCGGTTTACTACACGGTTTAATAGCCAGTTTGATATATAAAAAAATGGTGACAAAACCAGAAAGAAGCACTCTGCAAATAATAAAATAAAATAAAACAAACTGAAAATTACTGAAAATAATTACTAAAAAAGTAAATATAAAAATTATTACAAACCTGAATTTTGAATTGAATCTTAAATTATCTGAATATTATTTATATTTTTTTATTGTTATTGAGTCTTTTAAAACAGGTGTTAAATATGAAGCTTTTTACATAATGTTTTAATTTATTTTAAAAAATCCAAATATATTCATTTCTGTCATTATCATTATAGGTGTGGTGTAGACTTTCTCTATACATACAATTACAACAATTGTTAATACTTTATTAGTTATTGCTATAGCTAGATATTGTCTTTGGTGTGAATGGCCCTTTAGACTACAAATAAAAAGAGAAAATGAAATAAAGTACCTTTCATTCATAAGGAATTTCATTCACTGGATTATTAAAAAGCTATTTTCTTAATAAACGCCCAGAAATAAAATAATTATAGGCATATACACAGTACACTGTGTTACAAAATTGTGGTCATATCGCTCACCCTTGACATAGACAAATAGTTGTGCCCATCACTGTTCACAAACTTCTAATCATCTTCCCCAGAACTTGGCAGCTGTTTACTTTTTGTTTACTTTCCGTTTACTAAATCAGAAAAACTCGTTTGAGGACAAACCCGAATCTCAAATGAATCTTACTCTGGGTTAATGCCTTGATTCAAAAGGTGATTTATAATCTAGGACATAAAAGGAAAGCGAGGAGGGAACTATTCCAAAAATCCCTCCAAAATAGCCAAAGCAGGATTACTGGACCACCATCTTTGTCCTTATTGTTTGGTTGGCTTTGTTTTGTTGTCAGAGGCATCTACAGCAGGAGACCAAGAAAAAGCACCATGAAGTTGCAAACTGCTGTGTCTGGCTACAGTCTTACACAACAAGCAGATGGACTCCCAAACACAAAATCAAAAGACGTAGCAATGTTCTCCAAAACACCGCAGTGGCACAGGTTTGGGATTCCATGCAAGATGAGTTAGCATTATAGCACAATGCTCACCGAGAGCCAAACTTTCAAATGTTCTCTTCACATATCAGACTTATTAGTGAACAGTCTGAACTTTTGTTTGTTAACCAATGAGCACACTAGGGAGCCGCACATGAAAATGTGTTTGGCACCATGACAGCACTGTAAACCTTGACGCTTTGATCTCTCCTATGGCTGTGACACACACAGAACACACTAACTCAAACTTTTTCTCTACTTTGGGTTCACACTAAAGTTCTCCAGGGAAACCCTGGGTGAATAAAGGGACAAAGACATTTACTAAACACAGAGGCTAAAGGTTCAACTCGCAGACAGGAAGTGTCAAGAGTGAGAGCGGCAATGACAGTTCAGGTGCAATGAAGCCAGAACTGTGATCTCCACATTAGTGAAGGGGATTTTGTTGGAAATATTTTAAGCAACCAAAAACAGTAAACAGTGTTAAAAAAAGCAAGTATGCAAATTCTATTTGATTTTTATATATTTTTCACTTTTATTGTAATTTCAACTTTATATTTCTCACCATTGCATCGCACAGCATCACTTTATAAATTTTATAAAGTGACTAGGTCTAGGTCTTCTAACTCCGAACATATTACGGAAACTTGTTTCTGCCACAATCAAACACGCATACACACAAAGTAGCTCCGCTCACAACTAAATCTTATCTTAACCTTAAACCCTAATCAAAGTATCTTAAATTCTTGACAAACCTTCCTTATCCAGCTAAAAATTACACTTCCAGCATTTATACCGTAGTTGAGGTTAGTGCTTTTTAATGGTTCTGCAGAAAGCTTCATGCTCACTAAGGATGCATTATTTCATTGGCGAGTAGAAAGTTCAAAAGAATAGCATATATTTATACTGTTATATAAGACATTATGAATGTCTTTATCACTTTTGATCAATTTAATAAACAAACTTACTGGCCTCAACCTTTTGAACGGTATTCCATTTCAATGCGTTTTAATTATACTTTCATCAGATTAGTATTGATGTATCCTGTCAGTTCCTTTGAGTTCAATTCAAATTCAAAACTTTAAAAAACATTCTCAAATAAATTTTGAACTGTGCACAACCTTGATACATACATAAACACATACATACACAATAAATAATGTAATGATAATAAATTCACTCCTACACCTAAAAGCAGTTGTCACTTCCAAAACTTTTCAGTGTGTACATGGTCACATAAACACACACACCCCAGCATAACTGACATGTTCTGACAGGGCATTTCAGGGTCAGGTAAAAGACAGTGAGGAGGTAAGGATTAGGTGGACCACCCTGCACATTTGCGCACTTTTCTTTAAGCCCCATTACTGCCATGTTGATGTGATCGCTCCTGTAGCGACTAGTTCATGCGCACATCACAAACTCCATCCTACTCTATGCAAAATCCCCACACCATGCCCTAAAGACAGGAAGTCAAAAGAACAGGAGAGAATTTTTCATGAGGCTTTCATGTGGTTTGTCACCATATGAGGGAAAGTGAGGAATTTCTCTCCCAGAATTCCCCTTGGCCCCATCACAAAACCTTCCTTAAATACTGTACAGCAGCGCCTTATGATGACAGCTCGCAGAAAGCACATTTCAAACTCGCCGGGAACGAACGTTAGTGCTTTTACACGAGACTCCGACACAATCTCAAATGGCTTGGGTAAATTACTAGCAGGCTCTTTTGCGATAATGTGGTCAAGAAGGATCGAGTGAGCGCTTGAAGGACTGAAAGCGGCTCCAACTCTCTGGGGGGCACACCGGGACTGTGCTAATTCCCAGACGAGCCTCTCTTCTCCCACCCACATCGAGGTGGGGAGAGAATATTCATTAGCGAGGATAGCGCACTCCAATTAAGAGAGGTGGAAGCACACACACACACTTTTGCAGGTGTACATGCACCTGGACTCCTCCAAAAAAAAAAAAAAAAAAAAAATCAGTCTTCCGAGCTTCAGCCGTGTTTTAGCTGATTAAATTCTCGCCTACAATGACACGTCACTTTTGTTTTCTCGTATACCGCTCCTCCGCCACCCTCTTTTCTCGAGAGTGACACTATAGGTGTGAAATTTCACAACATGGCGTCTCTGGGCAGACATCCATGTTGTTAAAAGAGAGAAAAAGTGAGAGGGAGAGACACTCCGCTCGTGGCAGCTTGACTGGGGTCTGATTAATGGTTCGGAGGGTTGTGATTGGGAGGGCGATGATGAGATAGATATGAATGAATACACAAGCGCAGCTGTTCTGGTTGCCCCCTCCTCGGGCACTGTGCATCCATGAACCCCATTCTGCTATTACATCAGTGCCACAACACCTGAAATAAACATTAACTACAAACAACGAGCCACATCCATCCACAACAGCAGGGAGAAACGGTGCACGGGGAAGGAGATCAGACAGCCAAGACTAAACATTGTTATGGAGTACAGCATGCGTGCACTCTAAATGTGAATGACAGCATTATGAGCCGAGGGGCTTGGAGAGTATGTGTACACACGCGCAAAGTCTCTTCCAACTGTCTTGACTGGCTTAATGGGGCCTCACCTGTTGGCGTCCTGCGCGAGTGTGTGTTTTAGCAGTTGCTGGCATATGGTTGAAAGGAGAACTGACGAAAGCCAAGCCAAACACGGTGGGGGAATGTCAACGACCGTCTTGAGTCAACATTGCGGAGACGCAGTCGTCTCCGTAGTTCGACCTGCATGCCTCCAGGGGTCAAATGCTACGGTGGGGAATGGCAGGCGTACAAACACACGCACGCACATTCAGTCTGAAGCTAATTCTTAAATCCTGACTTGAATGGCAACAGCAGGTTTAGCAGGGAATCACTCTCCGTTAGAGGCATGTCAACCCTTTTTGACAAGTTGAGACCAGCTTGATGTCTAAAGTCAGGCTTAAGTTGATCTCAGTAGGCTGAGGGTAGCCCATATCGACTGGGTGTGTTGAGACATTTCCCTCTTAGCCTTGCTAAAGCAGGCATGAGGACTAATCCTGCAGAGGTTAAGTGGAACCCCCTGCACTTTTTCTGTTCCTGTGCGCTTCTTTACACAAGTCAAGAATGGAGACCTGGGACTGGAAAACTCTGAATCGTGTTCCACTGCTGTTCCCTACACTGAAAGGACACTTCAAATTGACACAAATACCACAAATACTTCACGACAATGTGGTTGAAAAAGAATTACAGGACAAAATGAATTTAGCAAATGTTTGCTTGCTCTACCCTTCATTCAGATGAAATTCTAAAATGTACTAAACATTAAAGTGACCAGTGTTATGATCTATGGGGTTGATATCACAGTGCTATACGGTTGCTAAGGTGGTAGAACACTGCTAAGTAGTTGCTATATTGTTCTGGGTGCATATGACAGCCCAGGATCCTTCCTTCTAGTATTTTTCCCATTCAATTTCCCCATATGAACTCAAAATGAGTTCTCAGCTTTAAACCAAAATGACCAAACCAACCAACTCTGATATAAAATCACAACATTGCAAAGTTTGAATTGAAGAAAATTTGTATTCTTAAATAAGGGGGAAAAAAATAATGACCTATTGTACAGTTCCATGAAGCTCTGTGAAATAGCTACAAAAAAAAAATATACTATAGATTTTTTATTATTATTATTATTATTATTATTATTATTATTATTGCAAAACTCACAACCATTCAAATGTCTGGGGTCACCAAGTGTGTTTTTAATTAATTTGAATTAAATTGCTACTTTTATTCAGCAAGGATGCATTACATTGATTAAAAGTTACAGTAAAGAAACTTATGTTACAGAATATTTATGTTGCAAATAAATACTGTTCTTTTGAACTTTCTATAAATCAAAGAATCCTAAAAAGATCATTTCAACAATGATAAGAAATGTATCTTGAGCACCAAATCTTGGAATGAGCTTTATAATCGCTGAAAAAATAGAAAATATTAAAACAGAAAATAGTTTAAATTGCAAAACAGCTTTTACAGTAAAGCTTACTCTAAATGTTTGAATGGTAGATTACATAAACAAACGCTTGCTTACATCATTGCCAGTGCTTCAAGGGAGTGGGTGGTCACTGAAGACATCTTTTGTCCAGATTTGTTTGCCAATCTATGAAAGGTAGATCCATCTCTTCAGAATTCATTGCAAGCGTTATTCTTTACCTGGAATTTAGCTGTAAAATTTTTTAAGCTAAAAAATGGCTTCAACAGAAACATATACCATCTATTAATAAAGTGCTCATTTTACATCTGTCTTCAAAAGATTAAACAGAATCGCTAAAATCAGTTTCTTTATGAAGAAAATTAATATAATTTTTACCTCCGGAATTTTACAGGTTGCGCTCTATTGTCATCCCTAGATAAGACTTAAGGTATCATTTACATCTGTAGCTGAAATGGTGCGGAACAACATTTAAATCACTCTAAATTAGCAATAGTAATAGGGATGTTTGCCTAAGGAAGAACCACTAATTGAAACATTGAAACATTTATAAGTTCCTCAAGTCGGATGAACATCACTCTGTGGACTTGTTTGAAAATGAGAAAATTCTCATTTAACATAAAAGGTGTCAGGATGTGAGAAAAGCATTAACATGCGATTGTTTTCAGCACTGCAAGGTTATACCGCACAATGCAATTTAGTTGCTAAAAGCTTCCAAAAAGAGAAAGCTGACATTTTTGCATTGGAGAGATGACCTTTATGTAGCTAAGAAAAGCTGTGCAAAGCTTTCGCTGGCCATGGCACAAACACACACCTTTACCCACCCGCACACACAAAGCCAGCTGCCAGACATTAGCTTGCAAATGGCCCACTGTAACGTGCCAAGTTGAAAATTTGCAATCAGCCATCTTAAGCACTGTAAAGGCAACAAGAGGTTGCAATGTCCTAAGACAAACTGGCGAGAAGCGTATTTGTATGGCTCTTTCCACATACACACACACACACACGATGTACAAACATTACAGACCACACTGAAAATTTGGGAGTTACAATATGATTATATCAGGAAAAAAAACATTTTAATTAGGGGGGGTGCAGAGGGGAAGTTTTGACCAATAAATAAATACATACAAATTAAGTTTCTGCATTATTTCTAGGGCACTAATCAAAAAATGAGATGTTTTGTACATATGGTCAAAAATTCCTGCCTCCATTACAGCTAAAAATATCATATTTTATATAATAAAATTAATGTAATAAAAAATTACATTAAATGCTAATTTATATATTATCATGCAAATTAAATAATATAAAGATAATAAAAAACTTCAATGTAAGTGTGTGTGGGGGTGTATTAGTAATAATATAATATTACATAATACACACTCTAATATTATAACTTTTTCACTAGTGGTTTCAGATTTTTGGACAACAGAATAAGCTTATAAGTTTTACCAATAAAAGGAGATGGAAACACTATTGCTTGCTGGTACTACAGCTAAAAAGTACAGCGGTTGACAGATTTAACACTTTTTATTCAGTTCTGGTGCACATAATAAGAGAAAACACTTCTCTATACACCAGCCATTATGTTTATGCAAGCACCATGATAAAACCATGATTCAGCACATCGCCACCTACTTCTGCTGTTTTATTTTGTTAAATGACTATATGCAAGTCTTGGGGAGTTGAATGTCTTGGTTCTTAGACTAAAGGAGCAGCCTAACACACACACGCGGACCAGGTTGTGGCCGTAGGGGACAGTGGGGGCCCAGACAGCACTGAGTCAGCAGCAGAAAGGAAACAATCAGAGCCCTAGAAGAGAATACATCAACACCGCAGAGACGCCTTCATAGTCCTCTCCTCCCATCAACACCAGCACCACCACCATCCATCTTTCCTCTTCACCTCAAAGGGGCCCCGCATGCCTGCTCATCCATCTCTCGCTGACCAGGTTTCTGCAGCACAGACTCAGCGCTGTGGGTCTGATGCAAATAGGTCCTTTTTTGTCGAGGCTAAGACATGTAAAACAGCGTGAGGAATATGTAAAAACAACAGACTGACAGAATCAGACATTGTTCCCGCAAAGACTGGTGGGCGCCACACATTGTCACTCATTCACACACATACACCGACCGACATCCTCGCACAAAGACGAGTGATTTCACTTCCTTCATCACAGCTGATCTCAGCAGGATAGTAATTCACATACTGTAGGAGAGCAGCTGAAATGTCATCCTCGCATTATTAGACTGACCTTCAATTTGAAGGCGAAGCTAGCGGGAGTTTCTGCTTTACAGAGCAAGCTAACGGTAAAAAAATTGTATCTTGTTCAAGTCTGAAAATCCGTAAGTGGTAAGTAAAAAGAAAAGCTATATTATGTGGGCAATTCTGAGACTGATTTAGACTAGAGAATGCAAAACATAACTGATATGGGTGACAGGATATCTAAGGCTTCTACTTTAAAAAAATAAAAATAAAAATTACAATATATATATATATATATATATATATATATATATATATATATATATATATATATATATATATACACACATATATACACACACATACACGCACGCATACATTAATGTTCAAAGGTTTGAGGTCATTTCGTAATGTTTTTAAAAGATGCATTTATTCAATGAAAAATACAGTAAAAACAGTAATATTGTAATACAAATAAAATATTTCTACAATTTAAAATATTTTTTATATATTAAATATATATTTATATAATAAAATATATTATATTATTATATTCTATATATACATTTTTTTATTTTAATATATTTTTAAATATTTTAAAAAGTTTTGTTTATCCCTGTGATGGCAAATCTGATTTTTTTGCAGCCATTACTACAGTCTTCGGTCACATGATCCTTCAGAAATCCTTCTAATCTGCTGATTTGATGTTCAAAAAAAAAAAAAAGTATTTTCATTGCCAATTTTGAAAACAGTTGCCTAATATTTTTGTGGAAACCGTGATTCTTTTTTTTAGAATCATTCAAAGAAAGTTCAAAAGAACACCATTTATTTGAAATATAAATCTTTTGTAACATTATAACGGTCTTTACTGTCACTTTTAATTTCTTTCCAAAAAAAATCTCTAGAGCCAAAATTCAACACAAACGCATAGGTCAGACAGCCACATATGGTCTCAGAGTGATGGGAAACGGCACAAATAATCACGCCTCACTCAAGGACAAAGCGCACTGGAAAGGAACCTTCTCCAGTTTCTTTAATCCTCAGCTTTCATCGTCCCAAACGGCAGCGACAAATTGTTTAATGGAGGGGGGGGCTCAAGTAAGAAGTGTACACAAACCGTTCCCCTCATTTACCTGTCATAATTCCATTCCTGTCTGCTCTTGAGCCGTTCTTCACAAAGACATGGGGTACATCTGATACGTCGCTCACACAAGCGCTCGAGAACGCTGAGGCACGCAGATGCTTCTGAGGTGTTAAGAAAAACACCTCCAGATCTGACAGAAGGACTCAAGTTTCATTATGGGAAGGTTCAAAGCCAATGTCTTGAGTTAGAAGAGCAAGACACTAGTCTGTAATGTCCTACTTCCTTTTCACAAGTAGCAGAACAACAAGTGATGCCTTCAGTGATTTACAGTGACGAAATGATCGGAAGTCATTCGTTTTTAATATGGTTGCAATTTCTGCTGACTTGTGTTGGCCGTGTCTACTGAGTCGACAAAGAAAGGTTTACAACTTAATGTAAACAGTACAATGGCCTCATGACCTAAATTCACTGCTCTTGAAGCTCAAGAGTTAAATTTCTAAGGTTCTGCAGAAACCACTTAGTATTCAGTCGTTCAAGGTTCATTACCAATAATGATTTTCCTCCATTACAAACACTGCTAAATAATTTAAAAAGAAGAAAAGCGAATGGAACTCATTGCAAACATGTAGCCCTCCTGTAGATACAACATAATTCAACGCGAGGTGAGATGTCGTAAAATCACATAGCTCACAGAGCATTGTTTGAGCTTCGTTTGGAGAACATGAAAACACAATGGGCGCATTCTTTCTTTCTCCGGCACACTGATTCACAGCAGATGTGATTCTTTAAAGTGCTATAAAGATCTTAGTATATGTTACTCGTAATAGCAGCAAGTTTTATGAGCAGCTGTAAATGGCGGTTTCTGTCATATCTCAAGATAAAAAAAATTGGGTGATAGAGAAAAATTAAATTTGGAGGATTTCGCAAAAATAAATACCAACACTGATTAAAAATATATTCAAGCGAAGCCTATTTGCATTCTTCTTGCTTCATAAAAAGTCATGAAGGCAGTAAATTAACAAAGGCATGAACTGTTGTTTAGCACCTAGTATACTAAAAAATAAACTTCATACCAACAGCTTTAATCATTGTGTAACTCTCTTTGTGTATCATTGTGTATCTCTGGACTTCCTGAAATCTAGCCACAACCAGCGGGAGTAAACAGGTCTGTAGAATGCTGCTTTATCAAGCTTATCTACAATTTCCATGTGTGTGTTTGTGTCAGCGAACCTTTAATGTCATTAAGCATCGCTTCCTCTCTGAGGAGCCAAACTAACAAAAACCACTGGCGAGCTCTCTTTGATAAAGAATAAAGACCAACCATCAAAAAAGATTGTGTGTCTGTCTGTGTAATATATATATATAAATTTATTTTAAATTCAACTGATTTTGGATATTAAATGTGTACTGTATTATAACATTACAATACTTTAAATTAGGGGTGGGCGATATGGGAAAAATATCATGTCAGGTTTTTTTTTTTTTTTAGAAATATCATGATTTTATCACGATTCTTTGTCATGTTAGTTTTACCATTTTGGTTTTACAAGTTGTCTGAGCATTACATCCAAACTAGAAAGACAAAGCCTTTCAAGGTTAAAAATAAAAAATAAAAAAGACATGGCAGATATTTAGGCCAAAGTGGGCGAAGATCAAAATCTCTGTCATTATTTTATCTTTTTTATTAAAAAATTAGAACAAAGATATACATTACAAATACACATAATATACAAATAAAACAAACAGTGCTTTATTGTCATCTGTCTGTCAATTCTGTCATAATGTTTTATTTTTATACCACCATTTACTCAAAAGTTTTTTTTAAACCTGAGTGAGTTTCTTTCTTCTGCTGAACATAAATGCTATTTTGAAGAAGGTGGAAAACCAATCAGTTGCTGATCCACAGTGACTTCCATAGGATTTTTCTTTCCTGCTATCAAATTCAATGTAGACCAGCAACTGTTTGGTTACCCTCATTCTTCAAAATTTCTTATTTTGGGTTCAGCACAAGAAATTAATAGAGGGTTGGAACAACATGTGAGTGAGTAAATAATGACAGAAATTAAATTTTAGGGTGAACTATCCCTTTAATGACAGTCGACAGCATGTTTAGTGTCCTGTCCCTTTAAGACCGGCACGCATCTAATATACAGGCACGCATCTGTTTCTCTCTTAACTATTTACTTTCATTTTAGAGATAACCAACTGAGTCTGTATGTAAACCTTGTGTGTTTTGACAGTATTAGCGCAAAAGATAACTTAGTTTAGTAACCACGCGCTGCTATACAGGCTTTTTAGTGCGCGTGCTTCAGGTGTATGTGCTCAGAAAAAGCGCACGTCAGACCAGCGCGCGAATTAAACATTTAACCAGCAAGGCTTGTGTGCAAATAATGCACTTTTGCGATCACGAATAAGTGCAGTGTCCTGTCGGAGTAACTCTACTGCTGTATGTCGTGTTGTACAGTAAATAGAGACTGAGGCGCCAGAACTGTATTTGACATAATGTGTGCTGTAGCACGATACTACGATATTTCTTCAAAAGCAGATCGTGGAGACATTTTTATCGTCTACGATCAAAAATCGTCATAAATCGCACACCTCTACTTAAGTCTATACCAAATACAGCATAGCGTATACTTTCAAACTGTGAATAGCAGGGCTCCCAAAATTTCTAAATCCCCGGTAGCCCTTCGGGCAGGTACTCTTCAGATTTTGGTAGTCCGAAAATGTATTTAACTAGCCCAAATAAAATAAAGACCATAAATGTCAAAAACATTTTCAATACACAAATATCAATGAATATTAAGGAAAGAGTTTTATTTTACTATTTACAAGGTATCTGCAGAATTATTAAAAATCAATTTAAGGCAATTTGAAAAATTATTTCTTATGCAATTTAACGTATTTAAACCTGTCTAAACTCTTCAGTTTAGTTGTATCAAATTTAAGGACCCGTGTGAGCAATGTTCCCTCTAATTCTTTTTCTTGCTGAGCAAAAATTTTCACTTTTGGGCGGACATTTCAGGCACCTGAGCAAAAGCATTCTTTATACCAGACCTGTGAGCCCTGAATAGTCTTTATAAATATGTCCTTAATATTGAAATGTATACTTTTAAATAGTATTTAAAATAATGTATGCAAGGTTATAATAAAAATATGTAAACAAATATATAAATACAAAATATAAAAAATACATATATACATACATACATACATACATACATACTTTAAAGTAGCCCTATTGAAAACTTTTTGAAAACGAGTGCATTTCAAACAAAAGAGAAAGTCATCCAGAGACTTTCAATTGCACAGCTAAATTCCTACTGTGAAGATGGGGAGGCTTCTATATTTGAAAGAGTGAGAAGATTGTTATTTGGCTAATTACAGATTTAGAGCTGAAACCGTAAACCGTTGGAGAGGAAGAGAGCGAGGTGCTTGAGTGAGTTACATTAGAGCGCTGGAGTGGCGAGACTGTGGATTCACTGTGTGCTGATGGCATCTTTTATCTCTAGCAATACTGATAGGCCTAACGGAGTAGTTTGGGCTGTGGGGGGGGGGGGGGGGGGGGGGGGGGGGGGGTTATCTAATCTGATCAATGGCCATTGTTTCGAAGCTCATTTACCACTGGGGGGTCCTAAGATTTCCACGCACCCGACAAGTCAACCCAACCCCCCCCCCAAATCCCTGCAGCCAACACAAGAAGGTCCTTAGAAAAACAAGCGACAGACACAAAGGGGAAAATGGAGAAGACAACCCAGAGGGCTATTTGTGAGGATTTGCTCATTCCTCACAAATACACAAGAGTGCTGACCGCTGACTCAGACCTTTGGTTTCAGGCTTGAACAGCAGGAAGTCAGCTTGGTGAGACTGTTGTTGCTGCTTAGGGGATCCTAGTCTCCTGAGACCAAGGAAGTTAATGCTAAACATCTGGGATCTGCATTAAAAAGGGGCGAGGAGGAGACAGTATTGACTTGTCACGTAAGGCACTGTCCCATCTCAGAATGGGGCTGTTGGACTGCTCATACAGTACAGGAAAGGGTAGGAGATAATTCATCTCCACTCTATCCTGCTTCCATGAACATGAACACTTGTACATGGAGCTGGACCCCATCCTGCAACCCACATTCTGCCATATTGCAGAGGTCTCTATGGAAGTCGCAGAGAGGATGAGAAGTCAGCAGCACAGAGATCACTGCTAATTGCTCATGGTGAATGATTATGGAAATGAACCAGAAGGATATAGCAAAAATAAGACACAAAGCAGATATTTGGCAAAAGCTTTTCCAAGTTGCCGTTAACTGGGCATGGGTTCAACATTTAGAAAGCCCTGCAACTATGTATTCTAAACAGTGTGTGTATGTGTGTTTACAAAGCCATACTTTGCTAAATTTGTTTTAAAAATACCCCAAAAAGTTCTAAAAGAAAGATCTCCATGTGCTTCAAAAAATAAATAGCAAGCCAGTGTTGCGCTGACACTGAAAATCTCACATTGGTTGATCTTGTGCATTCTTTTTTTTTTGCCTTGCAATTATAAACATTTGGTTTTTGGTGATGTATTCTACATTGCGCAAGCAAATTCTGCTGATTTGTCACCAAGACAATGTTATTTAGCTGGCCAACATAGATTACGAAAGTGACGTAATAGTTTTGGAAGAATCAGTAACAATGTATTAAACTAAAAACCAATCAGTAATGTTTAGCATTTATTGCACACAATGAATTTATATTAAAAAAAAAACATAGCTGTATAATTAACAAAAAAGAAATTATTTGCATAAATTGATTATGATGCATGCATATATTAAAATGAAAAAAAAAGTGTTTTTATTAAATACTCTTGTTCTAGGGTTGAGGTTTGGGTTAGTCTATAGTAATGATAATTAGCTTGTCTAAAAACAAATCAAGTCTATGGTATGTCCACAGTCTAGCTAGGTAAATATGAGTATGTGTGTGTGTGTACATGTGTGGAGCCGCTGGAGACATTAGAAAAATACTCCACAAATCTCCTGGAGCTGGACAGCACAGCGCTGAGCTCAGGATTGTTTGTTTGAGAGTGGGCCGGGGGATGAAATATACACTCGAGGTGTAAAGATCAGAATGACAAACCCTTCAACGAGTCTTTGAAAAGTGCGACTTTAGGTATGGCTTTGATTTTGACATACTCGCGATGTAAATTCCATTCAAGTGAAGAGCACCATATAAGAAACACGCGTCAGAGAATGAAAGCCGACTTATTTGCTTGTCACGCAAAGAATGTAAAGTGAACATCCCTGAAAGCAGAGGTCAGACGTTCTTCAGGCATAAAGCCTGAACTAAAAATGCTCTTGTTAGCACTTAACCGCATCAAGTGCTTTAATAAACTTAGCTATGCTCGTCTCCACCCCCTAACTACAACGAACGAGAGAAGGGCAGCGGGAGGAGAAGGGCCTGAGCTCCTTCAAAGTCATGTCTGTTGTCAAAACACATTGAGATGGAGGAGATAAAATAAATGGCATCTTTTGGAAAGATGAGGAACGCTCATCCTCCCAAACAACAGATGACCCCAACCAAAGACTCCCCCAACTGTATTGAAATAGTGGTAATCGGACCCTCTTGGGGCCCTCCACTGGGGCCCTTTGTACGTCTAAGAGTCAATCAAGGGCCGATGACAGACAAAGCCTAGTCAGATTTAGGAGAGAAAAACACCGGAAGGGTCGATGCAGAGGACGGAGTCGTGATCCGTCCTGAGGCGGGGGGACAGACGGGCCTCTGCCCACAATACCCTGCACTGACCTCTTGTCACATATGACTGTGCCCTGCTTCTCCACCTCTGACCCTAAAAACACGACACCTAGACCTGCTGTAAAAACCCAGGGTGGATAGGACATTATTCAGCTGCTTAATCCTCCAATGGATGCTTGTAAAGCTATACAAGACATGGTCTGGCAAAGGCGGTAAGTAACCCTCATGCTAAATGAAGTTATGTTACAATACTTACCATATAACAATATAAATATTTTTTTATATACATCTACCAAAAAAAGTCAAATAAATAATTAAATAAATAACTACTACTATATAAATTAATCAATTATATGCAGTATACTACATAATCGTTATAATAGATATTATGAAAAGTATATTTTACACTGTTTTAGTTATTCTTAAAAAAGTAATCTATGACAATTTATATCTATAAAGTCTATTAGTACCTAAATAAGACATAGTACCATTTAAAGGAGTACTGCACCAGTGACAGCATTTTTACCACTCCTTGTATATTTTACATATTTAAATACAATTTTCAATTATTTTTGGCACAGGAAAAGACAAGACTGGCCATTTTAACAACCAACCATGGTGGTTCTTAGGAAAGGGACAATGGTAGCTCTCCTTCATGTCAGTCCAGTAAACAGTCAAGCCACACAGTAGTGAAAGCAGGTCAACCTTATCTATTCTACTGAAGGACACCAGCATTTAGTCAGCGACTGAAAAACAAATATGTAAAAAAATCATCAAACATGCAGGTAAAGCAAGCTGGAGGAATTTCATGCAGTAATTAAAAAATTATTATAATGATGATAATTTGAGCACTTAAAAAGTCACAATGAAGAAGTAGTATATCATCCAGTTATTGTTTTTTTTTTTTATGGTAAAAACAATCCATAAATGGGATAGTTCATCCAAAAATTTAAATAGTCATCACTCACCATAATGTGATTCCAAACCTGCATGCTTTTACAAATTTTTTTTAAGAATTTACTGGCCACTCTTTCCAATATAATAACAGATGGGGGAAAGGCCCCTTGGAAAGTCCATGGAGAATGGACCACATCATTTACGTAGCTTTTTTGTTATTTTAGCTTGACAGACACAGTCCTTATTTACTTCCATTATATTAAGAGTGGCCTAGAAATTTCCCCTTTTTTGTTCCACAGAAGCATTAAGAGTCATAGAAAGACTCATATTTTGGGGTAAACTATCTCCTTAACAAATAGTGTAGGAGAACTGTATCTCCTGGCAAAGAGTTTAGACAGAACACAATAACTGCTCATCCAGCGGGGTCTGCTGAGGTCAGGAACAGACTCCACTGTACAAAGGTCTTCAAAAGCCCTTTGGAGACAATGACACACACAGTCTCTACCACTGGTTTATGAGGGAGCAAATTCGCCATTTGGAGCCACTTTAATACTTAATAAGCATAATGAGGCTGAATATAACGTCTGACTACCGAGCTTAAAAATTCATAATGTGCTGTGAAACTTAGATGCCATTAACAGCTCTCTCTCTCACAGAGTCATACTCATATCACTAAAATAAAGAAAGCTCACTGTTCTGATTTAAATAAGCGCATACCTGTGCTGATAAACTGCTCTGCCTTTTCTCAGCATCTAAATCTAAATCCCATTACTTGATTTTTAGACACACACATAATGCTCATATAATACAAATAATGCTTCTTGAGGCCTTCAACACAAACACATGAAGTGCCCACTCAAGCTGCCTATTCAAGGCTGCTCAATACTCATCCTTCTTTCTCCTGCTCCCCCTAGCGTTCACAGTAAATATAGTGGGAGAGAGAGAGAGAGAGAGAGAGAGAGAGAGCGAGAGAGAGAGAGAGAGAGCGAGAGAAAGAGAGCAAGGGCGAGAAATGGGAGGAAGCCACAAGCTCCGCCCCCCAGATGACATCAGTGCTGTGTTGAAGCAGAGCTGGAGGCAGATGCAACCTCACACTTGTAGTGAGCTCCAGACAGCTGACCAGCTCTGTCGACTTCTCTATCTTGTCTCTTCTGAGCCAAAGGAGTGTGTGTGTGTGTGTGTGTGTGTGTGAACAAGTGTGTGTGGAAATAAAAACACACCCTGCTATTCGCACCATTGCTGCAACTGAGCCTTTCTGACACTGGGCTCTTTTTGGGGATTGAAATCATCTTCCATCGTATTGGATTTATCATACGGACTGACTTTTTGCTTTGAGGATATTCTTTTTGATTTGCCTTTTTGAATTATTGCTTGGGCAGGTAAGTGTTTTTTTTTTTTTAGTTCCCCCTTATTTTAGGGGTGTTTTTAACCCTTTCCCTTATGCATTTCAGCACTCTGAGTTGATCAAATGCCTTCAAAACATGCATAGAGCAAATTTACATCTATCCCTTACATCCCAGACACTCACAAAGCTTCAAGCAGTAGACTTTGCTTCTAAACTTTCAGATCAATTGAAAATTATTTGCAATGGGAAAAGGCGTTTTATAGCGAATGTAGGCAGACCCTTAGGGATTTGAGGGGGATGTAATAGCTATTTGAACTCAAGTACAGCAGTAAAGAAATTTAGCAGCAGTAGATATCCCATCATTTGCCATTTAGCATTCAGCATGTATCTCCAAAATAATTTTACAACAACAATTTGCTTTAAAAAGAAAATGGAATAATTTAATAACCTTTATGTTGTTTCAAACCTCTGCGACTTTCTTTCCTGGAACACAAAATGATATGTGAGGGAGAAATGTTCAGGGCTTACAGCCTCAGTCACTATTTACTTTCAATGCATCCCTTTTTCCATATAATGAATGTGAATGGTGACTGAGGCTGTCAATCTGCCAAACATCTCATTTTACAAAGGATTTTGTTCAGTCATATAGGTTTGTAACAACTTGAAGATGAGAATACGACCGAATTTTATTTTTATGTCGGGTGAACTATCCCTTTAAGTCTCCATGCCGCTGCGCGCGAATAAACGCACTAAGGACGCTCAACTTACATTTATCACCACCATCAGCATTCTATATCAGTTAGCCTGATATCGAGTCCGGGTTTAGAAAAAAAACGCAATGCAGCTTGTATTTTTACTGTGTAATCAACAGGAACGCATAAACTTAATGCGCTGCGTCTTAAATCTGTTCTAGTTTGAGAGGCTTTAACGCAAACGAAGCGAGCAGACGTCGAATCCAAATGAGGAAATATCTATTAATAAAGCCCAACCTGTGCTTTAGAAGTGTGGTGGAAGAGTGATTGGAATAAAGAATGGGGAGAATCGAGGATGCGGCGCGTGACACTCCAATGTACACTGCGCGCGACGCGACAAAACTAGAACGCTCTCTTTATCGAAACCGCTCGCAGCGCAGACAGCTTCTTTGATTATGAGGGTCGCGTTCTAATTTGGAATACTAACGAACACTCAAAAGACTACGAGATTGGCGCGCAATAAATGTGCGCCCTGTGCTTTTCCGTGAGAGAAGTGAGTGTGTGGCGCAGTAAAGAGATCTGAGGCTGTCAGCTGCTTCAGGATTTTCCCATCAAACGAATTTCTCTTCTTTTAAGTAGCCTTCCGAGTTATATGAAAGATAAGCTTTCATATCTGTTAGGCAGAAAATGTCAAGATTGAAATAATAGTTTTGTGCAGATAAAGAGTGAGGGACTGTAAGATAATGATAAGAGCCAAAGCCTTCAGTCAGAGCTGATTAAATCAGTTTATAAGACTACTATAAAAGAGGATTCACATCAGACAGCTATGCAAGAGATTCAAGTGAACAAGACCTCTTTTTTGAATCCCTAAAGTACTAAGTACATGTTGTTTTCCCTAGCTTTGAGCTTCATATGTGCAAATGCACTAAAAGACTGTGTATTCGGATAGGTTAGTTTCTTAGCATGATAATAGCTGAGAACCACAAATGGTCTGTTTTGACTTTGTAAGGAGGGTGATAAAATTAACTAACCCATTGTTCTTTGTTGGATGTGTCAAAGCACTCTGTGGCAGTCTTTTTCGCTTGCATAAACAATTTGTATCAGCAATTTACAAATACCACTCCTCTGTGCTTTAAACAGACATAAATACCAGTCTCCCTTAGATAGCAATACACAGGAATGCAAATGAACCAACTTTCTATATTTTAATACAAATATCTAAGCATCCAGTGTATGTTTATTGGTAGCCAGGCGGACAGCACTCTTTGTTTCAAGCCACGAATGCCAGAGGCTAAACCCAGTGGTCCGTGGCATTCACTCAGTCAACATGAAATGGTCATGTCTTTCAGGCCTTCAGAAAAAAGTCTGTCACCCTTTTGTGCTGAGGACAAAAACAAATCATTCTCATATAATCCTCCACTCATGTCGGCAGCCAACCTCTGACCTCAATGAGGCCGTTCTTCAAAACGTAAAAAGAAATAAATAAATAATACAAAAAAAATAAATAAAAATCAAGCCTAGAAGTTAATTTCCTGAAAATTATATTTTAAATATACTGTCTTAATTAACAAAGGAAAGGGCTGCAAATTTTACCTTTATTACAGATGCAATTTACCCCCCTTTGGAGTGGAAACCGAAAAGTACAGTGCAGTAAATCAACCCAACCCTTTATGCCCTTGTCCGGCAACTGCTGCCCCTGTACCCTAGCAGGGGGTACATATGTGGTAATTAAAGCGCTGGTTCAGCCTCCAAGTGTCTGTATGTGTGTATCTGACAAGCACAGGCCTGATACAGAAGCACCTACCACCCCCAAGTGGGGAAAACAGTGCAGCTGCCACAGACCACTTTCTTTTCAGTGCAGCACAAAAGAAAAAGACCCCCTGTCTCCCCTAGAATCCACTCTCACTGCCTGAACGCAAGCCAGGGAAAAACCTGCGGATCATCTTCCCCAAAACCGAACCCAGAGGGAGCTGCCAGCACAATAGCCTGCTCTTAAATTAACGTTAAATCCGTGCCCAAACCCTTCTTCTCGTTTCCAAAATGTTTCATGTCTCGGCCCACTATTGCTCAGAGAGGCTTGATTTGGCTTCATGTACATAAGATACATGACAAAGAGGCGCATTTAGTTCAAATCCCGCCTGGGGTTCAGAATCTATTATCTATTGAAAACAAGAAAGCTGTTTTTCATAGTCATAGCCCAGGACCTACCAATGAAGAAGCTAATTTAATTTCATCCTAAATGTCTTCGTTCATGCTTGGGCACTGATCAGATGTGACAGCATTTTTGGGAACTAATAGAAAACATCTCAGAACAGTGTAATGTTTGCCATCTTAAGCATTACCCTAATTTCTCTAAAAATGCAGAAAACTCAAATAAAAGCATTGTCATTATAGAAAAGCAAATATTTGTTTGTATTTAATATTCCAATTTTCAAATATATTAAGATTTAAAAAACAAAAACACTTTCTCTGCACTATGTTGCATAATCACATTAGAATATGATTGTTGTCCCCCTTAAATGCCTTTTTAACCCATTTCTCAGACCCAACTCTAATGTTCTGAACTCAAGACACTAAACGAGCATAAGGTAGTTGTGGCTGTGACCGTTTTAACCAGGATGCTCGATTGAACATCACTTTGAGCAGAGCAATGGAGCAGAAGCAGGCCCGGCCATTAGAACGATCTCATAACGGGAAATATGGCCTATTAGAACAATAGTGAGAGGTGCCCGTCACATTCAGTGGCCTTTTCTCTCTGGCTATGAGCAGTGGGTGGGGTAGGGGGCTTGAAGATTTCTAAGTTTCTAAGTGAAAGGAGTTCAGTAAAGCAGAAGAACGAAGGCCAGGGCCCTTATGCTTAACTTGTAATGAATAATGGGGCTGCTGCCACTTCAGTGAAATCGGAGGAGCCAAGGGAAGAAGAAAGGATAATGCAGCCAATCATCCAGCCAGATCAAGGTTTGCATGACCTCTTGAGACAGCTAGTATGACAAGCTTTAGGTGAAGCGTATGAGGTAGATGCCCTCCCTTCTTTTCTGTTTAACCTCTCCGGCCATCACATAATACTGGCCCACATATATTTCCCAAGACACCTGTGCTTTTATCAAGGTCACCTGAGTAAGATCTCAGCTGAAATATCATGAAATACACAGCCACCTGTGAGTGAACCCCGATCATTTCAGTAAGCATCTTGGGAGAAAAAATCCAAAGGGGCTTGCATTTTTCCAACTTGCTTTTGCTCGCTCCTGTGCCAGGAAGTGATTTACATTGAGTATAGTATATAAAGCAAGAGCAATTCCATCTCCACATAATTTTGCAGTCTATTATTTGTCAGATTTCTGGAAAAATGGCAAGTTACTTTACACACATAGTTCTCCAAATCAATGCAACATTTCCTCAGAACAGTTGGAAAATTGCACGCCGATTGCTAACCAACCATTCACCATTCCTGCAAGTACTTATTTTCCTCTTCAATTTATCTTGCAATCATGAAGCAAATCTTTCAAAATGTTTCAGGATTCGACAAAAGGAAGCAACTTAGTCAGTGTCAGCATATTAAAATCTCAGTCAACCATCACCTGTCCTTAAAGTCAGGTCACAGCTGCTGTTTCCGAGCTCTTGGAAATCTACTAATACAAAAGCATGCACATGGAGCACTTAGGCTCAACAGAAGGATGGGGTGTATTATTAGACTGCACTGGCGAGACCTGTAATCAAGTTACAGGGCCTTCAATTCCCTAATCTCTCCTTGTCACTCCATACAACGGTTTCAAAGTTGCTTGACATACTCCAGCGTGTTCTACAGCAAGGTTACCATCCGCAGGTCAGCAGAAGGGTTTCAGGCAAGGGCACAAACTGTGGTGATGGCTGTCAGTTGTAGAAATACATATAGTCAGTCTATGTAACAGGAAAGTATGGAAGGTGCAGCACGGACGTTTCCGTGGGGCCACCGGAGGTGACTTGCATGAGGATCCCATTTGGGTATTCATGAGTCTGCAAGACATAAAGCGCGTTCATCTCACATGTACATTTTTGAGCAGTGCGAGGGCGTTGTGTTCAGGCGCTGTCGGGGCAGCCCGAGGGACCTTTGGTGGCTGCCTGACACCTCAGCAACAATATGCTTCACCATGACTCTTATTTTTACCTTCACCTTCTGCTTCCAGCACGTCTTTGAAAGCACAGCTCCGTGGAGAACGTCACCAGGCGGGAGGGAACGGTCTTCGGCCATTGTCGCAGGGCCCAAACCGTGGTTGCTTTTCTTATGCAAAAGGAATTCTTTTCAGCCATCACTATAGAGAACACTAGAGGGGGGATGTTAGGGTTAGTGGCAGACAGAACAGCGAACGCGGCTATTCTGGCAGCACAGGCTTAAGGCAAGGAAAAATAAAGGTTTTTATAAAAATCTACACAACATCTCCACTAATCCAGGTTTCACAAACAGTGTCCACTATCAAAGGACTGCAGCCCAGAGGCTTTTCTCTGTGGTCATTTACCCAGAGGCAAAGAAATCCCCTGATATACAGAAACCCAATAAGCTTAAGGGACTTTCAAATTCCCATCTCAACCACACACACACACACCTTTCTTATTTTTCCCTTCCTTCCATCTGATAAGTCTCAAATGCAGTGGAGCAATCTACAGGCCGTAACAATCCATAAAAATCCAACCCATTGTGGTGTACGTTTTATGTTGGGTGCATACCTTGAAAAGAGAAGCTAAAAAGCTATGGGTTTACGTCAATTTATTGTCGATGGCGACGTTAAAGTGCTCTGTTTGAAGGACAGTGGCCAATTGCAGCTGGCTGCATCGCTGTCTGACTCAATCTCAGCCTTGGCACTATCTCAGAATTAAATAAACGCTGCCTAACAGCATATTATGCTCAGTCAATAACTCATTCTCAACAAGCCCACGTACCTTTCCTGGCGCAATGACGTATTCAGATGTCATATGCTGTCAGTAATATAAGAATTTGCTTTTATTGACTTCTTTTTCTTTTCTTTCTATCCCTGCCAGGAAGTTCAGCATGTGAGAAGGAGTGGGCGTCTGCACATCGGGCACAGGTTTGTGAAACGAGACCCAGGGAGGCGGAGTGCTACAGCAGCACAGGAGATTCTGCTTTCAAGCCACGAGGCTGGATACTTTATTCATGCTCCTGCCGGGAGTGAGGCTACAGGATTCGGGGCTGACTTTGGAGCCTGACTTCAGAACCGAACCGCCCTGGATTTGAGCCCACCGTACTGCAGACGGACTGTGGTCTTTACGCCATGACCAGTCTGCTTCGGGAGAGACGGGAGCAGTTCATTTCTCAAAGAGGACTCTCTGATACGCACAAAAGGGTTTGATTAGGAATCGTAACTTAAAATAAAAGGATTCTTCTCTCTTTTTTTATTTCCATTCTTTTTGTTTTAGTCCTTTTTTGTGATTAAATTCACTGAAATTGCATGCCTGCACAGGAGAAGGCTGCCTGAGGTCTATCTGGAAGCGGAGCTTCTTGCTTTATAGGTTTATCTACCATGGCAAAGCCTTTGATTGCATGAACTGTGGACGCTGCAATACAAGACAGGAGATCAGCGGTACAAACAAGGATCAGTTCAACAAATACCAGCCTGGTCAGGATATAACCAAAGAGACCCCTTTGACAAGACGGACAAACATCTCCTGAAAGAATAGAAAGGAGAGCTTAAAGCCTCATTGGATTTTGGGTGGCAGCAGAGGATTAACTGGCATTTCTAAATCAGGTATGACAAATATGGATGATCTTGCTGTGGTTAAGTGCCATTTTTTTGTAATATTATATATATGCATAGATAAAAGTAACAAGATTTTTTTTTAAATTAAAATAAATAGATAATTAAAGAATGTCTTACTTAGGCTTCAATAGCCTATGGAAGTAAATATAAAATGATCTATTATATATTCAAAAATATATAAAAGAAAAAAAAATGAATTATTATACATGAAATACATTTTATATATGTAACATTATATATATTATAACATTATATCTAAGCAATAGTACATTATGCGCACAGAAACCTTAGAAAGATTTGTCTATATATATAGCAATAGAATATATATAGCAATAACACATAACTGCCATGTCGCAACAAATGTAAAGGGTAGGTTTGTAAGTGATACAGTTTTGGCAGGCATAATTCAGAACGCTTCTCATTTGCTTTCAAGTTGCAAGCTTCCAACATTTTGTAAATTATGATACCCTAAATTCATGCGCAAAGACGGCAAAAAGACAAGTCAGTTTTACAATATTCAATCAACAGGGCCTGACTGTGTTCTGCCACCAGTTTCAGCAAAGAAAAGCAGCCTCGAAATGCTCTGGCTACCAGCAGAAATGTGTAAAACAGCAAGAGCCTGCGATTACATTACACACAGCAAAAGATAAAACCTCTCACACACAGGCATCTCATTCAAGGAAAGCTAGTGGGTTTAAGGATTTGTTATCTACATCCACGGCTGATTGGGAATATCCTTCCACTTCAATTAGACTTGCTTCTGAACCTCTCAGTCCTCCCTTTTTCTCTTATTTTTTCTCTCCTCTAATCCCTTTTTCCCTTTTTACTACTTTGTATTGTTTTGATATAAAAATTATTTCAATCAAGATAAACACCCCAGGCATGTTTCGCTGCTATAGTTTTTTTTTTTATTTGTTCATGTCATTGGAAATGTTAATAGCCTCTTTTCATTAATTCAGCAGAAGAAATATTGTATTCTTTGTCTTAAATTGAATCATTTACAATGAAAGAGGCACTGCAGGCACCGTACATAAAACAGCAATTAGAGCAGGACACTGCCTTTTCTTCAGACGGCATAAATTTTACTTTTTCCCTTCTTTTTTTCTCCAAGGGCAACGACCACAAGGAGGACATTAGCGATGGCAAGCAATTACAAGTCCTTCTTCGTCTTCTTCATCAGAGCTGGGCTTCTGCTTGGCCTGGCCAATCCGTTGGTGACATCAGCCTCCTGTCCCTCACAGTGCCGGTGCGATGGAACTTTCATATACTGCAATGACCGGGATTTGACTTCCATCCCTTCGGGCATCCCAGAGGATGCTACAGTACTTTTTCTCCAGAACAACCGCATCAAAAGTGCAGGGATCCCTACGGATCTACGACGGCTAAACAATGTCGAAAAGATCTACCTGTACTGCAACAATCTGGACGAGTTCCCCACCAACTTACCGCTGAATGTCAAGGAACTTCATTTGCAGGAGAACAATATCCGGACTATCACCCAAGCGTCCCTGGCACAGATTCCCTTCATTGAGGAATTACACCTCGATGACAATTCCGTGTCAGCTGTCAGTATCGAAGAGGGTGCGTTTCGGGACAGCAACCATTTGAGGCTGCTCTTCCTGTCCCGTAACCACCTCAGCACCATACCTTCCGGCCTGCCAATGACTATCGAGGAGCTTCGCTTCGACGACAACCGCATCTCTTCCATCTCTGAGGCATCCCTGCAGGATCTTATAAACCTGAAACGACTGGTTCTGGATGGCAACCTCCTGAACAACAGGGGCATAGGGGAGATGGCCTTGGTGAATTTAGTCAACCTGACAGAGCTCTCATTGGTACGGAACTCGCTGACTTCCCCTCCCGCCAACCTGCCGGGCGCAAGCCTGGAGAAGCTAAATCTTCAAGACAACCACATCAATCACGTGCCAGCAGGTGCCTTTGGTTTTCTGCGACAGCTGTACCGTTTGGATCTGTCAGGCAACAACTTGAGCAGTCTGCCCATGGGTGTATTTGAGGACCTGGATAACCTTACCCAGCTGCTCCTGCGCAACAACCCCTGGTACTGCAACTGCAGGATGAAGTGGGTACGTGACTGGCTGCGCAGTATTCCATCTAAGGTCAACGTGCGTGGCTTCATGTGCCAAGGTCCTGATAAGGTCAAAGGGATGGCCATCAAAGACCTATCCACAGAGCTGTTTGGCTGCTCGGACACCGAGATCCTAACCACATATGAGACCAGCACAGTCTCAAACACTTTGCCACCCTCTCGACCCCAGTGGCCCTCATATGTGACTAAAAGACCTATGGTTAAGGGTCCAGAGCTGGGAAGAAACTATCGTAGCACTACGCCGTCCAGTCGAAAGATCATCACGATAAGCATCAAATCCAGTAGCGCAGAGACGGTGCACATATCCTGGAGAGTATCCCAGCCCATGACGGCCTTGAGGCTCAGCTGGCTAAAGCTGGGCCACAGTCCTGCTTTCGGATCTATAACCGAGACCATCGTCCAAGGGGAGAGAACAGAGTACCTGCTCACAGCTCTGGAGCCAGAATCCTCTTATCGGATATGCATGGTTCCCATGGAGACGAGTAACATTTACTTGTCCGACGAGACACCTGTTTGCATAGAGACAGAAACTGGTTCCCTGAAACCATACAATCCCACCACAACCTTGAACAGAGAGCAGGAGAAAGAGCCTTACAAAAATTCCAATCTGCCTTTAGCTGCTATCATCGGAGGGGCGGTGGCCCTTCTGGCTATCATCATGTTGGCCCTGGTGTGCTGGTACGTCCACAGGAACGGTTCCTTATTTTCCAGGAACTGCACTTACAACAAAGGGCGCAGGCGGAAGGACGATTACGCCGAAGCTGGAACAAAGAAGGACAACTCCATCTTGGAGATTAGAGAGACCTCTTTTCAAATGATTCCCATAAATCACATGCCCGTTTCAAAGGAGGAGTTTGTGATACACACAATTTTTCCTCCTAATGGCTTAAGTCTTTACAAGAGTCCACACAGCGAAAACAGCATCAACAACAGAAGCTACAGAGACAGTGGAATACCAGATTCAGACTACTCTCATTCATGATAGTGTGCGCAGGTTACAAAGACGTTTTATTGCAAATGAGTGACTCGGAGACTGCTTGGTCTTTTGAAAAACACTGGATTGAAAAGACTGAGAAAGCATCGTTATGTACATTTGCCATATAATTTATATTTAAGGACAATTTATTAAAAGGTTCCGATTGCAGGCCATCACTGAGCTGTCGGTGTATGCTGCCACAAACTGCAATTCTATATTTTAGATATTTGTAGTCATTTGTACTGTATTTCCTTTACCTATGGTTTTAGACCAATTAAAAAAAACTTTGTGCTCTACTGAGATATGATGACTTGTCAACTGTGAAAGTGGGTTTTCATTGCTGTGTTGAACAATCAGATTTTAGAAAACCATGTAGTATAAGCACAGGTCAAAATTATCGCTACGTTGCTGTCAGTGGAAAAAATAAAATACAACAAAAAACAAGGCTGTGAGAATATAGGGCATAGGTGAGTGATCAAAGGAAATAAAGACACAAGTGTTTTGTTAATTCTAAGGATGGCAGGCACAGGCTTACTCCGGTGTCACAGAAACCTTTGGGCTTCTTTAAGAATCCTGGTTGCCCTTTCCAGAACGTTGCCAAGTTTTACATCACTGCAACATTTAGGAAGCAGATATCTATTACTTCCTCTCTGCCCTGGAGGAGGCAGCAACACAGCACAGAATCCTAAATCCTTTGCAAATGAAGCACACAGATCAAATGAGAGGTTACATTGCAGTCAAATCAAAGTGGATGGGCAAAAACACAACACAGAACTCAATGTCGCTCATTCAGCAAAGGAAAACAGCATTTACCGTATCACTCAGTACAGTTAACCACGTCATGTAAACGTTGCCCTCCAAAAGGGAATATTGTGGGCAGAAAAAATATGGCAAAAACACATTTGGGCTCTTTTCTATTTGGAATATAAAAAGTGTCAACTATTTTTTTTGTTCATATAATTCTTATTTGTATTTTTTTGTTTTCTAATTCAAGCCACTTTTAAGTTGCCACAGTTAAATTGTTCTTTACAACTGAAGACCAAAGTGCATTGAATGCCCTTTGGACAGTCTTGTATGTGCCTTGATCCAATGCTTATTGTATTTAGCTTTTTCAAAAAAATAAATAAATCAGTGACTTAACTTTTTTTCATACACACTTGAATATGATAGGATATTGGTCATATTGCAAAATAAAAGTGGATAAAACCCCAACTTGATGGTCTCCTTTTCCCCAGGAGTATGATTTGTATTTATTTTTAATCCCTCTAAGCTTTGCATATACCATTCTGGTTCTCAAAAGTGTTCATCTAAAGCATACAGAAGCTTCTTCCTAGTGCTGCATCTGCTTGGGGTTCCAAGTGCTCTTTTGTGTGGTTAAGCCATGTATGACTTATCTGATTGGCCCAAGTGGGAAATATCAGCGAGTACGGCATAGAAGCTAAATGAGGCCGTTGGAGAGATGCTGTGCTGGATTTTGATGTGTCTCACAGCCACAGGGGGAGATGTACGTTTATAATGACTATATAGCATTAGGTTGATGGCACAGCCCAAATCACAGTAGGGATCACACAGGTGGCTCACATGAGCACATGGGTATGCATCTACACAACATATATGTGGGCCATGAGTGTGTGAATGCACACAGATGCATATGCATAGATGCGCACGCCCTGAGATTTAATTACAGTCCAGAGGAGCCTCTAAAAACAGCAAGTCTGATCCAAACCTTAAGTATACTTCAACAGTCCCATGTACTAAATATACCACATCAGCTAGAAATGAAAGTAAACACCCTCTGTGAGCATGCGGTTCAGCAAGGGTTCACATATGTGAATGCTGTTGATGTTCCACAACTTGCCTTGTCATTTATTTATGTGGTTTCCTGAGGTATTAGTGAGTTTTAAATGCAGAGTGATTGCCTTGCTAAGTTTCACTCACTTCCTTTCAAATCTGAAGACTTTTTCTTAATTTTTAATCAGCCTTTATTTTTAAAATTTTTCTGATAAAAGGTGCATTTGATTTTACTTCTGAAAAGAATGTAAAATGCAGACATGTGAAAGTAAACTGTGTTTGGTATTTAAAAAAAGACATTTAAAATTTTATAATTACCATAGTACTGTATTACAGTATGTCTAATCTAATGCGTTTAATCGAGAATCATAGAATTATTCATTATTTCTTCTCTCTCCCTTAAATCCTCAAAAAAATGTTTCTCCATCTTTAACTTATATTCCCTTTGTAATACTCTTCTGAACATTAATTCAATACTCACACCAGCTGTTGCAACTTACAAATCATTCATTCTGGAGATGAGATGTCGACCAGAACTGAAGGTATAAAGCAGCATCAAGCAAAAATGAGATCACAGCAGTTTTAATTATCAAAGCGCACAGGTGTGCGAGAGTGTTTGAGTGTGCATTTTCCCTTTATGGACGTTTTGCATGCAGTAAATCAATCTCCAGTTTCCTAACAGTTTCCAGAATTTGTTATAGCTTGAACTACGAGCAAAACGGCTTTAAATATTAATATCGTGTGCTGTATGGTGAAAGCAAATCAGTTGGACACGAGTGCACACAGCAATTTGTATTCTCCGGTTAGAACGACCTATTCAGAACACTAACCTTAAGTATTGGGGGAGGGCGAATTGAGCGGCTGCTACTGGGGGTGACCTGTGGAGACCCTTTTAAGACAATGACCTCACCTCTGTGGTCTTTGTCAGCACATTGTTGGGGCTTACAGATGATCTCATTCCCCCTGGGATAACCACTGATCAGGTCTGATGTCCATGAAGCTGGTGCACACTGGAAATTCTACCTTAAATAGGGCACTTCACTTTAGACACAAGGATAAAACTTCTTCAAAATACCTTAAACTATGGACATAATGAGGAGGACCTTGACAATATCAGCCTAAATACTCAATAAGAAATTGGACATTGAATGGTCAGCTCATTTGCTGTGGTCAAATAAAGCCATGTCTGATCAGGGGTCAGATAAAGCAGGTGAAACAAGGGTCACAAGCCTAAAAAGATGAAAAATTAGTGGACAATCTGGATGTTTGACCTCCTTTTTAAGCAATTAGACATTTTTCATCTTTTTAGACACCTGACCCTTTTTCAAGCAAATGGTACACATTTTTCATTTTTGTGGACCTTTGACCCCCTTTTTAAACAACTGGTGAACATTTTTCATCTTTTCAACTTTTGACCGCATTGGAAATCAACTGATAAACATTTTTCATCTTTTTCTAAGCAAAGGATCAGTAGAGATCAGGACAGGCATTGTTATCACAAACAATGGCAGACCCCTAGCTCTTTAAAACAATGAATAATGTGAAATGTAATGCAGCTGCTCTGTTTTTTGGATCATAAAACGTTTATAAGAGCAACTAAAATAAGGCAATGAGAGTTGCCTTTGACAAGAAAGGCAATTACAGGCAAATGCAGAAGCCACATGTCATTCAATTATTTTTAGAGTTTAATTTACCAAAAGAGCCATAAGGGAGCTGACTTTAAAAGCACCATCTTATTCTGATCTCATTTTGTTTCACCTTGCAGGAAGATGTAGTCATCAACTCCTAGCATATCTATTCCCAAGTGTGTGACGTGTTTGCTCCCATTCTGCCTGGCCTCGCGTTCGCTGCAAAACCTTTTCCCACAGCTCAGCGCAAAATTTTCCAAAATAAAATAGCAAAAAAGCCTCCTAATGAGCCATTTGCTTTCTGTTCTTCTTCTGCACCTTGTATTCAGTCCAAGACATCTTGCACATCAAAGCTTAGACCCCTCATTGTATGCCTTTTAGAAACAAAAGAGAAATTGAGGTCAAAATGTCAGGCTTAGGGCACCAGTGTGTCCTCCCACATGCCTGGACTCTGGCCAAAGCATGTGTATGAATCCCATCAACACATGATGCAGACTAAAGTATCTTTTCAGAACTATGCTTGCGCGTTTGCTTGTACTTCTGTTTGTATGTGCTTGAAGTTTGAAGAGCACCTATTAAATCATCATAGACCACTATGACATTTCAGTGTTAACATTAGTGCATACACTTTTCCTCCCTTCGGTTATGTGTAATGCAAACCAAAGAAGGACAGAAGAGTTTTTAAAAAAATGGATACATTCTCTTTCCTGTAAGCTTACATTGGAGATGCTGAAACCACAACATAACTTAAGCATGTCTTGAAGAGACAGCTGCGGTCTGGGCTTGGAGCCACGGCCACATGTGCTCTGCTGTCACCACGGTCATGTGGTGAAAAAAATACAAGGAGTCAAAGCAAATGTTTGAAGAACCAGACAGAAGACAGTGGCCAAAAAATAAAGGAAACCACAAATAAATAAAATGTGACAAAGAATGATACTAAAATGGAAAAATACTTTTGCTTTAGGGCTGGGGGGGGGTAGTTTATCCAATTATTAAAAAAAAAAAAATCTTAATTTGAATATTCTTGATCCTTTTTTTTTAAATTTTGAAACATTTTAAAACAAAGTTTCAAAAGAGCAAAAGAGTCTCAATACTCAAGTGCTGATGATATCAGAAAGGTAACAGTCATTATTCAGCATTAAAAGAGTGAGAGAAGTTACCTTCTTAAAGCTGCTTTAAGCCTCTACTGTTAAAAGTTCAGACTCAATTTCTGAAAGATGTATGTTTTTAACATCACATCACCTGAAATTGGGTGACGTGTTTGCTCCCATTCTGCCTGGCCTCGCGTTCGCTGCAAAACCTTTTCCCACAGCTCAGCGCAAAATTTTCCAAAATAAAATAGCAAAAAAGCCTCCTAATGAGCCATTTGCTTTCTGTTCTTCTTCTGCACCTTGTATTCAGTCCAAGACATCTTGCACATCAAAGCTTAGACCCCTCATTGTATGCCTTTTAGAAACAAAAGAGAAATTGAGGTCAAAATGTCAGGCTTAGGGCACCAGTGTGTCCTCCCACATGCCTGGACTCTGGCCAAAGCATGTGTATGAATCCCATCAACACATGATGCAGACTAAAGTATCTTTTCAGAACTATGCTTGCGCGTTTGCTTGTACTTCTGTTTGTATGTGCTTGAAGTTTGAAGAGCACCTATTAAATCATCATAGACCACTATGACATTTCAGTGTTAACATTAGTGCATACACTTTTCCTCCCTTCGGTTATGTGTAATGCAAACCAAAGAAGGACAGAAGAGTTTTTAAAAAAATGGATACATTCTCTTTCCTGTAAGCTTACATTGGAGATGCTGAAACCACAACATAACTTAAGCATGTCTTGAAGAGACAGCTGCGGTCTGGGCTTGGAGCCACGGCCACATGTGCTCTGCTGTCACCACGGTCATGTGGTGAAAAAAATACAAGGAGTCAAAGCAAATGTTTGAAGAACCAGACAGAAGACAGTGGCCAAAAAATAAAGGAAACCACAAATAAATAAAATGTGACAAAGAATGATACTAAAATGGAAAAATACTTTTGCTTTAGGGCTGGGGGGGGGTAGTTTATCCAATTATTAAAAAAAAAAAAATCTTAATTTGAATATTCTTGATCCTTTTTTTTTAAATTTTGAAACATTTTAAAACAAAGTTTCAAAAGAGCATCAGTAGAGATACGTAAATGGACATTTTAATTGAAATGAGCCAAAGTAAACAAACTTAATTGAAACTGAATCTCAACCTGAATCAAATCTCATCTGAAATCAAATTAAATCAACAGCTTGCAAATCAGAATCTATTTGGAAAAAAAGAAGAAGAAAAAAAAGAAAAACAGAAATTGACATCCAGCCCGGTTACGCTTCTCATATTTTAAGACCTTCAGAACTATCCTTAGTAGAAACACGGCCACAAGTCAACACAAGTGATGTTTTAAGACATGTTACTGCCAGATACAAAAAGCAATTCGTCTCGGATGACCATTTTTGACAAGACCACCTGAGATGGATCTTAATATCAAGTCTAAATGGGGCCGATATTTCTTTTCTTGTCCTCAATGTACCTCTCAATCTCTCTCTATCCATTTTCATCCCTAACTCTAAAGTTCTCAAACACAAGACTTAGTATTTCTCCTCATTATGACCAACGACCTGAAACTCTGAGGCTGCAACAACTACAATCTCCCATCATCTAAATGAATCCAATTTTTTGCTCGACAGCACACAGCGTGCATACATCTATCTCTCCTTAAAATCATCTGACATTAATACAAGTTAACAAAGGCTCGTCTATTAAGGTGGCAACAGCAAGCGACACTTTGCCGGTGGAGCGGGTTGAATTATTGAACAGGGAAAATGACTTACAACTGCACTGAAGTGAATTCCTACCTCCAGCCAGCATCTGTTAATGTAATAACAAGCGACAACGACCGATTCCTGCAGGCGAGTGCTGGCTATGATAATTTGATGTAGAGCATCATATGTTTGGAGAACGTCCATTTAATTGACTTTACTAGATGAGAGACATTAATTCCCGTCATCCATTAACTAGCTTAAATGATCTTTTAAAAGGTGATATATCTTCCTGTGCCCTTTAGCAGATTCGTGCGGCCCATTCTCCGCCGCTGCATCGACCCACGGGGGTATTTGTCCAGAACGTCTGCCCTTGCTGGGAATAATCATTGCATTCCCCCGGAAAGGTCCTGTGTGGTACAATCGTCCTTTAGCCCTCCGTGGCGGCGGGGCTCCGAGGACCGTGTCGGGCCCAGCTTCGATCTGGTTAGCATTCCCGTTTGCGTGAGGGCCAAGGTTTAAATGTCAATTGCGTATCTGCATGCCGGTAAGGCGACCCGCCAGATATACGCAACTGACAGATGGTGAAGACATGCTGTAATGCCAACTGGTGCATTAGTGTTATGTATGCTGATTTGATGTAGCCTGATATGACCGAAAGAGGGAAATGCAATCAGATTATTTTGACACCAATAAGGCTCAGTTTAAATGTCAATGTGTTATTGGTATGGAAATAGGAGAGAATGTTTATTCCACCAAAATTGCAACAGAGCATTCACTTAAAATCTACTGCCTGATGAAAGACAAAAACCTTAAGAGAGCCTGGCGACTGCTAGTGGGAGATTATCTGAAAAGGACCAATCAATAGGAGTTCTCTTTAGATTTTAAGAAAACTGGCGGATAGAAGACCTGCTAAAGGTCAAATAAAGCCACTGGGTCTCAATACTCAAGTGCTGATGATATCAGAAAGGTAACAGTCATTATTCATCATTAAAAGAGTGAGAGAAGTTACCTTCTTAAAGCTGCTTTAAGCCTCTACTGTTAAAAGTTCACACCCAATTTCAGGTGATGTGATGTTAAAAACATACATCTTTCAGAAATTGAGTCTTGGCAGTTCTCTGATGATCATTCCAGCAACAGTTATGTTCATCAAGTTCAGACGCAGTGTCGCTTGGTTTATTAAAAAAATGAGGTCAGGAATTAAACTCCAGTCACCTTGCACACTGTCAAAACTGTACCACAAAACTTCTGTGTGTAAAACTATTAAGCTGTTGAAAAGGCATATAAAACTAAGTTGTTTTTGGTCATGTCCAGATCTAAATTTTATCTTAAACAAAAATTCTGCAGAATGCATTTAATCACAGTAAAATGCATTAAATAGAGCATTGGAAAACAAGCCAAAACATTTAATTTATTAATAACACTTTTTGGTAAGGTTTGATTTGCTAATGCATTAGGTATGAACTTACAATAAACAATTCTCTTACAACATTTATTAGTTTAGGTTATTGTAATTTGTATATATTAATAAAACATTTTTAATATTCCAAGTTGCTTTAAAAAACAGTTAATAGTACATGATATTATGAAAATATTAGTATTATAATCAAACAAGAATAAACAGTGAGAAATAGTATATAAATAAATTAACTAACACAGATTAATAAAACCCCTAAAAATATCTCAAAAACAAAAACAAAAAGTGGATTCCATTGCAAACCAAAAACACCAAAGTATATCATCCCAAGCACGTATCAGCGTTTTTTTAATATGTAGCTCTGTCTAATAAAAGTTTTTGTACTTCGCTTACTATGCGAGTGCCTGGATGTGGATTTTTTTGGTTTGCAATGGAATCCACTTTTTGTTTTTGACATTCTGTTCTTGCTCTGGAGCACCCATAGTCTCGCTTGTGATCTCTTGACATGCCCCTGGTCTAGATCATTTTCTTTGAGTATTATCTGTAAGAATATATGTTTATTGTTAGGTCATGATCCCTAATGCATCAATTAAACATCAATGAATTTACCTTATAATGTTATTTATTTTACACACCATTTTAAATTATTTCCATTTGAATTCTTGAAGTATCTGCTAAAAGGATTTTTGGGTACATAGATTCCATGTGGGCTTGCTTGTGTCATATCTCATTTAGGGCACTAAACAAGAAGGGAACACCACTGTTCTCCACTTAAAAGATGCACGGCGCACCTGAGTTCTGATTCAAGAACTTCTTAAGTGGAATGACTCGGTGCATTAAGAAAATCCTCCACCATTATGGAGCAGGAAAAGCATTGGTCATCATGAAACCGGACACTTGCAAAGAGAACTTATTGCTCCATTTCCAGTCCTGAAAAAAACATCAAATAAATGAAAACTCTGAGTGCTTTTAGAAACAAAAAAAAGATTCAGAGGGAAAAGTAAAGCCAGAGGATAAAGTACCATGTGGATTCTAAAGGGCCTACGACAGTATGACCTTCTGCAGCAACCATGAGACTAACACCGCTTTCTCTACAGGCCCTTCTTACACAACACTTCAGTCAGCATCAATGCACTTACACTTAACTACAACATAGGCCTGTCTTTCCCTGCGGCCTCTGCGTCTCTCTTCGGGACGATCTGGAAGGAGGTTGGCTGCCTCCACTGCGTCCTGGACAATCAGTGGTGTCAGCAGGCTCTAAATACTGACTGTCACCATTCATCTGAACATCGGCGCGTGTCACAACAACACCTCAAGGTCTCTGTATCATTGCCCGTGCACTAAGTGAGGAGAGTTGGAAGCTGTGTGCTGAATTAGCTCTGAGTCGGAGTTTGCTAAAGGTCAATGTGAAGATTTACAGTATGTCAATAAAACTCAAACAACTTAGGTAGACAAGATTATTTAATTATAGGCGCTGAGGCAGCTTGTGATTTAATTTTTTTTAAATTATATATTATTCATCTGTAACACTTTCTGCTAAATGGTACAATAGTGTTACTGATGGCAAATCAGTAAAAAACAATTATGCATTTTATTTTTAAATGATATTTCAGCTGTTTTATTAAAAAACAATAATAATAATAAAATGTCAAATTAAATTATTGTGAATGTTTGTGTCCTTTTTTACACATGAAAAAAAATTAACATTAAATTACTGTGTATAATAATAATTTATTAAAATATTTTACTTTTGGGAACTTGTGTAATTCTCTTTAGATTATAATTACTGTACTTGCTAACAATACGCTGTGCTTTAAATGTGCCACTTCGGCTTGAATTGGATGTAAATTGTAACTATTGTTCTGGGCATTTATTATTGAGCATTACAGCCTGGATCAACTGACAGGTCTAATGTCAGCCTCGCTCGCCCACACAGGAGAACAACCAGCTGCTGATTTGCCAAAGTTTTCAGAGTTTGTGGCACCAAATATTTGAAAAGTGATCGATTTTAAGGTTGTTTGCAGCAACATATATTTTTCACAACATTTAGCTGAGACTATTTTACCATTAATTAAATAAGTTACCAAAGTTCACTTACCCTGAAAGGTCATGTACAAAAAGCTGATCGATTGGCTAATGGGGTGCTACTGTTTGACAAAATGCACTCACAGTCAACAGTCAGGGTTAACTGAAAAAGATCACCCACCACTGACTGAAATATGAAATATAAACTCCATTGTGTCTGTAGTCTTGAGACTGGACATCATATGTTCATTTAGAACTGTCCTAGACAGAAAGAATATGTGAAATGATCAAATCAGTTCTTAAGTGTACCATGGAAGGATTATATTATTTGCGATACATCCAAACAACAAACCAATTATTTCCCACCAAGCAATTCTTAAATATTACAAAAACAAGGTTAATCTGCATGTTTATGAAGTAACACTGTAGAAATTACATTTTCAATTCCTTTAAAAAATCTAGCAAAGCAACTGCAATCCAATGATCCACTAGAAGAGTATAAGAAATAAGCCGGTCTAATCCACGTCTCTCAGCTGCTTAAGACCTTCCTATGACTGCCTATCCCAGATGACAAGCCTCCGAGTCAGGACAGTCCTTAAATGGACACACAGACGGCTTAAAGTGACAGATGACGGTTTACCACACCATTCTCATGGTCTGTCCACGCATTCTTTAACACACGCGCACATACACTCGCTCAGAAGGCCACTGTTAAATGAACATGAGGAGATGACAGGAAACCAGGCGCCGCTCGCTGGCAAAAAAAAAGAACTCCATTACAAATCTCTTTGGGATCATTTGGCCATGGACAAAGCCGGTGGCGTGCAATTTGACTCTTTGATGTCGACAGTCAAATACTTTCTCTGACCCCCGGTGAAGACCAAGAACAGATCGCAGAATGAATCAAATGAAGCACACACTAGCCATTGAACCGTAAAGATACCAATCATGATAAAAGCAAAATGATAAGTGATTTAATACAAAAAAGGGCCGGTAATCTCTAAAGAGACATATCAATGACCACAAGGCCATTTCCGTCTATGGCATTAACCCCCCCACACACAAAAGTTCTTGGACTCTATGAGCTGAAGGGGTGCTGAGATAAAAGGCTGGACCTGCTGAGATTCTGGATGCATTAAAAATGAGGTCAAAATCCTGATGATGTAATAAAACAAAGGCCTCGGATTCTAGACATGAATCTTTCCACTGCCAACTTGCACGGTTACAATTATATTTCAAGTATCATCCAGGCCTGTGAATAATACAGATGCACCACGGCAATTCACATGAGGGGGAGTGTATTCTAGCTTCCTGCACAAATGATGATGAGCTAAAAAGAGCAGGAGTCAAAAACACAACAAATGGACAACATTAGGAATACACCATTAATAAAGTTCAGGCTGATACAATGAACTCATAATAGTTTTCATAATTTGATAACCAACACAGGTTTTGCCCGACTAAACTCTAAACTAAACAAAAAAAAAATGCCCAACTGAACATTATAATCTGAAGTATGAAGTGAACATTATTTGCCAAAGACTATACATTTAACACTATTTACAATATATAGCATTAGAGTTTGTAAGATTAATATCATGAGAGCATTAGATGATGACAAAAGTAGTCTAAAATGTGTAAATAGAAACAAAATGAAATATAGTAAATATTTTTTTCTTTTCATCGTGTCCTGGCTGCACAGACAAATATTCAAAAGAATCTCTCTTTCTCAAAAAAAAAAAAAACAATTAAGTTTTAAATATACACAAAGTTTTGTTTTAATAAATGGAATAACCATAAAAAAAAGAAAGCTTAAAACACTGGTGTATTCATATGAAACATGAAAAATCTTGTCAGTGTGTGACATGGGTAGTGAGAGGAACTAGTGAAGGTTTTGAATGTCACAGTTGTAAATGTGTTCAGGAGCCTGACTTCATTTAGGGGCTGACAGCTGTGCTGATAAGAACAGGATTATGGAACGACAGGAAGTGGCACAGCGTTCAGTCTACAACTCTCTCTCATCCTGCTCAAGAGAAAATCTTCTTCCTGAAGGAGGATATTTCTCTCTAGGGACACTGGGAGCTAAGACAGCCTTCAGTCATTATACTGTCACATATATTTATCATTAATACATTCATACGTATATATATATATATATATATATATATATATATATATATATATATATATATATATATATATATATATATATATATATATATATATATATATATATATATATGCCCAAGACCTTTATGAGAACTATGACTATGGAAAAAAACAAATCAGTTATGTCTTAAGGAGAGGAAGGCAAAACAGATGAAAAAACCTTAGGCTTACACTAACAGAAAGAACAGAGCCTTGTTTCAATTAGTAAGCAACACCCAGAACACCCTAGCAATGGCATAAAAATGCCCTGGCAAGCACCCGCAAAACCCTAGCATCACGACAGCAAGATTTGCACAGGCAAGCACCACTCAAATTTTCTTGGGGGAAAAAAAAAAATCTTATCTGTTATGCTCACATTAGCATTTTTTTCCCCCTCCCTCTTTTCTCAACGAGTGAGAACATGACAACAATAATTATCCTGTCTGGGGCTTAGAATGAAATTTTAATATTTCGCCCAGATTTTTTTTTTCCTTGCTAATTATTTCCCTGCTCTAGTATGCAGACGTTTCATTTAAACACAAAATAAGATGAAGTTTTGCTCTCCTCAGTTTTGGAAAACTCTGCCGGGTTGCCTGGCAGGCCCGTTCTTCATTTTCAATTAATAAGCCATACTATTATTAGCAGGAAGGAAAACTGGTTTTGTATTAATGGCGGCAGTGTTGTAATGAAACATTAAATATCTGCTCACAAGATGAAACTCTGAAACGTCAGTTGAAAATGGAAACGGCCGTGATTTGTGTGGAACAGGTTTTGAAGGCACACGTTTGATCAATGAGGTGATCCAGAACTTGAGTAAGGTTCTATAAATGTTTGCCTGAACTGCCTAAGGAGAGATGAGCGGGGTTACAAATCTAGTGTCAGTCTAACAATAGATCATATAAATTTTTTTCCCCTACCACAAAATGACAAAGCTCTCGCCCCGTGTCCCTGCCCTTTCTTGTTCCTCTAAGGAAACAGCTTCCATCTATAATAAACTGATTTTATATGTTTCCTGTCTACGAGCGCCATCCCTAAACCTTGGTTTCCTTTGAGGCTCCTCAACATAATGCTTTGTGTCCCTCCACCCAGCTGACCGCTTCTGGAGCGAGAGGTTAACGTGACGGGGTGTCTATTTTGTCCTCGTCACCGGTGGCTGACAATGTCTCCAGTAGTTCGGTCATTAATCATGCCTTTCCTATGTGTGGCGACACAACAACAGTGGGGGACTGAGGGGGCGGTGGGTGGTGTCTAACGTGACACGGGCCGTCCCACCAAAGCCCGATGAACCTGTAAGAAGAGGTCCATCACATTCATGCTTACCAGGTCACTAATCGAATTACGTCAAAAAGGCGAGAGAGTATAAGGCACCAAATTCATTTAGCTATTGTAAGGAGGCCAAGACCTCCGCTGGGACCTCAGCAAACAGGGGTCCCTTTTTGCAAAAAAAAAGGAGAGGGAAATTATGCACTATTATGTGTGGGTAGTCAGTAACTTTTTGTTGTGGACATTGGTGCCAAACAAAAAGAAAGCGCTATGCAAATTGATCATGTAAATCTAGTTTCTAACTCCTGCACTTCTCCCTCCCTCCTCGCTCATTTTCATAAGCCAGATGGCCGTGGTTTTGGGCTAATTCACTTAGCCAAGCATAAGTAATTCCTCACATATATGCATGGCCAATCCATTATTAGATAACGCACAAAAAGAGCAAATACGCAGTTCCATTCAAGGCGGATTCAGCCATCTATCATCGGGGCCGGAGGTGGGGAAATAAGTCTCCTAGGTCAGCAGGCATCGTGCTTTGGCACACGGTCCGTCCTGCAGGGCCTCGGGACCCTAGCTGGGAATCAGTTTAATTATCCCTTCGATGACAGAGAGGACGATGGCAGGTGAGAGGAGGTGGGGGAACGCAGCTGAGGGTGGAATGCCAGAGTGTCCAACAGGGTCCAGCAGCCGCACAAAGGTGTGGGAGCCGAGGCATGTTTTTGGATTCATGAGGGCGGCTCATGCATGCATTTCTCCACTGTCAAACAAAAGGACAGCTGGAAGAGCAGAGAGTAACATATCAATCAGGATTAATAATAATGTGATCAAATATTTCTCATTTGGCTAGCTTTGAGTACAGCGTGTTTGACAGATTGAATACAGTTGCAGGGCTACAGACTAAAAAGCAACAAAAATAAAATGCACAACAATCATTTAAAACCTAGTCACCAAATGTAGCTGAAAGTTGTCGTACTGAAAAACTGTGTCCCTTGTTCTTAAATTTATTTTAAACAATTAACAAAAAAACTATTTAAAAAAACTAAACTAATAATAATAATAACGATTTGGTTAATTTCATTTTAGCTTTATCTTATGGTATTTTAAAAAACTAAAATATTTTACATTGGTGTATATTAAATAGCATGTGTATCAATACATTTGATATATTTATACATTTAACATTACATATTTTTTTACTTAATAGGTTATGCTCTATGAACTGAAACAACCGCCTTTGTCAATCAATTCTCCAATATGCCGTCTAAAAAAGTAATTCAGCACTTAAATGTTAATTTTAGGAGCTAATGACAACTTTGTCTTCATCTGAAGCCCTGAATTATCAGCGATAATATGTTTTTTACTGTGCAAGTCTGTGTGAGCTTTAATTTTACAAAGGTTTAATTTGAATGTTGAGTAGGCTCAAATTGAAATAAATGCAAAGAAACGGTCCTCCCAATGATTAAATGAAACCTTAAGCGCCTCGTCCATTCATGTTTTACAGCTACAGCTGGGTTCGTGATGCAGAGTGTACAAGCTGGGGAGAAAACAGGAGCCGACCAGCTCCGCATTCACCTATGGCATACTAAACAGGCTGAAGGTGAACTCCAGTGACGGACTCCAGATGAGAAAAGGCTATGTCTCACTCTTTTCTCCTTTGAAGCTGACTGACGCTGACCTCCAATCCGTGTGTGTGCGGCCTTGAGTAAAAAAGAAATTCAGCTGGAAGTGGCGCACACAATTGTTGTTCACAGTGTGAATGGCCAGATTGACAAGACACTCGATCCGTTCGTCAATGCCACGGATATCGATCATGACGAAATCAGAAGCAGCGTTTGCAAGACATCCAAGCTTTCCCATCACTTTAATTAACAGCTTTAGCATTGATCAAACAGTGAGGAAGCCGATTGAACAGATGTGTTTCATTAGAATGTGCCCATTAGCTTGTTTTGAACAAGATAACGTACGTTGAGGGAGCTGAACAGACTACACAGACACTAATGAAAACCATCAAAATGAGTCATCTGTTAAAAACAAGCATGAAAAAAAAAATGGACATAAATTCTCAATTCAACTGCCGTTGGCAGGCCAGAACCATCTCAATCCTAAAAGATACTCAACCTTGACTGTCCGACATTTACAGGCCTCTCTGGAGAGCCCCTCCGGGAACGAGTGGCTTCCAATAAGCCAACGCTGTGGGGCGTTGCCTGACAGCGACAGCCAATGGGACCGTGAGGCCTCTTTAAAAACACATCGTTCCACACAAACAGGAGTGTGAGGTCACACTTTGCTAGGGGTGAGAGAATGACAACAGATGTAGCGAGTTGGGAACAGACACTGGAGCCAACAACAGCAACAGAGGGCAGGAAATAACAAAGTGCGCAGATGGGAGAGATGACAAGGTGCTTGATGTGTTTAAAGCATGTTAAGAGTTGTTGAAAGAAAGAGCCAGCAGTGGGACTGCGAGACAGAGTCATGGGAACTATCAGAAAAGATGAGGTAAATGCGCTAATTTCATTTCAGCAAGTTTATTTCGCTTGAACCTGGAACCCTATTTGGTCATCAATATTCAGTATTTACAGTAAACAATGTTAAAAAGTGAAAATCAGCATACAGAATAACACAAGACCCTTCAACTCACTCAAAACCTCATAAATCTTCTCATAATCAGTTAATGCCCAAACATCAGGCCCAACACCTTCACTAACACACTCTGTAACTCCATTAAAAGGTTTTGTTAAGAGGCGGCTGGAAATCTGTGGCGTCTGAGAGGCTCCTGATGCCCAGGCGCCAACTGTAGCCTCGCAAGGATGTTTTCCATCAAAAGGCCTCCTGGGGAGGTTCGCACAGTGCCATATTCAAGGGCTTTGTGATCCATTAGGCTGCCAGAGAGCAGCAAAAGCGCTGAAGGAGTGCAAGCTTCTCCTAACAGTGTCCGTCCCCCACCCCGCCGAAAAGCTGTGAGATCAGTTACTCCAACATCCATCTGAAATCCGTTTCTGCAAACACCGTCATCACTAATTTATGGCTGGGGAGGCCCTCGGAAACTCATACAATTACTACTGAACAAAGAGCTTTACTTCAAACTGCAATGATGATTTAGGCCCGATACACCCTCGGAGCAGATATTTCCCATTAAAAGCCCATTCCAAAGGCTTCCAGAGGACATAAGTCAATAGCTTAATGTTTGCCGGTGCAGTCATTATTAAAGCCCTTGGAAGAAAAGGTACGCCCTATGAGATGCTAATAGAATTGATTAAAACATAATTCAATGGAAAAGTATTTCTAAAAGCAGATCTGGCTTTGTTGATAAAAGTACCGCCGAAAGTTATAAAGCTCTTGCTTCTTCTATCACAATACTTTGATCGTGAATATTTATGCATTATGAAAATCATTAATTGCAGTCGTTAAAAAAGTACATTACTGAGAGGAAGACTAGACTTCAATTTTTTTTCTTTGAAAGGAATGGATCAAAACATGACCTCATAATGCACTCACTGCCAGTCATTAAATGTGCCCAGCTGAAAACCAGTCTTGATTCAAACACAACTGAAAATACCCTTTTTGTGTCTAACATTATTAAAAAAAGTATCCATCAAAAATTTGTATAATAATTTGAGTGAAAGCTAGATTTTCTTTAAATGGAAAATAAATATATATAAAAAACACAATTCATCCATTTATTCAATAATTTATTTTCTATATATTTTTTTTTTGTTTGTTTGTTTGTTTGTTTTTTGTAATTTTTTTATTCCATTTCCATTTTTTGGACCCCATCATATTTTAAGTGTTTCACAAATTAAGGTCACCAAGGTAAGCAACATTAAAAGTCATTGAATGAAAGGTTGGCTGAGGGGTTGGGTCAAGGATAAATTTAGAAAATTAAATTTAGATAAAGTGATCCAACTTGTGTACTAGACAATACCTAAGAACCAAAAAGTGAAATCACATTTAAAGATTGAAAGAAAACTGAAGGACAGCTTGCCTAAAACAGACAAAAGAGACTAAAGCTTCACAGATTATGAGAGCAAATAAAACAGGAAAAACAGTAACAGCACTTCATAGCTTTGTGACCTTGTAAAACTGTATATTCGCTATTCTTCCCATTTCACTGGATTTTGATAAGCTCTGATGAGAAAATACACAGCGAGACAGAATTTTAAACAAGCAACATTGAATGGAAAATGTGAGTGAGTTGCATATTAGACACTCTGGTAAAACAGGGCTAATAAAACTCCATTCAAGTGAACAAATGCAATCATTTCTGTTCGTAATAGATAAACACCAGGTAGAGGTGCAGAACGGTTGGTACCGAACAGATCTGGTATTCACAATCTCTCCCAGGGTAATCCGTATCGATTTGACAATGGAACAAGAAAGGGGTTCGTCCTCCATCAGGGCAAAACACTCAAGACAGGTTATTTAAAAGTTTCATTGTTCCGAAGATTCCCCAGGCGAGATGAAATGAGGTTTCTGTATATTTTTATTAATGAATTAATTCAAATCAACCTGATGATCATTTACAGAATCTCCCACGTGAAAACAAATGCTAATCACGCGCACAAAGCCCGGTCTTTAAACCCAAGCACGAAGAAGATACTTTCAAAGGCAATTTATTTACACAGCCTGGAGATGTGCATTTCAAACAGCAACCTTGAGCTGGTTTTCTGAGGCAGGAAGAAATAGGACAAATGGACTGACTCCACGACTTCCGTGCATTATTAAAAAAGATGAGACAACCCGACAGTGAGCTGCACTTAATCTATGAACGAATTTCATGACTTAAATATCCCATAGTGACTGACGTAAGAAACGAGAGGGGTGAAAAGACAAGCAAGTTTCTAGGTAATTGCGCTAGTACAGGCTGTCGACTACGGCTGTCTGTCTCCCGAGGTCCTGGAGCTTCCATTTGCATCAGAAGCACTCTTACCCCAGACCTAAATTACCACAACATCAGATAAGTGTGACTTGAAATCAGAGAACATGAGTAAACCGAAAAAGGTTTTATGAAAGCCTCATTTAAATTTTGGGTTGCGGCAAGTGGTAATCGTTTTCCCTGCGATACCACAGACTGGAGCTTGTTTAAATAATACAACTCTCTTATGCAAAAATTAGCAGAAAAAAAACTACAGCGACAGTGATTTAATTAACATGCCCTACTGTTCCGGGGGCGCCAGGTCCTCCTCGTGGAAACAACAAAAGTATTACTGCACAGAATTGAATCATTATCTACAATTTCCTCTTGGCAAAAAAATCAAGATCGTCAGTAAAAAGGACAAAGACAAACCGAGGAAGGATAAATTGCAACAAAGTACCATTAATTAAGCTGTCTTGAAATAAAAGCCTGCAAATATTGTCAATAAAGCAGGACATAATGTAATCTCTAATGAGTCATTTAGAGAACAAAAGACTAAATACTGAGCTAAATATATTAACGAAGGGAAATGAAATTCCCTTTAAAAATGTTCCTCAGCACCGGACGTATAAACGCACTCATTGTGTTAAGATAATGTACCCCTCAGGTCCATTTCCTTACCCGGGCTCCATTTCAGGGGACAAGGCTCGTTAGCCCCGGTCAGTAGATCGGTGCTTAACGTATGATGCTAAATGGCCAAAGGGTATCGAGAGCCGCAAAGGACCAGTATCACACATCATAAAGCATGAATATTAATTAACATCAGTCACACTCATGTTTTTTATTGGCCAATACCTTTTAAAATGGCACTTGCTTTGACACAGAGATTCAGCCCATAATGAAGGAGGGAAGAAAAGACAAATTAAAGTCAATTAGTTTGAGAAGGAGTGAAACTGCAAGTTTGGTGAGGCGTGGTGGGGGAAAGGTCTGGCGGCTAGGATAAAACTAAAGCAGAGAATGTGGCACATTGCGTGGCTGCAGAGCAAAACAGGATTGAACTTAAGAAGGAAGCTTCATTCACTTGTGCTGTGCGAATGTAAAGGAACCAGCCGGTTTTGCTTCCAATTGCACAGCATTCTCATAAACAGGATAAATAACAAAGAAGCTGTTCCAAAAACTAGCGAGCCACCTTGCTGTCTATCTGTGTCCTTTTTTGAACCTCATAACTAACAGATTTGAAATGCTCTACATAACCAGAAACTCTTAAGTAACATGTGGAAGTGCATAGGAAACTAGACTTACAATGGATTCCAATAGAATTGAATGATAGGATGTTTCTAAGCTAGCAACACAACACTCTAATGAGCATAAAAATAATAAGTGCACACACAAATTTTGTAAATAATTTAAATAGCACTTTTTTATTGACACTTTTCAGTATTGAAAGCAGCAAGTGTGCTTAAAATTGACATTTCCTTCACCAACTTGGATTAATTTCATCAGCCAGCTAAACCCAGCTCAATGCATTCTGGGACTCTCTTCACTTCTAAGGATATGGGCCAAAAGAAAGTATCTTAGAAATCCATATATATATAAACAGCCTTCATGTCAGAAGAGAGGAAAAAGAAAAACAAAGAAAAGGGAAAAATATCTGCCTTTGAATAACTGTACACTAAACTTTTACATCTGTAATAAAAAATATAAACATTACAAGATTAGAGAAAGAGATATTTAAAATTTAACTAAAAAATAAAGAAATATAAAAGAAATCTGGTGTCTGGTGTGTGTGTGTGTGTGTGTGTGTGTGTGTGTGTGTGAGACCTGACCATGTTTTGCTAAAGTGTTTTTTTCTTTAATTGCTAATGCAACCTTTTTGCACCACAGACTGAAGAAAATTAAGCATTGCTTGGTAAATGGTTGATTTAAATTGGTATTTAGGCTATTCAACCTAATTCATTACGTTACCTTTCTATCAAAATTATCTGACATTATCAAGATGAATTTGTTCTTACACAGTCTAACTGTGTTCTTGTTCTTGTCATATTTTACTACCATTTTCTAAACTATAGTGAATAAATGGTGATAATGTGAGAAATGTTGAAGGTGTCCGAATACAATTTGGTTTGACTATGTATATTTTTCGAGATACGATGCCTTAAAATGCTATGTAGCTCACTGGGTTTTGGAACAGAGCTAGTGTTTTTAAACTATTGGAGGGTTAGTGGGGGAGTCGTGACAGAGAGGGAAAAGTTAACTGAAAATTTGAACAGCCAGAACTAGAACTAGAATCCGGACGTGAGCTCTAGCCCTCAGATTAATGGTCTGCTAATGGAGAGAGGTTGTGAAGAACATACCTTGGAAAAACTGACAGAGACCTCACATAAAGCATCCTTGACCATCTTAGATAGGGGGCATACTGACTTAACCTCGGCATGCCTGAGGTACTTATTAAGAATAAAGCATAGAAGAAGCCATTTTACCTTGAAACTACTGCTAAAAAGGCTACGGTTAGGGGCCGCCCTTGAGGTTCTCTAAGATGAGGCTGTAAAAGCATAGGAATCGCGATCCAAGAAGCACAAAAGTGCAATCTCGCTCACACTGACACACTAATTACAGTGATACCACTGTAAGATGTAAGGGGGAAAAAGGTATGAGAGCTTTACAGTGGAAACTGTTTCATGGAAACTGTCCAAAATAGCTGGCAGGCTATCGCCAATCACTCAGCGTAGATTAAGGTTCGAGACGGATAAAGAATGAGATGGCAATGACCTATGGTAGCTGTTGCAAAATAGCTTGTTTATTTTGGTCACAGTGGGAGGCTGCATTCAGTGGATGTGAGCTAACGTTCATATCTCTTGCTCAGATATGACAAGAGTTAAAACAAAAGAAATTATATAAAATCAAGCCACATGATGAAAAACTGTGAATTCCTGTCTTAGCAGCTTCGATTCGAGCAAATTCTACACCTGTCAAATCTGTCAAAATATCATCCGGCCGGTGTATAAATTCACAGAATAACCTTGACAGAATCAGGGCTGGTCAGAGCTGGCAAATACTGCTCTTCTAATATTGCATCACCCTCATCAAGAATTCATATTTTACTGAAAACAAGTAGCCTACGCACATGATAAATTAAGCAGTGGAATGTTTAAAAACTAAATTAAAATATTAAAAATATGTAGACACGAACATCCCTGCTTTATTTACACATTAAAACGCTTTGTTGTGGGGCTAGAGACGATGCAAGTGAATTGAATTCATTACAAACCATCTAAGATTCGCCATTTGACATGAAATGCTGAAATAATGTGCCACCCTGGGAATAATGGGCTGGGCTGCGACACATACTAAAAGTACGAGGGTTTTAAAAGGGAGCATTAATCACATTCCCCCATCAGCAGTAAATCAGAGGAAGCTCTGTTTGAACACTAGCTTGTTCAGTGATGCATAGCAACATCCCCTGACAACATATCGAGGCCTGTATTTGTGTGACTTTGCTTTGAAAAGAAGAAAAACCAAATCCACCGCAACAACTTTCTTTTTGGTGCCGTCAATTTATGCAGACACCTCGAAATCTCCGCTGGGTAAAGAAGAGCACATTGGCAACTTCCTCACTCAGTAGCCGTGAAGACGCATTCACCACAAACCAAGCTTCGCAGTCGTATCCCTGCTGATAGGCCTTGAGATAAAGACATGGAGGGGGAAAAACTGAACACGCTTCTAAAAAACTTACACGAGTCCCTCCTAAAACTAGCACAACTAGCGGCATGTACAACATGATATACAAAATTGTGATTACATGGTAATTGCCATCATCGCAGGCAAAGTACACTACAATCCTTACAAACAAAAATGGGTTTGAGCACTAAACTATGATTATGCATCGTTAAAACAGTTAGCTGTTCCTGTTATTTGATTTGCCAAATCAGTTACAAGAAGTTGAATAAGTTAAATAAGTTACATTTATATAATTAATTGATTAGTTTGTTCTGATCCTCTAAATCAGTGCTTCTCAACCGGGGGGCGTGAGATAACTTAAGACTATAAATATATTTATATTTAATTCAAGGTTTGGTGAATGACTATTGTAATCAAGTAAGGACGATTAATGACATACAGCAGTCATGCATTATGCGTGCGTTTATCTATTATTATTGATGCGCAAACAAATAGTGTATGTGCACTCTTGGCACATCTAAAACAACGTATTTCTGCTTGAACACAGTTCAGTATATTCACATTGGTGTCAAAATTAATGTACAGCAAGTGTTTTGTAACGGATGCTCGCCGAAGAAGTGTTTTGGAGAAGTTTGTGAGGATCAGTGATGTTTATGTAGGCCTATGGGTATCAGAAAAAGCTCCAAAAAGCCTGTTCTGACAGAGGACCTGACTGCTGACTGATGACATTGAGCCGCCTTCAGATCGCTGAGTTTGCACACATTCAGAATGGTTTCATTTTTCGTTTGTATTTTGGTGTGTTTAATGATTCTGAATAGATCCGTATAGTGGCTATATGGCGTCTCCCTGTGGTCTTTTTTGTTATGGCAGGTTGACTTGTGCTTATTTGTGCTTATTTGTTAATGTTACGGTATAATCTAGCTTCACATACTTTTAAGTACTCTTAAGTTGCAAAGAATATCTGCAGTGACATTCTTGCTAAGTATTTTTGCAAATATAAAACACTGTTTAAGTCTATCTTGAATTTGTTCAGTTTAAAAATAATTACATGGAATTAAAAGGTAATAGAATACTTTATTTTTTTTTTTAAATAGAAAAGGTTGGGGGGGGCTTGAAGTATTGACTCGGAGAGGAGGGGGTCTTGGAGTAAAAAAGGTTGAGAACCACTGCTCTAAATGGATTTGCCAAATGAAAACAATTACTATTCATGCTGTTTTTGTTATTTCAAAGAAAATAACAATAAAAAAAATCGAATAACTATATATATTTATTGTAACAGCACTGGGGAAATGTAAGCATTCTGGACCAAAGTATGTGATTGAGAGAGAGAGAGAGAGAGAGCGAGAGAGCGAGAGAGCGAGAGAGCGAGAGAGCGAGAGAGAGAGAGCGAGCGAGAGAGCGAGAGAGCGAGAGAGCGAGAGAGAGAGCGAGCGAGAGAGCGAGAGAGCGAGAGAGAGAGAGAGAGAGAGAGAGAGAGAGAGAGAGAGAGAGAGAGAGAGAGAGAGCAGAAAAGAAAAGAAAAAAAAACCTCATTGGGGTAGCAACCTTTCAAGGGTTACCAATTTATACACTTAAAGCACTAATATGTACTTTTACACTTCTAATATGTACTAAGCACTGAATATGTACCTTTAATGAGCTAATATGTACAATTTAGGGATAGCTAATGTACGTCTTTGTACATTTTCTGTAGCTTCTGAACATTAAAGTACTGCCTCAATGACAGCTTTGTACCTTTTTTTCTGGGAATGTGAGTAGTAGCTCATATATGTTTTCCCTTCCTGCAGGATCAGCTATGATTCTGCTTGAGTGATATTTCTTAAATGGCACACTTTACAATTCTCCCATTTTCATCCTTTCCACTAGGGATGCACCGATACCACTTTTTCCAGTACTCGCCCGATACCGATACTTTAATTTTTGATACCTGCCGATACCGAGTACCGATACCAATATTTTCTTGTATTTTTACATTTTTTACATATTGGGTAAAGAAAACAAATGAGTATGTAAAATGTTAGTTGATTAACTTCATTTATCAAATAGATACTGTCAAACCAAAATTCATTCAGACACCTTCAACATTTCTCACATTTTATTCGCTATAGTTTAGAAAATGCTAATAAAATATTACAAGAACTCCAAGTTAAACTGTGTCAGAACAAATTTAGCTTGATAATACCCTTCTATCAATCAATCAAAATTATTCAGACAGCTGTTGGTATGACAATATTTACACAACTATCAATACTTTGTCGGGCCACCCTTAGCCTTAATGGCAGCCTGTAGTCTCTTGGGCATGCTGTCAACCAGGTTCATGAAAGCCTGAATTTAAATTTTTTCAATTACTTGGTCTGAATAATTTTTGGTCTCACTTTTGTATCAATTTTACTGGTAGTCCACTGTATGAAGAATTTTGGGGTATAATTTGTCACAGTTTACTTTATTTTGCTATCCTCAGTTACTTAAATTAACTATAGTGTCCTGCACCCACTAGTAAAAAAAAAAATGATATCTGGTCTCTGAATAATTTTTGGTTTGACTGTATATCCTTCGGTTATTTTTCACAATTATGCCCATTAAAATGTAATTTACAATTTTTTGTTACTTTCACTGTTAATTTTTTATTTATTTATTTGCTCTATGGTACATCATCTTAAATAGCATTAGAGCTGCTCCATTGCAGCGGCTCAATGCTGTAACCACGCTTTTTGCTGTAATTATGCAGGGAACCACTCGTTATAAATCAATCATTTTCAGATATATAATTTTATTTTATTTTTTTCATCTGAAATATTTAGATTTCAAAGCCATATAATTGCAGAAACACGCATGAAGCAAGGAAAACACGCACAGCGCGCGCACTTATATGTACCGGAGCAGATGAAAGGGACAAGTACAGAACAGCCTAGCGCATTTCACACAGGCTGATAATTTCACTTGTGTTTCACTCGTGTTCAATGCTTAAGGTTAAAAATAAATGATGTTTAAAGTGAATGAATGTCCCTATATGTTGTCATATATTTACGATTTAGTTTTAATTCAAATGATGCGTGCTGAGCGAACATCAATAAAGATTATTGATAGCGCGTGCGCTCTCTCTCTCCCTACTGTTAAGTAACTTGTGCATTGTTTTACTTACTCGTTTTTGACATTTCCGACCGAAGTACAAACTTTCCAGTGATATCTGTGAGAAAGGGATATTCACTCGACAAGCTCGCGCATCTGCGCCGCCACGCGCTGGATCCACTCAGCGTGTTTTGCTTATCAGCTTGCTCACATCAGCTATACAGGCATTAATACTGAATGTTTAACATTATATTCATTGCATGTACATTTTTAGACATCCTTAATCTCTAATAACTACATTCTGCTGTCTGTTTTTCTGTTGTTGGTGTTTCTTTGTCTGAATATGGCACTGATCACATGCGTGGTATCGGCGTTTAGTATCGGGGCATTTTAACGAATACGAGTACATGAGCTCAGTATCGACCCGATACCAGTATCGGTACATCCCTACTTTCCACTACTATAAAGCTGAAGTGCATATATCCTTTTCTATGTGCAAAAGTGCAGCTGATGAGTGTGAAGAGAGAACCGCATGTGAACCGGTGATAGCAGAAGTGTGGTGATACAGGCCTGCAAAAGGTCAGGATCCGCTTTCGAAAGGGAAAAAAGAAGGTACTTTCTGGATTCCCTCATTGAGTCATTAACCTTTACCCAGCATGCCATGAGCTCCGCTCTTATTGTTCTACACAACAGAAGAATCCTATGAATATTTGCTGCATATTCATGAACGCTGATGAGCAACTTCTGTTTATGGTGCTCTTTGACAATTATGCGCGCTTAATCAAGCTGTGTCTGCGTCTCGCTTCATTGGCACTACGTCTGCATCTCCAGAGAAGAGGGTTATGGGGCTTTCAAAAGTGTGAAATTCATCTTGAAAAAGTGCACAGAATATTCTGGAGAAATAAACAGCAGAAATGTTTTTTCCAAACACACACGCACGCACACAAATTGCACCCATAAACTGCTGTTGTTTTCTACTTACTGTGTAAATAAAACCCAGATTTCAGGCTCAGGGATCTTTTTAACAGTTCACAATAAGTCTTTATATTCACACTGGAGCAAAACTGCAGACATGAGCAGCGTTTAGAGCCAATGACGGATGGACTAGCTCTGAGTAAATTAACCCTGCCTGGCCTGTCATTTGCATTCTCTTAACTAAGCAGACTAGCCCCATCATGCAGAGAAACACAAACTTTATTTGCGCACGGCTGAAAGCCGATTAACGGGAAGGGAGACTGTGATAACGCAGCTGGGTTGGGCCTGTTATCTCAACACGGCAACCTGCATCCCATTGCAATACTGCAGGAAGCCCACGGCTCAATGAGACGGACACTGGACAACAAACGCAAGACTGAGGCTAAGTGCATGACATCGCTCTGTGAGACTGAGGGTAAAAAGCCTCAATGTGCTAAGCCAGATGTACAAACCCATAGTCCGTGTCCTCTGCTTAAGCAGGGATTGGATTCATGCCGTAGTTAAAACTCAAACACACCGAGACATCCACTGAGATGCTTATGAACGTGTACTGTTGGCTTTTGGTAAGGGCTTTTATTAGAAGATACTACAGGCAAAACCATTGTTTGTTTTGTTTAGTTTTTTTCATGCACTGGTCAATTTAGAGATTTTGCTTCTGTAACATGTCTTCTCTCAGGCAAGTGGAAATAAAACATCCAAAAAAAACGCATGTGTGTATTTTATTATACTTTATATACTTGCATCTGTTGACTTCAATTCCAATACATTTCTTTTAAAAAGATAGTTCATCCAAAAATGCAAATTCCTTCATCATTATTCACCCTCAAGTCTTTCCAAACCTGAATGAGTCTGTTGAACACAAAAGAAGATATTTTGAAGAATGTGGGTAACCAAGCAGTTGCTGGTCCCCGTTGACTTGTATGGAGAAAAAAAAAAGTCAATAGGGACCAGAAACTGCTAGCTTACCAACATTCATCTGGTGAACTTTCCCTTAAAGGCTGTTTCTTAGTTTTGTTTTCTCCAGCAATGAGCCAAAAATCTCCACTAGTAGCATAAACCAAACTTTCCCATTTTATTCCTAATGATATTCTAAAGGTCTTTACAGAGGGATTTGTTCATATACCAATCACCCGATTTTATTCCTACAAACATGACGACAATTATTCTTGCTGTTGACAGTATTTTCTGATTTATGGAGTAATAAAATAGTTATCCAAAAAACCCCTGTGTAAAAAATAAATAAATAAAATAAAACTTTAATATGAAAACAAAACTAATGTTGAACCTGACTTTATCCAACGTTCAAATTTCTGTTCTCCAAATTGATGCATATGAGTGCATATTTAATTAGATAATGCCTCATTTGCATATTTAAACAACAGTTTAGAAAACTTATAATACAAAAACAATTGTTTTAATGTAATCCAATTAATCAACTGGGGAAGCATTGTGATATCTGTGAATTAAATTAAGTTTTGCCTTAAGCAAGAGGAAACCTGGTTTGAAGGCTTACTGAGGCGACAGATAAAACTAGCCGAACATGGTTTACAATGATCTGGTTAGTTTCCCAGCCTGGCTAAACTAGTCTGACCAATGGTGAAGAGCCCAAAACCAGTGAAACAAAGCAGACTTACCAAGCTGGAAGACCAGATAACCAACATCGGCTGGTTTAAGCTGTTTTTCTTCAATAGAAATGCTTATACTTCGTTAAATCATTTCGTGGTGATGCCTGCAGGGTTGTGCTCGGTCTAGGTGCGATCACATGACTGGTGAGAAGCGGTTAAGGAGTGCCATTAATCTTCAGGTGTTTAATACCAGAGGGGGTCTTAACCAACAACACATCTCTCTGCTTCTCAGCGCAGAAATGTTTGCAATGTCAGCACACGCACATCCACATCCCCACCAAGGAGGTGCTGACTCCAGCCTTGTCTCTGTCCATTAACTGCCAGCTTGGGGGGGTGGGGGGGTTTGGGGGGGGGGGGGGTGCCGTGCCATATCCTTGAGAACATACAGCTTTGACTTTGAAAACGCAAACATTAACAAGGACTTAGCAACAGGGAATTCGTGTCTCGCCCCCCTCTAATTACTAAGCTGTAATTAAACAAGACAATTAATATCCAACAGGAACAAATCCTGTTTCGTAACAACCTCCGGTCAAAGTGTCATGCTGCACTGCTGCTGGGAAAGCATATTTTACTCAAGAACAGAGCAGTGTTCAATGTCACGGTCACTTTCTGTTTGTTTGTTTGTGTGTGTGTGTACAGTAAAATCCATTGAATCATCTTAAATAAACTAGACTGACTTTGTTGCTCACTGCCAGCTTTAATGATAAATAATTAAGCTCTCTAGCTCTATTATTACAAAAACAAGCAAGATGCCCACCTAGGCAACATAACATTATTATAAGAAAAACCTAATGCAGCATTTAAAAATAATCCAAGACAGTGAGTAAGTGAATAAATGAATGAATGCTATTTTCAAAAAATATTTAAAAATAATATTCAGTACTATAAAGCATTGATAGTGAAATAAATAAATAAATATAAAAATATTTTATGAAAAAAAGAAAAATATTCAGCACTAAAAGCACTGATTGATAGATTAATTTTTTTTTTACAAATGTTTAAAAATGTAGAAAAATATTCTGTACTAACACATTAAATTGAAGTTCCATTTAAGTTCCACAAAAATAATTAAGTATATATAAAAGTATTTCTGTACTTATTAGAACATCAGGGCCCGTATTCATGAAGAATTTGAATGCAAAAAGTAGCTCCTAGTGACAAAATTCTAAGAAAATTCTTAGAAATGTGGGCGTTTACTCTTGAAATTAAAGAAAAAAATCCTAGTAAAGAAAAAAGTAATTCAGAAAGCATCTTAACCCTTAAAAGAGGTCTTAAGGTCAAACTTGTTAGGAGTATGGACGAGGACTTTTAAGGGGCTTAAGAGTTTCTTTAACAGCGGAGAAAATGGACGAAAATGAAGAGGGAGATGAAATGTGCTGCACACAATGCATGACAGTGAGTTAATAAGACACTACACATTAGATCGTGCAGGGATCATGTTTGTGACCGATCTTATTAAAGACATGCTAACATCTCAGACACCGCGCAGAATTGCCATAGCGCCAGAAATCACTACATTAAAATATTTGGCAACTGGAGAAATGCAACTATGCAGCAGTGATGATTTGGGTCTGTTACAGCACTTATTAGGCTTATATGTCTCTGTTCATTTCCTATAAAACACAGTAAATATGCAGGGCCGGCGCCAAGGGGCGTCGCGGGTCATGCCCCCCCCCCCCCCAAACGAGTTACTGTGCCCCCCCACTTTCCATCCTTTCCCCTCCATGCTGAACGCGATCGATTTTGAAAGCGAAAGTACCGATAAAACAGCGCACATAATGCGATTGCATGCTTTAGCGAGCATCAGCAACTGCACGAGATCACAGATTTCAGCCCCCCTACCCCCCGACACACACACACACACAACGTGATTTGTGCCCCCCCTAGAAATTGAAATGCCCCCCGATGGAGGTGCCCTGGCGCTGACTCTGTAAGTATGACAGCATGGTAAATAAAAAATTAAGAATATATACACATATATAATGTGTGTGTGTGTGTGTGTGTGTGTGTGAGAAAGAGCGAGAGGAAAAATTCCGCCTGTAATTTCAAAGTGAAGGCTTATAATATACCCTACTCTTAAAAGCACTCTTTTATTTCCTTCTTGACAACCAACCAATCACAGTCTTCAAAAGATTGTGTCATACATAGCAACAGGGTCAACCCCGCCTCCTCACTAAGATGAAAGTTTTTGTCTTTTCCTCCTTACTCAGAGTTGCTCTCAGATCGGTCCCGAATCGCTCTTAAGCTAAGACTCCTACGTAAAAGTTTTTAAGGTAAATTAAGAGTTTTCTGAGAGGATTCTTAGAATCTTTATGAATACGGGCCCAGGTCATTAAATTAGGAATATGCTAAAATCAAACTACTGAAATCAACTGTGATTCTGTATCCACAATCCTGTACCTCAGAACAGATATTGAATTTAATGAACCCTATTCATGACTTCTTGCCTGTCGATGAAGTCTACAATCTACCATGTTAGCACAGTCCTGACTGGCATGTGTTTTTGATCTACGACATTAAATTCAACGAGTTATGAGTTTAACTGCGTAAATAACTGCAGACAGTAGACATAGACACTAGATTTTTGTGCTACAGAACCACAGCTTTTCAAACATGAATTTCTCACGTTTTGTCAGTAAGTCACGGGTTCAGACAGGACAAACTGTTGCCTATTGAGTAGCGAGTCTGAAGGTTTGCTTACACAAGTTATTTAAATACCATGCCTAACACATACGGACCGAAAATATTTGCAGAGTTGTGTGAGGGCTCCTCTGTGAGAAATCAGACTAAACACTCTTTAAGCTGCAGGGAGGAACAGTGAAAGATTTTCCGAAGCACGCTCCGTAATCTCACAGATGCTCTAAGCCAGTTGGTTCGAGTTTTTTTAAGCATGCCAACTGTGCCAGAAACTCAATGTTGTGATGAAACGGTTGAATTTATTCCAGAAAAAAACCTGACTGACCTGCAGGATAAGATGTAGAATTAAAACACAACATCACGGCTGCAACAAAGAAACTACTGTAGCTCTGATCCAAGCATAGTAGTATAGCATAGTTCCCTACAAAGGCAGCAGTCTTCTAACACAGCATCCTGGAACAACACAAGTGGTTGATTTGAAATTCTTTACATAGGCAAAAATGCTGCATATAATCCAAAAAATACTTCACGTAGTCTGATTTCAACAGAATATGACATTAGTATGTTGCTAAAAAAGGCAAGATAAAAGTCATAACACTCCAATAACAGTAACTAAGCACTGTGCACAAAAATAATAAGTAAAAAAAATAGATATTATAACAGATAATAGATATTAGACATTATAATAGATAATAAATCATATATTTAATAGATAATATATAACTGAATTATTAATCTTTAAATGTTCATTTCATATACTAAAACATTTCTGCAACACAATGCAACGGGAGTCAGAAGTGAGTCTATGATGAGTTAAATGCTCCCTATGTAGGCAGCTCACTAGATTTTGGAACAGAGCTTGTATCTCTCACTTCGTGCACACATTTTTTTTTTTCGCAGCATGTTCTAGTAATGACTCTATTCATCTCACACCACAGTTGACAAACCTCAGAGTATGACTCTGCATGTTTAACCGCTTACTAATTAGCACTACGATGTTTGCTCTAAACTAACACGGGTCAGTTTAGATGCAACTCTGAGTAAATGACTCAAATATGATATGCGTCAGTGACGAGTTAATTTCCTGCGCTCATGTTCGCACAGAGATGTGCTCACGACACCCGGAGTCTGAAAGCCATAAACCATCTTTCAGCACATCATCACGGGAGGCGTAAATGCGAACAGACTAACCTCGAGAGCATAATAAACAGCTATCCTCAAGGACATTACTCACTGGAAGAGCGTGTATGCGTGCAGTCACACACATGTATGAGCACGACCCGTCTACGGCATCAGACATCTACAGTAAGTGGACAGCCAGACAAACATTTCCCAATTAGTCGTCCATACAAGCTTTTCATTAAGTGCTTCCTCGTAACAGCCGAGGAGGGCAAATCTCCGTCTCCATGGCCGTCTGAGGCTAATCAAATCTCGACGACTGAGAGGGAAAGCCATCCCGGGCCCGCCATTATCATTAATCTGTATCGCTATCTCTTCGGCACTGTGGTTAACGAACAATGTTAGGACTCAGAATTCAATTTACTGCAGTTAGCAATAGGATCGGTGATCAATTGAGGCTGCACGGAGATGAGAGATTGTCAGGTCCGGCTCCTGCACCATTCCATTATCGGGATGCTCAGATGAGCTTCAAAATGCCATTTGCACATACCGGGTCACCACGATCGCAAGGCATGATGGGAAAAAAACTACCCTCTTTTTATTTACAAACTCTGATGACAGTTGCACAAGAGGTTGCACGTGTGTAGTCGACATCCATTTAATATACTGATATACTAAAGAATACAGAAACGGTAAAAAAGAGAGACCTTATTTACCAGCAATGATATGAGGATCACAGGGTTTGATTACAAGATAATGAAAATGACGATTTTTATCTCAATAATGCTGGCATGTAATGCTACTGTAAGGAGTGCGTGTTTTTTTGTGTGGATGAATCATGGTGGATTGAGGCAGTCATTCTGATTCACTCATACAGCCGTTAGTCCTACTCATTTCTGACCTACAGGACACACACACACACAAAATAGTCACCATGCCTCCCAGCTTGCAGATGTTTTCCTGCTCCATGGTTCCTATCATCCTATTTTAATTCCCCAGCTACAAATGATGTAGGTGTATATTCCTAAATAAAGGGAGCAAATACGTATATAGTGCAAAATTACTAAATCAACAAAACTTGAACAACAAATCAATCAAGATTCAAGTTACCATTAATCATTATGGTTTGTTAGGATAGCACAATATTTGGCTGAAATACAACTATTTGAAAATCTGAGGGTGCAAAAAAATAAAAAATTCTAAATATTGAGAAAACTGCCTTTAAAAGTTGTCCAAATGAAGTTCTTAGCAATGCATATTACTAATCAAAAATTAAGTTTTGATATATTTATAGTAGGAAATTCACAAAATGGAACATGATCTTTACTTAATATCCTAATGATTTTTGGCATAAAAGAAGAATCGATCATTTTGATCCATACAATGTATTGTTGGCTATTGCTAGAAATATACCCGTGCTACTTGTGACTGGTTTTGTAGTCCAGGGTCACATGGCACAAGAAATTTGCATTTCTTCAAATGTTTTAGATATTTAATTGTGGCTTTTTATTCTGTAAGACCCATAAATGACAAATTAATAATTATAAATACAATAAAAATAAAAAAGTATATAATATGTAAAAAAGTAAGCGCTTTAAAAATGCAATGGAAATGCAGTATAATTATTTATATTACAATCATACTGTAAACGCTTTATATTTTTGAAAAGCTTAATAACAATTCTAAGTAACATCGAATTGAGTTATACTGGTACTGTTAAAAAGTATATACATGAACACATGCAGGTCAGCATAACACCTAAAAGCAGAACAAAAAACATTTAAACAATGGTGAATGTGAATTCTATTCATGGATCTATAAGATGGCTAAAGAGATACACATCCTACACAATGGGCAGACCTTTAGGAGAGGAGAAACGACTGTTACACACCCGAGGTGTTTACACCAGCTGATTGGTGTTGCCTGCTCTGGCAGGTTTAGACCATCATCATCTTATATTGTCGAAAGAAAAGCCTGCAGAACTAATTTCTATGTGTTTCTCCGGGTTTTGTCCTGTTAGTATAATAGACATCAAGGGAATGAGAAGAACAGATGTGGCTCATTCAGCTTAGCATCTGCCTTTGCCAGCTTTACAGTAATCTCATTCTCGAGAACGTCAAGGTGACCACACCAGCCAGGAAGTGAGAGAACAATTCATACAGGATACACAATTCTATTTGAAGGCAACCGAGCACCTTTGATTTTCTCCTTACCATCAGTGAAGACCACAACTAAATTAACCTGGCTTCATGCAGCAATCTGCAGTTGCTTTAAATGCATAGAACATCTAAACACAACCATATAAACATGCACACTCCTAAATCACAAACATACAAGGCTCCAGACTGCAGCAGCATTTTGTAAGCATTTTTAAACCACCCCCTTTTATTTGGTTACAAGCTAGGGCTGGGCGATATGAGCAAAAATTCATATCTCTGTATTTTCTGGCTGATTTGCGGTATACAGCATATATCTCTGTATTTATAGGCATTTGTATTTGGATTAAACAAAAACAAATAAAGTGAATGGAACCATAGGCATATATTATGTATTAAAAAGGGTTCAAATCACATTACATTCTAACATTGCAATCTAAAAACAAAAATAATGCTTTTAAAGCAGAAGTTATATTTACTAAACTAAAAATGAAAATAAAAAAGCACCCATTAGTGACTTTACAGTTAGTGCTATCATACAAATACACTTGGTAGGTTTAAAATGTTTAAAATGTACAGTAGGCCTACAAACTTAAATTTAAAATGAAAATGTAATTTAATAATTTTTTGCAAAGATAAAGGACAAAATATGTTTGCATTTACATATTAACAAGGTCATAGTCATGTATATTTAATAAAAACAAGAGTAATACAAAAAATCTAGCTTGTATTGTTGTGTTTCTTTTGACCCATCTGTGTGTTACTTCCGTCCCAACCGAAGGGGTCGAAAGTAACAATGTGCAACTTATGTTCAAAGTGAAATTATACTGAAGTCTTTCTTCATTTGTACAAAATACCACCTGGTATTGATAGACAACACTTCTGAGTTATAGGGCACAGCAAAAATATCTCTCTGTCTACAACATTATCTTTTTAAATATTGTTTTTCTGAAAAATAGTACTTTCGTCCCTGCTCTCCCCTACTATTTTCTGCTACGTATGGGAAATATGGAAAGTGAAACACCTTTTCAATCCGCAGACCACACAAAAATTGTCCATGGATTGACTACTGTGTTCAAGCAGGGCATCATGCAATATATTAAAAAATGAAATGACAGTTGTATTTATCATTTATAAAGTGCACTTAGACAATATAAATACAAAAGAGAAATAGGAAAGATCTAACCAATCATGATTATTGATTGATTATGAAATTATTATTACAGATACATTTGAACTATTTAGACATTTAAACAGTGGACATTATGCAAGAACTACCGGTGATCTTTAAATCCTGGAACTTTTAACTGAGACTATTAGTTTTACGTTGTGTGAAAAATCAGTTATGTCCAAATATACTCTGATTGCAGAAAAACAACCTTCGGATAATCCAAGAGCCTAAATAAAAGGAAAACCATGTCTGATTAAGGAATATCAACTCAGTCCCACTGTCAGAATATTTTAACTCTACATTAATTAGCTCTATAAAAAGCACTAAGTTAGTTAGGTGATAATTATGTTTAAATTACATCTATATTGTATTCAAACTAAACATCAATTGGTCTGTGTTTTTATAAAACAAAATGTGCAATATTACTGCTAATTTCACTTGGTCATGCTTACTATTTTTCCTCCCCCACCAGTGCTACTAAATCAGTTTTTACCATCTGCAGAACTTGGTGCAACCAGTGCCAGCACTTTCGTATATTAGTCTCAAGCCCTTCTATGATTAATTCAGAGATTTTACAGTATCAGCTTACACAAATCTAAATCTCTCAACAACAAATCCCTCAAATGCACACATTCAGATTAAACAACAGTGTTTAGATTAAACACTCAGCAGACTGGTAGCAGTGAATTAGGGATTAGAACACCAGATCAATTGTATCAGCCAATTACTGCCAACAGAAACCAGATTACAGAAGCTTCTGGCTTTGTTATTCAAATGAAATATGCATAATGGCTATCTCAAAGAAATGCACACTGAATCACATAAAAGGCTCAAAATAAAATACTCATTTTAAAAACTTTTAGAAAACTTTAATTTGCATAACTTCTAATAAGAGCACTATGAAACCTAAATACACTCTGACCACCTGTAAACATGTATTTAGATGTAAAACATGTAAATACATAATAGATGAAGTTAGGTGACAATTAAAAAAAGTTCACATCTAAAGATTCAAAACTTTTCTTTTTTTTTTTTAAATGGTATGATATTTTAGAATCTTTTTTGCAGTTTACTGAAATAGTGAATAAATAAAAAATATTTTTTTAAATGTATCTACTATTCTATACTAATAGTAATAATTTAATATAATAGTATTTTTTTAAAAGTACATTTTCCATGTAGTCCCTAAAACAGCATGAGGTCATGAAAACTACATATGGAATAATCATGTATAATTGCAATATGAAGAATTATTAACCCCTAAAGTACAACTTGCAGTTAATTACAGGGTTAAAGTTTGTACAGCAAAGTACAGCATGTTTCACTGCCTATTTCAAAATCTTGCATAAAATATAACAACGATCAAATCCTAATTTTAAAAGAAAGGTAAAGTTTAAAAGAAGGCATTAGTAAAACATCAATTTTTATAAAGACAGACAGACAGACAGACAGACACATTACGTTGTGGTTACGTCACAGCCACTCTCTCTCTCTCTGGATTGTCTATGCATTCAGTGCGGCCCCCTCCTGAGCAGTATGAACTGATCCTGTGATTATTCTCTGAGAGACTAATCCTCTGAGGCCCCTGCCGCCCCCCTCCCCTCTTCAGACACACTCCACTGGACACACAATTCTGAACTACTCAGCCCCAAAACTGTGAAAACTTGCCTCAACAAAAGACATAGAGGAATCCTCCCCAAAAACTCCCACCCCCACAAAAAAAAAAAAAAAAAAAAAAAAATCACCCGTCCTCGGTCTCCCCAGCATCTCCCGTCACACCTCAGGAAGCAAAGGAGCGGAAAGCAGTCGCGTCCCAGGAATCCTGCTCAATATCCGCGAATTAGGGGCCAGGCCCCTCTCTGTGCCCTTCTCCTGGAGCCCTAACAGTCTCCGAACCCCACAAGGAAAAGACAATCAAATAAACTAAAAAGTTTAATCCTTTATGAGCTCATCGTCTTTAACTCCCCCTGCCAAGCCAGGCCAAAGTAGCCGAAACGAGAAAAGAAAGCGCGAAGATGTGCTTAAAAAGACACACTGCTAAATACTGAACTGTCTTTGTTGGTAAGAGCAGCAAGATGCTAAGACACTTTCCTAGTGCATCGCTAAATCTGGTGGGTTTTATGTGTTTTATGACAAAAATGTGTCCCCAAAAGACATGTTTACCTTGTCTGAATTCATTCAGCATCCTTGCGGCAGAGAGCGGCAGCGCAACAAATGCGTTAAGTTCATTTGCACATTTAAATGTGAGACGTAATCACATGCCATTCAAATGTGTTTGTTTCCCACTGCTTTTACTAAACAATAAGCTAAATCATCGCACCTGGAAGTTATTCTTGGAGCAAACGAATATGCAAATGAAAAGTCAAAGCAAGAAGTCACCTGGATTGTAAAACACTACAATATTGGAATTCTCAGAATGCCTGAATTTCACGAAGGAATGGTGATTGCTTCATGGAATAAAAAAAATTAAAAATAAATAAATAAAAAACTTTGTAATTTTGTATGTGCAAATCCCAAAAGGTGAACGCTACACTGATAAAGACATTGTGTCTCGAGTATGCGCTCAAACAATGGCCACCATTATTGTCAATCTTTTTGTGTGGTTCCTATTTTTACCTCTCTCCAGGGAATTGTATTTAGTCTGCCGGATCTCAGAGTGGCAAAAAAAACAGCATGGCTGGAGCTGTTTATCTAGCGGAGGGGCAGATGAACAGACTGTGAAGGGCTTGTTTGGTAGTCCCAGAGGACTGCTGGGTAACGGCAGGCGCTCCTGTGCGAGAGAGTATTTCTGTGTGCGTGGCCTGGTGAAGGTTACAAGCTCTCCCTTGTTAGCCCTACTGGGTTTTGAAGGCCTTGTCTTCATCTTCAGGGCTCCTCCATCGTATGGCTGATTCCTGCGTGTACAGCCAGTTGTGAAAATACAAGCGTCACCCATGTTGAGCAGAGAGAGCTGATTCTTCCACTACTGACACCCTCCCGTGTGACTGAAATCTTTCAGAAGCCATCTGTTGGAGCTGTGAACATACAAGCGAAAATTCTGACTAATGCTGAATTTATGGTCTTGACATAACACAACACGTTTTTTGGTCATGCGCCGTGAACAAAGCATTTGTGAAGAGCCTCAACGTACGCTATTCTATTTCAAGATATTTAACAAGTGAAAGGTGAAAAACTTGATTCAATGGTTAAAGGTGCCCATTATATACCAAAATGTAAAATTGATTAGATGATAAATAATGGATATTAAATACCAGAATGTTATGACAGTATTTAGATAAAAGAAAATAATTATAAATAACTATAATATACACACATACATATATATACATATATATACATATATATATATATATATATATATATATATATATATATATATATATATAAATAAAAAATTGGTAGCGTATAAATATAATTGCTCAGAAGTTTACGTAAGATGTTTAATGTGTTTTTTTTTTTTTATAAAAAATAATAATAATGGTCATTCAGACATCTGTCTAATATGCTGATTGGTGCTCAAGAAACATTTCTTATTATTATCAATATTGAAAATAGCTATGCTGCTTATTAATTCTTGGAAACAGTGACGCATACAGTGATGAGTTCAAAAGACCAATATTTATTTGAAATATTTTGAAAATTTATTTTGTAACATTAGAAATCTTTACTGCCACTTTTATACAATAGTGTATAATGGGTAAAATTAATTTAAAAGGTCATAATTTGTTTGATATTTTGGATATAAATGAACTAAATGTCATAATTTTTAAGTGTGACTTAAGTGTCTGAATACTTTCGGCTACTGTAAGTTCTAAACATTCAGTTCCTCCCGCTCACTCAGGAAGTCTGTGCAATCTTCCGTCATTTTGTCTGGAACAAGGCTTTGGCTACATTCAGATCTTCTGAGTATCCCACCTTTTGGTTTAATTAAAGCTTTTTCTCAGGCACCCTGTAATCTCCATTCAGCCACATCACCTGCACACATTGTTTAGACTTACAGGCCAGCATCCTGTTTGTGAAAATTTGTTTGCTTCTGTGCATCCTGGTGATGAGGATTTGAGGGATACAACAAACAATAAACTGAAAACAATTTTCAGAAGAAAAATGTGAGTGGTGCTTGCCAGTCCAAAAGCCGCCGCCACAATGTTTGGGCTTTGTGGGTGGTTGCCCAAGCATTTGCTATGAGGTTGCGAAGGTGTTCTAAGTGGATTTACCATGTTGCTCTGGTGTTCTGGGTGGTTTCTAAGTTGTTGCTTACTGGTCCAAGTGAAACGAGTCCAACTGCATACGTCTCTATGATATTCTGATCCCTAGATATGGCTCTGTTCATAGAATTTTGCCAGTTTTAGGGCAAAAAAACAAGTCACATGATTCGAGTTATTCATGTTTGAAGCACAAACACTGCGAAACGAAATGCACTGAACTTTAATATTCTGGGTTAGGAGTTTTGAACAACTCCTAATGCATTGTATGAGTAATAGTAATAGTGATGCTTGCTTTAACAAGCACAACTAATGAAAAGCGTTAGAAGAAATGCATATGACAGAGTAAAACGGTAGAAGCCAAGACTCATTAAGTCATTGTTCATAAATCCACTCATGCAAAATAACTCTTGGGAGTCATGTATGTAAATCTGACCACAGGGAAAAAGGCACTTCTTCCCCCGCTGCCCGGACTGATAATAAAGAGGCAGCAGCAGCAGAGAGAGAAATTAGGGTTTCAGCAGTGTGGTTCGTAGATGGCCCAGAGGAGATGGAGGAAGTCCCAGTCCCCTGGGTGGACACATGGGCCTCTATGGAGAGCTGGACTAGGAGACCAGTGAGGCAAAGGCATATAGTGGATCAGAAGAGCATGAAATACAATTCAATAAAGAGTGCTCAGAAGGACATCTACACAGGTGTAATGTGATGTTTTTAAATTGAAGTGAAGAGGTTTATTGGCAGATAGATCAGGGAGAAGGATGCGAGTTACGCTTTCTCATCTTCTTTCAGTTAGCAAGGGTCTCTAAAACGAAACATTCTCATTCCCTGTGTGCATTGCTTTCTCCTCTTTTTTTTTTTTCATACATTTTTTAAACAGAATAGCTCAACCAAAAATGAAAAATTCTCATTATTTATGGACATTATAACTTTCTGTGGCACATAAAATGTCAATATATGAACATTTTCATGACCATTTTTTAATTCCAGTTACAACTCAGACTTTTTTGTGCTTGTATTTGAACCGGATGATGCAAGTTTCTTCTAAAGTGACCTTAAACTTAGGAAAGGCAATTTAAAAAAACAAACAAAAAGAATGTATTATTATCATTATCATAATGAGTCTGCATGATTAAATGACTCAATGATTCGGTTGCAAAAGTTAACCTAAGAAATTAATTAAACATATCTTTTGAATTTTGATTGATTAATTAATTGAATGGGTTAACTTGATTCAATAACTAAATTCTGCTACAACAAGCTACGCTTGTCATTTTGGTGCTTGACAGTCCCAGTCTTCAACGACTTTCATTATAGAAAACTGTGGTCAAAATGTTTTGTGTTGCTTTTGTGTTACACAGAAGAAATTATTCACCTTTGGAATAACATGAGGGTGAGTAAATAAAGACAGAAGTTTCAGTTTTTGAGTGAACTATTTCTTTAACCGAGTAGCCAAAGTAGTTTTTTAACTCCAACTTTACCAAAGAAGCCTGTCCACAGAAGTCTTTATCTGCAGAAGGTGGTTTTAATAGCTGCTAAAGGTGGGCTGCTAGTCGTTCTTGGCCCAAATCCACAAACTCACTAAGCTATGGAGAACGAGAAAGAGAAAAAAAAAAGAAAGTGTGAGGGAGAAGATGAAAGCGTGCAAGCTGGAGAGAAGGCTCGGGTTAGAGGAAAAGCGACAGACGTGATCTTTCATGGCAGGCGGTTGAACCTTCCCTCTCGGCAGAGTTTAGCAGAGGACCTGGCACTCTGCGATAGGCAGTATTCAATCCTGGCTCTTTTCTCGTCCACCCATTTAATTCATTATTACGCTACCTTGACACATTGGCAAGAGCCCGGTGCTGACTGAAACAGAGCCACACTAATGGGAAGGAGGGCCATCTTCATTTACAGAAAATCTGCCCAACTCCTGACAGAAACATGCTTGGGCATTCAGGATTCTTCACACAAGCCTTTCATCGTTTAGACAAAAGCAAGAATTTCTTAATTTTTGTGATGTGAATTAAAAAGACATTTCCTTGCAAAAACTGCACATTAAACTAATTAAATTAACATCCATTTACTTACCAGACGCTTTCGCCTAAAGCAACTTTACAAATTAGGAATACTACTACACAAGTGACTGGATGATCTGTTTAGGTTCAATTTAACATTAAAAGATCTATATATTCAGTACTCAATTCAATGTATAAAAAGCCAAAGCAAGAAAGATTCAAATGCTGTGCCTGCCACATTCTGTATTATTTTAAAACCATCAACTGCAGATTTCATTTCTCAAGACGTGACATCAAAAATTTGTTCTTCTGAGAGCAGAGCACAGGGAACGGGGCAGAGCACCTATCAAAGCTGTTCCATCATGCATGGCAGACTCTGCTCTAATCCTATTCATATCTCATTGGTTGGACGGCCATAGAGAGGACAAGATGAGAGCTTTGTAGGACCCCAGGCTAAAATGATGGCTGAAGATATTGCCTGCAAGGCTGGTGGACTGAGAAGAACTTCATAATGCCCGCCGCACTCACCATATGTGGAAAAGTGATCACACTCTTTGATTTTAGTGTCGAATGTCTCATATGTCTCCAGTGGTTCCAACTTTTAAGGCGTTCAATAGCATATACAAAGACTTACACAGTAGCCAGTGCTTGTTACTTTGCTAGAAAGAATATTAAAAACAAAGATGAAAGATGATTATATTACATTACTATATTATCTATATAATCTAAATTTTACACAACAATGTATATACACACAGTATCATTCAAAAGGTTGGAGTCAGTAATTGTGGCTTTTTAAAGAGAAATACTTGGATAAAATCTAGGATGCATTAAAATGATCTAAAGTGACAGTAAAGTCTTCAATTATTTGAAAGCTATTTCAAATAAATGTTGTTCTTTTGAAATTTCCATCACTGAAAGAATCCTGAAAAAAAGTATCATCGGTAAGCTTCCAAGAAAATATTATTGATGCTAAAAAGAAATGGTTCTTGAGCACCAAATCAGCATATTAGAATGATTTCTAAAGGATCATGTGCAACTGAGCACTGAAGTAACGGTTGCTTTGCCATCAAAAGGAATAAATTACATAGTAAAATATATTCAAATTATTTTATTTTAAACATACCATGTTGTGTATGTCTATATATAAACTGGATTCTTTTTGTATTGGTTTTACTGTATTTTGATCAAATAACTGCAGCCTTCTTAACCATAAGAGACTTTTCAAAAACTTTTTTTCTAAAAAGGGTCACACTATATTTATAGGTCCAATTCTCACCATTAATATACCATTAGCTATGACTTTTGCCTCAAACTCCCAATTTTCTGCTTAATAATAGTTAGCAAGGTGGATGTTAAATTTAGGTATTGTATATTAGGGATGTAGAATATGGTCATGCAGAATATGCTATATAAGTGCTAATAAACAGCCAATATGGCATGCTAATAAGTAACTAGTTAATAGTGAGACTTGGTCCCTATACTAAAAAGCGTTACCAAAAAAATCTTACAGACCCGGAATATCCCATTTGACTGACAAAAATGTTTTGTTTTGTTTTTAGGTTAAGATAACATCAAGATGCTTAATAATTTAAATAAAGATGCTTACAACAATAAATATTGGTAATCGCACTAGTTGGCTTGATGTCATGGACTTCCAACTACTTAACACTTTTATTGTTTGTGATGTCTAAGAATCTCTTATCACTAATCTTTTAGATAAGGAGGTGAACACATGCTTCATGATTACAGTACCCCCCCCCCCCCCCATCTCAAAAGCAACAGCCACAAGAAGAGCTCTCAAACGTTTTGATATTGTGTCTGGTTACATCCAAGCTACATTACTTTGAAATGTGACAGTCAGTTCCTGCCTCTGTTTGGTACAGTGTACCGGTCATGAACCATCATGGAAAAGGAAGCGTGAAAGACACTAGATCTTCCACTCTGAGAAGTGAGAGGTGTCCAGGGCACTCATGTTTGATCTTTTCAGCTCTTGGATTCAGGTGCGAAACCTTTAGCGTCATGCATGAGGGTACTTTTACGGGCCCATATCCATTAGTGGTTATTTACATTCCAGTAGGGCTTCTGTACGTGTAACTCAAGTCGGTGAGTGGTAGACACATTAAAAGCATCCCTTGGATAGGTCACCAGCAATATCTCTTCTCACAGAGCAAGGCGGCGGCCCGAACATACAGTACTTTGTCCGTAACAAAAACTAAGTTGGTCTTCTACAAAGTGGTCTCATTTTTCTATTCTTTTCTACACTATTGAGGGAGCAGGAATGCTCTGACAATGGGTGGAGAGGCATATCGCTAGCCAAATTAAGCACTTCCAGTACCATGGAGTATTATATGGCAGACTCGCGCAGCACAATATCATTATTGATTCCTCTCTAGCTCTCCAACTCCCCGTTCCCGCTTGCTGGAAAAATAACTTAATTACCGTTCTGATGAAGCTCTCCCCATATACAGACAGACACCTCATGCAAGGGAAAACCATTTCCATGACAACCTACCTGAAAAATGCTGTCTTTTATAAGAGAGATTAAAACCTTTGTCAGAGTTAAGTATTCCATCTCTCAAATCCAATAGAATTAGGACGTGAAGTGTAATAAAATGGGTGGGGAGGAAGACCGAGGTATCGGATGAGGTAAATCGAGCTCCTTGCTTTCTCCTGCACCTTGGACTTGAGGAAAAAAAAAAAACATAAGGAATACTGCCAAAAACTGCTAAATCTATTAATAAACTGATATGATTTCTTTGGAAACCGGTGACCTAAACCTAAGGCCATTTGAAATGCACATCCAAGTTGTGAAAAGCGAATAATAACACTGCCATGAACCAGCCAAGAAAATGTCACATCTGAAACTCTGTAATATCAGGGTATGAATATTATTTAAAGCTAGACTGTGGGGGAGTGGGGTGGAATAAGACTCTCTTCCTGCCATTGTTAGGACTGACCGCGGATTAATTCTCCCATCAGAGCAAGTCAAATGTAATTACTGCCCACTCTTTCAGAATGGAGTTGGTGGCTGATCGCACACTTAGATTTCCAGCGGGTCAATTGGTCTAAACCCTTCTTAAGTGCCTGCGCTCAGTAAGCTCTCTCTATACAGGTGCTGAGGGTATTGGACTTTCTTTAACCTCCAACCAAACTGCTAGACCAGAAATTTGTTTTCTTAAAACGTGACTTTACAAAAGATCGGCTTAATTACAAAGTCAAAGATTGTTAAAGGATGCAATGCTGCTTGTTGTAACAACAAAGTCAATGAACAACTTGATTATGAAAGGAAAAGGCTACACTGTGTCATAATACACCATAACACCTTCAAGAAATTCCTAAAGAAAACAAACTTAATTTTTTTTTAGTTTTAGTCATAAAACATACGAGATTTGAGTTTAGTTTCAGTTTTTCCTTATTTGTTAGCTTTTATCTTTAACTAACACAAATGTTTCCACTTAGTTAACACTTGTAGAGTCCTCATAGCAGTGACAAGAAGAGTCAATGAACAATCGGATTATCAAAAAATGCTATAAACACATTGTCAAGAAATTCCCATTTATAGTTTTTTCCTCCTAATTTATTTTTAACATACTGCATGTGAGTTTAGTTTGTGTTTTTCCTGTTATATTAGTTTATTTCAATTAACACAAATGTTGTCACTTAGTGTCCATGTATCGGTAGTCTGAACAATTGATCAAAAAATGCTGCAACCTGTCAAAAAATATATATATATTTTTTAATTACCAGTAATCTGAATAGTTTGCATAGGAATCTGTAAAATTGTGATTTATCTGGCAATTATTTACTCATCAGTGGGCACTTTAAAAACACAACACGTATCGGATTTAATCAGTATGCACTTCAGTCTTACAAAGTGCAATTATGTCAACCTTCTCAGGAAAAATTGCACATTATATTCTGACACAGCATTTGGAGAATGCTCTTTAAGTAAATGAAGGGATAGAGGCTGTACGCTCCACAGACAAAGACAACTTGCTTCATTTTGAGCTCACCGACACTACCCATGTGACAAAAAAGTGACTTTTCTTCAGCAGACTATGAGTAAAAAGAAAGATGAAAGAGAAGGAGACAAATGGAAAGGTGGAAGGCACAGTGTCTCACTAAACGTAGTGATTGAAGCAAGTTTTAGAGCACTGTCAGATAATAGGATCAGATTGCAGAGGCGTGTGAGGTGCTTGCAATTTCGCCCCCTCCTTCCCTCAGGACCACATACAGAGGCTCCCTACAATTACTTTAAACATTCTCTGATGAGAGGGAAAAAAAAGCAAAATTTAGATTCATTAACATCGCTACCATCGTCCTTTCCTCCGGTTATTGAATGTCGCCACAAACCAGAGGATAAGGGGAGAGGGAATAAAAAATTATCACAATTACAGAAAATTCCGAGTCTCTGTCTGAATAATGGCATTAATTTTCTGAGTTGAATAGAGACTCCCAAAAAAATTTTTTTTTCCTTTCAGAGTGACAGTTTTTCTCCAGATAAAGGTAATTTAGACCAGGTTTTCAGGTTATAATAGGGGAGGAGACTTTGCTTTTTCTGTAGAAAACGGTGCCTTTGGATATGCAGTGACTGAAAGGGCAGTCTTTGATTCAGAGTTAAACATCATCCTCAGGTAGGATATTTATCTTTCAAATAACACATCTAAGTGACCAAATTCCCTCATTTCCGCTAGGATATCAAATACAATGACAGGTCATTCAGCATCAGCTGAGCAGTAAGTGGTCATTAAACTTGAAGTAAGAAGATGAGAGCCAAAATAAAATCACCTCAGTGCTTGTCACAGTGCATGCTAGCAAGTACTGAGACAAATGGAGTAATACAAATCTAACAAAAATGGCCAAAGGCAGCATTCCACAGGAAACTTTGTGGTTTGACTTCTCACATGCTGTCATATTCACTGTTCTGGACTGTGCAATATATTTGTGCTTTTGTTCACATTTAGGTTAGACTTTACTCGCAGTCTCAATGGGGCAGTGCAATTTCTAAGTCAATTGGGTTATTACCGACTGAACTTCCAATCGAAGTACTCATAGTTGATCCAAAACATCCTAAAATAAATAAATAAATAAATAAAGCAGCAAACCCTGCAATGAGCATCAATCGAATGTGTCAATACATTCCGTCTGGGACCATAACCCAATCAGGACTGCATGTGCAGCTCCGTTTGAAGGAGGGAACACAGCAGACTTATCCGCGGCCTTGAGAATAAACCTCACTGGGAGGAGAATAAACGGGTGCCTTCATTTGCAGAGCCTGGAGAAATAGCACCTGCTGTAATCTCTCCCCTTTCTAATTTAGCCAAACAAGGTAACGGGCCAGAGGAAAGGGGGCAAATTGTGCTGTTGCTGGGTAGGAGTATGCTAGCAAGGGATTTAACTGGCAACATTCCACTCATGATGAAAACGTGCCTATGTTGAGCATTAAAAACTGCTTACACATACAAGATAACAGTCATTAGCCAATAACTTCTTGAATAAAGAGCTGATGTAGTATCAAAAATATATCTGATCATCAACTGAATGATTTCAATATTGATTCTTAATCTCAAAATTGATTCAAGAATAAATGACTCTTTTCTGGTTCTTTTAAGAGAATTAAATATATACAGTATACTTTACAAAATACTGTACAGCCAGTGTAGTTGTCTTAATGAATCATTTAAAACAACTAAACCTCAAGATAAATGGCAAAATGAATAAAAATGACAATGTAATCTAATTAAGAGCTCGTTATTTAAATAGTTTTGTTAGTAGTATTACCTAATAGTTACTTAACTAATAGAAGACAAGCTGCCAAGAAAAACAAGACAAATTTGGAAACTACAAAAAAGTTAGCAAAGAGGTAAGAAAAACTAGTTTCAAAGTGGGAGAATTACAGTCATAGTATACATGCTCCAGCAGTGTCCCGTCAATGAAGAGTCCTTTAAAAAGCTACAACACCTGACTGCGCACAAGATATAATTACAGGCTGAAAACAAAGCATACTCCAGCCTCACAGTAGCTCAAGCATAATTACTGGAGTTCTGGACTCCAAATGATGGTGTGGAGGCTGAATATCTCCTTGGGAATAAAAGATCCCTCTCACTGTATCTGGTGATGAGTTCTCTTGTGTAGATCCACAGGCATTGATAGCTATGCTTCAATGAACAATAAAGAGAGGAGTTAGGATACAATTTAGAATAGACAGCACAAAGAAACTGCGTGGGTGATGTTAGCGTCTTTTTCAGCGTGGCTATAAGCACTAGACCTTTAAATAGTCATAGAAACTTTGAGTCTGCAAGGGTATTATCCATCCAGACAGATCATAAGCAAGCATAGTTCTGAAAGACAGCTGTAAATTAACACTCATTTGCAAATGCATGCAAATGTATGCAGATTTTCCACCACCTCGCTCCTTTTGTATTTAAACCTTTGGTCTTCTAATACTGCAGGCAGACAACAGCACGCAACTTAAAATTCACGAAACACCATTTAAGTGGTTCAACGCTGGCCTTTCCAGAAAACCTTTCACTTTCGCTTCGGCAGCTTCATGGTTGCAGCAAGGATGGCTTGACATTTGTCACCCAGGTGTGGATTTTACACTCTTTCAAGGGAGATTATACCTCTGTCACTCACAGTGGCGTTCTGCCATAATCCGCTGCCGCGAGAGTTGACTGACATCAACATTCTTCGACTGTTATTTTGTTGCATGATTGCACGCAATTAATGCATGACGGATCGTGTAAGAAGAAGGATTTTGGAGGCTCTGATGTCTCTTCAACAAAAGATGAAAGGCTTCTTGTCCTGTGATCCCTCAGGGATGGTCTGAAAGGTCGGATCCTCATCGACCTTTGGGCTAAAGGGTCAAGAAAGTAATCACGATTATGGATGACAAATTACTAGTTTTGTTAAAGTCAATGCCTCCAAGCTCATCTCCTAATGTCCATCAATGCCAGCTCCAATCGCTCCAACAGTTTCTCTCATGCTCCCACCACCAGACTTGCAGCTGTTCTACCCTGTGATTGACAAGTGGCTACAGAGAGAGAGAGGGAGTGACTGATAGAAGAAAAGAAATGTGTGAGCACTAGCCCGTGCATATGAAACCCACTCACAAGCCTCTGGGTTTTTCATCGAGTGCATGCGGCATGAAAGCTCATCCACGCCTACAGTCCGAACCCGCAGCTAATAAGCAGCCCTACTGAGGCTCGCACAGTCCCACTGAGGTAATCGATCAGTACGTGGCCCTTCTCCTACCAGTGATGGTCTGGTATTTACAGTAGCCCTCTTCTTCCTCTTTTGTCCCGCACTTAAAAAGAAAGACTCGCTCTCAAACATATGGCCCAAACCCCAAGAGTTGAGCCAAACTAAGTCAGGACAAAAAGCTGGGACACTCCCTCACATGCTGCACTGAGCATTCACAAAAGAGGGCAGGGGAAACAAAGGATATACCTGTGAAAGTAAATAAGATACTTAAATCCTGAATCTAAACAGTAGATTTGCACCATCTGCTGCACACATGCTTCCAAGGCCTCCAACAAAGGACAATTTGTGTAGGAGAGGATTCAGCACAGGGATCAAGATAACCAGGCTAAACCACAAGCGTTGAGGAGGTGAAACAAAAGAGTCGATGAGATAAGAAAGCAGAGTTCTTCAATTTAGTCAACTGTGTCTGTAGAAGGCAACTGGACTCCATATTGAAACCCTGGCAGCCATTTGCCAACACACACGTTGGGTACCCAAAGTGTGTACAAATGTAGGCAATAAGTGCATTTACTTTGATTTCAGTTTGACTAAAGCAACAAAGCATGCCACATAAAAGATTTAGTCTGTTTGAAATCGTACAGGTTCATTTTTTGCAAAGTCAGACTAGCGAACCTAGATAATGCAATCAAAACTCAAATTCGTCCATCATGTATACACATTAATAATAGTACAATTGGCTTGTGCTTGTTTGAAAAGACAGATGATGTGAATGTAATCCTTCAAATATTCGATTACAAATTGTGTCATGTATATTTGGAAAGACTGCAGCTTGACTATGCAAATCCCGGTTGTAGCTAACTTGTAACTGCTCATGTAAATGTACTTCTTGAGCAACAAACTTGAATAAGCTTAAAATTATTCCATCCTTCTCAGTGTAACTGGTTTAATTCAGTGCTCCCCGGTCCTGGTACATCATTGACTTGATATTTTCTTTTTTTTTTTTTTTCTATTTGCTACTTAATGAGGTCGATCAGTCAGATTGAGGTCGGTGAATAGTATTGCAACCATAAATTCTACAAACCTTGTTCAGTCCCTTCAGTGAACGGCAATTGCAATTCTGAATACTGTTTTCCACCTCAATTCAAATTCAGAAATTGATTTGGCATTTAATTCTAAATTAAACTTTGAACTGTGCACAACCATCATTTAAAAAATACTAATTGTTTTAGTCCAACTGAAAATCAAACATTTAAAGATAATGTAAACACACCATAAGATGAGACCACCATTGGACATGCCATTCTGGTAGATAAACCATCTACCAGACTGGAACTTAACCGGTCTCATTTGTGACTACTGGGAAGCTGACAGGTCACATATAAGCAGAATAGACTGTGTTGCGATGGAAGAGATTGCATCATGTTACGTCCTAAACTGCATCAAGAAGGTGGAGAGTGTCCAGGGGAGCGAGATGGGACCTGAGGAGAAAGGGGAAGGAGGATATTGTTCGGAGGGGCAGGAGCGTAATCAGCGGCTCCCAGACCCCATCTGGACGCACAGCAGCTTTAGTTCTGCGAACTTCAGTCCAAGTCTGTCAAAAAAAGAAGAAAAAGTTAGCCCTCCATGTCACGCTTGATCAGAGCCCTGAAATTTGCCAATTGTCCTCGGCTAATGAAACCAGCTCTCGTCCACACCCCTCCCCGCATCCGACCCTCTCAGACTGAGTGGAGCAGGCATGCAGGCTGCCGTGTTCATTACCAGAACACAGGAGTCGCCACAAAGACCGCCATGCTGAGGACACAATGGGATGGGGAGGAAGCCAGGCTTGCCCAGAGTCAGGGCTGTGTGCAATTTTACTCTATTATCCCTGCGCCCGTAGCCACAGGGGCGATGCAGTCCTCCCTTTGATTCCTTTCCCTCTCCCTCCACCTTTCCACCTCCTTCATTCCGCCAGAAAGACACAGCTGTCCCCTTTCTCTACTCTCAGATGTATTAACACCTACAGAGATAAGGCGGATGAGGGACGGGGGTGACAGCTCGGTGATGATCCAGGCATGCAGTACACTGCACGTAAACAACAAGCAGTTACCATGGTGAAATTTCAGGCCGACGCTGGCTGTGCGAAAAGTTAATTAACCTGACCATCCAGCATAGAGGGCTTGATCTGAAGTACACCAAGCAGGTGGACAGTGATTGACTTAATTGATGGGATGGTCTTGAGACAATGGCCTACACTGATCTTTCTATTGCAGAGGAGTCTCATTCTAAGTACTTTTGATAGATCTGTCATTGATTTGATTGATCAGAAATGACAGGGGAGAGGGGTCAATTGAGTGTTCAATGAATATTTAATCATGCTCCTGTAGTGTTTGGGCCAAAAGGACAGAATTGCAGTTAAAAAGAGATCGATGTTCCTTTAAAAGATAGCTGAGGGCTAAGCTGGGTCTAGAACAAACGCTGTTGTCCTACAAATTTATATGACCTTCAATATTTTTCGAAGTCCTCCCATAATCCCTTAATTTAATTTTGTCAGTTTCTTCTCTGACCTGCATCTTAACATCTTCATCCACACCCAGCAACATCTCAGAACCACCACCGATATTACCAATAGACCTCAAATAAAATTATTCCCTTTGGCCTTCTGAGTGCAAAAGAAAAGATTCGCTATGTCATTATAAAGAGGGAATAAGCCCAGCAGCTCCCCTGCTTTGAGCGGTGGTTTAACCCGAGGCCTAACAATAGACTCTGGAGAAAGCAGAGACTTAAGTCAGTCAAAGGGAGATGACGAGGACAACAGGACCCCTTTAAATCCATCTTCAGCACAACACCGGTAGGTATGTTTGTCCACTAAATAAATTGTGATCTTTTCCCAGGACTGGGGGTGGCACTAACAATAAAAAAAGTGTATGTATGTGTGTATATATATATATATATATATATATATATATATATATATATATATATATATATATATATATATATATATATATATATATATATATATATATATATATATATATATATATATATATAATATATATACACACACATACATACATATACAAAGATACTAAAAAATTTAATAATAAAAAAATACACACACTAAATATAAAAAATAGGCTATGTATACTATACAGTTGTGGTGCAACAAGTTTCCAGAGAAGTTATTTCTCCACACTGAAAGCCTATAACAGTTGCAGCCAATTAGAAAATAGTTTTGCCAATTAAAAAAAAGTTACAAATCAATAAATGTACTTAAGAAATATCACTCAAAAATGATAAACACTCATAAGAGTGGAAGATATCAACAGTCATATCAGCAAAGAAACTGATTTTTACAGTTCATGCATCTACTGAAAGTTGTCAATGTAAAGTCCACGACCAATGGGGCAAAAAGAACTAACAAATAAAACTTAATTAAATCAAAATAAACAAATAAAAATATTACTATAAAATGATTATTATTATTATCAGCAAAAATAGACTTGCTGCACTTACTGAGTGCACTGATACATACAGTACCTAATTAAAAAAAAAAAAAAAAAAAGGTAAGGTAAGGACATTGTGCAAGCCCTAACACATCCACTAATAATAATTTTTTTTTAACTAAATTCATCCCCACTTTTGCAGTCATGTATTAGAGCCATCAATTCTAATCTAATCTTCAAGAGTATATGCCTATATGAGTATGACTATATGAGATAAATCCTAAACTAGAACTCACATTACCTCATGTGTTTCTGTGCACGCACATAAACTAAGAGCCCAAAGGTTGAATGTCTGACCAGGAATCTTGTTGCCAGAGCAGCTCCACTCAAAGACCGTTCAAGGCATCACCTAGATTATATCACTGATATCCATTTTCAGAGGGGGCCATCGCTCAGTCTACAGGGATGGTGAGACGGCAGTGAGGGGGGCAAGACTGCAGAGATAAGAATCATTTTTGTCTCGGAGAGATGACCTTAGTCTGTGGGTCAGTTTGGAGGGGAAAGACTAGTGTGAGAGATTTCTCAAGTGAGGAACGTGTTGTGAAGAGAGCTGTGGTGTTCTGGGAGGGGTTTCAGGTTACCACCAGGGGTAGAAGGAGCTGGTGTTAATTGGAAACTTGAAGGTCCTTTGTAAAGAATTTCTTCAGGCTACGCCTCTTCCCCAGGTTCATCCAACCTTAACGACAGGAGGGCGACACCTGCCCCCTGTAACAGCTGCCTCAGAGACTAATCGAGACTTGAGCGCTCAGCAGACAATCTGTAGGTTCTCTGAACCAAGTATTGTGTCGCATAGAGGCTTCACACTAAAGAAAGAAAGACCAGGAAGTGGCTCTCCAGAACCAGAGAGGTATTGAGTAATATAAAGACAGGTAGAGTAGACTTGAGGTAAAACCCACAAGCCAAGAAACTTTATATAGATACTTTTTAGTAAAGATAAAGTTCAAGATCAATGGAGCTAAAAATAAATAAATAGAATAAAATAAAATAAAATAAAAATAGAGCAAAAACTTGCATTTTCAAAGGGTCACATCACAGCAGAGTGTACAGCCCCTCAGAAATGGTCTTAACCACGGCTTGTGTACTGCAAAAACATACGGGCATCATCACTACAACTCTGTTCGCCTTCCGGGCTTGTAGGGCTGTAATCAACCAAAGAAAATCTTGGTCGACTGAAGTCCTGAAACTTTCGACTAAAAATCGACTAAAAATGACGTTGTGGAGAAAAAAAAACGTACGTTACATTAATTAGATACGCACTGTGCTCAGTACTTGGTAGCCTTGTTGTCTGCCTAAATTAATTATAAATAAACATAAAAAACTAATAGGCTATTTGCAGTATATTAAATCGTTTTTGACCTAATTATTTTGCACTGAAATGAGTCTGACACACGAGTCTGTCGTCTCTGACAGCGGTGCATCAGATGCACCTGCGCAATATCATAGCCTGTGATTTCTGAAAACAGTACTATGTTGTCAACTAGTGATATCACAAGAACTTTTGAGGAATGTGCAACATAATTTAGAAAATTATTTTTGTCATATGTTATAAGTATAACTGTCAGACACTATCATTTCAGCCGCTCTGCGCAGCTCGCACAGAGCGAGGCTGAACATAAGAGCTCAGCTTCGCGGCTGAGACACGAATAGACTTAAAGCTTTTACTCTTAATAAACACAAAATGCGCGTCCACTTTAATAAAAAAAGAATATTTATTAAACAAACAAGAGCAGAAACCAAATAAAGTGCATAACTGAAAAATAAAGCATCTTAGGCTCAAAACTATCACAAACAGTGGGCACAGCGCAATTGCGCAATATTGTGAGAACTGAGAACTGATCGCGCGCTGTGTGAGAACTGAGAAAGTGGAGCACTTCTATCAGAGTGATTCCGCCTATCGCGCCTTCACTAACTTTAAGTTAATCAACAACGAATTGTGACTCCTGGGAAAAACGGGATGTCTGGTCACCCTATCCCTATAACCATTCAGTTGCTGAGGCCATTGTTTCAGATCGCTAGTTTGCGTTTTGGTAGCGTATCCGCCCACTGCGGCTGCCATACTGTGAGATATACAAACGCCCCTCATCTGATTGCGATCCAGAGACAGGGACGCACATTTTAAAAGACAAGACAGTCAATTTAGCCTATAGGATGTATTTTGAATGTCCGGTAGTCCTCAAATAACATTTTAGTCCCGTCTCGTCTCGTTAACGAAGACGCGCATACATTTCGTCATAGTTTTTATCATCAGATATTAATTTTATCTCGTCAACTTCTCGTCTTAGTCACAGAAAAAAGGTTCGTTAACGAATATTTTTCGTCGTCCTCTTCGTTAACGAAATTAACACTGGTTCTTTGGAAGGAGACAGCTTCTTGTTTTTACACTAGCTTGTTATTAAATAAATAATATTCAGCATCAAACCTTCTAAAGCCTATTTATCTGTCTCTCTTCTCCAGTGGGTTGGGCTAATCCAAAAAAAGTGAAAACAATGGGGGTGTTCTGAAAACAGACTGTTACCTGTGAAACAGGGGTGCTCTGAAAACACCCCCATTAGCAATTAGTGCTTTCCACCTGATGAAATGAGCGCGGCCAAACTGATGAAATGAGCGCGGCAAAAAATCGACCAATCAGATTTTTGGTCGAACCAGACCATATCGACCAATTAATCGACTAATCGACTGGGACGTTACAGCCCTACGGGCTTGAACTGATAAAACTAACTTGAAAGCTAAAACTTGCGATTATGGTAAGGGTCGTTACATTTCCGACACATGCTTGTGGTGTTCGGCCAATCACAATGCACTGGGTTAGTTGGCCAATCAGAGCAGACTGCACTTGTTGGAAGGAGGGGCTTTGTAGAAGATGACGCATTTGAGAGAGGCGGGGCATACAGGAACTACAATAATGTACAGTATTTGAAATAATGTGTTTTTTGAACATTAAAGCATGTCAACATATTCTGTTACACCAAATACACAAAATAATGATCTTTAAAATAGAATCACATGACCCCTTTAATCTCTTTAACCCCTTTAATGTTTAAAAAAAATAGTAAGGGCACTGTGTAATACTTATCACACTCACAATAATGGCACTGAAATTAGTATAAAAATGTTTAATAACACACATGAACTACTTTATGTCGACTTGTAAACACACACACACACACACATTCCATGAGCGTGCCTCCACACCGGGGCCCATACAGAGCCATAATTGAGGTTGGAGTGAAAGCGAAGGTCATGAAAACAGCACTGGCACAGAAATAGTTATTACTGCTTGGCAATCTCCTTTTCTTCTGCCATTTATAAGTGAAGGAAACGCTTATTTTTATTCTCCACCTCTGCAAAAGAACCACACAGGTGGCCTGTGAAATAAAAGTCATGACATTTAATCACACGTTGCTGTGTTTAAGACTTCATTTAAGCTTTTCCGCCCTTCGTAATGGACGTTTTTGAAGAAACACAAGCAAATGTGAAGAAAAAGCTAGTAATAAGAGCCCATAAGTGGCTGTTAAAATCAAATAGGCAGAATGTTGCTCCATTTTGAGGGAGAGGAGATATTCCTCTGTGCCTAGGACTGCTCATTTATAAAATATGCAGGCTTGGCCGTGGCAATGCTGTAAACTGCCCGTTTGCTCGTTTAACAATGTCTGGGGAGAAAAGCTATCAGGTATTCATCTTCCGACTCGCACTCTTTTTCGTAGGGCCCAGGCTCCAAAGACAAGCCTAGCAGTCATAAATGCATATATGAATGAATAAAATCTCCAGTCAGTCAACACCTCTTCCTGCAAATGGCAATTTATCCCTGAGAAATGTCTTTTGAAGTCAAGGCTGCCTCTGTAACGCAGACACACTCTGTGGCAGTGAACAGTGGTATAAATCAGCTCAACTTCAGCCACAGTGGAACGTGTACCATTCTGGTTCAGAAATGAAAACGTTCTCTGACTTTGGTGGATGGCTAAATCTTATTTTGTTTGTCTACAGGGTAATAAAATGCAGAAAAAGGTCAAACTTAAGAATAGTCTCACTATTTGTCATGTGTGCCTATTTTATTATGTATCGTACTCAAATATAAATAACAATCTTAAATATTATGAACAAGGTCTCTGAATTACATCACTGTTAGCAGAGATCCTTGGAACCAAAAAACACTTGATTACAATCAAGAGAGCTGAATTAATTCCACAACATTCTCCTTGACACTTAATTTACATGTTTTTATGATATGCTCAGTCACACAGTAAAATCCCTGAACTAAAAGCATTTTCAACATTTGCCCCCATAAACCCAGCCAACAGCCCAAATTGAAAATTAAAAAAAAAAAAAAAAAAAAAAAAATTTAATTCTAAAGTACAAAATGAACCGCTATCCATCTTGCCTTTTTGAAAAAAAAAACAACGTAATCAGAGGGTAACGTTCAGGGTAATCTGTTAAACGCTAATTAGAATCAGAGCATTTCCATAATGAAAACCAGACCCAACCGCTTATGCCGAAAAGCAAAGCCTCCTGGAATGCGTTCAAATGGTCCGTGAGCACGCATGTTTGGGGAAAGAGGTGAGGGAATGAGGAAAAACCTTAAAAGAAAATGACACTGAACTGAAGAGTCAGATTACTGCTTTCCATTGACAGTTCCAGTCAGTAAAGGAGCCACAACAATATTGCCTTCAATTACCCGTCCATGCATGGTCAAGTGAAGAGAACGTGCAGTGCCATTACGAAATAACCTTGCAGTTGTTTGGCAGCAAGTGGCGCACTTGAAGAATGACGATCAAATCTTGGACCACTCCATTAAACCTCAAAACATTTCATTAACAGCCACTTCAGCTCCTGTTCAGATTGTCACTGTGTAGTTAGGCTCTCATCCCAAATCAAGGCCTCCAACTTCATTTTTCAATTTGATACAGATACGTATCAGACAGTTGGAAGGGTGCTTAAGCAATCGTTCTAGTTGAGGTTTCTGGTGGAGAAGTGGGAGACATGTGATGCGATTGGTAAGGAGACTTGGAGGACACTGTAATGTATCTCAGCCTTTTTGATCATCTCACCCCGACGTGTTCTTTATCTCCCATTTTTAGATCTAGGCGGGACACGGTGCTGTTGGCTTTTTATTATGATTAATACCCTCACGTCTTTGCTTTCTGATTTTTTTTCTGCTCCCTTCTACCATTTCTTTGAAAACCCATTACTGAAGAGCACAGCTAAAAGCGCATCTTTCACGACCCCCTACCAACTCCCCACAAAACAGGAGTCATGCGACCAGACAGACAACGTTTCTCAAGAAAAAAAAAAAAAAGACAGAGGCTGCATTTATTAAGGCCCGACAAGGAATACATGAATAGATAAGTGGAAATCGGGTCTTCATCTTTAGAAACAGGAGCTCAAAGGGGGTCATGTTGATTTTCCTGCATTACCTGTCTTAGCTGTCACAGACTCTTGTGATGCCCTTGTGTAAGGAGAGAAGTAAAGGCTGTGTGATGAATCACTTGGCTGATGTTAATCTGAGCAAGCCGAATGCATACGCATACAGTGATGTGACCTGGTGTTAGCCGGTGGATGAGGGCTCGTCAGATTGCCATCTCTTACAAGATAAAAGTCATGTGGAAAAAGGCCCAAACTGCCAAAGTAGCAGTTGCATAATACAAAATTCGGATGCACTGATATTACAAATGGCCAGTATGAAAAATGACACTGTTTTGTCTAAAAACACTAAAAACATCATTTTAAAAACCACAAGTAAATTTAGGCATTAAACAAATAAAAACGGAAAAAATAAATAAATCAATCAATAAATGAAAAAAAAAAAACGTTTTATTTTAACATACATTTTTGTTGACTTTTTTCAAAACATACATTTTTGTTGACTTTGTCCAATGCTGAGTTTTGCAAGCTTTTGAATCCTCTTATTAAACAAAACTTAATAAGATTGAGAACTGATACAAAGGAAAGTTTTTTAGGGATTATAAAGGGAGTGCTCTTTGTGTGCTTTCTAGACTTTTAAAATGTTTTTGTGTTTCTGATTGCGAACTGAGTCCTTCATCAAGTGCACCATTGCGGGGGGAAAAAGACTTGAAAAATGTATAGGCCTAGTTTAACACTGAGTAATGAGTCCATATTATGTAATGAACACATATTATTTGCTCATCCAATTATATTTGGTTGCTAATGTATTTGCGCTTTCAAAAAAAAGAGGGGGAGGGGTGTTATGGAGGGTGGGAAACATAAATTGGTGCCTATGCAAATACACGTGTTTGTGTGTTTGTTGATATGTTTGAATCTCTAAGAAAAATGAAAAATATAATAAAAGTACTTCATTAGCCCAACTTCTGGTTGTTTATGGTTGTTGTTTACATAACCTGCCATCTATTAAACATCATGTGAACAAATGATTGGCAGAGAATTCAAAATATTTTTATGGAAAGGTAAGTGTAAAACATTTATGCTTGGAATTTTCTTTTTTCATTATTTTTTATTAAAAATATTTTTGGTATGCTGAATTATTCAGTTATTTTCCTGCATATTTTTAAAAGAGAGCACATGTCACTCGTGGCATCATATACAAAGTCTTGGTCTCTTAGTAAAACTGCACCAGTAACAAAAACGAGATTTTTTTTTTCTTCATATTTTTATTTTGTTTGCTTAAATCCAAGGATAATTAAGTCCATGTCACAGGTCTGGAGAAGAAAAAAAAAAACAAAAAAAAAACAGGCATCCTAGATAAACTTATAATGATATTCCAAAAGATGCACAAATCATGTTTTATTTTTGGTGGGTGGGCAAAAAAAAGCTACAGTCAGAATATAATTCTTACCATTTCATTTAAACCATCCATTACATTGCATTTGATAAAATTATTAGCCAACTGGTGAGTAATTCTTGCCAAAGTACATTTTAACTTTTGGCACATGACAAGTGTCAATTTTGGACCCCATGTGTAGACACATGCTTGCATATATTGACCATTCTATAATAAATTGTAACATTCAACACCCAACATTCAACATCAGACTTGAATGAAACTATCAGTTTCAAACATGGTAATCCTAAGCATAATATAGCTAGCTCTGTACGTAAAACAAAAGGTTGTAGGTTTCATTTCAATGTTAGCTAGACTTTTGCAATGACAATGACAACCATCACAGAGTCTGGAATCCATGAGGGAGACAACAGCAAAGAGCCTCCAAAAAAATCTAAACTTAAAAAGGAATTCACTTCCCACTGTATCCAAAATTTACTTGGCAAACAGTAACAGCAGTCTGCTGATCCATGTTAAAATTGCACAGCAGAACACTGTAATTGAAATAGCAGCTAGTGTTTATGAGTTTGTGAGGTTTGACTCTCGTAACTGAAAGACTGATAGTCAATAGGGAGCAGTCCTGTCTGCTTCTGACATACAGCCATCCTCCATTTTGTTTAGTTTGTGCTTTTTTTTTAACATCTCCATAGGGCCAACCACCGGCCCGGGCCAAGTGCTCAATTTACAGCAAATGACAGCTTCTATATCAGAGATGACAGGCAGGTCTGCTGCTGTGCCTGACATTGATGAGACTCTGGAGACAAGGCAGTGTGATGGTGTCAGTCAATTCCATTCAGAAATCCTCTCTGCAATGCGCTCGGCATTACAAACCCTTGGAGATAGCTGACGCTCGTCACTTCCAGAGCGAAAGGACTGCTTCTCAAAGTCTGATTTTGGCAAGTTTAGGAGAATATGTTATTTTTCTGAAACTTTATACAAGGTTTTGGGTTTAAATGTGAACAAGACATTTTTGGGGGATTTTTTTGCATGATTTGAAGCAGAATAACGGCACAAAATGTGAAAAATAATAGCCTATGTCACAAAAAGTTGGTTAATAAGTAGACATGTCCACATAAAAAGTTATTGTGGTTGGCGTTTTTGACCAACTCTTGAACGGATGCATTGTAAAAAAATATTGACCTGGCTTTAATTTAATTAAGATGTATTCAGATGCTCGTTGTGAATTGAAAAAATAAAAATAAAAAAATAAAAAATAAATGGCATATAAAGCTTTCATTGTCCGCACAAATGCATGGTTATAGAGAATATGCCCAGTGCACTCATTTATTAAGGTTTCCTGGGAAATGTCTGGGAAAAATGACTTCTTGACAGCTATTCAAATGCAGCCAGATTTTTACAGAAGTACAAAAAAAATTCCCAGTTTCCATATCTGCTGCAAAGGGTTCCAGTAAAGAGTGATCAATCACATGGCATTTTCAGCCTATGTGATTGATTCAAAAATGTTTCTACTGAGTGGCCGTGAAACAAAGATGCCAGCATCCAGATTGTGTGCCTGCGGGGCTGCCATTGAGCTGAATGGGAATAACGGATCGTTTTCTCCAGGTATTATAGAACTCCATGTCTGTGCCGCCTCCGCTGAACCTGTAGTGCCACAGCAAAAAATAGATAAACAAATAAAAATGCAAATATGTAAGGTTAGTGAAACTAACTTAAGCGCTACCAAATGGAATTGCCAGTGTTAATGTGGTGGGCTGGATGAGATGCTCAAACAGCACAATTTTTTAAACCAGAGAGTCACAGTGTATACACTTTTCCCTGAACCAACAAATGGCTTATAGCTGTTTCTGCATATTATGCTAAAAACACAGTAAAATATTTTAAAGGGGTCATATGACTTCACAAAAACAAAAACATTATTTTGAGTATTTGGTGTAATGCAATGTGTTTATGCGATTTAAGGTACAAAAAGCACATTATTTTCCACATACTGTACATTATTGTTGCTCCTCTATGCCCCGCCTTTCTGAAACTCGTCGATTTTACAAAGCTCATCATTCTGAGAAGCGAGGCGTGCTCTGATTGGCCAGCTATCCAGTGCCTTGAGATTGACCGAATACCAAAAGCGTGAGACGGAAATGTTACGCCGCTTACCGTATTGTGATGCCATGTCCCGGCACGATGAAACAAAAACAATAAAACCCATTATAAACGAGGCATTTGTTGCATCCATTGGGGTCACAATTACTGATTATAATGACTTATACCAGCGGTCGGCAACCCGCGGCTCTTTCATCCCTCTGCGGTGGCTCCCTGTAGCGTGGTACAATACGCAGGTGAGGTGCCCCCCCGACTTTTAACAAAACCCAAACTCTTCCACTGTACTTTTTCTCAGGCAAGTGTATTAAAGTAGAGGTTTTCAAGGGCCAATGTGAATAAATCTAGGTTTAAATTAAAAGAGAAAAGATAGTCACGTCGTTTTAGATACGTTTTATTCATATTCAAAACGATGTGAACATCACGGAGCGCTGAACACTCTCATGAGGTGTATGCTTCATTCATACTCGAAGCGGGAGGGCGCTCTCACGCAGAAAGTCCAAAACGGACTCATATGGGAAGTAATAGTAACTTTTTAGTAAATCCCTAATATCAAAGAACTCTTTGCTAATATGGACAAAGGCATCCAGCTATAACTAAGCTGAATAACAAACATAAACCTTAACTGATGAAACGTGAAGATATGGTTTATGTGTGTTTTTCAAGTCTTCTCCAGGTAATATGAATGATCCAGTGGTAATTGACAGCATTAATTACAGGACAGAAGCTATAAAATATAGCTTATTTTCTGCTTTATTCTGTGATAAAAATTGAAAAAAAGTGTTTGTAGTATATATAGTGATTATACAATCATAACCATAAAATTGTCATTAGTAAAAATATATCAAATATAATATAGAAGACAAATTACTGGTTATTGTCCAGCAGTGCATTTTAATTCTTAGCCAATTAAAAGTAAGAGATAAGTTTGTTTTTTAGTCAATTATGCATACATAATTATTATATTTATTATTATTATTAATATTACTACATTTTACATTTCTGTCCCCCTCACTTCTGAAATGATTGCTATATAACATAACTGAATATAAAACTTTAGCTATATGCATTGTTATCTTTATTTGGGGGTCAAATATTTTGTGGCTCCACGTGAATTTTATTCAGTGGGAAAAGGACCAAAATGGTTCTTTTGACGCTGAAGGTTGCAGACCCCTAACTTATACTGTCTTTTTACGCGTCGCATTGCACCACGTAAACATCACCATGTCTCTGCATTTGTGATCGGAGAAACGACAAACAAGCAGCGCTACTCTACAAAGCTCAAAACTCTCATATGAATCTTCAGTGCAAAATTCTTTAAATAAGAAACCGTACTTGCAGGTTGTGAGTCAGAAGCATCAGACTGTCCTTGCAAAGTTGGAATTGCCCCACTTTATAGAAACAGCCTTTGTGCAAGCCAGTATTGTAGGCTACTCTTCCAGGTTCAGGAAATAGCCCTCCGTAAAATGCGCTGCACACACTCTAATATTTGGTTTGAACTGTTTTGAAACGTAAATGTAAATACAACTTAACCACTGATTTTTAGTTGTGTCCTGTTTTGGAAGCCCAAACAAAGTACTTTCGCTTTCACAACGAATCAGCGTCTCCAGGACATGGCACAGGCAGCAGTAACAACCCTACAGCGAGAATAATAGTTCCGCCTTCTTTCTTTGCGTATACATTTGGGCGGTGTTCAGCAAATCTTCACACACAGTGACGTAGACATGTGGGGGTGTGTTTAAATGAGCCATTTTAGGAAGGCGTGGCAGAGTCTTAACTTTTATAAAGAATATCTATTTGGTTTTGAGACTTTAGTCTTTGCAACTTCAGGGATCTCATCTATGCACAAACAGCTTGTAACATTAATAAAAATAAATGCTTCTAACGAATGCAATAAATGCAATAAAACAAAAATTAGAAATCTTTACAAGTTAAAATACTTCTCTTATAATAATAATAATAATAATAATAATAATTTATTATTATTAAATTGAATTACAATAATAATAATAATAAATTATTTATAATAATCTTACTACTACTACTACTACTACTACTATTACTAATACAATTCAATCAATTATTATTACTGTTTTAACAATAATAATAACTTTTGAAAAATAAATAGGATTTTTATTGCTTATCAAAATGTTAGGTCAAATTTCAGATATCCTCCATATCCACCTTGGCAAAGGGAATTAAAAAGAAAAAAGGGATGAGCTACAGCCCCATTTTACTGTGCCACACATTTCCTCAGAGCCCTGCACTCATGTTAGGTGAAGGCATATTGTGGCCTTTAAAAGCAAAAGTGACCTCGAGCAATTATTCCAAGTTTACCACTCGCTGCTAACTGACGTTGCAAAAAAAGCAGAAGTGACATAGTCTTTCTACAATAGGGCCTGCTCTTAGCCGGTGTAAATTACTCTGAGGAATTTTTTTCTCCTGCTTCTTGATCTCACATTGCAGTCTATTCACTACTAATGCGTCACAGCTTCGCTTTCAATTAAACCGTCCGCTCGGCAGCCCTTCGGCCACTGTCATCACTCAGACGCTCACATTCAGGGCTCGTTCTGCCGGAGTTGTTGCCGTACAGATGTGAACAGCGAGTGCTCTGAGCAAGGTTCCTTGTAAAGAGCAATGCGGAGGCGGAGGCAGAAACGGGGTGAGAGTGGAGAACAGAAATAAGACAAGTAATGCTTCATACGTGTGTCAAGATGACAGGGCAGCAGTTAGTAGCCTTGTCACTTCCTGTTAAACCATCCACCTGCATATACTTAATGCTATGTTAATTAATCATTAAAGCAAACCACTTCAATCACCCATTAAAGAGCGGTTTACGCAAGATATTAGACTGTGAGTGGACACGACAAACATGCAATTAAGTTCTCCTGACTGGAAACACAGTCTCCTTTTGCTGTTCTTGCTTCTGTTATTTGCTGTGACTGCTGGTGCAGTTCTGAGAATAGCACTATAAATACATTTTCCCTACGAGGCAAAGACACCTTGTCTTCCTGTTTGTCAAAGTAACAGAATCCATGATGAAGAAAAAAAAAAAGAAAAGAAAATAAACACCAAACGGCAAAAATGCCTCAGCGAGAAAAGGAGGAGGAAACAGAGAAAGAGACTGAATAAATGTATCTCACATTAAAACGGCGAATGACATTCTTTCAAATCAATCAACACCTGCTTGCCGGAAGGATTGTTGAGAATGCTAGAGAGACAGAGAATAGGAGTGAGAGAGAGACAGAGAAAGAGAGAGAGCGTGCGTTAAGGAATGTGCAAGTCTGCTTGCTGTTTCATCAGAGTTGAGACATTTGAGAGTATCGTTTGGGTTGTTAAGAATGAAGCCTCTGATGTTTCATGGCATGTTTAACTCAGGAGATGACTAGAGATAATTAACGCTGTGACATTCAGTCTTAGCTATGGAGATAAAAGGCTTGAAGCTAAACAATCCCAGAAAGTTGGTATCAGCAATAGAGATATAACTTGGTCACTGTGTGATCAGCGAAGGTGGTTTTCTAATTGACTTAAGTTATTCAGCACAAACACTTCTACTCAATCAGTGTTCATTTCGTTGACGAATAATTTGTGAATTTTCGGCAACGACATTTTTTTCAACTGACGGCAACGAGACGATAACGAACGAAAACTCTTTTTGAATGACAAATTACGTAAATTTATAGACATTTTCATCAACGAATAAAAACGAGACGAAAATGTTAAGGGAGGGATGATTTGGGAAGAGATTCATTCAGAACGAATCTGCTGCATAGGAAGTTAGATGCATACATATGAACCGGCGAGACATAAGCTAAAATACACTTGCTGCACGTCTCATAAAGCGTTCAAAAATGTCAATATGTGGGAGTAAGAGGAGAGCAGACATATGCATAAATCTGACGACGCAAGAGAGAACTCAATTCGGTCCGGTTTTCTGAGCTCAGACACTGAAGTACACACACAAAAAGCGCGTCTCACAGCACGTGAGTACTCTTTCACGTCGCATGAATGGAGAAATACCCACAAAATGATGTTGAAAAGTCGAGTATTCACGTAAACAGTAGGGTAACGTGTATCAGTACATTGCATCCATTGCCCCCTTCACCGTGCATTCGGTTTTAAAGGGATAGCAGCCTAATTTAGTTGCTATTGTCCGAGTCATTGATGTTAAATCAAGCAAAAAAAGAAAGACTGAAAATCACTCACTGCTCTTGACTGAAAAACTTTAGTGGCCCTAAAGATGAATCTAAATTTATTTATAGAAATACATATGTCTGCTTGAAAGAATGAAGAATATGGTAAACAAGTTGTTATAAAGAATGCATAACTAGCCTATATAACCATTGGTATCTCATTAAAAAGAGGATGTTCTTGTTCTTTATGAGAAGTGGTTTTACTTCATTTTAACAAAAGGCATGTGTGTCACCACAGTTAAATTGCAGTCTATCATGATAAAAAAAAAAACAATATCATATAATGAGTTTGGAAATTTTAGAGAAATGCTTAATAAATGCACTGTAACTGAACCCATTATATTTTAGCCGACTAAATTTACTGTAGATTTAGCCGACTAAAACCATATGATAAAAAAAATTATCTAGACTAAAACTAAAAACAATTCAGATGACTAAAACTAAATCAAAATTTGCTGTCAAAATTAACACTGTACTCAATGCACCTCAGGGCTCTGATCAACTTAGTTTATTCTGAGATAATAATGGACCAGTTGTTAACATTTACTATGTTTAAAATGCAGCAGTATTCTCTATATGGAACAAAAAGTCGTGTTTACAAGGTTTAATGCTAAACAGACATGGCATGAATGCATTTAAGAAATTACGATTGATCATGTTACGATGTCATGATCTAAATGGTGGAAAAATATGAAATTATAAATTAATGTTCAGCGTATGATGTCAAATATTCGTAATAAATGGGCCTTTTCCACAGACAGCATCATTAAAGGGGTCATTGGATGCCCATTTTACACAAGTTGATATTTACATTTACATTTATGCATTTAGCAGACGCTTTTATCCAAAGCGACTTACATTGAATTCAAGTTACAATTTTTACATTTTATCAGCTCTTGCTTTCCCTGGGAACCGAACCCATGACCTTGGCGTTGCTAGCGCCATGCTCTACTATTTGAGCTACAGGAAAGCCTGATATGATTCTTTAGGGTCTTAATGAAAATTCTATGACATACTTTGGTTAATATTTCTCAATGGTAGTGTAAACTTTACCCTGTCAAAATCAGCTCTGTTTTCAGCATGCTGATCTAGTTCATGTTGCTTTAAATCCTAATGAGCTCTGCTGACGTCCCTCTCTTCCATGGAGTGAGGAGCAGACCATAGATATGTGTAGATTCCCTATTCGACCGCTCCAGATACGTTGACGCGTCAGCCATCTCACATTCACCATAATAAATCAATGAATATTCAAAGAGATACTACTTCTATCTGATCAAATGTACGTTTATTATTATTCTTTAGCTTGGGTTGAACATATCATTTTTGTTTAGATGGAACAGCAGCTACGCTAATGATGTCTCTATTTGTTTCTCTGTTTCTGCCACAGGATTAACATCCTGTGGTAACTAGGAATGACAGAAGCTTCAGTCTGGATCCAACCCTTAAATGATCTGAGATGACCGAACACCTGAGAAAAGATAATGACAACCCCTCAGAGGACTTCGGAGGATGCCAATGCTCAGACAACATACAGAATTACCAAATTTTACCATAAGTCAAACATATTAAGGTTCTGCAATATATAAATATATTGTGGAAACTTAAATTCCTGTAGAGCTGCTTTGCAACGATTTGTATCGTAAAAAGCGCTATACAAATAAACTTGAATTGAATTACCGTATAACTTGCTGTTGTAGTCAACACAGTCAATGCGCTCAAAGATTCGCAGACCATTACAAAATTGGCGGATGGCTTACATATCGCGGCCCATAGAAACAGTCAATAATGAGGCATCTAGGTATATATCCATGGAGCATACTAAACTTCAGCCACGAAACTGTCTAACTAGCACATTATTAGGAAAGGCAATTTGCAAAGATTCATAAAAAACCCTTATACTTACTTCTTCTGTAGATAAAGCTGGATCACGAATGATTCGAGCGAACATAGATGCATTTATGTAGATCGGGGATCGTCGCATTCCCTTCAAAACAAAAGTAATGTTAATCTTCTACGTCTTCAGCGGCTCAGATGTCGGGAGTAAATGACGACTGCTATATTCATTATTACATCCAACAACAAAACGCCTCAATTGTTTAATCGGAGACATCTTGTCAAGCGGAGCTGGACAGCTTTCAGATCAATCAGGGCAGGTCTAAGATAAGACGGTCTTGTCAATCAACTCTCCTGAGAGCGGTCTGTACAGAACTACGTCATTCTGACAGGAACCTCAGAACAGCTTGATTTGAGAAAGGGGATTTTAAAAAAAACTATTGGGTAGATTTTTATCATAGGATGCACACTTCCAACACACATTTATGTTCAAACAACTTGTAAAGTGAATTTTGCATCCGATGACCCCTTTAAACTATTTTCACAAAGCTTTTTTAGTTCACAAAATCACAGGTGCTTTAACGGGATAGTTCACCCAAAAATTTAAATTCTGTCATAAATTACTCACCCACATGTCGCCCCAAACCCATAAGACCGTCATTCATCTTCGGGACACAGTTATTTTTGATGAAATCCAAGAGCTTTCTAACACTGCATAGACAGCAACACAACTACCACTGTTCAAGGCCCAGAAAGGCAGTAAGGACATCATTAAAATAGTCCATGTGACAGCAGTGGTCCAACCGTAATGTTATGAAGCTACAAGAATACATTTTGTGTGCAAAGAAAACAAAAATAACGACTTTATTCAACAGTTCTGCTCTTCCGTGTCAGTCTCTACTGAGCATTCGTGACAGTACCACTCAAGTACATTCACAGGAGACCCCAGAATATGTTGAATAAAGTCGTTATTTTTATATATATATTTTTTTTTTTTTTTAAAACACACACACACACCAATTCACCATATTGGCCCTTTTATTTCAATCAATTTTTCAGGATAATCTTCATCTGCTCTGATCACAAGTTCTTTCCCCTCTCTGTCAAACTAATTGTTTGCCCTACTGCCAGACATTTTCTCAAAACAAACAGGGCTATTAGTTTTGGCTACTACTTACAATGAGCTGACAGGAAACGAGGCAGCATGTGATAATTTAGCATCTTTACACAGAATTTGCATATTTATTTGCATTTATCTCGAGTAATTATCCAACATGTAGTATTTATCCTTCATGTCGGTCCTTCCTGCCCTTGTTGTTTTTTTTTTTGTTTTTTACATATCCCTGTAGTCCCATCAGTAACGTTCTAGCACAATCATTGACATAACAGCTGTAATTGTGATTTTATAATCTGATGCCACTGTTGACTTGAGAATGCTGCATTAAAGCCAAAGTACAAAAATAAAAAAGTTGTTTGATCTGCAGTAGTGTTGTCAGGTTTATAGTTCCTGTCTTCCTGGTTTAAAAAAAGAAAAAAGAACATCCAACAGCAAATCACTAGAAATCTGCTGCAAGACGTTCCTGCATGTCTCAGCATGTCAAAACATATGAGCATTGGACTTTCTTTTTTTATATAATAATTCTGCGGTACTTAAAAGACTTCATGTTCATGTCACAATGGCAGTCTTAATCTGACAGGTGGGCTTGCCAACCATGCCATCAAAGGGCAACAAAACAGCACGCCGACAAGCTTTGCCGCTTATGAGGCAACACTTAAGTCACTTATTTGGCCATTTCATCACGGTAATGGCAGCAGCCATCATCCAATTATTACGAAAAACCAGAGGAGGTTAAACAAATGCAGTTTGTGTAAGGTCACAACTTCTGAATTGTGCTTCTGACAAACTCATCCAGCAAGTGCTGCAAATGAACAGCATTTCTGCATCTCCTCTACATGACCCTGTGCTGTCTTTTAATACATAGTTCACGTGTACTTTAAATGACACAGTTCAGCCACTGGCTCCATCTTATTTAAAACAGGGCCACTTAATGGACGTCATCAAGTCTGTTTACAAAGACCCTGGGATTAATATTCATTTAAAAAGTAGCCAATCCAACCAGGTGATAAAAATTAGACAGAAACAATTTAAGGGAATTCAATTATTGGATCTTGCGCCTTTCAAAATCCCACAATTACCACTTGAAGAAGATATTAAGGCATGTGTTATCAGAGGGTTCAATGAAGGGCCAGTTGAGAAAACCAATAAACAGTGGAACAGTGTCTCCAGAACACAAAACAGACATTGCCCATTGTATCCAAGGCAACCAATGCTTTCCTCTTAGCTCTCTCTGTCTCTCCTTGCTGCATAACAACAAAACTGAGTGTGTGTAAGCAAATGTGTCAGTATGTTACACTACATGTATAAAAGTAGCAAACTGCATCAAAATGGTTAAGTTACTAATACCTTGTTTAATTAACTTAAAATTGACAGAACGTTGTGTTGAAGCATTTTGAAATGCTAAGAATTGTATGTTTGTTTTACACTTATGTATATTGTCAGGGATCATTTTTGATGCCTTGAAAGCCTGAAAAATGTGTGTAAACATTTATTCTAAAATGAGGATCTGATCATGGCCTTTTACCAACTTTCAATTGTTGTAATGTGAAAACAAAGAAAAAAACGTAGTAATGGATAGATTCTGAATTAAATTCTCAAATACTGTGCTATTTGGAAATTATACTCTCAGATCACCAAATAAACTCTTAATGACATTTGACTTCTGAAAGTTTGGAAGTTTTGTAAAATGCTTGACTTTATGCTAATATTTGCTAAATAAACTTTTCAACCTTCTAAAAAAAACAGCAATTTAAGTAACAAAAGAAATCTATACTTACAACATTTTTATAGCATTTCTCTTTAAAATCACCCTAAGGGACAGAAAATTTCCATTAATTAAAGAACAACCCACACATATTTGCAGTCAAGCAGACTAAAAAAAAAAAAAAAACACCAAGATTTGCATTAGAAGCTAGCAATACTCAAAGATCATAATTCCACCAACTACATCAAACACCACCTCTGTTGTTACCAACAGAGATCTGTACATCTACAGTAAAGAGCTTGTTGAGACCCTGTCATCATGTGCTTATACATGCTTTCCAACCTGCTTTCATGCAGTACTTCCTGGATTTGATTACAAAATATTATTAGTCAGAAATCACATGAAGGCATTTGAAATGCTATCTGCCCATAACAGCATTAAACTTCAGTGTGCTAAGCCGAAAAGTGGGGCTGGCTTATGCAGTTGTGCAATGAGAACAATAATATAACTCCTGTCAAGTCAATTGAAACTAATTTCCTAACAAACGCCATTCGTCTGGCATTAGCATACAGATGAAGGAGAACGAGAGAACAGCCATGAAGCAGAGATCCATTCAATTCCATCTGTTAAAGTGCAGGACAACTACACCACCATCAAAATCAATTTCCTCATACCACCATTTGATCTGCAATCAAGCACAGAAGCACAGATAAAGTTACGCGCTAACGCAAGGAAAGTGCAGCCGCGTTTTAAACATCAAGTCTAAATTCCACCCATTAATGCTGCTCAGCACTGAGTGCTTTATAATTATGGGCTGTTAATTAAAGCTCAATTCAACTGCATTTATCCCAGAATTCAATTCATTTATCCCAGAATTCATTCTGTATAAAACAGCTCACTTTGCAAAAGGCTCCGCACAACTATAGACAAGACGAGCGTACGGCAACATTCAAATATTCTCAGGCTGATTACAAAGAACAGTGCGCAGAGGGAATGACTGACTGTTATGAAATGAGCAATGAACATTGGGAGAGGTCCTTTACGGAGAAGGGGGGAAGAAAATCCAATTGTATCCCAGGCTTAGGGGTATTACTGGAAGGCGTAACTCTGATAAGCCCATTGGTGGTCGACATTAACCGACATGTCTTTTTCAAAGAGAGGAAGAAAGCCCTCTGCTCAGCAAACAACCCCCTTCAAAAACAGCACATGCTTTCTGAAATCTGTATTTGTGGAGCGCTGAACGGCCAATTATGAAAATGTTCAGAGGGGCCATTACTGCAAATATTCCCACTGTGGGCATGTAACCAAGCACCTAATAAGCATTTTTGCTAAGGCACACAGTTTCCCAGAGTCTTGCGCTGGTAACTCGAAAGACAGACTTCAATGAAAGTCTGAAAAACTAGCGTTTAGTCATAAAAATTGACAAAACGGCAGGAAAAATGAGGAAGACATGGACGTATCTTGGGAAATTCGCAGCAAAGCAGAGGCACAGACAACGGGCTGCCAGCAGGTGGCTAGGCCGAACTAACTTCAGGGAAAATGAGTTTCTACGAAAAGGAATGGGATGCTGTCGGGAGGCAATGCATATATCATCGCTCTATGCTTATTTTGACATGTTTTTCTCTTTGCTTGTGCATGTTCCCACTCACAAAACCACAATTGATTCTACATGTTTTGATTGATGCTTTGCTTTCTCTTAGATCTGAATAGATCTTATTTTCCCTTCTCGTCGAAATGGTTTAAATTTTATTTTATCTTCCCCGAAAACCAACTGCATGTCTGCAACTGCCCACGTGTACAAATATACAGAGCCGAAGAGCTACATCCTCTCATCTCAGTAACCTGAGAATAAAGTAAGACGAGAGCCATCCGTCACAACCGCGACATCCCTGGAATACAAGCAGCTATCCAAACAAGCGCTGTGGATTTGGTCAAAACAACAGAGATGAGCACTGCATGAGAGGTCTGAGCCGTTTTCTCAGATTGCACTCAGGGTCAGGTTTCTCATGGATGCACAGTGCCCCCTTTAGGCCAAGATGTCAAACTGCCCAGCAGCTCTTGTGAAGGCTCAAGAGAGAAAGACTCTTTGATTCATTAGCATTTGACACACTCTGACTGAGAATGCAGTTTTGTAGAGAAGCTGGAAACACATTATAGTCATAAGATAAAAAATAAACCTGATGTTCAGAATGTTCAGGTTGTTTCACTTTTACATTTCAAAATTCTAAAAATTATTTAATCTCAATTTTTTAAATTAAAAAAATCCTTTATACCCCACTGTATACAAATACATCCATCAAAATCAAATGGTACTGGCTAAAATAAAGCTCTTTTTCTCTCTGGTAAATCCAGTATTTCCACCAAAGATTATGCAAACATCAAATTCAGAGGTAATTATATAACATAAGAATTAAATATTTTGGGGAAACCATGATACACTGCCTTTCAAAAGAAAGAAAGATTTGCAATATTACTGGGGGGTTTTTTTTTTATTTTTTGGTCAAATAACTGCAGCTTGAACATGTAAACAAAGAGACTTCCTTAAAATATTGTTAAATTCGTAATGATTTCAAACTTTTGAACAATAGTGTATATAATATTTATTATATGTTGATTCATCAGTGAATGAGACTACATTAATTTATGCAAATTAAAAGATGTCCGGTCAGTATCAGAATTGAAAATTAATTCCTAAATTCCTCCAGTTCCCTAATGGGATAAGATCGCTGGCAATACTGCAAAGGACAAACAGCCCCACATAGTTTCACAAAAGATGCAAACTTCATCTCGATAAACAGATTCACAATCAGCTTTTGAATAGACTGGTCCATTCAGAGAATACACTGGAAGAGGAAAGGCGGACCATTGCTGATGCTTGGGAGGACATCAAATCCAGATCTGACAATCCTCATTCCCTCCTGTTTTAAATTACACAGGTGCAAGTAAAAAATCTGTTTGCACAGTGACACCTATTTAGCATGCACAACATTATGACATTCAAATCTTAGACAACAAGACTCAGCCTCCTAAAGGATCCTGAAAACACCTGAGAAAATCCCTGCACTTTTGCTTTCAAAGATTAAAAGGTCAAGCCACAAATCTATGAGAGCGCGAGACAGTTTCAGAATTGAGGTCAGTTTCGTTTCCATTTGCAATCAGCAATGCAAATCTGGGGGAAAAAAAGGGGAAGGGAGAGAATGTGTGCATGTAGTATTACAGAAAGCCCTGAACCTGAATCCCATCATGCTGACAGTATTAACAGGGCTTTTTAAAAGTGAATTCAGTTCTGTGCTCACACACACAAACACACACACGCATCGTAGTTATTTCACTGTTCATTAGAGCAGCAACTGCCATGGGCAGCAGCCATCGATTTTCATTCCTGATGCAACATTGCAACAATCACAAGTTTGCACATCAACTCACTTGCTACTGTCCAGCCTGAACTGTGGACTTGGATCTGAACTCTGTCAGTAAGTGTGTTTTTTAGAGGGTCTGTAATCAATATAAACTTGAGAGCGGAGGTCAGTAAGGCATTATATCAAAAACTGATTTTATTAAGTGCTAAAGCCTTGACCAGAAATACCAAACAAATGTTCACCTCGCTTCCCTTCTTCATCCAGTCAAACACACACAGGCACAAACACTCCCTCCACCACCTCAATGCAGCAAGAACCCTCAAACACACAGTCTTTCTCTTGCTCACATCACTGCAGAATCAATACTGCTGAAAATGCCTTGAAGTCTTCAAATTGCGCAGGCTCTCTTGCCCTAAAACAATCACAGACATCAAAGAAAAACATCCTTGAAACAAGAACTGCTGTTACTGAACTTCTGCAAGATGTTTTACTGCGAGTTGAGAAGACTTCAAGCCTGACCAAAGTTTTCCATCTGGGCTAGGAGGACAACCACTGCTGCTATTACTAATGCCACCATTTTTCACATAGTGGCAATAGTAGTAATGGTTGTCTGGGCTGATTTATGCATACTAAGAAAGTTTTAAATATGGTAAAATGTGTTAAGTTGAACTCAGATCACAACACTACTTTTGGTACTGAGTGATGTATCGAATATATGACAATATATTTGCAGTGATTTTGTTGGCAACAGAAAATAAGCAACATTGTGAATACCACAATGATTATTTCATGTTTTATGTGACCATTAAGATTCCAAAAAGCATATCCTAAAGAACATGAGTAATTTTGCGATCCCTCCAAGTGAAAATAAGCGCATTCAGAAAGAAACAGTTTTAAAGGGAAATTCTGAAAATGAAATTCTGTCATTAATTACTCACCCTCATGTCAGTCCAAATCCATTAGTTTATTATCGGAACACCTTTTACGATATTTTTGATGAAATCTGAGAGCTTTCTAACCATCCATAGAGAGCAATGCATATACCAAGTTTAAGGCCCTGAAAGGTTGTAAAGTAGTCCATTTGACATCAATGGTTCAACCTTAAATTTTATGAAGCTATGAGAACACATTTTGTGCACAAAGAAAACAAAAATAAGGACTGTAAAAGTGACAAAAACATTTGTAATGTTATAAAAGATTCCTTTTAAAAAATGCTGTTCTCCTGAACATTCTAATCAAATAATCATGGTTTGATTAAAAAAAAATTAAAACAAAGAAAAATACAACAACAACAAAAAACAAGAGTGTAGAAGGATTTCAATTGCAATAATATTTCACATCAAATAGACTATTTAGTGAACTAAAATAACAAAAGGTTTTATTCAGTTCCTGATGTCATTCAAAAAAAACATAATACTAATATTATTGCATACTGATCAATGAAACAATTTGTAAAAAAATGTAAAACCTGTTTTAGCTATACCTCAAAGCCTTATTTACTGGTTTCTGAAACTGAAGCCAAATGTGTAGCACTTTGTGAACGTCAAGAGTTCTACAGGTACAGGTTCCATGTGCCTGGTCATTACCCTCTAAAAGATATGTCAAGATGTATACATTAATCGTGAATTTACTTTGTCTTATCAAAAGATGCCTCTAATGCTTTTAGCAACTTAAGCTCCGATTTACATCTTAGGGTCCTTTTTTTGATGATGACAGTGCACGCTGGCCCTCCCCCCCTTTGCAAGTCGTGTTGATAAGGAGTGCTCTTTTCCCACTTTCAAATGTCAATTACAAAAGAGCTGCGGCCCGTCTTCGGTTAAACATGCAAGTGCTCTCCATTAAGCTTTGTGACTCATAGAACATTTAATGTGCAGAGTGCATTAGACTCCATTACTGCATTCATCTGTGGCTGCGTCTCACCACACTACAGGGCAAAAGACACGGCTTTCCGATCCTTTCTGAAGAGCTCCCATAATTACAAAACGACACTCTCCCCCTCCTGAGCACAAAGCCTGCACACAACATCTTCAAATGTTGGAGCACTCAACCGTATGCTTCACACAACTCAAGTTTGGCTTTTCTTGTTTTTTTACATATTTATTTTTAGTTTAAGTTTTAAGTTCCCTGCTTGTTCTCATTTTTTGCCAGACAGATATTTTTGGCATAAGTTTCAACGCTATATTTAACAGCTTCACCATCTGACCGCCCCGTCAGACTTCACCATTTCTTTATTCGGTGTTTGTTTTGCTTGCTTTGCGAACCGACACCTTGTGTGAAAACAAGAAAGGGAGAGCAATTAAAATTTCTGCACCTATTACGACCCTGATGTCAGCTGCTATTTCAATTAGCAGCTCTGACAAGAAATTTATTTCTATGAAAAAATAATTGGCCATCCAGAGAGTGATTTAAAAACCCATTTAACATGCTTACAGCCTCACCTCTCTCAGCATGCAGCATGAAGCCGCCCAGAATTAATTACTGTTGCCATTTAATTTCATGCTGCCTGACATTTCCAATGCAAACTCTACAGGGCTTGAGTGTAAAACCAGCACACTTAACTAATATTGCTGGATTAAAACTAATTTTTTGTTTTCAGTAACTCAAATGGATGTGAAGACAACAAAACCATCTCGAGGGGGAATTCTCCAGAACCAGATGCTGATCGGTTGGCCTAATCATTACAGTACAATCTATCTAACTGAATGTGGAAATACTGAAACATCAAACACTAACTGACAAACTCATATAAATAATATTTTAAATAAAATCTGACATGAACCGTTACATAAATACATTTTTTAACTCTATTTGAGCACATTTTAGATTGGCCCAGCCAATTGCGAACCTCATGACATTGACTGTTTCTATGGGAAGTGGGAACCAGAGTTTCTAAAGGCAGTTGAAATATCAGGATAATTAATCAATTGGCTATTAGCTCTTCTATTCAGAAGGCATTAACTATTCCTCCATATTGTACATTGTGGTTTCTACCATTCATAGTAATACGAGTGAACTGTCTTGGTATACAATATATACACAGACTCTGCAATCACCCCTTTGTCTCATTTAGAACAGTTCTCACAAAGTCTGTCATTCTGAAGCCATTTAATATTTTTTTCAGTGAAGAAGAACTTAAAGCTGTTGTATGACTTTAAAATTTTATGGTGATTTTTTGGCCTTTTTCCATGCTTTTCTGGTTATAAGCATATGTAAAAACCGTATGATAGCAGCCACAACTTTCTAATACAGAGAGAACATTAACATCAAATGAATTAATCCTTCTCACTTTTTGTCACCAATAAAATCCTCAAACTCAAGTTACGGAATATAATATTACATGATCTGAAAAAGGCCTTTTGAGCAGAAGCCTCAAGAGGTTTCTTTATTACAGTAATATTCCTCAACGTAACCAGCAATAAAAGCACCACAGGGGAGTAAAAACTGTTATAGTCGGAAAAGACAAAAGAAAAAAAGTTTATGATGGCAGGGCGGCTCTTGCGTCAACCTCTCTGCATGATTAAAAGAATAACCATGATAATCACTCAATTTCACTCCTTCTTCGGATTTTTTATTGGCGTTGTGTTTTTTCTGTGAGGACCAGGAGACAGACAGAAGGCTGTTGTATGCACCGTGAGGACAACGGATATTAGGCTCATCGAGGTTCGTTGGACTTCTAAGTGCAGGAAAATAACTGTGATTACCTATAAACCAACATACTGAGAAGAAAAAAAAAAAACAAAAAACAAGAGTCAGACTAAACGCAGGGGAAAGCTGATTCTGACTGAGCTGGGAGTTTTTTGGGGAAGGTGTTTGTTTTTCTTCTAACATGTAAGATGTTCAAAAAGAAACCGAATCCATTAGATGATGCAACTCTTCTTCTCAAGGAAGAAATTGGCAATCAGTACAACAGCCCAATAGATTCATGAAATCTCAAAGGGATTGGAAGAGTCATTCCTTCATCCACCTGTTTCTTCCAAAGAATAGCTGCATTCAAATTGCATACTTCCCTCCTATAACATAGGTGAAAACAGTATGTGAAAAGAGTAGCATGTCCAAATTCACAGTATTCATAACACAATAAGCATATCCAAATGATTCTAAAGTGTGCATCCTTCACTATCCCATGAGGCCACAGGAAAGGCATTACGCGTGCCACAACTGATGCTGGTAGGTCACATGACAATAACAACATGGCCAACGTAGTACATCCATATTACATTTATATTACACACATTCATACTATGTAGAATACATTTTTTAATGGTCGCAAATGGTCTTAATTCCTTACTCAAAACTAATACCTTTACAGAGAGTATGTCTATGTGATTTTGGACACAAGCAACGACTGTTTAGAAGGGAAGGACATGAATATTGAGATTTACAGTGGGGACAAAACCAAGACAGGCAAAATGTCTGCCACACAAGCAGCTCAATTCATGCCAGATCCCACTTTTCCGGTCAAATGCAATAGTTAGTTGGATGGATTAAAGTGAAAGTGTTTACAAGCCATTTTGCTATGTAAGATGACATATTTCTGAGTGAAAATAGGCTAGATATTCGACAAGAAAAAAATAAATCTATAGAGCAGGACTTAAATTGAATCGAAATCCACTAAGCAGAATAAAATGACTTATATGATTACAAAATCACAGCACATTTTGCATGAGCAACCGTTTTCTTTTTCCTAAGAGTACAATGCTGTTTACATTTTCAGCAGGACTACTGGAAGCAAAAAGACAGTTCCCCGCAATCACAGAGATGCTTTCCGATTGTTCTTATCATCATAGCTTAGAGATGGAAACATCATTCCAGGAATCTAAACTTAAAAACACTGGAACAAATGGAGCTTTAAGAATCAGTCCAAAGCACTGTTGCAATAATGCGATTACTTTCCTGGCCTGAGCCACTGGCCTTTGATGGATGAACAGCCACCCGTCTGCATGATAAGTCATCTCCCTCATACTCTGAAGCCTTTAAACCAATTACTTTCCTAATTCAATGCCACAAACCCTACGAAATGGTTTCAAATTATTTTTATGCAACCACTGATGTGAAGAATGCGCAAACAAACTTGTTGAAATAAGCACTGAGAGAAGCTCAACCACGTTGCAATTGAACATGTGATTCATTTTATTCACTTTGCTTACTGTTGCAGTTTCACATCGGTATGATTGCGTCAGACACCGAGATTAGACCAGAGTACCATTTGGCCTGTTCTCTTATTTCCATGTTGGCTGACCTTACAGCAACCTTGCAGAAAGTTTCAGAGGGGAAGTTGTCTTATAAACAAAAACTTTACAATGCAAAGAAGGAAAAAGTCCCTTTCATCTGTTAATATGAATTCTTGAGGTGCCGGAGGTATTTATAGCATAAATACTGTTCCAACAGATCAGTTTTTATATGTGTATGCGCATATATATGTATGCATGCATAAGTGTGTGTATGAAATTGAATATGAGTTGATGAGTTTTTGGCTCAAGGTCTGCATTTAAAGTCACACCAGAGGTGTTCAGCTGGGATCAGGACTTGGCTTTCTGCAGACCAGTCAAGTTCTTCCACACTGACTGAATCAATCATGTCTTTTTGAACCGTGCCTTATACACAGAGGCACTGTCTTGTTAGAATAGAAAAGGATCCTGTCCAAACTGTTGCTATAAAATTAGAAGCACACAATTTCTTAGAATATCATTATGCTTAAAAATTAAGATTTGTACTCATAGAAATTACTAAAGTAGTCAAACCTGTTCATTAGAAGGGGGCGACCAAATACTTTTGGCAATATAGTGCATCTATATACACTACAGAATGATATATTAAAATATACATTTATTGTTTACTGAAAATGTCATATTTTGCTGTATCAGCCTGCAGTACTACATCACACTAAGAAAACTGTAGAAATAACCTAGTATGTGAGAGTAAATACACATAACGGAAATGTGAAACTCAGACAAGATCCAGTAATAATGAATCTACTAGTTTGCAAGGTTCATGGCTCACAGAACAGCAGTAAACTCAACAGAAGGTTTAGATTCGTCTAAATATCCCAAAGCTCATAGGCACCATTACTTCAATTAGATTGCATAATGCCTGAACTACACGGAGATAAACAAAAAACCTCAATCATTCACAAACACATTTTTGTACATGTAGTAAGCAGAGCACAACACAGCTGTTAAGAGTTTCCATTTGTTGTTAGAGAATCAACGGTCCAGCAAAAATCACATTTCACGGATGCTCTTGTCAAACAGACAGCAGTTTTGGACATGAACCACAATCACTCTCTGTGGCAAGAATTTTAAACTATTCCTCTCAATGAATGGCACTGAGATAAACATCTTGAATCAAGAACATGTCTAATCAATGACAATCTCCCACACAATACATACTAAACGCATAAGTAAGCACTTACATCGGGTTACCACAATTTTCGATCTTTATTGCCAGGTTTCCATGACTTGAGGTAAACCATGACAGTGTTATCTGTCTGCTCTCACCACAGCGGAACCCAGTTAACATGTCTATTTCTGCAGAATGTCTACTATATAACCACTCCTTTCCTCTCAGAACAGATTTAAAACAGACCCCCTACTAGGTAATAATAGGAACAAATCAATTGGTTTTATATCACTGTAACATGAAAACAAGACAATTAACAAGCCAGAGAGACAGATAATACCATTTCATCATGTAAACAAAAGGGGGAAAAAATATTTTTACAAGTTTGTTCTCTGGCATGCTGTTTCATCCTGAAAAGGAAAGGCATCTTTCCTGTGAAAGTACAATCAAGAAAATAAAAATAAACAGCAAAATGCACTACGGACAGAAAACACACTGCACAGACTTAAATATACAGAAGCAGAAATCTCATCTGTCCTGTAAAATGCATCAGTACAAACAAGGAAAATAAAAAAGTAGTAATGCCTGTACCACTTATAAACACCAGAGGTCAGGCAAGCACAACAAATGCAAAGTGGATCCTAGACTATGCAAAACATCCAGCTTAAAATTAACACATAGCATTAAAACAAATTAAAAATAAAAATGAAAATCATAGTGCCACACTTGTGCACTAATTGCATTGCTAAGGAAATGAAGCTTTAAAACTGCAATTGATCAGAAACCGCAAACTCACCAGCATTCACTATGGCATCCACCTCCAGTGTGGTGATGTCACCTTTGTACAGAGACACTTTGTCAGCCAAGAAGAAAGACTTCTGTTCTTCTTCCTCAGTAGCTGTATGGCAAAGATAAAGCAAAGATTAAATTTACAGAAAATATTTTATTTCAGCTGATATTGCATGTTGACTTTCGGTATTGATCAGAACAATACAGGTTCATCAAAGGTTCTACAACACTCTACTGACCTCACATCTCACTCTATAATGACAAACATTGAGCTTCTGAAAGATGGAACTGGACTGAATGATATCAAATGAGAAGCTGTAGAGTGACGCCACACTGTGGCCACAAAAAAAACAAAAAAAAAACAAAACCTTGTCATAAACATGGCATATTGGATGAACATACGTCACACTGTGGTGCATTTTGTGGGTGAAAAAAAAAAAAAACTTCTTTAAACATTTTAAGCAATTACTTTACAAATGTGCTACAGATCTCTGTGCACTAGAACATCTAGGCATAAAAAGTTTTTTCCCCCCAGGCCATTTCCACTTTAAATAACTGACATACTGATTTACGTACTTGTTATATTTCAGTGCTCTTGTGGCATTAGGCAATATGTAAAAATTTTTATTCATACAGCTGCATTCTACAAAAAAAAAAAAAAAAAAAAAAAAATGCTGGGTTATTTTTTTTACCCAAATGCAGGGTTCAGCTTGTTGGGACATTTTTTATATTTTTTACCCAGGTGCTGGGTAGTTTTTCTGTAATGGGTCATTTTTACTGTCAATATAAAATGAATGCACGAGCAGGGCCAAAACATGACGCAACTTCATTGGTACATGTATCAAAGTTTCCATGCGCTCTACTGACTACAATATGAGTGCTACTGATCTAGTGTGCCATTGTTGCAGCTGTGGTTGCCTATGCTATGGGTTGAAGCTTAACGTGGTTGTGCACGAGGTAAAACTGTTTTTGATGTAACTTTTCAAAAATAAATAAAAGGTCACGAATAAGTAATTTAATGAACTGGAACGGCCTACTGAGAGCACTTTTCGTCTGAGACTTCAAACCAAGACTTCAAAAACATAAAAAAAACAGACGCCAAGCTTCTGAACTGTAGTGTACACACACATACACTACTTAAGACTACCATCTCATATACTCACTGAGATAACACTAAACAACTTTTTGATCAATCAATATAATCCACATTCTTCTATTTGTGTCGTTTGGCTTTACTATTATTCTAAAATATATAAAACAAATAATAATAATAATAATATATTAATAATATGAGCAAGTCTGTCCATACCTTTGAGTGTATAAAATTAAATGTCAAACATGTAAGCAAATTGCACATTTGAACCAGCTTCACTACGAGTTCTCTATAGTGGAAAAGGTGTGTAAGTTTATATAAATCTACAAATACTAGTTACCTTTTCAAACAGCTTTGTACCAGCTCCCAGAACACTGAGAGAACAAGAACCAATGAAATCAGATCTGGTTGGTTAAAGTGCTGGCATGTAACACTGTGCATATGGGTTAACAGAACAGATAGTAGGCCAATGAATAGAACGTCCAAACCATCAGGCCTCAAAAACTGCTGGCACTGGCCAGTCGGTCAGCTCTATTTGATGCCATAGGCATGCAACAGAATGATATTCAAAAATCACATGAATATTTGCAAGCTAAAATAAGCAGTGTTCATTACGCTCATTTAAATAATTGCCTATAGACCATCCTACAGTCTGCCCTTTTATATTAGTAGAGCCGGAGCAAATATCTGGCTCTAATGTGAAAGGACTAGATCAGCTCCTGTTAGTTCATCTCCAGGCCTGCTGGCACAGGACGTAGCCATTTGGTGAAGCACACACAGGATGTGCGAGGAACAAACCTCATCCAAGGCAGTGGAAATGTTCCATTTAGCATTCCCGACATTCTCTCACTATACTACAGATGAAAATGGCCTGAGGATTTTAAGCAAGATGTATTTTAAGGATTTCTTCAAATCATCTTTTAACTAAGATTGTGCTTAACGAAAATAGGTCCACACAGAATCTGATCATTCTTTCACATTTTCCAAGCTGATGTTGGACTAAAAGAATGGATTTAAACATGCTACATGTTCAAGATGAACTCTGATCGGCATTTGTAGGTCAATTTGATATCCGTTAGAAGAATGCCACAATGTCGGCACCAACAACCTAGTGGGCAAGTGCGCTGACATGTAGCGGCGTTGTGTTACGGGCATCGTATACGCATTACGTTGTGAATCCCGGCTTGAGGACCTTTCCCGATTCGGTCTTCTCTCTCTCTCCAACTTCACTTCCTATCTGCTCTCCACTGTCATATCATAATAAAGGCAAAACACCAAAAATAAAAAGAAGAAGAATGTCACAATACAAGAATATTTCCCATAAAATATTGAGCATCCCAACCAGAATGGCACAAAAAAACGCCTAAAATTTGAAATTGGAATGAAAATGCCAGTTTAAACTGACCAACAGCAGACAGGGAAGCATTTAGGAAATCTATTTTAAAACATTCAGAATTAATGCAATTCTGTTTTGTGCCACTAGAGTGGAAATTACATCTTTAAATAATATGAGAATACTAATAGCATCTCACCAATTAAAACAAGACCATTAAAGGTTATGAGTTTAAAAAAAAATACCAATAGCCTTGACTCATCCTTCAGCTGAAAAAAAAAAATTGAAGAAAAGGCAAAAACGGCAGTGCATTGCTCTCGATATTGCTCTCCCCACTGGTTCTCCACTGTCCTATCTAATAAAAAGCAAAAAGCCAATTAACCAATAAATAAAAAAACAAACATAAATTAGTGTCTATTTACATTGAGTGCACATAGCCACCCTTGTTGGCAAATTTTTATTAACCTTGCTCTGCCTTTAATACAAATAGCATGTTACTTCTCTAAACATATTACTTGTGCAAATTGTATCTACCACCATTTATACTCGGTGTAAATAGCAGCTTTGTTTGATGACAAAGGCAGTAGCATTTACAGTAATATACATACAAATGTAAGCACCATTGCTATGTGAGTCCGGTTGACAAAGTTGTGATAAATGTAGAGTATAACACCCAAGTTCCTCTGCCTTTTTTCAATGAACCATTTGTAGGATAGATGAAACCCAGAAACTCAGAGCTGTCCCTTATGCTGAATGATCTGTATTGCTGAATCATAGCAATACAGCACTATGCTTACATGCGTTACTGTTTCATTGAAGCACTTTCTTTGTTAATTCTAGAACATTATGTGAGAAAGCAAGTAACATTTCAAGAACTGGAGCGTATTCAAGTCTTTTATAAACGTGATTTGTATGTTTGCACTTTGTATGACTTTTTGTATGAAACCTCTGTCGCACTGTGCTTCAGAAAAATCAAATGTAATTTATGCTTTTCTGGATTTTTTGCATTCAAACAAGCAAGATGAATAACATGAAAAAGAAAAGGCAAAGGAAATGTTCACCCAAAAATTAAAAAAAAACACCCAAACTTATTCATCCTCGTCGTTTCAAACCTGTACGACTTGACTTTCTTTGATGGAACAAAAAATAATTTTTTAGACTAAGTTTTAGACTAAGATGAGACTAAGTTCTTGTCTCACTGAACTTCTTGCTATCACAAGCTGAAGAATTTAAAGAGGCAGATGTGCGTGCACCTAGAATGAACAGACAATATTATGTGTTGGTGTGGACTAATATAGTTATCTTTATAGCTATCGTTCTTGGTGTGAACGGGCCTTAAGAGTAGGTAAATTATGACAGAAATTTCTTATTTGGGTGAACTGTCTTTAAAATCATCCCTGATTTTCTGGGGCCAGTTGCATAATTGGTCTTCCGATTGGTCCACTGTTTTAATTAAATTTCTTCAAGCAATTATCACAACCTGTTTCTTTAAAAAACTAAAATTAAAATAAAAAAAACTGAGCCTTCAGAGAAATATTTGTGTTATTGTGTTAAGTCTCAAAAGCGCATCTCGAGACCCTCACGTTCTATGCTGTCCGTTTTTTAAAACCGTTCTTCAACCGAGATTTCCCTTGTGGTGATTTTGAGTGGCTCTATACTGCAATATGTGAAATTATCAGCATTTATTTATTTATCTATCTTCAGGGGTGGGCAATATACCGGTAGACACAATTAAAGGGTTAGTTCACCCCAAAATGAAAATTCTGTCATTAATTACTCACCCTCAAGTCGTTCCAAACCCGTAAAACCAATTCATCTTCGGAACACAAATTAAAATATTTTGATGCATCCCATGAGCTCTCTGAACCTCCATAGACAGCAAGTGTCCTTACACGAACAAGGTCCAGAAACACAGCAAGGACATCAGTAAAATAATCCATGTTACATCAGGGGTTCAACCGTAATTTTACGAAGCAAAGAGAATACTTTGTGCACAAAAGAAAAAAATAGCGATTTTATTCAACAATTCGTCTCCTCCATGTCACCCGAACGTAAACGGCACATGCTGTTCTGTGTCAGCTGCGTCACGCAGATACGTTGTTTTAGTTCAGATCAAAGCGTAAATAACGTAAACCGCGTATCCGCATGACGCAGCTGCCACAGAACAGCGTACGCCATTTACATTCAGTGGATATTCTCTAAAATGGCACTAGGGTGACAGAGGAGACAAATTGTTGAATAAATAGTTTTTTTTTTATTCTTTTGCTCACAAAAATATTCTCGTACCTTCGGATTTGTGCGTACAGAAAAATGTATATCAGAAATTTTAATTGACATGGCTTTTAAACGCGTGATTTCAGCACGATGTACATGATAATAAAAACCAGACAGATGTTTTTTGGCAGAGATCTGAGATATGAGCTAAAATTGCACAGCCCTGTTCTGGGAAAGAGGGTGGGGAGCAGCAGCTCACTTGCATTTAAAGAGAAATGGAATAAAACAGCCTGTTTCTGCTTCCACTCAAAATAGGCATTTTCAAAATGATATAATAAATGATCTGTGGGGTATTTTGAGCTGAACCTTCACAAACACATTCTGGGGACACCTGAGATTTATAATACATCTTGTAAAAAGTTTTATGTGGTTCAGCGTTCATGTTTTTGATTTGCATGTTTCGGTCACCTCAATCCTTACAACAACATTTGATTAGACTGCATGCCAAGACAGGAATATAGGGTAATTACCTTGAATGTTAATGGGTTACTACATCCAATTAAAAGAAGTAAACTCATTGCTAAAATAAAAAGAGAAAATCAACAGATAATCTTTTGGCAGGAGACTCATCTTTCTGACACAGAGCATGGATTTAGAGCTTTTTTTTCTTCATACAATAATGGTCGTAAACGGGGAGTAGTAACATTAATTTCAAACAAAGTTAATTTTCAGTTGCTTTCTGAAATTACTGATAGGGAAGGGCGATATAGCCTTGTAAAAGGGACTATGACTAATGTGACTTCATTTTGGTCAAATGTATATAGACCAAGACAAAACATTTCTCAAAAAAATATTTACTATCATAGCCAAGGACGCTTCTGGTACATTGATCTGTGGGGGAGACTGGAATGTACAACTCCAACCTAAATTTGACTCCTCTTTCATCAAGCAAATTAGTCGGGAAGCTAGAAAAATGAGAAATATGAAATAATTAGGCTTAATAGATGTGTGGAGAGATCTATATCCCTCCAAAAAAGAATATACTTTCTTTTCCTTTGCCCATATGTCATACTCTAGAATTGATAATTTTTTTATGTTTGGTTCAGAACGACATAGGGTGAAGGACTGTGAAATAAGAGCAAGAGACATCTCAGACCATTCTGGAGTATATCTTAGTGTTCCTGGACAGTAAACCTAAAAAGACATTCTGGCGACTCAATGTTAATCATTTAAATGATTTAGCATGTGTAGAATGTTAGAATGGAGAGGTGACACCCTGTACCCTATGGGATGCAGCTAAGGCTGATATGTGAGGTAAACTCATAATGTGGGCATCACAGAAAAAGAAAAAAAAGAAAAACAGAAATATTTAAAGAATCTGAACATACAACTTAAAGAGTAAATATGGTAAGAAAAATTATCCAACTATTTTGAAAAGGATAAAAGAAGTTAAATTGGAACTTAAGATACATGATGAACAAATACAATTAAAACTGAAATTTATAAAGCAGAGATTTTATGAAAACGGTCCAAAAGCAAAAAAGCTTATGGCTTGGAGAATAAGGAAACCGCAGGCGGAAGGGAGTATAATTAAAATGAGAGATCCCAGAACTAAAAAGATATGTCATAAATTGGAAGAAATACAACAGGCTTTTGGAAGGTACTATAATATTATATACTCAGAAAAATTATATTCACCCTGCAAGCATACAAGAATTTTTACACACATTGGATTTAACATCAATTGGATCAATTCAAAACAAAATAGTAACTCAAAATATAACAACAGAGGAAAATAAGTAAGGCTATATCAAAACTTAAAACAAATAAAGTACCAGGAATGGATGGTTTTTCTGCCGAGTGGTATAAAACATTCAAGGAACAATTGATGCCAATGATTCATGAATGCTTTAATTACACCTTAGAGGAAGGTGACCCCCCGAGATCCTGGAGAGAGGCTGTAAAATCTGTAATTCCAAAAGAAGGAAAAGATCCGCTAGAATGTAATTCATACAGACCTATCTCAGTCCTAAATATTGATTATAGACTTTATACATCCATACTGGCTAAGCGATTAGAATATATTCTTCCAGATTTAATAGATACAGATCAGACAGGTTTTGTAAAACAAAGACAGACATATGATAACATATGGCGAGCCTTACACATAAATGATTATATACTGTATTTCAGAATAAAACTAGCACCCTTCTAATTAGTCTAGATGCAGAAAAAGCGTTTTTTTATACTTGGTTCTGCTACGTTTTGGGTTTGAAAAGGAAAGTATTAGAATATTTAAATCTTTATATTTAACCCCTATAGCAAGACTTAAAATTAATGGTGACATTTCTGAGCATATTACTTTAGAAAGGGGATGTCGACAAGGGTGCCCGTTAAGCCCTACCCTATTTGCGTTATTTATAGAACCGTTGGCACAGCTAATCAGAGACGATACAGAAATAAGAGGAGTTTAGTTAATGATACAGAACACAAGATTTGTTTATACGCTGATGATGTATTATTGTTTTTTATATACCCAGAACGTAGCTTACCCAAAGTGATGTATTCTCTTGAAGAATTTGGATTATACTCAGGATTAATTGTATTATACTCAGTGTTTACTGGATACGAATCCCTGTGTAGGAGCCGTATTTTTAGACCTTAAGGCATTTGACAGTCAACCATCCAGTACTTCTGACCAAGCTCACATACTTTAATTGTTCCACAGACGCTATATCATGGTTTCAATCATACTTATCGAAGAGAACACAATGTGTCACTATAGATGGTGTAACATCCCCCTGCCTTAGTAATCACATTGGAGTTCCGCAGGGCTCAATTCTTGGACCTTTATTATTTTCCATGTACATTAATGATCTCCCAGGATATCTGTCCTGAATTTAATGTACAGATGTATGCGGATGATGCTGTGATCTTCATACATGGTACAGATGCTAAAACAATACATTTACATTTACATTTATGCATTTAGCAGACGCTTTTATCCAAAGCGACTTACATTGAATTCAAGTTACAGTTTTTACATTTTATCAGCTCTTGCTTTCCCTGGGAATCGAACCCATAACCTTGGCGTTGCTAGCGCCATGCTCTACTATTTGAGCTACAGGAAAGCTATTTGAGCTACAATAGCTACAAATCTTGCAAATGCACTAACTAAAGTTCAAAATTGGTTAATCTTTGTTCAATTCTAAAAAAGTATCAACTCCTAAATTTTGAAAATCTTAAAGTATTTAAAACTAGCTGTCTTATATATACACATCAACGAATGGAATGGCCCCACCACCTCTGAGGGATTTTATTTAAGAGAAATAGCGAGACTACTGCTAGGTCAACAATTCGGGGGGACTGTGAAGTACCATTTAGAAAGACTACTTTTGCACAAAATGTCCTTTCTATTAAAGGCTGTACAAGTTGGAATACTCTCCCAACTGCAATTAGAGGTAGCCTCACTTTTGTTTCGTTTAAGAAACAACTTAAAAGATGGCTGAACAACAATCAAAACTGTGAACACTAGTTAGAACTATGCATAGGCACTTTAAAATATGCCTTTCAAAATAGGTACAATTACAACAAGTACATTGGAATGTCTATGCATAGGAATTTTAAAATATGTATCTTAAAATAATTATATAATAAGTATTTTATTTAAGCATGGGGGGTTTTTTGTATATTGTTTTAAATTCTTTGTGTTTTTCATGTCTGGGACTACGGATGGAAATTAGCACTGTGCTAAATCCGGCATATTTACGTCATTGTACGTTCATTAATATGCATTGTCCCATCCAAATAAAATAAAAGTAAGTAAGGATATAAATTAAATATACATAAAACACAGACTCTCGTGTAATTATAACCCAAGTAACAAAATACGTAATGAATACACATTTAAATGGGATACATCCTCCTGCATTTCGTTGCCCTGTACCTTACATGTGCAATGACAATAAAGTTTAATCTAATCTAATCTAATCAAATATCTTGGAGTTCAAATTCCTGCAGACCTATCAACCATCTATAAAATTAACTATTGTCACATTACAGAAATTATATTTACATTTATGCATTTAGCAGACGCTTTTATCCAAAGCGACTTACATTGAATTCAAGTTACAGTTTTTACATTTTATCAGCTCTTGCTTTCCCTGAGAATCGAACCCATAACCTTGGCGTTGCTAGCGCCATGCTCTACTATTTGAGCTACAGGAAAGCTATTTGAGCTACAATAGCTACAAATCTTGCAAATGCACTAACTAAAGTTCAAAATTGGTTAATCTTTGTTCAATTCTAAAAAAGTATCAACTCCTAAATTTTGAAAATCTTAAAGTATTATAAAAATGGACTTGAACAGATGGCTTCTCCTACATTTAGACCTACATAACCGAATAGAGATAATAAAGATGAATATATTGCCACGATTACTTTTTCTTTTTCAAGCTTTACCAATAGAAATACCAAAAAGGCAATTTGATGAATGGAAAAAACTAATATCCCGTTTCATCTGGAAAAGTGGGCAACCTTTAACTTCCTAAAGATCAGGGTGGGAGAGGTCTACCATCATTAGACGATTATTATAAGGCAGCACAGCCAAGATAGCTTGGTTTGCTGGTTAAACGATGAATATTCTGCAAAGTGGAAAGATTTTGAATAGTCACAACTTGAATTACCCCTTCAAGTATTACTAGGAAATAGACATTTTCAGCAGACACAGTTACATAAATTTAACTGTTTGACAAAGATTCCATTGGAAATTTGGTATAAAGAATTAAGGAGTTCTAAAATTGAAAGACAAGGAAGGATACTAAGATGGGTGGAACATGACTTGTGCATGGCAGTTTAAACCAGCAAGACTGGATCTTAGATTTAAGCAATGGAGTTTACAGGGTATAACATCCTTCTGCCTTATCTCTAACGAGAATGGACTAGAGAGTCTCCAACAACTTTCTCACAAATATAACTTAGATAAACAAGACTTTTTCCGTTACCTTCAAGTTAGACATTATTTTAATAAAAATATAAGAGACCCTGAGGATACAGGATCAACAATAGTACAGATCTTTGTAGATCCTAATAAAAAGAAGGTGAATAAGAAACTTGTATCAAGAATTTATTCCTGTTAAATGTCAACAAAAAAACATTCAACAATGTATGTGAAACAAAAATGGGAAAAGGAAGTCAATATAACTATAACAGAAGAAGAGTGGTTAACTATGTGGAGAACACATGGGGTGGGGTGGTGATGGCGCAGTGGATAAGACACATGCCTTTGGTGTGAGAGACCCGGGTTCGAATCCACTGTGAGACACCAATGTGTCCCTGAGCAAGACACTTAACCCCTAGTTGCTCCAGAGGCGTGCGACCTCTGACATATATAGCAATTGTAAGTCGCTTTGGATAAAAGCGTCAGCTAAATGAATAAATGTAAATGTAAATGTAACACAGATGAGCTAGAGGTGTGCGATATGACAATTTTTGATCGTGGACGATAAAAATGTCTCCAGTCTCCACGATCTGCTTTTGAAGAAATATCGTAGTATCGTGCTGCAGCGCACATTAGGTCAAATACAGTTCTGGCGCCACCGTCTCTATGTACTGTACAACACGACATACAGCAGTAGAGTTACTCTGACAGGACACTGCACTTATTTGCGATAGCAAAAGTGCATTATTTGTACACAAGCCTTGCTGGTTAAATGTTTCATTCGTGCGCTGGTCTGACGTGCGCTTTTTCTGAGTGCATACACCTGAAGCACGCGCACTAAAAAGCCTGTCTAACAGCGCCTGGTTAATCAACTAACTTATCTTTTGCGCTAATACTGTCAAAACACACAAGGTTTACATGCAGACTCAGTTGGTTATCTCTCAAATAAAAGTAAATAGTTAAGAGAGAAGCAGATGCGTGCCTGTATATTAGATGCATGCAGCTCTTAAAGGGACAGGACACTAAACGTGCTGTCGACTGTCATTAAAGGGATAGTTCACCCTAAAATTTAATTTCTGTCATTATTTACTCACTCACATGTTGTCCCAAACCTCTATTAATTTCTTGTGCTGAACCCAAAATAAGATATTTTGAAGAATGAGGGTAACCAAACAGTTGCTGGTCTACATTGACTTTGATAGCAGGAAAGAAAAATCCTATGGAAGTCACTGAGGACCAGCAACTGTTTGGTTTTCCACCTTCTTCAAAACAGCATTTATGTTCAGCAGAAGAAAGAAACTCATTCAGGTTTAAAACAACTTTTGAGTAAATGATGGTATAAAAATAAAACATTATGACAATTGACAGACAGATGACAGAATATTTAGTTTTGGGGGAACTATTCATTTAACGTTAACAAAACAACAAAACACAAAAGACAAAAATCACCCACTATTCTTGACTGAAAAACTTTAATACAGTTGCTTTAGGAATCAGTCTATGTAGTGTTTTATTGAATGCTCCTTGAATGCTCCTGCTAAATACACCTATTGTACCTGAAAATAAAGCACTGTTTGTTTTATTTGTATATTCACTTCACTGAATGTCACTTCACTATATTATGTGTATTTGTAATGTGTATCTTTGTTCTTATTTTTTTAATAAGAAAGATAAAATAATGACAAAGATTTTTTTATCTTTGCCCACTTTGGCCTAAATATCTGCCATGCATCTTTGTCTTTCTAGTTTGGTTGTAATGCTCAGACAACTTGTAAAACCGAAACAGTAAAACTAACATGACAAAGAATCGTGATAAAATCGTGAATTGTGATATTTCAGAAAAAAATCGTGATATGATATTTGTCCCATATCGCCCACCCCTATGAGCACAACTAATTCAGATTGATGGAGGGAATTTACTTGGAAGAATATAATAAGGTTTTTCATAACTCCATGAATAAAAAAAAGTTGGTGAATGCTGGAGAAAATGTGGAAATGTAATGGCTGACCATTTTCACATCTTTTGGGACTGTAATATTATTCGTACTTACTGGCAAGAGCTGAATAGAGAGATAAATGCAATAATGGGATTGAATCTTCAGTGTAATTTTAAAACAATGTACTTGGGAATTTCTTCTTCAAAAATAACAAAGAAGGATATATACCTCTTTAATATATTATTAGCAACCAGTAAGAAAGCCATTACAAGGAAATGGCTCAAAGAAGATCCCCCATCTGTATGTGAATGGCAGAAAATTGTAAATTATGTGTACAGTATGGAAGTGCTGACCCTTTCCTCAAGACAACAATCTACAAAAATTTCATCATGCTGGGGGAAATGGTTGAGAAGAAGAGAAAAGATTTAATCGGTTATCTATGTACGGTTTTTTATTTATTCTTCTCCTCTTGTCTCTCTCTGTTATGTCATTTTATATTAACCTGAATCATTTTTGACTCCTAATCAATAAACTGTGTCAGATATGTAACTCTTAACATAACCCTGTATGGCAAAATCTGATCGAAAGCTAAATACTCATGAATACACTACAAGTTGTATTTGGTGACCGTTTGTATGTATGTCTGTTATGTTTATAAGTTGCTCTTAGGAATGTGTTCTTTTGTGCTGTATTTGTTTGGGGGGAAAAAAATGGAGAAAAAAAATAAAGTAAAAAAAAACACTGATTAATTCATAATTGAAACGATGTGTTGAAATTAATTTAACTTTGAGTGCTACTTTACAAGGCTCAAATAATGTTCAATGCGTTTCCTGGGTAATACTGAAGCTAATGTTTCATTTCATAGAGAACAATGCTATTGATTCAATGCACTGAACAGAGCTGATGCCAGTCATAGAAATCTCCTTAAATGCTGAAAGGATGCTACGACAAAACTGAACTGATGAAGGACAGACACGGGTAATCATGCATGCTCAGTTTCTCTCTCTGTGCAAATCTACGGACCCTCTGTACAAATTACAGAGTCTTAAAGACGTAAAAAAAACAGCCAGTTGATGCAGAAAAATTAAATGGAAAAAAAAATGTGAACATTGCAATTGTGGCAGATCGGATCACCCGAGTCGGAACTTAAAAGAATAGTTCACTCAAAAAAGAAAAGTCTGTCATTATTTAGCTACTCACCCTCAAGTTGTTCCAAACTCGTTTTACTGAACACAAAAGGTGATATTTCGAGGAATGTCACCATCTATTTGCTCAACTAAATCTACTAATAAAACTTACATAGCTGGTCAGGATAGCGCAACTATCTTCATCCATAAATAAGCTATGATATCTGAGCTGTCAGGGTCTCACTGATCCATGTGTCCTTTCTCTTCAAAAGGGCAGCAAGTCACTTGCATGCAGAGTGACTATCGTGCCTTCTGGTAGAGAAAGATATGAAACAACCAGTACCTTCTTCTAGAATGACTATGCAACTTTAATGCAATAGAATACACTTTAAAGCTGTTGTCCAAGACACATACTAGGCACTACTAAAAGTTAAATACATGTGATATTATAACATTAAAAAATAACTGTTTCAATTTTAATATATTTTAAAAAGTAATTTGTTCCTGTGATGACAAAGCTGAATTTTCAACATGCATTACTCCAATCTTTCGTGTCACATGATCCTTAAGAAATTCTAATATACTTATTTAGTGCTCAAGAAACATTATTATTATTATTATTATTATTAATGAAAACAGTTGAGCTGCTTAATTTTTTTTGTGGAAATCCTTTCTTTGATAAACATAGTTACAAATAACAGCATGTGGGCTACTTAATGAAGTGTGAAATTTCTGCAACACAAAACAAACTGCAAACAATTTTCAAACAGCTTTCCCAAGGTTGAAAAACAAATAAGTCAGAAAGGCGTCTAGATTTACCTGTATCGTCGTCACGATTTGCCCAGGTGGGGATCTTGTCCAGTGGCACATAGTTTCCTCGATAATCTTTGCGCCTATCCTCAAGACCAAGACTGAGTAAGCGCTCTGTGCAAAAGAAGAAACAACACTGTCATAGTATACAGACAAGCGCATGTTTTGTGAAGCAAAGCTAATCAGTTTGAATCAGAGGGGTTCATAAAGGAACATCTGCGACTAGCTCTGTGCATCGTGTCAGAGTGGTACTCTTTGGTGTGGTAATTGTGGCAGCCATGTATGTGTGTGTGAGAAAGAAGTGACAAGCTAATGAGGGTACACTGTTCAGCATACAGCTGCAGGCCTAACATGGAACCAGACTGTGTGTGATACGTTTTATGTAATGTACATGAACAATAAAATTAAATAATTTACTAATATTTATGAGGCCATAATTTGAGGACTTGCATTCAAATAAAGGCACTGACAAGTTTAGACTGCAATAAATACTTTTGGTTTCTGATTACAATCTATACCCTGCTTTCTCTATTCATTCTCCATCCACAGGTTCATAACTTTCTTCCTAAGGTTTTAGTTTCACTTTTGTTTCTCGCCTTAATGTAACCTTTGTTGACACTAAATGACATACGACTTACAAACGTTTTATAGGAGTGAGGGTACAAAACCCATAATTCTACATTTAAAATAAATGACAATTAAAAATATATATATAGTAACAATAGGTTTTAATTTTGTTTCTTATTTTTTATCATAACCCAACACTTTTAGAAAATTGTTTAACTTTGTATTTTCACTTGTCTACATTTAACTATATTTGTGCTGACTAAATAAAACATGAAAATAAAATCAGAAATATACAAAGCAGAGGTACTAGGAGAAATTAATAACTCAAATGCAACATTTGGTATTTCTAGAAATTGGTGCAATAAAGTAAAGTTTATGGGTTCACATTACACTTATTATGCAGTTATTTTGTGCTAAAGTAAGAAGTTAAATTAAAATAAAATGTAACAATTTCTAAGAAGCTCCCATTGTTTTGGACAAAACAAAACTTTACCTTGATATTCTTGATACAAACCAGCTCCAAAGTGTCCTTGCCGACACTACTGATTTTTCATGCCGACTGCCCCTACATCTGCCTTTTCAACCATCTTTATTCATTTATTTTTGTTGAGTAACATTACTGTCAACCTAATGATTCACAGTCCTTTCAACAATCAATAATAAGTGAGTGATGTTTATGTCAAGAACAAGTGACAGTGCTTGCGCATTTCAAGTTATTATAAATAATCTTATTCTAATGATAAAGGTTTGAGTTAAAATATGATTATATCAAACAGGCTTGGACAGTATACCATCCTGTCCCTAGAACTCTAATACTTATATCTCCATGCATGATGTTCACCTCATTAAGTGTTTAATTAATACACCTTTTAATTTGTAATTTAACTGATGCATTTATGCAAACTGACTTACAGTGCACCTGTTACAGGTTCAGACTACATCACAGAGTCAGTTGCACAAGGTTTGTCGTCTTGATCAAGGGTGCAACATATTCATGCAAAGCAACATATTGGGGCTTTTATGTTATCATACGATTTTTCACTGACTGCACCAATCTAACACGTGCATATTCCAATATATTCACAAAACATTAAACACTAATGAATGCTTTTGATTTGCATTTAAACAGATTTTAACGCTGGACACATCAGGGCCTTGATCACAGCATCATGTACTGATGCTCTACCTGCATCTGAAAGTGTGCATCTGTCCATGCTGTTGATTCAAGAGGCAGAGAATCTATAAGAAGACATTTCTCCCGCCACGTGCGTGCCGTGACCCCAGGTTCAACCCGGTGGATGTCAAACCCCAGACTGACACTACCGTTATGAATTCTGTCTTTAAGCGGAAGAGACACGACCAGAGTCCAAAAGACCCTTACCTTTCTCCGCTCTCCACTCCTTTTTCTTTTTGCTCATGGTGCCGTGGTGTGAGGGCTTCTGGTAACTGGTTTTTGAGTTAAACAACCCCAGGCTCACAGTGATATGCGCGCTGAAACACAAGAGAAAGTGAAAGAGCTCCTATAGCGTGACTCCTCACCTGAGAAACTGTCAAATTGTAGTTGGTGGGGAGACTGTGCAGTGATGCAACCTACCTTAACGCTAACTTTGGAGGCTGCGTGGAAAATGGAGCGCGGCGATTGGTCGGCTCGAACGCGGAAGCGGTGTTAGGATTGGATGGTTTCATGCGGCAGTCCGATAAAACGCGCATACGCTTGACGTAGGCTAGGTTGAGCGTCAAAGCGTTGTAGGGTTGGTAGGGTAGCAACCGAGGAGGGGAGTGAGTGGAAAAAGCTTCAGAAGGCTGCAGCGCCGTGCGTGGTAGTGCGATGCGAGGATGGAGCACCTTTTTGATAAAGCTGTTTATTGATGTGCAACTTTACCGATGTGCTTTTTAAACAAAATACGGCGGATTTGTAATATACTGGAATAGGTAAATCTACAATAAAGTTACCTCCTGAGGCAACTTCTGCTTTAGCGTTTTGGTCAATGCCAAAATACTTTTTTTTTTTTTTTTTTTGCAAAAACACAAATATAATAAGGCAATGCAAGATCAGAATACGATCTTTGAGAACAGAGCACCAAACAAAATTAAGAAAAAATAAATACAAATAAAATACAAAAAAAAAACACAAAAGAAAAAGTAAAAAAAGAGAATGAATTACTTACTTACTTACTTACTTTTACTTTTGTCATTTAGCAGACGCTTTTGTCCAAAGCGACTTACAAATAAGAAAAAGTAACTAAAACTAAAAAGTTACAACTCTATAAATACTATCTACCCACATATTTAAGAAAATAAAGAAATTAAATAAAATTAACACATGCATATAACAACAACATTTCAATAATAAACATATCAATGAAAAAATTAAATAAAAAGCTACTACTATCCCTTGCCGGTGTCCCTGCCCGGTGGAGTCGCACGGTAGAGTCGATGGTCTTTACACTCTTTGGTCTTCACACTAAGAGGGCTTCACACGACGACTGCCGCGACCGCTGCCGCGGTATAATAACCTTTATTATACCAAACCAACAAATGATCATTTCAATTCAGCTGGACCCACTTTCCTGTTTATCAACTACAAATGGCCAAGCAAGTGCACACACTGACAAGATACACGATACAGTACGAGACCAAACGCGATACACGATAGGGTCTTCTAAAAGTTAAAATTTCTGCAATAAACTAAACAGTTTTCTTCCATTTTTACATTTTAGCAATCTTACCGATTTACAGTACATCCAAAATTCCTTTTGAAAAACAGAAAACAATGGCTTTGATTTAAGGCACTTACATTTATGAATATAAAATTTGCCCAAAATGAGAATACCAAAATACTAACTTGTGATAAAAATTACTGGAGCTTTTAAAATCCATGACTCCTCACATACTTGCATGAACTACAAAGGGTCAAAAGTTATTGCTTCCACTGAAGCACAAGGTGCAACATTCTTGTGTATCTAACTATATATTATTATTCAGCGATATTTACTCTATGTAACAATGGAAAAGATAGATCTGATTATATTGGTGATTTACTAAATGAACCTTTTTGTACAACAGGTTTGCTGTAAATGCCGTGTTTCAACCATGATAGATTGCATATGATTCTTTTATAACTATTAATTACTGCTTAAAATATACGCTATTTGGTTATTTGAGAGAAAATGTGGACATCTCAAAACTTTAATGTATTTATTTATTTTGTCATTCTTAGTATTTTCACTCTGTTCCAAAAAGACGTTATTTCATATTATCAGTAAATATTTCATTAAGAAAAAAGTTTATTTTACGAGACGTGATTTAAAGTGCAATGCATGGCAGAATCTGCAGGCTCCTGACTAGAGCACAGAATGTACAAAAAGCTCAATTATTGTGACATTTCAGTAAATCCGGCAAGAACTTAATAACATTTAGATTAGATATTATACAATGGCCAAAAACCTGAAAGTCCTGACAGGATTGTATGAAAAATTAAACCTGCAGAGGGCGTCAGGCACCGATTTAAATCAGAGAATAAAACAAAACAAAAATCTAATGAAAACACAGGAAAAATTGCCTGGCTATTAACAAATAAATACATCTGAAATAACACGCTCAGTTAACCAAATATGTATTTATAATATGAAAAATGTTAAGTAAACATGCAAGGGAGGGGCTTTTATTACATTTCTCATGATTTCCGGTTCCAGTGTTTCCCATGATGCCGTGCGCGTTAAGCAAATTCAAACAGTAGAAATGGAAGAGGAATCGAGGAGAGGAGAGTTTGACTGTGCAAACATGACTGTCATCAAACATAGCAACACCAACGAAACTTTTAACAACAGCTACAATAACACAATTATTCACACCGATCAGTCTAAGGTTTCATCTGATGGAGGAAAGGAATTGAACGTTTTGTGCCATGTCGATGATCCTGAATCCTCCACTAAATCTAAGGTGGAAAATTTGAGCTTGCTGGATAACAATGGTGAGTTTGAGAGAGACGGGGACACTTTAAACCCAGCAGAAGACAAAGAAAATAAAAATATCCTCACACATGCAAGAACAGACCATAGAGGTGACGGTCAAGATATAGGTACGTTGTGGTAAATGGTTAGAATTCCTGTATATTCGTCTCATTAAATAATAATTGATAAACAACGTGATTACAAATGAGAATAATAAAAATAAACTTAATATATATATATATATATATAGAGAGAGAGAGAGAGAGAGACATACAGTCACGAGTGGCATTTTAATGATTTTTAAAAAAAAATTATAAAACCTAGTTTTAATTCAGCATAATTATGCAATTTAATGTTTTACTTTTCATTTGGTGCTATATCTTTGTTCACTTATATTTCCATTCACTTACAACATGTTAGAACTTTTGGTCAGGGTTCATTTCATCTGGTTGAAACTGATGATTGTAGTATGTGTTTTTTATAGTTTGTATGCCCAAAGCATCAGGCAAAAAAAAAAAAAAAGATAAATAAAATTATTTAAATAACTCTTTTATTAAACCGTAAATAATTATTCGATCTAAACCCAAAAGAAAATTGGGTGTCACATCATTGACCTTTGTTTATCTAATTTAGTCTGTGCCTCAGGAAAAACTATGAAATTTTGGTTCCGCTTATTTTATTTTCATAATGTCATGTGAATGTCTTATTTATAGGTTGCCAGCAGATTGATCCTTTGGCCAATTCTTCTGGCAGTCGGAGAGATTGTGAATCTAGTGGAGTGTCTGCAAACCATGTTGATGATGAGGAAATATTCAGGAAAGCCAGAGAAGAAGGACGAGTGAATGTTGTCTTTCCCGGCCGTATCACCCAGGAGGGCTGCTGTAGATTTGTTTGTGAGCTTCTGAAGTGTGTCCTTTACCAGCGGCAGCAGATGCCTATGACATATGACCAAATGGTGTTCCTCCAGAAACAGCAGCATAATGCCACTCAGGTATTACAGAAGACCTGCTGTGTAGATCTACCTTGATTCATAATTCTAATAAAGTTTGACTTGATTTGTGCTTGCTTTCTCACAGACGGAGGACATGGTAAACCGACGGTCTGCAAAGACATCTGAGGTCTTGGACTGGCGTCGATGCCAGCGGACATTGCAGGAGCTAGATGAAGTGCTGGCCAACCTTGAAGTATTGTTCTCTCTTAGCCAAGTTCCTCGCGTGCTTTTCATGCTGGGTGGGTCTACCGTCCTTCCCACCGAGCTGTATGAGGTGAACATGGAAGCAGTGGCTGTGGGGGCTGGGGAAAACTGCTTAAGGACCTCAACCTGTCTAAGACAGCTTTTCCGCACGTTGTTTGTGGCTGACCTGTTGTCGGATGCCAAGTCTGTGCGCCTCATGACTACCACGGTCATGGCTCTGGGTCACCGGGATTGTGGCGTGACCGGGTTTAAGCCCAAAGTGGATTTTAAAGTTCCCACAAAAGTGAAAAGGCAAGTCATCTCTATATCCAGTGATTTGTCAATCATCGGGGAGCTACAAAAAAGTAAAAGAGATCTGGAGGACTATATATGGTTTCAAGCCCCTGTCACTGTGAAAGGTTTCTGTAAATGATGAGGGAATAAAGAGTAACAGATTTCAGGGAATGTTGAAATACAATTCATTCCATTCTCAGGGATCACAGCTGTATGATTGGCCAAAAAGTAAATGAGTTATTGTTTTTTATTATTATTCAGGAATTCTGTGTGAATTTTACTTTTTTTTTTTAAACCCTCAGATTATTTATGTCATGTTTACATTGTCATCTGCTAATCTATATATTTTACATTATTAATTTTTTACAGTATACAGTGATGGTTTTCTAATGTTTAATAATCTTGGCTGCTACTCACTCCAAGACCATTTGTAATCACTATTAATTAAAACCAACTGCTATATGGCAGCTTCTGGAAATTGATGCATGTACATGATTTTAATTTACTTAAAAAATTCATGCGTTTTAGGCTCTTTATGTCTGTCAGTATATTTCATGAAAATAATGAATTTTAACACTTCCATTTGGTGCTATATCTTTGTTCTCTTTGTTTTTATTTGGAATCCCATTCACTTACAAAAGAACATTCAATCTTGAGGTCAGAATTCATTAAATCTTGTTGAAAAGATGCAAACTGACAATTGTAGCATGTATATTGTTATGTACAATGAAACTAAATTTATTTTTAGCAAGCAGAAGTTAGTGGTTAGATTTTAACAGTACACAGTAAAAGTAATCAAATTTAACTTTCACTTTCACAAAAACAATTACAAAATTATATTGTACAGAACTTCTTCATATAACTTTGGTTCATTGAAAAACCACAACATTCCTTAATGTCGAACCTTGCATTTCCAACTGAATTAACTTCAGATTGTTAAATGCACTAATTACACTAAACAGAAATGATCATAGCAGTGCATTATTTTTTTTAATATACCGCTGTTATTTGTGATCTTTGCTCTCCACTTTCTCCACAAACTGAATGATGTCTTGAGCCATCAGCTGAGGTTCTTCAAAGGCAGCAAAGTGTCCCCCTCGAGGCATGTAGGTGAAAGAACGCACATCTGTAAACTGAGCCAGCCCAGGCCCTAGGGCAGTGGAGTAGCTCATAAGGAAAGGCAGCCAGGCCCGTGGGCACATACTCACTCGTCCTTAAAGTGAAAGAAGAAAACACTTTTTTAGCCATACAAATCAGGTTTCAAAGAACTACGCGGTATATGTTTTGTAGTACGAGTATGAGGTATGAGTATTCACATTGGGTCTCTATGAAGACTTTTTTGAACTTCCACTCTGTCCACCCTTGTCTTGAAATCTTTCTTCAGGTTCTCTTTGTAGAAGCGCATTGAGGGAATGATGGAACATGTGGTCCAGTAGATCATGACATTTGTAAGGAGGTCATCTAAACTGAACTTTCGGTGATGGAACAATTAGTGACAAAGCTACTTAATTCAAATTGAACTAAACCTTTACATTTTTAACCTTTATATTTTGCTAGCTACGCATCCAAATTCATTAATGGAACAATCAAAAATATGTAAGTTTCAATATTGATAAAATAAAATTCTAAATATTTCAAATGTTTCTAGAGCATCAGTCATGTGACACGGAACACTTGAGTAATGATGCTGAAAATTCAGCTTTGCCGTCAAAGGGATAAATTATATTTTTAAATAAATTCAAACAGAAAACATTTTAAAACTTATTTCGCAATTTTACTGAATTTACTGATATAAGCAAATGCAGCTTTGCTGAGTATAAGAGACTTCAAAGATGAAAAAAATATTGTACTGACTTTGGAAAAGTACAATATATTTATATTTGTGCAAAAATGACTACAACTGTATGAGATTAAGCTTTCTTCATCTCTATAAACCTCCGTCCTCCAAGTCTCTGTTTCCCAAGTCTGTCCAAGAGGAGAATTTCTCCAAGATATAGGCAGCCAACCCGACTGGTGAATCATTCAGTCCACAACCTGCAGGGGTGACAAAAATGCACAAAACATATTTTAAAGTTAAGTTTTCAATTAAGTGTTAATCTGACATTACCCAAAAGCATAGCATAATATGTGCCAAGTATTACCTGCTGTGTCTGGTTTTGTGGCTTGAATGTGTAAATAGCCAGTTTCTCTCAGCATATCAAATATATTCTTCTCCATGTAAGGATAGAGTCGTCTGACATCTTCTTTTGTGAAGCCCACCAGGAACGGCAGGTAGCGACCAATGACTAAGGAGAGGAGCTGTCCAAAGCTGTCTGTCCTGGCAATGACCATGTTCAAATGCAGACCACGAACGCACCTTATTTTAAAAAGAGCAAAAGTTAGCTTTTTAATTGACAATTAATGCTTTTATAAAAGGCACTCTATATTTAAAAAAAAACATATTACAGAAAAAGAGACAAACAACCTAGTGACAGACTCATGTCATTAAAAGGACAGTTATTAGGATAGTAAGGGGCGTGAAACTCTCACTCTGGCTTCATCTGGGCCATGTTGTTTGTAATGAAGGCTCCCCAGTCTCCTCCTTGCACGTAAAACTCAGTGAATCCCAGTCTTTCCATCAGCTTATGGAAGATGCGGGCAGCCTCCAAAGTGTTGAATCCTTTATGAAATAATGAAAAGAACAGAAGGTCTGTTCTCCATTACCCATCTACTTGCAAGTTTAGATTGTATATTATTCATATGCCATCATGCTTTGTGTTTGTCTGTGCAAAGTTATCCAGGTCTTTGTCTAGTAGAACTAGCCATAATTTCCATAAAACTTAAAAGGCTCACCTTTTTTATGTGGTGCTTCTGAGTAGCCGTAGCCTGGAATGGATGGGCAGATTACCTCAAAGACCACATCTGAATCAGTCTTAGTGAGCAATGGAATGATCTTGTAAAACTCGTAGAAGGAACCAGGCCAGCCATGAACCATCATGAGAGGGAGAACTGTCTGTTCAGCCTTCAGGACAAAATGCACATCTATTCCTAAGAAGCAGTACAGGCTTTCACTAAAATGAACAGTGTGTAATAAACATAATCACATTTTATGAATGCAAGATGTGGGACTTGAAGCACAAAATTAAAATTACATGCTTTGTTTCTACATGTTTATCAAGTGCGGTAAATTATCACCTTTGAAAGTGTTAGGTGCTTACCTTCAATTTTGGTTTTGAAGTGAGGATACTGGTTAATCACCTTCACCTGCTTTTCCCAGTCAAACTGGTGCCTCCAATGAGAGACCAACCGTCTAAGATAGTTAGAGTTGAATCCATAATTAAAGCGTCTATCATCCAATGGATCCGTGAAACGTGTTTGATCAATGCGTCTGTGTAGATCCTAAAGAAAACAGCGGGGGATAATGATGCCATTTAAATATATAGTGGTTGAGTGAACGTATATTTAACACACATGAAAGTGGAAGGGAGTGATTTTGTGGGGATTTATGTGAAAACCTCTTATTTGATTCTAAAATTGCTGATTGCCACACCATTCTTCAGTCAAAAGATGCTGACTCGCATTACACACTGAAATAAAACATTATTACTGTTTAGGTTGTACACCCACCTCTATCTCTTCCACCGAGGTCGTCACTACAAATCTGTGAATGGTTTTGTCCTCAGTTAAAGGCTTCTCTCCAGCTGCCCACAGCCATCCCCCACAGGTATGGTTTTGGGGCCTTGCCTCCATGCCAAGTAGCACAAAACAGCTCCAACCCCAGCAGAAGAGAGTGCTAGGAGCTGTAGTTTAGACCGATCAAGGTTACCAAGGGTCTCTCTGAAAGTGAAAAAAGTTAGTTGATAACAAACGACACAAACTTATGGATAGGGAACAGATTTTAAAAACTGGTCATCGTACAGTAAATGATTGAGAATCTCACACTACCAGACTTTCAAGTTGTTCGAACACAACAAATTCATGCAGAAATATGTGCCTAGTTTCTAGGAGACACACGACAAATGAAAACACCAGGATTAGGCCATAGTTCAATTAGGATATTTAAGTATTTTTTTATGAACATGCCTTAGAAAAAACATTACTGGTGTGCATCTTGAGACAAAACAAAAGCACTGATATATTTTAAAATCAGTCAGTGCAAGTTTCTTTCAGTTGAAATGGCTCAGATTTACATTTTAGTCTGGGACTAGATTTAAGCAAAGTCTGGGAAACTGGGGGACTATGTAATAAATTGGCTAAAATTGATGCCTGTGCCCATCATACTCTACAAGGTTTTGTTTGAAATCAGTCAACCTCAACTGCCCAAAATCATAAGAATGGCTTTATTACTAAGCAAATAAACATGTTTTTTTTAGTTAGTTAAAAAAGGGTTTTTCTTATTCAGCCTCATCCACCCTCTTCCCACCATGCACTGTTATTGTTGCATTGTTTGACCATTTGTCAGGTTTCTTTACATTGCTGTTGTTGATTTTGTCATCACATTACACAAGGTGTCGTCTTGTGATGCCAGGATGAGTTTCTCAAATAAAATGATATTTTAAGGTATTTCATGACTGTTGAGTCTTGATTCTACATGTCGTTTAAAATAAACACGTTGATCTTTATGGCGTGTACATTTTTTTCAGACAAAACTTGAGACAATGCAAATTATACTGGCTGATTTACAGCTATGCAACTAGTGTAAATAATTTTTATTGACTAAAGTCACTATGACTAAGTGAATGAATGCGCAACAAAAAATAAATGCATGCAATCAAGACAAACAATGACGAATGTGGTGAACTTGCAGGAAACTGGTGAAGTACATGTAGTGACCTCGAAATGATTAGGCAAACTGCAGTACCCCAACGGAAGTGGTTTAACCGCACTTTAAACAGTAAGAGAGGCTGCACCGGCAGTTCTAAACTCTAATCTACACAATTTTTATTCACTTGACGTATTCAATTGTCTGCATAATAGAGTCTTCAAAGGCCATCGTATGTTAAGCAGCTTTGTCTTTTTTAGACAAAGCTGTGCTGAACAGTTTACAATCAATTCTTATGTAACGTTCAAAGTGCAAATACGGTCAAGATGCGAAGGTGGTGTTCCCAAACGTATTTACTTACTAGCAAAAGCCAAAACCCCACCCCTTGGCCGATTTTATTGGTCGATTCAGTCACGATTAACAGTAAGAGTGTAACTTTAGTGCTGTTATGTATCATTATGTTTTATCAATGCTGTTCTCTAAGGTTAATGTTATGGTTTAGGATAACGTTAAGGGTTAGTATTGGTTTCAGTGTTGTGTACTAGGCATGCAGCTCTTTGATTGACATGACCAATGAAATCTTTTGAATCGGCTGCGGGGCAGGTTTGAGGACTATTTTAATTTTTATGAACTCCTGTTCTTCTTCATTTATCTTTCACTAATTTGCAGTTAGTCTGAATTGCTCGTGTCATGCTTCCAGCAACATGTTTATAATGTTGCAGTTTTGTATTTTGTAATAGGCCTATATATCAGTTTGTGAATCCACAAATGACTCTCTTTGACTGTAGTTACTGTCATTTCCAAATCAGTGGGTGAGATGATAATACATTATTACATTCACCATAGTTTGCAGCTGGGCAGCGTGTCTCCATAGTTTGCAGCTGGGCAGTGTGTCTCCAGAAGCAGGGTTGAAGCCCCTGGGGGCTCCAGAAGCAAGTTCGGGCAACTTATTAACAATTGACTAAATTGACGCAAATCTATTTAATCTTTAAGTCTATGCTAAATCCTGCAGCCAGCTGCAACAAAGCCCTTTTAAAATCCTTAGTGATTATACCTGTACCATTACAGCTGCAGTAAACAGTTTCTTTACTTAAGAGGGTTTGTTGCAACCCTACAGTGGTTTTAAATAATGATGTAAACGTCTGTCTGGTTTCAAGACCACTTGTTGTAAAATAATCATAGAAAATCCAAGGAAGGAAACTGAAGGGTCACTCCCCGTTTCTTACTTTCTGCAAATAGCAGTGATTAGTTTAGTGGTGAGAATCAATCATTGGGCTGCTTCAGACATTGATTAAACATATCGATCATTAAGAGTTGAGACAAAAGATTTAACATATGTGAATAAAAACAGCATTATCAGTGCCACGATATACAGTATATATATATTTAAGAATCATAGTACAATTCTAGAGAAACTGTAATTAGGTTACAGGACTACCATCTGGTAATTGGAAGTGCTTAAAAAATATTCCAGGCCACTGACTTACGGTATCATCACTGTGACTTTGCATGAGGTTAAACCCTGCTTACTCAGTAAGTTAAAATATCTTGCAAAGGCCTGATTCTGTATGAATGAGCAATTTCTTTAAGAATTGCAGTGAATGAAACCATAATAAACCATTAGGCTTTCTCTCAAAGGCAAAATTGGCACCACTTTAATTTTGCTCAGCAGTTTTGGATTTTGTTTTATATAGACAACAACAGACATTCATGCTTTACACCTGCTTTTGTTGAGATCACAATAGCAGAGACAGATTTATAAAACCATAAGCCATAAAGACCTGCATGTCTTAAGCTGCTTATACAAATGGGGTCAACAGAAAATAATTTGTCAATACAAAAATAAAGAAAGAGGGATTTATAAAAATTCAGACACAGTGGCTGAAGCAGACGGCCTAGTTTGAATTGTAAAGACTGGTAATTCAATTTGGCTTAGTATCAATTATCTTAAACATATATTCTTTATAAAATTACAAGTTAAGATTTTTTCTCAAATATTTCCAGGAGCACACATATAAATAAATAAAACAAAACAAATAAATAAATACAATATACAATATTAATAGGCAACGTTCAGTAATTTAATCGCATTATTTTTCTTCAACAAATATCAACCAACTAAAAAAAACAGTATAACAAAAAAGCTTTTTTTAAGCTTTATCTTTGTGAATACATTTAGCAATTATTCCACATGAAGAGCCCAAATTACATTCTGATATTTAAACAAACATTTCAATCCATAACATCCTTCATAAGGTCCATAGCCTAAGGATGAAATTATCCGCAAAACGATGTCACTTAATTTTAGTTTGTAAAGAGGAAGAATAAAAAGAATGTTCCAATACAGTGTTTACCTTAAAAGTGCTGTAATTGAAATAAAAAAAAGACAAAACAATGAATTTTTCCACAAAAAACAAAACAAAACAAAAACATTGCCTCTCCCTGAAACTGTGATTGGTGGAGGCACGACGCCCCGCCCCTAAACGCAGAGCTACAGAGAGTGACGTTTGTTTATATAATCTCGGAGAGCAGATTTGGTTACAGTTTGTCGACATAACAAGGAAGAATCAAGACAGGGCGAGTCGATTAATCCGGTTCGAGCATGTATTTTAAGATGATTGTGCCGTTTTTGGCCGTGATTTTGGCCGTGGCGAGCGCTGGGATGACTGGAGCCCCAATAGATGCAGATATGAACGAGGAAGGGGTTCAGAATGCGTTACAGTTCGCAGTGGCCAGCTACAACAGACAAAGCAATGATGCGTTTGTACGGCAGGTTTCAGAGGTCATCAAGGTCCAAAAACAAGTAGGTACTTTACACGTTTATGCGGTTTGTCATCGTTTAAACTGGGAGCGTCACTGAATCACTTCTAGTCATACAGTTCCTCCTACAGCGCTGTCATGGTGACCGGGCCGGAATAATGATCGTCATCAAACCTGATTTTATTGTCACAACGGACCTGTTTAGTGCAAGACGGGTTGTAATAAGTATTTCTTGCAGTCAAAGAGGTGTATTTTTTTATGTGTATTAGTTTGAATATTTTATTTCTTAAAAGTACGTTATTTTAAGTATTTTTGTCCAGTAGCCAAGTAGTGACTAGTGTCTTTTTCAATGTAACCCCATATGCCATCATGTTATAATGACTCGCAAACTAATTAGATGCTAGTCTGTATTGGAGTTAGTATCTAATCTGTCTCTGATGAGTAGTTACTGGAGAAACCGATAAAGTTTCAAGGAATAATGTACATTTTTAACATGAATGTAAAGATTTGTTTAGAAAAACTGTATGAAATCTCAGAACCATGACAATTGTTCCCAGTTTTACAAAGAGAACAACAGAACTGTTTGCCTTAACATAAAAACTATTTATATTTTATGCTACATAAGGAATAATTATATAAGGTAAGAGAGTAAAGGATTATTCAAATGCTATTTGTTAGACGTTTTTTCTTTCTTTTTCCTTTTTTGGTGAAAATGACAAAAATAATGTAGCATAAATAACTTATTACTAATTAAATAAAATGCCGCCTTTGTTCACATAATGATATGTGTATGTATTCTGAAAGGTCCTCCTTTTAAGCATCAGTTGATGTTGGTTGCCTGTGTGACACATACATCAGGCTTGACCCAACTATGTCTGAACATGTTTCTGGTCGACACTCTAGGTTGTCTCTGGCCTGAAATACATCTTCACTGTGAACATGGGCAGAACCAACTGCAGAAAGGGTGGAGTTGAGACCCTGTGTGCCGTTCATGAGGATCCCAATTTTGCACAGGTAAGAGACACTGTGACACACTAATTTACAGTATTTGTATTTCTTGATTTCCATGTTAAAAGAGACTGACCCTTTTTTATCTTTTCCTACAAGGTCACTCAGTGCAAAATAACGGTCTGGAGCCAGCCATGGTTAAACTCCATTAAAGTCCTAGAGAACACTTGCCTGTAGAGCTAGTGCAGTTTGGGGCTTTTTAACATTCATGCAGCAATAAAATTAACTTGCTATTGGTAATAATGGTGACCTTTTAAGTCTTTACTCTTGATAAAATATACATTTTATTTGTCCTGAAAACCTGCCAACAACAGATCATGAAAAAAGATGCTTCATTAACACATAATCATGTAATCTTATTAGACTCCATTGCTCTGAAAAAGCTACAATTTGTAGGAATTTCTAAATGATAAAACGCATGTTTCTATATTAGTTCTTCCTTTACTATTAAAACTTGGTTGAACACAATATGTCTGTGTGCTGTGTTTATTTGGTTCAATTAATTATAGAAGTCATAATTCTATAATGTGTTACTGTAGACCTGTGTATTATTTCATGTATTTACATGAATATAAAGAAAACAAGTAAAATTTATGTTATAACAACAGTTTAAAAAGAGCTACCAGAACTGATATATTTGTGAGTTTACATTCAGATTTCATAAATTATTAAATATTATCAGTAATGTTGCATTCACACTTTTACTCTGTGCATGAAATAAACCTCTGGAAAGTTGCTGCATTAATACAATCATGTTATAAGTGTTATAATAACTATACTTTTGCCATCATGTTTTGATTGCCACAACTGCTGTAGTTGGAATAATAGTTGTTATCTATGGATTTAAAAAAAAAAATGCAATTTTTAAGATTTTTTCTAAGGTATTTTTGTTTGTTTTATGTGGGTTCTTCTCATAGACTGTAAAGGGTCTGCTTGTAGCGCCCTCTATTGGTGAAAATAAACGCTGTACGATTGCTCTGCTAACCAGATGGCTACTGGGCTATGTTGGCTTTTTGCAGTGTATTTGGGGGGTGTTTTGAACGTGTAAAACGGGGAGATTTCCGAAAACATCTCGAGTGGGGAATCGCAGGACGTCAAAACGGGTTGTCCCGGGAAAAATGGACGTCTGGTAACCCATAGGTTAAATATTATCCTACGGATTTCCCCAACTTCCGTCTTCTAAATCTGGTCTGGAAAAGACGTATTTGATCTCTTTCTGACAAAATACATTCACTCTACAGATTTTACAGACTGATTTCATTTTCAAACATGAAAATTTTACATTCAGATGAGTTAAAACTAGCGGAGACAACTTTATATGCACATCTGCCTAAATCCATAAAGGTGAGTAACTTAGTCTGCGTCTGTTTCACGTCGAAGGAATCGTGTAGAGCTTGTTATGCTTTTACAGTCGCACTGAATCAAATGCCTGATGGTTTTTAGGTGTATGGATTTGTTTTCGCTATGAACAGAGGGAAACCACACACTTTAGAGGTATTGGTGGATACGTGGCCAGATTTTACCACTATCATTGTTCGACCAGATCCAAATGTGAGAAATATTGTTCTTTATTAACTATTTAAAACTTTGTCCAAGTAAACCACTGTTATGTCAATATCACTAATGTCTAAAATCGTTAGAATAATCGAGCAAAGGACTTTATGAAGAAGGTGACTCTATACAGTACTGATGAAGAAGTCCTGAGAAGAATGCTTGCTGTGGAAGATGCAGTTGACTGGAGCACATACTTCCTAATAGGAGGTATGACTATTATATATTATTAATATGAATTATGGTTATTTGAATAAATTCTGGTTATTTTTAAACTTTAGGATGTGATCTACGCCATTCACCAATACTGAAGGAAGCTGCTGTTTCTTGGGGTGTCAGTATTAAAAGGTTGTCCTTGGTGCACCTTATGACATTAACTGAGCCCAGTCATTTACCTGAGCTGATTACCAGGTAAGATGGTAAGCTTTTTGAATAAGTGATAAAAATATCAGTTTGTATTTGTACAATATGATATATTTAAATAAAAGCTTAAACTTTCCTTTATATCTTTGCTTCCTTCCTCAGTGACCTTGAGTCCAGATTGTCTGTCCTCAATGAATCGCATGCCAATGTAGTTAATAAGACTTGGAAATTTGGTGGGGATGACAAAGGTTACAGGAACATTCTGAATCTCATTAGACATTTCCCCACATGCTGCATTACAGATGAGAACAATCAGCCTGTGTCCTGGGTGCTGTTGTATGATTACTGTGCCATGGGGATGTTGTACACTCAGCCAGAGCATCGTGGCAAGGGCTATGCCAAAGCCCTGGTAACCACAATGGCAAAGAGGCTCCATTCTCAGGGCTATCCTGTGTACTGTTTCATTGAAGAATGCAATCCACTTTCCTACAAACTTTTTAAAAGCCTGGGTTTTACAGAGGACCCCTCTTATAGGGCTGTCTGGTATGAATTTATTTGTTAGCGTGAATACTCTTGTATTCACTCTCACTACTCCTATTTTATAGAAAGAAAAACGTCTTGGACATCATCATGAAATCAGATTTGACTGTTCTAATTTTTTTACGGAATACAGAATGTTTAAAGCAATTATTTCTTTTTTTAAATTTATGTTCCCTTGGAATCTTTAATCAAAAGCATTAACTTCCTCTTTCCTTCTCAATCACGTCACGTGTGCATCATCACGAGGGTTGGACAATAAGCCCTCAATCGATTCCTGATGGGCAACATTTTTTCTTGTTTGAGCAGTTTCACTTAGGTATACATCACAATAGAGAGTAAAGACGATTGCAATTAATGTTTCACACTCACTATGTGATTATTTCGTTTTTGGCAATTCATATAAAAAGTTGTATTTTTGAAACATTTTTAATAAATTTTAGTTGAAAACTATACTTTCACTTAAAATGTTGTATGAATGAAGGTCAAAATATTTACATGATAGCCATAAGAAGGTAATATTTCAATGCTGTGAAATAAATCTCAAGACACTACTATCATGCTTGCAGAGAAATACAAAATGTTGCCAAACATATCATAATTTTACAGGAAACAGTTTCTTTGTAAGGAGAGATTTTCTTTGCTGTAGGGCTACTTCAGTACTTCAATAATATTTGTGTGTGTTCTGTGTATATTATATATATATATATATATATATATATATATATATAAAAATACACACACACATAAAGTATATATATTTTGAAAATATTTACATGTGTTTACATGTCTATATTTATATTCATATAATTTATAAATAAATGCATATATATATATATATATAATTTTTCCTGAAATATGTACATGCATGTGTGTGTATTTATTTATACATAATAAATATACACAGTACACATACATATATTATGTAAACAAAAACTTGAATTTTGGATGCGATTAATCGTTTGACAGCACTAATATGAAGAGTTCAGATGCAAAAGTGCCGTTTGATATTCTCTTCTAAAATGAGCAGTTTTATTAGGCTCCTATATTCAGTAATTTCCATTTAATTAAATAGGTTCAGTAAATACGTTCTTTTCATTGCCATTAAAGTGAAATAAGTGAACATAAACATATAAGCCTGAGAAATATGCTAATGTTAGAAGAAAATTTAAAAACAGGCACACAAACAAAAAGCACATAGAGGCTTTTGGCTCTGAGCTCTTCATATTACAATTTAACAAATTACAGTATAATTAAAATGTTTAAAGTGGCTCTGACACATAACTTTTATCTGCAGTTTAAAAAAAAAAAAAAGCTTTTCTCATGTGATCTCTCTCTTACAGATGTTTTAATCACATATCTATTTGAAATAAATATTGCTTAAAAAGTAAATAGTCTAAAGGTCCCGGAAACGATTCTATTTGGGGGCGCAACCTTCCAAAATGAATCAAAGACTGTAGGAACGAATGCATGAAGACTTTTAAACACTCAACTTTAACTTTTACATAACATATCCCCCAACCTGCCTACCTTTGTACGTACTGGGTCTGTCGTAAGTGCCTTTAAAAGCACCGAAACGCGCTGACGCCAAGCGACACGTGAAATAAAGCTGCTGGCAGGACACCTCGCAATGCGTCAGCTGACTACAGAGGATCTGAAGACCCTGGAAGTAGATCTTAAAAACTACTTTCCACAGTCGCTGCAGGTTTGAAAGTTTATTGATTTATTAAAGTACCTCACTTTACAATGATGTTTGTTACCGTTAAAATCCATAGGATGCTCTACATGCTAATTAACTGTTACTGATAGCAGTACGTCATTATTTCTGGCTCTTTAATGTTCTGTAGGCTTTTGCAAACATTTAATACATGGTCTTTTTCTGTCCTGAATATATACAGGTATATGGGTGTATTGTCCAGCTCATCAGGAATGGACAGAGAGCTGATCCTGTTAGTGTGCTTGTTGACCAGTGGCCAGAGTTCAGAGTTTTACTTTTTAAACCACAATTCCGTGAGGTATCAGGAATATTGGGAAATATTAATGCTTGGTTGAATGTTTCACAGTGATTTGAGAGATTCAACAATCTATTTATTTAATTTTAGAAGGGAGACCTTTTCAAAGACTTGACTGTGTTTTCAAAAAACGATGTCTGCCTCCGAGACCTGCTGGCACATTCAGATGTCATTGATTGGAAGATGTTTATTTGCTTGGGTACTTTTGTTAGTTTTTTTTACATTAGTATGAATCCCTGAAAATCTTTAAGGTCTCAAACACCTGTTCCTTTTTAAACTGTCTTAAGCCGCTGAGCTTCATCATGAGAAGATGCTGGAAGTCGTGGCAATAAACAGAGATGTACCTATGAAAAAAGAAGCTGTGTGCTACATGTTGGTTCTTCGGGATCCATCAAAACTCTTACACGTTGATAGGTGAAGTATATGAACTGTAATCATTAACATCACACTTCAGACAGCATTTTATGACAGGTCATAGTTTAAGCCAAGCTACACTATAGCTACAAAGTAATATGTCACTCACTTAACTGAAATATAACTTAGTAATGGCTGTTCATTGTATTCACCTTTTAACCCCCGGTGGTTATGGCAGTATATTCATTTAATTAAAAGTTGTTAATTTTATTTTTTTTCCCCACAGTTCATCACTGAAGATGTCTTCTCTCAATGAGTCTCATCTTGAGCTAGTCAACCGTAGCTGGAAATTTGGCTGTGAAGACAGCAAACTAATGATTAAGAATATGATTTTAAACTTCCCCTCTTGTTGTGTCCTGGACTCAAATGATCAACCGGTAGCATGGATTTTAACTTATGCTTCCTGTGCACTGGGAATGCTATACACACTTCCAGAACACAGAGGAAAAGGCTATGCAAAAGCACTGGTCGCCATTATGTCAAAGAGACTCCACTCTCAGGGTTATCCTGTGTACTGTTTTATAGAGGAAGAGAACCATTTATCCTACAGCCTCTTCACAAGCTTGGGTTTCACAGAAGAACCGGATTACAGGGCAGCCTGGTTTGTCTTTAATGACTTGTAACTGGGTCCCATCAAGCAGCCAATCACAATTGTTTAGCTTCTGTCTGAGAAGCTATATAGGGTTATGTACAATCAGTTTTTTTACATTTAAAGATGTCCGCAAGGCCACCATCAACAACAAAAATATTTGATTTATTTAAATAAAATCCATGAATAAAATGTAAAACAACCGTTTATTTTTTTGTATCAAATATAAAACAATTACAGTCAAGCTACACATTGTGTAGCATCAGTTAGATTTGTTATACTAGTTAAAGGCATCTTATTTTTCTGTATATTCTTCTAGTCGAAGCAGCCATTTCTCCCAGAATGGCAAAATCAGCTCTGAGTTCAGGAAGTGAGCATGTGCGGGTGATCCATCTTTGTAGGCCACCACAATTAAGCCGTTTTCTACCTGTACATAAATGACATAAGATGGAAGACTTCAATGAAGAATACATGTATGCATTTAACAGCATTTATTATTCTTTCATAACATTGGAAATGTATTTTATCTCACAATTTAATGCATACTTGCTGAATAAAATTACTAATTTCTCTTACTAACCCTAAACATTTGTACAGTAGTTTTTGTTTAAACTTTTGATCTTAATGCCAGGTGTAAAATGTGTCGGAGTGATGTTTACCTGGTAGTTGTAGTTGTGGTCACTGTTCAGAGCTCCAATGTATGCAGCTACTTGTAATGGATTATCGTAAGTGTGGCGAAGGAAGGGCTTAGGCTTCTCTGAGGTCTTCCAGTCAATGACACATAGTGAACCTCTGTATGAAAAATGATAAGATTTTAAATTCAACATGACAAACATACATATAAACACACATTCATAGGCTATGCATTAAAAGGTGTACATGACTCTTTGATTTAACAAAAAGAATCTCACCTGTATTCGGCAACGCAATCTACAATGCCAAGGTACCGTAAAGCAGAATGATCCACAACACTCTCAATAGCTCTCACTCCTGTTATATCATTCAACACATTAGATACACTCTCCATATATCCGGACACCTCTTCTGGACACTCGTGGTCCTCCTTAGAAGGGGTTTCCTGGGTGAAAGTGTCCTCAATGGCAGCATGGAACAGCTTTCCTTGTCTGAAAAGGTCTTAAAGATCACACAGATTAATTAAAAGGTGTTATTTTAAAAAGCAATAATGAAAGAAAAATAATTATTCTCACTCGTGCTGTATTCTCGAAACCCTTCCTCTCCGAGTTCAGCAATCATCCTTCTCTTCCACCTTTCCAGGTAAAAGGCTTGGTCAGGAGGCATGGTCTTCTGAAGGATTCGGGTCACACTGGGTATAGATGTCTTATTAGCGTCTCTCTTTAATGTTATATGAGCCAAAGGTCCCGGCATATACTCCGACTGACCTTTGGCCTCATTTAACAGAGGATGCATGTTTTTAGGTACTTTGGGCTGTTGTGAAGGCGGTCTGGATCTTATTATTGGTCCGTAGAGCTGACAGTCCTCATCCTCTATGCTATTGGGGGTCTGGGCGCTGGTTTTTGACGACAACACCTCTCGCACCAGAGATGAGTACCGCTCTGTGTCCACTGTGCTGTACTGACTCACCTTTTTACGTGCTCGCCATTGACAGCTGGTTGAAAAGTTGTCCACACGCGAGAACTGACCAGAGGGGAATCCTATTGATCTCACACACTTGCATTGTATCACCAGCTTCAGTACTTGCATTGTAATCGCCATACCTTATGTTCTTATCCTGTTTCTGTAGTAATTGTTGCGGCTTTTTGTGCATGCTTTGGAAAACGGACAGATAAATTAAAATAAATAAACCAAAAAGTTTTGGAGTGGATTAGCGATCATGAGGTTGTTGCGTTCCGGTTTCAAATGAAGCGCAATTTGAACTGGATCTACTGGGGAATTATGGGAATTGTAGTTCGAACTGCGTCGAAAATACGTTTAAACACGTTCCCATAAAACACAATTTCCCACAATGCAACTTTTTGGTATCAGCTTTAAAAAATAGTCTAGATTTTTATTCACAGCCAGAGCATAAGTTATGTATAAATATGTATATAGGCTCACATTTCCAAATAAAATAATTGTATTGAAATCACTCGAAACCTTTCAACACGCTACTACCACCTGGTGGTCAAAACTCTAAGCAACTCTACACAATAGCTTCTCAAACGTCATAGCATATTGTTAATATAGTTGTTAAATACTTTTGTAGGTTTGTAAATTGAGTATGTAACTCTCTCTCTCTCTCTCTCTCTCTCTCTCTCTGTTTTCACGGGGTTTTTGTCAAAATTCAACCAATTTAAGTTTCGAAGACTTTTATTTTGACGTGCTGCCGGAAAAATATTCGAGCCGGATGTGAACGGTGACAGGCGAAAGTGGAGAGCGAAGAGCAGCGAGCTATTGAAAAGTTAAAAGTACAGTTTAATATACAGCCCTGAGACGATAAAATAAGCGAAAGAGTTTCTGAACATGACATCTATCTCAGAGGACAGTGATAAGGAGAAGGTAAGTGTTGTCACATCTCTCTATTGTAAAGATAAAGCTTATTAATTGATGTTTTAAGCCATCATATTGCTCGGTTGCATACTAACCGCCCAGCTCTGTTTGCACTTTACAGTGAGTAATCGTACGCTTGTCACTCATAGCATTAACTCTTTACAAGCTGTTCCTCAATAATAACTACAAAACAGGATTAAAATAGTCTTCGTATCAGATCTATATATATGTCTGTCTGTCTAACAATAATTATATTGTTTTATTTGTCAGTGTAATTATACTTTAGTGATATTGGCCAATGTGTTAGTTATATTTGTTTTGTAGTTGTATTGTGATTGCTCTTTTCTGCAGAAATGATTTGAGGAAATTTCTCTTTTTCTGTAACTACTGTTACAGTTTGTGGGATAGGTGACTGAAAAAGGTTTCTTTGCTAACATGGCTTTTGAACAGAGCTCATGTGTTAAGCATAGACAGCAGAATCAAATATTTGAGCATTTTTTCCTCCGAGACTGTTCAGACAGACTCTAGTCTACATGACATAACTATAGTTCTCAGTCTTTGTTTGAAGCTCTCTTCTTGATTTGACACAAGATGATTAAGTTTTCAACAAATCATGTTTTTATATAGATGCGCTCTGTATCAGTCGACTTGAACAATGATGCATCTCTCATCATTGATATCCCTGATGCCCTCTGTGAACGTGATAAAGTCAAATTTACCGTCCACACCAAGGTGAGACAACAGATCTAATTTATAATCATTCAAAAAAGTCAGTAACTTGCACATATTTCTGAGTTTGATAGTGTAACTTACCATTGCCTGTCGTAGTAGAGGACAGTATAACTTTGACTCATGGTGTTGATTTGCTCTTCACTTCCTCACAGACCACGCTTAGTTCCTTTCAGAAGCCGGAATTTTCTGTGCCACGACAGCATGAAGATTTCATCTGGCTTCATGACACAATCGTGGAGACTGAGGAATATGCTGGCCTCATTGTAAGTTAAAACCCATATTCATATTTTCTAGATTTATGAAAGCTCATCATCAGCAGCAGGCATTCTGTCGGCCAACATGGAAAACACAAAGTTTCTCTACTGACCATCTGTCTGCATTGTAGACTGTTGGAATAGCCAAAACGTCTTACACTGAATTGAATTGTCTTGCATTTACCATATTCCTTAGATTCCTCCTATCCCACCAAAACCTGACTTTGAGGGTCCCCGTGAGAAGATGCATAAATTGGGAGAGGGGGAATCCAGCATGACAAAGGAGGAATATGCCAAAATGAAGCAGGAACTTGAGGCGTGAGTTTAAATTAAATACATTTTTAATATTTTTCCTCTTTCTTGCACATCGGTTGACATGCATACATTTAAAACATTGTATCCTTGCAGGGAATATCTTGCTGTTTTTAAGAAGACTGTGCAGGTTCATGAAGTTTTTCTTCAGAGACTCTCCTCCCACCCCATCTTCAGAAAGGACAGAAACCTCCAGATATTCCTGGAATATGACCAGGATGTGAGTCTTCCGTTTTGTCTTGGCCAGTCATATTCTTCCCAGACCAGGAAACAGAGAGACAGTGAGAGGGACTGGTGGCACTGCTTATTTCCTGCGAAGCTGCAATGTTGGCAGTTTATACACAAATGTGGATGAGTGCAGAAGATATATGGGGGAGGAGATCCACTTCCTGCTTAGTTCAGCGTAAAAACTGTCTCTGACCGGACAACTGTTTTTTGCTGATTCATATATACATATATATTATATATTTAAATATAGAAAAAGTCTCTTTAAACTCATAAGTCCATAACCCGTAAGTCTTGTATTGCACTGATAAGTGTCAGTTATACTGATCACAAAGACAAGTGACCTCCTTGGATCCCAGCAAGTGGTGATAAAGAGTGCGCACTATGGTTCTGCCTTCTGATTGGTTCATAGTGTTCTTGACTCTGTAATCCTCTTCTCATTTGTTGTTTAGCTCACCGTGAGGAGGAAAAATGCCAAGGAAATGTTTGGAGGGTTCTTTAAGAACATGGTAAAGAGTGCTGATGAGGTCCTCATCTCAGGGGTCAAGGTCAGTGTGCTAATCAACTCTCTGTGGGTGTGTTTTTGATATCAACACAAGGTAGCAGTGTTCTGTCTCATGTCAGTTTTTTTTTGTTTATTTTTTTTTTTTTTGCAGGAGGTTGATGAGTTTTTTGAACAGGAGAAGACTTTTCTGTTGGATTATTCCATTAAAATCAAAGATGCCACTGCTAAGGCTGAGAAAATGACGCGTTCGCACAAAAGTGAGACCATTTCATCCAAATGAATCAACTGACTGCAAGTATTTTGGCTCTTTGTTAATTCTAAGAGACATTCCTATTCACAAAAAATGTCTTTCTTTTCTAAGATGTTGCTGATGATTATAACCACATTTCTGGGGCTCTGAACAGCATTGCTACAGACAACAACACTGCCTTTAAAAAGTGAGAAATACATTATATTTCATATTGCTTGCAGTAAAAACACCATTTAGTGAACAACAGTAATAAATGTATAATTCGTTACAGGGCATGCTTAATTGATATGCAAGTGAAACTAGCTTCTTAGTATAGTTAATAGTTGTTATATACACTTTCTGGTCAAAAAAAGTTGCCATTTGGATTTAAATAAGCAAATAATAAAGAGTCAAGGATCTGATTAATATGTTTCTGGCATGTTGTATGTTTGGCAACAATTTCTTTTTAACCCTAACTAATGCAGTGTGTAGCTTTTTATTTCACAATCAACCATGTTGGAAGACGAACCCATGTCCATATTACAGGATGACAATGTCGAGATTCATTGGGCACAAATTGTGAAATAGGGGTTGAGTGAGCATAAGGAATGATTTTCACGTATGAATTGGCAACTGCTGAAAGTTTTTGGGATTTGCTGGAGACGACTTTACAGAGTGCTTTGACTACAAAAATTAACGCAATTCTTGATGGAAATAATGTTGTGATACATAACGTTGTCGAAACAATTCCACAACAAAAATACAGTATTATCAAATCTGAAGGTCCAACAAAATCTTTCACAATTTGAACCTGGTCAATCTTATCATCATGGAATAGGTACATGGGTAAACCTTCCAACATGGTTGTTTGAGAAATAAAAAGACACGCACTGCATCAGTTAGGGTTAAAATAATTGTTGCCAAACATATAACATGCCAGAAACATATATATAATATATACACACAGTGGGAGAAAAAAATGATTTGATCCCCTGCTGATTTTGTATGTTTGCCCACTGACAAAGAAATTATCAGTCTATAATTTTAATGGTAGGTTTATTTGAACAGTGAGAGACAAACAACAAAAAAATCCAGAAATAATGTTGGGAAAAAAAGGGAACTGCAAATGATCCCAAGCATACAGCCTCATCTGTAAAGCATGGTGGAGGTGGTGTCATGGCATGGGCATATATACACATTCACATATGTCAACAACAGTAATTTTAAATGAGTTTTTACTGAATCTTTTTTCTCCTTCCAGGCACTTAGAAAAATGTGCTGACGTGTTTGAAAAGCTTAGAGTGAGTATCTGTATAGGATCGATCTTACCAACCTACCTAATTTTTATTTACTTTCATAGGATCATAAGTGTGTGTTTTGCAGAAATTGGAGGACAGGGGCGCATCAGATCAAGACCTCAAGCTGACAGAATTGTTGAGATACTACACAAGGGACATCCAGGCTGCTAAGGTGACACCTTCCTGTTTATTTCAGTTGTGTAACACTACATTGGTTACATACATTGGAATTTATCATTTAACCAAATGTATTAGATTGTATGTTTTATAGTTATTTCCAGAACGGGGTCATTGTAGAGTGGAAAATTCTCAGTTTGTGTGATGAATAACCCAGTTTTACCAGCTGCCTAGGTTTTTTACCAGTCAATGAAACATGTACATTGTTCTTCAAGTGCACGTTACTGGTTCTAACAGCAACAGCATTTCTTTTTAATCAAAAACATTATATACTGCTGCTTTGCCTGCAACTGTTTAAAAAGTACCCGCATTTGGCTGACCACCCTGGTCTCATTGTGAACTCAATGTTCACTAACTACACTAACAACAGTCGATTTATCCTGATTATAGGTTGAGTAATAACGCATTCCTTCCTTCAGGACCTGTTGTATAGACGTGCACGGACACTTGCCGATTACGAGAACTCTAATAAAGCTCTTGACAAGGCTCGTATGAAGGGTAAGGATATCGCACAGGCTGAGGAAAACCAGAAGCAGTGTCTGCAGAAGTTTGAAAAGCTCTCCGAGTCTGGCAAGAAAGGTGTTGTACGATCGAAATTAATTTTATTTAACTGTCAAATAACCTTGATGAATTACTCTGATGATCTGAGTTTATAGTATATGAAGAGTTAAGATGGTGATTATAGATCTTGCCTGGTAGCCAAAAGATTGTAGGTTTACATCCTGCAAGGAGCTATGTGTGAACTATTACCATTGTGCCTGGTAAAATGGTCAATTACAAAGAAAATCTGAAAAATCATCAAAGTGGTTCAATTATCAGTTTTGGGTGAACCCTTCCTTACTTACTAACATTGATTTCTTTTGTTTGTAGAGCTCACCAGCTTCAAGGCGAGACGTGTAGTAGCCTTCCGTAAGAACTTGATCGAGATGTCTGAGCTGGAAATAAAACATGCCAAGGTGAGGAGGTTGAAGTATTGTGCGTATCATTACATTTACTCAGCAGTGTTTAGGTTCTCATGGAAAACCTGGTAATATGAGAGAATTAAAAAAATGTGCTTTCCAGGACTGAAAATGCCTATATTTAATTTCTATATTGAATATAAACTTGCATTCAGTAGATTGGGGTCAGTAAGATTCTCTTTTAAAAGAAATGAATAGCGCAATGGCGCTATATATCGGGGTTCTGCCTACAAGGCTATCAGTGCTGACATATAGCACCATTGCGCTATGGGCGTCCCGAGTTTGAATCCTGGCTTGTGAACCCTCTCTTTCTCCCCTGCTTCGCTTCCTGTCATTACTACTGTCCTTTCAGTATAAAGGCCAAAAATAAAATCTTAATATATATTTTTTTTTTATTATTCAGCTACGATTTTATCAAAAGTAAAAGTTCTACAAATAAATGCTGTTTTTTATTTTTCCATTTATCAAAGAATCCTAAAAAAGAAATCGCATGATCATGTGACACCGAAGGCTGGAGTAATGGCTGCCGAAAATTCAGCTTTGCCATGCCATCACAGGAATAAACTGCTTTTAAAATATATAAAAAATTAAGATTCTAATAATATTTCACTTGACTGTATAAATTAATCCCAAATAAAATGTATTTGTAGACCAAATAAATACATCCTTGGTAAACATAACATACATTTTTTAAAAATTTTTAACAAACCTTCAGCACCCTTAAAGTAAACATGGTAGACTTGGAAAGTCATACAGATTCATTGGTTAATAGGCGTGAAAACCTTGTTTTTTTTAGTGTGGTTTGGCCCAACACATTAACTTTCTTCCATGTGTTCTCTCTTCTCTCTGTTGTTCTCTCTTCTGTACACTCCCTACAGAACAGCGTGTCCCTTCTGCAGGGCAGCATTGAGATCCTCAATAGCAACTGACCCACACGGTGAGGTCACTGGATCATCTTGAGCTCCTTGCATTGTTACCAACCCATTAGAGGAGAACCTGAATGCACCTACTTCAGATGTTTTAAATGTGGTTCAGTAACCTCTCCAAAACGTGAAAAAGAGCCACTACCAGCAATGTCTCTACCATGTTTACACTTTTACACGATTATCTTGTTTTTTTTCTCTCATGCCCCCTTTTACTGCTGGTACCTTGCCACCAAACTGAGGGCAGTGAACATGACATCACCCAAATGCTCTCCCATTTATTTGAATAATCAATAACACAATGTGTGTGTTAGCATCGTTTTTTTTTTTTTTTTTTTTTTTTTAAGTATTCCAAGTTTTGCAAGATGAGATGTTTTAGCTAGGATTATGCAGACTGATATAAGTCACCACAATGACAGAAGAAAAAGTGCATAATTTCAGCGATTTTCTGTTGTTTTGATTATGACTGCAATTTCATACCTTTAAATGTGATTTACCTGCTTTTTGCGGTCACACTGGAAAGCTGATGCATACTAATCAGGAACTATGACGTAAATTGACGTGTGACGACAAACAAAGCAGTATAAAGTGTTACGTGACATGAAATACTTCAGATATCTTTCTTTATAATCTTTTTCTGTTCAGTCGAGATTCATCAGAAGACACAATCCAATGTCACAGACTACTAGATAAAAATGTAAAGGAAATGTTGACATTAATTTACGATCAAATACTTTCAAATTACCCTTTGCCAGGGTCAAAAACAGCACTTTTCGTTTTGAATCTGGTTATTTTTGTTTTAAATTGTAGACTCACTCTTATGTCCCCATTTGGTGTGTGTGGGTGAATTGCACAAGTGTCAATTTTCAGTTACTATTAGTAGTTTGTGGAATCCAGAGATTTTATGGTAAAGGTTACACAGCCATGAATAAGTTTAAGTTAAGATTTAAGTTTTAGTTCATTTAGTTTCATAGTTAGCCTTTACATCCTTTCACTCTTAGATATCAATCAGAATTCCCAATTCAAATTTATTTTTTTACTCGACTAAATGTTTTCTCTTGATGTTGTTACTAACAGTGTAAGCTTTGCTACATTTAAGTTGGACCAAAATATGTTGAAGGTTTGGTTTGATGTAAAACCACAAAAAGATGTAACTTTACAGATTATGGAGATTGTTTTGTAAAAGCACTATTACAATCATGTCTCAGAGAAGACCATTTTTATAAATGATTGTATAGACGAAAAAGTTTTTTCATATGAACCATCATCATTTTTATGAAAGCTTGCAATAATGAAAATAAATATGCCCTGCTTTCCCATTTTGTGGCTTTTTATGTCTTTTTTTTTTAAACCTGTTTTTGATAAGAGATGCTGAGACATGTCAGTTATTAATGGTTTGAATGTTCTTTTTCCACCAGAGGGTAGCAGTGATTATGAATTTCAATGACATGTCACTTATTTATTGCTTGCTGTGAGAAATGCTAAATATCAGACATCGTATTAAGAGACACTCTTGAGAGTCTCACAGCTTGAGATCAATTAATGGAACGAACAGACACATCTACTGCATGCCAAAAGCAGACTGATTGATGTTTTTTTGTTCCCAGTGTCTTCCTTTCATTTGGAGCTGAAGTTGCTGTCAATGTTTTGGCTGTAGGTCTCAGTACATTATTCACTGATTCATATTTTTCTGTCGATGAGAAGAGGAACTGGTTACTTCTCCATTCTGATTATATTTCCCTGTCATTGGGCTCTAAACTTTAGGTCTTCTGACCGCAACTCAGACCTCATGACCCGCTCATGATCTACCCTTCCCAGAGACATAACTTTCTGCCTGTTGATGAAAGTTTTTGTCTCGTTATGTCTCAGCTCTCCCAAGCCACACAATAGATATGGTTGAGGTGGAAATTTTGTGGTTTTGCATTTGAATATTTGTGCATAAGTATAGAGTTCTTCATCTACTGTATATCTGGAGGCTACCCAGTGATGTGATCAGATGTGAATGTCGATGAGTAACTTTATGGTCTTCTTTTTCTTTTCTTTTTTTTACTATTCACCATTTCAAGTATTTTTGTGTTTTGACCCTGGAGAATAACTGAAACCTTGAACACCAAACACCAATACACACCAAATACACCAATACACACCAAACCTTGTGTCCATTTTACCAGACCCTATTTATCTATTCCCATAATAAAATATGAACACATACAATGTTAAAGACCTTTTCCACAACACTGTAAAAAGTATAAGTTTGGCTTTTAAAGTAACATACATAGCTAAAAGACTGTACTTGATTCTGATCAGTAATTATATTTTTTAACTGGTAATCAGTTAAGAGAAAAACGGCAGCTGTGTTTTCCAGAATAATTCTATAATAATACAGTAAAAATGCAAACGTACAGAACAACCTGTGAATTTTACGGTTTACAAAACAACAAAAACATTTTAATCTGGTAAATCCTACAGCCTTTTCTGCTTAAAGGACAAGGCCAAGCTGCTACTAATATCTGATTTGTACTTTTAACATAATATCAACCACTACAATAACATAGGTGGTAAAGAAAAAGCCACAGGAGAAAGCAAAGTTAATTGCAAATCCTTTAAGCTGTAGTAAATAATAACATGTAGGCTATGGTGCATACAGTGTCACAAACACAAAACACCATCATGATAACACATTGCACTAAAATAATGCAATAAACATTCATTAAACAACACAAGTTATAACATATAATCCTAATATACATAACTGATATCTGATACAAAATACCATCAAATATGAAGTGTCACCCAGAGGGAATGTCATTTTGCGGGTTTTCACTGTAAATTATACGACATTTGGAATTTTTTACTTCCAAAAATTGTACATTCATCAGTATTTTGCTGTAAAATTACATTAAATGTAAGGTTAAATCTATTGCACTTTTTCCCTGCATAGAAAGAGAACAATGCTACCAATTAAATTTTTTTGTAGTTTCATGTCTTTTATGTCACTTAGCAGTGAACACATAATAAAATAATTTCAACAGGTCCATTTATTTATTTGGATAGTTGTTCAATAAAAATGAGAATAATGTCAATCTGTCCATCATAATACAAAAGCAACCCCCCACAGGTCGATCAGGACCCTGAAGAGAAGTGTACGGGCTGAATATACGTTCTCCCTTACATACAATCAGGGGCGCAACTGCACATTTCCCGAGGGGTATGCAAGATCAGTGTCGGCGCCCCCCTGTATTCTAGTAGCCTCTAACACTAACTCATGCAGAAAACTTTCTGCAAGTCAATAACCAAAAGCTCATTTCTAGCTTGTGCACGGAAGGATACAAACTCATCAGGAGTGTAAAAAGTGGTTTGAACCACCTTCCCCCTTTTTTAATTCCATAGGGAAAAAAGTGAAAAGTAAAAACAAGAAAGTGTGTCACATAATATCCCCATTAACTGCTGATGGCAGACCCCAGACTGTAGAACACATTTTTTTATTCATTTTTATTTTCAATTGCTCACTTTTTAGTTCATTTTAATATATATATATATATATATATATATATATAATTTGCCTCAAAAGTATTAATATTTTTGCCCATTTTTATATAGTAAAATTTATTTGAAAGAACATCTGCATTTTATTTTTTAAATTTTTTACTTAAAGAGAGAATTCATGGAAAATTTGCCATGCTAAGAGGAAGATTTCTGCCAAGATTTCACCTGGCAGAAAAACAAATACTGTTAAAATGAATGTCATGATTCCCACTATGACCACTAAAAGGCAGCAGAGGATAATTTATTGTCTCCTTTACCACTTCCACTCTGTAATATAGTTCTTTTCACATGTTTTGCTAATGGATTTATATTTAAACATTATAAAAGCACTATTATAACATTTAAAAATCTATTTTTTTGTCAAAGTCAGCATTGTTTTGTATTGAAGTATGAAGTAGCAAGAGTTTTCAACTCATCTAATGTACTTGAATTACACAGATGGCCTATTTTGAATTTACAATGGCAATGTTCAGTGAAAGGTGGCTAGTTTGTCTCCTTGTTTACAATTTTCTCAGTTTCTCTCAAATGTAAATCAAATGCCCATTCACCAACGTGTAACACAACTGAATACAATTAATTTGTACTTAATTGTAATTGAGATTACAATTGAATTACATCAAGTAATACTGAGTGAATGACAATTTTTGTGTTATTTTTGTATTACCTAGGCTCCAGGTATTTTAATAAAAGGGCTCACTAGCCTATAGCTTTATTGCTCGGTAAGCTTGGTTCTGGGTCTTAACACCCCCAAAACCTTGTTCTCCATCACTGCATAGGCCCACTCATGGATGAGACATGCAGATAATAGTCAACCTTCACTGAACTTTATATAATCAATGAACTCTGAAAAAGTTATCAGTCAATTTTTAACATTCTATTAGTTGTCGAAATGAATTTATCGCAGCATTTTTGTCATACTTAAATCGAGCTCTGTACAAAGGAAAATAATGTAAGAATGTAAAATTAGTTATTTCATGCATTCAAATATGGTTTCATTTTCTTTTCATTTTTGTACTTTACAAATTAACGAAATTATTCTAATTAAATTAGTGCATATTTTCTAGTACATTTAACTGCACTGTGCTTACATTTGGCCTACTTGTGCATTAAATTATAAATATTAAAAAAAATTAGGCTACATAACATAATCTTGCGCCCTATTGTGATCTCCAATTGTAGAATATTTCAGTAGACTTCATGCATTGGAGAGATGTTCATAAATGTAATACACATACATGAATGCAGTTTTGCCGTTTTAATCGCCATTTTGGTCATTTCGTGACTAAACTGACGATGTATGCTCGCAGTTTCTAGTGCGGTTTGTTTATGAAATGCGCGTGCGCTTGAATATTCATGTACGAAGTTGAAGAGCGTGCGCCGTGAGCACAGTAAAACGGCTGACATGACAGGAAAGTTTGTTTTACCGACATATAACAATATCTCATCAGACCGCAGTTTCCTGTTTTTCTACTGAAGCTCATTTGGCACCTGTAGCCTATCCGCGCTTTGACTCACCTGGTGCTGAGGGAAAGCTGAAGTGCGCGTCTGAAAAGTCTCCCGTTTGTTGTGGTCGCAAAGAGACATGGCCGTTCCGCATATTAATAAGTTTTTAATAAATGCATCTTTGAACTCATTAAAATGCTAAAAAAAAACATTAAATAAAAATCTTGCATTGATTATTTTTAATAACTAAGCTTTTGATTATTTATAACGTTTTATTAAAGAAGATTTTCACAGAATGATTTTCGCCCCTATATGCCCTGCATGCCCCTTTTTTGCGCCACTGTATACAACACAAAGTTGAGCCGCTGAAACAGAAATATAAGACGTTAAATGGGTCATCCAATACAATTCCACCCACTTTCCAGTCATACTAGACTTTCATCACGCTCTTACAATGCTATTAAATCTTTATATACTTCTGTCCCAGTTTCCTTTTAACCACAATATAAAAATCATTTTACGGACCTACTTTCCTACAGAGTTTCAAGATTGTCTTTGGATTACCCAATCACATGTCAGGATTCTGGGTCAGAGTGCCTTGTCCTGTGCCAAATGACTGCACCTGCACAAAACAGAAGATGGCAAGGGCAATGTACCTGGAATCCCCCACTTTTTTTTTACTTTTTTTTTTAAAGAAAGAAAGGAAGGCTGTGAACGGTTAAGAGAAAAAATAGTCTCAGGTATAACTGGGAAGGTAATAGATAAGTCAATGTTATATAGAACTTAGTTACTTCTTTGTTGACTGATATGTAAAAGGATTGTTGACTGATAGTTTAATATTTGTACTTCTTTTTAAGTGGTGCAAACAGAACTTAGATCTTGAAATGAACAAAAGAAATAGAGGACAGTGAAGTTGTGACATAGTGACATTAAAAGTGAATATCAATCAGAAGATATTTAGGAGTATTTCCTGATTAATGGAGCGTGTTTTTTTTGGCCAATGAGATTTCACAATGGGCGGGGCTACCCAGCAAGGCCAAGGGAAAAAAATCATGAGCATGCAAATTGACAGAAAATTTTGCTGTAACCCAGACAGTATGAACAGTTAGAAACTCAGATGCTGAAAGTGCGATAGTGTCTCAGCTGTTACTGCAATGTTTGATGTGTGTAGAGCAAACAAAACTGCTTCTCCAACTTTATCAAGAGAAGTGGACAAACTGGTCTGCTTTTTCAAGGTATATAAAAGCACACTATATACATTTCTGAGAATCATATATCCACATTTCTGTCAGAGCTAATTTTACTTTCTGTTGTTTTGTACTGAGTTTCCAACATATTTTCCTTAGGTCCATTTATGATGTTAGTTATAAAGTAATAATTTAGTTTCAGGCCCATTTTTATTCATTTATGCATGCATTTATTTATTTACACTTTTACTTGTATCTAATATGTATGTGGATTGAACACCCTGAAGCAGACCAAGCAGTGCCAAGAGCACGCTCTTATCTAACCACTCAATGGACTGGACACAGGGGAATCAGAGCAGATGCTCTCACTGTCACAGATGCAGACAGACTCAAAGGTAGGTGCAATAACAGTGACTTTATTTACAGGACTTGGGTGCTGGTGATCGTGAGACAAGGTGAGTAGCTTCTTTATAGTGAATCTTGCGGGTGTCGGATGACAGTGCTAATAGTGTCTTCTTGCTTTGCAGGCGGGTGGTACGTGGCCGGAGAGGAGTCAGATCTCCGACTTGCAGCTCACACACAGACGGGTCTGAAGACAGAGAAGAGGACGGAACGGAGAACAGGAGGTTAGTACACAAGGTAGGTAATCAGAGGGTATACTCATCAACTGGCACGCTTCCGAGTAGAGTCCATTGGGTAGCAACGAGATCGGACAGTTTCTGTGACTGGGGTGAGTGCTTATGTAGTGTCCATGATGAGGGTGATGACGAGGTGCAGGTGCGCGTGATTAATGACTGAGGGAGACCAGGTGAGGGCGTGCATCCGGATTGGAGAGAGGGAAGGACAGGCAGACTCGTGACACTCACTGACTTCAGAGAATATCGTGGAGTACTCCAGAGCATATAGGTTATATGATGTTCTGGGCTCCATCTGTGCTCTAGACCAGAGAACAATGCAAAAGACTTTAAAATGACGTGCTGTTTGCACTGTATTTTTGTGTAAATGCAAAAACATTTTTAGAATATTTATTATATTTTTGTTTCCAGCTTGATTTTTAAAGTGAACGCATTTAATATGAACAAAGGTAACATTTATTATTCTTTTGCATTTACGTCCATGTGCTAATTACAACCATTAGGGTTAGACAATAACAAGCAATGAATGAAAAATTGTGAATAGTCCTTTGACAGTACTTTTCTAGACCATGCACTACTGTAACTCTGACTTTCTCACTCACTAAGCAAACAGACCACGTTGACTTGATCTCGAATGGCTGACCGATAAATCCTTGAGTCAGCAGTAAAACCAAGAGTTTCATGCCAGTTTTTCTAACATTTACAATACATATGGGACCTGTTGTAAAACTCAAAACTATTATGACGCAAATACATTTTGTGGGCACTGTTTTTTATCCTGAGGGTGAATAAACAATTGAAAATATTGAATTAGGATATGTTTGGACATGTTGATTTGATAGATTTTAAGAAAATGCATTTAACTTGTATATCACAAAATATATATTTTGCAAATATGTGATCGTAACTACAAAGAAACTGAAGTCTGAATAATGCAGTAATATGTACTATTGTCACCTATCTAAGAATATTCTGTGCGAAAAGAAAAAACAACAATGACAAGACATTTCACCTTGACAGTAATTAAATGAAAGCATGCCGGAAATTACTTGTGTTTGTTAGGAGAGGCAAGAAGGTGTGGAGTGACGCACTGAATCTGCTTTGCTGTATATTTCTTTCAACGCCCTCTTATTCTATTTGATTCTGTGAGTACTATTACACCATGCTAGTACGCAATAAGCAAATGAATGCGGAATGTGTGCATCCTCTCCTTTAAAGTAAACTTTAGTTCAATCACATGAATCCTCACAGTTCTTAAAATCTGCTTTGAAGAGTACAGTGATGTATGTTTTACTTCTACAAAGCATGATGTTTTGAAGCCTCATTCATGATTTTTAAAGTTATAATTAAATCATATAATTTGTATAACATTTAAATGTTTAAATATTTAAAAACATTTCTACTGACGTGGAAACCCCACCCGCTGATATACAAATGAATGTTACACCACACACCTAACACAACACAACCACACCAAAGAATAATCTTTGAAAAGTAAATTAAGATATTTGTATGTTCAGTATGCTCATGTTCAATAAACAGCTCCATAACGTTGGCTAGTGTCATGGTATAAGCTAAAGGCAAATAAAGATAAAGAATATAAATACTGACTTGTCTTGTATTGATTTGTAAAGGACATTAGCAATAAATAATTCACACCTTCATTTACACTTTACTTTTAAAACAGTCTTTGCCCACAGTCACAGGATATTAAACAGTTGTAAACAACCTTTAAAGCAGTCTCATGATATAAATGGTGGTTAATGACTCTGAAAAAGCTGGATTTTCTTTTGTATAAATGTTCACAGCAAGGTATAGTTTCTTATTTTCTTATTTTTCCAGACAACTAATCCGTTAAATATGGAATTATTATCCATTAAAAGTTATTTTCATGTGAATTAAATTAAATTTAGTCATAATATATTTGAAAACAATTGTCTGTGTTCCTATATATATATATATATATATATATATATATATATATATATATATCGGAATCGTTTGGTAGTCAATTGAAATCTGCGACGGTGTTTTTTGAAAGAATTGTTTAACAACCCGAGTAATAAAACTACAACTCCCATTAAAACAAAAAAGACCCGCCTTCTTTTACGACAACAAAATTCTATTGGTTCGCATCTGTTTGACTGACTCCACTCTAGCCAATCAGCTGTCTCCAGGATGAACGGAATCTGGGCCACTGACCGGTTTTCTTTTTTTTAATTGAATGCCTGAAAAAAAACAAACAACAACAACAAAAACAAAACAAAAACAACAACAATTGTCATCGTCAAAACACAACAACCGCTCGGGGACACCCAGTCCTTCAGTCCAAAGGAAGTGCCAAGTCGATGACGACGATGACATCCCTAAATCATCAATGAACTGACTTTAGCTGGAAAATGACTGTTGCTGCCCTCTATTTTCCTGTTGACACTGTAAAGCTGCTTTGACACAATCAGCATTGTATAAAGGTGAAAAATAATTCAAATTATATCACTTTTCACAGCTTTACAATACACACACACACACACACACACACACACACACACACACACACACACGTTGGTTTTTGTGGTTTATGGGGACTCTCAATAGGCGTAATGGTTTTTATACTGAACAAACTGTGTGTGCTATTGCCCTACACCAACCCTACACCTAAACTTAGCCCTCACAGGAGACTTTGTGCATTTTTAGATTTTCAAAAAAACACCATTTAGTATGTTTTTTAAGCCTTTTGAATTACGGGGACATAGGCAGTGTCCTCATAAACCACCTTCATATTGTAATACCTCTGTCATACCCATGTCATTATACAAATTTGTGTCCTCATAAACCACATAAACATAAACACACACACACACACTACACACAAGCAGGACAAAGGAAGTCTTCCTCAATGGTACACTTCAAGTGGTTGAATTAGATGTTATAAATGTCTAATAATTGTGAGCAATTCTAAAGCAGCACAGATGTTTTGTGGGACATTTTCCCCATGCAACCTCTTAGTATGAAAAATGAAATGGGTAAATAACTTAAAGAATTGAAGATTTTTCAACAATTTTATTTAAGAATTCTGTGCTACAAAAGAAAATGTAAACAAATGTGATTCATTTTACATGTGATTTTATTATTACATTGGTGTCAGAACAGTTTTAAAGGCAAGCACTGGCCAACACATTCCCTGTGAAACCATAGTTCACAGCTGCTATAAATCTGGGAAGACTGCACGTTGCACTTTAAAGCCAATGTGCCCATGTTAATTTGTGAAATATCTTGTATCTCATCTAATTTGTTTAATAACAAAATATATGAAATATGAACATTATCAAAATTCAGCTGAAAAATCTGAACAAAAACAACAGCAAAGTTTCATGAGCTTTAATGGTTGTAATTGGAATGGCCATCTGGGTTCTTGTGGCGGCCATTCCCATTACAACCATTAAACATTTTATTATTAAACAAATTAGATAAGATGAGATTTTTCATACTAAGAGGTTGCATGGGGAAAATGTCCCACAAAACATCTGTGTTGCTTTAGAATTGCTCACAATTATTAGACATTTCTAACATCTAATTCAATCACTTGAAGTGTACCATTGAGGAAGACTTCCTTTGTCCTGCTTGTGTGTAGTGTGTGTGTGTGTGTGTGTGTATGTAAAGCTGTGAAAAGTGCTATAGAGGTATAATTTGAATTATTTTTCACCTTTATACAATGCTGATTGTGTCAAAGCAGCTTTACAGTGTCAACAGGAAAATAGAGGACAGCAACAGTCATTTTCCAGCTAAAGTCAGTTCATTGATGATTTAGTGATGTCGTCCACTTCAGCTCTCTTCCAATAGTGTGCAATCAGTCAAGTGTCCCCTACTAAGCAAGGCAAAAATTTATTTTTATGTATTAACCAGTGGAATGAACAACGTCTGTGTAAAGTCTTTTGTAGCAGGATTTGCTTAGAGCATTAACGTCCATTTATTTAATTATATAATTTCATTTCTTTGTTGTATTTTTGTCCAGTACACAAAGACAAATTCCTTGTACATGTAAACCCATTGTATCTGGCAATAAAAGGGATTGTGATTGTGAAAGAACTTGTGGAGCATTGATTGAAAGAGTTTGGAAATGTGTCCTTTCCCTGTTTAAACATTGTGGCTAGAGGTTGCATGGGGAAAATACCCCATCAGATATTTGTCCATATCGAAATCCTGATTATTACTAGTACTAGAAGTTACACTTTAAAGGTTGTCTTGGATAGTTAGCAGATGTTATAGGGTTTTTTGTGGGGTTTTTTTTAACATTGTAAAACAAGAAGTGTATGTGAGCAGCCTGCCAGTGTAAGAATGCGTTTTGCCAATGATCCACTGCAACATAGAACTAGACTTAAACTTCGGGGTGTTGTAATGCAATAACAGTGTTTACATTAATGGGATTCGTTGCGACGATGTGCAATTTTTCTGATCGTATGATCAAATCATAATCATTCAGCAGCATTAGAAGTGCTTTGGCTGGAGAATGACGTTAACTTATTGTGACAGTAAAACTAGATTGTGGCTAGCAAACAGGTCACAAGTTAACACAGGCACATTTCCTGGATTCAGCCATATGGCATAATGTTAACTTACGCCGAGAGTAAAATCCTATTTGAATCCAAAAATCCTCGATTGAATCAATGCAGTTCATTACTGGCGTCTCCCAACAACTATTTTTGGGCGTGTTCCAAACCCATGCCAAACAGACTTTTTTTGTTGTTGTTCCGTAATTCAGCCGCTACGGGCGATCATACCATTAATTTGTAATCATAACAAGAACACCAAAATCGCGTAATGAGCAAGTGTTATTAGACAGCTTAAAATCACGCTTTCAGAATCGGCGAATCTGCTGCGGTCGTCCATCACATCTGGAGCGAAGGACCTGAACCAGGAAGCTGGTCACCAGATAACACGGAAACCAGTTAAACCGTAACACCGGCGTAATGCCAGCGCGAGAAAGTGCCACGACTCCACACAGACATCGACTGACTCCTCAAGCCGGGGATAAGATTTTTTTGTTTTGTTTTGTTTAGTTTTTTTGGCTGGAGTGGATTCGAGATAATCACTTCTGTTTAAACTCTTCCTGAAGCGATTCATCCAACGGAAATCTGCCGCGAGAAAAGGTGAGATTTAAAGCTTTTGTTATGGCGTTATTCATTAGAAGCTTAAACGATTTTCAGTAGCAGTTAGCAGTAAACTTTGATCTCTCCCGTTTATTTACTCCCCTCTCGTGGGTTGAAGCTATCTTATTGTAGTTACGAAGCGAATTGCATTATTATAATAAGTAGTTTCACAATTTGGTTGTAGGCAGACAGTTAACGTTAACTCCAGCTTTTCCTTTGTTAGCATGCAAAAAAAACTTTATATTAAATAACACATTTCGGCTGTAACAACTTTAATGTCTGTGAGAATTATCCGAGATTTGTTTAAACATAATTTTGATAGATCATTCATACTTCAAGTAAGTTATAGCTGTAACGTTAGTGTTCATAAACTCTTAGCCTTGATTTTTTATTGTATGATCATTGATCAGCAACATTGTGAATAGGAATCAAATGAGAATATGGAACAAATCCTGTTTCATCTAATATGAATCAGCCTTTTAATTCGCTTTCATAGCAAATGTTTAATCTCCTCGTAATTTCCTATTGGCTCATGGCTCCCAGTAAAGTCATTGCAAATGAGCCATGTACTATTACTATAACTATTATTAATGATTGTTTCTTATAACATATTTAAATATGTAAGACGGAAATAAACGTACAACATAAATGCAGTCTGTCACATTTTAGAGACACAATCATTGAAATTTCAGAGACCCCCCCCCCCCCCCCCCCATTATCTCCTGTTGGTGCATTTCACTATAAATGAGCGTGTCAATAAGTGGATTTCAAGGAATAAACATAATGCAAATAATCTTATGGTATACAGTATAGATTTTTTAAAATCTAATATTAACTATGCTTTTTCCTAATATTAATTTAATTTCCCTGCATAATCTAATCTAATAATTAATTGGCACCCAATCAAGTCACAAGAAAACATAGTCTAAGGCTATGGAAAATAGCAGTTTATGTACAAATCTGTTAACCCAAAAACTTAGGATTGCAATGTATAAGTTACCGATTGCCACTAAACCTCTATTGTGCTCTGAAATTTGTCTAGATTGTTCTTGATTCTGGGATATGTCAAGTCCACAGCTTTTTTTTGCAACGCATTTGTGATTTGGTGGACATTTGAAGTGTGAGATTGGCATGAATTCCATGGAAGCAGCAGAGTATAGAAATTTGCAGACAGCAGCACATGGTGGAATGGAAAACTCTTACATAACTCCTTTTTTTACCAAACAGAGTGTTTGCATATTGTAGGGAAGCAGCTTTTCGTCAAAGTTTTTGTAGTAGAAGCTGAGGGTGGCACACTTGGACATCTATACTTGTTTTTTTTGGTTGCATGGTCCTCTTCTACTAAATGCAGTGTTTGCATATTGTATGGAAGAAGCTTTTCTTCAGGTCAACATTCAAAAGCCAACTTAGTCCTTGGTGTAAAATTTTAACTAGTACAGAGACAAATATGTGTTTGGTAAAGATAATCTGAAGGTAAGAGGGACTCCCGTTACTGGAAGCTTTAGGTGCCTTAATGTGGAACTTTGAAATATATGGAATATATTTGAATATACAGATATTATTGACATAAAAGTACACCAAACCTTACACTTTTTTTCTTTTTAATCAGAACGGAAACTAGCAGTCATGGATATCTATGATCCTCAGACCCTTGGAATTGTGGTGTTTGGTGGCTTCATGGTGTTCTCAGCCATTGGGATTGCTCTGGTCTCAACATTTTCCATGAAGGAGACCTCATATGAAGAAGCTATAGCCAAGCAGCGAAAGGAGCAGGGGAAGACTCTATCTAGCCAGCGGTCAGACAAGAAGAAAAAGGATAAGGCAGCTGAGAAGAAAAATCGTGCTAAGAAAAAGGAAGATAAGCCCAACGGGAAGCTCCTGGAGTCAGAGGCCACCCCTGAGGTTACAGAAGTGCCAGCTGAGCCCAGTCCTCCAGCCCCGGAACAAGTTTCTACACCAGTACCTAAACAAGAGGCCCCAGCTCAGAAGTCTCCCCAGTCCACCCCTTCTCAGAAGCCCACTCCACCTGCCCTGGCTCAGAAATCAGTTTCAACTGTCCCAGCCCAGAAGTCAACTCCACCTGGCCCGGCCCAGAAATCTGCTGAACCTATCCAAAAGTCTACTCCAGCGCCTCTTGCCCAGAAATCCTCTCCAACTCCCTCTGCCCAGAAATCTGCTTCACCTCCTCCTACCCAGAAATCTTCATCGGCCCCAACCCAAAAGTCTGCTCCAGCTGCCCCTGCACAAAAATCCACTTCACCTGCCCCCGCTCAGAAGTCTGCTTCAAATGCCCAGAATGCCCAGAAAGCCACTCAACCTGTTCCAGACCAGAAAGTCGCTCCACCGGCCCCCGCACAAAAATCTGCTCAAACTCAAAAGGCTGCTCCAACTGCCCCAACACAGAAATCTTCTCAGCCTGCCCAAACCCAAAAGGCTGCTCCAACTGCCCCAACACAGAAATCTTCTCAGCCTGCCCAAACCCAAAACGCTGCTCCAACTGCCCCAACACAGAAATCTTCTCAGCCTGCCCAAACCCAAAAGGCTGCTCCAACTGCCCCAACACAGAAATCTTCTCAGCCTGCCCAAACCCAAAAGGCTGCTCCAACTGCCCCAACACAGAAATCTTCTCAGCCTGCTCCACCCCAAAAGGATGTTCCAACTGCCCCAACACAGAAATCTTCTCAGCCTGCCCAAACCCAAAAGGCTGCTGCAACTGCCCCAACACAGAAATCTTCTCAGCCTGCCCAAACCCAAAAGGCTGCTGCAACTGCCCCAACACAGAAATCTTCTCAGCCTGCCCAAACCCAAAAGGCTGCTCCAACTGCCCCAACACAGAAATCTTCTCAGACTGCCCAAACCAAAAAGGCTGCTCCAACTGCCCCAACACAGAAATCTTCTCAGACTGCCCAAACCAAAAAGGATGTTCCATCTGCCCCAACACAGAAATCTTCTCAGCCTACCCCACCCCAAAAGGATGTTCCAACTGCCCCAACACAGAAATCTTCTCAGCCTGCCCCACCCCAAAAGGCTGCTTCAAATGCCCCGACCCAGAAAGCTGCCTCACCTGCCCCAGCCCAGAAAGTCACTCCACCAGCCCAAGTGCAGAAATCCTCTCCACCTAACCGAAAACCCAGTCCACCTGCCCCGGCCTCTTCCCAAAAAGATTCTGCAGGTCCTACACCTCCTGTATCCCGTCCTGCTCCTGAAGATGCTCCGCCTGCCCCATCTCCTAAGGAAAAGAGGAAGAAGAAAGCCAAAGCAGAGTCTGTTTCTGCTGAGATTCAACCCAAATCTGTGGCTCCATTGGAGATGGTGACCAAAAAGGTTCCTGTTATGGCAGTGCCTCCAGTGGGTACTCTGAAAGCTGTCTCCGCAACTGCTGTGCCGGCCAAAGCAGAAGAGCCCAAACAGGATGCTCCAGCCAAGAAGAAAGGAGGATCCAAGAAGAAGTCAGAGCCAGGTATGCTATTATCCTCCCCAAAATCACCTATATTAAGTGGTCAGATTCTTACTAGGCAGGCTGCACAAACCTAAAGGACGTGGAGGAGGCTGCCCTCTTCTGATTCTCTTTGCAACTGTAAATTTTTAGACATTTCGCTTAATTGGCATAATAAATAACAATAATATTGTTATTAATAAAAGTAGCTTTCGATGGTAGTCAGTATGATGCACAAAGGCATCATCATCATACCTTAGGAGTCGTAGTTTTTCTATTACTCTGTTTCCTATTCCTCCAGCTTACCCTTCTTGTCTTTCTTTTGCTACATTGAAGGACTAACAGGTGCTTCTGAAAATGAATGCTTACATTACAATCTTCATAGGCTCTAAATTGCAGCTCATGGACTCTTTAATGCTTTAACCTAGTGATTATATTAGGTTAACATTAATTTTGAATGATAATTTGCCATTTTTTCATATTTGTCTGATCCATGATGAATGATTTTTGTATGCGCTCTGCACACGTGGAGCTTGAATTCAAGTGCCAATGCTTTCCTCTTATTTTGACAATATCTGTTTGTACGTAATATGTAATGTAATATGTATTATCTTTAATATATTTATTATATATGAATAAATAATTATATTTAAAATATATACTTATAGCTTTCATATTTATAAATACTTATGAACAATATTACATATTTAATTATTATTTATTATATATTGTATTTATATTTATTATAAATTATAACAGTTTTTAAATATTTTTAATACATTTTACATTATCAGGCGAATACAGTGCAACTTTTCTGAAGTGTAGCAGATGCTAATTTAAAAAAGCCAGTCCAAATGAATATATTGGATCCAGGTATGTTAAAAGAAGTATGGCCTAAGTGTGCAATAACAGGATACTTCTAATTGGTTTGCCAGACGCTTAAATACAGAGATAAAACTGTTTTGGCTAGACCACACAGATGACATCTACATGTAATAAACCTCCAAGTGGAGCCTGGAAAAACTGAAAATATGGTGTATGTGAAGTGGCTGACTCGTAAGTTTATATACGTGTCACTTCCTGATGTCATTCATCTCGTTCAGAGTACCGTCTGGATTGTTTCTTCTGACAAATAGCACTGAGGTGCTCTATTTCCTTTGTGGGCGGGGTGTTGGAATAGCACTACTCCTTATTTGCTGATGTTGGCTCTGATTGGTTGCAGAGAGCACAGAGTGGGTTTCTGTCTGTGCTACTCTCAGGGGAATGGAGTCAGTGAGCTGCATTCTTTTGCTCTTGTGCTGTTTTTCATGCACGCGTGTGTGCTAGTTCATAGGCTCTTAAGCACATAGATTGAGTTTCATTTAATAACAGTTTCACATTTTGCCTTGCCATTGATTGTTATGCGTAATTTTGACTTCACTTTATTCTCTGTGCCTTTCTTTCTCTTTTTGCACTCTCTCTCAACTAGAGATGTGAAAACTACATATTGTCAAAATCGACCAACCTAACTCTTTAGTTTTTGTTATATAATTATATATATATATATATATATATATATATATTTATTGTTAGAATAGTCAACCTTTCAGTGTTGGTGTCATTAAGTAAAACTAATAATAAAAAACATTTATGGTAATTGAAATAAAATATAAAAAACCATTTTAGTTAGCTGACATGTTAATTTGTAGTAAAATTACTAAAACTAGAAATGCGATAGATTTATCAAAACTAAATAGAGAAAAACTAATAAAAGTGACAAATTACTAGAACTTAAAGTAAAAAATAAATAAAAATGTAAATAAAAACAAATAAAAAATTTGATAAATACTTTAATTTCTTTTTTTTTTTTATGTGGTCAAACATTTCTTTCTCAAACTCTTTTGAACTCCATGCACACAGAGTCAGTCCTTATGAATTTTCCACTCACTTGTGATGAGGTATTGCTCTGATTTGGCCATGGGAAAAAGCTGAGAGTTTGTGGCAGCACACAGGTGCGTTTCTGTGCACCCAGAATTCCACTCCTCTTCACGAAGCACAGCCCTCTTGGCCCTGTTCAAACAATACTTTTGCCTCAGCTGCTCCATTAGGGGAGCACACAAAGGACTTTAGTGACTGGACAATAGGAGTTTATCATCAGTCCTGGGTGCCATCTCACCCTGGTGCCACACTGCACTCATGCCATGTTGGCACTGTCTAAATAACACAGCGAGTCAATAAAGAACATGAAAGTGCATGGACACACCACTGTACAAGCATTCACTTCACTGTACTTGTACACGTCATTCTCTGGAAGCTGCACTTGTTTTGGTCTGTCTGTTTTATTTTATGACCGTGCTGTTCTCAACATGTTTGATTGGATGTTGGAGATCATGGTGTGGGTGTTTAGGGAATGTTTTGGAGTGTAATAAAATGATTTGGAGAATTCGCTCATAAACGCAATTAGTTTAGTTTAGTGGACACCCTGCTGTGACCAGAGACTGTTTTGCAGAGCACTTCTTAGCTTTCTGATTTAGTGTCTCTGAAATGCAGAATGACGCACTGGCACTCCAAAAGGATATAACTGTGTTTTCTCAGTAGAGTCTGTGAGTTCTGTTATTTGTATTTGTATCTTTTTTTTTTTTTTTATGCATGACCTTAATAAATGATCTGTTTTTTGTTTCTTTCTCTCTAGCGGTGGCTGCAGACCCCGTGGACAGTCCACTGTACCTGCCTTACAAGGCCCTGCTTTCCACGGTGAGGAGTATGGTGTTCACTGAAGGAGAGACCCAACAGCTCATTGAGATTCTGTCTGATAAGGCTGGCATTATTCAGGACACCTGGCACAAGGTATGGCCAACTTCCTAAAATAATTTTTTTGTCTTGTTTTATATTTTTAAATGAGTGATCTTTCACTTTCTATCACTTTATTTAAACTCAACCAGGAAATTTGTCTAAACTGAGTTTTATGCATGTTTATAGGCCACACAGAAGGGTGATCCGGTAGTTGTGCTGAAGAAACAGCTGGAAGAACGAGATAAGCAGCTGGCAGCCGAGCAGGAGGACTCAGCAGTTGTTAAAAGCCGACTGAGGGATTTGACTAAAGTGAGGCCTGAAACACTCATGCCAGTCTAAAAAAATAATCACATACAAATTAGGAAAAGTTTGATATGTGCACACGCATTAAACCTTATATGGACTCTATTAGGGGAAAACAGGCCAGTCTCTTGATTAAATATTTTGCTTTGGTCTGATGGTGATAGTGCCAAGGTTTAAACCTACACTACCATTCAAAAGTTCGGGGTTGGTAATGTTGAAAACACTCATTACTCATTTTCTTACTGACCCCAAACTTTTGAATGGTAGTCTACATTTTTTTATTTTTTTACTAGCTCTACACAACCCTACACAAAAAGCCACAAGTATTGTGATGGCCTGTTTTCACGCCAGATTATGACCTGTGTATGATTTATGTTTGTGTATAGGAGCTCTCTGTGGAGAAGTCAAAGGTGGCGTCTGTAGAGACCAGGCTGAGCTCTCAGCTGAGTAAGCGAGAGCAGGACATTATCGCCCTGCAAGCACGCATGCAGGCCAGTTATCAAGACCACCTTGCAGAGGCTCAGCAGCTTAATGCCAAAGTGAGATTCCCTGCCGTACACCTGCATGGTAGCAAGACGCTCTAAAAAGTCATGCGATTACAAGGACATCTAGCAAAATATTTATTTAGTAGGACAGAAAATTGTGGGGAAAAAAAACACGGTTAATCTCAAATTATGAAGTGACCAAACAATTTTTCTTCCAAAATATGCATTTATTTGTTATACATTGTAACATAGATGGAAGTTTTCTCATTAATGTTAGGTATAAGTGAATGCATTCAATTTAACAGGATTGGATGCTTTTAATTAATCACATTAGTGAGCTTTGGCAGCCCTAATATTTACATGATGTGCCTAAGCCCTTTCTGCTCCTTTTTAGATCTTGGCTCTCCAGGACCAGCTGGAGAAAGGCCCTAATGCTCAGCTGGCCCGTCTAGAGCAGGAAAACTCTATCCTCAGAGATGCGCTTAACCAAGCTACCAGTCAGATGGAGAGCAAGTATGAACCTACAGCTCCTGCCAAACCCAATAATGTCCTGCTTGCTTAATTCATCTGTTTCACAATAGTGGCATTGTTTTATATTAGAGACAACACCTGGGTGATCAAAACTTTTGATCAATAAGATTGCAACAGTAGTATCCAAGCAGCCGTCAAAATGTCTTCATGTTGGTTGTTGATGATTGCCACTGGTTATGATGACAACTACACTGGCTTGTCCAGAACGGAAATTTATTAATTTTTTTTTTTTATCCATTAGACAAAATGCTGAATTGGCCAAACTGCGTCAGGACTGCATTCGACTGAATAAAGAGCTGGTGGAGAATAACGAGGCCTTGCAGGCTGACGAACAGCTCAGGAAAAATCTGGAATCTAAAGCTGCCATGGCTGAGAAACAACTGACTCAGCTGCAGGTCAGAAACTCACCCTTCTTTGCACTACAGACTCCAATCATTCCTGTTGTTTAGTTTGCTGAGTTGTAGTTAGTTTTGTGATGCCTCTTATGAAAGAGATCAAAATGCCACTCTAATTCTTATAAAACATCTCCCAGCATGAGCACCAGCCTCATTAGAGCTTTCCACTACCTCTCGCTGGGCTGTTAGCCTTGCACATCCGCAGGTAGGCAAGCTTAGTTTCGTGCAATCTGTGTGTGTATTTAAGAAGCTTGCTGGTAAAGCTGAGGCTTTGACCCCCCTGTGCTGGTGCCTCTACTAATGGGATTGTTCACATGCTAGCAGAACATTTGATTGCCAGTTTGATCGCTCAGCAGTGCTCTGTGGTTTGGAACATGGCCCACACTACAGGGAAGCGCTTCTTCGAGTGATCTGGAATGTAAGCCTGCCTGAGCAGTACAGTTTCAGGCAGAAGTATCTGATTATTATATCGTCCTTATCTAGGTCTCTGGCTGAGCTTCAATCCAGAGCGGCAGTTTTGCCCAGCCCAGATTTGTTTAATAAAATTCTTACAACATAAGCTGAATTCGATTTGCTTGCAACAAGTGATGCAATTGAAGCTCTTCACAAATCTCGTTATAACTATTATGAATTTGGGGACAAACCAGGTAAATTGCTCGCACACCAACTACGTCAATCTTCGGTCCTGAATCATATTACTCAAATTGATACATCTTCCAGTCCTATAATCAATCCTCTTACCATGATCAGTTTAGGGATTTCTATAGCTATTTGTATACCTCTGAAAGTTCTACTGAAGAATCTCATCTTGAAAGTTTTTTTTAATTCTCTAGACACTCCTATTATTGGCCTCTAAACTAAATGAACCCCTTGCTTTAGACGAAATCAAGACTTCATTGAGCTTACTGCAGAATGGAAAGTGTCCAGGCCCAGATGGGTTCCCCACAGAATTCTATAAGACGTTCTCAGATAAATTATCGCATATTTTATTAAACATGTTCAACGAGTCGTATAATTCTTGTATCCTTACCCAAACCTTACGCCAAGCCGTAATCTCCCTAATTCTGAAAAAGGACAAAGATCCTCTCCAGTGTAGTAATTATCGTCCAATTTCTTTACTGTGCACAGATGTGAAACTGGTTTTATTAAAAAATAGGCATTCTTTCCATAACGTCAGACGTCTCTTGAATATCCTTTACTCTACTTCCCATAAAAAGATCCCAGAGTTAGTTATCTCTATGGATGCTGAAAAGGCGTTCAATATAGTTGAGTGGGATTTCTTGTTTTATACTTTAAAGAGATTCGGAATTGGTGACTCTTTTATTTCTTGGATTAAGCTTCTGTACGCTTGCCCCCTAGCTTGTGTGCGCACAAATAATCATTATTCAAAGTTTTTGCCTCTTGGCAGAGGGACAAGGCAAGGTTGTCCACTCTCCCCGCTTCTGTTTGCTCTGGCTATCGAACAATTAGCTATTGCTCTTAGATGTAGTCCGATGTCAGGCGTTTTCAGGGGGGAGTGGAACACAAAGTGTCCCTATATGCGGACGACCTTTTGCTGTTTGTTTCTGATCTGGCCAATTCTATTCCACCGGTGCTTACCTTGCTGTCAGAATTTGGTCAAATTTCTGGCTATAAGATTAATTTGACTAAAAGTGAACTAATGCCCATTAATAACGCTGCCTCCGAAGTTCCTCTATCTTCTATGCCCTTTAAGGCCTCTTTACATAGTTTCAAATATCTAGGCGTACAGGTGACAAAGTGTTTCGCAGATCTATTTCATCATAATTTTTCACCGTTGCTCAGCCGTCTCACAGCCGTTGGTCTCTTCTCCCTTTGTCCTTAGTAGGCAGAATTAACTGTGTGAACTGTGTGATCTTTATCCCAAAGTCCTTTTTTGTTACACTAGATAGCTCTATTTCTCAATTCATATGGAATGGTAAGACTCCAAAGATTTTCAAAAACCAAGGCATTTGGGTGGTCTTGCCCTTCCTAACTTTCAGTTTTATTATTGGGCAGCGAACATGCGGTCCATGCTACACTGGATTAATTCAAACAAATTGGACAGCCCTCCAGCATGGTTAAACATTGAACGCCCTATGTTTTCCAATCACACTCTCTCCTTTGACATATTCGGATAATATAATAGTGAAAAATTTGGATTCAGTTTCTACGTAATTTTGGCTTTCAATTTATGCCCCTGTCCCCGAAACATTTTAATCCGTTGTTTCTTCCTTCTGCCCTGGATGGTGCTTATGCTCACTGGAGGAATCAAGGTGTCCACTCTGTATCTGATCTTTTACAGTGAAGGCACATTTATCTCATTTGAACAGCTAAATGTTATGTATAACATTCCGAGAAGGCACTTTTTTGATTTCTACAAATACGCGACTTTGATAAATGTTTTTGCAAATTTCCCCAACCAATTTGCCTCTGTCTGCAATTGATACCATCCTAAGTTTTGATGTCTGTTCTAAAGGCTCAATTTCTAAGTTAATCAATACTTTTGCCATGTTCCAGTCGATCCCTGCCGATAGTTTGCGTATCAGTTGGTCTTCAGACCTCAATATGGAAATAGACCAAGAAACATGGGAGGAAGTGTGGACAGGGTCCATTCCTCGTTTATCTGTGCACGCCATTGCCTTATTCAATGTAAGGTGGTTCATAGGGCTCACTGGTCAAAGTGTAGGCTGGCACGAATTGATCCAACCATTGATCTAGAATGTGACTGGTGTCACTTAGGTCCAGCCACATTAACCCACATGTTCTGGACCTGTCCAGCTCTTTCTTTGTTTCTTTGTCAGTATTTAATTCTCTCTCAGGCATTACCTCTGCAGACATACCACCATCACCTATCATAGGTCTCTTTGGGGTGTCGCCTAGTGATTATCCATTGCCCACTCACTTTACTAACTTTGTTGCTTTTCTTACATTGCTTGCTAGACGTGTAGTCTTATTAAACTGGAAGAGCCCTCAGCCACCATCTCACACACGCTGGTTGAAAGATGCCCTGTATTTCATGAAACTAGAGCAGATTAGACACTCTTTACGGGGACCTAACAGTACTTTTAATCAAATTTGGAAGCTTTTCCTTGCACACGTTAAAACTCTCCAGCTGGAATCGGTCTGATTAACCCTCCCCTTGATAATATACATACTCACTGGTTGATTAGTGTGTAACCCTCTAACTTTTGAGATTTGACTTGGGATGTGTATCTATATATGTAGAGAGATCTCTTTCTTTTATGTGCGCTTGCATGTGTACATTTATATACATCTCACTCTCATCATAAAAGATATTCCCCCTTTGTTTATTATTTATTTATTTTCTTTTTACTATTATTATTTTTATTTGTTTATTTATTATTATTATTATTATTATTATATATATATTTTTTTTCTTCTCCTGTTTTGGTATTTGTTTTGTAACCCTCTGTCAATGTCGTCCTTTCATGTGAATTCTTGTTTGTAAAATGTTTAAAATAAGAAATAAATCATAAAAAAAGTAGTATCTGATTATTCATACTGGAAACACAGATAAAATGTCTCTTCGCTAATCCTCTGCTACAAACCAAAGACCACTAAATAAAAAGCAGCCTTGTGTTGAAGTGTGTCCTGAACCCACTTTAAGCATCTGGACGGTGTACTGGCTTAGGAGAGACATGGGTAATGTCTGGAGAGTGTGAGTCAGTGATCTAAAAAATGTTTGTGTAGAGCAACCTTATGAGAAGCCTTATTTTTTTATAAGGTTTTGATATAATCTCTGAGTGATCAAACATGGAGAGATTCAATGTTCCTGTTATGTTAGTTCCCAGTTAGAAATTAGTCTACATAAATATTAGGATATAAAATAAATTTAATTTACATTGCCTCCCTCCAAAAAAGAAAAACTTTGAATGTTGTTTATCATATTAGAACACAAAATTGTGGCTGTTTTTAGGTGTTTAAAATTTTTAGGTGGTTATGGTCCATTGTGTTTATCCAAAGCGACTTGGATTGCATTCAAGTTTCACATTTCATCAGTTCTTGCTTTCCCTAGGTATCGAACCTATGACCTTGGTGTTGCTAGCACTGTACTCTACTGTTTATGAGATATCACCTATTTGGTTCATAAAGACTCTGAATTTAGTGACATTGTGCGACCAAATCTGAACTATGTTTTCTGCTTTCATGCTTTGTCCCCTGCAGGCGAACTGGGTGAGCAGAGAACAGGCCTTGCAGAAGCGTCTGGAGGAAGTGAGTGAGGAGCTCAGACAGACCCAGAGCAGCAGAAACAGCCTTCAGACACAGCATGAACAAGCTCAGAAAGACGCTACTGCTCTAGCAGGTCAGCACCCACTTGGTTCTTAAGCAAGGAAGCACTCTGTAGAACCACAAGATTCAGTCTGCTTTAAAAACTTTCCTTTATAACTGAAAAAGTTGGTTAGATCTGAGCTGCAAATTGTGCAAGGTGTAATGCTTGCAGTATCCATAATATGTCCTCTAATAAAATGCTTAACATCAGGTTTCTTGTGTCGCTTTGGACAAAAGCATCAGCCAAGTTATGAATTAGTAATTAGAAATAATTGCTCTCTTCGTAACTGCACTGTTTTAGAGGCTCAAGCTCGTGTGGCCAGTATGGAGGCTGAAATGAAAGAGCAGACCGGACAGTTGGAGAGTCTGCAGAGCCAGCTGAAACTACTGGAGGCGAGCCAGAACAAAGAACAGAACCACAATTCAGAGGTGACGTGTCAATGTGTCAAAAGTAATAAATGTGTTAATGTTTGTTAAGCATTATGTAAATTATGAAATATGGTTGTGAGGTAATTTGCATGTTTAATATTTACAGGCTTTGATGGCTGAACTGGAGCAAGCAAAGAGCAGGTAAGATATAAGGCCATATTTGCTTGAGATGCAAAAATTGTGTAAGTTGATAAGACTTGTTTTCAGATGAAAATGAAATTTCAATTTTCTTGTTTTTTTGTATAAGTCACACAATTTTAGTACAATTCAACTAAAACAAATATGCATCAATACATTTTCATCAGCTTTACAGCTAACATTTGATAAACATGAATTCACATTGATTGTTTAATCTCTAGCCTGAAGGAGAAAGAAGAGGAACTGATCCAACTCAAAAACATCATATCCAATCAGGTGAAGCCGAACATACTGCTTTTTAGACCTTTTCAACTCATTTTAGTATTTCGTTAGTAACTTTGATTTCTAATATGTGAAACGTGATTTGTTGTGCTACCTTATTTGAACCAATCACATGTCCTCTTCAGGTGGATAACGCAAAAAAGGTGCAGCAGTTGCAGCACAGGTACGATAAGGATGTTTTCTAATGCTTCATTAATACATTTCAGTAGTTGATTTGAATTATTTAAATCTGCTTATTTGATCTTTTCTTTTTAACTGAAGCATTAAAGAAAAGCATGACCATATAGCAACTCTTCAGGGAGAGCTCCAACAGGTTAAAGAAAAAAGTTCAGACCTCAACAGAGTAAGTTTATCATATGCAAACCATCACACTTCAAACAATAATTCAATTTAGACTTTAATCCTATTTATACCGTTGATCCCATTTTTTATTATTCCTAGCTTGAAAACACAGAAATTCTGGAACAGCTTCAAAACAGGTATGCGTCATTTGTGATGCAAACAACAGCTTCAAATTCATGTTTTTCTCATTCTCTTATTAAGATTTAATGCCATATGTTCTCTTTTTCCTGTTCCTGTAGTTTGAAAGAGAGTGAGTCTCGGGTGGCTCTGTTTGAAGAAGAGATGAAGCAGTGTAAAGAACAGTATGACACTAAAGTAAGTGAGACTTCACTGTTATTTTTATATTAGTATGTTTCTTTTAAAGCTGGTGTATCATTTGTTAGTTTTAAACAATCCACCATTTTCTAATAATGCACTTTTTATTTACAGCTGGCAGACAGCACAGCCAAGCTGGAGTCACTACATAAAAGGTACATATTCAGTCCTACGGTAGGCCACTGCATACATATGTTCCTGTCAGCCACCCACATTAACACCATTCTGTGATAAGTGTCTTCCTCTACAAAAGCCGAGTGTTTTTTTTGTTGTTGTTTTTTCTAGTGTCACTGAAAAAGAGAGCCTAGTGACATCACTACATCAGGAAGTGCAGCAGCTCAAGGAACTAAATCAGTCACAAGGCAAGAGTTACGTAAGTAGCCAACTGAGACAACTGTGGACGTGCTTGTCATTATCTTACATGTACACAGTGATTCATAAAACATGCGTAGGCACACATTTTATCTCATGTCAGCTGGGTATATGGTCTTGCTGTACAAAACAAGATTGTTGTAGTGTTCTTCCATTTCTATTTCAGGACTTCTAAAGAACCATATATAGGTTTGTCTGTGAGTTTAAAAATGGTGACAGATAAAAAGTGTTAAAAGTGCTCAACCTAGTGGTTGAACTAGGTATTGCAGTCCAAATTCAAAATATTGGAGAAGGGTTTTTTTCACCCGGCCCCTCCTCCTCAGACTTGAGGCACACACAGGTTGCCAGATTGAGGACACCAACAGAAATGAGCGCACCTCCCTTGGCAGCTTCCATGAGTGAAATGAAAACGCTGTGTTTTCAGCCAACTGGCAACCCAGGGTGCCGAAATACTATTGGGTAAACTGGCAGTGAGCGGGTTACACTGACCAAAACAGAGACAGACATTCTGACACGGAATGCACATTTTCAAAGAAGAATAACTGACACTAGCATTGTTTTTCAGATAAACAAGTATGTTAACGTGTTTCTTACATTATTTGCAAACATATTATGGTATTTTTATGCTTTAGTAGAGTCAAAAACTTGCCACCTTTAAGGGTAATCTTTTTTTTATCAACCGTTTTAGTTTTAAAGAAACCTCAAATCATTTATGTTTCATGTTAATCCACTATTTATTCCAGTGTCTCTGCTTTTAACTAAGACATATAATGTTGTTACAGGAAAGTTTGGAGGACATGCTGAAATCTGTCCAGGTTGAGACCAAAGAAGTTCTTCATTCTCTTTTTCCACACATCAACATAGAGACAGAGCAGGTGTCTAGGATTTCAGTTTTCTCATGGTTTCATATCACAGTTTTGTTTTTGGATCCACTTGTAATATTTGACTTATTTCACACTGCAGGCTAAAGTGGCCCAAATCTGACTTTTTTGCCCAAATGTGACCCATATCTGATTTTCTTATGACAGTCTGAACAGCACAAATCTGATTTTTTCAAATCAGGCCCAGGTCACTTCCATATGTAGTCCTAAATCGGATACATATCGCATTTCACGGCCAACGGCCATGTCACATTTCATGTGATTTTTACGTCATTGAAATGCAACAGATGTCACAATTCTGCTCTGGAGGAGGCGGGAAGATTAAAATTACAATGGCAGACAATATATAGACAATAATATCACTTTGTTATTTAGGCTCCGATTGCACATTAACTTAAAAATTGCTAAACACACGCTAACACGAGCAGCATCCATTTTTATTTCTGCAAACAGTGCGCTGTGTCTGATGTCACGTTGCTTTCTGCGCATGCGGGTCACTTCAGGGCCGTATACGGTACACACTTGAGACTGATGGCAGTTGTATTTAAATGACAATGTGAACAACAACGCAAAAAAATCGGATTTCAGCAATCTGAGCATTTTCAGCAATTTCCGATCTGAGCATTAAGACCTGCAGTGTGAACTAAGTCTTGGTGTATTTTGGAATTCTATACACAAAGTACCATTCAAAAGTTTGTTCACCAAGTTTGTTCATTTCTTTGATCAAAATCACAGTAAAAACATTAATAATGTGAAATAGATTACCATTTAAAATAACTGTTTTCTATATTAATATTTTTTTTACAATTTTAATGTATTCCTGTGATGGCAAAGCTGAATTTTATCAATAGATTAGAATCAGTAAATGTTTTGTTTTTTTTAATCAGTTTTGTATATAAAAGTATTAATTTCTTTAAAAAAAAATCTTAGTGACCCCCAACGTCTGAATGGTAGTGGACTTGATACACTTTCCTTATTCACATCCTTGAAAGCTAGCTAATCCTGAGTCTCTCATTCTCTTCCTTCAGACCAATTGGCTGCAAGACTTTGCTGTGAAAGCACAAGAGATGCTAAATCAAAAGCAACAGAGCCAAGAATCCCAGCAAAGCACAGAGATGGTGGTAAGTGTGCTGTGGTTTCTGGCCTTGCGCTATTATCGTCCTAAAGTGGGTCTTTGTTGCCCCCTACTGGGGATGTAAGGCATATTTGTAGTTACTACAATGTTGTTTTTATTATTAGGAGATAATGGGGAAACTACAGGCAGCCCAGGAGAGTCAGTGCACATTACAGTCTGAGTGTGAACAGTACAGGAGTGTACTGGCTGAGACGGTGAGATTATACACCAAGAATCTGTTTCAGCAAAGCCTTAAAGGGAATGAGATCGAGCCGGATATGTTTCCTGATGTTCTTTAGGAGGGGATGCTGAAAACACTTCAGAAGAGTGTAGAGGAGGAGGAGAGAGTGTGGAAGACCCAGATAATGGAGTCAGAGGAGAAACTGAGAATGGTAGGTTTATTCACTCTATTAACACACACGCATATAAATCTGCAGGCACAGTGTAAGTACGATAATAAAGAAGAAGAGTTTATTCATTTTTCTTTAATTATAGAAAATAATCATGTAATGATGTGGAAAACGTTCATAATATTTCAGGGGGAATTTGGTGGGTCATTCCACCTCCAAGTGACAGCGAGTGTGTTTCATTTTATTTTTTCCATCTGTCATTTTATGTAGGCACTCAAAAAGGTGCAGGAATTCGAAGAGACAACAGAGAGCTTGAGAGAGGAGAACCAGAGAACCCAACAGGTACAGATTTCAGAAATGAGTTTTTGTACAGCAGGAGACTATAGGAGTACAAAAGATGTGCAAAAATGTGTCAGGCTCTATAAATAAACCATAAACTAACAAAATCCAGTGACTAAGAAAATAAAGTATTATCAAAATATGAAATATTTCATATTAGGACTCAACTAATGCATTTTCATTTATTATTGATTTACATTTCAAATGACTTTTTCTCCACTTGAGCAAATTTAACCATTTATATGCAAGGTCCTCGTGGGTCCTTAACTCAAATTTAAGGTCATAAAAGTTTTTAAAAGTCCCTTATTTCAGTTATCAAACTTTAAATTTGATAACTGAAATAAGGGAATTGTGACACAAGCTTTTAAATGTTATGTTAAGTTATGATTTAATTAAATGAGAGTGGCAAATGTACCGGCATTTAATTCATTGTAAACTCCTGTAGATTCCATCCAGGCCAAAACGTCACCGAAAGGAAAGGCTAAGGACGTTAACAGATTCAGTATATAGATTTTCCTGGTATTGCCACAATAATTAGTTTATTGTCTGGTTCATGCTACCTTAGAACTTTGAACCCAAGTGTATATAAAGAAGTACATTTTAACGGCACTCAATATTCCTCATTCTCTTACCAGAAATTTTCATTCAATCTGTATTTTGTATCTATCCATTTTTTTCCCCCTGTGCAGCTGGAGGAGAAAGTGATGTTGCTCGAGGCCCAGTTGGAGAAACAGCTCCAGTCAGTGTCCACTGACAGCCAGAGTCAATCTGAAGAGATAACACAGGTGAGTGCACACTCCTGCCTAAAGGCTTATCCACTAAAACACAATATGAGATAAAAAAGCAAAACAAAGCCATAATAGTCAGTCATTCAGTGCATTTTATTTTATTTATTTTTTATAAATAATGGTTTTGCCTTTGTGAAAAGGTTGTTTTAACATCTGACGTGGTTGTGAAAAGATCTTGAGATGTAGTCCTGCTCTGCCACTTAACAGTTAATTTTGTTTTTGTTCAGCTGAAGCAGGTTTTAGCAGAATCAGAAAGACAGCTGAGTGCGGCTCAGAAGGAGATACAGACGCAGAGGGAGGAGCTTTCACAGGTTGGTTTCTCTTGAAGTCCGAAGCATTTGCTACAGGTTTACACCTACTATTCTTTGTTACCCACAATCATGAGGCAAACAGGAGATTTTGCCAAGGAAAATAAACAAAGTTGGTTTTGTTGAGTGACAGCTTTTATTTCCAGGTCAGGCAGCAACTGAGTGACGTGACAAAGCGAGCTCAGGGAGTGGCCGAGAACGGGCAGCCTGAGGCGGAGGAGTGTCAGGTTAGGGTGCGACACTGAAAGGCACCCTGCACCTCACTTGGCAGTTTTAGATAGATTTTTCAGTACTAACTGACTGTCTCTCAAAACCTATCAGTGCCTATAGAATAAGTCTTCCAAAAATGGTTGACTGGAATATTGCTTACATTTGCTGATTATGTTATGAGACACAGTCGCCAAATATCCATAGAAAAGTTAATTCAAATTTATTTACATAGTTCATTTCACTCTACACATGATATGATTTTACCCTATACAAGAGGCTATATTTATATGCCATATGTTATTCTCCCTATCCAGTGCTGCCAGTGAGGGGATGTTTTACTCATAATTCTAACCATTCATATTTCAGCATTTTGTTTCAGCAGCTTCTTTTAACCCAGGCGCCTGTTTTCATCTCTGAATATCTGTGCTCTTGGGTTCTTTGTCACTCACCTTTTTTAACCACTAACATTTGTCTACTGTATTTGAAACTCATACTTCTTTGATGCTACTATTTTTTTTTTTTTTTTTTGAAGATTTTATGCTTGTTTTTACTCTCATTTTCTGGATCCATTGTGCAGTATTGCAGCACTTTTGTTGGCTGGCATGGAAAGTTTTTGCAGTTGTTAATGGATTAGCTGCAATAACTTATTAACTTGTGTGGTATTGCTGGTTTGGTCAGGTCCAGGCTCAGCTGGAGCAGACTTTGGAAAAACTGCAAGGTGAACAGGCTCTAAACCAGCAGCTCTCTGCAGAAGTGGAGCAGGTACAGTAGTGTCCCAGATCTTGTTTCGTAAAAACATGTTATTCATTAAACGCGTTATTTGATCCTTTATAGGCTCAGGAAGTAGGTGTTTTTTACTGTTAAAGTGGTACTGTAGATATGTTTTTCTCAAAGTAAATTAGTGTTTCTTGTTTAACTGTTAGAAGTGAGTTTCTATGTAAATCCCTAATGCTCATGACTTTGTTTTAGGAGTGTCTAGAAAAAGAACGAAAGATGACCAAAGATTTGGGCCAGGCAGCCACCAAAGCCCAACAACTGCTTAGAAACAGTCAGGACCAACTTTCCAAAGAGAAAGAGGAAGTGAAGACCCTGCAGGATCAGCTGCGAGACGAGGTACAAACATCATACACATTAACAAAAGTGTATAGGACAAATAGCTGTATGCCTGTGTTAACGTTGTTTGTTCTTTGTTTTCCAGGAGGGTGATGGAGAGCTGAAGCAAGGAACTTCTGTTTGAGGTGTAAAACAAAAGAAATTGCCAAAATTGCCTTAAGATGACCAAAATGAAGCATTCCGAAATCTTTCTTCACTTTTTTGTCGTACTATAGTCTTGGGAGACATTGTTTGAAGACTTTTGGAGAAATCTAACTCATGCAAACATTTTATTTCGGAGATGTGCTGGACATATTTTCACTTCACATTCCATCTGAAATCTTCTGGCTATGTCAGAAAATATTCCTCAACTGCCTTATATATTCTTAGTGTTCCCGCACCTCTCCTCCTGATGTCAGTGTTAAAAGGGAAACCGCATGTACGTTATGCGTACATTAACTAGTGCAATTAATTTCTTGTAAGTGAATGAGTATGCATAATTGTATTGGTACATGAGTACAGCATTTGGAATGCCCTCTCTGCAGCTGGCTTCAACACCATTGTAAGTTCAATAATAAATGGCAACATAGCTTTATTTTTCTGTCATGTTTCCTGTTTTTTTTAAATTTGAAGAAATAGTTCACCCAAAAATTTAAATTTAGTTTTTTTATATATATCAATATTAAATAGAATCATTAGGTTTAAAAAAAATGTTTGTTTTGGCATAGGTGCATATATAGTAGATCTAGAATTAGAAAATACAGAAACATTTCATAATGCCTAACATGGCCGTAATTTTTTTGGTATCTTTTCTTTTGTACAATTCCAAGTTAATTAAGAAACACATTAAAAGTTTTTGAAAATCACATGATTTTATTTTTCCAAGTACACAGTTGCTTCAGGTAACTGTCCAATTGTAATTTCTAACAGGATTGTTGCTGTCATTATACTATATTTGAAGGTTTGTTAGTAAAAAGGGTTGGTATTTGCTTAATAATGATGATCATTAATTGTAAATGGATAAATATGAGTTGTTCTCACTTGGTCAAATGACAAATACTGGATGAAATAAGTTTATAAGCATACCTAAAAAAAAAAAAATTAGGTCAAATTTCTCATTTTTACTAACAGGCTGATAAGGGGGATGTTGGGTCACTGGTCTAATTTTACACACTGTTCCCCTCCAAAGACTTTACTGTGTCCCTTCCACCAAGTTTCTCCACAAGACATGATGCTTCTCTGTCTGCAGGTTCATTAATTTGCCACTCAAATTTCAAACCTATAGAGAAAAGGCACAGGTTATCTTCTTTCATTTTCTATTAAACTGCTTTGGAATGGTGTGTACTGTAAGAAGCGCTTTACAAATAAATTTAAATATTAATTGTAACATTAAAAGGACAATAACCAACCTGGCATTTTGGCCTTAAGAGCAGCCTTTGAGCTTGCGTAGACCATTTTGCTCTTTAAGGGGGCAGTTTCTGGGGCACTGTGGAATAAATAGACACAAGAAAATAAAAGTAGGGAAAACTTATTTTGTAACGGCTGCTTCTTACAGAATGCATTTTGTGTTCCATTGTGCTGCTTTCTAATTGTTTTTCTATGGAAACATGCACTAGATTGACGTATTTGACCATTGAAAAAATTGTACATTGGCTCACTTTTTTATTATGAGCCGATCTTACATATCCATGTTTGTTTCTGCTGGATGCTCAAGTTCCCACAAAAAATTTACTTCAAATGTCACCAATAAGCATGTATTGCCAAAGGAGGCATAGATTAGGCTTCAGTGGGATTTTTTTCAGCCCATTCCTATAGAGATATTTTTGACAGCCTAAATATGTCCACTTATTTTAAAAGGATCTGATTGAAAATGGCATGATTTACACTTGAGATATTCTTAGTACAACCAAACAGTCGCATGGAACACAAGCCGTCACATGACTGCAAAAGTAGATTGATCAGTGAGATGCAAAGGCCTCATACGATAAGATGAAGACTAGGTCCTCCTTCACGCTCTCCTTGCTCACATAAGAGCAGTCGTATAGGGCGTAGCGGCACTCATTGGTAGGAAGCTTACTGAGGATCTTCTTTAAGACATCCGAGTTCCCCACATCTTTGACTTTCAGGCACTTTTCTTCGTCCACTACAATGCTCTTTTGGTCTTTGCTCAAACACATGACCACAAGTTTAAGCCTTTGCCCCGCCTCAGTTCCCGCTTGGCGCACCCGGATTGAATTATAGTGTTCTATCACCTCATCACTGATGGCTACACCTGAGGCCTGGGTGACATGGGAAAGAATAATGATAAAACATGCAGAAGTGATAACTATACAATTAGACGGTTCAGTAAGATGGCATTTTCTTCCATCCAGATGACTTTGAGGAAAACATAAAGAAGATCATTGTATGAACCTCATACAATTATCTTTATTAGATTAGGCAGACATATGACTACCACTAAACAATTTTTATTCTTTTTAATCTACATTCCATAGGTATTTCCCATATTTATAAATGCTTTAGTTTAAGATATGAGGTGAAAATCTGAACCAGTTTGCTGCCTTCACATTCCATTCCTTTACAAACAAGTCGAAACAAGAAGCTGATTTACACCTCAAAACACTCTGGTGTGAGAAAACTCAGGAATGTCTCTGAATAACTTTTTGGTAACACTTCCCATTACAGTGTAGTTCCTCACCCAGGAACCCCTATTACTACATTATTTAATGTTTAAAAGATTATAATTAAGAAAGTCAAGAAATAGCTATAAATATCATGAAACCTTATGCTAGATCTTCTCATAGGCCCCCTGGAGTAGCTTGGTGGACCCCCTGTTGAAAACACTGGTAATAGTAATGATAGTAATGCGTGATTGTATTCTCCACAATCACAAAATAACACATTTAGTAGCTATATCACAAGTAATTCATAAGCATTACTCAGACCTTATGACACATGAACATTGTGATGTAAGGTGTGGCCCAATTCTTTCTGTCCTATCCAAATAATTCTCTACAAAAGCATGACAATAATTAAAAAAGGAAATATAGGAATAAAGGAGATAACATAATAATGACTTTTCTGCGCAACATGTCAATAAGCATGTAGTATTATTTTTAGCTAAAAATTAAATGGGTCCACCATGACCTTTTTCCTTCACTAGTTTTCCTTCACTAGTTTCCATTCAGATTAGTTCATGATTAGTTCGCTTTTTTAAAAATAATAATAATAATAATAATATTACATGTAGTTTCTTATTCTAAGAGGCCATAAAAATCGCAGGAATTAGTTTAATGCTGAAATGCTCAAATTAGCACGACACGCTGTAGCGCAGGTATATAGCTAATGCACCTGCATTGCATGAACACGAGACAGTTTTTACGAAATGCTTGAACAGCATGCAAAATGTAGACTGAAAGAAAACTGTCCAAGTCTGAGGACTTACCATGGCTGACGCTTGCTCTGAGACGGAGGAGAGAAGTATTTTGTTGTCCTGCACAGTAAAGAAGGGGATCTGAGCACACCCTCTTCAGAACAGATCGGTCCTGAATCACCTGACTTTCTACCTGCTGTGCGCAACTGCAAACACTTATAATTAAAAAAAAGCGTCTGCCAAATGAGTAAATGTAAATGTAATTACAGGATGGTTGCGTTAAATAATATCCTGTTGTCGCCCGATTCCGATTATTTATATATTTTGTGCTTATGATAAGAAAGCCATAAAAGTGATTGATGGGCGGCACATGTAAACGCTTAGGTGAGTCAGATGCAGTTTGGAGTTGGAGACTTAACAAAACAGCCTAATAAGGAAGACAGAATCTGACAAAAACCCTTATTTGGTGAGAGGAGAGGGGCACAAATATTACGTTAACACGAATGGAAGGATCCAGGTGTAGAAATGATCGACACATGACGTTTAATCATGATGATTATTATAGACCAGCAACTTAATGTAGCCTAATGTTAGTAGTGTTTCATGTTAATGATCAGAGTAAGTCTTCAACTGCTCAGTAATTTAGTAACGCGATTCTTCAGGCCCATTTCAAGATGCACGTGCAGATTTGTCTGATCTTTGACGCGATCACGCGCAGCAGTGCAAATTTGATTCTGTGCTTTCTTGATCTAATATATATAAATATATATATATATATTAATGTTATATGAAATAATCCGATATGTACAGCTCCGTCTTCCTTTTATCTGTGCGTACAGTTTTGGCACGATTCTCTCACTACTGAGATTTGCGAGCATGAGGGAGAGGGCGGGTCCACCTTCTTTTTGTAGCCAATCAAATGAGGCTCTCGCTGACTCTCCATTTACTCTTATCTGATTGGTTCAAATAAACACATAATATGCTAAGACATTTATCTTCATTTAGTTCGGGAACATTCTCATACTTTTAACTTGCACATACAGTAAAAATAAATTAATAATTAAATAAATAAATACCAACTTAATTAAAATATGAAGTTGTGTACCATTAGGCTATGTGGTCATACTGATTTTCGAGCTGTGTAGTCTCCTTCTCCTAAACAGGCTATATGATATTTATTGTAATATTATATTTTAATTTTGATGATAATTAAAGAAGGCCTAGTATCTGCACCAGCCTAATACATGCATAATTTCACTTGTCTACTGATCAGGGATGGTTCAATTTTTTCAACAAAAATTTGCAACAAAACCAACAGTAATATTTTTTTCTTTAACATGTTGTAAATTAAGGCGACTTTACAAAATATTACTAAAATATTTATTAAATATTTATCTCTAACTTATTCACCATTTATCATCTGTAATACCATCGTGTAACCACTAGATGACTGTTTAGCTCTCTCTATATAAACACATAAACATGGCTGTGTGGCTGGGAACTTTGGATTCCACATAATTAGTTACTTGAATTTGGATATATATTTAGACATGATTAAATACATATTTATCAAAGTTTTTGCATTAGTCAAATCTGGACACAAAGAAAGCATTTTGTTATTCTTGCTTCATATAATAGCTTGATCGGTCACATGAAAGTAATCAGAATCAATACTGAAATTTCAATATATACAGTTGGGTGTTAAAAACATGAACAGAGACACGGTTTGAAAAATTGACTAATTCAGATTTAAGTAGCTTTATTGGCATAGCAAAAGAAGGTTTTACAAAGTGGAGCACTCTGATACCATAGTGTTGAGCATTGTCGCATAACATCATTTTAATTATAAAGTTTAACAGCAGTGGTGCAAGCAGATTATGAAATTTCAATGTAAAGCAAAACCAAACCAAATAATGTTAACAACAGCTCGTAATTCAGAATTGAACACATGGAAATCTAGCCACATGGCTATTCTTTAAAACTAAATTGATTTTTTTAAAGCATTTTATTTTTAAAGCATTTTTTTCTACAGTTTTCTACATTTTTATTTTATTATTTTGTTTTATGATGTTTTTTTTTCATAAATGTGTTCTGTTTTTTAAAAATTCATTATATTGTCTCAAGTAGATTCCACATGAAAACTACCACTGAATGAATAAGAGAATGTAGTCAGATTTAAAATAAATTAAGTTTAGCAAAGTACCAAACTAAAGGAAAGTCAAAACTGAGTCTGCATAATTAAAAAGAAAAAGTATAAAACTTGCAAAAATCTGTATATAATTGTACTCTACACCAGTGGTGTTCAACTCCAGTCCTGGAGACCCACGGGAGACACTTGGAGCAGTACATTGCTCTACACTGGAGAAAAGGGAAAATGATCACAGTCAGAAGAGGGCAGTGTAGCCCACCCAATAATCCTTCAATTTCAGTGCATTTATTCTAAAGTCCCCATGAAATCAAAATAGAAGTTTTTTTGGTGGTTACAGTAAAGTTATGTATAAACTAGTGCATTCCAAAAGACAAAATGACAAAATATGCATTAAAATGATATATGTAGTCTATTCAAGATTGAGTGTTTTCACTGGTCTATATAATCTAAATAATTATTATAGATCAGTGGTGTTTTTCTCCACCACCAATACAGATTAACAAATTTGATGACTTCGTTCTGCATTCTGAAAGAATCTGCAGATGGAATTGGTCACTTGTTTGCCCATTTACAATATGGTGAATTGCAGATTTTAAATGCTATTGGAGGAGTTCAAACATTACAGAAGGTTAGACAGCCCCAGTATTATGAACTGCACTGATGAGTAGAAGTGATAACACTGCTTCTATGTGCCAACATAAATGAAAAACTTTTCAAACAAAACATTGTCAGCTTTACTAAAGATAACCGCTTTGCTGTAGTAAAGGGGAATAAAGGGGAATCTTTTAGACTTGGCTTTTAATATCATTTAATATCAAAATGTTTTCATTTAATGGCACTTCAGTAGGACTAAAATACTGACCTAAAATCTGATTTTATAAAGGGATTTTCTTGAGGTTACCCAAGTGACCAATAAAACTAGTATTAGGTCAGCCACACTGAAGGAAAAGATAAATGCAAAATAAGAGGTGGAGAGACAGAATCAGGAGAGAAGAAGTGTGATAAATAATAACAGAGCTAGTTGGGCATCAGTGTTGCACAGAGGAATTCCATTTCACTCTGATCACGCTTTCAAAACACACACACATGCTGTTACATAAGCAAGTTATAAACTCTCACTCATCTCTCACTCACAGATCATTTCAGAGGTGAATTTCCTCCAGCAGCAACATCTATTTTCTGACATATATTATCTGTTCATGTATGAGCAATTCTGTGTCATATGCTATACAGGCAGTTGTGAAAACTCATGCCCTCATACCCTCATACCCTGTCTTTCATTTTTGTGTGCTGTTGTCAAAGACAGAAATGAGTTGCTGTGAAAAATTACTGAAAATTAAAGGAATATTTCACCCAAAATTTTGTCATTCTTTACTTACCTCCAAGTTGTTCTAAACCTGCATTAGTTTATTTCTTGTTTTGAGCACAAAAGAAGATATTTTGAAGAATGTGAGTAACCAAACAGTTGACGGTAGCCATTGACTTCCATAGTATGGGAGGGGGGGGGGGGGGGGGGGGGGGGGGGTACTATCCAAGTCACTGGCTACCATCAACTGTTTGGTCACTCGCATCACTTGTGCTTCTGCTTTAAGAACATGCATGTCTGTTTCTGTGAATTTCTGTGAGCATGTAAATGTGTTTTTCATGATAGAGATTTAATTAGAATATGGACCCTAATCAGAAAATGATATGCATTTAAGCATGGTCAGAGAAATTTGTTTTCAGAGAAACCTTCTGTAAAATGTTCTAGCATTTACCCTCGTGCAATACTTCTTTGCTGTGCATCAAGCCAAAGTTTCAGCATTGTAATTGTTCTCTAGTCGTGCACTTGTGTAAGTGTGTGGTTATGCAGTTTTGCAATGCTAATTTAAAATGTCTTTATGTTACGGAACCGTTGCTTTGTAGGTCTGTGCCGAAGCGACTGTTAAAATGGAATTACACACAGCGTGCAGATGAAGCAAGTGTGGCGATTGCTCAAAAGACTCAGGGTAGAAGCGTTTGGTTTGTTGGTAAAAAAGAGATAGTCGAAGTTTGATTGGGTGCTGAGAAGGAGGCGTTACCCATCTGGTGCAGAAAGAGATGATCTCTTTGAACCCTGTTAGTTCAGGGGTCTCCAGGGCTGCTGTGAACTTACACAACAGGCTTGATGTCCACTGGGTCCTACTGGACACGGCCAAAACATTTTCCCAATCAAGAGGGTCCTGTGTGTACTAGTTTGTGCAAGTGTGAGTAAATCTGCAGCAAAATCAACCTCAGCACTGTGCATTCATGTGTGTGTGTGTGAGTGTGTTTTGGGCAGATCTGTTATTATGAACGCCATAACCCAGCTAATGCAAGGGAGATGAGGTCAAAGGTTATTTCAACACAACTGTTTTCATCCCTCCGAGCTTATTTCCAACATATGAAACAATTAAAGATGATGACAAACATTCAGGCCCATGTGAGAACATTTCATGCTTCTGACGGCTTTGGAAACATCTCCCCTCCCCAGTGTTACACTCTGTAACTATATTATGTTATGGTATTATTCTGAAAATGGCAGTGCTTACACATTCTTTGGGGGTTGTGGTTATATGAAGTCAGTCTTGTGGCTGAAAATCCCTATGAAATGCCAGTGTTGTGTAACAATGTCAGTTTTGAAGATGAAGATTACACTGCATGTGTGTATGTGAGTGACTTTCAGCGACTAAAACCAAACATTTAATATTAATGCTGCATGCATTTGATTTTAGGTTGTAAAAGGAAAAAGAGCCTCACTTTTAAAGCTGTGAATGAGTGAATCTCAAGTTACCATGAAGAATACACAAACACAGTGTGTTTAAGTTGCAGTTTATTGACCAGCTGCTATGGTTACAAAGCAGAATGGCGGTGAAATTATTTCCCAGCAGTCAGATAATGATTTATGGCTTCATAAAAGGAGCTGATTAAAAGAGTGTCATGGAAAATAACATGAAGGGGTGCTGGTGGCACCAGTGAACCCCAAGTAATTCCACTTCTTCCTCGTCTAGTTACTTTCTTGTGGATGCTCTGGAAAAACAGCTTTTGAGACGGGCAAAGAAACTCTGTGAGAATAAAATCAGAGGTCCTTTTAAAAGTTGTTATTAGGGCTCTGAAATAAGGTTGGAGTTCAACATTAAGCTCTTTTCATCTGAGAGTTCAGGCCATTTAAGAAACTGTTTAAAATGTCCTAGTTGCCAATGAAGGCAGTTCACAAAGGTTTATAAGGGGAATTAAAAGAAGCACCACAAAGTACAGATTTTAGTTTGTTCCACAAACATGGAACCTTCTTTGTTTTTTTTTTTTATTTTTACATCACTGGTCAGAATTAGATTTGATTTTGACCCCAATATCATAGGCCAATCAATCAATCAATCAATCAATCAATCAATCAATCAATCAATCAATCAATCAATCAATCAATCAATCAATCAATCAATCAATTTGCATTTTATATATATATATATATATATATATATATATATATATATATATCTTTGTCATTTGTATTTCTGGCATTTGCTCAAATTCTGATACAAATGACATTAAAATTTATACAAAAAAAGTCTTGAGATGAACAACACACAAGTTTTTTATTCCTAAATAAATCAATGTGAATGAATAAATCAGTTGAGAGACTGATTCATTGAGTCACCATGACAGATTTGTTTCTTTCCAGAATTTAATAGTGGCTGCGTTCGAAATCCCATTCTCTCTGAGTAGGCTGTTCTTTTGAGGAAGTAAATACTTCATGACTGTTAAAAAGTATGTTCTGTGTAGTATGAATGTTACTATGACATTAATACAGATATACTACATTCACCATGTTGCCACTGCCATGTGATCCTCTCCTGTGGCCTCAGTATGCGAAGCATCCAATGTTTTTAAACAAAATGGTTAAATGAACTTGACTCAGTTATTAGGACAGTCACCTGCTACTGGTCTAAATATGTAACCCGCCGAAATTCAAGGACTGGAAAATTCCAATTGAAATTGTCCATGAATATTTCTAAAGGACAGTTATTTCAGATTTACCTCACAAAATTGTCTCCCGACTGCTGACAAAGCCCACACATTCTCCTTAAGTTCACGCAAATGCGCTCCCACACAAAACAGCAACTGATAATGAACTGTTGAGAGCAGTTGAGTGGACAGTAATATCAGTTTACATCCCACCTGTCTGACTTCACAATCAAACCTAATCTGTCTTGCACAAGTAGAGTATTGAATGAGTAGAATAATGAAACACATTAAGACTTATAATGGACAGTGCTCACTCTAGCTAAAGGGAGCACAATCCTCCTGGTCAAAGATGAGTGATAAAGGACTATAAGGCGAGATATGATGCTTTGAGAAATAAAGAGATACAAAAGGAAAAGATGGAAAGAGAGAGAGAAAGAGGAAGAGAGAAAAAGTGGGTATGAGGTATTTCTCACCACACCTGTCCATGTGGAGGATATCCGTTCTAGGTCCATTGTTCCTGAACCTTGATGTGGTAACAAGCCCCCAGGATATAAACACATACATATATACACACAGAAAGGATGAGGGCAAAGCATGGGGATCTTTACGTGCATCCTGTACGGCTTCAGAGATCTGAGTGCTGTTCTGTGTGTTGTAGAGCTTCATAAAATAACCTGACACTTTTTATGACCACATTTCTTTCACATCTGTTTGCTTTTGTTTTGATTTTCCATTCGATTTTCCAGTCTATTTTCCAGACTTCCTGCATCTGATATGCCAGAAACATAGCATAGATTGATTTTGAGGGCTATAAAAAGTTTTCAATTTGATTTAATTAAAATTATTTAAATCATACCATATAATAAATACATCTGCTATGCAAAAAATAATAAATAAATATTAAATAAATAAAAGGAAAAAACAAAGCAAAAATTTGTTTAAAATTTGTTTCCAGAAATACATGGATCCATTTGAAAAATACTGTAACCCCCTGTCAAACCCCATCACTCACAGTGCAAACAACACGCCAGAATGGTGCATGTTAAAACGATACTCTTATCTTGATAGCAGGTGATCATTTCAGACTCCGCTGACTGATGCATTGTGGGGTGAATGGTGATTCTTGTAAGCGACACAGTTCCACCTCTGAGGTTTTGTTCTTTTGGTGTGTTGGGCTGAAATTTGCATCCCCACCCTGTTACATTGCGACAGACGGAGTTCTGTTTTCTACTGTCTCTTATGTTTTTGCTATATAGGCCACACCAAACCATTCAGCTTTTATTGAAGACAAAAGACTTCTTGTGAGTTCTGAGTGAACAATGATGTAGGGGAACACGAAACCTTCAGAAGAGTAGTTTAACACCAAACAAAACCCCACCATGATATAAAGGTGTCTAAATATCTTATCACTGGAGATTTTCCCATAAAGTCATCTTAAATTTAACATTTAAAAATAATTAAAAGAATGACACTTTAGCACAAAGAGACCATTAATGTTATAAACATCCTAAAGAATCATTGTTCAGTAAATTCACTCAAGAACTGAATTTACTGGACAGCAGCAAATGCAACAGTAACAAAATACACAGGCAGTACTGTGATGTTCATCAGCAATGGAAGTTGATAATAAATTCTTGAGATTTTAGAGCCATCTTTAGACAGCTGTTTGGCACAGAAATCAATTACAAACAGAGAGCACTGCTGTTTAGCCACATGCACATTCTTCTGGCCAGGAGGAAAATCAATAACACAAGCCAACTTCTGGGATTGCACAACAGGTGTGTAAGATTTCTGTGTCTTTTTAAGTGTCAAGCCTGGGGTCTGATGCAAAAAAAAAAAAAAAAAAAGAGTAAATCCATAGCTGTTCAGACCCCTCCTGTCCAGCAGGAGGCAGTGTTGGCAGAGAAATTGTGCAGGTGCAGATGCAGGGAATAACAAGAAGATGCCACACTGGGATTAAAGACAAAAAGGCATAGCCCGAAGGCACCTAAAGTCAGAGTTTATGGCTGGGCGTGACGCACACAAACAGACGCACACACACACTCATGCACGTATATATTTGTACACACTGCCCATTCAATAAGTATAGCTTCTGGCTAAGTAATACATGTTTATGACAGAGTGTCTGAGACTCAGATTAATGGCCAAGCTTCCATTACACACAATACACCTTAACAGAGTGCAGACAGGTATGAACACACACACACTGAAGAGATCCCAGAGAGAGATGCATGGATTCACATTTTGACACAGTGATTCTAATCCCTTATTGCACATGGTGTACATTTAAAGATGATACACAGAGGAAACAAACCTCTTTTGGGGGGGGTGTGGGGGTGGGGGTGGACAATACAACAGAAAATGTATTTCTGAAAACATTTAGAAACGTTTTAAGCTTAGGCTCTGTGTTCCCCATGCAGGGATGTTTTATATTCATATAAATTGTATGGAATGAGCCAATATTGACTCTGATTGGTCACCTATAGGGTTTGTGTGCAGGAAACAGGCAAATGACACAGGTACTCCATTTTATGGGTGCTTTTAGTGTAAGTGCATACATGTGTGTGTGCTTGTGTGATCTGAAAAGAAGGGCATGTCCTGGCTTGCTGGTTGACCCAGGTCAGAAATCCCAAGGAATGTGTGTAACACAAAGCGGATATGTCTTTTTGATTCATTGGAAAGTTGCCTCAGCCTAGCAGCCGTATTAAAGCAGAAACGTTATACAACAGAGCATTCAAGACAAGCAAAGCTGATTGGTGAAAACAAATGGAGTGATATTGCAGAGACCCCTCCCCACACATTTACTATCTGCACTCTGCTTTTTGTTCCAGTGTCATTAAAACATAATTAAATAATAGTAATAATGTAATAAATTACAATATAATTCAAAATACCCATAAAATACAGAGTCAGTTACAGGATTGTTCAAACCATATTGGACACGGCTCATTTGAACCATATAGCTCTAAAACTTTCAGTGCTGAGAGGATCACTTCCATCAGTATTATGAAAAAAAGCCACACTGAAAAAGTCACTCACTGAAAAGTTGAAAGAAAACAAATGTAATCTAAAATTGTAACTTATAATTTAAGTAAATTAAACTATATTCAAGTCAAAATATATTATTATATTATTAATTTTATAAAATATTATTTAACAACACTGAATTAATTTTTATGGGTTAAATCAGGAAATTGGAAAATAGAAATAGGAAGTTTTTTTTTTGCATAACCTGACTGTGATGATTGATATGCATTCTCAAATTTGATTTATCAATCATTTAAAACCTTCTGCAGTGCAGCATAAATTGGAGTTTTGTGAGTCTTTAGGCTGTAACATGTTATGTCAGATATTTTTTGTACAGATGAATTGCTAAACAGACATAGCTTATATATGCTGTACAAGCAGTTAGTGTAGTAATTTGAAGTGACTGGATGTGTGTCATTTTCATGGTCACGGTCCCGATAAAAAATCACTATGAAAAAACAGAGACAAAGTGACAAGCAACTGCTGTTGAAACACACACACACACACACACACACACACACACACACGCACACATATGTTTGTTTATGGGAAAAGTGGGGACATCCCATAGGCGTAATGGTTTTTAAACTGTATGTGCTACTGCTCTACACCTACCCTACACCTAAACTTAGCCCTCACAGGAGACTGCATTTCTACTTTTCCAAAAAAAAAAAAAACTCACTCTGTATGACTTATAAGCGTTTTGAAAAGTGGGGTCATGGGGCAATGTCCTGAAAAGTCACCTTCATCTTGTAATACCTGTGTCATACCTGTGTTATTATACAAATTTTTGTCCTCATTTGTCACAAAAACGTGCGCGCACACACACACACACACACATACACACACACACACACACACTGAGGGATAAACAGGCAAACAGCAGTGTCAAAGAGAGGATGTGAGTTTGTGTGTGTGTGTGTGTGTGTGTGTGTGTAAATGAGCCAATTAGAGAGAAAGAAAGAAATAGCGGAGGTTGTGTAGGTCTCTTTTTATGGTCAACTCTGACCCCTTCTCAGACAAGCAGCAGAACCCTAAAATAATAGACAGCAGAGACAGACATAGATAATTACACCTTTACTGATTACTACTGTACCGATTCAGTGGATACTGAAAGCTCCACAGTGTGTGTGTGTGTGTGTGTGTGTGTTCAACATGTTTTAGCTACACTACAGTTTTAAATGGATCCAACAATGTTTAGGACATTAAAAAACAACAAAAAAATTATTCACTAATATATATATACTATATAGTATAATAATATATACTAGTAATGGCAAGTCAAAGTTCCTCTCCGTGTGACCTTTAGTCCTACATCACTGAGACTTTTCAGTGTTTCTGTCTCTACCAGTGTAATTTTACTATTATTCATACATTATTATTGATGTTTTGAGATGTAACAGCTGCCAGCCCATCATCAACTGTAGTGAAAACTAAAGATGTTGGCTGTGTTAAACGTGTTCTGACCAGATTACGGCACACGTCAGCACAGAAAAAGCTTCCAAGAAGCCCATCAAATAACCTGCTGGTTACTGTGGGCAATTTTAGCTAAAAAGCAATAACTGATAGATGGTACTGCCACATCCTCTTTTTTAGTTCCTGCTTCTGTTTTCCTGGAAAGCTGCATCCACCCAACTTAAAGCAGTGAGAAACAGTGTCTGAAAAATATTACTGACCAGGCTATGGACGGGGAGGACTATGACAATATAAAATGTAATACCAAATGGGAAAAGGTCAGTGTTTGTGTCACAGTCTTTCAGTGATGTCCCAACAACTGTCACCTGCCTTTCTAGATTTATCCAATAGACTAGTGTTGAATGAAGCATCATCACAGCTGCATTGCAGATGTGTCCTAGATTCAAACAGATATTTTGAGGGGTCTGAAGAAGCCCGCCGTCATATTGAATGGATTTGAGATGAGAATGCATAGCACTTTAAAAGACTCCAGGTGTTTGGTGCTTGGGTCAGTCTCAAATCAAACGATCCTGCAACTGCTAATGTGAAAAAGCTTTATGCTGCTGTTGTTGCAGTGGTAAGACTTACGGTGAGAGGGAATTGCCAGGAACCTTATGACAATACATGGATTATGATATGACATAATTTCTTTATGTGATAAATAAAGTATTGTGATAATACAGTCAATCGAGTCTTGTCAAACCCATTTACTCGTTCTTAAAGGGTTAGTTCACCCCAAAATGAAAATTATGTCATTAATTACTCACACTCGTGTCGTTGCAAACCCGTAAAACCTTCGTTCATCTTCGGAACACAAATTAAGATATTTTTGATGAAATCTGAGAGCTATCTGACCCTTCATAGACAGCAACGCAACTGAAATGTTCCCAGGTCCAGAAACGTTGTAAATACATCGGTAAAACAGTCCATGTGACATCAATGGCTCAACTTCAGTTTTGCGAAGCTGCGAGAATCCTTTTTTTAGAGCAAAGAAAACAAAAATAGTGCTCCGATTTAATCAAAAATATCTTAATTTGTGTTCCGAAGATGAACGAAGGTCTTAAGGGTTTGGAACGACATGAAGGTGAGCAATTAATTACATCATTTTCATTTTGGGGTGAACTAACCCTTTAACCATGCAAAAGCAGAACAACACTTTTAATCTGAATCTACTAAAAAACGAATCTGCACAGTAGAGGATGCCCAATGTAAGCCTTCCAGCCCACTACACATTTCTACTACTATTCCAAATAAATCATAGGTCTCCAAACACCATGTTCTCAAGTTGCATATTCCCATGAAAACACTAGAAAGGCTGTAAGAATGATAGAATCAATGCATTCTTTGATAAGATAGCAAGTGCTGATTTGAAAACCCTAGCAGTGAAATTCTAACAGACATCAATGTCATGCTCTTTGCCAAAGAATGCATTAGTTTGAAGAGATGATCTTTGCCTTGCCTCTTGCCAAAAAGGAAAAAATAAAAATCTGAAAAAGTATTGCAAGTTCCAGATTTATGTTACCCACCTCACTGCTGCTTACAGGAGCTTCAGTTTAATGTTTATAATTTGGCTGATTATGCTCTGTGAGTTACAGGCAAACAAATGAGATAAGCAACTGCAGATTGCCATTGAAACATAGATTATTTTTTTTATTTTTTTTTTAAATAAGCAACACTCCATATAGGGCAAATTTTTCCTCCTAGTTACACTACTATTCAAAAGTTTGGGGTTGGTGAGATTTTTTTATTTTTAATTATATTTTTTATTGGTTGTATTTATTTAATTTTTATAAAATCAGTAAAAAAAAATAAAATAAATAAATATATAAAATAAAAATATATGCTGTATTTGCTGTCACTTTTATCAATTTAATGCATCCTTGCTGATAAAAGTATTAATTTGTTTAAAAAAGGGTATTTTCCCAAAGCTACAGAAAGAATACGTGTAAATTAACTTTTTATTCAAATACAATTTTCAGTAATATTCTTAATTTCATCAGTATTTATTTAATTTTTCTTAAGTGAATAAACTGTCTCTGTCTTTTTCCTTTTTAAATGCAATCACAACCACCATTAATTTGCTTTCTCTTGCTTATAGTCATGGATACAGTTTCTGATCAAACATCACACACTGATTTCCTGTCATCTTAAAGTTCCTCTCATGATGCATTAGAAATGAAAACACACTTGTTCTCTTTCTCAAACACTCCCTACTTGCATGTGACAAAAAAGGACAAAAAGCATGCACTTTTGTTTTTTTAGATTCAGAATATGGATATTGAGTCACATCTCAAATTGAAAGCTTTACTGTAGATTATAATAACCGATCTTAACTTTTATTCAGTCATCAGCCTCATTTACATGATCTTTCCGAAAAAGATCCTTTCAAGTTGTAAGTCTTTCAAGTATTATGTCTGTCAGTTGTTGACCATCAGCTCAACTCCCTGCTGAGTTAATAGTCTTGCCAACTCTTTCTTTCTTGGTGACTTATGGTGAGTATGATGATGAATTTATGACCTTGTCGGTTGCCAAACATTATCTCAGTTGTGTTGAAAATGTATTGTCCATGACCCCAAAACTTTTTGCTGCATCCTCTTTTTATGCATTTGCTCAGAACTGGCACATATTGCATGCAGCAATATCGCATGTACTATTTACATGATGCTCCTTTTCTTATTTTAGTTAGCTTAATGTTGATTGGATGACGAAATGTGGAGTTGTAATGCGTAAAATGAGGAGTGAACACAAATGAGGAGTGGCAAACATTTCAGATGTAACAGACAGTGTGTCAATACATTAATGTCACAGTGGCCCAGTATTAGTGATCACTTTAATGGCTCAGTTCCCTTTGAACTGATCTGCATCCTTTAAGGATCCCTCTCAGGTAACGCATTCTGTAGTAATAATGCACGCTGCAGTGTGTGTTTATCTATGTGTGTTGGATGGTTTATTTTAGGACTGACTCCATTACCAAGGCTGGGAAAAGTCTGCTTCTCATTGAGGGAGACAGTAGTCTGCCACACCCATTAACACACACACACACACACAATCCCAGGCTACACCCCACAGCCTAGGGCCAGTTCCCATGACTGCCAGTGTGTTTCCATATTACAGAAGCTGGTTAATGACAGACCCTAATAAAGACATGACTGACTGAAGACTCACAATAAATCAATAAACCACTATAATACTCTCATCTGAGACGCACAATAACACGCCACACACACACTTCCATGACTCCAGGGATAAACACTTGGGTAAATGATGACATCATTGAAGTGGATCGAGTATCAGCAGAGAGAGAGAGAGAGAGAGTGTGTGTGTGTGTGTGTGCATATACCAGAATGCAAACAGATTATTCAATTTTGATTTAATTCTACTACATTCAATATGGGGTTCATTGTACTGTACAGATGTAAAACATTACCCTTAAATCTGTAAATAATGATAAATATTTGCAGGTGAAAACATTGTTATTTGAATTTTATTTATATACTATCAGTATTTAAATTAACATTTATTTTCATATTTGTTTCAATTTTAGTTTAGGTTTTAGTAAAGTGCTTTTGTAATTTTTCCCCCATTTTTTATGTTTCCGTTTAGCTGTAATTTAAGTTTTAATTTTACTCATTTTAATACTTTAACTTGAACTTTTTATATCCGTTACTTTTTTTTTCTACATTTTTTATATTGAATATTTTTTACATTGAAACATTTTGATTTTGTTTACAGTAACAACACAGGATGGAAAACTTGATGCATTCGGAAAATGCATGTGAGTGTGTTTACAAGTGGATGACTTGGCTTTAAATGAATAGAATTTGATTTTGCTGATCACGTTTTCTAATCACAATGCTCAACACGTACAGGCACATACAATCACACATACCACTTTCTTTCCCAGAACAATATTTTCCATATAGTGGCCAATCAGACTGACTGATGATGTGTTATTGCTCATCTCTTTCCCATGTAATATTTTTACAGCTTTTGCCAAAGGTGTTTAGGTAAAGTGAGTGGGAGGAGCGCGTTGCATCTCAAGAAGCAAGCTTTCAGAGTGAAACTAATCACTGAAATATGAAATTGATTAAAGCTCAGTCAATGCCACAGTATTTGCTGCCATTTTTAATTTTTGTGTCTGTGTAATAAACATTTTTCTTTAATGGCAGGTAATGTAACTTTGCACCTTCATGTTAGTGATTTAGTGAGGTTAGTGAGTTTCCTTTGAAGAAACACACACATGCATATGTTCAGTGCTCAGAAGTGGAACAGCTGAGGAATGATTGGACTCATCTGAGAGCAACAGCTGCAACCTAACTATTGCCAGAGATATGAGAGAACAGATATATAGACACAGACACTAACGCACAGACACATGCTACACTTACATGTGACACTGTAAGGTTATAGATCTGCAGCACGCATACAGGGGACATTTATTTCCAAATATCTTTTCTTAATTATAAATATCTTATCAGAACAGCATAGCTGTGGCTTAAAGGGTCACGGACAGATTCCCATTGTCAGTGGGGTTACTGTACACACACTATCATATTTAAGTTGCAGAGGGACCTCCTACCACAGATGCATGGGTATGTGCTGTAGGTGCATATGTCAGTACAGAGGAAATTGACAAAGCTGCCAGTGTGTGATGAGAGGCACCATTTATTTCAAATGGTCTGTCTCTCTACTGGTGAATTTTGCTTAAACAAATACATGTGCAAAGTGGAGAAACCACCCTGCTGCATTCTCACTGATTCACACTTGGCACTAAAAGGACAGTAGCCTGGAGCATTCAGAAATTCAATGCTTCTCACAAAGGCAATTTACATTCAGTGTAGTTTTTCAGTCGGAAACTTGGCTTCACAAGTTTTTGACATTGAACCTGCAGCCCACACAAAGTTACATGGATGCATTACAATGCATTCATCATTAACCATAAATAGGTTTGCATATAGACATAGAGACAAAAGGAAGGAGAACAAGCTATCGTAACACTTGCTGTAACATAATGCTTGTATTTGAAAAAGCACACACATTCATGGTTTGTTTATAAAGGAGTAATGATTCATTGATAGGTTGACTGTGGCAGCTGTCTGTAAGACGATGGACAGCTGCATTGGTAAAGACAGCTGAACGATCGCTCAAACACATGTATGTGCTCATAGACACACACACTGCTCTTTACTTTGTTCGGTTTACAAAAACAATACACATGCATCTTATCATACAGGCTATTTGGTGGATGGGGCTAGTTGTCTCAAAACACTTTTTTTTTAGAAACTGTAAGGTCAAAAGTTCAGTTACCCAAATATGTGTTTTCCTCTAGCAATTGTTTTACATGTTGGTTGCAAAAATATTAAATTATGAAATTTGGGAATTCTATTGTAAACACTCTCAGGTAAATACATTCTTGGTAGTTTTGTTTTACTGTGTTTACCTAAAGGGATAGTTCACCCAGATAGGAGTTTCTTTCTTCTGCTGAAAACAAAAGAAGGTATTTTGAAGAATGCTGGTAACCAGACAGTTGATGGTAGCCATTGACTTCCATTGTATTGTCCCCCATACTATGGAAGATATTGGTTAACTCTTTAGTTACCAACATTTTCTAGTGTGCAGCTTGTGAACAAATCGTTCATGAACCAACCCATCCATCACTACATGACTGAAAACTATAGTGAATATTGCTACATTTAATGAACAATAGATGTGCAAATGCAAGTACTGAGAATAGCCTCTTCTCACTTGCTTGTTTTTGTTTTTGGACCCTCCCAAACAACATGTGCTGTTTGACATTTTTTTAAAAGGTTTTCTGACCCCGAGACTCAACTAATTTCTGCAATTCTACAGCTGTGGTCCTTGGAGAGTCTTTAGCCACTCAGACTCTCCTTCTCACCGTGCATTAGGACGATATAGACACAAGCCCTCTTCCAGGCAGTTTTGTAACATTTTATGGTGATTGGAAATTCTTAATTATTGCCCTGATAGTGGAAATGGGAATTTTCGCTGCTCTAGCTCTTTTCTTAAAGCCACTTCACTTCACTTCACTTCACTCATTTGTGAAGCTCAATTATCTTTTGCTGCACATCAGAACTATATTCTTTGGTTTTTCTCATTGTGATGGATGATTAAGGGAATTTGGGCTTTGTTTTCCCTCCCATTTATATTTCTGTGAAACAGGAAGCCATGGCTGGATAATGTCATGTTCATAATCACCCTGGAGTGCTCAAAATTGTGAATATGAATGGGAATATACTTCAGAGTGACAAAGAACAGCCTGATCCACATCCCAGCCAATCTCAGCGCACCTCATCACCAGAATACTGATTACCCACACCTGTCACTCATTTATTAATTCATCAAGCCGACTTCATAAGCACTCACAGCACCTCACTCCAGTGTCCTGTCTTGTTTGCACGTATTGGACTCCTACCTGACGCAAGTTGATTATTCCAAGCTATCTTCTTCAAGTGTTATCTCCTGTACTTACCTCCTGTGTTTTCTCCAGAGTGTCCTCCTCGTCTTCATCGTCCTCCGTCTCCTGGTCACTCTTGTCTCCGATCTCGACACTGGTGTGCTCTCTTATTCATCCACGATCTCCATCTCCATCTCCATCTCCAAGACAAGTCGTACCATCACTTACCACATCAAGAAACCCAAAGTATCATTGCCCTGGTTACTCACCTGATTCACCTGCTCATATTGTTGTGTGTTTCAATAAACCCTCTAACCGTCTTCTCTGTGTCCTGGCATACTTCCGTAACAGAAGACCGGACCCAAAATAGAAGAGGATCGCCAGCAGTATGAGTAACCCAGATCCATTCCAGGAAATCGTAGAGAATCTCTGACGGATTCTAACTTCCACCACCACTGCTACCGCTACCACTTCTGTCACCACCACCACCACTCCTTCTTCATCACCATCACCTGTGATCGCTAGTCCCATGGCCAAACCGGCACCCTACTCTGGTCTGGTGGAGGAATGCAATGGATTCCTGTTACAGTACTCGCTGGCTTTGGAGATGCAGCCGCAGTTATATCCCACAGAAAGAGCCAAAATTGCTTTCATCATATCGCTCCTAAATGGGCGAGCTCTCCAATGGGCCGAAACCATCTGGGCTCAGGCTGGCAGTGTTTCTCAATCCCTCAACAACTTCATCGCCCATTTCCAGGAAGTATTCGGAACTCCCACAGGAAATTCCTCCGCTGATGAGCAACTCTATCCATTAATGACTATACTTTGAGATTTAGAACTCTAGCCACCGCCAATGGTTGGAACGAACGTTCACTCCTGACTACTTTCCGGCAAGGATTGGAGCCCAATCTGTGGCTGCATCTCGCAGCATGTGATGATAGCATCGGGCTCGAGCAATTTATCCAACTGGCCATCCGAGTGGCCAACCGTATACATTCATGTGTGGAAGACCAACTAGGTCAAAAGAATCTCACTCCTCTACTCCGCCGACCAGAGAATATCAGTCCTCCAGAACCATTCCATGAACCCATGCAAATGGAAACCACCAGACTCTCGAATTATGGTGAGTGCCATCAGACCATTTCCCATCAATAACAAACCACTCACCACTATAGCCTTAATTACGGCATCTAATGTGTCCTTTCCAGTCAGTGCCCTTCTCGACTCCGGCTCGTCAGGGAACATCATCTCCGGTACTCTCAGCCACCAACTCAATCTCCCAACCTCGTCTACCAAAACATTACACCACGTAATCTCCATAACCGGAAGACCCCTCAGCCGTAAGAATGTTCGCCAAAGTGTTGGACCTCGCCAACTTAGAGTTGGCCATTTACATAGGGAAACCATCCATCTTCTAGTTCTGGAGGACTCCACCGCGGATATCATCTTAGGGCACCCATGTTTAGTGCGGCATAACCCCATCCTCTCTTGGAAGTCTGGAGAAATCCTGAAGTGGGGCGAGAGTTAATAATAATAATTCGTTACATTTATATAGCGCTTTTCAAGGCACTCAAAGCGCTTTACATAGTAAGGGGGGGTATCTCCTCGTCCACCACCAGAGAGTTGTTTTCCTTCCTGTTTTCCGCAGAGACCTCATCCTCCTAACCATACTCTCAAACGTCTCGTTGAGAGCCCCATTGAAAAACAGTCCATCGATATATCCACCTATTACGCCCCCTTCAGCGACATGTTCTGCCTGAAAAGAGCTTCTAAGCTGCCTCCACACCGGCCATGGGACTGCGCCATTGATCTGCTTCTGGGTGAGTCAGTGCCACGTGGGAAGATATACCCACTTTCCATCCCTGAACAGAAGGCCATGGAGGAGTATATCAAAGAAGCTCTCCAACAAGGCTACATCTACCCTTCAACATCCCCTGCTGCTTCGAGCTTTTTCTTCATGGCCAAGAAGGACGGTGGTTTGCGGCCTTGTATTGATTAACGGGAATTAAATAAAATAACAGTCCGTTATCCCCTTCCCCTCGTCCCAGAGGCATTGGAACATCTCCGCGGAGCCCGAGTATTCACCAAGTTGGACCTCCGCAGCGCTTATAACCTCATCCGGATACGTGAGGGGGACGAGTGGAAGACCGCCTTCGTAACACCTACTGGCCACTATGAGTACTGCGTGATGCCGTATGGACTGGTCAATGCCCCCTCCGTATTCCAGGACATGCACAAGGTACTCGGGAGTTTCTCCATAAATTTGTGCTTCATCTCTGTGCTTTATCTCTGTGTACTTCCGTAACACAGAGATATTTTACTCAAAAGAATTTCTAGGGGTGCCAATAATTGTGTCCAATGTGTATTTGAGAAAAAAAACATTTATTTCATAATGATATTTCCCCCCATTTTAAATTCTTATTATCCAATGAAAGGTTAAATTTTTGTGATTTAAAAAAAAATAAAAGCTCAAAAGGATTAACAATGCAGATTAATTTTCACAGCCGTTTTTGATCATATTTACCAAGGGTGCCGATATTTTTGGCCATGACTGTATAAATATATATATACAGTCATGGCCAAAAATATCGGCACCCTTGGTAAATATTATAATATAAATATAATATAATATTACTTTATATAAATATAAAGTGACATAAATATCAATCAATTTTATTTACATTTTATACAATTTATTTAATACATTTTATATATATATATATATATATATATATATATATATATATATATATATATATTTAAAATGTATTAAATAAATAAAATAAATAAATAACATTTAAATAAAATTGATTGAGTTTGTTTAACATAACATTATTTGTTTAAACAAACTTCTTAGAGTCTCGTTGTAGAAACATTCGAAACATATTTCTTATTTTAATGCAATTCAACAAATTTGTTTACTTGTGCACTGAAGGTAAATTTTTATCTGAAATGTGTTCTCAGGACAAAGGCATTTTCTATAAATATCACTAACCCTGAGCTTTTAACCACTACAAATCATCATCTGTGATTAACTTCTACACCTGGTCTTGAATCACACAGATTCAGACACTGATATAGTGAAGATAGAGCGGTATGCTTAACAACCTGTAATGAGTACAGCTTCAATTAAGAGCTGATCTTGGATCAGTTTTTCCCATTATCTAGCTAATCTACTCCATTACACATATGGCAACTGTTCAGGCCTCATTTAGGAAGTGAGCTTTGATGAAAATGACTTGTGTTTGAGACTCTGCTGTAGCTGTACCGTCAGTATTATAGTAATTAAGAAGAGACAAGTGAAGAGAAGTGGGCCAGAGGTGGTAAAGGACACAAATAATGAATTTGCTTATGATCATTTTCTCGGAATTCGTGCTCTGCATTTAACCCATCCATCGTGCACACACACAGCAGTGAACACACACACACCGTGAACACACACCCGGAGCAGTGGGCAGCCATTTATGCTGCAGCGCCCGGGGAGCAGTTGGGGGGTTCGGTGCCTTGCTCAAGGGGGGTTCGGTGCCTTGCTCAAGGGCACCTCAGTCGTGGTATATTTAGGGTGGAGAGAGCGCTGGAAACCCCCCACCTACAAACCCTGCCGGCCCGAGACTCGAACCCGCAACCTTTGGATTACGAGTCCGACTCTCTAACCATTAGGCCACGACTTCCCCAATAGTGCTAAAGTTAAAAGTGCTATTTGTTGCTATAAACTCAGTAATTAATTTTGCATGATCTGAATCAGGGGTGTAAAATTAAGATTTTATATAGTGTTCACTTCCATTTATACACACAAATGTAGCAGAATGGAGCCAAAAGCATGAGCTTTTTCATTTAGCTTTTTGACCAATAGAGGAGGATCTATGTAAACATCACAGGTTCAGTCTACAAAGAATACAAACTTCAAAGCTGCATGTTCGGTAGTGTTGCAAAACAGTATTTTAAAATATTTTGAATTTATTATTTCCAATTTACTATTTTATAGAAATAGAATGTGACATAATCTCCTGTAGCGAAAATTTGTTGCAGGTTCAGAAGAACTTTCACATTCTCAAAGTGAAGTGTGACCGCACCTTTAGTGAGACATCTAAACTGTGCAATGGTGGGACGTCCAGGAGGAAGATTGAGACATGATGCCACATGAATGCCTGTATCACCATTCTTCTGAAAAGAGAGAGACAGGAATAGCCAAGTAAGTAAAAATGTGCATGCGCGCATGAGTGTCGAATAGGAAACTGTTTATCTTGCTTTTCTTTTCTGCATTACCGTAAGGATGCATCCACCCTAAAATGGAGAAAAAGAAAGGAAGAATTGTTTAGCTCGTATTTATTACCTGCATGGCATAGCACTGGATATGAGATCTTAATCGCGTCAGTAGAGAGGTGAACGTTACACCCTCTGTGTCAGGGCCTGGAATAACGCAGGTCTTTTCTTGTCCCAACATCAAATGCAAATTACTCCAGCAGTTTTTTGTTTTTTTTCCAAATAGAAATTTAATTCAGGGTGTGGCATGTATGTGTGTGCATGTTAAATGTCATCCGTGCCGCTACATGATTTTTGTAAGCACAGATCAACTGAACACACACATGCTTGGATGCTTTTGTAAAGTTAAAGCTTGTGACTCAGCCTGACAAAACCTCTGTGATTTGAAAGATTTTATTCACAGTACGTTGTTATTCAATTTGGACAGAATTTAAAATATGTTTATACTTCGAGATGTGAGTATGTGTCGTCTTACTGTCAGACATCTTGCTTTGAGCCACTTCAAATCGCTTCTTATACTCTGAACTCTGTGACGTGATAAAGTGCTGATATATGCTAGAAACGTTGGTGGTGTCTTCTGTAATAGTCCTGGAGAATGTTTGATCTAGACCTGCACGGCTCTTCATATTTGGCACGAGGTAAGAGGGCAGATCAAAACATGCCCAAGAATGCAGAGCAGGAATTTAATGATTAATCGGGGTAATAATACAATCACTGTCCATTCAGTTTCTCAGAAACTCACATCTGAAATGCCCAACTATATGTGCTTGAAGCAAAGGTTGTTTTTTAGGGGTGCTATTTAACAATTATGCAGTATTTCATTATTTGGTTTTGAAGTTTTTGGTTTTAGGATGAGAGGAGTTTCGATTGGCAGCTGATGTGGTTTTTTGCCAGCACTAGATGAATGAAGTTCAGTTGAGAGCAAGAGGAATTCTGGGATGTGTTCAATGCCAGCATGGAGTCTTAAACCAGCAGAGGGTCTTTAGCAGCTGTTTCCACAAACAAGTAAGGTATTGAGACGAGTGAAACGCAGGCTTTGACCCATCTTTAGTCTCCAACTGGAGATCCCTCAGTGTTTCATACACTGGTCTGCATTTAAACTAAAATATCCAACACTTCAACAGCCTCAACACACAGGCTAATAAAAGTTTAAACAGTTTACTTACAAAGCTTTGCATTCAAATAAGTCAAATAAGGTCAAATAAGTACTCTGCTGACAGGGTTTTTTTCTTACAATTTCTCATTTAATTTATTTTTCTATTTCTACTTTCTTTTTTGTAATGTTCAGAGTTTATTTTTTTAACTGAAACTTGTTTGCTCACTGTCAACATTTTGTATGCCGTGTTTGAGCATGTCTAGTATTTATTTATGACGAATGAATGAATAAATGAGGCATTTCTATTTCTATTTCTGAGAAAATAAATAGTTACTTAGGACACTTATTAAGACAAGCTGAGAGAGCCTAAAAATTTGAATGCATCATGTTGCCTTGAATTTTTAATTCCTTTTTACAGTATTTATGAGTTAAATGTGCAATATTTCTCATGGACTTTCCAAGCATTTTCAGTTGACTCGAAACCCTAACATTAATGTTCTCTGAACTACTTCAGTTGCATTGATTGTTGAAATTAATTTTGAGTGCAGACAACTTAAAAGCAAGGGCACTTTTTACAGCATAGCTTCTGATTTCATTTTTTCTTTCTCTCTGTCATTCTCCCTCAGCTTATAAAACAGGAATGTGAGGTGTACCTCAAGTTTCAGGTACTGAAGACTGAGATGCCAGATTCCTGTTGGCAGAACAAATGTGTTCGCTAAGTTCTTTTCTTTATGTCTGTGCATGCAGCTCAGATTGTGAATCTGATACCACTGCTGACTCAGCAATAATACTACAGCTTAGCATGGAGCCAGCAAGCTCGCTCGCTCATACACACGCCAAAGTACCTACACGTAAACCTACTACTGTTGACATTAGTCAACTCCGGGTGTGTGTTCACTGCTCCGGGTGTGTGTTCACGGTGTGTGTGTGTTCACTGCTGTGTGTGTGCACGTTGGATGGGTTAAATGCAGAGCACGAATTCCAAGTATGGGTCACCATACTTGGCTGAATGTCACTTCACTTCACTTCACTTCATTAGCAGTCAAGTGCTCTTACTGTCCCTTCATAAAGTAAGCTTACCAGCACCTGCTCTCCCCATGAAGTATATATTACAGTACGGCAAGAAAAACACGCTCCTAAAATAGACACCTTTCCACAGACATGTTACAGGATAAAGTCATTTCAGCACAGAGTTCAGACCAAGGGCACCAGGCCACCTAACAAGACCTGTGGATGCAAAACCACAGACTGGGGCTCTTCAACTCCAGTGTCCTGCAGTACCAATCCTAATTTAACCCAACTGTCTGTAATTCGCAGTCAACACATTGTTTTGAACACCTTGACTTGCTTGTTCGGGTGTGTTTGGATAGGACCAGAGCTAATAATTTGTTACATTTATATAGCCATCTCTGGGTACTCAAAGAGCTTTACATAGAAGGGGTGGGGGGGATCTTCTCAACCACCACCAGTGTGCAGCATCCATCTGGATGATGTGACGGCAGCCATATTAGGCCAGAATGCCCACCACACACCAGCTAATTGGGAGTGATGAAGCCAATCAGTGTATGGGAATAATTAGGAGGCCATGATGGTTAGAGGCCAATGAGCAAATTTGTCCATTTGGGATTTTTAATGACCACAGAGAGTCAGGACCTCGGTTTAACGTCTCATCCGAAGGATGGGCAAAATTATTTCTGAATTTCCCAGTTGTAAATACGACTTGAGTGTCTGTTCACGTCCAATTTCCGATTAGGAAACTCGTATTTACAATAATTCCGATAGAACGTGAAGGCAGCATAAGTGGTTCACCAATCACGCACTGGGCAAGCTAACCAATCAGAGCACATTTCTTGTTTCGGAAGAAGAGTTTCATCGAAACAGACAATAAATAGGGCGTTCGAGACTGGGAAGAGAGGTGCTGCAATAATATACAGTGTGTAAAAACAAAACAAAAAATAAAGCATGAAAACTGTATTATTGCAATTTAACCGTTTTAACTGTTAACTTAATATACACTAGTCAACGTTTGAAGTGGATCAAAACCTTTCATCAAAGTTGTCCTAAAACCTAAACCAAAATGTGTTCTTATAGGACACTCTGATGAACTTTTTTGATCCACTTCAAATGCTGACTACTATATTTCAAAAGGTAATTTATTCCTGTGATGGCAAAGATTTATTTTCAGTGTCACATGATTCTTCAGAAATCATTCTAATATGGTGATTTGGTGCTCAAGAAACATCAAGAATTATTATCAGCCTTGAAAACAGTTGTGATGCCTTTAAAAAAAAAAATTTAAATTTACTGGTTGCTTGCCAATGCTTTACACCCTCATCCTCCAGAAAGCTCCGGTAATCCAAGGTGAATAGTTCTGAAAAGAAATGTAGGAATTGTTTATGTGGGTGTGTCTTTTTTTTTCCTTGGGGAAATTAAAGCCCTGAGACCTAAGATGAGTTAGAGCAGGTTAATCTTTAAGAGAGATGATACACATCGTTACTCTGACTGAGTCAAAACAAAACTCTTGTTATCAGCCTCTTCAACTCTCAGAGGATTCTTCTGCAGCTCTGTGGATTTCACGGTCATGCGTGAAGTTGACAGAGGAGGCATGAGCTTGTGTTTTGGAATGGAAAAGCTACATGAAGAATTACAATGCTACATATGAAATAAAAATGTAAACCTCATAGGTACAAAAGTCTTTAATAAATACTTGGGAAAATCAAACAGATTTAACAGATGAAATGCCAGATTCAGAATGAGCATCAGTGCATGTAGAACTAATCACAGCCAGAAATGTGATGGACTTGTTTTCCCATGTTAGGGGAGTGTTTCATTTCCTTAATATTACAATAATGAAATTTTCATTGAGGAGTGACATGATTCAGAATGTAAACTCATCTTAATGTCACATTTTGCATCATCCAATCATTTCTATATTCAACTGTATTGTTTTTCTGTGCACTAAAGACACCAAATGAAAGACATGACAATGAAAAACATAAATTGTTCCCTTCATTCAGTCACAGCAACATGCACTGACACAATTTTTCTGACCTTCCAAAAATCTTAATTGCATTTGATTTGACCCCAATCAAATATGACAGAACAGCTCATGAATAAAGGAGGGGAAAATACCCCAGCCACCCCAGACAAGGGAGCATTTCTGATAACATAAATCTTTACTCATAGTGTTCTTTTGAAAAATGGTATTATAGTAATATAGTACCATTTTATAAATATAAAATCTGATATTCATCACAATACTCAGACAGAAGATACATTTTGAACTCAAGTGTTTTCTGTCTTTGACATGGGTCAATACTCTGGTCCGTCTGTGGTTCATTTTGAATTGTAGCATAATACAAAGCAACGATGTTCTGAAAACATTAAGAATAATAAAAAATAAAATGTTCCAAAGTCTTCCAATATCCAACTTAAAAACCAGACAGCCTGGGACACTAATATAAACACATAATTGTATCATGACTGACAGTGGCTTGAAAATGCAGGTGTTGGATTTTTCCAAGGAAACAAAGTGCCACTCGAAAATGCAGCATATTTCTTTGAAGTTTTTGAGTCTTTCTCCAATGAAGTACTGCAGACCTTCAGAAGAAGTCAGCATTTGATCAGTGGCAAAACATTCTTTCAGCACGGTCAATGTATCCAATCCTCAGTCGACATTCATTTGGAAAGTCATAAAAACAACATAGATAATCTATTCTAACATGAATTTAGATTTTTTTTATAGAGTCTCCACAGATAGACTACCAACCTGTGGCCATTTTACATCTTTATATATAAAACATTTTCTAACCAACATAAATAAAAGGAATGACACTGTTGAAAAGGAGAGCGACTAAAGAAGAGAATAAGAAAAAGTAATAATTATTAGAATGACAATGATAAAAAGGTGTCACATAACTTACTAAACTCGAATATACACAGCTATGTCTTTTTCCACTATTTACATTTGTACATATGAATATTTTTTCAATATAATGAACTCTCTCTCAGTGATTAAAGAATTAAAACCATTCTTCCCTACTGTGTGACCAAAAATCTAAGTGTTTTGCGACAACACTCACTGAAGTGGCCCTTGATTCTTTATATCATGACTGTTCTGTTTATATGGCTGTCGCTTGAAAAAAACAAAAACTGAGCAATAATTTCTAACCATCAAGAGCTGAGTGAGAGTTTATCAGTCAGAATACTCTTACTGTCTGGACTATGAGTACCAATTCCCAAAGAAGGTGAATTTCAATATAAAACAGTAAACCTTTTATACTTAAAAGTATCTTAGTTCACCGAAAAATGAAACTTGATATCATATATATACTCAACCTCATGTCGTTCCAAATGATGTTTTATTCTCTTTTCTATGTAACAAAAATGAATGATGCCTGAGGCTGTTGAGCTCTTTAAAAAGACTTCTGACCTCATACAACAGATTTGTGTGAAGGGCAAACTTCAGACATTACTCACATAATATCTTGATATAGGTCCTTAATCTCCTTATTGAAATTGTTAGAGATTTTTTGATTAATGAACAAACGATGCTTTTGAGTTGGAGCTTTTCAATGAATCAGTTGATCCAGTTCAACTCTGAATGATCTGGTTTTCACTCACTGACAACAGGTAAACAGCGCAACAAAAGGAGAGATATTAGTGAATAATGATATATATTTTGGTATGTTCTTCACACAAAGCTATCACATGGCTCCAGATGACTTGGAATATAACATACCAATTTTATAATGCTCATGATACTTTTATCATAAGCAGTGTCGGCCCAGATCCGGTGTTCTGTCGATTTGTGCTACCCTGTCAGATTTTCCTACCTCCCATTGAAACAGTAGGTAGTACAATTCGATAACGAAAAATGCTACCTGTTCAATTATGATTTATTAATGTCTACACCTACCACAACCCTAAACCTACCCTTACTGTAATGCAAATACAGTAACTATGTTTTATATTCACGGTGGGATACAGCTACCGGAAACCAACAATAAATAATTTTTTCTACCTATTAGATTGTGTTTTATTAACGTCTACACCTACCCCAACCCTAAACCTACCCCTTACAGTAATGCAGATGCATTAAATATTGTTGTTCAGTGTGAGAAAAATAACAAAATATTGATGTGCGCATGCGCAGTACGCCCCGATAGGAAAATCTGACGGGTAGGATAAAATGTCAGGACACCGGCCCACATCTGGCCCGTATGGATTTCACGCCAATAAGAAACATTCCCGCTATGTTGCTGTCTGGGACACTCTTATGTAACTTGTGTTATAGAGAAGAAAAAAAGTCATATGGGTTTGGAATGACATGAGGGTGAGTAAATTCCTTTGGGTGAACTACCCGTGTGTCAATAAACTTTGTTTACAAAAACAAGAACCAACATATGTGTATTATTATACGAAATGCATTTAAATGGTAAGCGCTATCGTGAAGATTCAATGAGGCACTTGTGTATATATACCTCTGAAAAATTTTACGGCTTCTAACACTTGACTTTGGGCAGGTCTGGACATAATCAAAAACACTTTAAAGCTGCCTATCGCTGATTCCTCCTCAGCCCCAAGGGTCAAAGGTCACTCCACAGTTCACAGACATAACCTCAAAGATCAGCTTGTGTAAAAGATCTGATTTTTGAGTAAAAATGTCCTTCTTTTTAAGGAAAGTGAGTGCAAGTGTAAACAAAAGAAAAGGATTTTGAAAACCATTCTTTGAATGTCTCATTTGCTCCATTTTTGTGACACAAATCCCCGTTTCATTTGACTACCCAATGATGAAAAAAGGATGAAAAACACCAATCGCACAAGCCTCAGCTCAGACAGCAAAAACATACTTTTCCAGTTTATCTGCTTCTTTCATACGTAATGATCTTTCGTGTGCTCGCTTAAACTCTTGTTCACATTGTTCTTGCAGCGGTTGTCTTTGCTGGTGTAGTGTGTCCTGTTTGGCTGATTTTGGGCTGTAGTGTGAATAGTGTACACTGCATCCCCTTTAGTGTACGCAAGAGATGAGCACTTATGCAGAACCAGCCCTCTGTCGCTCTCTTCATCTCCTTCTTCCTCCTCTTCCTCTCGCTCGGCTCCGTCTCCAATCCGATCCAGAGGGTAAAGCAGGTTCTTGTTCTCCTGCAGCGGGTCTGTGTTGCCCCTGTGAGGTGTGCGAGTGCTCAGTAGTGTCCCGCGCTGGTTGTTGATGCTCTCCTCCATCTGTGTGTCCTCTCTTTGTCTCGCTTTCCTGCGTCTCCTGAACCACCACACGCAGACGATGACACATGAGATCCATAATACCACAAACAGCACACAGAGCAATGGAATGAGGTAACCTGTAGAAAGAGACAAAAAAGACATTAAACATATTCACTACCATTCAAAATTTTTGGGGTCAGTAAGATTTTTTCAAAATAAAATAAAATAAATGGATTAAAAGTGACCGCAAAGACATAAATAATGTTACAAAAGATTTAGATTTCAAATAAATTCTGTTCTTTGGAACTTTCCATTCATCAAAGTGTCCTGAAAATGTATTGCAAATTCCTCCAAAAATGAAGCAGACTGTTTTCAAAATGATAATAAAATGTTTCCTGAGCATCAAATCAGCATATTAAAATGAAGGATCATGTGACACTGATGCCCGGAGTAATGATGCTGAAAATTTGTAAAAATATGTTAATAGATTTGTTATGATGTCTAAAAGAGACACATCTGACTCACCGACTTGGGGACGCGGATCCTGAGTGTCAACTCTGACCTCTCTCACAGCCAACAGTAACGTGCTGTTGTGAGGCTTGGACAGAACATCAATGATGGAGTGGACAACATCCTTTATCTGAGCTCGTCCCTCAACAAAGGTGTTTTGCTCATATGACTGCAGAAATCAAAACAGAGAGAATGAAAAAGAGAAAATGAAAATTTGCAAAGATTCAAGTCCTTTCTCTTAGCTATAAGCCTGTTTTACTTGCATTCACATATTGTAATTATATCACTTGTTGGAAAACTCCAAAACAACAACAACAATGTAATGCTATTTGGCCCCAAAAAGACAGTACACAATGGCAGAATATCTGTAAACAGTAAAACAGGAAAAAAACAACAACAACAACTAAGAGCCAAATTGGTAGAGACACACAACCTCACTACTGAAACAGGCAGACACAAGAATAAAAATTACGACATCCAGGAAAAGTTTAATCACAAACTAAAACATAAACAAACATTTGATTATGTAGCAAGCAATGAGAAAGTCCCTGTCCTATTAGGATAACTACGAAGGGAAAATCTCCTTTGAATCTGGAAATAAAATTGTGACATAATAAAACCACTTCTTTATTCACTTTTGGTTTCATAAGAAAACATTCTAAAATTGAAACTAAAAAAATAAAAGGTACAGTCAGAGAAAAGGGAAGGAGGAAAGTAAAGGAATTTAGAGTGAGGAAGGAAAAAAAGAATAGCTAGATCAGAAATGAAAGAAGTTAGACCTGACTGGGCAAGTTATTCACCTTTCCCTTAAATTTCATGACCAGCCACATGTAATTTGTCTTTGGTAATAGTCAGGGTATAACCACGCTGGAGTCTGCGGGGGATGTCCCAGTGCTGCGCTTATAACATCAGCACATAGTACAACCTTATGAGGGCTCACACCATAAAAGGTTACCGCTCCTTTTCTGGAAAATTTTCAATGTTACAACATAAATCTTAACAGCATTACAACATCACAGAAAGAGTAGAACTAAGATTCTGGCCATTAAGGGCTTAAAGTAGAGGGCCAGACCTTTCCCCAAGAGTCTGCATTACTACAGCAATGGTCTCAGAGTGAGTGAAGGAGATAAAGAGAAAGACAAGAAGGTGCAGAGCAGGACAGGTGAGGTATGTTAAAGGATGAAAAGCTGGATTTTTGATGTGAAAGAAATATTTAGATGAGAGAACTGAAAGAAAATAAGTCACAAAAGAACTCACAAAACGTTCAGAAAAATAATCAAATTTTACAAGCGCTCTCTGGAAGCCGTTTGACGCTGATTTAAAGGGCCTTTTCTGAAGAAAGTGCAAACTGGAAGAAAGGCAGGGAAATGTTTTAAAGGACAGACGAGACGGAAAGAAATAAAACACTCCAAAGTGAAGGAAAACAGATGTGATGCTTTCAGGAAGAGCGTGTTATTGAATGAAAAAAATCTGTATTTTGATGCACACTGTTTTACGCTGCCTTCAAGTTATGTTAGAGTAATTGCTTTTACGAGATAAGCACACATAAATGTCGCCACAGTTGTGTTTAGCAGCAGGAAACTTGGGATTTTCTTCAAGGCCCACTTTCCAAGTAAAAAGTTTGTATTTGTTGGCATTTGAAAACAGCTTCTAATAAATAATGAACGGACAACTTGAGGTACAGTAACAAGAAACAGTTAAATCTTCATCATTAACCTTCTTTTATGTTCAGCCTTTATAACAGTGTTTTTATATGACACGTCAAGATCTGAGACTGAACACGAGTACCAAGCAGACAGGGATTGTTTACAGCAGATGAGGTAATTTTATAAGATTAACAACTGATGATTAAAGAAAGTGAGCTCACCATAGCAACCTCCACTGCATTCTGGCTGGAAGGTGATTGGTCGCACAGAATCGTAAGGGTGTGGTCTTTGGCCAGGCTTCGTGTGATTGGAAGATACGTTAGCTCTGTGCAGACTCTTTCAGCAGTAGTGCCCTGTTAAACAAACCCAACACATTTTGAATGGAAAAATCAAGTGTGTCTGAGATAAAGAGCTGTGCGTATTTCATCTATCTGACTTTCAGTACTTTTAGCATTTACTAAATGAAAAACACTTACCTGCGGGATACTGTCAGAGTCAAATACAAGTGTAACACGAGCACAGTTGTCGTCTAGGTAGCCGTTGTTGGGTAGGCACCGAGTGCCGATGGGCTGTGGATGTTCACGAGTGGAGCATATACCCAGATGATTGCATGGTGGACGAAGGCAAGACAGGAAATGATGCTCTACACACTCCTGTCCTAGTGGACACAGGGGGTGCTGTGGCTCACCAGAGTCTGACTGCAACAAGCAGGGCTGATGACCACAATGCACCTGTGGTCACAATAAAAAAATCTTAATGACGTATCTATATCTACATGGAGATAAGAATAAATAATAATGCAAATAAAGGAATAAATGATAACATACACAAAATTATGTCCTTAATGCATTTTCACCTTTTTAACTCCATCTGATATTAACATTTTACACTGCATGTGACTGTAATTGGCATTTTATCGCTACAGTAGCACAGTCTGAGGTAGCTTGTTGGACTCACTTTAGTGCATCTGCTGTTTCCGTTCATGCATTGACAGCTGTTGCACCCATCCTCCCAGCGATCACCGTGATGAACCTGCACCCCAGAGCGATTGCATGCCTTTCCAACACCAATAACTACAGGAGAAGAGAGATGGAGAGGAACACAGAGAAAGAAAGAGAGATCAGATCATAAACATTATAGTAGTTTGAAAGTTTGGAGTTAGTAAGATTTTTTTAATTAATACTTCTATTCAGCAGGGATCAATTAACATGATCAAAAGTGACAGTAAAAACATTTATGATGTTTAAAATAAATGCTGTTCTTTTGAACTTTCTATTCATCAAAAAAATCCTGAAAAATGATTAGGGTTTCCACAAACTGATAAAAAGCACAAAATTTGCATTTTAGAATGATTTCTTCATTTGACACTTAAAACTGGTTTCAGCTTTGCCATTATAGAAATCAATTACATTTTAAAATATATTAAAATAGAAAAGAGTTATTTAAAATTGTAAAAATATTTCACAGTATTACTATTTTTACTTTTTTTTGACCAAGTAAATGCAGCAAGATGGAGCAGGGACCTCCATTATATATTGTACATAACTAAGTGTTGCATTTTAAGCCTGTCATATTATAATATGCATCAATAATAACATGCCATCCCATTTCAATAAATAAATAATCATAACATTTTACTTAATGCATTTTAATTTCTAAGGGACAATGAAACATTTAGTTGAATGCTTTTAGCTGTATTTAAAAAATTCCACACAAAAGTTGGCGTAGCCTGTGCACTACCACCACAGACCCCTGTTGAAAGCCGCTGAAACAGGCAATTTAGTCTAGTCCAGTTTTGTTTGGCTGAAGTTAAGGTGGGCACACACAACATGAGTAGACAGCAAAGATATTCAACACTTAATTTCTCATAATGCAAACAAGTAGGGTGGTCTTTCAGTGGGAACTCACACTCCTGGCAGCGCGGTCCACCTCGTCCCATGGGGCAAAGACAGCGATATCCATTAATCTCATCCACACATGTGGCTCCATATGAACAGGGAGAGGACTGACACTCATCTATATCTGCGATCGAGTGAGTGACAGAAGTAGAGTGTGTTAGTCTGAATGTATCGAAAGTAGCATGAGATCTTTCCTCATTGTGACATACACCTGAGTGAAAGGGCTCATCGACAAATAAAAAATTAATTGTAGGATGAGGACTCATTTGGTTTTGACTGGATACAAAGTAGTCCACTAGTTGCACTAAATGGAACTGCAAAGGCAATGTCTATGTTCAAACAGGTTTTCCGAACATTCCACTTGTAAATTATTTAATATTAATATTTTAAAATTAATTTAAACAATAGTATTTATGTTAAGTATTTAAGGAATGTCATGTCATGAATATTCATAATCATATTTAGAGATATTTGCATATTTATTTACTCACTGATTCGACAGTCAGGTCCTGCAAATCCAGGTGCGCACTCACAGCGAAACCAGTTGACCCCATCCACACACTGTCCCCCATTATAACTACAGAACAAGAGGGACAGAGAGACAGCATCTGAGTATATCTTACCAGCTTAGAAAGATAAAGATGCTACAGGTGCATTAACTAGTAGCTTTCTTGCCCATGTTAGATGGATGTGTATAGACACATTTATATTCTGTATTCAGACTCAAAAGTTCAACTGAAGTTTTGTGAGTGACATGTTTACAGGAGTGATTGTTTTGTTCTCTTTTGTGTACTTTTCTTCACTTACGTTATCTGTTTCATCACTTACCATGGATGAGGGTTGCAGTCATCAACATCTGAAAACAGAATGAAAACATCTCAAAGGCAGAACTACCAGATGATATATCAGAACTAGACCTGTCAGGGCAAATCACAGCCTGCCATACACGTGAGAGTAAATCATACTTACACATGCACAAGGTTTAGTTAGTGGATATTTTGGGAAAAGAGAAAGAGCTGCGGGAAACTGGTAAGTAGGCGTGGCCTTACCTTGAGCACAGGTAGGCCCCTTCCATCCATCCTTACAGATGCAGGTGAACACGCTGCCCCCTCCAATACAAGTCCCACCATTTAGACACGGACCAGATTCACACGAGCTGTTCATGGCTAGAGAGAGAGAGACAGAGATAGTCAGAAAAATATAGATTAAATGAGGTCAACATGGTGGTGTTCTGGTTTCTATCTCACCCGTGTTACAGGTACTGCCACCCCATCCAGAGGGACACGCACATCGGAATGAGTCTCCATGATCATAGCATGTTCCTCCGTTAGCGCATGTACTGGAATCACACTGACTGTCTCCTGTAACAATAACTCTACTTTCAGTACAAGTGCATAAAGTTAAATGCCTAAAATGGAAACTAAAACATACATTCACTTACGTGAGTTACACGTCTTTCCTTTCCAGTTGTCAGTGCAGCGACAGTAAAAATCATTCAGCAGATCGATGCACATACCCCCATTAAGACAAGGCTCACCACTACACTCATTCACCTCTGAAGAGAAGATTATAATCACAGTTAAAAAATCTTATACATCATCAGTAGTGGTTCGCTCCTGTAAATTAAGCTGGAGCACTTTAATTCTGATGGCGAATATATGCTAGACCCTGTACTAAAACAAACTCAGATCAGCATTGCCAGATCTTGCTAGAACAGCAAGCAACCTGGTTTGTGGAAAGAACCTAAAGGTTGATAAAAATTTCTTACTTTCAGCAAGACTGCATGTATTTGATCAAAACTGTAATACTTTGAAATATTATTAAAATATAAAATACTCAAAAAATGATTTGAATATATTATAAAATATAATTTATTATTAAGCTGAATTTTCAGCAGCCATTACTTTCTTCAGCAGCCACTACAGTCTTTAGTGTCACATGATCCTTAAAAAATCATTCTAATATTCTGTTTAGGTGCTAAAGAGACTATTATTATTATTATTGTTATTATTATTATTATTATCAATGTTAAAAACAGTTGTGCATCTTAATAAATCTCTATGGATTAAATGTGTTTAGAACTCCTCTACTAAAAGAGGCAATAGTTAAGTTAAACATGTAGAGCCGATATTTTTACCCAGCTCACAGAGCTGCCCATCAAAGCCATCAGGACAGACACAGCGAAAGGAGTCAATGTCATCAATGCATGTTCCTCCGCTCTGACAAGGAGATGATGCACAGTCATTTATATCTGAGAAAGAAAGCAAAAAAGAAACCCCCATTAATTGGTGTGTGTACTGTAAATACTGTTATAAAGCTGAAATAATGGTGTGTGTTTAGATGTAATATCACTCACTCTCATGACAGTATGTCCCAGTGAATCCTGGTTGGCAGGCACAAGTGAAGTTTCCTCCTGACTGACTGATGCAGCGCCCGTGAGGACCACACACATTTGATAAGATGTGCCGAACCACTTTCGCTGTGCCATTGGTTGTCATGGCAATAGTACAACTGTCAATCACTAATGAGGAAAAAGAACATCATCCAAAAGAAAATTAACCAAACATTGATATTAATGTCAGGAGGGGACATACAAAAGGCAAAAATAAAAAATAAAACAAAGTGTCTATTTACACTAAGTGCAAATAGCCTGCCTTGTTGGCAGAGGCTATTTGCACTAACTCCACGCACCAATATGTGGTTGGGCTGGACAATATTACAAAAGGTGGCCATCAATTAATGGCTTCAGTGGTGTAGGTGATAACGTGCTTAATGCATTCTAACTAGTTCTTCTCCCTTTTCACATTTTTTATCATTTTCAATAAAAACAAAGGAAGGATCAGGTAGGGTTAGGGTAGGTGTAGGGAGGGCTTTATTGTCCCTATATGGCAGCATCTATTTAATAATTCTAATAAAAATGATTATTTACACTCAATACATTATTATTGCATACTGTTTTATAATCTACAATACTGAGGTGCAGTTCTTTGCTACTATTAACAAAAAGTAGTATAAATAGCAGAAAATACTGCTATTTTTACATAGTGTATATATAATCTATTGCTATTCGCACTTGTAAATAGCATCTATCGTTAAGACAATGCTATTTTCACTTAATAGCCACTGCCGGAGAAAATAAAATCAGTTAGAAATAGTAGTTAGCTTAAGCATTGTAATACACAACTTTTATCTAGTGCTTTCTCTGGGAATCAAACATCGCTGTGCTCTAATAATTGAGCTACAGGAACATCATAAATTTTATGAGGCCTTCAGTGAGGTCATTTGTCTACCTTGGCAGGTGCTGGTTTTGCAGTGGTCTCGTAGCTGACTACATGTCTTCCCTTCATATTCATCTGCGCAGGCACAGTAAAAATCTCCCTGCATAGAATGACACTGGCCTTTATTCTGACATGGGTTTGGACTACACAGATCCACCTGCACCTTCAGAGAGAGAGAGAGAACGAGAGAGGAAATGAGTGATTGAGAAAGAGCAAGTGTGCATACTTGTAATTATTAGCCTCACCTCACAGTTGGTTCCAGTGTATCCGTACAGACACTCACAGTCATAACCCATGGCTAGTGAACGGCAGCGTCCACCATTCTGGCAAGGGGAGCTGGCACACCTGCTTTGCTGCACTTCGCAGTGTCTTCCCATGAAACCTGGCTGGCACTGGCACACGTAACCATGACGACCATCCTAACAAAAACACACAGAGGTGGAGATGTTTTGCAGGTGTGCGAGGCAGAAGCCAAAGTAAGCTTGTAAAAGTTAGGGAGCAAATAACCAAGAAATGATAACCTACTCCAATATAAATTCCATTACATGGTATTTTCTTAAAGGGATAGTTTACCCAAAACTGAACAAAAAATTAGTTACTTTTGTCCGAGGAATACAAAAAAGGATATTGATAATCAAACCATTTTGACCTCCATTGTATAGACAAAAAAAAAAAAAAACACTTGAAAGAAACATTTCTCAACAGAAAATAAGTCACACAGTTAACTATCCCTTTAAGAATATCTGCATCGCCCAAAAATCTTAATCATCTACGGAACCAACACCTATTTAATTTCTTTTAATTTAGTGTGCTCACACTTGTGCCAACATTGATTCTTTGAGACGAAACATGCAAATTTTGCCATAAGAAGTGTAACTTAAATGCCGGCAAAATCTGTATGGTTTGAGTTTAGGTTGTTCACGGTTTATTTCACTAAATTCTGCTATTCTGAAAAAAAAAACTTTTTCTTACAGTAGCACCGTCAAAGGCAATAACAATCATGGAAATGTTAGAAAAACCCATAAAGGGAGGAATTCACTAATGTCTTCAATAAATTCAGTAATGAATCTGACCTCGAATTGCATCATTTATTTGCACACACTGTTTTTTACTAAATTGTATTATGTAAATCAGAACAGTGTAAAGAACCACAAATGTGCACTGTTTTGAGAGTTGGTTGTGGAGGATGCAGTCAGGGGCATCATGTACTCATTATTTTTGAGGGGGCACGAGCTGGGGAGGGGGGGTCGTCATGTAACAGATAGCAGCCACAACAGCACTGTTTTATTTTTTATTCGAAACATTCCCAAACGCATTAACTATATCATGAAATATCTTGATTCTCACCTTTATAGATTATGTTGATCTATAGTGGGCGATGGTCAAAGTAACCTAATAATGTAGTCTATTAAGCATACAAACCTGTCTGTTTATGGTTGTCATGCCATAACATATTTTTAATATGACTGATTTATATTTAATGTGAATTTAACATTGAAAATTAATGTGAAAAAAACATTGCAAGTTAGGCTACTAATCATAACACTTACAATGAAAGAGAGCAAAGAACATTTACATTATCAAAGAACATTTTTCCTGACAGTTCAAGCACTCTCAAAAACTTCCATTAAAATCACTGAAGCGGTTTACACTATGAAATCTTACAGATTTGTATATACATTTGCACTTTGTTGTTTCTGACGAGAGAATTCGCCAGAAAGAGGTACTCGGTCAGCGAGCAAGTGAAGAAAACACTGGCATTTTAGTGATGACTCATCTGAACACCTCTGATTGGTCATTGCATCCATAAGCTCAACAGCATCGTGTGTGATTGGTTAAAATGCGCAGTGCTGTAAAAACGCGTCTGTATCTGGTTCAGCGCCAGCCAGCGAACGCAGATTTGAATTTAGCAGCTGATGATATGACGCACTGAACATTCTAATCAGGCCGGTGTGATTGCATTAAATATAGAAAATATTAAATGGCTATTTTTTGTCTTTTGGAAGCTGCATTCAAAATCCACTTGGCTCTAAAATCTGAGGGAGCACGTGCCTCCTCACTTTGAATGGGCATGACGCCTCTGGATGCAGTGCAACTGATTCATCCCAGAATGTCTAAACAGACATGCCAAATAAAAAGACATATGCCCACCTGACAGGTTCCTCCATTCTGACACTGTCCGTAACAGCTATTGACATCTGTAAAATAATCATCAACACAATCAGCACATCATTCTGGTCTAAATGTGTAAAAATATAAAACAAAAGATCAAAACAGCTTTTAGACATGCAAGAGCAGGCAGATTAACAGAACACATGCACAATTAGGAGAAAACTCGTTGTTAGAGACAAAGCAATACAGAATAATTGAAGATGGAAAATACATCTTTCTCAAATACTGCTTTCTCAAAAACGACCACATGTTTCTGTTATATACATTAATTGTAAAGACTGTGGTGGTCACTATTTTATGTAATTAAAAATAAGCTTTTAAGCTTCAAAAAGGACAAAAATGTACAATAAATGCCTCATAAAAGTGGTCTTCGGAAGCTATATGATAACTTAGTGCGATAAACAGAGAAATGTAACAGACCAGAATGCTTATTTGTGAACGAATAATTTATTTGAGTTGGATATTTTCTAAGAATTAATTGATCCATTAGGAACTTTTGGATGCACTATTGCTTTAAAGCTGTTTCTGCTTCATGAATAACAAAGCAGCTTTAATCAGCGTTACAAAAGAGAAGGAAGAGCAAAAGTTTGCTGCTTTGCTGAAAAAGAGTGAAAAAGTATAAGGGGTATAGACTTTGTAGACTTTATAGAGTTTGAATACTGACTGATATTACAGTTCGGTCCCGCCCAGCCCGGGTAGCAGTTGCAATGATATCCACCAATTAGATTTTTACAAGCGTAAGCATTTAGACAAGGTCTTCTCGTACACTCATTCACATCCGTGTGAGAGAGAAGAGGATGAATGAGGGGAGCTAAAGAGAGCATGGAAGTTCAAGCCCCACCACCAAGCACAAGATCTCGGATATGTCAAACCACAAAAAAACTCAGATTCCCATGATGCACCGTGGCATAGTCACATCATCTGTAAACAGCTTTACAGTTTCCCCTGTTTGTGTTGTTACTACAGTATCAGTGTTATCACACCTCCAAAACACATACCAGAAGCTCATAAAAAGGAGGTAAAACTCTACTAAATATTCATGTTCTCTCATAAAAGCATTGAGACACCCTAAAACAGTAGAGGGGCAACAAGGGAGGCTTCCAAGGGGGCCTCAAGATGATTTAAAATTATTTAATATAAGGCATAATAAGCATAAATAGTTGGGGTTATTAAAAATCAGAAATATTTAATTTGTATTTGTTTATTTAATTTTTATTTAATTCATTGTTTATTTACAAACCAGGGTTCTTGGAAAACATTGATATATGAGGAAGACTGATTTTGAAAGTGGGATTTCTAAATCTGGAAAAGTCATAAAGTAAAAAAAAAATTAATAAAATCTTTTATGTCTATTTTTATTTTAAATTTATATTATCATATTTATGCCAAGCTCTAAAATACTTAATTGAGTAGAAATTATGAGTAAAATATATTAAAAATCATTTTTTAAATATATAAAATTCCTTAATCTTTATCCAGTAAAGGGTGGGGTGGGGGCAATATTTACTTCAAGTACACCCTGAGATTTTAATAATAATTCTATAGATTTATATAACAATATATATTTTAATTAAAAATAATAATATTAATATTACTAGTATTTTAGTATGTTTGAACTTAATTATAAAAATAAAGACAGCAATTACAACAGTTTTCTTATTTGATCATTATAATAATTAAATTTTCATTATAACTCTGAAACATGCAGAACATCTATACCCCATTTATTTACAGTATTTTTTAATTCACATTCAATATTATTAATTATTAGCTTTTTCAACAACTCATGAACCATGTGCAGGTCCCTTGCAAACCTCCATTTAGTAAACCCTGCCAATATGTTTAATGTTTAATAACATATTTAATATGTTTGATGTGTATAGGTGGCTATAAGGAGTATAAAAAGTGAATAAAAGTTGTGTGTGACTATATGGGACTGATGTAGTACCACAGATGAAATCGAACTCTCTTCTTAATGCTGCACAGGTAACCCTGTCCGCTACACAACTGAGAACAGAGTGCAACCTGGGAAACCCGACCTGCCCCCATAACCAGACACCACGGCTACAATTCCACACTGTGCTTGTTTACAGGTTATAAAGCATTTCCTGTCGCACTCGCAGCAGCGGAGTAAAATACTTCCACCACACCCTTTTGACCGTCTTTCTCCACCCCATGATCACTCTAATATAGTCGTGCAAAAAGATAAATTTAGCCCCCGTCTTGGCAGTTGCCAGGCCTGTTGATATATATAGCTTTACTTAAATCACCTAGGTCCGGTTACAGAAAATATTCAGCTATCTGCCATGACCACACAGCCTCAGACGAAATTCCATATCACACACATACTGTACACCCGCAAACTCAGGTTAAATAAGCATACAAGCACGCGATGCCAAAATATATACATAGTTGCAGGCATATCACATACTCATGCACTCACAAAAACAATCAAAACACACACTCGCACTGTAACACAATCAACTGTGAGTAATTTGTGGTGTAATATGTAAACGCGGCATTCAGTTACACACCTCATTATATTAAACAAGCACTATGAATTGCACACTCAGAGAACTGCTGATATTTGCGAGATGATTATTTAGACATGGTATGATACAGTTAAACATGGTACTGTTTTGTGGCCCCCAATAGATTTGAGCAAAAAATCAATCATATGAATTCATGCGCACACTAGGTCTCACCTATCTGACAGGTCTTGCCGGTCCACTGTGGGAGGCATAAACATTCAAAGCCATTCTCCAGATCAAAGCAGGTCCCCCCATGAGTGCACGGGTTTGACGTGCACTCATCTTTGTCTGAAATGTGCATACACAAATGAAAAACATACAGAAAAATAAGTATGCATAATATGTACATTTCTAGTATAGTCTGTCTCATCTAGAGTCAATAAAAAGGAAATGACTTCTGACCTTTAGCACAAGTTGGGCCGTCCCACCCTGGGGGACACTGGCACTCAAACCCTGAAGCCAGCTCATGACATTTCCCGCCATTTGCACATGGGTTTGACATGCATGTATGCTCGGCTGTAAGGTATAAACACACACACACACACGCACGTTTTGGTAGACCTTGTTAAACTCAAATCACAGGTTGGCATAAGCATTTCTTATCTACATATTATTTTTTGCCATTCCTACACTTGTATATTAAAGCTATTAATTTTGAGAATTACATGACAACTTTTGTCAGAGTTTTACCAAGCTTTCTTACCGATATGACAGTTTTTGCCGGAGTAACCCTCGGGGCAGGAGCAGAAATATTCATCTGGCTCTGTATTCAGACACGTGCCTCCATTTACACAGGGCTTGTGTGTGCCGCAGTAATTTAAATCTGTTACAGAAACACATACATAAACAATACACAATCAATCTTTTCCAACAGGAAAGAATATGGCAGAAAAAGCTGCAACACTCCACTCAGACAAAAATGTGTGTGGATGTCAATGAATGTGTAAAGTGACAGGGAACAGACCTCAACTGCATTCATTTACTATGTTAACAAAACATTTTTGAGCTAAGTGAGACATTTCAGGTCATAACACCAGAAATCTCCTATAAAAGGTGTTAAAAAGTTTGGGTTAAGTAAGATTTTTATGCTCATCAATGTTGCGTTTATTTGATCAAATATAAAGTAGTAATATTGTGAAATATTATTACAATTTAAAATAACTAATTTCTATTCACAAAACCAGTCATAAGGGTACATTTTTTGAAATTGAGATTTATACATAATCTGAAAGCAGGGTAAATAAGTTTTCCATTGATGTATTATTTGGATACTATTTGGCTGAGATACAACTATTTGAAAATCTGAAATCTGAGGGTGCAAAATCACCTTTAAAGCTGTCCAAATTAAGTTCTTAGCAATGCATATTACAAAGCTTAAGTTTTGATATACACTCACCTAAAGGATTGTTAGGAACACCTGTTCAATTTCTCATTAATGGAATTATCTAATCAACCAATCACATGGCAGTTGCTTCAATGCATTTAGGGGTGTGGTCCTGGTCAAGACAATCTCCTGAACTCCAAACTGAATGTCAGAATGGGAAAGAAAGGTGATTTAAGCAATTTTGAGCGTGGCATGGTTGTTGGTGCCAGACGGGCTGGTCTGAGTATTTCACAATCTGCTCAGTTACTGGGATTTTCACGCACAACCATTTCTAGGGTTTACAAAGAATGGTGTGAAAAGGGAAAAACATCCAGTATGCGGCAGTCCTGTGGGCGAAAATGCCTTGTTGATGCTAGAGGTCAGAGGAGAATGGGCCGACTGATTCAAGCTGATAGAAGAGCAACTTTGACTGAAATAACCACTCGTTACAACCGAGGTATGCAGCAAAGCATTTGTGAAGCCACAACACGCACAACCTTGAGGCGGATGGGCTACAACAGCAGAAGACCCCACCGGGTACCACTCATCTCCACTACAAATAGGAAAAAGAGGCTACAATTTGCACGAGCTCACCAAAATTGGATGGTTGAAGACTGGAAAAACGTTGCCTGGTCTGATGAGTCTAGATTTCTGTTGAGACATTCAGATGGTAGAGTCAGAATTTGGCATAAACAGAATGAGAACATGGATCCATCATGCCTTGTTACCACTGTGCAGGCTGGTGGTGGTGGTGTAATGGTGTGGGGGATGTTTTCTTGGCACACTTTAGGCCCCTTAGTGCCAATTGGGCATCGTTTAAATGCCACGGCCTACCTGAGCATTGTTTCTGACCATGTCCATCCCTTTATGACCACCATGTACCTATCCTCTGATGGCTACTTCCAGCAGGATAATGCACCATGTCACAAAGCTCGAATCATTTCAAATTGGTTTCTTGAACATGACAATGAGTTCACTGTACTAAAATGGCCCCCACAGTCACCAGATCTCAACCCAACAGAGCATCTTTGGGATGTGGCGGAACGGGAGCTTCGTGCCCTGGATGTGCATCCCACAAATCTCCATCAACTGCAAGATGCTATCCTATCAATATGGGCCAACATTTCTAAAGAATGCTTTCAGCACCTTGTTGAATCAATGCCACGTAGAATTAAGGCAGTTCTGAAGGCAAAAGGGGGTCAAACACAGTATTAGTATGGTGTTCCTAATAATCCTTTAGGTGAGTGTATTTACAGTAGGAAATTTACAAAATGTCTTCATGGAGCATGATCTTTACTTAATATCCTAATGATTTTTGGCATAAAAGAAGAATCGATCATTTTGACCCATACAATGTATTTTTGGCTATTGCTACAAATATACCCGTGCTACTTATGACTGGTTTTGTGGTCCAGGGTCACATATATTTAAAATGTAGTTTATTCCTGACACGGTAAAGCTGAATTTTCAGCAGTCTTCAGTGTCACATGATCCATCAGAAATCATAATAATATGCTCATTTGGCACTCAAGCAACATTTCTTCTTATTATCAGTGTTGATAAAAGAACAGCATTTATATGAAATAGAACTTTCCTATAACATTATAAATGTCTTTTAAACTGTTTTACTAACTCTGCTGTTCTAACTTCTAAACAGTATTGTGTGCATTACTACAGATTAACTTTTTAATGTTCTTATAACTATTGCATTTTTAATCAATTTAATTACACAATATGCTGCATAATTTTATCTACACTATATCTGCTGTTAATGGGGACATTGGATGCCCATTTTCCACAAGTTTGTATGATTTTTAAGGTATTCACGAAATGTCTGTAACATGCTTTAGTTAAAATTCCTCAATGGTCATGTAAAACAACACCCATTCTACCTTGTCAAAAACACCTCTGTTCACTGACTCATTTTGGTGCATGTCTCTTTAAGTTATAATGAGATACTACTCACCCCACCCCTCAAATTGCTGCGTTGGATCCCATATATGGTTTGGTGGTGGTCTTATTCAAATAGCTAGCTATCTACGTAGAAACCGGCTACAAATTCAGACTCAGACAGCCCACAACGAACTGGCTTGTGTTTTCAGCTTTTCTGAGCTGGCAGACATGCCAGTAACCTAACTAAATGCAAAAAAGTGACAAATTAATCTGATGTCCCCTTTAAAAGAAAGCAATTCAGCCTACCTTTGTCACACAGAAGTCCTCCCCAGTTCTTCTCACAGGTGCAGGTCCAGGGTTTCATGCAGGTGCCATGCACACAGCCCGGGTACGGCAAACACTCATCGCACATTGGGCCCTGCCAGCCATACATACACCTACAAAACCCAAACAGAGCAAGAGCAGGAGTGTGTGTGTGTGTGTGTGTGTGTGTGCGTGCGATATTTCTGCACAAGTCTCCCTGAACTGAATCTATAGCATTGAACACATTTATCAAACAGCAGTTAAACCTATTACATCATGTCAGCTTAGTATGATTTTCCACCTTCCTTTTATTTACACATTTGAAAAGTCTTCCATTCACACAGAAATATTAGCAATTTTGATAGTGTCACACATTGTACATGTACATTACACCGGTAACTTCAAGAGAAGGAAGTCTGAGTATCACGGAGACAGGAGTGTAAACTTCTTTCCAGTAGCAGACACAGTTCATGACCTCTAATCTTAGACAGCAATGAATTCCAGACAGACTGGTGGTCAAAGGTCACTTCCACCTCACATACTTTAAAAGATGGTCGAATTAACGCAGAAGAAAAGAAGCATCACTCAGACACACAAAACTGGAGGTGAGAATTCAAAACAGCATACTACTCTACTATTTCTGTACCATATTGTATAGCATACTGTATGCAAACTTTCAGTATCCATGTACAGTAATACTCAGATGGCCACTTTACAATGTTTACTATATCAAAGAGCAAACTTTTACAATGAACTACTATTTTGATCTATTTCTTTACTGATTATTTAATTAAACAGACAAATGTTCATTTAAATATGTTTCTAATTACATTTTTAAAGGTGATTACTGGCCAAATTAAACATGCACATGTGATCATATGTCTCTAATTGTAAACAGCACCATAGACTCTTGAAATGTTTAATACTGTCATTTTTATATATTTAAAAATAATATCCAGAGTATTCGGTAATAAGCTAGTATTCCATTCTGAATATAGACATTCATGAGGAAGGCGGAGCTAATATTATCATATCATCCTTCAGTTGTCTGCTCAGCTCATTTAAGACTATTTAAAGCTGCTGTGCATGCCAGAAAATGTGCGTGCGAAACAATTTCACTTTAACGAACAGACTCATTCATCTCGTTGGGATGCATGACCTGAGAATAGAGAGAGAGAGAGGGAGAGAGAGGGAGAGAGAGAGATCACCTAACACTTACACACATTCTCCCGGAGTGTCACAGCTTCCGTGAAGCTCACTGCAGCCTTGATCACAGATAGCTGAAAGACAAAGACATTATGAATGAGCTTTATTATATTCCATTGCTCTCCCTTGATTTACACATGTAAATTACATTACTGATGACAACAATACACATATAACGAGTTTATTTCTGGAGGCCAAGGAAAAATTTAAATTTTATCATTAATGGGATGTATTACCTGTAAAAAAAAAATGAAGTTAAGGCTGGCAATGTAATCACATAATATGAAGTGTAGGGGTGGGAATCTTTCAGTACCTCACAATTTGATTCATATTGACTCTTGGGGTCATGATTCCATTAAAAATTGATTCACAATTTTTAAATTTTTAATCACGTTTTTAATCACAATTTTCACAAATTTTTTTGTCCACACTAGATGTCAAACGTATGGAAGCCTATGGAAGCCCGTTTCCGCCAATGAATAAAAAATAAAACAAGGTAATTGCGACTTTTTATCTCACAATTCAGACATTTTTCTCAGAATTCTGAGATATAAACTCGCAATTCTGACTTTTTTTCTCAGAATTATGAGATATAAACTCGCAATTCTGACTTTTTTTCTCAGAATTATGAGATATAAACTCGCCATTCTGACTTTTTTTCTCAGAAAAACCACTCTCTTCACGGAGAGTGGTTTAATGGTGCGAGAAAGTCAGAGTTGCGAGAAAAAAAGTCAGAATTGTGAGAAAAAAAGTCAGAATTGCGAGAAAAAAAGTCAGAATTCTGAGAAAAAAAGTCAGAATGGCGAGTTTATATCTCATAATTCTGAGAAAAAAAGTCAGAATTCTGACTTTTTTTTCTCGCAATTCTGACTTTTTTTCTCACAATTCTGACTTTTTTTCTCGCAACTCTGACTTTCTCGCACCATTAAACCACTCTCCGTGTAAGGCTTTGCAGTGCTTTGTTCAATTTGCTATAGATGAACTATATATTGGACTAGATGAATGTTGCGTCCGAATATGATTTTTGAACAAACATAAAAATTACTCATTATTCTTTATTTCTGTGTTTTGCGCTCGCGGTTGGACAGTACCAAAAAAAAAGAAAAAAAGTCAGAATTCTGAGAAAAAAAGTCAGAATTGCGAGAAAAAAAGTCTGAATTGCGAGTTTATATCTCCGAATTGCGAGTTTATATCTCCGAATTGCGAGTTTATATCTCCGAATTCGGCCGCGTGGTTTTTTTCTCTTGTTTTTCTCAAGACATGTGTTTTCAAAACATGTCTTGTTCTGTGTGGCACGCAGCTTGTGTTTTTTCACTGGATGCGTGCTTTCATGTTTGTCATGTTTTGTGAACATGCAGCTTATGAGTCTCCTCATTAGCTGTGTGTTCGTGTCCTGTTTTGCACATGGCTAGTAATTTTGTTTTCCTGGCCATGTGCTTGTGTTTTTGTTTTGTGTGAGCACATGGCTTGTCTTGTTTGGTTCGATGTGCCATGTGCTCTCATGTCAATTGTCTTGACCCCACCCACCTTTTTTCCTGATTATTGGTTAATTTGCCCCACCTGTGTTTACTCTTTACCCTCCTCATTGAGATGGTCCTCACTGCAGAACACAAGATCCAGGGGGTGTGGTTGGATCTAGATCCAACTCCTCCCACCTTACATTTACCTAAACCTACCTGTCTCCACCCCTTGATCCCTAAACCCACCCCTAAACCTACCAATCTCCACCCCCTAGATGTAGATCCAACCCCGCCCCCTGGATCTTTGTTCTGCAGTGAGGGGCTACTGTCCTCATTTGCTCCCTTTATAATCTCCTTGTGTTTGCAGTCCTGTGCCGGTTCGTCATCGATGTTACCCTGTGTAAAGTCCTGTCCAGCCTCGTCCTGCCTTGCCAGTCTGTTTTCCCCTACGGGGTAGTTTTTGTTTGTTGATTTTATTTTATAATTAATAAAGCCCTATTTCCTCCTGCAAGTGAGTCCTTGCTCTCATCCCTTCACCCACACCTGACAGAACGAACCGGCCACTATGAGGACTCAGCGGAGGAAGGGCTTGTGCCGTCCACCACCCTCCACTCTCTCCAGCCCCCTGAAGCTGCAGCGCCCCCAGCGGTGGCTGACGAAGCTGCAGTGTCCCCAGCATCGACCGACGGAGCTGTAGCGGCCCCAGTGGTGGCCGACGAAGCTGCAGTGCCCCCAGCGTCGACCGATGGAGCTGCAGCGCCCCTAGTGGTGGCTGACGATGCTGCAGTGCCCCACTCTCGGAGACGGAGGAGGAGGAGGAACAAGAGGAAGGCTTCTTCCACCCTTCAAGGCCTGGAGGCCGTTCCAGAGCCCTCTGCTGGCCAGGAGGCCGTCTCTGAGCCACCCAAGCTCCTTGCCCTGCCGGCTCCACCCAAGCTGCTTGCCCTGCCGGCTCCACCCAAGCTCCTTGCCCTGCCGGCTCCGCCCAAGCTCAAGCTCCTTGCCCTGCCAGCTCCGCCCAAGCTCCTTGCTCTGACGGCTTCACCCTTGCTTCCTGTCCTGCTGGGGCCGCCTTTGTTGCCTGCCGAGCTGCTGGTGCCGCTCTGGCCTCCTGCCGGGGTTCCAGAGGCGCTAGAGCCCGCCTGGTCCGTCCCTCCAGCTCCACCCTGGCCCTCAGCCAGGACTCCAGAACTGCTGGAGCCTCCCTGGCTCAACCCTCCAGTCCCTCCCTGGACCCTTCTAAAAACGACCTGGGCTTATTTACTGGCAGTGGCTTGGCTTCCCTCCCTCCCACCCTTCCAGGTGGCGTCACTTTGGGGAGGAGGTAGTGTCAGGGTCACTTCGGGCTAGTTTATTCATGGTTTTGTGACGGAGCCCTGACACTCCCTTCTTGTCTTGTTTTCTGGTGAGCGCGCGGTTTCGAGTGTGCTCAAGCTGCGCGCTCTCTTGTCTGCGTGCTCTGTTTCATGTTGGGGCGTGGTGGTCCTGTCTTGTTCAGGCTCGGTTCTGGTTTCGTGTCGGGGTTCGGACACTCACGCTCCAGGTTTGTTCTCGCTATGGGAGCGTGCGATTTCGAGTTCTTATTTCCTTTGTCCTCTGTGTGTGTGTTTTGTTCGGCACGCGGTTCGGTTTCGGCCGCATGCTTTTTTTCTCTTGTTTTGTCTTGTTCTGTGTGGCACGCAGCTTGTGTTTTTTCACTCGATGGGTGCTTTCATGTTTGTCATGTTTTGTGAACATGCAGCTTACGAGTCTCCTCATTAGCTGCATGTTCGTGTCCTGTTTTGCACATGGCTAGTGATTTTGTTTTGCTGGCCATGTGCTTGTGTTTTTGTTTTGTGTGAGCACATGGCTTGTCTTGTTTGGTTCGATGTGCCCCATGTGCTCTCATGTCAATTGTCTTGACCCCACCCACCTTGTTTCCAGATTATTGGTTAATTTGCCCCACCTGTGTTTACTCTTTACCCTCCTCATTTGCTCCCTTTATAATCTCCCTGTGTTTGCAGTCCTGTGCCGGTTCGTCGTCGATGTTACCCTGTGTGAAGTCTTGTCCTGCCTTGCCTTGTCCTGCCTTGCCAGTCTGTTTTCCCCTACGGGGTAGTTTTTGATTTTATTTTATAATTAATAAAGCCCTATTTCCTCCTGCAAGTGAGTCCTCGCTCTCATTCCTTCACCCACACCTGACACGTATATCCATGTAAAATTGTTTTTTAACCTAGAAAAAATGTAGGATGGGACTTGATTGGATTGTTGGATCATTGTCATTAGCTAATTACTGCGATCTCATTTGAGTGTTAGCACATCTCGCACACCTTTTTTGCAGTCTTTCCCAGTCCAGCCCTCCATGCACTGCTGATTTCCGAACTGATCGCATATGTAATGGCCAAAGTAATCATCTCGGGGGCGACACTGTTTGTTGCACTTGTTGCCGTAGTAATGGCGGTCACAGCGTACACGCACACTGTACTGGATGCTGGCTGTTCGGCCCTTCTGCTGAATGAGCTGTCGCTCCTCTCCAGGGTTAATTTCTCCACGATTAACACTCCTCTCGATCAACAGATCATCACCTATGAGAGAGACAAAAAAACATTAATTTATATATATATATTGTGTTTGTGTTTGTATTACGAAGCCTGTCTTCCTGCTTCAGTGGAACACACACTTGTCTCAGACTGCTTGGGAGCCAGTGAGGAAATAATACAATCAGGAACAGACCAGGAAGAACCCCACCCCCCACCCCCCTTCCCAAAAAAAAAAACACACACAGCCAAACTCCCTCTCAAGAAGCAAAGACAAATGCTGTGACCTTGCGAACAGCTACAGTCACAATGTAGGGGAGAGGGAAAGTCTGTTTGTGGGTGTGTGTGGGTGTGTGGGAAAAAGACAAACAGCGCCTTAAAGTGCGAGAGAACATAACATCAACAATGATTCAAATCTAATCTGTGCCGTTCATGAAGGTGGGTGTTGGCTTGAGATTCTCACATTGCAGCACTTTCCATTCCACACAAGAAATTCACACCTGATTAAATTAGCAATATCATCGTCTAGGGATATGATAGGGATATGGCTGAATGAGGGGGTGACATGATCATCCGAAGCTCAATCACGTACCTGAGGCCAGAGACTCATTTGCATATTACCAAAATGAGCAGTACCATTTACACTCATTTGTCTAAATAAATGACAATAAAATAAATCACTAAATCACTACAAATGAATTTGGCCATTAAACTGTACAATAAATTATGTGAATGGATACACATACACACACACACACACATAAAATCACTGTTTTTAGTGATCAAAAGATTTAGTTGATCAAAAGTGACTACTTATAAAAATACTTTTTATATGGTTGCAAAATTTGATTGGAATGAATTCTGTTCTTCTGAACTTTATTTATTAAGGAATATTAAAAAATATTATCATGGTTTCCATAAAAGTATTAAGCAGTAATATATTAAAATAGAAAACAGTCATGTTAAATTGTAGTAATATTTCACAATTATTATTATTATTATTCATATACACAATTATTACATTAAATTCAGCATTAAATATTTTCTGCATTCAAGTGGGAGTTTATGGGAATGTGTGTGTGTATGTATATATATATATATACATACACACACACACACATTCCCATAAACTCCCACTTGAATGCAGAAAATATTTTAAAAACCTAGGGGAAAAAAAGGTCAGATAACCAATTTGAGGATGTTTTAAAGATATGGCAGTGGTATTTCTGACAGGTCGTTATGTTTGACTGCTAGCCAAGGTGCTCTATAAATCGTCCTTGTGCGCGTTCTCTCACGAATCCTTCCCCACAGCCGAAATCACCCAGCTCGCCCCATCTCAGTCCACTTGCTCTCTTCCTTAAATGGACACACGATTCCAGAAGTGGAACAAAAGCTTTGACATACTTTCCTACTTTCCGACTAAAAAAAGGAATTTGACACGCTCTTTCATATCAAATGTGCCATCCCCCCTTTTTGCTGTCCTCTCTTCCCCCTCTCACTCTCCCCCCACTTATAAATATAAAAAAAATCTAGTACTCATCTCCTAATTCATCTACAGCAATTAGTTACAAAAATACACACCAATCACTCCCTCTCTATAAGCTGAAGGAGACACTTAGAGACTGTTACTGGGTAGAGTCATAGTAGCGTTTGTGTGTGTGTGTGTGTGTGTGTGTGTGTGTGTGGGGGGGGGGGAGAGAAAGAGAGACCCTGATGATAAGTCAGCTCAAGAACACAGTCACACACACGGATAAGAGCTCTAACTATCAGACAGGTAAGCAAATGAACAGCTCTCGCCGAGTCTGAAACGTAATAAGTCGTGTTTATCCATGAGCTCAAACAACACTAGAACTTCAGCCTTGATCTGAGAGGCTCTCTTTAACTCATAACAACAGCTTTAGATAAAGAAAAATTTCAGGAAACACAGATGATGGCTGCTGTTAGCCTTAAAAACAAAGCATCTTTTCTTAGTTTCTTTTCTTTCCTATTATTTTCTTTCTGTCTCATTCACATCTCTCCATCAGTCTGTCTCCAGTTTGCTCTTTTTGACTGCCTCCATCACAATGGGTGCGATTCGGCCCCCATCGCTACTGCGATAACAGATCACAAACAATAGACCAAAGAGTCGGACAAGGCCAAATAATTTCCCATATAACTACATAACGCTCACTCGCCCACTTTTCTAAGTTTTCTTCCATGTTAATGTACCGCACCTTTCTTAACTTCCCTTTTGCAATTTTTTCCACTTATCCACCTTATTACCATCTAGCGATCTACCAGCCAGCACAAGTGAAACACAATAACACCCCTGTCTCTGCCCCTTGACGATACGTGAACAATGCAGTTGACCTGCTGGCCAGAAAGAGCTGTTTAGAGTCCAAACGTAGAGCTGGAGAGACGGACTTCCTGAAAAGTAAACAGCCCCACGGGACCCTCTCCTCCAAGGGCCCCCGCTACCTGATGCCCTGCAAATGCCAAAACCGGCTTCTTCTTACATCTGAAGCCAGATTTTTTGTTTATTTCTTCAAGGCCTGAACTACATCTGTGAGCTAATTCTAGAAGGTAGACTTGGAAAAAACACCTGCAAAAAAAATGAAACTGTGAGGCATTTATGACACCAAGATGATGAATTGATCTCCGCTGACAGCAGATACAGTATGTCTGTGGTGTCTAGGCAACAAAAATATGCACAAATACAAACACAAAAACCAGCCACTGTAATGATCATTTTTATAAAAGAAGTACTTAGTCATTATTATAACTATGTAAAATGATAACAACATTAGCATGCAAGACCTGGGGCCTGTACCATGAAGCCGGATTAGCGGGCTAGCCAGCTAAGTTTCAGTTTAGTTTGCAACAATCCTGGGTTTTAGGTACCATGAAAGTGGCTTGGCTTTAAGCTGCGTTCACTGCCATAGTAACTTACACTGCACGGCTAACCTGCTCCTGGGAAGGTTATGTTCTGAGTTAGAGATCTCAAACTGAAATTGGGCCAATCAGATGTGAGCAAAGTGACACATGTCTGACACAAAAAAGTCACTCCCCCAGTTTATATTGTACAAAAAACTAGTAAAAACATTGTCTGGCTTTAATGATAATTACTTAGAGTTATTTTATATGCTTTATATAATTATATGATATATATTATTATTAATCCATTACACACAAGCAATTTTAGTTTAACAGTTATCATAAATCATTTATTTTAAATTAATGTAATATGTGTAATATTGTCACACATACATGTGCATGTGCTCCACAAACTCAAGATCAAAGCCTGAGTTGACAAAGAAAGTTGATGATCAGCATCATGATACCAACAAAGCCGGATTGCAGTGCTTTGGATTTATCAACTCGAAACTAATCCTGTAACTCTGAATTTGTTCATCTACCATCATGGTACAGGCCCCTGAAGTTGTGTACTTAATAATAAGAAATATGACTTTAAAAAATCAAGAAAAATATAAATAGTTTCTAAAACAATATAATTAAATTAGATTAGGTTTTATTATTATTATGTATTAATTAAATATTACCAACTATTCATTTAAAAACCTATCATAGAAAAAATATTACCTACAATATGCTTGCAAACAAAAAACGTTATTAGCAAATAGTAATTCTTGGCACCATTCCACCTATAATGCATCATGAACATTCACGGCCTCTCATTGCCTCTTCACCTGTTGATGTCTCAACATCAACATCATGTCATCTGGGTGATCATCTAAAAAAAAATGCAGACTAGATCTTGCTCATGGTCTGTCTGTCTGAGATCTAGTCTCCATTTGAAGCAAATTCATGTCCTGGGCTGAACTTCAAAAAGTCACATGACATCTGTCCGACTGTTGTGTCTGTGAACATATCAGTGCCTTGTTAGTGTTGTGTGTATTTGTGAGAGTGTATATTCATGCCAGTCCTGTCAGTAGCCCTTTGCTTTATGACTAATTGGTGGCAGTATATTTGTTTGTATGTGTGCGTGTAGTGTAGTGTGAAGAATAGTAGCATTGCAGCTGCTCAGACAATAATTAGCTCTTAGAAGAAAAAAAATTGTTCTTCTAAGAAATATGTTTGGCTTATACAATAATATACTATAAGATGCTATTGGATATAATGGGCCAGGATTTGCTTATTTAGAGCATCTGTAAGTTTTGTCTAATAATTTGTTTCTGACCAAACCACAGAACAACCTGCTTATAAATCCTCACATAGCATCAACATTAACACTAACTGATCTCCACATCACTTGTTTGTTCCAAAACACAAAGTAACAGTAACAAACTCTTCCCATCCAGTCGAATATGTGAATCTCCAGTCCATTCTCAATAATGTGAAAAACAATTTGTTTTTAATTTAAGTACACTTGCAGCTACTTCACTAGTATCATTTACTTATCTTCTTATTGAGAAGACCACATTAGGTGAATTTGGCTTATTTGTTGTGTTTAAACTACCATTCAAACGTTTGGGGTAAGTTTTTTTTTTTTTTTAAGTTTTTGAAAAGTCACCAAGGCTGCATTTATTATTGAAATATGTGAAATTTTATTTAAATTTGAAATATATTTTCTATTTTAATATATTTTAAAATTTAATTTATTCCTGTGATGGCAAATTGAATCTTAATTTCCTCAAGGTAATTAATTACCTGAAATTCTTTGAGTGTATTCAGCATGTTAGGGTTTATAGTGTACATTGTAAATGATCAGCTAACTCCCAGAACATGAATTCCTTCATTAATGGTACTTCCTGTCAAGAGTCATCATCTATTATGGAGCAATGGAGAACCACAGGAGGAGAAGAGGAAATCAGGACACATCTGGATAAGACAACACATTCATGCACATATCAACATTCACACTGTGTGTTAACATGTCCTGCACACTGGGTTTCCGTACCATTAGAGTGGACCAACAGAGCTTTCTGATCAAGAAAATGTTCGCAGTGTTGAAAACTATGAACCAAAAAGATGCACTCAGAAATGTTTTTGTTATAAATTTGAACTGGTCGATATGCAATGAAACGTTTTCAGTTACTGTTGGCATTAGAGAGAAATGGCATTAGAAAAAATATTTAAACAAGCATGTTAAGGGAGGATGTGTAGAACTGAATGATTTTCTTCTTTCAGACAAATACAATTAGAGTTATATTACAAAAATATCCTTGCTCTTCCAAGCTTTATAATGACCGTGAATGGCTGTTGAGATTTCAAAGCAAAATAAAGTGTGTAAATATCTCATAAAAGGTTTAAAAAAAGGCCTTCTGAAGTGAAACGATGCATATGTGTAAGAAAAATATCCATATTTAAAACTTTATAAACTGTTGTACTTGCATTCACTAGAGAGTGGCGTTCTAGCAGATGACGTAGGCAAACGTGGAAGGAGAGAGCAAAACAACACACCAGTCACAAATTAGAAGTACAAAACGAGGATTTGTAAAGAAAAATGTTAGAGGATTTGATATAAGCCAAGAGGAGAATACTTTTCCTTTGCTTGAAACAAAACTTGGTTCTCATGGGACTAGCATATTCTCACCAAAGCTTACGCTACGCCTACATCCTACGTCAACTGCTGGAATTCCTCATGAATGCATGTAAAACAGTTACCAGTAGCTAGGGATTACAGTTGCTTCAGGAGGACTTTATTAACCCCTCAGAGACAAGTGGAACACTTTTTATGATGGACTTATGCACTTTATTTTAATTCAAAATCTTGACCACTATTCACTGCCATTATAAAGCTTGGAAGAGCAAAGGACATTTTTTTAATATAACTCAGATTGTATTTGTCTGAGAGAAGAAAGTCATATAAACAAAGGATGGCTCGAGGGTTAGTGAATCATGTGGTAATTTTCATTTGTGGGTGAAATATCCCTTTAATAACTTGGGAGAATTTCAGAACGTACGGAGAATTTTACATAAAAGCATAGCATACTTCAAACCCCAGGCTAATGCATCAGTGTAAGGATATATCTCGTATGTTGCTCCACAAAGAATGTTTACCCTGTTATGTATCCTGGTATGTTTCTTATACAGTGAAAGGTTAAATGTCAAATCTGACTTTGTGAACTTGCTCAAGAGAGAGATTGTCGGTACTGATGAGAAAGAACAGCACTGCATGTTGGTGTGTGTCTAGGTGTTGAGAAATCATTACTCACTGCTGTCTGGGATCGTTTGGTTGTCCCAGTCCCAAGCCTCCACGATCAGAGTGTATGCTCGCTAGGAGATAGAGAGAAAGAGCCAGTTAGCTATATACACAGACATTTAGGTCTCCAGAGTCAAAGTCTATGCGGAAGACAAACACAAATGATCAATAAAACACCACACAAAAACAATGGCACAAGAATCCAAATAAAACTGTTCAAAAGGGGTCAGTAAGGCTACATTTATTTGATTTAAATATTGCAAAAACAGAAATATTATTACAATTTAAAATAAAGGCTTTCTATTTGAATAATGGCTTTCTAATTTACTATTTTCAGCAGTCATTAGTCCAGTCTTCAGAGACAAACGATCCTTCAGAAATCATTCTAATATGCTGATTTGCTTCTCGAGAAGCATTTCTTAAAATGATCAATGTTGAAAACAACACTGCTTAATAAACAAAGTGGAAACTGTCATAATTATTATTTCAGGATTCTTTGATGAACAGAAGGTTCATTTATTGGAAACTGATTTATTAACATTATGAATGTCAGTACTGTCACTTTGATAAATTTAATGCATCCTTGCTGACAACAAGTAATATATTGAAGAACACATCTTACTGACCCTAAATTTATGAACAGTAGTGTTATATTGAGAGAATATAAGGAGGAGAATACAAGAAAGTATAACACTTGGTATGCCAGCTATATGGAACTCATGCGTTTCAAATAAAACAACAAAACTTCCTTTCTGAGAGTTTTTTCACATTAATCGGACAAAACCACACTTAGAAGGGCATCAGGGGACATCTTTGAAGAAAAAAAAAACTTATTGATGAAGTATAATATCTAGGGATTTTTTTTCAGTTACTCTAGGTTCGGGTTAGTATGTTGCCATTATCAAACAATGGAAATCTATTTAATGTCCTTGTATTGATACCTTGTGTATATGCGTGCATGCCTTTTTAACAGGATGCAAGTCATAACAGCAATGTGAATAACCTGGTTCCCACGGTCTGGTGACTGATTATCTGGGTTATAAACCAGATGAATGATGAGATGGTGCAAGGATGTTTGTAGGAGCGTGTATCAGGTCACTGCTGCAGTCAACAATTCATAAATGATTGCGTGATGCTTATGCATGCACTTTTTTCACACAGACATGTGCTTCAGCAGTGTTCTTTAGTTCATTTATTTAATGGGAAAATGGTTTGCTAAGTCAAGTCAAATAACAGCATGGGCAGAATGACTTCAAAAGGTTCAAAACTTTTCTCAAACAGCAGTACTTCACAGTGACTGAGGTGAACTGACTAAGATGGGAGAGGTCATGTTTCTTCACTCAAATGAGGAGTAGTAACGTTTCTTCCCTTTAATCTGACAGAATTTGAGTGCTTTTGGATTACACACATTGTGCTGGATGAACATTCGGGAAATGTCTGAAACATTAGGAAGAAATCTATGGGACAGGATAACATTCAACAGAGTGTAATAAGATTCTGTGTAGTTAAGAGTTTTTTCCTTAAGCTTAAGTCTGTATAAATGAAAAAGAAAAAATCACACCACCATTAATTTCCAATACTTTGGCACAGGAAATGCAAAGGAACAGCTTTATATGATTTATGATCTAAAGCTTCACAAAAATAATAATAATAAAAAAAAAAAAAAGCTGTGGAAAACAGAGAACATTTCTGAAGCGGTGATTTTAGCAGGTCTATGTTTGGCTGAAAGGTTGTATTTTTTGGTTTGGGCAGAGATCAGGTTTACTGTGGCAGCACGGCATGTGAAACATGCCCATGGATTTCATGTGCAGACACTCACGCATCTTTTCCCTGGAAGCATGAATCAGCACGCTAACATCAGTGAAGCCAAACCACTCCAACTTGTAGGTGCATGCAGTAAATGGTAGAAAGGAAAGAATCCTGATACAGGCATGGCTTCAAACCTTTCACTAATTCTCAAACAAAATTCATGTATCCCAGAAAAAAAAATGTTTTGGCATTTCATTGACATTTATAGATGTACATTTTTGTATGTACACAGACAGGCTACAACCATAGCCACGGGAACATATTTTATCTGGGGGGTGCTGGGGGCGGGGCTTGATGTTGTAGTGCGGGGCCATGGTGGGGGATTTTTGACAAAATCCTAATATTAAACGGCCCAAATTCTTATAGATTATTAACATACAAATGAAGACCAATATATTTTTGTGCTTTTTTTATATTAGTTCAATGATGCTTTCTTTAATATTTCTATTATTTAAGGGGATTTTACCAAATATGATATGCAAAATCTTTGATCAGTGCACTTCGGCGAATTCTCTCGAAACAACAAAGTGCAGATGTATATGCGATGTAAATAAGAGATTAATTCATCATACACTGCAGACAACATCACTAATTATAGCTTATAGCTTTTTTGTGTGCTTATACTAACGCTAGACCGAATTCAGTGATATTCTTTGCTCGCTGTATAATTTGTTCGTTGTTTTAATAATCGAGGACATGCTGCGTTATAATTAGCCTACTTAAAATTTATTTTTATTAAACGTGATCAGGTTAAATACAAATTCTGTCTTATTAAAATATTTTATGTCATAATATGGTAGCCTGTACTTGCCTAAAACGTTATAGATGTCGCCTACATTAGGCTTGTTTGAGGGCGTTTGAATATGAGAGTAGAGTACAATTAAAGAGCTGTGCTTATGTGATTGTCCGTGGCCATCTTGAGAAGCTAGAAAGCTTCGGAAGACGGCTCATAAAAAGGACAAGGACGTGAATGGATTTTACAAGTCGGAATGTAAAATTACGGTAATATTGCGTGAATATTTCACATGAAATTCTGTCAGTGTGAAGGAGAGATGTATGGACGCGCAAGAAAAATAGAACCACACTAGGCTATATATTTTTGGTCAGTTTAGTAAATAATTAATCCCAAAACTATCACAAAAATGAAGTATTTTAAGGATGATTGAGCTAGGGGCACAAGGAAAATCTCAGACCCGGCCCTGTGGCGGGGGTGCTGCAGCACCCTCAGCACCCCTAGTTCCTGCGGCCATGGCTACAACAGATCTGTAAAGTATGCAAAACCCTTCAGAAAATATTTAACATGTATGTTAGGAGTAATGGTGGTAGAAGGATGTTCATGAAGAAACAAACATTAAAACTGATGGGCAACTGCTGGACAACTACAAAATACTATCACAATTTAAATATAAAATTATTATTGAACTTAAAAGTGTGACAGTAATATTGCATCAGAAATGTAGTCACATTTGATTTTTGTTTTTAAGTTGTTTTCTTTTGCACTAGGTGTCCTGCTGTTTGTCCAGCTTCTTGTTAAAAGCCACAAGTATCAAATCTGCCTTGAGAAACCAGCTTTCTATTATATTCTGCCGCTCTGCATCAGTAAGTGTATATGCTGTGTGAATAACAGTAACCAGCAAGATAATTACTTACTCTCAGAGAAATGTGAAAATGAATCACAACGTAAAAGGTGTACAGGCTATGCTTTTAAAATGGGCAAGGCATTATGGACATGGTGTATCTTGAATTGTCCACTGCATGAATTCATGGTGCAACTTGTACCATGAATGCATGCAGTAGACAATTCAAGATTGTAAGAAAAGATTCTGATCGTAAGAGAGAGCACCATTAGTCATTAGGCCCAAACTTTGGAGAAACCCCCAAACTTTTTTCTCTTTCTTTCTTTCTTTCTTTCTTTCTTTCTTTCTTTCTTTCTTTCTTTCTTTCTTTTTTTTTTTCCTCTGGTCTTTTGGCTTGGTTCTTCTTGTTCTCGTTTTCTTTTTATCGTTCCCTGTTCAGGTTGTAAATTGCTGATTTCTACCTGTCATAGACTTCTTTCAGCGGTTTTAGTTTAAATGCCAAATTCATGCCCTTGCCTTAGATGTTTATATATGAATTTAGTTGAATATGTGCATTAGTATTTGCTTAATTTTGTATATATTTTTCTGCATTGTTATCATTTGGTTGTTTTATGTATTTTATGTCATTTAATTTTCTGTGTAACTGACAAGTGTACCTTATTATTTATTTATTTATTTTTACTTTATTTTTTAAATTCATATTTATTTAGGGTTTTATTTACGTATCTGTGCAATATTCTTTTTATTTGTTACTGCTGTTGTGTCCATCACTTGCTGTTGTATGGCTGATTGTTTGTCTGCGTGTTTCTGTATGTTTAAAAGAGAAGAAAATAAAAATAAAAATTTGATTAAAAAACAAAATGGGCAAGGCATACGCAAACTATTGAGCCAAATCTTATGTGTCATGAACTGAAAAACAAGAGTTATTTGTTTCACTAGTTCATGCGATTAAGCCTGAAGCTCTTCGCAATCATCACATCATCACATTATGAAAACTTCAAACAAACTCCAATCCTCAAAGACAGACTTCTTGATTTATTGATCATTACTCTTTATGATTTCGTCTCATTTGGGCATGTGTCATGAACAATGAGCAAACTATAATGAATACGGTAAATATACACTACGGTTAAAAAATTTGGGGTTGGTGAGAGCTTTTTTTTTAAGTCAACTTATTCTCATACAGTATCTCATACAGTCATACAAGATAATTTATTTGATCAAAAATACCGTAAAACTATATTGTAAAATGCAACAATTTTCTAACTTTTTTTTTTATTTTAATATATTTTAAAATATACTTTAATTTACTCCTGCAATGCTGAATTTTCAGCAGCCATTGCTCCAGTAATTACTCCATTTTAGGGTCACATCATCCTTCAGTAGCTGATTTGGTGCTTAAAAAACATGTCTAATTAATTTCAATGTTTAATACAGTTGTACTGCTGAATACTGCAAACCCTGATACATTTCTTTTCAGGATTTTTTGAGGAATTGAAATCTTTTGTATCAATATAAATGTATTTATTGTCACATTTGATCAATTTCATTTGATCAAAATGTCTGTTTACATAAAAATCTAATCAGCTTACAAAATAAAATGATCTGCATGTATGCATTACTATACCATAATAAAGGGACACTCAACCCAAAAATGAAAATTACAAGTTTAAAACCATTTAAGAGTGAGTAAATGATGACAGAAATTTCATTTTTGGGTGAATCTCTTTAATAATGTATTTATTTGATGCAATGCTTTCTTTACAAAGCCTATAAAAATAATCATTACCCTGGTAAGGACGATGAAACTAGCTTAACTTATGTTTGGTTGTTGAAGTTAAATTAATATTGTATTTTTCTGCAATGTATATTTTATTTTTTCACAAACATTTTGTTTGACAAGAAACAATAATTGGCTGACCACCTGCTGTTCCCCCACAGACTCCCTAGGGGATGCCTACTGCTTTATAACATCAAGAATAACATCTAAACCCATTAACTATGTCAGGATGTTGAAGAATCAGTGTCAGCAAACTAATGATAGGCTTTGTGTAGCATTAGTTTGCAGCATAAGCATACTGATTTAAACACCTGATCAAGTGCACTGGCGTAAAACAAAGTTACTAATCTCCAAAGACAGCCATCAGATACCAACCACCAGCCAAGGGAGGAGCAGGAGCAGGGAAGATTTTATCTTTCCTTAGTTAGAGGGAAATAAGACACCCACATGCATATACACATGCCAGCAGATACACAGGAACACGCAAACACTGGCAATGAATAAATTACACCTCCTAAGTGACACGGAGCAGGCAGTGCCACAGTTTTTACACCTCAGAGGGCCTTGAGGAGGACGTATATTTCGAGAACAGAGCCGGCATGTGCCTTTTATTATCATATACACTCAGAACAGATTTTAATATACTAAGGATTCAGGTCAAATGCAAATCAATGCAAAGTAACACACTTACATGGGAACTGTTCCAACTAAAAGCTGAATGTGATATGTGCAGGCTGGTAACACACCTGTGTAAGTCTCTTCATACCCCATGTGCTTGGGTTTCTGTGGCACAGAATTAACAATGTAATTCTTTTGTGTGCAGTTTTTCAGTGAAAGAGGTGTTGGTTTATTAAAGCAATAAGCTATGAGAAGCTGTGTATTTGATTTGATCATGAATAAGGTGTGTTGTTAAAGCTTTTTAAAAGAAATATTTCACACAAAAATCTGCACTGTCAAATGCCAAAATGACATTCACTGACATTTCATTGACATTTAGAGATCTGTGTATGCAGACAGACTACAACAGATATATAAAGTATGCAAAACGCTTAAGAAAACATTCAATATGAATGTCAGAAGTAACAGTGGTAGAGACTGAAGGCTGTTCATGAAAAAACAAACATTGACACTGTAAATGTCAAAACATGTCATCACCATCTTTTTATAAAATTATTCATGAGTCTTGTTATATAAACTTATAAATGTGGAAGAATATTACACCAAAAGCATCATAGCACTTGTGTTCTGCCATTTAGTTAATTTTTTAATAGTTTTTCCTTTGTAAACATGCAATAGGCGTCTCAATGTTTGTCCATCTTGTTAAAAGTGTCAAGTGTCAAATCTGCCTTGAGACACCAGCTGTCTGCTGTAATCACCTGCTGGTCTGCGTCTGTGTGAGTGTTAAAATGCTAGTAGCCAGCAAGACAATCATTTTGATATTTTAATATCTAGAAAAATAAAGGTGCGAAAGGTATACAGGGCTTTTAAAATGGACAAAAAAAGTCTATTACAAATTACCCGAAGGCATATTATAATTTTATGTGAGGACAAAACTCACATTATTCATTATATATACACATTATATATAAAAAGAGTCTATTATTCTTGTAACTTGGAATTTTCTCCTCCGGTGATATTAGCCAGTTTAGGACAAAAAATAAAATAAAATAAAATGAGAATGAATGAATGAATGAATTAATTAATTAATACAGTCTGTTCCATAAAGATACCAAGAAAACCAGCCACAAATCATATGGACTGCTTTTAAGTTACTGTAATTGTGATTTTTCTCTCATATTGGAGCTTGAAATTGTCAAAAAAAAAGTCAAGTGGGTTTTGGAATGACATCAACGTGAGTAAATACTAACAGAATCTTTAAGACGATGATTTCTTTAACATGGTAAAATCATTGTAATAAATGGTCTTGAGTGACTAACAAAACTGTATAGCAACAGCAATACGATAGAAAACCCTATGTTAAGTCAATATATTTAATATTTAATAATCATAACAAGCAATATTTCTGCTAAATAATAGATTAAGTCAAACTTTAAAGATTAAGATTAAGTCAAAATTAAAAATATAAATTGACTGCATAAAAAATAACATGAACATGCAACTGCACCAACATTAAACTTCTGAAGACTATGGGAACATGTTTGCATTAATAATTGTCAAATATCGACTATTATCACTCCTGTTACCAGTAGACAACATCACAGTCCAGTTGAAGAACACAAAGCGGGTTTGCATCAAACACATGTGATCAAATGTGCAGCCAACTATACAGAACGCTCACAGAAAAGCGGAGAGAGAAACAGTCGTGAAACAAGAGACCCAACACTCATCCAAGATTTAAAGAAAGCAGGATGGGGTGAAAGGAGGACAGGAAAGAACTGAAAATAAAATAAATGGAAAGAGTAGAGCAGATCAGATAAAGTTTGAACATCTAGTCAGGCCCTGTTAACCGTTTTAGTTGTAAAGAATGAAGGAGTCAGGTTTGTCTGTCACTAGCATCCCTCTCTCTTTTAGTAAAACGAAAGAATCAGTCACCCTTGCATCTTGGCAGGTCTACATATATGCGATTTAAAACAGAGACAGAAATGACAGAGCAAAGATGCTTTTTAGAAAGAGCTAGCATTATCTTTGGTAAAGATACGTTGCTATTGTATATTTCTGTTTGGTTTGTATAAGATCTCTTTTCTTAACTGTGTATTCAAGGTTTAGATTAAGTCTGAGAACTTATCGTGAAACAGAACATGGACTTGTTGAGCTCTTACTTGGAAAAGCTTAAATAAAAAATATAGCTGCAAGCAGCAATGACGGGGCCAAGCACATCAGCTAAGCATAGCACGGAGCATCAGAACAACTGCAGAAATTAGTAACTGAAGGCATTTTAAGATTATTGCAGTCCAAATGTGTGAAAAATCACTTAAAACTACCAGTAATATGATTGAATCACTTTTCGCTGTTGACCAAGAGGTGGCACCGTCATCAAATTGATGTGATGTGTTCTGTGTGACGTGACAATGGCACACACACAGTTTGGTGTCAATATGCCAAAGCATTGTAGAGATACAGCCTCAAGTGTCATTTTGGCATCATGCCTCAAATTCGTTATTGTGGTATGTGAAAACCAGCTAAGCATAGCAAGGAGCATCAGACCAACTGCAGAAATGAGTAATTGAAGCCATTTTAAGATTATTGTAGTCCAAATGGCTGAAAAATCATTTAAAACTACTAGTAATAAGATTGAATGACTTTTCACCTTTGACCAATAGGTGGCACCGTAATCAAATTGATGTGGTGTGTTCTGTGTGAGGTGACAATGGCACACACAAAATTTGGTGTCAATATGCCAAAGCATTGCAGAGATATAGCCACTTTGGCATCATGCCTCAAATTCGTTGTTGTGGTATGTGAAAGCGGTTTTGTCTATCAACACAAAATCCATAACTTTTTGTCAGCTTGGTCTGAAGATGATATGCTTCGATTTTGGTGAAAATAGGACCAAAGGTTTAGGAGGAGTTTGAAAAAGTAGGTTTTCAACAGAAATCAAAATGGCGGACAGGAAGTTCGACTTACTATGACATGATTGGTATGTGTGTTGTCAGCATGACCCAAGGAATAATTTGAGACCAGTTTCATTACGATAGGCTAATGCAATCAAACGTTATTAGCATTTTTGTAAACTTCATTATTAATCATTAATGAATGGCTTATTACTCTTGACCAATAGGGGGCGCTGATACCAATCTGATGTGGCGTGGTCAGTGTGAGGTTACAATGTCACATACAAATTTTGGTGTGAATATGTCAAAGTTTCGCTGAGATACAGCCTTGGAAGGAAGATGGCGGCGCGATCGATCGCTGCGGCTGCTCCGGGTCCCAAAGACGGTGCTTTTATGTCGTTTAATGTCGTCTGTTCGTCTCCAAATAGTGTCAGTTTACCGCTAACTCTTAAGGAAATCACCCCAGAATTCATCTATGATCGCCAAAGTCTTTTGGATATCAGCAACGCTTACGTACACCAACTCTCGCCGGCGGCTACTGAGAAGCTACGAGGCCTCTGTTTACTGCTGGAGCCGGACCTCGAGACCGCGGCCTCGCCTACTGACGCTACCCGCACAAGGCAGCGTCGCAAGCGGTGTGAGAGAGGACGGAAACGCGGTAAGCGCGGAGGTATACGAGCTAGGCTAAGAGCTAACCCCTCAAGACCAGCTCTTCCAACACTCATGCTCTCAAACGCCCGCTCTCTGGAAAACAAACTGGACTTAATTCAACTCAGTCGATCTACACAGCATGAGGCAAGGGACTGTTGCGTGTTTGTTTTCACCGAAACATGGCTAAACGACAACATCCCGGACTCCGCCATTCAACTGCACGGGCTTTCCAACTTCCGAGCGGACAGAGATTCATCACTGTCTGGTAAGACACGCGGAGGTGGCTTATGTGTTTATATCAACAAAGACTGGTGTAACAATGCTGCGGTATTATCAAAACACTGTTCATCGCTGGTGGAGTTTATGGTTGTGAAGTGTCGACCGTTCTATCTGCCGCGGGAGTTCACGGCCATTGTTATCGTTGCGGTTTACATCCCCCCGTGTGCAAACGCTAAGGACGCGCTTCGTGAACTGTATAGCGCCATCAGTGAACAACAAACAAATAACCCCGACGGCTTTTTCATCATAGCCGGTGACTTCAACCACGCAAAATTAAAGACAGTTTTGCCAAAGTTCTACCAACATGTGAACTTTGCAACAAGGGGAAACAACACACTGGACTTTGTTTACACAACAGTTAAGGACTCTTACAAGGCTGAACCCCGCCCCCACCTCGGGTACTCCGACCACATCACTGTTATGCTAATCCCAGCATATAGACCACTTCTCAAACTCACCAAACCGGTTGAAAAGCAGATCACAGTATGGCCAGACAATGCCACCTCAGCACTGCAGGACTGCTTCCAGGACACAGACTGGAATATGTTTAAAGAGGCAGCCACCTACAACAACCACACAGACCTGAATGAGTACACTGAAACTGTGACTGCTTACATCAAAAAGTGCACTGATGATGTGACAGTCACCAAAACCATCACCACACGTGCAAACCAGAAGCCATGGATGACAGCAGAGGTTCGTGGGCTGCTAAAGACCAGAGATGAAGCATTCAGATCAGGAGATAAAGCAGCCCTCAAAACAGCAAGAGCCAATCTGTCCTGTGGCATCAAAAAAGCAAAACGGTCATATGCCCAAAAAATCAACAACCACTTCACAGACAGCAGAGACACACGGAGCCTGTGGCAAGCCATTCAGACCATCACTGACTACAAGCCCCCGCCACAGGCCTGTGATGAGGACACATCCCTCCCCGATGCACTCAACCACTTTTATTCACGGTTTGAAATGCAGAATGACACCCCTGCACAAAAACTGCCCACACCTCCCAACGACCGGGCGCTCTGTCTGTCCCCAGCCGACGTAAGGAAGACCCTATCTAGGATTAACCCACGCAAGGCTGCGGGTCCTGACAACATACCTGGCCGTGTTCTGAGAGACTGTGCTGCACAGCTGACAGATGTCCTAACAGATATCTTCAACACCTCGCTGAGTCAGGCAGTCGTCCCCACGTGTTTCAAATCCACAACAATCATACCGGTACCAAAGAAATCACCTGTGTCCTGTCTCAATGACTACCGTCCCATAGCACTGACTCCAATCATGATGAAGTGCTTTGAGAAGCTAGTCATGCATAACATCAAAACCAGCCTCCCCAACACACTTGACCCGCTCCAGTTTGCATACCGTCCAAACCGCTCTACGGACGATGCAATTTCCTCCACCCTCCACCTGGCTCTTACCCACCTAGAAAATAAAGACTCCTATGTTAGAATGCTGTTCATTGACTTCAGCTCGGCATTCAACACAATAATCCCACAACAGCTCATAAATAAGCTAAACCTGCTGGGCCTTAACAATTCCCTCTGTAACTGGATCCTGGACTTTCTAACTGGAAGACCTCAGTCAGTCCGTGTCGGCAACAACACCTCGAGCACTACAACACTGAGCACAGGTGCCCCACAAGGCTGTGTGCTCAGCCCGCTGCTCTTCACACTGCTGACCCACGACTGCACTGCCAAGTTCAGCTCCAACCACATTATCAAGTTTGCTGATGACACAACAGTGGTAGGTCTCATCAGCAACAACGATGAAACGCACTACAGAGAGGAAGTGGCACAGCTGGCTGAATGGTGTGGCACAAACAACCTGTCCCTCAATGTGGAGAAGACAAAGGAGGTTGTGATGGACTTCAGGAGAAACTCCGTTGACCACCCCCCACTGACCATCGACAGCTCGACTGTGGAGAGAGTCAGCAGCACTAAATTCCTGGGGGTGCACATCACAGAGGATCTCACCTGGACCACCAACACCATGTCACTCTCCAAAAAGGCACAACAGCGCCTACACTTTCTCCGCCGGCTGAAAAGAGCAAGTCTCCCTCCACCTATCCTCACCACATTCTACAGAGGCACCATTGAGAGTGTGCTGACCAGCTGCATCACTGTCTGGTACGGGAACTGCAGTGCTGCTGACCGCAAGACCCTCCAGCGGACAGTGAACACAGCTGCAAAGATCATCGGTGCCCCTCTCCCCTCCATCCTGGACATCTTCCTTACACGATGCTCCAGCAAAACCAACAGCATCGTGAAGGACTCCACCCATCCCTCCCACAGTCTCTTCCAGCTCCTACCATCAGGAAGACGGTACCGGAGCATCAGAGCCCGCTCCGCCAGACTGCTCAACAGCTTTTTCCCCCAGGCTGTGAGAGCCCTGAACTCAAACCACCCCGCCCCCCTCTGAAACCTCATGCAAACCCCTACCTCCTGAACATGGACCACCCCCCACCCCAAACCTTACCACACCAAAGAAAAACTGTATGGAACTTTTATATATTTTTTTATTTATTTTATTCTTATTTTTCTTTACACTATGGACACTCTCCTCTATGTGCACTATGGACACTTTACACTATGGACACTCACACTTTACACTATGTGCACTATGGACACTCACACTTTACACTAGGTGCACTATGGACACTTACACACACTGCTGCGTGTGCACAATCTCACAAAAAAACTCAGCAATATATGTATGTTATGTTTACATGCTCTTGCACTACAAATCATCCTGCACTGTTCCCCAACCAGCTGCTGACTCAAATGTCTCTCTTTGCACATGTACAGTTTGTATTTTTTGTCTTCTATTTTTTAGTTTGTATAGGATAATATTTATGTGAAGCATTCGTATAGTTGTATTTTTTATCCTTTATTCTTTTAGTTTGTATAGGGTAAATACTTATATATAGTATACTTATCGTTAAATCTGTTAGTAGTGTATAGGTTTATAGTGTTTTTTCTTACTTCATTGTTGTATGTCTGTATTTATGTAGCACCGTGGTCCTGCGAGACACGACATTTCGTTCCACTGCATGTCCCCACATGTAGCGGAATGACAATAAAGCTCAACTTGACTTGACTTGACTAGATGCAGTTTGGCATCTTACCAGCAAATTCGTTGACGCGCTAAACGATAACTGTTTCGTATATCGACACAAAATCCATAACTTTTTGTCAGCATGGTCTGAAGATGATCCGAGTCAAATTTGGTGAAAATTGGACTAACGGTCTAGGAGGAGTTCGAAAAAGTAGGTTTTAGACATGAATCAAAATGGCGGACAAGAAGTTCATCCAATTATAGCAAAATTGGTATCGATGTTCTCGGCATTAACCAAGGAATCAATCAATATGAGTTTTATTACAATAGGCTAATATAAGCCAACGTTATTAGCACTTTTAGAAATTTCATTATAACTTTTGACCACAAGGTGGCGCTGCCTCCAAACTTTTTGAGTACCATCAGGGCATTGTGCCGAAGAAGCATACCGAGTTTTGTAACAATATGTCAATGCGTTCGTAAAATAGAGCATTTTACAACAAAATGCAACATGGCCGACGCCCAAAATGACTGACATGTGAAAATTGGACATGGTTGGACTTGGCATGATCCATCGAATCTAAAGAGACCATTTCTATGATTTTTGGCCAAACCTTTCACAAGTTATAAGCAAAAATATGCATTTTTCATATCTCCTGACCACTAGGTGGCACAGTGCCGAAACACTGCCGGTAGCCTCAGGTCATGCTTATTATAACACTCAACAAGTTTTGTGTCAATATGCCAAACCCTTGCAGAGATATAGACTCAGATCTATTTTGTGTGCTTTTCGGCGAATTCGTTAGTGTGGTATTCGAGAACACTTGGACGAATCGATTTGATTTCCATAACTTTTGGCCTCCATGGTCTGTAGATGATCTGAGCCAATTTTGGTCAGAATCGGACAAATCGTCTAGGACGAGTTCGACAAAGTAGGTTTTACGAACAATTGAAGATAGCGAAAAAACTAAACCTTACGATTTTTTAATTTTGGACTTCATTCGACTCGGCTTGAGCCAAGTATTCAGAGGAAAAAATAATTTTCATTTTGTGGCTTACGGTTCAAAGGTTATTAGCATTTCAAAATTGAATTTTTGGACAAGTGGTGGCCCTAGAGAGTTTGATTTAGAGACTCCAAATTTGGTGTGGTTACTATTTACAGTATCATCTATGAGTGTGCCAAATTTTACAACTTTCCCGCAATCGGGTCTATGGGCTGCCATTCATTTGCGGCGGAAGAAGAATAATAATAGGAAATCTAACAATAACAATAGGTGCCTAAGCACCTTCGGTGCTTGGCCCCTAAAAATAATTGTGGTGTGTGTGTGCTTATTGGGATGGGATTTTTATCCAGAAACAAAGGATGGTATGCTGGAAGAGTATCAAAGATCTCACAGCTGTAGGACGTCAGGCACAGCAGGACTTATAAGGCTCATAAACATCACCTTCCGTAAACTGCGTTCCTCCCCAGGCACACCCGATTCGCTAAGAAACTATGGACAACAGCAGATGTAAGTGTCTTGGCAGATTTCAGATTAGCTGATGTTCAGCTAAATAACACTGATGATGCACCGAGTCCAATGATGCAAGCAATTGTTTATCCAACAGTATACCGTCTTACATAATTTCCATTCATTAAACAAATGCTGCAGAGAACATTATGGGAGGATTATTCCCATTAGCAAATGTTTGCTTTTTGTGGTTTGCCAGTTCCAAAAATAAGTATTAAACATCACAGCAGGAGGATTTTCTTCCTACTATGGGCTGTCTTCACCAGTATTAACACAAGACTGCAAATATCTCTCACTTCAGACTTCAGAGTTACAGCAGGGAAGAATCTTGAGAAGTTCACCAGCTCAATGTGAGACCAGTTTCTCAAATGACTCACCTGCAAAGCTGTTTAAACAGCACTTATGAATCTATTTGCATGCAGGTGACCAGATAACGGTTCTGAGACACAGTCTAGACCTAACTAAACTCAATAAGTAGAATTGTCACCTGTGAAACAGTCCTAAATTGAATAGGGAAACCATGTTTTATGGTGCATGTAAAAACACAGATGTTCTTATGCATACCTGAAACGACAGCAAATCAACAATATGGTGATAGATAATCATGCACGGTCCCAAAGCGTCTCATTACTGTGTACATGATTTTATCTTCAACCGAGCAATTACTGTGTGTTTAAAACAAAGGCACTTTAAAAGACGTGTACATAACAGAAGAACACAGGCAGCGCTCACCACAGCACTACTGTTATCACCACGGCCAAAATCTGGAAGCAAACCAGACTCAAACACAGTGATTCAGCATTTTTCACTACTTACAAAACATATTTACCAGGTTTAAGAAAACAACAACAAACTCACACTGAGGTAAGCGCTGTGTGGTTTGAGTTAAATGTTTTACCCACTGTAATGTGCCTTGCGTTATCTTACAAACTATCTGTTCTGGTCTATTTAGCGACAATGCTGCTATCTGAAACATGATCGTGTAGACAACTCCCACTGCCTCTCTCTTTCTCTTTGGTTGTGATATCACTCCATGAGCATGCCAGCTCTAGTCAAGAACTCTGTCTTGTGTAAATCGTGCCTTTCTTAAAAAAAAAAAAAAATGCAATCTCATTTTTGCCTAAAACAGCATTCCTGTGAGCTCAGGCGACTGTTGCCCTTCACTAATGACCATATATTGAAATTCATTCACTAAGAAAAATATGCTAACATGCTCAGGGTTGATTTGCTGAGAAGTGACATGTTCATTAATTATTTTAGACTCACTGATTTTCTGATTTTCTGATGTGATTGATGAATTTAATCATAGACTTGCTGCTGAAAAAAAGAAGAAACTTAAATCAGCCTCTTTTCAGCTAGACCAACATGATAGATAGATAGATAGATAGATAGATAGATAGATAGATAGATAGATAGATAGATAGATAGATAGATATCGATTGTCTTGCTTTTAAACTCCACAATACATGGACTTCTTGCAGCCCCGTCTGCATGCTATGAAGTAAAACACACTACGTCCTATAAATACGACACGATCAGTTAAGCGTGTAACTGTACACTCCGCGCGCGCGAGAGGCACGCACCAGCCGCCGCTCGCGCAGCCAAACGCACGCCGTAACCGGAGATGCTTTACTCATCATCTCTACGATTAACGCCAGTGACCACCGTGACACCGAGCTCTCCTCTTTCCACCGAGTTAAACATTTGCTTTGCAATGCGTGTTCAAAGCGTAGGCTACCGGTTGCTGTTGTTAAGACAGTAGCTAGTTGTATGTTCACTTGTGCGTCTTGACCATCTGCTGGAAACAAGTTTTGGATCAAGGTGGTTTAGCTGGTCTAAACTGTTTGTTAGCTGGTACAAGCTAGCAGACCATCTTGGATCGACAACAAACCAATCTTAAGGTGGTCAGGCTGGCTTAAAGTGGAAATATCAACCAGTTTGGACTATAGCTTTATACTTAATAATAATCTTAGACTAGATAATAATTTTCACAGATTCCACCTTAAACTGGATAACGTGATAGGCTATAGAAAGAAATCGCTTTGATTTGATACTTCCCAAATGTCATAGAGCCTAATGTGTTTTCAATTGCAAGGCTAGTATAGGAAAAGCTATATGGTTACGATAAACACCCTTATAAGTTTAGCTACTTGCTTTCTTCTTCTTTTTTTGTTTTAACTCAAATCAAAGTTACAACTAGCAGTGTAAAGTTTTGACACCCTTAAGAAAATTCGAGTTCAAACTCAAAACCGAGCAGACATTTTTCCACAATGTAGCCCATATAAAGATAACTGTATAGAAAATGCTCACAAAAAGGGTTTGTTTGTTGTTGAAGGGCTGACGAAAGAACACCTACCGGCCAGGCGAACCGAAAGGGGATGATAACGGTCCCGAGGTCATTGGCCTTGTTTGGGTTTCCATTGAATCCTTTCAACTGAAACGTATTCCCCCCGATCACGCCCAAGCTTCCAGTGCCGAACGTGCATAAGCCAGATGTGGTGACCTCCACTTGGTATTCCTTTAGACACACTCTCAAGTACGTGTCACATTCGTCCTGGGCGCACAAACCGTTTTGCGCGCTCCGTGCGCCGTCACAGCAGTTTCCATTCGCGAGCTCACCTCTGTCATTCTCCACGCTGATCAACTGGAGCTCCAAATAACCCGACGACTGGCACACCTAAAAATAACATAAACAGCAGTTAAAATATGAAATGCAAACAGTTTGGCTTTGTAAGACTGCACGGAATAATTTGTCTTGCTCCCATTAAAATACAAGCCAGAACATGCAGCAGAACACAATATAGCGGATACAGCGCACTGACTTACATTTGTGTTAAAGGAGGGATCTCATGGTTATACATGTATTGCAAACATACCAATCAAATGCCCTTGCAGCAAATATGAATAAACATGTTTGTGCAATAATGAAATATGCACTTTATTTAGGCAATGCTTAAAGTTTCGATGTACACGCATTACAGTGCACGCGGACTGGTTTTAAAACGCCTTTAAAGTTTAAGGATCACATGATTCCACCGACAGCAGGATAATTCTATTAGGACAAGAATCCCAAAATCTAATTTGACAAAAATGAATGAGTTTCAGTTCAGTGTCAATCGGTTGTTTAATCTTTGACTTTACAACTAGTGAAGAAAAAGGTGGACTTAAAAAGGCATAAGGAAGTTTAACTCACCTCGGTCCAAAACGTCAAAATTAAGAACACTACTGAGAAACAAGCTTCAAAATAGTTATGCATGACTCCTATGAAGTTAATACGACATGATTAAAAAAAGAAAACACACATATGCATCATTATCCACAAAAATCCAGTCATTCAAAGTGATTCCTTTCTCCGCAAGACCTCCAGAAGATGAGATGAAAGTCACACGCATACATCCACTCGCTCCTTCAGCGCGCTGCTCTCACTATATCTGTCAACTACTAGCCGTCCGAGCGGGCTTGATTGACAGTTCAATACACCACTGGCAAGCCATCAGTTGTAGTAGAAAGTCTGCGTCAGCCAATCGCATAGTCAGAGGGCGGAGCCTTCCTATAAATTATAGATCTGGCAGTAAAGGAAAAAGATTTTAAAACGACAAGAAAAACTATTAAGAATTTTCATCTTTCACAACATAAATAATTTTCGATTCTAAAATATTTGACAATTGAATGGTTTTGTAATTACTTTTTTTTTTTTTTTTTTTTAGCATTTTGCCCTGTTTGTAATCTCACAATCCAAATCTACACTCATGTCAAGACACGGGTGAATGATTGTGGGTAACAGATATAGAGCGCCCTCTAGTGATTGATTACTGGCGTATTTGAGTTAAAGGTACTGTATTATAATTAGGTTTCCTCCTGAAAACTTCAATAAAAACACTGTCATTCACTCTTTGGCCTCATGTAGTCCTGGCTTTTTGTACGCTTTATTTTTATATATATAAATAAATAAATACATTTATTTTTCGTTTTTTCGTTGTTCATGTTTTTAGTTCAACATAATCCAAAAAGGGTATTTTCGAAAATTCCCTGACAAATAGCCTACATGCTGAACAACAACTTGCAAAGACTTTTGAAGTGATCATCACAATTTGAAATAGTCATAAAACAGACTAATCGTGTTTTTGAGATGTTCTCATGAATTTGGTAAAAAGCAAACATGTCTGTTTGTGTGTGTTTACATTAAGCACTTGCCCATATCACTCTCACATCTCTTTATTATTTGGAGTCCTTATTGGGCCTGATAAAACAGCGTGGGAATGTTGTTGTTTTTTGTTTGATTTTTGGTGGTCAAAGGCTTCCCACCCCTCAGCCATGATACCAGACCTGAACTTTTCCTCTTTAGTAAAGCCAGAACTAAAAGAGTTTGTTAATAATAGACTAAACCAGATGATATCACAGATTTACTGTATAGCTGTGTCACGTCCTGCTTTTTGTTAATGTCTTTCTATGTCTGTCTGTACTCTCGCTCTCATTCATTAGGAAATGTGTGACGCTATAGTGCTAATCTAGCCGTCAGACTCCATCCTGCGTTCCTCTAGTGCCGGTCCATACCCAGAATAAAGAGAGGAAGTCAGCCCGAGAGCTGCATGCAGAGTAATGAGATGTTAACAATGCTTGCTGCACTCTGAGGATGTGACACACTGTGGCTGTGATAGAAAGAAAGAAAGGCACCTGCATTCTGTTGAGTTCATACAACATGTACAGACTGGGGAGGGGGTGGGAAACTTGGAAATATTTTGCACATGGAATAATATCTACACCACAGAATCACACATTATTTGAGCCTAAGGGTATGACTAATTGAAGTGTTGTTGTTGTTGTCATCGTCGCCATTGTAGCTCTATTATAACAGCTGAGGTTTGGCCTGCAGTCAAAAATACAATTGTAGTTTTGATACAGTGTTGTTGATTGATTTGTTTGGTTGCAGGATAAGATAAAAGATTACAGCTCTGTCTGTTAACATAAGAGATTAGCTCACATATGAAATAACATTTTTACATGTAGTGACCCTAAAAAGCCTGTATCATATTTGATAATATCTTAATTTTGAAGGCCTTTAACTTCCATGATAATATGCTGAGAAAACTGTTGTACACAATTTACTACATGCCTTCTGCCATATTATTAACAATTCATACTTTTTTTAGGAAGTAAATGGCCTTATATCATTCCTAAAATGTGTCCACGTGTTATATAATGATATATATAAATATATATATATATATATATACATTTCATTGATTTACATTACAAACTATCAGAAATTAAACTTTTTGTTATATAAATAACAGCAACAGCAATATATATTTAATAATATACTCAATCTATCATACTTTAGGAGCCATAAAAGACTGATGTTTCAAATATGATATAAAACATTTAACATTTTTATATTTTGTCTAAAGGTTTTATAAACTGTTCCATTTCAATAGACCTTTTTCACATTTCCAGGTCTCTCAGCAGCGGAAGCCGTCATAGTTAGGTAAACTCAGAGCAGCAGTGAATGGGAGAGTACCACAAATATATTTTTTGCATTCCCATTTGCTCAAATAGCAAAAGAAAAAGTCCACAACAGTGTTTTCATGACTTTCAAAAAAAAGGAAAAATAAGAGACTGATTAGTCAGAAGAGAGAACGATGTCAAATTTATCGCCCTGATCAAATTTAGTTATAGATGCTGCTTTAGAAACACCCTTGCATTAGCATTAACTATTTATTTTTTTTATTTGGTGTGAAGGTGTTATAAATGTACATACATTTTTTACAAAATCTAAATATAAAAAAACTTTACAATGCTGATGACCGTTGAAACGTGTCATCACAGTCTTGTGAAAAGGGTTCATATTAAATTTTATTTTAAATTATTATTTGTTAAATCTATGGCCACCATAAATGCATTCACTCTGTCTTCATCACATTCTCTCTCCTTCCACTTGAAGAAGCTGAGAGAAACAGAAGTGCAGCGAGCAGGTGTGTCATTGGGAGGTGTGAAATTCTGTCTCAGGTTTATAAATGTCAGTGATGGAGTGCTTAACCTCTGACTTCAAGTCAGACTTCAATTACAGCTAATGCAGATTCCCTCAGTGTGTGCACTCTATGCCTCTTTTAGGGTCACTGAAGGGGTGTGACATGTCAATGAGTTGACCTGAATATGTCATCTTCAGAAGAGCCTCTTACAGCTCACCTCAGCTTTCCCTGTTCTGATTGATATCTGAAAACTGATTTTAGTTCCTAAAAGGGGTGAGTTTTTACATTTTGTTTTTGTTCACAGCTGTGGGTTAGAAAAAGCAGGACGTATCTTGAATTGGACTTAACTGTTGTGTACACTCACAGAAAATATTTGTCTTATGTCTTTCAAAATCAAACACAGATGGTTCACAAATACCGTGTTTTGGGGTTCCACTGTGCGGCTTTTTCATGTTTTAAGTAAGCATGCGTAGATAAAGGTGTTGAGAAACAATCCACTAAACTTTGATACAGCTTGTAGGCATATTAACCTACTTTTATTTTAATGGTTATTTCTGCGGCTACTGGCACCATTGCACCAAACAAAATTGCGAGCAAATATTTGTTGGGACAAACAGGTAGTCCAGTACCATACTTAGTGTCAAAATGAATTAACTTAAAAAAAAAAAATCGTTTTTTTTTTCTTTTTTTTTTCAGATATCCAGTCTGAGACTGTAAACCACTGGTAATTAGACATCTATGTGACCCCACCATGGCACAGGCCATTTTTTGAAGCCCAGCTGTGGTTTTGATCCAGGCTTCTGGGAAAAGATGCCATGGCAGAGTATAGGTATGCAGCCCATGAGGGTTAACCTCAGGCGGGTATGTGCGTGCCTAGCAGTGGGTGGGTATGTAGAGGATGGAGCTGTTATCAGCTCAGTCAACTGTGCCAATCATTCATTGCATTAGTGTGCTGTAAGAGAGGGAGGAGTACACACGCACGCACGCACACATAATGAGACATTGTGTTGCTTATATACAGTGCTGAATAGAAGGAGATAGGCAGGGTTGGTTAAGCATGGATTATGTGTTTCTCAGAGAAATCCCTAAGGACCCTTTGTGTGTGACTGTGACCTTCTACACATGAGAATATTCTCTAATGTGTGTTTGTTTAATATATTACATACATAAAACATTCCTTCAATTTGACTAGGACTTTTCACAGTTTTTATGCACATACAAAACAGAAGGTCTGTGCATTAGTGATGAAGATTTCATCCACTAGGGGCCTCAGCAAACTTCCAAGAGGGTCGGAGGATGATTAATTTAAATTAATAAATTATTATCAACGTATTAAAATAATATAACTTCAATCTAAACTAAACTGCTAAAAACACATTAAATTCACATGTCTTCGAATATTCTGTTGAGTCAAAACTGTTTGACTCTTTCTGCAGGTTACATCGCTAGTGGATGGCATCTAGAGGAGGACAGTACTGAAGTATTTTTACTCTGCTTTAAAAGTACTTTTCAAGTGTTTGTACTTTATCAGAGTGTTTTTCTTTAGAAAACGTTACTTCACAACATTCCAAAGCATAATATTGAACTTTTTACTGCACTATGTTTCATATTAAATATCATTTAATACTTAATTACATTGGAAATCTATTACTTTCTTACTTTTACTCAAGTAAAAGTAATTCAAAGATTTACACGAGTACAAGAAAGAACTACATTTTTAATGTTATTAGGTATTAAATGTAAAACGAACAACAACTTTTATTTATGAAATGTAGTGCAGTAAAAAAGTATGACATTGTGCTTTGGAATGTAGTGAAGTAAAGTTTTCCAAAGAAAAACACTCTGATAAACTACAGATACTTTTTAAATTTACTTGAGTAAAGTAAAAATACTTCACAACTGTCCGGCATCTAGTGACTTTAATCAGTCCTTTAATCATTTATTTAATAGATTTGTTTAAAAACGGATTCAGTCAAGAATGAAACAATTTATTAAATCATTTACAAGCAGTTTGTTAAAAAAAACAAAGTGCATCCAACTTAATCTCATATGTGATTTCATGTGAATTTGTACAATGTGATTTCTAAGGAAAACACGATTTGTAGAAAAATTGTAGGAGCACGATGGTTCACCCCTAAACCTAATTGTCAGAATGTACAAAAAAGTATGAATGAGATTGTATGAACTCATACCAGTTAAGTATTACGAAATGACATGAGAATGTGTTGCAATATCACATTTGAAATGTTGCTGTTGGTTTAAATATCAGTGATTTTTTTCTTATTCATATAAAATAGCTTAACTTGCTTAATAAATAGGCTGCTCATTTTTCCAGAAAACCTTATACCGAATTAAGTTCCTCAGCCTTACCGTGTTATTCAAAGGCATGTACTTTCACTTAATACCTGATGCTTGAACATGTTTTTCTCTCTTGTTAAGACATGTTAAGAGTTTCTTTAATGACTTATTGCACACAGTCCTCTGTCTTCTCATGTTTTTTCGAACAGGAACAAGAGAACTGTTGGAAATGTTTTTGGTCAGGGAAAGATGCTATGCAATTGTGTTTCACACATAGAGGTATTTTTCTGTATGAGGTAACATTTCCTGCGATAGAGAGAGAATGAGAGAAAAAAAGAGGAGAAAATGATCGAGAGACTTGTAGTGAAATCTGTCAAAGGTAGGCCTACTACATGATGCGGGGGAATCAAGGGGAATTCCACAGCCATTCCATTCTGTTCCAAACACTTCACAGCTCAGTTTAGCAGCACAGGAAAACACAAAGAGTCAAGGTCATATCACTCTCCCTCTTCCACGGTAAATCTTAGCCTGTACAATCCCATGCCAAATCAACATTCCAAGTTTCTGCATGAATGATACTAATTCCTGAACCTTGACATAATGTTGGAGGGCATATCTTTATATGTGAGGCAATAATCCTTTCATGTGCATGATTCTGGTATTAATTTCCCTGGAAAAGGAGACAGAAAGTGTCAAAGAGGAGGAAAGTCTGGCCTCTACATGTCAAGAAGACTACAAAGTGCACACTCACATTTGCCCTAATGCCATAAGTAATGCCTGGGCAGATCTTATCAATCAAAGCAGAACAGAAGAGGGGAAAACTCCAGTCAAACAAGAGAAGATGAGAATGGCTCTTATCTTTGTTTACCGTAAGCACAGAACACTCCAGAATTCTCTGAGGGCTCTTTGTGACATCACAACTCCGAGTTCTGGATTCGGTTCTAAATGGAGTCAACTTTGTTGACAGTTAAAGGCCAATTCACACCGCACAGACAAACGCCAACAAACTCCAACAAACAAGTTGGCTCGAGTTGGCTGTTGGATTTAGAATCTTGTGAAAAAAAACTGTCATGTTCACACTGCATATCTCTATATCTATAAGCATGTTCAGTCGGGTGAAAACAAACTCCAGCTAACTCCAACCAATGCCAACAAGGGTAACACACTGATCCAACAAACTCCAACAGACTAGTTTGCTGGAGTTTGTTGGCGTTTGTCTGTGCGGTGTGAATTGGCCTTAAGAGTTTAAAGAGCCTGATCTGTTTGTCTTTGACGCCTCGGATCTTTGGCGCTGCTCAGATTCACGGTGGTTTGTATTTCAGAAGCTCCCGAGAGCATCATGTCTCTCGGAAGATAAACATGCCGGTCTGTGATTGATCATTTTCTGATTGTTCTCATATGAACTGATAATGTGGCAGCTTAGTGGCATCATGCCAAAAGAACGCTGTGGTGTCATGATTGAAATAACCTACCTTGCTAACAGTTCATGGAGGGTCAATTTCTTCAGTGCTGCAAGCATGATCCATAAAGGAATTATTTAAAGAATCTGGCACGGAAGAATTTTTTAAAGCTTTGACCTGAATCCCTGTGAACGGTGTAAACCAGGACTCATCGCCCTACATTACCACTTAATCTCCCTGATGCTCTTTTGTTTGAATGATAGTAAACCCACAGCTGTTCCGACATGCAGCGAAAAGCCTTCCCAGAAGTGAGGAAGCTGTTATAGCAGCAAAATGATGGTTTCAGGATCATGGTTTTGAATTAAAATGTTCAACAAGCATGAATGGGTGTGGTGTCAGGAGTCCACACACTTTCATTTAATGTATACTGGAAAACATACTGATGTTTTGATATAAATATCATAAATGCACCATTCATCTGAAAGATATATTATGATGTGCCTTGCTTCAGCACACCTTTTTAAAAACACTGTGACTGCTTAATAGGCTATTTGTTTCTACATTTCTTGTTCTATTAATCTGTTCTATTGTGTGCTCTTCTATTCATATAAAACAGTGTTTCTCACTTAGTTTTATTTTGAGACCCAAATTTCCCTTTGAACATCAATTCAAAATGTCAACATAAATGTCTTTACATGAAATATTTATATGGAATATTACCATGTTGTAGGATTTACTCTTTTTTTTTGTAAAACATACTCCAATAATCTTTTATTAATTTTGTACATTGGCCAATAAAATATGTGAAATCATTAACATACATAGGCTGAAGAGAAGCACTGGCATTTCTAAAAATGCATAAATGCATGTAATTTACTAGGAGAGCACATGGAACAAACCCTGGGCCAATAATGTATCACTTATAATTTGATTCAATGCACATTCTTTGAAGTAAACATAAATATGAAAGAGTGTTTTCTGTTTTCTTTTAAAAGATAATAAGCCTTATTTTGTCATCGTAAACCAAGCATGATTACATGCTTACTGTCATTTTATTATTTGCATTTAGTATTGTTTTTTCCCTGTTGCCCATCTATCAGAACAGCCCTGTGAAAACTACAATTTGAGAACCACTAATATAAACCAATATGTTTTTTTATTACTGTCCAGGGCTTTGAAGGGGATCATTTGCTTTTCTTTTAGGCTGATAGATGACAATCCCACACACAGGACAGGTGGATGACGCTGATTCAACCTTTACCTGAGCATTACTGCTCTTAAACACTGCTAGACATAATGTCTCCAACACTGCATCAAAGACACACACACACTCACCACCTACATCCACTGAACTACAGTATCATTCATTAAAACCCCACGATAACAGACGTACCGTCTCCCTGTGCTTAGAGAGATCTGTGAAGGTGGGTCCTGCAATAATAGAGCAGCTGTCTTGACTTCAGAATGTGTGTGTGTCTGCAAGTCTGGATATGGATTAACTTAATAGTGTGTGTGAACAGAGAAGTGTCTTTTAAGTAGGATTTTAAACTGTCTGGCTTCAAAATGCAGTATTACGGTCAGTCTTTTACACAGAAGCCAATTATTACCTGACCACATAATCATGCAGTGTTACGATGTAAATCACTGCCTTTACGATAAATAATTTCATGATTTCAGCACAAATGTGTCACATTGCACGCTCACCGAGATAACAAAAATGCTGAATGTCAAACTCAAATAAAATGGACTGGTATATCCATATTTTAGATATCTACCACAAAGATAATGTTAACTAAATGTAAATCCACCCCTTCACTATTTTAAAAACTTTTTATAGAGAAACCTAAACAAAAGCTTTCAAGACCACAAAAGGTTTCTATGTAAAGTAAAAAGGAAATGAATTACACTGAAAGGTCACATACTCAAAATATGCAAATGTTTTTGCTCTTAATTTATAATCAAGTTTAGATTTTGATGTGCTCAAACTATGTATCCCAGCAATACCCTTCATAACAACTTGAGGGAGCACAGAATTAGTTTGTTGAATAATTAAAGAAAATTCTTCCTAATTAGTCTTTAATTGCCCTCCTTTACACAGAGCTCCTCTGCAGGGACTTAACGAGGTTTCTCTCATCATTAACCCCTCATGGGTTTAACGACCACCGGGCCTTATTTGAATTTGAAAAGATTATAATTTATGCAGATTTGTACAACCCCAGGCTCTTTTGAGAAAGAGAGAGAACCTCACAAAAGACAGATTTAATGAGTGATCTTTTCACAATAGTGTGTCAGATAGAGAAGGAGAGAGTGAGCCACAAAAAAGGATTTTATTCTCTCATTGGACCAGCAGGTGTAGCTGTACACAAACACACAGTTTTACTTTTCGTCTCAATTTGCCACGCATTTGAATTTTTTCCTACGCACTAGTATACTATTAGATGCATAATCTTTAAGAAATATAGATTTGGTTAATATAAATACCAGTGCCCCCTCCAATTCGCTAGTTTTATTTGCATAGCGCTTTTCATAATCTACATTGCTTTACATAAATCCATGATGTTATTCTTTCTAATACCTATATGTCTCATAGTCCACATTTAGCAGTTCAGAGCTAAAATAAGAATGCTGACTGCACAAAATATGTTTGGTATGACCCCTGCTGACCTCTGCCACACTTTTTACACACCCTAAATGAAGCAGACCACAGCCAGTGTGTGTGTGTGGGGGTGTAAGGTGGTGTGTGTAGGTACCACCTACCCACTGTTGGGGAGTAAGTAGTTACATGTAACGGAATTACGTAATTTAATTACAAAATAAAAGTAATTGTAATTAGTTACAGTTACTAAGAAAAAATGTGTAATTAAATTACAGTTCCTTATAAAAATGTTAAGGATTACAAAGGGGGTTGCATCTGATTTTTTCACACACACTCCCACATACAGATTTAATTGATTTCTTTCATAAATTGCAGTGACTGCTCTAAAATATGAAACACCAATGTTTCAGAAGTTTATAACATGCTTATCCGATAACTCTTATATTTCCTATATGGGTTTATGTATATGCTTTATTTTTTTAAGATTAGCTGTTTTTTCTAAGGCATTGCTAGATTCCAGTGTTTCCAGTCATAGCTATGCAAATATTTGATTTAAAAAAAACAGTGTCATAACTATTAAACTATTTCTTATGATTTTAAATCTGTATTTAAGCTCAGAATGATTTAAAAGTAAGTCTGATTTTGTGATGGCTGTGCTTCAAAGGGGATATCGGATGCCTATTTTCCACAAATTGGTATGATTCTTTAGGGTCTTCTCGAAATGGTCTCAGTGGTCGTGAAAAACAACACCCTTTTTAGCTTGTCAAAAACAGCTCTGTTCACAACGACTCATTTCAGTGCATATCTCTTTACATGCTAATGAGTTCTGCTCACCCCGCCCCTCTTTTCTGTGGAAGAGCAAAGGCGATTTGCAAATAATCATAAAAAATATAAAGTTTGAGACGTATTTCTTCTGGAGGTGCAGCTGGATCATGAACAATGGGTACTGATCCATCCTTGAGTTTGAACTTTTAAAAAAAACCTGCCTTGAATTGTCCCTCATTCAGAAAGCAGTTTGGAGTAAAATGATTATCGCAGCAAGACATAAATGAATTTAGTGAAAGTGAAGTGACATGTGGCCAAGTATGGTGACCCATACTCTGAATTTGTGCTCTGCATTTAATCCATCCAAGTGCACATACACAGCAGTGAACACACACACACCGTGAACACACACCCAGAGCTGCTTTCTCCTTATTCACTCCAAAATCAAAATGGCTTGATAATTGAGACTGTTTAGGTTTTTGGGTGAAAAAAAGGAGTGACTTTTTATCATTGTAGGGTGGTTGTGTCCACATACTGCTAAGATTTATATGCAAATGAATAATATGATTTTATCAATGATTATGAATAATAATCTCCTTTAAAATTAAAATATTATAATCTTAATTCAAGTCATAAGGGACTTTGAAAGTCAGACAGTTATCAGTGTTGAGTTCTACTGTAAGGTTAACCCTGCCTGGTTTACATGTTTGAAAATGATTAACAGTTGAAAACATTAGAAATTTAGAAAAGTAATTAAATGTAATCAGTTACATTAATAAATGTAATTGAAAAGTTACACTACTCATTAAATTTTAAGTAGGGTAATTTGTCATCTGTAACCCATTACATTTCCAAAGTAACCTTCCCAACACTGCACCTACCACTGGATGCCTCAGTAATCCAGGTGTTCTTAATCTCTGACCTCTTACACACAGGTTTTGGCATCTGTCTTTTGAAACCAAAAACCTCAGATGCATAATGCAAGTAGAGGTTAAAAGGTCAGATGGCATCTGCCACTGCCATATAACACTATTCTCTGTAATATGATGATCCTCTTATGATCATTTGCCAGTTATCATAATATTATTGATTTGTATGTTATTTGAGATAAAATCACCAGTGCCCGTATTCATGAAGAATTTTAATGCAAAAAGTAGCTCCTAGTGACAAAATTCTAAGAAAATTCTTAGAAATGTGGGCGTTTACTCTTAAAATTAAAGAAAAAATCCTAGTAAAGAAAAAAGTAATTCAGAAAGCATATTAACCCTTAAAAGAGGTCTTAAGGTCAAACTTGTTAGAAGTACGGACGAGGACTTTTAAGGGGCTTAAGAGTTTCTTTAACAGCGGAGAAAATGGACGAAAATGAAGAGGGAGAAGAAATGTGTTGCACTGTTGCACACAATGCATGACAGTGAGTTAATAACACACAGTTCGTGCAGGGATCATGTTTGTGACTGATCTTATTAAAGACACGCTAACATCTCAGACACCGCGCTGAATTGCCATAGCACCAGAAATCACTACATTAAAATATTTGGCAACTGGAGAAATGCAACTATGCAGCAGTGATGATTTGGGTCTGTTACAGCACTTATTAGGCTTATATGTCTCTGTTCATTTAAAACACAGTAAATATGCAGGGCCGGCGCCAAGGGGCGTCGCGGGCCGTGCCCCCCACTTTCCATCCTCTCCCCTCCTTGCTGAACGCGATCGATTTTGAAAGCGAAAGTACCGATAAAACAGCGCACATAATGCGATTGCACGCTTCAGCGAGCGTCAGCAACTGCACGAGATCACAGATTGCAGCCCCCCCCCCCCACCCATCCGACACACACACACACACACACACACACACACACAAACAACGTGATTTGTGCCCCCCCCCCCTAGAAATTTAAATGCCCCCCGATGGAGGTGCCCTGGCGCCGGCTCTGTAAGTATGACAGCATGGTAAATAAAAAATTTATATATATATACATATATAATGTGTGTGTGTGTGTGTGTGTGAGAAAGAGCGAGAGGAAAAATTCCGCCTGTAATTTCAAAGTGAAGGCTTATAATATACCCTACTCTTAAAAGCACTCTTTTATTTCCTTCTTGACAACCAACCAATCACAGTCTTCAAAAGATTGTGTCATACATAGCAACGGGGTCAACCCCGCCTCCTCACTAAGATGAAAGTTTTTGTCTTTTCCTCCTTACTCAGAGTTGCTCTCAGATCGGTCCCGAATCGCTCTTAAGCTAAGACTCCTACGTAAAAGTTTTTAAGCTAAATTAAGAGTTTTCTGAGAGATTCTTAGAATCTTTATGAATACGGGCCCTACAAAACAAATACATTCCCTGGTGCTCTGCAAAATCAAGCTCTGAGAAGATCTCAGTTCTGAGAACTCAGCAATAACTTTGATGGTTCTTTTGTAATACAGATCTATAAACAACTTCTCATTTGGTACAAGAAGTTTACTGTTCATAATACATTCAATTAACCAAGTTTAGTCTAAATCAAATATAAGGAAATCAGAACAAACAAAACAAACACAAGCAGTGTTTAGCATAACACCCTGTAAAGTGACTGAAACAATTTACAGAATGTCACTGAAAAATAAAATAAAATAGAGCATTCCATGACATGTCAAATTTCACAATCACACCAAAAGACAGAAGTACAAGTGATTGGTATTTCATAAACACCAACAGGAATCATCATCAAAAAAAAAAAAAAAAAAAAAAAAAAAAAAAAAATCACAATTAAAGAACTTAATGCTCTATAAGACGCCATCTAGAACTTGACACTAGCATCAAAAATACTGTTTGCGGCTGTATACTGTTACTGATTGTGTTGTATTTAGTGCCCATTCGCTAATTGTCACGTTTAGTACAGATCAGATTTGCATGTTTAGCTTTGGGAGATCACAAATTGTCACTGATGACTTATTTTCTAAATTCTTAAATGAAAACCCAGGGTAGAGGGGCGCAGTGAATGTGGCCTGGATTCTGTGTAGGAGGGTCATTTTGTCAGAGACATTGTAAAAGGACACCGTTCCTGCTTCTTGATCAAGAAACACTCCAATTTTAGAGACCAAGGAAATGTCAGTCTGCAGCCAATTGTGCTCCACACGAATATTAGATTTCGGAAAGTCACATTTCCAAGATTTTTTGTTAGATCCAAAGACAAAACTTGTAGCACTGTTTTCACATGAGAATGCAACAGAGCAACCTGATCCTTCCCACTGAACTTCAAAATAACAGCGTCCAGATAGTTTCTCTTTACACAAAACCTGCAAATAATCCCCAAAACTCCCGTAACTGCCATTACACTTTAACACAGATTTGTTATTCTTCATAGAGAGTGAAGAGTAGGTTGGAACATTCAGATTCAGATCAACGGAATCTGTTGATAAAAAGAAAACTCAGTTAGCAAGAGCTTTCTCTAAAAGTAATTTTACAGCAGATCTTGGATTAATCTTTCAAATAAATTGACTTTATTTGTATTCTTGTTTAATAAAAGCCTCTCCAGGGTTGGCATCCTCTAATTCCCCTTGGACTTCACTCTAGCACACATTTATAAACAATTACAAGGCAACTTACATATCAGAAACTCTTCTCTGGTCTTGGGTTGAGATGGCAAATCTGAACAAAAAGAATACAAGTAAGTAAATATTATTGTATCTGAGTGGCATGTGAGAGTAAAAAAAAAAGAAAAAAGAATGCTGACTTACACTTTTTGATCTTCTTATTGTTCACAGAATTCACCATTACATGGACAGTGGGAACTAAAAAGATAAACAAGAAAAATTTGTTTACCATGATTTTTACAATCTGCCGGTATATTGTCAAGTCAGATTGACTTGACTCGAGTTGACTTGATTTGACTTGTATATTGTGTATGTTGTGGTGTAAATTCTAAATGATGATTACAATTCTGGCTTCAAACTTTTTCTTGGCTTTAAACATGAACTATGCAAATTAACAAAAAGAAAACAGTAAAATTAAATACATAAACATTTAAAAGACATCTCACCTTTCTCTGATATCCTCACAATGTCTTGTTTACAGAGTTCATCCAGTTGGCTTTTGAGCTCATTGATGACTTTTTCTATTTCCTCAAATGTCAGTTGTTGGCTGACAGATGTGTTGCACAAGTCTGAAGATTGGTAGTGGGAAAGAGAGGAGAAATTCTGTAGAAAAAAAAGGTAAATATATATATATATAAAACATTTCATGGTAGGGCTTTAAGTGCAGACCTTAGTCTGTCTGACATCACAGCTCAGTTTATTTGGTTGATTTAAAAAGTTTTTTACCCATTTAAAAAGGTGGATGCAGTTCAAGAGAACTCTGATTTGCGCTGGATGTTAGAATGAGAATTCAAGTGTCATTCAGATTTAAAAATGAAAAAAAAAAAAAAAAAAAAAAAAAAAGATTAAAACTGTGAAGCTGACACCTTCTCACCCTGATTTATTTCCAAGCCCTTGAATGACCCATTAAAATAGTCTATTAGCCTCTCTGTTAACAGATTTTAGTGATGTCCTAGTCTCAGTACAAGGATGTAAATTAATCAGATTCCTTCCCTACAAGATTTTTTTACCACTCTGTCTGCCAAATAAAAAATTAATTTAAGCACAACAATTACAAAAGTTTTATAAGCAATCGTCAGGCATACAACCTGTTTGAATGTAAAATGCAAAGAATCAAACCAAGAATTACAACCAATCGATGTTCACTGAATGTAAATATGCTTATAGTTTATATATTTTGAATATAAACACTTTAATGCCTCTGATACTGAAAACTCCAATGTTTTATGAACTTGAGTATGAACAACAGGTAAAAAGTTAAAAAATCAAAGTTGATTTCAGTGAGTGTCAGAACAAACTTAAAAGAAAATAGATGATCAGAGTTACCTGAATGACATAGATGTCATCCTCTATCAGTGAAAGCTGCCCCAGTTCATCATGTCTCTTTCTTAGGTCACTGATTTCCTGCTCCAGTGTATGTATGAGTTTCTCAACTCTGTTTATTTCTGCTTTCTCCTGAGCTCTGATCATCTTTGTTATCTCTGCTCTGCTTTTCTCCATGGAGCTGATCAGCTCAGTAAACATCTGCTCACTGTGCTCCACTGCAGCCTCTGCAGAGCACTGTTAGACGAAAAAAAACATGCAAAACTGATTTCAGAAAGTACACCATTTGTGTAAAATATTTTAGCTTATATCATGACTTTCTCATTTTATCAATCATAGTCAAAGGAAAATTCCTTTTCTCCAAGAGACATAAATTACTAAATTATGAAATAGTATAACTCACTTTAGCTTAGTATATATATATATATATATATATTGTACTATTGTACAATCAACTGCATATGCACATCAATATGAGGAACTAATGAAATAACAGTGGTAAAATTTGTAACTACATCTTACAATCAGCTCACCTTGTGAGAGTCCACAGCTTGTCTCAATTCTTGTACCTTCATTTCTCGCTGACGCATTTCCTTTTGTAGGCCATCCTGATTTTCTTTCAACTGTACCTGAGATTAAATTTGCAATAGTTCAAAATAATTTCCGTAATATGTTTGTTATGGAAACTATTCACAAAGTTTTTGACTGTTCACAAAGTGAAACTGTCTTTGTTTTTTAATGAAAGGTATTTTGAGCTAATGAGCTTCTTTTGACAATATTATAAGATTATAATTAGTCTAATATCGTTTACAATATTGTTCAGAAAATTATCATCTGTCAAAAACAAGTTTTCTCTGTTTAATATATTTGACTGACTAATTTTGATTCAGTGTATTTACTGATGCAAAATATTACGCAGACGTATCTGTCACTTTACCTGTATTTTTTGTCTTTCTGCTGCAGGTGAAGTCATGCTATGGTTCTGGTGGTTGATCAAAGCGCACTGCATGCATATCAGCTGCTGATCTTTGCAACAGAACAGCTCCAGCAGCTTACGATGTTGGGAGCAGATCTGGTCCAGTAGATGTGGTGAGGCATTGACCATTTTGTGCCATTTTAAAGCAGGAGATGTATAATGAGTTTGAATGTGAGATTCACAGTAAGACGCCAAACATGTCAGACAGGATTTGATAGCTTTTAGTTTGGTCTCTGTGCAGATGTCACACTCCACATATCCAGACACGGCAAAACTCAGGACAGGAGAGGCTGTTCCAGCTTCTGGTGCTTCTCTCGTCATTCTCTCTACAACTTCAGCCAGCACAGTGTTTCTGCTGAGCGCTGGTCTTGGGCTGAACGTCTGCCTGCACTGGGGGCAGCTGTAAACACCCTTCTGATCATCCAGATCCCAGAATTCATTAAGACACTTCATACAGAAACTGTGACCACAAGTTGTCGTTACTGGATTCTTCAGAAGATGAAGACAGATTGGACAGTTAAAGAGATTCTGATCATCAGAAGATTCTGCCATTTTGCTGCTGTGAAAACAGTAGGAAAAACTGTAAGTGATGTAACTGAAAAAAACTGGATCATGTAATCAAAGTTTGAGACAAATCTTACTTAACAACTTACAAAAATAAACATACCTAAACATAACATTGTCATTTATGGATTACTCAATATCGCCACTATAAGATTTAAATATCTTGTTATCTCCCCATAAAGGTGAGCACAGTAATGTTGCAATAAATCAATGTTGGCATAAACTCAGGCAATGGCATATGATTCAAGTACAGGCATAAATCTTTGTCAAAAGTATTATTCCTTTCTTTAGGACTAAAACTTTTTAATGTAAAGTGAATGAGTGCACATTTAAATTCAAGAAATTTCACAAAATACAATAGTAGTTCAAACAAATTCAGAAATGCAGCGTTTTGCTTCAAGCTACACTTGGTTAAACAAATGAATTATATAATTAATCTAGTTACAGGTGATGCAATTATTAGTTTATTGCTCTATAGCTTTTCAAATCAAACCCACCGCCTTTCTTTCTACTGTTTTCTTAACAAAATGAAATGGCAGCGAGGGTACATATCATGTTTAATTGTTTAATATTTAACTAGTAACGTTAATAAACTTCGGTTCCATAACGTTCTACTCTCATTAAAAGTGTCTGTGTACAGGTGAATCTCTGTAACAGTTACTCACGACACTTCTTCAGAAGAGAGGCAGGCGAGGAGATGCAACACGATGAGCACCAAAACATTTCCTTCCTATTTTGAAATGAATACGTCATAGATACAAACGTGGCTGCTAAATAGGCTATCCCAAGATTCAAAGCGGTTCGGAAAATGCATAGAATAATATGATTTAGCGTGATATTTATAATGAGAATAAACTAAGGCATACTAGATACGTCTAGAAATTAATCAGAATTTTATGTTGGCTAACATTACGGTAACCGTGGAGATGCAAGTTATTCACAATTAACTTGCGGTAACACTTTACAATAAAGGTATATGAATATTCATGTAATACTTGAATGAATGCTTACTTAAATGTGTACTCATGTTTATTGAAGACATGAGCTAATCCTGAACCAATCAAGAGCTATGGATTCATCCATGAATAACTCAGCCTTAAAGGGATAGTTCACCCAAAAATGAATTATGAAAATGAAGTAATTCTGTCATTAATTACTCACCCTCATGCCGTTCCAAACCAGCAAGACCTTCGTTCATCTTCTTCTTCTTCAATGGCTGTTCACTCCTGAGTATTACCGCCTACTGTATAACTTACTCCCATGGGTGATGAATCTGAATTTATTTTAAAATTTAAAATGAATTTAAATTTAATAAAATTGTAATGACCCACCCACCCCAGAGGATCAGAGCCCATGCTTCAGCTGGCGTTGTGCTCCTTTGGCTCCAGCATTATGGGCAGAAACATCATGTTCCTCATTCTCAGACAATAGTCCTAAATCCTGTTGTCTAGACCTGTAAGTTCTAAAAATGTTAAAACCGCCATATATAGAGAATTAAATGGCCATAGCAGAAGCTTGGTTTTGTGCTCAGTGACCCATTTTTGTGTTGTTTTTAAGGTTTTTTTTGGAATATTGTCTGGTTGGAAGATCCAAACATGGTCCTTTATAAGATTTCTAGCAGAGTCAGTAATTAATAATTTTTTTATCTGTTGGTATTTGATAGAATCCATGATGTCATGCGTCTAAACAAGATGTCCAGAACCTCCAGCAGAAATATAGGCCAATGAAATACAGCACTATATTTCATTGTACACATGGGGTACTTTTTATCTATGTTCACCAAACCCATCTTGAGTGTTTGCTGCTAAAAAGCTAATTTTTTTAGTTTCATCTGACCATAGAAGCCAGCCCCACTTGAAGTTCCAGTCGTGTCTGACAACTGAATATGCTGGAGTTTGTTTTTTTTGGTGAAAGCATTTTCTTTTCTTGATTTCTTACTTGAAGCTCTCCCAAACAACATGCGGTATTGTAGGTGCTCTTTGATGATTTTTTTAAAGGTTTTCTGACCCCGAAACTCAACCTTTTTCTGCAATTCTCCAGCTGCTATCCTTGAAGAGTCTTTGGCCACTCAAACTCTCCTTCTCACGGTGCATTAGGATAGACACATTTCCTCTCCCTCCCTTCCTGTCGCCACCTAATTGATGGTTGTGTAATCATTTTTTTTCCTGTTTAATTTTCCCGTTGCTAATTATATTAAGTCATATCAGATATGTATTTTTATTATAGAAATACATTATAGAAAATGCCAATCCATGTGTGAGATAATATAAAATGTAATAAGTATATATAATATAATAAACATTACCTTGTCATAGTGTTTTATAATTTATACAGATAACTGTTATATATGCCAATAAAATAAATAAAATAACCATATTAGAATAATATATTACCTTATTACTTATATTAGCGCTTTATATATATATATATATATATATATATATATATATATATAGGCTATATTATATAATCTAATATTATATAATGTTGTGCGCTATCTGTCAGGCCCACTGAAGGCTGGTCAGTATGTCATGCGTGCACTGATAGCACTGAAGTGAACTAACCCTGGAACATAACCTGCTCCGGAGCAGGTTATCTTCAGAAAGCAAGTTACTATGGTTACTTACCCCAAAAGTAATCTCCGATTTTGGAACCGAAAGCTGAGGTTATCCGCTCGCTTATCCTCAAACCTACCTGGGTATGTCACATAACCTGCTTTCTGGCAGATTCATAACATTTTATGCTTAAATTATTATGCTTAATTATTGCCTTGATGGAAATGGGAATTTTCACTGCTCTAGCTCTTTTCTTAAAGCCACTTTCTAATTTGTGAAGCTCAATTATCTTTTGCTGCACATCAGAAATATATTCTTTTTTCTCATTGTGATGGATGATTAAGGGAATTTGGCCTTTGTTTTCCCTCCTATTTATATTTCAGTGAAACAGGAAGCCATGGCTGGATCATGACATGTTCATAATCAAGCTGGTGTGCTCAAAATTTTGAATATGAATGGGAATATATTTCAGATATATTTTACTCATAAGAATTTCTAGGGATACCAGTAATTGTGTCCAACATGTATTTGAGAAAAAAAAGAAAAAACATTTCATAATGATATTTACCCCATTTTAAATTCTTATTCTCCAATGAAAGCAAAAACAAACAACAACAAAAAACACATGCAAAAGCTTTCAAAACAAATGCAAGAAAGACTTTATTTTCCATTTATTTCATGGATCTGTTCTACTGTTGGTATACAGACAATTCCTCAGTTTGTACAAAAAAAAAAGTGCTATTATGTGGTAACAAACAAGACACATATTGTACTTGGTATACACGTGGTAAATATGTAAGTACTGGTGTATGTACCTATTAGTTAATGTACAGAAGAAGTTATGCCGTACTCAAATTTGGGGTATAAACATGGACTTATTGAGTAATTGATGGTAGATGTACATAAGTATATAGAAATATGACTGTAAAATAAAGTGCACCATTTTACATAAACATTACACAGGAATTACCAATTCTTCAAACTTTGTAAGCACTGTTGTGGTGAGCAATTTAACATTAACACACACTTGTTTGTAAGTACTACGTATTTACCACGTTTATACCAAGTACAGTATGTGTCTTGTTTGTTACCACATAATAGCACATTTTTCCCGTATAGGTGCTACACATTTACCATGTACATACCATTAGTATCTACAGTAATGTGTCTCAGTTACCATATACTGATACTGTAAGGACGTGCCTGTTTGTACCCACTTGTCCGTTAAGTACTACATATTTACCATGTATATACATTAATAAGTACAGTAAAGTATCTAATTAGTTACCATGTACGGGCATTACCTGTAAGTGACCATTCTTACCCACACTTGTCTGTATGTACATACTAATTACCATGCATGTGCGACTGTTAAGTACAGCCGTGTTTCTTATTTGTAACCTTGCACATACACTTCAGGTAAGTACCTAGTGTTACCACTCATTTGCCTGTAGGTACAATATATTTACCATGTATGTACCAGGGACGTACACGTACTGGACGTACACATGCGCGCGCACGTGCACACAATTTATACTGTATATAAACCTCTTTCCGTAGGATAGCCCAGTGACTGACATATATGGACAAAAAAGAATATCACTTTTAATTAGATTTACTCATTTTGCTTTGGAGATGACAGATCACAAATTGCCACGGAAGAGTAATTTCCCCAATTCTGAAATGAAAACCCAGGGTAGAGGGGCTGAGTAAATGTAGTCTGGATTCTGTGCAGGAGAGTCATTTTGTCAGAGACATTGTAAAAGGAAACCACTCCTGCTTCTTGATCAAGAAACACTCCAATTTTAGAGACCAAACAAATGTTAGTCTGTTGGTTTTCGTGCCATACTTTAAGATTAGCTGTTGGAAAGTCACATTTCCAGGATCTATTGTTAGAGCCAAAGATAAAAGTTCCACCTCCTTGACTAATTTGATCATATGAGAACAAAATAGAGCAACCTGTTCCTTCCAACTGAATTTCAAAATAACAGCGTCCAGATAGACTCTCATTACACAACACCTGGTATGTACGTTCCTGGAATGTACTAACATATGTCTGTCCAAAAGAACGTGATGAGCCCATATAGTTATTGTATTGTTCAGAATTAATTCTTGACACAGACTTGTTGTTTACAGAGAGTTGACTGCAGGCTGATGAGCGATTCAGATTCAGATCACAAGAATCTGTGAGAAAAAGAAAATGGAATTAAAATTCATACCACCAACTTAACATTGTTATATACAGTGATCGGGAAGGTGCATTGTTCGATTCACTTAGTTTAGTGTGTTTTGGATGACCAAACTAATATTCAACAATTGATATTTAGCATTTATCTTATCAAATTTCATTTCAGCTATGCTAGTCATTAATATATTAAGGATGATTATAAAGTTAAGACTTTTTCCATTCATGAATCAATCTGTTTTTGAATTAATCTTTTAAGTAAACAAATCAGAATATGAATGCAGCACAAAGTTTTATGTTGAGTTTTCTCATAGATAAATGTTAAGAAAATTCTAATATATGCATTATGCTGAATTTCTCAAAAAAATGTGAACCAAACATGTCCCCTTTCAGTCGCCATAGTGTCACCCCTTTCAATGTACATTTATATGTATTATTGTTTTATAAAAGCCTCTCACATATGAGGAACTCTTCTCTGGTCTTGGGATGGGATGGCAAATCTGAAAGAAAAAAAAAAAAAATAAGCAAGTACGTGCGTTTATCTACTGTAAGTGTTTCTGGTTATAAAAAAAAGCATGTTTGACTTACACTTTGGGACTTTTTCATTGTTCGCCATTATATGGACAGCGGGAACTATTGAATGTAAAATTTATATAACATTATTATGACAATCCTGCAATATTATGACAATATAATCTGCATCTTCAATTTGTACTATATATTTTTTTAGACATTATAAAAAATGAATTTCAATTCTGGCTTCAGTTTTTTTTCTCTTTTTCAAATAACTGAAAAAGAGACACAGCTTGAAATCACATTTTTTCCTTAAACTAAAACATTATAAAAAGCTCTCAGCATGGGTAAACCAGTAAAACATCAATTAGATGAAAGATAATTGCTAAAAACGCTCCGTTTTTCTGACGTAACCTCGATTCCCTGTGATAAGGGAACGAGCGTTGTGTATGGGGTAAACTCCTGTTTACTCTGTTACTGAAGCCTGATTTATTCACGTTTGTGTAGCTGCACAAACCAATGACGCTTTAGCCCGCCAGAAAGGGTGAAGCCGACGTGTATATAAGTCGGCTTGCAGCGCCATTTCATCAGAATCATTCTACTGAAGCGACAGTCATCGTTTCGCGTGCAGCTTATAGCACGGCAAGTGACACACCGCTCGTTCCCTTATCTCAGGGAACCGAGGTTACGTCTGTAACTGGAGTGTTCCCTTTTGAACGTTCACTTCACTTTGTGTATGGGGAACGTATCCAATCACGCCGTGCTATGAGCAGAAGCAGACTAAGCTGCTCTGCGAGCTCAGTTCTGGAGCACTTAAGTTAAGGACCCCTAGAGAGCATGAGCCAACTGAGTCCCGAGCATAGCTGAGGACCTTTGGACATAGCTATTTCCACCGTAGGGAGAAATAAGCAGTTCAAGCAGTTTAAGCCGATAAAATCCATGCCTGGAGAGCAGGGACATCTAGGCTGTAAAATCAAATGTGGACGGCTACGAACTGCCAGCGGCCACACATATCTCACCAATAGAGATTCTGCTGGACCAAGCCCAGGAGGAGGCCATTCCTCTAGTGGAGTGGGCCCTCACACCTATGGGGCATTGCAAACGTTCTGAGGCATAAGCCAAGGCTATTGTGTCAATTATGCAACGGGACAGTCTTTTCTTGGTAACCAGCAGCCCCTTAGAGCGGCCTCCAAAGCAAACAAAAATCTGCAGAGGGGAGCACCAGAGGGCTAATAACCTGGGCTCTGAACGGAGTTGAGAGCACCTTCGGAATGTATCCATGTCTAGGCTTGAGGACGACTTTACAGTTGCTAGGCCCAAACTCCAGACAGGAAGCACACGCGCACACACACACACACACCCATTCATACAAACTATTGTGAGTTTTACACCCATTTCATCCTACCCTGAACTGCATGCAATATGCTTTTATGAATCTGATATTATTACTCTCTCTCTCTCTCACACACACACACACACACACGTTCAAACTGCCTTGTCTTTAGCCTGCATTGACTTCAAAATAATTTTTTCTTTCATCAACATATTCTAGACAAAACATTATGACAATAGGTTTTGAGGCTTTCGTGTTCTCACAGAGTAGACGAAAGTTTACAAATAAATGCTTTAGCACAGAGAGAGAGAGCATACAAATGCCTCACAGTGCCTTGCTTGTCATTCAGTCAAACCGGATTTCCATCCAAAGTTGCGAATTTAACTTATGCGCAAAACTGGAATATTGCATAAAACATTTGCGAACAAGCACCGTTTCCATACAACGAGTCAAAGAAAACAAAATAGTCACTTCCTGATAAACCTGCACTATAAATCACTAAGAAACGTAGGAGAATATAAAAATTTTCATTTATAATAAATTATTTGCACCTCAGAGCGAGCAGATGAAACACAATGAATGCGGTCATTGCCTTTGGAGGTGGATGCTACTGTTTGGGAACGCAGTCGTGCAAGACATTTCTGGGAAGAAATTAGAGAAATACTTTGACGACAGACTTTACTCGGGCATTTGAGAATGACCATAACAACATTTCAGATGTTGTGGAATGACACCAGTCTGCTGGTTAGTCAGGTTTTGCCATCCCATAGCACAAAGTCACATGACTTTTTTGATGCGCTTGGAGGAATTTATTCGCAAAATGCGTTTCCATCTCCCATTATTCGCATCAACCCTTTTTCGCACAAGTTAAAAACCACCTCAAGGAGTGTAAAAACATTTTTTGCAAATTAAGGGATTTTTATTCAAAACTTGGCGTTTCCATCACTTGTTTTTCATGCAAAACATTTTTTGCAAATTAAGGGATTTTTATTCAAAGTTTTGCGTTTCCATCACTTGTTTTTCATGCAATACTTCAAAACGCGCATTAAAATAGGGTGATGGAAACCCGGCTAGTGATAGCACAATAGCAAAGAAGCTGTCTTTACAAGAGATTCTTGATCATATAACTGATCAAGAAAATAGCGAGGAAGAGACAACTGAAGATGAATCTTACTGTGAAGATGCATTGCAAGATATATTGGAAGAGTAAAACATCACTGAACAAGCTGAAAACCTTGCAACAATTTAAGAGGAGCAATCTTCAAAGCCTTTATGTTTGCAAGCACAACATGCTCCTGAACACTAGTTGCTTCGCTTACTTTAATTCTTCCCCATTCACTTTCAATGGCCGGCCATTTTTGACAAGTGTGACTTTGTGTAATTTTGTACAAAATAAGCGCCTTTCAAAACAAACAAATTTTCATAATTTATCTCATATTGTTCAAATTATTCATAAAAAAATGTTTTTTTCACTCAAAAAATTAGGTGCCTACTTTCAGATAAATGAGGCCTACAATTAATCAGATGCACATAGACACACAAAACCTGTCCTAAATGAAAGAAAACAAGTTGACAAAAAGACTGAATCCAATCGTTGGTGATAAAATGAGTGATTTAGAAGCAATTTTTTGAGGCCAGGTCATTTTTGACTGGGAACACCACAAATGTGACAGGAATCTGAACACAACACAAGGGTTAAGCCCATAACTGATCCCATACTGTTTGAGCTACAGACATGAATGAGACCGGACAGTGTGAAGCTTTCTGAGGTAGAGAAATGGATTGTGTACCAACCGCATAACAACATGCCAAATACCACATAGAACACCTTAGGAACTGCATAGCAACACCCTGGCATTCCCCCCCAACACACTAGCAATATGGTGGCAAATTCTGCATGAGTTGAGCAAGATCAGCAAGTTGAGTAAGCACCAGTCACTCCAGAAAGTGTATAAAAAAAATTAAAGCTCGTAAGATTTATAAAAAATTCTAGTGGTCAAAAATATGTAATTTTACCTTTCTCTGATATCCACAATATGTCTTGTTCACAGAGATCATCTAGTTGGCTTTTCAGCTCACAGACAACTTTTTCTATTTCCTCAAATGTCAGACGTTGGCTGATGGAGATGGTGGACAAGTTTGAACATTGGCAGCGGGAAAGAGATGAAAATTTCTACATGCAGAAAAAAAAGAAAGAAAAAAACAAGGTGTATTCGCAATAGAGCTTTTGGTGCCAACCACAGTTCATTTGATGTTTGATGAATACAGCTTATTTGGTTCATTGGTTGGATGGTTAGAGAATAGTTTAGCCTGCTTGAAAGGCAGTCTAGGGGGCAGTTCATGTGAACTCACATTGTTATGTGTACTGATACTGCAAATGTACCGCAGTTTGGATCCAAATGTACAAAAAAGACATTAGTACCCCACCTCTCATCACTATTGACACTATTAAACCACTATCAGGTAACTTTTGTTACCTGAATGAAATTGATGTTATCGTCTATCAGTGAAAGTTGCCCCAGTTCATCATGTCTCTTTCTCAGGTCACTGATCTCCTGCTCCAGTGTAAGTATGAGTTTCTCAACTCTGTTTATTTCTGCTTTCTTCTGAGCTGTGATCATCTTTGTTATATTAGCTTGACATTTCTCCATGGAGCTGATCAGCTCAGTAAACATCTTCTCATTGTGCTCCACTGCTGCCTCTGCGGAGAGCTGTCAGAAGACACACAAAAAAATAAAATTAAAATAGAACTTCTAACTATTGTTAGAAGCAGCCTATTGACTGCACTTGGACATAGCTAAGTATTAATGTAGCAATGATACTACATTACATAAACTATAACATGCTAAAATGCACTTACCTTATAAGAGTCCATGGCTTGTCTTAGTTCCTTCACCTTGATCTCTCGCTGAAGCATGTCCACTTGCAGATCATCCTGATTTGACTTCAACTTTTCCTGTGTACAATTAAATTAAAGGTCATTTTAATTTTTCAATGCAAAACACAGGCAAAATACTAACAACAGTATAACTATTATTTCTAACAATGTTTTATGTCTTTGAAACAGGTAAGCACACACACACACCCCATTCTGATTAAAATATTTATAGGTTTTTTTTTAATTATGTCAGTCTTCTAACTGCTACAAATTATCACACAGACAAATCTGTCACTTTACCTGTATTTTTTGTCTTTCTGCTGCAGGTGAAGTCATGCTATGGTTCTGGTGGTTGATCAAAGCGCACTGCATGCATATCAGCTGCTGATCTTGGCAACAGAACAGCTCCAATAGTTTATCATGTTGGGAGCAGATCTGGTCCAGTAGATGTGGTGAGGCATTGACCAGTTTGTGCCTCCTTAAAGCAGGAGATGTATAATGAGTTTGAATGTGAGATTCACAGTAAGACGCCAAACATGCCAGACAGGACTTGATAGCTTTTAGTTTGGTCTCTGTGCAGATGTCACACTCCACATCTCCAGACACAGCAAAACTCAGGACAGGAGAGGCTGTTCCAGCTTCTGGTGCTTCTCTCGTCATTCTCTCTACAACTTCAGCCAGCACAGTGTTTCTGCTGAGCGCTGGTCTTGGGCTGAACGTCTGCCTGCACTGGGGGCAGCTGTAAACACCCTTCTGATCATCCAGATCCCAGAATTCATTAAGACACTTCATACAGAAACTGTGACCACAAGTTGTCGTTACTGGAATCTTCAGAAGATGAAGACAGATTGGACAGTTAAAAGGATTTTGCTCATCAGATGATTCTGCCATTTTTGTACTTTAACCTTCAGAAGCACTGTAGAAAAACAGAAAGTGATGTATAAGTGATATACTTATTTGTTCTATTTGAGGGTATATAGGGGGCGATTTCGGATACAGCGACTTTTTTTTTTTTTTTTTTTTTTTTATTAATGCCAAGGCAAAAATAGAAGTACAGAAAATAACAGCATTACATACAAAGAGATTACATTACATGCAAAGCACCATTTCTAGATGTATGTAACAATTAAATAATCCAAAACCAAGTTTAACAAAATAAGTCAAAAAAGATTAAATAAATTGAATAAATTAACTGTCTTAAGAGCTTTAAGATTCTTGGAAGCTGAAATAGCTTGGATATACTGTTGAACCTCTTTTTTAAAAACAAGAAATAAAGGATTTTGATGAGTAAACTTACTGCGGTGAATATGAAACTTTGCAAGAAGTAATAATAGGTTAATTATAAAATATTCATTAATTTTATCTTTTTGTATATTAAAGAAGCCAAACAGTACATCCTTGAAAAGCAAAGAGAAACCCTGGAGCACATTGCGATTGATAACATTAGAGAATTCAATCCAAAATAGCTGCGTGTGAGGACAATCCCAAAAGACATGCATATCAGTTTCATTAGGGTCACCACAAAAAGCACAGCTTGTATCTATATCTGATTTGAACCTTTTCAAAAACATTTTAGTTGGGTAAAATCTGTGTAACAATTTGAATGAGATGTCTCTAACCTTGTTAGTTATGATGTATCTTGAAGACAGAGTCCATACTTTTTTCCAGTCAATATGATTAACAACATTCTTCCAGTAAGACATCACATATGGAGTTGTTACAAGCTCCTTTTGAAAAAGGGATCTAATCTTACAGTTACGTGATGAAGGATGTGACAAAAAGCATAGTTTTCCTACTGGGATTTCAAATGGGTCTAAAGAAATGGGTAAAGTACTGGGTGATCTAACAGAGTCCCTTAAAAGCATGACAACTCCTTTAGGAATAGCATCCATGACAATGGAGAATTCTTTGGGAGTTACTGGGAAGTCAAATTTACACTAAAATTCTTCGTAACTTAAAATAAGGCCTTCTGAGTTAAATAACTGAGAAACTATCAAAATGTTTTTATTAAACCAATTACTGAAAAACAAAGATTTTCTCTTATAAACAATGTCTTGATTGTTCCAAATGAAATATCGGTGTGGGGAGAAATTGTGCTTAAAGATTAATGACCATGCAAGTAATGACTGTTTATGAAATTTAGATAAATTGTAAGGGATTCTAGCAATATTGTAATTACAGATCAATAAGAAAGGGAGACCACCTAATTTAGAGAAGTAGTAATTGGGGATAAAATTCCAGATTGAATTTGGATTACACAAAAACTGCCTAATCCAATTAATTTTGAAAGTGTTGTTCAAAGAAGAGAAATCAAGGAAATTCAACCCACCATACTCATATGTGTTCATTATTACAGACTTCTTAACATAATGAATTTTGTTTTTCCAAACAAAATTAAACAGGATTTTATCAACTGATTTACAAACTTTGTTGTCCACATATAGAGAGAGTGCAGCATATGTAAGTCTGGAGATGGATACAGCGACTTGAAATGATCAGTGTAGGACATCAAAGTACCGCGAGAGCAATTCAAAAGCTTAAGGATCCGTCTGCTCTCGCGGTACTTTGATGTCATTCTGCGCAGCGCCGCTTCAAGTCGAACACACCTAAAGATTAGCTGGATCAGGCGTGTTTAATTAGGGTTGGAGCTAAACTCTGCAGGGCTGTGGCCCTCCAGGAATTGAGTTTGACACCCCTGCTGTATATAGCTAATTCTATATCATTGGTCTCAAACTCAATTCCTGGAGGGCCACAGCCCTGCAGAGTTTAGCTACAACCCTAATCAAACACACCTGATCCAGATAATCAAGAGGCTTGTTTGAGATGAGCAAAATCTGCGCAGAACCGATCACCGGTGATCAGCGCGAGATGCATGCCGGTTAGAAATGTGTCCGAGTGCGGTCCGCCTTGCTCTGATGTCATGCTGACGTATGTCAAAAATCTCTCGCGAGCGCAAGACGCACGTGTCGGATTCTGCAGTCGAGCGCAGTTGCTCTCCACTGACTGCGCTGATCAAAAGCATCATGGGAAACGACTTGCTGACGACACAGCTTAATGCTCATTGGCTGCGAATGTCATCTGATATTTTTTCCCCGTTAATCCTAAGAAGTCCATTACCTATAGCCTAATACTATTTACTTTTACATAGTAATTTATTAGTAATTAGGACATGTGCTATTTATTTACCCTTTTATTTTTATTTTCTTGGTTTGAAGTCCTGTTTGTTGTAATTTTCTCTTTATGTATTGTATGCTGGTGTTAATTTTGTACATTTGCATTTTTGTACAACATTATTCCATTAAATATATTAGTCAATCCATCAATACATGCATGCATAGCTACATCTAATGTGACGGTTTTGCAATTAGGCCTCATGTTTGTGTTTTATCTGAGATCTTTATCTGGGTATGTCTTATTTCAGGAGTGCAGTAAACAAAGCCCACACATGCATGCTCATTTCTTCATTTAGAATGTGTTTTTGTTTCATATTAATTTTGAATAATAATTTGCTGTACACACTTTTCCTAATCATTAAACATGAAATTCAAATTTACATTAAGGTGACAAACAATTGTGTAATATATTTATATGGAATATGTTTCATGTAAAAAAGGGATAGTTCACCCAAAGATTTTTTTGGGGGGTAAACTGTCCCTTAAGTAGGATACACATAATTAGGTTAATCAGCTGTGCCATATCCCACTCTGAAATGTTTAGCCCATAATTAGGGATAACAGTGTAAATTTAGTGCAGCATCTGTGTGCTCCTTATTTCTCATTATGACTTTGATTATAAAAGGCATCCACAAAGTGCGATAAAGAACGCGAACGCGATCTCTTCCATTGCTGAGGTTTGCAGTCCAACAACACAACGAGATTCAGGAAGTGTCCGGCTTGCCTGCACTTTTTTCACTCCTCCCCTCACTGCAGCCGCCTACTCTTGACTAAATTACAGGCGAGGCAAGGCGCATCTCAAACAAGCCTAAGGTCTTCAGGATCACTAGACACTCAGGTGTGATTTGGAGCTAAACTGTAGAGCTGTGGCCCTCCAGAAATTGAGTTTGAGACCAATGTTCTATATAATGCAACATTTACTCTTGGCCCATGGCCCTCAATCAAGTTTGAACTTTGGCCCGTGGTGGTAAAAGGTTTGGGCACCTCTGCTCTAACAAAATGAACGGGGGACCTACAGACCATGTTTACGTGCCTTCTCACAGATATGTTTGCTTAACCCTAACTCACCTTTAGAGCAAACCCGATCGTTCCATACTCTCAATAAAAGTGCCGCTTGGTGGACAACATGCATCGACATCTGCAGAGCCTCGCAATTCGCTATGAAAAGCTGTATTATATGCTATTTTTGTTGTTATAATTATTAGCAGCGCAACATTATTTGAGGGAAGGGCAAATTATCTCTAGTATCCCTACCCGCACTATGCAAAATAAAAACGGCAAGGATTTACAGACCTTACGAGTTCTAGATGTATTAAAAAGAAATGATCTTAAAGGACAACGGCAAACATCTCTAAGTGACCACTTCCTGGATCAGTGAGAAATAAAATAATACAAGTTCAAATGGTCAGTCTGTAATGTCGGCACAGACTTTCACATGCATTGATCAGAATTTACCCTTACAACAAATGGCTTATTTATTCATTGCGTTAATCGCATTACAATTTGCATTTAGTGAAAACAAGATGCTATCTGTTGCAATTTACAGTTGGTTTAAACATCAGACCTATCCAAGACAAATAGCATCTACAGGCTATTACACTAACTTACTTCCGCAAAAATAATATAGAAAAATTAGTTTGTAAAACCAAAACAAACAAATAAAGGGTTCAGATTTACACAACAACACACTCTAGCTTGCCACAGCCACACTCATCATCTCCTGCACGCAGCTGAAATAACAGATCATTTCACTTTTGTTTTCTGAGAAGAGGGAGGGGTGGATCGATCACTCAAATATATTTTTTAAATAATATTATTTTATTGGTAACAGTGTTTAAGTAATTGTTAAATTTCAGAATTGTACATAAATAACAACACAGATACTTATGGTAATAATAAAATCTGCCCGTGCAAAGAAGTTTGAAAAAAAAAAACCTGCTCTACACTACACTGCACAACACCGCCCTCTTGCGCCGTTTTGTATTTATATATTGTTTGCATAAAAAGGAACATAATTCCCTATAACTCTCTCCGCGTTCCTGAAGAAATAAATGAATGAGCACACATACATCATTCTTTTAACAATATTCAAAATGCGGATTTTCGCGGAACAAGTGACTTACAGTATGGTTTGCCCTTTTTTCTCCTTTTATGTTGACAGGAACTGTCACCTGAGTGTGTATTAGTGTTGAATAGTATTCACCATTATAGGTAGGCTACATTCCTAAACAGCCTGGCAAAAATCCTCTCATTAGCAAAAATCAATATTTTCTCACCTTTCTCAGGATCTCGGGAAATCCTGTCTCTCTCACATGCTTCAACAGATTAACCCCCAATCTCTCCCATCAAGCCTGATCAGCGCTGTTTTCTCACGTGTGACGGTAAAAGGTCAGAGTAGTAAAAAAGAGCTAACGAGAAAGTCAGAAGTGTGAAGAGGTGTGTGGACCGTCAGGGTCTGTGTGGTTATTGATCAAAGCGTCATACAGATTTCCTCCCAAAGGATGCAGAACCATCATATACCATTAGGATCTGAGGCTAAATATTTAAATACACAGAAAAACTGTGTAGTCTCTGTGTCCAACATGTAAAACAAAAGAGAATATGTAATAAAAAATGTGTTGTTACAGAGTTCCCTTCCTCTCAGAGCTTTCACCAGCCTTGAAGGCTAGCAAATACCCTGCCACCACATCCAGTAAATACATATGACCTGAAGAACTTCAACTCCCAGCAGCCCTTGCCCTGCAGACATGAGAGGGAGGTCACTTCTAGGGTCTCATCCAGTGGGATCATACAATTACTATTTCTCATGTTTCTATGCCAACCAAAACATAACAGCCTTGAGCTCATGAACCTAAAAACAGATGCTCAACTCTTTCATTGTCTTATTTCCCAGAAAGCTTTACCCACAGGCAGTGAAGATAGCCTGTTTTAGGCCATAGTGTCAGGCAGACAGCAGACAGATTATAACCAGCAGACAAAAAAATACAAATATACAGTGATCATGCTGAAAAATAAAGACATAAGACGTAATGCGTAATTATTCTTTATTCTCTGCCCATAAATACTCTGGTGGTGATGGCGCAGTGGATAAGACACATGCCTTTGGTGTGAGAGACCCGGGTTCGAATCCACTGTGAGACACCAATGTGTTCCTGAGCAAGACACTTAATTGCTCCAGAGGCGTGCGACCTCTGACATATATAGCAATTGTAAGTCGCTTTGGATGAGTAAATGTAGATACTTTAGGTTTACTGAACACTTTTTGAGTCTGTTTTACTGTTGCTATTACTGTTTCAAGACCAAACCAATTGACTCCAAATGAAACTAGCTCTAATGGTATAGAGATGAAACTATAAATGTGTCCAGTTTTTAAAATCCTGATGGATTGCATATTTAAGATTTTTATTATACATGCAAGAATTCACCAAGACATCAAGTATTTATCAATTGTTGATGCAAATACAGAGGTTTGGTCTATATTGTAATCAGAATTTGCTGTCCAACTTGAGCTAAATAATCCCAGCCTAAATGCACTATTTTTATGTGGTTACCCTGTAACCTGTACTGTTATTTAACAGATTTGGTTTTGCATCAGTAATATCTGTTGTGTGTATAGTGGCATGACTGATAGAAGAAACCCTTCAAATACTTTTCTAACCGAAGTAAAAAAAAAAAAATCTTACTCCTATCTTTTGATCTGGGAAAGAGCAAACTATAAATAAAGTAAAATGTTCTCAAAGAGCAACTTTACTGAGAGTTCAGATATAAGTAATACAAATAAAATACTGTTCCTCCTCATTAACAGACCAATACTAAACTATCGATCTATTATTTCTTTGACATCAGTCCATTTCAAAACAATCCAACACCGTAAACATTTTTCTTTGAAAAAAATAAATAAATTATATAGCATTTTTGTGAATGTTCAAAATATTTAAACAGTGATAATATGATCGAGCCAATGACACTTTAACAGCATTTATCAAGAATGAATTTTTTTTTTTAAGTATTCTCATTTGGTTTGATATCCATGTCTTATATTAAATAAGAAAAACAGCAACCATCAAATCAAAAATAACTATATCCCAATTAAGAGTACCATTTAAACATTATATTGAAAAATATCCCAACTGGAAAACCCACCTGACCAGTAGGTAATTTTATAATAATTAAAAAAAGGCACTAGAAAACCAGCCAAGCAGCAGAACAAAATTTAACACTGTTACTAATCATATTTGACACCTCTAATCCATTCTAACTCAATACTGAGTTACATCTGGTTTAAAGAATAACACTTTGGCTCTGAAAATCATCACAATACTATTCCAGACAAGTATACTGCAATATTTAAAGGCACGTGTACATGCACACATTTGTCCACACAGAGGCCTGAGCCTCATGTGGGCTAATCGCTTTAGATGTGCAAGATCATATGTCATCATTAGCCTAAAACACACAGTAATGCAGTTAGCTAGCAGGCTTACACACTCCAGAGAGAGAATCATCACTCTCAATCACCACACACACATCCACTTACTCTCATTCTCCTGTTTGTGTGTTGTGAGTTTTAATGGTGTTTACGTTACTTGGTGCAAATGAGCTCAGAACACACACCTATGAAAAAGCAAGAATGTGGGATCTTTGTTCTTGTTTAGCTGTAGTTTTCCATCCTCTGTAGTGTGTAAAGTTCACATTTTTCTCATCTTGCAAACATAAGCACGGAGACTAGAGGTAATGAGATAGAGGTTGCATGTGTGTGTTTAGGGGTCAGAATAAGCAGCAGGGTAAGCGTTAGTGTGTCCTCTCCACTGGTGCTCCCACAGGCACTCTGGATTCAGAAGCCATCATCATCATCTACTTCATAGCCGTAATCTGTAGACAGGAAAGAAGAGGAATGCAAAAAGGTTGGGACAAAACTTAACACTCTTTTCTGAACTACAGAAACTCACAAAAAGAGCATAAAATGAAGATGTTTTTGTCAAAAGAAGCCAAAGTTTTCAACCAGGAGTCTGAGAGGATTATATATAAATGTGACCCTGGGGGCGTATTACAGAAAGTTTCTTATCTTAGGTCTTAACTTAAGATATGATATGTTAAATTAGGATTTTTCTCTGTATTACAGAAGCAAATCTTAACTTAATTTGGGATTCTTATCCTATCTTACAAAATAGTATCTTATCTCTAGTTAGGAAATCTTAAATGGCATTATCAAGCTCGGCAATCCACTCTCAGGTCTCTTACCACGCAACCAACACTGCCCAGCTGCTGATGAGGTAAACAAAATAATAGAAGCTACTTCACTTTGAAAATCACCTTTTGCAAAAAAAAAAACGTAAGGCATTAGTCACTTGCACTACAACCAGTAATGCTCCATGATGCTTTTGTTGGTCTCTGTAATGGTGGTTGCAGTTCCTGTGCTAACTGTAATATCATGCGCAGCAGTCTGTGATTACTTATGTTTTGTCATCAAAATGTAACATCTTCAGGGTCCTCCAATAGTCTTTCTACCATTAAACATCTCCGTTCTTATTAATAATTAATAATAATAATTAATAAATGTAATACCATTGTCGGACAGCACAGTTGTAAGTGTTTTTTTTCCGTTAGCTTTCAAATAATTTTGAAGTTAAGACAGCTGTGGGGTTGTCCTAAAGTTAAGACAGTTTTTAGGATTTTTTGTCAAGTTAGAAGGTTTCTGTAATACCCCTTTCCTATTTGTAGTCAAGATAGGATAACACACTTAGGAAATGCTGTTCTGTTAGCTTTTGTCCTAAATGTGGTCCTAACTGAAATTACCATGGTTACCAAACAGATAAGATAAGATTTTAAAGTTAGGATCTTTCTGTAATACGCCCCCTGGACCACAAAATCAGTCTTAAGTCGCTGGGGTATATTTGTAGCAATAGCCAAAAATACATTGTGTGGGTCAAAATTAGTGATTTTTCTTTTATGCCGAAAATCATTAGGATATTAAGTAAAGATCATGTTCCATGAAGATATTTTGTAAATTTCCTACCATAAAATATATTAAAACTTAATTTTTGATTAGTAATATGGATTGCTAAGAACTTCATCTGGACAACTTTAAAGGCGATTTTTATCAATATTTCGATTTTTTTGTACCCTCTGATTCCAGATTTTCAAATAGTTGTATCTCAGCCAAATATTGTCCTATCATAACAAACCATACATCAACGGAAAGCTTATTTATTCAGCTTTCAGATGGTGTATAAATCTCAATTTTGAAAAAATGGACACTTATGACTGGTTTTGTGGTCCAGGGTCCCAAATAGGTTCGTAAATATTCAAAATGTAACGTTTTTTGAATAAACATTAGCTAATGATCTGTTAAGCACATAAAATAGTAAAGGTAATGTTCTTAATGAAAAGCAACATTAATACAAAGTGTAATGCAGAACATCTAGCTTTTTTTATATTGAAAAAGTTGGGTCAGAAAAGGATGAAAGCCTCTAAAGCAATGTTGTTATTATTAATTAAAACTACTTTTGTAGAAGAAATTTGAAATAAAATATAAATATTAGATAACTTTTAACTTAAATGAAAATTAGAAATATCGTGTTGGCAACTAACTGATAGAAACTAAGCTTAAATACTAAATTTGCTAAAACTGAAATTAGAATAAAGCTAAATTCAAACATTTTAAATAAAACAAACAAAAATGACAAAAGCACAAAATTACTAACAATACAATTAAAATGAAAACTGAGATTATACAAATAATTAAAATTGAAACATTTAAATTGGCAATTGATAATACTATTAAAACACTATAGTAGTGTAAATAATACTAAAATACCACTGGTCTAAAAGGACCTTTATGAAATGTTAAAAATTTATCCTAAAGGTGAAAAGAACGACTTTATTGCATTTCATACCAGTGCCGCCCATTAACTGCATGGCACTGACACAGTGTTCATCCTCCTCATCCTCCTCTTCTTCATTTGCAGGCTCTTCGTACGCCACCGGTCCACTCTCCACAACAACAGCATTCTGGGATGGGGCAGCAGGAGTGGCCACTGGGGCACCAAACCCTTTCTGAAGGTAGAGAAGGAAAGACAAAGTCAACATGAAATGGCATTCTCAGCTCATCTTATGCCCATCATCCAACGTGTTTCCAAGTGAAACAGGATATTCGGTGAGCTGTAAAAATGTAGTGTGGAATTGACTGATTGGATAGACAAAGTGGTTAGTTGGGGAGGGGTTGAAAAATTCAAGAAGTCAGTCAAAAAGGAATGTCTTTTCAGAGGCAGAGCAATTCTAGAGTAATTTTTTTACTGAGGCTGTTTATTACAATGAAGTTGCTTTAAAACAATCTGTATAAAGTACACATTGTCATAAATTAAAAATGGCTTAAGAGCAAGATATTTAAGTGACTGAACAATTACGAATACGTTTACCTTTTTGGATATCGAGCATCAATGAATTGCGCACAATAAGATAAAAGTTATGTATTAATAAAGTCAATAGGGTCAACTTGGATTTGGTGACTTCAAAATACTTACAAAACACCTTTTACCAACTCTAACTGTGTACTCCTGTTATCATGCTCCTGCAAATGTGGATAACACTTCATCACAAGTTAGCTTAAGATTTAGCAATAGTTCACCTTGTTAGTGAATTTTCAAATGGTTTACTTTCCCAAGGTACGAAGGGAATACCATCAATCACAAAGCTTAATTTCCCATTGTCAAGTGATGGTAAGAGGTTGTCTAGTTACCCGATTATTGACCCCTGGAGGTAGTTTTTTTTTGCCATGGGTTCAAAAGAGCGTTCTCACACACACAGAAGTTTAAAAGTAGACAGAAAAACCAGAGACCAAGATAAGACGGACTGACTGACTTAATAACAGAGAATAACAAGACAGAGAAGAAAAGATCAAGGACTCTGACATACAGAAAGATGAAGCATCATGGAAGACACAGCCAGAGGGAGTGACAGGGCCACTCAAGAGCTCCGGCGGTCTACGGGCCAGAATGACGGCAAGGGATCAGTAGGATTCGAGAGAAAAGAGCATGTGTCATCAAGGCCTCTTCAGAGTCAAGATGTCAGCAGCCCACTTTCCACTGCAGTCCGAGCCGGTACATTAGCTTCAAACTGGCGCCTTTGAGTATCGGCTCAGAGTTAGACTGCTGATCTAGAAGCAGCTCGGTGGATCAAAATAATTCTCTTAATTTAGACATGAAAAGGAAAAACCTGTTTCTAGGTCAACTTAATGCGGTTTTCCTGTGCCAGAGTGAAGCTCCGGGCCAGAGGGCCATTTGAGGGTCAAGGAAAAGTGGTTTAATATATCCAGAGACCTGCCAAGGATGAGCTAGTAGGAAGGACGGTGATTTAAATTCACTCACCTGATCGAGGGCCAGCTTCTTAGAGGGCTGCGCACACACCAGGGGCTGTAACCTTGGAGACGGCAAGACAGAAAGAGAGAGACAGGGAAAAGACATATAGACAAGATCATTAAGAGAACATGACTTATTTTTCAAAAGCTGCTCAGATTTTTTTTTTCTTAAATCAAAAGTTGACAAACACAAAGTCAAAAATTACTTACTGTCCAGTCCTATAAACTCAATATTTATATCAGCTCTGCTCTTTTCAATTCACTGCACTGCTTAAATCACTGACTTATTATAATGCAAATCTTGACACATTATTTAAATTAATTCCCTAAATGTGCGTAATTTGAATTCTATCAACCCAGAAAAGCATACAGACCCAGAGAGACTCTAACAACCCCTGCTTCACAATGAAATGTCACTCTGTATATTTAGTAAAAATGTATTTACTGTTTTTCAAAACCAAAATGCATGAAGAACAACAACATTTGTGACTCTAGCACATTTTCATAGGTGGTGGCAGACATGGAAAAGTCCCGTCTTGAATTACAGTCTACCTCAAATCTCTCACTGCAAAATTCCCAGTGGAATAAACATGGCAGCTCGAGTGACAACAGGAGGGGGAGATCGAGAGACAGAGAAAGAGGGGGCAGGACAAGCACAGAAGAATCCAGAGACGCACTTACGATCTCAGTATTTGCAAGTCAACGTGCACTGGCACAGTTCGAATAATGAGTTTACTCATTATTCCAACAAATGTAAGATATGTTAATGAGGTATGGATATGATGCACTAAACCCGCAGCATAAATACACGCTAATCAGAATCATATGATTCTCCTGATAATACATCTGAATATGCAGAAGAGATTCAGCTCTCATGGGAGAAGTTCTCTTTATATAACCGCAAGCCGTCCCGAATCTACTAAAACGCACATAATGAACTCAACTCAAACATCTCTCTCACAGACAGACAGAAATATGAAGAGAAAGAATGATAGAAAGATGGAAAGAATGACAAAAAGGAGAGAAAGAAGGATAGAATGACAGAAAGAAGAGAAAGAAGGATAGAACGACAGAAAGAAGGAAAGATGGATAGAATGACAGAAAGGAGGATAGAAAGAAGAATAAAAATGGATCGAATAGGAAAGGAAACAAATAAAGAAAGAAGGATAGAACGACAAAACGAACGATAGAAAGATGGATAGAATGAAAGAAAGGAGGATAAAATGATAGAAGGATAGAACAATAAAAAGATGGATAGAAATATAAAAATATGTAGATCGATAGAAGTTTAGAGCGATAGAACTTCAAACAGAATGATAGAACGATAAATAGAAAGATATAACGATAGATGGAATGTTAAATAGATGAATAGATTCCTTCAGTGAAGTCAGTAAGACAGGCATGCATGGCTGACAGTCCTTCACAGCCCAGCATGTGAGTGTCCTATTGATGCTACAGTGCATTCTGGGATGGGGAGCGGTGCGGTATTTGGCATGAAAACAAGCAGCCAGAGCCAAAACCCAGCGACAACATTCTATTCCTGAGAAACAGTCTGTTCCACACACACACACACACAGATTCACATGTGCGTCAAGGGCTGATAAACGGTTTACACCACTGAGTGGGTCAATTATTCAAACACAGAGCACAACAATAATGATTACGGGTGGGAATCAGGGACCTGCTGATGCGGTATATTGATATCTGGGTCACAATACAATAATATTGTGCTTCTTTGTGACAGCTATTCAAAACTGTGATATATTGTGATGCGCTACTCTATTATTGAACCTTGGTGCTTTTCAGAATTAGCCTAAAAACGATTTGAGAGTATCACTATAATACTGTGAGACTGTTTGATATCAATTTTTTTCCTCTCACCATTTGTAATGATGTGCACATGACCTCATTCCAAAGTCTCTGGTTTGTGGTTGTAATGACTCCATTGCTTCCTCACAGAAGATTATAAACAGTTCAGCATTTACTCTGACCTTCTGCATCACGCTGCTCTCAGTGTATGACTAAATGGCTGATGTCAACAGGGGCATTTATTTTACTGAGCTGAAGGTGTATGACACCAGGCTGACACTATTACCGCTGAGTGCATGAAAGCATGAGCAAACACTGACTAAGAAGTAGGTTTCTTCATCTCAGAAGCTTGCCTTGGTTCCAGGCAAAGATAAGGGTCTCTCTTTTCCTCAAGGATGACGAAAACTTCCTCTCGTTTTTGGGTTAACTCAGCCTTGAGAAAAACCCAACTTTCTTTGATCTCGCAGACAGCAGACAGCTCACCTCTCAGTCTCTCTCTCGCTCTCTCTCTCTCTCTCTCTCTCTCTCTCTCTCGATGCAGGTTTTCTGCAAGTAAGCTGATTAAGAAAGAAACTTTGAGCCGACAGCAGAAATATCCTCAGAGGAAGTGAGACGGAAGCAAAAGAAAGAAAGGGGAAAAAAACGGAAAGAGAGTCTATAACAGCTGTCTGAAAGAGGGAGAAAGGAGACTGTTTAATTACCAGATGTGTGATGGTGCGAGATGGCGATTTCTGGCACTCCAGGTGTGAATGTCTAGCATGAGATGGTCTCATGTATGCATACAGAGGAAGTGTTGGAAGAACAAAGGATCGGGGGACTGCAAAAATGAGCGCAATCCATCTCAGGTTCTCACAAAGCCTTACCTCTAACTCTAATGAAAACCTTTTCATTTCAGCCAAAAAATGAACACTGTCTCACACAAACACTCATACTTTTGTTATCTCAATGGTGCCGTATAAATGCTGAGCTGTGGGTATTTGAGAGGACAAGAAAATTACCAGAAAAGGTGGGAGGAAAGCAAGGGAGAGGGGGTTAAAACAGCAGGGGGCAATTATACAGGCTATTTCTGGACAACAGAGTGAGAGAAAGTGAGAGACTTATTAAATTTAAGGTTCAGAAGCATGGAGGGACGAACAGACCAGCAGATGGGTAGATGTTCAGGTAATTGCAGGATGTCGGGAATATGCTGTAAAAAAAAAAAAAAAAAAAAACAGCAGAGAGGCAGAAAAGGAAGGTTGCATGTCTATGTGCGTGTGTGCGCGCGTGTATAACAGTACACAATACCTCAGTGTGTCACAGAGGGTGGATTGAACGGAATACAATGGCTTTACTGTTAGCAGAACATCATGCGCACACACACACACACACTGAACTACACTAATTTGAGTTTCTGTGATAAATTCAGGTTCAGCTGAAATAGGACTGGAAACCTCTTAAAACCTCTTAAAACAGAGTGAAGGTTGTGAAATATATTGAATAGTCAAAGTGTGTTTTCAATGACTTTGCTGGCAATACAAAAATAAGAAATAAATAAAATGTGCTTATTTGGCCTTTATGCTTCATAATCAGAGTTCTGTAAATTAAACTGTGAATTTCGGTCAATATATATTAATCATAAATATAATATATTTTATGTTAAATATTGTTTAATACATAGGAGATTACAACAGTATTCAATTTATTTTTTGTTCACCTTTTTTTTTTTTTGCCCACCTGAAAAATGAGTCTATGAATGAATGAATGAAAGGAGAGGTCATCTTTGAGCTGTAAACGACAAGTCACTGAATAATACAGATGCTCTCGTTCAGGTAGACTCCATTCAGTAAACAGACTGTAGGCTGTTATGAGTGAGAAAATCTGAGAAAGAGAGAGCAAGATTGGCATGGTAACAGTGTAATGGCTTTTAAAAGGATGTTCAGATTGCTCACCTTCCCATTCAGAAAAAAACTAAACATAAAAGCTACTTTCAGAATGAATGATTCAACAGATCTATCCTGTTCACTTCAAGAATTTATTCAATGAGAAAAACACTACACAGATAAAACTGGCCACTCAAAGAGAGAGAGACAGAGAAAAAGAGAGAGTTGCTCATTGTTCCATGATACTGGCCTCACTGTGTCAGAGACAAACTGAAGGTGGAGCACATTTTCTGCGCAGGGCCACCAAGAGCCTCTCCTTAAAGAGAGAATATATCCATGACTAATGACAACCTAGAAGAGCACTCAGCCAAAGACTAACAGCATGAATGGAAATGAGTACATGGTAGTACAACACACACACACACATTCTCCGAAAAGGAGGGTACAAGGGAGTGGGTCGTAGTGGGGCCTCACTTTAAATATGTGCTCTAAACTTTAATGTGTTCCATACCAGCATTTAGAGACTAAATATAGAGCAAAACGGGGCTATTCTGACTGACCATATGCATGAGACTCTCTCTCTCTCTCTCTCTATCACACACACACACACGGCTAATTTAGCCCAGATTGGGCTATTCTTAACAGACCTGCCCTGTACTCAAGGGCACAAAAGGGTAAAGGATATAAAAAAGAGAGAGAAACAAACATAAGAACCTTTCACTAATATGGGAATTTCCAGTTTAGATGAGGATTTCTTCTCTTATCTAGCAGATTATACTACTACGAGAAGTGTTGCTTTATCAGATGACAATACAACGGTACTTAGATATTTGCTGTGGTCCTGAATGATTGAACTGTTTATACACCACAGTTTTTACATGGTACTTCAAAAATACCACGGTATTACTATCACAGCAGCAGAGGTCTGAAAAAATGGAGCGCGACATCATAAATCTATCTATCTTTCTGAGCACCAAAAACCATGGTAATACCATAATATTATTCGTGGGTATAACAAGATGCTATATTAGCGACAGAAACCAGCATCCACAAGACCGATTCACTAGTACAACAACAAAAACGTGATCTGCACGATATGCTTGACTAATGCAGCATGGAAAACGTCAAAGCAGAGAGCATTATAGCATAATAGGATAATTTTATTAGACTGCTTGCTGTTACTAAGCTGAAGTAAAGCTTAAATTTTTCTTTAACCCAATTATTATTTCAATGATTTATGAAATGAAGGCAGACTCTGTCTAGCAGATGCACATTGTTTAAACATTGTAAAATGGTGAAACCAAAAAAATGCTTTCAATTGAAATTATATAAAGATAGAATAAGTACAGTTACAGTCTTGTACCCTGCCATTGTGTATCCGTAGGTCTATAGTTAGCATAGAGAAGAAAAATAGCTGAGTTGGTTATAGGAAAGAGTCCAAAAAAGGGGTGTGGGCAAATGAATAAATTTAGGGCGTATCAATAGGAGTGGATCTGTTTTTAGACTGTCCACATAAACACTAAAAGACACACATTTCACAACATTTTTGTTGTATTAAAGTAAACCACTTTCTGTGAACACAAAATCTCCCCATTCTAAGTTATCTGTCTGTCTCATAACATTGCATAATGTAACACTATCACAGCCAATCAGAATATATTTGAGTGTGTTTTTGGACAATAAAGATTTCTCAGTGGGAGGGGCAACCCGGGTTGACACAAAATAGTAATAGAAACCAAACAAAATGTCTAGTCACTCACTGTGGTTGCGGCAGCTTAGGATAAAAACTTTTTACATGAAAGAGATTTTTTTGCATCATTACTGGATAGGATGTGGTGTTAGACTGTGATGGTGGGATTTTTCTAGGACAGATGGCTAGTTATGTAGTATAAAGGAGTTTTAGAACAGAATGTGTAATTGAAGGTGTGTGGGCAAATTTTTTTTTTTTAAAAATCCAAAAAAGCAGGGAGTGAGAGAAAAACAGAAATAAATCGAGACAGGACACCCGTTCTCCTATAGTTCCATACCTCTTGCCAAAGCTGCTGATTGTTTTGCCAATATTGGGTGAAGTCAGTTGGGGTTTCCGTTGGCGGGCCACGGGGCTTCTTTTGGCTCCAGCAGAAGCTTCATCAGTCTGGCGAGTGGGACTTTTTGGGCTGGATTTATTCAAGTCTTTCAGAACATCGTAGTTTATTTTAGTGGAGATGCGTTTTTGCTCCAACATCTTTTCGATGGCTTCGTCTGCAGTGCTGGCATTGATGGGCTCACGCCTCTGTCCCTTCTTTCTAGGCTTTGAGACAACATAAAAATAAGAAGGTAAACACATAAACATTTGAGATCCTGACAACTGCACCTGCATTTATGAAGTGCCTTTTTTACCTTCCGCTCTTTATATGTACCGTCCTCCTTTTCTTTTGCTATTCTCTCCTCCTTTTCTGAAGAAAAACAAGTGTTTGTTTTAACAAAAGTGTTTCATACTCAATTTAAATGAATCGGTCATGGGTAAAATGAACAAATTGGAAATTTCAATCTCTTCCACCTTTCTGTTCTTTGAGGTAGTCTGCATTTTGAAGCATCCACAGTTCAGTCTTCACCTTAACTTCCTTCTCATTAAGGATATACTAAGAGAAAAAAAAAAAAGAGAAACACAATATATAATCCCTTATGTCATGGTGGACTAGCTGAAGAGAGTAAAATTGCAACATATCCAATTCAGCTCTTCTAATGCAATCCCATTATTCAGTTTTGGATGTGAAATCCCATCTCAGATTTCAGCTTTATCGAACCACAATGACGTTGATTTTCTCAACGGACAAGACTTCAAACATGAGCTTATGTAACCTCTGTATTTGCTTTCAAAGAAAATTACCATGGCGTTACCATAGTGAGGTCAAAACTCACCCGATCGATCTCATCCTCGTCGATACCGCTCAAGTCTAGCTCACCGTTTTCTGCCTCCACATCTGACGGAGAGAAACGAAGACAGTTCCGAAATATTTAAGATTTTATTTGTAGACATAAGAACATCACAAGTCTGAATAAATTTGTGCACAGACACTTCCCTGTTTAATTATCATATGATCATATATATATATTTTTAAATTATAACAAAAACCACAACATAAAAAGCATTTAAGATAAAATAAACACTCAAAAATAAACAAAAAGTTGTGAATCTCATTCAGACTTCTTTGGCAAAAGAAAAACAAAAAGAGTCTTGCCTTGTGTTTTCTCCACATAATTAAAGTGTATTCAATGTTTCACTTTCCTAAGGAGAAACACATGCGGATTATGCATAATAAAAGCTTCAGCATTTATATTTTTGCTGCCATTCATAAAACAGTTCTCTGAGCCAGTTGTTCAATTAGGTTAGTGGATATATGCAGAAAATCCCACTGCAGTCCAACCTTAAAACCTTCACATAAAATGCCCCTCAGCAAAACCGCGTGGCAAAATAAAGTGTTTCTCTGTGGTTTCTGCCCTGTAGCAAATTTTACTGGATAGCCCACTGGGGCTGCTGGGATCATTATAACAGTGGCACTACAGTAGCAACTTCCAGGGTTATTCTCCCTCTGCCTTCCGTCTTTTTCTTCGTTTCCAGGTCCAGTTCCTCCCTTCCCCCAACTTTACTCTTTTCTTTCTGCCTGGAGATTACTGGCAATGCTTCAGAAGTTTGCTTCATAGAGCATCCCTCTCTCTCTCTCTCGTGTGTTGAATTGGGGATGGGGCTAGGGGGAAAAAGCACAGAAAGTGAGGGAAATTCTGGTTTTCTCGCTACTGAACGGGGGGCCCTCAATGCCAGCAGATCCCGTGAGTCGTGAAACCTGACCTCCTCTCACATCTGAACACGCACAGACAAAACACATTCAAATCAACACACACAGATAGTCCTGCAATACCGCACATCAAAACACACTGTGCCATGAGTCACGTGTGTGATGTGGTGAGAGCGTGAATAGCAGAGATTAGTTACAAGAGGCGAAATAAAACCACACCAGAGAGACTACCAGGTGCAGCTGGATTCAAGAAAAGAGCATATGAATAAAGAGAGACAAACTGTAATAAAACCAGCAGTGCAGTGTTTGTCTTTTCCATTAGGCCTAACTTTGTGTTCATGCTCAAATGTTGTTTTTTGTCCCGTCTGTTTTCATTTACTTAGGACATACCCAGCTGTGTGTAGCTTGCAAGGAAATGCATTTTGACTAAAAATAGCATTTAAAGTGTTCACATGTGCAGCTGCGCTACCTTAAGACATATGCATATGCATGAGTGTTTGACAGCAGCTGCTTGTCAGTCAGACAGCACTTAGGGACTTATACTGGTAAATATACCTGTAGAAAACTGGTAGTGTTACTTTTTTTCAGTATCGACTTGGTAATGAGTACTGCCACTTAAAGGGATAGTTCATCCAAAAATTAAAATTCTGTCCTCATTTACTCACCCTCACGTTAATCCAAAAACAGTACTGTTTTTTCTTTAGTGTCATTTGCTTGCAATTACAATTAATTGGGACTAAAGGATTTAAACGTCAAAAAAGATGCAAAAGCACCATAAATGTACAACTCATGCACTATATTTCAAGTCTTCAAGTAACATGATAATATTAATAGTAATATGATGCTGAATCTTAAGTCCGAAACCGAAATTGCAATCATCTTTTCTTCATTACTGTAATGCATTTCTGAGTGATGCACTCAATTTGTTTTAATAAACACTGCAACATTCCATAAAAACTTAAAATGGTCAATTTTGATTTCATTATGACAGTAGTCAACATTAATTCTAGAACTGAATCAGTCCAATTTGTGAATGAATAGATCAGACTGTTTTGTGAACCCGATTAATCGCTTCAATGAAAAGATCTGATATAAAAGAACAATATATTCACACACTGGACAAAACTAAGACAGAGAGCGGGGTTAAGATTTTAAATGAATATTAAATAAATTTGGTCCATTCTTTGCACAAAGTAATTGTACAGCTTCAGAAAGCTTTAAATATAGTTGCATGGTTGCTTTTATGGTGCTTTTTCAAGTTGTTTTTAAGCCTTTTTCAAACCATTCAAAAATGTATAATTTTGTGTTGCACAGAGGAAATAAAGTCACAGGCATTAGTAAACAATAACAATTTCAATTTCTGAGTGAACTGTCCCTTTAACCTCACCTGAAAGTCACAGAGGCAATTAAAAAAACCTGAGAAGCAGAAAAAAGGAGCCAAGTTCAACAAAATTACAGAGAAGAGAAACAACAAATGACAGACTCCACCTAACACTAATCATTCTCCCTCTTCATCTATTCCCCTGTTCTTCAAATCTAAAAACGTCTCCATCCTGAGGCTAAATTTCTGAATGATGTTGTCTACCTAGACATTAGCGTTTCCGCGTGTGTTCAGAAAGAGTTCAAAGGCCCCCCTCATCTCCAGAGGTTTCACTGACACCAACACCTGTTCAAGAAAAGACTAAAGACGTACTGATATTTCAAGATATCAACAGATGGACACCTCCTTTCTTTCTCTCCCTGGACAATTCTCACTCTTTTGTCGTGACGTATTGTCAAGTATGGTGACCCATACTCGAAATTGGTGCTCTGCGTTTAACCCATCCAAGTGCACACACACAGCAGTGAGTAGTGAACAAATCCACACACACACACACACACACCGTGAACACACACCCGGAGCAGTGGGCAGCCATGCTGCAGCGCCCGGGGAGCAATTGGGGGTTCGGTGCCTTGCTCAAGGGCACCTCAGTCGTGGTATTGAGGGTGGAGAGAGCGCTGGACATTCCCTCCCCCCACCTACAATTCCTGCCGGCCGGGGGCTCGAACCCGCAACCTTTCGATTACTAGTCCGACTCTCTAACCATTAGGCCACGACTTCCCCCAATTGGGCCACTCTTCAGCACAAGCAGAAGCTCACTAAATGTAATCATCTGATAACGTCAATCAAACTGACTGGTGGGTCAGAAGAACAAGTGCTGAAGCCCAGGGAAAGGAAAAGACGCACAATGGAGATGCAGAGATATGGAATGAGAGAGGAAGGGGGGTTTCTTCTGGAGGCGAAGAGGGCAGACCGGCCCATTAAAAACTGACCCCTTCTTACCCCTGTGACTTCCCCAGGGAAACTCCTCGCCCACTCACACACCTGCTACTACTGTCTATATCGCCCAGAGGCTGGAAAGAGAGAACGAGGGAGAGAAAATGTCAAGAGAAAATATATGCATGTGCTTTTTCACACTCTACTGTACATCCATAGAGCAGAAAAAGGGGGAGGGTTGGACATATTTTTATACAATAAAATTGAAATGGAAATGGAACAGCAGAGAGAAGAGAGAAAAAGATTTGAACAGACTTTATTCATGAGATTTCCCATTCCCACATGTTCGGTTGCTCTTCAGGTGTTAAATCTAGACAGGAAAACAGCCTCACGGGGGTCCGCACACAGATTTTTCTGTCAGTGCATGTCAGTGGTACAGTGAACGTGTCTATCACATGGATCGGGCCTCCCACAGTCATTTGTTTTTTTTCCCTCTCTACACGTCTGTCTGTCAGTCACATGTTTATGATGTCATATTTTCAGATGACATCACATCACTGTCAGTGCTTCACAGTGCATTTCATTATGAGAAAACATAACAATAAATGAGTGACAAGGATTAAATGTGTCCTGTTGAAAAATTCACTACAGCTAGCACAATGTTGCTATGACAACAGTTTTACAGCTTTAAAAAAAATTTTTTTATTATACTCTAGTTTAAAGTTGAGGCTATGGCTTGAATTTAATATGATACATTCATGCAGATTTCGCTGGAGATTCATGTAGATTTTGCTGGAGAAGTAAAATGAAGTTACACCATGAATATTGTACAGATTTTAATGCGCTTTTGATGAGAGATTTAAAATGTTATATTTATATATGTCTATATGTACAGTACCATTTAAGAAACATTTATTATTATTTTCAATGTTGAACAGTTGTGCTGTTTTTTTTCTTAGGACACACACACACTCTCTCTCTCTCTCTCTCTCTCTCTCTCTCAGTGCATGTGAACTACATAAATATCAATATCGTCAAAAGACAGATAATTTTTTTGCTACATCACCAAGACCTAGCATTAAACATAAGACCTACAACTGTACACAGCACCTCAAAAGCATGTGATCTGTGACATTATCCTAAATATTGTGTTTATGAACATCATTATAAAGACTAACAAAGGCACATCAGTGTGCATTATAAAGGCCTTATGAATGTAAATTACCATCACTTTTGGCCCATCTGTCCTTTACAAACCCCTAACAGCTGTCCCGGGGATGTGTTCAAAGAGAACAAGAAGAATAAATGTCACTCACACACTTACTCGGTCTTTCATTCTCCTTTGAAAGGCACCTCTCCCTCCCCGCCTCTCTCCATCTATCTCCTAGTGTAAATGAACAAGTCTTTTCTCTCCTCCTGCTCTGAAGATCCAGGAAGACTCTGACAGATGTGAAGAGGAGGGCAGGATCTATCTACTTTTTTTATGTTACAGGCAAACAGTGAACAGCAAAAATATGCAAAGGGACTAGAAATTAGACAGAAATAAACTTAATGGACTGACTGGTCAATAAACGAAAGGAAAAACAGAAAAAACAGAAGCACAGTAAAACTAAATATTCTGGCATCTCCTACTGTGTGATCAGCAAGGGGGACAGTGAGTGACCATCTGGAGACTCACACTCACTGCGGCATTGTTAAGATCACAGGTCCTCCGCCCCCTCAGAGAATTACACTGCATTTCACAGCAGCACCGGATTTCTCTCCACACACACACACACACACACACACACACACACACACACAAGGGAAACCCTTCTGACATCCTCACAGAAGAGAACTGACCTTAGAAACACAGGAAAAATAAAAAAAAGAAAAGGTACAAAAAAGAAAGACAGGATGAGGAGAGGATGGAGACCTTCAAACACCAGTATACAACTTGCTCTCTCTCACACAATTTAAACTGAGTATCCTTTATTGGCATATATATATATGAATGAAGAGACATTTTGACACTCCTTAGTCACTTTTAGTTAACACCAAGTGAGAAACACATTGAAATGCTTCCTTTAGTTTAGTTGAAAATAAAACCGATGCATTTGAGTCATTATTACTCTTTGAAAATTCATACACAACAGTATATACCGTAGTACACAGTGTAAAGGGAAGTATAGTAAATAATTTAGGTTCTGAGGAAATATATTAACATTGTGGAGAAACATAGATAGTAGGAACTGATGAATTTAAATAAAATGGAATAAAGATGATGTAATATTCATTAAAACAAGTTACAGTGATAATTCACCCAAAAATGCCAATTCTGTGATCATTTATTCTCCTCATGTCAGTACAAACCTGTATGACTTTCTTTCTTGTGTATAAAAAAAAGATATCTTGAGAAATGGCTCAGTGTTTTTTGTCCACACAATCAAAATCAATGGTCACAAAAAGTATTTGGAAATCAACATACAAAATACCTTATTTTGTGTTGTGGAGAAGAATGAAAATCAAACAAGTTTGAAATGACAACAATTAGTTAGTGAATGACAAACATTTTACATTTTTGAGTGAACTATCCCTTTAAGGAAAATTATGAAGTACAAGACTAATGGTGCCAATAATGGTGATAATGAAGTTCTCTATCTCTCTCTATGCACATCACACAAACATTTTTGCATTTTTAAATAAGAACATCCTGCTCACATTCTCACACAGAAGAACTAGAACACTCTAACAAGCATCTTATTGTCTGGAATGGAACAATGAGCCTAACTAAAAATAAACAGACAGAATAGACAGAAAAAGCTGAAGCAGACAGAACCAAGGCAGAAGTGCACACACACAGAGAGCCATATTGTCAGTGCCCATATACAATCACAGAGATGAAATAAGCAAATAGAGGGAAATAAATGACATACTGCTGCCAATTTATAAGGCATTCACTTGAGTTTACACAGATGCTGGGCAAAACAAAAGCACTAAAAATACCTCCACTCCGAGTCATGATTTTTCCTGAACTCAACTCAAAAACCAAAACAAAATATACACACGCACTGGGTCTCACGGGCAAGTAAACTCGCACACAGCCAACCGTAGTGGGTGGATGAAAGACAGTGTGCTAATGACAAGGTGCTGTGTTCAATTAGTGCTTCAAAGAGTGGAGGGGGGCTTCCTCTTCCTCCGCCCCATACAAATCATCCACAATCACCACAACCAATCGAAAACATGACAACCTGCTCGCATAGCCAATCACACAATCTGACAACCTGCCAGCACACTATCCCCAGGTGTTTACCAGCTGCAGCTCTTCTGCCTGTGATCAACAAAGTCTTATTCTCTCTCTCAAATGCTCTAGTGCTATAGTGTAAACGCAACAACCACAAAAGATAACGCAATCATTTCAGATAAATAAGTCACTCTTGAGTTCTGTTATGCAGAGGCCCAGTAACTCTCGCGATAGTGTAGATGTGGTATAAGAAGTCACTCCCATTTCACTCCTCTTCCTGTATTTATAGCATAACAGCACAAATGTGTGAATGAAGGGTGAATCTAGAATAAAAGTGAATTAAAAACGAATAAATGTCAGTGTCTACAAAAGGAGTCGCTCCAGTTACACTCTACGTCATATACTGTATACATGTCATAAAACAATTGTTTGAATGAAGGGTGAATCTAGAACGAAAACGGATTAATGTGAATGCTTAGAAGAGAAGTCACTCCAGTTCCACTCCTCTTCCTCTATCTATGGCATAACATTACAAATGTGTGAATGAAGGGTGAACCTAGAATGAAAGTGAATTATAAATGGATTCATGTGAATGTCTAGAAAAGGAATCACTCCACATCATCTATTTTATATCTATGGTATAACAGCACAAATGTGGGAGTTGAATTTGGAATCATAGTGGAACAATGCAAGTTTAGAATAGGAGTCACTCCACTTACACTCTTCTTCTACATGTCGTAAGAACTAAAATGTGTGACAACTATGAAAAGTAATGAAAGCAGATTAACATGAGGGTTTATAAAGAAATACTCCAGTTCCACTTTTCAACGTCTACTAATGTCGTAATAACACAAATGAGTGACTTGACAATGAATCTGGAATAAAAGAGAATTAATGTACAGTAAGTGATTTCAAAAAGAGTCACTCTAGTGCTATTCTTCTTCTACTCATGTGGTGTTAGCACAAATGTGTGGCTAAACGATGAATGTGAAATGAAAGATTGGATTAAATGAAAGTTGATAAATGTGAGTGTTAAGAAAAGGAGTCACTCCAGTTCCATTCCTCTGCTTAAACTCATTACAAAACAGAAAAAAATCTGTACATGTGTGAAGAGCAAATGTGGAATGAAAATGGAAAGTGGATTAAATGAAAGTTAATTAACATTAATGTTTCACAAAAGGTGTCATTCCAGTGCCACTACTTCTCCTCTGCTTGTACCTTGTCAATGTTTTGACAGCAAAAATAGTGATAATAAAAAGGGACTGTGAAATTAAAACGGATTAAGTGTATATGCAGTTTGAAAATACAAGCACACTCCTACCATTCTCCTTTTCCTCTCTTTCCGCTCTCATTTTGGTGATGGACTGGGGCAGGCCCAAACTGGCCGCAGTGGGAAGTGCTCCAAGCAATAATGCTAACGAGGGCCGTTTGGTTGGAGAGACTTTCTCTCCATCTCCATCCTGCTCATTGCCATCTCCATCCTCTCCACATATAGTACTGCACAGGTGAGATGCTGCTGCCCTCAGCTCGTCATCCTCTCCTTCCTCATCACCAGCTAGGATGCTGGACGACGCCAACGAAATCACATCATCTGGAAAAAGCAAACAAAAAAATATGCACACATCACAAAAGAATCATTGCAGGAAAATCAATTAAAAGAGTATAATGAAAGAAAGAAAATCACTGTATAAATGCAAAGACAGTGAATTTATTTTTGTAATTAAATTATTTTGCTAATTAAAACAAAGCTAGATGCAATCGGCCTTTGATTTTGCACATCACTATGATCCAGCTGAGAAAGGGAGAAAGTAATTATACAAACGCACACAGTTGACCGCAGTAACACACATGCATGCACACACACTACTGTAAAGTGAACAAACATGCATGAAAAGAGACACTCAAACACGCATACAAACACTCCCACGCTCGCGGTCTTAATTAGTTCCCTCCTGTAATCACTACATTAGAGAGAGAGAGATAACACGCACGGGGAAGCACTGGATCTCTGATTGTGGGTGCTGCTGAACACGGAGCTAATTGGACAGCAACATAAAGAATTTCTGCACAAGGGAAGTAACACTCCATTTCCTGAAGAAAACAGCAGTTCTCACCATGCAAAGACCAATTCTGACAACAAGATAATCATTTGTTTTAAATGTAAACATTTTGGGTGTCATTCACCAATAATTTTGGTTCTCACTGGCATTTTCCAGTATTCATACACACATTGATTACCCATTTCGTACCCTTGTTTTTACCCATATTCTAATGAGAAATCTGGAATATCCTAAATGGCAAAATACATGCTCAAACAAAATTCATTTAAAGGGGTCATATGATGCGATTGATTGTTACAAACTGTTTGTGCATATATATATATATAAGATCTGTAAAGTTGCAAAGATTCAAGTCTCAAACCCAAAGAGATATTCTTTATAAAAGTGAAGACTCTGCCACGCCTTCCTAAAACAGCTCATTCAAACACGCCCCCACATGTCTACGTCACAGTGTGGGAAGATTTGGATAACACAGTCCAAACGTATACACAAAGAAAGAAGGCGTAACTTTTCTTCTCGCTGTAGTATTGTTGTTGGCGCCGCTATGTCCTGGAGACGCTATGTGTTTCGTTGGGAAAGCGAAAGTACTTTGTTTGGGCTTCCAAATGAGTACACAATTAAAAATCAGTGGTTAAGTTATATTTATAACACTGTTCCAGAACAGTACAACGCAAATATTCGAGTGTGTGCAGCGCATTTTACGGAGGACTGTTTCCTGATCCTGGGAGAGAGTAGCTTACAATGTGGGGCGCGGCATGGCGCAACGCGTAAAAACACCATATGAGTCCATATAATCAGTAACTATGTCCTCACTAATTGCAACAAATGCCTCCTTTATAGTGAGTTTTATTGTTTTAGTCTCGTCGCGCCGGGACACGGTATCCCAACATGGCAAGAAGCATAACATTTCCTTCACGTGCTTGAGGTATTTGGCCAATCACAATGCACTGGATAGCTGGCCAATCAGAGCACACCTCGTTTCTCAGAACGATGAGCTTTGTAAAAAACGACGCGTTTCAGAAAGGCAGAGCATAGAGGAGCAACAATAATGTACAGTATGTGGAAAATAATGGGTTTTTTGAACCTCAAACTGCTTAAATCACATTGCATAACACCAAATGCACAAAATAATGTTCTTTTTAACAACATCATATGACCCTTTAAAGGCTTTCCACACAACAGCCATTCAACACTCTTTACAAAAGGAATTCTTTCGCTTTTAGTTTTTTTTGCACAATCTTCATTTCACAATCTGTATTTTATAGCTTAAACAGAGGAGTCTAAATGTTCAAGTAAAGCCAAGTGTGTCATTCTTGAAACCAGATGATACACAATTAACTGGCCTGAACTACTCTTGATGGTTGTATGTGCATGCCAAGTCTATCCAATAATGAATTCTATATTATATAATTTTTTACACAGTTTACTTAATTTTTAGTAAGAAGTAATTTTAATAAGTTCAAAATAGATTTATAGATTAACATTTATAAAAATGTTAATCAATGCCAGTGTAGAGATTTCTTTAAAAGAAATGAATGCTTTTATTCAACAAGGAAGCAATTAATTCAATCAAAAGTGACAGTAAAGAATGTGCTATATGATGTTTTTATGTAAATGTTATATAAAATACTTCTATTTCAAATAAATGCTGTTCTTTTGAACATTCAACTATTCAAAATATTCCTGACAAAAATGTTACAGTTTCCACAAAACTGTTGCAGCACAACAAGTTTCAACTTAGAAGAAAACAAAAAAAATGTATTTATCAAATCAGCATATTAGCATGATTTCTGAAGAATACCATAAAAACTGAAGACTGGAGTAATGGCTGCTGAATATTTAGTTTTATTTTTTTCTAACTTTATTTTAAATTGTAATAATATTTCTCAATATTACCGTTTTTACTGTATCTTTGAACACATAAATGCAGCTTTGGTGAGCAAAAGACACAAACATGAAAAAGTCTTAATAAAGCACAAACTTTGGAATGTTAGTGTATTTTTCTGAGGGATTGTGTGTGAACACTGTACCATCTTTGGAATAGGATGCATAAATCCCCCTGGCTTTGGGCCTACAGCTCTCCAGCTCAACTTCAATCTCATCCTGATATCCACAGATTTCACCTGCAGAGCACATACACACGTGTACAAACAGAAAAACACATCAACAACACAACGTATTAGGTTTGTTCAAACACCCATTATGTTAATTAAAGCATAAACACCTGTCGAAATGTTTCTAGCTACCTTCAATATCATCAACTTTCTTTGCAAGCTCTTGCTCAATCTGTGGAAGGATTCGGGAGGAGAAAAAAAATAGATGGATAAATTTTACAGATACTGTAAAACAGAGACATATTGCAAGAATGGCTGCTTTAAATGCTAAAATCTCTAACTTTAAGTCCCATGTGATGTGTAACCTGTTTTAGCTTATGCTTCCTGAGTCCAGCCGTGTAAGAGGGCGGGTCACACTCCTGCTCCAGATCCACCCGCATGAACTCTTCAATTGTCAGCTCACTTGTGGGCGTGTCCTCAAATTCATTCAGCCTGTCAATCAAACACACCGGGGGTCAAGACATACAACTGAACAGCAAAATGGACCCTAGATTTAAAAAGAGTGGAACACCAAAATTCAGAAATGGCACCAATTGTATACTATAATATGAATGATATTGCTACAGATTATAATAAAAGTATTAACTGAGCACAGTTGTGGCCATACTGTGATTATTATTTTAAGACAAAACACACCTTTTCCTCAGTGTGGCTTCACAGACTTTCACCACACTGATCACTTCCTTAATTGTGCGACGGAACTCGTGCATACGGGCAGCAACCAAGAGCGCTACAGGGAACACAAATACACAGCTGTAGGCACAACATACAGCCAATGGCAAGAGAAAAAGAGAGGATGAGAGAGAGAAGGAAAGGAGAGAGGACACATAGTCAAATATGAAACATTAATAGGGCTTCAGAAAAGTGCATCCGCTGTACCTGCCCCCCTACTGACTCACCTCAGGCAGAACAAACAGACATTAAATGCACCTGCAATACCGCAGAACCCCTGATGCCTGTTTCACTCTGAATCATTAAAGAAACATGAAGAGTCAGATGCACTTCTGAGATACCTGACAATCTGAAGAATGTCCAACACCACAAAGCATGCAAGCATGTAAAAGATACTGAAAAATTCTAGAGCTTAATGATTCAAAGATGAACCAATTAGAAATATGACATTGAGGTTGTCATTCTCCAAAATTATTTTACTGATTTTTTTTATTTTATTTGAATCTCAACAACAGCTTAAACTGACATAATTTTAATGGATAAAAGGGTAAAGTGTGCCACTTCTGGTTTAGAATGTCCTGCAATTAAGGAGAGAAGATATTAAAAACAATAACGCAAGGTTAACCTCTCCAAAAAGTGGAAAGGCAAAACACTATTTAAATTTCAAATCCAAATATGGACATAAACGAGAAAAAAAATATGGTCTAATTCATAATCTCATCAGTATCATGTGATACTGAAGACTGAAGTAATGGCTTGCTGAAAATTCAGACAACAAACAACAGTTATTTGAAATTGTAACAATATTTCAGGACATTACACTTTTAACTGTATTTTGGATCAAATAAATTCAGCTTTAATGAAGACTTTTTTCAAAATATTTTTTAAATCTTACCAACCCTAAACTTCTGGACGATAGTGAATATGTTTAGATCTATATAGACCTTTTCATGAAAAATAAAAAAATTAAAATACACTTTTCATAAAGAAAAAGAAGAGTCCTTACATCATATAAATAGATTAATGCAGTAACACATTTTACTCTGCTCTCCCCTCCATGTCCAGGGTTATCAGCTACGTCTAACCCAGTGCAATCCTGTGCTCAAATTCATGTTGTATAATAAAAAAACAGCTGTTTCCTCCTCTGCTGTTAACCCTGAAGGATATCAAACCAATCTGTGTTCCAGCTACTACATGAGGACTATTCAACAAGCTTGAGGCCTTCATCACGCTCAGAAGTTCTCCCTGCCTCACAGTTTGTCTTCATTCTGGGTCTTTCTCACATTCTTTCATTCTCTCTGTTGGCCTGCCTTTCTTTCTCAAGTCTCTGATCTCTCACTGCGAAACAAACTCTTTTAGGCTCATGCTTCCTCTTTTCTCAGCACTGCTTCTAAAAGATTAATGGGAGATTAATTATTCAGGTTATGCAGTGGTGGTGGGGGGGGGGGGGGGCAGAGAAACTCACGCTGAGAGTCAGAAGGAGTCAGTTATTCTAAAAACTTAATTACTGGAACTCAGTCTTAACAGACTGCGTCAAGTTTACACAAGTCTGAAAGTGTGAGAAAGTAAAACCAATACAGATGAAAATGCATTAGAAATTAGCTGCACTGGATCTCTGAGGCAATTCACAGTGCCAAGAAAGGCCTCAGCGAGTGGGAGAAAACTAACACTTTCAGGAATTCTTCTTCTTCATCAAGACTGATTGGTGATTTTGGAACCACTTCAAATGGACCAAGCTGATCGAATTGCATATTATGATAGATATACTGCATCTTAAAATGTTTCCTACAACAGACACAAAACTTTACATTCTGGAAGGGGTTTCTGGAGCATGCATTTCAACTGTGGATGTTTCAGCGATGGTGTATGTGCTTTTGCACATCTAACAAAGCAACCCTTCACTAGCTCACATCATTAAAGAGGTCGCACCGTTAGGGGAGGGTTGCCATGGTTACCTGCTCCGCAGAGGCCTGAAGGTCTCCTTCCCGTGTGCATCCAGTCTCTCTTCATCCTCTGCAGGAGACGCAGTGCCATCATTGAAACCTCATGGCTCTTCTCTCCAAATTCCAGCATTTGCGCAAAGCGTGGGATATAAAGACAGGGGTCTGTAAGAAACAAAACTCTTAGAACTATAAAGCTAAACAGAGTAGATTTAGACCTTCTCAAACACACTGTTGGATTTTCAGTTCAATTACGCTCAGCCGATTAGTGTCAAATCTAAAGTTTTAAGCTGCTAATGAGTCTATGGGAGGGTTTGGAAGATATGTTTTATTGGGCACAATATCACACCCTTACCTACAAGTTTAAAGTGCTAATACTTTGGCTCATGACCACTGATGAGTGTTCAGTCAAAATGTAATTATTTATGATAATGCAACAAATATTACCTTTATGCTCACAATTCTCATTAAATACTACATATAGAGAACCTCCATTTATCAAGCTTTGGCAAACTGCTTGACTCAAACACTATAAACACTGTTTTAATAGTAAAAGAAACATTACAGGTAATGGAGGGAGCTCAATTTTTGACAGTTTCCCAATAATATTTTCAAAAGATGATGACACTGTGTGAGAAACACAAAAGTTTTTCTGCTCAACAAAGCATCAGCAAATCTTCCATCTAATCCAATGATTCCCAATCAGGGATATGTGTAGCCCATTGGGTACTTAATCAGGCTTCATGGGGGTGATTTTGAGTTGTTAAAAACTATAAAACAGAAATGACGACATCAAAATTATTAGGGCTGTAAAGTTATTTTTTCCCTTTATTAATATATAAATAAATATAATCTTAGATTTTTATGGTAATTAGACTCTGGAGAGAGAGAAATTTTACTCAACTCTTACTCTTCTGCATAAAATACAGCATTTTTTTTAAGATTCTTCCCATCAAATTCCTCAGTCACTGAGTCAAACCAATACCAATCTAAATACAGTTTTTGTTGTTGTTTTTAAGAAAATGTGTCCTCTCATGCCAATGGGAATTGGATATACATTTTTAGATGTATGTCAGATATCAGATATGTATCTGATTTAAAGTGGCTCAAAACTGTTGTGAAAATGTGTATGTTTGTGCCTGTACATGTGCAACAATATCTAATTTGTGTCTGATGAGTTTTTTGGTGCTAGTATAAAAGCAGCTAGATTCAGTAAACTGATTCAGTTTGAGGAGGTGCTACAATTTTGAAAAATAAACATCCCAAAAGGGGGATTTCATAGTGATATTACAGAAGAACCATTTTAGGTTTTCAAAAGAATCTTTTGGTGATCCAAACCATTTTTTTTTCTTGTTTGGAAGAACATTAAAATAATCTAAGGATACATTATTCCACTTTTTGTGCAATGCTAACATTCCATGGAAGTTAAAATTTCTTGTGAAACCATGCATACCAATAAAAAAATCTTGTACCGGGATATAATTTTTAGTTTTCACCAACAATTTTAAATGTTTTAGTTTGAAACTGAATAACCGTATAAGTATTAATATGTTTTTGAATGCCATGTAAGCAACTGAGTTACAAAATATACAAGTGTTGCATAAATATAGTAAAATATAAACTACACAAAGAAAAATGCAGCTGTTAAGTCAATGATAATAATAGTGTAATATTAGAATAATGTAATAATGGTTATTTTAATAATGTCAAATATGCTTACAGTATATTCCGCACAATAAAATGAATACATTTTGGATTAATTTTGACTAAGGGGTGCTTGAGCCTAACTGATGAGTCTGTGGGGTACACAAATCAAGAAAGATTGGGAACACTGATCTAATCCCCACTACATATGTTCACTATAAGCCGCTTAGATCCGTCTGTGGGAAAAAGAAGAGACCGGGGGAGAGAGAGAGAGAAGCATCATGCTGCGTGAGGACTTTACTGGGAAAACGGAGAGCAGTCGTGCGCACTACAGTATTTCCACAAGTCCAGCCCTCGTCCGGTTTCAGGCTCCTTCACGACCGACCGTGAACCGGAGCAATAAAACTTTTTACATCGCTTTGAATCGCGCGCACGGTCTCAGCTGTGAGATGACAACAAACTAACGCGTAAAATACAGAATTTAAGGTAAGAACACGCATGATCTTTTCTCGTATTACAGCAGAACAGTTGACGTGTGAGGTAAACGTTACATTATAGAACGCAAGCTGGTTTGTAACAATCTGCAGCTCGCGAATTGACATTTATGGAAAGAGATACCTGTTATACGCGAAACATTTCCACCTCAATACTTTAAATAAATACTAGTTCTTAATAAAACCTTTGCCTGATATAGCATATAAATAATGGTAATGCATTTACTTAAGGAGAAACATATTGTAGAACGAAACAAACGACGTGTACGGACGAACTTGGCATTTGATTTACAAAAATACCCCCACAAAGATCCTTTATTTGATTCGGATCATATAAGGAGACGTTGAGATCATTTATATTATAAACATGCACGTGTGTATATATATATGAAGAATTAAAAATCCTCATCACTGCATAATCCACAGAGAGATTCATAAAGGTTCTATTTTCGCAGTGTTGCCAGATCCCGCGTGAAAAACACGCAATCTGATTTGGGGAAAATGGATATTTTTCGATAAATATATCCTATAGAGAAAAATAGTATGCATTGTGTAGGTATAGCCTATGTATATATTCACATATACATAATGTGAATATTCCCAAAAAACAACACATAATGAGAAAATCCAAGCTAAGTGTTGCTTATAATAAACAGACATGGCAACACAGAATTTATAGGAGGGATAGAGCGCTCTGGGAGAGACAACCCTCCAGTCTTGACGTCAGACGAGAGAGGGAGAGAGAGCTCAAAATAAACTCAAACTTCATCATCATTCCGTGTGGCCATAGCAGAGGAAAGACCTGCTTGGATGCCATAAGACTATAAGATTCGTTTTGGAGTTTTCGGTATGGGATTGGAGAGGATGTGAAAAAAGAGGATGACATATCTATGAAATCCGAATATTTATGTGACCGTTTAGTGGAGCAGTTTTTGTTTTTAAACGGAAAAAACGCAACATTATTAAGAATACCACGGACCACGGTTGTAGCTGATAATTATTTTTTCTACACATATTGTGGCAAACTTTTTTTTTTGTTCTGATGCCCACTGCGCCGGAATGCAAGCTGTCCCATCATGGCCGGATCATGAAATGCGTTACTTTTTTACTCTTGCTCCCTGAAACGTTAAAGAAGTTGAAGCGGGCAAGCAAGCACCCCGGCAGGTTGTCTCTTTGCTATAACATCTTAACTCTTTCCCTGAAGAAAAGGATGGCAGCGGAACTGTACCCCGTGAACGATCACGCCACAGTGCAGAAGAACGGGACCGTGATGCTGAGTCTGCCAGAGAAGAAGAGGAGCGTGGAGCCGGTTGCGCAGTCCACCGCGTCCATCGCCACCACACCGACCACAGAGCAAAACATCAACAACAATAACGTGGAGATTCCCAGCTGGCAATCCGCGCACCCGACTTTACGCGAAAGGCAAGGCATAAAAATCAAGTGATGCATAAAGTTTGACATATTTGACTTCTAATTTTCTACCCACACACGCATATATCTTTAATATATAGGGCTATAATTTCTTTATTGTATTTATTAATAGAAATATCAAGACTTAATATATATTTATTTTTACTTCACGCAGGAATGCACTAATGTTCAATAATGAACACATGGCAGACGTACATTTCATTGTTGGTCCACCCGGTGAATCAGAAAGGGTCCCGGCACACAAGGTGATCCCACACACCTCATAATTTGGTTGTCTCTTGAATAGAACACACCTGATTCAAACCATCAGCCAATCAGTGGATCTGAAATAGGTGTCAGAAAAAGGAAACGCTTTGAAACTAGATGAACCACTGACGGATTGTCTCTTCCCCCTCTCTCAGTATGTGCTGGCAGTGGGGAGCTCTGTTTTCTGTGCCATGTTTTATGGGGATCTCGCAGAAGGAGACTCTGATATCCATATTCCAGATGTGGAACCCGCTGCTTTTCTCATCCTGCTCAAGTAAGACTCACTCACTAATCACATCCGGGCATTAATAACAGGGCGACTCTGCTTTCATGCCAGGCAGCACAGATGGGTTCACAGAGGCCCCAACAGTGATGTCTTGATTTAGGAATCGCCCTCTTATTTCGGAGCTATTAGAGATAGTTTTTTCCCTGGGAAAGTTGGAAGTTACCATTTAAAGCAGTAGTGCTGCAATAAAAAAGGAGCATGTTAAATAGATCAGCTTTTTATTTAGCATTTTATTCTTTTCCTATGGGGCACTTGCAATTTACCTTAACCTCTCTATCTCCCTCTTCTTTAACAGATACATGTACAGTGATGAGATAGAGCTGGCGGCCGACACAGTACTGGCTACGCTTTACGCTGCCAAGAAATACCTGGTGTCTGCTCTGGCTCGCGCATGTGTGGGTTTCCTCGAGACAAGCCTGGAGGCGCGAAATGCGTGTGTGCTGCTTTCTCAAAGTCGGCTGTTTGAGGAGCCGGAGCTCACTCAGAGGTGTTGGGAAGTGATAGACGCCCAGGCAGAGCTTGCGCTGCACTCAGAAGGTTTCACTGAGATTGACTTGCCCACACTAGAACACATTTTACAAAGGGAAACTCTGAACGTGAAGGAGGCGGTGGTTTTCCAGGCCATTCTTGGATGGGCTGACGCAGAGTGTCAGAGACAAGGCTTGAGCCCCACTTCACAGAACCAGCGCTCCGTGCTGGGGAAGGCTTTGCACCTTGTGCGTCTGCCTTCAATGACACTGCAGGAATTTGCAGATGGAGCTGCACAGTCAAACATTTTAACCCTTGAGGAAACGCACAGCATCTTTCTCTGGTACACGGCTGCTACAAAACCTGCGCTGGAATTCCTGGTTGCACCCAGAAAGGGGTTGACGCCGCAACGCTGTCACCGTTTCCAATCCTCCGCATACCGAAGCAACCAGTGGCGCTATCGCGGGCGCTGCGACAGTATCCAGTTCGCTGTGGACAAGCGCGTGTTTATTGCCGGACTTGGTCTGTATGGCTCCAGCGGAGGGAAGGCGGAATATAGCATCAGAATTGAACTAAAGAGACAGGGAGTGCTTCTGGCACAAAACTTGACCAAATTTGTGTCAGACGGTTCTAGCTCAACATTCCCCGTGTGGTTCGAGCACCCGGTACAAGTGGAGCAGGATGCGTTCTACACGGTTAGCGCCGTTCTAGATGGGAGCGAGCTGAGTTATTTTGGACAGGAAGGAATGACAGAAGTCCAGTGTGGGAAAGTCACCTTTCAGTTTCAGTGTTCCTCTGACAGCACTAACGGGACAGGGGTGCAGGGGGGACAGATTCCGGAGCTGATATTTTATGCATGAAAACTTGGACTGATCCATTAATGAAGAGACAGCAGGGGGATTTTTCCTCTCGAATAAATGCCTTTACTCACAACATAGCTGCAAGACACTACTAGAAGAGGAGACTATACCCTCTGATTCGATTTTTTTACGTCTCACATATAATGGAATGCTGCCCAAACTTATTTATTTCTTTACTGTTTTAAAACATGTACTTTAATTTAAGCACAGTTTATTTCTAATTATTCATAATCTGCCTGTGTACAGTGAAACATGGGCAGTTTGCACTTGAAACTAGGCAGCTTTTTCTGTCTTGTTATTTAATGGTTTTTTGTTGACAGCTTGATGCGGAGTTACCTAAAAAGGGTTTCAAGAGCCTGCAAAATCATAAAATATTTGTTTCTATTCATCAAACAGTATTTCGTTTTCTTTTGTCTAATGCACAGTTATAAGCCCTATACTGTTTCACTCTGGGTAAAATATGACCTTTCAAAACCTTAAAAATGAAAAGTCTGTCATCATTTACTCATTCTTATGTCGTTCCAAACTTTATTGACTGACTGAATTCTTAAAAAACAAGAGACAATATTTTGAAGAATGTTTCTGCTATTTTGCCCAAATAATGAAAGTAAAGTGTTCAAAACGACATTGAAACCCACTGACTTTCATTGTATGGACAAAAAAAACTAAAAATCTAAACATTTTTTTTTACCCAGACACAAAAGAAAGTCATATAAGTTTGAAATTACATGAGGGCAATAAATTATGTCAGAATTTTGCTTCGTACTGTTGATTGAGCAGAGTAACTGACTATCGCCAATTAAGTGTTCAATTCAGGTTTCGAATTTACACTGCAAGCAAAGCTTCACTTACAGTTGCACAGCACCCTCTGGACATTAACAGCAGCACTACACAGACCAGCTCACATACTCATTACCAGTACAATTTGGATGAGCAGCAAAGCATCATGGGAAACTACAATGTCACTTATGTGATGCTTACCAATAGCTGGCGCGTTGATACACAGCTCTCTGGCTAACACAAGGAAAGTTTTTCCCAAAACATACACATTCACCTAGGGCAATAGAGAAAGATGGAGTAAGAAATGGACACAAATTTGTGGTCAAGAAAAAAATTACTATAAATATAGAAAGAGACAGTGGGAACATTTATCAGACAATGAGAGTAAGAGATATAAGATAAAGGGACATAACAGAGTGTATTTTAACAGATGCTGAAGGTTGCAGAGTTCGTAGCTGTGGGGTTTGGATCCGTACCAGTCTTCACTTTCTCACAAAAAAATATCGGTCTTATCCTTAGAGAATGAACTACAATAACAAAAATATTTAATAAAATAAGCTTTAAACAACATATAACTCAATACTTATCTTCATGGACCACCTTAATTATATAAAAAAAAAAAAACGATATCCATGAAGAACGCACATGCACAAACACAGACACCCTATTTCTTCCATCTGGGCCCCATGACATTAAAGAGGAATCTTTTTTGGTTTATGTCAGAGGTCATGACCACTGAAAAGTAGGATGGCCCTCACACACTCCTGACCTGAGAGGGGCGGCGACAGCCTTATGCCTCAAAAGAGCTCCTCTGTCTGGGGGAGAGCAAAGGAATTTATGGGTCCTTTCTCTGGTAAAATCCCCAAATGACTCAAATACTGCAGTGGACATGATCTGTGTGTTAGCGTGTGGGACAGGGAGGGGGTTTAATAGGACAGCTGGGAGGGTAAAAATATAAAACAGACACACCAGCTGGAGGAAAATGGCTTTCGCACACTAACTGGGTTCAAACCTCTGGGATTGCTAGTGAAAATGCATCTACTTTACATTATATTATTTTTAACACAAACTTATTCATTCTAAATTATACTAACATAAAAAGTTTGAGTGAAAAGCTGTTATTAAAATGTTCATTATCTTCAGAATTTTCAGTATTTTGTTTGGCCCCCTTACACATGACTAATGTAACAAATTTGGGTAACATTTTAGGGACCAATTCTCACTATTAACTAGTTGCTTATTAGCATGTGTATTAATAATATATTGGCTGTTTATTAGTACTTATAAAAGCACACATTCCGCTTGACCATATTCTACATCCCTAATACTAACCAATACCTAAACTTAACTACCTTTCTAACTATTAATAAGCAGCAAATTAGGAGTTTATTGAGGCAAAATCATAGTTAATTGTTTGTTAATAGCGAGAATTGGACCTTAAAATAAAGTGTGGACCAAATTTGCTTTTATTTGACCTAAAAACAGTGCATAACCTTCAAAGAAAATTTCTTTGTCATTTAATTTATTTGAAAATATTATGTAAATATATAAATGTTGAACTTACTTGCAGGAGGTCACTCAAGTCCAGCAGCATGTCTGAGAAAGTGCATTAAAGAAATCATACAGAATTTAATTTGACACAGTTTTATCCAAAGGCCCTTACAGTGCATTCAAGATATATAATTTTCAAATGCATATGCATATATATATATATATAGAAAGAGAGAGAGAGAGAGAGATAGAGAGAGAGATGGAGACAGACAAGCAACAAACAGAGGGATTTTTGTCAGATTTGGTCATTTCTTTGCTTGACATTTTCCCTCACTGAGCAAAGCTCCACTGAACCATCACCCCATGAACCCTGGAATTCCCCGTCTCCCAGCAACCGAGTACTCTGTGTCCATGGAGACTAGCACACCTGTCCAATCATGACAAAGTGTATTAAAACATCCCATTAAAAACGTTTGTGGGATTTTCAGGTCACCATGGCGGCAATAAGAGATAATCCTAAATTGAGGGATTATGGATGACCCTGTTAAATTCTTGATCATTTTTTAGGATTTGATCTTTCCAGGGAGAAATCTCACATATGGCAAAATTTGCTAAAAGCCACTAATCACTTTACAGATAACATTTTACAGAATTTACAGTGTTTAGGTGTCAACAAAATTACAGATACTGTAAAATAATACAAAATCATATAAAAATAAGTATAAAAAAAATTGTTAAGGATAAAATGGGGAAAACAGCTACAATAATCCATAAACTCAGTCGGATTGGTGTTTTAAAGCTAACCTGAGAGCAAGAAACCATTTCGGCGGCTGACATTTGGAAAATAATTCTAGTTGTTTGACTAAATTTACCCTTTCCAGTGGAGATCGAGACCAACAATACTCTCTCACACACAAACACACAAACACACACACACACACACACACACACACACACACACACCCATCCCCATCCTCCTGGGCAGAAAGTGAAAGCTTATTTTAAAGTTCTTATGTAACCCTACCAGACGTCTGACTGAACACGTACGTTACGTAATCTCAGAGAGACGGAAAGATACACACTGTCAGCTTCTGTTGCCTCTATTTATGCATTTTTTGGACAAGTGAAAGCGAGCAGCATCGTCCCTGAAAAACCAAAAGCACACATACGTGAGTGCCATTTTTAGACTGTAGAAGGCATATGAAAGCTGAATAAAATCTCCTCATACTCAAGTGTTTTAACATGTAGAGTTTATATAACAGAATAAACTGGTGCAATTAAACATCCATCCGTAAACATGTCAATGTTATTGATTGCACCTCAAGCTGGTAGACTGAACGTTTTGAGTTGGTCTCCATGAGAAAGACAACACATTCATTCCCACTTTACATTAAAAGAAAAATTAATCCATAAAGCTTTTATTTAGATATATTTGCAAATTTTTATCGACCAGAAATGATCATGATCTGGATTTGAACTTGGGTCGCATGAGGCAAATAGCTGGATTTTGTGCACTTACTGCCAGGCTTAGTCCCCGACCCCTCCAAGATTATTAAAAACTCAAACTATAATAAACTAAAGCAGGGTGTTCCAGTTGAGTTTTTTTTTTGTAATGCAGTCTCTTGAGAGACACACCCTGCCTTATTTCCTGCCTCACTTTAAACGCACATAAACACCGTGAAAAAGCCAACTCTAGTACAAGCGAGATCCCGTCTCGAACACCAGATGAGGTCTTGATGCAGAGTAGGCTAAACAGGAAGCTGATTATTTTATACACATAACACACTAAAGATAACAACCTGTGTTAGACTCCAACTCAGTGAGTCAGTGTGAGAATGTAGGATAATTATTACAAAAATAATCATGAGTGTTCACACACAGGGGAACCAAGGCTATATGACTAAGCATCAGACTCTGTGAGAGTTTGTGTGCGGTATGGAATGCAGACAGACATACATGAGGAGACCAAATCAAAACGACTGACTAACACCATTGACTAGAAGCTCCCACAGTGGACCCCTCTTGCTCAACCTCCCTTCTTCCGTACCGCTACATTTTCTTTCTGTGAAACGCAATCTGAGTCACTTTATTTCTTCTCATTTTATTCTTCCGCAGTCTCTCCTTATATACATTTGCAGATATATACACAACAATTTTGTAAATTAGGAGCTGTGAACTCCACTAAGAAAGATGTTAATGAAGATTATAGTGTACAAACTATGCAAAGTAATACTGGAATACTCATTACAAAATACTACACAGTATACACTGTGTATACTGACCACTACTACAAATAGCATAGCACAAATAGCATGCATATTACAAATGTTTCAAAAAGTAGTACATCTGTTATCACATTACTATCATAGTGAAAGTAAAATTATATTTTTTTGTATTCCACTAAAATAAAAACAGCAGTGTCTACCTCCACTTGATTCATCATACTGGAAATAGGTGGACAAGACAAGCGCACTGCATTGTGGGATACAGTATTTTATGCAGTGCGCTCTGGTGTAACCTAAGCAATTACCAAATGTACTAGGTTGCCTGGGTATCTGTATACAGTACACATATTACAACTGTAGCGATAGTAAAAGTAGAATGTTAAAGGGCTCCTATTATGCCCCATTTTACAAGATGTAATATTGGCCTTGGTTGTCCCCAGAATGTGTCTGAAGTTTCAGCCCAAAATACCGCACTGATAATTTATTATAACAGCTGGAAAATGTCATTTTTGGGGTGTGTCTAAAAAAGACCTGATTTGGAATTTATGGCTTTAAATGCAAATGAGCTGCATATCCCCCCCATCTCCAGAAGAGGGCGTCGTGCATACGTCTCTCTGCATTGCATATCTACTGCGATAAATAGCCGGTGGAAGCAACATAACAGAGCGAGAGAACCGGTGTTCAGCCGTACATATGGGAAGTCAAATGCACTAAAAGTTGGACAAAACAGCGAGATGTTACAGAGCTCGCACCGCGCTGACCTGTCATTGGCGTGGATCAACACACAAGAGCTCTCACAAGCACGGAGCTGATCAGTTAAAAATACTTAATGTACGCACACAAATACGGTTAAAACGGCAAGCACTATAACGACATGACATTCACAAAGGAGTGATACACGTATCTAGGCAGATTTTGAGGCGCATTACCTTGATCAACCCCCGTGGTCCATGCCGAATTCTGCACCCTGCCAGATTATGCACCCCCTCGTTGAAGTTGCTACCTGATTGCATAATCCTAACCCCTCCCCCACACCTATTCCTAAACCTACCAATACTGGGGGATGCATAATATGGCAGGGTGCAGAATTCGGCATGACACCGGCCCTCTGAAATGTGACGTCACACTGCGGTGAAAATCAAAACGGCAGGACTAGTGAGACTGACTTGGTTTAAAGGGCATTAAAAAATGAGGAGTGGGTGGATTTTTATTATTGTAGGGTGGTTGTGTTCACACACTGCCAATACACATTTATGTCCAAATTAATTTAGCATTATAGGTGCCCTTTAAAGGTGGGGTAAGTGATTTATGATAGCCAATGTTGATATTTGAAATCACCAAAACACACACGCCCCTACCCCAAAAGGGTCTCGCCTCTATTTTCATAGAGCTCTGCCCTACACATATGTAAGCAAACCAGGCAATTGATAGTTTTCACGTGACGTCACACCCTCATAGGAACACCCACCTGGCAGGCAAAACAAAGCTTTGCTCCACTGACCGCCAGCTATTTTTACGCAGATTGCATCAAGCAATAATGTAGTAAAACGTAGATATTAAAAGGCAAGATTAAGTGGACACCTTATTGATGATGTATATTTTGTACAGGCAAGAAGATGAAGCCAGAATATAAATGCAATGTGCAAAGTTTCACATTAAATGGCTTCCCATAGAAAACCATTATAAGGAAAACACTGAACCGTTAAGCAGACTGCGTTCATATTCTGGCCTCATCTGCTTACCTGTGTAAACTATGCATCACTAATGTGGTGATTACTGAATCTTATCTTTTAGTATTACTGTTTTAAATATATTAAGGCACTTTAAGTGTTTTTACAAGGTTTTGTCGCACTGTTTAATGATTGAAATATTGCGGCAGGTGCTTAATATGGATTGCAAATGGCCAAAACTTGCATTTTGTTCAGAAATACCTTTGTTTTATTCTTTTGAGAGGTGATCTAAATATTTGCGGCTGTGAAACAAATTAAAAATTGACACGCTTGTGCAGCAGTTCTATGGATGTTTTGCCCTCCAAGTCTTCGAGACGGTCACGTGATTGAAAACTATCAATAACTAGTTCTGTGAAACAAAGCAAAACCAATGTTTCACCGTGTACACAATCATTATAATCAGTTATGCTGTCTACACTGGATGCTGCGCGTCGCGGCAAATCCCCGACAGAAAACTGCTGGCACGTTGTATTTATGACGAGCTGACACAAATTTCAAATGATTTTCAACGGTCGCTTTATCACTTCCAGTGTAGGCAGACGCTGTTGCGGCGCTGCGTGTCCGGTACTCACCTATCGAGAAAAAACAAAACAGCCTCGGCGTCCGATCGTAGGCCTTTCGCTCCTTGAGTTCTCTCCAACGCTGGAAAGCTGATCCGATATTTACGGGTCCTAGTTCTTGCCTTATCGTTCCACAGGCATTTTCCTCTTTTGTTTTTCATCTGCCATCTGTCGCTCGGCTCTGCTGTTTACTGTTTACATTGTTGTGGCCAGCCTAAGGCACACCTGTGCAATAATCATGCTGTCTAATCAGCATCTTGATACGCCACACCTATGAGGTGGATGGATTATCTCGGCAAAGGAGAAGTGCTCACTAACACAGATTTAGACAGATTTGTGAACAATATGAGAGAAATAGGGCATTTGTGTACATAGAAAAAGTCTTAGATCTTTGAGTTCAGCTCATGAAAAATGGAGGCAAAAACAAAATTGTTGCGTTTATAATTTTGTTCAGTGTATATATATATACCACCATTCACCCTCAATAACAGACATTTCCTTTTCTCTCTAAATGCTTCCAAAAGGATACGAGGTGTTCCCTCCGTTCGGCAGACGAGGTAGAGGCAGGCGGCAATGACATGGGATGATTTGCGCCCTCTGGTCAGATGCTTGCAGAGGGCCATCTTGTAAAAGTTGAAGGCAGTGTCCAGACAGTGCTGATTCATTTGAAGCTGATGACCAAGATGGTTTATCTGTCGCTTAGCTAAATGAAACCCAACCAAAAGATCACAGTCAGGGTTTTTGACAGCATATTTACAGCAGGTTTAGTTCCTTTAGAAGTTAATAGAGGAAACACAAAATAGTAAAAGCCCCTGTTTTGGCCTTCTGGGGTTTGAACAAATAATCTTTGGGCTACCAGTCCAACTTTATGTTGTGTTTAACTTTAAATTTAAACAAACAAGAACAATCGAAGCACTTTAGAGTTAATTATTTTAAACCAAACACTGCCAGATAGATTATTCTAAGCGAACCTGAAACCAAAGTAGTGACACGTTTTCTTCCCTATTTCAAAGTATGTAATTTCAAGTGTAACATTAGCAGAAAAAAACTATAGGGCAGGGGAAATACACGTTCACTACATTTAAGGAATAAAACATTGTATAAATCATTAGAATGATATGAACAAACCCCTCTGTAAAACCCTTCACGATATGGATGTGAATAAAACTAGGGTTAATAAAGAGGAGTTTTTCAGTGCAGTAAAACCTATTCATTTTGAAGTGAAGTGAAGTGACATTCAGCCAAGTATGGTGACCCATACTCGGAATTCGTGCTCTGCATTTAACCCATCCAACGTGCACACACACAGCAGTGAACACACACACACACACACTGTGAACATACACCCGGAGCAGTGGGCAGCCATTTTATGCTGCAGCGCCCGGGGAGCAGTTGGGGGTTCGGTGCCTTGCTCAAGGGCACCTCAGTCGTGGTATTGAGGGTGGAGAGAGCGCTGGACATTCACTCCCCCCACCTACAATCCCTGCCGGCCCGAGACTCGAACCCGCAACCTTTGGATCACGAGTCCAACTCTCTAACCATTAGGCCACGACTTTTTAGATACGTAAAATGTGATAAATGCTTACATATCTATTTTTGATGTCCCCCCCCCCCACTATTAAGACTAATATCTATCAGTCAATCAAAAAAAACTTACCAGTGTATTGTAGAAAAACAGTTTTGCCTATAATTCCTTGCTTTAGGCAAAAAAAAAAAATTACACTAAAATAACACTAAAAACTAATAGTTTTACTATAATCAAAATACTTACAGCAATTATGTGTGCTTCTACAAAATTACTACAAAATAAAGGTTTATTTAGATTCTGTATGAGCACCTGCTGTGGATGTGCTGTTTGAGAACAGATATGAGCCTTTTAGAGTGGGAGGAGAGCATCTTCAAGATGAAAGCAGGTCTGTTTATACAGACTCAAGATCTCACAGAGCATCTTTTGTTCTCTCACCACACACAGATAGTATAAATCTCGATGCAGACATGAGGCTATTAATCACACGTGTACATTCCCACACACACACAAATAAAGTGGCCTCTGCAATTCCCTCCCAGCACACACACAGACATACGGTTGTCTGACCAAACTGATTCATCGGTTACTACACAAAAGCACATAAATGCACCACAAGACTTCTCAGGCTTAATAAGCTTCTTTGAAAAACAACCATTACCATCTGGCTGAAATGAACCTCACACACTTAACTTGAAACCACATTACACAAACCCACAGTTTCCAAAGAATCCCCCTTTCTTAAAAACAAAGAACGCATATATTTAACCATCTTGCTCAATAGTGTTGTTCAATGGAATGGAACATTATACGAACATATCTAGAACACGATACTGTACAAGTTGTAAATTGTCAGTGACGCATAGTAATGTCTAATATTCACAGGAAATAAGTTTCGAAATGCTTTGGAAAACTTAGGAACTACATATTACAAAAACCAGTTTATACCTTTAAATAAAGACAAAATAGACTTTACAATGATACCTATAGAAGGCAAAGAATAAATTAACATCTATACCTCTTGAAGGAGTCAAGACAAAGCAATTCAAACATTTAGACTACAAACTCTATGAAAAATGAATGAAAGTCATATAAAGGGTACAATAGAGATAACTTAAGCATGTCACAAAATCGAAAAAGTTAAAACCATTAAGAAATTTGGGATCCCTATAATTTAGTTTTTCAGAAAGAAATTAACTTTTATTCAGCATGGACAGATTAAAATGCAGAAAAAAAGTGACAGTGAAGTCATTTATAATGTTACAAATTCTATTTTAAATAAACACTACAGTTGAACTTTCGATTAATTAAAGAATCCTAAAACATGTTTTGTGTCTTGCACAAAAACTTCAAGCAGTTGTTTTAACATTTATAAGAAGAACATTTTTTGAGCACCAAATTAGCATATTAAAATTATTTCTCAGGGATCATTTGACACTGGAGTAATAGCTGCTGAAAATTCAGCATTGTCATCACATAAATAAATAAAATACATTAAAATTGAAAATATAGATATTTTAAATGGTTATTATGTTTGTCTAATCAAATAAATGTTGCTTTGGTGTGCATAAAAAAAAACACCTTTCCAAATTCCCTTTTGAATAGTAGTGTCTGCTTTCTGACTGTCACGAAGAGTAAATAAAGGCTAGATGAATGGCATATACTGTACATGAACGCTCACCATTCTGCAGAGTGGCAGCTCTGGACTCCCTCCCAACCCCGGTGTGGAAGTTTCCTCCCAATGATGGCACATTTCCAGATGCTACAACACAGCAAAAAATAAAATATATTAGTAATACTAATATTATGAGAACAGAAACACACACATTTCATAACCAAGCTTTATACTTTAGTTTTCCTTTTTTATTTGTCATAATGATTTTGAAATGATTTTTTTCTGTTTTTAATATTTGTATGTTATTCAATGTTATCAAATACACTTTGCATTACCATTGAGCAAATAAATCTGCCTTGTCTAGTAATCTTCAGCTTACCTAATTGATCTTAGAAGAAAGAAGAAAGGTAAAAACAACATCCATATTTAAATCTAATATTAGCCAAATGTAGATAAGCTGTTGAAAGTAAGCTTTTCCTATTAAAGTCTTCATTGCAGGACTTTATTTAAAAAAAAACTTGACAGCCACCTGCTGTTAGAAGACGGTACTGCCGTTCAAAACCAAAACCCTTTTCCCATTTAAATGAGTTTTAAGAGGAAATATCTGTATTTTTTCAATTATATTAATTTGATTATAAACCATTTACCCCCCATTTGATTTATCACACCAGGTCATTAAAAAAATATGCTCTGTACACAATTTAAAAAAATCTAGGTTATTAAATTCAGAAAAGATTATTCAAATCTAGAAATTTTGTCCAAGACTAAAAATTTCTTGAAAGTTTTATAAAAGCATAAGCAGATTGTAGTAGCATAAAATATCTTACAGGCTGACAGTCGACAGAGAATATTACAGATAATTTAGATAATTTACAACTTAAGAGAACAGTTTGCAGTCAAGGTTCCTAACAACAACCCTATCTAACTGAGGCCTCCGTTTGAACATTTCAGACAACAACTCTACAAACACTTTCCCATGTAATTCCTTATGCTAAAGAGACGGAGACAAACAGACAGACAAATAATAATACAAGACAAAACCATATAGCTTTTGTTTGGTCTGCCCCTCATTCTATGTACATAGAAAACATATTCAGTTTCTCACATTGATTATTCCTTCATTAATATATTAAAACAAATTAAATTCACCACAAAACTGGCCTTGTTTGGAGTAGATGAATCATCACTCACAGTCACCAGCAACAAACTGGCCAACGGCGGACGATCCTCCTCCACTGTTCTCCACGAAGGTTACCTCGGAAACGATGATGTTGTCCTCCAGCACGGAGCCGCAGCCCATGCACACAGCATCACCCCGTGCCTGGTCCACATCAATGTCCGTCCCACCACAGTTCATACACTTCCTCATGGTCACCACCGATCAGCACACACAACACTGGGAATGATCTTTACATGCATGTAAAAACACATGAGAGAACGCAGAATGAATCCTAGGTAGAGCTACATCTAAGATGAACGGCATCAATGGCAAACTGCGAAAGCACTATTATGGATAGAGGACACATATTTTCGCCGAAGCAGTGATTTGAAGTTAAAAACATCTTAATGATGGATTTGTTTATTACAAGAGCTTTTTGCTTCTTGAGACTTTAATTGACGGAGTTGTGTGAATTATTGTGATGTTTTTTATGAGATGTTTGAACTCTCTTTCTGACGGCACCCATTCACTGCAGAGGATCCATTGGTGAGCAAGTGATGTAATGCTAAATTTCTCCAAAACTCATGCACATCTTAGATGGCCTGAGAGAGAGTACATTTCCAGCAAATTTTCCTCTTTGGGTAAAACCATTATTTTATTATTTTTGGCAATCCTAGTTTTAAACAAAAGTAGACACCAAATCAATTGTATTATATAATTTTGGTAACACTTCACAATAAGGTTTCTTTTCTTAACATTATTTAAAATGAACAATACCTCTACAGCATTTATTAATGTAAACATTTACTAATAGATATTTTAAAATCTAAACTTTTTTTGGTTAACATTAGTAAATACACTGCAAACAAACATGAACAAACAATGAACAACTGTTCTATTAAAAACAACAATAGGCCTAGTTAATAAATTCTGTAAATGTATATTGCTCATAGTTAGCACATATTTAGCATACTACAGTAACTAATGTTAACAAAAGTGTTACCAATATTTTAAATGTCTGAACATCTCACTTTAACGGATATAATACAAGGTAAATATTCTTCACATACACTCCTGGGCAAAAAATTATATATATTAAATACCCTTATTTAATATATATATATATTAAATAAGGGAAGCCCAAAACAGCTGAACGCTAAGCTTTTAATAGTCTTAACCACAAATTACAGGCAAGGAAATTAGCAAGAATTAAGCAAATGCACTCCTTAAAAAGCCATATGATGGTTCAGAAAAATATCAAAAGACATTTTTGGCAGAAAACGGGGAGTTTGACTGGTTCAGCAGAATTGTGTGGAGTCGTGAAACGTGATAGAAAGGGACATGCGGTGTCTTTGAAGATCTGGTGAGAAATACAAAATTGAATGCATCTCTACCACAGTGAAGCATGGAGGAAGATGCATCATTATGTAGCCTAGCTGCTGGTCCTGTTGAGCTGCTCGTTAATATATAACAACTGTGAAAAGTCAATTAATGACTAGGAGTGTAAAAGAACACTGCAGAATAGCATGCTGCAATGAAAATTAGTGTCATCTAAAGAGGAATAATTAGATGTTATTTCTCAACAAGGAATTGCTCCTGCCCAGAACCGAAAAGACAACCAATAAGCGGCTTGAGAATAAGTCCATTAGGCTCATGATTTGACCTGGTCACAGTCCAGATCTGAACCCTATCTAGGGGTCCTTGGTATCAAAAAGTTATAAAATATTCAGCGTTGTGGGCTCCCAGGTGATGCTTTTGACATCACTGGTCTAAGAAAAGCTCCTAATGTTAAAAGCGGCACAGCAGCGCCGCTAAGAGGACACAAAGCGAACTGCGCCACTAACAAGCCACGCTGCATTCTGACACGCTCGGTACCGATTTAAACGCCCAGGACCCAAATCAGATATATCAGATCCTAAAAAAATGAACACGCTCGTTGAGGGTCAATGGAAGGTAGGCTCTTCTAATCATTGTCATGCAATCAGTACCGTTGCATCGTGGCAATCGCCTACTTGACAAGCAAATCTGAATTCCTCCAAATCTGTTGAATAACTGCGCCGATCCGTGCAGATGTAGACTAGTTAATCATTATGATTTAAAAGAAGATGTACCTCGAATAGTTGGGAGAGAACCAAGCGCAGGCTTCACCTGTCTGATCCAGAGAGCCCGTAAAAGGCCTTTCAGTTCCTGTCTGTCGAGGTAACAACTGTGTATTATTGCTTCTCAGTCGTTTTGCAGACTGTATCATTGATTAATTAATCAAAAGTCGTGATATATTTCTCTACATGACAAGCCGGTAAAAAAACAGCCACATGTTTCCAGTCAGCGTGAGATGCGGCTCATACCAATGTGAGTGAGTGCGGGGGGGACAACTGCTCGCCTACATTATAATATACTGTAAGAGACAATGACACCATATTATAAACGCTACCTTTCTTTTTAAACGAATTATTATTACGCAGAAATATGCAAATATAAAAGTATACGACGCAAAATATACAATAGAGTAGTAATTCATTGCTAGTTTCCCCTGTGTGATAACATGGTCGGAAACGCACCGATCACACTAAAGTAACATGTAAACGTAGCTTGCAACTTTGTGTTCAATAGAATTCAGCAAGATAAGAAAATCCATAATGTGCATAGTACAACACTAAAATGTAATAATTAGGACTATATAGTACTACAGGTTAAAGTACTGCAGTAAAGTTTGGACTTTGAGGCTACATGAATATTTCCAAGTCATTAAAAATTCCTAGAGACCCAGCTGGTAGCCTTATTCCATAGCTTAAAATGTGTAATGCAGAGTATATGAAGAACACAAGGCAAGTATGGCCTTCATGTTGGAGCATCTTGCTGAATGCCACTCTTGAACAAGAAGAACACAAAAGGCCGACTTGAACATGCTAAAATTCATTTGGATAGACCTGTGGAGTTCTGAACAAATGTTTTATGAAGTGATGTGACCCAACTAACTTTTTGGACCCATGAATCAGCATATGTCTAGTCCAAAAAAGGCAAACGCTATTGAGCAGAAGAACACCATGGGGGTGTTTTATTCTTGCAGGAAATGGAAATCATGACTGTATGAAGGGCATCATGGATGCTTTGAAGTATTAGGCCATTTTTGCAAGAATTGTGATGCCTTTGGTGCAAAGACTGAAGATGATGATCAATAGACTTTCCTTCAGGACAATCATCCCAAACTATTCAAATCTGCTTATGCTTGGTTGGTTCAGGGATCGGTCGTAAAATGTTCTTGAGTGGCCTGTTAAGTCTCCATATTTAATTCTCATTGAAAATATTTTGTTGAATTTGAAGAAAGCAGTGGCAATGTGAAAGCCAAAGATTATCAGTGACCTGAAAGCTTTTTCAGACGAGGAATGGTCCAAGATTGCAGTAGAGAGGTGACAGAAACTTCTAAGCACCCCCAAGCAGTGTTTATTGGTGGTTTTAAACAAAAGACTTCTTTTTTTTTTTTTTCATTATTCATCAACTACATTCTTAGAATTACTCATATGTTTCTTTGTCTACTTGCGGAGTGAAACGTGAATATATATGTATGCATGATTATAGTACTTCTAAAGTTACTTGCAATTTGTAATTGGACAGAAGTGTCTACTAAATGAATGCCTTAATCAGTGCAAATGGCAAATTTCCATTACTGTTTTACATATGTCTTTAATCTGCTGTCTGAATTGTTGGAGTCTGATGTCTCTGAGGAATAAATGTCAGTCAACTATCTATGTAATAAATGTAAGTCAAGTCTCTTCATTATTTGCATAAAATTTTATTTATTTAAAAACCTTAATATTTAATTATTATCAAAACTTCTGTTTAAGCTTGCCTTGGAAATAGTGACTACTGTACTCAAAAGCATTAATCTACTTAGTAGGGATGTGACGAGATCTCGTGGCTTGACGTATGGCTTGGCCTCATATAACTTGACGATATCTTCGCAAAATATTTTAACAATTTTTACATTAGAGCTGCACCATTAATCATTAAAAATTGCGCTTGCTATCTTGATTCAAACACCCACGCGATCTTATTGTAGGGGATCTACAAATTCTATTACGTGGAGACTTTTATTTTGTCTGGTGTTACGGGCGCCGCCATTGGGTGTGTGTGCACGAGAGAAGCAGACAGAAAAAAATGGTTGAAGAATGCGTTAGTCTTCGGGTAGTATATAACAGAAAAAAGTTCCGTTTAGACCCGTGAGAGACATCGGAACTGAGTGATGCTGCTTTAAAGTGTTTGATTGTGCGAACGAGTCAGTTATTGAACGCAACATAACGAGTTTTTCTCCGTGTTTGCACGTGAAGTTGTGAAAAAGGCCTGCTAATGGTTAGCAAGTGATTCGCTGTAGGAGTTGAATATTCTCGTGTTTTCTTTGTATTTTCATTCAGTTTTTGTTTCATTTGTTCAAACGAACTTGAAACGCAGTAAGTGCTGTAACTGATCGTGTGAAGAGGATTCGCTGAGTCCTCGGATGGGGCCGTGTATTGTTCATCTTCTCAATACGCCTCCGTCTGCTGGGATTGCAGCCTCATGAGATCAAGCTGCCGTCGTCAGGATCTCGGGGACAATCGCTGAGAGTCATTGAGTAAATAGACATTACCTGCCATCCACGGGGCGTCATTCAACACCTCATCCAGAAACTAAGAGTGGTGATGTACATTATTTTCTTCCACTGAATGCTGTCTACGAGCATTCTGACTCATGAATGGACTGAATATAATTTTTCCGGGATTTTTGACGCGAACTCTTCAAAATTTGACCTGAACCGATTGAATCAATCTGATTGTGAACGTATAACTTCTCGGTGTGGTAAAAGAGGAACACTGATTGTTGTTTAGGGTTCAACAGAAACAGTCACAGATTGTTGACATTTTCTTTATTGTTTGTCAATATTTGATTTCATTCTGAACTGACTGAATTTGAAATACTTTCACTCTTCCAGTGACAAGACAAAAAAGAAAAGAAAGAAGTCACAAATCATTTAATTAATCTCTTAAAACCAAAACCTTTCATGTAAATAAATATTTTTGTTTAATTAAACTGAAACTGAGTATGCTAAGTTAAAGTCTCTTATACTAAGGAAGTGGGGGTGTCTGTAACACCTATCCTGTTAGACCTGGGGAGGGTGGGTTGTGCAGTCAAAAGCTCTTATTTTCTTATCTAAGTTATCGGCACACACACACACTCCAGGGGGGCCACCATGTATAAAGTAAATCCTGGATCCCACCTCACCATTTCTGTAGCACCACATAGCAACACGATATAACCAACATATAACCGCCTGTTATACTGAGACCAAAAGCATTGGGTGGGGGGACTAAGTTCCTGGCACTCACTCAGTCTTCCTTAGTTAAGTGCTTAATATTTTCCCCACAAGGCGGTGGCATATTCCCCTCCGCCACATATTGGCATCATGAACAGAATTAAAGAGACAGTTTGAAGAGATGCAAAGGCGGTTCGGTGAGCAGATAGGCATGTTAGAGCAAGCCAGAGCCGAACAGAGAGAGGCACTTTCCCTTGCTAAAACTGTTATTGAGCAGCAGCCTGCCGCTCAAAGAGCACCATCTACAGTGTACATCCTAAGAGATCGTAAGCTTCCAGAGTTCAGCATTTGTTGTTCCAAGCCTGGTGAGTTGAGTATAGAAGAATGGATAAGTTCAGTGAAGTCCCCTTTCAAGGTGATGAAAATTCCTGAAGAAGACAGAATTGAGTTTGTTAAGCAGTATTTAAAAGATGAGGCAAAGATGAGTTAAGTTCATGCTCAACGGTAAGGAGAAGTCAGTGGATGAGATTTTCGATGCTTTGGACCAGACTTATGGGGACAAACTTCCCATTGGCAGCAGACTGAAAGAGTTTTATGACCGCAAACAAATGCCTGGAGAAACCATCCGATCTTATGCTTATGACTTGCAGGAGAAGCTGAGTATCATCCAGAGTCGAGAGCCATCTAGAGTTCCTGATGATGATGGCGTATTGAAGGAAGAGCTTGTGTTAAGCCTCAAAGAGGATTCACTATGGTGTGAAATGAAGAGGAGAGTTAAAGCTGAGAAGGACCTGACATTCATCCAGCTAATGCAGGAAGGTATTACCTGGTCAGAAGAGGAGGAGGTGCAAGTTCCAAGCAATTTGAGAACCAGTACTCGTTCACACGGTGTCGTTCATGCTACCACTGCAACAGAGAGCTCTTCAGCCCCTCTCACCCTAGAGTCGCTTCACAAAGCTATTCAACATTTAGCTGCTCGACAAGAAGAACTGTTTCAGATGGTAAACGGCAAAGAAAAAGTGAAACCTCTCGCGAAGGAAAACAAGACAAAAAGCGAACCTTTAAAGGATAGTGAAAGAAGATACATCTGCTATACGTGTAGTAAGCCAGGGCACACAAGCCGACGTGTTCTTTAGAGCAGAGAAAATTCAAGTAGAGTGCAACCTTACACGGCAGAGATGGAAAAGACAGCTGACCGGGACACTTCAGTGTTAGAGAGCCCAGGTCCATCCGTTATTAGGAGTCATACTGTAGATTGTAATACAGAGAATGTTTTGAAGTCCCTTTGTGAAAGTGCTTTTGGTGATTGCCTGACCATTGAAGTGAAAATTGCAGGTATCAGTACTATCTGCCTCTTGGATACAGGGTCAGAAGTGACTACTATCACCGAGTCACATTTTAAGAATAACTTTGGAGAAGTTGTGCTGTCATCCGCCAACTGGGTCCGTCTTACAGCAGCAAATGGCGTAGACATCCCCATCATAGGATGTCTGGAGGCTGACATAGAGTGTATGGAGAAGACATTGCATGGAAAATGCGTGTTTGTTATCAAAGAGATTGAATCCAATGTGACAGAGTTGAAAGGATTGCCTGGCATTGTTGGGATGAATGTGTTGAGTGATCTTAAGGATCTATTCATGACCACTGAAGACATGAAGAAGATGTATAGGTATAGTCATGGTTTCAAGGAGGCAAAGGTCCAGCGAGTGTTGGCTAACCTTAAGATGCAGACTAAGGCACTAAGCTGCAGTGACGAGATTGGATTTGTGAAGGTTGCTGGGAAGCAACCGATCACTATTCCTCCATTCAGTGAACGTGTTTTGGAAGGACGCTGCAGAATACCACCAAAAGTGAGTTGTCAAGTGTTGGTGGAGGCCTCGCCAAACGTCAGCTTGCCTAAGAGTGTTCTGATCGCTAATGTACTCTCCAAGACAGCTGATGGTAAAGTCCCAGTCAGAGTGTTGAATTCTAGTGAAAAGCTTGTAAAACTCCCACCACGATGTAGGATTGCTGTGCTGTCCAAGCCACAGGACGTTGTGCCAAAAGAGCTTGTCGAGTTTGAGGAGAAGGAGGGTGCTTTGCATGTTAAGGTTGTGCAGCAACGTCAGGTGAAAGCGGAGGTAAGCACCACAGAGCAGCTGCCAGTTCCAGTGCACATTAATTTAGAGAACCTCACAGAAACTCAACGTTGCAAACTTCAGGACCTACTGGTTAAGCACCGTGATGTGTTTTCGAAGAACGATTGTGACTTTGGTTATACGACTCCCGTCACACATAGTGTCCCAACTGGAGATGCTCCTCCTATTACGCAAAGACATCGTAGAATTCCACCTCAGGTGTTTCAGGTAGTGTTGCTTTTGTCAACGAAAATGGACTAAATATCGTCGTCAAAGAACCGTGAAAGTCGTGATGAATAAAAACGAGACTAAATGTGGTTTACAAAATAAAAACTATGCTAAAATGTCTCTTCATTTTCGTTGACCAAAACGAGATGAAACAAAATGTTATAACGTTGTTTAGTCGCGTTATTATTATTATTTTGCAGTATTTCTTCTGGGGCTGCATCAGGTTGCACTGCGCAGACGCAGGCGATGTCACTTCCTCAAGCCCCACTCGCAGCATTATTTAGAAGACGACAACAAACATGTTAACATGTTAGGTTGGTAAAATAAATGTTACAAATTCAAATCAGAGCGTCTTCCTTGTCTGGAATGGATGTATTCTTAAGTCTATAAGGTAACAACAATATAATAAGATAACCTTGTTTGAAATGGGTTTGGCTAAAAGAAAATTTTGGTTTCGTCTATACTACTAGCGCAGTGGTGGGCCGTCAGGGGAAGCAGGGCCTTCTCTGCTGGCCCTATAAAAATGATATATGTTTTTATTGATTATTTAGGTATCATTTTCATTTGTGTAATGTCCACTAAATTGCCTATGATTAGTTTAGTTGAGGTGAACTGGAATATTCTACATAAAGTCCGAGGCCAGCACTACAGATAATGCTACCCTTTTGTTGAAAGATGTCACATCTGATTTGTTACAAGCATTAGTGACAGAATCATCAGCCAATCAAATTTTGACTTTCAATGACAGCCCGCCCTCTGGGTCTAGCGACGTGCCCAATGCTTCCCCTAGCGTTAGACCGCCCCTTTAATCAGGGATTTCCAAGGTACGAACATGAAAATAAACGAAAAGAAAATGACAGCTGTAGTCATCGGCGCCTACACCAGATCTTGTTGCCGATCTACTAAAATCGCCTTTTTCAAGGCGCTCTTTTGCAGACAAAAGAGAATAACTGAGAAAGGAAGACCTACACCCAAAGTGAATTCGCTAATAAAGGCCAGCAAAGGTTTTGTGCACCATTTCAAAGATTGCAACTATGAGTGACTAACAGCTAGCACCAAGCACAAGTTATTTTGTTTGCTGTGTTTACTTTTAAATCCGAGTAAAGGGGCATGGAATGACAGACCCATGGACTTTATTTACAAGTGACAGGTGAGTGCTTTATAATTTGATGAGTATTGTTTAATGCACATTGTTATGGAGGTGTACATGGTGCATTGATAATACTGTGGTGCGGTGTGTGGATGTCCAGCATTTGTACAGTTTTGCTGGTTTGGGCACGTCGTCATTTTAGAGTGACATGAATGTGCATAGTGACCTGTGTATTGGTGGATTACTTTTACTGACCATGTAGGGAAATTTACTCTGCATTTAACCCACCCCAATCTAGCCTACTATTAAAATAGTTGATCACCCGTCATTGTTTGTTGAGAGCCTGTGTTCGGCATAATATGTGCATTATATGCATATAGCTGCGTTAGCTGTAACAGAGATGTGTAAGATGTGTACATGTAGTTTAAAGTTGCTTATTGAAGGCCCTGACTAAAACCTCAAGGCATGCCACTGCTACTAGGTACTTATACTATATTGACTGGGTTAAATAGAATTGCATTAATAAAAAGAGACTAAAATGCAATTTTCATTGACTAAAACTCGACTAAATGTCATCAGTTTTCGTCAACTAAAACTAGACGAAAATAGTCATGGATAATTCTGACTAAAATAAGAGTAAAATGCTCAGACTTTTAGTGAAACTTGACTAGACTAAAAAGAGTATGAACGTGACTAAAGAGCTGTGATTGTGATTAAGAAGGATGTACGTTTTTGCTGCGACTACAGAAAGCTGAATAAAGTGACCTGTAAAGATCCTTATCCTCTCCCTCGCGTGGAGGAATCGCTGGATGCCTTGGGAAATGCACAGCTGTTCTCCACCCTTGATCTTACTTCCGGCTATTTTCAAGTGGCCATGAGTGAGGAAGATAGAGCAAAGAGAGCAGTCACCTCTCCCTTCGGACTGTTTGAATGGACCAGGATGCCATTCGGACTTTGCAATGCTCCTGCGACATTTCAGCGTCTGATGGGGCTGGGGCTCATCTACCTTGATGACATTATCATCTTTTCGAAAGACTTTGAAAGCCATTGTCAAAGGCTTGAAATTGTGTTCAACCGATTGAGACAACATGTTTGAAACTAAAACCCAGCAAGTGCTTCCTTTTGAAACCCGAAGTGAAATTCTTGGGTCACCTTATTTCCTCCCAGGGAATAAAGGTGAATGGAGAGAAAACTCAAGCATTGGAGTCCTGGCCTGCACCCAAGAATGTCAAAGGATTCATGAGTTATTACAGGAGATTTGTTCCTGGTTTTGCTCAGTTAGCCTGGCCTCTTCATGCCCTGGTTGGTAAAGGAGGGAAGGGGAAAATCATTGAACCTCTTAACTGGACAACAGAGTGTCAAACTGCATTTGACAAACTTTGACTGCATTTGACAAAGCAGTGTTTAATGTCTCCGCCAGTCCTCGCATACCCAGATTTCAGTCAGTCTTTCGTACTCACAATCGAGGGGAGGCTGCATGGTCTTGGGGCCATGTTAAGTCAACGACAAGAAGGAGCTGAGCGTGTGATCGCATATGCAAGTCGAGGTCTTCGTAGGTCAGAAAAGAAAGACCAAAATGACAGTGCTTTTAAGCTAGAGCTACTTGCCTTAAAATGGGCTGTAACCGAAAAGTTCAAAGAATACTTGATCTACTCCAAGTTCTCTGTGATAACAAATCACAACCCTTTGCGTTACTTGGAGACAGCAAATTTAGGAGCAGTCGAACAGCGGTGGATGGCTCAGTTGTCGGAGTTTGATTTTGAGGTCAAATATAAACCAGGACGACAAAACACAAATGCAGATGTGTTGTCGAGGATTCCATCATGTGAGGAACCTGAGCAAGAGGACTTTCCTAGAGACTTTATAAAGATGAATTCAGAAGGAAGTGCGTGCATGCTTATGGCCAGTCGCCAAACAGCAGCAGAAAGTACAAGCATCGGTCCAGGTGTCAGTGACAAGAAAAGTCCCTGGATATAGCTGGAGTGATATAGAAGAACAACAAAAGTTCGACCCTCATATAACTCCAATCTACCGTGCTGTACTAACTAACAAGAATCTGAGTCCAGTCGAGCAGCGCAACATGGATGTTGAGTTAAAAAAAGCCTACTATACAGTTCATACGACTCAAGCTTAAAAAAGGAGTGATGTTCCGTACTATCTTTGATCCCCGGGACGGAGAAGAAATTTGTGAAGTAGTGCTGTCAGAACCCTTGCGTTACGAAGTGTATGAGAGTCAGCATGATATTGTGGCCATTTTGGAGAAAGAAGCACGCTGGAGCGCATGAGGCGGAGCTATTACTGGCCGACAATGAGTAAGGATGTTCAAAGCTGGATTCAGGAATGCAAGAGATGTGCCCTCGCAAAGGATGTTTTTCCTAAAATTCGAGCCCCAATGACGTGCACCAATGTAACTGCACCGCTGGAAGTCCTCGCTATGGATTATACTGTCTTGGAGGAATCTGTGGGAGGATATGAAAATGTCCTCGTCTTAACTGACATGTTTACTCGTTTCATGGTGACAGTGCCAACCAGAAATCAGACTGCCCACACCATGGCAAAAGCCCTCGTGCAGATTATTCCTGAATGACAACGATTCAGCTATGTCTATTAAGACTGTTTCACATCGCCAGTGTCAGTGGAGCGTGAGAAGCACAGCTGCCCGTGTTAATAGGTGTGTTCGACTTAATGCAGCGCCATAAAAACCGATCGGCGTCTGCAGGGCTCCAAACTGCGACCAAAAATATTAATTTGCGAGTGAAGTTTTTGCTGAGGTCGCCACTGGCGACTATATATAATTTGTATGAAAGGACTTTTTTCCCGATTGTTTTGCGCTCACATCTTTTGTTATGTTCACGTATTAAACTTACATAAGACGATGCGCATCAAAGTTATACTGGAAAAGAGTTTCAAACAGTCCTCGTCTCTGCCGCACACAGTCTGCTGAACGCAGTGAGAGAGACCTGAAAGGTGATAATATAAACACCAGTACCCCGCGTCCACACGGTCCGTGTATGCGTCCGGATCGCGCGAGCGGAGAGTATCGCACTTAATGCTCAGGCGCGATCTCTTTAGCACCTCAGTTAAAGCAGCAAGTGAACCCATTATATATTTCGATTTACTACTATAGTATGAAATGAACATGATCAAAAGGTAGGCAATAAGAAAGCCTATAGTAGCTACAACTTACTGAAATGTTTTATGTAAAAGCTCATTGTTTCAAACTGAGGAAATGTATAAAGCTTGTAAACATTGCATTGTAATACATTTACCTCAGAATAACCACTCAGTGTCCATAAACTCATCAGTCAGCTAGAAAAATAACTATAAAGAGGAGCGTTTTGCTATATTTATGCGCTGTTGCATATTAATATTTTTACTTATTGTGTTGTACATGATTCAACTCCTCCTATAAAATTGCATTTTACTAATGAAGAAAAACAGACTGAATGTGTGAAAGACGTGACAACATTTATAGGATGCACTGCACTCAGTTGCCAAGTGATGCGTATGGTCCATGATATTGGTACAGATTCTGTGTAACGAACAATTCTTTGTGACTGTATATTTCAAGTTGTAAAAGACATTTAATTCACACTTTAAGTGAACCTTAGTCCCCCGGTCGACCTGATCATCTACAAGATGGATTAAAATGCTGATAAAGCCTAGAAAAGATAAGACATAAACACATGACAAAATGATTGAAATGTTAAAATAGGGGGGAAAAATAAAATGATAATAATAAAATAAACCACTTTTATTCTGTGGCACCTAAAAAAATAATTTGGCGCCTAAGTTTTTCTTTTATAGGAGCCAATGGCTCCTTACTCGATTTTTTTTGTCTGGAGCCCTGGTCTGACTTGAAGCAGTGCATGCCGGTTAGAAATTTTGTCCGACTTGAACCGGCACCGACGCCACGTCACTGTCATGTGTGGCAGCAAAGTACCGCGATAGCGTTTCAAAAGTAGCCGGCTCACTCAGCCTGCGCAGTTTCTCCAGAGCAGGGGTCACCAACGTGGTGCCCACGAGCACCTGGTAGCCCGCATGGAGTCTCTGAGTCGCCCGCCAGCCTGAATTAGCGCCGGAAGATAAACAATATCATATCGAGATTATGATAAAAAATTATGTTAATAATGATGATAAGATGGATATTTTTACTCAATATGGATTAATGTAACATCATATCACACAACATAAATGAATGCTTCAGCAGCCAGTCAGTGCATGTCGCTAATAAGTCTGCATGTTCTGTGTGAATGTGTGGAGTAGTTTCGTCTGATACACAAACTCAAACACACATGACTCGCGGTGTTTTCAGCATCTACGTCTCAATATATGAGGACATGAACACACTTCATCTCCAGAGCTGCTCTGAGAATCACTTCACCAGCTTTATGCAGTTTCATTTGAGAAAAAATACTGTCAAATACACGATGAAACTAAAACCAAAACTGAAAGACCTTCACGACAATCCGCCAAAATAAAAGCCCAGTTTAACTTTTGTATAGATTATACATTATATATTTTACTTTTGTAATATATTTTAACCAACTATATTACTACTGTATACCAAAATGCAAGTAATAATAATATTAATAATATAATTTTAAGGAATATCATACAACCAAGTAATTTTTTTTATTATTATTAATTTATACAGTTCCGTTGGGCAGCATCTTATCTGATAAAATGAAAATGCTTTTTTTTTGTACTGAATCATAAAACACAGAATCCATAAAAAATCTAAAGGAAAACACATAATTTAGGGAAAAATTAAATGTATTTTGTGGGGCCCTAAATTAAAAGGTAGGTCCTCTGTGGAATTTAATTGTGAACAAAGTTATGTTTACCTTTATTGTCAAGGTCTAACAGACGTGGAAAGCCTTTCCTTCCCCATTAATGGTAAATTAATATCATGAGACATATTGTATGACATGGAAAAAAAATTATTGTGATAGCCTATTTTTATAAATTTCTGGAAATATTTTCCTGGATTGATTAAAAACATTGAAAATGCTTGTGAGAAAACAGTAATGTTATGTATGTAGGTATGTATATGTGACAATGATAAATAAAATTATATTTAACAATATAGTTAACAATTATATTTAACAATATAGTATATTAAACAAGTAGCCCACCATTTTATCCCTTCAGGGAGCCCTCACTCACAAAAAGGTTGGTGACCCCTGCTCCAGAGCGACTGCTGGAGCGCTGATGACAACACAGCTGTTACACGATTGGCCAAATGCACCACATGACAACAATGGTGTGTTTCTAACATCTTCAAATCCAATACAGCTCACAAATCTTATTTTACTTGGAAAATATCACATTCATGTGAAGAAATGGACTAAACAATATGGTACTACATTTGATAAAATTAAGAACAAAAAAGCAAAAGACCTATGAAGCTTTTTGTTAAAATTGTTGTAATTGTACCCCTGGCATGAATTGTTTCACTTATTCTTATGAATGTTTATTTGTTTTTGTACTTGCTTGTACAAACCCTTGTATAATTTTTGCATAATAATAATAAAAAATGCTGTTTTACTGTTTTTTTAGAACAGTAAAAGCTTTTTTACTCTATAGTCACAATGTTATATTGAGTTACATTTAATAAAAAACACTGCTGATCCAGAAAGAGCAACACAAACGGTCTTTTCAACCACACATCAGTATTTATGTGTTACAGACATTTAAATAACAGAAGTACTGGGATAAAAGTTTGTAGTTTGGGTATAAACACTTATGGTCTACAGTAGCGATCACTTGAATTGTAAAGCTTATCATCTTCTGCCAGGAGATGGCGACAACCCGTTTAAAAAAATGTATTTGACATTGAATCATTTATTCAGGAGATTCCAATAGTAAAACAAGTCTTTATGAACCGAGACACCGACTCCATTGAATTTTTTTTTTCAAATGAATATATATATATCTTTTTTTTTAAAGACTTAAGCAATGAACATTTTGTCAGAACCACTAGTAAATTGTTATTTTGTTTTACAAAAATTGTGATTCTCAATTTAACCCGTCTCAATTTTATAAATTTATCCAATGTATTGTATAAATCGTGCAGCTCTAGTGTACATGTTGTTACCGCATATAATTCATTAAAAAAGTTTAATTTAATAAAGTATGTTGATTTCAAAATGCACCAACATTTTTTGCATTTTGTGTTTTTCAGTTGAATAACACTATTTTTCCCTATATATTTCATCATTGAAGTTTTTTTTTTTTTTTTTTTAAGTCTAAAAATCTCGTGAACCCAGTGTCTCGTCTCGTGGGATAAGTGCTTTGCAGTACTGCTCTTTGTACTTTTGATCACCAGGTGGTACACGTATCTTGTAGGTGTGGACTGGGTTGTCCTAACTTGAAAGGAATTGAAGCGGAGCGCTCAAGTTCTACAGTCGGTGCACACAGATACGCGTACTTTAGCTTCTGACCATGGCTTTATTACAGTTGATGTAAATCATGAAGAATAAGACTGAAGAAGATTGATGAATATGTTTTATTTCTGACTGGCATGTGATCATCAGCGCTGCACTGAACTGCTTCGTTATTCAAACCATGTTCCTGAACTCCAAGCGACAATGCGTTGGCTCCTTTTGTGCGTCTTGGGTGTCCTTGTGGGTAAGACTTACATTTAATGAAAAGATATCGAAAGACATTATAATATACAAAAGTGTCACTGTGTCATGCTTATAGGCTATGCATACCTTGGAAATCAAGTAGGCTACACCAACTTGTAAAAAAATACAAATTTATTCACAGTTTAAGATTTAATGTCTGTGCCTGGCTGGAACAATGATGAAGAGCAATTTTTTCAAGCAACATTTAAAGTTGAAATAATTCATAACATTATAGATGTTTTACCAGTGATCAGTTACTTTTAGGGCTCTTAAAAGTGTTTTGTTTTTGTTAGTTTTTTTGCTTTCACATCACAGCTCAGGATTGTTTGGTAGTGAAGGGCTTGTGGTTGTGAAGATTTTTGCTGTACCATTGCTATCCAATGTTTATGTTTTCATAATACATAAAGATATGAAGGAATCGTCCCCCTATTTATTTATTTATATTAAATAAGTACTTTTTAATAATTCACAATGTATGTATAGTGCCACAATCAATCAATCAATAATTAAATAAAGGTTTTCAATACAAATTAGCACAAGTCAAGCTGCGACACCAAACAGGACCACTAATCTATCTCCTGCCGGATCCATTCAGAATCACTAAATCTCTGACCACCGCATAATCAGCGTTCATTATAAAACACTCTTGCTTTTAAGCCAGATACACGCTAAAAAGAATAATTTTACTGACATCTGGACGTAAGTCACTATTCTCTCCGTAATCACTGATTAAATCGACCGTGTTTTCTCTGCATTAGCGCTGTTTTGAGCTTACTGTTTCAATTCGTTCACTGGATCCTTGGACTTTCCAGGAGTTTACGGTTTAAAATGATGTGATTGCAAAAGCCTGCTTCTTTTCATTTTAAGATATGATTTTCGTTATAAAGTACTGATTCAAATTAGTAATCAATAATTAATTATTATTCTACTATGTCAGAAGTGCCACACAAAAAAGTGCAGGTACTCTAAAGGCTAAAATATAGAAGTGCCGGTATTGCGTACCGGTGCATACCGGCCCACTTCAAGCACTGCCCAGGGGTGTTTCTTCAAGCAACTCTAAATTGTTCTCACTGTCTATTTTCAGCCTCATTTGAGGTGACTGTCCCTAATAATCATCTGCTGGCAATCCGAGGTCGTCCAGCTGTACTGGGCTGTGAGTTCACACCTGATCCTAACTTCTCCAACTTGGTTGTTACCTGGCAACGACAAGAGGATGCACGGGTTGTCCACAGTTTCTATTATCAACAGGACCAATTGGACCGACAGTGTCTAAAATACCACAATCGGACCTCATTGAACATTTCAGAGCTTCATAAAGGAAATGCCTCTCTAAGAATTGCAGCAGTTAGACCAAAAGATGCAGGGTGGTACCTGTGCATAGTGACAAACACAAAGGGAACAGGAAAAGCTTTGATGCAAGTGACTTATGGAGGTAAGCATATGATGAACACCGAAGAGAGTATGTTGTGCAGTGTTTCCACTTTTCAGGAGCTCCCAGCTTAATTTTCAGTTACAAAAAATAAACAGCTATTGCAGCTACAGCTTGAGCAGCTAGTTCAAGTCCTTTTGTGATTCAAAAGCACACAGCTGGACTCTTAGGAGTCAGTTTGTTGAATCAGAATCACGCAGTGCATTTTGACACAGATAAAAGTAATTGTAAACAAATAGCCATTCATCTTCCTTTTTCATTTTATCTTTAAGTTTATTTTTATTTGAGGATTAATAAACTGAGAAATTTGCAAAATATGCCAACTGTGGTTTTGCTGTGGATGTATCATATTTCAGCTTTCTCACGGTCATGAAAAACCTTGGAATATAAAAATACATTTTAAATTTTGATTTCCTGTGAACATAAAGTGTTCTAGTTATGCTTTACTGTAAAACATTCAATCAGCTAAACTTTATTGCTAAGATCAATTGATATGCACTCTACATAGATGCATACATTTTAACACAGCACAGCTGATTATGTTTGTCTTTCTCAGCTCTTTACTCTGAGCCCAGGTTAAGCATCCATGTAAACTCCTCTGCTTTGAAAGTGCAGTTTGAGACGGAAGGTTTTCCCAAACCTGAGGTGATCTGGATGGGGGAACATGACCAGAACCTCAGCTGTCATCTGGAGATCCATGGTCAGACAGAAGATGGACTTTATTTCATAAAGAGCATCTGTGAGGCCCAGAAACCAGTGGTTAATATCACATTTACACTAAAGAACCACCTTCTTAACCAGAACCTGCAGAGACCAGTTTTCCTCAGCTTTGGTAAATATCTTTATTTACTGTGTGCAATTGGTGTGTGAGAAACTGGCAGTTAGAGGCATGTCATTCGTTACTTTATGTAATTAAAGCATGTATGACTTGTTGCAAGTGATTTGTTGCCTTAATCTTCTTGCTATATAACAAAGAACTGCTTTGTTTGCGTTAGGTGGAATTTTAAACTTGTCTAACCACAAATAATTATGGAAACATAAGACAAGTATTCAGTTGATACATAAACATGATTTTCTCCTGTTATGAAATGCTGATGTGAGTAATAGAGGTGGAAGCACATATTTGTACACTTTTTCATAATGTGGAAGAAAGCAAAGGCATATTAAATTCATAGTAGTGAAGGATTTAAAGAGGCTTGGGTGTTGGTAACACAACTTTGGAGTGTTATTTCATAGTGCAGTTTCATCTTTCCTCTGCAGCACTGAAACTGAGACTTATTTTGTTAGTTATTTAGGCTACACCCTTTTCAAAACCAGAAGGTAATTACATTTACATTTAGCAGACGCTTTTGTCCAAAGCGACTTACATTGCATTCAAGTTACAGTTTTTACATTTTATCAGCTCTTGCTTTCCCTGGGAATCGAACCCATAACCTTGGCGTTGCTAGCGCCATGCTCTACTATTTGAGCTACAGCACTCCTATTAACCAATAATTAATGGTTAATGGTTAGGTTTAGGGTTAGCCTGTGGGCTATGGGCTTGAACAATCATTTCCATTTTATTTAACCCCTCGTTTGTGGTTTAAGTACTACTTCCACCATGTTGGCCGTGAACCCTGAACATCCTAAGCTCAAACTTTTACAGTTACAGTCTACTTCCCTTAATGTATATGAAGTTGCTCATGTCATAACAGTGTATGTTAATGAAGTTCTGACACCTAACTGTCTGAGATGGTTTTTGGTGCCCCATTCCCATTCTACAATTGGTCACCATTTGCTCAGGATGTGGTTATCCCAAATGATCTAGAAACAATATAACTGTTGATGACTTTCATCATCTCTATAATAATTAAGCCATTTTGGGAAATGAGTATGATCAAACATCTATTGGAGTGGAATCTGGGAAGGGGGAGACTAATAGTTTCTTACACTGATCTTCACAACCCAGATGCACACTTTAGAATCTTGTAATGCTGTGGTTACACTAGACGTGGGCATGTGGCATTTCTACGGAGACTGCAACATTTTTGATATGAAGTTCTGCATTCTGCAGCATCTTTTTAAAAAACTTGATTTTACTGCACAGCTGCAATCCTGCAGATTTAAAGTTTGCATTCTTTTAATATGGTCACATGACTTAATATGTGATGTGAATTCACCAAGTTTGACCTCCCACATTTGTATAATGTATGAATGAAAGTCAGTGGAACAAGAAGCGTAGTGTATTCGGATGCAGTATTGTAGTCTTGACTCACTTAATGAGCTGATGTGTCAGGAAATAAATCAGGGATTTTGATTAGGAAGAGAGTATTGTGATGTGCCCCTCCAGGAAAAGGGTTGGGAAACACAGATAATTAGCAGTCCTGGGTTTTACCTAAATATTTACAAGAAATGGAATTGTGTCTTATTTGGAATCATGGCAGCTGTTTTGCAATTTGGGGTATTGTATTGGCAAATTATGATTGCAGCTTCTGTAGCCTCATTACTGTCTGCAAACATTGTCCATCAGTGGAGACACCTTCATGCATTTATACAGCACAAAGGATGTAGAACTAGCCCACCAGTATGTCAACAGGGTCAGTGATGTTAATAGTTAATCTGTATTCAGTTTATTCAAAAATATATTTGCCTGCATAATGATGGCTATTTTTCCTCTTAGAGACTGTAAAACTCAAGACTTTTTTGTAATAATAAGTTTGAATGATTTTGTGCAAGCACAGCTGCTTTTTATATGCTGTGATTATAATACTTTATTTACAGTCAGGTCCATAAATATTGGGACATCGACACAATTCTAACATTTTTGGCTCTATACACCACCACAGTGGATTTAAAATGAAACGAACAAGATGTGCTTTAACTGCAGACTGTCAGCTTTAATTTGAGGGTATTTATATCCAAATCAGGTGAACGGTGTAGGAATTACAACAGTTTGCATATGTGCCTCCCACTTGTTAAGGGACCAAAAGTAATGGGACAGAATAATAATCATAAATCAAACTTTCACTTTTTAATACTTGGTTGCAAATCCTTTGCAGTCAATTAGAGCCTGAAGTCTGGAACGCATAGACATCACCAGACGCTGGGTTTCATCCCTGGTGATGCTCTGCCAGGCCTCTACTGCAACTGTCTTCAGTTTCTGCTTGTTCTTGGGGCATTTTCCCTTCAGTTTTGTCTTCAGCAAGTGAAATGCATGCTCAATCGGATTCAGGTCAGGTGATTGACTTGGCCATTGCATAACAGTCCACTTCTTTCCCTTCAAAAACTCTTTGGTTGCTTTTGCAGTATGCTTTGGGTCATTGTCCATCTGGACTGTGAAGCGCCGTCCAGTGAGTTCTGAAGCATTTGGCTGAATATGAGCAGATAATATTGCCCGAAACACTTCAGAATTCATCCTGCTGCTTTTGTCAGCAGTCACATCATCAATAAATACAAGAGAACCAGTTCCACTGGCAGCCATACATGACACTACCACCACCATGCTTCACTGATGAGGTCGTATGCTTAGGATCATGAGCAGTTCCTTTCCTTCTCCATACTCTTCTCTTCCCATCACTCTGGTACAAGTTGATCTTGGTCTCATCTGTCCATAGGATGTTGTTCCAGAACTGTGAAGGCTTTTTTAGATGTCGTTTGGCAAACTCTAATCTGGCCTTCCTGTTTTTGAGGCTCACCAATGGTTTACATCGTGTGGTGAACCCTCTGTATTCACTCTGGTGAAGTCTTCTCTTGATTGTTGACTTTGACACACATACACCTACCTCCTGGAGAGTGTTCTTGATCTGGCCAACTGTTGTGAAGGGTGTTTTCTTCACCAGGGAAATAATTATTCGGTCATCCACCACAGTTGTTTTCCGTGGTCTTCCGGGTCTTTTGGTGTCGCTGAGCTCACCGGTGCGTTCCTTCTTTTTAAGAATGTTCCAAACAGTTGTTTTGGCCACGCCTAATGTTTTTGCTATCTCTCTGATGGGTTTGTTTTGTTTTTTCAGCCTAATGATGGCTTGCTTCACTGATAGTGACAGCTCTTTGGATCTCATCTTGACAGTTGACAGCAACAGATTCCAAATGCAAATAGCACACTTGAAATGAACTCTGGACCTTTTATCTGCTCATTGTAATTGGGATAATGAGGGAATAACACACACCTGGCCATGGAACAGCTGAGAAGCCAATTGTCCCATTACTTTTGGTCCCTTAACAAGTGGGAGGCACATATGCAAACTGTTGTAATTCCTACACCGTTCACCTGATTTGGATGTAAATACCCTCAAATTAAAGCTGACAGTCTGCAGTTAAAGCACATCTTGTTCGTTTCATTTGAAATCCATTGTGGTGGTGTATAGAGCCAAAAATGTTAGAATTGTGTCGATGTCCCAATATTTATGGACCTGACTGTAGATTTGGATCTGGATTTAACAGTTGATTGAATGCTACACAATAAACCAAACAATCTTTTCCTGTTTCAGATGAGGACACCACAGACCATATGAGCATAGCACTTGCTGTCCTCTTAGTGGTTTGCATTCTTCTGGTTATTGGCATCATTTGTTTAGCAGTGCAGAAGCAGAACAAGCAGAGATCTTCCCTGTGATGAACCCTAAGAGTTAATGAATGGTGATGTAGCTGTTCCCAAAAGGTCTGCATGCATGTTTCGACTTGTTGTGTTAAACATTACTGGTGTTATTCATGAAATGCGAACAGAGCACACGCTCGTTAAACTGTTCTTGCATAAACTGAAAATAATTGCAAAATGCACTAATTTTATGCAAGAATGGATTTCGAACTAATTTACAATAGACCGTAAGTGGGAGTCATATGGATGTGTTCCAAAAGTAATTTCTTAATCTTTTTACAGCTTATATATTTATTGACCATTGTGCAGTTTTATAACATTTTTTTTATTTTATAATATTGTATATGGAATTTATTTTAAATATAACAATACCACCATATATGTTTATCCTCACCCTTTTTTTTTGTCAATTGTCAATGAAATATTTCATATTTTAACTGCTGCAAAACATGATTCTGTACTGTACAAGGTAAAATGACTTAATGTATATACCTTGACATAAGTAATACACCAAACATCTGCACATGTTAAATTTGTACTGGATATCTTAAGCAGTAATAGAACTATGGAGACAATCAGGTGAACTTTAAACCATGCATACATTACAAATCCAGATCAAATATAATTACACACAGGCTAAGCGTTGTCCGTAAACCTTTTCAAAAGTAGGTCTCATCCTAATTCTCTGTTCTCTTGTTTCACAATAAACATAGGGAAGGGACTGCCATGTTGATAGCTTTGATGAATTGAACAATTTAAGCTTATCATCAAGGTGGACCATGGACCATAAATAATAATATTAAATGTGTATATATATGTATATATATATTGTGCCATATTATTATTATTATTATTATTAATATCTGTGTCTACTTAAGGGTTTACAAGGACAGCATATTATATATATATACAGCGGGTAAAATGTGACCCTGGACCACAAAACCAGTCATAAGGGTCAAGTTTTCGAAACTGAGATTTATACATTATCTGAAAGCTGAATAAATAAGCTTTCCATTGATGTATGGTTTGTTATGATTGGACAATATTTAGCCGAGATATAATTATTTGAAAAACTGTAATCTGAGGGTGCAAAAAAATCAAAATATTTAGAAAATCACATTTCTTAGCAATGCATATTACTAATCGAAAATTAATTTTTAATATATTTACGGTAGGAAATTTACAAAATATATTCACGGAACATGATCTTTACTTAATGTCCTAATGATTTTTGGCATAAAATAAAAATCAATAATTTTGACCCTTACAATCTATTTTTGGCTATTGCTACAAATATACCCCAGCGACTTAAGACTGGTTTTGTGGTCCAGGGTCACAAATATGTATTGAACACGTCATAATTTTTCTCAGTAAATATATTTCTAAAGGTGCTGTTGACTTGAAATTTTCACCAGATGTCGGTAACAACCCAAGTAATCTATACCTACAAAGAAAACAAACCAAATAAGTTCAGAAATTAAGTTATGTGTAATAAAATGGAATGACACAGGGAAAAAGTATTGAACACATGAAGAAAGGGAGGTGCAAAAAGGCATGGAAAGCCAAGACACCAGCTGAAATCTTCCAGTAATTAGAAAGCAATCCTGCCCCTTGTCAGTGGAAATTAATATTAGCTGGTTCAGTCCCAACACCTACAGTACAAGGATGATGAAGATGAAGCAAGAGTTGACATTTCAGCAAGACAATGATACCAAACACAGCCAAGGAAACTCTCGATTTTTTTCAGAAAAAGAAAATAAAGCTGCCAGAATGGCCCAGCCACTCACCTGACTTGAATCCAATAGAAAATAAGAACTAAAGATCAGAGTTCATAGAAGAGGCCCAAAGACCTTCGAGACTAGTTTCTCCAGGAGGTGTCTTGAAGCTGCCATTACCAACAAAGAAGTGTTAAATAAATTTCAGCATTTCAATACTTTTTCCCTGTCATTCCATTTTATTACACATAACTTAATTTCTGAACTTATTTGTTTAGTTTTCTTTGTATGTATAGATTACTTGGTTGTCACCGACATCTGGTGAAAATTTCACGTCAACTGCACCTTTAGAAATATTTTTACTGGGAAAATTAGTAACGTGTTCAATACTTATTTTGCACGCTATACATATATATATATATGCTATATATGCATGTATATTTGTAAGGTTATGGTCTTCATGTTTCTCTTCCAGGCATCTCAGTGAAAACAGTATTTGTAGGGAAAACAGACTGAAACACACAGGAATAGAGTTTCATGAGGGCATCAGATTATCATCACATTTATATCCTGGTAGTTTACTTTAAAAACTGAAATTCTGTCATCAGTTATGTCATTCCAAACCTGCATGACGTAACTTCTTCTGTGGAACTCAGAAGATTATATTAAGAGTTTCCACTGTTTTGTCCACACAATGAAAGTTAATTAGATCCAAAACACCACTGGACACCCCTAACTTTCAATGTATAGGCAATAATACAATGATTGCAGTACTTCCATCTCATGTTTCCATCTTCATCTGAAGATGAAAAAGATATTTGTTAGATGTTAGCTGTACATCAAAGACTGTATTAGTCCTACATCATAACCATAATTATCATCAGTGAGCATCAGTGACCTCAAATTAAAGCTGACAGTCTGCAGTTAAAGCACATCTTGTTCGTTTCATTTGAAATCCATTGTGGTGGTGTATAGAGCCAAAAATGTTAGAATTGTGTCGATGTCCCAATATTTATGGACCTGACTGTAGATTTGGATCTGGATTTAACAGTTGATTGAATGCTACACAATAAACCAAACAATCTTTTCCTGTTTCAGATGAGGACACCACAGACCATATGAGCATAGCACTTGCTGTCCTCTTAGTGGTTTGCATTCTTCTGGTTATTGGCATCATTTGTTTAGCAGTGCAGAAGCAGAACAAGCAGAGATCTTCCCTGTGATGAACCCTAAGAGTTAATGAATGGTGATGTAGCTGTTCCCAAAAGGTCTGCATGCATGTTTCGACTTGTTGTGTTAAACATTACTGGTGTTATTCATGAAATGCGAACAGAGCACACGCTCGTTAAACTGTTCTTGCATAAACTGAAAATAATTGCAAAATGCACTAATTTTATGCAAGAATGGATTTCGAACTAATTTACAATAGACCGTAAGTGGGAGTCATATGGATGTGTTCATCAGTCATAACCATAATTATTGTTAAACTGGGTTTGATTTAACACTATATTGAGGTCAAGCTTGAAGCGCATGTTATTTGAGGAGTAAATCCTAATACCTCAGATCTACTGATAAACTTTGAAGACCCTACAGGGACATGGAGGAAATTCAATAACACCATTAAAAAGGCCCCGGTGAGCTTGGGTATTGAAAAGGTTCAGTCACCCTTGAGCATCAGTGACCTGAAAGTTTCATCATTTCATGAAACTCCTGAATATCCAGTTCAGTGGAAACTCTGTTCACACGGTAGTGATACATTTCACAAATATGAATTATTTATTCAGTCCATTCTTACAAAAGGGCAGTAAAAACTAAGTGACCTGTATGGGAAAAAATGTGTTTTATTTTGTTTGCATTTTTTTTTTTGACTAAATGTAATCTCTGCAGCCAAATCAGTGACACAGTTTAACACATTGTGAATGGCGGTTACACAGCAAATCTGTACAAACTAGGTTTTCATGTTGATGCTGATGTACTGTAGCATTAATCTCACATAGTTGGTTATTAATCAAATAAAATGTGTTAAATGCCTGTGCCTGTGTTAAATGACTATGGCCTTTAGTTTCATCTTTTTAAGACCGTCTTTGTCTTGGTTAAAAAACATTGTTTTTTTCAAACAACTTGGTTTGAAAAAAAGAATCAGACAGTAAACACATTTCCTCCTAGATCACAGTACTTAGATCACAGTACTTTTGTTCAAGTGGTAGTGTGGCATAAGGCTAAATTAAACAGTAATAATATTTAAAATGACTTGTTTAAAATGACTGTGTCATTCTTTTCTTCTGAGGTAATGTGAAGCATGTTTTTTTCCATTGACATGCAATAGACTGTTATTCTTATGATAACAAACATGACCTCATGTGCACCATGTGCCAGCAGCAAATTCTGCAGGGTTAGAATGAATTCATAAACCCCTCAAATGTTTCAGGAATTTGGTAATACTCTTAACTTATTTTACCATGTTTAAATCCTTTTAGTAATGAAGCACATCACTTTCACTGTGACTTTGAATATCTTATTGTATACAGCATACATTTATTTTGGACAATGAATGTTTTCATGGCTACTATGACATTTCACTTCTATTTTGAAAGGTTTTAGCTTTAATATCACCACTCACCCCATTCTATAGTGAATACCTTCCATGAATGTAGTTTGAAAGGGGTTTACAATAGCTGAGGAAGACCAGTCTCTGAAGGTTCTGTTTTAGGAGGTGGTTCTTTAGTATATTGACCACTGGCTTCTGGGCCTTATAGCTGCTCTTTATGTAATAAAAGCCCATCTTCTGTCTTGTCATGGAGCTCCAGGTGATAGCTGAAGGTTTTTGTGTTACCCCAGCCAGATCACCTCAGGTTTGAGAAAACCTGTCTCAAACTGAACTGTCACAGTAGAGTTCATATGAATGATGAACCTGGGCTGTGAATAAAGGGCTGAGAAACACACATTCATACCGTGAGTTCAGTCTGAGGTTACCGAACTCACTCTCTGAATTTGCGTGTGAAGCAAAGATGCACCAGCAATAACTTAGTCCATTTAAAACCCCCTCAAATTCTCCAATTCTTTACTGAATAAGCTGTCTGTATTGGTTACTGTATAACTCAGAGGCATTTGACTATACAACTCTGCTGATATTAGGCTACATTTATTTGTAAAGAAGATACACATAATATATAACCAGTTAACATGTTGAATTTGCCATCAATTACATTTACATTTATCTCCTTCCTACTGCGCACTGTGTATGAGACCATTCCTTCACCATCTCATCTGCATACATGGGGGTTGAGGGATGACCCGTACTGCAAACTTTGCTGCCAAAAAGGAACACTGGCATACATATTGTCAGGGTATAAAATCTTTCATCAGGGTATAAACATCTTTAACCCAAGGTCGATACAGGTGGTGCCACGACAAGGTGCCCTTGTCCCTCGCCGATACACTTGAGCGTGAGTGGTGCAAGAAGAGGCTAGGCGGCACAGGCAAGGAGGGAGCCAGGCTCTCAGTAATTAAGGCCTTAGCAAAATCAAACTTGCTGCAGAAATGAGATTTCTTGGGAAATGAGAGTAGACGTCGGAAGAAAGCTGCAGTTCCCAGAAGTGGTTCACACAGCTCTTCGCCCAGACATCGTCTTATGATCAGACAAAGACCGGAAAATCATCTTAATTGAGCTGACTGTGCCATGGGAGGAGGGCTTTGAGGAGGCTCACGAGAGGAAGGCCTTGAAGTATCACTCAGCCTTTAATTCAGGAGTGTAAAAACAAAAGATGGCAGGCATGGCTGTTTCGTGTGGAAATTGTAGCCCAATCAGTATGGCGGCTGATGTCAGCTTTAGGCATGGACTAGAAGAGCAAGAAACATGCTGCTCATAGGATGGGAGAGGAGGCTGAGCGAGCTTCATGCTGGATATGGAGTAAGAGAGAGGAAGAAAGCTGGAAGCCATGCGAAAATGCCACCACTGCTGGCCCACCAACTGGAGAGTGTTATGGTAAGGGTCGAAACACACACAGGAAGGTTGCCTGATGACATCTGTTATGGCGGAAACCTATGGTTACATAAAGGAGTAACTGAAAAAAGCACCTAACAAGTGTATTTCACAATGTCTAGCCTACCTTTAGTCATTTAGCAAACACTTTTATCCAAAGCGACTTACAAATGAGGACAACAGCAGCAATAAATCCAACAAAAGAGCAATAATATGTAAGTGCTGTGATAAGCCTCAGTTAGTCTAACACAGTACACATAGCAAGGTGTGTGTTTTTAATAATTTAAGTAGATGGAATAGAAAAAGAATAGAGAACACTAGTGTTAGAGAGTTCTTTTTTTACTAGCCTATTAAGTTTAACTAGCCTGTTCTCATTTACCCAAAGATGTAATAATAACAAGGCAAACAAAGTGTGTGTATAAGGGCTGGCCTAAAGGGGGGTTAGGATGATACTAAGGGCCCAATAATGGAGGGGGGCCCCCTAGGGGGACCTGTATATAAAATGAATCACGTTTCGAATTTTGTGTGGTCTTTCTTTTTTTAAGTAAAACATAACTTGCTATTCACAAGCTTATTTGGCTTGAGATCATATGCAAAAGTTACCGGATAGTTCACCCAAAAATACAATTTACTAGCCTGTCATTTCATTCCAAATGTAATGCTTTCCTTTGTGAAGAAAAAAAATGACATGTACATGTGGCTGCAAAGCAAATGATCGGTTTCATTTTGGGGTGAATTATCATCATCGGGCTGAATTATACCTTCACGTTTTAGTGTAGTCACCACTGCGCCCTATGTACTTTAGAAATATATATTTAAACCAAGATTTAAACCAAATATATCATTTTAAACCAAGATTTTGTTAACAGACATTAAGACAATACGTGTTACAGCCCTCAGTGTCCCCTGCAGTAACAAAAGATCAAGTGTGTACCAAATAATATAAACCATAAAAACATATTGGCAATTGAACTGAAACTAATGTCAATTATCGTAACATTGATACTAATTAATATTTCCCCACGGTTTCACAGACAAGGCTTAAGCCTAGTCCTAGACTAAAATGTAAGTCTGAGCTGTTTCAACTGAAATAAAACTTGGACTGACAGATCTTAAAATATATCAGTGCCTTTGTTTTGTCTCAAGATGTAATGTTTTAATTCTAATACTTTAATAGTAATGTTTTTTTCTAAGCATGTTTATAAAAATTACTTAAATATCCTAATTGAACTATGGCCTAATCCTAGTTTAGTCTAAGACCTGTCTGTGAAACTGGGCCTTTAAATTATTAAAATTCTCATGTTAGCAGACATTACATTTTCTCATGTGACGAAAACCTGAATTTGTAGTCATTTTAATATCAAATATATTGAATCAATCAATTACTGTATTAAAACAAACACAACAAACAGTGAGTATGTTATTGTTTATACAGCTTTTATTCAAGATTCACATTTAAGTGATTTACAATTAAGTGTTCATAAATGTCAGCTGTACATCTGCTCTAGTAACAAGGTAAGTATTAAAAACAGAAAAATGAACAAATAAAGCAATTAGTTGTTACTTCTATCCATTTACATTCACTAGGATCTTAACATTCACATTAAAACATTTTACAAATGTATCCAAATTATCCAAAAATGATCAGAACATATATGATCAGAATACAAACAAACTCTTTTATGTATAGATGTGTTTTATGCAGTGTTATGTTCTCCCTCAGCCTTGCTCCCTGAATCTTATGCTCCCTCAGCCCCAACTCTGCTAGAAGTGATGACTACCAATCAACAAAAGCAATATATGCTGTATATTTAGTATTTATACATCATTAGAAAAATTAAACACTATTTTATATTTAATATAATTAAAAATGACTTGAAAACCACAAAAATATGATGGCCTGTCACCACTGTCAGAAAATCTTATGGTGTTGACAAATTTGGCATTTCTTTTACAAAACAAATGTAGTTCATGTAGTAGCCATTTTTCTTTCTCTGTTGATGCTAGATTCTAAAAGAACCTGCTTCCGGAGAATAAAATCATCTAAATACTTCAAATTGGAAGATGGTGTTGACATATCACGGTTGTGACACAGGAAATATTAACATTAGGATTTAAAGGCCTGGTTTCACAGACAGGGCTTAGACTAAGCCAGGATTAGGCCATAGTTCAATTAGGACATTTAAGTAATTTTTATTAACATGCCTTAGAAAAAACATTACTGGTGTGCATCTTGAGACAAAACAAAGGCACTGATATGTTTTAAGATCAGTCAGTGCATTACATTTTAGTCTGGGACTAGTCTTAAGCCTTGTCTGTGAAACCGGGGGAAAATATTATAAAAGTATAAAACTTACCAGAGCCTGACACTGATGTGCTCTGCAGAGGTGGAATGTGGCAAGGGGTCCATTAGAGTGACAGCTTCCCCTGATATTTGGTTAACATTTTAATGAATGTCTGACAGTGTTGACAAAAAGTGGGGACACAACTTCTAAACTATCAGGTGTTGCTTTTGATAAAACAAGCTCTTTTTCATCATTTAAAAAAAGGAAAAAAAAACAATTATAGAATATGGATGATTGAACCCTTCTCTGTGGACAGATTTTAGATGTAGAGAGAAGGCAATGATTGTCATAGATTTGATGTAATGATGATAAAATTAAATTGAAGGAGATTGTGTTAAAGGAGATTGTATTTAATTGTGTTAAATACATTCTATTATTAATCCCTCAAACATTTACAGTTGAATTTATTTATTTTTTTAAACCTAATAGCAGTTAAAATTGCTGGACATGTTTTGTTCCATGTCTCAAAAAACGTTTTTGGTCATTTTATTGCATATGTTTGGATTTTGCCCAAGACTACAATCTAAGTTTAAACATGAGTGGGCTGTTTTTCCTTTTAAAATATGTGTACAGCAGCCTCTGTAGCCTAGATACAATCTACAAACATTGACCATAAGAGGAGCTCCAGACAAGTAATTGGCATATTTCTAAAGGTGAACTAGTGTACACAGTTTATATTACATTTTAAATAGATACAAATGGCTGTAAACTCAGACTACCTAAATTCTCTATACCAGGGGTGTCTAACTCAGTTCCTGGAAGGCCACAGCCCTGCAGAGTTTAGATTTAACCCCAATTAAATGCACCATTTAATGATCCAGCTAATTAAGTCCTTCAGGCTATTTGAAAACAATCTGGTACAGTATATGTGTATATGTGACACCTCTGCTCCATCCAATACTCAGTGCATGTTTCAATTTGTTGCATTGTTGTGGTTATACATCACATGCACAGATGTAACTTTACATTTGAGCGTGTGTGTGTGTGTGTGGGGGGGGGGGGGGGGGGGGGGTCAGTTGAATTGGTCAGTCACACTTTTAAACACATTTCATTGTTTACATATCAAACCTACAAATTCATACTCTGTACTATTAAAGTAATTTTACTATATAACAAATTGGAATATCCATTAATGCCACTAAACAGGCAAGCAGTATATAAGCTATTATCCACCAAAATGCGGTGGGCACATGGTCATATTGATGAAACACAAGCAGAGCATGTCTGTTCATACAATCATTCTTGCATAAAATTCTTCAATAGATGTCATTTTACGCAAGAATGGTTGTATGAACAGCATGTCTGAACAATTTACACTCATGCCCACAAAGTAACAGAGTGTATGTAGGTGTCATATGAGTATGTTAGAAGCCTTTTCTTTAAATGTTCATCAAAATTCATCATATGAAATTTATTTAAAATATAACTCAATATCAACAAAGGTATTTGTCCACACACTTTGAATTTTCAATGAAATATTTCATATTTTAACCACTGCAATAAACATGATTCTGAACTGTTTGAATTAAAGTCAATTGAATTAACATCGTACTTACCTTAACATAAGTAATACACTAAACTTCTGCATATTTTTGGGTTTGTTAAGGATACTTAGAGCAGTAACACAAATACTGAGCACTTAACTTTTGTCTAACAAACAAGAAAGGGCTTAAACAGTTATTGGTTATGCCATCCATTCATTACAAATACAAGCCAAACCGCCCACATACCTACCGTTGCACTCTGTCACTACGCCTTTGGCAAATAAGCATCATTCTTAGATTATTCTAGAAAATACAGTATCAACTCCTGTCTGTCTAAGAGATTTTTCCTGGCGCCATCTGTGTTGACACTAGGCGCTTTTGTAGGTGCTTGTCATTCAATAGCAATAAACAGGGAGAAAACTGCAGTGATAACAGAATAGGCAATATCTTTGATGAACTGAACTGTTTAAAGCAAGTTCACTGCCTAAGCATAATATACCATGGACCGCAAATAATATTTGTGGGTATTTAAGGGTTTATGAGGATGATAAAAAGGCTAGAAGTCCCACAAGTTTACACTGCTTTTTTCATTCTCATTCAATATTGTGGCTTACAAAAATATATAGTCCTTTAATCTCTTTCTAGGCAGCACAGTGCAAAACAGTATTTTTAGGAACAACTGACTTAACACATAGGAATAAAATTCCATGAGGGCATCTGATTATCATCTTCATTTATATTCTGGATCTTGGCTTACTCAAAAAATAATGTTTTGTTGATCTAGTTGAAGTAAAGGAGATCTAGACACAACTTACTTTCACTGTATGGTCAAAAAGTTATTTTGTGTTTCAGAAGAAAGAAAGTTGCTTGAAACAGCAGTATGGCAAATAAATAAGTATATCATTTGAACAATATGCATTAGTTCCTTTTTTTCTTTGCCATAAACAATGCCAGAAGTTTTATTTTGGAGTAATTATGGTTCAACATGCCAGAAAGGACCATAGTGATGACAACGCGATTGGAGGATCATAGGTAGGGCTTTATTTGTTTTCTTAATAGTAAAAACATCACAACAGCAAACAGAATGACACTCAGTATTGAGAGAATAATGATTGCAGTGCTTCCATCTCCATCTGAAACTAAAAAAAGATGCATTTGTTAGATATAAGCTACATCAAAGCTTGCATCAATCCTACCTCAAGCCATAACTATTGTTAAACTGGGTTTAGATCATTTAACTTCAACTTGAAATCAAGTTTCAGAATCTTAATACCTGAAAACTACCAAAAAAATGTGAGAACCCTGCAGAGACATGTAGGAAATTCAAAAACAGGCCACAACCAGCTTGTGTATTGAACAGATAAAAACAGATAAACACTATAGCTCTGGAATTGTACTCTATAGTCAAACACACTCAAACCACTGTAGCCCAATGTAATCTATTAACTATAGTTTACTATATATATGTATATGCACAGCATAATGTTTTGGGCAAGTACAATGTTATATCATAAAATATTTTAAAAGACAATTTATATTTAAACTGATCGTATAAAAAAAATAATTTTAAGTTTAATTATAATGCTGCATGTCCACGATTATTCAAACAACAAACAAATTATACAGCGAGCAAAGAACATTACATTTTCAAATAATATAATAACAGAGTTCAGTCTAGCGCGAGTGTAAGCACTCAAAAAAAAAAAAGGCTCCAGTAATAATAAGTGAAGCTGTCTGCAGTGTATGATGAATGAATCTCTTATTTACAACGCATGTGCATCTGCACTTTGTTGTTTCTGATGAGAGAATTCGCCAATGTGCATAATTAAGCCAGTGAGCCACGCACTGACCAAAACTTTGTTAAAGGCATCCCTGGGTATTAAGACATGTATATCTTAATATAACGTAAATTATGTCTCTTATTTAAATATGTAATAGAAAACCCATGAAAATGTTATTTAAAAAAAAAAAGTTTTTGGACAATGGGGGGCGAAATTATTTTATTTGCACAGTGCACACTCAGAATACACAACTCAGAAAATAAAATACTGATACGATACCCCATTGTGTGGCTTTTGGTTGTCATTTTCAGTCAAAGTGCAACAAGAGAAGCAATGTAAGACTGCTTTCCTAGCGATAATAGGAGGAAAAAAAGCATGGGAAGATGCCTGTGGACGAATAAAACTTCATAAAAACCCCATTCTTTTTTCTCTCCACTTTAGCCCCGATGCCTTTGAGTCCAAGTAGACCACAGCTACTGAAAGAGCTTACAAACGGCTGTGACAAGAAACGCTAGATGCCATCTGTTAAGATGTAAACATGTCGATGCTAATCATGACTCGCGGTCGCTAGTTTCTCAGTGCTGATTTCCCTCAATATCTGGGGCGTTTAGACTCCTTGTGTGGAACAATAGATGGTACCGCATTTGGTTTAAACTTATATCCATCGCCACCTGTAAGCTCTTTCAGTAGCTGTGGTCATCATATCAGTATTTTAATTTCCGAGTTGTCTATTTCGAGATGTGTTGTGGTAAAAATAGCATCAGTTAGCTAGTAGCTTACCGAGTGCAACCATTTTACGCCCCCCATAGTTCAAAATATGTATAAAATGATGTGATTTTTTAAAATAACAAATCTTTGATGGGTTTTCTACTACATATTTCAGTAAGAGACATCATTTACGCTATATTAAGCCATACAAGTCTTAATACCGAGGGATCCCTTTAAGTAAAATACCCTTAAATAATAGAAATATTAAAGAAATAAATTCTTGAACTAAAATCACAAATATATATATATTTGTATGTTCATCTATAAGAGTTTGGGCTGCTTAATATTAGGATTTTGTCTAAAATCCCCCATCGTGGCCCCGCCCCACCAAATCAAGCCCCACCCCCAGCACCCCCCAGATAAAATACGTTCCCACAGCTATGGTGACACAATGTAACCTAAATGTCAGTTACTGCACAAACTAGGCTTACAAACCAATCAAGTTGTATGACTTGTGTGTAAATAAAAATCATTCACTGTAACCTGATGCCAATGGGGTTTTTTCCCCAAACACTATATTTAGAAGAAATCACAACACTGCATAATTTTCCTCTTGTTAACTGTAGCAGTAATTACACATGATATATTTCTAGCTTTTTGTTGAGCAAATGAAGCTTAGGCTAACCACTGTGAAATGGGTTAAAAAAAAGTTAATCTCCTCACAGTGTGGTTGTCTTCATAAGACAATGATAAAACTAACAGAGCCAAGTTAATTTTTTTAAATGTCACCAGTTCATTTATCATCTTTTCTTTTTGTAAATGTAAGCCTATAAGCCTGCTTTTCCGTTTAAGCTGTAATGTGGTATGAGGATGAATTATCCAGCAAAACTGGTTAAAAACCATACGGTTACATTCTTTTCTTTTGAGAAGAATGTGACATACAATGAACTATTATTCTTATGATTATAAGCATGGCCTCATGCACACAGGCACGTAGAATCTGTGCCAGCAAAGCAGTTTGCAGAATTGTATTCAGAATTGAATTTACAAAGTCCCTCACATGTTTGGGAAATTTGATATTACCTGTGTATTAGTTGCGTTTAGCTATTTTTAAGTCATTTTACATGTTAAAATCCATTCATTCATATAGCACGTATTCAGTGTCATTTTCACAGGCTTTGAACATCTAATTCTATAGAGCATGCATTCATTATAGACAAACCATGATTACAATAGCTTTTATACTTCCGTTTTTATGGTGCATAGATTTGAATTATAATCACAATTTTACATTGCTGACCCCATACCATAGTGAATGCCTTCTGACAACTTCAGAGAGAAAGAAGGTCTTTACCATATCTGAGGAACACCAATCTCTGCAGGTTCTGGTTCAGGAGGTGGTTCTTTAGTGTAAATGTGACATTAACCACTGGCTTCTGGACCTCATAGCTGCTTTTTATGTAAAAAAAAGTCCATCTTCTGTCTGGTCGTGAATCTCCAGGTGATAGCTGAGGTTCTGGTTGTGTTCCTCCAGCCAGATCACCTCAGGTTTGGGGAAACCCTCGGTCTCAAACTGCAGTGTCACTGAACTGGAGTTCACATGAATGTTGAACCTGGGCTCTGAATAAAGGGCTGAAATACACACACATTCAGAGAGTGAGTAAATACAGTAGTAAATAACATGCAATAACATGGCATTCTACACCACTCTGCACTGAATATGCTGTCTATGTTGGATACTTTGTTATTTTGTGAGCCATCTACAGATATTTGCATGGAAGACTATATATGATAAATTAAGTCACCTCAAATTAAACTATGCTCTTGTTCAAGTTATAATAATATAAAAAGCTTTTTAAAAATATTCTATTTATATTAAGCTTATAACATACCTCCATAGTCCAGTTCTATCAGTGCTTTTCCTGTCCCTTTAGCATTGCTCACATGACACAGGTACCGGCCTGCATCCTTTGGTCCAAATGGATGCATTCTTAGAGAAGCATTTCCTTTACCAAGCTCAGAAATATACAATGAGGTCCGATTGTGATATTCTGGACTCTGTCTGTCCAATTTGTCCTGTTGATAATAAAAACTGTGGACAACTTGTGCATCCTCCTGTCGCTGCCAGGTAACCACCAGACTGGACAGGTCAGGATCAGGTGTGAACTCACAGCCCAGTACAGCTGGACGACCTCAGATTGCCAGCAAACACCTTTCAGGAACATTCACCCCAAAAGAGGCTAGAAAATATGATCCGGCAGTTTAACAGATGTTCATTAACAACAGTCTTTTAATTCAAACACATCCAGTGGGGGAAATAAGTATTCAACACTTGAACAAATTTTTTATTAAACATTACATTTCCAGTACAGCAATTCACATGAAATTGACTAGAAATCTACACAGAGAAAAAATATTAAATATTACAATCCATTAAAAAGTTGTGTAATAAAGTGAAATGACACAGGAAAAAAGTATTGAACACATTAACTGAGATTATACTTAATACGTGGTGGAAAAGCCTTTGTTTGCAATAACAGCTTCAAGACGCTTCCTGTATGAACAAACTAATCGTTCACAGTGCACAGGTGGGATTTTGGTCCATTCTTCTAAACAGACTGTCTTCAAATCTTGAATGTTCCGCAGGGCCCTCTTGTGAATCTTGATCTTCAGTTCCTTCCATAAATACTCTATTGGGTTTAAGTCTGGTGATTGACTGAGCCATTCCAACAACTTTATTTTCTTCTTCTGGAACCAATTCAGAGTTTCTTTTGCAGTATGTTTTGGATCACTGTCCTGCTGGAATGTCCATCCATGTCTCATCCTCATCATCCTGGCAGATGTTAACAGATTCACCTCAAGAATTTCCCGGTACATGGCTCCATTCATCTTCCCTTCAATAACATGGATTCTGCCAGTACCATGAGAAGAAAAACAGCCCCATACCATGATGCTTCCACCTCCAAACTTCACTGTTGGTATGGTATTTTTATGGTCATACACAAAACCATTTCTCCTCCAAACATGGCGTGTGGTATTATTGTCAAAAAGTTAAATTTTTGTCTCGTCTGACCAGACTACATTCTCCCAGTAATTCACAGGGTTGTCCAAATGTTTTGTAGCAAACATCAAACGAGCTTCAACATGCCTTTTCTTCAAAAAAAGAAAAGGCATGTCAAAAGAGCCTTCCGAGGTGAGCGTGCATGGACATAAGTAGCATACGGTATAATATGCAGTAGGGTTTGAAAGGGCAGAAACATGCACAATACATTATATTGTTATGCATACCTCTGGAAATAGAACACCGGAGATTAACTGCACTTCATCCATGAAGCTCAGTTGTGTAGGTGTTTCATGTAGTACTGAAGGTTGTCCTGTTATTCTTCACTGTCAACGTAGACAGGCACCTGGCGAAAGGACTTCGGAGGATACCACTTTGAAGTATTCCCGTTGAGTACGTCCTACGGGCAAATTGGATTGTTATGCGTTTCTTGAAAAACATTTTTAAGTAAATTTCATATAAATAAATAAATAAACATAAATTAGGCCTAAGCCTAGTACTTGACCAATTTATTTATCTTTTGTCATACTATTGCCTGCCCTGAGCTGTGTCCTTGAAAGCAATTCATATAGAGTACAGTACACAGTAAATGACAATCTAACACGTGGTATTTTAACATTCAATTATTATGATGGCCTCTCTGTTATGTCTGACTATTAAAATGCCATATGTCTCAACCAACATCATAAAACCATGTCAAAATGAAGAGACGTACTCATAACATGCATTGTGGGGTAACGTTAAACAGGCTGACTGTGAGCACGTGGCAGTTAAAACATTAACATTATTTTAACTTAATTAAAATGGAAAACAATGAATAATTAACAAGCTTTCACAACGAACGTGCTACAGCTTATTGTGATGTCAAGAAGTCAACACAGGCTTATCATGCAATAGTTTCGTTAAATTAATGTGCTAAAAATTCAATTTACATCATTAGAGGCTAATATATGATGTCTATGCATTCAAGACTATTTAGCAAATCACGATCACTTCGGCTACGTTAACTTTCCATTGAAATGCATCACGACTGTTTTTAATATTAAACAAATAAAAATTTATTCACATTTGATACTCACACTCTGATTGTCATCCATCTTCGCTGGTCCTCTCTAAACCGGTAGGTGGCGTTGTCACTAAAAACCTAGGGTCCTAGAAATGCGTATGGAGCGATTTTTGTGCCAATATTTATCAAACAAACCCAGTGTTTTGCAAATAAACAATCTGCTTTGCAAAGAAAAACTCGACTTTCAAACAAACGCAAAGTGATTTTCAAATACAAAACTCTTTGAGAGAAAATGCAGAGGTATGGACAAATATATGTATTGTGTGTTACAACTGTGAGACTCGTTTGCCTTTTTATGAGGAAACTTGGCTTGATTTTCTCACAAATGCGGGCTGATTTTCTCACACGAGTGCGGGCTGATTTTCTCACATGTGCAATTGAGCAACTTTCTTTTCCAAAAACAGCAGATGGCGCTGTTGGTCAATTTACGCTAGTCTCCCGAGACCTGAAACACCTCTTTACCTTTTCAGACCAATACGAGTGGGAACAGGTGAGTTTCTGTCTTACTAGATCTATAATTAACCATTTAGATTTAGATTTTCACAAAGGGACCCTACTACAATGTCAGTGAAAATCACAACAAGTGCTGTAAAGTTGTTAACATGATTGATTAGTTCAAAAATCAGGAGTGACATGGCTAAACATTTAACTAGGCAGTCTTTCCCTATAAAAACTGATCCATTCTCCGTACATCTTATCCTCTGTTGGATCGCGGGATATAGAATATACATATATATACATATATATTGATATATATTGATACAATTGTTCAACATTCAAAACGATGCAAATGTATAATAGATAGCAACAATATTGTGTACCAAAAATGAAAGCTTAGACAATTTAATTTAGTATCAGATATAGTAATATCCCCCAAGAGGTCATTAATTATTAATAAAAAAATGAAAACAAATCACATTATTTAGTGCAATATCTAAAACTTTTATTTTAAATGATGTAACTGTGCAATAATTTGTCTAAAATAATCTAAAAAAAACGTATTTTTTAGCTTAGCAAAATTATGAATATTTATTTTCTGGTGTCACTCTTGTCCTGTCAATTGGGGAGAAGGATCAAGTGATAGTATCACGCTGATATAATACTAAATTCAGCATTTTAATAAACAGTGGTTTAATAAACAGCGTGCTACGCGGGTGAAGACACACTCTGGACAGTGAGGACTCTTCTAGGAGTGACTCAGATGACGAACGTTTGCATTTTAAAGAGCCACTAATATAATTCCTGACGGTAGCCTTTTATTCTTAACTTCATGAGTTAAAACGTTGAACGGCCATATATAAAAAGCTACATCATTTTAGTTGAATTTTTCCAAACAGGCTATTGTCAGACTAAAATCTGCTGGTATATTGGTTGAAATAGGAAATATCTCCTTACAGGCCACTTTTAGTTTTAAATGTTGTACAAGGCATGTATATTACTATATATAAACATAAATATGATAAACTATGATATCACTTATGAAAATTTAAATTGTTTTTACTATTGTAAAAGTGTGGTAACCATGTTTTTTTTGCAGGTTACCATTTCAATATAGGCAGCTTTACTACAAATACCATGGTATTTATTTAGTAAAACCGTGGTTAATTTTCGTAAGGGATATTAATGTTTAGATTATATTTTGGTACATTTATATAGCTAAATCACAATAAAGCTCACCTGAACTTAAACTAGTTTGATTATAGTAGCCTAGCCTATTCCTGGGGAAGTCGTGGCCTAATGGTTAGATAGTCGGACTCGTAATCCAAAGGTTGCGGGTTCGAGTCTCGGGCCGGCAGGGATTGTAGGTGGGGGGAGTGAATGTCCAGCGCTCTCTCCACCCTCAATACCACGACTGAGGTGCCCTTGAGCAAGGCACCGAACCCCCAACTGCTCCCCGGGGCGCCGCAGCATAAATGGCTGCCCACTGCCCCGGGTGTGTGTTCACGGTGTGTGTGTGTTCACTGCTGTGTGTGTGCACTATGGATGGGTTAAATGCAGAGCACGAATTCCGAGTATGGGCCACCATACTTGGCCGTATGTCACTTCACTCACTTCACTCACTATTTGTATAATTAGTTTAGCCTACTCCTTTCAGTAGGTTGTTTGTGTAGTTCTATACTTGTTTAAACTTTTACCGCAGAGGTAGCCTACAGCATTTCTCTCCAGTGTAGGCTATGTTTCAACATATACAGTGGGTACGGAAAGTATTCAGACCCCCTTAAATTTTTCACTCTTTGTTATATTGCAGCCATTTGCTAAAATCATTTAAGTTCATTTTTTTCCTCATTAATGTACACACAGCACCCCATATTGACAGAAAAACACAGAATTGTTGACATTTTTGAAGATTTATTAAAAAAGAAAAACTGAAATATCACATGGTCCTAAGTATTCAGACCCTTTGCTGTGACACTCATATATTTAACTCAGGTGCTGTCCATTTCTTTGGATCATCCTTGAGATGGTTCTACACCTTCATTTGAGTCCAGCTGTGTTTGATTATACTGACTGGACTTGATTTGGAAAGCCACACACCTGTCTATATAAGACCTTACAGCTCACAGTGCATGCCAGAGCAAATGAGAATCATGAGGTCAAAGGAACTGCCTGAAGACCTCAGAGACAGAATTGTGGCAAGGCACAGATCTGGCCAAGGTTACAAAAAAATTTCTGCTGTACTTAAGGTTCCTAAGAGCACAGTGGCCTCCATAATCCTTAAATGGATGACGTTTGGGACGACCAGAACCCTTCTTAGAGCTGACCGTCCGACCAAACTGAGCTATCGGGGGAGAAGAGCCTTGGTGAGAGAGGTAAAGAAGAACCCAAAGATCACTGTGGCTGAGCTCCAGAGATGCAGTCGGGAGATGGGAGAAAGTTGTAGAAAGTCAACCATCACTGCAGCCCTCCACCAGTCGGGGCTTTATGGCAGAGTGGCCCGACAGAAGCCTCTCCTCAGTGCAAGACACAAAAAAACACCTGAAGGACCACAAGATGGTGAGAAATAAGATTCTCTGGTCTGATGAGACCAAGATAGAACTTTTTGGCCTTAATTCTAAGCGGTATGTGTGGAGAAAACCAGGCACTGCTCATCACCTGTCCAATACAGTCCCAACAGTGAAGCATGGTGGTGGCAGCTTCATGCTGTGATATTTCAGTTTTTCTTTTTTAATAAATCTCCAAAAATGTCAACAATTCTGTGTTTTTCTGTCAATATGGGGTGCTGTGTGTACATTAATGAGGAAAAAAATGAACTTAAATGATTTTAGCAAATGGCTGCAATATAACAAAGAGTGAAAAATTTAAGGGGGTCTGAATACTTTCCGTACCCACTGTATACTGTAGAAGAAAGACAATAAATCTTACTTGACCTAACGTAAAAATAAAATTCAAAATGCTTTCATTTTTGGTACACAATATTGTCGCTATCCACTATACATTTGCATTTTAGTATTACAATATATTGTGTCACGATATATTGTTATACCCCTGCATTGTTTTGAATGTTGAACAATTGTATCAATATATATGTATATTCTATATCCCGCGATCCAACAGAGGATGAGATGTACGGAGAATGGATCAGTTTTTATAGCGAAAGACAGCCTAGTTAAATGTTTAGCCACGTCACCTCTGATTTTTTAACTAATCATGTTAACAACTTTACAGCACTTGTTGTGATTTTCACTGACATTGTAGTAGGGTCCCTTTGTGAAAATCTAAATCTAAATGGTTAATTATAGATCTAGTAAGACAGAAACTCACCTGTTCCCCACTCATATTGGTCTGAAAAGGTAAAGAGGTGTTTCAGGTCTCGGTAGACTAGCGTAAATTGACCAACAGCGCCATCTGCTGTTTTTGGAAAAGAAAGTTGCTCAATTGCACATGTGAGAAAATCAGCCCGCACTCGTGTGAGAAAATCAGCCTGTCGCATTTGTGAGAAAATCAAGCCAAGTTTCCTCATAAAAAGGCAAATGAGTCTCTGTAACACACAATACATATATTTGTCCATACCTCTGCATTTTCTCTCATAGAGTTTTGTATTTGAAAATCACTTTGCGTTTGTTTGAAAGTCGAGTTTTTCTTTGCAAAGCAGATTGTGTTTATTTGCAAAACACTGGATTTGTTTGATAAATATTGGCACAAAAATCGCTCCATAGATGTCCTCTAGTGGCAGAACCAGTGAAATGTGAAAGGACGTAGCGTCACGTAAATGACCCTGTTTACAAATGTTTGCTTTCACTTTAACAGGCTTTAAACGACTTTGTCAGATATGGTAAGGCTAAAGTTTTTTCTTAAGAATTTACGTATAGTTATTATGAACGTATTTCATAAGTATGTGGAAACCAGTTTCCATATAGTTTGTCAGGTAAAAATCAGTAGACAACGCTGTGGGATAGGCTATCTGTGGATGTGAAGGTATGAAATTAAGTGAAATCATATGGCTGTGAGCATTGTTCTGTATAATGACTATTTTGTTTGATTCTTGATAAATTTTTTTATTATTATACATTATAATTTTTCTTGGATAGCATGATGACTGCAAAATATACTAAATCGGAGGGGGCAAAACTGAACAGGTTACAATTGCAATCTTGTAACTAACTACTGACACACGTATACATTTAGATTCATGCAATTTTCAGATGTATTAAAGTGACTTACAGTGCATTCAGTGCTTACATTTTGCCAGTGTTTTTGTCTTTTGACACAAACACGTGACCATGACGTTTCTGGTAGAGCCAGCTGAGCTACTGGAACTGATAGTGTTATGGTGCAGTCTTGTAATAAACTGGAAAAGATCCATTTAGTTTTGTTGTTAATTGCGTTTGTAACTATTTTTTGGAGTGTTCTTAAAGATGTTATTTTGATTGTGGGTAGTACTAAGCTTCTAGCACATGTTCTCTTTTTCTTTGTATTTGTAGAAGAACTAGAAGGAAGTCTTAAAATTCTTATTGGGCTTAATAAAATGCTTCAACTCCTGTTTTGCATTTTAGCCAGAAGTGCAGGTATGATAATCAAAGTTTGTACCTCTTATGTGTCCGTAATATTACATGTAGAACTGATGAACAGCTATACATCTATAAATATTGCAAATGCAAATATTTCTCATGTTAAACTTTTAATCTTCTCCTTTCAGCATCTTTTATAAGCATACCAAATGATCACTTGATTGCAACCAGGGGTCATCCAGCTGTACTTGGCTGTCATTTTACACCGCACCCTGACCTCTCCAGCCTGACTATAGTGTGGCAACGCCAGGAGGACTCACAAGTCGTGCACAGCTTCTATTATGAACAGAACCAACTAGACCATCAAAGTCCAGAATACCACAACCGGACCTCATTGTATATTTCAGAGCTTGGTAAAGGGAATGCCTCTCTCAGGATAGATGGTGTTGGACTGAAGGATTTGGGTTGGTACCTGTGCAAAGTGAACAACGTAAATGGGGCAGGAAAAGCCAAAATAAAACTGGACTATGGAGGTATGCAGGATTGTGAACACTCACTGTCATTTTTCTATAATGTTATAATGAAGCAAAATTAAGCATTAAGATCTCTCAAAACAGCCTCAATGTGTATGTATTCTTCAGCCTTTTACTCTGAGCCCAGGTTGAGCATTCATGTGAACTCCACCACAATAACAATGCAGTTTGAGACAGAGGGATTCCCCAAACCTGAGGTGATCTGGCTGGATGAATATGGCCAAAGTCTCATTCATCACCTGGAGCTCCATGACCAAACAGAAGATGGACTTTATTTAGTCAAGAGCAGATATGAGGCCCAGAAGCCAGCAGTTAATGTCACATTTACACTAAAGAACCACCTCCTGAACCAGAATATTGAGAGACCTGTGATCTATGGTAAAGACCTTCACTCTGAATTTCATTTGTCTCGAAATTTGTGAATTGCATAAAGAAAACGAATTGGTTTTGGTATCCGCTTGTTAAGTGTGACCACTGGTCCAAACAGTCCTTTGGATCCCAAAAGCAAACAAGAAAAGGTGGTAATTTCATGGTGTGCTGTAGTACTATCAAAAATCATGATCATAACCTTTCTCTCTATACCAAAATATTATTGAGCAGACCGTGATTCATCTTTTCTGAAAAGTTAAAATGTCAGCACCTCATAAAAACCTCAATTTAGGGATTTTCTCATTTGTAAAAATGGTATAATAAGTAAAGTTTCTTTTTAAATATGCAGAGGGTTTTCTCTATAGTATGTACAGTCTGCGTATAACAACAACAGAAGTCTATGCAATGTCCCCATTTAGATAATAAACGTGGATTGGTGAGTAGGGTTAGAATGTGGCTTAGTGTTAGGTTATAATATGTATAACTAGCTGCATATAAGGTAAGGAATTAGAATTTAGATAGATAAGGAATTGTGTGCGTTTGTGTGTGTGTTGACAGGTTTGACTGTACTTGTGAGGTCCAAAATGCCCTCACTTTTCACAAATGTCATCATTAATATATATAGTGAATCTTTTTGAAAATCAGTAAATTGCACTTGTAAATTTACTATTAAATCAAAAAGCTAAATTAATCTAAAATGAATGCAGTCTTGATATTAACAATCTAACGGATGTGTCTGTTTTAGTTCCAGGAGATGCTGGAGATGGAAACATCGCACTCATATTTCTCTCAATTCTTTGCATCATTTTGATTGGAATAATTGCTCACATGAAAACACATAAAAGCAGATTTATTAGCTAAATGCCAGAAGCGTCAGGAAGCATTTTTAAACCAGTATTGAACCAGATAGATTCTAACCTATCTAAAGCAATATTGGGGTATACGAGCTGCAGTGGGCCGTGAGTATCAGGTGGCTATAGTATAAATCTTTCAACAGTAGGCTTATCTTTATCTACTGTACCTTTGCCAGGCATACTGTTTTGTTTTCTCTAATGAACCCGAACTGTTTACTTATCACTTTTCCCATTTTCACGTTATCATACAAATTACAATTGTCAGAGCATATCAGTTGTTTATTTTTATTTATTTTATTTTAACATTTAAGTCTATTTATTAAATATTTTACTCTTTAGAACACAGCAGTAATTACTGCTGACAAAATGTTTTTATTTATTTTTACTTTATTTCTATAGAATTGTGATGCTCAGTGATGTTAAAGTGAATTAGACATGATTTTGTTCTGTTTTTAGAAGATCATCTCTGTAAATAAATGATGACAGACTGTGTTTGAAGCTAATTATTCTGTTCGATAGAGATGCTAAACCACTATGAAATCTGAGACTCGATTTATTTTCTGGATACATTTTCAAATCAAGCTATTTATGAACTTGTGACACATTGATTCAATAAAACAAATTACTGACTTGGGATTCTAGACTTTTTTTATTAGTTTGCTTTTAAAACCGATAAACTTTTCTACCTTTTCAGGGGGGTATTCCAAAAAGCAGGTTATGTGACATACCCGGCTAAGTTTGAGGATAAGTGAGCGGATAACCTCAGCTTTCGGTTCCAAAATCGGAAGTTACCTCCATTCCCCTTCCTCCAGGCTCTGTCTCGAGAGCATGTCCGCTCCAAAGTTCAGGTGCCCCGGAACGTGAACCGCTCGGATCGACAGAAACCTGTCCTGAGTCCACAGAAGGACATTCCTCGCCAGCCTGCATAGGGGGCGAGAGCGTAATCCTCCTTGGTCATTCAAATAAGACACAAACGTTGTGTTGTCCGTCCTGACTAACACATGACAGCCGTTCAGCAGTCTTGAAAAATGTTGGAGAGCTAGAAAGACCGCTAGCAGCTCCAATCTGTTTATGTGCCACCCTCACTGTGCCTCCGTCCATGTTCCGTGGGCTGGGTGTTAACAAACAGCCCCCCAACCTGTCAATAACGCGTCCGTCGTGACAGTCTCACGGTGAAAACAGGAACCCAATCGAACTCCTTCTTGGAGAAACTTGGACGACGTCCAGGTTTTTAACGTGAGAACACACCTCCGTGTTACCGAAATCATTCGATGCAGATGACAACGGGGAGAAATCCTTTGGCTTTTTGTCAACCATTGAAATGGGCGCATGTGAAGTAAGCCTAGACGGATTAAACCCAAAAGTCTGAGGCACAAACTCACTGTCACTGTACGACCTACTTTGAAGTGGCCAAGGCATGACATGAATGACTGAACGCGCAGGGGAGACAATCGTGCCCTCATCGCACGAGAATCCAGATCTATCCCCAAAAAGGTTATCCGTTGGCAAGGGATCAGAACACTCTTTTGGAGATTCGTGCGTAAGCCCAGGCTGCTTAGATGATTTAGCACGAGATCTCGATGAGAGCGTGCTTGAGTCTGTGATTGTGCTAATATCAGCCAATCGTCCAGGTAATATAGCACACGAAAGCCCTAGAGCCGCAATGGGGCCAGAACTGTGTCCATGCATTTCGTGAAGGTTCGTGGAGCCAGGGCTAACCCGAAAGGAAGAACACAGTATTAATATGCTTTGCCCTCTAAAGCGAATCTGAGGAACTTCCTGTGTCTCTTGATGGTCTGAATATGAAAGTATGCATCCTTCAGATCGATCGTGACAAACCAGTCGTTTGGTTGAATCTGAGACAGAATAGATTTTACCGTCAACATCTTGAATTTGCTCGTTCTGAGTGCAAGATTCAAATGGCGTAAATCCAATACTGGTCGTAAGCCGCCATCTTTTTTGGGCACAACAAAATATCGGCTGTAAAACCCTGATTCCGTCTAAGAGGGGTGTACTTCTTCTATAGCCCCTTTCCTCAGCAGAGATGACACCTCTTGTCGCAGCACTGCGATTTCTTTTGAACTCATAATTGTGGGAAGAATCCCGTGGAAAGGAGGCGGGCCTTTTCGAAACTGAATGGTGTATCCGTAACGAATTGTGCGTAATACCCATTGCGAAATGTCGGGCAGTCGGGGGGTGCCATAGGTGATGGCTCTTCTCGCAGGGCACCCTGTTGGCGGTGTAAAGGCGACGAGCGCGAGCGCGCCGTCAGCATCTGACGTCGCTCTATTTCCCTGGGCCTGCGTGGAATCAGCTGGCGGAAAACAGCAGATTGCCGCTTCGCTGCCCTGAATTTCTCCACCACCGTGGTGACTGAATCTCCAAACAGTCCATCCTTGGAGATCGGGGCATCCATAAGAAAAGATTTGTCCTTTTCCTTTATGTCGGCGAGGTTGAGCCACAGGTGGCGCTCAACCGTCACCATCCCCACCATCGAACGGCCGACTGCTCGAGCGGTGTGCTTGGTGGCACGTAGCGCCAAGTCCGTAGCCTGCCACAGTTCCTTCTCAGCCTCCGGAGTGATGCCTTCTCCCTCATCGAGCTCCTTCAATAGCTCCGCCTGGTAGGCCTGAAGCACCATCATCGAGTGGAGCGTGGCCACCGCCTGGCATGCAGCCAAATAAGATTTCCCGACAAGGCTAGACGTGACTCAACACGGCTTCGATGGGAGGAGGGGGCGAGACTTCCAAGCCGCGGCCCAGTTTGGCACGAGATATTCAGCCAAAGTCTCTTCCACCGGCGGCATCGTAGCATAACCACGGCCCGCCATGTCAGTAGATGCTGTTTGCCCATCATCCTGCGCGCAGTGATTATGTTTATATTCATAAAGGATCAATTAAGTTAACTTTAACTTACATGAAATTTTTTTTTTTTTACATTTCTAATTGTCATGCTTTAATAAATTAAACAAACTGACAGTTAAAACTCAACTGATTGTGTTATTTCATTGCCAAATTTTCATGAAGTTATTTAAGTTAACGTTAAAGTTAAACACAAGGATAGGATATTCGGACATTCAAGTTATTTAATAAGATTTCATACATCAAGTTAACTAATATAACGTTAATTAAAATACTTTGTGAATATAAACAATTTTATAAACAATCACTTGAAGTTAAGGTTAAATTAACGTTACATGATTAACATAATATGACATTTCAAAAGGAAAGTCAGTAAGATACAATATAGTTAAAGCAAAAGAAAGATGTCAGGAAAGAAAAAAACAGTACTCAAAGGAGAAGTTACAGGAGGCAGTTGAGGAAGTAAAGGGAGGAGCAAGTCTAAGGGCAACAGCGAAAATATTTGGCATTACCACACCACTCTACAGGACTATAAAAAAATAAATATGTCCACAACCCTCATCCTAATTCGGCCCTGACACCTGGAGAGGAAGAGGCTCTTCTTTCCTTTATATTCTGGATGGTGGACCATGGCTTCCCAGTGACAAGATCCCTTGTCAAGGTGCTGGCAACTGGGATCATTAAGGAGAGTGGTAGAACAGAGACCACCACTGTAAACCTGGAGAAGGGGCCGAGTGATGTGTGGTGGTCCAGGTTTAAGGCCATCCAGAATTGGCCTCAAGGACGGCAGATTCTCTGGACAGAGCCAGAGTCCATGGTGCCACACCAGAGGCCGTTGAAGGGTTCTTCAAGTTGTACGAGGCCCTTTATGTGAAGCACAGTTTTGGAGGACAAGCCACATCTCCAGAAGTGGAGGAAGTGCCAGACACTGACTGGCTTTGCCATAAATGTTGTCTGTCCACATAAAAACACACACACAATGTAAATAGTACACACAGAAAATGAACATGTTATTTTCTAGTTATGGTATTTTTTAATCAGTTTAGTGTTAAATGTAAATAGTTGTAAACACACACACACACACACATCCTTATTTATGTTTTGAAGTCACATTGGTTAATCATTAAATATTTTGAATCAGTTCAAATTGTTTGCCCTTCTTTGTCTTCAGAAAGATATGGTAATGTTATTCACATGGTTCATACTTAACTCGCACAGTCCTCTAGCTTATTAAAGCAGCAAATAGCTTACATTTTAATAAAAAGGTACTCAGCTCTCTTATTCATTGAAATGTTGTTTTCTTCAGTTAAAATAAATAAATACCTCACAGTTGATCCGTTAAATGTCCATTTTCGTCGTTGAAATCAAAGTATGCGTTCTGTACTGAACATCATCTTCTGTACACGTGCGGAGGAGGTACTTTTCCCCACTTTTCTCAAAAACTATTGGTCCAAAAGACATCAATCAAAGTGTGGACTGTCCAATGGGTATTCCCCCAGAGAATGATCACACAAACATGTCTTGCTTTCAACAACGGAGGAGTGGTCGCTGGCGTGCGGTGAGGGGCGAAAAGTGTACGGAGCACGGTTAGTCTAGGTTACTCTTGGTACGGATGTTTTGTGTTCTCATCTACCGAACCATAGACTGTAAAAAAAAAAAAGACTTTTATTTTAAAATCTGTTGAACTGCAGATCTAAAGCTACAGTGGATAGACAAAAGCCGCTTGAAACGATCTGCGGTCATGTTGCTGAAGCCAATTTATCTGAGTTAGATATCAACAGGAAGAAGGAAGCAGGAGCTAGTTTGCTTGGAAAAATAGAAATGGTGTCAACAAGTAAGACGGCTGTGTATTTTGAGTATTTCAAAGGTTTTGGCAATGTTGTTTACAACCGTGTCTTTCTAAACTAATAATTGAGTGCACCTCCACACAGTGTTGAAGATAAAATTACAGTCATTGGTGATGCTTTGCTGCTGTGTCTGAATATAAATACGTTTACATCTAAAAAAAAAAAACAAGATATGTTGGTGCTTTTTCTGAACTGTGTATTGAATAAACAAAATAACAATTACAATAATTAGTTGATCAGCTGATCTGCATAGTTTAAGCTCCACGTTGCGCTTTAAAAATGTAATTGACTGTTGTTTTTAATGTATGTAATATAAATGTCCGTCCTAATAATGTTCTCTGTAGGTGAAGTGTTTTGTCTGTTGTTGGTCGCGATCTTGTGGGGAGGCACGAACCCATTCCTGAAAAAAGGCACAGAGGGAATTGAAGGGGTTCAGAAGGACAACAAACTCCTCCAGTTTCTGGCTGAGGTCAAATTCCTGTTTCTCAATATCAAGGTGTGTTTTTATCATTCTTTTATGCACGTATAACAAGTGCTAATGAGAAATATAGTGTGTGTAATTATAATTATTTGATCCATTTTTTTTTAAATATAGTATTTGATCCCATTCCTGTTGAACCAAAGTGGATCATTAGTGTTCTACTTCACTCTTGCTTCTACAGGTGAGAAATTAATTTTTCTTCACAAGTTTCTATTGACTATGTTCTTAGTAGTATAGGATCATAGTACTATTTTTACAGTATATATGAGGCTGACACTGGATTCATGCAGTACATAGTATACTGTGCACAATATTCAAGTTTTCTGTGTGTATGGAATATCTGGATGACATATTACACTGGCCAAAATGAGCAGAGAATTTTGTAATACTAATCTACTGTGCGATGCACTTTTTTCAATCAGGCTGTTAAAAGATAACTTTTGCACAAAGACGAGTCGCTAAAATCTGAGATTGGTTGGCAATTGCCAAATTAAACATAACAGTGTGAAATGTCTTTTTTAATTTAAACTGTAAGCAGCATACACTGCCCTCCAAAAGTTTGGAAACACCCCAACCTTCCAAAAAGACAATGACCCCAAGCACACTTCCAAGCTGTGCAAATCCTATTTGGAGAGGAAACAGTCAGCTGGCATCATGTCTGTCATGGAATGGCCTCCCCAGTCACCCAACCTCATCCCAATTGAGCTACTATGGGAGGAACTGGACCGTGATGTCCGTAAGAAGTGTCCAACCAGTGTGAATCATCTTTGGGCAATCCTTCAGGAGGCTTGGAGTAATATACAGTATCAAGACAATGTTTGAATAAACTGACAGCTCGGATGCCCAGATTATGCAGAGCTGTAATAGCTGCTAATGGTGGATATTTTGATGAATCGAAAATTAAAGTTTTTTCTATGTATAAACTGGTTATGTAATAAAATATGTTTTCGTAGTTTGTGTTGTCCCTCATCACTGCAAAATTATCACAAATGAAAAAGGATTCATGCCAATATTGTCCAAATCCCCATTTTTCTAGGGTGTTTCCAAACTTTTGGAGGGCAGTGTATGCTTGCTGTGTAGTATTCAGTTAGTAAGCTGGTATTCTATTTCAAGCATAACCACTGTGCAGCCATGAAAAAAAAATGTATTCAAAATATTAAGGAAGGTTTAAACTCTTTGTGAGCACACACACATAGCCAGCATGAGTGTTGAATTTTGAAGTGCTGTTTTATTTGTAGATCTCTCTCTGGCTGTTCCCATGGTGAACTCCCTCACATTTCTGTTCACGTTACTAATGGGTAAATTGCTTGGAGAAGAGTTTGGAGGAAAGAGTAAGTAGCTCTGTGCTACTAACATCACTCTCTCGCTCTCTCTGTAGCTACACAGGTCTTTGACTCTCTGTCTCTGCTCATGTAGGAGCTGTGCTGGGTATGTTACTCATCATGTCTGGAGTGACTGTGTGCGTGCTGAGTTCTGTCTCTGAGACAGATGGCGCAGGAGCCCACAACACAAGTGCTCTTTGAAATGTGCCACTGGACTATGAGGTGAATGAGGACTGTGGATCTGCTCCAGCCATGTGATCACACCTCACACACACACATATTCATCTGACACAATATCTGTGCTACTCCATTTTCAGTATGTGCTGTGAACTTGTGCTGAGAAGAGGTGATGGTTGTACTTTATATCTGTACTTGAACCTGTTGGTGAAATCCAAATGTTTTGCACTTTAAAAAGTTACTTTTAAGTGTATGTGGATTGTGGAACATACAAAATACTTGTATATATTGTATTATTAACTGATATTTATATGGATTCGTATTAATAATGTGAAAGTGCCCAGTGTTTAAATACATTTATTTTAAACGTCTTTTACATTCAGAGGTCTTTTGTTAAACAGAAGAAATAAAAAAATAAAAAACACTTCTCAGTGAATCTCTGCAAGCGGTAAGATCATTGTTATTTTCAAGGGTACATTATTTTAAATGCTATTCATTCACCAAAACGATGCCAATTTCATAATGAACTCCATGTTCAGAGAATGTGTGTGGATTGTAAAGGTGTGTCTCTGTCTCCTGCATCATCTTCAGCCTGGAGAGGTCGCTCAGCATCTCTGTCTATCTGTTCCTCATGGGAAACCCTAGTCTGATACACACACACACACAGAGCAACAAATTGTCTTTAGATGGTTAATATTTACACACAATTCTAATAATAGCAAAATATTTAAGTCTCCCACATCTAATAGTTCTGTCACTGAGACTGAGGCAGTACAAAAAAGATCTATGTACCTTATTAAATGCTACATATTAGTACCTTGAAAAGGTACCACAACAGTTACAGTTTGGTACCTTTTTTGAGAGTGTACAAAGGCCTTTAATTTAAATGACACTATATAAGGGAAAATACATTTCAAAACACTACAGCATCATTTGCAAGTATGATTAAATGCATTAAATATATTGTTTAAATCTTGTTGTGTTACTTCACTTCGTGGGGAATGTTCAGAGACTTTGGGTGATGAAGAAGAAGATCTGGAATGCCGTGTGGGTGACTCCTAATTTTAAACAGAAAGAAAAAAATCTCAACTCATCAAGGCTTTTTACTGTACATAGATGGCAGGCCTGAAAAACAATCTGCATGATTTGATAGTATAATGTATAATAATACTATAACCATTCTATAATATATATACATACACTTTAAGCTGATTCAATTCTATGCAAGCCTAAGTGAAACAAATGCAAAAAAAGGTCAATGCTCAATGCGCTGCATCTTACAGCATCATGTTTGTTTGTATCATGCTGAGACTCTTTGCTGGACGTGTATCCCTGCTGTGCTTCTCTCTGTGGAGCTGACGTGTCGTCCCATGTCTCCCTCTCAGACGCTACAAACTCTTTCTTTCCGTTCTCACTGGAGAGATCAGCTGATTGCCTGTTTTGTTCAGCTGGATCCTTCTTTAATACAACAAACAATGAGTTAATTCATGCTCGAGTCATCATTACTTTCAATTCCTGTGTATTTAACACACTCACATGATTTATATTGGCTGTATCAAACTGATCCTTTTCAAGAAGCTCCTCATCCTCCACAACTTCTGCTTCTCTCTGAAATTATAAACATTTTTATAGAAGATGAGATGAGATGAGACAGAAGATGAGAGGTGTACCTGGTCAATGGGAAGCTCTACAGCTGTGTTTTCATCCTCTGCGACCTCCTCAGCACCTCGAACCTCCTCCCTCATCCTGCTCTCAGAGGCCTTATACACACTGGGCTCATCTAACACAATTAAACAATACCACACAAGAAAGAATGCACCAGTTTAATAAAAAGTTACATTTTAGACAAAGAGTGAGGTACAATTTTGTTTTTTTTATTCAGCATTCACCTATTGCGGCTCTAGGAGGGGGTCTGTTTGTGGGAGGGTGTCTGCGAACTCTCACAGGTCTGGCGTAGAAAACAGAGTTTTCCTCTCTTTCTCCTCTCCTTCCTCTCCTTTTAACCGGCTGAGGGGAGCTCTCTCGCTCCACCTCATCTCCTGTGGACTTCACACGCCCACCTTGCCTCTGAAAGCAGACAACGTTTACACAATATAATATATATATATATATATATATATATATATATATATATATATATATAAATAACAATGCACAATGAAAATAACTATGTATTTGGTTTTTACCTCAGGTGAATTAATCAGGGTGGAGCCACTGTGGCTGTCCTGAGGAAACATCTTTCTGCTCTGAGTTGGATCGTCAGGACAGAATATTAAAGAACTTCAATAGAACATTTGTCTCATGGAAATTTATTTTCCTAACATGTTAAAAGTAAATATACAGTGGAGTCCATAAGTCTGAGACCACATTAAAAAGTCTAAAAGTACAAATCTAATTTAGCCCTGGAAATAAAGTTTTAGAAAAAAATATAAGAAAACCTTTTTTATAAACCTTCTTACTCAAATAAATGTACAAATTTTTATGATTTGTTATGTTTTTAGTTAAAAAGCTAATAATTAATTTTCTCACATGCATTTCAACTGCAGTGCACTGTATACTGGATATAAAAAGTACCTTGATTCTTCTCTGTAATCCTCTGTCTCCAGCATAATGTCTACAATGAAGACAGACAGATCCTGTTTTATTTAAATGTACACTACCGTTCAAAAGTTTGGAGTCTGTAAGACTTTTTAATGTTTCTGAAAGAAGTCTTTCATGCTCGCCAAGGCTAGATTTATTTGCTATAGAGTAAAACAGTAAAATTCCAATATATTATTGCAATTCAAAACCACTTTTTTCAGTTTGAATACATTTTAAAATGTAATTTATTCCTGTGATGGCAAGCTGAATTTTCAGCAGCAATTATTTCAGTCTCCAGTGTCACCTGATCCTAAAGAAACATTTCTTATTGTTATCTATGTTGAAATCGGTTGCGATGCTTTAAACTTTTGTGGAAACTGTGATACATTTTTAGGGTTCTTTGATGAATAGAGAGTTCAAAAGAACTATTATAAATAATAAAAGTATTAATTTTAGACCCCAACATTTTTAATAACTTACTGTCTGCCCCAACATTACTGTCTATCCCAATTATTCACCAACATCACCTGCCCGCACTGTTGCCTGTTGCTTTGTTCAGCAGTATCTCCACATATGGTAGCTTCTTGAACCTCTCTGTTCCCACAGCTACATAGCTTTGCCCACTCTCCAGCTCCTCTGTGGAGGTCACTGTGAAACCCTCCAGAGTACAAAGCCTGAGAGGTGAAAGGTGAATTGATTGTGGAAATGAAAACCACCTTAAACAATGTGTGAGGATATAAATATGACATGCTTCATAAGTATATTATAAAACAAACGATATGTGTGACTGAATACCTGCGCATGGCTCCTGTGCGAAGCATGGCTTTTTCAGAAATGAAGCTCAGGATCTGCTCTAGATTTTTCTGCATGTGGCGGGTAATGATCAGACGCATGGCAGGACTGAGGATGTCTCCATTCCTAAATACACTATGTGAATGTGAAAAGGAGAATGAAGTTTGGATCTCTTGTGAAAGTATAAGAGAAACTGGTTTAACAGAAGAAAAGAGTTCTCACTGTATGATGCAGGGCAGAGTGATGGCCTTCCTCCATTTTTCAGACACATTAGGCCTGACAAGCGCTTTAACCTGGGAAAAGAGTTAATTATACTAATTAGCAATATATTATGACAACTACAATCAGAATACTTGAATCTAATTAGTCAATCGCAGCATTTCTAAGGTCACATGTTTTTGTATAATGACAGTTAAACAGGCCGTTTTCTGAAGAAACTAATTTCCCTCAAAGCTTCATGTCTCTTATATCACTTTGTGGCCTCATTATCGCCACATTATCCATTTATTTATTTAATAAAGAGCTGTGGAATAAGCAGGTTAATGTGCAGCCCGCGATTTTCCATCAGCGTAAATCAAAGATGCAGTGTGTGTTGACGCTGAGTCAGTGTCCCCTGCTCTCAAGGCTATTATCAACAGTGGTTTTAGCAGCTCTGTGTGCAGCATTAAGGGGTCAGGCACTTAAACAAGCCCTAACAAGCTTTCTAATCTGATAACACGAGCAGCGTGTCTCCCCTGGCCTTCTATTGTTGGAAGGGACAATAACATCCCTCACTCCCTCTCCTCCTCTTTATGACACACTTCAGCTAAGCATCCACAGCAACAAAAAACACAAACACAACATAACAAACAAGAAACACTGACTGTATCTTGTATGCCTAAATTTAAACTTTAGAATACCATGACATAAGTTAATTGCACAGGTCTATTCAACTGAATAAAAAAATAAACAGTAAGAAGAATTGAACTCTCACATGTATACCTGGGCAGGTTCCACAACTCTGTACAGTGGACCTTTCTTCAGTCCCACAGTCAGATAACTGAACATAAACAGAAAAGACAAGCCAAATATGATGCATCTTTTAGACATTATCACAATATTAAGCCTAATTTCATAATGCCAGATCATAAATTCTGCTTTCCAATTAACACCTCTTGAAAAAGGTCATTTTTCTATAAGGGATTTTAATTTAAGAGCATTTACATTTAATAAACTAGTTTGTAATTAAAATGATAAAGAACACTTAACAATTAGGATATAATACTTCTTAAGCAAAACACTGCTCAAAATGTGAGCCGAGGAACGTATGGCAAGCCGTTTTGACTTTTATTCATTCTCAGGATATGAATTCTTGATATCAACAGTTCAGTTTTTACTAGTTAAAATGTTAATACTTGATATCAGGAATTAGATTTCTACTAGTAACAATGGCTATTTTTGATATCAGCAATTGTATTTCCACTAGTAACAATGTTAATTTCTGATATCAAGAATTAAATTGTTGATATCAAGAATTAAATGGTTGATATCAGAAATTACCCTCCCAATTGTTGATATCAGAAATACATTTTCAGATATCAGAAATGAACATTTAATTCTTGATATCAAGAATTAGCATTTTAACAAGTGAAAATTGAATTGTTGATATCAAAAATAGCCATTGTTACTAGTAGAAATCTAATTCCTGATATCAAGAATTAGCATTTTAACTAGTAAAAACTGAATTGTTGATATCAAGAATTCATATCCTTAGAAGGAATAAAAGTCAAAACGGCGTGCCATAAGAATGTGACTTCATACATCTAAAACTGACTGACATTTATTGTAATTCATACAATGTTAAGTGTGGCTGAAGTGTCCAAACACTGAGACCACTGAGTCTCAGCATCTATTTCAGATAATTGAACATTGATGAAAAGCATTATTATTCAGCTTATTCTCAATATGAATGAATTTACACTTACTCTAGTTTCTTAAAATGCTCAAACCCTGCAGCCACATACTGTGCTCCTTGCTGTAGGTCACCAAGGTCTGCGACCCGATGACCGCAGCGTGGCGTATAGAGAGTTCGAACAGCTAACGGAGCTCCAATACTGAGAGTGATGTCATTAAGAAACGTATCCATAGTGGAGATTTGCCTCTGGTTTACCACAAACCTCCTTCCTGATCCAGAAAGACATTCATATAGAGACATATATTTAAAACATTTTCATTTTAGACATATGCATGTTTTTGAGAATGCTGTGAAAGTTATGAAATAAAATGTTGATGATGATGATGCACATCACTGCAGTTATACAGTAACATTTTTAAGCACTGTGTGTGCAACAAAACAACCCACTAAAACTGTTTCAGAACCAGTTCTAACCTGAAAAGAAGGGGTCTCCATTTCTGTAGACCATCACACTCTTGACTGGAGGCAGGTGATTAGTGACACCAGTGGATGCCATGACCCAAAACTAGCCACATTAACACACACCTGTAAAATAAACACAAACTGAGAGCAACTCCTACATAGGATAACTTAATTATGCCATCAAAATTTTAACAAAAATGTGTTAACACTGTAAAAGTACAAATCCAAACCATCATTCACACATTAAATGTACAAAAAAACTCACAAATTGATTCACTTACAGCTCAGAGAAGCATTCACATGTTTATGTAAATCCACACACACTCACAAAAATACTTACAGAGAAAGCTAATGTAATCCAGTTAATCACCTGGAGAAAAACTCTAAGTTCATCAGGTCTTTTATTTGTGATGACTGTTTTTCATTGTATATTTCTAATATTAAAGCACTGAGTGTGAGAGACTCAAACACCTCACCCAGACTCCCTCCCTCTCGCACACACACTGGAGTGTTTCCTGCTTGCCATGGCAGCATTACTAACTATGGCGGCGGCCTTTGTGGGGTTTTACAATCAGCAACAAGAAGAGAGACCGTGCGTCCCAATGTGCATACTATCCACCCTATCTGCCCTAAATAGTACTGAAAATTACTACTATCACACAGAATTTAGGATGGATAGTATTCACATTGGGATGCAGGCAGAGACGGTGAGGGAGGGGACAGCAGATATAACTTAAAATGATTAATTACATAATCTAGAAAATTAAATTAATCGCTTTATTCTACTTGAATATGCTAAATAAATAGGTTTCGAAAGTCCTACATTTAAAACGGAAATTTTGAAGGTGTTGTTTTTTTGAAGAGGTTGTTCGTGTCTTTAGGGAATTATGCCCCTTATCACCCACAGACAACATAAACATTCAAACACAGGGACATAAAGAGCCTGTGCAGTGATAAAGAAGAAAAACAGCCCCCTGTTTATATTACCAATAAATAAACACCAGCAAGAAATTATATATGACATTGTTTAGTCAAAAGCTTAAGCTTAGATAGCTTATTATAAGCTTATATAGCAGACTCTATAGCAGCAAACATCCAGTATGTTGTCCAGTTGAATTAATTTTATTAGCTCTTCACAATTGTTTCAAAGTATGTTTGTAATGCCTAAATATCTTCAAAAGTTATAGCCTAGTCAGATTTAGCTGATTCGAGCTGGGCGATAATATAGTTTAGGCCTCTATGCCGACATAAACTATCAAACAGTCGTGATTTGCTATACACTTCATATCGCTCCGTGAATGTACAACCCCAATTCCAGAGAAGTTGGGACATTTTGTAAAATGCAATAAAATCAAGAATCTCTGATTTGTTCATTCTCTTTAACTTTTATTTAATTGACAAAAGTAAAAAAAATAAAAAAAAAAAATAAAGGATTTCTAAGGTTTTCACTGACCAACGTAAATGTATTTTGTAAATATGAACAAATTTAGATTTTGATGGCTACAACACACTCCAAAAAAGTTGGGACAGAGGCATGTTTAAAACTGTCACATCAACGGTCCTTTTAATTACAATGTGTAGTTGTTTAGGAATTGAGGATACAAATTGCTAAAATTCTGCAAGCAAACTTTTTGTCCAATCTCGCTTGATACAAGACTTCAGCTGCTCAGAGTCTGTGATTGTTGTTGTCTGATTCTCCTTTTCATGGTGAGCCATACATTTTCAATAGGAGACAGATCCGCTGGCCAGTCTAACACATTCACTCTGTCTCTACGAAACCACCATCCATTTTGCGGAGAAACAAGTTGAAATGTGGACTCATCTGAGTACAGGACACATTTTCACTGTCTTTTTGACCATCTGAGATGAGCTCTGGCCCAGAGACCCCATCAGCATTGCTGCATAGAATTGATGAATAGCTTTCTCCTAGAAAAACAGATATTCAAGTTGCATTTCTTGATGCAGCAGCAGACTGTGGTAAATGGCAGTGGTTTTCTGAAGTACTCCTGAGCCCATGTGGCTATATTTAACACTGCAGCATGACGGTTTCTTATGCAATGCCATCTGAGGGCTCAAAGGTCAAGCACGTTTCCTGCCTTGCCCTACATGTACTGTGATTTCTCTGGATTCCCTGAATCTTTTCACAATATTATGTATGGTACTTGGTGAAAGACCTAGATTCCTTGCAATTTTGCATTGCAAAATGTGATTTTTGATTTGTTTGACACTTCTCTTGTGAAATTTGGCACGAAGTGATGAGTCAACATCCAGCTTTGCTCACAAAGACTGAGATGCTCCTTTTATACCCAAACATGATACCTTGACCTATTTATTACCAGTTCACCTGCTTACAAAACAGTTTAACATGGATATTCTCCTTTTCACTTTTATTTTGCCTCTGTCCCAATTTTTTTGGAGTGTGTTGCAGCCATCAAAAATAAAAAAAGTTAATATTTACAAAATACATTTACGTTGGTCAGTGAAAACTTTGAAAATCTTTTCATTGTACTTTTGTCAATTAAATAAAAGTTAAAGTGAATGAACAAATCACAGATTCTTGATTTTATTGCATTTTACAAAATGTCCCAACTTCTCTGGAATTGGGGTTGTACTGTATGATATGCAAACTAATAAAGTAACTGTATTTTTCCAACCTAATATATAGACCAGTGAAATCATTTATCCTAGTTTACATTAAGCGACGATATAAACGATCACGCTGCCAAAATTTGCTATATAGTTTATCGCTTTACGTGCTAGTATGTGTACAGGTAAAGTAGATGTAATAGTACTGTCTTTAAATATACTCCTAGGCGATAATACGGCTTACATTATGCGACGATATAAACAATTTATATAATATCAATTATTCATATAAATGACATTTAAAATGTTGATTATGTCGCTCACCCATCAACAGTTAAACTGATGAGTAAATTGAAAGTCATGGCATATGTATTAAACTATAGTATAAGTACTTATACTATAGTTTACTACGTGTTATGTATATATTATATTTTATACCCATGGTGTGCAAGCCAAAGGCAGCTCTAGCAAGGCAAGAGTAACACTGAATTTGGATAATGGTGGAAAAACCCTTGAAAGAAACCAGGCAACACCGAGAGGCCACTTGTCATGTAGTTATGCAGTTAAAATATAATGACAATAATTAAGCAGATGTTACCACATTGACTGAGCTGTAAGATTAAGTTGTGGGAGTCTTTATGATCCATCCAGGATTGAACAGTACAGGCTTTTTTTTCTCTCTCCCATCTCCATCCCATGTGCATAGTATGTTTATTTCTGAAATGCCATTTATACAAAAATAAAAATCTTCTTTAACACATACCTGTTTATGGACTACACAAGTTTATAAATAAATATACTTTACAAAAATTCTCAAACATTCTGTGCTGTAAATGACACAATAATACCAGAAATAATGAGAAAAGATTTCATAAAATGTTGGTCCGCTTCAGAACTGGTCCAGTATCAGTGTGACACATCCATTCCCCGTTTGAGGGTAAGATACTTCAAAAGAAGCAGAAAAGAATAATTTTACAGACTATAAAACACACAGAGAGACATAGATACAGGTGCATCTCAAAAACTTTGAGAAATATTGTGAAAAAGTTCATTTGTAACATTTCAAAAAGTGAAACTTTCATACAGTCCAGTTATTTTTCTCCTTTGGGTTAGATGCTTCTGACGTTGTCAGAAGTGGCTTGGTAGCCCTTTCCCTGAAGACGTCTGAGCTTGGTGACTCTTGATGCACTGACTCCAGCTTCAGTCCACTCCTTGTGAAACTCTCCCAAGTGTTTGAATCAGCTTTGCTTGACAGTATTCTCAAGCTTGCAGTTATCCCTGTTGCTTGTGCACTTTTTCCTACCCAATTTCTTCCTTCCAGTCAACTTTGCATTTAATATGCTTTGATACAGCACTCCTTGAACAGCCTCCCCTTTCAGTAATGACCCTCTGTGACTCTTTGTGGAGGGTGTCAATGATCGTCTTCTGGACCATTGCCAAGTCAGCAGTGTTCCTCATTATTGTGGTTTCAAAGAACAAGGGATACCCAGAATTTATACTGTAGGGATGGTCATTAATTGAAACTCAAATGTAAATATTCTAATATTTTGAGATAGTGATTTTTGACTTTCATTAACTGTAAGTTATAATAATCAGAATTAAAACAAAAAAAACTTTTGAAGTGTTTTACTTTACATTTAATGAATCTAAAATATATGAAAGTTTCACTTTTTGAAATAAGCTACAAGAAAAAATGAACTTTTTCACCATATTCTGATTTTCTGAGATGGACCTGTACATACATATAAACATTAATGTTAAAACTTCTAAACTTTTCTCACTTTCTTTCTGCTACTGATGGCTTGCTGAATCCACAGCAGCTCCATGGCTAAAGTGCTCCGCTGCTGCTTCAGAGACTCAGGGGTATGAACTGTGTCTTTAAAAACTGAATGCAAATTTGTTCCTGCCAAAACAAAACAAAAAACAAAACAAACACATTAGTGTCTGTTTTTTAAAAAAATCTCTGTATCCTTTTTAGCATCAAAATCTCTTCTCAAAGCACCTGTCTGAAATAACCTGTAGTGGTTGACATCTGAATTCACTGAACTGCAGAGTGTATTAGATTCATCCATCAGGTTTTGTCTGACCACATTCTCTCCTCTCTTTTCCACAATACCATCGACAGATGTGGAAGTGTCTCTGCTGGCTGTTTCAGTAGCATCATCTCTCTCTGGTACCTGAATTTCAGACTGTGGGAGAGATTTCTCACTGCCCTCATTCTCTGTCTTCTGTTCTCTCTCTGAATCATCCAGAGGGTCATGGGATTGAAATCTAGAGCGCTCATACTGCAGCAATAGGCTTTCCTGTAATTACATCATACATATCTATCATTACGCAACATTAAGACATTATCTGAAAATCTTAAAAGTTATAATGAAACTTTAAAACATACTTTCTACAAGTAACAAATAAACAGCTTATGATGTTTTAATAATAGAAGGGCAATGACACAGTGGCTCACAGTGTCAGTGAAGTGAGGTCTGGGAATGATGTTTCCTCTCCACTGCAGGTGATCCAATCCTCCATCAGTCTCTCGCACTATCTCTTCAAACTGAGTCCGAACCAAACTCAGACCTTTCCTCAAAACATGACCACGGCACTGAGCCTGGAGAGGACGCAATATTAGCTTTACTTCCCTGATACTGCGACTAAAGCTCTAGTCATGTTTATTATAAAGCACAAAAAACAGAAGAAGTAGAAAAAAAGAATTGATTGAAAAAACAGACACCTCAGGACTAAGGAAAATCAGATAACAACTTTATAAACAAATGAAAACAATGAACTTGGTGACTGTAAACAAATACAAACTGACAACTTACCCAGGTTATTTTCCGACACAGGGCAAAGTAATTTACTTAGAAAATATTTACAAAAATTCATGCACGCTTGAGGACCTCCAATGGTAATAAAAAAATAAAAAAATACCTGAAATCGAGTTGATGTCTGAATCCATTTCTGTTCGTTCATAGCGCCGCTCCGTTTGAACGGCTGTGTATTTCTTCCCCTGTAAACAGACCGAGGAACAGATTCGCCTGCAGCTCAGTACCGCCACCCGCTGTTTGAAAGAGGTATTAATCCAGTAATCCATTACCATTAATCACTACAACATGTCTTAATTTATTGGATAAAATGTTAGGCTTTTTTATTTAGTTTGGTCTTCTTATATCACAAATTGGTGAAAATAGAGATAAATAATTAAAATAATAAACATTGGTTAGAGTGCATTGCCATGTCTCTTGGTGCTTCTAAACCTCTAAACCTAACAAGGAAACTAAAAAATTATATATAAAAAAAAAAAGTTCAGCTGTTTCTTCATGTTTCCTTTGTCCAATCAGAATGCTTTAAATAAAATAAAACTTATTTTCCTATCATAATTTTTAATCTTTTGCAATATCCTATTAATTATTTGTAACGTGTGTTTTTAAAAAAAGCGGTATTCCTTTTTTTCAACTTCTGTGACTTTTATTCAACAAAATGTCATGTCCCATATTTGCACAAAAAGTCCAAAGTCAAAGTGAGTGAATTGTTCCATTAAGTTTTATTACTTAAAGCACACAAATAGAAAATATAGTTTATATGCATAAACAAAACAAGACATGGACGAAAAGCAAAGCACACAAATATTTTCTTTTTGAAATATTTGAAATTCACAGAAAGAATACAAATGTCATTTTTCAAATGACTCTTTCAGTGCTTTAGACTGAGGGAAGAGAAACCGGCCTGTACATGCTGATGAAGGATCAGAACCCGTCATGAATCAATCTGATATCGGTTTAAACAGACCTGCCCTCAAGGCAACAGTACTGACGCTCTGTTGAAATATTTGGAGGTAGGCGTAGCAGAGGTTGGATGTAAAGCGATATTACTGCATCATGAAATATAAAAATTCTAACTGGTGTAGATCATTTGCTTTTACTCAAACCTGTTCATATCTTGTGCTGATGGTTTATCACTGAAACTGGTGTAAAATGGGAAGACTGGCTTTTATAGGGACGTTAGTGAGGTTGTACTATGTATTATGGACTAGGTCACAGTTGTTGTTTTTTTGTCCTACATCCACTGCGGCTTTTCTGACCTGTAGTATAGATGTTACTGTACTCTGTTCTTTTGTGCTTTGGGGTCTTGTGCTGCAAGAAATGGAGGAATTCTATAGTGAACTCATATCTAATTCTAGAATTACCCACTGGATGTTTAATTTTTAGAACCTTAAATTTGAAATGCTTGACTCCATTAGGTTTTCACTTTAGTTAATGCAAAGATAACACACAAATACTGTACATTTCCATCAGGGGCATCAAGAAAAACAAACTATCATAATTTTTCCTAGATCAATATTAAATAGCTATTTTAAACTCTAGTTTACAAACAAGGTATATAACATATTAGGTTGAATAAGTGTATGTCTATTTTAATGTACAAACATCTACAAAAAGATCCAGTTCCATCATTTAGAGAGTCTCATGAAAACCTTACGGTAAAACAATCAATGTAATCTAGACACTGAGAAGAGGCACTAAGATCACTGATTTCAAACAGTCCTGAGTGAGTTTATAGCTACTCCACAGCCATTTACGACATCTTTCCAGAGAACACCGATGAACTAAAATCAGTTGTGTTATGATGATTGACTGACAATGTAAATGTTCATCTTCTCATTCACTTCTGACATTGTTGATCTAAAATTCTAGATTTCAATTTGTTATGAAAAAAAAGAGTCAGCCTTTTACCAGTGATGAATGAACATTTGAAATCAACTCATGCAATTCCTAAAGTAAGAACAATTGTTATTTATCCAGATAAACCACTTAAACACTGTAACAAAGAGGATGTAATTTAGCTTTCAGGCTCAAAATTGGAAATATTCAAATTTAAATGCTAAGATCAAAACATTTGAAAAACAAGAAGTGCATTTTTTTTCAGTTGAATTTCGTTCACATGGAGAATGTGCTTTGATGCTGCTGTTGTCATTTAGCATTGCACTATACACAGATCACGGTGATGGTGCTTCATTAACTTGCAGTTGAGTTGTAGCCATGGCATCTTGGGCTTTGGTCGGCACAGTGATTTGATGGTCAGCTGGGTTTGGTTTCCTGCTTCAGGTGCTGGAGGTCTTGGGTAAGTCTTGATTTTCTGCCAGGTGGAGTTTCTGTCTGGATAAACCGCATTAAGGAGATATGCACTGCTAATGTACATCTAATGTACAAGCTCTGGAGCTCCTATTACACATAAAAATGCTGACTTCAGCTTTCTTCCTGCACATATACTGGATTTATCCAATAGGCTTCCATTAGGACACAACTGATCTTAGAATAATCTCAGCTAATATGTTTTGAGAAACACAATCCCTAGTTGTACTGAAACTAAAACTAAATGCTTAGCTGAGAGCAGTGAGAGCTTTCAGTGTAACACAAACCCTTGAAAACAGAAATCCTGGGAAAACACCAAGTATTATTTCCACAAAACATTTACTTGACCAGAGCTGATCAAGCTGAAAGATTTGTTAAAGTCAATAAACTGTATTTTATTAGCATAAAATGGGACTTAATCGTTCTTTTTTTGTTAACATCTTAAGGACTCCAAACACTTATTGTCAAAGGTAAAGTAAAATGGCATATTTTAATACATAGAACCCATAATATTGAAGGATACATTGAGCTGCTCAATTCTTCCAGCTAAGAGGAGAAAAAAAACAGAGATGCCTTCAAAAAAAAATCAATATAATCGCTGATGCTTTAAAAAGACCAATATATAACTGCTGAGCTGACAGAATCAGTATAGCAACAGACTTCAAACAATGGGTTCTTTTGGAATTCATCCTGTATGTTAACAAAAACTGAGATGACAGGCTGTCCATTTTCAAAAATTACAAACTGCTCTGCAGAAATGCTTTTCTTTACACCATTCCCTAACAGTATACTAATTTAATATATGCTAAATTGTTTATTTTTGTTTTATAGGTGTTACTAACACTGATTGTCTATTAACTAGCTTCTGTGAATTCCTGGACACTATTTTACATTTTACATTTACATTTATTCATTTAGCTGACGCTTTTATCCAAAGCGACTTACAATTGCTATATATGTCAGAGGTCGCACGCCTCTGGAGCAACAAGGGGTTAAGTGTCTTGCTCAGGGACACATTGGTGTCTCACAGTGGATTCGAACCCAGGTCTCTCACACCAAAGGCATGTGTCTTATCCACTGCGCCATCACCACCACCGCCATTTTATAATAAATACCCCCAAAAAAGGAATACATTTAATATTAAGATCATTTTTGCATCCCAATTTTAATTACTGTAGTACAATAATATCTAAATAAATACTGTATTATTTACATTTAGAATTTTTGGGGGGAAATTTTGAAAAAAAAGATCATGGTAATATCTGTAGTGCTGCCTTTAATTAATGCTGATTAAAAATGACTGTAGTACAGTAATGAGAAACTAACAAGAGAGTCAATAATCAATAACGTGAATTATGGAATAAAATAAAGACACTGAGATGCATTATGGAGTATGGTGAGGGGGTGTGCTTAGTTATCATAAAAATACTGACACAATGCAAAAGTCTTAATAGTCCATAACATAAGATTTATGAAAACGTGGGGTAAAACAGACCTTGCTTAAGATTAATTATACACTCTGTTATACTAAGTGAACAACCCATAATGAAATTCACACGCACACACACTCACACACCATAATCTGCTGGGCTCTCTACCACATACCACCGAGCTGACAGCTAGAAGGGAAATACTATCAATAGCAACTGTCCAGCCCTTCACTGACTGATGAAAGAATACAGTCAGACAGTGAGACTTGGATTTGGATGATAATACAAGATTCAGCCACAGGCCTGTATTCATATACAGGGTATTATTGTGTCTAGTCCTTTAGTATCTGTGTGTGAGAGAGTCAGAGTGCTTGAATAGTGGAGAGAGAACAAGTAGACTGGTGTTTCATATCCATTAGATCCAGACTCTACTAATGTGTGTGTGCATCTACTCTGCTGTAATGAACAAATATAAACTTGTGGGAAAACGAATGTCTGTGGTTTAAGGTTCAGTATGAATACTCAAAAGATTAGGGCTGCACGATTTGGGATAAAAATGTAATTAAAATTGCGAATAAAATAGGAAAAGTTCCAAGTTTGCTGTGCTTGTTTATAGGGCTGCACAGCCCAAAAATACAGTGATTTTATATCAACATGACTAAAAAAAAATATTTAAATTGCAGCCTTTGCGATTTGATAACACATTAAGCCATATCACAATTCAGTTTATTTAGATTAATTGTGCAGCCGAACAAGAGATGCATTATTAAAGAAGATTAAAAAATATCTTACATTAGAAAGCAAGTGTTCTAGATTGCGGTCCGAAGCGTTTTTTTTTTTGTCTTCAGACAGCTCCTCCACATGACTGTCCAGACTGAAATGCAGCCGGGCCAGACGTTCCTGCATCTCTCTCACATGCTCTAGTTGCTCAAAGGAGCACACCTTACCTGCAGACAAACAGTGTTATACACATGGAAACAGTACTTTTCTAGACTTCTGAAATCTGAATCAACTTGCTGATGAATTAGGTGTTGTAGAGGTTCCACCCTTACACACCTTTGCATTCCTTAAAAATACCTCAACGGTAAACACTGCAAAAGAATTGTAATGACATCCCAAACTACTAAGGTTTCTGAATAAAACCCTAGTACATACCGAAAGCCTGTAGTTTTCCAGAGTGAAAGTCATTGAGCAGGTTGAGCAGTCCTCCCTCCATCTCTCTCACATCAGAGACGTCAGTGAGGAATGAGTGCTGGAGTGGTGAGGAGGACTGGGACATGCGGCTGGGTCCGGCAGGCTGCGGAGCTCTGGGTTTCTCTCTGTGAGGCCTACGAATGGAAACAGAATCACTGTTAGACAATTTCTTGTGGCACAATTTGGAAATATCAATTACAAACTCAAACCAAATTAGCATCTATGATATGTAATTTGAAGAACACACACACACACAAACCTTGTGTTTTTGGGGGGAACCACAGGAACGGCAAGAGCTTCTTTAGACGGACCCATTGCCCCCAGTGATCTCTTGTACTTGCCCCTGGGTTTAGGGGAGGGGGGCTGGGGTAAACCCAACGAGAATGTGGCGCTTTTACTCGCCGGGAGAACGGAGAGCTTTCGAGGGTTGATTGGTGGAGGAGGGGGCTGGGGAAGGGACACTTTGGGACTCCTTTTCTTCCTCTTGTCTTCCATGAGGGCAGTGGCACTTTCTAAGACACACAGACAAGAGCTCTCAGCTACTGAGAAGTATGAAAAAACAACAAAAGCTGATACTAAACTAGTGGAATAGCCTACATAGTGTGTAATTTCTTTCAAAAGGCACCACATAAATTGCAAAAATATTGTTAGTAGTTTTACCCAAACACTGCCATTATTGTAAAGAAATCTACTTTAATGGGAAACGTTTAAGCTCTTTCTGCTTTGGCCGTGGTGGGAAAGCAAACAGGAGCATAACATAATAATAAGGGCCCCTACAGAGACAGATTAAATAATGTGGGGCCCTCAATGTGAAGGTTTTTCCCATGCTTTAGTCCTGTTGGTATCACTGCACTAAAGTCAATTTTAGCTTTGTAATGAACAGGTTTCAATCATTACAGCAGGTCAGTGAGAACCAGTGCTAAACATTTACAGGACACGCAGCAATTATTAATATCTGACCTTGAACTGCTAACAGATGGAATGGAAAATTCAATTTTTGTGTGACTGCATGAAGCCATGTTAACGATATCAGATAACATGCTTAATAAATTTAACTGGTTACCAATACATGCCTTCTTATCATCCTATTTAAGAAGGAGCTTGATTCAAACTCCACCAAACTTTATGGATAAAGTAAGCCTCTCTGTTATTTTCTGGTTTGTTTATTCTGCTGCTCTGTTTCTCACCCTGGCTAAAGAAATACAGTGTAATCAAGCTGCTCTCCAGTGCTGAAATATTTTTAGATGCTTCAGATCTCTCTGGGACTCTCGGGTGCCTGCAGTCCATCCGCCAGGGATACAATAATATATGTCTGCCATAAGGTTTTTTTTTTAATAATGTTTTTTTTATTATTATTATTATTTTTTTAAATTGCAGCAATTTTAATATGTATATTTGGTTACTGCAAGTATACCAATATTAAATATTGTTTCTCAGAAACTGCAACTAATCGGGCCAAGTAACTAGCTGTAAGTACATCACTGACATTTTTTACCTAAACCTATTGTTTAAGTCCTTATAAGTTGGGGTAAAAACTATAAATTAGTTTTCGAGCAAATGTTCCTGCCCACAAATAACTCCATATCAATGGAAGACGTAAAATAAATTACATTTTAAAGAACAGACTACATGATTATACAATTATATATATATATATATATATATATATATATATATATATATATATATATATATATATATATATACACATACACACACACACACACACACACACACAGAGTGACACAATATAAACACTGCATATTATGAATGAATATGTGCATTGTAGATATTTGTATATTACAGATTCTACATTATAATAGCCAGTAAGCACTAAACAATCTGGGTCAATCATGGTGCTTTTAGATAAATAATCAGCCCCAAAATCTCCATTTTAATTAATGCACTATTTTACAAAACAAATATGAATATTTTTAGCGTCGTCCTGTATTATTATTTCATGCTAGACTATTTATTTTTTCTTCGCAGTTGTAGAATCTGATCAGTTTAAGACCGCATGCATTTGTCATTTAGCGAAGAGGGTTTTATATTGAATGCAAGGGATTTGCACAGGATGCCCCATCAGGCACAATGCGCACATCGTCATGTCGCTGAACAAAACGATTTACTCACCGTCTCGAGGACAAGGATGAGGCTCTTTGAGCTTTCCAACGAAAATTTAAGGCGCCCCTGTTGGGTTTTCCATACCTATAACTCAGGATTTATACGCGGTCTTGTTTTAACAAACAGATATCCAGTGCTTGCCGTCTCCCGACCGCGATTCAGCGACTAGCACTATGGTGAAGCTTCCTTATTAATATGAATGAGACACGCTTTTGCTATTGGACGGTATTAAAGAAGCGTCACTATTATCTAATTAATATTCAAGAGTCAAGCCTCACCAATTGGTTATGCTTCTGAGTGACGTCAAAATACCAACCTTAATATTCATGAGCTGAACCTTCGCCATAGTGAGAGCATAATCACAGTTTAAAGAACCTCACACTAATTATTAAAACCTCATCCACACATAGCTAGCTATTTTTATAGCGGCTTTTAATAATCCATTATATACCACAAAAACGAAACAGCTTTGTAACAACCAGTATTCATTGCAGTCAACCGTTGACCGAAATCTTTAGCTTTGAGAGATGTTGTGTTGCCATCTAGAGGCGGTTATGATAAACCTGGGAAATATTAAGATAATGATAAAACTAGTGCTTGCTGGTTTTAAAACAGTATTCGATTCAAAATAAATAAACATTAAAATTAAATATAAAGAAAAACACCGTTGTGTTTGACTAGGACATGAATGTTATTTAAAAGAAAACTTCAGAGAACCAGCCATAGTACAAAAATATGATTCCTTTTTATTTCATGGCAAGTCAGAACAGACAGAAATTGTAGAAAAAATAAACAGCTCTCATGCATGTCTCCTCATCTGTGATGACTGACAATAATTTATCCTTGTCTAACTGACTTTCTGATTGGAGGCACTGGCTGAATACGAATACGCTTTTCCCAGAACTATTCTGTCTCTGAGCAGTTTGAAAAAGGCATAATAATTACTGAATAATATTAGAGCTAATGATATCGTCTGATGCCATTTCTCTGAACACATGAGTGAATATAACTGGTAGAATATCATTGCACCTTCCAGGATTATAAGAATGTTCAATATTCGAAGAGGTTTGTTGAAGAAAAACTGTTAAAAGAAAGGAAAAAAAAGAGGGGAACAGTGGTTATTGCAATATCATTCCCATTAATATATTATTAATGTTTCTAAAAACATTTCCATTCAAACCTGTTCTAGAGTTCATCTACAACTTATACTTACATAGAAACGATAATGCGAGACATCTGAGGGGACTGCTACGTTATAATGGCCCATGGCCTTATAAACATTTTTACTGTGCTTGACCAAAACTCCTTGTGGCCACATGTACTCTTCTGTCCATCTGCAGGAAACAGAAAAAGAAAGCTATTAACACCTTACAAAAAATCTAAAATGTCATAAAAACATAAAATTAGCTTAAAACAAAGCATTTTGACAATTTAAGAAGAATATTACATGCAAAAAAAAACCCCCCAAAAAAAATCATTCAATGAGGTAATATTAGCAAAAACAGGTTAAAATCAGTAAGTAACAGAAATCTGTTCTAGTTGTGATTTTTGAAAACCAATGTAGGTTAAAAAAAAAAAAAAAAAAAAAACTATCAAAAAAGGCTTGGCTTCAAATTTCTATAACATGCTATAAATAAATCTGTTGTTGACGGCAACACCCAAGATCAAAAGAACATGTTGAAACATGCAACACAATGCAGGTATTCTTTTAAAGTGCACATCAGACTGTGGACACGAATTTAAATTAGGCTCTTTTGTAAATGCATTTGGAATCATTAAGCACCTGCTTTAATTACATTTTAGCACTAAAACGAATATTAACCAAAACCCAGCAAAGACACAAACCTAACACAACCTAAGCTTATGCCATTTTTATAACCCCAGGTCAGACGTACATGTGTTGGAGGACGTTTGAGCAGAGGGAAGGGTCGACCTTCTGCCAGCAGCCCAGGTGAGCGGCAGCTTTGTGGAGCAGGTCGCAGTAGCGGGGAGGTAACAGGTGCCGCATCAGAATGACAGAGGTACTGACAGATACCAGGATGAACAGCTCACAGGACCAGCGTTTATCTACATATTGTGTGCTCTACACACAAAAAGAAAAATTAAGAAAGCACCATATGCATGAATGTAAAGCAATTTACTCAAAATATTTATGTCAGAGACAAAACCCATGACACTAAAACCAAAGTTTTGCATTGAGGGCAGATATAAAACCATAGAAATAATATCTGGAAAAATAATTTGCATATGCTGGTTTAAACACCAAGAATGATTTTTGCCTACAGCCAGTCTGATCTGAATTATCGACTCATTACACATGAATCACCGGATCCTCATCAACCAAACCTGTTCTCAGTCCACACACTGTATGTGCATTTATGCACAAAAGACCACCTGTCGATGCACTCACCTTGACGAACCAAACAGGTACGAACGCCACGTAGTAGGCACTAAGCATGGAGCTAACCAACACCTCCTTCATCCTCCAGTTGAAGTCCATCTTCAGGTACTCCACTTCTTTGCGGATGAGGTCAGGAGAGAGACAGCAGGCGTGGGTGGGCATGGGCTGAACACTGTACAGCTGACTGGTGTGCTGCTTCCATGTTTCCTTCAGGACGGACAGATAGTCCCGTCCCCCACGGCCCAAAGCAGCACTGCTCACCTCTTTAGAACTCATGCTGCTCAACGGGGACATGGATCCAGCCCTCCGGAAGTCACAGCTGAGTCGGAAGAAAGGGATATACATTCCAAACCTGAGAAGGAAAGATAGATGAAATATTACAAAATAATACAATTGAATTAAAAATATTATAAAACAGATAGCTATGACTTTAAAATTCTGAATGGATGACTCAAATCTACTTTAAAATAATTTCATTTTCATTTAAATCTATAAACCAGCCAAAACATCAAAGTACTACTCTATCTACAGTATCTCACAGAAGTGAGTACACCCCTCACATTTTTGTGAATATTTTATCATCTTTTCATGTAACAACACTCATGTAACAGCACTAAATAAATTACACTTTACTACAATGTAAAGTAGTGAGTATACAGCTTGCATAACAGTGTAAATTTGCTGTCCCTTCAAAATAACTCAACACCTTTTATTGGCACCTTCTCTCGCCGAATTACTGGTCTCACATTAGTTTTGAAAACCAAAACAGAAACCATACTAAAACAGCATGTTAAGTTCATTTTTGAGAAACGCGCGTAAAAAAGGAACACACATTTGTAACCTCAGAAATCCATCTTATAGATGAGATCCATCTGGAAATCCACTTACTTCAGTACGCTGCATTTTAATGCAAGGCTTTTCTTTTTTCTGTGCAGAAGCCCTTCACGGGAAATTAGGTAAATAACGTTGCAGACAAAACCAGCAAATCCATGATTTATTAACCTATCGATTTAATTTTTATAAAACTATCACGTTTAGGCTATATTTGAAATCCACTGGTTACAACTGAAAGCCAAACTCAGAAATAACATGTATCCATCAGGCAGGCTAAAATATAAAGTAATAGGCTAATAAATAAGTAAATAAACTGAATGAAAGTAATGGAGCAGCAGCCAAATCAGTCAGCAGGACCCCGGGATTTTTCCGGACCGATGCGGGGCTGCAGGCTGTGTACACGTCAATGCCGTTTACGTTCGGGTCTAGTCGGGTTCGAAAATAAATGCGGTCAGGTCGGACTCGGGTATAATTTCATCGGGTCTGTCTCGGGTCGGGTTTATCTTAAAAAAAAAAAAAAATTATGCACATCGGGTTCGGGTAAGAAATGATTCAGGTCGATTCGGGTCGGGTACAGATTTTAGGACCCGAGAAGACCTCTATTGTGAAGCTCTGGTGAACTCAATGCCCAAGAGGATTAAGGTGGTGCTGGAAAATAATGGTGGCCACACAAAATATTGACACTTTGGGCCCAATTTGGATATTTTCACTTAGGGGTATACTCACTTTTGTGGCCAGTGGTTTAGACATTAATGACTGTGTGTTGAGTTATTTTGAGGGGACAGCAAATTTACACTTTTATACAAGCTGTACACTCACTACTTTACATTGTAGCAAAGTGTAATTTCTTCAGTGTTGTCACATGAAAAGATATAATACAATATTTACAAAAATGTGAGGGGTGTTCTCACTTCTGTGAGATACTGTATCTATCTCTAGATTTTATATAGAATAGAAATCTGTGAGGGAAATCTTTCACCTTCACAAGAAATTCAAGATCACATGGATTCCTGTTGAAATGATTGGATTTCACCCACAAAATCTCACAAAACAATGGTAAACATGGTAAACATGACAACACCTGAAAACATTTGAATCAACAGCAGCGAATGTGTAGATTTGTTACTCACGGATAGCAGAGGAAGAGCAGGCTGAGTACGGAATATGTCTTGAAGAGATAAATAAGTGAACGGCACAGACTCCATCCTGCAAGAGTCAGAACGGCAAAACGTGCCGTCACCAGGAAGACAGAGTGGGGGAAGGACAACTTCCCACTTTGTGATGCCTTTGAAGCAAAGAAGAGGCACAGAATGCACAACTTAATCATTTTTAAAGCTATTAAAATGGAATGAGGAGCTAGGAGATAATGCACATTACCTCTTTTACAATGGCAGCAATTAGCCTGCGAGCCAGCACTATGATGGTGAACACCAACAAATTATAATCAATGAGGTGAAAGTTCTGCAGAGACAAAAGAAATTAATTTCATGGAAAAATTTACATTGGATGCTTCTGTGGAGTTTAATTGAAGACTTATGACATGTGACTCACTAGAGAGGTGTGTGAAGGTGGGTGTGAGGGGGGGTACCACCACACTGTTTTGTAGATGTTGACGTAATGCACGAACAGAGCTGTAAGATGACACACAAACAGGTGGAGCTCAAACAGGACGTTCCGGTCCATGGAGAGTTCTGGAATCTTACAGTGCTTCAGTGGCACCACCGTCTGAGTGGCCAATGGAGGGCTGGACATTCCCGTCCCAGATCCATTCCTGATGACCGTACAGCATGTTATTTTAAACATTGGAGGTGAATGTTATCATAGCAACAGAACATTAGTTTATTATGTGTACCATTTTGCTCAAACGTGCCCCCACCTGGTTCGAGACCTCACACCTGTCACGGGTGAGCTGGTGGAGTGGTTACCGTTGCCAACAGAACCCGTCTCACTGCTCAGCGGAGAACGACAATATGTCGTTCTATTCGCTCCTCTTCTTCCTCCGGCCATTCCAGATCCACTCTCCCCCCTCTCGATTTTTTTCCACTTCTACTTAGTTACACTTTCGATACCTGCAGGAAAACAAATAACACCAAGTTCCAAACACACTATAAGAATGAGTTTTGTATTGAATATGCTAATATTTAATGTTTTTGAAATACAGTAAAAACGGCAATATCGTGAAATATTACAATTTTATTTTCTAATTTAAAATGTAATTTATTCCTGTGATGGCAAAGCTGAACGTTCAGTAGCCACTACTCTAGTCTTCAGCGTCACATGATTCTTCAGAAATTACTCTAATTTGCTGCTCCATTTCTTATCATTATCAATATTGAAAACTGTTGTGCTAGGAACAGGAATAGTTCAAAATAGCCCAAAAATGAAAATGTTGTCATCTTTTACTCACCCTCATGTTATTCCAAACCTGTATAAGTTTCATTATTATGTTGAACATAAAAGAAGATTTTTTGAAGAATTTTTAAGAACCAGACTGTTGGTCCCCATTGACTTACATAGTCGGGGATAAAATTCTACAGAAGTCAATGGGGACCATCAACTGTTTGATTACCAGCATATTTCAAAATATCTTAATTTTATGTTCAACAAACTCAAACAGGTTTGGAATGACATGAGGGTGAGTAAATGATGACCATTTTCATTTTTGGGTGAACTATCCCTTTAATAATTTTGTGGAAACCGTGGTTTATAGATTTTTAGAGAGTTCGAAAGAACAATTTATTTGAAATGTAAGTCTTTTGTAGCACTGTAAATGTCTTTACAAAAAAGTTGCATTTTGAATGTTTGTGTATCATGCATTGTTCATGACTATACTTAGTGTATGCTTCTATCAGGATGCTTATTACCAGATATTATCATATGCCAATCTTGCCATTGTTTTATTATACAATAAATCATTGGCAAAGTTCATCTTATAAATTCCAACATGTTTTTTGTGTGTCAATCCCTCTTTAGTAATTTAATGCTTATTACAGATACATTATTCTCATCATTACAGGTTGTTCAGAAGCTCAGAATGTTTGCAATAGCTACTACCATACTTATCTTGCTATTTCTGCAGAATTCAGGATGAATGCCGTCTGTGCACAGTATGCAAATTGTCTTAGTGGATGGAATATGTGGACAACCAACTACATTTGATAAATTAAAAATGCAAAAAGCTAATTTTTGCTTAATGTGATGTATTAAACGCACATCTAACGAGATTATGTGATAATAGGTTTCTTAGTAAACTAATCCTGTCCAAACAGATCCAGAGCACTGGGCACTGAATGAATTCATATACCATGGTATTTTAAGACACTGTCACGACATCATACTATGTTATTACAAGTCAAATCACATTTAGTTTATTGTCATTCCAGCAATATGGTGGCACAAAATGTAGTTACCAGGTCTGCAGGACAAATTACAGCCTGAGATGGGTCCACTTTTGGTGTGGACCCATATGCTGCAATATCACATTTGTGATGTCTGAACAGGTTTTAAAGAAAATTTGTTTGTTTTTTAGATCCTGGCCAGTTCTAACATAATGTTACTGTCAGTTACCAACACGACTGTTCTTGAAATGAATGAATAGACTAATTGTATATCGTAAACTCTTCCTCAAATGGCTCATAATTTAAGTTTAGGCTACTTTCACTTGTGCCTTGGGCTTACTTGAAGGGTTGGTAACTTTTTTTAGATGGATTGTAAAGCCTTTTATGGCAGTAATAGTCAAACCAGTGAAACTTACTGAATCAAACCGGTTTGCATGGAGTCTAATCAATTTTGTAATTTTAGGGCTCATTGCTCACACGATTTATCCCCATGCAAACCCAGTCAACCATATAGAACTCCATCACCACTGGTCTCATGCACAGGACACTAATAAAGAAGACCCACATGCATGCACCACAACTGGCTTGCCAATGCACGTGCCACAATCGGGTTTCACTAAAACAAGCATAACAAAAATGCATGTGTTATTGTTAGTTTTTAAAGGATTTTGTATCCTGTTTAAAATAGGGAATAATCTTTCCTGGTCGCTCTGGTGTTTTGCAGCCCAGCCTTTATTGATAGACAACTTTTGCGGAAGCGTTGCTGTTAACGCATGTAGGTTGAAAGACATGTTGTTTTTTCATTCTGAAACCAAATTGCCTTAAAATGCAACAAAAATCTCTCGGGTCTGGATGAATCTTAACGCCCATAAAAACAAATGCATGCTCGATTGTAAGACTGCGGCCTAGCACTGTTGCATTTACACAGTCTACTTTCAAGAAATCGCAGAAAATCTCTTACCACTTTCAACAGCGAAGTTTAGTCCGGATAAGGCGACTCTGAGATTTAGGTTTAAACGCACTCAATACTTAAATACAGACTTAATTACTTGGGATGTAAAGGGTTTGATTTAATTTCTGACAGTAAACGAAGAGAGCTCATTCTGTTGATGTTGTACAGCAGACGGACGCACGCGCAGAGCGCAGGGGGAGGAGGCAAGCGTGCGTGCTTGCGTGTTCTCTGTGTGTGTGTGTGTGTGTGTGTGTGTGTGTGTGTGTGTGTGTGTGTGTGTGTGTGTGTGTGTGTGTGTGTGTGATCAAAACACACGATGTGGCTGCAGTACATTACACAAAACCGCTTTGGAAAGGTTAACGCATTCCGTGTTTTAGGCACATTCATTTAACTTAGAATAGCTCTGAGTCAAGCCATAACAACAGGCTACTATATTTATTCAGTGCTAGTGCAATAAAACTATTGTCAGGTTTTTAAATATTTATTTTGTTTAGCTGTTTGCATTCCACGCGTTGTATATTACTAATACAGTCATCCATTTATTCAGTCAGTAATCTGTCCTTATTTATATGCAAAATAATCAAACAAATCTCCCTCCACACGTGTCAGTCTCCTGTATTTAAATATATTTAAAATATATATAACAACTGTAGTTAAATTCCATACACATACGCAATTGTTCAAAGGTTTGAGGTAATATTTAAGTATAATACTTGAGTAATATTTTTTAATTATTATAGAAATTAATATTTTTCTTCAGCAAGAACACATTCAATTGATCAAAAGCGACTAAGTCATCTCACAACATTTAGACAAACTCTGTTTCAAATAAATGCAGTTCTTTATTTAAAAATAAATAAATAAATTATATTCATCCAAACATCCTGAAAAAGCAGCTCAGCAGTTTTCAACATTAATAATAAGAATAAACGTTTCTTGAGCACCAAGTCTACGTATTAGAATGATTTCTGAAAGATCTGGTGCATGAGGAAAATTCAGCTTTGCCATCACATTAATAAATTACATTTGAAAATAGAAAACATTTGTTTTATATTGTAATTATATTTCACAACATTACAATTTTACTGTATTTTTTATCAGATAAATTTAGCCTTGGTGAGCCTAAGAGACTTCAAAGCTATCGTGACTTTAAATATTTGGAAGTTTTTCCTAAATATTCATGAACAAAATATTAAGAATGTGAATTATTAATTTTGATTTATTTTTTCACGTGTCTTTTTTTCTATCTTTCTCTTGGTTGTTATTTATAATGCTGCTGTTAATTTTTCATTCATATAAAAACCTCTCTTCACCCCAGAGGGCGGGTCTTGTTCCCCTGAAGAATCGCTCGGCTGTCCAATCAGAGCGCAGACAGCGATGCGCGCCGGAAGAGCGATGCGGCAGCAGAGCACACGGGACCGAAATGGCGTAGCACGGAGTCCTCCGCTGCAGCAGCGCAGCGGGGCCAGGCTCACCGAGCATCGCGGAGCCTGGCCCGTCGTACTCAACCGGCGAGTATGATGGAGGTGACTTTTAGTTCCAGTTCACTCGGTTCGAAACCAGCACGAGATCACCGGAGACGGTAAGTGCACGATGAGTGTTGGCATGTATTACAGGAGCTTGTCTTTGTCTAATCTTTGTGCTGCAGTTTCGCATTCCAGCACTTGCGTCACTCGATAGATGGTCGTGCATTGTGCAGGAGAAGAGATGCACATTATTTGGTTGTGTATTAATATTCATTTTCATTGTTCTTTCAAGCACTTTGTCCTTTCCTTTCATAAGTCCTCTAGAACTGATAACTATATTGCCAAACGAGAATGCAGATCTTTAATTAACCTGCTTTGTCTTATTAAAACAGTGCCCTTCATATGTCATATCAAGAAGAGAAAGGAACAGTCTTGAAAGGAACTCATGACAAGGTAGGTAAATTTGTGCAGCAAAAATAACACAAGATTGAAGGGTATTGACACTGATTTCACAAATTAATTTCATTCAGATTCACAAGATTTATTAGATTCTGATTTCAGTTCATTTGGATATACTGTATATCAGGTACAGTACATGTTATGTACTAATGTTAAAAACTATACAGGGAACCTGTCATTTGGTACATTTCAATAATATCAGAGGTTAAATGAACAAGTCCAAACTTTTAAATTAAGTTGCTGTTTATTTTTAGCATTAAAGCCAACACCAACACAAAAAATTGTGTTTGAATTTAGGTTGATCTATATAAACATTTAAATTGCTTGTAGTACATGCAGGTTGTATTGTTTCTTTCCATGTTTAATGTTAAAGATTGTCAAAATAGTATTTATTGTTTTAATTTTGTGATAAAATTGTCATGATTTGAAAGCTAATACTGTTAGGGCTTACAGTGATTATTGGATGGCAGATGTGCTACAAATAATGTTTAGTGAAGTTTTGTTCACACATCAACAAAATAGCATAAACTAAAAGATTGATCTTGGGATTTAAAAACTGATATTGGTTTATCAACATAAAGATGAATTAAAATCAATATTGTCAACCCAGCCCTACCTCCTTGCCTTATCTGATCTGATTCATATGTCTGTTCTGTGCAGATGAGACCGTCGTGTCTTTGTTCTTCAAACTGCTCTCCATCCCGATAAGTTGACTTTCCTCCAGCGTTATTTCAGGGAAATGTTTGTTCAGCATACCATCTGTCTTTGGTCTATGAACATATCATCTCTGCACTTTGGAGACGACAACTGAAGTTGTTTTTATCCATGAAAGAACCATAAGCTCTTCATGTGCCCAAAAAAATTAACACAATTGTGCCACAGTACAGAGCCATCTTCTGGTCATATTTGTTATAAATAAAATCCAGTGTAGTATTTATATGGTTGCAGGTTGTGTTAAAATTTAAAATGGAAATGGTGGAAGCGCACTTGCTTTGCAGGTAAAACAAATGCACATTTCAAAACTAAATCATGCAAGCAAGATGAAGTACCTTCATCCAACAGTTTTATTATCTGCAGATTAAGTGCCTAGACACGTTTTTTTAAAAGCTCCCATCTCTCGATTGTCTATTTCCATGGCTTAGCATTAAACCTACCAGTAAAGCACTACTTGGTCATTTATTTAGTCTTGAAAATGGGTGAAAATTTAATTTCCGAGCCAACAAACTAGAGAGATAGCTGTTCTCTTAATTCAGAACTCATATTGGTGCTTTTGCAAAACCACGAACAATGCTTTCATGTTTTCTATGTACTTGTACTGACAAACCAAGACAGACAGTGGCACACTGACCTGAGCATAAGCTTTATAAATTCCACAGTTAAACCTTTCTAGTGGGGGTGGGGCGCTAATGAGATGCAGGACATAATGAAATATAATTATTTTACTACCTCAGAAGTTACCACAGCTCAGACCCACACAGCGAGCACTCCGATCAATCTATATTCACATGCTTTTCACACAGTAATGTAAATAAGTCATTGTCAGATGGTTTGGAAATCAGTTGGAAGAGAAGTGAGTGTGTTTCTTTTCACTTCATGTATGTTATTTTATTAATAGGTTTGGAATATCGCACAAATCATATAGAGACCTTATAGTTCACTGGTTGGACACTGGCGGCCAAAAGTTTGAAATAATTATGTTTTAAAAATGAAAGTAAAAGTGACGTGACATACGGCCAAATATGGTGACCCATACTCAGAATTTGTGCTCTACATTTAACCCATCCAAAGTGAACACACACACCCGGAGCAGTGGGCAGCCATTTATGCTGCGGCGCCCGGGGTGTAGTTGGGGGCTCAAGGGCACCTCAGTCATGGTATTGAGGGTGGATTAACTATTCTTGAAAAAAGTCTCTTCTGCTCACCATTGATTTGATGAAAAATACACTAAAACAGTAATACTAGGAAATATTATTACAATTTAAAGTAACTGTTTTCTATTTAAATATTATTTTTTATGTAATTAATTCCTGTGATGGCAAAGTGTCACATGATTCTTCATTATTGTTGTTAGTGTTGAAATCAGCTGTAGATTTGGGACCATGACATATTTTTACAGGATTTTTTGAGTAATAGAAAGTCAATTGAACAGCGTTTATTTGAAATAATTTTTTAGTAACATTATTGTTTTTACTGTCACTTTCGATCAATGTAATGCATTCTTGCTGAATAAAAGTATTAATTTCTTTCTTTTTTTAAATCATACTTATCATAACTTTTAAATGAACTTTTACGAGGAAGTGTGTCACAGTTTCCATTAAAAATCATTAAGAAGCAAAAATTGTTTTCAATTTTGATAAAAATAAAAAAAATTCTTGAGTACCAAATCAGCATATTGGATTGTGTCCTGAAGGATCATGTGACACTGGAGCAATGTATTCTGAAAATTTAGCTTTGCCATTACAGGAATAAATAGCAATTTTTACATTTCAAATCGTAATAATCTTACAAAATTACTGTTTTTACTGTGTTTTTGATCAAATAAATGTAGCCTTAGTGAGCATAAAAACATAAAATCAAAACCATTAAACAAACCTGATTAATTATTCCAATGATTTGGCTGCCAGTATCTATTTGAGAATATACAGAGTGAAATAAAGGTGTCATTTTCATTCAGTAACATTCTCATGGTTATCATCCTCATTAGGCCTGAAGAAAGGCAGTAGAATGGTTAAATGTTAGACCCTGGTCACAACATTTTTAAATAGTTGTTAATAGTTTAGTATGTTTTAATGTATCATCTAAAATAGATTATGGCAAGTTGGTCACAGCCTGTGCTCGGTCCTCAGCAACAGTGCACTGTGAACATAGGAATTTAACTTCATCTTTGTTGAGAAAATGTACCCAGTTTTTGTTTTTCGTTTGTACAGTAGTTTCTATCATATGGATTGTTAGAAATAAGAGTGTCATGTACAGAGTATGAATTTTCATGGGAGAAAGAGTAGTGAGGCCTCAGTGTGGGAAATGTGCAATATTTGTTTCTTTCCTTTGTCTTGTTTTGAGATGAATATGTATATTGTACAAACAAGTGACAAGTTGTTCGCAAAAACAACAAAATCAACAATGTCTTCCATTAAATGATGTATAGTTTCATCCGCTTGCTTTAGGGTGGCGGGATTTGTAGTGCCAGCATAAACATGGCCATGCATGTATGGTAGCGATGCTTGCTGAGTTTAATAGTCGTAGTGACATTCAGTATATGCTATAATAAAGTCGTTTAGAAAATAAAATAGGCAGATAATGATTTAGTTAGTAACCACCATGGATGCAGCATCTACATCTTGATCGATCTGATTAAGAGGCGACTAGGGGAGTCATTTTCACTCATGCCGAGTTGGTTCGTTTTAGTTTTTAATCGGCAAACACAGTTGTTTATTCACAGGTAATCACTATTAGTTAATAATAATGTGTTGTAGCATGCTGAGGATTAGAAAAATGCCGGTTGGTATTGACGTGCAGCTAGCCATGCTGAAATACATATATATGTTTCATAAGCTCTGTGTGAGTTTGTCCTAGTTTGTACTGTGCAAAATTAAGTTCTGGGCCCAAAATAGCTGACTCAGATCAAAACGACAGTCCCTAACGGGCAGACAATTTGGCTCGGTGGCTTAGAAGAAGTGAAGTTTCATTTCATACCCGTTTCAAGATAGTTCCTTGGAAACGGTTGATCCTGAAACGTTGTTTGGTCTGTAATAATCGGACACAAAGACGACTAAAGTATTCTCGTCCTGATTAGAAAGGGTAACCTAGAACTGTGTTTGCATTCATACCTCTAATATTGCATTCTCCATCAGGTAATGTTGTCTCAGACTAGAGCTGTGGGTAGATTATTCCTAGTAGCAGAAACTCTAGATTTTAAAGTAACATGTAGTATATTAAGTGGCGTAAAGCAATTATCAAAGCATTGTAATCTAGATAAATACCTCAATGACTGGAATGCAAACTATATTTTTTAAATATACTCAAAGATATGCAAGCCATTATGTGTATTAAGTTCAACGTTTAGAAGCAATAATCAGTTTATGCATGAATTATAGTGTCGAATAGTTCAGTGGTGTTTGTGAAATAGAAATCTGTAGCATATTTATGACAGTGGTAAGTGTTTTATCCAGAACATCCCATTGCTCATATTTGGTAGAACTAGCTGTTAACAGCCCCATTATTCGTTGACACCAAATAAATATGTGAAGGTAGCACCAAGGGTCTGACAAATATGAAAGACCTTTTTTATTTTGGACAGGTGGAAGAAAGTTGATAGTGTCTATCGACCTTGCATGTTTACATACAAACCATTGTGGGATGCACATAAGCTGTATGTATATTTACAGCTTATTTTCATTAACAGCAATATGAGCAGTGTTCTGGTAGCAGTTTGTGACACACTGATGATTCATTGTCTCAGTGAATCCTGGGTAAACAATATACCACAATACATTCACAAAATGAAAAAGATCCATTGGGAATTAACTAGTATTTTTCTTAGAAGAGTGCAAAAAACATTTGTTGATGCATGGTAGAAGTGGATAAAACAATGTTTTGTGCTGCATGAAATAATTAAGCTTTGCTTGAACATATTTATGCAGAAATGTGATTAAATCTATGAGTGGACCAATGTTGTGACTTTCTTTTCAAATGCATGAAATTCCAAAGGATTATCGCTGCTGTAAATTATTCACAGATGTATTCATTAAAAATGTTACTTTTTTTGGGATTTGAGTATTGTATGATGAAAATGTAACAAGTCTGTGATTCAAGAGGCAAGATACAGTACGTCTAAATGGAATAAAATGAGAAGTTCTTTTTCATGTTCAATGCAAATAGTGCAGAACATAAGTTTATATGCTTTGATGACCTGATTTGCGTTGCTGATTTTGCCTCTGAATGTGAAACTCTATGCTTAGTCTGATCTATGCACTACAGATGCGCCCCGCATGATTTTGTACAAAAAAAATTAAATTTTAGCAATAAAAAAAGCAGCATGGTGCCAATCATAAACATGTGTTGTGTTTTATTTCTTCAGTGTTATATTCATCTGGTAGTGTAAGAGATTAGATTAGTCATTTTTCTTTAATAATGCAGCAATATATACTTTTATTTACTGTTATACAATTCCTTTCTCGGCACATTGTGTAAATAAAGAAATACAATAACCAATCTAGTTAGTATTTCACTCATTTTAAACATTTCCAAAGAATAAAACTGTTATTCAATACATAATACAAAAATATATATACACTTTATTTCAGCGGTTATAACATAACTGTACATATTCCATGTCTGGCATTTCTTTAGCTTACATTGTGTGTGCACAATTTTTCCATCATTCCTTCCAGAATCTTCACCTGCTTCAGCTGAGCTTCTAAATCCTGCTTCAGCTAAAAAGAGGAGAAAAAAAATCACAATGTTTAACCCAACTGAGTTGACAGTTGAGTAGCTGTAAAGGCAACCTATAATATAATGTTGATCCCCTTCTGTAAAATAAAGTGAATATTTATGGGCATAAATACCTCTTGAATATTTTTGTCCATGAGTCTGTGTTTGAAGTTGATTTTGGAGGCTTTAACACATGTGCCACTTCTCAGCATGTAGCTAAAATGTAAACATTTGTCAAATTAAAACAATTATAAATTATTTTTTTCAATTTTCATTATTAAAAGCGATGCAACCATTAGCAAAAATTTTACTTAAGAATCCATTAAAAAAAGTGAAATGAATAGTTCAGCCAAAAATTTAAATTAAAATTGACTCACTCTCAGGCCATCCAGACAGTAGACGAGTTTGTTTCTTCTTCAGAACAGATTCTGAATAATTTAGCAATACATCACTTGCTCACCAATGGATCATTAGCAGTGAATAGGTGCCGGCATAATGACATTCCAAACAGCTGATAAAAGCATCACAGTAATTCACAAGTAATCCACATGACTCCAGTCACACAAACATGCACTTCACAGACATTAATTGATGGACTGGAGTTGTGTGGATTACTGGTAGATTATGATGATGTTTTATCTGCTGTTTGGACTCTGCTTGTGACGGCACCCATAATGTAATGATACATTTCTCTAAAGGTGTCCTGAAGAAGAAACAAACTTGTCTACATCTTGGATAGCCTGAGGGTGGATAGATTTTTAGCAATTTTTCATTTTGGGTGAACCATTCCTTATAAATAAATATAAAGAAATGCTCTTCTGTTTGTGTGGACATTATAACAAATTACACCCACCAGTTTATCAGATCTTTTCGTAAAAGGAAGAGGTTTCGTAAGGCAGACAAGTGCTCTGGGGTGGAGTGAACAACCAGGCCAACGGCGCCATGGCAGCCAGCACAGTGAAGGACTTGGTAGGTCCTACAGACAGAGAAACCACAGGATGATGGGACATCCAGCACATACACATGATGGACATAAGCTGAAGCGGTTGAGATCAACACACAGCAATACTTACGAGAAAGCCAGATGACCATTCAAACTCATCTCCAGCTTTTTGTTTACCCTCACATCCTCAGTAACTTCTTCAAAGGGAAAGATTAAATGCAGTGGTTATCATCACAACACAGTCTGCCACGTGTTTGGTCTTTGGTGCTTTTTACAAAAGTATTCAAGGATGCATTCATATCGTCATAATTTTGAGTCTGCATGCTTTTAAAAGAATTCCTAGAACAACTTACTCAAACAAATGATACTCTGGAGGTTCTGGACTTCCCCACAGATGCCGAGAGAGTCTCCAAGCACTGTGTTGCATGTCGTGCATTGCAGAACACTGCAGTTCCTATAGTCTACCATACAGACTTCTCCGTCCTTCACCGCTCTTAGCTGTTCTGCAATTGAGCTAGTCTGTGTCGAGTCACATGAACCGGTATCATAAGAGCTTTCGAGAAAACTTCGAGTGCTGCTCGACATGATTACATACGCAAGTTTTGTTGTTTTTGCTCACATAAATTCAAAAGACGCAACCACGTTCATTCAATCATGAGCTTGAGCTTTAGATGGCGCCCTAAACTGCTTAATCAAGCCCCGCCTTTGCTGAAGCATTTAAGCCAATGAAAACCAACGAGACATAAACGCCACTTCCTATTGGATGTAGTGTTGCGTCGTCATAGGCTTCTCAACCAATCATCTAGTGGAAAAGGCTGGTTTTGAAACACGTTATTTTTCAAACGGCAATCCCACCTAAACAAACCGAGCTGTAGATCACAGAGGCGTCAATTTCAGTATAACAGTTATATAAATAATCTGCAGATTTTACATTGAGTTTATCCACAATATGGATTTGGATTCGCTTAAATATGCGGAATTGCAGCGCCTCGCGAAAGAGGTTGGACTGAAAGCAAATATGAAGGTAAATCGCGTTTACTACGGTAAACGGTGCTGTTTAAGCCATTCCATGTGTAACGTTACTAAATGACCTGTATTTTGCATGAGTGAATGTAGATTCGTTAAATATGTTTTAATACGAACGCTGTACTAATTAAAGTATGGTAACATTTCTTTAGATTTTGAGTTTTGTTGGCGTTTTTGAGCCAAATCACAAACCTTTCATTTAGTTAGTTTGTGACTGACGGTCATTAAGCAGACGCTTTTATCCAAAGCGACTTACAATATAATCTACTTTATTAAATGCTCAATTCTTATTTGTTTCTAGGCTGAAAAGCTGGTGAAAGCTTTAAAAGAACACTTTTCACAGCAACAACAGCAGACATCTGAAAATGTGAGTATTATTTTTGTGCATTGTCTTCATAATCTTTCTGAAATGGGAAGAGTTGCTGTAACAAAATTGCATTGCTTTGTTTGCAGGATAATGATGCATCCACCGCGGACGCGCACGCAGCCGTGGACGAGCAGGGCGCGCACACTGCAACGTTTGTGACCGAGCGCCGGGGAAAAGGCCGCACTGCCAAGAGAAAGCTCAGTGACTCCACACCTGTCACTGGTCAGGTATTCGTGAGCATATGCAGGCTGCAGTTTTATTTTCAATCTTGACGGTTTCATCTTTTACTTTTAGTTATATCCACGTCTTCCGTTTTGTAATTAATTAAAAAAATATATATATTTAGAATATAGAAAAGCCTGCACAAGAGGAGGCCCGAAAGGGCTCCAAGAGGAGGAAGGTGTCCTCACCCAAGGACACAGAGACACCAGTTCCACCTGAAACATCTGCTAAAGAAGATCCTGTGGAGAAAGTTTTAGAATCAAAGGAAACCAATCCAGACTCTGAAGGTGCTCCTGCAGAGACAAGTGTTAAAGGTTAAAACCGCCTTGATTTTAAGTTGCTCACTGAGAGTAGATGTCATTAAATAACCTTTTAATTAAGATCTAATAGATGAGATGGATAAGTTACCTTGTGACTTGTTCCTACACGACATATGTGGTGTTGACTATTAAAATGTATATATTGCAGGTGTAGGGAGAAGAACAGTGGGTAAAATCCCTCGTCTTGAGGGCCTGATGAAGAGAAAACCTGCACTACGGCCGACAACTCCAAGTAATAAGATCTTTCTTATATATTTTCCAGTTCCTGTATTATTCAAAAGACAGTTTCTTGTTCTTGTTTAGTTCAGTGTTTCACTTGAGAGCATTAAACGTGTAACCAAATATTCTGAGCTCTGCCCTTGAGTAATGTATTTGCAAATCACTCTTCCCTAGACTTCAAGAAACTCCATGAGGCTCACTTCAAAAAGATGGAGTCCATCGATTCTTATGTCCAAAGGAAGAACAAACAAATGGAGGTGCTCAGGAACTCTGTCAAGGAGCTGAAGGTAACAATGAGAGTGAAACCCTGGCCTGCCTGTCAAATAATAATAACCAGTGTTATTGTCATTAAAGGTATTGTTCACCCAAAAATGTTAATTCTGTCATCATTTGCTCACCCTCATATCGTTCCAAACCTGTATGACTTATTTTATTCTATGGAACATGAAAGAAGTTATTTTGAAGAATGTTGGTAACCAAACAGTTTTGGTTTCCATTGACTTCCACTGGAGAAAAAATGGAAACACTATTAAAAAAATAAAACCAAGCCAAGTTCCACAGAAGAAAATAAGTTTGCTGCGACATAAGGATGAGCAAATGTGACAAATATTTTTATTTTTAGGTGTTTGAGTTCCAAATGGTTTGTTTATTAGTGGTTTATTTATTTTTTGTAATTTTAGACTCTGTCAGAGAAGACGCTGATGAAGTCGGTTGAAACAAAGGCTCAAACTGTAAGTCACCAAACAGCTTGAATATCAGCTGTAGTATCAATCTGTGTGTCATATGATTCATTGTGAATTCGCATACATACCTTATCAAGTTGTCAAATAATGTAATTTTGTGGAAAAAAAATCTTGTTCAAATAGAATTGTAAATTGTGTGAGTCAAACAAGTATGTTCTTTCTGGAACTTTGACCTGAATCATAAGTAAACTTTTTTTGGTCTCCCATTAGAAGGTGCCTGCTAGCAGAGTGTCTCTCTTCAGTCCTGGAGTGCAGGAGAAAAAAACATTGGCAGAAAAACGCAGGCTCACTCAGCAGTCTGCCAGCAAGTCTGCTTTGAAGGATGGCACCACCTTCAGGCCAACTATCCTGGCCACTAATAAAATCAATGTCCGGTAAATATGGGCTCTAATTTGCTTATGTTTTTAAAGCTTTTAGTATTAAAATTGTGGTGCTAAAGCCAAGCATTGACAACTAAAATGTTTAAATAGAACATAGTTTATTATAATAGAACCAATTTTTACAGCTGTACTTAAATGTTGACTGCTGTGTTTCCTTCTCTAGGTTCTCACAAACCACTCACGATAACGAATACAAGCGTTCGCTGGTAAAGACTCCAGCTCGTATGTCTCCTCTCATCCCTCTCATCTCCACTCCAGGGAGGAAATCTAATGTTCCTACCAAACCCGATCTTAATAAAAGTGTTGGTGCTATCAAAACACCTGGTAAGAGTAATGCCATTACATTGCACTAATAATTAAAAAAAAGATTTTGAGGCGTTTGTTTTAATTGTTGTTGTTTTTTGCAGGAGTTACTCCATTTGTTTTTAATGGGAACAACAGTATGTCAGGCACCCCTGGTGTCACCAAGAACACCACATTTGATCTGAAAGCCAGTCTCTCTCGTCCACTTGCCTACAAACCACACAAAGGTATGTCCCCACACAGACAAATGTATGAATTACATGCCCAGAACTAACACGTCAGGCAGTGCTTCCTTGAACTGAATTGTATCTGCTTGCTTTTCATTGTCTTCATTTACATCTGCAGGAAAACTGAAGCCTTTTGGAGCTCAACAGGAGAACACCGCTCTTAATAAATCTGCTCACACTGATTCTGGTGTGACTGTTCCTTCACACCAGAAAAACTATAAACAGCACCAAGTTCAAACCAGGTGAGATGCTTATTTTTAGTTGTGCATAGTATTCAATCGAGTCAGTTTTTTTTCTTTTCTTTGGGAATACTTTTATTCAGCAAGAATGCATTTAATTGATTGAAAGTGACTAAGGACTTTTACATTGTTACAAAAATTCTAATTCAAATAAATGCTGTTCTTTTGAACTTTATATTCAAATCTTAAATGTAACAAGGTTTCCACACAAAAAAACAGCACAACTTTTTTTCAAAACTGATAAGAAATTTCTCAAGCAGCAAATTAGCATATTAGAATGGTTTTAAATTGTAACTCAATTTCACAATGTTATTTATTATACTGTATTTTGATCAAATAAATGCAACTTTGGTAATCATAAGAGATTGAGAACATAAAAAAATCGTACTACCCCAAACCTTTAAACTCTAGCATACATTTTAATTTCCTGTCTCATTATCTGAAATGAAACTTCTCCACTTTGAATATGTTTTGCCTTTTAATTTTCAGAGAGGAGCGACGTGCCAAGCACACAGAAGACCGAAAACAAAAGAAAGAGAATATGTTGGGTGCCAGGCGAGGGCTGGTCATGGCCTAACTCCAGTGTTTTTACTGTTTTGCTATCTTAGATTCTCACTGTACATGTTTAGCTTTTGTCTTTTCTATTCCAAACTTTTGTACATATTTTGCTCTTCTGTGAACACTTTTGTTTGCTAGGTTAATATGCTTAGTATGATGTGAGGTCATCCAACTAAAGCATTCATTTTTTTAAATCCATATATAGATAAGGATATTATACTTATTAAATTGTTTTGATATACATGTCAAAAGAAAGTGTTTGCCCTCATGTATTTTTAGTATGACTGGTTATTTGTACTGGGCTTTAATTAACTGTAAAGACAAAAACAGTAAACTCAAAACATTGGTCACAAAATGTTTATTTGAACTTCAGCGATATTCATAAATGATCATTTTGTACTACTTTGTCTTAAATGTGGTCATTTTGTGTGTGCGAAATATTTTGGCCTTCAAAAAATACGTCCATTGAAGTTTTTATTAATAAATTGGTGTCTGTCTGTCATCTACAGTGTTGGGGGTAACGCATTACAAGTAACGCGAGTTACGTAATATTACTTTTTTCAAGTAACTAGTAAAGTAACGCATTACTTTTTAATTTACAAGAAAATATCTGAGTTACTTTTTCCCCATTTATTGACTGACAGTGCGCTGTGTGAGCATGCTGTTACTATAGATCTAAATGTGAATGTGCATGAATTCATCCCACTCGCAAAAAACTGATTTAGTATTCATCAAAATGAATTAAAACAGTGAAATGCAAACTCAGAATATGACGCAAATCTGCAATAATTAAATATGTATCTAATCCCATTTTATAAACCAATGTCTTTGCTGCTGACCTTTGATGATCCAGTTCAACCATACTAATAAGCAACAATGACTTTTGATAAACTAACAATTGTGCTTCATTGTTTTTTTTATTGCCGAAGAGTGTTAAACCTTATCCTGAGTTTTACTTTACAGACGTGAATTTACTTTTCCTTCACAAGATACAGGGCTTTTACATTTGTATTAATGTAATTTCTTGTATTAAAAACAATCAAGCCCTGCTCATATTTAAAAAGTAACGTAACGCATTACTTTCCATAAAAAGTAGCTAAGTAACGCAATTAGTTACTTTTTTAGGGAGTAACGCAATATTGTAATGCATTACTTTTAAAAGTAACTTTCCCCAACACTGGTCATCTACGATTGCTGAATCTTGTTTAATCCAATTAGATCTCTAGGTTCCTCTTGTAAAGCTCGTATGCAAACTCCTCTGAGTGGGCAAGGTCATTGCACAGACCAATGAAGTCAATCTCCAGCTGAAATGGGACGTCTGCTTTATCCCCCAATGTAAAACCAATACCGTAAAAACTTACCTAAGAACACAAACAAGTTTTGATTTAACAGTCTGAGATGTTATAAAGAAGCTGCATCATAATGCTCATAAATATATATACAGAGGAAAAATAAAAACAAAGATTAAATGCTTATATAAATGACTAAATAAACTATAAGGAGACAAAGCTATGCTGACCTTATCTAACCAGAGGGCATGCTGGTCATCCTGTATTCTTCCCTGACTGGAAAGGAAAAACTTGGAGAACGGGATCTGTAAAAGTGTTTCACAATTAACAGATAAGAAGTTTGGACTAAATATTACTGCCAAGTGTTTGTGGTTAAGATTTTTTTAATGATTCTGATTAATAATAAAATTTATAAGAACAGCATTTATATGAAAATGGTTTTTTTTATTTAAAAGGATCAATGTTTCTCTACTGAATAATTAAAAAATAAAAATTAATTCTTACTGACACCAAACTTTTAAACAGTAGTGAAAAACAGATTGATTTGGATGCACTTTCATATGAACTGCAGATGAAGTGTATTCTAGATGTTCGTTCATGTAAATTTCTTAAGACCTGCCTTGACATCCTGCCAGTAGGGTCCCCCTCTAGTGTAGAGAAAGTAACTGTAGATGTCATCTCTGATGAGAAAAGAAGGTCTCAGCAGACACATTTACCATCCATGGTCTTCCATCTCCCCGAATACGCATATGTAACGTGTTGAAACTTGACCAGTCAAAGTATTTTTTTCTGTCAAATGAGGCCTGCAAAAGAAAGGAATGTTGTAAAGGTCAAATGACATATTATTGCTCCTTTAGTGCTCACTTTAAATGCATGCAAATTTATGCAAATAAACTCTAAAGCTGTGTTTCTCAATACTGCTCCCTTCTAATATACTCTTATTATGTAACATGCAACTCGTGAATTATAGTGTATCAATGTACTTTCTTTATCAATTGTACAATTATAAATTGAAAACACCTATAGACTACCATTCAAAACTTTGAAAGTTTTATAACATATTACAAGGATGCATTACATTAATCGGAAGTGACACGAAGACATTTGTGTTACAAAGATTTCTATTTCAAATAAATAATGTTCTTTTGAACATTCTATTTATCAAAGAACAAAGAATCATGAAAAATCAAGGTTTTCACAAAAATATTGAGCAGCACAAGTTTTGAATTATTGATGATAATAAGACATGTTTCTTAATATGGACCTGTGACCACCCTGCTGCATAGAGTTTGTCATAAAAATATGAAATTATTTGTATATATTTTGTTATGTATTTATGTATGTCTATTTCTATTTACATGTGTATATAAGTTTAATTTAAATTACTTTAATGTGTTATAATGAGTTTGCACTGGACAGTCCAGCTGCATTTTCCGAATTCCTGGTGGAAGTTGAGAGAGAGTAGAGTTACTGTGACAACTGCAACGCATCCTCAGACAACAAAAGAGGACCGCTTGGGCAACCACTAACTCTTGTCTGTCTCTCTCATTCACTGTCAAGAGAGTACTACAAACAAAATCAGCTTATTAATGATTTCTGAAGGATCATTCATGTGACAATGAGGACTGGAGTAATGGCTGTAATTTACATCACAGGAATAAATTACATTTTAAAATGTATTAAAATAGAAACATTAATTTTAAATTGTAATAATATTTGGGGGTTTTTATGAAATCAAAAGTTAATCAAAGTCTTGGAGACCACTAGAGATTTCTTTAAAAAAAATTTTTACTTTTGAATAGTAGTGCAAATCCAAGATTAATCTAAACCCTGTACAAACCTTGTTTTTCATGCAATTTTTACAGATCAGATGGGAGTTTACCAAGCAAAGGAAATACAATTTTAAATGGAATAAGTCATAATATTACAGTTTCATCAACACTTTTCCATAACATTTTTAAAATCAGCTCTTAATACCTGCTGTACAAATAAATTGGTGGCTATCAATGTCCTGTACAAAGATTAGTCATTAACCCATGCAGAAATAAGAAAAGTGCATAAGAGGTCTAAAAGATGATGACAAGGAATTGAATAATGGGTGCTAGATCTCGGGCACTGACCAGCGGTTGTTTGGAGAGCAGAGTGCAGTATCCACTGTATCGAGTCTCTCCATCACTGGGAGGTGTGGAGCACAAGGTCCCGTACAGCAAACACGAGGTGTTGTTCTTGCCCAGTTTGATGTATGCCTCACTGCGACCCCCGATCTCCTGATCGGATGACACCACCCACTGATTGAGACTCTCCGGTCCACGGAACTCCCACTGGACACGTGTTTGTTCCAGCATGTGATCTATTAACGGCCTTCCTTCAGGTCCAGTCCAGCGCTGGACAAACTCATCCTTCAACAACCCAATGTGCTTCTTGATACCCTCCACACCTTAGGAGAAATCAAATTGTATCTTTTGCCAGGGCCAGCGGGTGTCTGGAGGCTGGCCTGGTCTGCGGTAATCACGCTCATAGATGCTTCTGGTGCTCAGTATAACTGAGTATCTCAGGGTAGATGGCAATAACAGAGTCAGTCTGTGAATGACACCATAAACTCCAAACAGAGTTTTTAATGTTGTCTTTGATACAGCCATTTGGTTGTAGTAGCTCTTCCAATCAGATCAGGCATTCAGTAGAATCCTGAAAAAAAATGAAAACATATTTAGTGAAATACGTTTTTTTTTTACCATCATATATCATGTCGGTTGATCTTCTGAATTCTAATGTTTTCTAATGTTTTCACAAAATGTCTGTCATCTAAAGCGGGGGTTTACTTTGCAAGGTAGAATAAGAATTTAATGGTGGTATTTCTACAAATATTCAGATCCGGATTAATAATCCTAAATAACAAGAAAAAATAATAGAAAACTTCAGTTGCTCTGTGGCAGGGGTTTTCAGTTTTTTAGGTAGCACACACCTCCAAATATAATTGTTCTCATGCATCCTCATCCCAAAATTTAAAGGGCATCTATATAGCTTCTAAATGTCTATATAGTCAAAAATAACTAGATAAATAGTACAAGACAAATTAAAATGATTCTGAAAACAAAACATGGATTAAAATAAATAAGTAAAATAGATGAAAATAAATAAATAATAAAAATTATATTTAAATACAGTACTTAAGTTAATACAAACAAATGCAGAACTGTAACTTAATAAACAGTAAATATTTTCCAAATAATATTTTTAATTGGTTCACGGTATATCAATTTTAATTAGGATTAACTGGGTCTTTATACATGAAACTATGTGGCTGCATTTGAAGTTTTAGTTTGGGGGGGTCTCCTGCGATCAAAAGACTGAAACCCACAACGGCGGGACAAAAATCCCTGAATATCTTACAGACGTCTCTTTTTGTTGCCAACACTTACACGTTGACTTTGATGAGCAATAGGAATAAATCTCATTTGACTTTATATGACATTCACAAGTCAACATACAAGACCCACTGCGTGATTAGATGTTTTAATGACAGTTACATGTTACAGCTATGTTAAAACACCGAGTGTAATCATAGTTAATAATACATAAATTAACGAAATAACATAAAATATGGCATGAAAAGCAACTACGTCTTACTACCACTCAAACAAGCTATCACGGTCCGTCATATATATCTGTCCTTACCTGAAACAAGCACACGTGCTTATGGTCCTACCGACAACAAATATCTCTCGCAGTTGATTCGCGCGCACATCACATTTAGCGATTAACAAATATCATTATAATTTTCGCAAACTGTACGTATACAGATAATGCATAATTGTTAGATACAGCGCATTTCCGATCCTGTTGGTGTAGTCGATGTTTAAGAGTGCGACGTGTGCGCATGCGTAGTGCAGCTCTAGCGCCTTTGTGTGGAGGAGTGCGGCGCTGCTGTTTAAACACACACACACACAGGGGAGCCAGGCAGCTAACCATGGTGAATGTAAAGAAACGGAAAGGTCGGGTCGTGATTGACTCTGACTCGGAGGATAGTGCAAGCGATGATAATTTGGATCAGGTAGGAATATCATTCATGTGAATGTGATCCAAAAACCTCGCTGTTTACCGATCTCTGAGGCACTAAGGTGTCAGAACTGTGTGTATTGAAGTCCCATGCTAACTGATGTGGGAAAGCTAGCTGGTTAGCAGGGCCCTGTTTTGTGGCGTCGTGTTGGTTTTGAGACAAATAAACCTGAATTTGACATATTTTACGTGCTTTTTATTGCCGCCTGCAGCACGCGGGTAATTCAGCTTTACAAAAGTGGCCGCGTGCGTTTAGAACCTTTTCTGCTTCATGACGTCACAGCGCCGCGGCTAAACTTCTATTTCTGTTGTAGCTGTAGAAATATGACGAGAGACTAGAGCGGACCGAAGGTTCTAAAACACGTCCCAGAAAGCAGCTTTTTAATTGGGCAGTTAAAGGTCACATGATACATGAAAAGAAAACAAATATGGGGACGTTCAATAATAAAATTTACTGTTTTGTCAAAAGAGTTCAAACCAGATGTGTTTTATGATGTGCTGAAAACGGCTAACTTAATGGTAATTTGGCCATTGTTTTTTCCCTTTAAAGTTGCTTTCTGTAAAGTTTTAAACATTCCTTAATATAGTAGATATAGTAAATAAAATGAGTGAATAATAATTTGATTTGTGCTGATTTAAGCAAAATTAAAATGTTTTAATGTTGGGATGTAGGGCTGACAGTTCATTTAGTCATTAGTAGCATTTGCGCATTTTGTTTAGTTTTTTAAGAAACATTCAATTTTGAGTTAATCAAAAATAGCAAGGAATAAATAATTGAAAATTTCAGTTGCTTTGTGACAGGGATTTTCAATCTTTTAGCCAAGGACCACAAAATATAATTGTGTGTGTGTGAGAGGGACCCCATCCTAAAATTGAAAATGCATATGTATAGTTTCTTTTATGAAGACTGAATTTATTTTGTAAATAAATAAACACAAATACATAAATAAATAGACTTATAAATATGCTTTGTAAAATATTTGGCTTCTTTTAAGTTACACAACCTGTGCATTTCATTTTCATTTCAATGGTGTTGACAAATTACAGAGCTAGCCAGCTAGCAGACAAACAGAGCACAACACAAACACTAACAGCAGTGTGATTACTGACACCTATATAGAAATTCAAGTACTTTTTGAATTTCATGCACTTGATATTGCAGGCATATAATATGCTGAGAATTTCAAAAGTGAAAAACTGAAATGTTATGAATACTAACAGATTAAATAAGTACAATTTCCCTCAATCACAGGTCATAATTGGACTATAAACCCCACACTCAGTGAAGTTTGACATCTGTGCATTAGGCTCTATTTAGCCATATAGTAGCTTGTTATTAAGAGTGTTGGATTATAGCTATCGCAAATCCCTCTGTGCTATGTGTTCTAGTACTTCAGGATAAAATTAGCACATAAACACTCACATATCACTATTCAGGTTCATTAAAATAATTGTACAACTGCTGTTGTTCTTCATAATAGCTGTACAGCATTATTTCTGCCACCACACCTGCACTACAAGCTTTAAACATAAAGCAACATTTTGTGGAGGAGGATAGATTACATTATGACAGCTTGACCATTTTCTTGTTTTTTAATGAACAGCAAAAAAGGGATTCACCAAGTACAAAAAATATATAAATTGGTGCTTGGAAAAATTGTAACTGTCAATCTTCCTCTGCTTTTTGCAGGAGCTGCTGTCTCTTGCCAAGAGAAAGCGTGTGGATTCTGATGAACAGGAAGAGCCTGTTAGTAAACCTGCCGCTTCCACAGACTCTGAGACATCAGACAGCGATGATGAGGTATAAAGCCTTTCTATTATTATGAAATGTTGGTGCTGATTTATTTTGGATGTTTTCAGTGCAATTAAACATTTTGGATATTCAGTACATTTGCTTGAACTGTCTAGAAATATCAATTCAATTCAGAAAGATGCAGTGGAAACCTTAATATTTTATTTTATGATTTAACATTTGTAAATGGTCTAAAGCAAAAGAGTTGTAAAAATTCTGAAAATCTTTTAGAGCTCATATTTTGTTTAAAAAATATAACTTCACATTAATGAATAAATCAGTACATATAAAATTATTTAACTTAAGTGTCATGTTTGTGATTTTATTTTATTTTTTCATGTAAGCTATAGCTTCTGACCTTTAAATCAAAATATAGTCATGATTTTATGGCATCAATTACTGCTTTATTTAATCAGAAACACACTCTAAATATTATTTGTGAATTTTGCTTTAATTTTATTAGGAGTAGGCCAATAGGCCCTATGGAATAAAAACTCCTTACTGAGCGGGCATTAGGACCCGGGGGAGGCTGCCGCAGCACGTCCTATTACTGTTTACTCTATCACACACCGACACGCTTCCTCAGTTTAAATGCAGTGATCCAAAACAGTAAATCCAATCACCATTCAGACAAAACTTTTTAAAAAATGAGCCACAATGTTGACGTGATCTAATTGCTAGCACACCCTGAGCATATGTGAGTTAATGTATTCCTCTTATCGGTAAGACATATCGGCATAATTTTTCATATCGGGCTGATGCCGATATTTACATTTAAAGCCATTATCGGCCGATTCCGATAATATCGTGCATCCCTACCATAAATGTTAAAGGAATAGTTCACCCAAAAACTAAAATTCTGTCATTAATTACTCACCCTCGTATCGTTCTAAACCCGGAAGACCTTCGTTCATCTTCGGAGCACAAATTAAGATAATTTTGATGCATTCCGAGAGCTCTCTGACCCTCCCATAGACAGCAAGGGTCCTTACATCTGATCAAGGCTCAGAAACATAGCAAAGAGATTATTTTAACAATCCATGTGACATCTGAGTGTTTCAACTGTAATTTTATGAAGCTACGAGAATACTTTTTGTAAGCAAAGAAAACGAAATAACAACTTTATTCAACAATTCATCTCCTCCTTGTCACCCCATAGCATCATTTTGGAGAGTATCACATACGTAAACCATGTATGCAACGTATTTACACGGTAGGGTTGGGCGATATAGCAAAAAAAAAATTTAAAATTCAGAACGTTTGACCGATTTTGTTTTTAAGATTAAGTAGTCAACTTGAAAATGTATCTACAACATGATTCAAGTAACTTTTCCTTTATTAATCCTCTAGTTAAAGAAAATTCTATTCCACCACACATTAAGTTGTCAACATGATGTTAATCACTTGGTCTTACAGGGTTGGAACAACATGGGGGTAATTAAGGACAGAATTTTCGTTTTTGGGTGAACTATTCCTTTAATGTAAATTTTAAGTCCTTACAAAGTTGGAATTGCCCCACTTTATAGAAACAGCCTTTGTGCACAGCTGACATTGTAGGCAAATCTCCCAGGCTCAGGAAACAGTCCTCTGTAAAATGCGCTGCACACACTCAAATATTTGGGTTGAACTGTTCTGGAACAGTGTTGTAAATACAACTTAACCACTGATTTATAGTTGTGTCCTCTTTTGGAAGCCCAAACAAAGTAGTTTTGCTTTTGCAACAAAACACACTGTCTCCAGGACATGGTGCTGGCGGCAGCAACAATACTACAGCGAGAATAAAAATTGTGCCCTCTTTCTTTGGGAGTCCCCAACAACAGATTGACATGCATACAAGGTCAAAAAACGCTTTCATGTCGGCGCCGATAGCCTTGTGGTCAACGCGTCGACATGCAGCGCCGTTGTGCTTCGGGCATCCTGTGTTCAAGTCCCGGCTCGCGGACCTTTCCCATCCCCCTTCTCTCTCTCCAACTTTGTTTCCTGTCTACCTACTGACCTATCAAAAAAAAAACCTTTCATTTTCTTATGATATGCATTTATTTTTACCTTATTTGCTCAACGATTCATTTTTCCAAACCCCTCCTTTGCTTGACGTTAATTTGCAGTGATTGGTCGATTTCATTTAAAGCAGTGTTTGTGAGCTTATAACGCTCCTAAAGTGGGACCTAGTGGCAAAGAATGAATTTGCATTTTCATTCAGACCAACGCGAAAATCAAGTTTTCCCAGGTCAGCGCGCACAACAAGCGGGCGGGAAATATGCTAATGTTTCATGTTCACGTCAAAATGAAACTGCTTAGGATTCGTTTTAAAAACAACTAATTTCAATGATTCAGAGTTGGCTCTTTCTTTTCAGAGACAATAACTTTATACACGGTGCACTTTCAGATTTAAAACTTTTCAGGATGTTTTCATTCATGTTTTCAGCTGTTACACACTGCATGAAAGGTAATTTTCAAAAATCCATAATAGGGGCACTTTAATCGACCATCCATAGCTTTAATCGATAACACCTCTTAACGACAATTAATCACTTGTTGATTAATCATTGGCATCCCTAATGGGTAGTAAGAATGAAATTCAGATATACGCCATGTTGTTATTGTCACATGACCTATCGGCATCAGTTAAGTCGTTTCACTGGCATTCATAAATTCTCTCCCGTGGCCTCATGGGATAGTGTTCGTGTCCATCGATTGCGCACTTCAGAATCACGCCGGAAATAGAAAGTCGTCTCTGTGCTTTTTCAGACATACCACTCTTTTGTTGGTTTTTTGCATAATGTATGGTAGGGAAATACACAATTTCGAACGTGTGGCATGAGATTAAACCCTTTTTTTTAGTTGAAATCCTAATTGAGCCCAGTTATAATTCTGGAAACACTTTACCATATGGGTTCAATTTGTTATCTTTAGTGAGATGCATTAATTTTCATGAACTAACAGTGAACAGTCATTTTTTTACAGAATTTATAAATCTTGGTTAATTTCAATTTAGAAATGTAATATTCTTTGTTGGTAATCCATGTTAGTAAATAATGCCTTGTTTTGTTTAATATTAGTTTATGATTCCAAAATAAACCTTTTAGTAATGTGTTGCCTGCTTTCTTAATACATGTTGCTGCTCATATTTTGAGTGGCTCATAGTATATTATTCCAAAGAAAATAATGCCAACCAATAGCCAGATAGTTTTGGTACTGATTTTGATTTAAGCTACTGTTGTTGCAAATCATACTGGTAGTTAATGTAGTAATGTTATAAAGTTTTCAGCAATAAAAGCAAATTATGATATAAAACGTTTTTAAAAAGAAGTGTTACCATTGAGATGTGTCGAGGAGAGTAAACTTGTTCCACAACCTGAGGCTTGCTTGTTGCTATATTGTTTTTTTCATTGATTGAAGACTATTTCATGTAGAATGTACATTAAATATAATGAGAGATCTGGTATAATGAGAGAGCATATCTCCACATTTCAGGAAGTTGTGGTTATTTAAATAGTAGTTCCTTAACTAATAAAGCAAGTAAAGTACAGTTGTCATTTTAGATCTTGATCATTTCAGTGGCAAAACATACAGCGACTTGTAGAAATCCCACAAGACTTAATCCATTGAATCAGCTGTGGTTTTGCGTGTAACTGGGGGGGGGGGGGGGGGGGGGTGAAGTCTGTGCTGTTGCTTATTTGAAATGCTTTTATTATGGGTCTGAAAGAAATCCTTAGTGTTCATGTGAAAAGGTGCTTGTAAATTAAATGTGTTACCGTTGTGTTCTATTGATCTGTTAGTGGACTGTTGGTGGCACTAAAACCAAAAAGAAAGGGAAGCCTAGCAAAGGGCCTGAAAAGAAGAACACAGTCAAGAAGAGAAAGGGCAAGACTGCTTCATCCGGCAGCTCAAATGGAGACAGTTCAGCAGAGAGTTCGGCTCCAGAGGAGGGTAAGGCAGCGATTTGGATTCTGTAATGCTGTTTTCCAATACAGCACTGGAACTGGAACAGTAAAGTTGATTCACCCTGCTTTACGTTTTTTAAGGTGAGGTGTCAGACTCCGACAGTAACAGCTCATCCTCCAGCTCGGATTCTGACTCCTCGTCAGAGGATGAGGTTTTCCGCGATGGTTATGGAGACGATCTAATGGGGGATGAGGAGGACAGGGCCCGTTTGGAGCAGATGACGGAAAAAGAAAGAGAACAGGAGCTGTTTAACCGTATAGAGAAGAGAGAAGTCCTCAAGAGGAGGTGAGAAGAATTTCAGAGCTCATATCTTGAGCAATCAAGGTCTGAATTTGTTTTACCATTTTCACACTTACAAGAAAAGCCGGAACTGAGAAATTAGCCTAAATTACATGGTCTTTAGGAAAGGGTTATTGCAAATAAAAAGAGCATTAAATTATTGCAATATTAACCATGTTGTTTTCGGTGTGATGTTATTATTATTTATATACTATTAAATAGTATTTGTTAATATTTTGAATTCGCTTTTGTTTTTTAAATTTTGGTTTTAATTTTAGTTTAGGGTTTTGTAAATATGTGTTGTTGTTTTTAAATATTTTATGTAGCTTTAATTTGATTTAATTTAAGTTTTAGACATTTTAGTACTTAGTTATTTCAGTTAGTTTCCAAATTTGTATGTTATTTCAGATTTATTTCAATGATCAAAAATTATTTTTGTTAAAATTAGCCAATGCATTAGATATCAGTTGCTGAAAATTGTTTAATTGTTTTAGTTTTACTTTACAATAACAACACGACAACATCTAGCTATGAATGAGGGCAGAATTGAAATAATTTTTAAAGAAACTGTGCTTATCAATTAATGACCAATGCATTTCTCCCAAGGTTTGAAATCAAGCAAAAACTGAAGACAGCGAAGAAGAAAGAAAAGGAAGAAAAGAAGAAGAAACAGGAGGAGGAGCAGGAGAAGAGAAAACTGTCTCAGGTCCCTGACACTCAGGTGGTAAGTAAACGGTGTAGTCAATAAGTCCTTCCAAAAATTATAAATGCAAATATGGTCTGACACTTGTGTTTTTTTCTTGCTGTTCATGCAGGTGATGTCCCATAACAAAGAGAGACGGATCAAGAGAGACGAGAAGCTGGACAAGAAGTCACAGGCCATGGAAGAGCTGAAAGCAGAAAGAGAGAAGAGAAAAAACAGAACTGGTAAGTTTTCAATTTCTTATTGTTAATCAAACAATGTTGAATAACACACTGGGAATGAAAATAAGAATTCATGATAAATAGATGCCACTCGCGTACAGCACGATGCAACTACAATTTAGCATTCTAATGCTTGAAACAGTTCTTGGGCATAGTGCCTACTGTTTCGCAGTTCTTTAAAAAAAATACAGTAAGCAGAATAAAGTGTACTGTGCAGAAAATTAGTATTCCATAGCCAGTGTTGCCAGTGTCTGATTTATAACATTTGACATTTCAGCTGAGCTCCTTTCCAAAAGGCAGCCACTGAAGACAAGTGAGGTCTACTCAGATGATGAAGAGGAGGAGGAAGATGATGATGACAAGTCTTCAGTAAAGAGTGACCGCAGCTCAAGATCATCATCTTTTGATGAAGAGGATGAGTAAGTATTAGATGACGTTAACCTTCTTAGTATTGAGTAACAAATTGGACCGCTAAAATGATTTTGCATTATCAGTTTAAAAATAGAAATAAATAATTGCATGGTCATTAAAAATGTGCTTATAGAGATATACACTACCACTTAAATGTTTTTTGAAATACACCAAAAACAGTAATATTGTGAAATATTATAAATTAAAATGCAACTTATTCCTGTTATACATTTCAGCTTATCAACGTTAAAAACAGTTTGTTTTAGGTTTTCTTTTTTTTTTGGAAACCAGTATAATTTTTTATATATACACATACATGCATACATATACATATATAGCATTACTAGCATGTAATACATGCATGTTTATCAACTATGCACCTGTATTTTAGGAAAGAGGAGGCTCCGCCCAAGTCACAGCCTGTGTCATTACCAGATGAACTGAATCGGATCCGGCTGTCCCGGCACAAGCTGGAGCGCTGGTGTCACATGCCGTTCTTTGCTAAAACTGTCACTGGTTGTTTTGTTCGAATTGGCATTGGAAACAGCAGCAGCAAGCCTGTTTATCGGGTCAGTGAAAAATTTCTCATCCTTTTCATGTTAAACATCTTTCAGCTTTTGTGACACAACAAACAAATGCAACCTGAAAGCACACATTTTAAGATATAAGGTGCAATATACAGAATTATAGATGGACAATTTCTGAAATGAAATCCTGCAGGTGGCTGAAATCATTGATGTGGTGGAGACGGCTAAAGTTTATCAGTTGGGGTCCACACGGACAAATAAAGGCCTTCAGCTCCGGTACGTTTGCACTGGAAAACTAAATATATATATATATATATATATATACGTTCATCTCTTAAGGCCTTTTCACACTGAGCGCGATGCAAAAAAGCGTGACAAATCGCAGACGAATGGTCCTTTCACTTACTTTTCAATTGATCGCCTTCTGCTAATTCATGCCGGCACACTAGATGGTGCCGACCAACAGTGCATTTTTCCTCAGATATGTATCTCATATATGGATTTAACATCCTCCGCTGCTAAATATACAGCATTAAATTAAGATAAATAAAGTTTGGTTCTACACCACAAATACAAACTGTCTATAATGCTTATAAAAATAAATCTTAAAATATAAATAGAGGTACAATTTAGCATCTATCTAGACTTAAAATTTGTGATTAAAAAAAGATTTTTTTTTAATGTTTTTAGTTAAACCCCACTTAAAACCATCATTGAGTGCTTGAAATAACTTCTCATTGTGATCAAAAGTTGATTATGATTCTGTAATAGGCAGACGTGCTCTCTTTGTATATTTTATAATGGATTGAACGCGACACCTGCTATCATTTGTCATAAACATCCTTTATTGTTAAGAAAATACCATGAGCTACACACGTGGTCAGAATTGTTAGTACCCTTGGTAAATATGATCAAAGAAAGCTGTGAAAATAAATGTGCATTGTTAATCCTTTTGATCTTTTTATTTAAAAAAATCACAAAAATCTAAGCTTTCGTTGGAGAATAAAACATTTTTAAAATGGGGGGAAACATCATTATGAAATAAACGTTTTTCCTCAAATACATGTTGGACATAATTACTGGTACCCCTAGAAATTCTTATGAGTAAAATATCTCTGAAGTATATTCCCATTCATATTCACAATTTTGAGCACTCCAGGGTGATTATGAACATGAAATTATCCAGCCATGGCTTCCTGTTTCACATAAATATATGTGAGGGAAAACAAAACAAAGGCCAAATTCCAAATGAATCATCCATCACAATGAGAAAAACCAAAGAATATATTTCTGATGTGCAGCAAAAGATAATTGAGCTTCACAAATTAGAAAGTTGCTTTAAGAAAAGCGCTAGAGCAGTGAAAATTCCTATTTCGACCATCAGGGTAATAATTAAGAAGTTCCAATCAACAGAAAATGTCATGAATCTGCTTGGAAGAGGACGTGTGTATATATCGTCCTAATGCATGGTGAGAAGGAGAGTTTGAGTGGCCAAAGACAGGAACTTTAAGTGGGAGTGGCTTCTATGGTCAGATGTAACTAAAAAAAAAAAATAATATTTTTAGCAGCAAACACTCAAGATGGGTTTGATGAACACCGGGATAAAAAGTACCCCATGTGTACAATGAAATATACTGCTGTATTTTTGATGTTGTGGGCCTATATTTCTGCTGGAGGTCCTGGACATCTTGTTTAGACGCATGACATCATGGATTCTATCAAATACCAACAGATAAAAAATAATGACTGACTCTGTTAGAAATCTTATAACGGGCCATGTTTGGATCTTCCAACCGGACACTAATCCAAACACAAACCTCAAAAACAACACAAAAATGGGTCACTGAGCACAAAACCAAGCTTCTGCTGGCCATTCCATTCCTCTGACCTGCACCCTGTAGAAAATGAGTGAGGTGAACTGAAGAGGAGAAGCACCGTCATGGAGCTGTGAAACTGAAGGATCAGAAGTGATTCTGGATGAAGGAATGGTTTATGATCTCTTGTCAGGTGTATACTATTTTGGCAAATGGAGGTTTCAAAAAGTATTGAATAAAAGGGTACCGTTAATTGTGTCCAATGTGTATTAGAGAAAAACATTTATTTCATAATATTTCCCCCCATTTTAAATTTTTATTCACCAATGAAAGGTTAGATTTCTGTGAATTTTTTAAGTAATAGATCAAAAGGATTAACAATGCAGATTAATTTTCACAGCCTCCTTTGATCATATTTACCAAGGGTACCAACAATTCTGACCACGTGTGTACATTAAAACCCATACAGAAAATATATTGTCATAATCATATGTCTATTTGCTCATATTTCATGTGTAGAAAAATATTTCTTTTTTTTTTCTTTCTTACGGAAGGGCTGGAGATATGAGTCAGAGCGCGTTCACTCTTGATCTATCAATCACAGTCACGCATGTGAAAGAACAGTGCTCTTCAGATCACATAATTTAGTGGATAATTAATAGAAATTATGTTCTGTATAAAGAACACGTGTGAATAAATCTGTTCTCTGATACCAGTGATAACAAGAACTCAACGTCCACTCTCTCCGGCATACTCTCCTTCGGTGTTTGTTTACACTGGTTTTCGAAACAGCACCGCCACTCCAGTCCTTTTGTGCAACAGCCGCTGCTCCGGGCACGTGATCTAAGCTCAAATCTGATGGACCTTTTTCACATCTCCATTTTTCATATATCACAGTTGGGTAAACTTCTATAGTAGTGAATGAGAAACTATCACAAATATATTTTTTGCATTCCCATTTACTTAAATAGCAAAAAAAAAAAAAAAAAAAACTCCACAATATTGTTTTTAAGACTTTCCCCCCCCAAAAAACAGGGACTGATAAAAGTCAGAAGAGAGATCAATATTGCTGTCACTCCTATAGACGCTGTATTTGAAACACCCTCGCATTAGCGTTAACTAGTTGTTTGTAATTTAATGCAAAGGTAATATAATACAAAAGTATAGTGCTATAAATGTACATTAATTTTGTACAAAAAATGTTGGAAACGTCATCACATTGAAACATGTCATCACAGTCTTGTGAAAAGGGTCCATTGGACGGCCCATTATAGTGGGGGGGGGGGGGGGGGGGGTTGGTGAATCAACACACAGGATAAAAAATAAAAATTCTCGCTATCTCGTGCCACAAATGGTCGTGCCTGGTGTGAATAGACCCATAGGGGTCTGTTGTTTTGATTCAAAAGCATTATTCGCACCAAATTTTCACGTTCAGTGTGAAAAAGCCTTTAGTCTTCCAAAATTATGTAATGTTTTATTGCATGCTTGCAGACATGGAAATGACACACGGGTCTTCAGACTTGAGTTTGTGTCCAATCAGGAGTTCACTGAAAACGAATTCATGAAATGGAGAGAGGCGGTAAGTTTCGTGTAGATGCATTTTAGGTTAATCGTAGAATTGCAGTCAACCTTTAGCATTATGGGATGTGCATGACCAGTAGTAACCTTATTGCTGCCCCATAGATGATGTTAGCAGGAATGCAGCTTCCTGCTCTGGATGAGATTGGCAAAAAAGAGCAGTCCATCAAGGAGGCGGTCAACTACAAATTCAATGACAAAGACATTGAGGATGTATGTCACATTGATGTCGTTTCCTGTTGTATTTAATATAGGCTATTTCGTTGGTTGTCAGTTTTATCAATGTATAACAATGTGGTTCTATTTTTTTATTTTTATTAATACAGATTGTCAAAGAAAAAGACAGATTCCGAAAGGCTCCACCAAACTATGCCATGAAGAAAACACAACTTTTCAAAGAGAAGGTTGTAATGTTTCTAAAATATCATGACAAGTAGATAATTGGGGTCTGTTTCTATTTGAGCGCATATTTGAAATCTCATGTTAATCTTGCACAACTTGTGTGTGCAGGCCATGGCTGAGGAGAGTGGTGATGGAGAGAAGGTGAAAGTGCTGCAAGATCAGTTGAATGAGCTGGAGGAGAGGGCAGAAGCACTTGACAGACAGAGAACCAAAAATATCTCTGCCATCAGGTCAGAAAAGTGAAAGTAATCTTACTGACCTCAAACCTCTAACTTGTCCTCTTCATAATCATTTTTTGTTTTTCTCTTTTCCAGCTATATCAACCAGAGGAATAGGAGTTGGAACATTGTGGAGTCAGAGAAGGCATTGGTGGTAGGTGTTCCTCTCAGGTGTCTTTATTTGTTTGTTTGTTTTTTTGGAGCTGTTAAGGATCTGAAATTTCTTGGTTGTGTTTCAGGCAGAGGGTCAGAACGCGAAGAACCAGCAGATGGATCCTTTCACCAGACGGCAGTGTAAACCAACTATGGTGTCCAATGTGAGGCATCTTTCTGTCAGCTATGCTGTTTTCCTTCGCTCTTAAGCTCATCCTTTTTTGGTCATTTGAAAAAACTGAATTCTCTCTCTTTCTTCCTCAGGCGAGAGATCCTTCAGTCCATGCTGCAATTTTAGCTCATCTCAACCAGAAGTATGGTTCAGGTTCAGGCCAAGACAACAGCCAGCAGGCTAATATACAGGTAACACGCACACAAACACGCCCACAGCAACACGAGCCTGTTCTGACCCAGAATTCACTTGCTTAATTTGTTTATTATGCAGGGCCAGCCTAGCCAGAAAGACAAAGACATTACCAAGCCAAACAGTGACCTCTCAGAGGACCTTTTTAAAGTTCATGACTTTGATGTCAAAATTGACCTGCAGGTTCCTAATGCTGGTAAGTTTGTCTCAGATCTAATAGCCATATTTGATTTAAAAAAATTTTAAAGTAAAATATTAGGTTTTTTGTTTGTTGAGCATCAAATCAGTGTATTGGAATGATTTCTGAAGGATTATGTGGCACTGAAGACTGGAGTAATGATGCTGAAAATTCTGTTTTGCTATCACAGGAATAAATTACTTTTTAAAATATATTATAATAGAAAAGCTATTTGAAATAGTAACAGTATACTATTACTGTTTTTAAGATATTTATGTCAAAAACATCAAACCCCTAACTTTTGAACAGATGTGTATATGATTCTGATCCTATGATCTAATGTCTTTGAATCTACAATTTATTTAAATCATCCACAGAAGCAAAGTCTTTGTCGGTGAGTTCGAATGCATTACCTGTTAAAGATGGAGCACCACGCCGATCTCTCAACCTGGAGGACTACAAGAAGAGACGAGGACTCATCTGACCTACGTTTTTTTTTTTTAATCCTCTCCTGCATGATTGGACACCAGTGCTGGGGGTCTACAGCTGCGGCCACCCCTGTGTGTGAGTGTGTTTGGGGAAAGTATGTGAATGTACGTGTGTGTGTGTGCAAGAGAGTGTATGATAAAGAGAAAAGAATAAGTGCATACCTTTAAGACTGAGCGTGTCTGGGACCGTGTGTGTGTGTGTGTGTGTGTGTGTGTGTGTGTGTGTGTGTGTGTGTGTGTGTGTGTGTTTCACCTGTTTGTAAGAGGAAATATTGATGAATAACGATAACTTTCAGGTCTTTTCCTGCGAAGGGTCACTTTTTGAGAGATGAAAAGTCCTCTGCGTTATTTACGGCGTGTGCAGACGTGAGAACAGAAATGCGTTACCTCTGATTCTTCTTTTTCGTACCAGTGTATTCAACATATTTTGTTCCTCTCAGACCCTCTCAGAAACAGCCCTTTTATATCCAAGCTTGTGATCAAGCTTGAAAATCTTAAAGGACACTATTAAAAAAAGACAACACAAATCTTGGGTTTTTTGGAAAGTTGTAATTGGTTGTCAATAATGTGTTTGGGTCTGCCTCGCTCCCTCGTTCCTCCTGAAAACGCTCTGAAGCTTTTTTTTTTTAAACAAGCATTTTCTTTTCTTCCCCCAACCCATATGTACTGGGTTGCTAGTCCTGCTTAACTCTGCTTGCTGGTTCAGAGGCCAAGGAGCCGACCAATCAGAGAGGGAGTTTGACAATGCCATCACACTCCCTAAATATGTAAGACAATGATCAAATAAACGTGTCTGCCATGGACAAGACAACTTTGAGAATTGATGTATCTTTTTGTTTTTACTGCTCTTTTTTCCCTTCCATATTCCTCTGTCTCCCTCAGAGCTGATGTAAGTGTTATTGATCATTAATTATTGATGAAGTCTTTTAGTCGGTTCTCGTATCGTTGTGGCATGCCTTGTAAATAAGCAATCTTGAGTGAGAGCGGCTGAATAAAGGAGGAACTGTTTCATAATTCATGTGTTTGTGTATTTACTGCTCCGATGGTTCTTTCAGTTTTAATTTAGAAAATCTTGTGTTAGAAAAGGAATATAACAACACTATTATAATATTGGATTATATTGAAAATGCAGTAAAAACTTATAAATAATTACCTGTACAGATATCCCTAGAAAATGTTTTGTTTGAAACATTTTGATTAGAGAAAGCAGACACCTGAAATATTTTGAGTTTAAGTTTGAAAATGAAATGTCAAAGTAGAAAAAATATTCGCCATATATTCAGTTATTATCAAAATTAGGTAATAGATTTTGAATAAATATGATTTTCATACTTTTAAACTGTGAGTTTAATGTTTTATCACTTATCGCCATACATTTAATAGGGCAACGAAAAATAACTGCATGATAAGAATGCATAGAGGCATTATGTTGTATTATATTATTTATATATTTAAAAGAGTACTGACCCAATTACAATCAGGCACAGCAACACCGTTTAACCTTTTCTAGTCAGGCACTGTGCAGGCCGCACTGTTATGGGTCCTTCGTGTAGTTCCTGGTCCACGTCGGTCTGGATCAGGATGAGCACCAGGATAAAAACAATCACCGATTAGCGATCGAGGGACCAGTAGACACAATTTCCCCTGATATCCTCCAAAACATGTCCATGCAAGATTTACTTACCGCTTTCTGAGAGATCGAGAGCCCCTTCAGGTACAAAAATATGACCTTAAATGCAGTTATTGGGCAGAAGACGTGAAGCTGACCATGTAATACTTAGCACTGTACTGTCATGTTTAGAGGATTTACACTACTAATTAACAAGTGCAATTTAATCGATAGCTAGACGAAATGTAGCGGATAGTAATTTAAAAGTGACAGATGCCAGTTTTGTGTGAATACACACTGTTATACGCATTTGTATGCAATATGTAAACAAACATTGATCAGGGGGAACTATAAAGGAATGTCAACTACAGATGAATCATTTCTATCTAATATTTCTATTCTAATATTGATGGAATATGCTTAGTATAATAAATTGAAATGCAGTTTATAAGTGTATTCATTCTAGAGACTATAAACATTAATCCTTATTGAGAGGAGGTTAAAAACTCTGGATGTGAAGTGTATTTTAAGGGATGGGTTTTGTTTTCAGCTTATGTTTGCATTTAAGAAGTCAAATATTACAGATATGACTCTTCAGTGTTAGTCTCTCTAGTTTGAAAATGTTCTGTTTTTGTAATAAAAATGAAAAATTATAATTTAAAAGCACAAAAATGTAGTTAGGTTATTGAATGTCGGTGTTTAGGTGTATAGGTTTTTTTTTGCTGCTTTGTACATTGGTTATTGGCTATTTCTTGTTATTTTGTTTTTATTACCTGTGTCCTGTCCTGTTACTGTCTTTCTGTTGCACTGTGGAGCTTCTGCCAATAAAGCTCATTCTGATTCTGATTCTGATTCTGAATGCAAGAAACTGGTGTGACAGGCTAGCAAGCATGCCATCACTTTAACATCTCTGCATGCATGTTTTTCCAGAAGATCTCAGGATGTCTTGGCTTGTTGATCTTGCCGGGAAGGCAGAGGACTTCCTAAATAAAGTGGACCAGGGTGCAGCCAGCGCTTTGATAAAAAACACTCAGAAGTCCTCCCTGTCCGACAACAGCCCTGACACCACAGATTCAGTCCAGTACAACTCTGCTGCTTACAGCTCCACCCAACAGCACAGGAACTCCATCTCCTCCTCATCCCATGAAACTTCATCTTTCATCTCCGCAGCTGCTGGGAACATAAAGAAATCCAAAACCACGGTTTTGGCCGGTACAGCTAATGTCTCCAGCACCACGCCTTTGGGTTCTAGCAGCAAGGTATCATCCAACTTTGTGCGACCCAAAAAGCCAGAAGTAAACGATGATTTGCTCTTTGACTTCTTGAATAGTTCAGACCCACCGCAGAGCGAAAGAAAGGAGGTCCGAAGAGAAACAGTGTCTAAAGTATTGGGTCCAGAAGGTGGGTCAGCTCAGACCCAGATGCCCCCTATTTCTGTGACCGGGGACCTGCAGATGGGCCCCTCTGTTACTGCAACCCCGTCATCAACACAGGGCCTTTCCAGAAATTCCAGCCACAGCTCTCTCTCAAACAGCTCACACAGCGTTAAAACCGAGGATGGCTACAGAGACCAAAGCCAAGGTACAAAACATACATCATACATCATTTGGTTCATTGCATTGATCTGAGAGCAAGAAATTTTGCCTATTTTTTTAATATATATCAATGCAGGTTAATAACATTTGCTCTACTCCCAAAAACTGATATTTATAATATTTATATTATTTTGTCTTGCAAGTACAATTAAAGATTTTTTTAAAGAGATGGTATGTGTATGCAAAATTGTGTATTTTATTTATTTTTTGTTAAATTTTAATTAAATGCATTGAATCTTTGTTTGCCATGAAATAGCCTGTGAAGATGAAATGGCAGCAAACTTAAATGTTATTTAATTCAGCTAGTAGGCAGTATTTTTCATTTTTGTTTAGTTTGATGTGAAGTAGTAAAATAACTAAAACTAAATAAACTAAAACTGATAAGTAATAATAATAAATAAAAACTACAGTCAGAATTATTGACTCTGAAAATAAACCTGCATTAATAATCCTTTTGATCTTTTATTTAAAAAAATTCACAAAAATCTAACCTTTCATTGAACTAAAACAATCGAAAATGGGGGAAAATCTCATTATGAAATAAATGTTTTTCTCAAATACACGTTGGACAAAATTATTATGAGTAAAATATCTCTGAAGTATATTCCCATTCATATTCACAATTTTGAGCACTCCAGGGTGATTATGAACATGAAATTATCCAGCCATCACTTTCTGTTTCACATAAATATAAATAGGAGGGAAAACAAAGCCCAAATTCCCTTAATCATCCATCACAATGAGAAAAACCAAAGAAAAATTATTGAGCTTCACAAATTAGTGAAGTGGCTTTAAGAAAAGAGCTAGAGCAGTGAAAATTTCCATTTTCACCATCAGGGCAATAATTAAGAATTTCCAATCAACATAAAATGTTACGAAACTGCCTGGAAGAGGAAGTGTATCGTCCTAATGCACGGTGAGAAGGAGAGTTTGAGTGGCTAAAGACTCTCCAAGGACCACAGCTGGAGAATTGCAGAAAATAGTTGAGTCTCGGGGTCAGAAAACCTTTAAAAAAAAAAAAAAAGTCAAACAGCACCTACAATCACCACATGTTGTTTGGGAGAGCTTCAAGAAAAATTATCCTAGCTCATCCAAAAACAAACTCCAGCATATTCAGTTGTCAGACACGACTGGAACTTCAAATGGGACTGGCTTCTATGGTCAGATGAAACTAAAAAATGAGTTTTTTTAAAAAAAAGATCAAAAGGATTAACAATGCAGATTAATTTTCACAGCTTTCTTTGATCATATTTACCAAGGGTGCCAATAATTCTGACCATGACTGTATATAGACATAGACAAAAAAAATAAAAAACAGCAAATTTACTAAAACTAAATTGCTAAATAAAATGCTAGATAAATAAAATTGCTAATACAAAATCTAATTCAAAATATTAACCAAAGCTATAATAGTAAGTCAATGGTAATAAAATGGCATGCATACTATTTTAACTATTTTGTCAAATATATATTTAATGTAAAAACAAAAATCAATGACTTAAATGCTAAAAATGAATAAAGGCATCACAATGTTACAGTATGAAAAATTAATATTAATTTTAAGATCTGTTAAAGTTTGCATTTAACAGTTTTATAGTGTTCAAAGATACACGCCTTTACTACTGTTTTGATAACATGTAGTTCATCCTCTTTGAACTTTCTTATTTCATATGTTCTGTCCAGCTGATGTTCATGAGAGTTTGAATCCAGAGCTGGATGTTCCCGCAGAGGCCCAGCCAGCACTGGAGATCCCACCTCAAGAGCTTCAGCAGCAGCAGCAGCAGGGCCAAGAGCAGGTGATCTCCAACCTTCGTCTCGAGAACCAGCTTTTACGCAATGAAGTCTGTTCTCTCAACCAGGAAATGGCCTCTCTAATCCAGAGAGCCAAAAACATGCAAGAGGGTGAGCCAGTGAGACTGTTTGCAGAACTGTATGCTATAAATGTGTTTTTAGTATAATATATACTGTTATAGTATTTATTAACATTTCAATTTTTTGCATTTATTTGTATAATTTCAGGTTTCATTTTAATTCTATTTTATGTGCTTTTTTCATTTTTATTAGTTTTATTTAGATTTAATTTATTTTTATTTCGGGTTTTATCAGGTTTAATTACTTCCACCTACAAATTTTTTTTCAGTTAGTTGCTAAAAGAGCAATTCAAGTTTTTAATCTAATATTTATTTTATTTCAGATTTTTGTTTTAATTAACAAATACATATTTTAATAGTTTTAGTTTTAATTAACAATAACAACACTGCTACGAAGTACAAAAGCTCAGGAAGCCATTAAATGATAAAATCCTCTACTTTTGTAGAAGTGAACGTTTCCAGGGCTCGTGCTGAAAAGTGGAACTCTGACCAGTCTCGTGTTGATCGCACGGTTCGAGAGCTGAGGGCCCAGGTTGATGACCTCACAGAAGCCCTGTCTGCAAAAGACGGTCAGCTGGCGGTCCTTAAAGTACGACTGGACGAGGCAGATCAGCTGCTGAAGGCCCGAAGCTCTGCCCTGGAGGAATCTCAGAACGAGAGGGTCAGGTGGGTTTCTTTGACAATTCACGGAAGCAGAAGAGAACACTTCTTGTTTAGTTAGAGACAAGTTTATCTATATCTTCTATTATCTGAATAAACCAGCCTCTGTTTTTTTATGTTTTAGGATTCTTCATGATCACAGTGAGGGAAGCAGTCTTCAGTCGGAGACTTTACAGACCCTACAGGACAGAGTAAGAGACGCAGAAGCAGCAGTGAAGAGAGAACAGGAGAGCTACAGACAGATGCAGGTGAGTTAACAGGTGTCATAGAAACAAACAGAACCAGAATTTATGTGGCAAACTCTGTCTAGAGATAAAAAGATGGATCTGGTTGATCTTAATTACGTGCTGTTTTCTCACAGGGTGAGTTTGCAACACGGCTGGCGAAGGTGGAGTCTGAGCGGCAGCAATTGGCGGAGTCATTAACAAACGCAGATCGTCGGGTGATGGAAGAGAAACAAAGAGCTGAGGAACTACTTCAACAGGTCAAGAGCGCCCGATCCACAGCAGAGTACACCAAACAAGAGCTACAAGACTACAAAAACAAAGCCTCACGCATATTACAGGTATCATTCTCTCTTTATTTTCATGTAACTTTTTATCTCTGTTTGATAAGTGTATGGAGGATCATGGTTGTTGTTCCTCCAGTCTAAGGAGAAGCTGATCAGCAGTCTGAAGGAAGGCTCAGGTCTGGAGGTGCTGGAGGGGGCCGGGACTGGAGTTGAACTCGAAGAGCTCCGTCATGAGAAAGAGCTGCAGAGAGAGGAGATTCAAAAGCTACAGGCCCAAATACAGAGCTTACGAACAGAGATACAGGTACAAATGCAAGATTACAAAATATACCATCTCAGTGTAGAGTTAAAGGTTGGGTTATATGGCCTAAAATCCTGATATTGTTTAGCCTTTTGATTGTGTATATATATATATATATTTTGTGTATTCATATTTTTGTCTTTGCTTTTAAATTACTGAAGGCTGAAGGACCAAAATATAGTTTCTTTGCAAGTAAAGACCATAAGTGGTAAAACGCTTGTAATTTGATACTAAATTAACACAACTCAAAATCCTATTTACATTTATATGCGTCACTATAGTAATACATGCTACTAAATAACAATTACTTATTTCTTGTTTTTGTTCAATTTTTATGTATTACATTTTTTTTTTTTTGAAAATTAAAAAATGTGTTAATTTCCAGCAAAATCTAACATTTGAATTTCCAGAAAAATCATTGGAAATATAATAAATGTTTGATGTAATTAAAAACATGAAAAAAACATGCATTGATTATGCTATAGTAAATAAACCCAACTAAAAATCTGATCTAATTATTTTCAATTATATGAAGCACTGTGATAATACATAGAATTAAATAGCATTATTTACTCACATTCTGCTAAAATATTTTATGATGAGACATCAAACGGTTTTTATTTCTCTTAATTAAAATATTAATACAAAAACAATATCTACTGCAAAATCGTTGGAAATATGTCATGAATATTTGAAATATATATTAGCCAGCTGTAACACAGGTACAAGCACACGCTGCATATTTGATTTTCCTCGTGTTTCCTCTAGGATCTGGAAACCCAGGCACTCACAGAGACCGAAAACTGGAGAGAACAGCTGGCAGAAGTACAGGAACAAAATGCCCAGCACATCAGAGCCAAACAGGAAACAGATGCAGAAGTGGAGAGATCCAAACAGGTACGTGATTTTTTTTTTGAAAAAAAAAAAAAAGAGTAAACTTGAGACACATTCAAGTTTGTAGAAGGGGGTATATTGTGGTTTGTTACATTGTTTTATTTTAAAAAGAAAAATATTCTGAATAATGAGCAAATGTTGATACATTTTAATGCAGGAACAGCAGTACATTGAGGAAGAGCATCATCGAACTAAAATCACCCTTCAGGGTCGCGTCAAAGACAGAGAAGATGAGATCCAAAAGCTTAGAAACCAGGTACCCATGTAGGAATAGTAATTTAAGGTTTTATAATAAAATATTTTTAAAAGAAACACCTGTGCACCTGTTCCAATATTCTGATTTTTTTATGGTGAATTTTACAATTCCTCTGCTAGCTGACCAACAAGGCTCTGAGCAACAGCAGTCAGGTGGAGCTGGAGGGCCGTTTGCACCAGCTGACAGAGACACTGATTCAGAAGCAGACCATGTTAGAGGCCCTTGGCACAGAGAAAAGCTCTCTAGTCTTTCAGCTGGAGAGGCTGGAACAGCAACTGAAGAGCCTGCAGGGTGGTCAGAACAGCGGCACACACATCAACATGGCTGCCATGGAGGGACCAGGTGAGTGCACTGCAGGATGGGAAATTCCAGAAGAATTTTATGGGACTTTTTTTTTTTTTTTTTAAATCAAACCAGGTTATTATCATTAACTACAAATAAAACTAAAAGTGTAAACACAGCAAAATTAATAAAACTTTGTGTAAAATTATAAAGAAAATAAAAGTTCATTCAAATTAATAAAAACTAAAAAAAATTATATTAATAATAAAATTAACGCTGAATCAAACCACTCAACTCAAGCTTTTTGTGTAGAATAATTTAACTCTTGATGCTTTGAAGCCCAACATGATGGTGTGTGACTGTTTTTGTGTATGTAGGTGCTAGGCAGAGGAACACTCCAATCCTGTTTAATGATGCAGACGGACCGGGTACAGGAGTGTATGGGAAGGTTCGTAAAGCGGCCAGCTCCATCGACCGCTTCAGGTAATTGAGTCCCTGGAAATCTTTTTTTTGTGTGTGTGCTAAATTTATTTTACAGTGTCCCAATAGTATTAAAATGTGTTTTTTTCCTCCAGTATACGTCTAGGAATCTTTCTCAGACGTTACCCCATGGCCAGGGTCTTTGTTATTATTTATATGGTGAGTATACAGTATACAGCACATTAAGGAATATTGAGTAAGTTTGAATAAGTTGAAATGAAGAGTTAAAAGATTTAAGGAAAACTGGATGAGTTTGTGTTTATGTCATAATCTCTGTTTTTCTATCCAGGCACTACTACACCTTTGGGTAATGATTGTCCTTTTGACATACACACCTGAGATGCATCACAATCATCCTGATGGGCGATAAAGGACTTTCCACCTGTAACAACGCATAATAACCTGTTTGAAATGAGTAAGGGTTAATAAAGGTTAAGCTTAGGGAAATTTCAGGCTGCTGTACTGTGGCTCAGTATGCATTCATCTTCTTTACTTTTATTTGCACAGACATGCTGTTTCTCTTTCTCTCTGTTACTCTGTTTCTCTCTCATTTCCCCTCATTCCCCTCATTTATTTTCTGTTTTGGCCCTTACATGATTGAATGCTTTCAGTAAAATCTGGCATGAGTGTTAAGAACAGTATAAAGGGAAATATTTAAGATGTAATTTAAAGGTGTGGTTTTATTCAATTGAGAATCTTTTGTCTTTTATTCATCTCTGTTTCACGCAAATGTAATCATGACTATTTTTGTTACAGCAAATAACAGATTGTATTCCCCACACTGTAAAGCAGATTTATCTTAATAAATATTAACACGGACATAATCTTTGTTCTCCCAGCTGCTTTTGTGACTCTCTATCTTTTGAAGTACTCAGTGGTGATAATGAGAAAAAAGTTACTACAGTAAATATATTATATTTTAGAATTCTTTATTACAATAAAAATAACACGCATACTTTAATATTTAATTTTAATAAATTATACATGCATGATTTACATGATATTGTTCAAACGTTTGGGGTTGGTAAGATTTTTGATTGTCTCTTATGCTCACCAAGGCTGCATTTTATTTAAAAATATAGTAAAAACAGTAATATTGTGAAATATTTCACAATTTCAAATTACTGTTTTTCTTTTTTAATGTATTTAAAAGTAGTCGTGTGCTGGCAAAGCTGTATTTTCAGCATCATTATCTTTCAGGAAATCATTCTCATTTGCTGATTTGGTGCTTGAGAAATAATTGAATGCTAGTGTGTTATTTATTTATTATATAAATAATACATATATATATATATATATATATATATATACACACTGAATGGTGTAAAATGGTGGTCACAAATTTTATCACCAGACTGGTTTTCGGACAGATTTGTGAACAATATTTGAGAGAAATAGGCTTTTTGTGTACATATAAAAAGTCTTAGATCTTTGAGTTCAGCTCATGAAAAATGGAGGCAAAAACAAAAGTGTTGCATTTATAATTTTGTTCAGTATATATATATATATAAAATCATCATATAATATATTAATATTATCATATTTGATACACCACCACCACCACATTAAAGACAAAACTTGGCCAAAACAAAAGTTGTTTTATCACATGATTGCGCGACTCTGTCCAGTGGGGTCGCTGTTAATGCGTGGAAAGAGTTCGCTGGATTGTGTTGGTCCTCCACCGTCCCACAATCCATCGGTGCTGTCCACGTCTCCGCTGACGGATGATCAGTCCGGCTGTGATGGCCGCGGTCGAGCTGGCACTTTATCCGCGTGAAAAACACAGCGACCCAAAACAAATCTGCACCAGAAACCTGCCTGTCCATTTGTGGATATAACCCGGCGACCAGGTCTTCGTGATTTCTGTGGATTTAACACGTATAACCCGGTGTTTTGTCTTTGTTTATGTCATGATGTTTTGAACCAGCTGGAATCCGGATCCGCTGCCGATTAACTATTATTACGTCTATTAAAAACAAACCAGCGCAAAACGCTAGTTATTATTAATCCGCTTGAGTACATGAAGCCCTCGCTCGCACGGATCTGTGTTGTCAGTGCATTGTTTGTGTGTCGGTGATTAAGGGCTAGATCCGGTTCGGCTCATCATGTCGTCCTGGCTGGGAGGGTTAGGCTCTGGCCTGGGACAGAGTTTGGGTCAGGTCGGGGGAAGCTTGTCTTCTTTCACCGGGCAGATCTCTAATTTTACCAAAGATATTCTCCTGGAAAGCGCAGAGGAAGTGGGAGGTGAGTTCACAACAACCACTTCCCATTTTGTTTATTATGCTTTTATATTTAGCGAGCACAACTATAGGCTAAACTAATGAATGTGACAGTTTTATGTTGATTAGTTTATGAATACAGTCAGTCCAGTTATGCTTGATATTAAAATATCTAAGTTAATCTCACTGTGAAATGTGCCTATTTGTTTTTGTCTGATTGATGTGATATGACTACTCTAGTAGTTTTTTAAGATGTGATTTGGTTTACATCGGCATCTGGTCGAAGAAATTAAAGGGAAAGTGCTCTCAAAAATGAAAATTATTATACTTTTCCAAACCTAAATGACTGACTTTCTGAGAAACACTAAAAGAAATGTTAGGAACCTGCAGCCTCTATTCTGTGTAATGAAAGTGAATAATGACAGCCTGACATTCTGCCTATCTCCTTTTGAGAAGAAAGTAAGTCACACAAGTTTGGAAGAAACAAGAGGTTAGGGTGTGAAAATGGCAGAGTTTTCATTTTTGGGTAAACTGTCTCTTTAGGATTTCCATTGTCATTCTCTACACATGTCATATGATGCTGCAGTGCGCTTATGCAATGGGCTGAAGTAATTAGAGTAAGACAGAGCAAGAGATTTGTTTGCATACAGCTGCTGAATCCCTATTAGAGATGTAGTTTGGGCTAAAGTTTAGGCACTTGATCTTAATCCAGAAAGTGCTGGATGTTTCTTTCTTTTGTGGGTGGGGGCATAATATTAAGTACTTTGGTGGTGAGTAACACTGCCTTGTTCCTTGTATCTGGCCCAATAATTTTTTAACCAACAAAACCCTTGCTAGTGTTAAAAGTAAATATGCCCATTTTGACCATTGGAGGAGTGGACAGACACACTGAGAACTTTGATCAGCAGCTTCCAGCAAAGCAGACAGACCTTGAGTCAATATGTCATGTCTGACGATGCATTGGCATGCCTGTTTTAAAGCAGACTTACAAAAAAAAAAAATTACCTGTTTTTGTTGTCTTTTAGACAAATGTTGTGTGTCAACTTTACCAAACGTTATGTTTGTTAACATTAGGTGTCACGAAAGCACTGAACAGCATTTAATAATATAGGTTAATTATAGTATTATGTATTGTTAATTATTGCTCATTACTTATACATTAAGTAATAATAATGTTAATATTTGTAACTTGAAATGTTAAAAAATAGCTATATGTAGAAATAACAATAACAAAGTAGATGAATAAAGGCTGTAAAAGTATTGTTAATTGTTATTTCATTTCATCTATTGGATGAATTATTTTTAACATATAGAAACTAATTGTAAATTGTTACCAGTGGTATATTGGCTCTGTTTTTAGGCTGGCTGCTTGGAAGTGGCAGATGTGACACCTGGTAGGGGTTTGTCAATTCCACAACAACAGAGACCACCTACATGCAATGTGTCCTTGAGAAAGACAGAGCTTCAGATGCATTGTCGCGACTCGCTATTATTGTTTTAAGTTGCTTTAGATAAAGGCTACATTGAAGTGACTCAATCACTTTTTATGCAACACAATATCAAGTAGTTATTTAGTAGGTGCTGTTAACTTGTAGAGTGGTGTTATGACTAAAACTGTTTGGCCATAACCGTAGCCTTAAGCTTAGCTCCATGGTACTTCAAGAGGATCATCTAACTAATAGTAATTTAATACAGTTATTGCTATTATACACTATGCTACTCCACCCAATTGTGTTTTTAAGGCAGACATTTCCCTATGATAATGAGTTCCTTAATGCCAAATGTAGTGATTTACATTTGTAGTGAATTTGTTTAGCTAACCTCAGACTTGTTGCGGTTTGTGCTAGTTTTTCTCAAATCCATATTTTATGCATTAAATAATGAAAATAAGTTAATGTTAATCTTGGGTGCATATATTAGATTTGTAGGTGGAGTTGAGACAGAGTATGCTTTGTGTGCAAATTTCTCTTGTTTGCCATGTGAACCTGAACCGTGTTGAAATAGAACCTTACTGTTTAGAGCTTGTGGACAAAAACATGTTGCATATTGTTTTTTTTTTCACTCTGAAGAGTTTTATTTATATTGTGTTTTTTTTTTATAGCTTTTGTTATTTGCTTAGGGGTCTGTATTTATTTAAGTGTACTTGTTGGTTATAGATGTAATATTCTGCTGTGGCTGTGCAGCTGCTGGGATAAAATAACTGAACTTGATCCTCCTGGAATGTTGGTATTTAAAGGGACAGTCACCCAACAATTGAATAATGTGTCCTTTAAAACCATGACTTTAAATAATTCCTGTGGAAAATGCAAATGAAGGCTTTTGGTGGTTTAATAGGATATTTTTACACCTGGCAAAGATTGTTCACCTTACCTTCTCATTCGGTGAGGCCTTGTAGTTAGTCAATGTAAAATTTATTTCAATGACTTAGAAATAGTAGACAGTTTACAGAAGAACAGAAGTTCTCATTATCATTTACATCAGATATTTTTATTTAGATAAATGGTAAGGACTTGTCACTCTATGACTCATCTATGAGACAATTGCTGTATAATAGAGCTGCATACACAGATGTAGGCCCAACTATTTCAGGAACCATGACTTTATTAAATATCAGCATGTTTTTCTTTCTTACAGATGCTGCCTCTGAGCTGCAGGTCTCCAACTGTAGATTGGAGGAACTGGAGACTTTATATGCAACACAAAAATCTGAGGTGATTAATTGAGCACAAAAAAAGTCCTAGTCCGATGCTGAAGATATTTCTCAATTCTGTCATGAGGCCTAATGTTTTGTGTGCTGAAGACATTTCTACTTTTAATTTATCCACATCGTTTAAAAAAAATGCCTAATTATGCACAATAATTCAGTTACAGGACGAGTTGTTTCAAAACATTTTGTCAGTGCATTAACATCTAGAATTGATTTTTTGTGTGTGTGAATTTGCTTTTGTGTGGTTTAGTATGAGCGCTTGCGAAGAATAAACTCTGAGCTGGAGGAGAAGCTAGAGGCGGCAGAGATTCAGGTCAAACAACAGTCAGTGGAATACAGAACCCTTCTGCAACAGAAAGAGGTTTGGGCTCAAAACTAACTCCACTTCTTTTTGGGAGAAGAATTACACTTATCTAATTATAGTGGGAGAATTTCTAAAGTTTAGAATCATACTGATGATATTGTGTGTATGTTTATTGTTGTAAAGGTGGAGATCAGTCACCTCAAGGCCCGTCAGAGTGGACTGCAGGAAGAGGTTCAAAAACTCCAAAATTCTGCTCAGGCTGCAGCCAGCTCATCTTCCTCTGATGTTGCTGTACTTCCTGTTACCACTGCTGCCACTACCACTACTTCGTCTTCCTTTCTGCACCGGTCCACAGCTGTCCATCAAGGCTTCCATGGTGATGAGGTAGACCTCAGTGATGTCCTGTGGTCACAGCAGGAAATTAACCATCTTTCCAATGAGGTGCATCGTCTAGAGGCTGAAGTGGCCCACTGGAGGAGAGTTGCTCAGGTCACTTTTAATTGTACAATTAGATCATAAGAGAGCTATATACTAGAATTAGATTATTTATTATATATTTTATATATTTCAATTTATCAGGCATCCAAGCTACCAGGAGTTGATGGTAACGGAGACCAGGGTGAAGTTCTGAAAATGCAAAGAATGATCAAGGTGAAAAACCTTTTAAATTGTAACAAAGAATAAGTGCTTTCCTGTTGGTCAGTGCTTAAAATCTGGTTCTGTTTTTAACCCAACTGACGTTCTGACCCAATCAGGAGCTGAGAGAGGAAATGGCACGGGAGGTGGATGAGCACCAGCACGAACTGGCAGCATTGCAGGATGCCCAGAGGCAGAAAATGTCTGAAATCTCAAAACGGCACAGAAAGGAGCTGGCAGAGTATGAGGAGAGAATCGAAGAGCTTGAGGAGCAGCTTCAAAGTGGTGAGGAGGAACATTGATGGATATTGGAAATGAAGTCAGGACATTTTCGAACTTTTTAAATGCAGATACCATGTTTGATTTGTATTTGGTAGTTTTAAAATGAACAGTTGAGTACAATGCTGTGTTTAACTGCCTCTTCTTCAGAAGGTGGAAATATTTTCCAAAAATCAACCACAGTACAGGACTCCGCCAAACTTCAAGATTTGCAATCGACCATACAGTCTTTACAGGAGGAGGCGGAGCTTCAGCGCAAACAGCACAGCGATCTATTGGCCAGTTTGGAGGAGGCAGAGCATCAGAAGGCCAAGCTAGAGAGGGAAAAGGAGGAGGCTACAGCAGAAAATACAGAATTGCTGCAGAATTACAGTCGCCTTCAGAAGTCTGTAAATGAACTGCAGGCTCGAGTACAGGAACAGGAAGGGAAGTCTATGCTGAAAGCCCAGCATGAAAATGAGATACAAACCCTGAAAAAAACTCTGGCAGGTATAGAGAACACAGGAAATTGTGTATGATCATGTCCTTGGATGGGAAAATCCATAAACGGCTCTCTCATATTTGTTATATTTTTGTATTTTATTTTTAGGTGCAGAAAAAGAGATGGCTAGATTGAGGACTCTCAGTGAGGTAAATTTGCTAAAAACCTTCCTCATGTACAGTTTAGAAGTTTGTAGCCCAATAATATTTAGATGATTTTAACCATGCGGAGGATTCAAATATAAAACAGTTGATTAAAAATGTATTTGGACACTTTCTAGTTGCCTCTGCAAATAATGTAAGTGTGGGATGAGTGTCAACACTTTATACTTTTTACTTTTTTTCCATTTAATTCAGAGCAGTTCTACAGAAGTAGAACATGCTGACATACTGGAGCTCAACACCATCATTGATACCCTCAAAAAAGAGAAGGAAGAGGTGGAGAGAGAAAAGGTATGTGTATTTTGACAAAATGATGGTACACACTAATACCTGTTTCTTCCTGATTTTGAACAGAATAAAAAAAATCTTTGAAGATCAGTATTTCTACAGCTTTTTGAAAGGACACTTGCATGTTATCATGTAAATGGTAATTTTCGCTTAACTAACATTAGCTTTTTCATTTTTTCTTTTTCTTCGTTAGCTTGCATTATTTGAGAGACTGACACTGGCCGAGGAGAGAAAAAAGGCAGGAAAGTCAGAAAGTGTTATAGAACTGTCACAGGAAGTTTCAGACCTAAAGAGTCAGCTAGACCAACGGGAGCAAGCTCTAAAGCAAACCCATCTTGATATAGAGACACTCAGCGCTGAACTGGAAGAACTGGACAAGCAGAACCAGGAGGCCACACAGGTACTCTTTTTGAACCAGTGTATGTTTCAAGTTTATTAGACAGTATGCAGTTGTTATTGGATCTTTTGAATGTTTAGAATTTACTACATAATATACTACATACTTACACAGTTTTGTTTCTCCAGCATCTTATTGCAGTGAAGGAACAGCTGTCCCTGCAGAAAACCCAGGCTGATGCGGAAAAATCCCATCTTCAGTCAGATCTCAACTCCTCCCTTGACCAGAGACGAACTCTTCAACTGGAGCTGGAAGCTCAGGGGGAGAAGCTAAGTCAAAGTGCCTTCTCCTTGAATGAACTGCACATGGCAAAGCAGCAACTGGAATCCACAGTAAAAGAGTTGAGGGAAAAGTTGTGCAAGTCACAGGATCTGGGCAAAGAGCTGCGGCAGGAGTCCTCTGACCTCAAGAGGGCGCTTCAGGAAAGAGAGACAGAACTTACTGCACTTTGTGAGAAGTTAAGTCATTCTGGGGAGCAGGGTAACATGTTAGAGGAACACAGGAAGGCACTTGAGACAAGGGATAAAGAAATCCAGGACTTGAGAACAGAGTTATCAGAAGTGAAGACCTCCTACGAGAGGGCCGTTTCAGAGGATTTTGAATTGAAAATTGAAAATAGGAAGTTGAAAGAAGAGAGCACTCAGGCTTTAGAAAATATTGACAGTTTGGAAAAGCAGATCCAAGATGGTCAAGCCTCTCTAAGCAGGATGTCCCTGGAGAAAGATACCCGCATTGAAGCCTTGAAACTAGAGAAGAGCCAGTTAGAATCTGAGCTCAGCCAGATTGAGAAGCGACTATCAGAACAGGCCAAACAGTATCAACAAACCATCGACAAACTAACCAGCGCACGCTCTATGGATGCTTCTGCACTACAGACCGAACATGAGCGAATGGTGAAACTGAATCAGGAAAAAGATCTCGCAATTGCAGAGCTCAAGCGTGAGATGGAGCAGATGGTCTCTGACCACAAAGACACCAGTGAGATGCTGGACATCACTGTGGCAGGCCAAAATCAACTCACTGAGCTTTTGCAGGAGAAAGATGCCTTTGTCAAAACCCTAAAAGCTCAAGCTACAGAAACACAACAGGAATTAGAGCGCAAGTTCTTGAGAGCAACTCAAGAGTGTGACTCTCTAAGAAAGTCGGTGGAGGAGAAGGACAAACATCTTGGAGCCATGAAGGAAGAAAACAGCCATCTAAAAGAAGAGATCGACCGTCTGAGGGACCAGCAAAGCAGACCGCCATTATTGTCAGAGCCACGGACACTGGACATCATCACAGAACTTGAGACTGAGGTAGCCCAGCTCAAAACTGCCAGAGATCAACTCGAAGAAGAGGTCCAACCATTGAGGAAGGTATCAGAGGAGCAGCAGACCACAGCGCTGCAGTCCCAGCGTTCTCTGCAGGTGCTACAGAGTGAACTTGAGCAAGCACGGACAAGACATGAACAAAGCTCACTCAATTATGAAAGACTCATCACTGCTAAGGATGACGAGATTGTCCGGCTTCAATCAGAAGTGGAGGGCCTAAGCACACAAAGACAGAGTCAAATACAGTCTGTAGAAATCTTACAGGAGGACAAGACCCAGTCACTGAATGGCGAAAACGGTAATGAGAAACATGACCTTTCGAAGGTGGAGATTGAGAAGCTTGTGAAAGGCATCAAGGAGAAAGAGACTGAGATTAACCAGCTAAATGAGAAGAACCTGTCTCTAACCAAGCAGCTTGACCAGCTTGTGGTCTCTCAAAATGAGCTGGGAAAACTCTCGCAGATGGTGCTTCAAAAAGATCTAGAAATCCAGGCGCTCCACGCTCGAGTGTCTGGTGGCCATGGTCAAGATGTGGTGTTCCTGCAGCAGCAGTTGCAGGCGTATGCGGTGGAGCGTGAACAGGTGTTGGCTGTGCTCAATGAGAAAACCAGAGAAAACAGCCAGCTGCGTTCGGACTACCATCGCATTATGGACATTGTTGCAGCCAAGGAAGCCGCCTTGTTGAAGCTCCAGCAAGAAAACCAGCGGCTGTCCACTATGAGTGACCCTTCAGGCAGTCAAGAGATGTTTCGAGAGACCATTCAGAACCTCTCCCGCATCATTCGTGAGAAGGATATCGAGATTGATGCCTTGACTCAGAAATGTCAGACCCTGGTCTCTGTCCTCCAGACATCTGGTGCAGGCGATTCTGTAAGTGGTGGCTCGGGGGGTGTTAGCAGCAACCAGTTTGAGGAGCTCCTACAAGAACGTGACACTCTCAAACAGCAAGTGAAGAAGATGGAGGAGTGGAAGCAACAGGTGATCACGACTGTGAGAAACATGCAGCATGAATCTGCTCAGCTACAAGAGGAGCTGCTCAAGCTGCAGGGGCAGGTTTCTGCAGATAGCGACTGCAGCTCAAAGCTCTGGGTGGATTACTCCAGACTTATTCATAGCTATGAGCAGAAAGAGAAAAAACTGGGTTTGTTGAGTCAAGAGTTGGCACAGGTGCAGCAGACCATCACCCAGCTGAGTAGTACCAAAGACGTCCTGCTTGGGAAGCTTGGCAGTGTCAAGCAATCTCCAGAAGCTTCTGCTATGATGGCTACCCAGGCTTTTGCCCCTCCAAACCTGAAGGGGACAGCACCACCAGGCCAAGATGACAGCCTAAATCAGCAGTTGCAGTCAATGCAGAGAATTTTAGCAGAGAAGGAGAGTATGATAAGAACTCTGCAGGAAAACAATCATCGTTTGTCGAATTCTGCATCTCTGTCTGAAAGTGAGCAGAGAAGCCATGCAGAGGAGCTCAAGCAGGCCAGAGAGAAGCAAGAATCGCTACAGCGCTCCCTCAGAGAGAAGGATCTGCTCATTAAGACCAAGGGAGACCAACTCAGTCAGGTGACTTACAATTCTGATGTGTTGAATGGCTGGAAGAGAATGCTGTAAGGTGTGGAATACCATAGGGACTGTAGATAGTAGATGTAAAATGTCAGTTTTGAGATTTGAGTAAGAGATTTTGTTTACATTCCAACGTTTGCACATAAAATGTGTTTTGATTTTAGATGCACTTATATCTGAATAATTGTGTTAATCCTAACTTTGTGACATTTTTTTCTGTACAAACTAGGTGAGTGAAAGTTTACGTAATCGTGAAAATGACAATGAGGTCTTGAAGCAGGCTGTCACAAATCTGAAGGAGCGTGCCCTGATCCTGGAACTCGATGTGAAGAAGCTAAAGGAGGAGAATGAAGCGATAGTGGGAAAAGTTCGCGAGAAAGAGACAGAGTTCCGTGCCCTGCAGGAAACCAACATGCAGGTGTCACTGCTGCTTCGGGAACGAGAGTTTCAGTTCAGTGCTGTGAATGAGAAGGCCACTGCCATGGAGAAGATGCTGAAAGATAAAGAGCAGGTTTTTAAATACAAATAAAAAAATACATTAAAATCCTTTTTAAAATGTTAGAAATTCTTAATCAAAGAATTCTGCTTTGCTCTCTAAGGAAGAAATAACATTTTAAAATATGAAAAAAGAAAAGTTATTTTAAATATGTAATGTTTCACAATATTTCTGTTTTTACTGTGTTTTGATTAAATACATGTAACCTTATTGAGCATAGGAGACTTCTTTCAAAAACAAAAATATTGCTCATCTTACAAGTTTGAATAGTAGTAATTTAGAATTTTATTTAATCATTATAATTATTAGTATTATTTAATTCTCTCCTGTTCACCCACTCTCAAAAATAAGTGCAGTGGGAACAATTCACATTTGTAATGTTAATGCCAATGAAGGCATACAACTTGTTCTGGACTGTTCTAGTTCCATATGTGTTGTGAAGTTAACCTATTCTGCCTTTGTCTGTACTGCAGGGTAAATCTGGTGAGCTGAACCAATTGTTGAATGAAGTTAAGTCCATGCAGGAGAAGGCAGTGTTGTTTCAACAGGAAAGAGATCAAGTGATGATGGCCCTCAAACAAAAACAAATGGAGACGACTGCCCTTCAGAGTGAGGTAGCAAAGGCCAATATTACATTGCTGTGCTTTTTTACCTTACTGAAAGATTGAAAGCATTGTTACCTTATTATATTATTATACCTTATAATATTATTATTATTATTATTATTACTTTATGAATATAGCTGCAGCACACACGAGATAAAGAGCAGCGCCTGAAGCAGGAGGTGGAGCGTTTGCGCAATCACCTGTTAGAGATTGAGGATTCGTACACGCGTGAGGCTTTGGCAGCTGAGGAAAGAGAGGGAGAGCTGAGACGCAGAGTGGCACTCCTGGAAGAGCGGTTAACATCTTCCTCCAATGCCGTGGAGAGTGCAAGGTGGGTCTGTTTTAGTCTGTTGGTGTGATTGCATGCTTAAAATCAGAATTTGCCGTTGGCTCCAATAGCCTCATGGGCAGCACGTGACATATAGCGCCGTTGCGCTTCAGGCGTCCCGAGTTTGAGTCCCGGCTTGTAGACCTTTCCCGCTCCCCTTTCGCTTCCTATCTAAATTACTATCCTCTCCTAATAAAAGCAAAATGCACTAAAAATAAATCATAATAAAAAAAATAGAATAGAATTTGCTTCCAGCGTCTTTCTCCTGGCCTCACTAGACTCGTTTTATACTGTAATTTGTTTCCATTTCATATATGATTACATAATATGGGGCCAAGCACCAAAGATGCAAAGTTATTGCAGTAAAGTTATTAAATTTGGCATATAGATAGAGAACAGTGTGAACATTAATCAGATTGCATAATTTTCTGTTTTCCTGCCATTTTGTATGTTCCAAAAACCTCCTTTTTTGAAGTCGTTCTAGAAGGTTTGTCTGATTTTCACCATGCTTTGACAACTCAAATCGTTTTTTAATTACTTATCATCAAATTTTAATGGCATGATGCCAGACTGTATCTAATACTGTATTTCTGCAATGTTTTGGCATATTGACTGCAAACTTTGTGTCATTGTCACCCAACACTGACCAGATCAGTTTGATGGCAGCACCACCTATTGATCAAAAGTTTTCAACCATTTTGCTTAAAATCATCAACAAATGTCTTTAGTTTCTAACTTTTTCAACTGATCTGATGCACTCATTTGTGCTAGGCCCCTTAATTGCTGCTTGCAGCTGTATGTTATATCAGTAACACAGAAAGTCTAGCTTTCTGCCATGGATACAAGAAATGTGAAACATATTGAGACAGTTGTGGTGTTTTTCAGTGTACTCATTATATTGTTTTAGCCTCTCTAATGTCTCTAACTGTGTTTGTGTGTGTAGTCAGCAGGCTTGCCTGCAGGTCGAGTCTCTTCAGGAGCAGCTGAATGGCGTGGTCAGACAGAGAGATGAAGCACTTATTCAGCTCCGTGCTTCTCAGGATCAGGTCAACCAGTATGCAGTGTCACTCTCTAACCTGCAGATGGTGCTAGAACAGTTTCAACAAGGCATGTGCGCACATTATTTTTGATATTCCAGTATTATTGTAATTTATTAAGAAAACAGTCTTTCTTGTACGGAATGAAGGCTATTAAAGTAATTACAAATGTAGATTAGAGTGTAATATTCAGATGTTTCTTCTTTTAAATGTTTGGATTAAGAGAGGAATCTGAAATAAGTCTTCAGTTTTGAAAAGTGTTGACATTTGTATCTCTCTTTACAGAAGAAAAAGCCATGTATTCAGCAGAACTGGAAAAACACAAGAGAGAGAAGGAAGAGTGGAGAACTAAAGCAGAAAATCTTCAGGATCAGGCAGCCGCTCTGCAAGTCAGTTCAAACTGACATATGTACAAACCTGTACTTTCTGCTCTGAGTTTGAAACAAGTATTTATGTTAATGTTCTGTGTCTGTGTGTGTAATCTTAGATAAACCTGGATGAAGCAAACACGGCTCTAGAATCTGCCTCTCGCCTCACTGACCAGTTGGACCTCAAAGAGGAAGAGATAGAATATCTGAAGAAACAAGGTGAGACCAAATGTCACCAAGTGAATGACTATGTTGAAATCAGAGCTTGAGAGTTTTACTAGAAATCATCTTAGCATTTGACCTCATTGTTTAACAAGGACAGTGGTTCTCAACCTTTTGACTTGAAGGCCTGTCATATTGGTTAAGATAATTCCTCTGGTATTTTTTGCTGTTATTGTGACAACGTTAGGGGCTTTAGTACCGTGTAGTTCTAGAAACTAGCCAGCATGGTGGTTCCTAGAGAATCAGTTTCCACCTCAGGCCGTTTTCATTCGCACTGGCAGCAGGAACTCTGAAGCGGCCAACAGCTACGTCTTTATTCGTTGCATTTTTTGAGGATGCCGTGATCGGAGTTGTTTTGGATGTGTGTCATGAGTTTAGTGAAAACTAAGATGGAATCTAAACGCTACGGATGCACCGATATAAAATTTTTGCCCGATAAGATAAACGATAATTATTTATAAATGAAAGCCGATAACCGATATGTTGGCCGATAAATCTAAATCCAAATTTTTATATAATTTTTGGGAGCCTTATTACTAAAAAAGTCTCACCATTAAACACTTCAACATAAATCAAACATAGAGCAGCCTTACAAATAAATAAAACAATGCTTAAATAATGCAAACAAGTCACTGGACAACTTTACTTAATGTTATATGTAAAAAAAATACAAACAAAAAATTCCAAAATCATGTGCCATGAATAAATTAAACGGAATAGCCTCCGCACCGACAATTAAATTATTTTAATTAAACCATATTGTTGATGAAAATAATAAGATAAAAATAAAAGTGGTGGTTATTATTATTAATATATCAATGATTTTGTAAAAGAAGTATCTTAAATTAATACCACTGTTTAAAATAGCAACATGCAGTTTTACCTGCGTGCGCTGCTGAAGAGCTGAATGAACACCCTTAAACGGAATCGCTTATTTATACAACGTAAACATAATATTCTAACTTATAAATGCACAAAAAGACGCAAATGCGCAATTGATGAAGTTACACGCTAATAAGATATGACACGCTCTTGGCTCATCACGCAACAATGCGCTGAAACACGACAAATTGAACCAAAGAATTCATGTTATTAATGTTGTGCATTGCTGTTCGAGCTGCGTGCTCTGAAACTGAAGAGCTGAATGAACAATGGTAAACAAGTGCTTTGCTGGCAGCTTATTTAACTCAAGGAAATGCATCATATATGAGATTAATCAGCTATTTATACAACATAAACTAAACATAATATTACAACTTGTATGTACAAAGACGCAAATGCACAAGTGAACTCGAACTAAGTTACGTGCTAACCAGAATGTGTAACTTCTGTTGTGGATGTGTTCTTCCCGCAGCAACACGCTGAAATATGACAAATTAAACCAAAGAATTCTCAACGTTTTATAATAATATGTTCTCATTATATATATGATAGTCCCAATCATATAGGTATTAATGTTGTGCGCTGCTGTTTGAGCTGCATGCGCTGAGCTAAAGATGATCACAGAAGCTATCTATTAACGCTCTATTAACTTAACCAAACAAATTCTAGAGGCCTATGAGCTAAATCAGATATATATGCATAAAATAAACACAATATTACAACCTACAATTGCACAAAAGGCTGCAAATGCACAAGCGAACTTAAAGGATTAGTTCACTTTAAAAAAAAACTTTTGCTGATAATTTACGCACCCCCATGTCATCCAAGATGTCCATGTCTTTCTTTCTTCAGTCGAAAAGAAATTAAGGTTTTTGATGAAAACATTTCTCCATATAATGGACTTCATTGGGACCCAAACGGTTCAAGGTCCAAATGACAGTTTCAGTGCAGCTTCAAAGGGCTTTAAACGATACCAGACGATGAATAAGGGTCTTATCTAGCGAAACGATCGGTCATTTAAAAAATAAATAAAAAAGTTTAAGTTTTATAAGCACAAATGCTCGCCTTGCTCTGTTCTATGATGCGCGTTCGTGACGTCACGTAATACGCAATTACGTTGAAAAGGTCTACGGCGAACAGTGCGCATCTGAAGTGCCTCTGCAGGAAATAATGCATTATTTATCGGTTTTAATATATCGGCCAAATTTTCTTATCGGTTCGATAACGATAACAGAAAAAATTACATTTATCGGCCGATACCGATATGGTGGCCGATATATCGTGCATCCCTAGTAAACACACAATTTGCGTGATTTGAAAGAGCATGACAATCTGACTAAATTAAGTTGACTAAATTGGTTGTTTTCCAACTTTCGTTCCAGAAACTTGGAGCATTGATATATTAATTAAACACAATTTATTTTGTGATTTTTATAAAAGTCTGTGTGAATTCAATAAAGATAATAGATATTTAAAGGGGAAAATATTCATTTACATCTTCATTTTTGTTTTGTTAGCATTTTAATAAGGTTTTGTCCCATTGGATGTTTGCTGTGGCCCCGGCCCCTTTGTAGCGAACCACTGAACTAGGATCAAGGAAGAATACAGAAGCACAATTCAAATAAATCAACCATAGCAAAACTAAAGCTGGGTATTAGCATTTATTTTGTGATTCAGTTTGATTCTGATTCATAATCTCTGAATTTATTTTGATAAAGAAGGATGCAGAAACAGAATATAGAAACCCAATTAAACACAAATACAGAAACACAAAATTCTAATTAAATGGCCATTAGGGACTAATCAACCACAGGAAAAAAAATAAAATAAGGCTGGGTCAGTTTGATTCTGATTCAAAATCTCTCAATTTAGTTTGATTTAGATTTCAGTAATTTGATTTTAGTCAACTGAATTCGTGTGAATAATGTGCATTGTAACTGAGTTCATGTTGTGGTTATTGGTTAATAAAAATATTTATTAATAAGAAGCATTTTGTTTTGTGACTTTGCTAATGTAATTACCCTTATGAACCTGTGTTGCACAGCACGTATAATATCATAACTATTACAGCAGACTCAATCCCATAAAACACTAAAATACACCACAAAAATGTTTTGCGAAAAGACTAACTCTTAAGCGGAATTAACAGAGTAAACTCATGCCATATTATTTGAGATTTTCTCCGATTTGCGGCACTGTAAACCATTTTTCTGAAGAGACCCATGAACGTCAACAGGACTAGGAACATCAGGATCCATTAAATTTTGTTTGGCTCTTTGAGACTGTGCTTTATGTAGTGGTTTAAGTTTGATTCATATCAGAGCAGACATTAAGAAACACACATGTTTGCATTTGAAAGAAAGACGCAGTGATCAGCCAAGTCTGTAGATGGTATAGATGTTTAGCATTCCTTCACATCTCCTCTCTGTCAGAGAGATAATATTTGTGGCTTGTCAGTAGCCAAATTGTGTAGACAAAGATTCTCTTTTTCCATCTACCCTGTCGTTCTATCTCACCTACCTCTTTCTTCTCTGTCCGTATCAAGCCCCAAATCAACAATACAGTGCTGTCAGTCTGAGAGGGAGAGGAGGTTGAGGGATGAGCGCTGGGATTTTTTCTGCATCTGTCAAAAAACGACTGAGGAGACCATAGACAGAATGATCAAGAATGGTTCATTTTTGCTTAGCAAAGCACAAGTGTAGCCGACAGACATTCCAGGGTGTTGAGCGTAGACAGGAACTCTCTCACCCTTTCTTATCGCTCAGTTTGTGTGATCTCAGGAGGTAAAATCTAAGAGGAAAAGGGTTCTCAAGAGCCAAATGGTCTGGACCAGCGAGGGGCATTTGTGATAAAGGCATTTAGAGCACGTCATATTCTCACACTTCTTTGTTCTTACTCCACGGGACATTCCCAGATACACTGAACCCCATACCACTGTTATTACTGTTTATGTTAAGCTGCAGACACACATACTTATTATTTCAGTACAAACACTTGTTCTCTACTGTTTGCATACCACACAAGTCACATACCACCTCCTGCTGAAAGCTCTGTCTGCATCTCACAAACACAGCATCCAAATTTAACAGTGCATGGAAAATTAGCTTTGTCTACAACCTACTTGCCAGTGGCTTGTGACTTTATAAGGCACTTCAGCATAATAATGTGGTTTAAATGGAAGAAAATTTTGGGGTTGGTAAGATTTTCGAAAGTTTTTGAAAGCAGTCTCACCAAGGCTGCATTTATTTGATAAATTACAGTAAATACAGTAATATTGTGAAATATTATTACAACTTAAAATAACTGCTTTCTATTTGAATCTTTTAACATGTAATTTATTTCTGTGATGGCAAAGCTGAATTTTCACATGATGTCACATGATCCTTCAGAAAACACTCTAATATAATGATTTGATGCTCTAGAAACATTTCTTATTATCAATCTTGAAAAGCAGTTGTGCTGCTTTGTATTTTCATTAGAGCCATGATACATTTTCAGGATTTTATGTTGAATACTGTTCAAAAGAACAGTATTTATTTGAAAAATCTATTTTATTGGAACATTATAAATGTTTTTCCTGTGTCTTTTGTACAATTTAATGCCTTTTACTTTTCAGAAGTAATCATATCTTTCTTTCTTTATCACTTTCTTGCTTGCTTGCTTTCCAAAAAAAAAGAAGAAAAAAAGCTTTACCTTTTTTGAATTGTAGTGTGTATATGTATAAAATTCAGTTATTCAATTTCATTGCCAGAAATGAAAAAGAATCATGTGTGTGTAGGAAAAAGTTATTGGACCCTTAAACACACAGCCATATTTGACAGAAGCCAGACATGAGCAAACTATTATTATTTTTTATTAATGGGTTGGTTTTATGAATTAGCCCATAACTCATGAGCCTAACTGTGACAGCAATGTAAATACCCACAAAATACTCAAACTTGTACCTGTGTGTGTTTTGCAGTGGGTGTGAGACAGGAGATGTTGGAAGAGGCTCAGAGAAAACTGATGAACCTCCTGAACAGCACCGAAGGCAAAGTGGATAAGTGAGTCCAAAACACATCTGCATTGGAAACATATTTCACATATATATGTAGATCCAAATAAGGGTGTTTCTGTGAAATATCATCTAACATGATTAACTACTCATACAGGGTTCTGATGAAGAATCTTTACCTGGGCTATTTTCATACCCCCCGAAACAAGCGCTCTGAGGTGATGAGGCTTATGGGTAATGTGCTTGGGTTGGACCGAGATGAGGTGTCCGAGGTGGGTCAGCGCTCTCTACTGTAGATTTCTCTTTATCCTCCCTTTTGAATTCACTTTTTAAATGCAAGTATTCCTCTTCGCAAATGCAAATGTGTATGAGCCTGCATATTTACATTAATCAGATATTGTCAAGTCCAAGAGAAGGAACAATCATTCTGTCTGACTCGTTTTGTGAAATTCCTCCTGCTTTTCATTACTCCCAAATGTGGCTCTGCTCCAGTTCTTGTTTCACCTTTGAAACGTGACTGTTAAACGTGTGGATTTAATATTTGACCTCCTGCCTCCTTATGTTCAGTTCTCCACCCAGCCTCTAATTACTTTTTTTTTCAATTATCTCTTGTTTAATGTCAGTATGAAGGTTTTTATCAGATGTTAAAAAGACTTTTCCATTCATCTTACCTCATGTGTTTAATTTGGCACAAACCTCAAGCTCCCCACGCTGGTCCTGTTTGAGTCTTTTGAAGGATGATTTCAAGTTACGTTCGGTCCTTGCTGGTAATCTTGGTATAGAGGTTTCTGGGCTTGTTAGGACAGCCTGTACTAAATGTTACATCAGCATCCCCGGACACTCTGCACGCATATCACCGCATTACTTTGGCTGACTGCTAATAGAGCTGATTTGTTTTCTGTTCGAATTGCTGTTTTGATCCTGGGGGGGGCTGATTTTCTCAATAACAGGAACAGATCAGTTCTGATGATAAAGCAGGATGTGGCTTGTTTTGTTTGTTTGTTTTCTTGGAAAAGCCATAATCATTTTAGCTATTGTCCTCGAAGGGTCAAAATCTGTATGGGGTTTTTCCTTTCAACAAATTGTGCTCCAGTTGTTCGCTACCCATTTTACTTCCATAATGTGTTGTATTTCCAAGTGAAGCTGGATATTCAGTGAGGGGAAAAATGGGAATTAATTTGACTGTGAAACGTGGGCATTACATACCAGAATGGGAATGCAAGTTTGTTCAAACTTTAATTAGCTTTTTGGCTATTGAATACCATTATTTATTATCCTGATTCCTGAGCAGCCTAAGTGACTTGGAAATTTATTTCAGAGGAAGAGAGAGTATTAATTTTATTTTTTAGCATGCATAATGAATTGTTCACAGTAGGACCAGAAAAGTGCATAAAGAAAATAAATTGTAATTTACATAAGACAACACAACCTTATTATAGAATTTAATATATACCCTCACACCAGCATACTTTTTTAAATTATTTTTTTATTATGTGAATTAAAGTCATTTTCTAGATGAAACTCACCTAAATGGCAGGTATTTCTACCATTTAATACAGTTTTTTTTTTTCACTTTCTGATTTAGTTTTACTGAATATGCTGTTCATATATTCAAATTTTGTCATAAAAACATGTTTCAAGTCCAATCCCGATGGTTCTTATTACAGATGACAGATGGAAATAAGAGTTTGATAAAGCAAGCAAACAATATGAGACACAGACAGCAGGCAGAAATCAGCAGTTAGAGACAAAGCGAGAGACCATATGCCAACCTTACACCAAAAGCATTTCCTTACCCACAATTCCATAGAAGTAGGCTGGAGTCTGGCAGGAGAGACTCCACTATTCAGCAAGTAGTGAGCAGAATTACCCAACAGCCCCCAGAGAAGAAAGAGGGAGAGAAGGAAAGTAAATATGAGTGTATGTGTGTGTTTCTGGGTCACACAATCCACTTTCCATTTCAACCCATATATTCTTTCTCCACTCCACACCTTTGTCACATTTCTTTTTTAATGCTGCACGTTACGTTTTCCACTCACTTGTTTACAACTCTAAAAACTAAAAATAATCCCAGTCTGCTTTTTTGGTTAAAAAGTCTGATTCAGTGGTTTTATTTCAAAGGTTGCATTAATTTGCTCTGGGCTGAGTGCGTTGAGGACAGGCACATTTTTGTTGCAGTACCTCTTTGAAATTTACACAGTTATCTTGAGTAAGAGAGGAAGCCCACATACCCAAACATTCCCTTTGGCCTACTGTCCTACTGACTTACTGTATTCTCTTTATGCAGTTGTTACAGGAAGAGGGCAAGAGTGGGGTGACCGGATGGGTCTCGAGTTTGCTGGGAGGCAGAGCTGTTCAGAGTGTACCCAACACTCCCCAAAGGCCTACCCATACAAAGAACCTCAATTCGGTAGGCATGCATAGAAATGCATGAACACAGACACGCATTATTTTACACATGCATCTTCCTCTTACACTAGTGTCTGTGTTTTAAAGTCCTTCTCTGAGATGTTCGTGAAGTTCCTGGAGGTGGAGTCTACTCCTGCACTTCCTGCCCCTAAATTACCTGTTTATGACATTAAGCCTCTGAGTGCGCCCCCACCTGGCCGGAGTACTGCAAGCACACCTGCATCAGGTATAATGTCACATAAAATCTAAGAATGCACAATATATTGTTACCATATATATATATTTTTATTTATTGCTATAAGACCATATTAGTTTTTTTATGTTTACACTATTTTTACTGAACTTTACAAATGATAGTTTTGGAATCTTTATTTTTAGAAACTTTTTAGAGTTATTAGTCTTTTATATCACTGGTCTCAAACTCAATTCCTGGAGGGCCACAGCTCTGCACAGTTTAGCTCCAACCCTAATCAAACATGCCTGATGCAGCTAATCAAGCTCTTCAAGATTACTAGAAACTTCCAAGCAAGTGTGATTTGGAGCTGGTTGGAGCTAAACTGTGCCGAGCTGCAGCCCTCCAGGAATTGAGTTTGAGACCAATGTTTTATATATTTATTTGTTTCACTATTTAATGTAATACATATTTCATCTCAAGATAAATAGTTTGCTATTTTTAAAAAAGGTTAAACATTTAATTAAAATATTTATATTATCATTTATAATATAAAAATATATAAAAAATATATTTTTTAAAAATATTTTTAAATTATTTTGCCAAAATAGTATAAAATTTAATATGAAATGTTTGTTACTTATCAGCTGTAACATTAAAATAATTTTCATCTTATCATTACTGGCCAGAATTTTAATATAGGTGCGTCCATGATTTTAAAAAAACTTTACTTTTTATAGGTCAGGCCCATTCATACCAAGGATGTTAACCATAAAGTTTTAATAATTGTTTTTATTCTTTGAAAATATGGTCCACACCACTGCTATAATGATAATAACACAGAGGAACAGTACCGTTGGAATGACTTTCAGAACAATTGTTTTCCTCCTGATAAACGATACAGACATTGACAACCAATTAGGATCCATCTGATTTTAGATTTTACGTATTACGATCGCTTGTTGGTCTGAACACCAATATAGCTATTATCATAACTATCTTTCTTGGTACAAACAGGCCTTGTATATCTGTGGTTTGTGTTCTTTCAGGTGTTTCAGGCCCAGGTAAGCGCACTGGGGATTCAAACCCCTTCCTGGCACCCCGGTCTGCCGCCGTACCCCTCCTCAATCCCACTGGTGCAGGCAGCACTGCAGGTGCTGGGGCCCACCTGCTTATGAAGCCCATCTCAGACGCCCTGCCCACCTTTACACCTGTACCCGTGTCAGCTGAAGCCAGCGGTGGAGCTGTGCTCAAAGATTTGCTCAAGCAATGATATCAGCCACCTGTACTGCCACTCAAAGCACTTTAGCTTAACAGGACACTACGTTCCGGCAGATGGAAACAGAAAACTGGGCCATGTCATGGATTCAAATATTTACTAAAATGGCTAATTGCCATCAGAATAAAAGAAAGATAAAGCATCTAAGGGCTGCCGTGCTTGTTAAATTTGACTAAACTGAGGCCTAAGTTTGACACAATTGAATTCTGTTTGCAAGCTGGAGAAGATTACATTATCGAATATTCTTGTGACCTTCTCCCAACATTTATTTAATGTCGTGCAAACATTCAGCTTGTCATTTTTAGACAAAGAGAGGTGTTTAATGTTTTTCTAGTGTGTTGAGAGACTGTCTGATGCTGTCTGGCATCCACTACACAAATGGATTTATTAAACCTTTTCCACTTCTGCAAAAACGCTACAGATAGTCTTTCAAAATCCTCCCATTCTGAGTGCTATGAATGGTTGGCCGTATGGTATGGCAGGTACAATAGCAGTTAATCAAGACGTGACATTTGATCTTGGATTTAGACTGCTGCTCATGCTCCCATGCAGTACAAGCGTGCGGTTATGTTATTTATTTGTACATCAATCACATTTTTCACTGTTTATGCAGTGGGCATAAGATAAAATGTATCTGCAATATTCAGAACTTTCTAAGGTAGAAAGAAACATGTATATACAATTTGGAAAACATGCACCCATAAAGGAAAACGAAAGTGCAAATGAACTGTAAAAATGACCTGTATATTTTAAAATTGTTTACTAAACAAATAATACACCTCTGTTATAATAAACATTAGTTTATTCAGTGGGTTCCAACCAAATATTTAAAAACGCCATTTCCTTAAGGCCTAATATGAAGAATAGTTTTTTTGTTTGTTTTTTGAAAAAATGGCCTTAGTAATTCTCTTTTTGGTTACTATATCTTTCATAAGTTGGTTGCACTTAAATATATAGATTTAGGATACATTTATACATTTTAGGGTATATATTTTGCGCTGGTGTTTATTTAAAGTTGCTCAACCTTTTTGAAGTTTGAAAGAGACTGCTCATGAAAGTGAGTCAACAACAGTGTTTCTGCCAAATAAACTATTCTCTTCTATGTATATTTGCATTTTCCCTTTTATTTAATTTATTTAGCCACTTAGCTTTTTTTAATACAAAGTTTTCACCGTTCACTTCTAATAGTGTTTTTATTTAGAAACACATCTGTTAATAATAACTATGCAAAAGGAACTCCTGCTGTTTGGTAATTAATATGTAAATCTAATCCTTAAATTGTGCAGTACTTTTCCATATATTATACAAGACTTGTATAAGGAAACAGTGCATTTGTTGATCTTTTGCATCTGTGTTTTCTTTTTTCCCTGCAGACTATGTAATCGCAAGGCTGTAATTTAAAAGTGCTTATGGAGGCAGTGGTCTAGAGCATTATCAGAACAGATTAACCTCAAAAGGGAATGTCCGTCTTTCCCTGTATGTCTCTTGGGAAAACCCTGTCTGAATTTCCAATTGTAGTGTAACCATGTCTAATACATCTGTAATCTGGTGCATAGATTCTGGGAACATTTAACCAGTTTAAATCTATATTGATTTTTTGATGTCTAGTTGTGGATATACATACACTACATTTAAAAGTTTGTGGTCAGTATGATCTTTTTTTTTCTCAGAGAAATTAATACTTTTTTCAGCAAGTATGATTTTATTGATCAAAAGTGACAGTAAAGACTTATAAATTGTTACTATATCAGAATCAGAAAGAGCTTTATTGCCTGTAATTCTAGCTCCAAATCAACAGAAAGTAGTAGAATAAATTGCATTTTAAAATATATTAAAATTGGAATGTTATTTTGAACGGTAATACAATTTCACAACATTACATTTTACTGCATTTTGGATCAAATAAGTGCATTCTCAGTAAGCATTAGCGACCAAAAAAACAACTTTTGAATGGTTGTGCAAGTAATAACTTGACATTATTATCAAGGTATATTATGTGGCAATGCATTAAATTCAGTACAAGAAGCATTACTATTAATTCCTCATATAAACAAACATTTCAATTATTATGCTGTAGTGGCACATTTGATATAGCAAGTATATGTGCTGCTTTGAAGCAAATGCATTGCGTTAGATGCTGGAAACACTTTGAGGTTGTTGGATATAGTGAATGTAAGCAGGTGTCAGATTTTAATGCGAACTCTCCTCACACAGCACTCACAAAGCCAGACAAAATAACCCTGCCCTCACCAGGGAACACCTGCTCCAGCCTCCCACATTCCTTGCAGCCATTTTTTGCAGCCATAGATTGTGTATATTTGAACTATCATAACTCTGCTGTCTATTTATCAGCGTCAGATCAAATCTAAACCTCTTTTATATCTCAAGATCTCAATCCAAATGGGCTTTTGCCTAGAGGGTGTGTTAATCTGGCAGACTTTGATCACCTCGAACTTGAAAATATTAGTATTTAAAAGTCTAATGAATGCCTGAACGATTAAAAAAAAAGGTTAGTAACGTATCATTGATGCATTCAATAGCTCACTGTACTCGTAACTGAAGCAACTCTCAAAAAAACTTGCTTTTTAGCCATACTGTAGTAAGCCTGGTGCTTGGGTTCACACAGTTACCACTGAATGGTTGAGTTATTTCAAGAGAGAAGCAGAGAGGGAGTGTGGCAGTGTGCTACCCAGTGATGTGACCACTGACTCCATCTTCTAGCCTAATCTGTGCCAAAAATCTCTGATAAACTGTCTCAGTCTCCCAGCACAGTCTTCCCTGCTGAATTCAGTCCACATCTGGACTGCTATGCTGCCAAACCTATTCTAAACCCAATTAATCAATAGACAAAAGCAAACGTAAAGCTAGTTGACATAAGGATACAATAAAAACAAATTCTGCCTGTGTATGTGCAGCCTTCCAGTCAAGTGTGTGGGCCGAGTGTGTCAACAGCTCAAAGGTTAGCGGTACAAGGCTATTTCAGCTTATTTACACTGGCCAATTGCTAATAAGATGCAGGTCATGGTGACACTTATTGTGGTCATGTCCAATCAGTGGGCAGAAGTCAACTTTTTAAATAAATCTATATAGGTAATTTTGGACAAGGATCTATTAAGGTTCTGTTTTTTAGGTTAATAGAAAATTAAGGTTCCACAAATTGTCATTTAGTGTCACTCAGAGCCGTTGAAAAACGTTTTTCTGGTGTCACTAACACAGTTTAATATTCATTTAATTTAATTAAAAAAAAAAAAACTTTTTGTGAAATAAACTATTTTGTAAAAAAGGCTTATTTGAGATTTGTACAGTTTTGATAATTAAAAGTGAATACACTAACTAGAGTTTATTTTACACACCTATAGTCAGAATTTGATGTCCTTAAAGTAACTTTTTTTTTTTGACTTTGCTATCATCCTGAACAAATATTTCATAGTGATGATGGTTGAAGGGGTCTGTCTGACGTGAGGACTCCACGCCATAACGTACAGTAGCCTCCTCTAAATTTAAGCAGCCTGGTGAGCCTTACAATTTAATTATGCGTCATTTTATAGATTCTCTGCTCGGTTTTCCTCACTGCCTCCTTCCTTCTCCTCGTTTGGGTCTGTGGCAGCTCCCTGTGCGCGCTTTCGTTCCAAAGGGGGCTGTCTGTCTTTGATGGGATCCAGCTGTTGGCCAAGTGCTCTGGGGGCCCGTTTATTTGCATTGCTAAACAATCCGTGGAGTGGGCCGAGTACGGAGAAATACAGCAAGTTTTCCCTTTTTTATATAGTAAGACCCTCCTCTTACTATTGGTCAATGTTCTCACACGTTCCTGCCATCGGTCGACAGGGTGGCCGCATCGGGTGACCAAAGCCAAGTGTCTCGACATTCAAGTGAACGCGCGTACGCGGAGGGGGCGCTTTGGGCACTTCGTTTTGCGCTTTGGGTCCTGCGAGCCCGTAAAGGTAGTAAAACCTCAAAGATCAACTCGTTTCCTACTGCGAGGGGTTTACGGGTCGGCGGTGTGACGTTCTTTCCAAGGGAACCACAAGAATCCACATAAACATGTTATTTGAACTACGTGGCTTGAGTTGGTCGACCAACAAAAGGTGAGTTTAATTAGTCAGCTGGTGATTCATAGCAAGCTGTTTTAGCATAAATTACTTACAACTAATTTGTATCTATTTTATGCCACAGTGCTTATTTCTGACTTGCTACTAACTAATCCTGTACCTTTCAACTGACTATTGATTAGATACTATTACTTATTTCAATAGTGTCTAATTTCTATTCAATTAGTCAACAGTACTTATTAATTTGCTGTTAGCTATCATTCCACAAGTGACAAGTTGCTACCTGCCATTGATTTAATTCCTATTCTTGCTTGTCATATGCTTATCTAATAGCTTTTCATATGTACTAAGTAGTCTGAATTATTCATATTCCTACTAATGTCCAATAAATAGCTGTCTTCAATTTCTATAGAACCAATACTAACACCAATGGATAGCTACTATAGTGAAACTGGAAAGGATACTAGCAATAACTAATACCTACTAGTCAGAAGTGAACAGTTAATATCTGAACCACAGATCCCAAAATCATTTTGTGGTAAGACATTTCTATTTTGTTACAAGTAGCAATGGAATAGTTACTTGTCACTGTCGGGATGGTAACTAGTACCAAATTAATAAATGCTGGTATGGGATGAACATGTAAATCAATTGATACTTGTCAGTATTGAAATAAGTCCTTGCCTTAAAAACAACAACAAGAAGACCTACTAGTGACATATTTGACAGATGTTAGTCACTAGTGGATTACTTACTAGACAATAAGAGATTATATCAAAACAGATATTAGATAATTTTAAGGATTAAATGTTATCATTGTCACGGTGCTTCAAAAGAATATGTAAACCATGAAAATAAGTTTGTAAAAATGATCCAACTTATAAAAGAGTGTTTGTTGAAATTCCTGGTTTTGAATGGGCATTCGGTGCTCATTCCAATGAATGAAACTTCAACATTTTCATGTGATTTTTGTTTTCAGAATGATTTACCAAGGTATTTTGTTTTTTATTTATAGAATGTTGTCCGTTTTAATATGTATCATATGCTGCATTCACTCCGGGAAAAGTCAGGTAAGTGAATTTTGTTTTGAGTCATTCAAGCTTGGCACTGTTGCTCAACGTGTGTCATAATAAGAGTGTCTTACTTGTTTTTTTTTTTGCTTTTCCAGTTCTGTTGTACATCTTTAACATAAACATTAACTTTAACATACAATAGTTATATCAAGCTACTTTATCATAACAACTTAAAGAACTCAACAAACTACTTTTCATCTATTGGATTGACTATAAAATGCCTGTTTCTATCCAGACTTGCACAGATGGATTTACTTATGACCGCCGTTCCAGACAGTGTATCGGTTAGTGGCACTTCTGCCATGTTATTTAAATGTTCATTGACTTGTGTTTCAAATACAGCTGTTTATGCTACCTCTAACATATGCTTTCAGACATTGATGAGTGCCGGACACTGCCAGACCCATGTCGGGGTGACATGCAGTGTGTAAATCAAAATGGTGGATACCTTTGCATTCCCCGCGGACTCTACTCTCAATCCTATGTCCGAAACAGTCCACGTTCCTATCCCGAGCCTTCCTATCCTGAAGAGTCCTACCCTGACAGATCGTTGGGATACTCTGAACCCTTCATTCCTAACATTCCTCCTGTTGGAGCAGGTCCTGGTCCAGGCCCCGGTCCAAGCTACCCAATAGTGAGCCGGTCCACTCCCTGCATCCTTGGATATACACTTGGTGCCGATGGCACTTGTGTTGGTAAGTTTGCCTCATGTTCCTATACATTCCTCTATCCCAAACTTATTGATAATGTTAGTTAAAGATGGGATTTGAAAGGATTCAAGTTCAAATCCAGAAGATTTTATACAAATTCCTGGCTTGTATTACTATATTGCTATTGTATGTTCTTAGTGCGCCTGACCCACCAAATAATGATCTTGACTGCTTTTAGTTTACCATCCAGACCATGTCAACCATTTAAAAAAAATTATATTTAATTCTAGTTTTGTAAAGAAATATATACAGTGCCCTCCATAAGTATTGGAACAGTAAAGACAAAATTGCTAAGAAGTTCAGCACTTTTAGAGTTTCATCCCTCTATCTGATGTGACCATAAGTATTGGAACAGTTGCCTCACAGGTCTTTCTAAGTGATCAGCTGTGTCCTGTTGCATTAATTCTTCAGATATTAAAAGCAGGGAATGTGTCGTATCAGTTATATCCATTACTTCTGTATTCTGAATCTTGCATTCGATGAGGATACACACAAACCTGGATGACGACGAGGGAGCTGACTTTGAGAGAAAAGCAAGCAATTTGGATACTAAAAGAAAAGAGGAAGTCAATTAGAGCTATAGCAAAAACAAAGGGCATGGAGAAATCAAGAGTTTGGAAACCACCAGCGACACCAGCAACCAACAACGACCTGATCGGCTGAGAAAACAACAGTAGTTGATGACAGACAAATCATAAAAGCGGTGAAAATGAACCCTAAAAGACATCTGTAAAATCACCAACAACTTCCAGAAAGTTGGGATGATGCTCTGACAATCTACTGTCCCCAGGAGACTGACACAGAATTACAGATGCTACACAGCAAGATGCAAACCTCTGACCAGCATCAAAAATAGAAAGGCAAGATTAGAGTTTGCAAAAAAGCACAAAGGTGAGCCAGAAGAGTTTTGGAACCGATGAGACAAAGATGAACCTTTATCTAAGTGATGGGAAAGCAAAAATGTGGAGAGAAAAAAAGGGAACTGCAAATGATCCCAAGCATACTGCCTCATCTGTAAAGCATGGTGGAGGTGGTGTCATGGCATGGGTATGCATGGCTGTCTCTGGAACAGGCCCTCTCAACTTTACTGATGACTTAATGTATGATGACAGTAGCAGAATGAATTTGGAAGGGTACAAAACATCTTGCCTACCAATAATTCAAGAAAATGCCACCAAATTCATTGGGAAGTGCTTCATATTGCATCAGAACAATGACCCAAAACACCCTGCCAATTCAGTCAAGGAATTTATAAGGGCAAAGAAATGGAAAGTCTTAGATTGCCCAAGTCAATCTCCATATTTAAATCCGATTGAACATGAATTTCACCAGCTGGAGAGGAGAGTAAAGGCAGAAACTCCCCAAAACAAGCAACAATTGGAATTGGCTGCATTAAAGGCTGGGAAAAGTATTTCAAAGGATGAGACCAAGAGTCTGGTGATGCTTCACTGCTGTGATTGTGCGCAAGGGATCTGCAACTAAATAATAGCTTTTAATCTTTTATATCTGCCTTATGTTCAACTGTCCCAATACTTATGCTCACATCACTGAGTGGGATAAACTCTAAAAGTGCTGTTCTTTTTATTTGGTAAAACATGTATGTGTTGAAACGGCTAATAATAAAATGTGACATTCTGTAGTTTTGTCTCATATTCATCTTTTAATCATATTTGCAAATGTCTTGACTCCACAGCCAACAGAGCAATTTTGTCTTAACTGTGCCAATACTTATGGAGGGCACTGTATATGCATGCACAATTACTTAAATTTAATTTAATTAACAATTTAATTTAATTAACATTTAAAAGGCTTTTAAAGTCTTGAGAAACATAAATTCATTTAGTTAGTGTTTGCTGACTTTGTAAATTGGCTGGTATTTTGTAAGTTACCATATATGTTAAAATGTTACCATAAATTACTAGAGCCACTGTAACAATATATGTCAACTAATGCCAAATTATCTTATTAGATTAACTTTAGTTGTAGATGTTTACTCAGCAATTTTTTGTGTGTGCTTATATGTCAGAATGAGAGTGACTTTAGTGAATCGGGATTGTGACTAGTAGTAAGTGCTAGTATCTAATAAATATGCATTAGTGACTAACAGAATAGAAACTAGTTACTGAATATATTATATTATCTGATGAACAAGAGTACCCTACTAGTGACAATTTTAATAGACATTAGTCACTATTATTAACTAAATATAATAACAAAACAGATGTTTAAACATTATCATGCCTTGTCGTAGTGCTTTAAAAGAATATGTGAACCGATTATTTGCCCATGATAAGGTACCAAATCCAAGTTTAGTGCACAAGAAGAACTTCATACATTCTGGAATATTTTAAGCCATTTTTTATAATAAATAACACAAGCTAATAATAAGACTCTTTGAGACGTGGTTGATACTCACTCTGGGTCACATCAGGTTGTGGTCTTATGGTTACTTCATTTTCTGCAATGGCCCATGGGTCTTCTCGCTCTGAAATGAGGCAAAGACCCAGTTCAGTCCTGGACTGTAATTTAGTAATGGCTGTGGTGGGCTGAGTGGCATCTTAAAGACTTCAGCAGAATGAATCTCATAATTTGGACTGGATCAGTCATTAGTGTGGAACCACAAAATACTGTGGAACCTCAGAACAAACTACATCTTGTGAAGAGGCAGGAAGACACACAGGAACTGGCATTTAGCCCTGCTTACTCTGATCCAACTTTACAATTCAATGAGACGGTTTTAGAGTGTCTTATTCACTGTCGTAAATCATCAGTTTGTAACTGACTCTATGTGGTCTGCTTCTGTTGAAGCTGTTGAGCTGAATGTGGTGTTGTTTATATCTCCTGGGATTTATTGCTTTGATCTAGATAGGTGTTATATATTGTGCTGTCGGAGTCTTTACTCGTGTCAGCGTGGTGACCTATTTCACGTGCCATATGATAAATGGTAGCATAAATGGCTGCTTGCTGTATTTTTCGATATGGTCTGCGGATTTGTCTCGAATTGGTGCCAGCCTTTGCAGTTAATGCATTCTCCAGTCTTCTCTTGCTCCTCTGCAGAATCACAAAATGATAGATTTGTTACCTTTTAAGCCCAAGACAGTCATGTTATAAAGAAGATACACACACAGATATGCTCATGAATGCGCTTATGCAGATATGCACATGTCCTGACCTGGGAAAAACTTGGACTGAGTAATGAAGATGAATGTTATGTGCTGTGTTAAAATTTGGACACAGATAATGGTCTTATACAGCCACTGACACATTAAGTACAACAGCATTTCGTAAAGACAAACCATTGCGATCTCAGCATCTGTGGTTGATCATGCCAGACATGAAGTCAGTGGTTGTTGAATGAGATCTGTCCTTGAGCAGCTGTGCAATTTGTGTTCTTTGTACAGTGTGCTTGTTATTTATGTTAAGGAATGCTGTTATGGAACAGAAATCGTACAGGAAGTACGTTGTGTTACACCATTCCATCATTCATCTTAATGTTAGCGTGTGTGTTTTTAAAAGCCAGGGAATGCCCTCTTCTTGCCAGTGGGACTAAGGCTCAAAGGATTAAAACAGTCAACCCAGCCAGTGCCTGAAATGTACCATCATAAATCCCATCAGTCTTATGTTTAGCCTAAAGATTATAGGCACTTCTAAAATGCATTCAAACCTCTGAAAGACAGTTCAGTTTAGGTGAAACTTGAGAAAAGAAGATCTAAAGCTCACTTGTGATTCAGGAATGTGGATGCTTTGCATAACATCTAAAATTCAAGAGCTTATTCTGGGTGAGAATTTGAAAAATGTCCAAAATTATTTGATTTGTCAAGTTGAAACTTGCCTACTCAGACTGTAGGACTGTAAGACTGTAACTGGTGTCCGTCAGCAAATGTGGAGTGGCTCTATTACCGCAGACCAATTAATGTGTTCTAGCTTAGTGGGACGTCTGGAAATGGAGGTATGATGTCAGTATTATTTCTGAGTCATTGAACTTTGTGTAATGCTATTTCTTTTTTTTTTTTTTTATATACACTAGCATTCATAAGTTTGAGGTTGGTATGTTTTTTATGTTTTTGAAAGAAGTCTCTCATGCATTTATCTGATCAACATACAGCGTATGAAATCAATTTTCAATATTTTTGTAGATTTAAAGTTGTAATTTATTCCTATGGTGGCAAAGCTGAATTCTCAGCAGCAATTACTCTGAAAACAGTTGTGCTGCTTAATATTTTTATGGAAAACCTGATATGTTTTTTTTTTCCAGGATTGTATAATGAATGCATTCATTTGAGATAGAAATCTTTATCAAAAAATTAAATAATTTTAAATGTCTTTGTTGTAACTATTGATTAATTCATGTAATCTTTACTAAAAAGATTTTTTAATAACTTTTGATTAATATTTTTTTATTTTTTTTTTTGTATCAACTATGCATTTTGTATTTTCTGTGCAAAGTCAGTGTAGGATGGTGTAGATCAAGCTGAAAGAGTTGAACAGCTCCTAAGAGTTGCTGGAGATATTTCTGATTCTTCAGATAAGGAAAAAGTGATTGCTTTTACAACCCGAATTCCGTAAATGTTGAGACATTTTTTTTTAAATTTGAATAAAATGAAAACTAAAAGAATTTCAAATCACATGAGCCAATATTTTATTCACAATAGAAACATAGATAACATAACAAATGTTTAAACTGAGAAATTTTTTAATTTTATGCACAAATATAGTTGGGACGGGGGCATGTTTACCATTGTGTAGCATCTCCTCTTCTTTTCAAAATAGTTTTAAGACGTCTGGGCATCGATGTTATGAGTTTCTGGAGTTTTGGTGTTGGAATTTGGTCCCATTCTTGCCTGATATAAGTTTCCAGCTGCTGAAGAGTTTGTGGTCGTCTTTGATTTTTCGTTCCTTCCCTGAAATAGATGTCGCCTGGAGGGGAGCATACATAGTGCCTTCCAAAACATGCAAGCTGCTCATACCGTATCCACTTATGCACCCCCAAAACATCAGAGATGCTGGCTTTTGAACTGAACGCTGGAAGGTCTCTCTCCTCTTTAGCCTGGAGGACATGGCGTTCGTGATTTCCAACAAGAATGTCAAATTTGGACTCGTCTGACCATAGAACACTTGTCCACTTTGAAACAGTCCATTTTAAATAAGCCTTGGCCCACAGGACACGACAGTCCTTCTGGACCATGTTCACATACGGCTTCCTTTTTGCATGATAGAGATTTAGTTGGCATCTGCAGATGGCACGGCGGATTGTGTATACCAACAGTGGTTTCTGGAAGTATTCCTGGGCCCATTTGGTAATGTCAATGACAGAATCATGCCGATGAATGATGCAGTGTCGTCTGAGGACCACGGGCATCCAACAAAGGTCTTCGGCCTTGTCCCTTACGCACAAAGATTTCTCCAGTTTCTCTGATTCTTTTGATGATGTTATGCACTGTAGATGATGAGATTTGCAAAGCCTTTTAATGTATTATAACGTTGTTTTAATGTATTCCACAGTCTTTTTACGCACTCTTTCACAGACTGGAGAGTCTCTGCCCATCTTTACTTCTGAGAGACTCTGCCTCTCTAAGACATCCTTTTTATAGCTAATCATGTTAAAGACCTGATGTCAATTAACTTAATTAGTTGCTAGATGTTCCCCCAGCTGAATCTTTTCAAATTTCTTGCTTTTTTAGCCCTTTGTTGCCCCCGTGCCAACTTTTTTGAGACCTTTAGCAGGCATCATATTTGAAATGAGCTCATTTAGTGGATAAAAGTGTAAAATTTCTCCATTTAAACATTTGTTATGTTCTCTATGTTCTATTGTGAATAAAATATTGGCTCATGTGATTTGAAGACTTTTAGTCTTCATTTTATTCAAATTTAAAAAAATGTCCCAACATTTCCGGAATTCGGGTTGTAAAATTTCACTCTCTCATTGTACTTTTTGCTATTGTTTTACTGTATTTCACTTTCAAATAAGACTCTCTTTGTGGCTGCACTAGACATTCCACACTAAATATAATTGCTACCCTGGCTCACTGTACACCTCATGTTAGTATAATGATTCCAGCTAATTCACATAGGCTGTGTGAAGTGTTGCTTGACCGGCCTGCTTGAACTATTGCAGAGGTGGACTGTAAATGGCTTTGATATAATTTAAACAATCAGTGTGTGGCAACAGATCAAGGACATTAAATCTCTGGAATGAAGATGTGCGTATAGAAACAAGAGTTTGGAGCTGGTGCCAGATTCTTGGGTCCTGGATTGACCTCAACCTGTTTGTTCATATTAATCATCTACACGTTTTCCATGTCTGAAAAGTTTAGTCTTGCATATGTCTTTTTTGTTTGATGAATTGTTTTGCTTTAATGAGACAAGCATGTTGCGTGAGTATGAATTATAATACCTGTCATTCTTATAAATTCCCCATCCTCTTGCGTATTTGTTGGTTTTGCTTTCAGCTAGCAATTAGAAAGTTATGAACACAGTTTAACACATTTACCATGTGTAAATCCATTTCATTTTATGAGTAATATGAGTAAAGTCTTTAGATTTCATCTAGGCTTACTTTTAAGGGATTGAATACCTCTGATGTGAAGATTAGATTTAATGACCTCAGCAACATCTGGTTTGTGGGCCTCTTGTTAAATTTAATGAATTGTACCGTAGTAAACTTGTTAAAAGTCTAGTAAAAGTCATGATTCTGACCACATGAATGATATCACCCATCAACATTTTATATCATTGATCTCTCTTCCTCTTTTACATGCAGACATGTTTCCCTCTCTTTCATTTACACACCATGTCTTTCCTCTGACCCTCATTTGAATCTTGTGCAAAATTTACTGCTCAGTGTCTGGATCAGATCTAATCTCCAAAATGCTGGCATCCCTGAATGCTCCAGATCCTTTCACCTCAGATCAGAGGTGTGTGATAGTAGGCTACACATGTAATCCAGATGCTCTCCTTCACTCTCCGGGGCCCAGCTGGGCCTCATGTCTCATGTGGCCGCATCTCTGCTATCAGACCTGGCTGTAATGATTCCACCTCATAATAATGCTTTGTGATGTATATAATAGTTAAGCTGCTAACACAAAAGTTCAATTCCAGGTAGGTGTAATGCAGAAGAGGTGACGATTATACTGTACAGTCAGATGCTTTCATTGAAATGCCAAATGCAAGTGTATGGGTAATTTTACAGTGCACAAGTAACTTATTATGGAATATCAGCTTGGTTTGCCAGGACCCATTGCATCACTCTACCCATATAGTAACAGTGGGACTGTTGGCAGCTTTAACCAAAAGAAACTAATTATCTGGCTTTCACACGACCCCCCCCCCCCCCCCCCCCCCCCCCAATCCATCACGCCCTCATCACTTTCATAGAAACATTTGCTTACATTTAAAACATGTGACTTCATGGTCTGAGAACCAAGGGTGCATTTTTGGGTATTTTTAAAGCATATGATGCCCTCATAAGGAATCATGCTGATAATGTGTGAGCGAGAGTGGAACATAGGGATATGAACTCCAGTTTTGGAAATGCGTTCTGTAAGACTAGCTATTTGTGTAAGATTTATGAGGTTGGGATAGAGTTCGAGGTGTAACAGACCTGCTAATCTTAAAGTAAAGAACATCTGTCCACAGAGGGCAAACTATCAGTGGGACAGATTAAGTATTCTGTATCAGTATTCTGATAATAATGAAATGTTTAAGTGTTGTGAAGTTACATACATCAAGATGAATTGTTTTAGGTGAGTTTCTAAAGTGGATAGTGGTGGGAAAAGCACAAGTGGGAGCTGACCGTAGCTATCTTTCTTTTTTTTTTAGATGTAGACGAATGTGAGGCAGAGTCACACCAGTGTAACCCGACTCAGGTGTGTATAAATACAGCTGGTGGATATACCTGCTCATGTACTGAAGGCTACTGGCTGGTGGGTGGACAGTGTCAAGGTAAGATTTACAGACATTATGAATGGGTAGTTTGATGTTATTTGTGATGTGACACAACATATGCACTCTAAATCCTTTAATAAACCAGTTTTCATTATGTTAGTGTTAAAGTGCACTTCTTTTCAAAATATTGTGGTAAGTATTTTTTTAAAATAACTAATACTATTATTCAGCAAGGATGTATACAACTAATCAAAAGTGACAAAAGATTTCTATTTCAAATTAATGTTGTTCTTTGAGCTTTCTTTTTCTCACAGAATCCTAAAAAATGCATCTACAAAAATATTAAACAGCACAACTGTTTTCAACATTAATAATTATAAGAAATGTTTCATGAGCACTAAATCAGTATATTAGAACGATTTCTGAAGGATCATGTGACACTGAATACTGGAGTAATGGCTGCTGAAAATTCAGATTTGCCAATAATTTTAAAGTACACTAAAATAGTACAATTTATTTTAAATTTTAATAATATTATTTTTATTAATAATATTTCACAATATATTCTTGTAAAAACATTAAAATTCTTACCGAGCCCAAACTTTTGAACAGCAGTAGTCCAGTTACTGTTTGTTCAAAAGTTTAATTATATGACCATTCAAATTGTTATTTTGTTTGTTTGATGTTTAAATAATGAAATAATCCAGTCTTATTTGACACCAAACAATGTCTTAATTAATTTGTGACTACTGTTTGCGTATTTAGTGCTCTCTAACTCACCTTTCTTTAGACATTGATGAGTGTCGCTATGGTTACTGCCAGCAGCTGTGCGCTAATGTCCCTGGCTCATATTCCTGCTCCTGTAGCCCTGGATTCCTCCTTAATGCTGATAGCAGGACATGCCAAGGTGCACACATACACAGGAACATCATTATTGTTCAGTTTGATAGTTTACTGAAAATCTTGACATCTGCCTCCTCCTTCCTCTTCCTGCCTCGCCAGATGTGGACGAGTGTGAGACAAACCCATGCTCACACGGCTGTTTGAACACATACGGCTCATTCATGTGCACCTGTGATGAGGGCTTCGAGCTCGCTTCTGATGGGACCACCTGCAATGGTAATAAGGGGAGGAGAAGAGACGATAAGAATAGAGAGAGACAGGGGACCAAGAACAATTTAGAGCTTTTAGAGAGAGGTTTAAGATGTGTGTTTATGGAGCAAATTTTGTGACAATATTCATCAAATAAATCCAGCGTTTTGCAAATAAACAGAATCTGCTTTGCAAAGAAAAACTCGACTGTCAAAGAAACACAAAGTGATTTGCAAATACAAAACTCTATTTGAGAGAGAATGTAGAGGTATGGACGAATACCTCAATACATATAAATACAAATACTTTCTATACATATATGTATCATGCATGTGAGGCACATATTCACTGAGATTCAGGTTGTTTTATTCATGTGCCTGTGAAGAAAGTTGTTTGTTTTCTTTATTTTATAAAAGCACATTGTTTTGTTGTTATGATGACTATATACAAACAAAAGTAGACCTTCAAACGATGTCATACTCATATTTGTATTTTTAGTTATTTCCGTGGTCATCAAGAAAACGTAAGAAAATGCACCCCAAAGATAATTTTCTAATCATTACATTGTTAAAATCATTCTGAAATACTGGTAAACCACTGTTTATTAAAATGCTGAATTTAGTATTATATCAGCGTGAACTTGATCCTTCTCCCTAATTCACAGGACAAGAGTTACAACAGAAGAGAAATATTCATCATTTTGCTTAGCTAAAAAAACACAATAATTTCAGACACAAATGATTGCACAGTGTTACAACATTTAAAAAAAGTTTTAGATATTGTAATTGTACTATATAATGTGATTTGTTTTCAATGTTTTATTTATAATTAATGACCTTTTGGGTGATATTATTATATCTATAATACATTTTGTATTTTAGTATTACAATATATTGCGGCACAATAAATTGTTATACCCCTGCATTGTTTTGAATGTTGAACAATTGTATCAACATATGTAGCCTATATATTCTATATCCCAAGTGGATAAGAGGTACGGAGAATGGAATGGTTTTTATAGGGAAAGACTGCCTAGTTAAATATTTAGCGTGTCACTACTGATTTTTTAACTAATCAATCAGGTTCACAACTTTACAGCACTTATTGTGAATTTCACTGACACTGTAGTAAGGTCGCTTTGTGAAAACATCGAAATGGTTAATTACAGATATAGTAAGACTAGTAAGACAGAAACTCACCTGTTCCCCACTCATGTTGGTCTGCTGTATTTTCCTTGAAAATGTAAACAGGTGTTTCGGGTCTCGGGAGAATAGCATAAATTGTCCAACAGCGCCATCTGCTGTTTTTAGAAAAGGAAGTTGCTCAATTGCATTTGTGAGAAAATCTTCCAGCACGCATTTGTGAGAAAATCAAGCCAAGTTTCCTCATAAAAAGGCAAATCAGTCTCACAGTTGTAACACACAATACATATATTTGTTCATACCTCTGCATTTTCTCTCAAATAGAGTTTTGTATTTGCAAACCACGTTGTGTTTGTTTGAAGGTCGAGTTTTTCTTTGCAAAGCAGATTGTGTTTATTTGCAAAACACTGGATTTGTTTGATGAATATTGGCACAAAATTCGCTCCATATGTGTTGCTTGAATTTTCATATGTGACTGTGTGCATTTATAGTGTGTAATGTGTCTGTCTTTTTCACTACCCATCCATAGATCTGGATGAGTGCAGTTTCTCAGACTTCCTTTGTCAGCACACGTGTGTGAACACACCAGGATCATTCTCCTGCATTTGTCCGCCTGGATATTACGTGTATGAGGATGGAAGGAGCTGTGAAGGTATCTCTACATTTTTATTTTGTGTGCTTCTTTCAATGTGATTTTGTTGAATCATTTATATTTTATGTTTTTCTAAGTGTTCCTAAGTGCATTTCTCCTTGTTGACACAAATGTGGAATATTTATCATATTAAACCAATAAAACAAAAATGTGTCTTCACATTTTTTTACAGAGAGACAAACAGTTTTGTGTTGTATATGATGCATCATTTGCCTTCAGTATTCATAATATGCATCATGAGTCTATAGTAATAATTATGTATGTATAGAGAGCGAGACTTTTTAAAAGATAAAATCAAGAAGAAGTTTCATAGCGAATAAGAAATATTTATGACCATTTTTTCAGATAATTTGCTATTGGCATTAGCCATTTACCTGAGCAATTGTTTTTGAACACAAGAGTAGCTATTTCATATCTGCTGCACCAGTTAGCTTCCTTGACGTTGTAGTCATTGTTGCTGCTGTTAATGATCATGATGTTGTTAATAACCTGACTTCTGTCTTTTGTATGTTTGATTTTCAAGACCTCAATGAATGTGAGTCTGGTAACAACACCTGTACAACAGCACAAGTGTGTTTCAATTTCCAGGGAGGTTACACATGTCTGGACCCTCTTAGATGTGATCCACCTTACATAGAGCTCAGTGACAAGTGAGTTCATGAATGTTGGCAAAAGAAAACCTGTTTGCTTTAGTCAGCCATTTGACTTTTTGTTGAACATTTGCAGCATGTTCTGAATATACTTCTCTCTTTCTCTCTCAGTCAGTGCATGTGCTCTGCGGAGAATCCCGCTTGTCGGGAACGACCCTTCACTGTCCTGTACAGGCATATGGATTTGTCTTCTGGCCGCAGTGTTCCTGCCGATATATTTCAAATGCAGGCCACCACACGTTACCCTGGAGCATTTTATATCTTTCAGATCAAGTCTGGCAATGAGGGGCGAGAGTTTTACATGCGGGTAAATGGACTTCTGTTTGTATAACTGATGCATGTTGTAAAACACTTACGTTACTGTTCAAAAGTTCCACCTTTTTTTCAGGATGCATTCATTTGATCAAAAGTGATAGTAAAGACATTTATAATGTTACAAAATATTTCCATTTTAAATAAATGCTGTTCTTTTGAAGAATGCTGAAAAAATATGTATCACGCTTTCCATTAAATTATTAAACAGCACAACTGTTTTGATTGAAATAGTAAGAAATGTTTGAGCACCAAATTAATAATAATAAGGTAATATTAAGAAGAATAAAAAAATGTTTCTTGAGCAGGAAATCAGCATATTAGAATGATTTCTGAAGGATCATTTGACACTGAAGACTGAAGTAAAAATTCAGTTTTGCCATCACAAGAATAAATTGCATTTTAAAATATATTCAAATGAAACACGCTTATTTAAAATTTTAATAATGTTTTACAATATTACTGTATTTTTTATCAAATAAATGCGGCCATGGTGAGTTTTTTTACAGACAGCATACGTTTTAATGTTAGTTTATATATATATATAAAGGTGACCACTAGAGGGAGCTGTAGGATTTCTGTGAGACTTTCCCTCAAAATTACTCTGAAGCCAAACCACAAAATCTTTATGGGTCCTATGAGTCCCTTAGCTAATCCAATACCAGTTGAAATTGTTGAAAGAGTTTGTTTTCATATAATTTGTCCGTGTGGGCAAGCAGTGTTTCAACTCTGAAGAGAAATAGTGACAGACTCAGAATGAATTAAAAAAATCTGAAAACATTCTTTCCCTTTTCCTTTTTTCCCACAGCAAACCAGTAATATCAGTGCAACTTTGGTTCTGGCCCGGCCCATTAAAGGACCGAAGACTATCGTTCTAGATCTAGAGATGGTTACCGTTAACAATGTCATCAACTTCCGAGGCAGTTCAATCATCCGCCTCACAATATTTGTCTCTGAACATCCATTCTGAGGATTTACAAATGAACCTCTGACCTCTCACCTCTTCATGGCCCCATACCTCTATCTTGGACTTCCTGTTACTGCACTACCCATCAGGCAGCTGCATTTCTTCATTTTGTTTGTTCTGTGGATGTGGACTCTCATGTGGTCATCACTCTCTGTGTCTGCTCTCTAGTGGGCGGAGCTTGTGCTGATGTCTGATATTTCATAATGCAGGTTTTTCATTAGGCTGCCTGGCTGTCATTGTCGTCTGCAGTCACACGCATGTACCCGTACACAGAAGAATATTTATGTTGTGTTTTTTTCTTGTTTGTTCTCATTTGTTTCCCATTGTGCTTTTTCTTGCCACAATTGCAGATCCTTAAGTGTCTTGTTTTTTTTGTATTGTGAAGCTGGATTTGTTTTTCTACTTTTAGTGGCACCTGTGTCACACTTTCTCACTGTGAATGTGAGTATTTGAGCGCCGCTTTCATTTGTTCTTGACCTTTGATGACCCCAAGCAGTGAGAGAGCTGCCAGGCTTGCACATGCTACAAAATCACGTTTTTGAAAATGTTCTAAATATCTCTGACAGGAGTCTGCAGCGCACCTTCCGCACTTGTTTCCCAGGGAAGTCTAAAAAAAAAAAAAAGTCTTTATTTTGGCCCAGAATTTCTTATTGCATCTGTGTGTATCTGTTTTTATTCGACAGGTAAAGAGAGCCTGGTCAATCAATAAACACAAATTTGATGACCTGAACTTTTGTTGGTTTGTGTTTACTATTAGCAAATTTAGATTCATTTCTAGAAAGTTTTGGCATTTGCTAAAATGAGACAATTATTATAATAAGGACCTGAATTTTGATGTAGGCCTACATATTAGTCATCACAAGGGGTCAGTAACATGAGGTTTTGAATGTGTAAAGATTTGAAGAATCAATATACATAATATGCGTGACTGTGTGGGAGTACGGAAGAGTATTGCTTTCACTGGAGGAAAAAAATCTACTCTGTTTTTCTGAATTAACGAGTTAATTATCTCAGAATTACGAGATCATTTTTAATGAAAAAAAGTTTTTGCTCTGTTTTTATGAATTAGCGAGTTAATTATCTCAGAATTACGAGCTAATTTTTAAAGAAAAAAAAAGTTTTTGGTCTGTTTTTCTGAATTAATGATTTAATTATCTCAGAATTACGAGATAATTAAGTCATTAATTCAGAAAAACAGAGCAAAAACTTTTTTTTAATGAAAAATTATCTCGTAATTCTGAGATAATTAACTCGTTAATTCAGAAAAACAGAGCAAAAACTTTTTTTTAATGAAAAATTATCACGTAATTCTGAGATAATTAACTCGTTAATTCAGAAAAACAGAGTAGATTTTTTTTCCTCAAGTGAATGCAATACGCTTCCGTATGGGAGTGATCAAAGAGACAGCGGTATTTTTATTAAGGACCTTCGGACACTAGGACCCAACCGTAGGCAGAAGTTTTGCCGTTCACTTGAGGCTTCAGAAGCACCTGCAGCTCTCGAGAACTCAAGAGTTCATCTCCTCGCGGACAGCAGCACAGGTGCGTACAACCTTATACACAAACATGATATTCTTGGTCAAAAATGAAAAACGCGGTTACTATTGATTGTTAAAATAATTTTAACCGTATTATATATCCTATATATATTTAGGCTATATATGCATTTCTGCAGCTTTGGGCTACTGTGGGCACTTCATGCCTCAGCTTTTTTCTGTTGTTAATGCTTTAATCATTCATAAGTTTCCTCAATTTTCAATTTTAGATGTCTTTGATGTGTAGATTGTAATGTTTTATTGTAACGTTATCCCAAACACAACTTTAAATCTTACCACGAAAAATTATTCACATTATTACGACAGTTTCATGTAAATTCACATAAATATCCTATTTTCAGCCTTTTTATGTGATTGGTTTGTGATTTTTGTGCAGATCCTCAATATGACAGAATGCATCAAAAACTGCTGCAGGACATTTATGTCCAAGAAGTATGAACCAGAGATTCAGAGTAAGAGAGATTATCTCTCTCCCCTATAGACCTCCTCATGATTGTTGTGTTCGTTATACATGCATACAATATACTGTATATAAATGTACATGTTTATATGAGTTATGAAAGGTGTATTTGTATACATTTAAATGTTTTATAGTGATTAAGTTTCGACCTCCTGCTAAATTAACTGCTGAGTCTAATGTGAAGAAGAATGTTGGAGTATCAGAGGATTATCTGCTGTCTAAACTGCCTCCAGACGGCCGGGACGTTCCATTCATCATCCCAACCTTCAAACCCTCCTACATCCAGCCGAGAGGATCACAGCACTCTGGCTACAACATTGGGCAACAGAGTAAGCAATATGACTTATTATGAGTTATTTGGTTAGTTTAATTAAATTAATTAATTATATTTGTTTTTTATTTTCTTAAATTATTTTTTTTTTAAGTACATATTTAATTAGATACAAATGATTTTAGGTGCCACAAGGACCACTTATGGAGAAAGGAAGGCAGAGCTCGCAGGAGCCGGTCAAATGATGTATGACCCTGATTTGACCTTAAACAGCAGTCATATGATCAGCTACATGTCACCAGGCTCATTGAGACACCTCACTCTGAAAAACAGACCCATCAACAGTCCTGGCACAGGTGAGATCTGCCTAAAACCTCAAACCTGTTTATTACCTGTGTGTGCTGTTCAAAGAGTGCAGTTTCACTTCCTCATAGCATCACGTAACTTCTCAGCATGTAACCTCAAATATTTACATTCCTAACCACCTGTGCGTAATCCTTATGTTTTATTCCTGCTCCTAAATCCCCAATTGTTCATGGCAGATTTGCACTGACAATGTCCCTGATCATATTGTTGAGAATGCTTCATTAGAATTTATATACATTTCATATATACATAAATGGAATCACTTTTGTTACATAATGTGCTGTACTGAATCAACTGCAGAAGTGCAAGTATTTAAGACTCTTTCTAAGAGGAAAATGAATTAAATGATTTGTGTCTCTTTGTTTTACAGGTTTGGAACACAGTGGCAAACAGAAACTCAGTCTCTCCATGTATGATTTGTCAAACCCTCAGAGCCACGTACAGGTGAGTTCACACAAATGCACACACACACTTAACAACCCAATCCATTAAACTGTATCGTAATTAAAACTACATCGATCACATGCTGCTGAGATCCCATACACCTGTTCACATGTGAGATATAATATTTGATGTATAAAAAGAAAGGTAATTTATTTCTATGATGGTAAAGCTGAATTTTCAGTAGTCATTACAGTCTTTAGTGTCACATGATCCTTCAGAAATCATTCTAATATGCTGATTTGGGGCTCAAGAGACTTTAATTATTTTCAATGTTGAAAAAGTTTGCATTGCTTAATATATTTATGTAAACATGATATATTTTTTAGGATTCTTTGATTAATGGAAATTTCTACATTTTTATTAATTTCTTTGTATTAATTTCTTTACAAAGTCCTAACAATTAGCAAACTTTTAAAGTGAAGTGTATTTTATAGAGGGATATAATAATTAGTAAACATTTTTATGACTATTATTTATCATTATTTATATAAACACTATACTAGTTAGTCTGGATATCAACTTTGAACTTTAAGGCAAGATATATTAACTGCTAACTTTAATTCAAAACTGGTTTGTTGTATTTGTTACTGGAATAATTAGCTCAATATTTATCTTAGTTAATAACTTAATAATAATTAATAACTTTAGTTATCATACTACATGCATTGTTAGTATGCCAGAAATCATTATTACTGTTGGAATCTCTATTTCTCTATTCTGTAACAGATCTCTATTTTTGTTTCTTTTTTTAAGTTTCAAAGTTTTTGTGGTCTTTTATCAGTTAGATCAGATTAAATTCCCGATTGAAGTGTGGTGTATACATAATACTTTGCTATTTAATGATTAGCAGTGCTGTTGTTCTGTAACATTTATTCCTCTCTTGTTCCTCCAAGCGTTATGATTCTGTATCCAGTGTCCAGAGCAGCACATCCTCCATTCAGGATTCCTTTGGGAGCAGCCGTAGTCTAGGTAACCATTCATGACGGAACACTAAAATCGTAACTGCAGACAAGCACATTCCAAAAGAACCCTCAAAAGTCCCTTCCAATAGAACTCTCTGGAAAGGGTTCCGCTCCACTATCACCTGGAATTTCAACTACAGTTTTATTTGTTTGGTTTTCCTTTTGTTTTTTCAGGGGCTTTTTGGACCATTTATTTCCCAACAATCTTACCCCCTCTCTCCTCACCGTGTACACACATAAACATAGACTGTCAAACAAACTCACACACACACACACAGGACAGACTCAGATGACTGCAGATTGTGAAATCGTAAAGGGCAGACACAGTAATTGCTTCCAAATGTTTTCCCTGAGGTCCAGTACACAAGTCCTCAGATAACTTTCAGAATGTAGGTCTGTGGATCTTTAAACACATAACACAAATAATAAAAATCTAAATACATTGCATTTCTGTCTACCATTCTGCATTTTTCTAATTTAATTGAAAGTGTTTTTAATTAACACTCAGCAAACAGTTGGATTTTAAATTTGGTTTGTCCCTCTTTTTCTTTATCCCATTAACTGAATATTATATAAAACATTTATGTGTGTTTGCATGGATGTGTGTGTGTGTGCGCGTAGGGTCCATCACGCTGTCTGGTGATGAGCGGGATTGTGAGCCAGGAAAAGTGTGTGTGCACCTGAAGTATGAAGAGGCGGTGGAGCAGGTGTGGATCACCTTAGTGAAGGTATGATTTCATCCAGGAGAGGCTTTGCTAGTCTACAACAGGCCATTGTGTCCCATCTAGTCCAGCTGAATGGTGCCTCTGTGTTGCTCTGAGAGACCTTTAACAAGTGATCACATTTCCAACCAGCTATTTTTAATCTCTCTTTTTCAAATAATTGAAAATAACTTAATGTGTATATCTGTCTGTCTCTGCCTCTTTATTTTACACAATATATAGTGTACATAATATATTAATGTTACATATTAATGTTAATTTATTTACATTATTTAATTTATGTTTGGAAGTGACCAAATGGGGTTGTATCTTAGAGTGTGAGTTGTTTATAATATTAACAAACTTTTTGATCTCATTTCATAATATTTGTTTAGTTTTATTTCTGTCAGTTATTTTTTAATACAAACAAGGCCCTGCCTCTTTTTTCCTCCACTGAGAAATGCCCTTTGTTGACATACAGTGGTTTTAGTGGTTGTAAAAGCTCATAAACTGTACGTTGCTTTCTCACTGTTTCTCATTTATTCTCTCATTTTGGTACTCCCTCTCTTTTAGTGTACAGATTTGAGTGTGTATAGTGATGGGGTGGAGGTGCAGAAGATTGGGATCAAAGGAGTCATCACCATGACCAAGCCAGTTCGATTTAAGAGCACCGCCAAGGAAGCATCAGCAGTGAGTAAAATCCAGCCGTCATAAAACATACAACAGCCAAGATTCGATTGAAGCTTCATCAAGGGGTTAAAATGATTAGCATTATCCCCTGCTGGTAGATGCCAGAATTATACCATCTGCTTCTAAAAGGTGCCTTTCTGCTTTGGCAGCCATTCAAAATTAGCCATGTACTCTGATGAAATGAAATATTTTGCTAATATTTTTAAAATATTTAAAATATATATTTAAAATATTTTAATATATTTTTTTATTATTTAAAAGCTTGAAGTCAGATTTTTTTTTAAATGTTTTGAAATTTTTGATCATCATAGAATCTTGACAAGACGTATCATGGTTTGCACAGTTTTCAACATTTAAACATTATAATAAGAAATGTTAAAGTACCAAATCAGTAAATCAGAATGATTTCTAAATGATCACGTGACACTGAATTTTAAAATATAGATATATGTGACCCTGGACCACAAAACCAGTCAATTTTTCGAAACTGAGATTTATACATCACCTGAAGGCTGAATAAATAAGCGTTCCATTGATGTATGGTTTGTTAAGATAGGACAATATTTGGTCCAGATACAACTACTTGAAAATATGGAATCTGAGGGTGCAAAAAAATCGAAATACTGAGAAAATCGCATTTAAAGTTGTCCAAATTAAGTTCTTAGCAAAGCATATTACTAATCAAAAATTAAGTTTTGATATATTTAAGGTAGGAAATGTACAAAATATATAAATACAGTGTATTTTTGGCTATTGCTACAAATATACCCGTGCTACTTATGACTGGTTTTGTGGTCCAAGATCACATATATATATATATATATATAAAAACAAAAAAAATTAAAAATGAATTTATATTGTAATAGTTATACTGTATTTTGGTTGAATAAATGCAGGCTTGGTGAGCTTAAGAGTCTTCATTCAAAAACATATATCACATTTTTTTCCATTACGATGAATGAGAAAAACATTTCCCAGGAATCATAGACCTCATAGATTGATATTACAAGAAATGCATATTAAGATTGGCAGCTCTGCCATTATTTAAATTAATTTGTGATGATTTATTCAGCCCTCCCTTAAGTCCCACCTGTGTTTCTTGAATAATGACCATTCCAGCTGGACTGAAAAGTCCCACAAATCCAAAGCTGCAAAAAAAAACATGCTTCCTCATATAAGCAAAAACACATGTAGAGCTTGTAGCTAATTATCCCTCTGGGTATATTGTCTCTCTTTCTGTCTCGCTTTCAGGACACTGTCTTCATGGAGACATTCGTGTTCACTCTTAACTTAGAGCAGATACGCAGATCTGCGCTGGTGCTGCGCCTGCAGGCTCACACACCACGTAAGCGTACGCTGGGAGAGTGTGTATTATCTCTGCGAACCCTTGGACTGGAGGAAACAAACCACTGGCTGGAGTTCAAGCCTCACACTAAAACACATGTGAGTCCTCACCTGCTGTATCTCAGTGTGACTGCATATCTAATCCCAAATGTCTCTCTCTCTACAGAGCCTTCCTAATTTTGACAGCAAGGTTCTTTGAAAAAAATTTAAACTTCCACCTTCAATTACCCACAGTGCTTCACTCACCCACTGGACCACATATTTTACTTGCATCACAAATTACACAGCTGCACTAGTTTTGCTCAGGTCTTTTCTGTGATATTGAGGTCACTGGGGCTGAAACAGACAGACAGAGAGAGAGAGAGAGAGAGAGAGAGAGAGGGGAAGAAATCAATGTACTGAAACCAGCCATTTCCATACTGCTGAAAGCACTCCTTGAAGGAATTAACTTCAAGAAAAATTTCAGTTGTTAACTAATGTTAATTAATGTTGTTTACATTTCTATTGATTAAATAATCCTGAAATTCCACAGAAAAAATAAGGATGTCTGTTTTCAACATTGATAATAATAAGAAATGTTTCTTTAACACCGAATCAGTATATCAGAATGATTTCTGAAGGATCATGTGATCATACTGAAGACTGGAGTAATGACTGCTAAATATTCAGCTTTGCCATCACAGGAAATAAATGACATTTTAAAATATATTAAAATAGAAAACAGTTATGTTAAATTGTAAAAATATTTCAGAATATTACTGTTTTTACTGTATTTTTGATTAAAAAAATTCAGCCTTAGTGAGCATAAAAGGCTCAAAAACATTAACAAATTTACCAAACCCCGAATTGAACAGTAGTCTGTGTACATACACATACACTTGCCCGTTTATATATTATTTAGAAATATTTCACATTTATATACATTAAATTTTACAAGTTGATCATTAGTAACATCTAAATACCTATACATAATATAAAAATTTGGATATTTAATTCTGCAAAATGAATCTTACTGTGTCACTTTATCATCTTTGTACATCATTTCACTGTAAGTAGGTCATCAAAACATTGTTTGGCCTACTGAATACTGCCAAACACACATACAGGTATCAGATATGGCACTATTTGCTGATTTTGCCAACTTTTTTGAACATTTGGAAACAGTGGTTCAGCGTGTCTTGCTTGTATGTGCATGTGACTGAAATCAAACACTTAACAGGGAAAATTGCTTTTTTTGAAAAGAAAGTCTTTTCATTCAATAATGAGGTGTTTGACAGAACTGTGCTCCAGAATGAAAGTCAGTGGAATCTGGTCTAGAGGAAGTTTTTTTTCATGAATAATGGCTGTGTATGTTTGCTACTGGGTCAGAAATTGTTTTGGGACTCAACTATAAATCAGTGAATCAGTTGCAGCAGGTAGTCTGCCATTACATACACACACACACACGCACACGTGTGTGCAACATAACACCTAACCCTATTGTGGATTGTTTTGTGTCTGCCTGTGTGTTTCTGTAGGTGTGTCATGCTGAGCTTCAGCTGGCCTTGTGCTTTCAGCCAGTGAACAGTCGAATGCAACTCCAGATCCACAGTGCTCAAAACCTTCCATCATCTTCCTCACCTCTTACACAGAGTGAGTCTTTCAGCTTTAATCATCATTTCATACATTCTCAATAACATAACTTTTTACATCCTAGTCCATTTTAAATATATTTTCATTATAAGTTAAGTTGTTCTCCTGAAAGCCCTCTTATTTCTTATTTATTTCCCCCCTTAGTTTATTGTTGTGGAAGAATGAATATGACAAATACGACAATGTTGATAAAATGAACTGTGCAAGTGGATGTTCTCTTTAGGTTTCTTTGTGAAGGTTGAGTTGTTGAGTGAGGGTAGGGCCTTACTGAAGAGGAAGACGAAGGTGATAAAGTCATCAGAGGGGCAGATCCAATGGGATGAAGTGCTACACTTGCCCATCACCAATCAGGACCAGAATCTGCAGCTGGCAGTCAAACTCTACAGTCGTGGCTCTGTTCGGAGAAAACACATGCTTGGACAGGTCAGTTTGGCGCAAAATACATACAGTACTCACTACATTTAGTATGGAACACCTTTAAAGTCATTTATTTGATTAAAAAAACTGCAACATTGTAAAATATTAAAATGTTTTCTTTTGTAATATACTCCAGGCTTCAGTGTCACATGATCCTTCAGAAATTATTCAATAAGGAGATTTGGTGCTCAAAAAACATTTAACATTATTATGTTGAAAACAATTGTGCTACTTTTTAATTTTTTTGGTAGAAAACTTGATTCTTTGATGAACTGAAAGTTCAAAAGAGCAGAATTAATTTGAAATGTAATTTTAGAAACATTATACATCACTTTACTCTCCCTTTTGACTGATTTAATGCATCCTTGTTGTATAAAAGTATTAATTTCATTCATAAATCTTACTAAGCCCCAAGTTTCAGTCTTTATATGTGACCCTGGACCACAAAACCAGTAATAAGTGTCAATTTTTCTAAATTGAGATTAAATACATCATCTGAAAGCTGAATAAATAAGCTTTCCATTGATGTATGGTTTGTTAGTATAGGACAATATTTGGCCGAGATACAACTATTTGAAAATCTGGAATCTGAGGGTGCAAAAAAATCGCCTTTAAAGTTGTCCAAATGAAGTTTTAGCAATGCATATTACTAATCAAATATTAAGTTTTAATATATTTACGGTAGGAAATTTACTAAATATCTTCATGGAACATGATCTTTACTTAATGTCTAATGATTTTTGGCATAAAAGAAAAATGGATCATTTTGCCCCATACAATGTATTTTTGGCTATTGCTACAAATATACCCCAGTGACTTAAGACTGGTTTTGTGGTCCAGGGTCACATATGTATTCCTTCATTTCCAGGTCCTCTTGGGTTTTGACAGCAGTTCTCCTGAGGCAGTGGAGCAATGGAAGGATTCCATGGCTAAACCTGAAAAAGTGGTGACGTCTTGGCACAGACTTAGTCGACTCTAAATTGAGAGGATGAATAAAAAGAGCTTTTTTAGCAGATGGTTTTTAAATGCAGCTTCCAAAAGCTTTTTTATCTTTGAATAATTAAGTATTGTATGGTTATTTCAATTATAGTTATTGTAGGGTAAAAAAAAAGTGCTTGTATAAAACTCTCTGGTAGAAATGACTCATTTACAGGTCTAAATTGATTACACACACTCAGATCCTTGTGTAGATAATCATGTATTCAGCTGTTTGTAGATGTAACGTTCTATGTTCTTCAGTGGTGTAACTTTGAAAACACACAACTGTCTAAAACATAGCACAGGAACAGGATACGTAGACATTATGTGCAATAAAATGTATTATACAGAGCTCTACAACTGTCAGTATAGCAACATGGCCAAATAAAGAGGAGACAGTCAGCTAATTAGCCTACTTTACAGAATTCATGAATGAAGTATTATGTTCAGTATTTTTCTCTATCATCGCCATACAATTTCAGTGCTACTGAGTTAATGTGAATCTGTTCTCTGCAAAAACAGATATTTGCATTTTCTGAGCAATTTAATGAAGATTGTTGCACTTTCGCTTGCTTTTCGAGAATGATAAACCTGTTTTAAGTGCAGTAAAAACTGTGTTGGTGTTGGGGTGAACACTATCTAAAAAGCTTTTATTTTTAGAAGGGTTTGGGTTACATTCCTCTCCATGGAGGACAATTCTCAATTCTTCAAATTGTGCCCTATTTCCTTTCACAAACACAAGAAAAAGAGAAAGGCCACTAGAAAGTGCAACAAAGAGACTTTTGTTAACACATTTCACTTCTCTACATCTTTTGTGCTACCCTTAATTCAAGGCGACCTAACTTTCTAGGCCTTGTCATTTCTAAGAATTTATTTTTGCACAGGTCACAGTAGCTTGTCTAAAAGTGTACATTGTATTCATGTTTAAGTACATTGTGTTAAGTAATGCTGTAGTTCAGCGGACATGTGATATTATGTAAGGCAGATATTTAAAAAGCTAATATTTTGTTCATATTGACTGTATTTTGTATGCATACATACAAAGATAGTTTGATTCCAGTCTGGCATCCTGATGTAATAGAAATAAAAAAGATAACATTGCTTGTAAAAGAATCCATTGTGTTAAATTTTAATGGGTTTTTGTGTGAGTGTAGGTTCATAAAAGACACTTTCATTTATGTTTTATATGATTTGACAACTGTACTATGGCTTGATAACATAATATGGTGATTTATTACCACCATTCTCCAACCCAGAGGAAACATTATAAACAGACCAAGGATGATTGTGTGGGTCTGAATGTTTGTGCTCCTAACCCCTCTGATTGTGCTGCTGTTTTAAAGGCCTACATCCGGGTGTGAGTTAATTTACGTCAGAACTTTCGGGATCACTGTTTGAACAGTGTTAATGGTTATTTCTGATGACACACCCCCAGCTGCAGCAAATCCCAGTAAAACAGCTGATCTTTGTGTGTGAAAGTATTTGTGTAATGTGTCATATCCATAGCAACCATACAATCAAATACTAAAAATGGTCATATAAAAGACAATAAAAATGGCAGAAGCCAAGTGACAAAATTAATAATAATAATTTTTAAAAATATTAGAAAAAAGTCAATATGGTAATCATTAAAGTTAATATGGCAGAATTGTTTTTCAGTCTCTCTCTCTCTCTCTCTCTCTCTCACACACACACACACAGCTGTGACCAGGGGGCTGTGTACCTTTGTCTGTCCTGTGTGTTTCAATTAAAAGTGGATCAGCAGGTCCGGGATTTTAACTTCGTGTCCAGGATCTGCAATCCTCACAAATTTGTTCAAACTGAGAATTTGCTCATTTGCATCATCACACCATCTACACCTTCCCCAAACTGAAGTTTTCACATTTTCCAGCTCTTTTACAAGCACATAAAACAATGAGGGGATTTTTAATGGATATCTTGTCTATGTTATAGACTGACATAGTTTACCCCAAATAACAGAAAACAAAACGAAGCTGGGCCAAAATTTCCCAGAATCAGTTTTGAGTATACTCAATTGCTGCGCGAGAGCACCATCTAGTGCACTATAGAAATGAATGAACAATGAAAGAGCGTTTTTTCTTAGATGGTCCTCACTGCAGAACTCAAGATCCAGGGGGCGTGGTTGCATCTAGATCCAACTCCTCCCACCTTACATGGACCTAAATCTACCCGTCTCCACCCCCTGATCCCTAAACCCACCCATCCCCAGCCCTAAACCTACCATCTCCACCCCCTAGATGTGGATCCAACCCCGCCCCCTGGATCTTTGTTCTGCAGTGAGGGGCTACTGTTTTTTTGGTAACTGCTGTTTGGCCGTGTTCCCGTCGTAATTTACCATCTTCACACAGTTCATGTAGGAACATGGCCGCTAATTTCTGAGCAACACACAGATTGTGTAAGAATGTCTCGGCACAGCTATTCATGCCTGTTGGCAAATTCCAGTTTTCCAAATTTGTGTGTGTGTAATTTAGAATCTTAGAATCTTTTCATAACAGTCCGAACGTGTTTACAGTAACATTTAGAATTCTGTAATATTCTGAAGAAACATTCAGAACAATGCTGTACAATAGCCTCTAACTAATATACTGACAAACTCGGAACAAAAGAAAAGGAAAAATAACATTGGGCTCCTCTGTATATTTAGACTAAAAATAATTACAATTCATAACATTTCTAACAAATCTGAATTTAATCTAAACATGAAACATTAATGTAGGCTAACAAATTTTTTGCCTACTCATTAATTGTACTGTTATGGTTTATTAGGGTAAAGCTTACAGTTTTTACTAAGGAAATACAATTAGTATATGAGTTTTACAATGTTAAGCTGCACTGCCATAGCAACAAACATCCGGTCACCTGAATCTCACCTGAACTAGATCAATATGACTCAATCTGTCTGCGTCAGTGACTCAGGAAAGCAGCCCCCAACAGGAATGTCCCAACGGAGAGTTGTGTTCTTGTAAGATTTAACAGAATCATATTCATTTTAATTCTATCATTGCCTAATTAAACTTTACTAGCTCTAATAGTTTATTTTATTAATTTTACATTATTTGTTTTTGTTTTTCTCATCAAATTCACGCCCAGACAAAGTTTTCTTGCTCAGCGTTGATTGTGTGCCCTAAACCCGGGGGCGCCGATAGGAGGTGCGCGCAATGACGCGCATTCTGAGGAATTCCGCAGCAGCTATAAAACACCTGATAAAGCGCTTACCTGCTTATTGAGACTACAGTTAGTTAACAACATGGGCACTGAGTCAGAAAATAACGGCGTGCTTAAAGAGGGCTTTCTGGTGAAAAGGGTAAGAGACATTTAAACCTTTTTAAAATCTACCCATACTGACAAATGAGCTCCTAATTGTTATTGGCTTATTAACAAATGATGATCATTTTTAGGGTCATGTGGTTCAAAACTGGAAAGTTCGTTGGTTTGTACTTAAATCGGACAGACTTCTGTATTATAAATATGAGGGCGGCCAACGGGATTCCTGCCATCGAGGGACGATACCGCAGCGTGACTGCAAAATCACATGCCCTTACCTGGAGTACGAGAACAGACCGGTAAGTACAAAACTACATTACAAGTTACAGTATAGTGCAGTTTTATAATGTGCTGTAAAGGAATTTAAAACAGAGTAACGGCATATCTCAATATAACGCAATAGTTGGTTATTTCCACAGTCAACAAACAAATAGTATTGAGAAGTGGCTTATCAGTGGTTTAGTTAAACCTTAAACCCAACACTGGGAGTGTCTTAGTAAGTGCTTCAGATGTTCACAGCCTCTGGTTATGGCTAATATGCATTAACCTTTCATTATTTTGTTTTGCAATTTTGTTCACATGCACTAGCATGTCAGGAGCAAACTTTCTCCGGGTAAAACTTTGCAATGGCTTTGATTTATAGTCCATGTTGTTTAAGAGGTGTAATCAAACCCCAAGTAATGGAGTTTTCTGTGGCATGTTGTTTATGCCAGTTTCATGTATAATGCTTTAGTGCTGTGACTGAAGGCTTCTGTCATGGTAACCACATTTTACACCCTGCAGTTGGTGATGAAGCTGCAGACCAGCACTTCAGAGGAACACTTTCTGGAGGCTTGCACAAGAGAGGAACGTGACGAATGGGCTGCGGCGATTGGTGCAGTGGTACAGAACCTCAACCCACGTGATGCACTGACCACCTCCCCTTCTAAAGGATCCACATCACTCCAGCTTCACAATGTCAACCTCAGGTAGCTATATATGTAGTTTGTCAATATATGTGAATATGTGTTTGTGACGTCATATCTAAATGTGTGTCTGTATATTAGTCAGGTGGTGGACTCCATGTATGATGTGCACAATGGAATCCGGCTGTGCAGTCATGTTGAGCAAGGCAGCTCTTATACCAACTGTTTCTCAGGTCAGATACTCAAAAACACACTGATCTAACACAATAAAGCATGAATGTGAGTTATTAAAGACATTACATTCTCTCCTGATAATCTTAATTTTTATAAAATCCTGTTCAAATGTTTAGGAATGTTAAGATTTTAAAATTTCTTTGAAAGAAGTCTCTTGTGTTTACCAAGGCTGCATTTATTTGATAAAAATACAGTAAAACAGCAATATTTTTACCATTTACCATGAAATATTTTTACCATTTAAAGTTTTTTCAAAATATATATTTTATTGGGTTTAAAATGTAATTTATTCCGATAATGGCAAAGCCGAATTTTCAGCAGCCATGACTCCAGTTTTTAGTGTCACATGTTTCTGCAGAAATCACTCTAATATGCTCATTTGATAGTTTTGTGTAAACTGTGATTCTTTTCAGAAATCTTTGTTGAATAGGAAGTTTTGAAATATATATATATATATATATATTTGCAATCTAAGTCACTTTCTAGCTTATGTGGACAGTATGTGTGTGAAGTATAATCTTTTAGACACAATATCTAGTTAGTTTGTCTGTTTTTTTCTTCTTCCAATGAGTTGCTTGTTTTTTTTTCCTGTTTGATTCAGTGTATTAGAACCAATCTGTTGAGTGAATGATTCACTCATAAAGACAGTGACTTGTCGCCACCTAATTGTGAAACTAGAGTGATTCAGCATACTGACTGACAGGCTGTCTGGAACTTGTGAACAGACAATCAAACTGTTTTTTGTTTGTATGTGTGTAGGCTCAGCAGTGGTGGACTGGCTTGTGTTTAACAAGCTAGCTCTGACCCGTGTGGAGGCAGTAACATTAGCCTCTGCACTGCTGGATGAGGCCTCTCTGCGGCCCATCGGGATCAGGAGCGCAGATGCTCTCTGTAACGCAGCTCTAGGAGAACAGTTCCTCGATGACTCCACTGCACTCTACTGCTTTGTAAGGTTCAAATCTCTTTCTTCTTGTTTTATTCTCTATTCAGTGCTTTTTATTTATACTAGATAAAAGATGTCCTAAACCAAATGGATATGATTTCTCAAACAGTCCCAAAACTTCCACAAGCGAGGCAGTGTGAAAGCAGAGAAGTCTCGGTCTGCGGTGGAACTCAGTGGAAAAGTGGTGAAGAGAGGTTACCTGCTCAAACAGGTGAGCACTCCACTATAAGAAGTTTTGAACTGAAAAGTGCTTATCTTGATGCTAATGGTCTTTTTATGTGTGTCAGGGGCACAGGGTGAAAAACTGGAAGGTGAGATTGTTTGTTCTGAGAGCGGAGCCTGGTTTCCTGCACTATTATGACCCCAGCAAGGTGAGAACGCTGACCTGTAATTCACAGACTGTATAAGTACATTTTATGCTAAAGTGTAAAGAAATCATGTTTATTTTTGTGCTGACTTTCTCAGGATGACATCACTCCGGTTGGCAGTATATCTCTGCGTTGCTGTCTGGTGTCTGCTCTGGATGATAACGGCATACCATCAGGTGAGTCAGATTTACAACTCTTCTGTGGAAGTGTCTGAAGTCTGATGACTACCTGTTTCACAATGAGTATTTACAAAGCAATTCCAGATATGAATCAAAATTAAGTAAAGGCTTTGCCACAGACCGAAAACACTGAACAGCAATGATTTGGGTCTTGTTGTCAAGGTAGCAGTAATATTTACAGGTAAACACTGTGAACACAGAAGCTAATGGTCACTTTCCTGTAATCTTCAGGGGTTAAAGGTAAAATCCAGGGGAACCTCTTTAAAATCATCACTCAGACGGACACACACTATTACATCCAGGCGCCAACACACGAAGAGAGGATTGACTGGATCCAAGCTATTAGAAAACTGACTTAATTAGGTTATTGGTTGTATTGTTAATTTTATTGTTTTTCCTGAATTTATATTTCTGTCTGTCACACATCTATTTAGAAATATTGTGCTGTTTTAATAGTTGTAAATGTGTTATTTGTGTATGTGCAAAGAAAATGAATAAACAGTGTTATACAGCTAGTAACAAATAAAAAAATATATTAATATAAAAATGTAATGAAATGGGTAATACACATGGGGCCTCATTCAAGTCAACATATAGAATATTTCCATATAAAATTCAGATTTCCCCAAATCTAAAGTTTTAATATCCCTGATAAAGTCTGTATCTGATGTTTGATATAAGCTTATACATTCAGTGAATGTACTTTGAAAGCATAAATGATGATCATTGTGAAATTTATTTTGTAAAATAAAAGTTACATTTGTGTAGTTGTCCTCTGGCAATCATATCTGTGCATACCTGCAGTTTTGTTATGAGCCGTTAGCGTGTTTTTACCTGCCGGCTGTTGTCAGGTAATAGAACTGACTTCATGTCTTTCACAAATCTGTTGGGTTTTTTGTTGCTATGGTTTAAAAACACACACTATGCCTGTGAGCATATTTCTCACTCTCTCTTTCAAACATGCCCAAATACACACACACACACACACACATGTTTGTTTTTGTGAAAAGTGGGGACATCCCATTGGTGTAATGGTTTTTATACAGTACAAACTGTATGTGCCATTGCCCTACACCTAAACTTAGCCCTCACAGGAGACTGCATTTCAACTTTCCCAAAAGAAAGCTCACTCTGTATGATTTATAAGCGTTTTGAAAAGTGGGGACATGGGTCAATGTCCTGAAAAGTCACCTTCACCTTGTAATACGTGTCATTATACAAATGTATGTCCTCGTTTGTAAGAAAAACGCGTGCACACACACATATTAAATAACCTAAATAATCAGATCTTCTTAAAAATTCTTTAAGAAAGGTTTACTGTTTACAGTACATATTGCAATTATTAGATGTTAAAAGACATTCAAGTAGACCTTGCTTTTAATACATGCTTCATTTGCAGCATTAAGTGTGATAGCACCAAGTACAGGCTTCAGATGGACTTTGAGTCCTTTTTCTTCAAACCAATACAGTCGCAGGGAATTGCATTTTAAAGTGAACATTCGGGTGTCAGTTATGAATCCTTAGGTTCCTAAAGCCATCAAAACTGTTCTGCGGTACATTCAATTAAACAAAAAAAGTCTGACTTATTCTGTTCTGTTGAAGTGATTTAACAACATTTTTAGACAGGCAAACAAAAAATATTCCTGTATCTCAAACTGTAGAGAATGTCGCTAGCAACATCAAGATTATGGGTTTGATTAAGTGAATGCAGGAACTGATCAAAATGTGTACCTTGAATGCAATGCAAGTTTCTTTAGATAAAAGTATCTGCCAAATGTGTAAATGCAAGTGAATTTGAACTACAACAATTACTGCTACAAAAACACCCAAAGTTCTCTACTGTATAAGTGCATCTAATGGAACAAATGAAGGCACTTTTGCTTCTGTATGAAAGAGACAAAGAAACTAAATATCTAATCAAAAGCAAACAAAAAAGGTAGTACATTATGTATTATAAAAACTATATGAAAGAAATCCTCTATCTGAGCTAGTTTATGGAAAATCGTTCTTAATTTGAATTTTTATGCTATCTGCATTGATTAAAGCTGGTTGCACATGAGGTAACACAGCTCCTTCAGAGATTTTCTCCTATGAATGTGTTCAAACAAACGCAAAACCATTTTAAACTGAACAGCCTCATTTGCCACTACAAATAAAAATCACTGGAGAAACTTTACCAAACGGCCAATTAGCCTATCAAAACAAACACATACCCAACTGAATTGATTCTAAGTGTTTTAAATGAACTGAGGGAGTTCTGGAACTTTAAGACAATTGTGTACAGTACGCTCAGGATTCTAAAACCTCAGCTAAGTTGCTTCTATGAAAAGTCTATGTCATCATGGCAGGCAATTCTTCACTTGCTCAAGCCACTTTGGTGAGCTGTAGGTCTCCATGGACTCTAAGAGCAGTGAGAGACGCGAGCTGAGTCAGTCTGTGAGTGAAACCACACAACGGCTGCCCATCCACCAGAATACGGAACTGCTGGTGCTCGCACACAATCTCCATCTGAGAGAGACAGAAGATAAAAACAACATTGTGACAGAAAGGTGGGACATTACCAAAGACTTGAGCTTTATTAGCTGTGATCACAACCTTTAAACACACTTTGACTCTTTACCTTAAAGGGCTCTCCTGGAGCAAAGGGGAAGAAAGACAGCGCGGTTTCTGAAGCGCCCCACTTTCCTGACAGACGAGCGTTGCGAAGCACAGCCTTTTCTGAAAAGTTCACCTTCAACTCTAAACCCACATCACCCTCGATTTCCTCATCCCCTTCTCGTTTAGACTGGCATGCCACTAACACTACCATACTAAAGAAACAGACAGAAAAAGATCAGTTTAAAAACCAGCATCATTTTAACAGACTGTGTCAATTCTGGAATCCACATCAAATCACATTATGAACCAGCAGTTTCTGGGTAACCCTTAGTTGCCAAATATGGCCAGAATTGTCCAATCTTTTTTTTCACCATTTTTTTCCCAGATCAGTCTGGCTAATCCTTCATGGGAATTGACCTTTTTCCCACACTGGCAAAACAGAAGTGGACAACAACAGCTGGAAAAACAAATGTATTGCACTGTAAAAAAGTAAGTCAATTTAATTGAAAACAAATGTAAAAACGTTACAGTAAAAACCCATAAATATATATAAAAACTTTAAGTTACCAGACAATACAATTTTACAGTATGTTTTTAGAAGCAAAAGGAATACATTTCCGTAATTTGTGGAGAATATTTGTATTCCCTGTCGAAATTCCCTGCTCAAACATCACACTTGTTTAGATTTTATTTTAATAATTTATTTCTTATTTTTGTTATACACTGTAAAAACGTGTTAGATTAGTTGGTATACATAATGTATACAAGTTGTTTCAGAGATGTTAAATAATATGTTTGACTTGAATAAAATAATTTCAATGTTTACATTTTTAAGTTATCACTTTTTTCATGCATGTGGCTACATTGTATAGTACACACTGTATAGAAAACATTATTGGGACACCCCCATCTAATAAACAAGTTTGACTTAATTATTTCCATGAGTACAAATCTTAATGTTAAAGCATATAATGATATTCTAGGGAATTGTGTGCTTCCAATTTGTTAGCAACAGTTTGGACAGGACCCTTTTCTATTCTAACATGACAATGCCTCTGTGTATAAGACAAAGTTCAAAAAGACATGATTGATTCAGTCAGTGTGGAAGAACTTGACTGGTCTGGCCAAGTCCAAATCCCAGCTGAACACCTGATTGCAGACCTTGAGTCAAAAACTCATCACCAAACACCAATGACTTGTAGTACATATGCGTACAGTCATTTTAGACACTTCCAAAAGTGTTGCAACAGAGATGGAAATACAGTTTTAATTAATACATGAATTATGTTTCCATCTTTCTTGCCACAGTTTTGGAAGTGCCTTTTTCTGTTCTAAAGAAGGGGGTGTCCCAATACTTTTGTATGTATAAAGTAATAAATATATTTACATAAAAATACATACTTTACATATATACATATACTAATATTATATACACACACATGGTATTGCAGTTAAATGGGTGTTTTCCCACATGCATTTAAACTGAGTTCTATGTGTTCTCTGTTGGCACCCATGTTTTCTTTTGCTCCTGTGTGAACTGGAGACGTTAAAACGGTTTAATCCCCGATACAACTGGCTCATTGTGTCACGCATCTCATCCTCAATGAACCGACTCATTCAGGATGTGTGTGGATGTGACAGTGGACAAATGAACGCATGTGCTGGAGAATGCATAGACAGTTGTGTCTGATACGAACCTTTTGGGCTGCTTGTGAACAATACCCATCACTACCAGCCTCATGGTCGGCCGTAGACCCCCTCTGATCTCCCCAGCATAGTCCTCCTCCTGCAGGAATAGTGCTTTACCGTCATTCAAATATCTAATGCTATAATCAGGCAAAATACGAATGATTATTTATTATTTGTACTGATTTAAAATCATCACTATATCTTAAAACCATCGCTGCAAGACATCCTTTTCACAATTTACAGTTTATTTTAATATATAAATTATATATAAATATGCCAATTGCCGAGTCGTGTCATTTATAAATGTAGCAGTCTCAAATATAGACTATATAACATATTTATCAGTCAAATATACCAGTCCCTGGGCGCCAGCACAATCAATCAATCTCTGTGGCGGATAAACTCTAAAATCATTAACATTATACTCACGTTTCGGATGTTCCCCTTATCTGTCATGCTTTCCTCTGTCGCGAATGGCTTTAGTTTAGTCGTGCAGGTGTTGCGTTTCAAGCGCGAGGACAATAGCGGAATTGATCATCGCAGTGCGCGAGACCGGCGTCGAATCCGCGAACCCCGCCTCGCGCCACTGCGTTGCCATAGTAACCATCGCAGGCAGGGAGTGATGATGATATAAATACAGTAGTGACTTCAGCACATATCAAAATTAATTAATGAATCTCTGCTCGTTATTACATAAACCAAGCCTCGTGATTCCAGAAATACAAATTACGCAAATCCAGGTAAGTTTCAATTGATTTGAATAACTTTTATGCTTATTCTTATACATTAAAGGCGCAAATTATACCAATATAAACGCTAATTCACTTGGGAATAAGCTCATATAATGGTGGACTCACAAACATGGACAACACACTCAAGAGACATAATTAGCTCCCAAGTCTCATCAGGTGTATTGTTTCACGTTCCCATCTAACCAGTCTGGCTCTTTGTTTCTGCAACATGCTTTTATCACCAGAGAGAGTTTCCAAGGTTTATAAGCTGCAAATTACTGATCAGGTTTCCTAGTGTCAGCATTTTTCATTCTGGCTGTTATTACAATTTACATTTCTCAGTTCATATTAAAATAATTTGATTTGACCAAATACGAACAATTGTGGCATCAACCCAAATAATCTGTAGTGCAGCAACAGAAACAAGAAAATATTTACGATTTAAGACCTTCACGATATTTACTGACTATTAAGACATTCATTGTTTAAATTAAATAAAATGACATAATAACTGAATGACACATGCGCAATTTACATCTGCGTAAAGCCACGCAACTATCAAACACAGTTTCATAATAAATCCAAAAGATTATAGGTCACAACAATCATCTACCAAAACATTAACTGCAGATATAGTACTGCAGGAGAAATGGCTTATTTGGACCTCTGGGAGACAAATATTGTACGAAAAAAAATAGTTTTTAGGCGTTTTTTTTTTTTTTTTTTTTTTTTTAAATCATATTGATTACTAACATACAATAACATAATACAAATTTATAATCTGTCAATCCAAATGTTTGGTACCTAGATTTAAACTGAAATCAACTAAAGGAATGTCAATACATTTTTTCATTTATTTATCACAAACGACTGTGATTGGCTCAGCTATGTAGCGCTGAGAAAAGTATCAGGTATCACTTGACTACATCAGCAATCGCAGTAAAGTTATTTCCATCTAAATAATGACTAGCAATTTAATTGTCACCAAAAAGAAGTATTGTTATTTAATTAGAAGCCCAGCCCATTGATCGACAGCTTCATTGCATTTGCCATTCCTACCCCTCTTTCATTTCTATTGATTTGACCCTTGAACTGACAGCTCGTGGATCAGCTGATTGAGTCACGTGACTCGGCTCTCTCATGGCCACACACAGCTGATGGCACACATTTGAACGAGCTGTGCTCTAGTCTGACATATATAGGACAAACTCAAATCGTGAGTGCTAATTTAATCATTTATTCATTCTTTTACGTAAGAGTAAAACGATGTACTGACAGTGTAGTCAATTTGCTCTCTTCCAAACTATTTGAAGTGGACAGTGTCTGTTGTTTTGCTGTCATCATTTCACTTTTTAGAGCTGTTACATAAGTTTAAATCACGCGAATCGCAATGTAAATACGGTATAGAAGTCGTTAACAGCTTAAATCCAAGAATTGCTGACATCAATTCTGTAACTTTTTCTGCTTAAGAATTGTTTTTAACCTTATTAACCGGTTCTGATCTTCTCACTTGGAAGTCTGTACATTTTTGTCGGCTTTGGATTTAGTATTATTATATCTTATGGTTGTTATTTTATTGAAAGTAAATGCTTTTCTGGATCTTTACAAAAATGTGTGCATACATTCTGATTTTGATTTGATCTCACTTATGAGATTACAAGCTTACAAAACCGCTTTTCTACTTTAGATGTGGAATAATTCATAGCACATCTGAGGCCAGTAATCTTTCCGTGGACCTCAACAGACTGCTGAATCAAAGCGGACTGTCTATCATGCATCCGTTTGGCCGTGAAGAAGAGACCTCCAGACGCGAGCTCTTCGGCTTCTTCACGCGGTGTTTGACGCGCGGTGAGTGGGAGCTCGCGGCAGCCTGCGTGGGTCAGCTCGGCGATGCGAGCGGAGAGGATCCCCATGGCCCACACAACATCGTTAAAGCCATCGTTACCCACCCATACCCGCTCAGGTGAGTGACCCTGGCAGGAATGCTCATTAAAGTCATAAACGACATGAACCAATGCCGAGAACAAAAATGTAATCAAATTCATTTTCCTCTTTCTGTGGATAGTGGTTACAATAGTTATAGTAACTTTTGGTGGAAACTGTGGTAGGCTACTTAACATTTCGTTATAAGAGGTACTTAACATTTCATTATGTTGAGGGTTCAAGAGGCCAAAGTTAAGATATTTTAGGAAACACATCTGTTTTTCTTTTGTTTATACTTAGGTGGGAAACAGTGGGTAGTCCTCACAGACTGGCCTGGTATTGGCTTCAAGTTCTGGAAAGGCAGACTAAAATAAAGGTGTGCGTTTTCCACTGGATATCATTTTTCATGGATGCTTCAATTAGGAAGCATTCATCACTGTTATTAGTAACTCTTTTTCCTGATGCAGATTATGGTTACCTTTTCTGCAGGTGAGCGGGTCTGTGAAGAGAGAACTGGAGTTCATGTTGCTTCTAGAGGATCTTGGAGACATGCCACTGTCTGTGCTTAAGGTATGACAAATTTCAACTACTGTATGTTGATTCCAAGTGTGTAGCATATAAAGTAAGACACTGTTGTAACAATTTTATGGCTTTTTATTGACAAACCTCAGATTATTTTTGTTTGCTTTCAACTCTGATATGGTTCTACTCTATTAGTTGCTGTTGTGCACATGTGCACAGTTGAGCAAGACATACAGTAAAATAACATTTTACTTTTGCACTCTCTTCCATTCTGACAAATATTGCATCCCTTTGCCATGTTAAAAAAATCTTAATTTTGCAATAGACAATTTTTAAGTGACGGTGTTTCCAGAAGTCTAAAAAAAGGTCTATTTTCATTAGTATAAGTGATGTATGAAGTGCAGCTTACACAGAAGTCAATCTCAAACCAAGCAGTTTTTTGTTGGTCAGTGTGGCCAAGTATCAACCCAAATCTGCAAAATCTTTTGCCTTAAGCAAAAATCCAAATTTTATGCAATCTTACTGAAATTATTTAGCCCTTGAAACTTCGCAAAACAATGGTAAATGTAAAATTGCTTGTATGCTTTGTGGAAATTTCAATTATTTCTTTTACTGAGATGTGTATACTCTATTTGACAGCCTCTATAGACATGTGTGTCCTGAAAGATATATACACCATCACTAAAAGTCATATGTTTGTTTTAAATTATATTAATTTTAAATTATATTAATTGCATTACATTTTAGTTTTTTTCAAATGTGCAAAATGTGCTCATAATATTTTATCAAAAATATTAGTGTTAATTGTACAACAACAACTCTTCTCTGTAAACAATCACAGCAGTTAATGATTGACAGCAATCCAACGATCCAATCAATTCTACAAAATCAAGTGTCATTTTACATTTTTTTTCACATTTGAGAAGTCATTTCACTCCGATATATGTCACAATAAAGAAGAAACAATGATCACAATTTTTGTTTCATGCTGTCTTTACTTTGCTCTATATCTTCCATAGGAGCTGCATGAAGCCTTCCTGTACTCTGAGGAAGTAAAGGGAAAGATTCCAGGTGATTCCACCCCTCCACTGAGCGCTGCTGTTCTATCCTGCCTCCGTTCTCTTTTAACCCGCCAGCAGCCACGGCTCTGCCACTCTCTCATCAGCTTCCTTCAGCACTCAGGCCACTCCAGAGACCACGCCTTACAGGACGTCTTCATCCAGCACCTCACCGAGCGAGTGAACGTGCCTGTGGAAGAGAGGAACGAGAAATGGGTGGAAGAGGTATGTTCAGCGCTGGCCTTAGCACCATGGGGGCCAGAGAGGTCAAATGCTCAGTTAGAGACCCTGTGGAAGGGTTTGTGGTCGGCTAGAGAAGGGCCCATGACAGAGGAGAGAATCCTGGGATGTCTGCTGAGGCCGCAGGGTCAGGCTCTGTTGACGTCTTACAGCGCCACAGCGCTCAGACTGCTCAAAGAGAAACTGCTGAGAGAGGCTCCACATACACAGGGTGAGTCAATTAAGTTGACTGTGATCATACAGACAACCAGGTGCAGAATCACATTTTGTTTCTGTAATAATCCGTCTTTTTTTTTTTCTATGAATCTTGAAGCCAAATACTGACATTGAAATGCTAGTAATAGATTTATCTGTTTTGTTAATGATCAATGTACTGCGTAATATTTTTATTCAGAAGAACAGTATTTATTTGGAATACATTTTTTGTGACATTGTAAATGTCTTAATGGTATTGTATCTGGAAACAAAAACTAGAGCAACTGTAGGTCAACGGTAATTTAAAGTCTTAAAAGCAAACCTATTGATTCCAATGTATGTGTTGTGTTTTAAGGAAGTGAAGGATGTTGTTACTGGTGTGTGTGCCACCTCCTTTACTTTGACTTTTCACACTTCTGCTCATGTGGTCATAGTTCCCTACCAAACCATGTTCAGTTGTCACACCATTTGCATGTGATCTTTTTTTTAATCAGACATCATTGTATTGTTGCTAGTCAAAACCTCATCTCTATTTCCTTCTAGTTGACTTGCCTTATATGGAAAGGGTCATGTTTGGCTTGTGCTGTCATGGTGACAAGCGTTTGGTGTGGAAAGCCATTTACTTTGAGTGTTTGAGCACTGGAAAACACTTTCTGGAGCAGGTCTTGGTACGTGCAAACAGAGGCCAATAAATAGTGAATGTGTGTAATCGAATTTGTCAGTCTTTCTCTGCACTTAATTCCTGAAGTTAGTCAATTAGAAGTTTCATTAATTTAAAAACAACATTTATAAAAGTGTGTAGATGAACGCAACACAATTTTTCCTCTAGTTTTATAATTGCAGTGATACATCCTTGTTGTTTGCAGCTTACTGGTTTAGAGCTCATAAAGCGAGAGGAGTTTGCCAAACTGGAAACACTATTGCAGGCTGAGTTTCAGCCTTTGTCCCGCCTCTTGTTGTTGTTGGGCTGGATGCATTGTCAAAGCCTGGATTCTGCCAAAATCCTTTTAAGAGTCCTGCATAACCAACAGGTCAGTAGTCAAATACAGTATATGACTGTCAGTACAAAGCCACATCCCTTCTCCAGCTTATTCAAGACAAATTATTATTATTATTATTATTTTTTTGTAGTTTAGGTGCTTTGGGGTTGTTAGAACAATAATAGATTGGTTATAGTTGTACAGAAATGTTGGCCTATAACCAGCTATACAGTAAAAACCAACAAAGCATTTGTTGTATTAGCAACCCAGTACTTTGTAAAATAACATTGTCAAAAAATCACCATAGTCTGTAAATGGTCATTTCAGGTAGATTTAACCATTTTTGTGTTTTTAAATAATAGCCTTTAAAGATTTTAAATTCCTGAAAGATTTTATATAATAAACCTAATGTTACAAGAAAGTTTTTTGTTGTCTAAGGGGCCACTCATGCTCAGTATAGTTAATGTTCAGTTTGAACAGTCTAATTTTAGAAGTCCATATTTACTTTAAAAATTCCCTCCAGCTAAGGTGTGATCTTGACGAGCATTTCTAAAATGTGCTATGTTTGCTTATGCAACATATACATATACACACAGTCATGGCCAAAAATATTGGCACACTTGGTAAATATGATCAAAAAAGGCTGTGAAAATGAATCTGCATTGTTAACCCTTTTTAGATTTTTTTTTTTTTTTTTTTTTTTTTAAATCACAAAAATCTAATCTTTCATTGGATAATAAGAATTTAAAATGGGGGAAATATCATTACGAAATAAATGTTTTTCTCTAATACACATTGGCCACAATTAGCGGCACACTTTTATTAAATATTTTTTTAAACCTCCATTTGTTTAACAACTCTAAATTTTCTCCTATAATCTCCTATGATGAGGTTAGAGAACACCTGACAAGAGATCAGAGACCATTCCTTCATCCAGAATCTCTCCAGATCCTTCAGTTTCACAGCTCCATGACGGTGCTTCTGCTTTTGTCCGGTTGGAAGATCCAACCATGGTCCATTATAAGATTTCTAACAGAGTCAGTCACTTATAGATTTTTTTATCTGTTGGTATTTGATAGAATCCATGATGTCATGTGTCTAAACAAGATGTCTAGGACCTCCAGCAGAAATATAGGCCTACAACATAAAAAATACAGCACCATATTTCATTGTACACATGGGGTACTTTTTATCCCGGTGTTCATCAAATCCATCTTGAGTGTTTGCTGCTAAAACCTCATTTTTTAGTTTCATCTGACCATAGAAGCCAGTCCCATTTGAAGTTCCAGTCGTGTCTGACAACTGAATATGCTGGAGTTTGTTTTTGGATGAGCTAGGATAATTTTTCTTGAAGCTCTCCCAAACAACATGTGGTGATTGTAGGTGCTGTTTGACTTTTTTTTTTTTTTTTTTTTTTAAAGGTTTTCTGACCCAAGAGACTCTATTTTCTGCAATTCTCCAGCTGTGGTCCTTGGAGAGTCTTTAGCCACTCAAACTCTCCTTCTCACCATACATTAGGACGATATAGACACACTTCCTCTTCCAGGCAGTTTCGTAACATTTTATGTTGATTGGAAATTCTTAATTATTGCCCTGATGGTGAAAATGGGAATGCTCTAGCTCTTTTCTTAAAGCCACTTCACTAATTTGTGAAGCTCAATTATCTTTTGCTGCACATCAGAAATATATTCTTTGTTTTTTCTCATTGTGATGGATGATTAAGGGAATTTGGCCTTTGCTTTCCCTCCCATTTATATTTCAGTGAAACAGGAAGCCATGGCTGGATAATTTCATGTTCATAATCACCCTGTAGTGCTCAAATTGTGAATATGAATGGAATATACTTCAGAGATATTTTACTCATAAGAATTTCTAGGGGTGCCAATACTTGTGTCCAATGTGTATTTGAGAAAAACATTTATTTCATAATGATATCTCCCCCCATTTAAAATTCTTATTATCCAATGAAAGGTTAGATTTTTGTGAATTTTAAATAAAAGATCAAAAGGATTAACAATGCAGATTAATTTTCACAGCCTTCTTTGGTCCTATTTACCAAGGGTGCAGATATTGCTGGCCATGACTGTGTGTGTCTGTGTGTGTATATCTATCTTTTTTTCTTTATCTCTATCTCTCTGTAGCCCCAGAAAAATGATTCCGTATTGAGTGAGTTAGCCTGCACTCTGTCCTCTCAACTTGGTGTGTTGGAATGGTGCGACGAGAACAACCCGTGAGTTAAAACACAGTTGTATGCTTTCTTTTTTGCGAAATGGTTGTTTTAACCTAATGAATATATTATGTATTGACCTACCATGAAATCTTGTGCTCACCAAAGCTGCATTTATTTGATCAAAAATACAATAAAAAGCATTGTAAAAATATTATTACAATTTAAAATAACTGCTTTCTGTTTTAATATTATGTATTCCTGTGATGGCAAAAAAAAAAAATCTTGCAATCCCCAGACTTTTGAATGGTAGAGTATATGTTTGTTTATTTACTGGTATACATACTTGTACAGAGGGATATCCCACGATGCCTTGCTGAGTCACTTACACATGCTGGACCATCACTCTGCCCTGTATGTGCTGCACTCCCTGACACCCCTCGCCAAATACGAGGAACACGGAGTTCTGGAACTGCTGCAAAGAACAGGTATAAGACGCAGCGGACATTTGAATTCACACAGATCTGCAGAAACTTTAAATCTTTGTTCTATGCTTGTAGGAGATCCTTCATTAGTGGACTCACTCAGCAGCTCTGTCCAGCGGAACATCACTCTGTTTCGAGGCTTTTGTGCCATGAAGTATGCCCTCTATGCCATCTGTGTGAACGCACACATGCACACCGGCTGCCTGGACTGTGAGCCACTGCATCAGCAGCAGACAGAGGCGGGTCAGGGGGAGGAGCCACCCAAAGGTGATGATCTTGATAATAAACCAGTTAAAAACTTTTTGAGTGAATTTAACATAATGCTTTCATTTAAATGTCACAATAAGTGAGCAAAAATATAATCTACTATTTCCCATTCCTGTTTCATAGTTTTGATGAATTCATTATTCTTAAATGTGGAAAATAGTGAAAATAAAGATGCCTCACCTTAAAGATCCAGAAAATAAAGATCCCTCATAAGTGTCTCACCTTTTTACTTGTTTTTGTTGTATTTTTATTTTATAAATTTTTTTAACCTTTTGTTTTTAATGCAGTAACAAAAAGGTACCATGGCGTTAGGTTTTATAATGGTTTTGATAATTTGCTAAATGCCATAGTGATGCCATGAATTTGGTAATTACCATTGTAGACATCACTGTAGCATGTAAATGTGAATGGCAAAGTTTAAATAAATGTAATAACATAGTTTACCTTTTACTCTTTCTTTACTCTTCCCAGGATGCTCTGATCTATTCCAGCACTACCTATCAGAATGTCAGCTGTACCTGGAAGCTGTTCCAGCATTATTCCGTTTGGAACTCTTGGAGAATATTTTCTCCCTCCTCTTCCTTTCTGACTCTGACTTCAGCCCACAATCAGATCAGATCAGCACTGCCACAGAAACCCAAGCAGACACAAACATAGAGAAAATAAAACCAAACAGTGCTATAAGTATGAGCAAGGCTGAGAGCGTCTTAAGTGCAGAAAAGGAAGGTGGAAAGTTGGAGGAATTGAGAGAAGAGATCCAAAGTAGAGATTCTGATCAGATGAACCCTGACCTGGGTCACCTGACGTCAGGGTGTCAGGGCTTTCTGGTGGATTTGAGTGTTATGGAGGGGATTCTGCGGCTGGTGAAGGAGGGCTTGGAGGGTGTGTGTGGGGTCGGGCAGGAGGATGGCAGGGCTCTTGCGGCCGATGTGGAGTTGGCAGAGAGTCTTGGATGTTCTGTTACAGTGGAAACATTCAGCGCCCGGTTACAGAGATTGTCTAAATACACGGCAGAAGCCCAGTGGAGATTGCAGATTGTTACTAGCAACCATGACAATGGGAATGGTGAGAAATGTGATGTAGTATTTTGATATTCATGTTGCAAGGGTTTAATACATATACTACCATTCAAAAGTTTGGGGTAATTTTTTTGTTTCAGCAAGGATACATTAAAATGAATCAAAAGTGACAGCAAAGATATTTATAATGTTAGAAAACGTTCTAATTATCAAAGATCCTAAAAAAGTATTTCCACAAAAATATTAAGCAGCACAATTGTCAATAATAAAAAATGTTTCTTAAGCACCCAATCAGCATATTAAAATGATTACAAGGATCATGTGACACTGAATACTGCAGTAATGGGTGCTGAAAATTCAGCTTTGCCATTGCAGGAATAAATTACATTCTAAAAGATATTAAAATAGAAAACAGTTATTTAAGTTGTAGTAATAATAATATAATATTTTACAGTATTTTTGATAAAATAAACGCAGCCTTGCTGAGCATCAAAAACAAAAAAATCTTACTAACCCCAAATTTTTTAACAGTAAAACACTGCATTAATGTATGTGTGTGTTTGTTTATAGATGGCTTATACTTCCCATCTCCACTCCCCAGTCCGGCACTTCCTCTGAAATGCCAGGGCAGTGGCAGCAGCAGTTCAGGTGTTCGGAGGAAGAGAAGAAACCATCGGCACCGCTCTGAACGTCAAGCCTCATCTGAACGACAGAACGAGGAGGTCAGCACCAGCACCTCAGGTCAGTTCACACACCTACTAAAACTTCTTCCCACATCCGGGCTAAACACTCACATTGATCATTGCTTGTGTTGCAGATGGCGGGGTGTGTGCTGGGGCTGTGTGCCACGGGAGTGAAGTATGTCCGTGTGGGGGACCCCACAGCTGGCTGATTCCTGCGATGCTCTCCCCACCTGAGTCTCTCCTCATCGCCTGCATACGCAGAGGCAACTACATAGAGGCCCAGCAGGTGAGATATGATGTCATTTTTTTTTTTACCATAAAACCCCAGAGATGATGTCATTCCAGTGATGATGAAGTCACTGTATGTTGACATTACTACCCCTTTCTATCATGATTACAGACAGCATATTAGCAGATCTAAAAGGAATCTGGGAAACATTTTTAGCATTTTCTGCACTGATTTATTCTGTGTGGGCCTCATTAGCCTTTGCTGGTTCAGATCCATCCATTTGGGCTTCTTATGGCATGTGTTTGTGTTATGTGTGTTTATTAGGTGATTGCGATGTATGGCTTGGAGAACTCTGAGTGTGCAGGTGAACTGATCTTTATGGACCGGTACCGGGAGGTCCTGACCGAGCTGGCTCAGGTGGAGCAGAAGATGGAGAGCCAGTCACTTTCTTCATCTTCCTCGTCTTCAGAGGGTCTGGGCACAGTGGGTGTTGCTCCAGCAGGCAGGACCAGAAAGCGCAGCAGCAGCAGATTAACACTTAAAAGCATTGGGAGCGCAGCAGCCGCAGGTATTGCACAAACACATTTAACTATCTAAAGAGGACATGCCATAGACTTGTAGGATTGTTTTTAGCCGAAAAAAAAAAAAAAAAAAAGAATTTGATGATGCCGAGTTCAAACATGTCAAAAAACTATATTGCATACAGTGGTTTTTTTTTTCACAAAATAAGAATGATTTAATTTTTTATTTTTTTTTCTTCAGTTAATGTTTATTTTATTTCGGGTAATAAAATGGTTTTTCGGGTAATTTTTTAATGGTTTTAATTTTAGTGTCAGTTTTTGTTAATTATAACAACCCTGAATTTGGCATAAATTATGTCTTCAGACATACATGTAAAAACCAGTTTAGAATTGAACAAATAGTTATGACCTGGCTCATAGACCTGGAACTGGCACCACAAAATTAGTAAGACAGTATTGGATTTTATTTAATAAATATGATACAGGGTGGTGTAATTACCTAAGGCTAACCCATAAAAGTATAAAGTGGGTCACATTTTTGGGAATTAATGATATATATAGACCTACTTGCTGTCTTTTTTCAGGCATGGCCTTTTATTCCATCTCTGATGTGGCCGAACGTTTACTCAGTACCTCGAGCCGGCCGATACCCTGTCTAGAGGACAATTACTGGCTCTCCCAGCGCTCTGTAGACTCCCCAGATCTCGTGCAACCCCTGCTGGAAGAGTTGAGCCCTGCAGCTATGGCGGCCTTTGACCTCTCCTGCTGTCAGTGCACACTGTGGAAAACTTCAAGGCAGCTGCTCGAGACTGCCGAAAGAAGACTTAGCAGCTTTCTGGAGACCAGAGGTGAGTTTGCATCAAGCAACTTTATTATGCCATCTTTATTACTGAGTCCTGACTTCTTTTGCCTACCGCAGGTATGCGAGTAGATCCAAAGGTTCTTCACACCAGTGGTATTAGAGGCTTCACTTCAGTACTGCAACAAATCAGCAAGGTCCTTAATAGAACCTCCACCAGCAAAGGAACAAGTAAAACTTTTTTTTTTTTTTTTTTTTTTTTTTTTTTTTTTTTTACAGTTGCATGCTCACTTATATTTTTGTTTCACTTTACATAACCTCTTTATTTTAACATCTTTCTACTCTAGACTGTAATGGAGAGGAGAATGCTGTCTACAGTCCCTTTGGCTGTAGTGCCCAGGAAGTGCTGCTGTCTTGTCATTCAACATTAACAGAGGAGAGTATCGCCTCCCGGCTAAACCTGAATCAGCGCCTAGAGGTCACACTTCAAACCCTGACCTCTGCCACCAACACATCAGGTATTAGCAAAGTGAGCTTGGCGTTGTCTTTGTGCTCATTTCAGCACCCATTTAAACTCTTTGGCACAAAACATGATGATATTAGTTGATTTTTTTTTTTTTTCCAAGAATTGTTCAAATTTGTGCTCACTGTGTTGTTAAGTACCTTATAGAATTCAAGATACACAATTATACAGTGTATAACCAGCAGTGAAATGTAAGATGTATTCTTGTCTAAAACATTGGAGATGATAAGTAAATTGTTTTTTTTTTATTCTGTGCTCTGTAGTCTACAGACATTTAAGGGGGCCACATTTTAAGTCCACTTAAATTTGGTTCAGTAGTCTTTTTATTACTCAATATATGTATATAATATATAAATATTATTCTTTTTTGTTGATTCTCATTGGCTGATTTTAATGGAAGCCCATTTACAAATTCAAAATTATGAGATAAAGTCATCACAACATAAAAAGTCATATTTTATTTTTGATGTCATAATTTCAATTCTTAAAACCATGTCATAATTATAATTCATTGAAAAATGTTTTTGCAGCTTATATTCATTAAATGGTTTGGATTGACTTCGGAGGGACTTTTTTTAAATTCTTGATGCAATAACATGCCATATTACATCAAATGCAACTCTCATTCCAAGGTTTTTCCATTTTTTGTAGCCTTTAAAATGTAATTTATGTTATTAATTTTGGCTTCTTCTATTCCCCTGTAGTAGATGGTCTGGTGGGGAGCTCTCTCCTGACGGCGCTGGCTGAACAGGCTGGTCTTAAGCAGTCTGAACTCGATTCCCACCCGGTGCGGACTGCTATGAAACAACTCCTACAGTATCTAGACCAGCTCTGCCCGTTTGAGCCTGATAGTGCCCCTGGCAGGCCAGATTACATACGCAACTTCCTTGATTATGTCAATGTGTTGGCTTCAGTACTGGTGCGCAGTCAATGGTCAGAAGGTAAGAATATAGACATGCTATTTCAATAATTCTGTTGACTGGAGTCCTTAAAGTATTAAGAGCTCGGAGTCTGATATTTGTGATCTGACCTTAGATCAGTCCACGGAAGTGAAACTCGGAAATCCTCTTTTACTGTTGCTTCAGTCGCCAACCCAGTTTCTCTCTCTCTTGCTGTTTGACAGACAGGTGTCACCTGACAGGTAAATAAGGATCTGTCTTTCTTAAAGTGCTGCATTTTACAAATGTACATATCCGTCATATATGTCTCTTCTTGCAGGGTTCTGTCTCTCCTGCAGCAGGAGCGGCTCCGTTTGAGTGTGCAACAGGTTGTAGTTCAGCGCTGCTGTGAAACTCTCCCTCTCTGGGATTCTAGGACCATGACCTTTTCTCAGGGGCAGCCGAGAATTGCAGGGTTCAACAGTGGTGCGTTCTGCCCAGCCAGCATTACCTCAATTCTCCAGCAGTACGCTCAGGAGTGCGCCCCTTCCCTTGACCTCTCTGATCCTGCCACAACCTCTGACCCCAGTTCTGAGTCTGAGGTCTCTGTGGAGGACATGTCTGCTACATCCACCAGTCTCTCCACCTCCCCACCCTCACCGTCTTCATGCCCGCCTTCTTCTTTTCTCCTCACTCCATCTGCGCTGTCTTTCCTGAAGTCCCGTTCCCCCCTCGTCGCCGCCCTGGCTTGCCTTAGTGCCAGTCGGGGTGGCGTGACCCGAGCAACCTCCTCTGGCTGGTCTGGCTATTTTCGCGGATCGGGGCGTAAAGAAGTGGTTTTGGATGGAGACCAGATCTCAAAGGAAGGGGAATCCCTGCTTAAAAACTTCCCTATCCTGAGAATGTACCTACGGACCATGGCTGAGCCAGTTCTAGGGGTCTCATTGGAAGCAGATGAGGGTCTTGGGGCAGCTCTCTGTGGGAAGCCTGTGGTGGGAATGTTGTTCTCTGGCTTGCAGAGCAATGTGGGACAAGCAATGGCTGCTGAGGCTTTCCAGCAAGCCCTAAACATGGGTGATCTGAACAGAGCCTTAGACCTCCTAGAGCTGTATGCACAACCCTGCAGTCAGGAGGGGGCACTCCGGGACAAACTACTGGCATGCACTGCCCTGCAAGGTAAGATTTACCTGGGTGACACAGTGTCTGGTACAGTTTTTTTTACCCTTGGATTTACCAGTTTTACCATCAAAAGTGACAGTGACAAAAGTTATATATCTTGGAGTAAAAAAAAAAATAGTCAAAAGTTACATATCTTGGATGCATTAAATTTTAAGGCAAAAAAGCTATTCTATTCTATTCTATTCTATTCTTTCTGTACCTCTGCAGACAGTTTAGTGACCAGTAACAGTCAGATTTCTTTATTATCTTTATTCACTTTGTTGTAAAGTTGCAATGAAATGGGAGTGATAACAGCTTTTCTTCTTTTTCTTCTTGTCTTCTATGCACTGTGGTGTACATCTGAGTGAACTGAATTATCAAAAAAGAAAACACAGGGCGGAAGCTTGACTCTGTGTCAGTTGTTCATTGGATGTTAAGATATGGGTGTGGAACTTCAAGGAGTGGGGACTAAAAGTTATTTAAAACAGGGTTATATTGGTATCACGTGCATTATTTACAGCATCTTTTGTATTTGTTGTCAATTTAATTTTGTAGCTAATACTTGTTCAGACAGAGAATTCATTTTAATCAATTGATTTCATTTATTCGGTTGAAATATTTGATAGCTTGTTGTTTAAATATAAATAAATAAAAAAAAAGTACAAAATAAATAATTTTGGGGGGGGATTGTCCCATAAATAATCTAAATTAAACAGTTCAGACAGTCCTTGACAAGACCATAAATAGAATGTTTTACAGATATATTTGTGTATGTCTCTTTGTAAAGAATCTAGCAGTGCAGAGCAGTTGTTTCGTGTAAGGGACTGGGAGCTGCGTGGACGTGTAGTTCTGCAGGGTTTGGACCGCTGGCCTTTACAACAGTGTTTAGAGCTGCTGCAATTCTGTCTCAGTGATCAGAACACACAGGATCCATTCCGAGAGCAGCTTCAGCAGAGGAAACATGAGCTGGACATGTACCAGCGGGTCAGTCTGACACAGCAATGCTCTACTTATTTACTGTATCAGTATTAGACTGGCAAAAGGAATTCTGTTTTGCTATGTACTTGTATTTTTACCCATGTATTACTGTGTTCCCATAATTTAAATAATATCTTTATGTTAAGACACTTTAATGTGCGTAAACATGCCAGTAAGTATTAAAAAAAAACAAAAAACTGCAGTACCATGTCATCTTCTGTCTGTTTTTATAAGCTCCAGACAGAGGCTGAAATTACTGTTTTGTTTTTGGATTACAATCACTGCCAGTTTTTGTGCACATATAAACTGTAATGTCCATATTGTAGAAGTTGGCTGTTGACATAATTTTTTCGTTTAGATGCTGAGTTTGCAGCCACCATTGCCATGGGAGACGTGGCAGGAGTTGAGGGAGGAGTCTACAAAAAATCCTGAATCTGTATTCAGTCTAATGCTGGAGGCCAGGGTAAGTCTATGGAAAGATTTGAAAAACAATCATTGGATAGTACAACTGACTTTTGTGTGAACCTACTGTAAATTGCAGTGGAAACATGGCTATATCTCCTATAATGATTGAATGATGTATTGATGCTGCATTACTGTGACTGAATTGTCCAGTTGGTGCTGAATTATTTTGTAGTATTGACTTGATTGTGCCAGTAATATGGGAACAATTAGCCCTTTTCACCATTCTGTGTTTCTGCAGCTGTTCACATCAGACCAAAATGCTTTCTAGAGCATGAAACAGAGAAGATTAGACATCACCAGAGTGAATTTGAAGAGCGTAAAAACAGCTCTGTGTGAAATAGAGAGGAATAACAGTTTTGGTAATCTGTAATGCCGTCCTGTCAGATTTGCTCTATATACCTTCTAACATATAAAACCGAGGAGGTTAGAAGGTAGCATTAAAGCCATTCTGTGTGAAATAGAGAGAGGTAATAGTTTTCGGTAGTCTGTTATCTTCTTCATTGGATATGTGACCCTGCTGTATATCAGCAGCTGTTCATGTGTACGAAACATCCCAGAATGAATTTGGAGAGCATTAAAGCCATTTTTAATGAAAGAGACAGAAGTAATGGATTTCTATAACCTCTAATGCTATCAGATTCTGTGACCCTGCTGTATCATGAGAGGAAATTCAGGTAACAGCCATTCTGTGTGAAATGGAGAGAGCTCATTTTTGTTATGCTGCCTTGATTTGGCAACACTGCACTGTATCTGCAGCTGTTTAGAGCAGACCAAAATGAGTATGAGTAGAGTATGAAACAAAGGAAATTAGATATCATCAGAGTGAATTTGTATAAAGTGTTTTGTATTTTTGAAAGCATTTTGTTAATTTTTATGAAAAAATGCATATATTATGAAGGATAAATTTGTGTGTTTTTAGGAGTTTGAGTTGTGTACCCAGTGGGTACAGCTGTATTCAGTCTCCGATCAGTCTCGAATGCAGCTGCAAACCGAACACCTGCTACACCTCCTAGAACAGAATCACACAGAAGATGCTTTTCAGGTGTGTATGTGTGTTTTTATGTGTTCTGTTGGCTTCCATTGTATCTATATCAAGTTGACAAACTTGGTTTGTAAATTAATTTCATGCTGTCAATGACTTGAACCCAAATCGGACCTTCCATATTATACATATGCATATGGATATCGACTAGCTTTGTGATTTTCTTTGTAAGTCTTATTACAAACTAATTGTGAATAGTCCTATAAGAAAAAAGGCTTGACTCTGTGTGTCCCTCTGTATGCAGCTCTTGGAGGCTCTCTCTGATTCTGTGGGTTTGGAGGTTAGTGAGCGAGCCCTGGATCGAAGACCTGGATTAGCTGCCTGCCACTTCCTGTCGGACTACCTCACGCTACACTTCCAGAGTCAGATGTCCCCAGCGCGAAGGCGCCACATCAGTGCCCTTCACCTTGGCTCCAAGGTAACAATGTTTGACCTAATCGAATAACACACTGATTCAGATGCAACAAAAAATGCTTGTTACAGAATAGCATGGTGTGTGTGTGTACCTGTTGCAGGTTCTACTCACTCTGCCGGAAGCATCCCGTCAGGACTATTTTTCCCTGCTGTCTGATCCACTTCTCATGCTGGAGCAGCTGCTGATGAATCTGAAGGTAGACTGGGCTACTGTTGCCATCAGTACTCTACGGAGCCTTCTGCCGACTCAGGACGCCGGCATCACCAACCAACACATTGACACCCTACTGGCAGATTACGCCCAGAAGGCTCTTGATTTTCCTTATGCACCCAGAGAGTGGTCACGTTCTGGTGAGTTGGAATGGTGGATCAGTCCTTTGTTGAAAACAAACATTCCTGTCAATGTTTGTGTTATTAGAGGTTTGAAATCATTATATTGCAATTCTTCTTTTCACTTATTTCTTTTCCTCTCTCTTTCTGTCTCAGACTCTGTCATTAGTCTGCAAGACGCATTTCTGCAGTGTCCAGCCCAGGAGAGCGGCCCCTCTTCTCCAAGCCACACCCCTCCTCCATCAGCAGGTATAAGCCACACCTCTTTAACTGACCATGCTTTTTTTTTCTTAGCCACACTCTATTTAGCATGCAACCCGGAAGGTATAAAAGACCTTATAGTTTATAAATCATGTTTGCACGCACTATTTTTCAGGCAGCACACCCATGCATACACCCTCCAGTGAGAGACGCCCCAGTGGGAAGAGGATCCGGCAGCTGGGCACACCTTTCACCCCTCCGGAAAAAACACCTGACCGCAAGGACTGGATCCCAGACCACAAAAAGCACATCTGTATGGTCTGCCAGAGGGAGAGATTCACCATGGTGAGAGAGGCAGAGTGTATAAGTGAAATGGGCTGTGAATAAGCTTATGTGATGTGCTCCTGCTATGATTTCCTGCTCTCTATTAGGCCTCTCTTTAAGAATTTTAGTCTTAACATAAATCTTCTCTTGTGTCAGTTTAACAGACGGCACCACTGCAGACGCTGTGGCAGGCTGGTGTGTCATTCCTGCTCCAGCAGGAAGATGGTTGTAGAGGGCTCTGAAGAGCCTGTCAGAGTTTGTGACCAGTGCTTCAACTTCTTCCACATGGAGTAAGACACATGCACAAACACCTTTTTAAAAAACACACTTCATAAGTGCATAAGTGGTCATAGGGATTTTGTCCTTAATAGAACAAGTGAGGCAAGGCAAACGCACACCTTATGAGGTGCAAGTTGAAGTAAAAAATATATGAGTCAGTTAAGAGGAGAACAACTGCACACTCACTTAAGCATATTTATTAACCAACGTTTCGGCTAGTAGCCTTTTTCAAGGTAGTTACCCAGATGATGGGTATTGATAATGATTCCCTGGTGAATGACTCTCATGAGCTGATTTGTTTTAGTGAATAAAACACATACAGCTTAAAATTTACTTGTGTTATGAGACTTAAATCAGTTTAGTTACTGTACCAGCTGTTTGATTTTAAAGTACTGAACAGCAGCTAATTTTGTTGGCGTACAAATGGAACACTGTTCCACATTTTGTTTTAATTTGATATTGCTACATAATAGTTGATTAAGGGAAATCATTGGATTGTATTTGTGCCACATTTGAACAAACTGAAGAGCCATTGTAAAGTCTGTGTAAACAGGAATTGTTTTATAATGTTTATTATTGTCTAAATCACCTGATTATTTGAGAAAATGGAATTGAAATTTTCTTTTTTTTTTTTTTTCGGGGTCAGCAAGATTTAAAAAATGAATAGTTTTATTTAACAAGGATGCATTAAATTTATGCATTAAGCTGTACATCAAAAACTTTTGAAAAAAGAATGTTTCCACAAAAATATTAAACTGTAGTTTTTAAAAATTGACAATAAGAAGAAATGTTTTCTGAGCAGCAGAACAGCATATTAGAATAATTTCTGAAGGATCATGTGACACGTAATGACTGCTGAAAATTCAGCTTTGCCACCACAAGAATACATTTCATTTGAAAATATATTAAAATAGAAAATAGTTATTTTAAATTAAATATTTACAAATATTATTACTATTATTTTCTCTGTATTTATGATCAAATTAATGCAGTCTTGGTGAACATAAGAGACTTACTGGCCCCAAACTTTTTAACATTTATTTTAGTGAACATTACTATTTCTGTGTATTTCTTTTAGTGAAAAGTACTAAAAGAATCATTAAGAGAAATCAGAATAGGATCTAGTTGTAGCACAGCTGAAAATTTGATGCTTCTCGCCCTAATCTAGGATTCTTATGTACCTTGATTTCTCATGTTGTGTTTATTGCAGCTCAGATGAGGAGCTTGATCAGGGGGAAGGTAAGCTGGTCTCTGTTTGGTTCATGTCTCACACAAAAGCTATTTTTCATTCTCATCTCATGAGGTTTACAAATCTTTTTTTTGGTTATATGGCAAAATATTGGTGCCTTTACTCAGATGATGATTACAAGATTGTAAACTAAAGTTCTCTCAGTAGCTGGCAGCCCTGCATCTGTTGATGGAGTCCTAAATGGGGTTCTCAGTTTGCCTGAGGTTCCACGAAAGCAGTACCGCCTGAGTCCAAACCCAGCAGAGAACCAGCAGCTGAAGAGCGAGTTCTACTATGAGCAGGTGTGATTCTCTACTCACAATGGAGCTGAAGGATTGCTTGTTTGACAGTGATTGGTTTAAATGTGATCTCTTTTATATTGTCTCATTTATATTTCCTGAAGTTTTTCTCTCTTTATGTTAAAGGCACCCAGTGCATCCCTGTGTGTCGCTATACTGACACAACACAGTGATCACGCAGCCTGTGGGCAGCAGCTGATTGGCCACTGCCGCTTACTCTCCCGCAAACTGACCAATCCTGAGGTGGATGCGCGTCTGCTGACAGATGTGATGCGTCAGCTGCTGTTCAGTGCCAAACTCATGTTCGTAAATGCAGGATGCTCCCATGAGCCTGCACTCTGTGACAGGTGAGAAACACACACGTTTACATGTGTATTCTGAATGTAGTATCTTTTTTCTGTATTTTAATTTTAAAAGCATAAACTGTGAGGGAGATGAGAATTAAATTGATTCTGTAAAGTCTCTTATGCTTACCCACGCTGCATTTATTTGGTCAAAAACATAGGAAAAACAGTAATATTGTTGAAATATTTTTACAATTTAAATGAACTGTTTTCTGTTTTAATATATTTTAAAATGTAATTTATTCCCATGATAGTAAAGCAGAATTTTCAGCAGCCAATGCTCCAGTCTTCAGTGTCACGTGATCCTTTAGAAATCATTTTAATATACTGATTTGGCACTTGAGATATTTCTTATTATTATTATTATTATTATTATTATCAGTGTAAAAAATGGTTGTGTGGCTTGCTTAATATTTTTGTGCAAACCACATTACTTTTTTCAGGATACTTTGTCATTAATGAATAGAATATTTAAATGAACATCATATTTGAAATCACAGAGATTGTTTGTAACAAATACATTGTTTGTCTTCGATCAGTTTAATGTGTCATTACTGAATAACCGCGTAAATTTATTTTTACAAAATCTTACTGACAACAAACTTTTGAAATCTAATGTATCTTTCTTTCACTTGTTTTTAACTCATTCTTTTCTCTTCGTCCACAGCTACATCAGTAAGGTGGATGTGTTGAAGATCCTTGTCAGTGCAAACTACAAATACATTCCATCTCTTGACGATATTCAGGAAATGACTGCAGTGACACGTCTGCGCAACCAGCTGCTGGAGGCCGAACACTACCAGCTAGCTGTGGAGGTGAGATTTAAAGTAAAGATTCAACCCAAGATGACTGTCATGACGTCATTCACTCACATTCATGATTTTCTTGCTTCTGTTGAGCACAAAAGGAGATTTCATGCAGAAAGTTCATGCTGCTCTTTTTTTATACAATAAAATTGAATGTGGCTTCTAAATCTAGTGACCTGTCGTAATTTTGAGTTCAGCTATTTTTTTGCAATTAGTTTTTGTTTATAATGCTCAGGTGTCGACCAAGAGTGGACTAGACCCGAACGGAGTTTGGCAGGCGTGGGGTATGGCGTCTTTGAAGGCTGGAAATCTGAGTGGGGCCAGGGAGAAGTTTGGCCGCTGTCTGAAAGCACCAGTAGATCGGAACCAGCTGAACCATGGAGTGAGACTTCTGCAGGAGATCGTTCAGCACCTGGAGTCCACAGTCAAACCCACTCTGAACACGGTAATGCTACACTCAGACCTAGAAGACACAGACTTGATTTCATAAGGTCCTTGACTTTCCTTACGCAGTGTTTCTTAACTTATTGTCTTTTTTTTTTTTTTTAAATCTAGATGGTGGATGAGGACATCCTGGCCTCTTTGCGTGAGCTGGAGGAGGCTCTCTCTGATTCTGCTCCTCTAGATGGAGCAGAAGGCAGAGTTCAGCAGTGCAGCTATTATCCGGAGTGTCTGTTTTACCTGTTCACTTACGGCACACACCTAAGCCTCATCAGCTTTTACCTGCGCCATGACTGCCTGAAAGACGCACTCACTCACATACAGAACAAGGTTCTGCAAAGTTACAGAGCACTTTACACCTCATGGTTTTATTATTTGGACTACACTACAGTTTGAAAGAAAGGAATTTATACTTTTTTTTTCTACTATCAAAAGTGATAGTAACAACATTTTATAAGTGCCTGTTTCAAATAAATACTGTTGTTTAAACTTTCTATTCATCAGTAAATACTGAACAAATCTATTATGGTTTCCACATAATATTAAGGAGCACGACTGTTTTTAGCATTGCTAATACATCAGCATATAAGAATCAATTCTGAAGTATCTTTGGCACTAAAAACTGGATTAATTACTGTCTTTGCCATCACTGGAATAAATTGCATTTTAAAATATATTAAAATAGAAAATAATTATTTGAAATTTGTAATTATTAATAATATTTCACAATATTGCTGATATTACCTTTTCCAATCCCAAGTTTATGAACAGCTTTGTATATGTAATCGGATTTTATTTTTTTTAGAAATATGTTTTATATAACAAACAAGGAACATATATTTATAAAGTTTCTGTCTCTCTCTCTCTTTTTTTTTTAAAAATCTCTGTCTGTTTCTAGGAGTGTTCAGAGGATGTGTTTCTGGAGGGCATCTTTCAGCCCTGTCTTGAACGTGGACGGCTGGGGGCTCTGCAGGGTCTGTTAGAAACTCTGGACCCCACACTAGAGACCTGGGGCCGTTACCTTCTTTCAGCATGTCAGTTTCTCCAGCGCAGGGGACACTACCACTCTCTGTACCAACTCCAGCAGTTCATGATGGTGCTTAAAATACACATGCACACATTTTTCCCTTTTCTATAGCATGCTGCTATAATATTCTGCCCTCTCTTTGCAGGATCACATTCGTGCCGCTATGACCTGTATCCGCTTCTTTTCTCATGGTGCTCAGTCATATCTGCAGCTAGGAGAACAACAGCGCTGGCTGATTCGAGCCAAAGAGCACCTGAGAACTTACCTGCAGGAACAACAGAGTCGCAGGAAATCACACAGCTCCTCTTTCAGAAAGAAAATGAGCTCCACTGATGTCTCCAGGTATTAAAGTGTTTAAATTTCTTAGTCAAATTGATTTTAGAATTCTATTTATTTGGGAGAAATGAAACAGCCAGATGCAAACTGCAAGCCAACTTGTAGTTCATATAATTTACTTCTATTTAATTATATACACTGAATTAAAATGATATAGTCAGTACTGATAAAGAGTTTTCATTATGTTCCTCAGTATTTTGGCTTTGGGCTATTTTAATGTGGTTATGGAACATAATTGTTGCAGACACATACACACAATTGAGCTGCAGCTTGAGGTGACACGCTTCTTACACCGCTGTGAAAGCTCACCATCCAGGACAGCTGTAGGCCCCGTACTGACAGGGAACAGTGCCCCACCCACTCTGTTTGGAAACAGCACCATGAAGGTGGATGTGGCCTGCAAGGTGAGCTAGGAAAGCATGCTCTTCAGTATAAACACAATCTAGTCCTTTTGCAGCATCCCCTTCCATATCTCTGTTTCTAAAGGTGTGGATGGATTTAATATTACCAGATTTCACCTGTGAAAATTCACAGAAAAACAGTAATCGCAACCACACTGTAGGTTGCATTCAAGACAGTTCTTGACGTCTTGCATTTATAGGATAGAATATATTATAGTGAGGGGAGAGTGGAAATGCTGCATATCTATTAAAAAAATGTAAGAAATATTTTGATGAACTATTTAAAATGGATGACTAAAATACATTTCTGCTCTTTTCTGGTTTGTGTTGTGTGTATATTATGTTTGTAAGTGTTTAACTGTAAGTATTTCCCTGAATGCATTTCACACTGATTGCGTGAGCTGATTGTTTTGAATTCCGCGAGACTAAGTGTGTATGAGTAATGCATACTGTGGGAAAAGAGATACTGTTTGGATATGATTTACAGCATTAACCTTACAGAATACTGAAATAGAAGCAGTGTTGAAAATGTGTGCTAATATATAAATTAATATCTATTAATTTATTTGAAAGTGGCCCAGATCAGATGCTTTTGCTGTTTACATGCATGCAACAAGATCTGGTCTGTGCCAGATATGTACACTACCATTCAGGTTTGGGGTTGATTTAAGGGGTCTTCTTTGAAAGAAGTTTACTGGATTGAAAATACAGAAAATAACAGTATTGTGAAATAATAATAATAATAATATTACAATGTAAAATAACTTTGATTTGAATATATTTAAAAAATGTAATTTATTCCTGTGATGGCCAAATTTTCAGCAGCCTTTACTTCAGTGTCACGTGATATTTAAGAAATCGTTGCAATATGCTAATTTGGTGCTCAAGAAACATTTAATATGATGATCAAAAAAGTTGCTTAGTATTTTTGCAAAATCTTTTGTAACATAGTATAAATGTCTTCACTGTCACTTTTGATCAATTTAAAGCATGAATTCTATTTAAATAAAAAATAAAAATCTTACTGAGCCCAAATTTTTAAATGGCAGTGTATATAAAAAAAAAAGTCAAAACTGGCTGACAGTGCATTGTGGCATAAATCTAACGGAGACTAAAGATGAAATATAAATGAAACCAATATAAATACATCTCACAAACACTCTAACCACTCTCTGCAAACTGCACAGGTGATGCTGGGAGGCAAGAACATTGAAGAAGGTTTTGGCATTGCATATAGAGTAATACAGGTAAGCAGTTATGACACAGTCGTTACGCACTGAATCTTTGTCTCGTTCACATTTGACTCTGATTCTCTTTTTCCTTAATGTGATGCAGGACTTCCAGCTCGAGGCACTGGCAGTGTACATACGGGTCGGACAGCGCCTTGTCCGGCAGCGTCAGTACTCGTCTGTGCGGCAGCTTCTGAAATGTGTAGGGGAGTCTGGGACAGCCTCTAAACATGACTGTGATGCTATTGTGCTCAGCTGTGTCTCAGTGGCTGATAAGAGTCCAGGCGATGTGAGTTCCAAAACTAATGATCTCTTTCTGGATTTGCATTACTGCATACACACACAAACACAGATCTCTGTGTGGAGCACTGGCTGTTCTCAGACACCTTGTGCAAAACAAAAATCTAACTGGATTATTACAATTAATGGCAAAATGAATATTTGGAAATGTAAACTGATATTTCCTACTGACACACTATAGCAAAAGATAGAAATAACTGACTTGAAACCATTTTTAGCTGGTGAAAATACTAGTGTTTTAATAATTTTGGCCACCACTATATATTTATATTACATAATTATATAATGTGTATATGCCTGAAAATTGTTTTTCTTTTGGTTAGGCTAAAGAACTGGAGGGCCTGATTCTGGAATCTAAGAGTCCAGAAAACAAGGTGTGGTTTCTCTCTTTCGCAGTCAGTTTCTTTTTTTTTTTCTCACACACTTCTCATGCCCTTATTCACACTCGTTTCTTTCTCTCTCTGTAGATAAAAGCATATCTTCAGTGCAGTAAGCTGCGGGCAGCGTATCTCCAGGCTGTGAAGCTTGAGCTTGTGAAGGCGGCTCCATTTGTACAGGATGTGATGCGGGCTGCTGAGAGCTCCGGTGACTCTGTCATGCACGACATCTGCCGCCAGTGGCTCTCGGAGCATCAGGAACGATCGTCACGGCAATGACAAGGCAATAACTCTTAACCACTACCAATCCATGTTGTGAACTCTAATTCCTGTTGGTCACTGAAGTATTCTGCTCTGCTTTGATTGGCTGGAGTGAAATAATATGCCAGGAAATGAATCACCATGGTGCCACTTTTGTTACATCATGTCTATTCACAATCTAGCTCAAGTTGGGACCAGTCCAACTACTAAACCTCATCCACTGAGAATCTGATGAAATGATAAAAAGGCCTCTCGATCTACCGGTCCCCATCAGAAAGAAAACTGCTTAACTTTACAAAACATTTTACAATTATGGCAACATTTACATCTGCGTTCTTTAGTATTTGACTGAGCTTATTCTCTTACCTCTGGAAAAGGGATTTTTCTTCTCATCTATGTCAAAAAGACTAATCACTGTGATTAATCTCCTCCTGATGGAACAAGGTCATATGGTAGTGAAGTTATCTGGAGTCTGCCATTTAAATTTAATTATTTTCTGAGTTCATGGCAAGTTTACAATGGTGTCACTATAAATTTAGTGTCACTTCAGTTCTTTAAAAAAAAAAAAATAGGCAGTTTATTTTGGTCCTCAGTGAGAGATTGCAATCAGAAATGGTTGAACTACAAAATGTATTGTTAAAAGGGAAGGTGTACAGGCAGTATGATGAGGGAGCGCTGAGAACAAATATACGCAGTGTCTTAGATACTGCAAAACTCTAAACTAAGTTACAATTGGAAAGTAAGGGATTCTGGGTATAACGTTGCAATTTTCTAAATATACTGTATCAGTGAAATGTTGCTTACGTGTTTGTCTATAACACAATTACCTTACAATTAACGCCCTGAAATTATGTGCACGTGTGTATATAATTTACAGTATGCTAATCAGATTAAACTGTCTCTGACCCTCCTGTAATGTTTCATATTGTGAACTTTGTGAATAAATTTTGTGTAAAGTTAATCAGTTTAAAAAGGGAGGTGGATTTCTGCTTTATTAGAGAGATGTTAAAAGGGATATTTCACCTAAAAATTAAAATTGTCATGTCATTTGCTTATCTTCATATTATTCAAAACCTCTGACTTTAATGTTATTTTATGTTCCACAGACGAAAGTAAGTCATACAGGTATGTAAATGATGACAATTCAAATGTTTAGGTGGACAATTCCTTTAGGAACTACGTCTGTTTACAAGGCCTATGCATGTACTAAAACCAATAAGACTGTTACAGCAATGTTGCCAAAGAAATGGATCTACTTGTCTGAATCCAATTAGTCACAAACAAATGCCTCCTAAAGGGTGATAAAGTTATTACATTATAATGAAAAGTTATTAAAATATAATTATGTACAAAAAAAATCTATACAAAACAATACTTCAGTCTAATAATGAATTATCTTTTTTTTTTTTGAGTAAATTAAAATAATTTTTAATAATGAACTCGATCTATCAGTTGTCTGTTAATATTATTTGCAACATGTCCTTGTGTATTTGTATATTTTAGCAAATAAAGGAAAATACAAACATTATACTTTTTTTACTGTATATATTTAAATATTCATCTCTGGTCATGAATGTACCACAGTAGTTAAAAGCACATCTGTATAAAAGACTTCAAATATGCAGAATCATGTGACAATACTGAGATGGGAGTTAAAGCTGCTTTCAAAATACAAACAGAATAAAACTGAATTTAAAATTCTTTACAGATTTGTTCTCGAGTCAAAGAAACTCATACTTGCTTGTCACAAGGGCATGATAGAAGAAAACTGGCAGAAAGAACCGAGGTGGGTTGTGCTAGCATGGATTTGAGAAAATGTACACAAATGTATTAAACGGAACCAAACAAGACAAAAGAAGTCTAATTACTGAAGGGTGAAAAAAAACAGAAGAGAAATAAAGCAGGTCAAATGAATGTTTCAGTCCCACTCGATCCCTAGTAATTCACAGCTTACATCCCACAGTTTCCGTGCCGTTTCCTCATTCCGTCCCTGAGGGGCCACAAAAGCAGGGGCACAATCACTGTGTGGGAGAGACAGAGAGAGGTTTAATAACATGCCAGTACCTAAGAAGCTATGGATGATTTTTAACATACAAAGCTATTATATGATTTTAAGAAGACTTGGGTTATAGTGAATGTATTGAAATGTTCACCCCAAAATTTAAATTCTGTATTCTGTGCTGATGACACTCCACTCTACCTCTCATTCCATCCTGATGATTCGACGATAGCTGCTCGCATCTCAGCATGTCTAACAGACATTTCTTGCTGGATGAAGGACCATCACCTTCAACTCAACCTAGCTAAGATAGAACTGCTTGTAGTTTCAGCAAACCCATCACTTCATCACAATCTCACCTTCCAGTTAGGCTCATCTACCATAACGCCTTCAAAAACAGCCAGAAACCTTGGGAGTTGTGATTGATGATATGCTAAATTTCTCAGACCACATTGCTAAAACTGCCCGGTCCTGCAGATTTGCTTTGTACAATATTAGGAAGATCAGGCCCTTTCTTACGGAACATGCAACACAACTCCTTGTTCAAGCTCTTGTTCTGTTTAGACTTGACTATTGCAATGCTCTCTTAGCAGGTCTTCCAGCCAATTCCATCAAACCTTTACAATTAGTCCAAAATGCTGCTGCAAGATTCATTTTTAATGAGCCGAAAAGAACGCAGGTCACACCTCTGTTCATCAATTTGCACTGGCTACCAATAGCTGCTCGCGTTAAATTCAAGGCATTAATGTTTGCCTACAGAACCACCACTGGCTCTGCACCCCTTTACCTAAATTCAGTTCTTCAGACCTGCCCTCTAGAAGCTTGCGTTCTGCAAGTGAACGACACATTATTGTGCCATCCCAAAGAGCCACAAAATCACTTTCACAGACTTTTACATTAACTGTTCCCACCTGGTGGAATGACCTGCCCAACTCTATCAGAGCAGCTGAATCCTTAGCCATATTCAAGAAACTGCTAAAAACACATCTCTTCCATCTTTATTTGACCATCTAACTCTAGCACTCTCTATTCTTTTTTCAATTTCAGCAGGCAACTATTTTTACATTATGCGTAATTGTGGCTGGAATAATAGTGTATATAAAATTATATTTGATTAAACATAACGTTAAATTGTCAATTTGTTCAATAGACCAGTTTTAAAAAAATCTTTCTAAAAATCATTTTCAATGAGGAGTAATCTAATAGCCTGTTTTATTATCCTCACAGCGCATCATAATTTCAAGTAATTTAATAATAAAAGTCATCTAATTATAATAATAATAATAATAATAATAGGCCTAATAATAAGAAGAATGTAACAGGCTTGCATTAAATGGAAATGCTAAACCCTCTTAATATTGCCAATTCTTGATGCTTATCTTGGAAATAGTTTTTATTGAATTGAAAAAAGAAAAAAAACCCAACTTTCTCTCTTTTCTATATTCGTTATATAGCACCCCCAACAAAAAAAATCCTGGAGCCACCACTGAAGGTGAGAAATTAATGACAGAATTTTCATTTTTGGGTGAACTATCCCTTTAAACTATAACCCATTCTAAAGTTTGCTGTACCTGAAATGTTTGCCTGAGATTGACTGGAGCTCCTCAGCGATGGCGCAGTAGACGGACGTCTGAGCTCCTTCCTTCGGGGTCTTCAGGAACACGGAGAAGACAGCAAACAGCAGCGACATCGCAGTAGAATGACGCAGCAGCTCTGACCTCACCGTTCCCGGGTGCACAGAGTTCACTGTCACGTTAGACCCTAATGAAATACAAGTCAAATTGACATCTTCTGCAAGGCGGGATTCCACTTTTCTTTTTAGATTCTTGTTTGATGTGCAGCAGTACTCACCATGGAGCCTGCGCGCTAGTTCACGTGTGAAAAGCACGTTAGCCAGCTTGCTCTGGCAGTAAGCAAGGCCACTGTTGTAGCTGCCCTGACTGTGCAGGTCATGGAATCGAATCCAGCCGAAGTTATGTGCCAGTGAAGAAACGACCACGATTCGTGAAGGAGCGCTACGCTTTAGCAGGCCAATGAGGAGGTATGTGAGCAGGAAGTGGCCTGAATAAAAATGAGGTGCAGAAGTGAGTTGCCAAAACTTATTTTTGTATATTTATGCACTAAATTAGTATTTATTCATATTTTGAACTAAACTTTATTTGTACATTTTTAGTTTCTAGTTTTATTTTACTGCTGTCAAATGATTAATCGCATCCAAAATAAGTTTTTGTTTACATAATGAGTATGTATTGTGTATATTTATTTGTATATATAAATGCACACACATACAGGATTTTTAAAAAAATATTTACACGTATATATTTATATTAATAATTTATATCATATATAAATATATTTAATATATAAACATAGCATATTTTTTCTTAAATATATGCATGTGTATATTTATATATTTATAATAAATATACACAGTACAGACATATTGTGTAAACAAAAACTTTTTAATTTTGGATGCGATTAATAGTTTTCACAGCACTATTTTATTTGATAAAATATTTCTAATAAGCTTTAATTTTGGTTTCAGTAATTAATCTTAAACTTGTTTTATTTCAGTTAGTTGCCAAGGCAAGTTTTTCATCTAATATTTAATTTTATTTCAGCTCCATTTCATATAACAAAAACATTTTTACATTTTTAATTGTTTTAGTTCACATTAACAACACTGGAAATTTTTAAACTTCTAAACTTATTATTTATCCTGACATATTATTAATGCCATGCATAAAACCAAGTGTACTCAGACTAGTGTAATATAATCTTTATTTTAATAAACAAAAACAATTTCATAATCATTTTAGTTTGAACAGTAACAACACTGCATAACAGAAAATGTAAACACAGTTTTTATCATATCTCCTGATTTTCTTAATGCCATACATAAAATGTGCCAATTAACTGACAGATTTGACCATAAGTGCCCTGAAATCACAGGTGTGCGGCATTTGCTTTTTTGTTTTTGACAGTAAGAAAAAATTCATGTTGCAGTTTGCTGACGTATTAATATAAATATAAGTATTAGTTGCACTTACCCAAATGATTGACCCCAATATGCATCTCAAAGCCATCGACTGTCTTCATATAAGGACACATCATGATACCAGCATTATTGACGAGTATGTGCAGGTGATCAACCTCTGAATGAAGAAACAAAAGTCATTAGGTGTAAACTCAAATATCTAAGACTTGTTGTATCTTGGTTGTTGCTTGCATTGCATTGGATATCATAAGACAATACCTCGCAGGAATCTCTGAGCGAAGGCTCGGATGGAGCAGGTGTCGGCCAGGTCCAGTTCCCTCACCTCCACTTTAGCTCCACCCACTCGTATACTGATCTCTGTCGCCACCTCTTCCCCCTTCTCCACATCACGACACGCCAGAATCACACGTGCGCCTGTCAGCAAACATAACTGAAGTGTTAATGTGTATTTAAACTGAATTATTAAAATGGTTTAATTAGGCATTTCTAAAGATGTAAGGTATGTAATAAAGACTTTGAAGAGCCAGACAGACCCCGAGAGGCTAAATCCAAAGCGGTTTCCTTCCCGATTCCTGAGTTTGCTCCTGTGATCAAGGCAACTTTTCCATCTAACCGTGCTGTGGATCCACACGCTCCTCCTGCTGCATATTTTCTAGACAAACATTGAAATATATCATAAAGAGCGTCACAGAAAGACTGAAAACAGGTGAAAATAATACATTTATTCATGGCTGTCTGATTGTTCAGGGCTCAAATATCTAAAGCCTAACCAACAGCTCATCCAAGAATCTGTTCTGTTATTCCATGTTCTCTACAGTTCTCTCTCTTTCTATGTGTATTGAGAACTGTACTATAAATAACTGTACTATGTGTGTTTGTGTATATATATATACAGTTATATAATAGTAGTATAATTACAGAAAAAAAGTTTTTTTTGTATTCAGTTTATTTTATTGTATTTTTTTTTTTTTTTTCAGAACAGGCAGTCCTAAACAATGATTATATGTATTCAGCCAACACTTCTAGCTGTCAAGGGATCCATCCCACGCAGAAAGCTTTCACCAAACCACTGGAGCCAATGACGCAGCACCTAAACGCAGAGGGGCGGGGCGACTCCGCCCAGGCTGCCATTCTATTGGTCGGTTTCTAGAGCAGCTCATGTCAAGTGGAGGCGGGTCCTTCATCAAGATAGTGGCGAGAGCATTTTACACTCGATAAATAAAATCGTATTAATTGTATAATGTGCTACCTGTTATTTAAAGGTCGTGTTCGGTTCGATTAACAGTTGTGACTATTTAACTGGATTTTAATGTAATTCATACTGCTCTGGGCTGTACGCTTCAGTGGCTGCAATTGCTTTTTTTACATACATAGACTGGGATTTCTGTCTTAGTCCCTCACATCATGTTTTCATCCAATCTGCACATTATGCTCTTGTGAATGTATGAATCTCGCCTGACTGAATGCATGCATGCAGTCTTTTTTAAATGAATGAGGCTGAATAGCATAAATCTTTCTCAACAAAAAAGACAGAATTGCTTACCTGATTTGAGGAGAAAACAACCTTAAAATCAGCGCGACCACCCCTAAACTAGCAGCAATAACCACGAGCATAAGCATCATGAAACTGCCTGCTTTACTCCTGTCTGTCTCTGTCGGTGTGAAATGTGTTCAGCCTCCCACTCGCATCCACAGCTGTGATCCCAGGGAATGATGGGATTGTAGTTTCCGTGGTCTGGACAACAACATAGTATGGATTTTCATGTCATGGATGTCATTCTTGTTAAACATTTATTTATTTTAAAATTATTATTTCTGTTATATTTACTACATCTAAATTTACTACTACTTTTTTTTGTAATATGTATAATTTTTTTTTTACGTGTGTGTGTGTGTCCGTCTGTGCGTGTGTGCGTGTGTGTGTGTGTGTGTGATTTAAAAAAATGGCAATAAAGTGTGTTGAAAATTAAATTAAATATTTTTTCCCCCAGTAACGAAAATTGTAAAAACGAATATTATATCTATTATTTAATTATTTGGGTAAAGCCATAATATAATCTTAATAAGTCGTTTATGCAAGTTAATTACAGATATGTGATGTCACTCAGATGAAGAGTAGATTGGCCGATCATTTTTCCAAAACCAGTTTATTTAGGTTTGTTGGAAAATGTAAACTACAGATCCCATAATGTATTTATGACGCAAGCTGTCCATATGTTTGCCCTCTTGAACAGTCCCACACGTTTGTTAATTTTGCAATATCAGGTATCTTAAAGTATATGTAATACACATAAATAATATTATTTAACTACGGTGTAGGTGATTATGTTTTTTTAAAATAACTTCTTGGGCCTTTTTCCCTTTTTTTATTTTCAGGCAAAAACAAAGCCACCTATAATCACGAGGTCCGACAAGGAAGCGTCTGCTGCTGTCCCGAGGATCTTGTTATTGCTTACAAAGCCGATTATTCTCACTATTTACAGACAACATCAAAAGCAACAAATTGCTTTTCTTTTATTATCTTCTCATTGACTTCGAGAACTACCGTTTCTTTGCTTTAGGCTTCGATATAATCGCTCCAATATGTCTTCTGAGGAGATGGAAAATCTGCATGAGATGTACAAATCTCTATATAATGAAGTGAAGTTGATGCCTGACCGAGCGCAGAGGTGCCAGGGAGGTAAATAAACTCTTTATATCTATAACTCAACCATGACAGCAGGATTTGACGTTTCAGATGTTTATATTGGACTCACAGAGAGTATTCAGACAGTGCATAGAAGAGTGTAGACAGAAACACGGTTTTGATATTTTTTTTAAGTATCAATTTTTTCTTTTCAAACTTGTCACTCAAAATTATTATTATTAGTATGCCGTCTTAAAAGGCTACAGATTCAACATTATGAACCAATGTCAGTCTCAGTGTCATCTGCATTGTGCTATTATGGTATTAGTGATATGCAGTAAATACTAAGACATTAATGAGACTAATTTACTCTCTCATTTTATTTTTTTTTGTCCAGAGGAAAGGAAGAGGATTGTCAGGGACTTTGATGAGCGTGTTTCAGAGGCTGAAGAAATGGTAAGTTAGTTGTCAGTCTGGATTGACACTACTAGTTGAAAGTTTGGACACAATCTTAAAATTATGATTATTAGGCTTAGAAAAGTCAAGTGAAAATTTCTATAGTAATTTGTAAACTTCTGAAATCCTATATAAATAATTGGCTAGTAGTTGTTATTTGACAGTGCAAGCGCTCTCTCTCTCTCTGTATACAGGTCCTTCTCAAAAAATTAGCATATTGTGATAAAGTTCATTATTTTCTGTAATGTACTGATAAACATTAGACTTTCATATATTTTAGATTCATTACAACACAACTGAAGTAGTTCAAGCCTTTTATTGTTTTAATATTGATGATTTTGGCATACAGCTCATGAAAACCCAAAATTCCTATCTCAAAAAATTAGCATATTTCATCCGACCAATAAAAGAATGGCCATTATGTTCATTTATGCACTCAATACTTGGTCGGGAATCCTTTTGCAGAAATGACCTTTTGCAGAAATCACAGTGCCAAAATGACTGGTTTTGGCACTGTGAGCAGGTGCCAGGTCGTGCTGAAAAATGAAATCTTCATCTCCATAAAGCTTTTCAGCAGATGGAAGCATGAAGTGCTCCAAAATCTCCTGATAGCTAGCTGCATTGACCCTGCCCTTGATAAAACACAGTGGACCAACACCAGCATCACTGACTGTGGGTACTTGACACTGGACTTCAGGCATTTTGGCATTTCCCTCTCCCCAGTCTTCCTCCAGACTCTGGCACCTTGATTTCTGAATGACATGCAAAATTTGCTTTCATCCGAAAAAAGTACTTTGGACCACTGAGCAACAGTCCAGTGCTGCTTCTCTGTAGCCCAGGTCAGGCGCTCCTGCCGCCGTTTCTGGTTCAAAAGTGGCTTGACCTGGGGAATGCGGCACCTGTAGCCCATTTCCTGCACACGCCTGTACACGGTGGCTCTGGATGTTTCTACTCCAGACTCAGTCCACTGCTTCCGCAGGTCCCCCAAGGTCTGGAATCGGTCCTTCTCCACAATCTTCCTCAGGGTCCGGTCACCTCGTCTCGTTGTGCTGCGTTTTCTGCCACACTTTTTCCTTCCCACAGACTTCCCACTGAGGTGCCTTGATACAGCACTCTGGGAACAGCCTATTCGTTCAGAAATTTCTTTCTGTGTCTTACCCTCTTGCTTGAGGGTGTCAATGATGGCCTTCTGGACAGCAGTCAGGTCGGCAGTCTTACCCATGATTGCGGTTTTGAGTAATGAACCAGGCTGGGAGTTTTTAAAAGCCTCAGGAATCTTTTGCAGGTGTTTAGAGTTAATTAGTTGATTCGGATGATTAGGTTAATAGCTCGTTTAGAGAACCTTTTCATGATATGCTAATTTTTTGAGATAGGAATTTTGGGTTTTCATGAGCTGTATGCCAAAATCATCAATATTAAAACAATAAAAGGCTTGAACTACTTCAGTTGTGTTGTAATGAATCTAAAATATATGAAAGTCTAATGTTTATCAGTACATTACAGAAAATAATGAACTTTATCACAATATGCTAATTTTTTGAGAAGGACCTGTATATACACACATGTGGTCAGAATTGTTGGCAACCTTGGTAAATGTGATCAAAGAAGGCTGTGGAAATAAATGCCATTGTTAATCCTTATAATCTTTTATTTTAAAAAATCTAAGCTTTCATTGGAGACTAAAAATTTAAAATGGGGCAAAAATCATTATGAAATAAATGTTTTTTTCCTCAAATACACGTTGGACACAATTACTGGTACCCCTAGAAATTCTTATGAGTAAAATATCGCTGAAGTATATCCCATGCTTATTCACAATTTTGAGCACTCCAGGGTGATTATGAACATGAAATTATCCAGCCATGGCTTCCTGTTTCACAGAAATATAAATATGAGGGGAAACAAAGCTCAAATTCCCTGATTCTCTGATGTGCAGCAAAAGATAATTGAGCTTCACAAATTAGTGAAGTGGCTTTAAGAAAAGAGCTAGAGCAGCAAAAATGCCCATTTCCACCATCAGGGCAATAATTAAGAATATCCAAATAACATAAAATGTCATGTATCTGCCCGGAAGAGGACATGTCTATATCATCCTAATGCATTGAGTGACTCTTCAAAGATCACAGCTGGAGAATTGGCGAAAATAGTTGAGTCTCGGGGTCAGAAAACCTTTAAACAAATTGTCAAACAGCTCCTACACCACCACATGTTGTTTGGGAGAGCTTCAAGAAAAAAATCAAGAAAAGAAACAATTCTGGTGCCAACAATTCTGACCACGTGTGTATATATATTAAATGACATTTGATTTGCCAGCTGTCATTAGCTTTAAGCAATAGTTAACAATGGGAAACTTTCATGATATTCTGTCATTAAAATATTTTGGCATTGACGCAGTACTGTTGTATTAAAAAAATATACTTTTAACCTTGATGACATTTGCATTACATTTGCAGATGCTTTCATCCAGTGCGACAATCAAATGAGGAAACATAATAAGCAATTGATCACAAAGCCAACTGTATTCATAGTAGTTTAACATGCCAAGTTTATTAGAAATATAGATGAGGAAACAAAATTGTGATGGTCTCAGCAGATTGGGTTTAGGTTGACAGCTCATTCAACCAGAGAGGAGCAGAGAAGGTGAAGGTTTTGAATGATTTGCATTCAGTTTGTGTTTCATTTGAATTATAGACTATTGTACTATTGCATTTTAGACACCAGGTGGCAGTAGTGCATCAGGCAACCAGTGAGTCTGCCTTGTTAGGACATACAAACCAGTCAGCGTTAAGTATTTTGAATCAATCACATTGTCTGTACAAGCTACTATTGTTGCATTGTACTGCTGTTATATTGTATATGACATTACTGTTGTAAAAATGTAAGTACATCCAACTCTACAAAACGATTACACAGGACATTAGCTCATTCTTTCTTGCACTATTCTGTTAAAAAAGCTGGGGTCAGTGAGGTTTTTAAAAAATAATTCAATGCTTTTATACAGCAAGGATACAGTCAAGACATTTATAATGTTATAAAGAATTTATATTTATTTTTGTATTTTTTATTAATTAATGCTGACTTGGGTGAACATAAGACTTCTTTCAAAAACATAAAAAAGCTTTTTGACCCCAGACTTCTGAACAATAGTGTTTGTAAATGCACAGTAATATGAGAACCGACTGACCGCCTCTTGTGTTTATCAGTGTATATGCGATGTCTCTCCCAGCTTCAGGGCATGGAACAGGAGCTGTTTGGTGCTCCATCATCCTTCAGAACCCCCATGTCAACAAAGATTCGACTGTACCGGCGAGATCTGGCCAAACTGCAGAGAGAAATACGCCTCGCAGCAACACCAGGGTTTTCTAGTCAGATTGGAGATGACAGACAAGGGATTTATGCCACTCAGAATGACCAGAGTGTGAGTTGAGTTTAACCAGACCTTCACTAAAAGAAGGAGTAGTCTGTCTATCTATCTATCTATCTATCTATCTATCTATCTATCTATCTATCTATCTATCTATCTATCTATCTAGTCGATAATGAAAATTCTGTCATGAATTGCACACACTTGGGTACATTTTAAAAGGTTATGGTTAGAAGGTGACGCTATTCTGCTTTCTCTGGAACACAAAATGTTTTGTGGTGGAAGAAGGGTCATACATTGAGGCTAAGCAAATGATGACATATTTATGTTTTGGTTGTACTGACCCTTTAAAGACAGCAGAGAACAAATTTATGTAATGAGGAACTGAACTTCTTTCTTAAAGCAGCTGTTGTGTTTGATTTCAAGCTAAATTTACGCTTTTTTGGTCATGACTTGCTCCACTGCACAATGATGATTTCTAGAAATTGTCAGCACCTTTCAAGTTGGATCTAGTTCTCATCCAGCTAGAACTGGCTACAAACCAACTCCCCGTTTGTACCACCACAAATGGGTATTCCTACAGGAAGTACGTAGATGTGTTGACCTCTTTAGGTCTCCATGCTCCCTGTGTGTTTTTTAATGACACACCTTAAAGTTGCTTGCATTCCACAAGTTATGTGATTCACAGTAACAGCCTGCTCACCTCAGGCTACATGTAATGCTGTTATGAAACCAGTTGTGAGTGATTCTGAGTCATAAATATGCATTCAAAATAACTGTCAATCTATTTATTATTAAATTCAATTAAAGTTTGTTTATATAGCGCTTTTCACAATATATACACTACCAGCCAAAAGTCTGTGAACAGTAAGATTTTTAATGTTTTTTAAAGAAGTCCCTTTTGCTCACCAAGCCTGCATTTATTTGATCCAAAGTACAGCAAAAACAGTACAATTTTGAAAAAATTTTAATATTTAAAATAACTGTTTATAACTGTCATGTGACACTGAACACTGGAGTAATGATGCTGAAAATTTAGCTTTGATCACAGGAATAAATTACATTTTCAAATATATTCAAATAGAAAGCAGTTATGATGGCAGTTTAACCCTCATGTACTGTTCAAAAACAGGTGACTTCCTGTATGGTCCGAGTCAAATTGACCCGTATTGGATTCAATGCACATTTTTTTAATGATAATATCTTGGTCTAAACCTAAAGTAATCTTGACAAATTATGTATAATTTGAAAGGTTCTGTACTCTAGTTTTCATATTTGTTGACTGTTTTTCAAAGAAATGACAGAGCAATAGATACATAGCGATAGATTCTTCATTTGTGATGTCAAACACACTTTTATTCTATACGTATGTTTTTATGTGTTTTAGAGAGAGAATTCAAATCAAATATTAAAGTTACTGCCCAAACTATTTCTGAATAGGATGTCTACTTCATAAATATTTTTAAAATTATGGAAATATATAGTTTAGAATACTCAAACAATAAATGGAAATCAAGATTTCCTGTATATCACCTAGTGGAAAGGTTTGGTACTGCATCCACAAAATCGATGGTTTTCTTTATGTACATTTCACAACACATCGGTGTGTTGAAACTTGTATGCATGTTCATGACCCTAAACGAGAAAAAGTAACAAAACTTCAAGAAAAACAACGTAGGTTTATTAGTATTTCAGATAGATTGAAAAAAGAAATGATAGCTCGAGTTGTGTGTGTTGATCAAATGTTAGTGTCAGTGTTATGTAATTCTAAAAAAATAAAACTGGTTACCTAGGATCTAAAACAGATCCACCCGGATTGCCATAAACACACAAAACACCACTCTACAAACAAAGATGCCTGTTGCACTGGAATGGAGTTTTTTTTTCTCTCTCTGTTGCATACGCACAAGGTTGCCTTGAGCAAGGTCATGCATTATGTCCCAAGAGTCCTGTTTCTAAACTCTTTGAAACTGAGGAAGTGAAGGTCATCAGAAAGACCTGAAAAGAAGAGCATAAGAGAAGGTTTTGTGTGTGTGTGTGTGTGTTTGAGCACTTGATTCAATAGCAGTTAAAAGACCAATAGTCAGCCACAGTTACTGCTCACTTTTTCATCAGTCTGAAGTTCGGTATTTTTCAGATTCATTTTTTTATGTCGTCTTTCTTCTGTAAGACATTCTAGACGAGACAAGTTTTGAACCACACCAGTCAGCACTGAGATAAATGTCAGCATTGCATAATTTGAATCCAAGCCAAAAAAAAGTATTTGAAAATCAAACAGTACAAAGACTCATCCCGTGATCCAGTGTGAATAAAGTAAATGGAACAAGAACAAGGATACATTATATAACTATTATATTATATTACGTATTATATAATGTTCTTAATTACACTAATATATAAGTCTATTATAATTTATCATTTCTATCTAGGTCTATTTTAATACCTTTACTTACAATGCTTAAAAACTATTGGAATAACCATTATAAGACTATTAGTCTAAAGTCAAGGTTGATGCCTGCCTTGACTGCAATATTTAGAATTCCCAAAGTTTGGACTTGGTTTTCTTCTAGTCAGTTAGATGTACTAGCGTTCTCTTCATTATTATCTAAATAGAAGATCTTATTTCTAGGAAAGTCTACCAAACCTCCAGGTGTTTGTCAACGGCTTGTAGGTACTATGTATGTTCTGAAGCTGGAAAAGATAAGATGTTCCTGGTAGTGCAGCTCTGTTTCTTTCCATTATAAATGCCAATGCTTCATAACATATTTTCTCTCCCTTGCCCGCCGACTAAATTTTTTTGACTGCTATGACTATGAATGTCACTTTCCATTCAATAAAAAATTTGAACAAAAAACTGAAAATTGTGCTCTGTTGAAGTAATGTCTGTATTTTATGTCTGTAATTATGAGTGAATATGGTTTACACTGGTTTTTATAACTGAGTATGCTGCAGGTCTTAGTTAAACAGCGACTCATTTTTGAATTTTTGTTTGTTTTTACAGACTCATCTGCAGTCTCAGCGTGCTTTGCTTATCCAGGGGACAGAGTCTCTAAATAATGCGTCAAAGAGTATTGAGCGAAGTCAACGGATTGCGGCAGAGACAGACCAGATTGGCACAGACATCATCGAGGAGCTCGGAGAACAGAGAGAACAACTGGACCGCACCAGAGACAGAGTAAAAGAGAGATATCTAGACCAGCGCCCATTGTTATTGTTGTTGAACAAGCAGATAATAAACTGCACAAGCAAAATGTCTACAATAAATTCACTTCTTCTCTTTCTCTGCTCTTACCCTCCCTTCTCTTACTCCATCATCAGTTGGTTCACACTGGCGAGAACCTGAGCCGCAGCAGGAAAATCCTGCGCGCAATGTCCAGACGGTGAGACTTACACTATTACGAAACATTTTACATCACTAGAATTGTTTCCAAATCTCTTTCTGAGAATATACTGTGTCAAACATCTCTCTTTCCTGACATTACAGACTGGTGACAAACAAACTGCTACTATCGGTCATTATCATCATGGAGCTGGCCATCTTGGCAGGGGTGGTTTACTTGAAGTTCTTTCGCAAGTAGGCAATGAGACACACAAGACTGTATAAGACATCACCTTTCCCTCTTCTTATTTCTGATGACCACGGGTGTCTGGCCCAATGACAGTGTGCTGGATGCTTTTGTGACTGTGAGTGTCACATGGACGTGTATGGGTGGTTATTTTAAGCGCTAAACTGTATTAGCGCAAGTACTGCTCTCAAGGTGAAAAGAAGATGGTTACCGTGTCACATTCAGACTGCTGGAGGATAAGGACCTGTACAAAGATAGCGTGATGGGTTCACCCCATTTTTAGCTGTCTTGAACAAGGTGCCATATCTAGTGGATGTATGGATGGACAGTGTAAACAGAAGGATACAGCGAAAGGAGTGACAAATAATATATATACAACCTGTCTGCATTTTTTACACACCTCAATCATTTTAAAGTGATGGATCCCTCAAAAATGATAATTCTGTCGTCATATACTCACACTAATGCCTTTCCAAACCTTTCATTGTTCATACAAGTGAAAGTCAGTGGGGTCCAAAACAGCACTGGACCCTGCTGACTTTCATTGTATGAACAAAAATTAATTCTTCAAAATGTCTTCTTTTCTCACAGGCTGGGAATGATATGAGGGTGAGTAAATGTGTAAATCATGACAGATTTTTCATTTCTGAGTGAACTGTCCCTTTAAATAATACTGAACTTTTAACAAAATGAATTAAATTATGTAATAGACTTTTCTGTGACAAGTGTTAAATTAAAGGAACAGAGTTTCGCTCTAGAAAATGGGTGTGTTTTCCTTTAGCTTTTCCTCCAATTAGTCAAAACAAAGCTGAGTGTATTCCAGGTCATGAGAATGACAGCTATAAACATGCACGTCACTTGCTTCACAAGCCCTGGTTGGAGGAGAAAGGGGTGTGTTTAGCCTTTCAGATACAGCGGGTAGAGATTACTGTAAACATGACTGAGAATAAAGTGACACCAACACCTGCTATAGTGGAAATACCAGTGTCCAGGACTATCAGGTCACCTTGACATACTGACTTTTTGCCAGCATGTCTTGTCATGTTAGGGCAAAACAGCAGAGGTGTCAGTAGAGAGCAGTCATACACAGTTGTGTGTTTGTGATTGATCTGAGGTGTGGCCGGTCATTCACCTGCTATACATTGTTTATAATCCCCATCACATTCTCCTGACGTTATGCAGAATTTGGACTGAAAGCCCACTCTGCAGTGACTGAACCTTTCTTCAGCAGAAAGAATCAAAAGGCTAGACTAACCTTGGCTGAGGGGCATGCTGTGTGGACGGAGGAGAACTGGTCCAAAGGTCACTTCAGTGATGAAAACAGGTTTAATTTATTTGGGTCAGATTGGAAACATTATGTGCGGTGTCAAACTGGGGAAAGACTGAACCCAAAGTGTGTAAAGAAGTCAGTGAAAGGTGGATGAGGTAGTGTCATGGTTTGGGAGATGTTTTTTGCAGCAGGATTTGAGCAGAGAGAATGCAAATGTTTATCAGAACCCCCTGTGGCAACATGCAGTTCCTTCCCTGTGTTCATGACCCAATCAGCCTGAAATTCTCATGCAGGTCATTGCCCCGTCACACAGCAAAACGGGTAAAGCAGTTCTTTGAAGCTGAAAACATTGAAATAATGAAATGGGCAGCCCAGAGTCCTGATCTAAACCCAACTGAAAATCTCTGGAAAATCCTTGGTGACAAAGTTATGGCTAAGAAACCCACTACAGTCACCGAGCTCTGGCAGAGATTAGAAGAGTGAACCGAGATCACACCAGCAGAGTGTGAGAAACTAGCGATGTACTGCGGCCACAGATGTGCTGAAGTCATTCAATGCAAGGGCCTCTACACTTCCTAATTTTTGACTGCTGTAATCTTCAGAAGGTTTAGTTGTCTTTCTTCATGCTAGTGGTTACTGTTCTCAGAGGTGTAGCGGTTTTTTTAAATGCCTTGGCTATTTTGTAAAACACTGTTCTACTAGCATGGTATAGCCACAACTAAAATTCCTTCAAATTTTGAACTATGAAGATTACATTATTTCTAAGTCTTCATAAATGGTTCTCTAATTTTGATCTACACTGTACATAAAGCAGCTGGTGGACAAGCCACATACTGACTGCTAATTTGATATTGTTCATCAGATGTCTGTGAAACGTGTTCCATTTTTGTGAGATATAGAATTTTTTATTTTCATATAAATATTAGATTGTTTGTCAAGTGGATATGTTTGTTCTGATCTGGATTATAATTAAATATTATATATAATATTTTCATTTGATGTGGTCATCAGTCAATCTAATGAATCAAAGAGGAGTCACAGTCTGTCTCCAGTACTTTTGTTTATTGCAACAAAACATTTTTACTGAAACAGGAAAATGTGACAAATCAAACTGCCCTTCCCTAAGAAGATACTGGTACTGGTGGTAAATTCAGATATGAAAGGGTGTACAAAATGCATTCGTACATGATTTTTCAAAGGTTTATTTAAATAGATACAAAAATTACTAAAATAACTTACTTCAAATGCGCCATTTAAAAAAAAAAAAAAAAAAAAAAAAAAAATCACTCAGTTTCAATCTAACCAAAACTGTAGGATTAAATTAGCCATTAAAAGCAGTCCTACTATACAAAACAAACAAACATAGAAATACAATAAAAACCAGTTCTGGTCCAAAAGTGCAAACATGTTTCAAATTCTAGGAAAATCAGTTAGTCCACCATAGTAAAGAGTCACCTCAGCTTGCAAAAATATGTTATGCACATTTTCTTTTAGATCACCTTTTCTTGCAGTAAGTCCCAGAGCATGATCAGGGTTACCCACTAATCCCATAACTGCTGACTAAAGTTAAAAATATTAATGTTTCTGCTAGATTAGTCCTCAAACACAGAGCATCCAGATCCCAGCTCTTTTTTAGCCAAAGCAAAATTAGTGGTAGGTACAATAAAATAAATCTCACTCGTGCTTATAGCAGCACTTCACCAGTGAGGTGACAATGTTTTGACCAAGACTACAGTAACCATCAAATTAAATCTTTAGTCTGGTGCTCAGACTCTGCAAATCCTTCAGTGTCGTTCTTTTAGACTTTGGAATGCAAAGTGGTTGGTTTGTCAGTCTTCGATGAATATCTTGTGCTCTTAAAGCCGCAGTTCGGTGTCTTCTTTTGGTTCTGGAATCTTTGGGAAGGCGACATGTGCACCTTCACGTGTCTGACCAAGAGCAGATGCAATGACATCAACGGCTAGGCTAGTTGTGGCCTCCACACTCTCAGGTGTCGCTCCTAGTGTGGGGTTAACTTCAACAACATCCATCACAGAGAGTAAACCTGTGTAGTACGAAACAAAATATTAGCATTAAAATTGTAGGATTTCCAAGTCATCATCCGTTATGTGAATGGTAGATCTGTACCTGTGTTATGGATCTCCTCTGTTACGTAGATGCCCTCTCTATAGGTCAATCCTCCATTAACGGGAGTTCCAGTGGCGGGAGCCAGAGACGGGTCAAATGCATCAATGTCAAAGCTGAGATGGATTGGTCTTTGTTTCCTGATATAAAATCAAATAACAGTAACAAATTACCACAGGTTGTTTGATTGTGATATAGTGTACACCGATTAAACTGAGATAAAGTGCTACATTTCATTTAAAGTTGACATTAAACATGCGAGTCAGGTTAAATAAGGCCACTTGTGAGCTTGTATTACCCCAGAAAACTACTTTGCCCCCATTTACAGGGTTCAATAGCACACTGGAGGACTATGTAGAGAATAAACAGCAACATTCAATTTGCTGCTGGCTGTTTACAGAAGCACCACTACTAGTTAAATAAGCGTGTATGTTTTTCGCAATATCACTATACCTTGCCAAGAGGTGATCCAAAGTGACCTCCATTACCCTCTGAATGCCCATTCTGTCAATATCCCGCATGGAGAAATATTGGATTCCCAGGGTCTTCAGGATTATACTAAGAGGGAGAGCAATAAAATCAAATTGGTTAGTAAAATAAAAGTAGTGATAGTGTTTTCTCTTTATCTTTATAAATGCAGCACACATACACAGTTCATGCACTATAGTGGATTCACCACTGAATTGTGTCTGATTTAGTCCGAGTCTCATGTTGACTTCATCATAAACATTTGATTTTAACCACTAACCCTCTTGGCGGTTACAGGTAATGTCACTTGTATAAATAGCCTATGGATTGTCACAATTGGTGATTTAGTAGCATAGGCTTTAGAGAACAGGCAACAGGTTCCAAATCCTGGATGACAGAACATAGTGTGCTTACTGCTCGCCTGGATCCACATCTCTGAGGCCGATGTAGACCAGATCTCTGGCAGACAGGAAGGGCTTCATCCAGGAAAATCCAGGAACGTCTGGCATCTGCAGGTAGGAAAGCAGAAGATAATGGATTTAGACGTTCTAAATGGTTTTCTGGCACCAAATTACTTGCAAGTGGGAAATTCATATACAAGCGTTACCTCCTTTGAGAAAGGAATCATGTCAGAGATTCCATAATGTCAACATTTCTTTTAACTGTTGACGCAATTTTATGCATGAATGCTAATCACCTTGTTCTGCAGGTCCTTGAGTAAGAATGCTACAGACTGGCCGTGGAGGTTTCCAGAAGGTGATGTCAGAGGGGTGTTGATATCTGCGTGAGCGTCCACCCATATCAGACACAGGTCAGAGCACTGCTGAGCGTGACCTTCTACTGAACCAATCGCCAAGCTGCAGGGGAGAAAGCATTACAAATGTTAATGTTTGATGATTTTGGCCTTTAATAGAACAAATTCAACCCAGTTTTAGATTACATTGAATTTTTTCATTTGTCAGACCAGTTTTGATTGGAAAATGTTTGCTCGATTAAGCTAGCTGGAAATACAAATAGCATCTTGAGGCTAAAAGACAAACCGTGACCTTTCAGAAACAAAGTAATAAAGCTGGTCTCAGTTTAGCCAGAGCGCTACAACATTTATTTGTGCTTGTGCCAAAAAGACATAAATGGAAAGACTAGTGGAATAAGTAACTAATTATAAGCACTCATAACTATATACCAAGATAAAAGGCTTTGTAGATAAAAGTGTGTATTTTAGCCCAGGATTTTGCATTAAAAAATGTAAGACTTTAGATAAAGAAAAAAAATTGTGTACCTATGGTCTCCCCCCAGCATGATGCAGGTGTGTCCCGCCCCCACCGCACCACTCACAGCTCCCGACAGCAGCTGATTGGCACGTCCAACTGTGCGTGGGAACGGCACGTGCATGAAGTGCTCATCTTTTTCCAGATGCTTGAAGGTCAGGTCTCCAAAATCATGCACAGCGTAGTCTACAACAAGACAGGACATATAAATAAACTAATGACATCAAGGTTTTCTTCACATGACCATTACAATAAACATTGGTGTTAAAGCTTCCATACTTTTAGCCTACTCTGACCAAGCTTATGCTTCTTTCTAAGACTGCTTGACTGACAGGTCAAAGTTCAGTCATTGAATCCCAGCATTAATCTGACCATGTAGTGTCATATAGAAATGTAGGTAGGAACCCCCACAGGTGGACACTGATGAAGGTCTAAACAGCTGATGGGGCCCAGGATGACAGAACCAGACCAGCCACTTCATGACAGTGTTGAATTACTCATCAGATTTTAAAATGACCAATGATGGACTAGCATACCATCAAGTGGCCTCTTAACAGGAATAGACATGAACACCGTGGCCCAGTTAAAGTTTAAATAAGTGTTTTTAAAATACTAGATGTTTTTTGATTGAATACAAGAGGGAATTAAGGAGTTGACCATGACAGAAGCATGAGGGATGGTCATCATAAGCTAGGACAGAGGTAAGGGTTAAGTTTGTATTGACTTAACTGCATTTGAAGACTTCAGGTTCATGTGCAGTTTTGCTCAACCAGTTTTTTTGGATTTTGAGAGTGAGCACAAGCTCTTTTTTGTGTAATTAATCTAACACCTTGCCATATGCAAGACATTTCCAACCAACAGTTGTAAAGAGAGCAAGACATCTATATGTGTTGCATTGGATAAGGTAAGCTCTGATATAGTTTAGTCAAGAATGCTTGCCATACATGGTGCTATGGTTATTTTGACAACTCCAAACACCTGATGCCAAGCGCCTGCTAAAATGATGTTAAAGTAAATCATCATTGCCTCATTAGGTTCTGTGTGTATATTCATTTATTCCCAATATATATATTCTGATATCATGTTTTTTTCCTCAAGCAATCCAACGTCCCGAGAACAATCCCAATAAAAAGTCCAAGGCCCGGTTTCACAGATAAGGTTTAGACTAAGCCAGGTCTAGGCCATTGTTCAATTAGGAAATTTAAGTAATTTTTATTAACATGCCTTAGAAAAAAAAAAAACATTACTCGTGTGCATCTTGAGACAAAACAAGGACACTGATATATTTTAAGATCAGTCAGTGCAAGTTTCTTTCAGTTAAAACAGCTCAGACTTACACTTTAGTCTGGGACTAGGCTTAAGCCTTGTCTGTGAAACCAGGGGCAAGAGAAATAAGTTTGTAGAAGAGTTTATGAGAAAATAAATAAATTAAATGAATGAATAAATATAACATCTAAGGTGAAACGGGGTCATTTGTTCATAACCGCCGACGGAAAAAATCTCAGGCTTAAGATAGCAGGAACTATCGCATTACATTTAGAACACGGAGTTACGTAAAGCAAGCCTGCGCTGGGCAGGGTGTTTATGTGATTAACAGCTGACTGACTGCAGGCGAGACTGACAAAGTGACTCGCGCATTCCGACCAGGAGCTCTGCAATGTCATGACTCCGAAGCATTTGGCTTTAAAGACGAATTACGCCGCCTTTTCTGTTATTTGATTATTTTATTATTACTATTTGTAATAGCAGTAGCTGTTAGGCATGTCAAAAGTAATACTCTGATAGCAAGTCGATACTAAAATTAAAAAGAAGTAACGATATCACTCTCTCTCTACAGCACCAGTAGTGGAAAATGCGCGCGCAGTAACATGGATGCTCGCGTGGTTTTTTTACAGTCTATGGCAAGGACAGATACACTTCAAAATTAAGTGAAAATGCTCATCTTTTTCGTGTATTAATACAAACACGGTAGGTTATGTATAATAACAATATTATCGAGGAAAAACTATAGTAGTCGTTTATGGAATAGAATATTTCTTATACATGACCTTTAATGCATGAATGCTTATAACTGAAATAAATAAGCACTGTTTTGTGTTCTGCTTCTTGTATTTTGTTTAACTGCTCTTAAGTGCTTGCCTTAAACATTTAAAAACAGTATTAGTTTTTGCTTAGGTATATAGAAAATGTGTCAAAAATCGTGACATTTTAGTGGTATTGCTGTCGTGACTACTGTAGACAGACGAAGCTTTTCCTTTCCATAATGCATGACGCATTCATTGCTTATTTAGTTCATAAGGAATAATTAATTATGGAAACTTGTAATTAAAAACCACGAATGTTCTCCGGTAATTTGAAGCCAGCCGTCCCAGGGCTTTTGTTCCAGGGTCCTGGCGGGAACTGCTTTCACATTTACTCAGGTTAATTTCTGACTAGCTGGAGCGACCCAAAATAACATCTGCCTGTATTAAAACTGCATCATCTTTGTTACACGAGTCATCTGAAACCTTATACACTCTACAACCCTAATGGCACAAACATTAATAAGGCCATTAAACTTTTAAGCCCCTGTCTAATCTCTTCCTGTTGTCTCACCTAACATTACGTATCTGCACCCTCTCTTTCTCTCTCTCTCTCTTCTCATTGCTGTACCTCTGTAATAAATGCATTTAGTTAAGGGTCATTCACAGAAAGCAAGATGCAGGCAAGGGACATGACTTAAAACTTAAGTCCCATAGACACATTACTAACAGCTGAAAGCCGCGTTTTTACCCAGAAAAGTGAAAAGAAAAGGCGCGTTCTGTGCGAATGGACCAATAAATCCTTCCTGAATTAAACGCTGCTTTGAATAGAGGAGTTTGCAGCTTTACTGCGCCATCCCCACTAAAGTCTATTGTGAATGATAATAGCCTATTGTTATGTGCAGCTGCAGGTCGTATCGTAGCATCTCTGAATGCGTGGCGGAACTGCAGTGACTCAATATACCCCCCTCTCTCTCACTGCGGCCAGACAACATACAAAACTTCTCCACTGACCGATACTTTTTCACTTTACGTACTGTATTCCAGTCATAAAATAATACATCCAAACTATTATTGCTACATCAAACAGATTGTGTTGGGAGCGTTGGATGATGTAACACTTAATCTCTTTCTGATCCGCAGCGGTGAGCCCGCCACCAATTTATTTAAAGACATAGTTCACCCTAAAAACTCAGTTAAAAGTCTAATATATATTTACCCTCTTGTTTTAAATATGAATGACTTCTTTACAAAATTATTTAATAAGCAAAATTACAACCTTGCTCGGACATCATGTAACTTTCAATGCATCGAAAAATGATGCAATAAAGTGAATGGTTACTTAAGCGGTCAGTCCCCATCTTTTGGAGGGTAACTTACAGAATTTCATATTTGGGTGAATTAACCCTTTGAGTTCCAATCCATATCTATCTATAAATCTATCTACCTATATCTATCTAGATAGAAAAACACATAGTAAAACCAATGATGTACTTACCCAGATTTGAAAGTCTTTCCACCAAACCCGCATCCCGGATGGCTTTGGGTCCATGCTCCACCCCTCTCCTTTTCTGAATGAAAATCGTAAAAAAATATCGTCACATCACTATGTTATACATCAGTGAGTTCTAATTAAATACATCTATATTTCTTACCTGTCCTTTGGAAAACGGAGCTCCCAAAATAGCAACAGATTGCGATCGGCTCTGCTGGCAGGAACTCAACGAGGATCTCAATAACCTAGACAGTGGTCCTCTCAAGGCCATGCTGACTCAACCGGAGAAGTCTGGAATAAAATACAAAATCTGAAACGAATAGTCTGTCGCCCGATATGGCTTTTCCTCTTCTGGCTCAAGACTGGCTGTTGAATCTCAAATAACTGCCACGACGTTTTTCTTTAAATCTGCCACTTAATTCATATTCATGAGTTGGTGAACAGCGGAAGGTAGAGCTCAAAGCCACACGCTTTGGGTGAAATCTCAAGACCGCCCCCCCCTAAATCTAACAGTCCTCCAGAATCCAATTGTTTTAGACAGGTCGTCCGCTCAGTGCGGCGTGAACCACGTTTTTCTATTCATAGAGCGGGCAACCCTGCGTCACACCCGATGACACACCTCCCTTCCAGCCAATCAGAAGCTCCGCCTTCCAGCCAATCAGAAGCTCCGCCTTCCAGCCAATCAGAAGCTCCGCCTGCGTGGGTTTGTTTCGATGAGCGTGGCTTTGGGCGAATGAGTGGCGTGAGAGATGGGGTGCTTTTTTGTGGCGTTGGAAATTTCCATCTCTGCACTGCCGACTGCATGTTTTTTTTTGGCTTGCCTAGTGTCTCGTCAACAAATTCCCAACTTACAGATACAGTGGATCAAAACAGATCCAGTGTCCATAGCATGACTGAATATTTATGTTCTATAGAAATGTGGCAAGTTGTTGACATCTTTGGCCTAATTTCAGTGTTTATATGCACTAGCAAATGCACAGAGGTTGACTTATGAACATAACTATAATTATAGATAATTACTTGAGATTTATTGATTGATCAGTTTAGTTTAGCTAATAATGACTACACATAGAGAGAGTAATTAGTAAATGGAGTCCATATTCTCTGCACTTTGGATCCACCTGGTGGTAGCTTTTTTTGAGGGTTTTTTTTAACACATGGTTTCGCTTCTCTCATATTCATATGGCAGCGTTACATGGCCATATTTGGCATTTAATGTCAGGTTGAATTTGTGTTGATGTCTCTGCCTTGGTAATGCATTAAAATAGTTACCTATTTCTGCAAAAAGAAAGTCAGCTTGCACGTTTGGTGGCGCTGTAGCATTGATGTGATGTTGTGTGCTGTATATAAAAGCATTTCCGGGATATTTTCTCGTTGGGTGGAATGTTTTTAGTATTATTTCCAAATCACAAAAGTTTCATTCCTCTAGGGGGCGCTTGCTGGCTCAAAAAGCAGAATCATGTCAGGATGCTTTATTATACTGCCCAACATTATCTATAAAAAAAGTATTAAAATGAACTAATTAATTTAAGCGATTTTTGTGTCTGACATTGAAAAAACACCATAATCTATCATAAAAATTAATAAACCATAAACGTGATTGGTCCTGATTTGCGATGAGAAAAGTATCAGGTACCACGTGACAAGGCCGTCTGCTTCAGCAGCGTTCTTGACAGTATTTTCAACCCGAACTATTACACATTTACAACTTTTAGTAATCGATAAAGAGAAAATTCTCAGCCAACACTTGAGAAATATAATTGTTAACCCTCCACCCATACTACTAGGTCACTAAGCCCCGCCCATCTGGGTACAGTTTCATGCTGAACTGCTGTTCTTGTCGTTGAAGATATTTTATGGATGCTCTTTATTATCAGAGGAACGCATGACCAAATCAAAAGAGAAACATATATGTTTTTTTTTCTGAACGTGGCGTTATATATCCATTCCTGTGGCAGATAGGAGGTCTTGTTATTTTCAGCGGCGTTGATACTAAAACCGAACTGGGTGAGTCTTAATCAATAATATAGTAAATACAGAGGAAACATCTTTATTTCCCGCCGGCCTCCTAGTTCAATTTTGGTATAATGAAGTGTAGAGATTTATTGTGGATGTTGATGCGTATGATTCATATTAAACCCAGGGTTAAATCACAGTTAAGATGACTTTGTATGGCCAAACGCTGATAAAATCTCTCTTGACAGATCGGTGTATCAGCAGACATGTCCTTCCCTCATCTGAACCAGATAGCCCATTTGCCCCCTGGCATTTCCCCCTCACAGTTTGCTGGGTTTCCCACCACTGTTCCTACAGGTACGTCATGAAGATAAGAAATATGTATACTTATATATTGACATTGGAGTTCTTAATCTTTGTTTATTTTAATTTTTCCTCAGCAAGTCCAATAATCCCAGTCCCTGTGCGAATGATGACTCCCTCTCCAGCGGTGTGTAAAGAAACTGCTTAAACGTTTGTTTTGAATATTAACCCAGTTACCAGCCTTAGAATCATTTCCTGGAATATTTCCAAGAAAATCAAGTTTTACAATGTGCCATATATGCGTAAAGTCTGTAAGGTATCATGCCAAACACAGATCCTAAATACAGAGTGCTTTACCCCTGACCATTTAAAATAATAAGCATGCAAGTCTATGCATCCAAATCCAGATGCATGGAACTGTCAGAGAGGTTGTGTTTATTAAACTCTGTGCAGTTGTACTTTACTGTTTGTTCTTGAAATATGCTGCAGGTTTTGGTACAAACTGCAGTGCCAGTGGTTCAAAAGCTGACTAAGGACTCCATTGGCACACGTAACAAAGACTCAGAGGAAGGTATGGGTAACAACACAGGACCGACCACTACAGTGTTTGTGGGAAACATCTCAGAAAAGGCCTCTGACATGTTGGTGCGGCAGCTGTTGGCGGTGAGTGTTTGGAAGTTTTATCTGCGCAGTAATATTAAATCTCAGACACATCACCTGTATAGAATTAGTTGGCTCCAGAAATACAATTCTGCCATCTTTTACTCACTGTTATGTTATAGAGCACATCAAATATGGTAAACGGAAGTTCAAACTTACTTGCTTGACACATGAGAACCAGTGAGGTTTGTTGCTGATTGATGTGCTCTATGTATGTGCGCTGACCAAAAATATCCTCATTTTTGTTTCGAAGATAAATGAAAGTCATGTGAGTTTTGAGCAATATGAGGGTGAGTAAATAAGGACAGAATTTAAATGTTCTTTTTAAGTTGAGTAATGCATTCATTATTTGACCTGATGTTCATGGGAATGTCTGTGTTATGTAGCATTTAGCTTAGAATGTTTTCATTGTTGCTTGTCACAACATACTTTTTCTTCTCTTCTGCAGAAATGTGGTTTAGTCCTCAGCTGGAAAAGAGTCCAGGGGGCTTCTGGAAAACTGCAAGGTATAAAGAAAGACTATATTAATCACCAGTGCATAGTGTGTCAGTCTTTTGTAGTCCACTGTTATTGACAAAAGATCTTCTTGGTAAGTTCTAGCAATGCAATTTTTTTTTTTTTAAAGAATCTGTATTTTCAAATTTAGTTTGACTACTTTAGGCCTAGTAGTCCAGATGATCTCTATCCAGGATTGTGCTAGTAATTGTTAACCTGGGCTGTCTTAGGCAAACAGGAATCTGTTTAAAAAGATCAGACCTTCAGATTTCTAAACTTGTCTTCTGTAGCCCTGTCTGACCCAACGTCGTGAACTTCATAGATTTTTATGTGTGTGTTTGTATGTGTAGCTTTTGGTTTCTGTGAGTACAAAGAGCCAGAGTCCACGCTGAGAGCTCTCCGATTGCTTCATGAGCTGCAAGTGGGTGATAAGAAGTTACTTGTGAAGGTGGACGCAAAGACCAAAGCTCAGCTGGATACCTGGAAGGCCAGTCAGAGGAGACGAAATGGGGTAAACCAAAAAATGTATACTTTTATTCAGCTATGACACATTAATTAAAATAACGAGCGTGATTGAGCTCCAAATCAGCAAATTAGAATGATGTCTGAAGGATCATGTGACACTGAAGACTTGAGTAATGGCTGCTGATGTCACAGGAATAAATTATATTCTAAAATATATTCAATAACAAAACAATTATTTTAAATTGAAATAATATTTCACTGTATTACTGTTTTCATTGTATTTTTGATTAAATAAACAAAGTGTTATGCAAAAGATAGTTTCAGACGTAAGATAATTTCTAAAACATAAAACTCAAACTGAAGTAGAATGGTAGTGTTCTCTACATCGATTTTAACACATCTTTCATATGATTGCTTCTTACCTGATTCATTGATTTGAAAGAGCTTGTTGGTGCATCTCAATCTCAGAGAACGTCCCAGTTTAAAAGGAGTTTGTAAACCATGATAATTGTCTGTCACATACAAATACATATTCCCTTTACAGGCTCCTCAGACTGGAGAAGGGGCTAAAGATGAAGAGGAAGAAGAGGTTCTGGATGAGGAGACGAAGCGGCGTGATCAGATGGTGAAAGGTGCCATAGACAGTCTGATCCGGGAATACTCCAGTGAGCTCTCAGCCTCCTCACAGGATGCTGAAGCCCATCAACGCAAGAAACGTAAAGAGAAGAAGGAGGTATTTTTACTCTCACCATGATAACCATACTAACCTTGCAGCCCTGTCATAATGACTTAACTGAAATACTGGGACATTCTCCAGAAAGTTTTACTTAAAGAAATACTCTGTCATCATTTACTCACCCTCATGTAGTTTCAAACCCGTATTACTTATTTGCTTGCTTTTTCAAAAGACATCATATGACAGTAAGTTGTCATATGACTTCGGAAGAGTAATATAGCATTGAAGTCAGTAGTCATTTTTTGTTTCTTGAAAGCTCCAGTCTCCATTTATTGTAATTGTATTGAAAACATCAACTGATACATTATTAAAAATTCTAATTTTGTGTTCCACAGATGAAAGTCAGTTTTGAACAACATAGAAATGAATAAATGGTGACAGAATTTAACATTTTTGGTGTAACTGGTACTTTGTAAGAAGTATCTTATTATTGCTCTTAAAGGTCACTTATTAAGATTTAATGTATCTTCTCACATGGTCTAATCAGTTTTACTACCCCCCAAACCCCCCCCCCCCCCCCCCCCCCCCCCCCCGCGCAGGATGATATAAATGCCATGGAACTGGAAGATGACAAGCGAGACCTGATTTCCAGAGAGATTAGCAAGTTCAGAGACACACACAAGGTAACACACTACTTTCTTTTTTTTCTCTCTCTCCTTTTCTTAGCCTAGTCTGTGGACTGAAGACGGCCACATCTAGAGTACTCTAAACTCACATTATTATAACTGAGAATACACCTCAGTAGAGTAAATTCACACATAAATCTGTAGGAATTTGAGATATCCTGCCCATTTTAGACAAGCTGCATGAGGCAATTTTTAAATCCAAGAAACAACATTGTTCACGTTTATTACAAAGAATGCCTCTTTTGTTGAGATATTTCACCTAGCAGCATCCAAGCAAAAGATCTAACAAAACGAATGCTTACAAATTGGTCCGATTACAACTTTAGAAGCTGTTCTCTGAAAGAATGATTATAGAAAAGAGATCGCTGAAGCCTCTTAGATTGTTTCTCTGTGTGGCAACAATGGCAGCAGATGGGCAGGACAAGTTCAGGCTAGATTTACCACACAAGAAGTGCATGAACGAACTGTAAACCTCCCTCTAAAGCTAATCTGTTCATTAAACCCCACCATTACGGTAGAGGTCATATGGTGACTAAAGCAAGATGAATCTCAGAGCTTTGGAAAAAGTTGCTGGAATAGAGGATGTAAGTATGAGCTTCCTTTTCTATTCTTCATATTTTGGGCGCCCCCTTCTGGAGGATCCACAAAGGTGCAACTGGCTCTGGGTCTCAGAAATGTGTGACTGAGGATGCCCTAGTGTTATAAAGACCCGCTGAAATGTAACACACTTTGATGTATTGACCTCAGGAGACAAACTGTAATCCTGAGTGTGTGCGTTCAGCAGAAGTTGCTCAATAAACCATATTTTTGGAAGTTGTTGTGTGGGCAGAGCTCAGTGAACCTTTGTGAGTCCTCTGTGTAAAAGCGTGGTTTTGGTGAGAAATGCAGTACTGAATAACCACTGCAGTATTTTTCACTGCAGTCTGAAGGGGGCGCCCTTTCACAGCACGCACCAAGCTGAAGATTCCTCAGGTAAGAAGTCATTTTTCTTTCTTATCCCATTCCTCCTTTCTCTCTGATTCTATCTGTAGTTGGTTTTTCTTTCTGTTGTTACATTACATTTGATACAATAATACAGTACAACTCTGATATGTAATCCGAATAGAATTTGCCCTTCTCTGTGTATGACAGTCATATTATGAGGAATCAAATTTCCTGCAAAATGTGTAAGTGGAAAAAATGAATAATAAAAGGTATTATCTATGACCCCCCCCCCCTTCAAAATAAGAGATAAAATAAAAGCTACTTTCTCAACCAATTTTCATTTTTTTATTGAGAGGTAAGTTCATTAAAAATATACTTTGCATATTAATTTTTTTGCTCACTAAATTTTAGCATCAGTCCAACATCTTTTAAATCCCAATTTTCTTTGTGCACATCTTTTGGTCATGCTCCTCATTTCTCTGTTTTTTTCTTACATTTCCTCTCTTTTGTCAGCGTTCACCATTCGGAGCAGAGAGTTCTTGTACTTAGCTATTTTAAACTTTTAAAAGTTTTTTCTGTAACCTCTGTCTCTGCATGGTCAGCGTCTGTATTTCTATTTGTTTGTATTTGTTGGGTTACTGAGCCCAGAGGGACAACAGAAGACAACACTTGGGTGAGATTCCACCTCTCTGATTTCATTCATTTTGCAAAAGTGAATTTATTTGGATGATACAGTGTATTACGGATCGCTGCAAAACTGATTTAAAAATAAATCAGTGATTGGAAATAATGAACATCGTTTTAAAATCTGATGTTGAATTATGAAAATGTTGAAATGCACAGTTTGTTTGGAGTAAGGATGTACAAGTTCGATACTAACATAAAGAAGTGTAGTATCAGTCAATTTGGTTCCTGAGGACTGTCTGACTGACAGGTTCGTATTTCTGAGTCTGAACGGGGCCTTGAAGAATGATTCATGTAAAGGGTCAGTTTGTCTTAAAGGAATGGACAAAGAATACCATTGAAGTGTAAATGCAGCCAAATAGATTTGTTGCTGTGCATTGTGTTGTTATTATTAATCAAACACTGCTGTTTGCTACTTTCCTTTTTTAAGTTTTGTTTATCTATATTCATATTTTTACTGTCCAAATTAATATATAAACTGCTGTCAAATCAATTCATTGCGATTAATCACATCTATTATAAGTTTGTTTACACAATATATGTGTGTGCTGTGTATATTTAAATGTGTGTGTATATATATATATATATATATATATATATATATATATATATATATATATATACATACATATGATTTATATTATACATAACTATAAATATGTTACATGTATTTCTTACATATATACATGTATGTGTGTATATTTTTATATATATATATATATATATATATATATATATATATATATATATATATATATATATATATATATATATACATACATATACATATAAATATACACAGTACACACATAATGTGTTAACACAAACTTTTATTTTAAACTCGATTAATCTTGGTTAATCTATTTGACTGCATATGCATATATACACATACTATTTTTTTGGAAGAACACATTAACACGATCTCACCAACCCCACACTTTTGAACATAGTGAATTTATAAAGCATATTAGTTTTTGCTGTTGCAATGAAATTGATATTCTACTCGTATTGGTACAGATTACAGGTTATTTTTTTGTATCACAGCAACCCTGGTAGGGAGTATGTTTAAGTATATTTGTATGTATGTGAACTGATCCACCCTACCTCTTTTAAAGGCCTGGCAATGAAACCATCTCTGAACACAAAAGAGATGTCTACCACAGACAAATGTGTGGTCTCTTCAAGTCATTCATATAGAAAGCCTCTTTAGCGCAGTGTGGCCTTTTTATCCTACCATGAAAATTATTATTTGCTTTATTTTAAATATTTCAGATTTTTTTTTTCATGGTTTCTCCAAAATCATGTGTAGAAGGATGAAACTTTATGTGGGAGAGGAATACTCTGTGTGCATCTGTTTGAGTGTAAGTGTTGAAATCATGAGATTTTCATCATACTGAGACACTGGCTTCATTATTTAAACCTCTTTCTGTTTCCAGGGAGATTCTGGAACTTTGCCCTTGTTCTATATATGTTCTCACACTTACATGAACTAATATCTCTCTTTCCCCACCGGAACCCTGCAGAAACTAGAGGAGGAGAAGGAGAGAGAACGGCAGCAGATTGAGAAAGAGAGGAGAGAAAGAGACAAAGAGAGAGAGCGAGAGAAAGAGCGACGTGACCGGGAGAGAGAGAAGGAGCGGGAGAGAGAGAGACAGAAAGAGAGAGAGAAGGAGCGAGAGAGAGAGCGAGACCGCGAACGAACGAAGGAGAAAGAGCGGGAGAAAGAGAGAAGTCGTGATCACAGTAAAGACAGAAGCAGATCAAGGTGTGTATGACTATACAATCTGTACAAACATATGTATTTTTTACCTGACCAAAATATTGCACAATAAAGTTGTGCAAACTATGACAATGTGCAAAATTTTATTTATTTTTAAATTATTTCACTTTGAAATAATTCACATTAACTAGTAAATTCATAGCAAAAAACATTCTATGTTATTTTAAAAAATGTCATGGAATCAGAATTAGTTTATGGCATTTAGTGCATTCCTGAAAGTTCAGCTATGTACACATTTGAAAAGTTATGGGAAAAACAAATGAAAAATAACTATTTGTATAGCACCTTTCAAGTAGTGTTTCTCATGTTGCTTCATATGACATGATGCGCAGAACACACAAAACTGTAGTTTATAAATAATTCAAAGAAATGCGACAATTTTAAAAGTAACAATTAGCTAAAACTAAGAGTGAAAAGAGTGAATAAAACAAAAACAGTCCATCATAAAATATTAATGTAACGTGTTTTACATAAAATAAATCAAAAGATTATAAAATATAGAATAAAGGTGTTAGATAAAGCTAATATTTGTGATATTTAATTTCATGGGGTTTAGTCTTCTAAAGTAGAATATTTAGACATTTCTGGAACCATGTAAAAGGTTCAGCGAGTATCTTTGTCTCTATATCCTTTGTAAGTGTTGTTTATCTTCTGTAAGTAGTGTAATTGCTAGTTTCTAATGTACAGAATAAATGTTGTGTGTGGCCACATTGTGTTTTGTAGGGAGAAGAGTCGAGAAGAGAAGAAAAGAGAGCGTGAGGAAGATGAGGAAGAGGCGTATGAACGACGGAAACTGGAGAGGAAGCTACGTGAAAAAGAAGCAGCCTATCAGGAGGTTTGGAATCAAAAATGTACCGTTTTAGATGATTATAATGGAACATCATGGATTTCCTTGCTCTTTGCACTTTAAAAAATGTATCTACTCTAAATGGTCATGTTAAACTAATGTATGAGGGTTTGGTCAATAAAAGTGCAGAAAGACACTGTCACTGGAGCTCTGTAGTGTCCTGCTTTTAGATCTGCCCTCTTTTATTCTCAAATGCAGGACAAACAGATCTGTGCTTGTAACCAAACACAGTAAGATAATGTGATGTCTGTCTTTTACAGCGCCTGAAGAACTGGGAGATCAGAGAGAGGAAAAAAGCAAGGGATTACAGTAAAGAAACAGAGAGAGAAGAGGAAAGACACAGAGAGATGGTAAGAATAAATTTATAAAAACTATTACCTATCAGAGTTTATTTATACATGTATTTTACATGTATTTTAGCTATGTATTTTTGCAGAAATGGTAAAAAAAAAAAAAAAAAAATTCTCCTCAATTGGACAAACCATAATTTCAAGCAATCATCCATTGTAGCCGAATAAAGATTTAAACTGTTTAATGCAAGAAGTAATATGATTATAAATGTATATACGGTCACTTTTGATCAATTTAATGCATTCTTGCTGAATCAAAATATAATTTCTTTTAAAAAAAATATATTTCTGTACCCAAACCTTTGAATGGTGTACATACTATTTTTACTAAAACATTTTTGCCATCTTTTTGTCTGATCATTTTTGTCATATTTTTGAGTCATAGCACAAGGAAGCAAATTAGTCTAATGACACACTCTGTAGGAAACTTGATGGCCACAAAATCATCAATATATGTCTTGCTCTAATTAGTTACAAGAGAAAATTATTCAAATAAAACTTTTTTCCTGCAGACTAAAGAAGCTAAGCGCCTGAAAGAGTTCCTGGAGGATTATGATGATGACAGAGATGATCCCAAATACTACAGGTACAAACCCAATGAAATGATGCAAATACTTAAATGTCAAGGTAGTTCAATAAGAGTAATGCAGATTTTATTCTGCAAGATTTTTTAATTTATCATTTTATATTAGGTGACCATAGTCAAACCCATATATTTTGTTGTTTAAATCAAGGATCTTATATTATATTTTTAAATTTAGTTTTTATTTTAATATTGTTTTCAAATTTCTTATAATTTCAGTTTAGTTTTAGTTAGTTTTATTAATGGTTTTGTTAGTTTTAGTTTAGTTTTTATTTTGTGAACACATTTCTATTAAGTTTTTATATATTTTAGTTTTAGTAATTGTAGTTTAACAGAGTTAATGGAACACTTCCTGTGTAGACCAAACCAAGATATTTAAGTTGAATGCTTGCAGCTTACAGTTAACCTCTTAATGAAAATAATTCTTTACAGTTCAACAAAAAACTAAAATATGCAACTTATATGTATACAATTTATTAATTCATATTAGTTCATATTCATTCATATTAAAGATGTAATCTTGTTTAATATGCCAATAGTTTACAACCAACAAGCTAATCAAGGTTTTCAGAGTTACTAGACCGTATCAGGCAGTTGAGTTTTTATCAGGGTTGGAGCTAAATTCTATATACCGAATTTACCCTCATTATAAAACGACCCCCCTTTTTCCAGATGAACCATTTAGAAAAAGGTTTTTTGAAAACCAAATCTTGTTTTTTCTTTCTCTCTCTGTAAAACACTTAAAAAAATTAATATTGCATATTTTTCCTATTTTAATTTTTGTTTTGAAAGTAAAAAATCTGGGTTCTCTTATGTTTTAAAATCACTTACAGAGGAAGTTTGTTCCCATCAGACTAACATGACAGTCACGACTCATGCCGCTGTAAGCTTTTCTTTTTCTTTTGTTTTCACTCGCGATCTTAACAAAACACATTACATTACATATTTCACGGCACACTCGTTTTAGGCGACACCTATTGTTGTGGGTGCATTATAGACATGTCAAAGTCTAGACACTGAATATAAGACGACCGCGTTTTTTCAGATGTATTTCCAAGAAAAAAAACATTGTCTTATATTCGGGTCAATATGGTAATATTAAAAATGACTGATATCACAGAATTTAGCATGGACAGTGTGCACATTGGGACGCAGGCATGTTCTTTGCAATCGTCATTGAAACTCTGTAAACTTTATTTTTGTCCATCTGTGTTTTCATTGCATTAATTTGTTGGATCTTTTGCATAGAGCCACCGGTGCACACTACTACTATATGTCCCGTCTCTCTCTCTATGAACGTGCACAATAAGAAGAAACAATCTAAAATGCTTTGCAACCTCATACTACTCAAAAATAAATGCGATATGGTGATTTAAATGATGTTTGCACTTTACTTTGACGAGCCGCTCCAGCGCTCCACCGCTGTTAACTCACTCTCATGTTGTTCTCGCACGTCAAGCACGCTTTTAAACATTCGTGCGCTGTAAGGTGTGCATTATTATTATTATTTCCCATGTTATATTTTATAGTTATTTCCCATTTCATAGCCCGTGTCTTGTTTTTTAAATGTAAAAACGCAATCTCTGTGTATAGCCGCTTAGGACGCAGCTCGCGTGCAAGAAGCTCTATTTCCCTAAACAACCACAGGTCCGATTTTCTGACACAGAATGAGAGCTTATTAAATCACGAACAGGATTATTTATTTTTGCTAATTATTATTTAAATTTAGTTAGTTTTTCAGTTACTGTTGTTAGTTTCGTTTACTTTGTTTTTCATTTATTTAGAAATTTGAATTTTATTTCAGTTTATGAAAATGTTTTTTTGACCAACAGTTTTAGTCTTAGTTTTCGTTTACGAAAAGTGAAGTGAAGTGAAAGTGAAGTGACATACGGCCAAGTATGGTGACCCATACTCTGAATTCGTGCTCTGCATTTAACCCATCCATAGTGCACACACACACAGCAGTGAACACACACACACCGTGAACACACACCCGGAGCAGTGGGCAGCCATTTATGCTGTGGCGCCCGGGGAGCAGTTAGGGGTTCGGTGCCTTGCTCAAGAGCACCTCAGTCGTGGTATTGAGGGTGGAGAGAGCGCTGGACATTCACTCCCCCCACCTACAATTCCTGCCGGCCCGAGACTCGAACCCGCAACCTTTGGATTACGAGTCCGACTCTCTAACCATTAGGCCACAACTTCCCCCAAAAAATAAAATAAAATAACCTTGGTTTAAATTATCTCGCCCTGTCTATAATTCTTGTCTTGTTCTCTTTTTGTCTCTCTCAGGGGCAGTGCATTGCAGAAGCGATTGAGAGATAGAGAGAAAGAACTGGAATTAGATGAGAGGGACAGAAAAAGAGAGAAAGATGAGTTGGAGGAGATCAGACAGAGACTCCTAGCAGAAGGACACCCAGACCCTGATGCTGAACTTCAGAGGGTGCGTATGTGTGTGCATTTTTATGTCTGCATTCGTCTGTGTCTGTGCATCTAACTTAGTTTTTTGCCTTAAAGATAGAGCAGGAGGCCGAGAAACAGCGGCAGCCTCCTATAAAGCAAGAGCAGAGCGAGGAGGTGCTGAGCATCTCCCATGAGGAGCATCAGAGAAAGGAAGGCGCGGAGCAGGAGGCGTACTCCTCAGACAATAACATCACAGACCGAGAGGAAGACGAAGAGGAGGACGATGATGACCGAGAGGTCAAGCCATGCTTGAAGCCCACACTCAGACCTGTTCCAAAGGCGCCCTCTATCTCTTCAGCCAGTGGCAATGCCACGCCCCTCACACCTGGCAGCGAATCCCCACACACCGTCACGTTGCATGAGAGCCCTTCACATGAGGCCCCGCCCACAGAAGAGCTCAGGCCTAAAATAGGCCTCAGTCTCAAACTAGGTCAGTGTGTTACTTGAACGATTTTTTAGCTCTTTCTGTAAGGAATTGACAAAAGCATTTGAGCTGATGTGCAACAAAATCAGATTTAGTGAGACATTTCTTACATAGGAATAAGAATATCGGGATTACTTTATTATTATGATTGAGCTTGACCCCTAACCCTTGTTTTAAACATCTAACCCTTGATAGTAGTTACTTCAGCTTGAACCACTGAACAATTTGATTTCATACTTAAATTTGGCATAATTTTATCTATCTGTCTGTCTATCTATTTTATTTTTATTTAGTCTGTCTATTTTTATTTACACAACCGTTCAAAGGTTTGGCGACTTTATTTATTTTTTAAAGAAATTAATACAGCAAGGATGCATTGTTGATCAAAATTGACAGTAAAACATTTATAATGTTACAAATGGTTTCTATTTCAAATAAATTCTGTTCTATTGAACTCTCTTTATCAAAAAATCCTGAAAAAAAATCACATTTTAAAATAGAATACAGTTGAAATTGTAATAATATTTCATAATATTTTTTGTTTTTACTCTATTTTTGATCAAGTAAATACAGATTTGGTGAGCATAGGAGACTTCCTTTTAAAAACAAAACAAAAATGGTTGTGTACATTGATAAGATATTCAGTAGTCATACATTTGTTTTCAGAAAGTTTTTCATCTCCTTTGCATCCATTGGTTTTAAACTGCTTTTTGTCTCTCAGGTGCCGCAGGCAGTCCTAAATTGCCCCAGGCAGGAAGACGAAAGGCTCTTGCTGCAGTGGACAGCGTCTTTAATAAGTTTGATGAGGAGGAGGCGGAGGAAGCGCCCAAAAAGAGGAAGCTGGTACCTCTCGACTACAGTGAGGATGAGAGGGGAGGCCTTAGCCTAGATGGAGCAGAGGTCACAGGGTCACGGCCTGGTGTAAACACAGAAGAGAAACGAAAACATATTAAGAGTCTGATTGAGAAAATTCCCACAGTCAAACAAGAGCTGTTTAATTATCCGCTTGACTGGAACATGGTGGACACGGTGAGAGAAAAGCTATTAGACAAGCTATTAGTGTGACTGCTTTAAATGGCTGTTTATTTGTATAGTGTGGCTTGTAATTGCTCATAATAGATATTGAAAAGTTTATGTAGATGCGTGTGCATGTAATGTATTGATGACTCTTTTGCCCACACAGACACTGATGGACAGGAGGATCCGTCCCTGGATCAATAAGAAAATCATAGAATACATTGGAGAAGAGGAAGCCACACTAGTTGATTTTGTCTGTTCAAAGGTGCGTATTTGTGACTGTATCTTAGTGGGAATATTGTCTGTTTTCCATTCTCTGTATTAATGTGTTTTGTCTTGTTGCAGGTCATGGCTCACAGCACGCCAGAGGGAATTCTGGATGACGTTGCCATGGTAAATAGCTCATTTAAAAGTGGTTTGATATTTGCACATACTCCTAATAAATAATATTGGGTGAATCTCACAAAACCTGTCATGTTAGTATCATATCTCATACCTTCATATTTCTTTTCATGACAATTAAGCACATTTTTCATTACCAAAGTGCCAAAGTTTCTCATTACCAGAGTAGTTTTACAAAAAAAAATTTCTTTTCATTTTGAGGTGAATTATGACCTAGATTTTGTTAATGTTTTTGTTAGATTACTGTGTGTTACTGTGTGGAAAATCATGGGTGTGTTTCCTACAGGTACTGGATGAGGAAGCAGAAGTGTTTATAGTGAAAATGTGGAGGCTTCTGATCTATGAAACAGAGGCCAAGAAAATCGGTCTGGTGAAATAACATGAACTGAGAGTGATGGAAACAAGCCGGAGAGAGGATGACGTGAATCTGACATCACTCTCCTGCTTTAGAGCCTTTAAATTAAAGTATGGTGGATGAACACCCAGACTGATGCACTTCAGCTCTTCCTATATACTCCAGAGGATTAACTGCACAGCTACTGGTATGAATGAGTGTATGAATGTGTGTGCATGTGCACACTGATGTGTGTGTGTGTGTGTATAATAGGCATGTGCCAGTTGGTCTGACTGCATTGCCAACACCGTGTAAAAGTCGAAAGCTTCTTTCATGCCCATATTAAATGGGGAGTATAGTTTGGCTGGCTGTTTTCCATTTGACTTAGTTGTAGATTTTATTTAATTATTTCCAATTTTTAGCACAACCAATTTAAATCAGCTTACGTTTTTTTCCTTTCATTATTTGAGTAAACTCAGTTGGATTTTACTGTCTACCTGCCTCGTTACAGGAAAGTATGAAGATTTTTTTCTGTGCTGTATTACTATACAAACATTGTTTGAATAAGGATTAAATATTTCACTGTAAACAAGCTGAATGAAGCCATACCTGTGGAGATATGGGATTTTCTCCAGGTTTGTCCGGTTTTGCGGCAGTGGTTTTGAATGTGGTGTATTTTGCACATACCAGCCCATCTGAAGGTTTGTTTCCATGGTGATTGATTTGACTTTGAAATATTAAAATGTCTGATTTTCTAAACTAGAACCACTTTTGTTTCTACTTTCATCTTTTTTGCTTTTAGAATTCTCAGAATTCTCAATTCAATTCATGAAATCATTGCTGACCACAGGAGTCACCGAAAACAAGTAACATTATATAATGTATTTTTATTACTTGATGGTTAATGCTTAACAAATCAGTGCTTCAATGAATTGGGGAGACTAGGGCAAGTTGTCACAGGGTAACTAGATTGAGTCGAAGGTTCAGATACTAAAGTACTTTTTCTCTAATTTTGTTCTCTGGACAAAGAAATATTCATAAATGTCATGTGTGTTTTATACAATTGACAAATTAATTAACGTATTTTTTTTTTGCCCAGTAGAAACTATAGATTTTCTTTTTAATCTTGCAGTTCCATTAATTGTTTTGTCCTTCATATTTTTTAGTTTAATTTGCTTAAAAGACATTAAACAGCAGCTATATAATAGCAGGTTCCCACTGTGACAAATTAATATTCAGCGTGTCAGTACCTAAGTTCCTTAGGTAATGATGGAAATGTTCAGTTGTCAGTCAATTGTTTAAAAAAAAAAAAGCTATTAAAAACACATCAATCTTTGTTGTCTATATTGCAATTCTAGTGAAATTTCTAAGGGTGGCGCAATTACTCATGGATGCCGGTGAGCGCCTCTCCCCGACAAACAGAACTAAATGTTGAGTGACTAATGCTAATTCAGAAACGTTCTATTCAGTGTTTTTATTTAGCACATACGTTCTTCCTGTGAAAAAGGCCTGGGATTCAGCTTGGACTTTATGGAAATGTCCAGTATCTCGTGGGCTGTGCAAGTAACATTTACATTTATATTTATGCATTTAGCAGACGCTTTTATCCAAAGCGACTTACATTGCATTCAAGTTACAGTTTTTACATTTTATCAGCTCTTGCTTTCCCTAGGAATCGAACCCATGATCTTGGCGTTGCTAGCGCCATGCTGAGCTACAGGAAAGTAACAGGTGAGTGAACAACTGTCTTTTCACAAGCATGTGATTTAAGTACGTTATTGGTGTAATAAACGGTCTAACTCGGAGCTTCACAACAATTGCATGTGAAAAGAGAAAAAAGATTTCACATCTATATATTTTTACCACAGTTGTCAAGCTGTAATCACAAAACCTTATGACAAGATAAAGCCCATTTTCACCTGTTTATAACCAATGTTTTGGTTACAGCACCATTGATGGAAAATTAAAATTTTCCTTGCGCGAGAAAAACTTTTAAAAAGTATAAATAACAATAGCAGAAGTGAGCCCGAAACAATATATATCAATCGTTAGAAAAAGTCAACCTCTCCCCTTTAAATTCGCTCTCTATTCACTACTATTGGTCTTTTGTAAATTGGGCAAAAGAATTGTTAAAAACAGGTTGGAAATGGCAGGAAACACCAGGCGAGATATATTAATAAAGCATCGGGGGTTACAGAGGGAGAGAGAGCGAGCGAGAGAGAAAGACAGAGGTGCACAGGGAGGAGGGGGAGACCTGTTACTGCTGTGCCAACTGCGCGCTTTCACTGCGCAAAAGCGCACAGAAATGTTATCTGCTTGAATCAAGATCGCATTCGCTTGATTCTTTTTCTTTTCAAAGCTTTTTTTTTTCCAAGACAAAATGTATTAATTTTACTCTCTTAGCATGCCTTTAGTATTTACGAAGTTAATCAGCACACTCTTTTGACATAAAAGAACCCTGCGTCTCCATGCGCCTTTTCTTACAACTCATCGTTCCTAACATTTAACGCGATTTAAATGTTTAGAGACTAGGGCTGCGAGGATGTGGACGCTACCGAGGACCCGTTTCGCGCACTGTAACGGCTCGTCGAGCAGCGACGAGAAAGAAATCGCCGTAAACATCGGGGGTGTGCGGCTGGTGCTGTGCGGAGACATTCTGAACCGCTATCCGGACAGCAGGCTCGCCGAACTAGTGAACTGCTCAACTCGGAGTTTTGATGTCATTTCCTCGCTCTGCGATGATTACGACCCTGGAAAACGAGAATTCTACTTTGACCGAGATCCCGACTCGTTTAAATGCATCGTGGAAGTGTACTACTTTGGAGAGATCCATATGAAGCGCGGAATCTGCCCTATTTGTTTTATCAAAGAGATGGAGTTTTGGAAGATCGACTTGGGCTACTTGGACGAATGCTGCAAGAGTGACTTGACTGAGAAAGAGGAAGAGTTGGCAGAGATTGCAGACAAGGTGAAACTGATCCTGGATGATCTGGACTGTGACCCTAACATGAGCCGCACTGAAAGATGGCAGAAGTTTCTCTGGAAGTTCATGGAGAAACCAGAGTCCTCGCTCCCCGCACGCGTAATTGCCGTCGTGTCCTTCCTGTTCATTCTAGTGTCATCTGTGGTGATGTGTCTCGGGACTATACCGGACCTCCAGGTGGAGGATTCCGAGGGGAACCGCGTTGAGCACCCGACCCTGGATGCCATTGAGACGGCGTGCATCGTCTGGTTCACGGTAGAGTACGTGCTGCGCCTCGCATCGTCCCCAAACAAGGTGCGCTTCGCGCTCTCCTTCATGAACATGGTAGACTTCTTGGCCATCCTGCCGTTCTACGTGGTGCTGGTTCTCACGTATCTCGGCACGGCCATGATGGAGCTGGTCAACGTGCAGCAGGCGGTGCAGGCGCTCCGCATCATGCGCATTGCGCGGATCTTCAAGCTGGCGCGCCATTCTTCTGGCCTGCAGACGCTCACATACGCGCTCAAACGGAGCTTCAAGGAGCTGGGGCTGCTCCTCATGTACATGGGAGTGGGCATCTTCGTGTTCTCCGCGCTAGGGTACACCATGGAGCAGAGCCACCCGGAGACGCTGTTCAGAAGCATCCCGCAGTCCTTCTGGTGGGCCATCATCACCATGACCACCGTCGGCTATGGGGACATCTACCCAAAAACCACCCTAGGCCGGTGCAACGCGGCCATCAGTTTCCTGTGCGGGGTGATCGCCATAGCGCTGCCCATCCACCCCATCATTAACAATTTCGTCATCTATTACAACAAGCAGAAGGTGCTAGAAACCGCCGCCAAACACGAGCTGGAACTCATGGAGCTACGCGCGCTCGAGCTCGCGGTGAAAAGCTCCTCGCGCAGGTCTGACGCGCCCGGGAACGCGTGGGAAGGTGCCTTGCGCGCGTCGCGTAGCGATACATACATCCCGCTCCTTTTGGGAGCGCACAGGACTGAGAGGGAGCCCGTGAAGAAGAGAAGCCTGACCTAGGCCAAAAGTGAAAGAAACTTGCAAAGCACTTTACGTTTCACGAGAGCTTGTGTTATTTTGGTCATTGTGCGCTATAAACTGCTGTACTGCAGTGTGACCGTCAAGCTGTTTGTGGTGTTTTCACGGGACATCAAAAGTCAGTTCCTCTTCAATAGTGTTATTTTGTCTTTATTAAATAAAGTGCATGTCAAACTTCACGCGTATGTGTTTTAGATAACCAAAACATTTACATCAACGTAATCGGAATCATACTAAACATACACACACGTACAATGAGCTACAAGTGTGAAATCAGTATCATGTATGATCACCTCCTGAGGTGACTGTAGAAGTCGTAAGTGTAAAAATATGAAGCATTTACAGGACACAAACCAAATTTGAGATGTTTTTTTTTTTTTTACATTTTATTTTAGATAATATTAATGAATGGTAAATGATTAAATTGATATTATGAATTGGCGTCAAGTCAAAATTATGATGAGTGTAACATAAAAATTAAGAGAATTCAATAAGAGAAATTCAATTTGTATACATGTGTAGGCCATTCATTCATTCATCATTCATTCGTTCATTCATTCACTCTTCCCAGTTGGTTAGATTTTTAAGAAGATCACTCCTTGAACTTGACTAATTTCTATTATATATATATATATATATATATATATATATATATATATATATATATATATATATATATATATATATATATATATATATATATATATATATATATATATATAATATATAAATTTTTCCTCAAATGCAGATTTTAGATTTTATTGGTTGCTAGGAAGCAACTGTCTGATGAAAAAGACCACCCGTCTGTCTATTTTTATAATACTGGTGGTTTTTTTTCTTTTTCATTCTCAGTATTATAAGGACTTACAAGCATGTAGACACTAGAGAGATATTCTCAGACATTTTTTTCTGGAAGGAAGAGTGTGCAACTTAGGTGTTTGCAGAGTTACAGGTGAGTCTTGCCTTTTAAGCAATGAATCTTCAAATTAAATAATTTACACAGTCCTCAACTTTTTGGTTCTCTCCCTTCCTCTCTATATCTGTCTCCTTATACCTCTGCACAGTGATCAGATTTCAAGTGGTCAGTTCTATATAAAGTTGTAAATGGGGTCCAAAACAAATTGTGATTACTTGCAGCACATTTGGAGGTACTCAGAAATGCATGTACCCACATTGCATTCATAGTGTAAAATAACAGTATTTGTCCTTTTATTATAGTGTTGTTCACAAGTGCACTATTTGCTCAGGTTTGCTTAAAAGCACACTGCTCCTGTGCAAGCGGTCAGCACAACAGGTGTTTGAGTGAGCTGAGATTCTGAAATGTCGCTTTTTCACCATTTTGCTTTACATCTTGAGAGAGTTTTACTCTCATCCTTATGTTGCCGTTTCCTGATGTCCAATTCCTGACTCAACATTCCAGCACCGAGATAAAAACAAATGAGTCACAGAATCCACCCAAACATGCCGGAATTCAGCGAAGAGCCACTGGAGGCTAAGAATAGGACCCCCAGCATGATGTGGGCTAGTGTCAGTCATGAGAAGCGATACTGAGTGTTTATGGAGGGAATGTGTGTGTGTTTGTTATATAGAGAAGCATTTGAACATGTCTGCACGGCAGGGGGTTCTCACATACACCCTCGAAACGCTCCGACAAGATGGCTGCCCTGGCACCTACAAGCGTGATGAGATAGCTGACATGGTTTAAATTCGCATCGCGAGGAGTATGGGTGTGCTTCTGTGTGGGTTTGTTTGAATAGTTGAAAGGCTTCTTTTGGGTGTACGTTTATTTTGTTCTCTGCAATGTGTACTTCTTTTGTATAACAGTTTTAGTGTTTCTGAAAGTTTATATTGAATATTGTTGTACATGTACAGGTTTGAAGCTTTGATTCTTGCATAGTGAGTTGAGCCCACCTGTGCTGTCCTCCAATCAGCTCTCTTGGGCCCCCATCACTATGGTTAGAGAACATCTATGCCAATTAACAGGATCTATACAAAGCTCTAAATAAAGCTAATGCACAGATAATCATGAGTTACTGTATGACTCATTAAGAACTAAACCATTCATTAATGATTACTATATCAGCAACTAATAAAAAGTCTATCTGATTAATAGATTAACTCATATATGAATTGCCATTTAATTAAATGCCATCATGTATTAATTCCTTAACAACATATAATTTGAACTAATATTGTAAATTAATGTCTTAATTACCTCAACGGGTCAAAGCTATGCATTTCAACTTCCAGTTGTCTGCTTTAATTAATCATTAGCTAAAGATTTACAAAGATATCATGTTATGACTACTTGTTAAGGTACATGACTATGAACTAATTAAGTAATAAGTCGTTATGGTTAGGGGTTTTGAAATCCCCACCAAAGTTTGAGGTCTGTGGGACTGTTTGGACAGTTGCACAGTGAATGTAATGTCAGAGAAAATGTTTGAAGGATGGGTGAGTTGGGCTACACACATTAGCGCACCTGAGTCTAAACTACTAAACATGATAGAGCATTGCAAATCTATTTGTCCTTCATACCGGAAGTAAAGCAAGCACTTGGAGTGAGTCAGAAATAGAAATGGGCATCAGTTTACGGTCTAGGATTTATGGTGTCATGTGGCATCGTGCTGAAATTTAGTGTAGACAGTGTCACCGATCATAGTGGGTTTTTTTGTCTTTTGTTTGTGTTGTGCCGTGCCGCTTGCGTCTCATATAAAGTGCCTGGCCGCATGTTCTCAGTGTCCGGCATTTTGAATTGTAGAACTCAAGCTTCAAGCAGACATATTCTTGAACAACAAGACACACCTTGCAAAATATTGCCATTGTTTTATTATAGTAGAAGTGTAGCTTTTTGGTGTATTAATTACCATTTGTATAAACACAGTTTTACTATAAATACCACAATTAGTGTAGTATGGTTAATTTCTGGTTACCATGGTTTAACTATAGTAACCATTTTATTTATTTATTTATTTATTTTTTTTAAAGTTGTAGCAAAATCTTGGTTCATTTTTGAAAGGGACTAAATGCCATTTCATTTGGTACGGCGGAATCCCAGTTGCAGATGGCTGGAGACTGAAATCCATCTCTCATTGTGGATGTCAAAACTAAAATGAAATATTACTTAATGAGTTAATAGTCATGTGCTTCAACAAGTAAAGTCATAACATAATGATATCTTTGTAATGATATATATTGTATTTACAATATTAATTAAGACTATGTTGTTAAGGAATTACATAATGACACATTTAATTATTGGCAATTTATATATTAGTTAATCAATTAATCAGATAAACTTTCTATTAGTTGCTGATGTAGTAATCATTAATTAATGGTTTAGTTCTTCATTAGTCATACATTAACTCACGATTATCTGTGCATTAGTTAAGAATAAATGAATGCTTTTATTAGTGCACCCGTATTGTGTTACCAAATTCAAGATTTAAAGACATTTACATTTAAACCATTTTGCTTCTCAGGTTTTACAGTGTATGTGTGCATTACAGTGCAGTTAAGAGAATTAGTGAGATTCTGTCTACAATGTGAACATATTTGCAAGTATGCATATGGCTGAAGTTTTGTATGTGTGAGTGGATATGCATTGAACCGTGAGATTGAGTGGCCATTTTTGTGCTGTAATCGAGTGTGAGAGTGTGAGAGTGACTGCATGCTTTATAGCTCAAGATTACACTTTCCATTTAGTGCTAACATGATTACAGCTGTTCCACTCGCTGAAATAGTTTGAGAGCTTGCGTGTTCACAGCCTAGTATATTTTCACCAGAAAGTTTTTACTCATGCACACAGGTTAGAAATGAGAACTGTATTTGTGAGAGACAAAAAAAAAAAAAAAAAAAAAAAAGACAGTAGCTACTGTATATTTACTCTACAGGTCAATGACAGCAATGACCTGAGCTGTTTTGGAACCTAAGCAATGCATGGCTATTTAAAGGCATTTTTTTATTATTAAATTTTTAATATTTTGTAACTTTTGCTCATGAAATATTTGTATTGATACTTTGTCATGTTACTTGAACTTCAGCTCAATTTTGTTCGCTCACAGCAGAGAATAAGTGTTTTTGACAAATGCTGAAAGAGAATAATACACTGCTAAAAGTGATGTTCCCATGCTGATAGAATCTGAACCATTTTTTCACTCATTTATCTATATGCAATTTATTAATTCCATCCATTCCGTTATCCTCTGGGTGTGTAACTGCCATTATGTGACTCAAGTGTTTGTTGACATTTAAACATCCAATTCGGTGTAATCTCAAGCACTTAATGGCATTTAATGATTTGCTAAAAATATTTGCTAATTTTGCAGAATTATGCTGGATAAAGAAAAAAACATTCCAGTATAAACGGAGATGTCTAATAAGAACTGATTCTCAGAATTCTGCTGTTGCTAAGAAAGGTAAATGGGTCTTGGGTGAAATCATTCATCCATCCGTTCTTAAGTTTTAGTCAACGTCTTCAGTCTCATGAAAAGAAAAGCTCAAATGAGATCCCTTTTCTTCCATCTTTAGACAGCAATCAGATGTGAAAGGTTTGTGTGACCAGACTTTGGTTCAGCCGCACTCTTGTAGCTTGTTCTTGCAGCAAAGGTTACATTAGGAGCACAGCTGGGTGTTTTGTGATTTAGACCTTGGCTCAATGTGTGTGTTTTAGTGCAAATTTTAGGAGACTGTCTGATTGTTAGTGATCATTTGTAAGCACTGATCATGTTCTGCCAGCAGCCGCCAGCTTACGCCTACAGTTCTGCTGCTCGTTAGGGTTCTAACAGCAAAAATAATTAGTCCAACACTCTGGCAATTCCAGTCCGAGATAATTACTTAAACACGGTGCAGTCCTTCACACAGACAGAACAACTTGACCTTTTACTTCAAAGAGCGCCAGAGAGAAAACAAGTAATGATTGTCTTTTAAGAGACCGAAAAAAACCTGCCTTTTCACATTGTGCTCCTAACCACCTTTCCCATTAAGGAAATGATTAGATGAATAGAGGAAAAGCTGGATGGATGAAACCCTTTTTGAATGATTCCTGTTTCACCTATGTTGTGTATATAGTATTTGTGCCCTGGAGAGAGGGCAAAAGGTACTCCACAGGGGCATTGTGGGTATCATCATTATAAACTTCCTCAGCATTATATCTATCTGTATGCAGGATGTGTGTGGGGTCAGCTTTTGCCATCGTTGTTAGGATCAAATTGTGCCCACAAGGATAGTACAACCTGTAATTACCTGCATGGCTGAGAACAGCTAATGATCCCTATCAGCAAAAAGGCGATATTTAAAAATGCCTTATATGGAGAGTTCACCCAAAAAAGAAATTCTGTCATCTACATCATTTACTCACCCTCATATCTTTTAGAATTAATTTTTTTCTTAATGTACACCACAAAAGGAAAAGGCAGGACCTTCATTCAAATCTTTTCTGTATAATGAAAGTGAATAGTGACCAGGGACTGTCCAAAAAAAGACAAGAAAAGTGGTCTGTATGTCATGTACACCACATTCCAAGTTTTCTGAAGCGGTTGTGTGTAACAATGTTGAAATTTGGCATGTTGCGATTGGTTATGAGAATTATTTATGGTCATTGATATCAAACCTGCTGTTTGGTTGATGTGTGCAAACATGAAAAAGATTTGAGAACTATAGTGGAAAAAATGTATAGTTCAAATCTATTAGCATATTTACTGACATATCGCTCGAGACTAGGCTACTGATATAAAATTCTAATTAAATATTTATTTAGAGTATTACCTGTGCACAATGCACATTTCTTAATATTAAGCCTAAATTGTGTTTTAATGTCACTATAATAATAAGAGTTTTATGATCTTTGAATAATATCAGTCTTTAAATGCAAGGTATTTAAAGTGTACCTAAAGTATACTTGCTATAGTTCCACTTTAGAACAATCAAATGTACTTCAGTGTATCTTTAGCTGGACCTCAGCACTTTCACACAATTAAAATGCATTAAGCAAGAAATTAGTTGTTCAAATTTATCAGACTTTAAGCCTACCTGTTAAAGTACAATTGCAGGGTATTTTTATTAAGCACATAAATATGTAAATATATTTGTAGTATGTTTAGCATGTATCTTTAGCATGAAATAAATGTATTTCAAATGCATTTTAATATATTTAGTTTTCACTAGGGTATGCTTTTGTGTTCCATGGAAGAATTCAACCATTAATTTGAACTTTATAGAATATATTATTATTGTTGTTATATTGAATATTGATAGGTTTAATATTAATAATAATTTTCTTCAAAAATTCTGAATGATTAATTGCAATTATTATTGAAGTAATTACATTTTTAATAGTAATTTATATTATGACATGGCTTTTACATCCTTATTACTTTTACATGGCCACTTTAATTTTAAAACATTTATTTTAAAATCCAAAAGTATTTCTGCAAGGGTTTGGTTAAACGTTAAGGGATAGAAAATATAAAAAGCTCAGATGAAAACAGTTGGAAGCCAAAGTAAAGTCCCCATGCACTATAATAGAATGTGTGTGTTTTTGTGTAGTGGAGAGAACAGAAAACATGCTAGATGGCAAGATGAATGTGAGTGTGTGTGGGCTGTGAGATAAAAACAGTCAGGAGATTCAACTCACGGATTTATTGACTGATTCCTGGACAGACAGACAAAGTATAATGTTGGTGTTTGTTGACACACTGCCTGGATGGCGAGCAGCAGAAGACTGATGAGGATTCATTATTTATCTAAATTTAATCTGGTATCTTTAGAAAAAGAGGAGCAGGAGAGAGAATGTTACACAGATGGACAGAACATTGAATAACTGATCATTTCAATTAACCTGTTTAGTGGTGCAGGAAGTGAGACTGTTGGAGAAATGATGGGAAGTCACATTTAATTGGTTTCGAGGACAATGTGATTACTTGCTTCGGTACCCAGCTGACAAGAAGAGACAGTGAACAATCTTGCAAAGAAAATGGTGAAATAATAATACCGTACTCTGCTAGCATCTTGTCTTGACTGTGGATTCTTGAGCCATAGAGAAAGGACAAAAAAAGACAGAAGTATCACATTGAGATCAACAATAACTTTTGAACAGCATGCAGGTGTCTTATGAACTGCCTAGACTTGGCAGAGCATGAAATATCAGTGCAGCTTTCGATATATGAACACAGCCACAGGGATGCTGAGCTCTGCTTTCTAAGATGCTGCTGGTTTCAGAAACACTCACAGTAGGCGAGCTTAGCAGGAGTGGGGAAGTGGATGGGCCATATCTGTCAATCATAATAAGGTATAGGTGTCTTATTTAGAAATGTTCAGGGCTGATTGATGCAGTTATATACAGTGAACAGCATAAATGAGTACACCCCCTCTGAATAAATATAAAATATGTATTTTCTTAATGATCACTAATATTATTCTTGAAAAGATGGTCAAATTGAGTGTACATGACAAATTTTCACATCTGTCTTGTTTAACTCCTGGAGGATGACCTCCTTGAATGCTCTGTTCTTTAATGGGTAGTTTTGCTCAGCTCGTCTCTACAGAATCCCCCACAGCTGCTCAAGAGTGTTAAGATTGAGTGAAATACATGCCCACTGAAGGATTTTCACCTTGGGAGAATGAATATCTTCATTGTCATGCTGAAAAAATGCCCAATAATGCAGGGAATGAGGGGAGGGTAGTATCTTCCGTTTCAAGTTTTTGTATTCCATCACACAGTAGTGTGTGAATTCATGACCGTATTGATAAAGCACAACTCCCTCACACCTTCAGCACTCATTCATCCCTATATAAAAGCTGTACACCAGATAATTTTGGATGCTTTTGGAATCCAAAATGATTGACTTGGTCTCTTGAGACTAGAGTATGGATTCCCAGAAGTCTCGATTTTGTAAATATGGGCCTTGGAAGTGGTTAAATGAGTTTATTTTGCTTTGGCCTACAGTAGGTAATTTTAATGGTGACAACAACCATGCATGTCACTTCTGCAGGCTGCGTCATACTCTGTGAGATAAAGTGTCACTTTTTTCATAGCTTTTGCAGGCTCTGGGACACTTGTATGTTATTTCTCCTGCTCTTTTTCTAGCAAAAATTCACTCATCACTAAATGAAAACTTAAAGTGAAGACCTGATTATTTCTGGAGCCTTGTCACAAGTCCATTGTTTTTGAATGTCGGTGCTACTTCTGCTGTATTTTCACACTTAAAACAATAATTTAGTATTCCTCTTGTAACATTGTCCTCTTTTATGCTAAGAAATGGGTCAACTGGCAGTTCTCTCCCAAGTGGTTCCACTGCTGCCAGCATTAAGTCGGCCTATGATTCAGTGGGCTATATAACACTTTTAATTGTCAGGAAATTACTTGTCTTTAAAAGTTTTGGTTCAATATACTTACCTGTTGATCAAAAATAGCCTTAAACCTATACACGTTTTTTTTTTTTTTTTTTTTTTTTAGTTTTATTTAGTAACTTTCAGGAGGGTGTACTCATTTTTGCAACAACATTTTATCACTTTGTCACTTTTATGCTGTTCACTATAATCACTCTTTTTCCTGCATGTGTCTGTCTCTTACAGTTTACACACTGGGAACCATTAATCCAATGATGATCAATACAGTCTGACAGACTCAACAGGTTGCTCATTTTACACATGCACAAGCACGTAATGTACATGCAGAGTGTTTCTGCATTCGTAACCAACCAGCAGGACTTTTCATTATTTTTTTTAGACTTCCAGAGTTTTCGAGTGAGACAATATTTAGATAAAATCTATTTAGAATTTAGATAAAAACTTTTGTTCAGTTGTTGTTATATCAGTTTGTTTTACTCTCACTGATTCTGAGTGCTGGTTTAATGGCTTTTACTTGGTTCTTGGAGTCATGTAGTATAGATTCACCATTTATGTACATGCTGTGACGGTGAAAAGCAATAGTCGTCTATATCACAGCCAGTGTTATTTCATTATATCATTGATATATTATTATGGTTTTTGTTAACATGCTGGCCATGTTTAAGGGTTAAAGTTTTGGATGTTCTCTGAGCCTTTGCTTTACTCTAGTCTGCCCCTCGAGTAGAGTAGCATCCCATAATCCTTTTCTAGATTGAGATCTGCAACTTCAGCCTTTTTCAAAGATTACACTTGTGTCTGTGTTTGTAGATTCTGAGTAGAGAGACTGAGAAGGATGGTTGAAGGGCTTGCTGACTGTCCCTTTATATGAATCAGAATGCATGAAACGGTTTCAGAACCACTGCATTTTAATCAAAATCCAAACAAACATGTTACATGTAGCATGAGCAGTTTGATATAAATTAGGTTGTATAATTTCAAAATCTGAATCAAAAACAGAATAGTCTGACCTCACCTTTGTAAAATTATGCTACATAAAACATGCCTGCATGAAACAGAAACAGTAGACAGGCTAAATGAGAATGCAAATTCACTCTCTGACAGCAGGTGGCGCTTATGGAACAGCAGCACAGCGTTTCCTTTGTTACTGCTGTAAACAAAGTAGCATTGAGCTTTTAAATAGGCTACCTCATTAAATGAAAAGGAAATACCATCTAAACTTTCCTTAAGACAGTCAGTTCCCCTCAGAGATACATTTATATACCTGAATCAAATTCAGTATTTCCTCCAATATTTGGCACATGATGAAGTGAGTTTGCTCTGCCTGCTACAGCATTTTCTCTCCTCTTTTCTCTCCGGCCTCTGTTAATGTCCGTTTACAGTTGGCTTACTTGCCCATTTAAGAATTAGTTGTGTGTAATTAATATTTTTTAAAAGTTCTCTAACCGGTAGTCAGAAGTGTATGCAGTTAACAGGGATCTCCTCTCAACTCAGGACACTGTCTAGCCACTTGTAACAGAATGCCGTTTAAAAAAATAAAATAAAATCCATACCGTGTGCGTAATTCAAACAGGTTTACCATTTAAACCGGTATATCTCCCAACACTAGTCTGAAACATTTTTACACTACCGTACAAAGGATTGGTAAGATTTTTTAGATTTTTGAAAGAAGTCTCTTATGCTTACCAGGTTTGTATTTATTTGATTAAAAAATTCAGTAAAAACAGTAATATTTAGAAATATTAGCCTATAATAATCTTATTTTGATAATAACATTTCTTTAAAAATGTTTTAAACCTTTACGGTAGTGTGCATCACACATTTAGCACAATTAAACTGGACAGCAAACAATACATCTTTTAAATGTCTAGAATGAGAAATACATTGTTTTAAAATCCAACAGATGTGGCCACATTGTTTTAAATGGGCTGGTGTGACAATATTTCCCTTTAAACCTTTTCCCTTTAAAATCGTTGTGTACCTTGTTTAACTTTTACTTAAATTTAGTCAGGACAGCTGAACCACAAGTTGACCAGCCTACGTGGGAAAAGTCCCGGTGCTCCCCATGGTCAGTCTCCGTCCACTGTAGCCAACTGATTGATTGGAATTCCCTCTCCGTCTGACCTCTGTCCTTGAGGTCCTGCAGTAATTCAGCACACTATCCCATACCCTCCACTGCACTGTGGGTAAGAAAATCATCAGTGTTTGTGTCAATGAAGTACATTGAATACTATACTTTTATTCAGCAAGGATGTAATTAATTGATCAAAAGTGACAGTAAAGGCATTTACAATGTTTTCAGATTTCTATTGTAAATAAAGGCTGTATAAATAACTTTATTTACATCATAGAATTCTGAAAAAAAATGTGGTTTCCACAAAAATATTTGGGCAGCACAACTGTTTTCAGTGTTTGTTGAATGTTTCTTGACCACTAAATCAGCATACTGGAATGATTTCTGAAGGATAATGTCTGCCATCACAGGGATAAATACAATTTTTAAATATATTAAAACAAAAAAGTAATTTAAATAGTTATATTTCATGGAATCACTAAATACGTCCAGCCTTGGTGAGCATAAGAGACTTCTCATATTGACCCCAAATATTTGAACCATATGCAGTATTGTTGCCCGTAAAGCTGTAGCATAGTGTTTAAGTCAGAAATTCAAGATCTTCCATTCATATTTTTTTCTTGAAATCTTCCATTGTTTGGATTCTAAACTGCGGTGTAGATCCGCTTCTGTCTGCTCAGTGAATCATTTCCATTTGGGAGCTACAATGCATCTGTAATTTGGTTACACAGACGTCTCCTCAGAGTGTGTTGGTTTTTTATTTGCAGGAATGGACTGAGATGGATTTGCTTAATCACAAGCCTAGACAAGTATTTGGGCGTCCTTTGAAGTGTTGACCTCATCCATCTCTCCATTCTGTCATTTATTGGTATCGCTTCTTATGTGTGATTCACTTGTGTGATCCATAAATGAGCTTGATGTAGGACAGCAGCGGCACATATGCGTTAATCAGAGAGTGATGTTGACAAAACACACAATCATGAATGTGTGTGTGCATGTTAGAGACTCATAAATCACAGAGATTAATGCTGGTTAACGGAGCGAGAAGTTCAACCAATCACTCATATTGATTCACTCTTAATCTCTTTGACACACACAGAACCTCATGTGCTGCCCATTCTGTTGAAGCTGATGTTAGATTAAATCAGGAAGTATCATAACCAAGCAGAGGGATAAGAGAGTCTCTGTGTGTGTGTGTGTGTGTGTGTGTGTGTGTGTGTGTGTGTGTGTGGTCAGTTTGTCATTTATCTGTGTCTGTGTTTATGTGTGTGAGAATGTCTTTGTTTTTTGTGTTTATCCTGAATAGCGCAAGGAAGAAATATTGGTGGATTTTGCAGGCTTTTGTGTGTGTGTGTGTGTGTGTTATTTTATTTTGCATGAATATGTGTGCACCAACATGTGGATTGAGTAATAGTCTGTAGCTCAAGGAACTATGATTTTTTTTTTCCCGCTGGGTTTGTCCATATTTTAGCCAGCACTGGGTTCTATTTAACCCAGCATTTTTTTTAGGGAGGGGGGGGGGGGGGGGATTGGGTCACGGCCCAGGTCCGATTCAAATCTGAATCCCTGTGAGCCAACAGCTTTTGTGTTGTGTGTTGAGAGAATGTGCAGTCCACAGTACCACAGGTCCAAAATTTTTATAAAATTCTGAAACCAACAAAAAATAACCAAATAAATAATTTTAAGGTCAGAATTTTTCTCGAGTCATTATAGTTAGCTTTATATAAAAACAATAGAAGCTATGTCCTAATTTAGGTAAATGTATGTGTGCATGTGTGTGAGTTTTAGGAGGCACAAGCCCTTATTATCATGAGAGTAAAATAAAGGAGAAGAGTCTTATCACATAGAAACAGGTGTGAAAATGACAGTGTGGGGGCGGAAGCACTCACTCACACACACACACACACGCACACACACACACACACACACTGTGAGCAGGCTTTGAAGCCGTTCTGCCTGCAGGCTTTCTGTCTGTCCTGATGCACATTTATTTCTTGGTAGCAAGTGGTCTGATTGGTGTATATGTGTGTATGACAGGGTTTTTCGTCCTCCTTTCTTTCCTCTAACAAAAGTGTATTGCTTTATATTCACACCAAATCAAATATGATTTGTGTAGAAATCTTCTTTAAAGAATCTAAGCCCATTACTAAAGAGCAGACAGACTTACAAAAGTCTGAGAGCACTAGTGAAAATGCTTCTGTTACAATCTTTTTTAATTTAATACAACATACAAATGATATTATCAGCATGACCGTTTGAGTGAAGTGGAACTGAAAATGTTTAATGAATTACAAAATGTCTCTGTATTTGGTTTGTCCCTCTTTTGCTTTAATGACAGCAGCACTTAAACTGCACGAACTCCACAAGTTTGCACGAAACTGAAACGCATCTTGAAACACATCTTCTCAACAGAGTTGTTCATATCAGTGTTACAAATATTCGTAGAATCCATATTTATTTTAAATCTTCCAAAAAATTATTTATTTATTCCCAGTTTAAATTATTTTAAAAATATGTATTTTTCTTACTTAAAAAAAAATTACTAAAAACAAACAAACATTGATTTCAACAATGTGGTCTTAAACTTTTGTGTCCCAGAATCTAATCACCAATTCAAAAACATTCAGAAATCTACAGGTGTTTTTAGACATACCTGATACTCACCGGGAGCAGCAGGTCTCTGGGGAGCATTTGTTGGCTCAATGGGGTGCGAATGTTTTTTTATGGGTGCCGGCAGATTCCTGTAGCTGAGCTGTGTCTGTTTGTGTGTGTAAACTTCTGCCTGATCATCCAGCAGAGCCCTGGGTAGACAGCAAGGTACAGATACACAATACAGTATATAAACGACACGAGACGCACATATCTCTCAATCTCTCTCTCAATATGACGTCTTAGCCCTGCAGAGTGTTTTGTTTGTGTGCATCTCACATTTCCTCTTTTCCACCAGACAGATTGTGCCATCTTTCCCCCACTCTGTATCGCTGCAGCAACACAGCAGTAACTGGAAACTGTCTGGCAGCACATTTTTCAACTTTCCAACACTTTTTAAACTTTAAAAAATATCTGTATCAGTCAGTAGTAGTAAGTGTATTTTTCTTTCTTAGCCTTTTTTTTTTTTTACTCATTACTAGTGTTTTTATTCATTGACGGTTTAGTCTGATACTGCACAAGAATAGGGTAACCGGCTTTTTAATTGTTAATTGTTCTCCCTGAAAAGGAAAATAGTTACAAATAGTTGCAAATTTATAAATGGTAACAAAGAAATGGCAAGTAGCACATTGTATTATGCATAAAATTTAGAAGTAGAAAGACTGAAACAGTTTCTTATAAAACATAATCCAATAATCTTAATTTACAACTTTGAAAAATATTCTTTTATAGAGGAGAAAATTCTGCAAATTTTACAGTGATTTTACCATAGCTAAGGGTCTTCAAAAAACTAAAAAACTCCTATCCTTTCCCTCTATCTTTCTCTCCCTCCCTTACTAGCTTGTACTTATTTGAACAATGACTGAGACTTGGTGTTACGAGCACTTCCTCTGTCTGATTGCCTCTTCAAGATGAATCGCTTTTTGTATTCCCCAATTGTAAGTTGCTTTGGATAAAAGCGTCTGCCAAATTACTAAATGTAAATGTAAAACACAAAATTTTGTCAATTTGTCACAAATTTGAAGTGTTTTGGAGTGCGGTGATCTTATGAATTGAATTTGTACAATCTAATTTGTAAGTTTCAGATCTGGGCGTTTCAGGACTGTCTCTACTGTCTTTTCATTTGTTTGTTGCTTGACGCTTATTGCACACAATGCTGGATGCTTTAGCTTTGTTTGGAACTATTTTAAAAACTAGAATTCAGTATTGGAACTGTCAGTTTTGTCATTTTTAGAATTGAAAATGGATTGATTCATATAAATTCCTATGACTGTTACCTCCAAGGTCATTAGTCTTGAGGTGATTTAATGGAGTATCTACCATGGTTGGATGTTTAACATAAGCATTGGACCCACACACCACTTTTACTGTTCGGTCTGTCAGTCAAATTGAATTACAGTCTCTTTACCTCTTGTTGGCAAGCCAAATAAGATTTACTGATGTTGTATTTAAATATTTATTAGATATTTCTATCAGATTCTCAGCCTGAGCGACATCAGCCATTAATCACAGCATAAACTGTTACATATGCAACATGCAAAATATTCTCCAGCTGAGATGACTGTGCAGAAACTCAAATAGTATTTCAATGTTCTAAACCCCCCGTCAGCTCTGTTGTGTCCCCTATCAACTAAAAGATCCTGTGTTTATCATTTGTCATCTCTTCTCTCTCTACATGACTTTGCAATTGTGTGTTTGTTTGTGCATGCGTGTCTGTGTATGATTGGCTGCATCCTCTGTCAACTGCTATCGTCTAATGTTAATTTTTTCAGTCTCTGTGTGTGCGCGAGCTTCTTTGTGTGTGCGTGTGTCATTTTCTCACTTAATGAGGGCTTGTTTTTTTTCAGTTCCCATAGTAACGTCAAGATAATGATGCCTCTGTGTCTTGTCAAGACATCTGACAACACGGTGGGTTGTCTGTGACATCCAAACTTGCACGGCATTGTGGGAAAAGTCCCATGTGAGCGGCACCACCTCAGTCATGGTCAAAGAAACTAGAGGAACTCTAATATATCAGAGTCTGTTAAAAAGACAAAATTGGGACAGATGGAAAGATACTACGAGGGAGCAAGAGACAGAGACAGGTATTTGTCTTGTTAGGTGTCGTTATAGTGGAAAACTTGCTTGTTTAAATCATGACAGCTCTCAGTCTCTGTGTTAACTGTGTTTAGTAGCTCAGGTAACTTAGTTTTTGTATCAATATAGGCTGATTCACTAGTTTCCACCAACTCAAAAAACAACAAGTTTTATTCTTGTTCACAGAAATTATAATCGCAGGGGCTGATTATCTTCAAAAGAGTAAACTATTACATTTTGAGATTTGCATCACATGAATAGCTCCATATATATATATATATATATATATATATATATATATATATATATATATATATATATATATATATATATATATATATATATATATATATATATGGCTTTTCTGAGATAGTAAACTTGCTCAGTAGCTCACCTGGTATAGCATTGCACTTGTGATGTGGAGAGCACTTGTACAAGTCCTGTGAAACACAAGTCACAATAAAAGATATCAAAGACTTGCAGAAGCAAGCTAAAATGACCTGGTTGCTTCAGCAAATGATTTTTTTATCTAATGCTTTTGTTAACACTATCAGGGTTTAGTGTAGGTGGTACATTTCTGTCAAATGCGATAGAGTAGACCATTCACCACCTCTCACCGGACATTGTATTGTCGAACTGCTGTCATACATACAACAAGCAAAGCAATAAAATGTTGACAGGTTTTGCATAAAACTGAACACAATGTTAGCACCACTTACTGAACTTTTCACTTTGAATGTGTCATGAAACATGCTAAAAGTAATGTTATATCCTTTTGCAGAGTGTTCCAAGTTACAGCATAATGTCAAATACCACAAAAAATCGCTTGTATTCCTCATTTGTAAGTTGTTTTCGATAAACATTTATTTCACATTTCTAAGTATAAATGTTTGTAAATGCTTATGTGTCGTTATGATTTTTTGGATTAAAAAAAATAGATAAAAATTAAAAATAACTGAACTTACTAACTGAAAAATAATTGAATTGGGTTTTAAAAAGTTAATATAGAAATGACAAAACTTTAAATTATAACTAGAACCAAGCATCCACACAATGAAATAATGAAAGCAGAAAGAGAGAATGAATCTGCTAGAGGACAAAAGAGCAAAAACAGAGTTCAACTAAAACATGATGTACAATATGCAGAAAACAAACATCTGAGAGACGTAATGAAAGAGTAATGAGAGACAAAAGAAATCACCCTCTCTTGTCTTCTTGCTTTGGTTTTTTTAAACTCATCTCTCATTTATATTCAGCCCAGTCGTCAACAGACAAACACACAGCCCATTCACACTGTTAGGCTGCTCATACTGATCTAACATCAGAGAACAAACGCTTTCATCAACACACCTGATATGATACGCCGTGACAGTCTGTTTTGTTTTAAATTAACAGATTTTCAGGGACAACAGGTTGTTTGTCAGTGCTCACAGGCAGAGATAGTGGTCTATTCACAGGAGAATCCATTGGCGATTTAAATGCACGCTCACGCAAACACATGAGACAAGGGAACATCATCCCCTGAGTGAATCTTTCATGTTCTCCTCTTTATTCATCCTAAATAAAACTCTCTGCTGGAATATTGACGCTGTAACTTTTCACAGCTCAAGTTCTCTCTTCTAAAAACCCTCAATAATGCTCCTTGAGGTTCTCAGCAACCCTTGAAAGACTTTTTCTCCTGACTCATTCATTTCTTCAAAGCACTTTTTCTGGAGTAGAGAAAGTATGACTGTATAGCAGAGACTTTGTACAGGGGCAAGTGGGTCACTGGCTTGCAGCTTTATAAACCGTGTCTGTTCTGTGACCTTTGAAGTCCTTTTTGGGATTTTTAGTTTTTATAATTTTATTTATTTATTTTTTCTCCAAAACGGAAATGTTCTGTAGCTCAAAACCCATATGATTTTCAGTTTTCCATGCACCATCCTTTCTGCGTTGCACCATCAGTTGAAGCAATTATAAATTAGTTGAAATCACTTTTATAAACTACCTTTCAAAAGTTTGGGGTCAGAAAGAATTTTTATTTTTTTTAAAGAAATTAATACTTATAATTTCTGAAGGATCATGTGACACTGAAGACTGGAGTGATGGCGGAAAATTCAGCTTTGCCATAGGAATAAATTATACTTTAGAAGATATTAAAATAGTAACCAGTTATTTTAAATTGTGATGATAATATTTCACAATTTTTACTTTTTTATCAAATAAATGTGGCCTTGGTGAGGATAAGAGAATATCAAAAACATTTAAACAGTTGTGTTTATGACTACCATCCTGCCAAGATAACAATAGAAGTTATTCTGTGTACAAATATAAAAGATTCATGGGACAAAACTAATTTGCAAGTACAATTTCATGTCTAGTATCATCCGAATCAGCAGGCTTTCGTCAAAAAACACAAGGATATACATTGAAAACAAAATCTCCCTTGCTTCAGCAAAAAGCAATGCGGTGTGTTTGATCTCACAATGACATTTGAGAGAAGCTTTTATAATAAGGGTTTATGAATGAGAGCTCGTGTTGTTTTCTCTCTGTCTCTGAACATCCTGCAGGCTGAAAAACAACCTCATTCTCTGCACAACAAACAAATGAAAGGCACAGTGTGTGGAAAACAAGCAGAGTGAATCCATAAAGCCATCCTCTTTGACAGTAAGTCTTGAATGCTCTTTGACGTATATACTGTGTTTTTGTGTTAAGAATAACAAAAGTCCGTTCACTATGGCTTCTATAAAACGGTTTCTTACAGGATTCACACGATCCATGGTAAATTCATTACCGGCTTCAGGTAGATCAGTTAGCAGGTGAGTTCACCACAATATCTGACCTCAGGACTACAGCTAAACACAGCTCAGGTGCTGAGATTTAGCCCTGAGAGAGACAAATCACTAAAACACCTTTAGGGTTGAGCTCAACAGCTGCATCTGATGCCATTATAGCATGTGCACAAGTGTGTATGCATTCATGTGACCTTCTCTTCTAATTGCTTTAATTTTTCGTGTTTACATGCAGGAGAAACATTAGAAATATTATGCACATGGAATATTTGTGCAATGTTTTCTCAGAATGTCTCTTGCTTCTTTTTCACAACATATTGAATTAATTAAACTTTAGTCATCTATCATTCTACCCAAACAAACCATCATGATGTATATTCCTAGGAAATTGCACAGAAATAGTATTATTTAAACAAAAGGCTTAAATTGGATTAATTTATGTATGCTTAACATTGTGTAAAATTTATTTAAAAAAAGAATTATACAAATAATGTTTTAATAATGTTAATAATGTTTTTTTTTATATAAATAAAAAGCTTTAAAAGTTCATCATTTTAAATCCAAATACTTCACATTTGTGCACTCTTTGAAGATAACCAAGATATTTTTATGCAATTGAAATGCATAAATCTTTTGAAAATATGATTACATTTTTTGGAGTCTAATACTTCAGTATTAACATTTATGAGTTTGTTTAAAGAAAGAAAGAAAAGTAAATTCTTTCTTTTACTTAAACCTGTGTTGTTATTTTTTTCTTCTGTGAAACACAATAATATCTTTGATAATCTTTGAACAAAGTGCCAAAAAAAGACAGAAAAAAAACCATCATAAAAGTAGTCCATGAACTATATTGTGGCAACAGATTGAAATTTTGATTGTTAGTCACTGAAAATCTTAAATGAACTTTTTTGTCCATTTTTTACATTCAGGATGTTGGTGGTTCGTGTTTGATTCGAGTCTGTGTGTGGAATACGGATCAATGAAGCCCATGCAGATCGGATCAACTCTAATTAGCGGTTCGGTGATTTCTGTATTGCAAGGCCACTAAGCAGCTGGGCATTTTAATCACATATCTCAAAGTGGCTGACCTGAAAGTGACCTTTGAAAAGGAACGGTAAGTGCTCACTTTCAGCTCTAAACAGTAGATTGCAGTGAACATCACTGAACCATGAACAGAAAAAGCATCTCTTTCTTCCCCCTACCATTTTTTTGGTCATACTTAAAGATCAGCTTCTCCTCAAGGAGCAGAAGTATATGTTCTTTGTGGAAGTGTATCAGACTTAAATGTCAAAAGGCTGTTAAAATGATACGGAGGAAGAGGCTGTAATTGCTATGATTCTCCTTCTTCTAGGCCATTCTCTCCACATTCTACTTTATTCTCTTTTTCCCTCCATTTCCTCTTCTTCTTTAATGTCACTGTATAAAGTCAACATTAAACATGCACCAGTCAGCCAGAAGCTAATGAAGACTCTCTCTCTTTCTCTGTAAGAAACTAAAAAGATGTACACAAAATTAAGGGAAAATAAATGAGCTTCTCCACAGTACCAACAGCCAGAGGGGTCAAACAGAGCTGCTCTTGTTGTTCAGTTATGATGAGAAGAAGAAGACACACAAGAGTTGTTCTATACTCCAGTTTTGGAGAAGCTGCTTTAAATTAAGAGCAGCTTGTAGCTTGACAAGTTTCAAAGTAGGGAAAAGCTGCTCTTTACAAAAATGTATGTTGCTGTCAATTTACAATTTAATCAAAGCAGTCATTTCTAGCACAAAATAATGAGGGGTTTTGAATTATTTATCAATATCAGTTCAAATAAAAGGACTTATACTGATAAATCTACACTAAAACAGCTATACATAGATACTTATAATATAAATTATTAAAATATAGCTGTGACATTACTATCTAAATCAACACCAGTGAGTTGTTCTGTTTTGTAGGAATGAGTAGGGCAGCTAGTACCATGCTGCTGGAAAAGCTACCGTACACTGTTGGACTGCACAAGCTGCATCATGCAGGTCAACGAAACACTATATATTCCATATCAAGTTTCAACAGTTCATATTTCATATTTCTCAGATCATATTTCTCTCTTTGATCTCACCTCTCTGTCTCTTCTTCATCCTTACATAGACACTTTCAGCCCCTTACATTCATAATTCAGTTCTGCCCCATATTCCCCCCGGTATTTATAGATTTAAGTCAGCCGTTAGTGCTGATCCACGATCAGTCACCTCTTGTGTGCCATTCACTTTAAACAAGTTATTTTATTTTTATTTAGATTGGACTTTTGTTTAAAAGCGAGAGATCTGATATTGTGACTTTAATAATCAGTACATAAATCAGTATAGATGACTCTGAGACTCCCAGCTGAGATTAAAGAACTGAGTTCTCCGGCTGTGCTAAAACATTCAAACATGAAGCTTCAGTTCCTGGCTTGTGAGTGAATTTGTTTGTACTCATGTCATGTTAGACTTGGAACTTTTTCCTCATTCTCCTTCAAACAGTCTGTAAAACAGTCAGCTTTGCACTGGAAGTTCCTGTGTGGCATCGACATGGGACTTCCTGTCATTCTAGCCACATCGCTGCACTGATTACTGACTCAGCAGTGTAACAACATTTGTATAAAATGACAAATCTGAAGGTATTTGAAGATATGGGTTCTCGGAATGTTGTATTGAGCCGATATCTGCTGGAAAGATCTTAAGGTATTTCCTAGAAAAAAGCAAGATACTGTTTGAGAGATCTTTATTTTTAACCAGGCCAAGAGACCAATGTTGTTCAGGGTAGCTGGAAAATCAGGATTGAAAGTAATAGGGAATAACAAAGAAAGGCAAGCTGGTATTCTAATATATGATTTTAAATCTCTCTGTGCCAACCACTTTAATTTTACCTAAAATTACCTAAAACGTTCAATTTTGTATAGCCCGGAGTACCCTGTAAATTTCACGGTACATGAATATGGTAATCATGGTACCACCACTGTACTGTAAAGGATGTGTTATTGAATTCTGTAAATTTAGTTTAATATAAAAAAGTATGATGAAAAAGTATGTTTAATATGAAAGGTTTTTGAAGAGCTGAAATCTCTACAGCCTCTGTTTGAGCTTTGATGATAGAAATTAGTCTCTTATACCAAGCCAGTATGAAAATATGCAAGTTTCTAGCACAAAATTGCTGCCTTTTTAGTAGTAGTAGTAGCCCTTTATTGTCACTAGTCACAAGTACCAGCGAAATTAGCCAATTTTATGAGGAGTAAAATTTTATGAGGAGTTGTAGAGATGGACAGAGAGAGAGATGCTCAGGTATTTGTTGTGACAAGCAGTGCACGACTGAGCCAGTGGAGGTTTACTGTCTATTACTGCAGCACGCAAACACACACATGAAGTGTGAAAGTGTGTGCATGTTTGAGTGTCTTTTTAAAGCAGTGTGCCTGTGTGCGTGTTGAATTGGATGTGTGAGATGCAAATTCCTGCAGTGTAACAGCTCTAACATAGCAAGACCTGCCGCAATGCAGTGCATGTGTGTATCTGTGAATTCAAAGGCCATAATCTCTTTCAAATTTATTGCAGAACAAAATGCAATCTCATTATCACTCTCCCAGGCCATCTGCAGATAAAATGAAAAGAAGTCCTGATGAACCATTTAAATAAACTAATTTTTGAGGTGGTCCACTTCATTTTCCCAGACGTGCAATGAAGATGCTTTTTAATGGTTTCTTTGAGCTGTTTCAGCCACAGAACAAGCGTTATCTAAGTGCTGTGGTTGTTGATTTTATCTCATATGCTTGTTCTGTATTGAGCTTGTAATTGACTGTAAACCCATCACGCCCTGAGTATGTTCTGCTCACATTGCTGCATATTTTTATGTCCTTTCTGAATTCATTACTGCTGGTTGGAAATGTGATGTCTTTGTAGAGTGGAGATAAGAATGTAATCGACCACTGGTAAATTCATTGTTATTTTCATTTTCTAGAATCCCCTTATATGTATAATGCTGTTGCTTTAAAAAAAATTAATTTTCTAAAACAATGTGAAATGCTCAGTGATATTACTTTATCATTAAGTGTGTGTATGTGTATATACAGTAATATTGGGAAATTATTAAAATATTACTTTTGAATTTGAATATATTTGAAAGTAGTGAAAATCAAGACAAACCATGTGCTAATTAATCATTCAACACCATGCATTTTCATGCATATCATCGAGGTTGAGAAAAGAACACAACGTTGCAGACAACAAGTAGCTAAATGCCGTTATATTCGCTTTTTTAGTTGGGTAAATATTTTTACACAGCTTTTTAAAATTGCCAGGTAGCCGGTGTTTCGTATGCATTTGGTCAGTCAGCATACATTTACGTCACTGGTAGTTCCTGTAGAACTGTTTTAGACCCTATTCGGAAGTAGGAGCAAATTTAATTCCCCCAAATGGAGTTCCTAGAACTAAATATGTTCCTAGTTCCTTCGGAGCAAACCCACCAAAAAGCGGGAACCTCCGCTAATAGTTTTAGGAACTATGAAAAGGTTCCTCTGGTGCCCCTATATTAATGGATCTTGTAAGTATGTAAAGTTACATTTAAGCCATTTTAAGACGTCATCTGAAGATGTGAGTGATTGTGGCAAAGGGAATCGCTTGAGGATTTCTGAGAGATGTCACATGGTCCATTATTAATTCAGCATTATGCTAATTATGCAACCTTGATATCAGCAATGTCTTTCCCTGCTGATAATACCATCATAATCTTAACTCTCCCTTCTCATCCTTTTCTTTGCCTCTTCCTCTTCTTCTCACATTTTACAGCTTCCTTTGAAGCCCCAGTAGAAGCAGAAATAAAAATTTGTTCAGATTGCCTTCAGCTTCGAGCCCAGAGATGCTTTTGAAGAGCTCGTTTCCACAGGAAAACTCTGACCACCGCACATGGAAGTTCTTGTGCTGTTAGCATTTTGAGTTTCATATTGAGAATACTGAAATAGATCCGCATACAGCAGCGAGTCTTGTGTAAAGTTCATCTCATCCTTTAATATCCCTGGAAATGAAAGAAGAAACCCTCTCTTCTTCATTTCACCTCACACCACTGCAGTATATATTATTACAAATGTTTCTATAGATGTCTGTAATAGAACTACATTAAATACTATATAATTCAAGGTCTTGTGTGACAGGTTGCCAAATAAATGCACTTAAAGCCAATACATATCTGAATTGGTGAAGTGGAGAACTAGACAGATCCCATTACACTGAATACACAATGCTAATAACAAATAGATGTTAATTCCGTTGTGTAATTATTTTCATTTTTTGAATATTTTCTTCTTTTTTTTTAATTAAAATGAACACCTTTATGAGCATAGATGGGAAAAGGGAGAAGATGTGATCGGAAAAAGGCAGACTCAAGTCGGTTGCATCAAAAGCTAAATCTGCTTTACTTGGGCTGTCTTTCTTAGTGTTTAATATTGATATGTAGAAGAGTTTATGTTTTTGAGTTTTGTGGTTACCATTGGAGCTCATGTTTAGCCTGTGGGAGGCTACGTGATATATTGCAATATATGTCTGTTCCTTCATTCAGTGAGCAATAACTCTGCTAATGCTAGTACTGAGACCAGTCTCTTCTTACTTGCTCATCTGATATTATATATGATGGTAATAAATGTAATTGTCTTTAACATGCTGATGCTAGTCATTAAATCTATTAAGTAGGTTTGACAAAACATTTGTTTAAATTAACTAATTAACTAATTTGTTTTAGTCTTCTTATACAGCCCTAAACTAATTGCATGGAAAAAAAGAAACAATTTTTTTTTCAGACAGTGGTGAGTGGAGTTAGTGTAAATAGCCTTTGCCGACTGGCTACACTCTAAGAAACTTAAGTTAATGTGAAGGAATTTTGAAGGATTTTACACAATTTTACCTGTATTTTGGATTGTTTTGTGTTTCGGGTGAAGTCAAGTCACCTTTATTTATATAGCACGTCATACAATATTGTGTCAAAGCAGCTTTACAGTATTAAACAGGATAATGCAAGAGATCAATAGTAAACACTCAGTCAGTTCATCATTGATTTCAGAATCTGTGCAGTCAACAATGTTGCCAGAAATTAAGCAATTTAGGGCTAAATGAAGTTAACATTACATTTTCCATTTTTTTGTATTTGCACTTATTTAAAATAGAAACTCTGTAAAGTAAATGCATATTCTTTACGTATTTAAAGCCAAAGTTCTCCATTCACAATCCATTTGATATAATTTGATGTATGTTGTTTCAGAGGAAGATGAAATTTTGTTAAAAGATTACTGGAACCAACATTTTTTATTGTGAATGACATGTATAAAAAATGTATAAAAGGTCAAATTTGATTTCAGTTTTATGATAAGCTGTACTCTCTGCAGTGAATAATGCACATGCACACAAACACCCTCTCTTGTTTTCCCTCTCTCTCCCTCCGTGTTATTTGCTTCACATGATCTGTTAGAGGACAGCAGGTGAAACTGGATGGCTATTATATTTTGACCTTTACATGTCCTCATCCCCACCTCTAGCAGAATTTCTCTCTCCATCCCTAACATTATCTTTCACTCTCTTTACCTTCCTCCCTGCCTCCCTTTCCATTTAATTTCTCTGTTCAACGGCCTGGTGACATTCAAAGTCTCCTGCTGGGCTGACGAAGATTGAAAATGTTCAGAAAAGAGAAAAGTGCTTTTTCTTTCTTTCCTTCATTCTTTTTTTTTTTTTTTTTTTTTAAAGAAAGGGTCTATATTTTGTGGCCTGTGCTCTTTACATTGATCAATAATCCATGGGCTCAGTGGAGAGGTTGCTGTGTATTTCAGTGAGAAAGAAAAAGAGTGAATTGTCCCTTGCAGATGGACGTGGGGAGCAGCAGGAAGCCTTCTGCCAGTCCACTCAACCTTGGCAGAATAATTTCTCTGTCTCATAGACAGATACGACGACTCAATTTACATGTTTTTAATATTTATTTAGAGTTTCCAGAGACATTGTGGTGGTGGCTGCTGCAGCTATCAGTACACAACATGTACAGTGATGCTCTTAGCAGATGCGTTCCTACCTAAATATCTTGCGAGAAAATGCATCTGTCATGCTTGTGAATATTACTGTGTTGTTTTAAAACATTCAGCAGTACCAATGTGTGTGTGTGTATGTAATGTGTGTGTGTGTGTGTGTGTATAAATGAAAAGGTTTTTGCCCCTTCCTGTTTTTTTTTGATAACCCGAGTAAATACAAAATGCAGTTTTGAAATAACGATTTCATTTATAAAGGGAAAAAAACTTTCCAAACCTGCCTGACACCCGATGAAAAATTAATTGCCCCCTAAATCTAATAACTGGTTGGGCCACCCTTAGCAGCAACAACTGCAATCAAGTGTTTGTGATAACTGGCAGCGAGTCTTTCACATCGCTGTGGAGGAATTTTGGCCCACTCTTAAAGTAAAAGTAAAGTCGTGACGTATTGTCAAGTATGGTGACCCATACTCGAAATTGGTGCTCTGCGTTTAACCCATCCAAGTGCACACACACAGCAGTGAGTAGTGAACAAATGCACACACACACACACACACACACACACACACACACACCGTGAACACACACCCGGAGCAGTGGGCAGCCATGCTGCAGCGCCCGGGGAGCAGTTGGGGGTTCGGTGCCTTGCTCAAGGGCACCTCAGTCGTGGTATTGAGGGTGGAGAGAGCGCTGGACATTCCCTCCCCCCACCTACAATTCCTGCCGGCCGGGGGCTCGAACTCGCAACCTTTCGATTACGAGTCCGACTCTCTAACCATTAGGCCACGACTTCTTCTTTGCAGAATTGTTTTAATTCAGCCACATTGGAGGGTTTTCGAGCGTAAATGGACTGTTTAAGGTCATGCCACAGCATCTCAATCGGATTTAAGTCCGGACATTGACTTGGCCACTCCAAAACCTTAATTTTGTTTTTCTTGAGCCATTCAGAGGTGGACTTTCTGGTGTGTTTGGGATCATTGTCCTGCTGCATAATCCAAGTGCGCTTGAGCCTGAGGTCACAAACTGATTTATGAGTGCAGAATTCATGGTTCTATCAATTATGGTAAATCATCCAGGTCCTGAAGCTGCAAAGCAGCCCCAGAGCATCACACTACCACCACCATGTTTGACTGTTGGTATGATGTTCTTTTTATGAAATCCTGTGTTGGTTTTATGCCAGATGTAACGGGATACACACCTTCCAAAAATGTCAACTTTTGTCTCATCAGTGCACAGAATATTTGCCCAAAAGTCTTGTGGATAATCAAGATATTTTTTGGCAAGCTTTTGTGGTTTTTTTGGTCAGCATTGGCTTTTGCCTTGGAACTCTCCCATGGATGCCGTTTTTGCCCAGTCTCTTTCTCTTCCAGTCTTAGAAATGGCTTTATAACCCTTTCCAGACTGATACATGTCAATTTTGTTTCTCGTCTGTTCTTGAATTTCTTTAGATCGCGGCATGATGTGTTGCTCTTTAAGCATGCTTCATTTTGCCAGACAGGTTCTATTTAAGTGATTTCTTGATTCAACAGGTCTGGGTTTGTTAATGGATCTTGGATCCTGGGTTTGTCTAGTGAAATTTAACTCAGCTTTCTAAAATAATGTGGTTACTCGCAGTTCTTTCATGATTTAACTAGGGGGGGGGGGGGCAATTAATTTTTCACGTAGGGCCAGGTAGATTGTGTGTGTGTGTATATATATGTATGTATATATGTATATATATATATATATATATATATATATATATATATATATATATATATATATATATATATATACATATATATATATATATATACATATATATACATATATATATATATATATATATATACACATATACATATATACAAATATATATATGTGATTTGAGAGGAGGACTAGAAATGTGCAGTGTATCGCTTACCTCCACGCACACACACACACACACACACACAGAGTGGGAGGTGAATGACTCAACATCATATCAGACAGCTGTGACTTCAGAGGTCTGTGGTCGTGTTGCTTTACTTGGCAGGGAGGTGATTTTTCAGTCCTCAATTATTATATACAATAAAGGAGAGCTTATTACCATCCATCTTCTCATCTCCCCATCTTAAAGCTGCAGAGACCTGAATAAATGTAAATGGGTTTCAGACTGAGAGCACTGAAAATGCTTCTATTTTGCATTCTTCTGTGATATATTTTTACATCACAAATTAGCATATATCATTAGCCTAACAGTTTTAATGAAAATCTAAACTAAACAAAAATGTACATTTCAGAAAGTCACACTATTTGGTTTGTCTTTCTTTTGCTTAAGTTAAAACCTGGTGAAAACCTGGTGATCATGTTCTCCAGTATGATATGAGAAACATCCAAGGAACATATTGTGCTTCAATGAAAGCAAGAACATATTACCTTTTGTACAAAGGAGTTCACACGTCACAAGTGTTCCTTCTAGTGACCTATAGAATTGTGTACAACCTTAATTATTTACAATGAATTATGTCTTTTTTTTTTTTTTTTGTTAAATAATACTTTCAACTCCTTAAACTTTTTTTATTCATTAATTATTTATTTTTAATTTAAATGAAAAAAATCTCAGATTTTGAGTGTACTCGCAGACATTTGGTCACTGTGATTGTATGATTAAACAAAACTGTGAGGAAAAGAATGTTTGAATCCGTGGAGGATGCTTGAGGATAAACTTAAATGTATGTGTACAGTATGTGTAAGATAATATGTATGTGTGTGAACTCCAGAACATTTAATAGGTCAGTCTATTTTCAGTGAGGCTCGGTGAAGCAGATCTGCTCGGCGAGAGGTTAATGAAGGAAGGGAAGACTCATCTAAATTATTCACACCATCTCCACTCCTATCACTGACCTCTACCTCTCCTCCAACTGCACAAAGATATTAATGCCTCCACCTTTAAAACTTGATTTGTCTATGGTATGATTAGTTTTGTGTTTGTTGTCAGACTGACTGCTTTTGTCAACAAAGATGATCACTCCTTATTCAGTGTTCAAGTTGCAGTCTTAAAGTTTATTCTGAAACACACAGGCAGCGTTTTGAAGAGAAAATTACGGTGGGTGAGAGAGCTCAATGCGCTGCAAATAGAAAAAACACCTGCAAATTAAGAAAACAACTTAATCAGTTTGACAACACACTCGCTGCAAATATTCACAACACAACCGAACAAAGAAATGAGCTGCAATAAAATATTTTATTTGATTGTGTTGTGAGCATTTGCAGCAGCTGCTGTCAAATTGATGAAGATGTTTTCTTGATTTGCAGGTGCTTTTTCTATTTGCATGGGTTTTCTGAAGTTACTCTCTCGGCCACCGTAGAAAATAGATATTTGAGCTGTGAGATATGGATGTGTAGATGGTGCATATGTATACAATCTGCTCTTCACAGATACTGGTGTGCTTTTTTGAGACGATTTTGTCCAAATTTCCAGGAGTCTGAAGCGCCTGCAGTTGGGACATGAGTGAAGGGCCATGGGGCACGACTATGAATAAGCAGTCAAGAGTATCTTTGTGAAAGGTTTTCTCAGATTTAATCTCTGTGTAGGTTCTAAAGGCCTTCTGAGAGCCAAGGGACTCCTCTTGGTGACGTGTACAGAATCATCTGTATTTCATTTTACTAACCACCACTGGTTTGTGTGGCTTTACTGTGTCATTGTCATTGTGGTGAAACCTGGAGTTCAGTGCCTATTTTTAGTTATGATTTTTATTTCAATGTTTACTAATTAATACAAAATTGGTTAGAGAGTCGGACTCGTAATCCAAAGGTTGCGGGTTCGAGTCTCGGGCCGGCAGGGATTGTAGGTGGGGGGAGTGAATGTCCAGCGCTCTCTCCACCCTCAATACCACGACTGAGGTGCCCTTGAGCAAGGCACCGAACCCCCAACTGCTCCCCGGGCGCTGCAGCATAAATGGCTGCTCACTGCTCCGGGTGTGTGTTCACGGTGTGTGTGTGTTCACTGCTGTGTGTGTGTGTGTTCACTGCTGTGTGTGTGCACGTTGGATAGGTTAAATGCAGAGCACGAATTCCGAGTATGGGTCACCATACTTGGCCGTATGTCACTTCACAATATACTCTTTAATTCCTGGGTCACCTTTACTTGTCACTGAACCTGCATTAGGTTTCCATCTTTTCTGGCTTCCAAGTGCCTAGTTGACATTTGCGTTTTAATAGCAACAGTGACTTCTGAAAGGTAACACTGAAAATAAAAGTTCACTTCACAACAGTAAGATTCGAAATAGCTCTACTTATCGGCTTCTGGAGTCAGAGTGTTTTGTGTGTGAAGAGTGAAGGCCACATGTCTTTGTTGTGCTACTTTGAAGAGTTTCCTTCAATCCGTCTTCTAAACGTTGTTGCTGCAGTTTATATGGGCACCTCTACACGTCAGTCGTGGACATATTGCTTATAAACTAGTGCAGTCCTTTAGGCAGCAGTGGAAAATTTTCAGGAAGTGTCCTTAAAGTTCAAGTATTCTTTACATCAAAAGGTGCTTTTAATTTTCACTTGACATGAAATCAATTCTAGTTTAGACTTTGAGTGTGAAATATTACGGAGCCCTTTAAGGGACATTGTGGTGGGAAAAATTCGGGGTGATTTGGAAAAAATTTGGGGTGGGAGGAAAAAATATTTTTCAAAACTTTTGCGTTCCCTCGAGAAACTTTGCGTTCTCTCGCAAAGATATTTGTGTTCTCTCGCAAAACCAGTTGAGTTCGGACTGTTTACTTTACAGCTTGCAGTGGTTCATACAGCTCCGTATGTTCACAATGGAGAGGTTCATAGAGTTTTATTTTGAACTTGGACTCAAATATAAAGAAATACAGTCGGTGCTCAAGGCACGGTTTTGGGACATTCTAAAACGCTTAATGTGGCTTAATGCTTTAAAACAGTGACACTGGAGGACCAAATTCGATAATTATAAAAGGTGATCAAATTATTAGGCTAATATTAATAACCTTATTAATAATATTACTAAGAAGAAGTAAGCTTGTTCTCCCCCATAAAATGCTTAAGGTAGGCTAATGAATAAAAACGGTGATTTAAAAATACCAAATCCATTGCCTTCATATTCTGGGCTATTCTGCTTTATTAGTAATATTATTAATAAGGTTATTAATATTAGCCTAATAAGTTTATTAGTATTTATTATTATCGAATTTGGTCCTTCACATTAAGCGTTTTAGAATGTCCCAGAACCGTGCCTTGAACTAACCTGTATTTCTTTATACTTGATTACAAGTTCAAAATAAAAACTTTATGAACTGCTCCATTGTGAACATATGAGTATGAACCTTTCATTAGCCTACCTTAAGCGTTTTCTATGGGGAAGAAAAGGCTTAATGTGCAGGGTGTTGCATTCATATTCTGCTTTATTAGTAATATTATTAATAAGGTTATTAATAAGCCTAATAATTTCTATCAGGATTTATTATTATCGAATTTAATGTCTGTTTTGAAACATTAAGCCACATTAGGCGTTTTAGAATGTCCCAAAACCGTCCCATGAACTAAGCACGGACTGTATAACTATTACTTTATTGAGTCCAAGTTCAAAACAAAACTCTATGAACCGCTCCATTGTGAACATACAAGCTAAAACCACTGCAAGATGTAAAGTAAACAGGAAGAGTTTGTCCGAACTCAACTGGATTGGTTTTGTTTTATTTATGTCATTTTTATTCTTTTACGTAGTCCTGCTGTGCTTTTTGCAGTCCCTGAATGGCATGTTAATTTATTTTATCACTGCATATATTTTTTCCTGCAGACAAGTGAAATCATGTTGAATAATCTTGGGAAACAGAATTGAGCCTGATCTTCGGGCCATTAGAACAAAGGTTATATTTTGAAAGCGATTTCTAGATATGCTTCCTCATGAGTCCAAACAATGGACCTGTATCTTGTCACTGAATTTAGATAAATAATCCTGAAGAAATCATGTTTTGAATAGTATTTCGTTACAGAAAAAATCAAGATGCTTCATGCTATTTACACCTTTTTAAAAATAGCTAAAATATTTTTGAATGCATGGGCTTTATGTATGTGTGTGTGTGTGTATATATATACACAGTGGTGTGAAAAAGTGTTGGCCCCCTTCCTAACACAAGTAAACACAACATGCAGTTTTTAAATGGGGTTTTTAAAAAATGTTTTTTTTTAATGAAGGGAAAACAAAATCCAAACCCACATGGCCCTGCGTGAAAAAGTGTTCACCCCCCTGTTAAAACATAACTGTGGTTTATCACACCTGAGTTCAGTTTCTCTAGCCACACCCAGGCCTGATTACTGCCACACCTGTTCGCAATCAAGAAATCACTTAAATAGGACCTGCCTGACAAAGTGAAGTAGACCAAAAGATTCTTAAAAGCTACACATCATGTTGAGATCCAAAGAAATTCAAGAACAAATGAGAAAGAAAGTAATTGAGATCTATCAGTCTGGAAAAGGTTATAAAGCCATTTCTAAAGCTTTGGGACTCCAGCGAACCACAGTGAGAGCCATTATCCACAAATGGCGAAAACATGGAACAGTGGTGAACCTTCCCAGGAGTGGCCGGCCGACCAAAATTTTGGGAAAATACTCTGTGGACTGACGAGACAAAAGTTGAACTTTTTGGAAGGTGTGTGTCTCATTACATCTGGCGTAAAAGTAACACAGATGTTCAGATGTACAATGCCCGGCCATCTGTTCGTGACCTCAAGCTGAAGCGAACTTGGGTTCTGCAGCAGGACAATGATCCAAAACACACCAGCAAATCCACCTCTGAATGGCTGAAGAAAAACAAAATGAAGACTTTGGAGTGGCCTAGTCAAAGTCCTGACCTGAATCCTATTGAGATGCTGTGGCATGACCTTAAAAAGGCGGTTCATGCTCAAAAACCCTCCAATGTGGCTGAATTACAACAATTCTGCCAAGATGAGTAGGCCAAAATTCCTCCACAGCGCTGTAACAGACTCATTGCAAGTTATCGCAAACGCTTGATTGCAGTTGTTGCTGCTAAGGGTGGCCCAACCAGTTATTAGATTTAGGGGGCAAGCACTTTTTCACGCAGGGCCATGTGGATTTGGATTTTGTTTTCCCTTCATAATAAAAAACTTCATTCAAAAACTGCATGTTGTGTTTACTTGTGTTATCTTTGATTAATATGTAAATTTGTTTGATGATCTGAAACATTAAAGTGTGACAAACATGCAAAAAAATAAAAAATCAGGAAGGGGGCCAACACTTTTTCACACCACTGTGTATATATATATATATATATATGTACACACTAATGTATATGTGCTAAATTTTGAGTCAGTCATATTAATATTAAAATGTATTAATAAAAAATATGAATACAAAAATTAAATTCAGAAATTCAATAATCAATATTAATATTAATTAATTACATTTATAAATAAATAGTAATATAAATATAAGGGATTATTATTTGTTTATTATTTATTTGCATTTTTTACAGTGTGAAGGCTTGATACAGCAAGGAAAACAAATATTAAATCATTTTGTTTTCCCTGCTGCATCAGACCTTCACACTCCTTTACAATATCAATATCTTGAAATCCCAAAACTATTTGATTTACCGAACCCTTTTCACTCTCTCTGGTCTCTCTGTGGCGCATGATGCTGTTGTGCAGCTTTCTAGGATCTACAGCATAAGTTCATTACGGTGATTAAAGCGCTAAGTCTTGCTCAGAAATTGATTAGCCTCGGTAGCATGCCCAGGGACAGCACATTACACCATAAAAGTGCCGTGGACCAGGAGAACATGGATTAGAACGGATCAGTACTAACATAAACACACTTAAGAATAAAACATGAACTTCCAGCATGCGGCATCCATGCAGTCTTGGATAATAACGGAAGATTCTTCAGGGACCATGTATGAATCTTGCAGTTTATGAAATAATATCAATTTCTCCCCATTTGCACCTAGAATAACAACAATGCAGACTCAAAACAGTAAAAAAAACAAAAACTCAGGGAAAATGACCTTCTGGGGAGTCTTTTACAACATCTCAGTGGGTTGTACGCCTACAGTGCTGGGTTCAAGGTCAGAATAATTTAAGAGGAAATGACAAGTGTGAAGCAGCCCCTAAAGTGATCATTAGGGGAAAAAAAAAAGAAAGGAAACACATTCTTTGTCAGCCCAGAGGAGATAACAGAGGTGAAAGAGGAGTTCTTTGTCTCTGGAGGGAGGGATGCTGTCACACAGTGGGCTTTAAAGCGTTTGTTTATCCTTAGTAAATACACATCAGACTTCAGCATGTTGAACTCTGCATCTTTGTCTGCTTTTCATGTTTTTTGTTTTTTTCCTCCAAAAGAAGGAAAATTTCCTAGACAAGACCTCCTCTTACTGATGCATTATGGGTTGATCATCAAAGTACATTTAGGTAAATTAGTGCAAATGGCAAACGTACATAAAAATGTATCTAAAACAAATTCTATTTGTGTCTAAAACTACTTAAAGAAATGAATAATTTAGTCAAAAAAAAATAAATTCTCACCATGTTGTTCCAAACCCTTCTGTGGAACAAATATGGTGAATTTTATATAATAAGGTCATTTTATATTTAATTTTGTATTTTCTGAGTCATTTTTATTCATTTTATCTCATTTATTTTTTAAATACCGTTTTTCTTAATGTTTAATTAAATTTTTCGTTTTAGTTATAATTATAACGTAAAACTAAATGAAAATGAGAAGCATTGCTTTGGAAACTAGCTGGATTAAAATAATTATTTAATTTTTTTCCAGGTTTTTTTGTGTTTATAAAATGTTTTTAAGGTTTTTGTTTTAGTTAACTATAACCTCAAGATAGACTGTAAAACCCAGCAATTTAGGATAATTGCCATTTTAATGGAGGAAACCAATTACCTTAATACATTTAAGTTTAGAAATAATTCGTTTAATTTGAATTCACTATAAAAATTATATATTCTAATGTACAGTAAAACTATTATGTACAATTAAATTATAAACTGACCAGATGAAATTTCACTGTATGAATTAAAACCATTACATTTAGAAACATGGACTCAAAATCTGTTGTAACTCTTTCAGTTTGAGTTCTGCTTAATATATCAGTCATTAAATTCACATAACCTTTTTTTTCTATTAAATGCAGTGACCTTTAAGTAATATTTGAGTGAAATGAACCTGTTTGATTTAATTAATTTGACTTTTAGGTTTCACAGTGTATAATGAAATCATAAAATTAGTCCATACTGTATTAATATTCACTGTAATTATGTTCCAAATGGAAAAACTCATCTTTTCATACCTTTTTCCTCACACTGTGTATAATGCTGAAAGACTTCAAATATAGTGCACAAGTTATATGGACCACTTTTAGTGTTCTTTTTGTCCACTTGACAGCCCCATTCATTATGAAAAGAAATATGAGCATATACTTAAATTCCTTTTGTTCTGCCTTAAGCTTCACATTGGTTTAGAACTACATGAGGGTGAGTAAATGATGACAGAAGTTGCATTTTTCAGATATCTTTTCTTCTATTTCTGTAGATAATTCAGACACACTGCTGTGGCTTTTCCATTAGTGCGAGAGAGATGTGGGCTTTCTCTCACCTGTCAGTGGGAGTCTGTTCCCCGCTGACTGCACCGTAAGGTCCCCTGTCTGCAGCTACGGTCTGGATGAGTGTCCTAAATGAATCAGACACTGATTCACCGATTTGAGCAAAACACAAATGGGCTTTCACAGAATGGCTTTAAAAAAAGAACCTGTGAGAGAATCGTGATTAAAGATCCTCAAGCCTTTCTCATGATGGGGAACACTTTTCAGTCTGAGAGTAGAAAGTGCAGATGACTTCCCCCTGTTTTTCTCTTTTTGTTCCTGAGCTTTAAATAACAGCTCTTTACAAAGAGGTACGTGTATGGCTGCAGAGAGAGAGGTTGGGGGTCTTGTTGCCTGGGCAATGCCTTTTGAGGAGCCGTCAGTCGTCATTTTGGAGTGATTATACTCCTGCTGATGGTCAGTTAGATGCTGTGCTGGTCAGAGGAAAGACACGAGGTTGAGAATTTGTCCTCTGTTGCCTGGACAAAGTGCTCCCCTGTTTAGCTGTTTGTTTGTGGAGAAGCTGGGTTAGTTACATAAGTTCATGTGAACTTGAAAAAGCTGCTTAGCTATGGAAATAGACTGCTTACATAAAAAAAAAAAACTTCTTACATAAAATAAGAAATACAAGTATAGCCACACATATTTGCAATATTGTTCTTTTAAAATGGACAAATTATATATATAAAACATTCACTCCCATCAAGCTCTTTATGTCTTTTACTGGTTTGTCTTTCTTTTGAGCGATACGTCCATCTGTCAAATGTATTATGTTCAATCAGAATTTAATTTAATTTAATTTAACTTAATTTAACATTTGATTTGATTTTATCCACACAGAAAAAATATAAAACATAATACAGTACTTAAACAAGGTCAGAAAAATAAGTACTAAATAAAACATCAAAAATCACCGTCAAAATATTTACCTGTAAAATAAATTAGTGTGCAGATGTTCTCTTTACTTATGTGATGTGTTTAAAGCACTCTGTGAAGATGTTGTTCTCATTAAAGTTTGATGTGCTGCCTAGACTGAATTTACCAGAAGTATCCTAGGTTCTGTCAGGTCCTTGAGAGTTTTGCTCAGATAAGGCTTCTAAAAATAAATAAATAAACAAGAGCAAAACCTGTAAACACAATATTCTGCTTTCTAGTAATTCAGAGCATCTGGGAGCAACTTATTAAATGGCTTTTTTAGCAATTGCAAAAAGTGTGTATAGGATTTATTTTTAAATATTGAGAGACTAAAGGCTTTAAGGTTTTACTAACACACTTTCAGACTTTAGAATCATTTTTTGTTGTTCTTTGTGCAGAACATAACTTGCAGTGAATCCTGATCTGACCTGTACAGAGTTCTGATTCACATCCTTAAGTTCCAATATATAAATTTCTCAGTCTGTCATCAGCTAGTCCAAAACAGTATTTATATTTTAACAGAGTGTCCCATAATCAATGTGTGTGGCATCTGAAAAGAATATCCGATGCACGAGATCAATTTATCAAACAATGTTCTGACAGAAAGAGGTTTGTTGTGACACTGAAAGGCATCTGGTATGCCGATACTCCCACTGGCCCTGTTCCTCCGACTGCACTGAGACTGCTCTGCCAGACTCTCTGTGAACATTTGCACATAAATAAAATCGGCAACGGCATGAAGCGGAACTTTATGACTGACACATTCTCTTAGAGAGCAAAAAGTCCATATGACAGAATTCTGGTAGATTTACTCAAGTTTGTATAAGGATTGAGCAAAGAGATGTAGCACAACCACATGGAATGGCAAAAATAATGATCGTTTTCAAACAAGTTTCCAGAACACACTCTTCCACTGTCATTTGTCAGATAAACATATGTGACCCTGGACCACAAAACCATTTCATTTTTTCATCTGAAAGCTGAATAAATAAGCTTTCCATTGATGTATGATTTGTTAGGATAGGACAATATTTGGCTGAGATACAACTATTTGAAAATCTGGAATCTGAGGGTGCAAAAATATCTAAATACTGAGAAATGAAGTTGTCCAAATGAAGTTCTTAGCAATGCATATTATTATTCAAAAATTAAGTTTTAATATATTTACGTTAGGAAATTTACAAAATATCTTCATGGAACATGATCTTTACTTAATATCCTAATGATTTTTGGCATAAAAGAAAAATCATTTTGACCCATTCAATGTATTTTCAACTATTGCTACAAATATACCCCAGCGACTTAAGACTGGTTTTGTGGTCCAGGGTCAAATATAGTCTCCAAACTCACACCATTGGTCGACTCAGTGTTGCAGTGTTGGGATCTTCAAACACTCGAAGCAATGTTTTGAAAGCACCATAGTATAACACTTTCCAGGGAAATCAGTGTTAGTTTAGTATTGTTTATATACTATTATCACATTTATTCATATTTTGAATTTGCCTTTATTTTCTTTTTTTAGGTTTTTTGGTTTTTAGTTTTAGTAATTTTATGAATAATTTGACAAAGAACTTTTTTTCAGTTTAGATTTAGTAATTTTTGGTTTTCCATCTAATATTTGTGTTTTACATATACACTATTTCATCTAGTGAAATGATTTTAGTTTTAGAATGGTTTCTTAATCATTGAGTGGTGACCCTTGAAAGATGATTTTTTGAATCTTTTAATCTACGGTACTTCCAGAACAGACATCATTTGCCTTCAGTGTACCATCAGAATGAATTTGAAACAGATATTTTAATTTAAAACCCAAAAAAAGAAAAAACAACCTTACTAACACTTGCTTTAAGATGTCAGTCAGACGATCGCTTTGTCTAAAAGCATATTCTACTATAATGATAAAAACTATATTAGTGTCCACACCAACGGACGATATTGTTTATTTTTTTATTTTTGAGAAACGACCACAGTTTTGTCGTTTGCCACTTGAAATGCTGGAGTCAGGTGGATTCTGATTGGGTCAATGTTTTTATTTATAAAAAATTGGTTCTGAAAGAGATTTCAACAAAATAATTTCTATGTGTAGTTATCAGTAAGGAGTCCACTGGAGGCAAGCGTAGTGATGAACCCAAGTGCAGTTTATTTACAGTGTGCAATCCAAACATAATCCGAGACTTGACTTGAAACAGACTCTTTGTCACAAAGACAAAAGAAATTGTTCCCTCGCTCCTCAGAATAACATTTTTCTTTGTAGGATTACTGTTCCATCATCTTTCCATCCTCTATAGGAGCATCGCTTGCTCTGTCTTGTGGGTTAATCTGTTGCTCTGTGTCTTGGGACAGATTCTCTGTGTCTTGGAGAGCCGGGAGCCGAGCAGGGTCTGGTGTAGAGGTGATAACTCTAAAAGGATTAACTTCACTGATAGAGAGGAGATAGAGAGACAGCCACTGAGAGTGGGAGAGTCAGGATAGAGTTGGGAGAATTGGCCTGAGAGAATAAAACTGGCAGTGTTAGAGTAAATCAAGGACAGTCTGGCTAGTAACTGGGCTGCTCAAATATACATAAACACAGTATTAATCAGAGTTAATTACAGCTTTCTGTGTGCCAGAGCACATGTGCCCTCTCTTTAACATGGACAAATCCCCATTCAATACCAGTCTAGTGCTTCTTTTCATTGGTGTATAAACAGTGAAGATGTTGGCATTTAATTCCTGAAGTATCATAGTTTTTCTGATTGACATTTCTTGCCTTTTTATGCACAAAAATATCAAGCTCCTTTTTTAAAAATTATGCTTTTGAATGAAACTCATAAGTTGTACAAATAGAAGTAATTGTACAAAAACAAATTATTGCCATGTTTGTCTTTTATTTATATTTTCCATCTTCTAGTAGTTTTAGAACTACTAGTTTATGCTAACTAGTCTTCTGAGTTATGTCTGCAAAATAATCAGTAGGTCTGTACGTATTACTTTTGGTCCTCTTTTTTTCTTTTTAAAAAGATGGAAGAATGAAGGAATGGGATCTTTTGATTCTTTGTTTGATCACTTTGAGATCTTTAAATGTTTTGACATTTCTAGGCTTTTTTAAAATGGTTTCTTAATCATTGAGTGGTGACCCTTGAAAGATGATTTTTTGAATCTCTTAATCTACAGTACTTCCAGAACAGACATCATTTGCCTTCAGTGTACCATCAGAATGAATTTGAAATGGATATTTTAATTTAAAACCCAAAAAAAGAAAAAAACAACCTTACATACACTTGCTTTAAGATGTCAGTCAGACGATCGCTTTGTCTAAAAGCATATTCTACTATAATGATAAAAACTATATTAGTGTCCACACCAACGGACGATATTGTTTTTTATAAACGACCACAGTTTTGTCGTTTGCCACTTTAAATACTGGAGTCAGGTGGATTCTGATTGGCTCAATGTTCTTATCTATAACAAAAAATTGTTCTGAAAGAGATTAACAAAATCATTCCTATATGTAGTTATCTGCAAGGAGTCCACTGGAGGCAAGCGTAGTGATGAACCCAAGAGCAGTTTATTTACAGTGTGCAATCCAAACATAATCCGAGACTTGACAGACTTGACATGAAGCAGGCTTGGCATGGCATGAACAAACTAGACTCCTCGACAGCAGGTTACAACTTCAATACATGACAAGAACTAAAGGCAAAGACATGGCCACTTATAATAAACAATGAGGGTCACATGACATGAGCAAATCAATGAAGACATGACACAATGAACAAGAGAACCAATCAGAACATGACACATAGAACAAGGGAACAAAGAAACATGAGGGCAAGGGAAGCATGATACATACAGGAACTGAGACTAACCTTCAAAATAAAAGACAAAATAAAATGAAACAAAACCCAAAACAGACTGAAACCGTTAACGCTTTAGATTACAGCCCGCGATGTACCGTGAAATTAAACACAATTTACAGCGTACCTATTTGTAACTATAGAGTACCTCCACAGTACCTACTCATAGGTATAAGGGAACAATATGCAACATTTGGGGAATAAGGGGGTAATTGTCACGGTGCACACAGCAGGGAGGAACAAGGAACACGCATACGAGGATGTAACTCAAAACAAAAGACTTTACTTAAGACATCACGGCAAGACAGGGCAGGACAAGGCAAGGCAGACATCAAACACCGGGGAGTAACGAGTAGACCAGACGAAATAACATTAATACAGGACTATAAATACACAGGTAAATTAACGAACACGGCTGGACAAGGATAAACTACTAATGACATGAAACGAGGACAGGAAACAAACCAAATATGGGCATGAAAACACAGGGAGCACGTGGAAACACAAGACACACACAACAGAGGTCTGACAGTAATAACCTGCGGAATTATAAAGCATTTATACTGTATTTCATAACTAAATGGTACCTATTCTGAAATTACGTTTATGTAGAGTTCGCGATTTCCCACGACAGCATAATTTAAAGCTGAACGTACATGTTGGTAAATGGAAACAATTGGGGAATAAGGGGGTAATGACTTGGAAAATTAAAAGTATTTATACTGTTAGTATTTTGTAAGTAATGCGTAACTATTCTAAGATTATGTGGTATGCATGACGTACTGTGTTTGGCAACAATATTATGATTTAGAACAAGTGGTCTTATTGTAATAACATAAAATATATGATGCAGTATATTTTACACTACATACTGGGTACTTATTGTATTATTACTACATATATCTTACATGACATTGATACAAATAGTAGGCCTATACTATAGTATAATTTAGTAATTATAAGTTAAAAACCACCATAGTCGAGATTACTAAAGTATGGGGAAATTTTGTAATGAGTTTCTGCTATGATTTGGTTTAAAAATTGATATGAAAATTTACCTGATAGAACATTGCATATGGTCATCTCAGCAGCGAATCATGTCTGTTGAGGTGCAGTAGTGGAAACTAAATTACCTGTTTCCAGCTGCCCCGAGGATATAGCATATAAATATACCATCATAATACACATTTACCAAATTTATTATTTTTGATAGCTGTAGTGCTGTTGGTGCACTTGAGCTTCCATATGTGGGTTGAGGCAAGTAGAATAAAATGTACTACAACATTTTTCTCAACTACTATGCAAACATACACATTTGTTACGAGTAGTTACTGTGTGAGTGTAACATCCGCGGGCTGTAATCTAAAGCGATGCCTTGTTACCCTCTGGTTACGTGTAGTTACTGTGTTATGAACAATGTTTATTTACTGTGTAAATAACAATTTTAGTTATGCTACAATAGATGTGTTTCAAAGTTATTAACAATGAACTGTATTACATAGTTAAATGCAAGGTCCAAAGACAGATCTTTTCCAAGAACAGAATGCAGAAAACCACTTATACAAAATACAAAGAACAGTAAAACACACACACATTCTACATTTAATTTCAATAGGCATATTATACATTTTTCCTTTCAGCTGTGGGCAGGAGTCGACAAATTTCTGGAGATATTTTGCATATGCTTGCAACGTTGTCCCTGCAGTATATGAGGGAGCAGAAAAGTCCTCCCCCTCTGATACAGTTTTTACCTGCGATCACAATTAGAGAAAAAATACATTGCAAAAAAAAAAATGTGTTAATACATGTCAAGTTTGCATAATGTAAAGAAGTGTTGCACAAAGCTTATATTTAACCAAATATATAAAATAAGGACTTCTGTGAGGACTCTGTGTCACAGCAATGTTTCAAGGAAAATCTGTAAGAGTTGCCAACACTGTGATACGGTAAAACAATAAATAATAAAATGACAAAGGACTACAAAAGTGCACAGGTAACTGGAAAATAAAAACAAGAAGTTAATAGTATAACAAAATAGAGAATATGCGACAGTCAGTAGGTGACACTCCACTCACTACAACTCACCTTAACCCCTGGGTATACCCTGTACCTTACGAAATGTTTCTAAATATGTTTATATCTGTTATGAGTCTGTCTGTCCTTCTCCCTCTCCAATCACAAAGCACGCCCTCACCTGGCTTCACCTAATCATTGATTGAACACACCTGCACGTCATTGGATCCTCATCCCCATCCACTACAAAGGCACACACCTCACAACACCTCATTGTCTGGTCTCGTTTTGATGAAGAGGACTGCTTATGATATCACAGCGAATTACCTGCTACTTACCTCCAGTGTTCTCTCCAGTGTGTGTGAACTCCAGTGTTCCCCAGTCTGTCTGCTCCAGTGTTCTGCTCCAGAAGTCAGAGAATCTGCCAGTGTGAGGTGTGTGTTCTATTCCAAGTTCCACGAGTTCCTGTCAAGGCAAGGATTTATCATTACTCACTCATCGCACTCCAACTTGTCAAGTGAAGCTCATACTCACCGTATCCATTCAACTTTGCTCTGCTGTTTAAAATAAACTTCTGTTGTTCATATAATCGTCCTACATCGCACCATTTTTATATAGGGCATTTGTATATTCACTTTGTAAACACTGGGTCAGTACTTCGGCAGCAATGTAGGACGATTTTGAAGTTGGAGGAGAAAATGAGATGGGAATTTTTCGACATACCCTAACTGACATGAACCGGAAACAAACACCGTTCATGCAGAGCTATACAAGAGGAGCGTTTAACCAATCTTTTCGCTAGATAAGACCCTTCTTCCTCGGCTGGGATTGTTTAGAGCCCTTTGAAGCTGCAATTAAACTGCATTTTGGAAGTTCAAACTCGGGGGCACCATAGAAGTCCATTTTATGGAGAGAAATTCTGAAATGTTTTCCTCAAAAAACATTATTTCTTTACGACTGAAGAAAGAAAGACCATCAGAGTGGAGTGTCACCTACTGTCACATATTCTCTATTTTGTTATACTATTATGTTCCTGTTATTATTTTCCAGTTACCTGTGTACTTTTGTAGTCCTTTGTGATACGGTAAAGCAATAAATAATAAAATAACAGTGTTGGCAACTCTTACAGATTTTCCTTGAAATATTTCTGTGACACAGAGTCCTCACAGAAGTCCTTATTTTATTTGGTTAAATATAAGCTGTGAAAGTGAAGTGACATACAGCCAAGTATGGTGACCCATACTCAGAATTCGTGCTCTGCATTTATCCCATCCAAAGTGCACACACACACACACACCGTGAACACACACCCGGAGCAGTGGGCAGCCATTTATGCTGCAGCGCCCGGGGAGCAGTTGGGGGTTCGGTGCCTTGCTCAAGGGCACCTCAGTCGTGGTATTGAGGGTGGAGAGAGCGCTGGACATTCACTCCCCCCACCTACAATCCCTGCCGGCCCGAGACTCGAACCCGCAACCTTTGGATTATGAGTCCGACTCTCTAACCATTAGGCCACGACTTCCCTCGAAGTGTTGACTTTGTGCAACACTTCTTTACTTTATGCAAACTTGACATGTATTAACAGTTTTATTTTTTATTTTTTGCAATGTATTTTTTCTCTAATTGTGATCGCAGGTGAAAACTGCATCAGATGGGGAGGACTTTTCTGCTCCCTCATATACTGCAGGGACAACTTTGCAAGCATATGCAAAATATCTCCAGAACTTTTTTTCGACTCCTGTCCACAGCTGAAAGGAAAAATTGCCAATATGCCTATTAAAAATAAATGTAGAACATGATTTTGTGTGTGTGTTTTACAGTTCTTTGTATTTTGTATAAGTGGTTGCATATTAGTTTTTTTTCTGCATTGTTCTTGGAAAAGATCTGTTAAAATTGTTAAATAATAAAAATATTTCTTTATTACAGCCCACAGATGTTATACTTACACAGTAACTACACGTAACAAGAGGGTAACAAGGCATCGCTTTAGATTATAGCCCGCGGATGTTACACTTACACAGTAACAAGAAGGTAACAAGGCTTCACTTTAGATTACAGCCCGCGGATGTTACACATACACAGTAACTACACATAACAAGAGGGTAACAAGGCATCACTTTAGATTACAGCCCGCGGATGTTACATTTACACAGTAACTACACGTAACAAGAGGGTAACAAGGCATCACTTTAGATTATAGCCCGCGGATGTTACACATACACAGTAACTACACATAACAAGAGGGTAACAAGGCATCACTTTAGATTACAGCCCGCGGATGTTACATTTACACAGTAACTACACGTAACAAGAGGGTAACAAGGCATCACTTTAGATTACAGCCCGCGGATGTTACACTTACACAATCACTACACGTAACAAGGGTGTATGTTTGCACAGTAGTTAAGAAAAAGGTTGTAGTACATTTTATTCTACTTGCCTCAACCCACATATGGAAGCCCAAAGTGCACCAACAGCTCTACAGCGATCAAAAAACATCAATTATACAGTAATTATACGTGTTGTATATTATGCTTTTATTTATCCTGGGAGGAGCTGGAAACAGGTCATCTACTTTTCCACTGTATTGCACCTTGACAGTTAAATGCTGGTGACCTGACTCGCTGCTGAGATGACCATAAGCAATACTCTTTCATGAGGTACATTTTCATATGGAAATTTCTAAACCAAATCATATCAGAAGCTCATCACATAATTACCCCATACTTACAGCTGAGTTCAGTAATCTCCATGACCCCACATAAATAACACTAGTAAATAATATAGCTTATATTCTTTAGTAAACTGGTAAAATTTATAAAGACAATGGTGTTTTTTTTTATTTCACTATAATTACTAAATTATACTATGCTATAGTATACAGTTACTATTTGTATCAATGTCATGTAAGATATGCATGTTGTAATAATACAATAAGTAGGCTACCCAGTACGTAGTGCAAAAATATGTTGCATCATATATTTTGTGTTATTACAATAAGACAAATTATTCTAAATCATAATGTTGCCTAACACAGTAGGATATAAATACTACTTTATCCTAGAATAGTTACATCTTGCTTATGAAATACTAACAGTGTAAATACTTAAATTTTCCAAGTCATTACCCCCTTATTCCCCAATTGTTTCCATTTACCAACATTCAGCTTTAAGTTATGCTGACGCGGAAAATCGCGGACTCTACATGCACGTAATTTCAGAATAGGTACCCTTTAGTTATGGAATACAGTATAAATGCTTTATAATTCCGCAGGTTATTACCCCCTTATTCCCCAAATGTTGCATATTGTTCCCTTATACCTATGAGTAGGTACTGTGGAGGTACTCTATAGTTACAAATAGGTACGCTGTAAATTCTGTTTAATTACACGGTACAGTGCGGGCTGCAATCTAAAGCGTTACCAACAGACCTTACATTATTATTATACATATATGTAGTTTTGGTGTGAGCTTCCCTATTCTCATAGGATTAGAACTATTATTAAGACTTTACATTTAAAGTCTATAAACTTTATAGTTTATAGTTATCTTGAGTGAAAATTGGTCTTAAGTAGGAGGTACTTGGAAAGAATAAGATGCGATGAGAAATAGACCTCAAGCCACATCTAAAGTCTGGCTGCGTGAGACGAAGGTCAGCTTGAAAGTGCCCTAAATGGTGCTTCATAAAAAGGGGGTTTATTGAATGTATAGATGACATATAATGTATATAATGGACAATGACTTGTTCCATTATTTCTGTTTCTTGAGAGTCAGGTTTGCTGTACAGCAACTAAGAGAACAAGAGGTCAAAAAGAGTTTTTCTATGCAGACTGGAGCTCTTTTAGTTCTACTGCCTACTGATTAACAAAATAAATACCCTGGATGCATCTCATTTGGACAGATTAGCACAGTAATTAAAGCGATTTGGAACAGAAAATTAAGCTTTGTTTGTTCCATCCAAGGTGCCATAGCTGTATGCCAATTTACTAAAATAAGAGTGCTGCTTTTCCTTGATGCATGACTTTATTCAGCAGCGTGAATGATTGGCGGTGTATTACTTTTGAGGTGATGTGCAGCTTTATGGCAGCTCTATTTTTGCTTTATTATTAGGAAATCATAGAGGTACATGATGTTGATTGAAGTATGAAAACCGCCTGGTCAGTGCGAGTGTTTCTTGCTGTTACATGTGCATTTTAATGTTCTTATGATTTTGTTTTGGTTGCCTTGACGTCATCACTTCCCTAATTTTAGAGCGTGGTTGGTATGTTGTTGCTTGGTTACCAAGTCGTATGCTCAAGCTTCCTGTCGCCTGAAGAAACTTGAGGCGTTGGGAGAAAAATAAAGAGGCAAAACACAACCCAGAGATGCACAGAGGCACAACAGTAGAGAAAAAGAAAGCACTTAACGTATGACAATCTCCATAAACAAAAGACAGACTAGTGCTTTTAAAGCATTGTACTGTCATTCTTATGAAATCATCAGGTTGCCCTGTCTTTGTCATTCTCTTCTTCCTCTTTCTTTCTTTCTTTCTTTCTATCTCACACTGGTTTTTAATTACTGTCTTCAAGCATGTAAAAGCCCATATATGCTGAATACAAACAGAGGCCTGTGTAATTAAATGGTTGATTAGTCGTATCTAAGGGAAGTGAGGCAGGGGCTCAAATCAACTGCCACGAGTTATCAAACCCAACTCGCATATGCACTTACAAACACACCCACACTAATACTTGCATTAATATGAATACACACACCCTTCCATCTTTCAAATACACGCAAATATATTTAATTTTCAATGGCTGTGCAGAAGTAATTGGTAAAAGGTGGGAGCAAAAAAAGAGAAAGGGACAGAATGAAACGGAAAGGGAAAAAAGAACACAAGGTTTTACTGTTTCCTCTGCCTGGCGGGCAGCAGCCGTTCGCCCGTTTTGTCTGCTTTGCGGCAGGATAATTACAGTCATCATGCCTCCATCTTTCTGTGGAAAGGATGCAGGGAAAAATAGCAATTATATAACAGCTTTAGAGAGGGTCATCGGACTGCAACCCCAGGGGATGATTTTGCGGTAAAAAGTAACTGTGGAGTCCATCTCTGGTCCATTATCAGTCAGGGGTCAGCATGGTGTGCAGTGGAAGCCCCCCATTTTGTGTGGGAGGAAGAATTAAGGAAAAGAAAGGAAGAATGAAACGGTGGGGTCCTTATTTGACCCCTTTATCTGTATTTTGACGTTTCTAGGCTTATTGTAAATGGTTTCTTCTGTTATTATGTGTAATTGCTGAGTGCAGACCCTTGAAAGATGTTTTTCTGAATCTTTTAAAGTAACATTTTTGTCTAATGTACCTTGACTGAATCTTTTTTTCTTGTTTTTCTTGCTTGGAAGCTTTCAGTACGCCTGGGCTTCATCAGAGATCACAAGCGGAAAAACATTCGTGCTGCTAAAAAAAGCCAAGTGATTTCCAGTCAAGTGAGCTCTTGATTGCGAGGCGATTTGTGTCACTTTTTTGCACTTTCCCCTTATAGTTTAGACTTCTTGTAGGGCATAAAGCAAGATGACAGGGAGCAGTGTAACATCTGTGCAGCTCAATCAAGGATGGAACTGAATCTGTTGGTGAAACTTTATGCATCTTTGAACAAAATATCTAAACTCACTTAACATTGCAACAGGTGTTGTTGTAAGAGATTATTTGTATTTTTTTGCATATTATTTTGGGGAGACTGAGGCTAGTTGTCAATGTCATACGGAGAAGTTGTCAAAAGGGTTTTGTTTCACACAAGGCTTTGAATCTAGAGTTATGTGTGTTTTCTCTATAGATGTTCTCCCAGCTGAATCTTTTCAAAAGTTCTTGCTTTTTCAGCCCTTTGTTACCTCCGTGCCAACTTTTTTTGAGACCTGTAGCAGGCATCAAATTTGAAATGAGCTCGTTTAGTGGATAAATGTGTAAAATTTCTCCATTCAAACATTTATGTTCTCTATGTTCTATTGTGAATAAAATATTGGCCCATGTGATTTTAAAGTCTTTTAGTTTTCATTTTATTCAAATTTAAAAAAATGTCCCAACATTTCCAGAATTCGGGTTGTAGTAACATTGTCAACTTTTTGTCGATTTTTATACCTCTATAAATGACTGATTGTTGTATCTGTAATGTTATTTAATTGGCAGGATGACTGACTGCTGTCAGATGTGATCACACTGCTGGAAGAGAACCTGCGGGAGAATAACGCACACACACAGCCTGAGAATTTGGTGCATTTCAGATTTATATTAGGTAATAAAAATAAAAAAAAAAACACCCGAGTAAGAAATATATAGAAATATAATTTTTCTTTAAATTAGTCATCTATGGTTATATGGTGTATTGAATGATCATATCGTGGATATATAGGACTATTTATGTCAAGTGCCAGGTTTGCCCTGGGACACAGTGTAATGTTTAATTAAAATTTCTGAGATATTAATGACACCAAAGAAACCACATCTCCCTCTAAACACCCACATGCAATTTCTCATGCCAGTGAACATTTCTCAGGCATATATTTTAGTCTGTACACACACACACACACACACACTGACTCACTGCTAGACACGCACACACGCATATATACCTGTTTGTCTGTCTTTTTTGCTGTTTTTTTCCCTGCTGCCTCTCACGCATACTCTGGAATCATACAGCCAGCATTAACGTGATGTTTTCTCACCATCTGATCAAAATAAAGTCACTTTGTGAATGTGTAGGAGGTCCTCTGAGGAAATAGGGATAAACTCTTTCTAAGTTAATTAGCAGTCTCCAAAGACCAGATCAGAGAAGCAAACTCCTGACAGAACTGTGGATCACAGTCTCAATCAAACGACTTTTAATGAAAAGACTGTTTCAGGTTGGTAAAACCAGCCGAAAATAGTCCTCCTCTGATCTTATTGTACCATTCAGAATGGGATTTCATCTCTCTCGCTATTCACCTTTTCCAACAATTTTGTCACCTTGAGTGAGGCTGATGGGAAGATGTGTGTGGGCGTCATGCGTCATGAATCGGAAATCTATCCATAGGAAAAATTGGCTCTAATCGTTTCATTAAATGCGTTCATGGTGAAAGGCAGTAATTGGTTGGGGTGATGAGTAAGCCTTTCCTAAAATGGGGTGGAAGACTACAGCACCCCACAAGTCTCTTGCAAATCAATATGGAGGTTGGCAGGATGTTTAAAAGCTGGAAAGTACGGACTTCTCCCCCTGCTATGGGTGTGACTGTCTGACATGCTTGGGTATCCATACAGTTTTTTGATAACGGTTATGAGACGCTTTCTATCCTAAAAATATGTCTGAGAAAATATCAGTATTATACTTCAAAGCAGAAGCAAAAGGTCAAAACATTAAAAACTTGTAGATGAAAACTCATTTGAATAACTCTGTCTGACAGTATCAGGTCTTTCAGTGAACAATTCTTAAAATACACTTTTTTCAATATAAAGAACCTTTTGTGCGAATGTTCCATGGATGTTAACGATTATTTATGGAACCACAGATGCCAATAAGCTATTATCATCATCAGGCTAATTTCATAAAAAAAAAAAACACTCTGTGTTTACATGTATTTGTGTTTTTTTTTAAACAATAGATCCATGTGACAGGACTGCATCCCAGTCATATAAAGATTAAATTCATAAAATCAAAACTGGCTTACACTACAAGTCAAGCAACTGAAATAATTTTAGGCAGGCTGCTCATGGTGTTATTGCTCTTGGCTATAGATTTGACTGACATGACACAAAGTTGGCCAGTTCTTTTATTGAAATAAATTGATATGGAAAAGATCTTCATAGTTTTAACCAGGTTATTCAAGCCCTGTCCAATTTGATGTTCTCTATCTGATACAGACACTCTCGTTTCCATTAGGTGTGCAGAACTGGACCTGTCTGACTCACTGCAGGTAAACATCACCTGCACCCCAAAAGCTGAAGTCAGAACTACTGTCACAGTGAATCATAGGCTTTACTGGACTCAGCTAAATTATTTAATGCCGTGACACGGTATGTGAACTCAGTTCAGTTCAAGAGAAAGGCAGAAACCGCTCTCTAAAAACTGTTAAACTCATAACATTTAATTATGGACTCAAAATTAAAATTATAGGCTTACATTTTTTTTTGTTTTTTTACTTTCCTCTCTCTCTCTTTATTGTACATTTGTGTGATTAACCTGCTGCTGCTTATAAGTTGGCAATCAAAATATGGAGTATACCACCCCCTTTAGCGAAACAAGAAAAACATCCCATAAAATGTTACATATTGTCTCCAACAATATTAAAGAAACATTGCATAGTGCTTAAAATTATTTGTACAAATATTTTTCAGACAGCAGATTTAAGCACCACAATAATCTGGTCAAATGCTGGTCAAAACCTCATCAACCATCTAGACGTAATATGGCATGCTGTAAGAAAACAAAGCAAATTTTCTTAAGTTTTACATAGTATTTACTTAGGACAACATGTAAAATTTAAAATAAAAGCATGAAATTATATTGTTTGTGGCTTACTGTGTTGGAAAATAAAATTTTAAAATGTTTTTTTTTCCTGCCCTTTAAATGGTTTAAAAACACATTTTAAATATGTGACCCTGGACCACAAAACCAGTCAGAAGTCGCACGGGTACATTTATAGCAATAGCCAACAATACATTGTATGGGCCAAAATTATCGATTTTTCTTTTATGTCAAAAATCATTAGGATATTAAGTAAAGATCATGCTCCAAGAAGATATTTTGTAAATATCCGACCGTAAACATATCAAAACTTTGGTTAGTAATATGCATTGCTAAGAACTTCATTTGGACAACTTTAAAGGCGATTTTCTCAATACTTAGCCCAGGTTTTTTGCACCTTCAGATTTTCAAAAAGTTTTATCTCGCCAAATATTGTCCTATGCTAACAAACATACATCAATGGAAAGCTTATTTACTGAGCTATCAGATGATGTATAAATCTCAATTAAAAAAAAAATGACCCTTATGACTGGTTTTGTGGTCCAGGGTCACATATTTTAAAATGTTATACAAAAGTAAAATTTAAGAGAAAAGCCATGTATTATTTTAGTAACATTGGTATACTTTTCATTCTATATTTTTTTTAATTCTGAATTAGTTTTTTTTCCCATTTGATTTCATTTTAATTTACATTTTAAAGTTTTAGTCATTATTTTATGTGATTTGTAGAATTTTAAATTATATCTATTTAGTTTTCATTTATTTGGTTTTAGTTATTTTACTTAAATATTGGTAAAATTTTTAACTTTTATTTTATTTCATTTTTTGTTTATTTTTTTCAACTAATGTTTCTTTTATATCAATAAACCTGGTTACAGGCCTTTTTTATGTTAACAGAGCAGATCACGGTGACCTCGAGGTCAAATGTCACCATGACACAATTCATCTTTGTTTGGGAAAAGATTTGCATCCTCTGTGCAGAGAAATCTTCTCCAGGGACATGATTATTTTTAATTGAGTAGGCCTACATGTTTGTTCTCATCATTGCACAGGCATTACCTGTACAAAACTGCAACTTTGAATGAATTAACTACTGTCACAAACTTCAACAGATTACTGTTTGTCTGTTACATGCAGTTGAGGACTGAAATAAATAAAGATTAGCCTATATCAGTGTGTTTTTCTTTTCTTTTCTTTTCTTTTCTTTTCTTTTCTTTTCTTTTCTCTCATATTTGAAAATTTTGTTTGAATAGTTGCTCTTTTATGTAGGCCCACGTGCACTGTTATGTCACCAGTCTGTCAGTCTTTGGCTTTTGTAATACTAATTTGCTGCATTGTTGCAGCGGATGTCTCCTCCTCGTGAATTAACAAAAGCTTTGAGAGAGTATCCCAGCATCGCCCGGCTGTCTCCCGGGGAAACGTCTCGGGTAAACAAGTGCCAATCTCCGCGCAACCGGGCGGCAGCAGCAGCAGCTCTCTTGTTGCGATTGCTGGAACTGGCGCGCCACTCGTCCCTCCACCTCAGAGCAAGACAGGGAGGTCTGCTAAAAAGAAAACCTCTTACATTAATATAACAGTTTAAGTCAAGTGGCTAAATAGGTAAAAATGGTCTTTACAGTGGCTTAAATATATATTTGTGTTTGACTGACGAGCTGAAGGACTGAGTGATGGATAGGAAAGGTAACAAGCGGCGCGCCACTTCGGCTGGGTACCGTTTACCGGACCGACCCAATGGTCCTCTCGCCTCTCAGTCCTCGGTCTCAGTGTTCAGGCATTTAGCAGACAAGACACGAAACACCGATGAGACACCGGCGCAAGACGATGATACCCGAGATCCGGTAAAGCAGGACCAGGTTTGGAGAGAGTTTGTGCGCGCGGAGCGAAGTGGTGTAAAAGAATGGTAAGGCAGAGAATTGCATTCACTTTCTTATAAATGTCATGGAGTCGCCGGTTTGTTTTCTCACTTTCTCTGGAGTTACGTTACTAATCTTTTCTTTCACCTCTTAAATGTGGCATTGTTTGACCCGTTATTTGATACGGGAAGGATTGTGGTTGACCAGGCGCCCCCAGGAAGGTGTGCGTTACGGTTACTCCTCTCTTGTTCTTTACCAACTACTGTATATATACAGCCGTTGTTACAGTACACAAAACCATCATATAATAAAACGATCACAATTTCGCTTCTAAATAATTCATTGTATTGTATCATCTGGAGATAAGAGAGATCATGCTGTAAAATGCTTCATTATTGTTTTATGACAGGGAGAAGAACTGGAGTTTCCTGATGAACTTTGACCAGCTGGTAAGAAACCCTCTTATAGGCCATGACTCAGAACTGTCACTCATGACTTTTGTTCAAAACATATATTGCAAATATAAATTACGAGGCCTATACTGTTTAAAAGTTTGGGATCAGTAAGATTTTAGTACAAATTGTAATGACATTTCAGAATATTACAGTTTTTATTAATGAAATTCATGCAATTTGGGTAAGCATAAGAGACTTCTTTAAAAAAAATCTTGCTGACCCCAAACTTTTGAACGGCAGTGTATGTTTTATCATTTTTAATTAAAATATATTACAATTATTTGTCTCTATTGTTTGAATTTGTTATTGCTCTTTCTAATAAATTATTTCATACACTCATTAATTTTTGTTAAGTAGTTGTGCAAAAGAACTGAACCGTATTTTTTAAAAATAGCATTAAAATGGGGTGGAGATCATACCAGTTGGCATGGGACTGGTCAGACTTCATGTTCATATGATGTTATTTCTACTACTAATAACAAATTTATAATCACAAAACCAGTCATAAGGGTAATGTTTTTTTAAATTAAGCTTTATAAATCATCCGAGCTAAATAAATAATCTTTCCGTTGATGCATAGATAGATGTATTTGTTATGATAGGACAATATTTGGCTGAGATACAACTGTTTGAATATCTGGAATCTGAGGATGCAAAAAAATCTAAATATTGAGAAAATCGCCTTTAAAATTGTCCAAATGAATCTTAGCAATGCATAGTACTAATCAGAAATTAAGTTTTGATATATATACGGTAGGAAAGTTACAAAATATCTTCATGGAACATAATCTTTACTTAATATCCTATTGATTTTTGGCATGAAAGAAAAATCGATCTTCTTGACCCATTCAATGTATTGTTTGCTATTGCTACAAATATACCCGTGCTACTTATGGCTGGTTTTGTGGTCCAGGGTCACAATTTAAAGTGCTCTCAATCCATGCGCAAGGTGCTTTACGAAGTGTTTATTATTATTAATATTCATTCATCTTTATTTTTAGGTGAATATTTTCATTGTCAGTTTTCACAATGGAGTTCCTCAAGCTGCATTATTAAGCCTGTATGTTAATTGAGTTGTATTTCCCTTGTCACTCTCACAGGGTCATCCGCATACAGAAACTCCTCTCACCAGCTCTGTGCCTTTATACTCAGACAGAGTCCCAAACACCAGTAGCCAAATGTTCGGCAGTGGCCTGTACACTGAGCTGGGCAAAGAGCTGATTCGCTTGGACAATCTGCTAACCCTGAAGGCGGACCACCGCAAGACCAAAAGAAATCCAGAGATGCAACCCTGTTGAGGTTTGCAGGCAAAGGATCTGTTCAAAACACACTGTAGTGTTTTAGCAAAGATTTGTTGCCTTCTCTATAGAGACCTTCCCTTTACCTGTATAACTAGACAACTCAAGGGTGTTCAGTGGGTGACTGTTTGTTTTGTAGATGTATTTTTTTTCTCTGGACAGCCCAAATACCAGCTGCCAACCTCTGTATGTATGTGTGTGTTTGTTGTTTGTTTTGATAATGTGTTTCGAGCTTCTGTTTTTATATTAGATTTTGTGTTGACATTATGCATCTCTCAGAGTACTGTAATATGTTGATAAAGGCAGTAAATATGAATATACTATTTACATATTCATTTTTTAGATGAACGCTGTTACTCCTCAGTGTATAAATGCTAATTCTTCACAGAACTGGATTAAAACTCCTAGATCAGAGAGATTTATTATTCTGTACTTGAAAGGGTTAGATTTGTTTGCATCTCAAGAGAAAAGAGGAATTAGATGTGTCGGGTAATTCTTCACAGTTCAGTTTACAAATAGTCCTAGCCAATTTAGACATTTTATCCATGGAACATTAGAGGATTGGAATATTTTGCCAAGACCTTCTGCATTTGTAATGTTTAAAAATATACATCTTGCCAAATTATATTCCAATAAAGTTTTTCTCCTTTTAAACGGCTACATTGTGTGCCTTCTTTTTGGCCACAAATGTGATGACAGTCAAAACAAAGAGATTTTAAAATACATTCACATATTTTTGGCTTATTTGTACTCTTTGGGAGAAAGAGAGATTAAATGTTTTTGACAGGCCTGATGGCTCCAAATGGCTTGAATTTTTTATATTCCTAGTAATTTGATGAGTAATAATTATGATTGATTTGAAACTTAGGAATGCATAAAATGGGGAGTCGGTTCAATCTTGTGATACCAAATATATTTCAGGTAATATTACTACAGCCAGGTTGTTTCTCATGTGTGTCCCATTAGAGATAAAACGCGCCCTCTAGTGGAAGAATTTGCCTTCTTAATATCAACAAGTGAAAACTTACTTCACAATGGAGTTGCACCGACAAGAGGTCGCTGTTACACTCATTCATTAGGAGCTTTTGCTGCTTTCGTGTTCCTCGCGCTACTTCAAAATTGGTTTGAGAATAAATTCATAAAAGACTCTGAATTTTATGAATAAACCAATAGGCCATTTATGAGTACCAACTGCATTTTCATTTAATTTGAAAACTTCATACACATGCAATCCTTTATTTGATTCACCTCATAAATAGACAAATAAAAAGGCAATTTACAATGTACACCACTCTGCAGCAACATGATTCAATGCGATAATTTCAACATCCAGTGTTATGTCACCTCTCATTTCGCACTCAGTTCAGTCAACTCACGTTCATTACAGCACAACCTTTACTCCTGAACAATTATGGAGAATAATGCAACTAAAAGCCGAGTGATGTTCTGTGATATGTGGTGGGTGTGAGAATGCTATCCACTGGAGGATATTTGCATTATCCCGTGTGTCGCCGTTCGTGGGCGAGACAGAGAGAAGAGAGGCTTATGGGTAAAGACTGCTGTTGTGGTCGACGATAGCGATAGATTCATTTGAGCAAATCGGTTCCTTTGACCAACTCATTTCAAAGAATCGTTTACATAAAAAAACAATTCTTTTGCGTCATGACGCACTCGAGTCATCACGTGGTTCTTGATATCCTAGTATGGCATATTGCCTACTGTGAAACCTTCATATAAGCCATATTTACACATGTTTGTTGGCGTTTATTGCAATTTCATGTGTTTTCATTCTATTTAAATTTAGTAATTAGAACTTAAATCAATGTATTATTTGCTAACTCGAGAACTGCTCAGGCGAATCGTTTGGACCATTTTGTGAGTCGGATCAACTGATTCATTTAAAAAAGGTCCGAGTCAAAACAACGATTCGCTCACGGATCGGACATCGCTAGTTGATGTCAGAAGGCTCGAGCTACCGGCTGGAATACCGAAGAACCGATCCGCGGAACCGGCGCGAGCGACCGAATCCACTAACCACGCACGACACTTCAGCAAAGCGCTTGCGAGTAACTTAAAATAATGAACTTTATCAGGAATTATTAACAATACACATAAAACGCACCGGTTCCGTTTCATGTCGCTGTTAGTGTCTGTCAGGAATGCGTTGGAGTTTATGGTCTGGTCGACTCCAACAGATGCTCGCCTTTGAACAACAGCAGCGTTGTTTATGAACTGGGGAAGATTTGAAGTCAGAGTGGGAGAGGAGACGAGGGGGAGGGAGGAGAGAGGCGGGGAGGAGAGGAGAGGGGCGCCCAGAAAACGCCCTGCTGCTCAATCCTCTCAAAATTAAAAGTTTATCGCGCCATTGACGGTACTCTAGCATTAAAGGGTGGGAAGTTTGATTCGGCTCAGATGTTTAAAGTAACCACTTCATAGATTGTTTTGAGGGGGAAAGTTTGGAAAACCTCAATTGTTCCCATTGGATTATTTTTTTCGCTTTATTCTGGACAAGCCCGGGGTACTTTTTGGAGGGCGGCGAGTCGGAGGCTGTCTAGGCCCGCTGCTCGACAACTTGAAAGAAGATCTTGTATCTTTAATGTGAACCAGAAAAGTTGGGCAGATCGCTCTTCGTTGCTCAGACTGGCGCCAGGACAAGGCAAAAATGTCGCTAGGAGCGGAGAGAAGGATGGAAAAGCGGCTGAGACAACTGGAAGCCATGCTCAAAGAGCCGCGGTCTGCGATCAACTTGGAAAGTTTGCTGGTGAGTTCGCCGTCCTTTTTCATGAATGTTTAATGCGCCTCGAAGATCCGTTGCCTAGAGACACCGAGAAAGAAATAGCAACAACCTAGCCGCGATGCTGCTTTGCAGAAACATCAACTGTGAGGAAGCTCAGTGTTTAATATCCTCGGTATCTGTTCATAAACATCGCCTCACTTTCTACTTTCATTGTCAATGAAAAGTAGCGGTTAACCTCCAGTCGAAATCTCCACGTATAAAAGTATTATCACACACTTGCCATGTTTGAATAACTCTGCTGCGTCAACTTCTGAGTTCATCTGTCGCCTCGCTCCAAATATAGTAATATTGTTGGCCTGCAACATGACAATTTCGTAATTCCCCCTTCCTGCTGTTGATGGCTCGTTTGGTTCTGGAAGTAGACGCTACTATTAACTGGCTTGCAGGTGAAGGTATTGGACACATATTTCTGAGAGGAGAAATATTCACAGATTGATCTAATCTTTTCGAAGTGCACTTCATAGAGTTTATTTATTTATTTTTTTGTGAACTGATATAGTTAAGTGCCCTTATGTGTTTGTGGGCACATGTGCGGCTCAGTTGGTGCCAAGCGATAATATCTCAAGAGCTTGTCAATCGGTTTATGTCTGACCTAGCTCTTGAAAATACAGAAGATAGGCAGAATGCCATATGTTAGATAAATCTGACGAAACCTCCATTTGGGGACACCATCAATCAGAAAATTTTAGTAAACTATATATATGCAAATTATTTAGAAAGTTTAAGAAGTCTGTGATTATAAATAACTTTACATGAGAGCAACATAAATTAATCGTACTGCTCGTCAGAGAGATTAATACTTTTAGTCACCAAGGATGCATTAAATTGATCAAAAGTGACAGTAAAGACGTGTATAATGTTGCATAAGATTTCTGTTTCAAATAAATGCTGGTCTATTAAATATTAAGCACAACCGTTTTCATCATTGGTAATAATAAGAAGTGTTTTTATGGACCAAATCAGCATATTAGAATGATTTCTAAATGATTGTGTGACACTGAAGGCTGGAGTTATGGCTGCTGAAAATTCACATTTGCCATCACAGGAATAAATTACATTTAAAATGTGGTAAAATAGAAAATATTTAATTAAAGTTCTAATAATAGTTCTCCATGTTTACCATATTTTTAAATGTCAATTTTAAAGCAAGTGTGTTAAAACCAATACTGATTATTGGCAGATGCTAATCACTATTTAAGTTCTACATTTGATAGTTAATAGAACGAAAAAAAATTAAAGACAAACTCTCCCGTATCAACCTTTGGTTAGTATGACAGTTCCACCCAAAACTCTTTCTATTGGTGAAATCAGTGTTGTTGCATTGGGCTGGCTGTGATGCTACCAGTCATGATTTGATAGAACAACAGTGTTCACTGTTCAGAGAATCCAGCCTGTTAATGGATAACTTATGATTTTGGATAAGATGAACTATTTGCATGACTAAAAGAAAGTATTTTATATCGGAAATAATTATGTTAGCTTTACGTATGTGTGTTTGGACTTCATCAAAGATACTTGAAATAGTTGTGAAACTCACAGTAAGTAAAGTGATTCATTTGAGGCAGTCAAGGAGGCAGTTCTTTTGGTACTGAATGTTCCGGCATGCATAAACTACATGTAAAATGTCAGATCTTTGTGGCTGATTAAAGTTAATCTTTTCCAAAACCAAACAATACGCCGCAGACACTTGATGAAGCATGATTTGACTCGCTGTATCTGGGCCAGAGTTTGGTCTAAGCTCTGAGCAGATGTCTGAGAGAAAGATATGGGTCATCCTTTCTGAAAGAATCGGTGTGTATGTTAATCAAAGAGGTGTGTGCGTGTTTATCCATTATGAGAGTGCTGGTGACAGAGTTTCTCCACAGCTGAAGAATGTGTGTGTTTCCTGAGGAGGAGATGAGCAGAGAAGTGGGAAGCAGTGAGTGGGAGTGAACAGGCTTCACTCTTTTTCTCTCTTTCTGTCTTTCTCTCTGCCATTTTTAGCTCAAGTCCCTCTCTGGTTTAGCTCAGGGCAGGAGATAGCTCTGTGTGAGAGTGTTTAGCTGTAGCGAGATGCTTCTAGAAAACGCATCACAGATATTTCTATTTCTTTAGTGCAATATTCTTCCAATAAGAAGTTGAGAATGCAAACACTTCTTATCCCCAAAAATACAAATATTCTCTCTTTCTCTTTGCTTTCACCCCCTCATGAACTCTTTAACTTGTCATTAGTTATAGCTCAAGCTGATTACTGACAGTTATCCAGCATAATGCGATTGATTTCAAGCCTTTAAATCAAGTATTTGAGCCTGAGATTATAACTGCTTTGGCCAGTCTGTGTGTGTTTTGAAGAGTGATGCCAAGCCAATTCATCAGGAATTTTTGGAATTTTCCAGGTATGTTTCCAAAGGCACTTTTCCATATTTACGGTGTAAATACGATGCGATGGCCTCCTTTTTTACCCTGATTACTCTTTTACTCTTATTGTGACAATTTTTAATCCTGCACTACAGGCACAAAAAAGGTTCCAAAAGTTCTTGAATCAAATTGGTTAATGTCAGAAACTGTATTTTTACATGTAATGGTCACCTGATATAATTTTTTTAGCAGCTAATTTGGATGTCGGTGTATCACATGGTTTAGCCTCATTTAAAACGTAGTAAATAACATATGCATAACAATTGTAAGCAAAATAAATCATATAGTATTTTAATAAAGAAACTCTTGTGTGTGAGGATTTAGGTGCTAGATTCTCAGTGCTGTCAAAGTAAATGTCTTTCTGTTGTGACACTTATCGGCCAATGCTGATAAAGAAAAATTGCCAAATATCAGCCGTGATTATATATCGTTCGTCCTCTATTTACATGCCGACTTATAATCGTTTGAACATTGTACGTTTTTTTAACACGATGCATAATGGAATATTTTAAAGAATAAATACATGTTGTGCATATTGCGTCTGTTAGTCCAACTTAAAAAAAACAGACTGGTATGAATTCAGTTTAGACTAAAGTGTTTAAATTACATTTAAAGTTACAAAAATAGCGACAGATCATTTTTTTGTATTGTCACATACATCCGAATTTAACAGATTAATGAAAAGGGAAAAAAAAAAAGTAGTTCTTTTTCAATCTGTCTTTTTTTGATTGGATGGAGGCAGGTCTGAATGCAAGCTTGCAGTCAATTGTACGAAAGGGGCTGGGTTAATGAGGACAAAATGATTGGAGAAGTCCAGAGAGAAGTCTGCTGTTGCACTAGAAGATTGGGTCATTTTTATGATTAAAAAAAATTAACATATGCATGAAAAAAATCACACAATAATATCAATAACCTGCTTTTAGAAACTTTCATGCAAAATTGTTTGTCTAACTGTTTGAAATTAAGCTTGTAACATGCATGTAAATGCACTTATTGTGGGTTCTGAGTCAGTATTCTAATCCAGATGTGACCTGTTGATCTGAACACTCAGAGATAGCAACCACAGCAGCATTCCAGAGAGTGGATTTCTCCACTTCACCTGAAGATGATGTAATATCCATGATGTAATATTCCTGCTAAATTTAGAGAGCAGCAATTGGACATGGAGGTTTACACTTCTTCTAATATAAACTGACACTCGCTTTACTAAAACTCTTTAATCTTTTAACAAATGATTTTTCATGATCAGCATGATGGAAGATCATTAAGCTGGTTGCCTTGTACAGTTAAAGTTGCTCCAGGTGGCAGTGTGGTCTGAGAGAAAGGGCAAAGGTCAAGCTCAGGAGGGAAGGTTAATGAATAACCAGTCTGTCATTTATTTAGTGGCTGTCAGAAAGGCAGCGCTTACACAGATGATTGTAGAGCGCACAATCCCAGGCTGAACGTAAAACCAGACTGCTATTCTTTATTCCTAGAAATCAGGTCTTGTGTTGCTCTGGATTGGGTCAAAGTGAAATGTTTCAGTTGTGGGGTGTTTTTTAGACACTTAGTTTGCAACCCTGAATAGGTCTGGCTAAGATAACCGGCGGTCACGCTGTAGCCTGGAATGTTGATGGGCCTTATCTCTGTTCCCTTCTTCCCTTGAGGTGTGTGGATAGCGTCTGCTTGTATAGTTTGTGTGTGTTTGTGAGGTTGCAGTGGGTCAGAGATGCTGACCACAGTGTTCAAATTCCAACCTTGTTCTGCACGTGCACATTAGACCCGTGTTTTGTAAAGTAAGGTACTTTTTTAGGGTGAACTTTCCCTTTTATACTTTTTCATGATCATGTTAAAGCGTTTCTTTATTTTGCCTTCATGATGTTTGTTTTAAGCGTTTTAAATTCCTTTTTATCTCAGACTTTTAATCTTTCAAACTCTAACCCTAATAAATTTTTATCAAAACTTGGTGCACTTGTTTACAAAAGAGACATCAGTGAAGAGCTTGGGATGAAAAATGAGACGTGTGATGAGAGGAAAAATCTAGAAAAATCAATGTGAATCAGCAAGACTATGCTAATGTCATTCCACCATTTTTTTCCCCCCCAAATTGTTAAAATGTCTTTTCCATCATTGTCATTTCCACAATGCTGTTGAACACAATACATCATTAGAGTTGTGGTGAAAAACTATTGTTTTCAGAATTTTCATGACTAAACTAGAGAGAGTGTGGAGAGTGCATTTTTAGAGTTTTTATGTGTTCACAGGACCAAAAGTGCCATAGTTGAAGAAACACCCATGACTTCCTGTTCAAAAAAAAAGAAATACATATTTTGTTGAATTTCAAAAAGAAAAGGGTTTGGAGGTCAGTAGTGTTTTTTTTTTTGGAATCATTAATACTATTTATTCAGCAAGAATGCATAGTATGTTGTTCGTTTGCACTTTCTATTCATCAAATATTCCTAAAAAAAAGGCATCGCGGTTTCCACAAAAATGTTATGCAGTTTTCAACATTGGTAATAGTAAGAATTTTTTTTTTCTTGAGCAACAAATCAGCATGTTAAAATTATTCTATCACAGGAATAAAAAAACATTTAAAAAGAAATTAAAACCAAAAATATTTGTGACAGTAAAGATTATATTGTTTAAAAAATTTCAAGAATTTGCTGTTCTTCTGAACTTTCTAGGCCCTATTCAAATAGGGCAGGAGTAATGGCTTCTGAAATTCTGATTTGTATCATAGGTACGTTTTAAAATACTTATAGTAAAATTGTAATATTTTACAGAATTTCTGTTTTTGATCAAATAAATTCAGTCGAGTATAAAGCCCCGTTCACACCAAGCATGATAAAGATAACTATATTAGCATCCACACCAGCAAACGATATCGTCTGTTTATTATAAGAGCACGTGCGTCTGCCGCTTTAAATTCTCGAGCACATTATAGCAGGATGGATCAGCTGGAAAAAAATCGTTCTGGAAGTGATTCCAACGATATCGTTTCTCTGTGCCTTTATCGTTATAGTTGTGGTGTGCACGCTGTTATTCTTTACTACTGAGAATGATTTTTAAAACTATATCGTTTTCTTTATCGTTATTGTGCTTGGTGTGAACCGGGCTTAAGAGACTTAAACCTTTTACCGAAGACCAGGCATCTGAAACATTAAGACATCTTGGAATCTCTGAATCCTCAATATTACTGTAACTGTATCTATGTGCTGGTGTATCTTACAGTAGCTTTACAACTGGCACGTCTTCCTCACTGAAGCAATAATATGAGCACACACACACACACACACACTCCTGTGAAAGCTGTTGTGTCTGTTAGGGGTCGACCGATATGTGTTTTTCAGGGCCGATGCCGATACCGATTATTACAGGCCAAGTAGACCGATAACCGATATATTGAACCGATATATATATGTCTGGTGTAAAAATGAAAATGAATGTCAAAATTAAGAATAACAAGGGCTCTGACAAAAACGGCCTTCCCCAGTGTTGGTTGAACTTCTTACTCTTGTCTTCCCCCATGCATCCATCTACAATAAGGGTAATATATAAAGAGAGAGTTAAAAGTGGGGCCACTGTATGCTTCATGATTAAGCCTATGAATACTAAATACTACAGCTAAACAGCTTGGGGAAATGTAAGTATTTGGCTTCAATAATTTACATGTTAGAAATGTATGTGTAATAGCATAACCTCTATATAATTCTTCATTAATTATTTCCGTTGACTAAATCATAACCTACAAGAGGTGACTATTCAATTCATCATCTAATGCACATCAATTGATTAATTTAAAAAGCGCAATGTATATAATAAGTGTAAATAATTTAATTGTCTTCATAGCTCCATTGTAGAAGTTGCGAAGAAGACCGCAACTATTTTAATGAAACTATAACACTAATAGCCTGTTATAGGCTCACTTGGTTCAATAGCCTATTGAAATGTCCCAATTTCCGTCATCCTAATCTTGGCCTATGTGACAGTATCTTAATCTTGGCCTATATGACAGTAACTTAATCTTGGCCTATGTGACAGTATCTTAGTCTTGGCCTATGTGACAGTAATTTCCATTAGTTTTCATTTACAGAGCAGTGCAAATGAAGGCATAAAACATTAATTTAATTTAATTTATCTTTTAATCAAATGAGAGTTAAACTATTTTTTGGCAAACAAATGTGTTTACTATTAAAATTAAAACATGTAAGAAATAGCGTATTGTGTGATTTGTTCTTTTAAACAAAATTTGTAATAATTGCAGTAGTATTAGTAAATAAACCGAACTTTTATTTTGACGGGTTGCCATGAGGACCTCTTAAGTTTCTGTAGCCTATTTATGATATGACGATCGTTTTACTCAAACGAGTCAAATGCTCATGAAGTAACTCTCAGAGCAGTTCTGGGGATGATGTTCATATATTTATGTCCTCATTTAGTGCAACACCGCGAGCGTCGCGCACTTCAGTGTGTGTGTGTGTGTGTGTGTGTGTGTGTGTCAAAACCGCGCGTCTGTGCCATTCACATATAGAGACACGCCGAACATGCAGAATTCATATTTAAAAAGTCTTTTTGCAGCTTAATGTTTACAGATAGTCCATATCATCAGTCGATTTAAGTGTACTGACCTACTTTTGATTAATTCATCCAAACTTTGACTAATTCCGTGACTCCGCGTTATACAGTAAACGCTGGATTCCGCGTTTCCCCCATCTCGGAAACCATAAATAGATAATATTGAGGTTTTTACAACTTCAGTGTAGTGGATTGTAATTTATTGCAACTTGTGCAAGGTCTGCTGCTGCCTTTGAGAGATAACTGATGCGTGATGAAGCAGCACCAGTTAGCAAGCGCTTTCGGTGTGAGAGCTCCTTTAGTCTTCCTCGTTGATTGGTCGGCCTCCTGACTCTCAACAAATCAGATGCGCGGTGGGCGGAGACTGCTCTAGGCCACAGAGTGATGAGTTCCGACAGGCTGCATCAGAGCCAAATAGCGCTTTTCAAAATTAAATAATTTTATCGGCACATCGGTTTTGAAAATGACCGATACCGATTATCATAAAAATGCTTAATATCGGTGCCAATAATCGGCCAGGCTGATAATCGGTCGACCCCTAGTGTCTGTAAGGTTTATCAAGGAACATCTGGGATAAACAGGAGTCCAGCTGGATCTTGATACTGTTATTGTTTGTTGTCATTGTTGGATGCAGCAGGTTTAATCTCATCAGGAGAGGATCTGTTCTGCAGCGGGAGAGGAGATGTGATTTCATGTTGCTAACATTCATACCTGACCTGTGTTCTTCACTATATGGTGGATATAGAATCTCATTAGATTCTGCTGATGAGGCCTCCCCATGTACTTGTAAACTTCCTGTGTCTTGTATTGGTGGAGCTGGATACTGTATTGTTTGTCAACACCATTAGCAGAAGCTACTGTTTTGCTGGAGAATCCAAGAAGTTTTGCTTCTGTAGTGTGTGTTTGTGTGTGTGTATGTGGCTGGAGGCGGATTATAATGTCTCCAGATGAAGGACATATTACAACTTTCTCTTTTTAGACCTGAAACTTTTCTCAAGAATGATCAGGTTTCTCTGACATCTGATATTTACATACATTAACTTTTGGTGTAATTTTACATTTAAAGGATAGTGCACAAAAATCTGTCACCATTTACTCAGCCTCGTGTTGCTCCAAACACACATTCTTCTAGGGGTGGGCAATATGGCAAAAATATCATATCACGATTTAAAAAAAAAATAAAAAATCACGATTTTATCATGTTGGTTTTACAATTTTGCAAGTTGTCTGAGCATTACAGCCAAACTACTTTCCCCATTACAGAGAAAAAGCATTTCAAGGTAACAAAATATAAAAAAGAATTGCTATTAAAAAATAAGAACAAAGATACACGTTACAAATAATACACATAATATACAAATGAAACAGTGCTTTATTTTCAGGTACGATATTCAGCAGGAGCAAATTCAAGAAATTGAATGAACAAATATGAAAATAAAACACTATATAGATTTATTATTATTATTATTATTATTAAAGCAAAGCAGCTGTATTAATTATTCTACAGCCAAGAGTAGTGAGTGATTTGTCTCTTTTTGTTTTGTTGTTTTATTAATAAAGGTATAGTTCACCCAAAAATAAAAATTCTGTCTGTTAGTTCTGTCATAGTGTTTTATTTTTATACCATCATTTACTCACTCAAAATTAGTTTTAAACCTGAATGAGTTTCTTTCTTCTGTTGAACATAAATGCTATTTTGAAGAATGTGATAATAAATTCATAAGCGTTATAATGCATTTACTGTGGTTACAATTTTTCATGAGATTGTACAATACATTATAATGTGCATTACAAGGCATAATTAATGCATTAAAACTACTTTTATAATGCATTATACATAAAGGCTTTAAGTAAAGTTTTACCAAAAAGTCTTACTGGTTTGGAACATGATGGTGAGTAAATGACGACAGAATTTTTTTTTTTTGGGGGTGAACTAATCTTTTAATGAAATACAACTTGTTCTATGTTTCTGAAATATGGTTTCTGAGAAAATATTGGGTTGTCAAGAGGTTCTCCCTGAACTCTTCCTTCCTAGAATACAAATGGTGACTGAAATGAAAGGTTTGGCCAGTGTGGTTTTTTTATACCAAACCTCTTGGTATAAAATACCAGAATGCATCAACTACATTGAAAACTGACCAACAGTGATTTGGGAAGTGATTTGAGGGCAAATGGAGCATCACAGCAAGATGTATTTAATGCAGAGCTTCATAAGCAGACAGCAGGATGTACGCTGTAGTCCAGTCTAATGTTCATCAGGACTGCAGCGGTATTTGTTTGTTGTTTTATGGTATGGTATTGTGCTGCAGAGAAGTTCCACACCCATGTTGTGCGTTGTCGTTAAGTTTTATCTGATTGCCATGGTGGACGGGAGATGTGTCATCTTCAGGAGATGTGTGTTTTGAAGACCTCTGTCTAGTAGTGTTGAAGGAAAACCCTCATTATATATTGCATTTATTTGATAAAAAATGCAGTGAAAAAATATATTGTGAAAAATATTACAATTAATATATAACAAATAAAGTAAATATTTATATTTCGAATTGTAATTTAAACCTGTGATGGCAAAGCGTAATTTTAAGCAGCATTGCTCTAGTCTTCAGTGTCACATAATCCATCAAAAATCATTCTAAAAACTACGTTTCGATTCTTATCACCTGACGTCTGCGATTTTCATGTACCAATTCGGACGGGACTAACATCTCCGTGTTTATTACAGAGGTGGGAGCGTCTGTTTTGTTTTTAACCATAATCACACAAATACTATGGTAAAGCTAAATGGCTAGTATAGCAAAACCATGTAAATGTGTGGTTACTTTACTTTTACTTTAGTTATTTATTTCTAGTAAACCCGTGTTTAATTTTCATAAAGGTACATGATGTACGATTGATCATGTAATTGAGTGCAGAAATGAACGCGAATAATTTTACCTGACGCTGATATTACAATAGCCAGTCTTAACAGTTTATGTGCTCTGGCTCTATATTTTATTATTATTTAAATTTTATTTTTCCTTTGCCGGGAGGCAAATATATCAAATGTGCGCACGGTAAGAGCGTCTACGGTAATTCACGTTTGGCCAAAACACACAAGGAAATGCGTTGTGAAAAACAAATTCACAGACATCGGGATTAATTTTCTCAGAGGATCACTGAGTTTGCTGAAAAACAGTAGGTCATTTGCTCTGGAATTATTACAGAGGTTGTCTGAGAAAAATACAGACATGGCAGATTCGGATGGGATTAAAATCACCAAGTACGTCTGTGAAACACAAATTTCTCTAACGACCCCCTGTAAAAGTAGTCCCGTCCGAATAGGGCTTAATACACCAAATTTGTGCTCAAGAAACATTTCTTTATTATTATCAATGTTGAAAACAAATGTGCTGCTTAATATTTGTGTGGAAACAGATACTTTTTTTTTTTTTTAATTCTTTGAATAGAAAGTTTGGCTTTGTTAATTATAAAAAATCTTTTGTAACATTATATAACATTATAATGTGTACATTATAATGTTTTATGTTTTCACTGATTTTAATGCTGAATAAAAGCATTCATTTCTTTCAAAAACAAGAATAAATTAGTTTTTGTTTTTTTATTTGTAGATATTTGAGGTAGCTGTTGTCTGAAACCAGTTTATCCAATTATTTATTATCTCTGACAAGCTTTTTTTCCATTTTGACTGAAACTGATCTTTGTCAGTGTAATTTGTGAACAGATGTTTTGAATGTTCCTTGTCTGTGTCTCAATTTCCACTGGAATATTGTGCTTTTTTTGGCGTGCACTCTGTGTTCGTGTAATCCTTTCTCTGTGTGTGTTGAAGGATGAAAAACGTTTTAACTGGACTAGTGGCATTAGCAAATTAGGCCAATTAAAACGTCTGACTAACTAATGGAGAATAGAGAATGCCATTGAACACTCTTTAGCAACATGTCAAGGGTGGTATGTGACGCTGACCAGCTTCATGCTGTAGAGTTTACAGAGTTTCATTCAAATCAGATATGATTCATGATCTTTATTGCACTGGAAAAACCACTGTTCTACATTCTTCAGAGGTCTATCTGGCTGACACATTAATAAACACATGAGTTACGGAGCCTGCTGAATTTATTAGGTGTGTATGGGTGTCTTCGAGAGAAGGAGTGATGGGGTGTACCTCTCATCACATTCCTATCAAGCCCGAGTTCATGCACGTGTATGTACCTTACTTTCTGATCTCTGATTCTGAGGGATGGAGGTTCCGGCTGAGAAACCATGAGCAGCTGCTTAATGGTTTAATGTAGCTCTAGTCACTTTTCATAAATAATGTATGAGTTTTTTAGGAGTTACAGGATCTCTGCAGTGAAACTGAAGTTTGACGTCCCCTCGCACAGTGGGTCTGTTCCAAGACCTAGTGAGGCACCTTGTTGTCTACTGCATACATAGGCATTTTTCTTCTAAGGCTGGCTGCACACTAGAGGATTTTTAAGGCCAATTTTACTCTCGATTTTCACCCCCGAACGATCAGGGGGAGTGGCCCAATTCGAGGTTTGTCGCAAGCGATTTATTATTTTTTTTCTCCAAAACATCCTCTATTGTGTGATGTCATTATGATTATTTCACTGCTCCCGACTGAGACGGAACATCCCTGAATTCAAATCGTATATATGTTTTAAACATGATAGCTACGATAGCCAATGAGAGCGAGCAAGCGTCACCTTCTGGATGTTGCGTGCTTCTACAGCTGAAACTTGGCAGCCACAAACATGTCATGAAAACTGAATGCATCACCTATGTTTTTTGTTATACTTTGTTTTTCACTGTGAAACAGAAAGCGCGAAGGGAGGGCAAGCTGACAACGTCGATTGTCTTCCATTTGTTTTCCTTCTCTTGTCACGTTTGATCTGGCGAGTCTCTGTGAGATCTTGTCACTGTGAAATCATCCCTACAATCATCAAGTGTGTGGTCACATGGTCTGGTCGAATCGTCTAGTGTGTGCATTCAGAGGCTTATAAGGCTAAAAATCGGTTCAACTGTCTTCACATCTGTGGTCTCCCATGGTTTTAAAATCGGTTAAGATTTGAAAATAGACAAGTGTGTAGCCAGCTTAAGGCGGCATTGTAACTTAAATGAAACCTCATAATTGGTCCCTATATTAGGCAGAAACACCTACAAATAGTGATTTGTAGTGAGGGGACTTGCAACTGATTTGAATAGTTCCTCTAACACAAATTATTAGATAAAATAGTAAATTTTTTAATTTCCATGTTGTTAATTAAATGTATAATTTGACCTTACAATCACTTCCTACATTTTTAGATAGATTTTTTTTTTTTTTTAGGGCTGCACAATCTTGGGAAAAATCTTTTTCCCCTTTGCTGTGCTTGGTTGTAGGTTGCACAATTTGACTAAAACAACAATAATAATAATAATAATAATAAGCGTGACGTTAATATTGATAATAAAAATAATTGTAGTAATTAGTAATTACAATTCATTTAATAATAATAGTTATAATAATAATCATTATTATTTTAATAATTATTACTATGATATATCACTGCAGGATAAATGGATTGATAGATGAGTGGAACACTTTATTTCTGTTACTCAGCACAATTGTGCTTTTACTTTAAGAGAGACCCCACCACAAGTAAAAGTGGTTTGCTGAACAATTTTCGGTCCCACTTTATATTAAGTGGCCTTATCTACTATGTACTTACATCAAAAAATATATACAATGTACTTATTGTGGTCGTACTCTATTGCAAAACACTTTTGCTGCTATTGACGTGGGATATGGGTAAGGTTAGGGACAGTTTTGGTGGTATGGGTAGGTTTAAGGGTAGGTTAAGGTGTAAGGGATAGGTCAACAGTGTAATTGTAAATGTAATTACAGAAATTAATTACAGATGTAATTACATGCAGGTATTTTTTAAAACTTAAGTACAATGTAAAAACATGTATTTACACAATAAGTGCATTGTACTAAACTACTAATTTAAATGTAAGTACATAGTCATTAAGGCCACTTATTGTAAAGTGGGACCCAATTATCAAATTACACTTCAAACACATGAGTTACAAGAACCATTTGCAGTTCTTGTCATAAAGGTGCTCAGATAATGACTCTCACTTTAACGGATAGGAATGTGTACAGTTTATTTTGACAGGTCAGTTTGAAATCAAGTGGGAATGCAGCTGATGTAATTCTCAGTTGTTACAGGAAATTCAGAGTTAACTAGTTAACTAATACATGTGCTCATAATGGTTTATAAGAATGCAAATGCAAGCATACATGCAGAAGATGTTTGTATATTCATGAGGAAGCTTTGATATCTGTTTTGACCGATTCTAAGAAGGAAACCCTCTTTTACTGTGTGTTGCATGCCATATTTGTGTCTTGAATGAAAAGATTGATATGTAAAACTGTCTTGTAAAGTTTGACTTTGTAATTCTTTCCAGAACTTATCAGGTCCCTCCTTCTTTTCATTCGCCCTCTCTCTCTCTCTCTTTTCTGTGGGCAGATAGGAGAAACATAGCCATATAAGGTGGTGTGATAGTGGCCTTGTCCATTTTTACTCGGGAACAGCAGCTGTTCCTCTCGCCCCCTCAGTCAAAACAACCAGGAAACCTTTTCCCAGTACTTTCTAAGAGGTACAGAAATCCTGCCCTCTGTGACACTTTCTCTGCCTGCCTATTGTTGACCAGGAAATCTTCTCTGAAATCTCTGTAGCGCGCAGATTCTCCTGCAATAGCAAGATCATGAAATACATAAATTAAATTTATTTATTTATTTTTTGGAAAGAATTCTTTCCACAGCTGCATTAATTTGATTTATGTGGGGGTGGGGGCATGCTCCGCAGTTACTTTGCGGTAATCGCTCTTGCGGTACTTTGATGTTATACGCGGCCTTCGCTGCTTCAAATCGGATACACCTCATCTCACGAGCCATTCCGTGTTGACGGCACACTTACGCTTAGATCCGCAAGTAAACATGTCGTCGGCATGGAAGTTCTTCATTGTGAGGGAGGCAGACACAAAGTTCGCAATTTGTAATACACTATTGACTGTTTTTGCACAAGTTCGCTGACGAAGTTTCAATCAAAGCCACAGCAGAAGTGTTGTGTCTTCCAGCAATTAAGAGAAGAACAACTGCACACTCACTTAAGCATGTTTATTAAGCAACATTTCGGCTAGTAGCCTTTAAGGTATAATTTCACAAACATGGAGACCAGTGTAAGTAACAAAGATAATTATACACAGCTGAAAATGGTGAGATCATTCAACAATCAACTCATTAACAATTAGACTCTAACATGGAAAAAATAATATAAACAAATGAATCTGTACAGACAGAATATAAATGAAAATTACTATCTAGAAAACAATCTCCCAGCAACACACAACAGTATTTCGATACTGAATGAATCCATGTTTTTGAACGAATCAAGTGAGTCAATGATTCCAGTTACCCTTTTATAAAGACAGACGCTTCGATTCTGAATGAACTACTGACTAATGACTCGCTCATTAAAACAGTCATTGACCTTCATCTACTTGTGGTTTGGTTTCATATTTAAAAGTATTGCATTTTTCCCAGCATTTTTAACTTGTATTTTCAAAAATATTAAAACATTAATCTTATGAAATTGTGATGTAAATGCATTTATGGCAAATACGCTTCATCAAACAGTCTGTGTAAATACATCTAATGCCACTTTAGATGCAGCTTCTGTTTCCTCTGCAGTGAAAAGATAGAGTTTGTTAATTGTATGCGCACGCTAATGTGAACATTAAAATGAGCAAACATAAATTACTCTACTGTTCACAAAGAGAAGTAAAATTTTTTTTTTACTTGAAGCATATGTTCTCTTTTCCTTTTACATGTTTAATTCTCAAAAAAAATTGACCCCCCTACAAGGTTTATATTCCAAACTCACTCTTGTGAGTTTGTAGATATGTCTCTTTGATTGTTCAATTTTGCAATTAATCCGTGCCTAGTCTGTAAGGATAACAGATCAACTACCATCCTAGAATAAACTGATTTTTATTTTAAATCTTTGCGGTTTTGATTTTTGCATTGATAGTTTTGAGAAATGCATTATAGGACTCTTAGCAAGTTTGAACAACTGTAAAATTCTGATGCTAGCAACACACCAATGTATCTGCCAGACCAATTAAGCAGCAGCATGTTTTATTTTGAGACTATCTGCATTGATTGAAAACTGCTTGTTGGATTTACAATAGTGGTTGTTCCCTTTTTGTCTGTTTCAAAATCTGCCAACTGCCTTGTCAATGGATAATAAACATTTTCTGATCAAATGTTTGTAGTTAATGTTGAGTAAATATTGTGCAGCATTTTACATTTCATTTTAGCATATCTCATTGCCATCATAAAAGTTTATTAAATATAAACATTGATGATATATCAGCCATCTGCCACCCTTCTCTCTAGATACTGGCATCAGTATCAGTTCAGTTGAAGTGTTTGGCTTCCTAAACAGCTCTTAACTAAATACATCAGCCTGCATGATGGTGAGAAATGATTCCAGAATAAAGATAAGATAGTTTAGCATGAAGAAGCAAAGGATTTCTTTTTTCTACAGTACGGTGTGCAATGAACTTACCCGGTTGGCACATTTGTATTGGGGCACGTTGTCATGGGCTTTACATGTTGTGATCACTCACTGTGTTAAATGAACTCAATGGTATTTAGCTTCTATATTCCTTGATATTTCATTTCATGTTTAATTTAGCCACATATTTTTGCAGAACCCTCATTTGTTCGCACTTCAGATTATTTTATTACCGAGTGATGCTTATTTCAAATTTCCAGATATCGGTCCACTAATCAGCATGTTGTATCAGTGTACAGCTAATTGTTTCACACAGGGGAGCTAATAAACTGAGAGGTGGTCAGAAACATGAGGCTGTAAGTGTGAGAAAAAGGGGTGTGAGAGCCAGAGGATGTCTGCGGGTTTAACTGAAGCGTGGATAATCATTTGTCATTATTGCAGTTAGTGTTGGAGGTTGTGTGTGTGTAGGTGGGAGTGACTCACCATTTGTGTGTGTGTGTCTGAGGTAATGTTAAAGTGCCGAGATGCAGTTTTTTAACTCCCACTCATGTTTCAGTGTTTTCATTTGCCTTTTACATTTAACATGAATTTCATCCATGCTTCATAACGTTGTTGTTGTTGTTAATTTTTCTTCATTAATGTGTGGGTCTGTAACTCAGAATTATACGTGGTCATAGTCTGTCAGAGGTCACTTATAGATTTTTTTGTTTTGTTTGCCTTGTCATTTTGTCTTTTTTTTTGTTTGTAAATTTACAGTTTTTGTAACCTGTTTTCCCAATGTAATGAGAAAATATAGAGGACTTCTTGTGAGTCAAACAGATTCATGGAAGAAAAACAATCTGTATGCATGACACAAAGGATTTTCTCCCACCATGTGTGCTGGGCAACTCTTGAATACTTTAATGGTGCTTAGACCCTCAGACACTTAATATTATATAAAAAAATAATTGTATAGGCATTTTAACTTTTTTCCTTTTATTTGGCCATGGTTGCATGCCCTCATTGACCTAATCAGAATGATTAAAGTCTTTAAAGAAATGGTATTCACAACTACGGTGCTTTTAATATGTTATTTTAAATGTTTTGTGTTTTGTTTTTTTGTTTTATCCTGGCCTGTAGAGGCTGAAGGTCAAGTCTAACCTTTTGCACATCAACAGAGGTTTGTTTAGCTCTAAGAACATTCAGTTAAAGGTTAATTGTTAAAATACTTGTCTCAGGTTAATGTGCAAAATGGCTCATATTTAGTGGTGCAAAAAATGACACACTTTCAAGTTAAACTTTAAGCAAAGCACAGGCAAAAGTTGATACTCTGCGTGTGTTAGGTTGAAAATGGAGCTGCAGTTTTAAGCTAAAGATCCAGTGTGGTTGTTCTTTGTGGGTGTTTGTACAGGTGGGTTACATGTGTACTCATGGGTTCTGTTGGCCCCTTATATTTTTGGGCTTTTCAGCACACCTCACACCATCCTCATGTTTTAAATGTTTACTTTGGTGTGTTTTGGTATGTTCTGTTTCATGTCTCTGATGGCTGTAGGAGAGGGGGCCACAGGAAGAAATGATGTCATCTCTAAACTGCACTATGACACTACAGCAGTTGCACTGGAGCCACTGGTGGCAGGTGTCATTTCCTGCCTGTGTGTGCTTTGAGATAGACGGTGTGTTTTTCCTTAAATAGAAGTTTTATATTTGAAGTGCTCTTTACTGGGAAATGTGCTGTTGATATGATGAAATGTAACGGGCACACACGAGTTCCATTAAATGTCAGCTCTAGTCCCATGATGCTATGCAGTGTTTTGTACAGAATTCAGCTATTGAGTGGTATAGTCACACGTTTAATATGTCAAAGCAGTTACTGAATTAACAGGTTGAACTGATTCATAGTCTTTTGGACTGATTCATTTAAAGAACTGACTCCTAAATTGACTGTATGTTTTCAATTGCAAACAGTAAGCTGTTTTTAAACAAATATAATGTTGGTCCCACTTTATATTATATGATTTTAACTACTATGGACTTGCATAAAAAAATTGTTAGGTTAAAAATACTTGGGTTCATGTTGTATTGCAAATTGCTTTCGATGCTAGTGAGGTGGGGTACGGTGAAGTTTAAGAACAGGTCTTGTGTTATGGTTAGGGGCTAGGGGTAGGGTCAACAGTGTAGTTATAGATGTAATTGCAGAAATTATAGATTTAATTACATGCAGTTGGTTGTATGTAATAAGTACAATGTAAAACCCTCTTTGTGAACAGTAAGTGCAATGATTTAAATAGTTTAAATGTTAGTACATAGTAGTGGTTGACCGATATATCGCTAAGGCATTTTTCATCGGCCGATCTGACTTTTACTTTGACGGTGCTTAGAATGGCAGCGCCTGAGCACACAGTGCTCACATTCTGCCTCGTTCACTGTTGTCGTTAATAGTTCTGTCTAATATGGATAGAAGTCTGTCTAATAATCAGATAGAACGGTTAAACAAAGAACTTATTAGTAATAGAAAGGCAAACATTATATAGGCCTAATACTTTCTTGTTTGCCATCAGCATTCAGCAAATACACATTTCTATAATTTAAACAAATCTTTGAATGACTAATGAACATTTAATTTCACAAATCATGCAGACTTAGTCGGATCCAATTGTGAGATCTTGTGCATTTGCATCCTGCATGATCACTTGTTCTCTGCGTGACTTTTGGTCCGTGTGAATTGAATGCGGACAGGAGGAGAGTTCAGCTTCACTGGAGATGCGCGATCGACAAACTTTAAACTCGTGATTTTAAATTATGCTGTGTTTTATGCATTTGCCCACTGCCATATTCATGTCATTTCCACTGTTTGCTGTATGTAAAATGAGTGTTACCTTGGCTTTATTTGAAAAAATATGATTCCCAATGCACACAAACTTCCCAGAATACTGGGAATATTTTTAATAATATTTAATCTTTATTAAATATTAATTTATTTGTGAAAAATACTTTGTCGTCTAAAGTATAAGTATTTATTTAACATTTATTTTTGAATCCATTTTCAAATGATTTCAAATTTCTTAAATATCAATTAAAATAAATAAAATTATATTGGCTTTATATCGGCCACCCTGCTTTCCAAGATATCGGCATCAGCTGTCAAAAAAACTATATTGGTCGACCACTACATAGTAGTGAAAAACACTTCATATAAATTGGGTCCAAGTTAATTATTTAATAAACTTATAATATTTGTATTATAACGACATAAATGAACCATCATCATTAGAGCCTGGTGAAATATGAAATGGTCATATGCCTTTAAAATGTCTTGTACTGGTACTTAGTAGGGATGCACCGATACCACTTTTTCCAGTACTCACCCGATACCGATACTTTAATTTTTGATACCTGCCGATACCGAGTACCGATACGGATATTTTTATTGTATTTTTACATTTTTTTAAATATTGGGTAAAGAAAACAAATGAGTATGTAAAATGTTAGTTGATTAACTTCATTTATCAAATAGATACTGTCAAACCAAAATTTATTCAGACACCTTCAACATTTCTCACATTTTATTCGCTATTGCTAATAAAATATTACAAGAACTCCAAGTTAAACTGTGTCAGAACAAATTTAGCTTGATAATACCTTTCTATCAATCAATCAAAATTATTCAGACAGCTGTTGGTATGACAATATTTACACAACTATCAATACTTTGTCGGGCCACCCTTAGCCTTAATGGCAGCCTGTAGTCTCTTGGGCATGCTGTCAACCAGGTTCATGAAAGCCTGAATTTCTATTTTTTTCCATTGCTTGGTCTGAATAATTTTTGGTCTCATTTTTGTATCAATTTTACTGGTAGTCCACTGTATGAAGAATTTTTGGGTATAATTTGTCACAGTTTACTTTATTTAGCTATCCTCAGTTACTTAAATTAACTATAGTGTCCTGCACCCACTAGTAAAAAAATAAATAAATAAAAAATTATATCTGGTCTGAATAATTTTTGGTTTGACTGTATATCCTTCGGTTATTTTTCACACTTAATTATGCCCATTAAAATGTCATTTACAATTTTTTTGTTACTTTCACTGTTAATTTTTTATTTATTTATTTGCTCTATGGTACATCATCTTAAATAGCATTAGAGCTGCTCCATTGCAGCGGCTCAATGCTGTAACCACGCTTTTTGCTGTAATTATGCAGGGAACCACTCGTTATAAATCAATCATTTTCAGATATCGAATTTTTATATTTTTTTTTCTCCATCTGAAACATTTAGATTTCAAAGCCATATAATTGCAGAAACACGCATGAAGCAAGGAAAACACGCACAGCGCGCGCACTTATATGTACCGGAGCAGATGAAAGGGACAAGTACAGAACAGCCTAGCGCATTTCACACAGGCTGATAGTTTCACTTGTGTTTCACTCGTGTTCAATGCTTAAGGTTAAAAATAAATGATGTTTAAAGTGAATGAATGCCCCTATATGTTGTCATATATTTACGATTTAGTTTTAATTCAAATGATGCGTGCTGAGCGAACATCAATAAAGATCACACCACAGAAGTGCGCGCGCGCTCTCTCTATCTCTCTCTCCCTACTGTTAAGTAACTTGTGCATTGTTTTACTTACTTGTTTTTGACATTTCCGACCGAAGTACAAACTTTCCAGTGATATCTGTGAGAAAGGGATATTCACTCGACAAGCTCGCGCATCTGCGCCGCCGTGCGCTGGATCCACTCAGCGTGTTTTGCTTATCAGCTTGCTCACATCAGCTATACACGCATTAATACTGAATGTTTAACATTATATTCATTGCATGTACATTTTTAGACATCCTTAATCTCTAATAACTACATTCTGCTGTCTGTTTTTCTGTTGTTGGTGTTTCTTTGTCTGAATATGGCACTGATCACATGCGTGGTATCTGCATTTAGTATCGGGGGCATTTTAACGAATACGAGTACGAGTACATGAGCTCAGTATGACCCGATACCAGTATCGGTATCGGTGCATCCCTAGTACTTAGTCATGTCATGGAGCAAATCTGGCCTACTGATGCAGTCTAATGGCCAAATAAAAAGTGCATTAAAATCATCACTGTTAACAATGGTGGTTCTATCTGATATACAGTGCCCTCCAAAAGAATTTCACCAGCTGGAGAGGAGAGTAAAGGCAGAAACTCCCCAAAACAAGCAACAATTGGAATTGGCTGCATTAAAGGCTGGGAAAAGTCTTTCAAAGGATGAGACCAAGAGTCTGGTGATGTTTATGGGTCACAGACTCACTGCTGTGATTGTGCGCAAGGGATCTGCAACTAAATAATAGCTTTTAATCTTTTATATCTGCCTTATGTTCAACTGTCCCAATACTTATGCTCACATCAATGAGTGGGATGAACTCTAAAAGTGCTGTTCTTTTTATTTGGTAAAACGTGTTGAAACGGCTAATAATAAAATGTGACATTCTGTAGTTTTGTCTCATATTCATCTTTTAATCATATTTGCAAATGTCTTGACTCCACAGCCAACAGAGCAATTTTGTCTTTACTGTTCCAATACTTACGGAGGGCACTGTATATCACCCTGCCCTGCTACAGAGTAAAGTGAGACAGAACAGATGCATTTATGAAGAAAGAGAGTGAGGATTTGTGTCCATAAAGATTTCACATTGTGCAGTAAAGGGTAGAGAACTTTTGGAAGTTGAAGGCAGGGCAGAGGAGAGAGTGAAAAAGGTAGAGGAGGGGGAGAGGTGTGGCTGTTGGACATTCCGAATGCTTTTCCGGTAAGGGTTTCCAGCGATACCATGCCTGGTATGTCGGTCACAACAGACCTGGTCTTGCTTCAAAGCGCTTTACAAGCGTAGCAGTGCCATAACTGCCAGCCATCACCTCAGTCTGCATGTGCAGAAACAAATCCACGGGCCTGGTGGCCTCAATGCCTTCTTAATTGTTTTAAATGCATTTCCGTTCATTATACACTGCATTCCCTCAGGGCAGAACATCATCTAGATGCCCAAAAAAGGTGGTGTGCTCTGGGTAACAAAGGCTGTAATAAAACAATGATGAATGACTTGTCAGATCAGGCTTCATCAAGAGAAGTGGATGTTCTTTTATTATCTACTGACTGTAAAGCCTTGCTGACTTATCAATCTTAATTTCTTCAGGCTGGAAGTTCTGCCTAGCCATTAAACTTCCTGTCCTTGAAATATGCCTGTAGCTCATTCCACTCAGGGTTTAAGTAAAAGAGATATTGCTTAACATTTGTTTTTTTTCCCAGACAGATAAACATTTTCGAAACAGTAACCAGATGGGATTAGTTTTCCAAAACTAAGTAGCTAAGCAATTTTTTTTGTTAAATTGCTTAGCTACAATTATTTACATAAAATGCTTCTCATTTTATGTACTGGTTCTGATTCTCTGACATTTTTCTGTTGTGTGGAGTGGTTGTGACAAAAGTTTATATGCATGTATCCAGAGCACGTGATTTTATATTATTAAAACATTGTTTACAATTAAAAAAGGATCTGAATTAAGATCATACTTCTAAAAGTATTTCTACACTGGCCTTTCATAGCAGTTTATGTGATCTTCATTGATTTTTACAATGTATAGTAGGCTGCCAGCAGCACTTTTGCCAGAAAATTTGTTTAAAGTTTAAATCACGAAGGTGCATCGGGTGACATAAATGAGAAGTATTGTAAAAATGAATGGAATTAGAATAAACTAAAAAAAAACAGTAGATCATTTGCTTCACAAATTTTCCAAGGTTGTGTAAGAAAAATACAGACATGTTCGCTTTGAATAAATGCTATTTACAAGGAGACCGTTATTTTAATGCATTACTCAAAGTGTTTGTCTTTCTGTTTCAGGATTCCATGAATGCCATGGTTTTAGATTTGGACTTTCCGGCCTTGCGTAAAAATAAGAACATCGAGACCTTCTTGAACAGATGTGAGTATCTGCTTTTAAGAGGTCATGTTTTTCTCTGATTGTTGTTTTGTTATTCTGTGGGTAAAGGAAATACTTAATGGTGGCATCAAGTTTTACAATGAGGCTGCTTCCTGCTACAACATCAACAGCATTTATTTGAGTTGAATTGTTTTGAGTGGCTCTTCCTAATTTGGGCCCCTCACTTTACAACACTGAAGCTCATCATATAAATAATGAACTGTCAACACAGACTGTGAAAACTGCATTTTTGTGTGTTTGGTATGAAGAAATGGCTTGTAGTTGATGTCATGGAGGATCTTAATGCACTTCCAGTGCAGTTCATTGCAGGACACTTGTGGTTTTAATTTCTAGGTCTCACACATTTAGCATTTTGACTATACAATTCTGGATGTGCAAATTCTCATCAGCTAGTTTTGGCTTGGTTAATATTAGAGACCGTTTGGGAATACCAGGTGCTGTAATATTCGCTCTGTGATGGACTGGTCATCTAGTCTTGCTGCCTATGGCTCAATACCTTTGGATAGGCTTCAGCATCACCATGCCAGACCATTGGGCAAGCAGTTTGCAGCATGGTAGGGATGCACGATATTGGATTTTTGCCGATATCCAATATGCTGATAATTAATAATTTTCAACTCATTTTGGCCGATAGCCAATGCTGATACCGATATATAAATAACAGAGAGATGCAGTGGTAACCTTAACATTTTATTTTATGATTTAACATTTTTAAATGGCCTAAAGCAAAAGAAAAAATTCAGAAAATCTTTAAATCTTTTAGAGCTCATAATTTGTTTAAAAAATATAACATATTACACATTAATGAATAAATCAGTATATATCAAATTATTTAATTTAAGTTTCATGTTTGTGATGTTTTATTTATTTATTTTTTGTACATGAAAGCTATAGCTTCTGACCTTTTAAATCAAAACAGACTCATGATTTTGTGGCTTCAATTACTGCTTTATTTAATCAGAAACACAGTCTAAATATTATTTGTGTATTTTGCTTTCATTTTATTAGAAGTAGGCCAACAGCGGCCCCTACGGAAATAATACTCCTTACTGAGCAGGCATTAGGATCTGGGGGAGGCTGCTGCTCCTGCCGCTGCACGTGCTATTACATCGGTTTCACACCGCACGCGTAAGCAGAGCATTTTTTTTTCCAGTGCCCATGTTAACAGATTAGAGTATTCACACCGCACGGAGCAGGAGCAGAGCAGTGCCGCGATCATTTTGGTGCCGAGTCTGTTTTTGCTGCGCCGCTTACACTGAATTAAAGCCACAGTGTATTGTTCTTGATCAAAATTGGCCTGATTAACATGGAAAACAACAAATTTCACCATATAATCATGTAAGTGAGGCGTTTCATGTTTCACAATCACCATATGAAAAAATAAAATGCACGAAAACACGTCACTTCCATGAGTTTTTCCCAAACTCCAAAGGTCTGTTAAATGAATAAAACTAGAGGTATTTGTTAGATTTAAGATGACTTTTTCAATTAAATTTTTCAATCCAATTACACTTTATTGTTGGAATTCTTTCCAAAATTTATCTTGCATCTCGCAGCGTATACTGTCTCGCATCAATTCACATCGATTAGTTACTAAAAAAACAATAGATGCACCTTGATACAAAAAAAACAACAGTATACATGAACACATGGCTGCAGTGCATTAGAACAGCAAGTCAGCAGTTTAAATGGAGCGATCCAAAACAGTGAATCTAATCACCATTCAGGCAAAACTTTGCTTCAAGAATCAGCCACAAAGCTGACGTGATCTAATTGCACTGTTAACGTGATCTAATCACTAGCACACCCTGAGCACATGAGTTAATGTATTACTCTTATTGGCAAGACATATTGGCATAATTTTTTGTATCCGGCCGATGCCGATATTTTCTTTTAAATCCATTATCGGCCGATTCCAATATTGGTCCAATAATATCGTGCATCCCTAGAGAATGGTTGGATGGTTGGAATACATTATATTTTTCAACACAGTTCATCTAATATGGCATTTGTTCCCAATAATTTAGTACTCAATTTGCTTTATGTTATCAATGATATTTGTTTAAATTCAGTAGCCGGTACCTTTGTAGCGTCTTTGTGAATGCATTTGTGTCTGTGTTCTATTCATGCGCTATTAAACTTTTGACTAATTATCACATTCTGTCCCGATTTTGTTCCTGATTCTGCCTGTTGTCATGGAGACCAGTAGGGCTGTATGGGCATTATAATGTTTGGTTTGGAAGAGAGAGTGTGACTCAACAGTCCTCTCATCCAGACTGTGAGAACACTCTGCACTGGCCTTTGATAATTGTCATCCCTGATGTTGATTTCACACTAAACATGCTCAATGTTTAATGAATAACTGAATTGCTCAATGCTCAATGAATAACTTAAGTTAAAAGATGTTAAAAAAAACTTAAGTTTTCAAAAAACTAGAATGATAACATTAATGGTAACAAATGAGATTTATGCAAAAAATTACTCAAAAATATTTAAAAACACTTCAGTTAATTGGCCAATAGAACTTAGTCAGGTTAGACATCATATTGAATTGAATTTAATGCAAATGAAAATGAGGCAGTGAGGGATAGATTTAATGTCTTTACAATTGCTTGCACTGTATAAAGGTCCTAAATCATGCAATTTTCCCAGCTAACAACTTTCAAAATGAAGTCTGTTTTATGGAGTCTGAAATCTAAAAAGTTTTTCAGAAAGATGTTTCGTCAGCAGTACAATCCATTGAATGCATGTACTTCATTCCTCACAGCATCTTTTTCATTCCTGTCTTAAATTAAATATGGCACTATCCTGATTAAAGGGAATTATGGATAAATACTGGCCAATTAATAATTTTGATATTATTATTATTATTATTATTATTATTATTATTAATTGTCATGTAAATTTTATATCAGTCAGTCATTACTATTAACACACCTGACAGGTCAGCGGAAAACTAAATCTGGCTGTTCTTGACATGTTAAGGAGATGTGATTTTGATGTGTTGTGTGTACAGATGAGAAGGTTATGGGCCAAATAAGGGAGCTCCAGATGAAGCCAGATGATTTTGACCGAGTGAAGGTGATCGGTAGAGGAGCATTCGGAGAAGTCCAGCTGGTAAGGAAACACTGTTTTTGAAAGAATTTCAGGATGCATTTAAACGTACAGCTTATGTGACTGCTAAGAAAACTTGCAAATCTTTCCCACTGTTTCTTTCGTTTGTGTCTGATGTTATAATCCTGTAGCTAGTTAATTAGTCAATTTAGCGCAAAGGTAACTTATAAGTCACACATACACTGCTAAATCAATCTGCGGCATCAGTGTGTTTGCCTGTATGGATGGGTTAAGTGTGTGCGCATTCATCCAAATGCTGCAAGCAGTTCTGTGTGGTTCCTGTCGAATGGGACCTCAAGTAATTGTGTATTTACGTGCCAGATATAAAAAAGAAAGAGCATGTGTAGTTTTGTATTGTGTCGTCACTCTGGGTGTGTGTTTGTGATAGTCAGGGGAGAGATGCATTGGGATACGCCTGGACAAGCCTGCAGACAAAAACAACATGATTACCCAGTATTCTCCTCTGTTAGATGTCTGACAGGGGCTGTGTGGGTGTGTCATGCCTAAAGCACAACAAAAGAGGGTGCTTTAAAATGTGGCTTGTCTGTGTTGAAGGCAAAACAGCCTCTCACAGAATATTTATTAGTTTTATTTTTAAATCGTTTTGGGAGTGAGGCACACAAGGCCTGTTAGAAATTGAATAATGTAGTTTGTTAGTAATGCATTTGTTAGTAATACATTATTCACTAATATTCTCACAGAAGGTATGTGATGTAGTTTGTTATGATCTGGTTGTGTGTTTGTGTAGGTTAGGCATAAGGCCTCTCAGAAGGTGTATGCAATGAAGGTGCTCAGCAAGTTTGAAATGATCAAACGTTCAGATTCTGCCTTCTTTTGGGAGGAACGTGACATCATGGCATTTGCTGACAGCCCATGGGTCGTGCAGGTAAGATGCGCTGACGATATTTTTTTGAAGCCAAAAACTTGTCCTTTCACATGTGCAACAATGTTTTTCACACACATACTTGGTTTGATCTATGAATATAAGGAATATGCCATTTCCAAACGTTAAATATCACGACTATCCAATATGCACATTATCATTCAAACGTTTGAGAACAGTAAGATTTTTATGTAAAGAAATTAATACTTTAATTCAGCAAGGATGCATTAAATTGATCAAAAGAATCATTATTACAAAGAAATTAAATATATCTTGCAGCACAATATCAGTTTTCAACATTTACTGTATAATAACAAGAAATGTTTCTTGATAGCCAAATCAGCATATTAGAATGATTTCTGAAGGATTGTGTGACACTGAAGACCTGCTGAAGATTCAGCTTTGCCATCGCAGGAATAAATTACATTTTAAATTATATTAAAGTAGAAAACAATTATTTTAAAGTGTAATTAATTAGATTTCATAGTTTTGCTGTTTTTACTGTAATTACTGTATCACATAAAAGCATCCTTTGTAAGCAGAAGAGGCTTCTTTCAGAAACAAAAAAAAACATTACAACCCCAAATGATAGTGTATGTTTTTACTGATTCCTATTATGATTATTACAATCGTATTTCTTAAAATCAAATGGGACACTTTTAGGTTGTCAACAAAAAAATATTATTTATGAATCTGTGCCCCAGTTAAAATGCTAAAAGTTAAATTGTGTGTTATGTTAACTGGACCATAAATATATGATATATTTATGGTCCAGTTAACATAACACATCATTATGTAAATAAATTAACATAACAAAACATGTCCCTGTAGTGAATTTCATATATTATGCTTGCTGGATCTGTCTGCTGCTTTTGATACGGTCAACCATCAGATCCTCTTGTCAACCCTATTGAGAAAGGGCATCTCAGGAACCGCACTCCAGTGGTTTGAGTCTTACCTCTCTGATAGGTCCTTCAAAGTATCTTGGAGAGGTGAGGTATCCAAGTCGCAACATCTAACTACTGGGGTGCCTCAGGGCTCAGTTCTTGGACCAATTATTTTTTCTGTCTACATGGCATCACTAGGTTCTGTCATTCAGAAACATGGATTTTCATATCACTGCTATGCTGATGACACTCAACTCTACCTCTCATTCCATCCTGATGATCCGACAATAGCTGCTCGCATCTCAGCGTGTCTAACAGACATTTCTTGCTGGATTATGGACCATCACCTTCAACTCAACCTAGCGAAGACAGAACTGCTTGTAGTTTCAGCAAACCCATCACTTCATCAAAATTTCACCTTCCAGTTAGGCTCATCTACCATAACTCCTTCAAAAACAGCCAGAAACCTTGGAGTTGTGATTGATGATCAGCTAAATTTCTCAGACCACATTGCTAAAACTGCCCGGTCCTGCAGATTTGCATTATATAATATTAAGAAGATCAGGCCTTTTCTCTCGGAACATGCTACACAACTCCTTGTTCAGGCTCTTGTTCTGTCCAGACTTGACTATTGCAATGCTCTCTTGGCAGGTCTTCCAGCCAATTCTATTAAACCTCTACAATTAATCCAAAATGCCGCTGCAAGATTAATCTTTAATGAGCCGAAAAGAACGCACGTCACGCCTCTGTTCATCAATTTGCACTGGCTACCAATAGCTGCTCGCATTAAATTCAAGGCATTAATGTTTGCCTACAGAACCACCACTGGCTCTGCACCCCTTTACCTAAATTCATTAATTCAGACTTATATGCCCTCTAGAAGCTTGCGTTCTTCAAGTGAACAACGCATTATTGTACCATCCCAAAGACACACAAAAACACTTTCACGGACTTTTTCATTAACTGTTCCCATCTGGTGGAATGACCTGCCCAACTCAATCAGTGTAGCCGAATCCTTACCCATCTTCAAGAAACGGCTAAAAACTCATCTGTTCCATCTTTACTTGACCCTCTAACTCTAGCACTCTCTATTCTAATTTTATTTTATCTGTCTTTTTATTAAAAAAAATATATAAATAATAAATAAATAAAAATTAATAATATTTATCTGTACTGCGTTAGGCTAACTGAGACTTGTAATAGCACTTGCACGTTGTCGCTCTTTTGTTGGTTTTGATTGCTTCTTATGTCCTCATTTGTAAGTCGCTTTGGATAAAAGCGTCTGCTAAATGACTAAATAAATAAATAAATATTAGAATCTGTTACATAACATTTGATGTATTTCATAACGTTCTATTCTAGGCCTATCTAGTCTTTGAGTTCAGTGCCCCAGCAGACACAGTAGCTATTTACATATTTACATTTATGCATTTAGCAGACGCTTTTATCCAAAGCGACTTACATTGCATTCAAGTTACAGTTTTTACATTTTATCAGCTCTTGCTTTCCCTGGGAATCGAACCCATGACCTTGGCGTTGCTAGCGCCATGCTCTACTATTTGAGCTACAGGAAAACCTATCAGATACCTACAACCTCAGAGATGACCGTTGTTGAATAACTAGAAATATACTGATATATTTGCTGTTTTAAATTTAAGATTGGTGTTCACCTTCAGTGTTTTTATTGCTTGGATCTTTTTTCATGACTCCACGAAGTTCATAACATCTAAATATCCCAGACCCATATATCCAATATTTTACAGCTATTGCTCTATAATTACCACATATGATAGAGATAAAGCAGAAAATGTACATGACAGGATGACAATGTAACCTTCAGTACATCAAACACAACTGAGCTATTTGTGCTGATATCCTATAAAACTAGAACAGATGGGTGAGGGATTGGTTGGCCACATTTAGTCTTTAATCAAAATAAACCGAGCATTTTTTACATACAACAGCTTCCTAGCCTCAGTTATTTATTTATTTATTTATATATATGTATGTATATGTGTTGTTGTTTTTTTCTCTGAAGACGGTCATCTCTGAGGTTGTAGGTATCTGATAGCTACTGTGTCTGCTGGGGCACTGAACTCAAGACTAGATGGGCCTAGAATAGGACGTTATGAAATGCATCAAATTTTATGTAACATACTAATATAATTATGTGTTATGTTAACTGGACCATAAATATATCAGGGTATCTCTAGTTTGAGCACAATCACAAAAATAAATAAATCAATTAATTAATTAATAATAATAATTCTCTTTCTCTTTTTCTCAATTCTTTCTCGTCTTTCCCTCAGCTGTGCTGTGCATTCCAGGATGACCGTTCTCTCTACATGGTTATGGAATATATGCCAGGAGGAGATCTTGTCAATCTCACCAGTACATACGACGTTCCAGAGAAGTGGGCAAAATTTTACACTGCTGAGGTTGTGTTGGCTCTGGACGCCATCCACTCCATGGGCTTTATTCACCGAGACGTCAAACCAGACAACATGCTGCTGGACCGCTACGGACACCTCAAACTTGCCGACTTTGGAACATGCATGAAAATGGATGGGGTAAGAGGATAACCAGTTATTGCAATGCCAAGTTTCAGTAGTTCACAGACTCTCATCAAAACTGCTCTGGTCAGCTTTTGACTGGGTGCTTTCACCCTGAGTGCAGGGATTTTTAGGTTACTCTTGGATGTAATTGCGTGACGAATACCTTGAACACATGCCAGTTCTTGTCCAAACTCAAAGAAGCAAAGAAAAACTCAGCCCTCCTCTCATTCCTATATGTCTGAGTGAGGAAGACCTCAGGTGGGTTCAAAGGTCTTAGGGTCATACTGAGGCTAGGAATCTGTTGTATTTAAAAAATGCTCAGTTTATGTTGATTAAAGACTAAATGTGGCCAACCAATCCCTCACCCATCTGTTCTAGTTTTATAGGATATCAGCACAAATAGCCCAGTTGTGTTTGATGTACTGAAGGTTACATTGTCATCCTGTCCTGTACATTTTCTGCTTTATCTCTATCATATGTGGTAATTATAGAGCAATAGCTGTAAAATATTGGATATATGGGTCTGGGATACTTAAATGTTATGAACTTGGTGGAGTCATGAAAAAAGATCCAAGCAATAAAAACACTGAAGGTGAACACCAATCTTAAATTTAAAACAGCAAATATATCAGTATATTTCTAGTTATTCAACAACGGTCATCTCTGAGGTTGTAGGTATCTGATAGCTACTGTGTCTGCTGGGGCACTGAACTCAAGACTAGATAGGCCTAGAATAGAAGGTTATGAAATACATCAAATGTTATGTAACAGATACTAATATATGAAATTCACTACAGGGACATGTTTTGTTTGCCCCACATTTTGCGTATCTGGGGCATTTTTGTCACTTTTATTGCCAGTGACAAATTTATTTCCCCCAAGTCCTGATTAAATTCTGACCCTTCCATTTAGTAGCACATTCCAGCCACAAAAACTAGGCTGGACATACTGCTTATTGATATTATAGTGCCATCTAGAGTAGAGAAACCAAACTACACACTAAGAAAAATGTTTGAATTAGTGCCAGTACGCATCAGTTTGTGTAATGTAATGTGATATTACTTTTTGTAAATTGTATATATTGCTATGTAGAGTCTCTAGACCTAGATCGACAAAGATCCTATCGGTTGACTTATTGATTGGTTGGTTGACGATAGACGGGGATGGTTCATTGTGACACTGCAGTCGGAACCCCTGATTACATCTCGCCGGAGGTTCTCAAGTCTCAGGGAGGGGACGGATACTACGGACGCGAGTGTGACTGGTGGTCAGTGGGAGTATTTATCTACGAGATGCTGGTTGGTGAGTCAGGAATGTGAATGTGTGTGTTTGCCTAAATTGTGCATTCGTGGTATTGATTTATTAAATTGGGTAAATGTTTGTGGGTGCAGGTGATACACCGTTTTATGCCGATTCTCTGGTGGGGACCTACAGTAAGATTATGGACCATAAGAACTCTCTTAACTTTCCTGATGATATTGAGATCTCTCAAGAAGCCAAAAACATAATTTGTGCCTTCCTAACAGACAGGTGAGCTTTTACATGCACAGATAGATGTATGTGTATTTCTATATTGATGGTCAACTGCCAGGGTACATGCCTGTCTGACAAAATGTTCTTGTGGATGTTTGCATTTGGTAGGGAGGTTCGCCTGGGTCGAAATGGTGTAGAAGAAATTAAAAGACATCCTTTCTTTAAAAACGACCAGTGGACCTTCAGCACAATTAGAGAGAGTGAGTAAATAGCCATCATACTTGCATATGTTTTACAGTGCATTTTAAAGTAATACAAATGTTTATGGAATTTGTCATATCACTGAAAAAAAATTAATAAAGTGAGTATATGTATTTCTCAAACACCTTCTTGTCTTTATGGAACATTGCCCTTGTGGAAAAAGAGTGCACAAGTGAACAAATCTAAAAAAACCCAACTCTTCTTGCAGGTAATATAGTATTAATGAAATAAATGTCATTATATACATTTCTTAGCTTTTTTTTTTTAAGTGCACTTTGTAAAATTAGAAGTTCTACTTTTAAAGTGATTTAAAAAAAAAAACTTTTTAAGAATCTTTTGCACATCATTTTGACATACTGAAGCACATGTTAATATAGTTAATATATTTTAAATGTTCCAAATTGCAGTTTTATCATTACAAATTTGTAATTACAAATGTGTTTAAATAAAACGAGTTTCGATAACTTGAAAATGATCATTTAGTTTATCATAAATGCTTTTCAGTACATTCAGCGGTACACTTAAACCATTTTTCAAAGACAATAGAAATATTTATTACATATTAAAGTGGGTCAGAAGAGCTGAAAAAGTTCAGCTGATTGCATTTAGTTTCAACTTAAGTGTCCAAAAACATTACATTTAGATAGTTTGGACACTTTATTTATTTATTTATTTTGATATCATTCTTTGAATAAGTGTTCTTTCAAAAGATCCCTCTTTAGAAACTATGAAATATTGCAGAAAACATTTTTATTATTAGTATTTAGTATTAATATTAGTGAATGCCTCAACTATTTATGTGCCGTTAAAACATTAAACAGCTATTAAACAACTATTTAAACAAAAATAAAGTTCTAAAACTAAAATAACTGTGCTCAATACACATTCATATTCCAGTGTTACCCAACTAAAGACAAAGCAAGACTGTGAAGTAGAAGTGTACATTTATGAGCAATATTATTATTATTATTATTATTATAATCTCTACTATCAGTGTTGTTTACATCGGCTGTTATAAACACACAGTGACCCTTTTTTGTCCATTCTCTCTCCAGCTGCTGCACCTGTGGTTCCAGAGCTGAGTAGTGACATAGACACCAGTAATTTCGATGAGATAGAGGAAGATAAAGGAGAAGTGGAGACCTTTCCCACAACCAAAGCCTTCGTTGGCAATCAGCTGCCGTTTGTGGGGTTCACCTACTTTAAAGAAGACCAGTAAGACCATTTTTTTTTTCACTTTTGTACAATAAACTATTTCTTGGTACAGTGTTGGATCTGTACTTCTTTTCCTGATGCAAAACCAGTTGATAACTAATGTCACAGATTACTTGTTTTTGTGTAGGTTGTTGAATGCTGTTAACAGTTCAGCAATGAAAAAAGAACACTCAGCATCCAAGACAGAGGTACGACACAGACACATTCCCACCTTCGTCAGCTTATACATTTAATTTAACTGCGTTATGCTCTGTAGAGACTGGATTTACATCATACAGTAGTCCCTGGTGGTTGGAAACTTGATATGAGACTTGGACTTAAACTGATTAGTGCTTCTTGTAGCATTGGTTGTAACATTTTTTTTTTTCTTTCTTTCTATTTTTATTACCCACAGGACAATTTAGCAGTAAGTATTCACTTTCTCTCTGCTTAATATATAGATCTTGTTAGGTAATTTATAAAGTTAAGAGATTATTCCATACGAAATTGCTTGATTTTCCACTCAGCTCCAGAAGAAACTTCACTCTGTAGAAGAGCAGCTCAACAATGAAATGCAGGCCAAAGATGAGCTGGAGCAAAAATACAGAACCAACTGTAGCCGCCTGGAGAAGATCACCAAAGAGCTTGATGAAGAAGTGAGAGGGTGTTTCATCTATGAGATCTCAGCAATTTGTGTGTAGAAATATACAGTAATCTTACCACATGTGCTTATAGATAAATAGCAGAAAAGGGTTGGAGACGACTCTGAGACAGTTGGAGAGAGAGAAAGCTCTCCTACAGCACAAGGGCGTAGAGAGTCACCGCAGGGCAGAGAGTGAAGCCGACCGCAAACGCTGCCTCGAGAATGAAGTGAATAGTCTGAGGGATCAGCTGGATGAAATGAAGAAGAAAAACCAGAACTCGCACATCTCCAATGAGAAGAACATCCACCTGCAGAAACAGGTTTGTGGGTTAGAGAGAAAAAACAAACAAACAATTGGGGGTCAGTAAATTTGATTGATTGATTGATTTATTTTTAATTAATGCTTTTATTTAGCAAGGATCCATTAAATTGATCAAAAGTATCTGTAAAGACAATTATAATGTGATATTTAAAAAAAATAAAAATTTTAAATAGTATCTGAACTTTGTTCCCATAGAATCCTGAGTGATCATGAATGAATGAATTAAATTTTAGCTTTGCCATCACAGGACTAATTTACTTTTTAAAATACAGACTGCAGTTTTTTTAAATATTAAAATAGTTATTTTAAATTGTAGTAATTTTTCACTATTACTGTTTTTACTGTATTTTTGATCAAATAAATGCAGCCTGGGTGAGCAAAAGAGATTTCCGACCCCCAAACATTTAAACTGTAATTAATATAATATATAATAAATAAGTGTATTATGTAATAAATATATACATATTTATTTAACATTTGTATTTTTATGGTTTAGAAATTAAACATTTATGTGAATATTTTATGCTTGTGACATTTTGTTCCATAGTCTTACGTAAAATTAATTAAACTTAAAAGTAGAGTTCCCAGAATCTCAGTCTTCCTGGAACAACACGAGGCTATGTGTTTTTCTCATGTGTGATCAAGTAACACAGTGATCCTAGAGACATAGTGTCATGTCTCCATTATAAACTCTCTCTTTCTCTCTCCGGCAGCTGGATGAGGCAAATGCGTTACTGCGGGCTGAATCTGATGCTGCTGCGCGGCTGCGTAAAACTCAGACAGAGAGCTCAAAACAGCTGCAGCAGCTGGAGGCTCACATGAGAGAACTGCAGGACAAATGTTGCATGCTAGAGAACAGCAAACTCACGCTTGAGAGGGAGAACATCAGCCTGCAGGCCGCGCTGGACACAGAAAAACGAGAGCAAACCCAGGGCTCCGAGACTATCTCTGATCTACAGGGTAAGTGCATATCCTCTGCTTTGAATGTGTGTGTTCATTTCACGCTCAACCATATTCATCCACGTTCCACCTCTTGTTTGCAGCACGCATCTCTGGTTTGGAGGAGGAAGTGAAACAGGTGAGACAGGCACTATCTAAAGCTGAGACAGAGAAGAGGCAACTTCAGGAGAAGCTTACAGACCTGGAAAAGGTAAACAAATCATTCTCATTTCCTCTTTCCTTGTTGAGACAGTTGTGACATCATTATAAGCTACGGTCGTGGATTCAAACGTCATTAATACCTTCCTCGCACAGTGTTGATCATTCCCAGCATTCCTTGCTGAAATAATGTTGTACACAAATGGCTATTAGAAAGCTACAGACTTTATTTATTGGGGTTTACTCTCTGTTAATTGAATTTTATGGCCAACTGCTCTTCTAATGTCTCTCCCCCTTGGTTTATGCGCCCAATAGGAGAAGAGCAATAACCAGATTGACATGACCTATAAGCTGAAGATGTTGCAGCAGGGTTTGGAGCAGGAGGAGGCGGCACACAAGGCCACAAAAGCTCGACTTGCTGACAAGAACAAAATCAGCGAGTCCATCGAAGGAGCCAAATCTGAGGCTGTAAAGGGTATGAGAGTTTAAAGAGATTAAAGATTAATTGAAATGAAAATTTTTTACATGTGCGTTTCCATATTTCCTATTAAAACAGGTAGCTTGACAGGAAAGTTTACTTTTAAATGTTGAATGGATAATACAGTGTTTTAGAGTTGGTGGTTTAGGCAAGAGCTACATTGAAGATTTGATTGAGGAATTTCTGCTTTTTTAAAACAGTTAACAAAGATTTTATTTCTGGTTAACATGTCTGTCTGTGTTTGTTCACCTAGAGCTGGAACAGAAGCTGCAGGAGGAGCGTTCCTCTAAACTGCGTGTGGAGAACAGGGTGTTAGAACTGGAGAAGAAGAACTCCATGCTTGACTGCGACTATAAACAATCACTGCAGAAACTAGAGGAACTGCGACGACACAAGGAGAGACTCACAGAAGAGGTGCTTGGAGGATATACATGTATTTTTGCAACAACTGCAGATGGCCAGTAAATTAAGAGAATTTACTGGCTGTAAATGTCGCTTACTGTGTATTTTTGACATGCAGAGCAGGTCATTTCACTTGAAGCGTTATGTTTATCATATAAAACAAAAACTTGTTTTTTCCGTCACAATAACAGTTGTTGCAAAAATGTTATATAGACTCTCCTGCTTTCTCTCTCTCTCTAGGTAAAGAATCTGAGTCTGAAGATCGAGCAAGAGATTCAGAAACGCACTTTGACCCAGAATGACCTGAAGGTTCAGAACCAGCAGCTTAGCACCCTGCGAACATCAGAGAAACAGCTCAAACAGGAGATAAACCATCTGTTGGAAATCAAACGCAGCCTGGAAAAACAAAATATGGAACTGCGCAAGTATGCAACGCATGCATATGGAACTCATTGAATAGTCATTACCTTACACAAAGCTTAAGATTGTGGTCGGGAACCTCTTCTGTTTTTGCAAAAACATTGAAATTATTCAAATATAAATTTTCTGTGAATGTGATCCTAGGGAGCGTCAGGATTCTGATGGACAGATGAAGGAACTGCAGGATCAGTTGGAGGCAGAGCAGTATTTCTCTGTAAGAAGTCTAAACACTCTTTCCCTCCAGAAACAAACTGAACACTCAAAGGTCTAACATAACTTTGTGTGTGTGTGTGTGTGTGTGCGCGCGTGCCCGTGCCTGCCTGTGCATTTGTGTGTAGACACTGTATAAGACACAGGTGCGGGAGCTGAAGGAAGAGTGTGAGGAGAAAAATAAACTCTATAAAGACATGCAGCAGAATCTTCAGGAGCTTCAGGAGGAAAGGTGAGATATATATATATATATATATATATATTCAATAATAAGCAGAAAAAAAAGCATATCCTACTAAGCCTAGTGTGCAAAATGTGTTAATTTTTCAGTATTAAAATTTAATTTAAACCAAATTTTCATTACAACATGTCAATATACATTTTTTGGGGTCAAAATACTAGTATTTTTTTAATCACATTGTAAATTGATAGTATTTATTGTGTATATGTTGGTTTAAATTCGGTATACCTTTTTCTCGTATCTTATTCTCAGGGATTCTCTTGCGGCCCAATTGGAGATCACACTAACAAAAGCTGACTCGGAGCAGCTGGCGCGCTCCATTGCAGAGGAGCAGTATTCCGACCTGGAGAAGGAGAAGATCATGAAGGAGCTAGAGATCAAAGAGATGATGGCCAGACACAGACAGGAGCTCGCTGAAAAAGACACCACCATCATCTCAGTGAGTTACACCACACTTCAGCTATTAGCCGCTATTACAGAAATCACATTTAGATTTGCAGCAGTCTTGAGAACATTGGATGGTGTTGGGTTTAATTGTCCCATCCTTCCACAGTTAGAGGAAGCTAATCGCACATTGACGAATGATGTGGCAAACCTGGCCAATGAGAAGGAAGAACTCAACAACAAGCTAAAGGAAACACAAGACTGTAAGTTACCCAGAACTTACACCACCAGTGGCTAAATGCGTCAACCTTTATGACTTTTATATTGTATTATATTATGTGATTTTTACATATTTTAATCATTTTAAAATAAAAATATTTTAAAATTAGTTTTTACATATATATTTGAGATTTTTAGATTTGTTCACACAGGTGAATAACAGGTTTTACAATGGCTGAATTTGGCTTTTTGTGTCTCTGTGATGACTGAGAGAATTTTTAATTTTCAGACATGCAGAATCTCAAGAATGAAGAGCAGTCCATCACTCAAGTGAAACTTGCCCTTGAGAAACAGCTTCAGTCAGAGAGAACTCTCAAAACACAGGTACACCATAATGTTGTCCTTGTAGCAAATGTGAATCAAATTGAGCTTGTTGATTTTTATTTACTGCCTCAGTTACTACTTTTTCTTAATTTTATTGGCTTTTTACTCTAGGCAGTGAACAAGCTGGCAGAGATCATGAACAGAAAGGAGGTCAGAGGTGGTGGAAGTCGCCGTGGAAATGATACAGACGTGAGGAGGAAGGAGAAGGAAAACAGGAAGTTGCAGCTGGAGCTGCGTTCCGAGAAGGAGAAGCTCAACAGCACTATCATCAAATACCAGAGAGAAATCAATGACATGCAAGCGGTATGACTGCTAATAAGTCTCAAGAATGCTACACTGTTTGACATATAGCCAGAATGCTTGTTTCTTACTCTTGTTTATTTCCTGCAGCAACTGGCAGATGAGTCTCAGGTGCGTATCGAACTGCAGATGGCTCTGGACAGTAAAGACAGTGATATTGAGCAGCTGCGCGGCCTGTTGAACTCTATTAACGTCCAGTCGCTCGACTCTGCCAGTATGAGCAGTGGCCCAGACATGGACACTGACGAGTCACTACAAGGTACTGTGAAGTCCTTTTCCAAACTTCTTTTCATTCTGTTTACCTTTTCCTTTTAATTCACTTTCCTTGTGTTTTCTTCACATCGTTCCATGTCACCCCCGTTTCTTTCTGCATAGTTTTGGTCTGGTTCTCAGTTCAGCTTTTGATCTTTCACCCTTCACATCACTGCAGAGCCTGACCCTACAGGTGATCTGCATGGCTTTCAGTGCATGACCTTTTGACCTCTCAAAACTTGCGTGGACCTTATGCTTTCCCTTGAAAGACTTTTCTCTGATGTAGTTTTATAAAACTGCTCTGTTTTATTATACATGTCTTTCTCTGTGTGTTGTACAGAGACAAGACTGGAGGGTTGGCTGTCTTTACCAGTGAGGAACAACACCAAACGCTTCGGGTGGGAAAAGAAGGTATGTTTTAGACATGAGTATTGCATTTTTAAAACAAGCAGTTAGCTAAGAACGCTGTGATGCTATGCTATTAAAAAAGTTCAATAGTATTAACATCAACATGACATTAAAATGGACCACTCAATTAAGTTATCAGTGCATAATTTTTTATTTATTTTTTATAAAGATTAAAGGTCAGTAAGAAAATAAAGAACAAAACAAGTTATAACACACTGAACAATTAATAATAGTAGAACAAAGATACAAATGAAGTAACCTGTTGCTAATATGTTTGTGTTAGATCGATTTTTGAATTAATTTATGGCATCATATATGACATGATATGGTGGATGTGCATAGGAATGCAAATTAGTGATTAATTAAGCTAAATTAATGTGTCCAGTTTTATCTTGAACCAAAACTTAAAAATCATTTTTGGTAATCTAAATAAAGCTGAAATAAAATATTAATATTCAATGGAATTAGAAATGTTGCATTGGCAAGTAACTGAAATAGAAGTTCAATTGAAATATTAAAATTACTGAAACAAAAATAACTTAGCTAAATATAAATATAAAAAATATAAAGTTTCAAGCACATAACAAAATTGCTACAACTTAAACTATAATTCAAATGAAATATAAGAATAAAAGATTTCAAAATATATCAATAATAGTAAAATGACACTGTTTTTATAGTGAGTGAATGAACTGCTTAACTATTTAATAAACCTGTTCTATTTCAATTATTAACTCGCGTTGTCTGAATGGCTTTCCTGTAGCTCAAATAGTAGAGCATGGCGCTAGCAACGCCAAGGTCATGGGTTCAATTCCCAGGGAAAGCAAGAGCTGATAAAATGTAAAAACTGTAACTTGAATTCAATGTAAGTCGCTTTGGATAAAAGCGTCTGCTAAATGCAAAATGTAATAAATGTAAATGTAAATACTCATTACCTGGGATAAACCTCAACCTCAAGAGCTAAAGCACTAGAGTTGTAGTGCTAGACAATGATACCCTTGCATCAGAAATCCCATCCAACCCTGTCATGCAGGATTCAGTGAGTCTTTTGTTTCTTTTCTTTCCTCTAGTATGTTGTGGTGAGCAGCAAGAAGATTCTCTTCTACAACAGTGAGCAGGACAAAGAGCATTCCAATCCTTACATGGTGTTGGACATAGAGTGAGTCCTTTTACTCTTTAAATCCACTTGTTATAGAAATGCATTTTGTCCCAGTGTAAAAAAGATCATTTATTTTTCTGACCGACTTAGGTCATCTTGTCATTGTCTTCATATCTCTGGTATTCCCTTGACAGTAAACTTTTCCATGTGCGTTCGGTAACCCAGACGGACGTCTATCGTGCTGACGCCAAAGAGATCCCCAGAATATTCCAGGTATATTGGTACCACAGATAACACAGGCAGGGTATCAGGGAACTTTGAAACTTTAAACCTGTAGAAGTTTTATAAAATTGTATTTGAATCCTAAGAATAACTGCTGTAAGCTAAGGACTCATCGCTTATTATTGCTTCCCCCAGATCTTGTACGCTAATGAGGGTGAGTGCAAGAAAGAACAAGAACTGGAACCTCTTCCTGGGGACAAGTCCAGCTACATTTGCCATAAGGGTCACGAGTTCATTCCCACCCTGTACCACTTCCCCACTAACTGTGAAGCCTGTACCAAACCCCTGTGGAACATGTTCAAACCACCTCCAGCTCTCGAATGCAGACGATGCCACATCAAGTGCCACAAAGACCACATGGACAAGAAAGAGGAAGTCATCGCTCCCTGCAAAGGTGAGCAGGGGCTGTCTTCTGTACTACCTTAATGAGTTAAAAAAAGGGTTTCCTGTGTCCTGGAAAACCTGGGAATATAGTCATAAATGATTTCTTCAGTTCTAAAGTCTTTATTCAAGTAAGAGTTACTTTTTGAGAGAGCAAAAGTACTATGAAACTATATAAAAACAGTAAAAGTGGAAAAGTCATTAAGTGTGAAAACCCTGTGTGAAAAAATAAATAAATAAATATATACACACACCGACATGTTATACATGTATACCAGTTGTTTTTTTTCTTCTATTTTAACAGTATTGTACGTTTGAAGTAAATTGTCCCATTCACTTGTTCACCCTCATCTGCTTTTCTTTTCTGCGTCTATCTCTAGTGAACTACGATGTGTCTACGGCTAAAAATCTGCTGCTGTTAGCATCGTCTCAGGAGGACCAGCAGAAGTGGCTTAGTCGGCTCATGAAGAAGATCCCTAAAAAAACTCCAGCACCAGAAGCCCCTCACCGCTCCTCTCCCAGAGTTCCTGTTAAAGTACAAAGCAGTCAATCCATGAGGAGACCCAGCCGACAAATACCCTCCGGCAAACCCAGGTGAGCACCAAGCATCGGCAAGACTTTTTAATGCAAAATTCAAAAAATCACAATTACCTTTTTTGTTTTTTATTCAGTGGCAGAAACGGGCTTCCATATTATTGTTATAATTTTGCCGTCAAGATGACATTTTTTGATACACTGAAATAAAATCTGCGTAGGATTTAATTTGAAACAATTTTCAGAAAATTTAGTCAATTTTACAAATTTCACAAGAAATCTCGAATTTTCGCAAAGAAACAAGTAACACGTTGAGTTTTATAAAGTAAAAAGTCTGAAATAGTATTTTCTGGAAAACGTTACTTTAGTTATCTTTGGTCAATTTATAACTTCAAAAAATAATTTGCTGGTTCTTGGTCACTGTCTTCATTCTTCTTTCATTTTATTGAAAAAAATGCATCTCGGACATTGTAAAATATAATTTATGTTGCATGGAATAAATAATTTCATACAAATTTGGAACAACATTAGAGTGTGACAATTATGACAATTCTCTGTTTTTAATTTTTGTGTGAACTGTCCCTTTACCATCTTGTCCTGTAAAGTCTGATTCTAAGATAGCGGTTCATAAAATCAATGAAGCGCTAGACACGTGTTTGGCACCGGTTACACACTAGAGTGCTACTCTATATGATACACAGGTCTGTGCACAACGTAAAGGAACCAACAGCGTGTCCGGAGAAATCTGGCTTCATCTACCACAAGGGACACAAGTTTATTCCTTTATTCTACCACTTTCCTGCCAACTGTGAGGCCTGTACCAAACCCCTGTGGAACATGTTCAACCCTCCTCTGGCTCTGGAATGCCAGAGATGCCAGATCAAATGCCACAAAGAGCACATGGACAAGAAAGAGGAAAGTCTCGGACCCTGTGCTCCAGAGCCGTTCAACCCCCAGTTCAACACTGGGTGAGAGAAGAACTTGGCCGACCTGGAAGTTGGATGGAGGATGTATTGATGTTTAGCTTTAGCATGCTTCAGTAACATCATTCAAGAGCTTTCAAGGTTTACATCGCAGTGCTTGACTAGCAGAATAACATTTACGGTCTTTACTAATGGTGGCTAACCGGATATAAAGCTTAAACAGTGTTACGCTGGGCTACTTTTTGTAACTTGGGATGCAAGATGACAGCTTGGGCATTAACAAAGCACTTTTTCTCTTTTGTAACCAGCTCAGGTTTTTGATTGTGATTAGTAACAGTGAATTTAAAGGCTAAATACTAAAAGTATGCATCAAACTTCTCACATAGAGGTCTGTATCTTCAACTTGATTGCACATTTGGCACCAAACTCTAGATGCATACAGATGTACAGCCGTTAAAGCTTCAGCAGACATTGAGCGGTGGCCAGTCTTATTTTTAAGGTTCTCAGTTATAGTAATTACCTCTTATGTGCCAAGTTGTAGCTTCACCTTAGCGAACTACCTCCAGACTGAGACGATCTGTAGTGAGGTTGGTGAAGGCTTGGCTGAATGCTCTCTCCTCCACCTGCAGGCCTCTGGATTCGGAGCTTCAGGACTGGCACTGGGCTCTGGATGACGTGGATGATGTAGATTATGACCATACGTTTAATTTCTGAGGAGCATGTGTAGGGTTCAAACAGGGTAACTACTTACATAGGGGCTCTTTTCCAAAATGACCATACACAACACACGAGGGCAATCTTTACAGTCAGTAATTCCAGTAATTTGATAACACAAATGTTATCTAATGCTAAATGTAATCTGTTTTATATACAGTACATTATAATGTTTTGATGCCTAAATTCACTTGTAGCGTATTTATTTAAACAAAATAGAATTTTAACATCAGAATTTTATCAGTTTGGGGTCAGTAAGATTTTTTAAAGTCTCTTATGCTCAACAAAGCTGCATTTATTTGGTTAAAAATACAGTAAACGCAATAATATTGTGGAATATTAATACAATTTAAAATAACCATTTTCTATTTGAATATATTTTAAAATGTAATTTATTCCAGTGATTGCAAAGGTGAATTTTCAGCAGCTATTACTCCAGGCGTCACAAGATTGTTCAGAAATCATTCTAAATTATGCTGGTTAAATGTGAAAACTGATATGGTGAAAAGTTTCAAAGAACACTTATTTGAAATAGATGTATTTTGTAATGATCTAAACTTCTTTACTGTCACTTTTGTCAACTTGATGCTTTCTTGTAAAATAAAAGTATGTTTTTTTTAAAAAATCAACCTTTCTGACCCTAGAATTTTAAATGGTAGTATATGTCTAAAATAATCTATACAAAATTGTGAATAAAATGGGGTTACACTTTATTTTAAGGTATCCTTGTTACAGTGTAATTATGCATTTAAGTACTGAGTAATATTAATTAACTATATGGTTACAGTTAGGGTTAATGTTACTTGCATGTAATTATTCATCATTTATTGTTATTATAATAGTAAGTACATGTAACGTGTAACAAGAACACCTTAAAATAAAGTGTTACCATACAATTATATTAAAGTGGTGTTAATTATAAATATAAATTAAATTTATCATTAAAATTGATCAAAACCAGTTTAATCCAATTGAAAATGCTATATTATCCAGAATTTGGCTGTTCTATGTGTAAATATTTTTGTGCTGACACTAAACTCTAGGCTGCTCATTTGGTTTTGGAACAGAGTCATGGAGTGCCTATTTTTTGTGTGCAGTGGGATTTGTTTGCTGTTGAAGCAAATTTAAGCATGTGGGTGTGTTAACTCTTTGTGTGACCGATTTGGCCAAGATGGGCTATAGAGAATTTGCCTTAATCCAACAGAAGTTTCTGTACCAATTCTCATAAACACCCTCTGCCCTCCAATGCAAAGCTGAATCGTTTCTCCAATCATTTCTCATTTAGTAATGAAGGAGAGGAGGTTTGTTCAGAGAATTGGTATTTGGCCTGCTTGTTTCTTTTTTGACCTTTGACCCTCTTGCCCTAGTCCCCCTCGACTGGACCCTCCAAAGATGAGGCGAGAAGACTCCACCAACAGCCTTCTGAACAAATGAGTCCATTTGATTACCGTGTTTACAAACTGTTTATCAAGAAGACATTTCAGCTGTACTGTAAAAGGAAAAAACGAAATGAGAGAATGTGTATCAAAACAGTATTTTATTTTTAGGTCTGTTTTCTTCCCTTTTGCAATAAAAGTTTGCGACCTGTTGTGTGTTTGCAGGTGTGTTAATCTGCTTTTTTTGAGCATGATTTTTTTTTTTTTAAATGGCCGAAGGATTTTTCTTTCCTCTTGGGTTAAAATGTGGTGAAACTAACTTTCTCTTTGTCTTTCTCTTTCTCGATTTCTCCCTCATTCTCTAGTTAACCTTATATTGGGATTCTGGTGCTGCTACATGGTGATTTGGGATTCTTCCTGTCACACCAACTAAAGACCTTTGTCATAACTTTTCGCACATTTTGGCAAATCCAAAAAAAGTGAGAGATGCACAAATCTTGATGAAGGTTTTGCTGTCGTGATATGGCTTTTATTCTCTGGGCATACGGTTGCTTCGACTTCAAGAGCACAACAGATCTACACAGAACTGAAGGGTCAGTGTCACACCAAACTTCTTATTCATTCGAGGCCAGAGTTGACCTGAACGCTAAGACTGAACCCCGCTGGACCGGCCAGAGAATGTGGACGACAGCTGGGTCTGACCGTAGTCTTTTTTTTTTTTTTTTGGTTGTCTTTAGTGGCTGAATATAGACAGTAGTGCAACACACAACATAAACGGCTAGAAAACACCACTACGTATGTTTCTCATTCCTTCATAAATGCAATCAAACTAGTGTTTCTTCTTGTAGTGTTTTTATCTTTGTTTACTCCACTGTGTGATCAAAGCTTGATTAAACATTCTCTGATCATGAATGCATCCCCTAATGCTCTCCTGGACACTTGTGCTATGTAATCTGAGGAGGAACCTTAATTAACGGGACATGATGGTATGATTAACAGAGATCAGCATCTAGATGTGAGCTTTACATGTGGGCAGGAGTTTCTAAAATATTTCCAGCAGTCAGTTTTTGGCATCTTGATCATCAGCTGTTAAAAGTTGAAATTTTGGGTCTCACGCTACAACTTGCGCCAAAAACTGATTCATTTTGCAAGCACATAGCTGAAATGTTCATAAGACAGTGTCTGAATGTCTGAAAACCACGTTTAAATTCACTAAGTATTTTGTAGATTTTTTTTTTTTTTTAATTTTGTGATTTGAAGTGGTCATTGTTTTTTGTGTTTATCTTTACCCTAGCAAACAGTGTGTATCTCTGGGTGTGCTGTGAATGCACATCCGTGTTCTTTTACACGTTATATATATGAATATACAGCGTATATTTGACCTGCCATCTTACCAGTTGGTTTGCTATTTATACAGGTCTGGGCACTTTTTTTTATTTTAAAACGCTGCCTCCAGATTTGCATGTTTTATATTGATGTACTGTTTGACCATAAAATGAAAAGCATATGTAGCCGTGTCGTTTGGAAACCCTGTATAACATTTGCTTATTTTTGTAAACAAAAGTAGTGAGTTACATAGGTATATAGCTGTGAATGTAGTAAAAGGAAGTAAAGTTTTAATATAAACAATGTGGTTGTACTTTTCTTTTCCGCTTTAATCACAAGAATAACATACAGTACATTCTCAATACACATAATAATCTGTAAAGATAGTTATTGCACTCAAAAAATGATACTTGATTATCTGGGGTGTTCATTTGTTTACCATAGAAAAATTCTGAAAAGTTAATTTATAAAACATGATAGCTTTTTTTTTTTTTAATACTATTGAATTCTGCAACTAAACAAATCCACACATTTTCACACAAAAAGGGATGTTTTTTGATTTATAAAATACAAAGGAACATATCTATTAAAGTACTCACAAAAGAAACAGTGTGCTTTAGACCTAATAGTTAAAGAAATAATTTAAGTAATCTTATACTACAACACTAGAGTTCAAAAGAGTCCTATGGTTTATTGGTTTTGCATTAATAATTACCATATGTTCATTATATCGCCATATAATACAGATCAATATAGATGAAGCTCAATAAAAAAGTGCATATTTCAGCATATGTAAATATCACCCGTTTATGAACTACAGTAAACAGTCTCTTCAGCAACCTGATATCATTAATCAATTTTAACAGTTTGAAAATTGCTCAAAAATATTTCCCTTTCTAAGAAAAAGACCATTACTAAACTTCTTACAGTATAACAACTTAAAAAAAAACATATACAGTATATGTGAACATGTACAAATGCAGGGAGTTACAGGCAAGAAAACTACCAAGAATTATAAGAAAGTGTTGGAATCAGAGAAGGATAGGAAGGTTTTTACGGTTTCATTACACTATTTGGTCAGACTTCTGATATATATCAAATTCGATTCATCATTTGTGAGTCTACAACATTCATATCAGTTTTCCTTCATGGGAATGAGATTTAAAGCAATTATACTGAAAAAAAAGCACTCTCCCACATCCCAAGTCATAATAGATTTGCATGTTCTGAAGAAAATACTAGTGCTTGCAAGGCAGCAAAATAAAAGTGGAAAATTTTAACTTTCTAATTTGAACTAATCAGTGTAAAGCTGGCTAAAAATGGTCTGATAGAAGCAAGAAAGACAAGACCAATTACAATCCAGTATGCAAATAATGTCATCACTGTTGCATTTTGAATCAAACATATAATAAGCACACCCAAGATTCAATTTTTCAACAAAGAAGTGGCTTGCAAGCACTACATCAACTGGGAAACCCAGAGCATCATGATAAAATTTTTGGTTGTACACACTTACCCAAAGTCAGTAAATCCAGTACATCCAAATAGCATCTGACCTGAATCTAGTTTAGTTCTTCAAAAAAAAAAAAAAGCTTCAGAGAATACATTGAGATAAACTGTATGCAGAAAGTTGCATCCTCTTAATCCTGTTTCACTGCATGAGGTTTGTAGTAGATGACGGTGGCTGTGACCCACATGTTCAGAATGCTCATGACGACAAACCGTATGAGAACTAGAGAAGAAAAAAAGGACAGATAAAGATGACAATCAACACTTCACTACAGTTCACATCCCATCAGGAAGCTCTTACTGACCTTGTGTGTCTCCTGTGGTGATGACGGTGGTGAAGATCCGTGCTGACAAACAGAGCAAACACTCAATGTCAATACGACAGACTGGAGAAGTGCTTAGTTTTCCTTTCGTGTCACTTACTCAGGCATGTATATGTGGCCAGAGCCCAGGTGAGAGCGCTGACCTGCCCAGAGTCCTTTGAGCGCCACAGACACTGAAGCTGTGCCAGTTTACTGCCAGCACTAATGAAAGTGCACAAACTCTGAGAGACAAAAAACAACCTCTTATTACCATTAAAACATTTGTAAGATTTTTTTTTTTCAGAGAAATTGCAAAAATGCTTTATCTATAATCTGAATCTATATATACGACACTAATGCAAATTGATCAGTGGTGGCATGTTCTCACCATGGCCAGATCAATCACCCACTTCTGTACTGTAAGCAGCTGCCATCCACCCACAAACCTGATTCTTACAGTAAAGGAATGAAAAACTATCGTACTCATTAAATATATATTGTGGCGGGAGCAGCAAACGACAGACACAGTGGGTGTGGCATCAGGCCTCGGAGAGGTTTTTATTAAACAAAATGATCAAATAAAGTGTCCAAAAGGGGTAAAAGTGTCCAAAATAAACAGGGGGTCTGGTGTCGTCATGCTGCGGGGTTCGTGAAAGGAGGGCAGTGTTCGGAGGGAAGGATCCAGGTAAGGGGCGGAGTCCGGTGGCCGCACGCGCTCCACACTCGGGACCGGGGCGCGAGGGTGGTGGCTTCGTCCCTCCTAGGCGTCGCGGCACTTCCGAGGGACTCAACGGCCCGGCATCCTGGCCCGTCAGCCGTCTCACGGGTGCGTAATTCCATCCGGACTGCGGGTCCGGCAGCTCGCGTCTTTGGCGGCGCGGGAGTTCCTCTACGCTCCCTTCCTGGACCCACGAGGACACCAGTGTGCATGCACGGGGAAGAGACCAGTCTCTCGAGGAGAGGCGCGCTCGGCATTTTAACAGCGGCGATGAGGCTCTATTCACATCAGGTGCGCCTCATCACACGCCGCCAGCCCTGGCTATTTCAGCGCCCCTCCTCTCTCACACACCCACTCCCGTCGGGAGCCTGGTGAAGGGCGGCGAATACGGGACGGGGTGGTGATGATAATAAGGGGGGAGGCAGCCGAATCGTCACAATATATATATATATCATAACCTGGCAGCATGGGTCTGAAGGATACAGTGCTGTGTATATGAGGCTGTGTTTCATGTTTCTGTTGTAGTGCAGGATTAACAGGAGCACAATGACATCTGTGGACACACAAGATTGAAGAAATAACTGAGACTGGATTTGAGTGTTTAAGCATCAGAGTCTGGTCTGTCAGCTGTGCTCACCTTGTGCAATGAGGATGGGATACTCCAGGTATGTGAGTGGTGGGTAGTCATAATACATCTGATAGGACATGAACACTATAAACCTACACATACAGGAAGAAGAGGAAAAACTGGGTTGTACACATTTTGGACATCCATAAAAACATTCAGCTGATAATTAACACCAACTATTATCCAACTCCACTCCACAATCTCTAAAATCTGATAAAAAATTATTTAATATGGTAGTATACAATACACGTGGGTATTCAGGCCACTGTTATTTCAGTATAACTGATATACAGCTACAGTTTTTGGAAATATTTGAAATTTTATTTTATTTTTATATTTTCTGTTCTCACTATAGTTTTGGTAATTGTTGTTTTTGTCATTTTTATTTGTTTAAAAAAATATATATTTTTTTTATTTACTAATCTGTTTAATCTGTTTAGTTTGGATTATTTTAGTACTTAAAGATAAATAAAATATAAAGTAAAATAAGTCAAGTTTTTTTTAAATAAAAAATAATTTTTTTTATATTTATTATTTTGTTTTTATGGTTTCCGTTTTATTTTTAATTGCAGATAATAACGCTGTTTCAGTTTTGTGTTGTTAAAAATTAGTCATAACCATAATGCTAACCATAATGCTAGCCATAAAAAAAACAAATAATGGAAATTCAAGCAAATGTAAAATGTCATGAAGTCAAATGTCTAATGAAATTAATTAAATTTACTGAAATTTATACAATTAAAAAAGTATTAAAACAGAATTAAAATAGAATTTAAAATAGAATTTTAGATATGAAAAAAAAACGAATAAAAGTGAGAAAAACAACAAAATGACTAAAGCTAACAATTAAAAATTGTGGATTGATATGTGAAGAAATATGCATAAAAAACATATGCAAATTAATTTAATGTACACACATGCACAATTATAGTGCAGTGGACAGTTCCATTCATCTCCATTCTAAAAAAATAAATAATAATAATAAAAAAATTTATGAGTGCTTTTTTTTTTTTTTGGAGTGCCAATATTTTTTACAATCCAGTGATTACTGCTGTTAAAGTCATGGTTTGCGGAAACCCTGCTTTATACAATATAACAATGGGTCCCTGGGATGCAAAAGTTGAAGACCCCCATCTAGGCTACATTCACTGTTTATTCTTTAGTGCATAGTGCACTAATGTTATGTATATGATAACATTTGATTCCATTTAATTAAACTTGTGGTGAAAATGACTAAAATATACTTAAAGCAACATCAGAACATTTCAATAACCCCTGTAACAGTTACATGCACATACACTTGTCACATGCCCCTAGAACATCCATGCACTATATTTGTATGAATGACAGGATGCAGCTCAATCCGGATGTCTTGTTTCCTGCAGCAGCAGACTGAGTTCAGAGAAGAGTCAGTGTGAGGTTCTTACCCGAGAAGCTCGAGCAGCAGACTGTTCAGACTGACTCCAGCGGTGGCTCTGGCCCGCATCAGCACGAAGATCTGCGGGAACTTCAGCACCATACACACGAACAGAGTGCTGAAGTTCGCCAAATGCAGCGTTAAATTGCCGTCCATTTCTGTTAATCCCTCTCTGTGATCCGCTCGTGGGATCCTGGCATAAAGCGGCTCCAGATGTTAGCATCTGAATCAGCGGCACTTCCGCACACATCAGCGCGCCGCGCGACATTTGAGCCTCCGCGGCGCCCGTAGCTCATTGCTGCAGCTGCTTCTCGACTACAAATGCATCTCTTATTTGGCGCCAACAGATTATAAAGAACAGACCAGCATGCCATTATTACATACCTTCAGTTCAAATGAATAACTAGGTCATTAGCAAGAAATATGGTGACAGATATTCAGTCATGAAAAAGATTTAAAATATTCGGAAATTCACATTTAAAAAGCAAAACTATACAAGCTATTAAACAATATAAAACGTTTGACTTTTATGATTTTAATTTGACAGTTTCTTGCTTTGTACCCATTTATCTGGTAAACCATTATATAGCATAGTTATTTTAGGCCTACTTATTTATTACTTTTTCTACACATTAAATAGTGCAAGGACCTGTGCTAAATAAATAAATGACACATAAATATTTTCAAAGTAAAGACTCGTCATGTATGTCATCGGTCTTTAAAAATGTAATTTGGAAAAAGCATAAGAACTTCTCAGGTTCAAAACTGAACATTAACCAACAATTTACACTCGTCGTTGGTGTTACATTGTGTATTAAAAATGTTGACTTAAACAAGACTGTTTTAAATGATTAGTTTTAGTTCACACTTTCATAAAATCTTAATATTGAATCAAAACAGATTATTTGTTTTGAGATTCCAGTGGCACCAATTAATAAGTCTATCAATTTTTAAATCAAGTTAAGTCAACATAATTTGAAAATGACCCAACTATAAATCAATTAAATAAGCAATCAAAATACAAAATGAAGAGCACTCTTGGAGAAATGACAATTGGAGTGTGCCTCTATTTATTTGTTTTTAAGCAATTCACTGGGTTAAACAAATACTGTTACAACACAAAAATGATACATTTTAAAGCAACAAGTTTTATAACAACTTCATAATCAAAAGACAAGTTTATATTTTTTCTTTTACTCTTGCCGTTTCCTTTAATTTAGAAAAACAAACAAACAAACAAACAAAAACAGACATACTTTTCATTGAGCAGCTTCGCTGCCTCTTGCTACCCTGTTCAAAGAACCATCTCTCTTGCTTTTAATTAATGCAAAGGCTTGCCAGTAATAAATAATACCATAAAATGTTCTGCAAGTACACAAAAAAGATTGAGAAACAACAACAAGGGTAAATGTACAAGATTTCGGGTGAAAGGGGTGAGACAGTTGAGGGTGGGCAAATTTAGCAAAATCTCAGATTCATACAGGACAGACAAAGCATCTATACATCCATACTAGCCAGATAACAAAGTTGATTTTTATTATTTGTGTGTGTGTGTGTGTGAGTGTGTGAGTGTGTGCTTTACAAAGTGTTTTTTGCTTTTTTTTAAACAAGCAGGCATTGTTAATTACAGAGCACAAAGAATTAAGGCAGCTCAAATGTTCGCCTCAAAAAACTTTTAACATTAGATCCTTAAAAACTGCAGTTTGCTCTTATTGTACACAGACATAGTGCCTCTCACACAGAGTGCAGAAATAAGAATTTGTTGTTGCATAATTCCGGCTGTTGACAAAGCCATCCTTTTGATACCGCCCACAGGAATGATGGGAAAAAACATTTCTTACATGGCTACAGGAGTGTCGCGATATTACTGACCCCTTTGTCACATATAGATGTTGAAAACTCACATCTAAGCTGCCGCTCGCTTTTCCAGTTCTCTTGATTTTACATCATTACAGTAGAGCTGACGTTGCTGTGATTGCTGTTTAGTTTGAGTTGTATAACACTGCTCGATGAGGGGTGCAACTGATTGATTGGTTTTGCTGGTATTTGAGTTGGGCTGTATGGGTTTCTGCGTCTCCATCTTGTTTCTGTGTGTGTGGCTGATCTTTGGCCACAGCAGTGCTCATGTTCCCCCTGACTGATTAAACAGAAGCCCTCCAAACATTCAGAATGACTAATTTTGGTGAATGAAAAAGCCAAGTGCTCTCTCTGTACCCAGCCTCGGGGCTGAAAGACAGTTTGGCCACTAAAACAGGCGCCTCTCTAGAAGATCCTTTGAAACGCTCTTGGATTACAGTATTGCACTCAAGCTCTATGGTTTGTTATTTCAGTTCATTTTAACTCCTTGCATCTCTCATCTGTGCTACTTTGAGCTTGTTGACCGAACACACTTCACATCCCTCTAGTGGAATAATGTTGCCATTCATTGTAAGCAACTTTGGTCATTTTTTATGCCGTTGCTTGTAAATACGGGGCGCATTGTTTTGGGATTATTTCCAAAATTAAGTCTTGTATTTATATGTCCCAATGGCATGAAAGTGTTTTCATTTTTAGGAAGATCTGGCAAGCCCATTTTAGACAAACTGGATATTTTTCAATCTGGATCACCATCATGTAATTTAGAAAGCACTGAACAGCAAATCAAACACGTGCTTTACAATTTTTTAAAAGATTACTTGAACTTTATGAGAGAAATTATATTGTTTTGTGGCCATTTACAATAGCTGACACACAGTTTTACAGTGTTTACCATAAGTTCAATGACTAACTCTCCCATACAATGTACACATACATACACAGTGTCTCTCTGTTGTTGTCAAGGACAGCTTCATCTGCTATGTCCCACACACACGTACGTTTTTGCTGGTGTCATTGTCTTGTCTGCGTGGGACCGCAGACACTACAACAGTGTTGGGTTTCAGGGCTATATCTGTCCCAGCCCAGTCTGTGCTGCTCCGGTTACAACAGCAAGGTCACACACGCGCACACACAGGGAAGTGAAAAAAAAATCATATTTCATGTCTGTGAGATAAACAGTAATGGGTGTTTGGGTGGTGTGTGCAGCTATATAGGAAATGATTTCAGTATGACGTGACCTTAAATTGTCCTTCAAACACCCTATTAATCAACATAAACAAGCTGTAACTGCTTCTTTTAAGAGTACGCTTTTATAGAGGAGGTGAGTTTGAAAATGGGATTAAAATTGTATAGGTAACAGTGAAAAATGAGTTTTGGTGGATTGGCGTGTTTTTTTTTCAGAACATCTGGATATCAGAGTAAAAAAAGTTTCCCAATTGTAGATTTGAATCTCATACTGTGACTATATTTCAGCTATGATTTTGCTAAATTGCTACTGTATATCTTACAAAGCTGACTTTATTTCTTGCAATTGAGACATTATATTTCATAATTGCAACTTTGTCTTGGATTGAGACTTTGTAACTCACAGTGTGACTATTTCTTGTAGTTGTGAATATTTCTCATAATTGCAACTTTATTTCCTATGATTGTGACTTTATATCTCACAGTGTGACTTGTGTTCTTTTATTTCAAATTGATCTCACAATTAAACTTTTTATTTTTTACTCTGAGGTGGAAAAAGGTTTACATAGTTCACTGTGGCATATTTAAAATACTAACTTAGTAAATAATTACTTTAAGTAAGTGAAAACAAATAAGAGGGGAGAAGTAAAAGGGCTGAGAATGAAAGAGGAGGAGGAGAGAGGGGAAAGAAGCAAGGAAATTTGAGTCAATAATGAGAGCGACATATGATGCTGTTGCTGGCTCCTCGCGACCAATCCAGACATGTAATGCACGTTTGGTTGTGCCGCACAAGCAGTATCAAGATTCTCAGATCAACACTGAGATTCACTGTTTCTCTTATAAACACACACACACACCCAAACACATGGACTGAGCGTGTATACTGGGTGTGTGTGTGTATTAATGCTTCTCTGACATTTTGCCCTTTTTATCAATCTGCTCTCTGTAACACCTCCATCCAGACGGAGGGTCAGCCAGCCGTATCAGCACTGACAAAATAAATCTGACACAGGAGTGTGTGTGTGTGTGTGTTTAAATCTGACACTGGAATGAGACTCCGCCACATATGAACCCCAGAGAGAAATCCAGTCCTTACTCTAGTCCTTACCAGTCACAATTAGACCTCTGAGCCTACTCTTAAAAAAAATATACCACTGTGAAACTGAATCCTGCAGCAGAAAGTACAGAGGGATAGGGTAGGATTACACTCTTCTTTGTACGTCGTCCAAGAGCAGAGAGAAAAAGAAGAGGGGACAAGTGGGAGAGAGAGAAGTGGTAAAGGTTGAAGGGGAGATTTGGGCCAGTTAAATTCAGTTTATATCAGAGTGATCAGAGAGAGAAAAAACAACAACAGTAAAGATGAAAAACAAAAGATAGAAACAGAAGAAAATGAAAAACAAAACAAAAAGGGATTAAAGTAACCGAAAAACAGGAAAAATAAACAAAACAAAAAAGAAAGCAAAATAAAAAAGCAATAAAAAAGTAAATAAAAACAACAAAATTAAAAAAGGAAAAAAAGTGACTAAAGCAAAGAAAACAAACAAAAAACGTAAAACAAAGAATGTCTGATCTGCAATTCTGCTCTTTTAGGAAATAGTTTAAATGAAAATGTTTAGGTTTATTTCCTCTTTTCATGTATGACTTAAACTTTTGTATTCATCAATATTGCCAAATCATCAGAGTGTATTTTTGATCCCAGTGATTTTTTTTTATTGTTTTATCCTCCTTGTGATTTCCGACACATTGCTTGACAAATTTTAGACCTTCTCCCAAAATAAATTGGCAAACTTGAATGTTTTGTCAAACTTAACTCCATTTTGGCCAGAAATCTGATCCAGCTTCTCCCAATTACACACACACACACTTGGCTTTAAAGTTCAGTCCTCCACTTTAGTCAAAACAAATAACCTATGCACCCAGGTGCTAACCATGCATTCAGCTTTTACAGTACTCTGTGTAACTAAACTCATTTTGGCTCTGTGTCCACCTAACCAACCCAGTCTACCTTTAAGCTAAATGTTCTTGGCATCTTGTGTAAGTGAACTCTACACTGAGGCACCTTGGAACTAACTGAGACTGTTCCTGTAACCGTAGCTGGAAAGGAAGTGATGAACATAATTTAGCACTGATTGGGATTTGGCAAAAAATAAAGCATAAAAAACCCTCAAGAATGCACCCTTGACACCAGCTCACAGCTGCCCGAGACGCTTACTGACCTCTCCACCGGTTTTGATTGTATTCTTCATAGCAAACCCAGGAGGGATTTTTCTTAAATAAGAGCACTGCAATAAGATGGATACTGATATAAATAATGAGAAATCCAACCCAAATGCCTCTGTGGACACTGATTTCCATCTAAGTCATCTGATACATCAGGACAATGTGTACACAACCCACCAGCAGTGTTAGACTAACTCTTCGCTGAGCCGTGCGGCGTGGCAATGAGCGTGTGTGATTGAACAGACTGGGTGGGACAGTCTCCAAGCCAATGGCCGCAAAGCTAGCAGCCATTTTAACAGTTCACCAAAATGCTTGGTGAGGTCTGTACCCTGTAATCCTCAATCAAATCCGTGAGTGAATGAATTTTCATTGCACAATAAACCAGCAAACCTGTTCTCCAGTAGTGCAGACTACTTATCTTCTAGTTTTCTTCTTCAGCGATGGATGAGTTTCCAGCTTCTTCCCAGGGATGAAATGAAAGTTCACTCCATCCTTCTGTTTTTGTACTCCCTCCAGGGTATGTGTATGTTTCTCTCTTCCTGTCTTTTTTGGTGTCCGGTTCCAGAACACCTCTCCCTCAGAAAGGAGAGAAAGGAAAGAGGTTAAGAAAGAGTACAGAGTGTTTTGCTGGTGTTGCAGATACTGATACACATAGTCAGAGGAAGTGAGGGGGAGAAAGATTTGAGAGGAGAGAGTTTTCAGAGTTTTAGAGAAACTCTGCATCTGTATTAGTCTTTCTGACTGAAGCTATTGAATCAGAAGCATCCGACTCCAAACGTACAGACAGATTAAACCGAGCTCTTTGAATGCACACACAAAGCAGAAAACTGGTCCATCCATCTGTGGCAGGATATGAATGGCCCTGTTCCAGATTATAATTATTCATTAGTGTGTTTGATTGGCAGCCTGGCAGATCTATTGTGTTTGGCTTAAGCTCCACCTTTTTGGAAATCTGTATATGTACACTGTAATGGCGTCTCCAACCAGCAGGGGGAAAGTCCTCTCAACAAACCGTGGATGGAGGGGTCGAGAGGAGAGGATGAAAAATATCTCTTTCATCAACAAGTAGACTGAGAACAGACTTTGCCTGAAGATATCGCAGCTGAAGCTCAAACATCACGTCCGATCTACTTCCCAGTTTAAGTCTTTGTGCCAGTATTTGTTTAGCCGAAAGGGGTGGAGACGGAGCAGACTGCTGCCCAATCTGGATGATCTGTGTGCATATTATGTCACAACGTGTATGTCCGTGTTTGGAAAAGTGGAGAAAATAAGGTTGATATCTTGATTGGCTGGATTGTGGACGAAGTCTGTGGACAGCTGATGGTCTCTGCTGCAGTGCAGTCCTCTTTATCCCTTTGGTGAGATGGTGATTTCTATAAGAGAGAGGTGTGGAAAATAAAAGAGAGAGAAAGAAAGAAGAGAAAAAAAAGAGTAATGGGTAAACTGTCACATACAGCCTTGTTGGTCTTTTTTGATCTGTTTGAATGATTTATATGACTAAAAGATCAATTCAGGGATAAATTTAAGAGTTTTCAGTGTATTAAAGGGATAGTTCACCCTAAAATCAAAGTTTTGTCACTATTTACTCCCCCTCATGTCAATGGGGACTGAGGCTGTCAAGCTCCAAAATGACAAAATTATATGAGATTTATTTCAGCAAGGGTGCATTAAATTGATTGGAACTGACAGTAAAGACATTTATAATAAATACAGTTGTTTTGAACTTTCTATTCATCAAAGATTCCTGAAAAAAATGTATTGTGGCTTCCACAAAAACATGAAACTGTTTTCAACATTGATAATAATAGAAATGTCTCTGGACCAACAAATCATCATAAAGGATTCTGAAGATGAAGACTGTAACAGTGAAAATTCAGCATTTCCATCACAGGAATAAATTAAATGTTAAGATATATTCAAATAGAATACAGTTGTTTTAAATTGTAATAATATTTCACAATATTACTGTACTTTTTGATCAAATACTCTAAATGCAACACTGGTGAGCATCAGAGATTTCTTTCTTTTTTTTTCTTCCCTATAATCTTAACACCATGCATTTTAATGGCAGTGTATGTATGATATATTAGTGAGTTATATAGAATTATATGAACTTTTATAATACTTTTATGGTGCCTTTACTTCCTTTTGAAGTTAGAAAGCTCTAGTTCAACATTTAATTGTAGAAAAGAGAAACAAAGTACATTTCTCAAAATTCATATTTTGTGTATCACAGAAGAAGTATAGATTGGGTGCAACCTGGGTGTGTGTAAATGAAAATTATTTTTATTTATGTGTGAACTATTTCTTTAATAAAACATCTTTATTAATAAATTTAGGTTTAAAATCTAAAAAAAAAAAAAACCTTACTGCATTATAGCGCTTAAAGCAATCTAAGAGTGAAGGCAGACATACAGTAAATCATAAGACTACTAAGGAAGTGGAAAAAATCTGATTCTCACCTATCCTCTATTTCACTTGTTCTGATTGCGGATACGCAGACACCTTCTCTTCAGTGGAGGCTCCATTTCCATTGGAACAGTTCCTGTTAATGGGGCTGTCAAGCCACAGGGCAAAATGGCAGCGGTTTTGTCAGCAGGTTTGGGCACGGGCTGAATGACACAGCCAGGTTTGGGCATTAGGGGCAGGGCGTAGGCATGGTCCTCACCAGATGGGGCATCTTCAGGGCCCTGAGGTTTGTCCTCCCCTGTTACTGTGGTAATGGCAGACTGGTCATTTGAGCTTCTCTTACCTGCTGAGTCTCTTTCTGTTGCTAAGCAGCTGTTCTCTTTCAGGTCCTCTCCTTCTAGATCGGCCCCTGCAGGCTCATCGCACACAGCGGAAGTCCTGCGGCAGGGGTCCACTAGAGGGCGCTGCTCTAACGGAGGTGTTCTGATCGAACTCTCTGCTGGAGGCACATTACAGCTCCCATTAACAATCACATTGCAGGGTGTAGCAGAGCCAGGCTCAGATTTAGCTGTGGTGGTGTTGCTAGGAACAGTGGCAGCGCTGCATGTGATTGGCTGAGAAATTGGTGGCGTGCCGCTGCAGTAGGACGGGTCAGCACAAGGCAGAGCCATGCTAGCCAACGGGCTTTCAGCATTACTGTCTCTATGGTTATCTTCTATTGTACCTGTGCTAGTACCGGCCGACCCATCCACCTCAGTTTCACCCAAAACTGCAGGTGGTGGGCTTAACCCAGGCTCTGCTTTTACCTGCACACAGGTTACAGCTCTCTGGATAACTAGCTGTTGCCGGGAGCGACGACTGGTTGTTAAATCAATGACTCCATCTGCTGGTGTGTCTTTGTGGGAGTGTCCAGAGCTTCCGTTACCAGAGTTCTCTGTTTTAACCATCAACTCCACCACGCTTCCCCTGCCATGCTCCATCTGTTTGGAAAATCCTGGCGAAAGTGTATCTGAGGTGGGAGGGGCTTGCTGAAAGTCCCTCCAATCCCCTCTGGAGGTGCTTTGAGAAAATGGTGGCGATGCTTTTGAATCACTCCGCTCACTCGCAGCACTCTGAAGTGTTCCGTCATTTCCTGGTCGGTCACCACAAGCCTGCGGACTGAATGGTATGGGCACCGGAATGGGTATGGGGACCGGTAATGGCACAATCACTGGATAGGGCACTAACAATGTTGGTGGTGGCACTAAGGGGGCCAGAGAAGGTATGCCAATATTCATAATGGGCGGAACTGGGATGTGTCCAGCTGGCATCATGTTAACTGGGGGGAAAGGCAAGGCTGGCATGTGGCCACCAGGATGAGGGGGCATCATACCCGGAGGGTTCCCAGGAAGGGTTGGGGCGGAGGATGGGTGTATGTGGGGGGAAAGGAGCGGGCGGTGCATAGGGCTTGATGGATGACCCAAAGTCCGAGGAGGAGGTGGTGGCCCAATGCCAGGAATCATGGGATTGGAATGAGGGCTGATGGGGCCTGAGGGACGTAGGAACGGAGGGCGAATCTGCTGCATCATCTGGTGCTCCATAAAGATAGGGAGAGGAACTGGGCCACGGGGTGTCATCACCATCGGCGGGCTGCCAGGCGGCACACCCAGAGCTGGATGTAAACCTGCTATAGGTGGTGGAGGAGGTGGCGGTAATGCGGGACTTTCGTGCGGCCGAGGTGTGGAGATTTTTGTAGATGATGATGATGATGAGGATGACGAGGACGAGGAGGAACACACAGTTCCAGTTTCAGATGGTGACCCCGAGGTGGATCCAGAAGGTCTGGCTACAGTGGTGGCACTCCCTGGTGAAGGTGCCCTGCGACTGCGCAGCTCGTTGAGAGGTGCGCTCCAGGACTCGTGTGTAAGGAGCTGTACACCCGCTGCGCTCTCTGATTTTGTATCACTCGTGGGGAGAGGAGGGTTACATAAACCCCCTGGCAGTGCGGCCTGAGTCTCTTTATAGAATATGTCCATCTTATACTGGTTCAGACACTTTGCACTGCAGAACTGGAGCCGTCTTTCACCCGCTCCAAAATCCAGGTATTCCTTAGTGTGGCGGATGTGTTTGCACCAATCACAGACCTGTAACATGAACAACCGCAAAATGAACAACATAAACTAGAGATTAATACTTCACAATGTCTATATTAAAGCATACTAATCCAAACACTCTCTGTGGACTAAGACATCATTAAAAGAGCATGGCTGTCCTTCTCTATTACTTAGAGAGTCTGATGACACAGTGTCTGATGACACAGTGTGTGTGTTTTGTGAAGTGTCAGATCTATGTAAGATTAGGGTTTTACAGATTATATATAACATTATATATAACAAACCAAGTGTGAATAAAATACTGTATGTATAATGCATTTAAATATTTAAAATAAATATGTTAATAACAAATATGCAAATATGTGTGTATATATATATATATATATATATATATATATATATAATGCTAAAAGGGGTATTTATTGTGTATTTCTGTTCTCTAACTCGTCCTAACACATTGGCCTTCTGTATTTTTGACACATGCATCCTCACACACACAGACACACTCATTAAAAGATGTCAGGAGTCAGCTGCCCAAGGCAAGCTGCAGGGTCAAACTCTGACAGCCATGTCTAAAAGGTTTTCCCTTCAAGGGGCAATTATGCATGTGGATTTTGAGTGTGTGTATGTGAGTGTGTATGTGTGGCACTGCATGTGATTCTAACTGAGAAAGACAGTGACAACAGACTGAGAAGATGGGAACGAGGGGCTTAAACCTGCGAGACAGAAAATGTGGGTTGTGTGTGCATGTGAGAGTAAGACAGAACTGGGGAACTCTGGGTAATTAAAGAATAGGATGTGTACTGCTAACACAAAGAATAACTTAACAGGGGGGATAGACAGGCCAAACCATAGAAAGTTGAACATTGACATAACTATCCTATAAGAAAGAAATACTACTAAATGATTGAACACTGCCTCTGTCTCACTCTTTTTCTCTGACACTCTTTCTGCCAGGATAGTTTTGTCTGTCCAACCACTCAACAAAACTGTCTTGGAGTTGATAAGGCTGTCACTCTCCACAGAGGAGGTCAGTCAAAGTAGTTGAGTGCAGAAAATTTGCCTCAGGCCTGGCGAGTAGAGTACATAGAAAGAGATTTGCAAACATTGGCTTGTCATAAAGACAGACAGGTAGACAAAGACAGACCAGGCAACATAACTAACTGCACACAGAATGGGGAATTCACAAAGAATGAATTGCATTGTTCATTTGCATGCACTGTTTCAGTTTTTTTAGCTCCCAATTTACTAAAGGTTTATGCAAATTAAGTAATGGTGCAAACTGCAAACACACCCAAATTCTTGTGAATCGGTTCTGAGTGCTAGCTTGTGGTATAATTAATATTATTAGTGTCTATAATAAGCCTAATTAACATAGAAAGCAGGCATGTTTCACACTAAAATACTACATGGTAATGTGCTACATTCTTGAATTTGCCCCAAAATGAAGTAGAAACAAATTACACTCTATGCTATGCTATAACTACACACAAGCTGAACACAGTGGAAATCCAATAGCGACAAAGCCCTATGCATGCTTCTGTTGATATGTGTTGTGTCCAAATGTGTGTACTGTTTACTAATGCATTGGCAATTTAAAACTTTGATTATAATGCCAATGCCAATACTGCTTTTGAATCCGAATCAGAATATGATTTGCCTCAGCCCTGCCTGAGCAGACTGCAGAGACAGAGATTTCTCTTAAGACTAGTGAATTGACTGCCAAAGCCAGAGTTCCACTGAAGATAATGAATGCATTTATCATATGCCACTATTGTCAATGATGGACATTCATCACACAGATAAAGAGAGAGAGAGAGAAAGAGAGAGAGAGAGAGAGAGAGAGGGAGGCTCGCTGGAAGTAGACACGCTTGCATACATACTCACATAGCATAGTAACACAAGTCTACTTCCAAGATATAAAGTACTTTCTTTATCACTTTTCACCCTTTTTTCCAGTAAAAATAAACTTACTTAAACAAGAGAAATTTATGTTAGATAACTGCATAAAATAAGACTAGAGAATATACCTTAAATACCTTTTTTCTTGTTACCCCATAGTGTTTCTTGCTGAATGCACAATTATTTTATGCTATTTTATAATGAGGTTTATGTTTAAAACAAGTGGGGTAACTTCAATATCTGTTCTCTGAAGAAAGTCTTATTATATTATTTTTGCTTCTCAACTAAATTTGTCTTGTTTTAAGGATGTTTAGATATTTTTATAGTAAAATACTGATTAATGAAAGTATCCATTTAGAACAAATCAAAAGAGATCAAATGAATATGATTCATTAAAGAATCTACATACAAATGTACATCTGATTTTGAATCAGTAATCCAATCTTTAGCGCATTCCTTCAAGTGATTTGATATGAAAGAAGCTGGCTGCCGCAGGATGGTGCGGAGGAAAACAAGGCTGACAGACACCACTCATTCATGAATCAATGTGATTTTCTAATGAAGCCTTTGCTCTGTTTCAAATGTGGGAGCTCTGACCATGCCAGTTAACATGCACAAACCAGCTTGAGGCGTGCCTGGATATTCTCAATTATAAATGATTTTCATATTTCCTGAGTTTAAAAAGCGAGACAGATGGAGACCACTTAACGAGTCATGGCTCTCTAAGAGAAATTTTACTGCACATTACCCTAATGGACTTCTTTTCTCTCTCGCTCGCTTCTCTCCACTGTCTCTCTCTTTCTCTTAATCTTTCACTCACCCTTATTTTGCTTTGCTCTCTCTCTCTCTAACATGGTTGAGAGGTAATTACTGCCATTTACTTCTGCTGTGGCCGTTAAGCCGATGTCCGTGACCATTCTGCGAGTAGCTGTACGCTCTTTTACTGTAATTACCTGCAAGCGTACGGCTGCCAACTCAATGCTAGAGAGGAAGTTTCTGTGCTAATGCTTTTCTTTTCCCATCACGCACACCCTCTGACCCCAGAATGTGTCTGTTCTCAACCAGCCATATGCTGATTTTATACACAGACACACACCTATTCACACATGCACATACCCCACTTGTCCATTCATCTGTAAACAGTAACATTCAATGCAGATTGACAATATTTAAACAAAAACATGAAATATGGAATGTCATAAAGAAATAACAAACTGCTTCTACAGCTACAGCTAAGCAGAACACCTCATGATCTAGTTTTGAGTTAACAGTGCAGGTGTGTGATTTGACCAGTCTTGTGTCAAGTGCTAAGTCTTTAGGAATTTATAAAGGAATTTACGGGTCATATTCCACCCCAAAATAAAACAACCACATAAGAAGTCATCAGGTTTGTAATTGTGACATTATACTCATCACTGTAATGCATAAAGAAATATATTAATGCATAAAAAAATAAGTAAAAACATTTATCATTGAAAATATTGACAATGATTAATTTTGTCATGTCACATAAATTAGGGATACACTGCCAATAATGGTATGATATATATATATATATATATATATATATATATATATATATATATATATATATATATATATGTGTGTACTACATCAACCAATGGACAAAATCAGACATTTTATAGTTATCAATATTCATTTTAATCTTTATAAACATGAATCATTAAATAACACTGCCAAACATAAACCTTAAAATTAATGTCAAATTTGTACATCCTGTAATGGTATTTTATGTATTATGTTGTGATTAGTTATATTAATTTCTAGCATTTAAAATTACTGATTTTAGCTTTTAATGATTTTATTTTTAATTCATGTAATTTTAATATCAACAATTAATCGTTTATCGGTTTTTAACATGAAAGTAATTATTGTTTTTTTTTGGTATTGGCCAGGATTTTATTATTAGTGCATCCCTGATAATAATAATGTCACAATAAAAAACTAAATGCCAGAACATCCCTTACAAAAAATTAACCATGGTTTTATTATTGTAAATGTGTAGTAACCATGTTTTTTTTTTGTTTTTTTACATATAGATTACCATTTGTATAACCATTTGTAAAATAGTTAAACTATGGTTAGTGTAGCAAAACCATGGGTAATTTTCACAAGGGATATTTTAGAACAAACAAGATAAATGTTTTGTCAATACCATTTTTCAGAATTAAGACTTAAGACTTTGAGACATGGCCACAATCACACAATCTTTCTAAAATCTAACTCATCTTAATCAATATGCATTTGCTGTTTCTACATGTCTAATTTTGGGGTGTTAAATGGTTTATATCTTACAAGCACATCGCTGTTTGTCTTGAGGACAAGTCTGGGCGTGTCTTTGGACAAGCTGTGGTGTGGAATGCCCTCCTCCTCTCTGGCCTAAAGGAAAAACATAATGTCCCTTTTTATGCATGGCCAAAACAAAACAAAATAAGCACACACATAACAGATGTAGAAAAGAAAGAAGGAATGATGTGAATGAGGAAATGGAGTGAGAGAATAAAAAACAACATGTGTTGACCTGAATGTGTGAGTGTCTGTCTGTCTATATTCAAATTCTGTAATCCAAGTTTATATATTAATATGGTAGATTGAAACAAGAACAGTTTTTCAATTATATCAGATTCTTTAAAAAAAACTAATACAAAAAACCTTGAAATTTCTCAATTAAAAGCTGAAAAATATTCTAGAAAATGTGAGGAGAAAGCACAGCTGAAACACTCAACACTAAAATAAATTCAGTATCATAAAACAGCACTGAAAAAATTTAAAGAAAACAATGAGTTTTATAGAGTATCCTTCATGTTCTCAATAGTTTATTCAGTCTCTGAGTACCTGAATGCCACTGAATGTCCACTCACAAAAACACTGAAGAACATCAGTCTGTGCACACACACACTTTTGCCATCTTCGCGCTTTATTTTGTGTAGTGTCTGTGACCCCTCTGGACTTGAGCCAACTCATTTACATATAGCACTAATGAGGCTGCATACTCTCTAACACTCACACAAATGGCATATCCGCAGTCTTAATGACTTGAGGCATGACGGTGCTCTAAGAAATAACCACACACGTCATTCATTTGCACTGTGAAGCCTCTTTCATACACACAATCACAGATGAAGCCACATGCAGACACACAAAACTCACCGAACCTGACGGCTTATTAAGTAACCAAAAACTGCAGCTTGATAGTGTATGTGAAGACAACTCTGTGCATCTGTATTGTAAAACATGCCCCAAATTGCTGCAGTGTGTGTGTTATGCCACCTGGGCTTTAGCATTTCAACCACATCTCTGCCAGCCACCATCTGGGCATCACACAACCTAACCCAGGTGTGTGTGTGTGTGTGTGTGTACCTTTTGCACACTGCCAGGTAAAATGTACTTCTCCAAGGACAGAGATGGGAACACATATGAGGCACATTCTGGAACATACCCCCCCCATACACACACACACACACACACACACACAGACTAGCACACCTGAGAGAAGCATATTCACCACCTTTCTGAGAGAAGCATATTCACCACCTTTCCATTCAATTTCCTCTATCTATCTATCTATCTATCTATCTATCTATCTATCTATCTATCTATCTATCTATCTATCTATCTATCTATCTATCTATCTATCTATCTATCTATCTGTCTATCTGTCTATCTGTCTATCTATCTATCTATCTATCTATCTATCTATCTATCTATCTATCTATCTGTCTATCTATCTATCTATCTGTCTATCTGTCTGTCTTTTATCTATCTATCTCTGCTGACAACAACAAGGTTTTCATTTGCGGAAAAATTGAAATACATTGTGTCATTTCACTTGCCAAATCGAAATCAAATTAATTAGTGTATATAAAAAGGAAGAGGTTTTGTTTTTCAATGTCATATGGGTAAAGCAATGCATTTGTTAGTTGACATTAACCCATTAACTCTATTTTCCACTGCTCTGACATGTTGCCCAGGGTCTGTCCGCTAATATGTGAGTGGCTAGAGTGGCCAAGTCTATGTATGTGTGAGACAGTGATTTGAGAGAGTGTATGTTTGTTCTCCTGGCTAGAAGCTATGAAATAATCACTCTGCACCGTGAGTCACAACGCCATGGCAACAAGACCTGAGGAAGCAGAGGTCCAATGGCTATAACACTTGCGTGCGCACACACACACACACACACACACACACAGCTAAAAAAGTTTGTCTCAGAGATAGAGAAATTGTCATTCAAAATAGAAATGAATACATCAGTTGCACATTTGTAAGCCTGCAGTAACTAAGTTACTGGTTATAGATGTATTAATGTTCTCATTTGTTATGAGTATATTAATGAGATATGTGTATATAAATCAACATCACCCTTTACTGGCTAATAATTTATGCTCCATCAGATTTTAACACTGTAATCAAATTTAACATTTAGGAGAATTACAATTTCTCCTGACACACTCGCACAGTGCAGGAGAAAAGCACAGGCGGGATGAAGCATGAATGAACCAGTAGATGAAGAAATGAATGGAAAAAGTCAAGAAATGGATGTTTAACTGGTTAAGATCCAACACACACATTTCCGATGACTTGGTATTTACCCCCTGACCCTCACACAAAGACATTATTTTGTATGTTTAGTCAGTTGCTGACCACTGACTGTCCCTATAATGTACTGTAGGTGACCTCAGGCTTTTCTATGTTTCTTCAGCTTATACTATCTTTCTGTCTTTCATATTCCCAATATTTTGTTCTCGCTGCATCTGAGCTGAAAATCACTCTTGATGCTGACTCACACCAGAATACACACACACACACACACACACACACACACACACACACACACACAGAGCATATGGCCATTCAGTCTACACTCCTCTTTTTTCTTGCTCTTATTGGCAGAGTTGCATTTAATTCTGTTTCATTCTGTTTTTATGGCATGAAGCACAAACCGTGTCTGTCTGTGTCCATCTGCTTGGCAGTTAAAAAAGGGTTGCTTTTCCCAGGTGTCCAAGACTGAGGTTCATTTGTACACATTTTCTTCAATGTCTCTTTCTCTCTCTTTCACACAAACATTTTTGTTTAATTCTGCAATGATGATAATGCCATGTATTGTGATGTATATCAAGTTACCTAAATGATTACCATTATTATGTACTAAAGCAAGTTGCTAATTGGTAAAGATTAGTACAGATTTCGTATATGGTACATTTACTTTAAAGCTGCTTATTGATTTTATAAAATAAAGGCTATAGCAATATGATAAAAGACACCACTGTTCAATAAGTAAAGCATTACTTATAATACAGAATATTTATCTAATGTTTGTTTGTGATAATATAATGCTGTGTTTCTAAACTTTTTATTTATCAAAAAATCCTGAAAAAACATATTACGGTTTCCATAAAAATATTCAGCAGCAGGTGTTACTTTGGATCTTTTTTTTTTTTCTTTTTTTTTTTAATTCTATAAACTTTACAATGCAATTTACTGTGCAAAGTGTTAATGTACTTTTTTGCACACATTCCTTTTTTAAACGAATAAATGAATAACAAATTCAAATCTAGTGTGAACAAGAAAGTAAATGCTCAAAGACCAAAATTTTCCATTTTAAGAAAAAAAATCTCATTCTAGAATTGAGCCAAAGCTCAGAAAAATTGTAATAAGATATCCCATTCCCAAAAGCGTACGTCAAAAGAACACAATATGGAACTTATTTATACTTTATGTCACTACTTTTTTGATAGTGCTGCCTAACATTATGCCATAGACTTTGATATGTTCTTTTGATAACTGTTTTCATGATACAATTTGCCTCTAAAACTACACTACAACCAACTCTCACTGTAACCGAGTTAGACTGACCCCCGTTCATTGTACTTATTCACCCTTGTTCATCACAAATACATTTCAGTCCTATTCACCTCAGTCCAAAACAAATCACCATATATGGGCACACTTCTCTGTATTCCAAATATTCAGTTACTCTAAGGTTTCATAAGGCTAAAAATATCTTGCCAAAATTCATTAGCTCAGCACCTACACACACACACACACACACACACACACACACACGCATGCAAATCTGAGGATTTGGACACTGTAAAACGAGCCCACCATCTGACACAATAAACACAATACAATAACAATACTGTGTGTGTGTGTGTGTGTGTGTGTGTGTCTGACAGAGGTTTACCACATTTCCTCTGAGGAGGACACTTCTTATTCACACACAAACAAACACACACACACACACACACACACACACACACACACAAACCTTTAATAGGGAGGAAATATAATCACCTGAAGCAGCTGGTGTGAGGATATTTTACTACCCGAGATGGACCAGTGGGATGATAGAGATACGTATGCATGTGTATGATTTCTTTTTTTCCGTTTTGAGTTTTGCAGATGTAGCAGCTGCAGGTATTTACTGCAGTAACACCAGACCATAACCAGACCCACCGCCCCACAGCCCCTCCCAGTGTCTTATTTCACACACACAAACACAATACTGCTTATCTTTGCAGCTGACCTTGTGGTGTACATGACAAAATAGAAAGAAAAAATATAATCTTTGAGCGTAATAGAGTTTCCCCATCCTAATGAATTATAGAAATAAAGGTGGAGTCGCAGTGGTGGCAGAACGCCAGGAGAATTGTCAAAGGAGTGAAGTAAACAGCTCTATGATTGGTGAGATTAAATGAACATACTCCTGCCAGACGTTTGTTTGGCATTCCACAGACGTGTCTCCTCAGAGAACCAGATACAGCATCCAAACGTCTACAGACGTGCCAGAACGACCTCACAGTTTACACTATAATAATCACAGACTACACTGACCGCATATCAGATGATGTCACTCAGCACACACTGTTCTCTTTATTATACGTGAGTAAATAAATAACGAAAATCTGGACTTTGAGCATAATTCTAATGACATTTTTGTAATAAAAACATGGACAATGGAAATTAGACTGCAGACGCACAACAGACCCTTACATCTTATGTGAACTTCACAGGGTTAAATCAATGTTCGAGTACATCTCACAAAAACATGTCCAGGCCATTCCTCCAATAACTTAATCTACATTGCACAAAATGACTTAGCAAAAAAAAAGAGAATCTGTCCAGGCCACAAATTCCAAAAGATAAAAAGAAATAAATTAAAAGGAAAGTATTTATATTTTATTATATATGTTATATATTATATATATAATTTTTTTTTGCATTCATTATACTATTATACTATTATATAACTATTATAGATTCTCATTACTGTAGTGCAATGTTTTTTTTTAATCAGCATACATTGTTCAGCATAAATCAGCAGATATAATAAATATTACAATGATGTATAAATACTGTATACTTTAAATAATGCACCATTGTTTTTTTTTTCAAACAGTAATGAGAATGATAATTTATTTTCATGGTAATAATCATAATTGGGGTGCTTAATTAATGATCAACTGTCAATAAATTTCACAATGCAAAATTAATGAGTAAATAAAATAGGCTACATTTTTAGAACCATTAATATTTTACCAAAATATAATTGCCTTTTTGTAATTGCCTATATTTTATTTGTTTGTTTGTTTTTGTTTTTGAATTTGGGTGAAATATAATCCAAGAATATGAATATAGCCAGTTCCTAACAGTTGTTGTGAATTCACTGTCATGGAATTAAAAGTCATTTACTATTTGTATGGAGGGGTTCATTTTTCTGGCTACACATTTTTACTCATGTATGTCTCTCTTTCATTTTCTGACTGATTTCTTGGATTTCTTTCTTTAGAAAAGTATGTATTTTCCGCATCAAAATATACACGTACATCTATATGCTTGTTCTTCTATAAAAATCACGTTTTATGTTCAGCTATGTGAATAATATGCCTCTATAACCTGTACAACCTGTTATAGATAAGGTCTATGATTTCTACAGCTGAGAAAAAGATACTAAAGTATATGTATTTTTTACACATTTTATGCAGATCTATGAGCTCTATGCCCCTGGGTATCTCTACACTGCTCAACAATTTCTGAGATTTATACAAATGTCTGTTTTGTGTATCCACATGTTTTTGTGTGTGTGTGACACAGAGACTACTGTATGCATTTAGGTTTATATGCATGTGTGTAGTAAAGCTCATGTTTGCATGTTTGTTGGTCTGTTCATGCTGTCCACTCTGTCCTCAAACACACCACACACTAAGCAAGGGGTGGCTGTGAACAAACATGCATGCATGTGGGAGTGTGTACGCATGCATGTGAGACACTTGTGTGTGTACGTATGCATGTGTGATGGTGTATTTGTGTGTAAGTAGGTGTGTGTGTGTGTGTGTGTGTTTGTATGCATGTGTAGTGCCTTAGAGTGTGTTTGCATGCGTCCATGATATTATGAGTTCCATCAGTATGTGAATAAGTGTACAAGGGAGTCTCTAACACACACGAGGAGAGGAGAAATCCAAACACAGTATACTTACACTGCAATTCCTCACATATCCAAGCTTAGATAGAAGAGAAAACACACAATCAATATCTGTCTCACTCTGATGGCATGAGGTCTAAATCTAAATGAGGTCCACTGCTGTTATGCTGTACTGTGCTGTACTTTTTGAGCTCTGTAATAAAATAAAACAAATTATTGTATTGTATTTTAAGTATCTCTTTAAAAGGGGAAAATAGACTTTCAGAGATACGCTCTGGTAAATGTCAGGCACAATCAATTATTTACATAATTGCAAGAAAATGAACAAGATCGAAACAAAGTTAAAGGATTGAGCAAAAGCTAGAAATTGCTCAGCAAGTTTATAATTTCTGCAATTTTATCATACAGGGTAGAGTGAGAGAAACCAGTTAATACCACAAAACATCACAGAGATTATCTAATCTACTGCCATGAAATCCATTATCACCAAAATTATAGTATTTAATATATATATATTAAAAGAAAACTTGCCAAAATTACCCCCATCCTTAAAATTGTGAGTTTAATATTTTATCCAGTTATAATGTATTGCATAGTAGGACTGACTCATGCCATCAGCTTGTCTTTGTGAACCGACCATGTTCAAAAATATCAGTGAAGTACAAACAATAATGGATGAAAATTAAAAATGTATTGCTGATCACAACAATAACCTAATAAAGACTCTAGAAATAAACTGCTGTTTATGGGAAAATGACCTGAACTGTTATGAGAGAGTTTTGAAACTTCTTTCAAACCCGTCTCTGTCTGAAATGTATTAAAAATGTAAAGAAAAAATAATGTCTTATCTAACAGAGTAAGAATCATTTAAAGTTTTGAGCCAGAGAATTTAGTAACAATGAAGGTTAGGGCAGAACAGAAGAAGTGACATCAGACAGAAGGAGCCTGATTGGCTGAGGGGACAGGAAGAGGCGGAGACTGGATATTTACCTTGTTGCGTTTGAAGTAGGCACGTCGACAGGCAGCGAAGCATTTCTCACTACAGAAACTCTTCAGTTCAGAGCCCATACTGAGAGAATAACGCTTCACTCCCACCTTCTGACACCACGCACACATTATCTGAACATTAGAGGTGTCCTCCTCTGGAAAGAAAAGAGAAAAGAGAAAGAATATAGAAGGATCTAGTCGGTCAACTTTTTGAAAAATAGTGACATTTCAGATAAAACGTAAACCATTATTGTTTTTCTTCATATTACTGAGACTAAATTTATCATAAAATCAAGTACATAAACATATGTGAACACGCGTATACAAGTATTGCATCTCTTTTATTTTCTTTTATTGTTATTAGCAAGAAGAAGGATAGACTAAAGTACCTTTGCAATTCATACTCACATACCAGACGTCATATACCAGATAATATTCTCAACAACAATGTAATTTTCCACACTGATTAATCCACCACCAACATATTCTAGACAGACAGTATATAATGCACAAACACATGAACACTAAAGGCAATCTTTCCCTCACCAGCCCACAAGGGGTTAAGAGAAACCTGTCATCATGCATCACCCCACACACATCAAGACTATATACGTTTGTATTTTTCTTGTGTGTGTGTGTGTGTGTGTCAGTCAATCTGCCTACATCACAATGCATGCCACATGATGTTAGATCTTTCCCATCATGCTCCACTAACAACTAGAAGCTTGCGGGCACAAGTGTTCGGGTTTGGGTGTTTGAAGTGCGAGCATATGTGAGTGTATTTGGGAATGGGGGTGAGCGAGCTTCTAGGGGCCAAAAAGACACACCGAGCCAATTGATTCAAATGCAACTGATATTGCCACAAACAGAAAACTGCTCACTTTTTTGGTGTTTTCATAATGTTCAATTTTGTAAAATGGGACTCCCAACTTCAGATTTAGTATGTGATAATTTTAATGTGTCTGCTCATGTCAAATGGTTTCTCCTCAGAGATCTTTTACACTCTCACCCTCTAGCAGCTGTTTAATGATCAGATAAATCTGAGTGTGTGGAGAGAAAATTTCTGCCCATTAGACTTAACCTTTCCTCGCACCCCTCTCTCTGTTTCTTCTTTCTTTCGTAATGAGCAAGTTATATTTTAAGATAGAAATCAATTCAGAATTATGCTAAACATATCTCCGTAGGCTGAACAATCAAATCAAACTAATCAGCACAAGGAGATGAGATCAGAGGAAAGAACCCAAAACCAAGCATAGTTTTTTTTTGTTTGTTTTGTTTGTTTTTTTAGCAATTTTTTCACTCCTAGCTGCAAAAAAAAAAGAAGAAGAAAAGTACAATCTGTTTAAGCTGTCTAATTAGCTTAACCAATGGCATGAACTGGGGATAAGGAGACTTATTTGAGACTTTAGCAAACTACCTGTTTGAAACGTACAAGAAGTCATTTATGATTTAAAGGGATAACACACTCAAAAATTAAAATTCTGTCATTTACGTACACTTGTGTCATCCCAGACTCGTTTATTTTCTTCCACCAAATACAAAAAGAGCATTTTTAAAGTTAGTGCATTTTTTACATTTTTGGAGCTTGATGGTCATCCTCACCCCTTTTACCTTAATCGTATGGAAAAGAGCATTGAAACTTAAGCTTAATTTACACAGCAAAGGTGGCAAAGAAGTGGCAAGTAGGTGTTTTTACACAGACTGTTTAATGCTGCTCAGAGCTGCAATGCATGCATTTGCACTTAAATTACAACTCTTTGATACTAGGAGCTGAGGTGGGTCAGAGAATGCAAAATTGAGTTATGTGGCATTGGCTCTTTACACTTAATTTTGAGCAGAGACAGAGCAGCCTTAAATCCTATAAAGATGTCTTTAGATTCAGCAGGCTGGAAAAAGTAGATAGAAAGATTAAGTACATAAAGATATAAAAAGAGCTTGCCTGACAAATTGCATCATACAGAGTAGCAAAGACTCAAAGTGTTCCTCTACAACCCTCAAAATATAAACATTCACATATAAAACGGTTGCCATGGCAATTCTGTTTGTTTTTCCTCAGCACAGCCTCATTGCTCCATCCCAATCCTGAATTTAAGAGGGAACGTGCAAGTGTGTGTGTGTTTGTGGAACATCCGGTGGTAGAGCAGTACATACCTGCACTTCAAAAGCCCTCTGTCACTATGCGCATGCTCATGAATTATTCAAGAGGGCCACAGGCTAGGGGCGGGGATGGGGAGGGGGGAGTTGGCTTCTGTTGCTGTGGTAGTTAGCGAGTCTACACCATCTGTTTCTCACCACATCACACACATTAACGCACACATAAATACAGGCGCACATACATAGACACACGCACACGAATACACCAGCGCACAGAACACTGGTTTATAGGGATGCACCTCACCATGGTGCCGTCCCATCAGACACCATGTCTTTGGTCTGCTGCGCTACAACACACACTCTCACCAAACAATGAGAGTGGACTCTCAGTGTCAAAATGCAAGCTCAGATGCATTTTATTCATGTTAGTGATTAAGGACATTTTTATATTAAAAATCATATTGAAATACTGTATATTATTAAATTGATTAAAATTATTAAAACTTGTTTCACAAACCTTACGTATACAAAATATGCTTTATTTCAAGACAGACATGGCTGAGAGTAATGATAACTTGGCAGTTCTATAAGTGAGTGTTATGTTGAAGTAACCACTCTGAATGATTCAGTGTGTTAATCAATGAAAGATTCGCTAGATTGATTCAAGCTGTAACTACAGGCTAAGTCTGAAATCTCATTTTCTCCGAGTAGGTACTTTTTTAAATAAGTAATTACTTTGCATTATGTAACCTATACCAGCATTGCTGCGTCACTTCACTGTGATTCACAAATCCTCGCCTGTGGCTTCATGGGATAGAAAAGTGCCTGGATTTGAATTTCAGATTCTTGCCAAAAGTAGGTCTTTTGGGTACTTTGTTTTGCCTACTTTTGCCTTTTTTGCCTTATTATTTTTTGCTTTATGAATACTATGAATTTGAACATACTTCTCTTTTCACATTTTGTTTTTCACCTATTGGGAGGTATACATATTCAGAATGCAGCCCAAGTATTTTTGAACGATTCATTTAAAGACTCATAAGAGTTATTTGTGAATCGGCATGCACAGAATACACTAGTCATGCTGCATGTTTTTGTGTTCAACCAGCAGACAAATCAATATGTGTTTTCTTGCTATTATCATATGGCAATACTGTATATGGCAGATTTTTATCTCAAATATTATTTTGACAGCAAACTCACATTCACAGCTTTTTTGTCTCAGCTCTTAGCATTTCAGTAGCGGCAGCGTAGATTCAAGCAGTATTGTAAACACTAATGTTTCAATGATATTTGTACAGTCGCAGAAACGTTCACATGTTTAGCTTCAGCATCTGAGGAAACTGGTTAAAATGTTGATATGGTGACATTTCCATAAATGGTCAACTTTATCAGTCTGATAAATATGCAAATAAAAACAGTAACACAGTTCATAAAGGTTGGGAGACCTCCAAGAGGGAGGATAGGTTTAGGGTTGGGTTTGGTGTAGGGGATATTAGCAAGTATTATTAACAAACACATTTGGAGCTGACCAACCCATTTGGAGCTGACTTCGACTTCCATTTATACCTAACTCTGAAATCTCGACACTTCACGGATGAAGTTTGTAGCCTGGGATTATAAATATGAGAACCCTGTTTGTGTAAGCTATCAAGAATAAATACAATACACATGTATTTTGTTCAGTTAAATGTGCGCTTGTAAGTTAAATACTCAAATGCATGCTTTTGCTGCTTGTGTTTCTTACCTGCTGGTGCTTTGATCAGAGGGGGCGAGATTAAGGGCACTATGATTGGCAGGCCTCCGTGCTCCTTAGAGGAGGAGGGGTTTGCAGACACCTCAGCTGTCACTCCATTCCGTGATGTTGGAGTAGAGCCAGAGCTGTTGGCGTGTGGAGGAGAACCACTGCTGTTCTCCACTGTGGATGCTTTTGGCAAAGAGTTCTCTAGAGAGGAGAGAGAAGAAATGGGGAGTCGTTTATGTTTCACAAATCAGTCACAGTGTGAAATACATAATATATTTGTAGTGTGAAATGTCATTGGTGGATGTGACTGTCATGGAATTCAAATGGCCGTGATCAGTTCATTGTAGTCAATGTGAAATCATAACTGACCCTGTTTACATTCAGACTTATTCAGGGAAAGAAACAGGAATCCGTGCCATTTTAAATAAATAAAAAAACAACAACATAAATTTTAATCAAAATAACTTGCTTTTACTCAAGTTACTTAAACATTATTTGGTCATTTTTTTTAACAATCTCACATTCAGGTCTGGCTCTATTCTGGTTCATAACACCCACTTATCACAATCCAATAATTTTCTGATGGATAAAATGAAGTACTGATATTATTATTATTATGAAATTTTTCCTGAATAATGTTCTGTTTTACTGGGAAAGTAAAACAGTAAAATATATTGTGAACAAGGTTTCATACTGACTAAAGAATCAGTATATGCGTATTCAGTATTATATATAAGGAATTGTTCAAACACAACTGAACATATTTTCTTCAGGATCAGTGTATAATTTTTTTTACTTCACAAGTCATTCACAAACTCTGGAGCCCTGAGACTCTAGCAATCTCTCAAATGCACACATCACATTACTGTTTTGACTTGTAAAATGACATAAAACTGATTAAAATAGCTCTTACAGAGTCTAGAGAAGACATTCCCATACTACACATGCACACCTCCACCTGCAGCAAATAAGACAAGATTCAACAAGAGCACCCAAACAGATTACTAGTAGATAGCAGAAAAGCCCATTTGTAACTCTAACGGCATGCTCGTTTAGAGACGATCACGGCTAAATGAGTTAATTAAGTCTGATTGTCCTTCACCTAATCTCTCCACTTCCAGCAACATCAACTAACAATAGTGAAATATCGTAATCTGCGGCTGTGGATTTGTCTGACAGCAGAAAGTAATTACGGCGAGCGTCACATGGCAGGCGTGGTAGGTTGGAGAAATGTGGCGCTAGCTGGGAACCGTCTAATGCCTAAATCACCATTTTCTTTAATGAAGGCTGGAGTATGGATTTAGCAAGGAATTAGCCAGCTCATTGTTTTGGCATCTCTTTCTCTGTCCCCACAGGGCTACAGAAAAAATGGCTGACAGTTTAAGACTCTCTAATGCTCTGGCACAGAGGCCAGCCAGGAGACAGCATGGAGGGTCCAAAGATAAAGCTGTGGGTTTATCGGAGGTCTCTCGGGGAAACGACGGAGGAAGTTCAGGAATTTAACAGTGCATTCTCTCTTTAACAACATTTAAAATCTGACAGTCCTTGTTTTCGTTCCTGTCCTTGTCAGGATTTTGTCTTATTACCGCTCCAGAATTCCCTCTAGGCTCTTTCTGGTGGCAAACAGGTTTGTGAAATGAACCTGCTACAAATAACCTATGGGGAATTAAGGGATGATAAAATGATAAAAAAAAAAAAATTAATGCAAGTTATTCATATTAGTGTCAAGTGTTCAGAGGGTCTAGAAGGTATAGTTAGATACTGAAACTTTCTCTGAATTTAAATTTTAAGTGTGAGCAAAGCACTGGGTTGTCGAGAAATAAGAGAGTTCAGGTACCCAAATATTCTAATCAAAATTACACTATTGCTCAAAAGTTTGGGGTCGGTAAGATTTAAAAAAAATTTTTTTTAATTAGTCTCTTATGCTCACCAAAGCTGTATTTATTTGATCAAAAATACAGTAAAAACAGAAATACTGTGAAAAATGATTACAATTTAAAATAACTGTTTTCCATAAATGATTAATATTTTGATTAATGATTAAATATTTTAATGATTAATGATGGCAAAGCTGACTTTTTAAGCAGTCTTCAATGCTCATTCTAATACACCGATTTGGTGCTCAAGAAATACTTATTAATATCAATGTTAAAAACTGTTGTGATGCTTAATATTTTGTGGATATTTTAATGGATGCAACATTAAAAAGAACAGCATTTGTTTGAAATAGAAATAATCTGAAACATTAAAAATGTCCTTACTGTCGCTTTTAATCAGTTTCATGTGGTCTTGCTGAATAAAAGTATTAATTTATTTTCAAAAAGAAAACAAATCTTACCAACCCCTAACTTTTGAACGTGTTGAGACAATCTATATGATAGAGTATGTGTAAATCTTATTTTGCATGCCTTTCAAAGATACATTTCTGTATTTATGTCAGATCTCACCTTTCAGGACAGAGATGCGTTGCCGCATTTCTCCGTCATGATAGTTGCGGATCTCTATGTCATCTGAGTCTCGTAACTCCACTTTGTCATATCCGTACCATCCAAGCAACTCATTCATGGTGTTTTCAGCAAAACTCTACAGAGAGAGAGAGCAAAAGAGAGAACAATTTAAAATGCGGCTTTACTTTTTAGAAGTAGTTTTTATTGTAAGTTGTAAGGAATCAACAGACAATTCTCACTTATCCTCTAAATTCTACTAAAACCTATTTTTTGACTACAGAATTACTCGTTTCATAATGCGTTCTTACAGAAAAGGCCTAAATGCACACAGAGGGAATTTGAAAGAGTGAATAATTGCAGTCTGCATTATTATTATTAATTTGGGAGGTGTACTGCGCTGAGACAATCGATGTAAAAACCTCTGAGTGGCAGATTTTGCAATGCGGATAAACAAAATCTCCACAGGGAATCTTATGTTTGCATGGCTATTGTGAACCAAGGCCAAAAGTAGTTTCATCCAAGAAATCCACTAGCTCATCGATAAACCAAATCTGACTGAAAATAGCTTCAAACGTTTCAGCTCCATATCCCTTTAAGAAAGAAATCTGGAGAGGCTATAGACAGACCAGGGCATCAGACAACATCTAACTAAGCAAACAATGCTAAGCCAGACAACAGGAGAACAGCATTATTAAGACCACAGCAGAATCCATGCAGCTTCAACTTACTAGACAAAAAATATTATACTATGAGATTTTAATACCCATTTACCCTGCATCTGCTGATTAATATTTAAACATGACCTCAAAAGAGCAGCTATACTTGTCAAACATATTAGTAGATATTTGCTTAATGAATAAAAACCTGCTTTTATGTAAAGCACAGTTTAATATATTGAGTAAGTGCTTATATATAGAGAGAGAGAGAGTAGAAATAAGTTACATTAATTATAAAAATGTAATGCATAAATATTAAATTATTATTCATTATTTTTCCCACCTGTTTTCACATCTCAATGGGTTCAAAAGACATAAGGGAGCATCTAAACATTCAGATATTTATTTCTGTATATATATTATTTATTTTTGTCACTTTTTTTCTGTTTTAGTCAGTCTGAGGGAGGCTCTCACCATCAAGTAGGGCGAGTTGCCATGAAGATTGCCTGCCTGCCCCGCCCCTGGAAGGGGCCGATTGGACGGGACCTGATGAGACACGAGTCAACAACTGTCAATCAAACACAGAAACTGTCAGTCAATCGCATTAACTATCCAGCAGCATACTGTTGTTATGTGTTTTGGGATATATACAAACTCAGTTAATGTGGTTTGTATTTACTCACCAGTGTACACTATAGCACTGCTTTTATAAACACATATAGACATGTAATCTAAAAAGTCTAAATGAGGGATTCACTCTAATGTAATATTATATGTTATAATTTAATATAATGTTTCATAACTATTGGATCGTTGTGCAACATATTTAAAAGCACACTTGTACGTTTTACAGTACAAACTGATGAACAGCCCTTCTCCACTCCTTCCCTGCACTTCTGCTGTATGGCCACCAGGTGTCTGTCCTGCCTCTGGTCTGTAAGGTGAGGCTTCTGTTTTAAGATTGAGTTCACAAGGTCAGTCACAATGCAGTAATCACACCCTGTCCACAGGAAACCCTACTAGACTGTATCCGCACAGCACGGATCAATCTAGAATCACCTGAGCTCCGCTCTGAAGAGTTTTTGGGCACTTCTAGAGTTCTGATTGTCTGGGAACACCAGCTGAGCTGAATTTAGAGGGGTTCAACAGTTCCTCAAGAGGGCTCACCTGAGTTACAGTGTTAATAAGGGGTCACACATACACAGGGTCAAATGTAAGATCACATTTGGCTTGGGGAAAGTGATTCTTTATTATTAAAAATGTCAAAAATACAAATTTATTTCAACAATTTTTATACATTTATTATAGAAAGAGAGTTAAATATATTGTCAAAAGTGAGGAAAATATTCTCATTAAAAACAGGGTGCCCAGTGCTCAAACGTTTAAATATAAAGGGCCAAAAATCAAACTTGATTGAGGACCTTGAACCAAAAGTAAATGTTGTATTGTTTTTAACTATATTATATTAAAATGTATTAAATTAAAAAAAAAAAAATTTAAATTTCAAATTATTTTATATAAATTTGTTTATATTGTTGTTTATATTTAAAAAATAAAATGTTTTAATGTTTTAAAAATATATATAATGAAATGAAGAAGCTTCATGTTTCTTTTTTCCTTATTTTTTCCTTCCTTTTGTGATATGGCATGGCAGGCCCATTCAAAGGTCATTACAGGACAACTTTGGCCTGCAGGCCCCAGTTTGGGCATCTCTGATTTAAACAGTTTTAAAAATGGAGAAAAAGCTATTAAAGTGAAATAAAACGTTTAACACTAATCTATTCTATCATTTACTATAATGAATGTGTTTTTTTATTTCATCCGATCAAACTGCATGCACATGTAACCATTACAAAACAAGTTTAGAAAGCATTGTTACAAAGCACAGAGGAAAAGTGACAATTTAAAACATACATCCTCATGTGCATCACTGCTGTGAGTTAGTCTTTAATAGTGCTGCCGATCAGCTTGAGTTCTGTCAAAGGCTCTGGATTCTGCACTAAATGTTACTCCATACACATAATTGCAATCTGAAATTCCCTGCACTCCTCCTCTCTGAAGGCCACCCGGTAATTACACACGCTCTGATAAAACCAAAAAATCACTATGAAAAAAACAGATAGAGAGAAAAAGACTGTGCTTCCTCCCTTATAGAGACTAAATGAAATCGGAAATGTTTGGAGAGAACGCTTTTCATGCTAGACTGAAACATCAGCGAGAAAAGTTACAAGATACGAAGTAGCAAATCTCATTCCCTCTCTGCCGCCTTTTCCCGCTCTGTTCGCTGTGATTGTGACGCCGGGGGAATCAGACACCCTGCGCGCGGTAACAAGAGTAGGTCACTGTACACCATGATAAAATTCCCTCCTCCCTTCACCAACTTTCCTTCTGACCAACCGCTCTTTCCCCGTCTCTCTCTCTCTCCTCTCTCCTCCCAACCCACACTTTTCCATTCCCTTCTTGCTTTTTTCTCTTGTCCCTCTCTCATACTGAATATCACTTTCTTTTTCTCTCTTCCATACTCTCTCTCTCTCTTTCTTTCTCCCCCCACTACCACCACTATGCTCTGCTTTCATTTCCATCTACCTTCCTTGATATCCGATCCGGCCTGTATGCTCAGCTTTCAGTTTTTACAGCTTAGGCTGCCTATTGCTGTATACATTCCTTTCTCCTCTCCCTCTCTCTCATCCCCCTCTCCGTTGGGGCAATCACCAGCACGGGGCTTATTTTACCATGCTGCACATGAAAGCAGACGGAGATGAAGGCAACACTGTCAGACGTCTCTTCTGTGTATCTCTCTCAGAAGTATAATCCTCTACAAGGCCACATTGTGTACAATCTACCGTATCTCTCTGGTTCTTTCTTTATGCCTTTTTTCCTTTGTCTCATTTCTTGTAAGTAAGAGCATAATTAAACAAAGATTTGTTTTAAGCAGCACCAAAGTGAGGGACTCCTCATAGGCTGGGTGTGTGTGTGTGTGTGTTGGTGGAAATCTGATACGTGAGAGGGAGAAATTCATAATGCTCAGGTCTCAAGTTCTCACTGAGGCAATAAGAGAGAAGTGCAGAGTAAAACGCAGATTATATTTACACACACACGCTCTTTATATGTTACAGTATGCTTTGTTTCTGCATGTCGGGAGGTTTTTTTACATAGTTAGAGACCTTCAAACAGGAAGTGACTGTAAGAAAAGGCTTTTCCTTCACCTTTAAAGAACAAGCAACTGGACTTCCTAAATTTATGCATACTTTCATCTTAAGGTACAAAAGCTTAAAGGTACCTTATTTACTCCTAAATGGTACATGTTAGCATCTAAAGTGAACATATTAGTACCTTTTGAAAGCGTACTAGTGACAGTTTTGTACCTTTTTTTTCGGAGAGTTTAGAGCTCACAGTGGAAAGCATGAACTCACTGAGTTTAAGAATGAAAAATGAGTGAAAGCCAGCAGACGCATTTGCTAATAAAGCTGGGATGGAAGTATTCAACCTCGCTGTGATTTTCGCTCTGTTACCGACACCTGTTCGCACATGTATCTCAGACCCCTCAAACAGACCCTTGCTCTAAACCCTCCTCTGGTTATTCAACACCGCATATCAAATTTAGTTTTGATTCCACAGAACCTGATCTGTGTATGTTGACGCAAATGTTTGGGGAAAAGTTTTGTTTTGTCTCCATGGCTTTGCTGTTTCCTGTTTTTCATGTTGCGTGGGGCGAGACATGCACATATTGTTCATCTGCACCGTTTGCATATGCATGGGACCACCGCCCTAAGCTGTAGCGGCGTCTCTGTGGTCTGTCTGTGGTAACTGTATGGGGTATCTCTGCATGGGGTATCTAGGGCACTTGCATGTGTCTGGTGAAGATGTATGGGATGTTGTTGTATGGATGCAACCACGTATCAAGGATTAGGGAAACCAAACGTAATAATTTAAGAACTAATCATTGAAAAGCCAATATTGTTGTACCACAATTTTGAATTATACACTCTTAAAATAAATGGTCATTATTGGCATTTGTGGTTCCAGGAGGAACCTTTAATATCCTTGGAAACTTTCCATTGCATAAAAGGCTTTTCGGATTATTGAAATGCTTTTCATAATAAATTGTTCTTTTAAGAACTGTTTGCTGAAAGGTTCTTTGGGGAACCCAAAGATTTTTCCATCGAAAAAAAACCCCCTTTGGAACCTTTGAATCCTTAATGTCTCAGAGGATACAGCTTTGCTTGTGTACAGACAAATTTTTAAAGAGTATTTTTCTAGGGAATGATCTTTTAAATGATCTTTCTGTCAAAAAGATGTTAATTTTTAGTTAAAACTCTGACCATTTAAACAGAATGCTTACATTATTCAAATGGCCTGCCATTATTAGTGTATAAGATCACAGTCAATCTCACACTTCATCACATAACTGCTTTAGAAAATACTCTTCATTATTAATTTTTGCAAAGAGGTACTTAATGTGCAGAATCTGATCAGAGATCGCAGGGTGAGAAGGTTCGTTGTAGGTGGTTGTCTGTTAAAAACACCTGTGTTTCAGGATAACTGAGGCAATTATGATTCAATTCTGTCAATTATTTGAGAAGTTCCCATGATGAAGCATATCAGTGTGAAATGCTGTGACTTAGTCCAGCTTGTACACTATAAATGACAAAAAATATATACCACAGAATTCATTTGTTTTAAATGTGTGTACAAACTATTGTACCACCCATTACCCAGCATGCTCAGCTAATTTGATATTGTATTTGCATGTTCGTATATGTTACCAAAGAAGGTGGTGCCTGATTACCGGCAGTGTTTTGATATGGTGTATGATTATGTTATCTATGACTATGGTGTATTATATGTTAATGTGTAACACATTCTGTTATATGGGTGTCATTTAATTTATTATGCATGTTATACGTGGTCTGTAAGATTACTATGTGTTAGTAATATTACTTTAGTTTACCCTAAAGTAGTTGGGTTTCAGTGGTCCTCTCTCTGTCAAGTTGACGTTTTGGGAGAAATCACTGAATTGTGCACTAAATTCAACGTATTAAAGATGAGTAGTGCACAAGCTGTTATGTATAAGCCACAGTCTTTAAACTGAGTTCTATAAGCCGCTGCCTACCTCACTCAGGTGACTATTTTCCAGCATCCTTCCATCTGCCCAACTCCACCTTTATTCTTGCCCTGTTTTAATCTCCTATTTAGTAACCCACATGGGTATATTACAGTTTGAGTCGAGGTTTGTCCTCAAGGTCTCCATAAGCGGACAGAATGCCAATTCTTTTAAACTTGTCATGTATATATTTGATAATGATTTTGATAGGTTTTTATTTGTTCTACTTTTAGTAGGAATGGATAGAACCTAACGGAAATCAAGCAAAAATTATTTCAGCAAATGGAAGATTCACACCATTTAAGAAGCAAGGTATTTGTTCCAATCCTTTTCTGACAAAAACTGACTGTACTGATCTATTATTTAAAAAAAATTTTTTACAATTAATTAATTGCAAGTAGTATTCACACAGATAATAAATAACTTGATGGTGAACATTTTTTCAGTTTATAAATTCAAATTTGATATTCAAAAACCTCTAAGTGGTGTAATGATCAGGAGACTGCAAAAAAGAAAAAGGTGTCATTAAAACGCTGACATTCTTGAAACTATATTTTCATTCTTTTTATTATTATTTTTATAAAAACAGTAAAGTTATTTTATTTTATTAAGTATTAATAAAAAAAAAAAAACATTTGTAAGCCAATTCAAAATCAGTGATGCAACCAACATGCATGCGGCTGTTTTGCCCTCATTTGACATAAACAGGAAATGATATCACAGTGAGGACCTCTAGTCTATCTATAGACCCTGATGATTTATTGATTATATGATTTAAGTGAAGTCAAACAGAATAACCTGAATGAAACTTCAAGATTCATGATCCAAAAATGTAGCCTATAATAATAGTAAATAAATAATTCTAAACATAATTAACATATCAATTGACACATTATTTTTAAATAATGACTGACTAATTAAGAGGGTTCCGGTCCCTCAAAGCCCCAATAATTCACATCTCACGCGTAACAGCTCCAGAATAAGTCAGTTTCTGCAAGGGCAGCATTGCATCCCTCTCGTGTGTGTGTGTGTGTGTGTGAGTTACGTCAAACTGAAAGATCAGTGGCGTTTAAGGAGACCGGGGAGACGCACGCGTGTATCTCCGCTACAGGTCGATCAATATCTGTCAAATTTTGAGCCCCGGCGGACCGGTGAGCCTCGCGCAGGTTCCGTCAAATAATTACCGACAAGAAACAAAGCGAATGGAGCAAATTCACCAAAGCCACACACGCGTTTACAGTGACCGAAACACGTTATCAAATTAATAATAACACTAATTAAATGCGTCCCTGTATACCACGATGGTGCTATCAGAATGAATGTAGCTTGATCTGATAAAGAGCACAGATAAATTCTGGCGTTTCCAAAACATTAGGCTGCATGGCAGCTGATGCAAACGCTTCAGACAATGAGCACCACAAAACCAGGAGACAAAGCGCCTGTGTGCGCCTTCAAAACATACTAACGCACGGCTCTGCTCAAACGGAACAAAAAAGTGAAAAAATCTCCTAGTTCTTGAATGAACCAAACTATGATTGCATATACCGAATACCCCAAAAGGCTTTTTAAATGTGCATTTGTCACGAGCAGACAGAGCTCAGTCAGTGTTGAACAGATGAACATCTGGAGTGACCAGCGCTTCCCATCAGAACAGCTGGACAGCTGCACCCTTACAACATGTTTTCTATTTCATTATTGAGTTTTACTCTGTTTTCATGCATTTGTGTTGTTTAGCTGAGTGATAGTAACACGCTAGTAGTAGTAGTAACGCAGCAGTTTGACGCGGAGACTGAGGCACTGGATTTTCCATCAACTACAGTGGAGCCAGCAAGGGGATTTCACTCTAAACCTTCTCGTGATGTGACTGTGGACATTTTATACTTTACGCGCATATGGCATAGAAAAGCACATAAAATGTGTTTAAATAAAATCCATAATGCAATAGATCATCTAGTTAAATAGATCATCTCAAGCACTAGAAAGCAAAACTAGAGTGGTTTGGAAGGTGTGTGAATTAAGCTCAAAAAAGAAACGGGAGGAAAATAATGCCGACCTGTTCTGCAACCCAGGAAAAAAAAAATCAAAGTTAGCTGATTAACCCCAAACACACAGCGCTTGAATGAATCGGCCCTCTATATTCAGTCCGAGGGCGGAGCGGCGGTGCGCTCAACGCATCCAAAAATGACAAGCCTTTATGGGCGCCAGTGAGAGAGAGCGCACGTACAACCTACCTTCATCTCTGCGTTAATTTCCCTCTTCACGGGGTGAGCTGGCTTTCTGCTCCTCTTGTTTTCCGGAGGTCTTCCCTCTTTCTCCATCTCAGCCATGTTTTCTTTAAATCTCAGTCAATATTTGAGGGTAAAAACCCCGAGGGCGCACGGCACGGAGCGAGGCGGGGCCGTTTCAGAGTTGCGGAGTGGCAGCGAATGGCAGGCATGCGAGAAGCCCCACTGAAGTTGATGCTGCTGCTGCTGCTGTGGGCTCACCGTGCCCGGTAGAGTCAGCCATCTTCTGCCTGCTATTTCTCAGCGCTCTGAGCGTGAGCAGGATCGAGCACTCTCGGAAAGCCAACCGAGAGGTTGAGAAAAAAAGAGCGAGCCAGACAGGGGGAGGGGCCTCCACCGTAACTCTATACGGCCACGCTGATCCCGGGAAGGCTATTTCCTCCCCAATTTTCCACAGATCGGTTTTCACTCAGGACTCCACGCGTGGCGGAGGTTGTCGCGCGATAGGAGTGAATAGGTGCCGTTGTCTGATGTGTTATCGTTCACCCCGCGCGCGTTATCACCGCTCCGCAGGGGGTGCTTGATATTGTCATACGAGACAATTAATGGAAATAAATCAGTCAAGGGGTCCTAATCGTTTACTTTTAATTAAACATCTTTGAATGGGTGGAATTATCATAGTGGGTGTTAGTATTTATGAGACAGATATCTGCAGGTAATTAAAACCCACTCTGAAGGTCTGTGTGTGTGAGTGACAGACAAAGACTTTACAGGGGCAAAAGAGACGAGATGTATAGTACTTCTTAAGCACTGGGGTCCCACTTAAATGTCCCTAAAAACTCTCTTAATTCATCTTGTCTGAGGTATTTTTTCAGTCTCTTTCTCTCACACACAAAAGTGTCATATCTGTACTGGAGCATGAGATAAGTGAAAAATAAATCTTAAATCAGACATTATTTTTTTGATGACTTTTTTTGACACAGTTCCAACAATAAACAAACAGGAAATCAATAATCCATAAATCCAAAAAACATAAAAGAAAATGCACTTTAAAAGTGTTTTACAAGAAAAGTTGTTTTATCATTGAGTTACTTGTCCTTCAAAGTAAATCTTAGAAATTTTCAGTGTTTTCAGTGTGGTTGAATTTGTATAAAGTAAGTATGAAGTAGAATTGGCTGCAAAATATCATCATCATTATTATTATTATATATTATTATTTAACCGATACATGAACTTTGACACCAACAACAAAATATATGGGAAGTGTTTTCTTTTTATTGCTATATGCATGACTGTATGAGTTTTTACATTTTTCTCACCTGCTATTCTTCAACCCTGTCAGAACAGAACTGAACCCATTTTGGGGACACAACCTACTGGTTAAGAACCACTTTGGGGATACCTTGGAGTGCATGCAGAGGTCCACCTGCAACAAACAAATCACATCATAAGTCTCTTCATCACTTTTACTTCAGTATTAAGTTAAGGCTGCTCTCTGTGAATCAAACCTTGGGTTCTGTGAGGAAGATAGAGCCTAAAAACCTGGACAGAAAGAGTTAATGGACTGTAAAGATGGAGATGAAAGTCACATAGACTACTTTTAAAAAGTCTTTCTCTGAGAAAGAGAATAATCTGCATGTTTAACCCTCAATAAATCGTGCCCCATTTCCCTCCTTCTCGTTTTCTCCATCTCCAGCCCACTGGTGAATTGGCTCTCAAGCATGGCACAAGTAGGGTAGGTTGGCATAAGACGTCCTCTCTCCTCTGGATCGGACCAGAGGCCGTCGTCCTTGAGAGCGTATCGACGTCCCGTCCTAGATCACTAGCAGATGCGCGACGGCCTGAATGAGTGCATTGTTTAGCACACACAGCTCTGGCAGCCCCTGCCGAACATTAGCCCATGATAAACAGTTACATTCTAGCAGGGATACTGTTACCCCTCTTGATACTAGAGGAGGTGCTTCAGTCCGTTTCTCTAACAGGCCAAACTGTGTTTTCTCCAGCATGGATTGGCTTTCACTCCGATTCGATTCCATAGCTCTTAGCTTTGTGTATCAAGTGCAGAGGAATATGGTTTGTAAACACAAGTAAGGCTCTAATATGCAATGACAAATAAGATTAGAGGATGGAATTTACATCTCTTGGGAAATGCCTGGTGGAAAAAGTGTGGTCATGAGACAACATCAGCCTTTTCTGTTCTCATTGTAATCCTTGCTTGTTTATGTTGTGTGAGTATTGTGTCCGCTAAAGTGTGTGTGTGTGAGAAAATGCATGTGTTAGTGTGTCTCCATTTCAAAAAGATACTTATGGGATTTCTACGAGAGGGAAGTATTACAAAAGAAATTAAAAGTAGATGTAAAACAGCTGGATGCCGAATCCGTCACTGGTTCATGAAAAATAAACATTCGTTTTACAATCACAGGGACAGATGAAGCTTTGAAAATGCTATATTCTCTCCTGTTGTATGTATAACAGTCTCATCTCTTTATTTCACATACACACCACAACTTAATTCAGAAACTCACCTCGTACTATTTTTAAATGTGACTCGGATCACCCACAGAGTCTATGCAAAATACAGCTCTCCATTGAAACACACAACAGCCGCCAAATGAGGGCCAACCTTGCCTCCGCTCAATCTTTTCAGGAATTCAAAAAGTACAAAACGACCGTTTGAAAAGTACACACAAGTGGGTTTCCAGTGCAGATTGCTTTCAGTTGTTTAATAACTACACTATTTTCATTTTATCTGGGATGAATTTTTTGCTTCTTTAAATTAAGACCACTACTCTTTAATTAAATGGGGCTCTGACAGAAATTATGTTGTGCATATCAAGCATGAACCTTGAGTTTTCAATTCGCATATAAAAGCCAAACATACTATATGTTCTACAGTAACTGACTTATCGTCTGTGATTTTTTTCCCATGAATTCTTCTTTATGCACTGAGGTTTACCATTATACCACAAACTAGATACTATATGGTTAAACAGAAACTTTCAAACATACCTCAATAGCTTGCTGTCTTGTTTGCCTCCAGTTTTATCGAAGACAACTCTATAGAAAGACAAATGTTGCTTGTGAAGTTTTGGTTCGATTAAATTACTTCATGGAGCACAAAAGACCTCTTAATTACGTGATGATTACAGCTTTAATTTGTTAATTAATCATAAGTGGCAACATTTGAAAGAATGACAAAGATTAGATAGAAAAGACAAATGAAGCAGTGAGCAAACACTGTACTGCAGCAAATAAAAAACGACAGGTGAATTGAATGTGGATACCCAAAAAGCAGAGCTCTACTACAGGAATCATGTAGTAGATGGTTGATTATTTAGGCGTTGGTATCATTTCATTGAGTGCTATTAGAAAGACTGAGTGGAGGATTTGTAAATGCAGTAAACATCCATTTTTTAACCTGTGGAGGCGTTTGTTGACAAATGAGCAGAACTTTATGCTAAACGTGAAGGTTTTGAACAGAATAAGGCAGAGGGAAGGCTGGCATATCAGAGATGCTCAGGAAACATTTTCTAAGGCTGGACTGGTATGGTTCATGGTTTATGCACCAGATAAGTAGCTTCAGTGGAAGTGCCATTATATATGTGATGATGAGGGCATCTGTCAGAGTATCCGAATAGACTTTTGCTAAATAACTTCTGAGACAGTTCACTGTAAAATAGGTGAGTGGGGAATCTGAGATTCACGTGCCATGAGTTGTGGATTAAAGTAATGCAACCCAGTCTTAAATAGAAGGTGGAATTGATTGAATTTCAAAGAGAGAGGAGAGCAGAGAGGTCCTTTATTTTTCCCTTTCTGTCAGTCTCTCTATGCCCACAGCAGCATGTGTGAATGTGTAATCAACAGTTCGTTTCGCCCTCATTATTCTCAAACCTATAGGTTCTTTTCATGTCTACAGAATGGGGTGGTGGGGCATTATGATTAACAAAAATGGCCAGTTTAATCCTTGTAATGAGCAAGCCAAGATCTTACAATCTTATACTCTTAATCTCAGGTTTACAAAAAAGCCAGAAATAAATTGGTAATACAGATAAAATATATTACTGATCTATTTTTCTGTCAAATAGTAGTAACATTTTAGGTTTTACAGATTTTATTTGGACAATTAAAAAACACTATCACGGTAACACTCATGGCACTGAAATAATGCAATAAACAACAATTTAACAAGATGTAACTTAAAGCCCTACAAATATGAAGGGATTTCTGGCAATGTCAGTTTACAGTTAGATTAAGATTTATTTTTAGATTTATTACAGTTTTTCACCATATAGGCCTATAAGTAAGAAAACGTATTGTTAACAAATTAACAGGTTTTTATCTTACCATTCCAGGAAATCTTTTACTGTTAAAATTATTAACTGTATTATTACAGTATTTTATTTACGGTGTACATGTTTCCAGAATCTTGATTATCTTCAAGAGATGTAATGAAAGATGCACTGCAATAGAGTCAAATAGGATAGTACAAATTTACTAGTTTGACCCAAGACATCATTTAACAGATTGAACTGGGCTAATGGTCTTAACATGTTAACCTCATGCAAGCCCATTACTGAGTTCAGTTGAAGTAAAGTATATAATCATAAAAAGGGTTTCAAAATGAAATGTGAAATGTGTCAACTCCTTTCTGCTTCAAACACAGTAACCCTGAAAAGTAACTTCTGTCTGAGTGGTAACATTGTGGCCAACAACTGTGTCACCATCTGTGATAGGTTTGAAAATGTGAATTTCCCAACAAAGGCTGCAGTGTCAAAATAAGGACATTATCCATCAATTACACAATTCAGGTTGTGTAAAAAGTAACGTTTGACATAATTAAGGTTCTTGCGCTTAAGTGAAATTCCCTCCTGGCTTTTAACAGTTGATACAGCTGAAGTCAACATTGTTATCCCATGGGATTCATTTGACTGGCGTGATCTCAGTTTGGGGATTATCACAAATCCAGAGCAATCACACTCCGACATGCAATACAGAGTAGTGTTTCTCAACCAGTGGGTCACCACCCAAAAATGGGTCGCATGTCTGTTCTAATAGGGTCGTGCACAACAGACTAGAAACAATGGTAAATGCAAATCCTAAAATACAGCTAACCATGTACTAATCACACATATTTAGAATGGCTTATCAAAGGCAGGAGAAACCCCATCCCTTTTCATTTATCAGAGTCTGTGAGTGTAATTAACGTATTTAGCAGTATTTTGATGCAAAGTTTTGTCACACAAACCAAATTTGGCAGATATCAGCTTTTTAAAAGTTGACTGTGACTGTGTCAAGAAAAAAAAAAAACTCTGTTAGTGGTGAGAGCCTAAATGTGCTGTTCCAATCGACTAATTAAATAATAGAAATGTATTTATGAATTTTAAAACAGACTGTTTTTCACATTTCCTTCTGTTCGTTTAATTAGGTTTTGGTGACGAAGGGGTTAACCGCGCAGTCTTTACGACAAGCCGTAAACTGATTCGTAAAAGATGGCGACCCGGTGCAGCTGTCAAAACGTGAGAGTTTAATGTTTTAAAACTGGACTAAAAAACCTGCACGGACTATCGGTTTGGACTAATGTACTTGCATTAACTAAGGACCATCGCTCGACCAGTGGAGGCGACTTCTGTATAAAAGAAGAGGATGTTTTATTCCTTCAGGAGGTGACATTGGGAGGACAGAGGCTGCAGGATTTGACACTAAATAAGTAAAAGAGCGTGTCAGATCTCTGATGTGAATTTCAATCTGAAAGTACAATGAACATTCATACATTTAAATAACTGGTCTATTAGTTTCTTTTTGTTTTTAAAATGGCTTGGAGGTCACGGCTCTTTTACATTGGATGGAGGCATCTAAGTATTTTTTCCAACCCATCTCCATCTAACTGGACTAAAGTGGTATCTGATGCTGAGAAGATCGTAGGATATCCAACTTCATTCATGAGTTTACGCTGTTTACTCAGTGACGAGCTCAGCAATGTGGCCATGCATGTCAGGAAGCTGGTGGGAACTAAACACCCTCTCCTTAACACCGCCAGGTACTATGTTACATTACATTCATCTATTTCCTCTGGCCGCCAGGTGTGATTCTTGAACGAATTCCTTCTGTTTAGTTATTTAATGAATTTGTCACAAAACCGAATTGTCAAGTCTGAACAATTATATCAGGAATCAGTCCACGCGCTTCTTAAGTCATTTGACTTATTAAACATATTAGAATGATTTCTGAAGGAGCATGTGACACTGACGACCACATGAATAAATTATAGTTCAAAATACATTCAAATAGAAGACTGCATTAAAGTAACAATATTTTAAAAAACAACATATAAATTATATCTGACAATACTACTATTTTACTGCGTGTTTAACCATTTTAACCAAATAAATGCAACCTTGCTGAGCATAAGAGACTTGTATTTATATAAAAAAAGAATAAAAAAAATACCAACCCCAAACATTTGATCTGTCATCTAGACAGTTTTATCAACATGCAAATAAAACGGAGCAGGTTGCAATAAATAGGAATATTATTACAACGTGCAAAAATGTTTCAGATAAGATATTAATTTTAGTGCTTCACTGTAAATGCACATAATAAAAAGCTGCAAGAAACTAAAATGGGATATATAAAAAAATGCTGATTAACTTATTTGGAATTTTTTTAGAGCACGTAAATATGCCATTCCAGTGTCAGCGACCATGAAGAGATGTAAAATAATTTTTTTTGTTCGAATGAACCAGTTCACAAAAATAAATTGGACTTACTGTAACCAACATATATGTACATCTAGTGTTCATGGGGCCAATTTAAAAAAAAAAAAACCTTTACATGGATAAGAGTTAGTTAATGAATATTGAAGAGGTCACACTGAAATTGCTTGGTAACCTCCTTAGAATGATCTGGCATGTGACACAATTAATGTTTATGAAACCAAGCCTTCAGCATACTAGCATTGCTTAACTTCCTTCCTGACTAGTGCCAGTATGCTATCATCTGCACATCAGCCAATCAGTTCTAACACATCCTGATTTATATTCAATATTCACTCACTTGAGTATCACCTGCTTATAGTGATGCAGATCATTAACATAAGAGGCTCTCAGAGGACAATTAAAAGACCACATGGAGCTTTATAGGCCTCATGAGTTTACTGCTGGGTAATCTGCAGTACCGACATTCTCAGTTTGTTAATTGAGAAGCAATACAAGTCAAGCCACTTTAATAAAACACTAGGGTGGTTGATGTTTTCTTCTAATCCCTCTCATTATAGTCTAACATGTAAAGCTGTTTTATTGAAGCAAAAGTGTCTTTACTGCAAGTCAGTACATCTTGGTGACACCACATGCACCTTTTTTAAGTAGGTTAATGAAAAGTGAAAGAATTAATTTTAAAGGACAGTTCTTGTACAAATTGTACTTTTCAGGCTAGCCCAGTTAATGCACATTCATTGAGCTTGGAAGGCTTAATAAATTAGACTTTTGTCCTCTCCTAGGTCTACAGGTGAATGTAACCTAATGGGTTTGCATCTGACTCCAGATGTCACAGGTTCAGTTCTGGTTAGGGGTGAATTAGAAATAGGAGAGTTATTGAATTCACATGAGTATGGCACTTAACCCCTAGGTTACTTCAAGGAGATTGACACTGGAAGTACTTAAAAGTCACTCTCAACTAGCCAAATTAAAGCTGTCTCCCCCCAGTGGCTGTCATTTGCAGTTCCAGTCTGATTTTGTGTAACTTTGAGACAGATAGCCCACTCTGTCATACTGTAAATTAAGTGTGTTTCTGGACTTTTCTTTAGTATAGCACTCTGTCTGCTTTTTTACACGGCTGTGAGTTTTACTTTGTTGCTACACATAAAGTCCATAAATTTAGCCTATGATGTGTGTGGTATTAGCTTTAGGTGTTTTGTGTAATAACCTGATCATATTCTGATCAGTTTTCAGTGACATTACAGTTTTTAACAGTCAGAAGCGTAAATGGAATTTTTTTCTGAATCAGAATTTATCTACAAACACAAAATAGGATTTACAAAATAAAACAAGAAAATCCCTTGTAAAACCGAACAGGCTGAAAGGTATAATTCGCCCCAAATTGAAAATTCTGTCATTATTTACTCACGTTTATGTTTATTATGTTTATATTTCTCATGTGGAACACAAAAGATGATGTTTTGAAGTTTGTAACCAAACAGTTTTGGTGACCGATAGCTTCCATTGTATGGACAAAAACACAAACAAATCTTCTTTTATGCTCTGTTGAAAAATAAGGTCATACAGGTTTGGAACAACATGAGGGTGAGTAAATGTTGACAGAATTTTGGGTGAACTAACCCTTGAACTTTTTTTCACCTGAGCGCTGTCCAACAGAATGACATACAGAAAGTTTTAAGAGGAAATAAAGACTGAGTGTTTGTGTGTGTGCGTTTGGTTTTAGAGAGAGAGAGAGTTCGGGAACCCAATCCGGCCCATCCAGACGACAGTGCTGGAAACAGTAGCCCAAGGGTGTAATAACCTATACACCTAAATCTGATATGACAATCCATTTGGGAGGGGACCCTGTCTTCTCCCCTCAGCGTCAGTGCAGATTCAGCCGTCTCCTAAGACGCGCCAAAGATATTTATATGCACAATTGCAGGCTGGCGAGTCGGGCAGTGCCAGCTCGCGCTCCGTTTCGCCTTTCTGTTCATTCTTTAAAAAAAACACAGACCTCAGCGAAGTTCAGAGCAGTTTGCGGTTGCGCTAAGAGCTTGCGGAGATGTCTGTGACACATCAGGGGAAGACCTTCACAGTTCCACACACATACAGAGGCCCTGTGACAGGTGTTCTCAGTGAGGTCCTTTATGGCAAGGGTCTTCAATCTTTTATATGCGTACCCCCAAATATAATCATGCTCATGCGAGGGACCCCCATCCTAAATTTAAAAGGCATCTATATGGTCTCTTGTATGAAGACCCAATTTATACTGCATAAAATTAATATTATAAATATGTTTAAAATATTATTCTGAATATATAGTTTCAAAAAAGGTTCATATTCATTATAATACTGTACTGTATTATTTATTCATTTACTTTAATTTATTTAAATATATTTATTTTTTTATTATTTACAAATATTTCTACGGACCCTCACTTTACCCCTGCTCTTTGGTACTTATTGGAGCCACCCATAAAATGTTTGCCCCAGTCTACATGTAAAGTGACAACCCAGCTGCATACACACATAATATTCCAGACGAACAGAGTGCAGTGATGTAATGTCACATTTTCCCTATGACATCATTCGCTGTGGCGTTTTGATTGATATTTACAGCTTTTTTTCTCTTAGTTGTTAGAGGCTGTTCACATATGATGTGCTAATATGGGAAAAGCAGCTACATGTTGAGTTCAGCGTATTTGAAAAAAGACATGTTTATTATCTCCTACACACTGTTGTGAATAAAAACTATTCAAAATGCTTGTCTATAAACGTGTACATATGCTTATAAATATGCAAATATGCTCATCCTGTGATTCCCGCCCCCAGAGTCATCTGATTGGTCCATTGACATTTATACACAGACATTCATCCACTGTATCCAGTGTAATGAGGTTTTAACCTCACATAGCATCTTAGAAAAAAGAAAGGTCCATCCATCTAGTACGTTTTCATTGGTTACTGTTTTTGCTAAGCAAAAAACAGTATTGTGTGTGAACAGCCCCTTTGAAAGTTTCACACATATTAAGTGTACTTCACTGCACACTCCTTGTTTGTGAGGGTCATAAACACTTTCCAGCTGGTCTGTAATGTACCATCACTCTTTCATTCCCTCTTTCCAATCATTTCTTATCACCACTCGTCTTGTTTTAATGACTCCCTGCTCCTCCCTTTGCAGTAGAGTGAGTTTGTGATTTAATGATGTGTGTGTTTGTGTGCATGTTTTGAGATGCATGTGTGTTTGTGTGCATGTTTCTGTCTGATTGAGTAATGGTGTGTGTGTGTTTCTGGGTGGAGGATGTGACCAGTTTATTTCAGACCTTTGTGTCAGTGTGTTTTAAAAACGTTGGGTCTGGTGGACAGGAGGATTTTGAAAACCTGATTGTTCAAGGGGATGGTCCTTCATATGGTATATATGAGCACTGCATTTACATTGAATGTGAGAAATCAAAAATCAGCTCATTATAAAAAAATCCAACAACACATGGAAAAACATGTTTACGTGAGATTTTGAAATCATCTTTTTTATAAACATAAACAGACGTGCAAAAAAAAAAAAAAAAGGAAAATTGATACACACACACACAAGCTAAAAATACTGCGTAATAAATACTATAATATAATAGTATATAAATATGCTGGCCACAGAAAACTGAAATCTGAGTAATGGGGGTGTGCTGATCAGGTTTCGCTTAAACCATTTATAACCTTTACCTGATAAGAATACATTTTAAGGCATTTATATGACCTACACAGTATTGGATTATTATTAAGCATGATCTATGTAAGATGATATATGTAACCACACTCATTGATTCTCCAGTTATCAGCCACTTTTATGTATTTCCAGCTCTCTCTTGGATGCATTTCTCGTTTGTACCTTAAATGTCTCCAGTCTCTCCTTTATTCCTTCATTCAGTCATGATATGTCCTGCCCACCTCTCTCTCTCTCCCCCTCTCTCTCTCTCACTGGGCTGTTTGGTAGTGGGCGTGTCTGGGTGTCATCTCATCTCGATTACCACAGTTGTGATTCATGACAAGTGACTCTCTGCCTGGAGACGGGATTACAGCCCTTGTCGTCACTGGAACTGCATTGTGGAACTCATTGCCCGGCAACCAGAGACAATTGTAGCCCTGGAACGCTTGTGATATGTACATCCTGCACGACCTGCACACTACATTAGATTAATATCAGTCTGGATTTAAACTTTCTATTGCTTTGTCCTCACTGTGCACGTAAAAACAAACAGACAGGTCCAATTTGCCAATGGAAGTCTCAGTTGGTGCATTTTAATGACTCTGTCACTCAGACAGTTCACTTCCTCATTGATACAGCTCAGATGACTATCACTCACTAAACAGTAGGTTATCATGGAACTGTAGGGGCGTTTACAAAGAACACGTTTTTGCATTCCACTGCAGTGCTTTTCCATTCATTAGACAAATGTGTTTGACCTTTGTGCTTTGTATTGCGTCTTTTTTTTTTTTTTTTTTACACATGTCCTAAAAAATGTATGGTGCTCAAGTGAGAAAAATGCAACTTGCCTAGCTTCTTGTGTTTTTAAAACAAAAATGCGTTTTATGTTAATCATTCCTTAGGGGGCTGTTCACTCAAAACACGTTTTTGCATTTTACAGTGTTGCTTTTCCGTTCTTCCATCTTGCATATTTTGAGGTGCATATTTGGGAAGGCCATAACGATGTCTTGAACATTGGACTGTGCTAAATTTATATATTTATAACCAACCGTGCTGCGTGCACACACAGAAACATTCAGGAGCACACATTCAGGAAACTTGTCAACACTGCCCCGCAATTTTTATGAATAAAATGGCTTTTATACTGAATTGGTACATCATATTTCTCATTAACGAGGAGGTAAAATCATTGTTTTTGAAGTAACTAAAGTCACAGCTTCCTTGTTTGCAGAGAGATGCACAGATAGAGGAAATTCACACATGCAACTCTCTCTCTCAAAATGGCCATATTTGAGAAAAATTTTGAGCAGTTTGCATTACTGGATTTAGCTGTCGGTCATTCAACATTTCTGTCGTAAAACAGTTGACTAGTATTAAATTATTTGCAACTTCCAGCTCTCTTTCAACTTTAAACTGACGCTTTGTGTTGGAATTCATGCTCTGCAATTTGGCCATTTCTAATTATTGTCTATGGCCCTGGTGTGTCTCAGTTTTTTTTCTTTCCCCTGATGTAAAACTGTTTTTGATATTTCACCTTCTTGTAAAATGTAGTATATCTGCAACAGAGTTTCATATCTTTGCCATGAATATTACTTTAATTTAATTTAGTTTGAAATATAATAGGATAGCAGGGTGCTCATTTAGAAGGGGAAAAAATATTAAGATTTATATTCAGCTGTTTTCTCACAACATCCCTTTAAAAAGGAAGTGGGGTTTAAAAAAGTGGTTCTTTATGTCAGTTGAAAATGAAAGATTTATTATGTGTCTCTAAAATGATCAAAATGCTGAATATTTATTTTAGAGGAAAGAGGGCTTTGGCCATTTTTGCTACTGTTTCCTTAGAAGGCAATTATAAGAAAGTTATTTGTATTATATGTATATTTAAACCAATAATAGAGGTGAGTAAAGGGTCTGTGGGGTTGAATGCCTTTGCACAGAACCAACCACCAACCGTCATGCAGATGCAAATTAATCATGATGTTGAAAGGCAGACTAGCTCATAACAGCAATGACCTCTGCCTCCAAGACCCCCTCGTGGAACTGTGATTAACAAGCCTGCGAGTGTCTTTGCTCCTCCGTAGAGAGAGAGAGAGAGAGAGAGAGAGAGAGACAGTGAAAGATGGAGAGATGGAGAGATGGGAGGTGAAAAGAGGGCGAGATTGAATTGGAATGGCATGCTGGCTCGTTAATATGACACTGTGCATTTCATTTAAACACAATTAGAATATGGTGAGGCTGGATGGATGAGGCACGTACTAGAAACTTTTATTTTTACAAAGTTGCCAGATGACAGTATTAGTCAAATTTTAGAGGGCGTTCAAACAGAATACGTTTTTGCATTCCACTGCACTGCTATTTTGGTTCTCTGTGTAAAAATGCACTAGATGGACGTCTTTGACTGTTGCGTTCTTGTCTTGTGCATGACATGGATTTTTAAAAACGCATTCAAGTTAAAAGATCAACTTAAAAAAAACATTTCTAGACCTTACAATTTTTTCATCGCACTACCTGCAAAAATGTGTTCTGTGTGAATAACCTCTTAGTGAACTATAATTTTAATTTTTTAAGAAATGTTAGTGGTTTTTGTTTCTTGCATGTTGGGAACTCACTAGGTGTTGTAGGTGGTTGCTAAGGCGTTTTTGTTGTGTGTGTGTGTTTCTATGTATGATCTCATATTAATTCTATTCAAGTGTTTTTAGGGCACTACTATACACTTGCTAGGGCCTTCTGGGTAGGTGCTTAGCAGTCCATATAATCTTCTGTGGTTGCATTCTAATGAAATAATACAGTTGTCAATGATCCAATCACACATTTAATATGCTAACTGAAATGACTTCTAAATATAAAAGGTTCAACCAAATTCCATCAAAATTTGGTTTGAAAATGTACAGGTCCTTTTCAAAAAATTAGCATATTGTGATAAAGTTCATTATTTTCTGTAATGTACTGATAAACATTAGACTTTCATATATTTTAGATTCATTACAACACAACTGAAGTAGTTCAAGCCTTTTATTGTTTTAATATTGATGATTTTGGCATACAGCTCATGAAAACCCAAAATTCCTATCTCCAAAAATTAGCATATTTCATCCGACCAATAAAAGAAAAGTGTTTTTAATACAAAAAAAGTCAACCTTCAAATAATTATGTTCAGTTATGCACTCAATACTTGGTCGGGAATCCTTTTGCAGAAATGACTGCTTCAATGCGGCGTGGCATGGAGGCAATCAGCCTGTGGCACTGCTGAGGTGTTATGGAGGCCCAGGATGCTTCGATAGCGGCCTTAAGCTCATCCAGAGTGTTGGGTCTTGCGTCTCTCAACTTTCTCTTCACAATATCCCACAGATTCTCTATGGGGTTCAGGCCAGGAGAGTTGGCAGGCCAATTGAGCACAGTAATACCATGGTCAGTAAACCATTTACCAGTGGTTTTGGCACTGTGAGCAGGTGCCAGGTCGTGCTGAAAAATGAAATCTTCATCTCCATAAAGCTTTTCAGCAGATGGAAGCATGAAGTGCTCCAAAATCTCCTGATAGCTAGCTGCATTGACCCTGCCCTTGATAAAACACAGTGGACCAACACCAGCAGCTGACATGGCACCCCAGACCATCACTGACTGTGGGTACTTGACACTGGACTTCAGGCATTTTGGCATTTTCTTCTCCCCAGTCTTCCTCCAGACTCTGGCACCTTGATTTCCGAATGACATGCAAAATTTGCTTTCATCCGAAAAAAGTACTTTGGACCACTGAGCAACAGTCCAGTGCTGCTTCTCTGTAGCCCAGGTCAGGCGCTTCTGCCGCTGTTTCTGGTTCAAAAGTGGCTTGACCTGGGGAATGCGTCACCTGTAGCCCATTTCCTGCACACGCCTGTACACGGTGGCTCTGGATGTTTCTACTCCAGACTCAGTCCACTGCTTCCGCAGGTCCCCCAAGGTCTGGAATCGGTCCTTCTCCACAATCTTCCTCAGGGTCCGGTCACCTCTTCTCGTTGTGCTGCGTTTTCTGCCACACTTTTTCCTTCCCACAGACTTCCCACTGAGGTGCCTTGATACAGCACTCTGGGAACAGCCTATTCGTTCAGAAATTTCTTTCTGTGTCTTACCCTCTTGCTTGAGGGTGTCAATGATGGCCTTCTGGACAGCAGTCAGGTCGGCAGTCTTACCCATGATTGCGGTTTTGAGTAATGAACCAGGCTGGGAGTTTTTAAAAGCCTCAGGAATCTTTTGCAGGTGTTTACAGTTAATTAGTTGATTCAGATGATTAGGTTAATAGCTCGTTTAGAGAACCTTTTCATGATATGCTAATTTTTTGAGATAGGAATTTTGGGTTTTCATGAGCTGTATGCCAAAATCATCAATATTAAAACAATAAAAGGCTTGAACTACTTCAGTTGTGTTGTAATGAATCTAAAATATATGAAAGTCTAATGTTTATCAGTACATTACAGAAAATAATGAACTTTATCACAATATGCTAATTTTTTGAAAAGGACCTGTATTTCATCACTGTCACTATGGTTACAGGTGGTATTAATGGCTATGGCGATACACTGTATCGACTCTTTCACACAGACAGTATTCAAGGATATTTTGAGTCACACCTGCTAGTAAATACTGTTGTCAGTTCTAAACCGTGTGAATATACTGCGGTCCTTAGATACATCTTGAGTCCCTCCTTCAATGCAATCCTATTTATTTTAAGTCTATTTTAAAGTTTTTTATATTTTTTTATCAAGATTTATAGAACAACATATAGATAAAAAAGTTACTTTTATACTGGCTGTTCTTATATGCCATAAGTGTGCGTATCATTTCAGTAATTCAGTGCGTCTCATCAGCAGTGAGCAGAAGCAGATCCTGGTGTAATTCTGCAATCTCTAGCTGCTTTTGATCATTACAGCTCTTTAATTAGCTTATGAATCTGCTCTTCATAGCAGCATTATTTCTCATTCTGAAGGGTCTGATGGGGAGTCATGGCCATCAGCACAGAGTACTGACCAATAGTTAGCCTGACTCATTAATGGATCTCACATATGAAAATGTGCACTTACATGTATTTTGGAAAAACAACAGGAAGTTGTTTTGTCGATTTGCTTTTTTTTTTTGCACTTAGGAAAAAGTACTAACTTATAATAATAATAATAATGATAATCTTTATATAAAAATACATTTATATCTAATGTGTAAACAGGTTCAAAAGTTTGGGGTCAGTAAGATTAAAAATAATAATACTTATTCAGCAAGGATGCTTTGAATTGATCATAAGTGAAATGTATAATATTACAAAAGATTTCAAGCAAATGCTGCATATAAAGCAGCTCAGCTGTTTTCAACATTGATAGTTAGAAATGTTTCCTCAGAACCAAATTACCATATTAGAAATATTTCTAAAGGATGTTGTGACACTGATTTATTTTCAGAATTTTATTCATATAAAGAACATATATAAGGTATGTTATGTGATTTGTAATTTTATGATTTTTTTTTTAATAGAGGATTTGTGTATGACAGCCGGAATAATCTACAGATGCGAGGTCTCATTGTGCTGCTAATGTCAAAAGCAGCTGGTCCATGTCCCAGTCCCAGTGACCCGATTCATGACAGTATGGTCAGCGGCATCTACCCCAGGTAAAGATACCTTTCTTTCTCTTTTTTAGACTGCTACAACACACAGGTTTTGAGAAAGTGAGAGAGGGAGGGAGACCAGCCTGAAAGATGTTTGAAAGACAGCAAGAGAAAAGAATATGGAGAGGGCAAGGACTGTTTTATGTGTTATGTATGGACATTGCTAGTTTACACATAATACATCCATAGACTTCAAAGTCCAAAGCCTATACTCTTTCATATTTGATTCCTGAATTTCTAGGTCTCTAAATTATTAACATAATTAAAACTTTGCTGAAACAGCTACTATACACCTAACTTTGCTGCACACAATCTGCTACATGCATCATGCCCTCTGTTTAATAATTAATACGTTTTTATAAACAACACAACTACACCAAATGCATATTTTTGCTCAGTTTGAGAGTTTTTTCCTCCTTGAATGTCAGCTCCACATTTTCACTATATCATAATATATGGACCATAAAATCCTAATGTCTCAAATTTGATTAAAACACATTTTTATATATACAGTTAGGTCCATATATATTTGGACACTGACACAATTTTCATAATTTCATCTCTGTCTGCCACCAGAACAGAATTAAAAATAAAAGTGCTGATTTTAAGCTTTAATTCAAGGGGTTGGCAAAAATATAACATAAAATGCTTGGGAATTACAACCATTTTTATACATAGTCCCCCCATTTTTAGAGGCTCAAATGTAATTGGACAAATACATATAATCTCAAATAAAATGTTGAGAATCCTTTGCAAGCAATGACTACCTTAAGTCTGGAACTCATGGACATCACCAGAGACTGGGTTTCCTCCTTTGTGATACTTTGCCAGGCCTTTACTGCAGCTGACTTCAGTTGTTGTTTGTGGGTCTTTCTGCTTTTAGTTTTGTCTTCAGCAAGTGAAATGCATACTCAATCTGGTTGAAATCAGGAGATTGACTTGGCCATTGCAGAATATTAAATTTTTTTACCTTCAAAAACTCCTGGGTTGCTTTCGCTGTATGTTTTGAGTCATTGTCGTCAATTTGTACAATGAAGCACTGTCCAATCAACTTTGCTCCATTTGGCTGAATCTGGGCGGCGAGTATACCCCTGTACACTTCAGAATTCTTCCGGCTGCTTCTGTCTTCTCTCATATCATCACTAAACTCCAGTAACCCAGTGCCACTGGAAGCCATGCACACTCATGCCAGCACACTGCTCTACCATGTTTCACAGATGATGTTGTATGCTTTGGATCATGAGCTGTTCCAAGCCTTCTCCATACTTTTTTCTTCATGTCATTCTGGTACTGGTTGAACTTAATTTCAGCTGTCCAAAAATGGTCTGGCTTTTTTAGATGTTTTTTGGCAAAGTCTAATCTGGCCTTGTTTGGACCTTGTGGTGAACCCTCTGTATTTGCTCTCGTGAAGTCTTCTCTTAATTGTAGACTTTGACAGTGACACATCTATCTCCTGGAGAGTGTTCTTCTCTTGGCTGGATGATGTGAAAGGGTTTTTCTTTACCATGGAGAGGATCCTTCGTTCATCCACCACTGTTGTCCTCTGTGGACGTCCAGGCCTTTTTATGTTTCTAAGCTCACCAGTGTGTTCTTTTTATCTCACAATGTACCAAACAGTTGATTTGGCCACTCCTAATGTTCCTGCTATCTCTGTAATGGATTTATTTTGATTTTGAAGCCTAACAATGGTTTCGCTTGCATGAAAAAGCTCCTTTGACTGGATGATGTGGGTTCACAGCAAAAGCTTCCAAATGCAAATGACACACTTAGAATCAACTCCAGAACTTTTACCTGCTTAATTGATGTAGAAATAACAAAAGAATAGCCCACGCCTGTCCCTGAAACAGCTTTTGGGTCAATTGTCCAATTACTTATGGTCCCTTGAAAAAGGGGAGAGGTACATATTAAAGAGCTGTAATTCCTTAATCTTTCCTCCAATTTTGATGAGAATACCCTCAAATAAATTAAAGCTCAGACTGTGCACTTTAAGTGTGCACCATATTCATTATAGAACTGTAACTTGAATAAGTTTTGGTCAGCAGCTAAAATAATAAAAATTGTGCCATTGTGCCTTTGTCCAAATGTATATGGACCTAACTGTATTTTGTCTAAGAATTCAGTAAACCGTTTCAGGCTTTACAGGGTTTATTTTTCCCTCAGTAGATGATTTTAAATGATCTGGTCTGGTGATAAATGCATTTTTAAAAGTACAAATATTCCACAGTCTCTCAAGGTCATGGAAAGTCATAGTAATTACAAAGGAATTGGCAAAATGTTGTTTACGCAATCAAAAAATATACTATTACCTTCTCTGCTGCTCTGTGGAGAAGGCTTTGCAGTCTGTGAAACAAATCTAATACACTTGTGAGGTATTATATTACGGCGGACACTGTTTGTTAAAGTTGTCTTCAACTCTTTAAATAAAGTTTGCCTGCTGAAATCCACACCCTGATGAAGGATCTTCAAGCCGCAATGCGTTAGTTGTGGTTTTTAAAGTTGTAGCTGTATTTTAATATAGCTCGTTTTAATATCATACCTCAATTATTTTGTTTTACAGGCCGCCGTCAGTTTTAGGAGTATAGCATGTCACACCGCAGGACATGTCAGCTTCCCAAAAGTATTGCATGTCAGCATACAAGTACTTGCTTGTGTGTGCTCGGAGGTGGGAAAGATGGAGAGAGATTAATAATTAAAAAAAATAAAATCTTGGCCGGTATCTGGGCATCAGGATTAGAGAAGCTTTTCATTTGGACACCTTGAAAGCTACAGGCTGCTGAAGATTTTATTTTCGGAGATGAAGAGGTTCACATTTCATCTGAGACCAATTAGAAGCCTTTTTCTCTTTCCATAAGTGAAAGTGAAAAAAAGAGCATGATATTTGTTTTAAAATGTAGCATTGAATTCGGAGAGAACAAGGCTTATTGGAAAACAAGATATTTGGTAACCGTGCTACATAGAAAAATCATCGGAAACAGGATATGAAAGTGTGTAGGGTAAATTATGCCCAGTTAAGGACAAGAAATTGACACACACGCAGCACACACACACACTTGTGCATCCACTTCCACTGCTGTGCCTCAGAAGGACTCTTGCTCTAAACAGGCTGGTGTGTGTGTGTGTGAGTTCCTTGGCTGCAGTGCCAGGGAGTTACCAGAAGCGGCTGTTGTACTTGGCAGTGTGTGTGTGTGTGTGTGTGCACAAGCTGTCTGAATGATCTCTTTCTCTCTCGCTGAGCGGGGGAAAGAGAATGTCAAAGCAAGTGAGAGGAGGGACCGGCACTCATCGCTATACTTCTCTGTTTTTTCCCCTCGTTTTCTTGCCTCTACATCCCCACGTTTCCCTCTAAACAGGAAGTGACCTCAGTTCCACAGCTGGGAAGTGGGTGTCATGGAAACAAGATGGTGATGTAGTTGCCCTGAGACTTGTAAGAGTCAAGGCTGACCCATTGTGGGTGTGTGAGGTGTGTGTGTGTGTGTCTGTGTGTTAAAAAAGGGTGAGGTGAATGATGGTGAAACATACACACACAATTACCCACATTTAAAGGGATATTTTACCCAAAACTGTCATTTACTCGTGTATGACTTTACTCTTCTGTGGAAAAAAGTGAATTTGTGAAAATATCCTGGCTGTTCTTTTTAATATAATTAATGTCAATTAGAACTGAACATGTGAAGCTTTGGAAATTCCCCCAAAAAGCATAACAGGTGGTCCATATGACTTATATGCGATATTCTAAAAATTATAAATAGTCCCAAATTTAAAAGAGGAGAGAATGATGTCAAATGTATATCTGAATTAATCAGACATTCTTCTGAATCTGATTTTTTTTCAATGAATCACTTGATCTAGTTTGTGAATAATTCTGAATGATTAATTTACAATCTGACTGAACTGTTCAGCTCAGTGATGAATAGATCAAGATTTAAGAGAGAAGTAGCAACTCATTGTTCATCAATCAGACGTTCTTCTGAATCAGTTCTTTTTAATGCATCCGTTGATTTGGTTTACAGTGAATGATTCAGAATGATTCATTTACAGTCTGGATAAACTGTTCGACTAACTGACAAATAGATAAAAATTCAAAAGAGAAGTAGCAAGGATTTGTTCATGAATCAGACATTCTTCTGAATCAAATCTTTTGATTCAGTCGATCTGGTTCACAGTGTATGAATCTGAATGATTCATTTACAGTCGGATTGAACTATTTAATTCACTAATATATAAAGAATCAGACATAAACATGTCTGTGGTAGTTATCTCTTTCTAAAATATAGAGTTTTTTTTCTTCCTCCCTGGCTGTATTTTTCTATTTCTTTGTCGGTCGTCTCTCTTTCCTTTCAACTTCCCCCCTTCCCTCCCTGCTCCGATGGCACCTTTCGCTCTCTCGTTCCTGGTTAGAGGTGTGTTTGATGGTGGTGATGGATGAATTGCTGTGCTGCTCTCCTCCTCCTTGACATGCAGCATTTGTAAAATGTCCCTCGAGTCACATTCTCTCTCTCTCTCTCTCTCTCTCTCTCTCTCTCTCTCTCTCTCGCACACACGCGCACACACACACAGTGTTGTGTGGTTGTGTGTGCATGTGAGGTGGATGGTAAGTGTGTGTGTTCACTTCTGACAGAAATGCTCATAGTTTGAGGGTGTGTGTATGATGGTGTACATGCACGAGTGCATCTCGCTGAGAGAGAGATATCTGTTTGAATGATTGCTCGACAGTTCTTTTAAGGGACGTGTGGAACACAAGTGTGACATTCAGCAGACTTTGGCTGTGTCCGAAAGCACTGTACAGTGTCCGTGTTTGCTTGGTTATCTCCTAAAGTCCTCTTGAATTTGTTTTAGATCATTAGACATTATGGCATCCTGGAAGCCTGTCTTGTTCTTAAGGTGGTACATGCAAAATACTACCTGTTGGGTTTCCATCCACATGTTTTAATGCAAATTAGGATTTTGCTAAAAACTAAATTCCAAACCAACATAAAGTGCATGAAAAATGTATGCACTCACTTAAGATGGTTACATTGATTAATTCGATTAGAAGACAAAACATGCACATAAACTATAATGGAAAAATAAAAATTCAGAGAATTGCCTCAAGTCATGTGACAGAATAATTGCATTTTTTATTTTTATTTTGAACCAATTTCCTTGAAAGAGATGGAATTACTGCTTTATTCGCAAATTGTTTTTGCAATATTCAGATTTTTTGCAAGTTGATGTTAAGGTTTATTTATTTGTATTTATTTTTTAATGAAAATTATATAATCAAATTAATTTGACAAATTTTCAGATGTTACACTAAAAATGAAATCTTACTCTTTTTCTTAGTTTTTTTTTAACAATATTAATTCTTTTGAACTTTATATTCATCAAAGAATCCTAAACAAAAATGTACACACATGTTTTCAATGTTGATAATAATATGAAATGTATCTTGAGCGCCAAATCAGCATATTAGAATGATTTCTGAAGAATCATGTGACACTGAAGACTGGAGTAATGACTTCTGAAAATTAATTTGAAAATGTATTCAAATAGAAAACAGTTATTTTAAATTGAAATAATATTTCACAATATAATTTTTTTCTACTGCATTTTTGATCAAATAAATGCAGCCTTGGTGAGCGTAAAGGTCCTTTCACACGGAGTCCGTAATTTTCATATGTTTTTTCGTATTTGTCATCCTAAAAATTCGTCATGCACAAACAACTCTCAAAATGCTTGCTACGCTGAAAATTAAACCCGATCCAAATTTTCCGGACAAAAGTTTCGAAGAAAGTGTGTAAATGTGAGTATTTATTTTTTAATGTGCAAAACTTTTGGACAATAATTTTGAACTCACTGTGCATAGATATTTAGAGACTAAAACTTACCAACCCCAACATTTTGAATGGTATGGTATTCGTTTTTAATATATATGAGAGACTGTATACTGAATAGAGCAAACTGAACAGAAGAAACAGTCTTATTTAGTGCTGGTAGTTATATAGGTGGTTTCTGTGGTATCGTGTGTGTGTGTGTGTGTGTCTTGTGTTGAACTCACATTATAACGAGTTTAGAAGCAAACCCATCTCTGATCTTTCATTAAAACATCATCTGGCTGAGATACTGTGTGACAGCTTTAGTAATGCTTTTGGTCAACTGACATCTTGACCTCTAAGGTGATCTGCTGTGAGCTTGTAGGCACACGCTCCACTGCGCTTCAGGGTTAAATTGGCAGAGAAAATGGAGCAGACAGAGAAAGGGGGCGTGTCAGGGGGCGGAACCCCTCTGCGCCATGGCATCGGTTGCTATGCAACTGAGTTCTGAGGCTATTTATACTCCCTGTGCTGCCCCTCCCACTGACTTAAAAAAAAACGTAGACGGCATAGCTGCAGATTTGGGGGAAAATTAGATTTCGATTCAACTCCGGCTGTCTGCACACAGCCAAAACACTGCAGCCAGCCCAAGGATGAAGGAGACAAAGACTATGAAAATCATGTCAGGATAGAAAACTATTCATTCAAAAACACTAGTTACAAATATCACCACTATTACTAATGAGTGGTCAAATCAGCAACTCAATACTGGCAGCTGCAAAGAAGGACACACCTGCCACATGAGGCCCAAATCTTTTTTTTTTAAGGGACTGACGAGAACTTTTAAATGTGGCATCAAAATAGTCAAACTTGGCATGCTAATCTGAATTAAATAAATGGAGGCAATTATTATGAACCTGATGTTCTGTGGAGGCTAACGTGAAATTACACCTCAATTAAGAACAAGGGCAAGGAGGCGGAAATGGGCCGAAAATGTATTATTGGCATTCTGTGGACTCGTTGTGTTCCACACTAATGGAAATGAAGCATGCCAATGATGGTCCATGATTATGAATGATAAACCCACATTATATTAGATTGTTCACACTGTATTTTTCATTTTTTTTTTATTTATTCTTGATTTTGTGATTTAAATTTTATTTTTGTATTTGTAATTAATTTATCAATTTGCTATTTTATAAAACTGAATTAAAATGTCATGCATTTTGTACAGTTCATGTTGTATTTTAAATGCATTTATTTTTATTTATTCTTTTTCATTTAGTTTATTTTTCAGTTTAGTTAATTTTGACATTTTTAAATAAAAAATGTCACATTTAAAACACTTTAGGCCAGTATTTTTAAATAAATTCTTTTTTTTTTTTTTTTTTGATTTAAAATATGGTTTGGGCTGTTCACAGTATCATTTAAAAAACAGACCCGTGTCATGTGTGAACATAGCCCTGAATACTTTTTCAGGGTCTGAGATCACAAACCTGTTCTAGAAAACAACTTCTGATATGCATTTATAGTCAACATAAAATGCCATTCACTACGCATTTTACTTCCATAATCAGATGCATTTCTGAGTTTAACTGGATATTCATTGACCAAAATGTTGGATGGGACTTCAGGATCGATTAGGTTTGCAAAAAGTGGGCGTTTAATATTTACCAAGATAAAAAAAGACAAGTAGAACCCTACAACTCTTGACCTCAGATGATAGATACATACAATTCCACTTCTTTAAAGTATGTTTGAGTTTCCCCAGTAATCCTCATCCATTGTAAGCCACATCAACATCTCAGATCAGTTTTTACCTGTGTCAGCTGATGTGAAATTGACCGGGATCGGTGGCTGCATGGACAAGAGAGCTATGCACAATAGAGATGATTGAGCCCAGGAGATGGTCCATCAAATAACAGCATTTAATGACAACAAGAATTATTGCAGTGCTTTGTAATTACCCAAGCATTGACTAACACGTGTGTGTGTGTGAGCAGAAACGGCCACAGTGATTCTCTCACATGGCAAAAACTGAAGAGAATCTCTTCATCAAAGATGCTTTTTCTTCATTCTCTCACCGTCTTTTCTTTCCATGTCTCTCGCTCTGAAGGAGGGGTAAGTGGTCATCAGCGCTAACGTCTCTCTCTTGTGTCTGGAAGGTGGTTATCACTGAGACCTCAGTGGTCCAAGCTGATTATGATCCTGAACCTGGCAAATCAGCATTTGATTATAACCTTTCCATATAACGTGTGCTATAGCATCTGACTGTTTATAGATCTAATACTCTCTCAGAATCACAATATTTCTCTCTTTCTGTCTCTTTGTCAGTCAGAGGAACTTGGCTGAGATCACAGAGCTGATTCACACAGCCTTCCTGGTGCATCGTGGGATTGTGAATCTGAAGGAGTGGACGAACTCGGATGGCCCCCTCAAAGACATGCAGTTTGGGAACAAGATGGCTGTTCTGAGTGGCGATTTCCTGTTGGCAAACGCCTGCACAGGATTGGCCCAGCTCAATGACACCAAGGTACTAAATGAATGCTGTAAAAAGTCTCCAGACTTTTCCATTGCCTGCTCTTCGCTTGTTCCATGCTCAGTAATGAAAGAAACCCTGCTCTGAGTTTGCTGTTGTAAAATTTGAGCCCAAATAATAATCAGTACACATGTTCCTAGCTACAGTATTCACACTACCATTCAAAGGTTTGAGAACAGTAAGATTTTTTGTAAAGAAATGAATGCTTTAATTCAGCAGGACTGCATTAAATTGATCATTTGAAGACATTTATAATGTTACAAAATATTTCTATTTCAAATAAATCCTGTGCTTTTGAACTTTTAATTAATCAAGAATCCTGAAAAGAATGTATCAAAGTTTCTAGAAAAAGATTATTAAGCTGCACAACATTTTTCTACATGGATGATGATAATAAGAAATGTTTCTGAAGCACCAGATTAGCGTATTAAAATGATTTCTATAAATTACATTTGAATATTTATTAAAAGTTATCAAAATAGAAAACATTTATTCTTAATTGTAATAATATTTCAAAATATTGCTGTTGTTACTGTATGTTTGATCAAGTAAATTCTAACTTAGTGAGCATGTATTCTTAAAAAAAAAAAAAAAAAAAACATTTAGAAAATTTTACCGGTCCCAGGATTTTCAATTGTAGTGAAGATTAGGACATAGATTTCAATTGTTTTTTTAACGATATAAAAAATTATAAACATGGACTGTCTATTATTTCTAAAAGAAAAGGGAAGTGTTTTTATTTCCTTGTATTTTAATTGATTTATTTTGCATTTTAAGGATTAAGAGATACATTACTATGAATAATTTATGCAGCTGAGAACATCCCAATAATCCCCAAATAAAGGTTTTGTCAGATTTAGCTTACTTATATTTTTGTACCAAAATTATAGTTAAATAAACAAACACACACATCTCTTCATGCTGGAGGTGTGAGACACTTTTTTCCATCACATTTGTGTTTTTATGCAAAACACTGAAAACATTTTTTTTATTTCACCAGCTTCTGACTTCCTTCTCAAAGACTTTGTTCTCCACGCTGTACGCTGTGTGTGTCCTCTCTTGCTAATTTCCATACACTTGCATTCTCCCTCATTCTCTTGCGCCCTTTCTATGTGTGTGCGCGCGCGAGTGTGTGAGCATATGTCTCCTACACCCCTCATTAAGTGTCAGTGTTCTCCTCCAGCTCTAATTAGAGTCGCAGTCAAAGCACCGTCTAACTACATGCGGCCAGCAGCCCCACTGCCTCGCTCCACTCAGGGTTACAGCATCTCACTTGAGCATCTTTTTGAATATCTTACAGCATTATAAATGGCCAGTACGATACATCAGGACATTTTAGAGCAGTGCTTCCCAGCCTATTTTGTGTTATGCACCCCAGAATCCTATTGATTTTGGTCAAATACCTCTGAAAGGTTGTTACGTTTAACTCATAGGTTCTGTTCTAGCTGCTTGCTACTTAGGCTGGGGGTGAAATGAAATAGACCATCATAGTCTACTGAACTGAAATGCACTACATATAGGCAGCAACACCATGCATCATACAAATGGCACATTTGACTTAATGAAGGGATAAAGGCATAAAAATACATAGCACACAAAATATTGGGTGCATGTATATTTTTAATAGTTTTAAACTACATACTTCTTTAGTATAGCATGAATAAAATTGTACATTACTGTTCAAAAGTTTGTGATCTGTAAGATTTTTTTAGTGTTTTGAAAGTCTCTAATGCTCACCCAGATTGCATTTGTGATTTAAAATAATACAGTAAAAACGGTAACAATATTATCACAATATTAATGACAGTTTTCTATTTTAACATACTTTAAAATGTAATTTATTAGTCTGTAGTGTCACATTAAGAAACCAAAAAACATTTCTTCTTACCAATGGTTAAAACTACAGAAGCCCTGTTTCCGCCACTGAATAAAAAAATAAAAAAGTTAATTGCAACTTTTTATCTCACGGTTCTGACTTTTTTCTTGCAATTGCGAGTTTATATCTCACAATTCTGAGGAAAAAATGTCAGAATTGTGAGTTTGTATCAAGCAATCCCAAGAAAAAAAAAACAGAATTGTGAGAAGTCGCAATAACCTTTTTAAAAAAAAAAAATGTTATTCAGTGACGGAAATGGGCTTCCATATAAAACAGCTGCAATGCTTAGTATTTTAGAAACATATAGGCCTAAACTTTATTTTAAAACTACACAAAGCAAAAACTTTCCAAGACTTGCTTAAATACACCTACACTGGGATTCACGGTTTTAGAGGAAATCACTTGTCATATGTGACCCTGGACCACAAAACCAGTCAGAGATGACATCATCTGGAAGCTGAATAAATAAGCTTTCCATTGATGTATGGTTTGTTAGGATAGGACAATATTTGGCCGAGATACAGCTAAAAAAATCTAAATATTGAGAAAATCACCTTTAAAGTTGTCCAAATGAAGTTCTTAGCAATGCATATTACTAACCAAAAATTAAGTTTTGATATATTTACAGAATATCTTCATGGAGCATGATCTTTACTTAATGTCCTAATGATTTTTGACATTTTGATTTGACATTAAAATCAATAATTTTGACCCATACAATATATTTTTGGCTATTGCTACAAATATACCCCAGCGACTTAAGACTGGTTTTGAGGTCCAGGGTCACATATTATAATATGACTGAGTAAAAAGGGATTTGCACTACAAACCTTAACATTTCATCTCTCTGTGTCTGGGTAACACACACAGACACACTCAGATGCACTAAGCGGGAGTATGCTGACAGGATCTGTCACCAAGTGCAGCTCTAGAATGCTGCTCTCCCCGTGGAGGAAAACAAACTCTTTTCCTTCTGCATAGCCTCAGACATGCACACGCACACTCGAGCTCACTTTAATGCGTGTATGAGCGGACATGGAAATGACTGCAGGAAATTTAAATGATCAGCAGATTGTGGCGACTAATATAAATAACAGATTCTGGTTTGTTTTGTTTACCCCTTCAATAGGAGCTCAGCATTCAGACAGCCAGACATCTTAGTTGGGACGCACACCTGATTGTTTTCTGTGTTTAATACAGACTCTCGTTAGGTAGATGGTGTGGGTTTAGGAGTATGTATTGGCGTGTTCTATGGCACCTCCTGCTGGACGAAAGTGGAAATCTCTCATCTGTTTAGTGTTTTTTTTTTGCAGTTTTGCAGACGAGTTGCAGTTATTATTATTATTATTTTTTTATATAACTTTACATTTTTGATCCGGTTCTGTCTAAATCTGTGATTTAGATATCACATTAAGATATTTATATATATTTTAAACAACTTGACATTAATGATGGTTTGAACCTTGCTAATGTAAACATTTTTTACAGAAGACATGTACAATGTGGTTCAAAAGTTTTTCTTTTAAAGAAATTAATACTTATATTCTGCAAGAATGCATTAAATTGATTAAAAATGACAGTAAGAGCATTTATAATGTAATAAAATATTTATATTTCAAATGAATGCTGACAAAAACATATCAGTTTCCACACAAATATTAGGCATCACAGCTGTTTTCAACATTGATAATAATAAGTTTCTTGAGCAGCAAATCAGCATATTAGAACGATATCTAAAGGATCATGTGACATTAAAGACTGATGAAGATTCAGCTTTAGCCTCACAGGAATAAAGTACTTTTTGAAATATATTAAAATAGAAAACAGTTATTTTAAACTGTAATCATATTTCATAATATTACTGTTTTTGCAATATTTGATCAAATACAAATCTTACCTACCCCAAACTTTCATACGGTATTGTATATGAACTAACACTAATATTAACTAATAATTCTATGCTTCTCATTAAAAATATATAATAATGCTAAATGGAGTTCCATTGTTGGGTAGATATGCTTGATAAATTTTTCTCAATTCAGTCACCATTAGGAGCTGTGGATACAAGGTCATTTTGAGCCTTGTTTTAGTGAACACACACACACACACATACTGAACAGAGTGTGAGTAAAAATCTTTTTTTTGTGTGAAACTGAACCTGTTGTTCAGAGAACCGTGATTAAAGCCACACACGCTCTGTTCTGACCCACTGAAGTAGTGATGGACTGACAGGATATCCAGCCAATCAGAGATCAGACTGATTAGCTGCAAGTCAAACTTCTACAGATGAATTTACAATTAGCAAAAGTGATTACAAATATATTTTAAGTGCTCAGTTTTTAATAGTCCCTTGATGTAACTGACATTCACCCAGCCAGAACCGGATGAACGCATCTTCCTCTTAAAGCTTCCATCTATGTAAATGAGGGCGAGGCCCCTTTGCATTAGCGGTTCAGTTAGCATGAGAGCATTAGCGGTGGAAATCAGACGTTCTCTCTCCGCAGCAAAGCGCTTTTCCCCCCTGATTGATCTGTATTATGTATCACGGCCTTGAGTGGGATCCTGACTTAGTAGACTGTGTGTGTGTGCGTGTGTGTGTGTGTGTGTGTGAGTGAGAGAGAGTGGGATTCTGGCTCAACACTAGTATAAACGGTAAAGGGATCCGCGAGCGGCTGTCTCCTCTTTCTTCTCCTCACAGACCTGTCGGCGAAACATGACTCCGGCTGGATTTGGGAATGAGACGAGACTGAGGGAGGGCAGCTTATCTGATACTTTACAAAAAAAGCCCCCCCACTTCTCACACACACACACACACACACACACACACAAACTCACACGAAAAGGCATAGACGTACACAAACACACAGTTCAAACACACATGCATTCTCTCACACACACTCACACATGCACGCTTTAATTTCTCCGTGTGGAGTGTGTGAAGCCGCACATCTGGCTGCGCTATAGGGGCTCTCTGTCTTCTCTGGGCTATGGGTAGGGGAGTCAAGTTCCTCACTGTTTCCTCAAAGATCTGGTTACTCAGAGGGCAGAGAGAAAAAGAGAGAGAAGGAAAGAGTGAGAAAAACAAAGTTTGAGAGAGAAAGTTTGGGGAATGGAGAGGAGTAACATAATATTAAATATGAGGAATAGCTGTGTGTCTGGATGGAAGGCCTCTGCTATTCTAGTTCCCTGGAGATTCTGCCTGTGGTCTTATGATTCAACAGACAGGCCTTTCGAGAAAAGAGGGAAAAGAACGATGAAGGGTGAAAAAGAGGTGGAGAATGTCGCCTAGGGCGATGGTTGGAAGGGATAGGAAAGCATGTGATTGAATGATAGAAGGAGCTGTCAGTGACTTAGTCCAGCTGATTGTTGTGGAGTAGATGTAACAGAGTAGCGCCCCCCTCAGGATTACTATAGTTACTACACGATCTAAAGTACTTTAAAGCAAAAATTCACCCAACATTGAAAATTCAGAAATTTATTTATTCAATCTCATGCAGTTCCAAACCTTTATGACTTACCTTTCTGGGGAACACAGAAAATTTAATTTTGAAGTATTGTATTGGCTCTTTTTAATTATACTCAATTCTTTGAGCTTTCAAAGATGCAAAAACACTACCAAAGTTTTTCGTAATGACTTTTGAATTCGTATAACTTAAATTTAAGTTGCTCTTCACTAATAATCTTCCAATTTAGCTCTTAACCTGTCTGAACCAGTCTGATTCGTTAGCAGATCATTTAGATTTATTTGTGAACTGGATTAACTGATTAATTTAAAAGATCTGGATCAAAGGAATGATTCATTTTCAATTGCTACTTCACTCATAAATTTCCATGAATGCATTAAGGTGAACTAGATGCATGTTTTTACAAAATAAAATGTCGATTTTTTTATAATGTTTTGTTTAATTATTATTATTATTATTTGTTATACGAATAAGTAATTAATTTTTTTTAATGTTTTTGTCCATTTAATGTTTTATAATTAGCAACATGATATATATATGTATGTATGTGTGTGTGTGTGTGTGTGTGTGTGTGTGTGTGTGTGTTTGAAAAAGTGCATTATGAAAGATCACGTTTTCACTTTGTTACAGTGTATGAATAATTACAATATATGAAAACATTTTTGAGATCCTTTCAGATTTGGTCTTTTATTCTTTATAGATGACTGTTCACTGTAGGCCATTATTGTAGTTGAACAGAGCCAGTATAATTCTTGACTAGTTTTTGACTAGTTTTGTGTTCCACAGACGCAAGTTAAGTCATACATTGGAACATCATGAGGTTGAATAATTTTTTTTTTTTTTACATGGACATATTTGAAGTTCAAGAGAACAGTCCAATCAACACTCAACTATCAGATGATTTTCTGTACTGTAGGTGTTGAACTTTTTTTTTTTGTGCTGGGAGTAGAATTCTGTGGTTGTGTGTATTAAAGAGAGAAACTGAATCAATAATCTTGTGCAGCTGCCAGAGTCCTCATTAAGGTCTGTATCCTCTGGACATTGCACTGTTTTGACTGGCCATCTGTTTAATAACTGAAGAGCTGGTTATTCTATCTGTCCCTCAGATGCTCCTTTAGAATGAGTGGACTGGAAAAAAGTCTTCCCATATTCCCAAACTGCTCATGTCCTAATAAATACTCATTTCAGAACAGATGGGGCTGATCTGTTATCAACACTCTTATTCTGAGAGTCTTCGTTTATGTGGAAAATATTTTGCTAGCCTAAGTGTTATAATGTTGTGTTTGTTCTAGGTGGTGGAGCTGATCTCCAGTGCAATCGGAGATGTGGTGCAAGGAATCTATCATGAGAGCTCCACTTCTGCAGAGGTACAGCATTCAACCTACTGCACTTACCACATATAGCCACCAGTGGCATTCTGTGGGAAACAAACTCTATTGACAAAAAAAAATACAAACATTTCTTGAGCACTAAATCAGCACATTACAATTTCTGAAGGATCCTGTGACACTGAAGACTGGAGCAAACGCTGCTGAAAATTCAGCTTTGTCATCACAGGAATAAATTATATTTTAAAATATATAAAAGTTGTAGTAATATTTCACAATATTTTACTGTATTTTTATTCTAATAAATGCAGCCTTGGAGAGCATTAGAGACTTTCTTCAGAAGAACAGTAAAGTGTCTGTTTATGAAACTTTTTTATGTTCCCATTATGTCACCTATTTTATAAAAGCAATCGCTCAAAGTCATGTAAATTACTGTAAAACACAACCTCTCTGGTTTATTGCTTTAATAAACACGTGCCATCTATGAGACGTAATGTGTCATTGCTAAAATTAAGCTTTATTTTCTTCATAAATTAATTAAAATTGAGTACCAGAGGAATCTTTTTAGTGTTTAATGTTTCATATTCAAAGCTTTCAAAACAGAGCTAAGACTGGACAAGCAAAACATCTCCAAACAAGCGAAACACAGACCGACTTAAAACATCTGCAAACCGCTCACAGTAAATAATGAATGACAAAGTTTCCTGTGTGAGGCGAGGAGGAGGAAACGTGATGGAGAAGGCCACCTTTATGTGAGAGAAACTCAACAAGGGAGAGAGAGAGAGATTCAAGTTTCTTTTACCCTTTTTAGAGGAGATGTTTTCCAAGCAGATGTTTGCATCACCTTCCCTCCTCCAGTTACACCAACCCCCTACCACCATACCACCATACCACCATTTTGTTTTTCTTTTTTATTCTCTTGTTTGGTTTAAAGTGGCATCCTTAAATTTTGAACAGTCTCAATGTTTTCTATAAGTTTTCTGTGCTTTTGAGGTATATTTATGAATCTATTTTAGCTCTCCATATAATCTCCATAAACAACACCATTCAAAAAACTGAGGTTGGTAAGACTTTTTCAAAATGTTTTTGAGTATAGTCTTTTATCCTCACAAGGCAACATTTATTTGATAAAATTCAACACAAACAGTAATATTGTGAAATATTGTCATTTAAATAACTTTTGTAGTTTAATATATTTTATGATGTTTTTAATTTATTTGATGGCAAAGCTGAATTTTCATTACTTAGAAGACATTTTTAATTATTATCAATGTTGAAAACCGTTGTACTGCTTAATATATTTGTGGAAACAATAATTTATATGGAATATAATTCTTTTGTAAATGTCTTGACTGTCACTGATCAGTTTTGATCAATTTAATGCATCTTTGTCCAAGTAATTATTTCTTTCAAAAAAATAAAATAACTTGAATCCAGGCTTTTGAAGAGTATACATCCCAGTATTTATAATACATTAATGCTTATTTGATTGAGTTTTTCTGTATTCTGAAGGAGGGCAGTCTAACAGTTGCGTCCTGGGAAGACCAGACATTCCTGTCCCATGGTGCTTTGCTTGCCAAGAGTTGTCAGGCAGCGATGAAGCTGGCCAGACATGATAACGAGGCTCAGAATTTGGCTTTTCAGTACGGAAAACACCTCGCTCTGGGACACAAGGTGTGTACGCACAGTCACACAAGTGCATTGTGGGCACAAGCTGCTTGTCTGTATGCTGTCTTATCACTTTACATTCTCCTATTTTCACTTTGTGTAGAAAGCTCATTTCATAAAATTCATGAATATATGTGTATTTTGTAGCTAAACTCTGATCTGCAGCCATTCGTAAAGAGCCGGTCAGAACCGGCTGTGTTTAGTTTGGACTCGGCTCCTGTAGTCTTTCACAGACAGATCGTTGGACCTGAGAGATGGCGGCACCAGCTAAAACAGGTACCAGACAACCATATCAGAACACTTGCAGCTGTGTGATACTTCATAGCCTCTCTTTAAAATAACCTGGTGAATCTCACATACTGTATTTCACTACAAAATGTAAAAAAATAATAATTTTCTTGTTATTTTAAATTGTAGCAATATTTCATAAAATTACTATTTTACTGCATTTATTAGTTTAAATAAATACAGCCTTGTCAAAAATAAGATAGTTCTTTCAAAAACATCATAAAACTTTACCAACCCAGACTTTTGAAATGTAGTGTGTAGTACCATGATGCATAAATATTTTCCAATTTTAATAGATTTATTCACATTACAGTGATGAAAAAGTCATATGTGAGCTATGTCTCAAGGCAGCTAGCAGACAGTTAAGCCAGTTTTACTGTATTATGTTTGATATTGTAACTGAGCAGACAGTATTTATCATTAATTGAAGTGATTCAATAAGATTTTAGCCTCTAGACTGGTGGCAAAACACCATTACGGTTCAGATTTCATTGTGTCAGCATGATGTTCTCTGGATTCACATTTTTCTCTCTTCATTTCAGGTTCAGAATATGGCTAGACAGATTGATTACACAAAGGTAAGCGACTCCTGTTTTTTGATTAAGGGAGAGGGAAAACAAAGTAACAAGTGCCTCATTTTAGTGTCTACTTATTCAGAAAACTTGTGTTTCATTGTATTTTCAGTGACGAAATCAATTGATTATTTTCATTTAGCCAATGAAAAAGTGAGATTGTCTATCGAATTCAAGAGAAATCAATCCTCCTGGTCAAACCACTAATCAATGATTTCAGCCACAATCCTTCTGATGAAACATTCATACATTTATGATACAAATCGATCCCTAGGAGTCATGAAATCATTCCCAGGGTCCCAGCGTGTATGTGAATGTTTACAAACAAACAGAAATAGAAGTTAATTAATGTATGATTAAACAAATTTGAAGTTGTTCATGCTTATTTAAATATATATGAAATCGCCTTAAATATAAACCTTAAATCGCTTTAATATTAATATGCCAAAAAAACAGTCCCCAGGAAAAGAACTTAATAAACATACTAAATAATATTTTGATGAAAGTCTAAAAAAACAAACAAAAAAAAGAGTTAGGGAATAGAAAATATCATTAGCATAGTATCAGTGTTATTTATTTTGATTCAGTTTTTTTTTATATATTTTCTATTTTCATTTTAGGTTTTGTAATTTTATGTTTTTGTGATTTGTATTAGTTTTTTTAAATATATGTCTATATAATTTTTATTGTTATTATTATTATTTTTTCTTCAGTTTCAATGATTTTATTACATCAATTTAAACTAAAATACTATGAAAAATATTGCCTTGGCAATAAACTGAAATAAAAAAGTTTTTTATATTTTTTTATATTATTTCAGTTGATGTTTATTTTATTTCAAGTAACAAAACCATTTTTTAAAATGGATTGAATTTTAGTTTCAGTTTTTGTTTTAGTTAACAATAACCCTGCTCAGTATAAAAACAATAGAAGTACATGGAAAGTCTGCACTAGGATATAAAAAACATAATTTCTGTATGTTAAAGAATGTAATCAAGTATGTGAATCTGAGGCATATTGAAGTAAAAAGTTTAAGAATCGGTCATTATAAAAACACACATTGATCGACCGATGCTGTGAATATTGGTGGTTACAAACCTGAGTGAGCCGATAGGAGGTGTTTGTTCTCTGTAACTGATAGCAAGTTCAAAAATTTGATTTCCAAAGTCAGAAGGAGAAGAAAGACAGAAAGAAAGAAGGGGAGACAGTTAGAGGCGGTGGGGAGGGGGCAGGAAGAGGAGGAGGGCACAAGCAGCTCGGGTCGCTGTAGAAACAGGATATTAGGGGATAGAGTAACAGGTTTATTTGTAGAGGAGACAGAGAGATGGTTTGACAGCAGCATCACACAAGATTCTCCTTCAACAGGGCACAGACAGACACCCCCCCCCCCCCAACACACACACACACACACACACATACATCACATATCTCTGTTATCAGCACATAAATGCGACATTAATCTTTCCAGTATCTGCTGTCTGGTTTGTTTTTTGGTGTAAATGTGTCTCGGGGGGTCATGAGGTCATATCTCTGTCTGTCAACCTGAAAATATTCTGTAAAGCTGTTTATTATATTGAAGTCAAAGAAAAGTGTGGCTAAACAAACAACAGTGAGAAATCAGTTGATGTCATTATCTACCTTCCCACATCCACATCTCTCTCCGTCTCCGTTTTTGGCTTTCTCTCACGCACATTAATGAAAGCAGGTCTTTTTTGCTGTTTTTAACTCGAGGTCCCCCAAGGGCTTCTTAGCACAACACATCCCAGAATTCATTTGGCAAAATGGCCTCCAGCAAAACATGTTTGTATGTGACAGTGGAGGACTACAAGACCATTTGAGTGAGGAAGAGTGTGGAATATTCTGGGTTTTCATTTAATAATAATTTATATGTTGAAAAAATATTATGTATATTTTTGATTATTGTGATTTTTTTTTTTTATGTTACTTATGATATAATGATCATATATTTCTAATAATATATTGATAATATACACTGCTGTTCAAAAGGCCCATAAGATTTTATTGAAATATATATATATTTTTTTCAGTAAGGATGCATTAAATTGATCAAAAGTGACTTTGAAGACATTAGAAACTTACATTATTTAAAAAAAAAAACATGAAAAATGCTGTTCTTTGAACTTTCTATTCATAATAGAATCTTTTAAAAAAGCATGACACAATGTACACAAAAATATTAAGCAGAATTAACCTCAAAATACCTTACTGACCCCAAACCTTCGAATATTAGTGTGTTGTTCTAAATAATAGATCATATTTGTTAACATTAGTTTATGCATTAGGCATCATGAACTAACACTGCACATTTTTACACTGTTTATTAATCTAAGTTCATCTTAATTTATAAATGTATTATTGCTCAGTTAATTTGTTCACTACATGTGAACAAAATTAATGTGTTTGGCATCAGAATTTGATGCCAAACACATTATTATACCTGATTATAGTGTTGCTGTCATTTGTTTTGCAAGCAAACTATGTTAATCTGTAGAAATTGCCTGTTTCAAGTGGTTCCTTGCCTCTAAATTTGGTTAAAGTAATATTACATTTCCTACATCAGTTTAATCAGTTTAATGGAGTGATGTTAACATTTTTCCATATTCTTGCGCGTTCTCCAGCTCTGGGACCTGATAAAGACGGAAAGAGGTGTGAACCAGGCGCTTGACCTGTGCAGTTACCACGGCAACAAGGCCTTAGAGACCATGAAGTGCTTCCCACCCTCAGAAGCTCGATCGGCACTGGAAAACATGGCCTGCGCAGTCATCAAGTTCTGAAGATGGTTTCAATTTGGTTGTATATATGAATCCAATTCTGTTTGATGCAGTTGATTAATGCTGAAACTGAGCCTGCCTGGAGGTTGATCATGATTTTTTTGGGTGCTGTTTTAAGAGGACATACTTTGGAGTGTTTGTGGTTCCCACCTGCTCTACAGATGATGATTTTTATGTGGAACTGATGAGTGTCGCAGACAGTTAAGTTTACCGGACTCATACACACACTATGCATTTAGCCAACAAATTAGCTTTATATTTTAAAATAAAATTAGATGTCTTTTTTAAAAAAATCTTTGTCTCTCTTTATTATAAAATTTCTATGATTCCCTGCAGTATTTCACAGAAGTCAGTATTTCTATACACCACTTTAAAGAAGACAAACAAACATTATTGATATCACTGTAAGTTGATTCGTGACCATAGAGAAGCGTATAGGTATTATAAGGGGTGGCATTCACCAAAATGTTTGTCTGAAAACCGATGACAATTTGTGAGTGTGTTTGTGTGTGTGTGTGTGTGTGTGTTGTGGGTGCCCGGGGTGCTCCAGCAGCAGTGTTGGCAGTAATAATTAATGAGGTGAGTGTGTGACCTGAGTGAATGGGCAGGAAATGCTGCAGTATTGATCAGCTCAGCGAGAGCACTGGCGCCAGCCTGGGCGGCCTGCGGTTTCCCGGGTGACCACGGGGGGGGACTAGGGTGTGAAGTGGGGCGTAGGCGAGTGACGGTCACCGCTGACAGCCGCCGGGCCACACACACACTTGAATTGCTTGAAGGACAGAAAGGGAAGAACATGCATGCAGGAACATCAGTAGTTCAGAGTTTCTCCCATGTCTCTCTCTGGCCTCGGATATGTAGGCAGGATATTACACTAAGTTTGCTTGGTAGGAGCGGGACAGCCCTCTGGTCATACATGAAAAATTCATTTTGGCCTCAAGCAGACCTGAGAAAACTCCTCATGAAAAGCTACGAAGACAGAAAGAGTCTTTCTGACACATCTCCTGTCAGAGGCAAACTTTTGTGCTGTCTTGCCCTGATCAGAGTTTGTTCAGACTTTATTATTAGTGCCACTGTGATCTGAATTTCTTGTCACAGATCCAAATATCAAACTGAGCACAGAAGAACAGTATTAAAAGGTCATTAGAGGTCTTTTGATCTTTTGTTTCAAGGAGATTGTGGGTTTGGGGTCTCTATACCTCTTGAGATTGTTCGAATCACAGTTTAATTAGCTTTGTGTTGAAGCTTGCTTCATTTAATCAGTCATGGCTAACACTTCAAAGACTGGAAGAAATCAATGTATTATTGGATTTTCTAGCAATTTTCGTTAGTTGATCATTGCTGGCATAGATTGTTTGTTACCTGTCTTTCGGGGAAGTCGTGGCCTAATGGTTAGAGAGTCGGACTTGTAATCCGAAGGTTGCGAGTTCGAGTCTCCGGCCGGCAGGAATTGTAGGTGGGGGGAGTGAATGTCCAGCGCCCTCTCCACCCTCAATACCACGACTGAGGTGCCCTTGAGCAAGGCACCGAACCCCCAACTGCTCCCCGGGCGCTGCAGCATAAAATGGCTGCCCACTGCTCCGGGTGTGTGTTCACGGTGTGTGTGTGTTCACTGCTGTGTGTGTGCACGATGGATGGGTTAAATGCAGAGCACGAATTCCGAGTATGGGTCACCATACTTGGCTGAATGTCACTTCACTTCACTTCACTTCGCATCAAAAGCAGCTTGTAATGGCATAAAGACGCTGCAAACTAATTATTTAAATATCAAAAGAGACTGGTAAAAGAAGTTCCAGTCAGTATGTGGGAACAGACAGCCACACACAAAATAATGATTAAGATGTCATATGTTTTGTTCTATGAGGGTCAACCACTAATATGCCCAAATAAGCAATTGAATTACAGAAATATGCCCAAGAATGGAACCCATGACTGCTCAAATCTAAAAGTACCTTCTGGGAAAAAAAACAAGCCCAAAGTCACTTAAGCAGACTTGGCAACACTGCTGTCCTTGTTTTGTTGAACTGGTAGACACTCCTTAGATTCCGCAAATGTTTATTTATTTATTTATTTTTTTAACAAAGGTGAAGTTGGTTTAGAAAATAAAAATAAGGATTGTTTTCAAGCAGGTTTCCCCAAAACACTTCCCATATGCCACTGGTCACACAAACGAATAGTCCCGCCCCAAACTCACGCCATTGGTTCAGCCACTGTTACTGATCGTAATGCATCTATTTATATAGAATATATAGGCTATATATATATAATATATATATATATATGTGTGTGTGTGTATATGGACTTGAGTTCATGGCCGTCAGTATCATCACCCTGGTAAGCTGATCCTGTCTCTGTTTTTGCGCATGGAAATGATTTTTGCGGTTTGGCGATTCGTGGCAATCCGATCCCCTGATGACATGGTGGCTGGATTCGCACAGGTAGAGCAAGCGAGAGAGTGTGTGTATGATAGCAGCTCCACTTCAGCAAAGCTCAAAACTATTACAACCCTCATTTATTCCATACAGACAGACGTCTCTCCTCCTCTTTTATGTGTTTGGGTCTGTGTGAGTTATTTTGGGACTGGAGGAGATCAGTCACCTAGATTTGGTGTGCGTGCATTGAAACTAAATTTTTAATGTCGGGGTTTTAGGTCTTTGTTATAATAAAATTAATTAGAAGCACTCTTGTTTGGAGTGTGACTCATGCATTTTGTCAGGTGTGCTTAGACTTTTTACCATTTTGAACTGATATGAAAAGCAAAACAATTAACTGGACAGCAGTTTATGGCTGTCAGTTTGACTTTTTCCTTCTTTGTTTATCCAACAGTTTATTATTAAAACAAGTATGACTGTATTGGAGTTTTAGCTTGGAGGGCAGAATCCATGAAAATTGATTTAGGAGTCTTTTGAATTAAGCTACTGCAGGCGTTTGAAATGCCGGGTTTTTTTTTTTTTTTGGCACAAATGCACTAAAATGTCCTTTCTCGATTTGACAGATGCAATTCTTTCATTCATGTGATAAAAAATGAGATGAGCGCATGTTGAAATGAGTCTTTAACGAGCAGAGCGAGACTCCCTGTTCTTTGCGCGCGCGTCCCAACAGAGGCGCGAGCGTCATCGCATGAGCGCGTGATGGATCAAACAGCCCACATTACCTGAATAATGACCGGCGCCTCATCACACCCACATCTCAGAGAGCCACGGCTCCGTGACTTAATGCAGACATCACTAATGCAGACATTACTAATGCGCGTTACGGGACATTGGCCACATCGGGTGCCGCTGATGAGTGTCTGAGAACATACTGAGGACATATTTCACCTATTTGCTTTACTTAGTGTAAGATGCTGCGTATGTTTTGTTGTAGTTTGGGTTTGTAACAATGTACGTCACCCATAAATAGATTATACAGTATATAAATAGGCTATGTGATGAACTTGAATTAGACCTCCTTATATGGATTATTTTTCAATTTCAAAGTAGCCTACTTTATTGGCGTGATTGTTTTGCTTCCAACAATAAAATAAACAAACAAACAAACAATAAATATACGTTGTTAATAAAAAATAATAGCAATATATAAATTTGAATAAAAGTAAATAGTTATTTGACAGCAAAAACGTATCACAATACAACAACGCAACTTTGCCCTGCAGTACTTGTCATATCCACTAGACGGCAGTTCATTGGTAAACTGGCAGTAAACATAAAAGCGCTGACACTGGGGCAGTTATAGTTCAGACTAAGATATTACTGTTTAAAACATGTAATGGCAAGTGGGCCCACCGGTGGGCCCGTGACAGTTAACAGGTTAAAGGGCGTCAATTGCACGAACCCCGGTTAATCGCTGCTTGCAGCTATATTAGTTTAATACTTATAATACTTTATAATATAATTACTATAAAAACTATATTATTATGTTGTTGTATAGTTGTAACTATCATGAACGGGAATATGCTGTTTAACCTATTTATGCACTGATAATGTTCTAATAAATTTTAATAATGGCTTTTCAAGATAACATGATGGTATAGCCCATACGGATCCTCAAATCTGGACCATTCCTGCAGAGTTTAGCTCTAACCCTAATCAAATACACATGAGCATACTAATCAGAGTCTTCAAGGTCATTAGAAAATCACAGGTAGGTAAGATTGATCAGGGTTGGAGCTAAACTCTGCAGCAGATTGAACCTCCAGGGAAAGATTTGAGGAACCCTGGTATAGCCTATGAAAGATTACAGACAGCAACTTGAACCTATAGGTCAATTAAAAGTGAGCACACGTCACTCAAACAACCCGCAGTTTTCCTTAAAGTTCTAACCTTAATCCAAATTACTTTTTTAGCTGGTGGAAAAAGAACCATGCATTTAATAATGCTTTGGTGATTAGTATGCAAAATGTAGGCTATAGCCTACTGATTTATCACATTTTCAATTTTTGTTGTTTGTTTCAATTTGATAATGAGAATCATGCTTACATCCTAAATGTTACAGATGAGATTAAATTCATTTTTGGACAACATTTGGTTTCATAAATAAAGAAAATGGAAAAACACAAAACTCGAAAACACAAAAGTCGAGTCATTAATCAACAAAGACTTAGTAAATAAATATTAAAAAACTGAAAACCAAATATTATTAAATGCAAAACCTTCTGTGAGAACAAAATGCATCCAGACAATTCGTGGTAGCCTATCTGTTTTTCTCGGTTTTGCTTACATTTCCAATCTCATTACTCAGAATTTACTGAACGTCATTTAACTGTACCACCTTCAAATCAATAACGTTTTAGACCCCCCCCCCCCCCCCCCCCCAAACAAAACAGAATGCACTATATAACGTTTTAAAAAATAAAAACAATATTTGCGTAATGCATTTAAAATATCATATTTATGCATTATTATTTGTTTTTTTCACTTGTTATTACAAGTTTTCTAAACAAATTCAACTGTAGGTTGATGTAGCTTTGTATGGTCACAAGCGTCTATGACGCGGGTGATTTACACTCATGGAACTCAGGCGCGAGGCTCGAGGGGCCTCTCGAAATGACTACTGTGTCACGAGAAGTCCCACGCCACAGAGCGCACTCCGCGTGTTTCACTGCCACGGCGCAGCAGCTCAGGGATTCACGTGGGGTGGGCTGGCAAAAACCCACAGCAAACCTACAGCTGTGCGGAAATGACACAGTACCGTCACGTCACGCGAGAGGGCACTGACTAGAGAAAAAAAAAAGCAGCGGAGAGAAACACGGACAACAGTTACCCGTGGACAAATCCACAGAATTTAAAGACACGACCATGGCTAATGCCTCCTAACCTGCTGCACACGGCTGGCCGGAGTCGCAAAGGTGAGCTTGATTTCAGCCGCGCAGGTAGTTTATGCGCGCCGTGGCGCGGGAGACGGAGCGAAAACTCATCGGTGGATGTTTTTCTTGCCGCGTAACGCAAGAGGGAGAGTTGCGCACGGGGGAGGGAAGGAGGGAGGGGAAACACGGGAGAGAAGGGCAGCACTTCGTATTACAGCAAAAAACCGTACGTAATTTTCTTAAGACATATGCTGTCCGCAGAAGGAACGCAGTAGATAGCCGCTTGTCCGGCTGTCTCCGCGGTTGTACCGATCCGTGGGGTTTCCACTGGAAGAATGAGGAAGTGGAGCCGGTGGACGGGGGTCGGTACGGTGAAGCAGCGCCGCTCCGGTGCTCTGGCGAGACTTCACGGTGCAAGACATGAAAAACAAATAGGAAAACAACCTCACCGAACTTCACCGTGGAAAACATTCACCACGCATCTCGATTTTCACACGCTTGCCATGATTGTGTCCAGTCGTTTGTGATACTGACTTCACTGTCTTTAAGCAATGCTTCCTATTTCAAACAAATTATGATCTTATCAATATGACAGTCAGATATTTCTAAACTTCCATTACCCCAACAGCTGCTATAACTGACAAGTGTAAGAGAGAAGTGTATAAGACATATAGGCTAGTGGGCAGATTAGATGTGTGACTGTCAGATAATATCAGTCTTGTGTGTCTTTTCCCAGGACATGAGCTCTTCTGTGTGCATGGTTAATGCAGACGGACAAGTGCCTGATAAAAGTAGGTAAATAACGATTCACACTAAAATCATTCTCACCTTTCTTTGCCCTTTTGAACTTTCATTAAACATCACAACATCTTTGTCTAGTAACATGCATCACATCGAAACAAACAGTCCAAATCAACTGATTGGATAACATGAAACAGAAATCAGCTCTAAATACAGGTATAAATATTTAGGGGAGACAGAACCTCAGATGTTGTCAAAAAGGCATGACATTGCATTTATAGAGTAAGTGCCTACCTGTAAAATCAACCACTGCCCTAAAACAAATGTGAATTGCTGCTGGTTACATTAGACAGAAACCAACCTTTTCATGAAAGGTTTTTTATTACTTTCATTAAGTAAACCATTCTTATTTTTATGGAATGTAGCCATATTTATTATAACTTCTCAGTGCACATAATTTTTTAAATAGTGTGCCCACATAATCTTTACATCGAATACATCTCTTTAATAATGATGCACTTTTAATCAATGCACTTTCCAGCAAGCGGTGACTCCATATCAATCTACAGCAATTAACGAAAGACAACGTTCCAAACAATTCTCTCGACAAAATCAAGTACCCTATATATATATATATATAATTTTTTTTTTGCTTTCAAGAAGCCGTTTCACTTGATAGGAAGATAAGGCGATCACAATTTCCATTTCATGCTGACAACAGTGAAAAAGCACATTTGTATACATTCACAACACCTCATGGAACTTGTTTGGTATGCCTGATATCAATATGCAGTAGCACAGGTCATGTGAAACACTTTCTGTTATCCAGTTTATAGAGGTGCTTCACTAAAATAACTTGAATTCTTGACAAAACATCACATTTGTAAAAAACAGAAATATAAAACATCAAAAAGAGATAATGTAAATGGTCACAGAAGATGCATGCTATACCAGTTGTAAATATCTTGGCTGATCATTTGTGATCAGATCAACTGAGACCGATTCAAATACGACATGAAAATTAGGCCAGAGTGCTCTGTCTCCTCATTACGGTTATACAGATTTGTAAAATTATGTCTTTCGGTGTTTCTCAGCATTCTTGAATAGTTTTGAATGCTTGGCTTTTCTCCAGAAGTTAAAGTCGAGAAAGATGCAGAGGATGTTATTGAAAACACAGAGGGAAAGATGGAGAGCTTCTTTAAACGCATTACAAAACGATCAGCAACACACGTAATCCCTGAGGTGGAAGGGCCTACTAGTGGGAAGAGGGTCAAGGTGACAACACAGGTAAGATGAAGTGCTTATAATTAAAAGGAACATTTGTTTAAATCAAAACTTTAATTTTTCTACTGGTTAAACATTGCATTTGGGATATAATTTGCTGAAGGGATTTGATTGAGATTTTTCTTTTGGTACAAGCTATTAACAGCAACATCTCACTTACTTTCCAGGCAGGAGAACATCTCCTTGAAAGCAGTTCAGATAATGGAAGCAGGTCATGTTCTCACAGTCACAGATTATCTCCACAGGAGCAGATTCCCATCTCTTCATACAGGAAACCACTCTACAGCATCACACATCGCATTTCTGAGCGTAAGGCTGCATCCAATTTGGAACAGCATGGAGCCCACGATGGAGTCAGAGCAAGCCATAATGGTGTTCACTTACAAAAACTGGGCAACTCTAGAAAGCATCACATGCTTAAGGCCTCCACTAATGTGGGGGTCACAGGGTCTCCTGCTGCCTTGGATTCTCACCTCTACCCGCTCATCGAGAAGATGTTCTTCCTCCTCAACACACTGAATTCCAGCATGACCCAGCTGCACAGTAAGGTGGATTTGCTCTCGCTTGAAGTGACGCGCATCAAAAAGCAGATGAAGCCCTCTGAGATGGTCATGGAATTTCAACCTCCTCCTGAATACCAGCTGACCAGCGAAGAACTCACCCAGTTGATGGAGCAAACGTCCACTGCGGGAGATCTTGGCTGCAGACTCCTCGTTCAACTGTTCCCAGTACTTTTTACAGCAAAAGAATGCACGCATGGCTGCAGCACATGCAGCCTTACAACCAAACGCACATTAGATTCTTTGCATCTTCAGCTAATCCGTAACTATGTGGAAGTCTGCTACCCGCTGGTGAAAAATGAAAATGTCTGGCAGATGGAGTGCTTGCTGCAGATCAATGATTTCTTGAATCGCTTCTGGGCTCAGAAGGACATGGAGAGTGGTCAGATGTGCGACAAACAGGCTCCAGTGCTTGTCGGTTTTGACTTGGAACAAAATCATGCTTGTCATTTCATCAGTGAAGATGCCCAGGACGACAGTCTTTCCCTCAACTCTGGAGAGAACAATGATGTTCATCTCAATGTCAGTTCAGATGTAGTGTTTGACCAACATGAGGCAGACTCTGAAGACTTAACTTCGCCGGAGGAGCTTGTTGTGTTTTTGTTGAACAGACTCTTTCCGGAGGTGTTTGAGGAGGGAAAGTTGCCAGAGGGCCACGACAGCATTGGACAGTTGATCATTGACTCAGACAGACTAGAAATTATACGAAAATACTTGGAGGCCAATTTCCCTGATATCCCAGAAGAAACCTGGCTGCAGCTGTGCGTACAACGAATGGAGGAAGCACTGGAGAATGCTTCAGTCAATGGCAGCAGTCGTGACAACCAAGAGATGTTTGACACCACTCGCCAGCCTGATAACATCTCCATTGTTAAGATCAGTGATCTGTGTGATTACGAGAAACCAAATCGCAGGTCTAAGAAATCGTGGCTGGAGCCTGTGGATTTTGACAAACTGGAGATTCCTCCTCCGGACTTTGATGTTCCTCGGGAGTATTTACTTACTAAGGAACAGCTGAAGAATAACTATGAAAGCAGTTTATCAATTGGGAACTTTGCATCTCGACTCCTGGTTCTCATGTTCCCTGAGCTGTTTACTTACGAGAATGCACGAAAATACTACAACTGCAGTGGCTCTCTAGGAAAGAAACAGCTGGATCCCCTTCGAATCAGTCTCATCCGGCATTACGTCCAGCTGCTTTATCCACAAGCTAAGAACGACCGGGTGTGGACCCTTGAGTTTGTCGGCAAACTTGATGAGCGCTGTAGGCGTCGGGATACCGACCAACGGCGTTCATACCAGCAACAACGGAAGGCTTGTTCACCCGACCAAGAGCCTGACCCAAAAGACTCGCTGCTAACTGCTGGGCAAATCAATGTTCTTAGTTCGGATCGCCTGAAAGAGGACTTTGAAGTCCTGTCTTCACCCCTGGAGAGAAGCAGCAAGGACTTCTGCAAAATTCCTCTTGAGGACCTTTCGGTGTCCACCCCAGACTTCCCAGTGCCTTCGGAGTACCTGCTCACGGATGCAGAAGTGAGGGAAATTATTCAACAGAGTCTGTCTGTAGGAAATTTTGCTGCTCGCCTTCTCGTCCGTCTCTTCCCGGAACTTTTCACGCAGGAAAATTTACGGCTGCAGTACAACCACTCTGGGGCCTGCAACAAGAAACAGCTGGACCCTGTGCGTCTCCGACTTATTCGTCATTATGTGGATGCTGTCTATCCAGTTGACAAAATGGAGGAAGTGTGGCACTATGAATGCGTGCCAAGCATTGACGAGCGCTGCAGGCGCCCCAATCGCAAGAAATGTGACATTCTAAAGAAGGCAAAGAGATCAAACAACACTGTGACTTATTCTTAGACAATGTTCCTGCAAAGTGCAGACCTGTTTTCCTATATTTTACACAATATACCTGTTATTTGCACAAGTCCATAAGCTGAAGCATATTGAAACTTGTTCTTGTTTAAGGTCTAGTTCGGCTGGTCGAGTTCACATCCATGGCCTTAAACAGGAAGGTTTCGTTGGTGACAAAGTTAGTGATTGAAGCCACTATCACATGACAGTGAAATATTAGTGTTACTATTTATATGCCAAAATATTATTGATGTTATTCTAATGTCTAATTAATAGATAAGCTAAAGTTAGCCTTAATCAATTTAAATGTAAACATTTAGTTTTTAAAAACAATAGGTCACTTTAGTTTCAGGTGAGGGCAGAGATGATATATAAATAAATATATATATATTGTTTTAAGTTGTAGCAATGTTGCAGCACTGGCTTTTTCTAATTATCAACATATTGAAGTATGTCATGCCTTCCAGGAAGTAAATCTTATTCATCTGTACTTAACTATAGCACCAGGTTATGTTATATATTTTTAAATAAAAATTCACTTCCTAGCCAAGATGTGTTTCATGTTCCTTTTTATTTTACTTCAGATACATAAGTGAGGGTCAATAGGAGCCTTTTACAGTCAGAGAAAATCATAAAAATACCTAAGGGAAGATTTTATCTTTGATGTTTTTCAAGAATAAATGTGTTCTTTGTATATTCCACCACTGACCATTATAATGAAGAAAAAAACTAAGAGTTGGGTGTTTGGGTTCTGACTAACTTTTAAATATTTTTGCATAACTGCTCTGCAAAAACCTTTTAATATTTACTTTTTTTGTTGTCTGTTAATCTTAGTACAGTTGTATGCAAAGGCACTCTGTACCCTTTCTGAAAACTGCTCATTGAAAATCTACCAATGTCATAAAGACAATGGTGAAAACTAAAGGTATCAGAAAACAACTGATACCCAAACACTATCTGATTCATCCCACAATATTATTTTATGAATCTAGTAAATATTAGATAAAAATAAAAAATGCATATAACCAAAACCACTTCTAAATAATAGCATTTGCTTGTGTTCCATTTGTGACCTGTAAAGTAAAAAAACAAAACACCTTTAAGTAGTATGAAACAGTTATGAGAACTACTGTTAAGTGAATAGATGTGAGAAAGACCTTCAGTTTTTGTTGGGCATAGAAAACAGCTCATTAAATCCTCAATTTGCAGTTTCAGAATCAAATGGTTGGAGAGTGGAATAGGAAATACCAGTTTTGCCCTATTTTCTGATCTTTCATCTCTCAAACATCACAGAATTGGTCTTTACTGCTTGTACACATCCTGTCTGGGAAGTTGTAGGTGTTTCCAGGTTCTTAGAATGACTCTCTGCTTTTCTGCATCTTTTGTCTCTCCAACCACCTTTTTCAAGATCACTCTCTTCAGCAAGACTGTGTCCATTTCCTTGTCCTCATTTAGGATCAGATCCAGTGTATCCCCCACTTTAACCTGTAGGAGGCCAAATTTAATGTTAAATTAAGGTGTCTATACTAATCAGTAGTCAGTTTAATTCAGTAATGGGAAAACTACCACAAGCAGGGTGTTTTTTTCATTACATCCATAATTTGTTCAGCTAGTCTTAAGATATTTTTGAGGAAAGTTCTTTCTGATTATACCACTAGAGGGTGCCGACTCACCATTTTGCTCTTCTTGGTAAGTTTCTGACCATTTAGTCTCAATTTGAGGTTATAGAAAGCATCCTCCACACCACTGTGAAAGAGATACGTGTTAATCACTGCCACTGGCCAAAACACCACAAAATAAATGTATAGCCTGAGATAAAGGAGAGCAAAGCTTGTTTATGAACATCATCAGCCCATTCTCTGATTGGGTTCTATGAGGTAAAAACTAGGAGTTGCATCTGCAATTGGAACTGAAAACACTAGTTTGCAACTCACCAGTGTGGCAGAATTAACCTTTGAACATGATTGACAGTTTCTCTGACTTACTTTCGTGCAATGTCCAATCCGGTCTTCAAAACCAGATCGAAACGTAGAGATTGGACAGTTTTCTCATGGTCTTTATAGTCTTTTGGCAGGCTTGGGTCATCTGGAAGCTCATCCTCATAATCACTAGCCTCTGCATCTTCCTGTTCCTCCTCCTCCTCCTGCTGCTGCATTGCTTTTTGCTTCCCTTTCTTTCTCGTGCTCTTGAATCGGGTCTGATGGAGTGACCAGCTCTGCCGAATGTCCCATGATTTCACCCCCATAGCTGTCCGGTGTGTGGCTGAACCCCACAACTGACGCGCGTGTAATGTTCGTGGGCACCACATGTTGAGACCAGAGGCATGGCATGGTGTGAGCATCTGCAGGGAGTTCAGTCTGCCTAGCTGCCGCAGGGCCAGCGCCTGCACTGACAGACTCTGCATACTGTGACACTGAAAACAGACACAAGAGAAAAAGATCAGAGAAAAGAGGTAACATCCAAGCACACTTTACATTCTTCAAAGTCCCTAGATTCAGCTCTAAATGCTCTGGAAATCTTCTAAACCAACAGTGTGTATCCTGGTATGCTTGCTCATTCTTTAAAGACGGTTAAGTAAAGTCCTAATTCTGTAAATGTTATGTTTACGTATATATATATATATATACATATATATATATATATATATATATATATATATATATATATATTTATTTATTATGTTAGATGTAAATAAATGCAAGACATTTAGCTCGACATCGCTGACAAATGTCGTTGCTTTCATGTTGTCTAAACTTCACACAATATAGTACTAAAGGACTTGTCTGTACAATTATCCAAATAACAGATCTGAGGAGGGAAATGTAAATGATATTCAAGTACAGACATAAGGAAAAGCATGACAGGTTACAATATGTGAAAATCTGACATTCTCATGACGATAATATAATCAGAATTTGCATAGACAGCCACTCATAACGTGTTTGTTTATACCCCAAACCACTGCTCACGATAATACTTCAGGGTAAGTTACTTCACCATCAACAAATCCAAAAACAATACTTGTTTGTTTAACAACGATTTAAAAAGATAATTTTACCTAACTGAGTTGAGAGCACTCCCCTTGACTCTAATCTCGAGCTGATCAACGAGCACAGTAAAAACAAACCAGCAGTCGCTGCTGCTGTAGTAGTGCAATGTTACAGCGCTCTCTAGAGTCGGGATGAATTATTATATTATACACATTGCATAATTACATTTCTGCATTATATTATATAGAACTACATTATATATCATTAGGGTTTTAGATATATATAAGTTAATTATATAAGTTAATAAACATTACTATTTTTTTTTTTTTTTTTTACAGAATTTCCAGAATGCTTTGGGCGCTATGTGTAGCCTACTCATGTGTAGCCTACTCTCTATGCAATTCTAGTGCTACATTTAGAAGACTAAACACCCGCCCAGTTAAACGCACTTGTTTCTCTGGATTGGTGGCTCGCGTTGGACGTCTTGGGGCTAACGGCTTTAAAACATCATGTGAGCGCCTCCTCCTGTCGAAACTTTCACAGTGGGTCGGAATAAACACAAGGACAGAGATTCCTGCATCCATCTTCATCAACATGACATGCTTTATTTGCATTTCTGTCTTTTATTTGTCTGCATTTTTAATGGAGGCGCAGGGTACATATGGCCCTTATTTAAGGAACCATAACCAGCTGTATGGAGACCGGCAGAGATCTCACTTCACCCCCAATATGCCTGGACACGGCAACTCCATCAACTTTGGAGGTAATCATTTATTATTATTATCATTTTATTGATACAGTTATTTGTAACTTTATTATGAATTATCATTATTTATAGGCTATTAAAATAATGTGAAATCTACACTTGTAATTCTTTTCAAGCCTTGATTTAAATTAATATTTAAAATATGTTAACATTGTTATTGCCTATTATTATTTCTTTAAACTAGCGAAATAGTGAACAACAGAAGTTCTTTTTGTTTGTATTTTAAATGGCATTAGTGCTCCTCAGGGACAAAACTAACCTAGCCTAATATAGTCCCGTAAAAGTATGTAATCTACACACAGATGGACTTTCTGTTTTACAGTAGGCCTATTATTAGCCGTGTTTTTTTTTTTTTTTTTGTCTTTCTCAACAAGTGCTTAATGATGGATCAGAGACCTTTAAACTTCTAAAACCTTGGGAGCAGTGGTTAGCTAATACATTACAGGAATAATTAAAGCATACAAATCTTGTTTTCTATTGCTTATTAAAAATCTTTACATGATTTGTGAGCTTTAAAACATATCTTTCAAAATACTAACTGAAATAATAGCAAAGCTATATACTTCTGTCCCGTAAATGAGATATATATATATATATATATATATATATATATATATATATATATATATATATATATATATATATATATATATACAGGTATATATTTTTGTTTGTTTGTTTTTTTACATGAGAACTGGATCTGGGGCTACACCATTTTTTCCTTCTGGCTTACATGTTAAATGTTGCAGCCATTCACAGAGAACCTCTGAACAGTCAACTGACTTTGCCTCACTGCTTGACAATGGAGACTTTTAGCTCATGCTTCTGCTAACAACCAAAAAGTGTCACTTTAAACCCACATCAATATCATATTGCTTTAAACCAATAGAGTAATGGCTCACTTTAATGCTTCTCTCCCTCCTTTTCTTGTTCTAAATCTCCCTTTCCTGCTCCCAACTGGTCTTTCTCCTCTGTTTTTTCCTTTTCATCTGTCTATGGATTCTTGGCATTTTTCCTCTCTTTCTATCTTTGTATTTCTGTGTTTCTGTTTACCCTCTCTTTCTCTCTCTCTATAACCAAACAAAGCTCATGGCTTTAATCACAGGTTTTACAGCTATCATCATCACAACCCTCATCAGCATCACCACCAGCGGCCGCCCTGGAAGGGGCCTCCCTTTATCTACCACCATCCTGCCTTACCTGTCCGGCCCATCTCACCTGTCCATCCTGTCCGGTCAGTTGTGCCCACACCTCCCAGAATTCCAGTGGTGCTACCTGTCCCTACAGTGCCCATGCCACTCACCAAGGTAGCCACCCTACCCCCGCCACCTCCAACACAGACTACAACCACAGCAAGCACAACAACCACAGCAATCACAACAACCACTCCAGAGCCAGTCAGTACCCCTCATGGCACACCTGCCCCTGCCGAACCTTCCACTGACCCAGGTAGACCAATCCCACCCCACCGGGTGCAGACGAACAGTCTGGTCCTCTTGAGTCCCTCTTAATAATCTTTCTCTTCTTTCTCTCTCTCCTTTCAAGGAGAAATCATAAAAACCTGAATGGTCATTTATAGGGGTATAACAATATATTCATGCCACGATTCGGTTTGATACACAATACTGATTTTACAACGCGATGCTCTCTTAATACTTGTAGTGTTGCAGTCAGTTAAAACTGTACAGTTTTTAATTATTACTTCTAAGATGTATGATAAACAGTTAAAGGAATAGTTCAAGATTTGCTAAAAATTACTCATCCTCGTATCATCCAAGATGTAGTTTGTTTCTTCAGCAGAACAGATTTTCACTTGCTCACCAATGGATCCTCTCCAGTGAATGGGTGCCGTCAGAATGTGAGACTTCTATCCATAATATTGCATAATATTTCTTTATTATACACAATATTGTCACTATATATCATACATATTGTTACATTTTTGTATTGCAATATATTGTGACACAATATATTGTTATACCTCTGGTCATTTAGCATTAAACAGGCAGGATAAATAGCATTAATGAGGCCATTTTTTGCTAAATCCAAGCTTATTGTCTACAGAAATGCAATTGTTTAGCACAAATGGGATTAACTGACTCAGTTTCTTTCTTTTTTTTTAGTCACAGCACTGCACTGCTAACTGAGGAGCCTCCCGTTTTCATAAACAAACACTTTTTACATATTAATCTCTTTCAGCACCACACTTTGCACTTTTTAATCAGTTGTATAATAATGTGACACTAATTTTCAATGAATTATTTATGTCTTACAGCTCCAGCAGAACTTTGCAAGAGTCGTCCTCTAGACCTGGTTTTTATCATTGACAGTTCTCGTAGCGTCCGTCCTGCAGAGTTTGAGAAGGTTAAAATCGTCCTCTCTGAAATGGTTGATTCTCTTGATATCGGATCCGATGCCACACGAGTCGCCCTGGTCAACTACGCCAGCACCGTCAACATTGAGTTCCTTCTGAAAAAGTACTTCAGTAAGGCCGAGGTCAAGCAGGCCTTCTCCCGTATAGATCCCCTCTCAACAGGAACTATGACTGGCCTGGCTATCAAAACCGCCATGGAGCAGGTTTTTACAGAGAGCGCTGGAGCCCGGCCACTAAAAAAGAACATCGGTAAGGTGGCCATCATTGTGACCGATGGAAGGCCGCAAGATAAAGTTGAAGAGGTGGCAGCAGCAGCAAGGGCTTCTGGGATTGAAATATATGCTGTCGGAGTGGACAGAGCAGATATGCGGTCTCTCAAACAGATGGCCAGTCAGCCTCTTGATGACCATGTGTTCTATGTGGAGACATACGGAGTGATCGAGAAACTAACATCTAAGTTCAGGGAGACACTCTGTGGTAAGAGAATAAAGATCCTATTTTGTTTATACAGTTAATAATCAATTAGATCATATTTTAATTTAATAAAAAATGTATTATAAAACATTGTATTATAATAATAAATCAAATGCAATTATTAAAAATATATAAATTATATTTATATAAATACATTTAATTTAAAATTAAATGTAAAATTAAATGTATGCCTCACTGACTCAATAATGTTTAATATAATTAAGCTGATTTTGCAGGTTTCGATGCTTGTGCACTTGGGCACAACTGCCAACATATTTGTGTCAACAACAATGCCTCTTATTTCTGCAAGTGCAGAGAAGGATATGTTATCAACTCTGACAAGAAAACGTGCTCTAAGCAGACCAATGGTTTGTCATAAAAATATGCATCAAATCATTTGAAAAATTTGATGCATATCGTAAAGAATATTTTTTGATGCATTCTAAAGAAATGCATCCAGTAACTTTTGTGCACAGAAATGATTTTTGGCTCAAACTAAATGCCATATAAAAATGATATTCAGACATTATATCTGAATTATAAATCATTTAAATAATGAGATAACGTGCTCTGGAATGTTTATGTTTATGTACTCTGATAGTTTGTTTTTAAAATTGTCATTAAACCTGCAGTGATAATATTTATGTCAATGTAGGCTATAAATTGAGGCGTGAAGGAAAGATTTGTAGCATTTTAAGTACACAGTAAAACATGTCTGTTTCTTTTACAGAAGAGGCAAGAGGAGATCTGACTGAGAATGCCTGCATGTGTGAAGCTCAGATCGCATTTCAGAGGAAGGTTCACAACAGTATACAGACTCTCACCAGCAGACATATCCTTTCAGATTAATACAGCATCTCCATGTCCTGAGAGAGTTTTTTTTTGTAGCAGTCACATAGCGGACAGGGTTTATGATGTCTTTTAATATTCATATTGGTTTCTCTCCAAAGCTGGTGTTAATCAGGAAATCAGTCCTATAGCAATCCTGATGATCGTGACGGGTGATGTTTTTCTTAACTGTTACTTACTGGATGACATCTCAAACAGAGTGCAGCAGTTTGATCTCCGGCTTGCCTAGAGTGGAGGATGGGACTCTAAACAGCTTGTTCTAAAAAGAAGAAAAAACAATTTAATCTCTCATTAGCTGCCTACAATGTATCCCATGCATTTCTCATTTTGTTTGTTTAATCGTAGGCTATTTCATATTGTGCTTATAATTATTTTAGATTTCATTATGTTCTGAGTATGATCTTTGAGTATCATATATCAAATTCTTTGTTGACACAAAGTGTTACATGTTTTTAAGTAAATTTCCTTTTATTTTGGGAAAATATTAAAGGTATTAGTAAAATGTAAAGTATACACACATCATTTTATGTTGTTATCTATTTTAAATACTTGTACACACATATATAAAATATATATGAACAAATTCTAACAAATAAAAATATTCTTTGATGCTATTTTCTGTTTTGTGTTGTCTTTGCATTATGTAATGGGTTAGCTAAAGACTATACAATATAATAATAGAAGTGCTTGGTGTGACAGTGACTGTAAACTATTGCAAAGGTTTTTGCCTTAGCTTACTTTCTGTAACTAGCTAATGAATACTATTGAATAAATACCAAAATGCTGTTTAAATTACTTTGAGATGGAGTTTAACATGCCATTGTGCAGGAAGTGGCAGCTTTGCATAATCTATTTCATGTCTGCTACCCATAATTATAATTGTTATGCTTAAAAATTCGTTCAGATAAGCAAATTTTATTATCAATTGGGAATTAATTTAAATAATATTATTACCAACGATTTAGTTAAAAATGTGTACTATAAAGTGACGAGTAGAGAATTAGAACTACAAATACCATGAACGCCTTAAGTAAACATCATTTCCGGGTTTTGGTTACCTAGAAACCAAGCAAACCGTTTTACTGCGGCGTACATGCATGGAACATACACCGAAAATTCAAATGCCTTGAAGAACGGATTTATTAAACATTTCATTTAAAAGAAGACAACGCTGAAATCGAAAAAAGTCATCGGGACCCAAAAACTTTTAGCATCCCCCTAAAAAACGAGAGAAAATTGGTTCACAACGCTGAGGCAGGCTAGCAAGCTAAGCTAAAGCAAATATGTTTATATATCTCAGTAAGAAGGTAATCGTGAAATATTGAATTATAACTGTATTACTGCTAGCATTATAACAATGTTACTGCTGTATGAATATTTTTCTCCAATTAAACGCGCGTTTGTTTTTCAGGTTTGCTGTTAGTAATTTTCAGTTGCTTTTCTTAAAAAGGCGTTTTTAATGACAATGACAGCTGTTATCTGCGTATGCAACTTGTTTATAAGGGCCGTTGGCTTTGTTGTGTGTTCTCAGATTGCGATTCCAAACAATACCGTTTTAAAGTGTGTATCTTGGAATAAAGACCAGGGTTTCATCGCCTGTGGAGGAGAGGATGGGCTTTTAAAAGTTCTCAAACTTGAGACTTATACAGGTGGGAACCTGAACTGCCAGTATTTCTATATGGACAGACAAAAGACGAATACCAATGTGAATGGTTTACTTCTGTATATTCAACATAGGACTTTGAATGAAATCCATCAATCAACCAATAGTTAAGTATATTTATTTTTCTTAGATGATGCCAAACTGAAAGGCTTGGCAGCTCCCAGCAACCTCTCTATGAATCAAACACTGGAGGGACACAGTGGTAAGAAAGACAGAGATGTGTCAGCTCAGTTTGTACTAGTGTTTGTGTGTTTTGACTCCCTGAGTTTTCATTTTGCTATGCAGGTGCAGTGCAGGTTGTGACTTGGAATGAACAATACCAGAAACTGACCACCAGTGACCAGAATGGACTCATTATTGTCTGGATGCTTTACAAAGGTACACAGTCCCTTAACACACCATATAGAAAATACTTTAATATTTAATGAATATAAAACTCCAACCTGTTTATGCACTGTTTTTATGTGTGCGTGTGCAACCGTGTGTGACACTTGTTTTTGTGACACTTAATTTCTAGCGATTATCGTCAATTTGATTTCACAGATACTATTTAAACTAAACTGGACAATGACGTCTCTGAATTCAATAATGAAATACCTTTAACTGAAAATTGAGTGTTTAATCTTATTATTATACATTACTGACTCTCTATCCTCCAATTTGATACTGTTCAGTGCTTTGACACAATCTGTATTGTTAAAAGTGCTATATAAAAAAAAAGTGACTTGACTTGTGATTTTGTGTCAAACAGGTTCATGGTATGAAGAAATGATTAATAACAGGAATAAATCTGTGGTGAGGAGCATGAGCTGGAATGCTGATGGTCTGAAGATCTGTATTGTGTACGAGGATGGTGCTGTGATTGTGGGCTCAGTGGATGGTGAGCACAGGACTGTTTTTATTATATTAATATTTATTTTCTTATTTATTTTCTTATCTTATTTTGTAGTCAAAACAATACATACAAACCCTTTTTTATACACTGGACAAATTTGTGATTTTGTGTTTTTTGGGTTTCATAGCATTGTTTAAGACTAGTGGAAAGAAAACATCCAAAATACACTTGGCACAATACAAGAGTTTTTAGATAAATTAGACTTACATTTATTTGCTTTATTTATTTGTGTCTGTATATTTCAATTACACTACACATCTTTAAAGGCCATTTGCAGATATATACATAACAGTTAAGAAAATGTAATACAAAATTTGTTATTCTTAATATAATCAATCAACTGGGGTAGTGTGGTGATATCTATTCATTTTTGTTTTACCCTATTCACATTATTTATTATAATATTAAATTAATTTATTATTTATTAAAAAGCAACTAATTCATCAAGATATTGGTGTTTGTTGTTTTATTATATAATTGGAATTTTCATGCTTGTACATTTTATTTTTGTGAATATAAATGTGTGTGTTTGTTTTGTTTTGTGATTTTGCAGGGAACAGGATCTGGGGTAAAGAACTTAAGGGGACCCAGTTGGCACACGTGGCCTGGTCTCCAGACAGTAAGATCCTGCTGTTTGGGATGGCCAATGGAGAGATCCACATCTACGACAACCAGGGGAACTTCATTGTGAGTGCTGAGATGCTGGAAACACATCATCATTCATCATTGTGTCTTTAATCAGCTACTTCTACTAGTTTTACTCTGGGTGTCCTGAGGAAGTTTTCCACTTTTATCCAGTCAGTTTGAGTAGTACTGCTATTAAAAACACAACTTTGCTCTTATTGTGTGTGTTTATGCCCAGATGAAGATGGCCATGAGTTGTTTGGCGAATGCAACAGGTGCCCTTAGTATAGCAGGTATTCACTGGTACCCTGGCACAGAGGGGTATCTGGAGCCGGACTGCCCCTGCTTAGCTGTTTGCTTCACTAACGGGCACTGCCAAGTGATGAGGCACGAAAGTGATGACAGTGAGTTTATGCATTTCTTTATCTCTCTTTGTGCACGCTAAGTGATATACATTCTAGTGCAGATCTGAGTAAGATTGTGTGTGCAGGTCCTGTGATCATCGAGACGGGCATGTGGCATGTGGCCAGTATCCAGTGGAATCACTGTGGCAGTGTTCTAGCTTTAGCAGGGTCACTCAGAAACAGCGGAGCAGAGAAAGACATGAATGTTGTTCAATTCTACACACCATTTGGAGAGGTGCGTACTGATCACACACATGCTTCATACAGACACATTTCAAATTCTACAAAGATAATATATCTTGTCATACACAATTGTTCGCAAGTTTGGGGTTGGTAAGACTTTTGTAATGTTTTTGATTTTTTTAAAATTTATTTTACAATGTAATTTCAAAGCTGAATTTTCGGAAGCTGTTGCTCCAGTCTTCAGTGTCACATGATCCTTCAGAAATCATTTTAATATGTTGATTTGTTGCTCAAGAAACATTTTACTATTAGCAATGTTTCCACAATATTTTCGTGGAAACTGTGATACCTTTTTCAGGATTGTTTGATGACTACGAAGTTCAAAAGAACAGCATTTATTTGGGATGGAAATAGAAATATTTTGTAACAAGAAATGTCTTTACTGTATCTTTCGGTCTATTTAATGCATTCTTTCTGAATAAAAGTATTATTTACTTAAAAATAAAAAAATAAAATCATACTCACTCCAAACTTTTTAATGACAATATTACTGTTGATGCACTTATGTCTGATGTCACCACGTGTCTAGCACTTGAGGACTCTGAAGGTTCCGGGCAAGCAGATGACTGCTGTATCATGGGAAGGTGGAGGACTCCGAATTGGCCTTGCTGTAGATTCTTACATTTACTTTGCTAACATTCGGCCAGATTACAAGGTAATTTAGCTGTAAATAATGGCTATAAGAGACTTTTTTTTTTTTGGTCTCTGAAATAACATCTTATTCTGTCTCTGTAGTGGGGTTACTGCAGTAACACAGTGGTGTATGCATACACACGGCCTGATAGGCTGGAGTACAGTGTGGTGTTCTGGGACACTAAGAATAATGAGAAGTTTGTAAAATACGTCAAGAGTCTCATGTCCATCACCACCTGTGGAGATTTTTGCATTTTGGCCACCAAAGCGGATGACACACATCCACAGGTACCACAGGGATCTGTTCAGCTTTTTTTCTGATGAAGAGGGATATTGTAAGTTCGAATATTGTTTTAAATCAAATAAAAAGTCATATCTGTGATTTGATAAAATTCTGTTGGTTTTTTTTTCTTTTCAGGAGGACACTGAGGCTGGATCAGCTACGGTAAGACACCTCTTATATCTAGTAAAAAGCTATGAAATATTTTCATATGCACTCTGATCACAGACATCAGAAAGTTACAGACAGGAGAAATTTAACAATAATACATGACTGTAGCTGTTTTAATAGACCATGAGAAACCTGATCAAATACAGATACAGAACATACAGATCAAAGTAAGAACTAAACAACTAATAGCAACTCTGAACCAGGGCTATGTTCAGTAGGACAGAGGACAGCAGAAATATTTTAATGTAGAATTTAATTACATTAAAACTGAGAAAGCTGTTTTTAAGCACCAGATGCAACTGCTTTACCGCAGGCATTTAATGAGCTGTCCAATCAAAACACCTCAAGGGATCGGTCTAAGAGGAGAAAGGTATTATGAACATCAGCAAAAAAAGCCTCTCAGATATTTACGTGATGCTATTTAGTGAAGTGTACCTATGCAGTAAAGAGATGCCTGTCTGTCCTTTGTCCACAGTATGCTCTGGTGTTGTGTAACTCCATTGGAACCCCACAGGACTCTAAATATATTGACATCGGTGGGTAAAACATTTTTCACTCTAGGGCTGTGCAATTAATCAAATTCGATTATCATGCACATCTCGTCAGTAAAGCCGATTCAGTGATTGGCAGTAAATCGCCATCACCTGCTTTCAGATGGAGCGGCAATTACTACACAGTGCCGCTGACGAATCACCTTCGATTATGAACGCAATATTGCCTAGCTTGTCAGTGAACTATGCCCCTGTGTAGTAATTGCAGCTCCATCCGAAAGCAGGTGATGGCGATTAACTACTAAACAAGAAACCGGCTTTACTGACTAGATGTGCATGATAAATTACACAGTGTGAAAGTTGCGGTGGGAATCGCGGCTCCTTTCCTGTCACTCCCATAGGCATCCCGCTAAATTCCTCCCCTGGTTGGGAGAGCAGATCTGTTCCAGACATTCAGCCTGATCTCTGGACAGATTTCAGAGTCGGAACAGCAACACATAACAGAATCTGTAGTTACTCATAGAAAAACATATATTTAGATGAAATCTGTCCTTGTATCCTGCTCTGAATAAAGGTTTGTGTGATTTTCAACTGCCTTTGAAATCGCACAAACCTTCAACAGATAGATTTGATGTATAGATAAGCTAATGTCACCTGATTTTTAAAAAAAATAATGATGTAACTGTTTAAAGGAATTTCTCTTCCTTCACTTTCCACAAAATTATTTGAATACATTCTAACTGTTCTTTCACTATTTTTTGGCTCTCTGTTTACTGCCACAGACCCCCTGTTTGTCACTATGACGAAGACTCACGTGATTTCTGCATCTAAGGAAGCACTTTACGTTTGGCAGTATCGTGTGGCCAAGAAACTCACTGCTCTTGAAATCAACCAGGTCGCCAAGACAAAAAAGGAAGGTCGAGAGAGGTGAGGGTCAAAGGTCACCAGTAGTGGGTCACCAGTGCTTAAAGGGGAATTTAAAGGGACAGTTCACCCAAAAATAAAAATTCTGTCATTAATTACATTCATGTCGTTACAAACCCGTAAGACCTTCGTTCGTCTTTGGAACCCAAGTTAAGATATTTTTGATGAAATTCAAGAGCTCTTTTACCATTTAAAAGTTTGGGATCGGTAAGATTTTTCATGCATTTGAATCTGTTATGCTCACAAAGGCTGCATTTATTTGATCAGAAATACAGTACAACAGTAATATTGTGATGTATTATTGCAATTTATAATAACTCTTTTATATTTACATATATATTTTATCCCTGTGAATTTTCTCCACCATTACCCTAGTCTTGACTCACTCTTCAGAAATCATTCTTGTGTGCAGAATTGGTGCTCAAGAAACATTTCTTATTATTATCAGTTTTAGATTGTTTTTAACATTGATAATAAGAAATGTTTCTTGTGCTGCTTAATACAGTATTTTTGTGGAGACTGTGATTAATTTTTTCCAGGAATCTTTGGGGAATAGATGTAAATATTGCTATTAACATATAATGGCTGTATAAAAACATATAATTATAAAAGTTTTTTCACTTTTGATCAATTTCATGCATGCTTGCTCAATTAATGTATTGATTTCCTTAATTTTTCTATGCCTGCCAGTCAACATTGTCAGTCAAAAACAAATACACAAGTATTAAATGCAGTAGTAATCATTTTATTTTCTGCTAAGTATAAAAAGAGGACATAGTGATAGTCATAATTTTAATAATAAAAAAAAGAATGAAATGGTACTTTTGTTTTAAGAACATATTAATTAACATTAAGATTTATTTCAGAGTGGACATATAGCTTCTTCAAAAACTAACTGCATTTGAATTTGTTGTACATGCTTTGTCCCATGTCTCAGACTAAATGAAAGTAGCAGCTCTGTGTAATAAGCTTTCATCAGATGAAGTGATGTTCCTTATTGAGGCGTACAGTCTGTGGGCAGGCCTGTCTGCCTGTCTGTCTGTCAGGATAGTGTGAGGGTGTGCTCGCTGACGGCAACACTTTGGAAAAGTTCTGTTCATGGCTGTGTGATGAAATCCTGCGACCCACACAGACTGGAACGGGACCCAGTGTTCTGTTTCCCTTCCACATGATATAAATAGACTAAGGCATTGCCTCTCTTGTTTATTCTATTACCGGCACACCGGTCTCTTTTCACTCTGTCTTGCTGACTCTTTTCTCTAGGGTTTATCACATCGATGACAGTCCAAGCGGAACATCGGATGGGACACTGAACTTTGCCAAAGCCTTCACAGTGAGTACACTCAGCACAGACACTTACCTGTGGCTCTCTCAGTATCTCGTGAGAGGATTAGTGGGAAAAGCTGTCATAAAACACTGCTCAGCTAGTCTGTTTATCATGTTTTCCTTGATCCACACATCTTTATGTGACATCAGTCACATAAGATGCTTCTGAGTGATCCAAATGTCATCTAAACTTGTATTTCCAAGAAGTATGGAGGCTGCAGTCCACTTTTTCATATGACAGCTCTGAGAAAAGGGTCATGACAGTGAGATGTTTGTTTTTTTGTTTGTTTCAGGCCACCAGAGACCAAATCTGCTGCATTACAGCATCAGACAGAATGCTTATAGTGGTACGTCTGATTTGCACAAGGATACATGCTTTTTCATCTCAAAGTTTCTGCGTGATTGATATGTGGTTGTGATGTCCGCAGGGCCGTGAGTCTGGTATCCTACAGAGATACAGCCTGCCCAACATCAGCCTCTTGCAGAAATATTCCCTTACCTCCAGACCGTATCAACTGTCCCTCAATTGTAACTCCAGGTCTGATTTCTCTCTCTCCTTTTTTCTTCTCCAGTTGTAGTTCTAGGCCATATTGGCACTATCAGTGTTAGACTAATCACTCCTTTTTCCTGCTTGTGCAGTGAAATAATTGTATTTTTCTAGCCGGCTGGCTATTATAGACATTACGGGCGTGTTGACATTTTTGGACGTAGAGACACGGGCTTCGTCAGGTGATGCAGAGGGCGGGTCCACAGCTGGAGACCCATCTAAATTTGAGCGCAAGGATGTCTGGGATATGAAATGGGCTAATGACAACCCAGATCTGTTCTCCATGATGGAAAAAACCAGAATGTATGTCTTTAGAAACCTGGACCCTGAGGTGAGACGGAGAAAGAGTTACATATTCATATCTGCATATATGTTGAGTATTGTGGCATGGGAAAACGGGATGACTGAAAAAACACAAATGGAGGGAAAGAAAGAAAGGGTGACAGTTTTGTCAGAGCTACTGCACTCTTAAGGATACAGGGTTCAGGAAGTGCTGCCGTTTTCAAACAAACACACATGCACACTCACATGTCAGCTTCAGTAAATCACAGAGCACATGGCCTGTAGATCAGACCACCCACTGCAGAGATTCAGCAGAGCTTTTTTCTTCATGCACAGAAAGATGATAGGTAGTTTACAGGTCCAGTTCACATATTAGAAGCAATATTCACAAATATTATATATATATATATACATACAGTGGTGTGAGAATGTGTTGGCCCCCTTCCTGATTTTTTTTTTTTTTTGCATGTTTGTCATACTTTAATGTTTCAGATCAAACAAATTTAAATATTAATCAAAGATAACAAGTAAACACAACATGCAGTTTTTAAATGAAGGGTTTTTATTATGAAGGGAAAACAAAATCCAAACCCACATGGCCCTGCATGAAAAAGTGCTTGTCACCACCATCACACTACCACCACCATATTTTACTGTTGGTATGATGTTCTTTTTCTGAACATCTGTGTTACTTTTACGCCAGATGTAATGGGACACACACCTTCAAAAAAGTTTGACTTTTGTCTCGTCAGTCCAAAGAGTATTTTCCCAAAAGTCTTGGGGATCATCAAGATGTTTTCTGGCAAAACTGAGACGAGCCTTTGTTTTTTTGCTCAGCAGTGGTTTTCGTCTTGGAACTCTGCCATGCAGGCCATTTTTGCCCAGTCTCTTTCTTATGTTGGAGTCATGAACACTGACCTTAACTGAGGCAAGTGAGGCCTGCAGTTCTTTAGATATTGTTGTGGGGTCTTTTGTGACCTCTTGGATGAGTCGCCGCTGCACTCTTGGGGTAATTTTGGTCAGCCGGCCACTTCTGGGAAGGTTCACCACTGTTCCATGTTTTCGCCATTTGTGGATAATGGCTCTCACTGTGGTTCGCTGGAGTCCCAAAGCTTTAGAAATGGCTTTATAACCTTTTCCAGACTGATAGATCTCAATTACTTTCTTTCTCATTTGTTCTTGAATTTCTTTGGATCTCAACATGATGTGTAGCTTTTAAGAATCTTTTGGTCTACTTCACTTTGTCAGGCAGGTCCTATTTAAGTGATTTCTTGATTGCGAACAGGTGTGGCAGTAATCAGGCCTGGGTGTGGCTAGAGAAACTGAACTCAGGTGTGATAGACCACAGTTATGGAGGGGCCAAACAGTTTTTCACACAGAGCCATGTGGATTTGGATTTTGTTTTCCCTTCATAAAAAAACCCTTCATTTAAAAACTGCATGTTGTGTTTACTTGTTATCTTTGATTAATATTTACATTTGTTTGATGATCTGAAACATTAAAGTGTGACAAACATGCAAAAAAATAAAAAAATCAGGAAGGGGGCCAACACTTTTTCACACCACTGTGTGTGTATGTATTATATATATATATATATATATATATATATATATGACAACCCAGATATATATGTTCATTCTTAATGAATCAGTTTGAACTAATTTAAGCAATCTGTTACTTCAGTTGTTTTAATTTGCAGCAGTATTAGTGCGAGTATTCTCCTAACAAGCTCTTATTTGTGTTGTGTTTTGAACACAGGAACCAATTCAAACGTCTGGCTTCATCTGCCACTTTGAGGATCTGGAGATCAAATCTGTTCTTTTGGATGAGATTATGAGGGTTGGTTGGAATATACTGGGTTGAATCAATTCGTAGTTGAATATGAATTTATTTTTAACTTGTGAATTTTAAAATTGAGATTTCTTATAATGGAAATGAACAAACTAAATGTTATCTTACTTTGTAAAGTTTTGTGAACACTGAATATAATTTTATATAATCTTTCAGGATCCAGAAGTTCCAAATAAAGATTACTTAATAAACTTCGAGATTCGCTCGCTGAGGGACAGCAGGGCACTTATTGAAAAGGTTGGAATTGAAGATGCTTCTCAGTTTATCGAGGACAATCCCCATCCACGTCTCTGGTGAGACACACACTCATTCCACACAATAAATGGGGCAGTTTGGTTATTTATTCAAGCATACCTACACACGGAAAGTGTACATGAATGAAAGCATAGGCATAGGCAGTACAGAACAGTGTATGAAAACATACTGTGTGGGATTGTGTATGTGTTTAGCAGGACTGTGTTTGTTATACATTTTAGAGATTTAAGAGTGTGCAACATGGCAATGTCTGCGTTTCCTGGAAGTGGAAAGTATGAGGTCCAGTTTTATAGTCTGAATGAAGTGTGAGCTACAGTTTTATGATCTGAATGGTGATCCTGGCACTGGCAGGACAAGATGAAACCAATAAGACAGCACACTTCTGGCTTCTGGAGAGCTTTGTCCTTCAGTACCTCTCTGACCATTTAAGAAAGAGAAACCTGGATAAACTGGAATAAAATGAACTGTGATGTAAACAGGCACTTTACTCTGCAATTATTTATGGTTGTGTTCATTTTTTTAAAATAAATCATCTAAGACAGAGATGAAAGAGAGAACGATGTTACCTGTAGTCATAAAGCATGGCAGTCTTGGAGTGGCTCTATTGATTTAGCGAACCACTGGAGTTTTAGTGGCTCTGTCAGTTCTCACAGCACAAGGAGGAATTTGAGACTGAACTCTTGCTACAGAAGCAGGGAGGTAAACCCAGCGATCTAACATACATTGACAGGACTCTTTACAATTTCACCATTTGTTGAATAATTTAGAAGTGAATCTCTCAAAACCAGTTAAGACCACATCCAGATCATGTTTAACCCCATAATCTAGAAAAATATCTATATATTACTCTTTATATTTAAATATTTTTATATTAGTATTTGCTATGTTGTCTTTAATCTGCATTTTTAAAGGTAGCTTTCTTTTTGTTTTTATTTGATTTTGGGGTGAAATGTGAACAGGAAATGGAGATTCACTTTTTAGTACATTATCAAGTGAGTTGCTTTTAATGCTGTCAGATGGGAAGTGGAGGAGGAATCCTACAGGAATATAGTGTAAAGAAAACAAGAGCTGTGTCAGCTCTCTCTTTCAGTCTGTGTGTGTTTGCTTTAATACGAGCGTGAGAGCTTAAAGGCTCTGTTGTTTGCATTTGCTCATCCTTAACATGCCAACATGTCAGAGGTCAGAGGTCAAAGGTTTTCTTAGCTTTCCATGAGTGCATGAAAAGATCCCGGACAGAGTCACTTCACCCTCGTTGGCCACTTTTTGTGGCTCAGCTCTCTAAAACTGTCCGGGGTGTCATCAGTCAAACAGATTTAGCTGTATGTAGCTGAAAGATTAACAGTGTAATTTTGTTTATGTCCAGATTTAGAATGCTGTTTACTCTTTGTTGAGATAAAAAATGATACAAATGCTAATACTCCAAACAAATAATTTAATCAGAGTTAATGCATCATATTCTGTGTGTCATGTAATCTCGGTTATGGGATTTGAAGTCTTCTCTGTGAAGTTTCAGACCTTCGGTATTTGACGGTTGAAAATTCAGTCAGTTGTATCTGTGCATGCACTTCCAGGCGTCTGTTGGCAGAAGCAGCGCTGCAGAAGCTGGATCTGAAGATGGCTGAACAGGCGTTTGTGCGCTGTAGAGACTACCAGGGCATTGAATTTGTGAAGAGACTGAGCAACCTACAGAGTGAAGCCATGAAACAAGCCGAGGTAGCTGCTTACTTCAGCAGGTTTGAGGAGGCAGAGAGGATGTACCTGGACATGGACCGCAGGTACACACAGACATATGCATACTGTCATTCATAAACCTAGAGGAGATTCATATCCTGTGTGAAATCTCTGTGGACAAGAACACTTCACTTAAAAAATAATAATGTTAAATGAACTTGATTAAATTGAGAAAAAATGTACACAAAACCTTTTAAACAATATTTTAATCTGATTTGTTCTAATTTTGTTATATAAAGATAAATAATTCAGTTGAAATATACAGTGTTGTTGTTAGCTAAAACTACTGTTTCAAGAATTTGAATGAAGCTAAAAGAAAAGAATATCAATATAAAATGAAAAGCTTAAAGAAAGCTGAAACTGAAATAAAATAAATATAAATATATATTTTTTTATAAAAAATGATAAAAGCACATAAAAACATTGCTAAAGATAAAAATGAAAAGCCAATTTAAAATGTCAAGAAATATAATAGTATATAAATAGTTATAAGGATTCAATAGTATACATAGTGTTCACTGTACATTCTTTGCTGGTGAAGTCTTTACTTTAACACTGTATTACAATATTACAAAATTTACATTTCTACATTTATATACTTTTTTTTTCCCCCCAATTTTTTTTTTTTTTTGGCTTTTTACCAAACAACGCTATTCATATTTCTTCTGGCATACAACAAGAAATTACCATATTTTAATTTAATGGAGTACTAAATTAAATAAACTACATGGATGAATGATTTTTAGATTGAAAAAAACACTCAAATCAATTTCCAAATGTGTCTCTGTTGGTTTGGATCTGTAGTTTAGTTTGTCATTATGGCAAACATTTTAATTAACTAAATTGAAAAAGCAACAGAAATCAATTTTTTTGGAATGCTCATCTTTCATCTTTCTCCCTCTGGTCTCTAGGGATTTGGCGATAGGTTTGCGTATAAAGCTCGGTGATTGGTTTAGGGTTCTGCAGTTGTTGAAGACCGGATCAGGTGACTCTGATGATGCTCTTCTGGAGCAGGCCTACAACGCCATTGGAGACTATTTTGCAGACAGACAGAAATGGTAGGCTGTTTAAGTGCGGGTATCTGTTGTATAAAGTCTGTTTCAGTGTCATACATTAATTTAGGCATAAGCCATTAAAACAAAGGCTTTTAAGTTGATAAATTGTTTGAGTTTTGACATAGAGACTTGAAATGTGTGTGTTCCACAGGTTGAATGCAGTGCAGTATTACCTTCAGGGTCGTAATCAGGAGCGTCTGGCTGAATGTTATTATATGCTGGAGGACTATGATGGTCTGGAGAGACTTGCAAACTCCCTACCAGAAAACCATAAACTGCTACCAGTGGGTGCTTTCATCTTTGTTCTCTCTCTCCTTCTTTCTAATTTGTTCAAAACAGACCAAGCAGTAATGTCTGGTACAGATTGTCTTAATGGCTTGAAATGTGTTTTATTGTGTGTGTGTGTAGGACATTGGTCAGATGCTTGTTACCGTGGGAATGTGTGAGCAGGCCGTCAGTGCATTTCTGAAATGTAACCAGCCCAAAGCAGCTGTGGATGCCTGTGTGCATCTAAACCAGGTGAGTGTTTATACACAGCTTGTTGTATGGTTTTGATAAGATATGAATGTTATAGGTATAACATGTATTCATATTATATTAATTGTATGAATTATACTAGTATTACAGTATATTAGGGTTGTCAGTTGATTTAAAAATGTAATTATGATTAATCTGTTCATTGTAGTTAAAGAATCTGGATCTTTTTTAAAGAAAAAAAAATAAAGGCAAAGAACAAAGATAAAGACAAAGAACAACAGTACTCTTTTCTTGTCTCATTTGATAGACAACTCAGAATATATATTTCCAACATCTAAACACAAAATAATAAAGTAATATTAAACAATATAGTAACTTTCTGGACACTTTTATGGATTAATTCCTACATATATTTTATCTAAGGGGTTTATCTAAGAGCCACACTTGTACAAATGATGCTGTCCTTTACTTACTGATAAATATTTTTTTGTCTTTTATAAATTAATTCAACTGTACAAAGTCTGCATAAAGCTTTACATTTGTTCAACTTCTCTGGATATCATCTCTAAACAAATGATTCAATAAAGAAGGTATTTTCTCCAAAACGTACTGATCTGAAAACAACACATAAACAGACGCACACTTATGCTGTTTCTTTTGCAACATTTCTCATCAGTCTTTAGAAATCACACAGTGAATTAAATAATTATTATCTGTTATCTGCTTTAAAGACTTTGACAGCCCTATTTAATATGCATTTCTCAAAAGACCTCTTTCTCCCTCTCTTCACTGAATACATTCTGACTCATTGCCTTTTCTTTGGCTTTTTTGGCCATTTAGAGATAATGATGTTTCTGCCATTAGTTTAAATGAGAGGTTCAGAGAGATCACAGTGCTCATCATCAGTTCTACTCAAAGATCCAGATGCAGCTGTAACGTCATCACTCTCATCTGCTCATGAAACCTGTCTGTGATCAATGTTTACATGTTTGCATATGACAAATAGTATTATTTAATTGTATGCACATTTCAGTGGAACAAAGCTGTTGAACTTGCCAAAGACCACAGTATGAAGGAAATTGGGCCTCTGCTGTCCAAATACGCCTCGCATCTGCTGGAGAAAAACAAAACTCTAGAGGCTGTAGAGCTCTACAGAAAAGCCCATCACTTCCTGGATGCCGCCAAACTCATGTTTAAGGTATGTTAGTATCAACTTGCATGAGAAAACATTGTCAGTGGGGATGAAACCAGTGATGATGGAATTGCAAAAATGTACACTCTTCACATTTAAAGTCAGGATATTTTGTAACCGTAAAATATTTTTAATGACACACTTTATTTCACCTCAGATTGCAGAAGAAGAGGCAAAAAAGAGAACACGACCACTGCGAGTGAAGAAGTTGTATGTGCTTGCCGCCCTGCTGGTGGAGAACTTCCACACCCAGATCAAAAGTTCACAGCAAAGCAAAATCAAGGGCAAGAAATCGGAGGTAATCTAACTGTTCACACATCCTCATAAAGTACATATTCTGAACTCCTGTTACTTGTTTCCAGGTGCTGGATGTAGTTTAAATGCATTACAGGACTAACCAAGTACAGGTTTATTATCATTTGTGATCTTTGCACAGAGCTGTGGTAGTTGGTAACTCTTGGTGTGGTCTGCAGCTGCAGCCTGCCTCAGAGTCCAACAGCACCAGAGGGACAGGAAATCAGTTGTGATGAAGGGCTCATTTACAGCCTAGTGGTGGGTAATTTGTGTGTGTGATTTATTTCAGGCTACCAGTGCATTAGCAGGGCTGTTAGAGGAAGATGAGACGTCTTCAGACAGCCGTATCCTGGATGACGCCTGGCGTGGGGCAGAGGCCTATCATTTCTTCCTGCTTGCGCAGAGACAGCTGTACGAAGGCAAGGTGGACGCGGCCATGAGGACAGGTAATACTTAAAACCCATGTGATAGCATATACACACTTGCTAGGAGAATATTACTACATTATTTAGTCACTCAAACTTAAATTTTGAGGTGCAATCTGTTGTTATACATTTTACAAAATTATACATTTGCTGAAAATGATAATGTCCATATAATTATTCGGAGGAATCTATGTGACAATCTGTGTGTGTGTGAATGCATGCATGGTATGTCTGGCCTTGTCTGCGCTCATAAAGTGTTAAATCGCTTACCTGAACTGAAAAAACAAACTCGGAGAAGTCTTTATAGTATTCAGTCCACACATACACACTCACAAAAAACGTTTGCTTACATGAAGGTCTAGACAAGATGTTTAAACCACAGATTATATCATATCCAGGACCACCTGGAAAAGAGGTGTGCATGCATGCATGTATTTGTGTGGGTTAGTGGGTCTTTCAGTTAGCAGTGTTTTCATTGCATACTAATATTAAAATCTTAAAATGATCTAATTAAATCTATTAAAGTTAGGGATAAACTGATATTCTGAAAATATATATTAATCAACTGATCATTATTTTTGTCATGACAGATAACCAATAAATGGCCAATATTAAAATTCTATATAATTTTGGCTAAATAAGTAAAAAAAAAAACAGTAAAAACACATAGCTCAATTGTTTAAAATGCTACAAGTGAATTTAGGCATTACAACATTATATTGTACAGTATGAAACTTAACATTCAGTGAGCAGCAAAGGTGTCTCTTATTAAAATCTTTTGTTCTTCATATATGAAGAAATGCAATAATTGCTTTATCCTCTATTTCCAGCTCTCCATCTCCGTGACTATGAGGACATTATCCCTGCTGTGGAGATTTACTCTCTGCTAGCCATCTGCTCATCTGCCAACTGTGCGTTTGGTACTTGCTCACGTGCTTTTATTAAGCTGGAGTCTCTGGAAACACTGACTCCAGATCAGAGGCAGCTTTATGAAGACCTGGCCCTGGAGATCTTCACCAAACACAGTCCTCGAGACACCCGGCAAAGCCAGCGAGACAGTCTCACTGATGGGTAAGATAGGAAGGCAACAGCCAGATGTACTTTACAAGAGTGAACAACCACTGGAAACATTCTCAGGCCCCGTTTAACCGATAACTGAGGCGGATCCTTCGTCACGGCTGATAGATAGAGCTGTGAGGTCACAGTGACGCAAGTGTAAAGTAGTGTGAGATGAGTGGCATAAGGGTCAACATGCATGACGTAGGCCCGTATCACTGCGGTGTGCCGGGTGCCTGGAAATTTCCAGACCATTCAAAATATTACATCAGCACAGTTCTTCCTGGAAACTGTAGTAAAACAGTGGGAAGATTACTGAATACACTACCATTGAAAAGTTTGGAGTCAGAAAGATTTTTTTGTTTTTGAAAGAAGTCTCTTAAGCTTACCAAGGCTACATTTATTACATTAAAAATACAGTATTATTGTGAAATGTTATTTCAATTTAAAATATCCATTTAACAATTTATTTTAAAATGTAATTTATTCCTGTGATGGCAAAGCTGATTTTCAGCATTATTACTCCAGTCTTCAGTGTCACATGATCCTTCAGAAATGATTCTAATATGCTGATTTGGGGCCTAAGTAACATTTCTTACTATGTTATCAAAGTATTTTAGTGGAAACTGTGATATTTTCGTTTTTCAGGATTCCTTAAGGAGTAGAAAGTTCATAAGAACAGCATTTATTTTAAATAATTTTTTGTAACATTATAAATGCCTTTACTGTCACTTGCTGCATCTTTAAAAAAAAAAAAAAAATCTTACCCCAAATTTTGAACGATACTGTATCATTGAATCTCATTGAAACAGCCTATTATAATTCATTCTCTGCAAATGCCAGAAGCGCATATACACATCACACACCATTATAGGGTAAAGTTTTAGAATAAAAGTTATTTTAATAACAGAGTTAAGTGATTTTTAAGGGCCAGAACCTGGCCCAGATAATTTACCATTATACCACAATATTTACACCAGTAGTAAGGTGAATAGTAATCAGCACAAAACTTAAATGTGAGTCAGTGAAATAACAGTCCCAATTATATTTGTAAAATAGTGCTAAACTAACATGTGACATTCTGACTTTTGTCTTTTTTTTTTTTATCTCTCTTTTTATTTCCTTTCTTTCTCAGGCCGGAGGGCAAGTTGCCCACCTGTATAGTGACAGGAAGAGTGATATCGGAGTACCAGTTCTGGATGTGCAGTGTGTGTAAGCACTGTGCTGTGGAGCAGGAGATCACACAACACAACTTCTGTCCTCTCTGTCACTCCCCAGTTGGTTAGATTTTCCCATCTCTTTCCCAAGCTCAACTCTTGCTCCTTCAAATGTCAGTCTTTTTGATGCACTGTGGGACTCAAACTCTGCCACAAGAGAGGCTTAAAATATATGTAATTTGAATGTTCAAACAAATTATCATGTAAATGTATTCTTTTTTTATATATGGCATTTTCATGTACATTCTTAAAGACATTCTTATATGACTCATCACATTCCACTCAATTCGAAAATTTAAATAAAAATGAGTTAAACATTGTTTAACTCTTTGCAAAATTAGGAATTAATCTTCTGGCTAATAACTGTATGTGTGTATTAGTAACGATTTTTAGTAAAAAAAAAAAATGAAATGGATTCAGTGTATCCTGTTATTTTAGCATTGATTGAACAATAGCTATAAACACCAATTTGCCTTGTAATCTAAAATAAATGTTCCTATATTTACAAAAAGACTTGGAAAAAAATGCCTCAAATCTCTTGGACTTTTGCTGTTCACTTTTGTCAGTTCTGATTTGAATTGAGAATTTGCATATTTAATTTTAGGCACATGTCCAGTGAAACTTTTAGAGATAGTATCTTTCGTATGTCACGCACTGCTGCCCTCTACAGACGCTCTCGAGTAGGCTACTAATAATGCTTCTGGCAGAATGTATTCTCACACTTGTTGCATACATTTATAGTGTTTTCGCTGAGCATAGGTGACGGCATTGTTTTTTTTATTGGAAAATAATAGTTTTATTTTTCTTTCCATTTTTCTTTTTTAGGGTGAACATATTTTAAAAAAACAAAACATACTTTACAGAGTAACATTAAAACGGCGTACTCTTGACGGCCTCTAGAGGGCATCATCTGTCAATTCCTCTCTGCACGTGCGACAGGTGCTGCGCAGGGAGAAATACTTTCACTGAAGAAAGTCAACGTGTTGACAAACCACTCGCTTTTTACATGATATAATAACTTCACACTCCTTAAAGTAACTGCAGTAGCCTACGTCGATGCTGATATTCACCCGTCCTGAAAAAATTATTAAAATTACACACTTTTCTTTTCACAAAATCCATCCGACCTCTGCTGTCTTCCTCAGCAGTAACTCAAGGGATCTTTAATCTCAGGCTTTTATTAATTTTCTAATCCTTTAACTGCCCTTCACGGGTGGTCTCTAGCCCTGATTTCACCTCTCTGTCCTCCGATTGTTTTTCACTCAATCATTGTTCCTCCGTGGAGCATGTGGAGGCGCGTCCTGTAACGCAAAGCGCAAGCGCGTTTCAGTTGCCACGGGCCAGTGACGCACGGACGCGCAGCTGCCCCGAGGCACCGAGAGTGCGTTAGCGGCACACTGTGTGCCAAGTGTCCCACCCGACACAGTCTGCTGCGGGACATGGGGCAAACACTGCGAACGAGCGCACACCGGGCTCGACTCTACCAAGGAAGGCGCTGGAAGATGGCAATATCCACACCGAACGTCTTTGCAGTTCATTGATGCCGTCAGAAAAGAAAGGAAGACAGGTAAACTGTGACATTTGCTTCTGTGCATTCTGGGTTACGCAGTGTTGCTTCTGAACTTAACTCCACTGCTGCCCTTTGAGCCGGAGTTCCACCAGGCAGAGCGCGCGGACTTGCACCTCGCAGAAACTTAAATATGTCATTTAGAAATTTGATGTTGCTCCCAAATTGAACAGTTTGGTGTTTTGAGGTCTAGTGGGAATGCCGTTTTTCTGTAGTTACTTTTGTTGCTATCAAATCTCATTTACGTTTTATGCATTACAAATTGAATTATTGCATGCATACACACTTCTAAAATTCTGAAGAATATTGAAAATCTGGAGTTGAAAATCTTAATTAAAGCTTGAAATAATACATTAAAAAAGAAAAAGGAAATTATATGACGTTTAAGAAGAAATATTTAAGTTTTTGCACCATTTATAGGTCACTAATCAAATAAGTAAATTTGTGACGTTCTTAATTTCACTATTTACAGACAGTTTCCATTAAATTACAAGATGCTCTTTGGATGTTTCTCAAATCATGCTGGAGAACGTGATCATCGAGTTTTACACAAACTTGAGTTTATGCTGCTGCCATTAAAGCAAAAGAGGGATAAACCAAATGCTTTTTGAAAATCAAACACATATGCTGACTTTATTATAATAATTTTTTTAATGCAAAACAATTCTTCATTTTCAACTCAGCCTCTCTCGCTTGATGTTGAAGATAGTGTTTTTTTTATTTTTTTTTTTTATTTTTTTTTTTACTTCTTTAATAATAATAAAAAAGTAGTGGTCACTAGTGGTCTCAGACATTTAGACCCTATTTTAAATGTTTCATCATCTCAGAATAAAAATATAAATTTTTTAAACTTTATAGAAGCACTGCACATCAGAACTGTCAAGTGTTCACTGAATGTCCTGAAATCTTCACATGACTTTGTGCCCGTACTGCTGGAAAAGAAAGTCAGAGTTTGTGATAAAAATGCTCATAATAATCACTGAGGTTTTGTTTACGACACTGTGCAAAATCAATATCCATTAGCAGCTATAAAGGCTGATTGGGCTCCAGAATGCTTTTATCCCATCACAGTTGTTACAGTTAGAAGCAGTATATAATAGATTAGCTGTCTTTCTGTCTGCGTATTTAAATCGGATTAAGTTTTTGTCTTGTCATACAGTTGAGTACAGTACAGTGAAAGATGACATTTTTGATGAGCAGGAAGGAATTTATGTTTGTTCAATAGCAACAGGTCAGTAATCAGGCTTTTCTTTTCCTCCATTATAGGCATGCAGCCATAGCTGAGTCTCTCCAAAACTGCTTAGCTCAACAGTCCCACTTACTACTTCATGTTCTGGCATCCATCATGGTGTATGGGCAGGTCCTGCACCGCCAAGGCCCTGAGGAGAGCTTCATCAACCTCAATGTTGGCGGCTTTAAGCAGCAAGTGGAACGAGTGGTCCTCCAACGCTTCCCCCACACGCGACTGGCCCAACTTCTCTACTGCAGCTCAGAGGCTGCTATTCTCCAGCTTTGCGATGACTATGCAGCAGCCGAACGCGAGTATTATTTCGACCGAAATCCAGATTTTTTCCGCTACGTGCTCAATTTCTATCATACTGGAAAGATTCACCTGATGGAAGAGTTGTGTGTGTTTAGCTTCAGCCAGGAGTTGGAATACTGGGGCATCAAGGAGCTTCACCTGGACGCTTGCTGCAGCAACAGATTTCAAGAACAGAAAGTGTACGCAGGGGATCAAGACTGGGGAAATGATGATGACCTGCAGAACCAGCTGCAGGACAGCTTAGATTCATCTATGGAGGAACTGTCGGCTTTTGATAAAGACCTGGAAAAGTTTGAGGGCACCTGGTGCTCAGAGAGGCGTAAGGAAATCTGGCTACGACTGGAAAACCCGGGATACTCATGCTCAGCGAAAATAATAGCGGTGTTTTCACTGAGTGTGGTACTGATGAGTATTATAGCCATGTGCGTTCATAGCATGCCTGAGTTCCACCAGGTGGACGTTAATGACAAAGAAGTGGAGGACCCAGTGTTTGCTGTGTTTGAGACCTTTTGCGTCCTCTGGTTTTCTATCGAGTTCGTCCTCCGATTAGCTGTCACACCATGTTTGCGCAAATTCCTAAGCAATGCGCTAAACATAATTGATTTTGCCTCTATTGTTCCATTTTATGCCACGTTGGTGTTCGAAACCATGGATGCTGAGGAAAGCGAGGAGCTTGAGAACGTAGGAAGGGTCGTGCAAATACTGCGACTCATGCGTATCTTTCGGATCCTCAAACTGGCACGGCATTCGGTCGGGCTGCGGTCGCTTGGGGCAACGCTCCGTCACAGCTACCACGAGGTCGGACTCCTCATTCTCTTCCTTTCCGTGGGAATCTCCATTTTCTCAGTGCTCATCTATTTTGTGGAGAAAGAGGATGAAGAGTCAGAACTGCAGACCATACCGGTGGGCTGGTGGTGGGCGACGATCACCATGACCACGGTGGGATACGGCGACACGTATCCCATCACTCTGGCCGGGAAACTCATCGCCACCTTGTGCATCATTTGCGGCCTGCTTGTAGTCGCGCTTCCCATCAGCATCATCTTCAACAAGTTCTCCAAGTACTACCAGAGACAGAAAGCCCTGGTGGAGTCCGACCAGCTCCAACCAGAGGACGAAAAACTGCCAAATCTCAGCATGCCTTTTCTTTACATAGGAGACGTCTACGGACAAAAGATGACTTCTCTGGTGCGCAGCACGTCCTCCAAGAGTAGCACAGGGAGTGAGGGAGACGTCACTGATGCTTCCAGCATTCAGGATGTTGAAATTGTCTGCCCTACTGGGATGCCACAGGCTGACAAAGCAACATAAATCAGGGTTCCTCAAATCTGGTCTTGGAGGGCCACTACTCTGCTGATTTTAGCTCAAACCTTGATCAAACTCACTTACCTGTGATTTTTCTGGGGATTTTGAAGACCTTGATGAAGTGTGTTTGATTAGGGTTGGAGCTAAACTATGCAGGGCATTGTACCTCCAGGGCAAGATTTGAGGAAACCAGACATAAATGGTAATATGCACAACCTCAAATGAATAGGGTGAGAAGAAACAAAAATAAACTTCCTTGTTTAGATTTGCAGCACATGTTGAGGGAAACACTACAGGACCGTAAGACTCGAGGCTCTTGTTTCTTACTGAGCAACTCCTGGACCTACTTCAATCAAAAGCACTTTTTCTCTTTAGTTCTCAGGGTGAAAATATCTCGAGCTTTCCATTATTTATGGATCAGAACCTGTTATGGACACTAATCTATACAACAGGCTAGCAGTAACAGTGATGCTGTATACCCAATTAACAGCACTGATTGACAGGTGTTTTTTTTTAATTCTTCGGACAAGCTGTTCATTTAATTACAAGCCTTTCTGCAGTGCCTGTGGGAAAAGAACTATGCTTAAATGTTTTATAGGCAATGACATCATCTAAAATGCTGGACTTCAGATGGCATGTTGGTGTACACCATACTCCCTAATGTGTCCATCAGAGAGGGAAGGACGGAAAGAGTGCATGCATATTTCAACAAGAGAGAGGAGAGGCCACAAGAGAAAGGAGAGAAGAAAGCAGGAAAGAGATGTTACAGTTGAATAAAGTGTTGATGTACAGTCCATTTAAGTCTCTGCTCTTTGTTCTGAAATCAATGCATGGGTCTGTAGAGAGATGAAGGATCTTAAAAGAAACGGTTCACCCGGAAATGAAAATTATGTAATCTACAAAACCCCATCTCGTTTGAAATTCATATTCTGTTATTTTGATGTGAAACATAAAATGCAGCTCTTTTCAATACAATGCAGTTTATAGTATAAACTATAAAAACACCTGGCTCCATAGAGGGCTTAAACACAAGTAAATAAACAACGAAAGAGTAGTTGATAGGAGTTGTGCTCAATTCTCTAAATCTTCTGAAGCTGTACTATGTCAGCAGGCTAAAATTATTGCTATTATTTTTTTTTTTAAAGCCTTTGCTTCCAGTGGACTATTAATTTGAGAACCATAATTGACGTAAGTTGAATCCTGATTTGTGAATGAGTCAGCATGATTTCTATACAAGTTGATTGGAAAGAATTATTTTTTTCAAAATAGCTTTTTTTTTTTTTCACAGAAGAAAGGCATTCATGCGGCCTTGGAAGGACATGAGTAAAAGTTTTTTAAGTGAATTTTCGCTTACTGTAAAGAAACACTTAATTAAAAAGCTTAAAATGTAAAAGATGTAAGTTTGTCCCACCTTCTCATATGTCTCATGAATAATGCCTTATGCATTATTGCATTAGTGTATTATCAATAATGCCTTATGGAGCACCAGGTTCGGCTATCCTTTGTCCTCTGCACGGAGGGAACACATTCTCTCTCCATCTTGCTGTCTCTCTCATTTTTTTGAAGTGACTTATGTCAGTAGGCTGTATTAGCAGGAAGCGAGGTCCAAATGTTAGGGCTGTCTGCCACAGGGGATGTATTACTGCTGAAACGGCATCCATTTGGCAAGTGGCTTTAACTTGGATAGATCGGTCTCTGAGACGTGCCCATTGATCAATATGTCACACTTGTGTGCTCAAGTGTTTAGGGGTAGACCTGAATGTCTCATGAGTTACACGAATGGTGCAACTGACCCTTTCAGCTTCAGCAAACTCAGAGATTCGGTCAAGTTTCAAGGGGAATGTGACTGGAAATAGAAAAATGTCCTTCATTACACTTCTCATTCACACTCTTACATTTATACTGGGGATTTAGCGATTTTGCAATTAGAGTGCTTAAAAAATACAGAGTGAAATGTGGTTATTGTTTGTTAGTATATAGGAAAAGGTTTCAATAAATAATTTCCTTTTAGAAATTGATTACATGCCGTGTACTGTGGCAGGGTGACTCCTCTCTCTCCTCCAAGCAAGAAATATGAGGCCACCGCAAAGAGTCACATTTCTTGTTCAAACCATTGGTTTGGACAACTCACACAAACCTGAGCATGTTGTTGCAAAATATATATGCAATCACAGCACTGTTCCTCTGACGTTATCTTTGTTCTGTTACAATATGAGCTGGTGGTTTAGGATATGGGTTTTCACCCAGGAGAAAGCTAAAGTTCTTCAGAAGTGAAATGTGCAATTTCTGCATCGCTACTGGCACCAAACACAACTGCAAAAAGAAATTCTCCATTTTCTCCCCATTTTCTATTTTTTGGAGAAAGACATTTGGTCTGTCTTGTGGCAGAAATACACAAATACACTACCATTCAAAAGTTTGGGATGAGCTTTTATATTTTTATTTTAGTATGTATATATATATATATTAAAATAAAATGCAACCTTGATGAGAATAAGAAACATTAAAAAGTCTTACTGACCCTAAACATTTGAACAGGTGACTTTACATTATTTTAATTATGCATTTAATTTTAGTTTGATGAAAGCAGGACAATGACATGATTAGATTATTTGAAACAGTAATATTGTTTCTACATTTCTTCAAAAACCTTGTATGTGTACTGTTAATACAATAATCTAGCAGTGTTATTTTCTCCTTGACATTTTCATCAAGAGTAAGTTTTAATTCAAAATTGTTATGTATCATCATGATGTTTTTCCTCTCATCTTTATTTAATCAGAAAACCCAATGTCAATGAACATTTTTGTCATTAATTTAGTTGACAAGGTTAACACGCCAAAGCGCCTCTGCTCAATCAGACCGCAGAAATGACACATTTTACCTTTAGCTGCTTATGTTGATGGCTGGTCATAAAACTTCTTTGTTTGCTCGGGTGATAAACCAGCTTAACAGCACCTACAAATGTCCAGTTAAACTGCTTTTTAACATATAATTAATCCAACTGTTGCATAAATCATCAGCCGAATGACAGTGTAACAGGTGAGTTTGGAAGCATAACATCTTCATTGCTGAATAAAGTCCTGTCTCAAGCAATTTACCATCTCCTCTATATGGGTCAGTTCACATCCTGCTCTCTCTCTCTCTCCATTTCTCTCGTCTCTTGCTTTCCCTTCTATTCTTTCTTACCTCACACATAGGAAATTGGATGGAATCATCTGTCAGTGGATGAAAATAGAGTAAAAAGGCTGTGAAAAGAAGTGTCTGAAGCTTTGGGGAAAACAGAGAGGTGATTTTTTGAGGTATGAGAAGTATCACAGTGAACAAGCCAACAAGTTGACTCGACTCACTAACCATTTGGAAGAGTAATGTCACTTTTACAGTTATTCACAAAAGACAGCATGTTTATTTAGACACCAGCATAATAATACTAATCAAAAATGTGTATGATAGATTATAAACATAAGTGGTTCATGCTATCTATTACACTGATGAGCTAAACTGAATGATTCAATTAAATCTGTGACATGACAAAATCAATACAGCTACCCTGAAAGCAACATTCCCAATCTTCTTGATGATCAAAGAAACTGACGGCATTCCAACTCCTGCTGAAGCTGTACTAACAGCTCAGAACAGACTCCTGTTTCTCACAATCTGAAGATTGCCTGTCAGCTGTCAGACCACTTTACTAAAGCCAGACCCATCTGTTCCGCAGGGCTGATATGGATGTTATAGATCTTTGGCTGGGCTGGTGTGATGTCGTGTTCAATCACCTGGAGTTCTAGAATTGAATTTGGAATGTTGAAGAAGTCACATGCTTGACCAGTGTTCCATCTCCCCCTTTGGTCTTCAGCTGGGCGGTTCTACACTTCACACTGTTCTCATCAACTGGAGGTCACCTGTCCACATAGTATGTATATGTATTGATCTTGTTTCCTTGTTTGAATGCTTAACAAAATAAGTTTCTTTACTCAGAAGTTATTCATCATTTACCCAACCTATTGTGTCATACCAACCTTTATCATTTTCTTTTGTTACGCAAACTTTTTGAGATTTTTTTTTTTCCATATAACACAAGTGGATGGTGGTTTGGACTGCCAAGCCAGTCTAAAGTTAAGTAGTTGATGATACAAATATTAATTTTGGGACACTGTTTTCCTTAATTGGAAAAAGCTAAATAAAAGGTTATATAATACTAAAATAGTTGGCAGTAAGTTTTTATGTTTTTTTTTTTTTTAAATAACTCTCTTGCTTACCAGGGCTACATTTATTTGATAAATATACAGTAAAACAATAATATTGTAAAACCTCAAAACTGTTTTCCATTTTAATATACTTTAATATGTAATTTATTCCTGTGATGCAAGGCTGAATTTTCATTAGCCATGAATCCAGTCTTCAGTGTCACATGATCCTTCAGAACAACATTTATTTCAAATAATTGTTTTGTAAATGTCTTTAATGTCACTTTTGAAAACTTTAAATAGTACTATGTGTGTGTCAGTCCTGTGTCTTGTTTTCCCCCTCCTCTCGTGTCTATATCTGACCTTCCTCGTTCCCTGTCATTATGAGTTGATTAGTCCCTAGCCCTGTTTAATTACTCCGCACCTGTTTCTGTTCTTCCCCTTTGATTTCCTAGTGTTTATAAGCCCTGTGTTTCCCAGCCCCTGTGTCCGGTCTGAACGTCGTATATGTTCGTCTCTCCCCAAGCGCCTTGGCTGTCTGTGGTTAAAAATAAAGGATATATTGGAATCCCCTTGTCTCCGCGCTCCCTTGTTTCCCGAGAGGGATCTGACAGCATGTCCTAATTCTGAATAAATTACACTCTTAATAATAAAGGTGTTTCGCGATGCCACAGAAGAACCTTTTTTTGTCTAAATGGTTTAACATCTCTGAAGAACCTTTCTGTTTCACAAAAGGTTCTTTATGGCAAAAGAAGGTTCTTCAGATTATAAAAAGGTAAATCTTTGACCGAATGATTCTTTGTGGGACCAAAAATGGTTCTTCTATGGTATTGTTGTGAAGAACCTTTTATTTTTAAGAGTGTACAAACTCTGGGTCATTGGTTAATGCTCACACTGTGCCTTTGCTGCTTTTTTAGTGAAAGTGAGAAAGTTGATAGCGTCAGAATCCAATATTTGCTTTATCAGCAGCTTGTGCTTGTTTATCTGAGTCAAAGATCAGAGAATGGCCTATCACAGCCAAACATCAACAATGTCAGCCAATATCTGATTAGAACATGGCAGAGGACACAACAAAGAACTCACTGACACAAACACTAAAAAACAGGCGTAGGTGTGTGTGTGCATCAAATCAATGGCGTGCAGAACAGGAGTTCCTGAAGAGATTCACACTCTGAAAAGTGAGACCTGGGTAACTGTGCTATCCGCACCTTGTTTTACAAAGTGAGAATTAGGAAATGTGTGTCTGCGAGACACCAGGTTGCACATGTTCACATGTTAACTTTCAGTCTCCTTCAGAGAAATATCCCGGAGTTTCCTTCATAACCTTCAGAGAATGATCAGGAATGATGTCGAGGTCTGGCCAGAAAGAGAAAGAGAGCGGGAAAACCGGGTGGCCCCAGCAGATGGAGGTTAGGGTTCTCCAGTTTATTCCATTTCAAGCAGGTAATGGGCTGTGAAATGAATACACAGTAAGCATTTTTCTTCAATGTGAGGGCAGTTTCATTCAACATATGGACATGGAAATTAGTGTGTATGTTTGTTGGTTTCTCTCGCATCTGTCGGTGTGTGTACGTGAGCTGTATTATTAATTATCCGTCATTTTTCTAATGAGCCTTCTGCGAATTAAACTATGGGAGGCACTTCCATTTTGGGAAACTTCCATTTAAAAAGTCAAACAAATCATTTCAAATCATAAAATTGCACTACAGATAATCCTTATCCGTCAGTTTGACTGAATGAGCTTTCCTTTGAATTCATCTGTAACAATATGAAAAAAGTCATATATTATGACAGTGAAATCATGTCGGTAATATTGCTATGAAAATACAAAATTTTGCTAATTATTTACAGTTTCCTTATCCATGCACAGCATCATGGGGTGTACGAAAAAGGTCGAAATTCACCTTTAGTCTTTCACATACTCACAGTACGGCCTGAAAATTATGTATTGTTTTAAAGGTGAACATTAAATGTCATGTTTCATGTAATCATACTAGTATGAGTATGTGAGTTAGGACGAAAGGTCATTGGTTTTTGTGAATGTTAAGCTCAAACACACACACACACACCGTCCCATTTTGGCGCATACAGTATGCATCTCACAGCTCTCTTCCTCTTCCCCCTGCACTCCTGAGATCAATTCCCATTTAATTAGGGTCTGAAAGTTGTTAACGCTCACTGTGATGTGCACACACATGTGAAATGGTTACTGATGACTAACACTTTCTCTTTCTTTAAGGCCGCGTCACTTCTGCAGCTGTTGGCATTATTGCAGACTGCACGATCTGCAGTGTGTGCGAGGTGTTTCATAATGCTACGCTGCTCGGATGACTTGACTCTAATTAAAAGCACAAATCATGTCTCTAGAGGGGAAATGCTCTATGGATTTTGTTGATCTTTGCTTGTGTTGCTTTATACACATGTGAATGTTTCAGGATAGATGTTTGTCCTTCTGTAATAACATAGAATATTCCTTATTGTGTGAAATCACACTGTGGAGCTACAAAAACAACAAAATACCAGGAACCTTAGAAAGTAGTATATATTTTGGACATATATTTGAAAATCTTCCCTTGCATGGCAGCTCTTCGCACTTGCATTCTCCATTCTCCATTCCTCCATTCCAACATGTTTCACGAGTTAAAAACAGTATCTCCACTTATGGTCTAAAAAGTTTCCTTGCTGAAGATTTCTAAGCATTGAATAAAAAAAAAAAAAAAAAAAAAAAAATTGCAGTATAAGTATTGATCTTCTCTTTGACAGACTTCTGACACTGCTTTTAACCCTGTCTTTGAATCTTTAGGGATGAATGCCGCAAACAATATTTTTTAATGGTTCTTTTAGTCTTTCTGAGTGCTCTGTGTATTTAAACACTTGCAGAGAGAAAAAGAAAGAGAGAGATGCATTAATGGAATGTTCAAGATTTTTATTTGTCACATACACAATTATACAGAGTATAACCAGCAGTGAAATGTAGGTCAGGTCCGCTCCAAGGACAGTGCAATTATATAGAATACAAATATTAAGGAAAAGTAGAAATAAATTAAAGAATAAAATAAAATAAAAGATAAAAAATATAAATGTAAATATAAATGTGCAGGTCAGTATGTTGTTGACTTAAATAGTAATAAAGAGGAAAGTGCAAAAAAGTTGTACAGGGTATGTAATTAGCAGCAATATGAGGTAGAGAAAAATTATGAATAGCTTATTGATATTTACATGGAGTCAAGTGATGTTATGACACAGAGTTAGAGTTTAGGAGCCTGATGGCCTGGGGGAAGAAGCTCCTCCTAAGTCTCTCAGTTTTTGCCATCAGGCTACGGAAGCGCTTACCAGATGGAAGCAAAGTGAATAGTCGGTTACCAGGGTGATTAGAGTCCTTAATGATTTTGACAGCTCTATTTTTGCAGCGTTTGAGGTAGATGTCCAGCAGAGAGGGGAGAGCAGACCCTGAGATGCGCTCAGCTAAGCGCACAACTCTCTGTAGTGCTTTGCAGTCCTGATTGGAGCTGTTTCCATACCACACTGAGATGCACTGAGTCAATACACTTTCTATGGTCCCAGAAAAGAAAGTTTTCAGGATTGCTGGTGAGACCCTGAATTTCCTCAGCTGTCGCAGATGGTACAGTCTTTGCCTGGCTTTCTTAACCTGTGTTTGGATGTGTGTAGTCCAAGTCAGGTTCTCGGAGATGTTTACACCGAGGTACTTGAAGCTACTCACCCTCTCTTCCTAAAGTCCACAATCAGCTCTTTAGTTTTGCTCACATTCAGGGAGAGACAGTTGTCCTGGCATCATGATGTGAGTCTCTCTACCTCGTCCAAGTATGCGGTCTCATCGTTGTTGGAGATGAGGCCCAGAACCACAGTATCATCAGCGAATTTGATAATAGATGTGGAGCTGTGAGAGGACACGCAGTCATGCGTGTAGAGAGAGTAGAGCAGGGGACTCAGGACACAGCCCTGTGGGGCTCCTATACGTTCAGGGTGATGGAGTTTGAGGTGAACTGGCCAACTTTCACCACTTGAGGTCTGCCGGTGAGGAAGTCTTGAATCCAGTCACAAAGTGAGGAGTTTAGGCCGAGGTCTGTGAGTTTAGAAGCCAGCTTGATGGGGACTATAGTATTGAAAGCTGAGCTATAGTCAATGAATAGCAGCCTTACATAATTCCCATTGTTGCTGTCCAAGTGTGTGAGGGAAGAGTGGAGGACGTGAGAGATGGCATCGTCCGTAGATCTGTTTGGGCGATAGGCAAACTGAAGAGGGTCCAAAGTATCAGGTCTGGAGGAGCAGATGTGGCTCTTTACAAGTCTCTCAAAAACCTTCATGACTATAGATGTGAGGGCAACTGGGCGATAGTCAGGCAAGAGGGTTTATTGTTCTTTGGCACAGGGATAATGATGGATTTTTTGAATGAGGTGGGAACCACGGAGGTAGCAAGGGACTCATTAAAGATAGACGTGAACAAACCAGCGAGCTGATCGGCGCAGGACCTCAGAACACGGCCGGTTATCCCATCAGGTCCGGCTGCTTTCCTGACGTTCACTTTCTTTAGCGCCCTCCGAACCTCATCCTCTGACACGGTGATTACAGAATCATCGCTGCTCTGCCTGCTGCTTCCTGACGCGCTGGTCGGCAGAGTCGCGCCGCCGCCGTTGCAATCGAAGCGGCCGTAGAAGGTTTTTAACTCGTCGGCCAGCAACGGATCTGCTCTCACCTCCGGATTTGTTTCCGAAGGCACAGATGGTCCTCAGTCCCTGCCACATCCGTCGAGAGTCATTGAGCTGGAAATGAGACTCAATTCTCTCTCTGTATCTGTGTTTAGCGGCTCTTACTGCGTGTCGGAGAGAAATGACGTTCTTAGCAATGCATATTACTAATCATACATTAAGACTGAATATAGTTATGGTAGGAAATTTACAAAAAATCTTCATGAAACATGATCTTTATTTAATATCTTATTTAATTTGATCTAATTTTGAGACATGCAATGTATTTTTGCCTATTGCTACAAATATGCCCGTGCTACTTATGACTGGTTTTGTGATCCAGGGTCACATATATTTAAAATGTAATATATTCCTGTGATGGCAAGGACCAAATTTCTGCAAGCCATTACTGTATTATTCAATGTCAAGTGATCCCTCAGAAATCATAATAATATGCTGATTTGGTGTTTAAGAAACATTTCTGTCTAAAACAGTTGTGCTGCTTAATATTTTATTTTAGTAGTTTTTGGAAACATATATATAAGAACATATATTTGGGAATATATATTTCCACAAAGGTCAAAAGAACTTGAAATATTTAAAATAGAAATCTTTTGTAAGACATTCTAAATGTCTTCACTGTCACTTTTGATCAAATTCAAGTGTCCTTGTTGAATAAAAACATCAATTTCTTTTCATAAAAAACAGTTAAGACTATGTTCTTGGAACAGAATAAAGGTGAGTAAATGATGCCTCCAGAAAAAAAAAAATCATATTTCACAGAAATATCAAACTGTCAGATTGAATTCTGTTTTACAAATTTGATCTGAACTGAAATGTTCACTTCTAAGTTTCAGGTGCACGTATGCAGCAGGACACCTTCTTCCTCTTGTCCCATGAGGATACAGCATTTGGCAGGCAAACTTTGCATTACTTTGCAGAAACTGTTCAGGCAGGCAGGTGAGTGAAACAGCAGTCAGCACGACTCTCTGCGGGATCAATCGAAGGCTGTGCCACTTAAATCTCACATAAGCGTGACATCACTTTGTCAGCGTGTTTTGTTTCTGTCTTCAATGGTAGTGAGGATGAGTCACAGGCAAATGATGACCAGGTCAATCCAGATGCATCCTGGCTGCGTTGAGTTCCATCTTGCACTACTATGATAAGGATATGAGAAGGTTAGTTGAGAGTTTTTTCACTGCTCACAAATCCAACTGGACTTTAGGTCTTACACATGCATACAAACACACTCAAGCAAAGTATGGATATACTGTACATCTCTAACCAAACTGGACATGAAGCTAAATGACCTCCTGTCTGACTGATGCTTTCTGGTGGTCCAGCAGCTCTATAAATCAGTCTTTCACCTTCAGATGCGAATAAATGCTGACGGCACATAAAACAGCTTCTCTGCACTTGCTCTCTGCATGTTATCTGCATAAAGCAGCCCTGATAGAGATACGTGTGCTATTTAAATGGCTATGATGTGCAGTAGCTGTATGTGTGTTTTGCTGTTTGTGTGGATAACATGGCACTATTGGTAGTTTGTGTTCATTAGATGTGAAGTATTCTGATCAATAATTCTGAATATTGGAGGCTGCCAAAGCTGTCGGATGTAGTCATAACCACATAGTTTAGGGTCAGAGGACACAATCAATAAAAATTTACTGAGTTAACAAAGCAGTTGATACACCCATCACTATGACAGTAGTAACTTAATCTTACTCTTTCTTTCTTTCTTTCTTTCTTTCTTTCTTTCTTTCTTTCTTTCTTTCTTTCTTTCTTTCTTGATGTAGTTTCAGTGCTTCAATAAGAACTGCTTGTTTGTTTTTCATTTTTTATTATTAGTTTTTTGTATTTTTTTGTTGTTGTAATCATCATAATAATACTAATAATACAACTAATCATAATAATTCTTTTCATTATTATTATTATTATTATTATTATTATTATGGTATATATGTTTTATAGAGTACTCTGGAGAAGCACTATAGTCTATAAGGCAAGCATTATTATTATTATTATTATTAGTGATATTATTTTTATTAGTAGTAGTACAACCCGAATTGGGGAAATATCAGGACGTTTTTTAAATTTGAATAAAATGAAAACTAAAAGACTTTCAAATCACATGAGCCAATATTTTATTCACAATAGAACATAACAAATGTTTAAACTGAGAAATTTAACACTTTTATCCACTAAATGAGCTCATTTCCAATTTGATGCCTGCAACAGGTCTCAAAACAGTTGGCACGGGAGCAACAAAGGACTGAAAAAGCATGGCATTTTGAAAAGATTCACCTGGGAGAACATCTACAAACTAATTAAGGTAATTGACATCAGGTCTGTAACATGATTAGCTATAAAAGGGATGTCTTAGAGAGGCAGAGTCTCTCAGAAGTAAAGATGGGCAGAGACTCTCCAGTTTGTGAAAGAGTGCGTAAAAATATTGTGGAATACTTTAAAAACAACATTTCTCAGCATCAGTTTGCAAAGGCTTTGCAAATCTCATCATCTGCAGTGCATAACATCATCAAAAGATTCAGAGAAACTGGATAAATCTCTGTGCATAAGGGACAAGGCCGAATAATTTTGTTGGATGCCCGTGGTCTTCAGGCCCTCAGATGACACTGCATCACTCATCGGCATGATTCTGCCATTGACTTTACTAAATGGGCCCAGGAATACTTCCAGAAACCACAATCCACCGTGACATCTGCAGATGCCAACTAAAGCTCTGTCATGCAAAAAGGAAGCCATATGTGAACATGGTCCAAAAGCGCCGTTGTGTCCTGTGGGCCAAGGCTCATTTAAAATGGACTGTTTCAAAGTCTTCTATGGTCAGGCGAGTCCAAATTTGACATTCTTGTTGTAAATCACAGACGCCGTGTCCTCCGGGTTAAAGAGGACGGAGACCTTTCAGTGTGTTATCAGCATTCAGTTCAAAAGCCAGCATCTCTGATGGTATGGGGGTGCATAAGTGTATACGGTATGGGCAGCTTGCATGTTTTGGAAGGCACTATGAATGCTGAAAGGTATATAAAGGTTTTAGAACAACATATGCTCCCCTCCAGACGACATGTATTTCAGCAGTACAATGCAAAACCATATACTGCAGCTATTACAACAGCATGACTTCGTAGTAGATGAGTCCGGGTGCTGAATTGGCCTACCTGCAGTCCAGATCTTTCACCTATAGAGAACATTTGGTGCATCATTAAATGAAAAATACGTCAAAGACGACCACAAACTCTTCAACAGCTGGAAACCTTTATCAGGCAAGAATGGGTCCAAATTCCAACACCAAAACTCCAGAAACTCATAACCTCAATGCCCAGATGTCTTCAAACTGTTTTGAAAAGAAGAGGAGATGCTACACCATGGTAAACATGCCCCCGTCCCAACTATTTTGAGACCTGTAGCAGGCATCAAATTTGAAATGAGCTCATTTTGTGCATAAAATTATAAAAATGTCTCAGTTTAAACATCTGTTATGTTATCTATGTTCTATTGTGAATAAAATATTGGCTCATGTTATTTTAAAATCTTTTAGTTTTCATTTTATTCAAATTTTAACAACGTCCCAACATTTCCGGAATTCGGGTTGTAGTAGTATCATTAATGATAATGATAGCAATAATAATAATAATAATAATAATAAAGATGATGATGATTATTATTATTAAGTCAAGTCAAGTCACCTTTATTTATATAGCGCTTTTAACAATGTAAATTGTGTCAAAGAAACTGCACAATATCCAAAAAAAAAAAGGAAATAGTGTGTCAATAGTGTAAAATGAAAAAAGAAAAAAAAGAAAAAATTGCAATCAGGTCGACGATATCGCTGGAAATGAATTGTCCCCAACTAAGCAAGCCAGAGGCGACAGCGGCAAGGAACCAAAACTCCATCAGAGACAGAATGGAGAAAAAAACCTTGGGAGAAACCAGGCTTAGTCGGGGGCCAGTTCTCCTCTGGCCAAACGAACCAGCAGTTCAATTTCAACTGCAGCAAAGTCAGATTGTAAGGTCTCAACTAGTTCCAGTGGTCATTTGGTAATTCTGTATGTTGTCTGAGCGTTGACATCCTCTTAGGTCCTCTGAGGGGTTGGCATTATCTTTTCTCAGGTGTTCGGTCATCTCAGATCATTTAGGGGTTGGATCCAGACTGAAGCTTCTGTCATTCCTAATTACCACGGGATGTTAATCCCGTGGCAGAAACAGAGACAAATAGAGACATAATTAGTGTAGCTGCTGTTCCATCTAAGCAAAAAATAATTTGTTCAACCCAAGCTAAAGAATAATAATAATGTACATTTGATCAGATATACTACAGTACAAGATTATAAAATGCATTATGTGAATGCTTGGCTAAAGAGATGTGTCTTTAAGTGAAGTGACATTCAGCCAAGTATGGTGACCCATACTCGGAATTCGTGCTCTGCATTTAACCCATCCAACGTGCACACACACAGCAGTGAACACACACACACCGTGAACACACACCCGGAGCAGTGGGCAGCCATTTTATGCTGCAGCGCCCGGGGAGCAGTTGGGGGTTCGGTGCCTTGCTCAAGGGCACCTCAGTCGTGGTATTGAGGGTGGAGAGAGCGCTGGTTATTCACTCCCCCCACCTACAATTCCTGCCGGCCGGAGACTCGAACCCGCAACCTTTGGATCACGAGTCCAACTCTCTAACCATTAGGCCACGACTTCCCCCTTTAATCTAGATTTAAACAGAGAGAGTGTGTCTGAACCCCGAATGTTATCAGGAAGGCTATTCCAGAGTTTGGGAGCCAAATGTGAAAAAGCTCTACCTCCTTTAGTGGACTTTGCTATCCTAGGTACTACCAAAAGTCCAGAGTTTTGCGACCTTAGGGAGCGGGTTGGATTGTAGCGTGGTAGAAGATAAGTTAGGTACGCAGGAGCTAAACCATTTAGGGCCTTATAGGAAAGTAATAATATTTTGTAAATGATACGGAACTGAATTAGCCAGTGCAGAGACTGTAAAATTGGGGTAATATGATCATATTTTCTTGACCTGGTAAGAACTCTAGCCGCTGCATTTTGGACTATCTGTAGCTTGTTTATTGAGGATGCAGGGCAACCAGCTAGCAGTGCATTACAGTCTAGAGGTCATGAATGCATGAACTAGCTTTTCTGCATCAGAATCAGGTAGCATGTTTCAAAGCTTGGCAATGTTTCTAAGATGGAAGAATGCTGTTTTTGTAGATTTTTGACTTTAGAGGATCTGACGGCGCATCCGTCTAGTTGCAAATTGTAATCCAAGAGATTCTGTGTATTGTTTTTTGGTCCAATAAGTAATATCTCTGTCTTATCTGAATTTAATAGGAGAAAATTATTGGTCATCCAATCTTTTACATTTTTTACACAATCTATTACCTTAGATAGTTTAGAAGTTTCATCTGGTTTTGTTGAGATATATAGTTGAGTATCATCAGCATAACAATGAAAACTAATCCCGTATTTTCTAATAATATTACCAAGAGGCAGCATGTATATTGAAAATAGAAGAGGACCTAGGACTGATCCTTGTGGTACTGATCCTTGGGGAAGTCGTGGCCTAATGGTTAGAGAGTTGGACTCGTGATCCAAAGGTTGCGGGTTCGAGTCTCGGGCCGGCAGGGATTGTAGGTGGGGGGAGTGAATGTCCAGCGCTCCCTCCACCCTCAATACCACGACTGAGGTGCCCTTGAGCAAGGCACCAAACCCCCAACTGCTCCCCGGGCACTGCAGCATAAAATGGCTGCCCACTGCTCCGGGTGTGTGTTCACGGTGTGTGTGTGTTCACTGCTGTGTGTGTGCACGCGTGATGGGTTAAATGCAGAGCACGAATTCCAAGTATGGGTCACCATACTTGGCTGAATGTCACTTCACTACTCCATACTTTAATTGTGATAAATGTGATGACTCTCCATTTATTATTATTTATTATTATTACTATTAGTTGTCACAAGGAACGGGGCGGAAGCAAAGATGCAGGTGAGTAATAACATTTAATGGTCAGATGACACAAATACAGTACAGTCTCTCGGATGGGATGGTGGCGCAGGGACAAGATGGACAGCGTGCTGGTGACGAGTGGTGATGGTGAATCCAGTGCAGGTGAACATCCAGACGAGACGAGAACCACGAAGACTCCAAACAGACGAAGACCAGGAACACTGTAGCAGACGGCACACGATGAACAACACAGAGGACATCAAACAACGATCTGACAAGGAGAGGAAAGTGTGGTGAGACTTTATAGGAGAGTAGATTGGCAGCAGCTGGTGCGGGAATTGAGATCAGCTGGCGTGCTGATGACTGGAGTGAGCGGTCACGCCCACTCACACAACACACACACACAGAGAACAACAATACACGAGACATGAAGAAACCAGTGAATTCATGAACCGTGACAGTACCCTCCCTCCTAGGAACGCCTCCTGGTGTTCCCAGACTCCCTTACCTGTCGATTGTAATCATCAATAAGGGAGTGATCCAGAATGTCTCTAGCAGGCACCCAACTTCTCTCCTCCGGACCGTAACCTTCCCAGTCCACCAAGTACTGAAATCCGCGTCCCCTCCGCCTAGAGTCCAGAATACGATTGACCGAATAAGCGGGTTCCCCTTCTACGAGTCGCGGCGGTGGGGGAACCGGGGCTGGCGGATTTATGCGTGCATAAAACACGGGTTTAATTTTGGACACATGGAAAACGGGATGAATCCTCCTGTACACTGGAGGAAGATTGAGGCGGACTGTCACCGGACTAATGATCTTGGTGACAGCGAACGGGCCAATGAATTTAGGAGCAAGTTTATTAGACACGGAGCGGAGAGGAATGTTCTTAGTAGAAAGCCACACTTTGGAACCGACGACGTATACGGGAGGTCTAGACCGGTGGCGATCGGCCTTGGCCTTGGTGCGCGCTCCCACCTGGAGTAGAGTCTCGCGGGCTCTAGTCCAAGTGCGATGACACCTCTGGACAAAGGCGTGGGCGGAGGGAACCGCGACTTCGGATTCCAGACTAGGAAAAATTGGTGGCTGGTAACCTATACTGCATTCAAACGGAGACAGGCCCGTAGATGACACTGGTAACGAATTGTGGGCGTACTCCACCATTGACAGTTGTTGGCTCCATGAGGAAGGATTCTTGGAGACCAGACATCGCAACGTTCTCTCCAAATCCTGGTTGGCTCTCTCAGTTTGACCATTGCTCTGGGGATGAAACCCTGAGGACAGACTAACAGTAGCACCCAGCAATTTACAAAACTCTCGCCAAAATTTGGACACAAATTGGGGTCCTCTGTCGGAAACCACGTCCGTCGGGAGGCCATGTAACCGAAAGACGTGGTCAACGACTGTTACCGCGGTCTCCTTGGCTGAGGGTAATTTGGGCAAGGGAATAAAGTGGGCCGCCTTCGAGAATCGGTCCACCACGGTCAAAACTACCGTGTTACCCTGAGAGGGTGGGAGGGCGGTGACAAAATCTAGAGCGATATGGGACCAGGGTCTCGAAGGGACCGGCAGCGGTTGAAGGAGCCCATCTGGGGGTCTATTGGAAGTCTTACCAGTGGCACAAACTGAGCAAGCCAAAACAAAACTGTGAACATCACGAGCCATAAGCGGCCACCAAAATCGTTGCTTGACTAAAGATGTAGTGCGACTGACTCCTGGATGACAAGCCACATTGGAACAATGACCCCACTGAATAACGTCGGACCGTAATCCCTCTGGCACAAATAACCGGTTCGGTGGGCAGCCGACCGGAGGCGTTACCCCTTGTAAGGCTGTCTTGACCTTCGATTCGACCTCCCATGTGAGTGTGGAGACAATTAGGGTTTCCGGAAAAATGCACTCGGGAGTGGACGGGCGATCGGAACGGTCAAAAATACGTGATAAAGAATCGGGTTTGATGTTCTTGGAACCCGGGCGATACGAGAGAGTAAAGTCAAAACGTCCGAAAAAAAGTGCCCACCGAGCCTGCCTGGAGTTCAATCTCTTAGCAGTTCTAATGTATTCCAAATTCTTATGATCGGTCCATACGATAAAAGGTACCCCCGACCCTTCTAACCAGTGACGCCATTCCTCCAATGCTAGCTTGACTGCCAACAACTCCCGGTTACCAATGTCATAATTACTTTCGGCAGGGGACAACCGGTGAGACAAAAACGCGCATGGATGCATTCTATCGTCTGCAGGAGAACGCTGGGATAGCACTGCACCTACCCCCACCTCTGACGCATCGACCTCCACCATGAACTGACGTGATGGATCAGGGGTAACAAGGATGGGGGCTGAAACAAAGCGGCCTTTCAGTTTGGCAAACGCAGCCTCAGCTGCGTTTGACCACCTGAACGTAGTTCTGGGGGAGGTCAAGGCGGTCAGAGGAGAGGCTAGTTGGCTGAAATTGCGAATGAACCGCCGGTAGAAATTGGCAAACCCCAGAAACCTCTGCAGGGCCTTGCGGGAATCTGGACTTGGCCAATCCACCACAGCCTTAACTTTCTCAGGATCCATACGCACTCCCTCAGACGACACAATGTACCCTAAGAAAGGAACAGACTGTGCGTGAAAAGCGCATTTCTCCGCCTTGACAAAAAGCCCATTCTCTAACAGCCTCTGAAGCACTCGTCGAACGTGCTGCACGTGCTCCTGGAGAGAAGAAGAAAAAATCAATATGTCATCCAGGTAAACATATATGAATTGATCGACCATATCTCGCAGCACGTCATTGACGAGTGCCTGGAAGACCGCCGGGGAGTTGGAAAGCCCAAAGGGCATGACCAAATATTCAAAGTGCCCCCTGGGGGTGTTAAAGGCAGTCTTCCATTCATCCCCCCTCCTAATGCGGACCAAATGATAAGCGTTACGTAAGTCCAGTTTAGTGAAGATTGACGCTCCCTGCAACCTCTCGAAGGCTGAGGACATCAGCGGCAAAGGATACGTATTCTTTACCGTGATGTTGTTCAGCCCTCGGTAGTCAATACAAGGTCGCAGGGACCCGTCCTTCTTCCCCACAAAAAAGAACCCCGCCCCCGCTGGAGAAGAGGAGGGACGGATGAACCCCGCTGCTAGAGAATCAGAAATATATTTCTCCATAGCCTCTCTCTCTGGAACAGAAAGTGAATATAACTTGCCCTTAGGCGGAGACGTACCTGGCAGTAACTCTATAGCACAGTCATAGGGACGATGCGGAGGGAGAGAAGCAGCGCGAGACTTACTGAACACCTCCTTCAGGTCGTGATACTCCGTGGGCACGTTTGACCAATCCACTGCCTCCTCCTGAAACATAGAAACAGAAACAGACGGACAAGCAGACATAAGACAAGACTCATAACATTTACTGCTCCACTCCGATACTGTTCTCTGCTGCCAATCGATTCTGGGGTTGTGCTTGGTGAGCCAGGGGTGACCTAAAACAATGGGTGCGAGGGGGGAGTCCAGAATGTAGAAGGAGATGATTTCAGAGTGGTTGCCAGATACGATGAGTGTGACGGGTCCGGTGGTGAAGGAAATGAGGGGAAGGGCTTGGCCATTGAGGGCGTGAACTGCGATGGTCTGTGTGAGGGGTAGAAGGGGAACTTGAGTCCTATGTGCAAAACCAGAGTCCATAAAATTACCCTCAGCCCCAGAATCCAGCAGTGCGTGACAGTCCTGAGTGTGGGCTGACCATCGTAGTCTTACCGGGAGGAGTGTAGATGTCGATGAGGTGTTCTCAGCGGAGATCCCACCCGACAGTAGCCTCAGACTTCCTGCCGGGCTTGCCCCTTTTACAGGACAGTAGCAGGCGAAATGTCCTGCCGTGCCGCAGTACAGGCACAAGCCTTGGGATCTCCGCCTCTCCTTCTCCTCCCGGGAAAGCCGAGCTCGCCCGACCTGCATGGGCTCGTGATCGTAGACGGGACTGACCGCGTCCCTGCCGCTGGCTCGTGGTGTAGACGTTTCCCCAGGAAGCCGAGCGGGTAACCTCCGCCGCTCGACTCGAGAGAGTCGGGAGTCTACACGCAACGCCAGATCGACAAGCCCATTGAGTGTGGGGGGTAGGTCCAGGGCATAGATCTCATTCAAGACGCGATCAGCCAGCCCATGCAGGAACATATCCCACTGCGCCTCCTCGTTCCACTGACACTCTGCCGCCAAGGTCCTGAACTTGATGGAGTAGTCAGAGACGGATCTCTCCCCCTGTTTGAGATCCGCCAGCATCCGCGCGGCTTCTCTCCCAGCAACCGCGCGGTCAAACACTCTCTTCATCTCGGCGGAAAGTGTCTGAAACGAGGCGCAGCATGGATCCTGGTTCTCCCACACCGCTGTTCCCCATAGTGCTGCTCTCCCAGTCAGCAGCGTGAGCACGAACGCCACCTTGGTCTGCTCGCTGGCAAAGGTCTTGGGCTGCAGGGAGAGATGCATAGCACAGCGAGTCAGAAAGGCACGGCAAAAGTTCGGCTCACCGCTGTATAGTTCCGGAGTTGGTAGGCGGGGCTCTGACTGGGAGACGCTCTCCGATGGTACGAAGGGAGCTGACGGTGTGGGTGGCGCAGCGGGATTTCGCAGATGTTGTATTTGCTGGGTGAGCTCAGACACCTGCGCCACAAGAGCACGAATCGCCTGTCCCGACTCCTTCATGCTCCTTTCCTGGGCCTCCATCCGAGAGACGCTGGATCTTAGGAAGTCCTCCCGCGACAAAGTAGTTCCACCTGCTGCTTCCATCTCTCTGGTCAGATCGTTCTGTCACAAGGAACGGGGCGGAAGCAAAGATGCAGGTGAGTAATAACATTTAATGGTCAGATGACACAAATACAGTACAGTCTCTCGGATGGGATGGTGGCGCAGGGACAAGATGGACAGCGTGCTGGTGACGAGTGGTGATGGTGAATCCAGTGCAGGTGAACATCCAGACGAGACGAGAACCACGAAGACTCCAAACAGACGAAGACCAGGAACACTGTAGCAGACGGCACACGATGAACAACACAGAGGACATCAAACAACGATCTGACAAGGAGAGGAAAGTGTGGTGAGACTTTATAGGAGAGTAGATTGGCAGCAGCTGGTGCGGGAATTGAGATCAGCTGGCGTGCTGATGACTGGAGTGAGCGGTCACGCCCACTCACACAACACACACACACAGAGAACAACAATACACGAGACATGAAGAAACCAGTGAATTCATGAACCGTGACATTAGTAGGATTAAAAGTACTATTAAAATGATTTTTACTATTATTACTACTATTATTAGCAATAGTAGTGGTAGCTGGAAAATAATTGTATTTGTATTACAATTATTGTAATAAATGTATTAATACTAGTAGCAGTACCAGTTGTAACTTTGTAACATTTGGCAAGAAAATTTTATACTCATATTTCATTGGTCCATTTTCTTTGTGTACAATATTTTTAATGACAAAAAATTGATTTGTGCTTTTAAAATTGAGGTTTGCTTTGAATGTGTTGGGTAGAGTAGTGTTGGCTTTACTGGATGGCTAGAGCGTGTATTGAAATCTGTTGTCTGTCCAGTGTGATGTTCAGATAAAACAGAATCTCAAGCACTCTTTCTTACGTGAGGGTGACTGATGTAATTTGTATTTGCTGTTCTGTTGTGTTTGTTCTGATGAGCACAGGTGAGATGGTCATCAGGAATTCAATTCTAAACCCTTAAGAGATATACGAAAACGCACTCTGAAATTAGCATTTTCTGTCTTACACACTAACACAGCACTCACTCAATGCCATTAGGATTCTGTCTTTGAAACACTCACCGTCAAACTGTCAACCTCATTACCACACACTGCATGTGCATTCGTGGCCTGACAAATAGACCTGCCTGCGCATACCATCTAAAACATGACCAGACTTTAAGGGACTGGATTACCACTGGATACAATAAGAGTGAACCAAAAAACAGGAAGGGATCAGGCTCATCTGTGTAAATAGTTTCTTCTCAGTCTTCAGATTAAGGCCTCAGTAATAGAGCGAATGCGTGTAAAGATGAATTGGCAGGACTTCTACACACACACACACACACACACACACATTCAAAGGCAGAAAAAAGATTTATTGTCTAAGCTTTTGCCTGGAATTTAAGAGAAGTTTGTTTCAAGATATACGAATGCCTGAGTTTATCAAAATCAAGTGTTTTGATGGTTAGCCAGTGAGCAATGTCAAAAATGTACCGTAAGGACAGAGTAATCGATTTCTGCTTTATCAGCTGAACGAAGGTCTGCCAAATCATTGCGCAGCATATGTTGTCAGTTTCCTATGAATCTTCCTCAAGGGGGTACAGTTTTTCTTTTGGCTGCAAATTTTTTTTTTCTCACTGGAGACATTTATACACAAAAAGCATACTTGTTTTAATCTATTAATTCAAATTACTGAAACTTGAGATACAAATAGTAATTGCCCTCTCAAGAAAATGATTAAATAAAATGCTGTATCCAATAATCACAAACAAAAGTGATTGCTTCATTCCCTCTAAACCAATTATACTGCTGAAAAGGGAGAAGGCCCATTGTTCATCTCTCTCTCTCTCTCTCTCTCTCTCTCTCTCTCTCTCTCTCTCTCTCTCTCTCAATTCAATTCAATTCAATTCAGTTCAATTCAATTCAATTCAATTCAATTCAGCTTTATTAGCATGTGTAACACAATGTTGCCAAAGAATTAACATATATATACAACAACAACATAAATAACAATATAAATAATAATAAATAAAATCCATCTAAATAAATGAAAAGATAAAGTAAGTCAGTTTCAAGTTAATCATGTGTAACATCTAACATTGTGAATGGTTAATACATATTTAGCAGCTATTGCAACGGTGTTATCATCTTCTCCAAGTAAGAAGGGCATTTTCTCAGTATCACTAAGTTCAGTAAATGATGGGATCAGGGCTTCAAATCTGGGGAGAAATGTTTTCCTCACATTGTGATATTTAGGACAAATCAGCAGGAAGTGTTTCTCGTCCTCTATATGCTGTAGATCACAGTGTCTACAGATCCTCTGCTCTCGCTCTGTCCATGTTTGTCTGTGTCTTCCTCTCTCTATTTCTAAATCATGGCTACTTAATCTGTATTTGGACCGGATTTGTCTTTCTTTAAATGGTTTATTCAATAAATAATTGGCAAATTTAGTGGTTCTGTTTAGGGTTGAGTAGCATTGGAGTTAATTTTGAAGGTCAAAGTGTATTTTCAGAGATTCATCATGAGTGTCTTTTAGATTTTTGTCAATTTCTTTAATAATGGTTTTGGGGTTGAAGCTGTAGTCAGCGAGGAGCTGGGTTTTATGGACTAGCTGAAGATCGAGTGTGTTTAGAGGATGAGATTCTGCTGAGGTTTCATTGGCGAGGAGGGCTTTATATCGGATTGAATCAGGATCAGATTGATGGAGGTGATGCCAGAACTGAATACATCTCTTCTGGATCTCAATCTTCAGTGGGTATAAGCCTAATTCAGCTCGGCAGGCATCACTGGACGTACCTATGTGGACCTCTAAAATGTTTTTGATAATTTCTAGTTGTAGTTTTTCTATTGAAGTTTTATCCCAATTTTTTACATTTGTTATTGGTCTCCAAATTTCACTCCCATACAGTAGAATTTGTTTAATGATTGCATGATATAATTTAATCCATGTTTTAATTGGTCCTTTTAATTGGCCAAACCGTGACTTGATGGCATAAAATGCCCTCCGGGCCTTCTCATTCAAGACATTCACAGCCAGATTGAGGCCCCCTGATGCAGAGATCTGGATGCCCAGGTAAGTGTAGCTGGTGCTGTGCTTGAGGACTTCTCCTCCGTAACTGAACTGGTATCTGCTTTCCTGAGACCTGGCCTTCTTCTGGAACACCACGACTCTGGTTTTGTCCAGGTTGACCGTCAGAGCCCATTCCTCACAGTACTGTTCCAGCAGGGCCAGGCTGTGCTGGAGACCCTCGGCTGTGGGGGACAGCAGAACCAGGTCGTCCGCATACAGCAGGCATTTGACTTCAGAGTCGTGCAGAGCGAGGCCCGGGATGCTGCCGGAGCGGTCCAGAGCTTCTGCCAGCTCATTGCAGCTCTCTCTCTCTCTCTGTCTTTCTCTCTCTGTCTGTCTTTCTCTCTCTCTCTGTCTTTCTCTCTCCCTCTCCAAGTATACTGTATATTGTTATGCCTTTGGCCAGGTGCCATGTGTCTCCTCCACGCTTCATACACACATTAGTGTAACTTCCTCCCACTGCTATAGATCAGTGTCATAACTCTAGCGCGGAATCCATATAGATCTGATCTATCTAAAAACTATATTATATTTAAAATATTTGGTTGTTGTGCTTGTAGCAGGGACATCACAAACATGCACAGGACCTAGAACAAAATTTTTATTAATGTGGCACAATGAGTGCACAAGATTTTTTTTTAAGTGTCTTATACTCACCATAGCTGCATTTAATGTATCAATATAAAACTGAAATATTTACATTTAGAATATAATTAATTATCCCATATTATGAATTGTAAAATGTAAAATGTTATTACTGTGATGGCAAAGCTGAATTGTCAGCAGCCATTACTCCAGTCTTCAGTGTCACATAATCCTTCAGAAATCATTCTAATTTAATTTCTTATTATCAGTTGAAAGCAGTTGTGCTGACTAATACTTCTTTGGAAAATGTCATACATTTTTTAAATATTTTATTTCTTTTTTCTTTTTTTGTTTTGTTTTTGCAACAATTTTTTTTTGTCTTTACTGTCATTTTTAATCAATTGAATATGTCCTTTCTGAATAGCTTATTTCACACTGCAGGCTAAAGTGGCCCAAATCCGACTTTTTTGCTCAACTGTGACCCATATCTGATTTTCTTATGACAGTCTGAACAGCACAAATCAGATTTTTTCAAATCAGGCCCAGGCCACTTTCATATGTGGTCCTAAATCAGATACATATTTTGCAATGCGACTTCAGTCTGAATGGCCATGTCGCATTTCATGAGATTTTTACGTAATTGAAATGCGACAGATGTCACAATTCTGCGCTGGTGGAGGCGGGAAGATTAAAATTACAATGGCAGACAATATATAGACAATAATATCACTTTGTTATTTAGGCTCCGATTGCACATTAACTTAAAAATTGCTAAACACACGCTAACACGAGCAGCATCCATTTTTATTTCCGCAAACACAGTGCGCTGGGTCTGACGTCACGTCTTCTTCATTCAGGTCACTTCAGGACCGTATACGGTTCACACATGAGACTGATGGCAGTTGCATTTAAATGACAATGTGAACAACAGCTAAAAAAAAATCGGATTTGAAATCCGATCTGAGCATTAAGACCTGCAGTGTGAACTAAGTCTATATCAATAGTTCTTAACCATTAGATTTTAAGTTAAGAACTACTGATAGAGTTTCTTTTTTGATTGAATTATAGATCTATCATATCTGACAGTTCGGTCACAAGTGATGTCCAATCAAGTACAAGTTGAAAATTTTCAGTGGAATTGATTTGATTACTTCATGTTTGTCATGCCTCCCAGTTCTGCACAGACTGGTGATTGGATAATGAATTCACTTCATTGTGGCACAGTTTCTGTTTAGACCAGTGGTGGCAAACTCCGGTCCTGAAGAGCCGCAGCCCTGCAGAGTTCAGCTCCAACCCTAATTAAAGCTCACCTGCCTGTACACACATGGTCAGAATTGTTGGTACCCTTGGTAAATACGAACAAAGAAGGCTGTAAAAATAAATGTGCATTGTTAATCCTTTTGATCTTTAATTTTTTTTTTTATCACAAAAATCTAAGCTTTCACTGGAGAATAAGAATTTCTCAAATACATGTTGAACACAATTACTGGTACCCCTAGAAATTCTCTGCAAAAAACCGCAGGGCTGCGGCTCTCCAGGACTGACGTTCGCCACCCCTGGTTTAAACTGAAATGTAATGCAAAGGACGTCATCACTTAAAAAAATAATTTGTGCATAATATTTAGCATGCCAAGTGCAAAGCGTCACACAGTAGAGTGCAATATAGCTGAGTGTTTTACGTTTCAAAATGCATTGCATTTCGTTTGGCATGAATTCAGCACTGGATTGCATAAAAGACAAACCAGTCACCGACAAAATATAATTTTATAATGCCGTTTATGACAGCTTTGCTTTTTACTGTCATGTCCACACAGGTTTACAGTGATCATTTAAGCATCAGACGAGTTCTGTTCCATACTGGTCAATGTTTAATTGATGGTGTAGCAGAAAATGGTTTGCTGAATAAACTGATCTTGGATCAGCGATCAGTGCTGAAATACGGTTATTTGCCCGTTGGGGAATGAGCCTGGTTCTGAGTCAGCAAGACGGTAGAGAGACACTGCCCAGTGTAATTAGCAGCTACTCATGTAATGTACTCCCATGAAGTTTAATGATGTTACTCAGCGTTTCAGCTGTACAGATGGGCTGCACTTTCTCAGTAAAAGCTTTAGATCGTGATTGGTCAATCGAGTGCAGGCATTGCTGCAATGCAGTAGTAGTAACAGCAAACACACACACATACGCTCACTATTCCCTCAGAGTGATCACTTTTATGTTCATAGATGTCTCTGAGCCTCTGGCTGTAATGATGAAAGAATCCATTCTGAAGCCACAGATAACTTTTAGATGTGGTTTAGTGGTTTCATCATAGATTATTGGATTTTTCCATAATGTATTGTCCTAAGAGTTGCTGTATTCAATCAAGAGCAATGTTATTGCATTTTAGCAAAGTAGAAATGTTGTAAGCTATCATAATGCAGCACTAAAGGAAGCTTCTTATGTCTTAAAACAATTGCAGTCCCCAATTTATGCCCATTTCTTCTTCATTTGACCAAGAATGGCCAAGCCAGTTCTTAACCATGAAGCATGAAGCTATACTTGATATAGAGTGCTTAAATTAAGATTGTGAATTTTGAATTAGGACATTCATAAATTTGGGTTTTGCTTTAATCTGACCAGTATTCTCCGATAATTGTGTTTGCTCTTGGTTGACTGTGTAATGAGCTGAGAACAAGAGTATGTGTAAAACTGATGTAAAAACCAGGACCTTGTATTGCACTACTGAACAATATTATAGCACTACTCAGACAGGATTCGTTTTCTAAAATGACATTTTATGTTTTTTTTTTGTTTTTTTTTATTTGACTAGTCATTAATAGAGAATGTGTGTGACATTTATGTGTGGACTATGTGGGATTTAAGTCAAAAAGTATATCTGCGACTTCCTCAGTGAAAACCAGTCCTGTCCCAATAGGCCTTATGGCTTATTTTTGGGAATTATGCTAGTTCTTAGTTTTCAGTGTGTCCTCCCTTTGCTTTAATAACAACAGCACTTAAGATGCATGAACTCCACAAATTCACAACTTTGTTGATTTGGCCATATCATCCAAAATCATGCATCTTGTGCTTCAGTGGAAGCAAAAGCATTGGTGGTCTGTACTGTATGATAATTATTTGATTATTGGCCTTAAATAATGTAGAATATTGAATTCATTTTATGTCATAATATTTCCTTGCTTAATTTTTTAATCCTAAATAATAATATGAATACATTTAAGTAAAAATGTATTTTCAGTTTTGTATTTGTTAAAAATAAATTAATAAATCAACTAAATCCTTTTTTTCAGGTTTTTAATGAAAAAATCCCATACTTCTGGACCCTTAAGCTAAATGTTTACATAGTAGCATATTATGCTTATTTAGGAGATCATTTTATGTGACATGGTTTTATTTTATGTGACATGGTCTCTGTTAAAAGCCTGATTTATGTCTGTTGTGAATTTAAAGTGACTGACTCCTCGCTGTAATACAGAACAGCAGGACCATATAAAGAAAATGAGAGCCTGGGGCGGTGGGATTGGTCAGATGGAGAGTGGTCTGGGTTGCATGAAAGACTCCATAATATTGAAACAATTCGCTGTAAACAAACCCAGTAAAACTATAGAGCACTGCAGTGCAGTCAATCAAACATCATATTTTGATAAAAAAAAGAGAGAGAGAATTTATATTTGCTTTTAGGGTCTCAGAGTGGCTTTAATTCAAGATTAGGAAATACAAGATACATTAATTCTGTCCCTGAGGGCTGATAATAAGGCTTGTTTGATCAGAGTTATGGATCTAATTTATGAACAAAATCTTTGATTCACCAAAACAAACACTAATTAGTTGGATTAATTGGCCGTTACTGTTCTGTCTGTCAAATTTATACTGATGAGACGAGATTTATGTTTCAGTTTGATTTGCACTAGAGATTCTTAAAGCATATTTTACAGCACACGAATGATAATGCAGCAGTAGTATGGCTGCTGTAGACAATCATGAAAAGTCCTGGATCACACTAAATGCTGGATAACTTGTTGATGTCAGGGTTGAATGATTCCACACAAATAAAAGCAAAATCAGATAAAAGCATATAAAAGCATGTTCTATGTAGAATAAATTGTCCAAAGAGTCCAGGCCCAAATTTACACCACCGGTTCATCCAGTGTTACTGTGTCAGGTTCAAGGGGTTAAAGTATTTTAACATGGAAATAATTATACACGTCAACTTTAAATGGTTCTTTGCTGATTGTGTTAAATTAGGACAGGAGCAAGAGATTAGACTGCATTAGTTTCTTTTTTTTGGAAATATGAATCATAAATTCTGTCAGTAAGTGAAGTAGAAATACATCTCAGCAGTCATGTCTTAATATCTCATTCTGCTTTCCTCGTTACTCAGAGTGTAAACAGCAGCATGAATAGAGACTGTAATTCATTATTCAGAAGAAGCTTCTCTTTGCCAGTGATGCTGAAGAATATGGTGACAACATCAGAATAATTCATCACTTCCAGTATTAAATTACTTTGACAAACAAGTTGCAACTTCTAATGAAGATTTTAATGTTTGAAGTAGTCCTAAAATGGACAATGTGGTACAAAATGGACATTAAAGATATCCTCCTGAGACCCAGCCATAGACTTTTTTCCTCTGTAGAAGATTTTAGCAAATTTCTCTGAGATCTTACATATTACAGTTTTAAGTCTGGACTGTAAAGAGCACTATTTACGTTTGATCATGAAAACTCCCTCTTTAAAGTCTTTAAAAATGACTGTTTGATTGAATTCAGCACTCTTGTGAAAATTTTTGTAATTACCATTTAATTCAGAATATGACTTTGTTACAAAACAGGGCATTTCATACATGTCCTCTATAGAGGACACCAAGACATACAGCATGTTTATCAGACAACAAGTGAATAGGGAAAGAAATTATTTATCAATATTCCTATGAAATATTAGATATTCTTATAAAAATTATGCCAAGTTGTTTTTTCCATTACATGTTGCCCCAAGAACATGTTAATGTGCAAGTTAGATAAAATATACAGTATAGATACAATGCATAGAAAGAGAATGTTTTCACACATATGGTGTAAAGTATAATAATATATCAAACCATTCTGTAGTATATTCCATAACATGGTTGACAATCATCTCTGTACAAAGTTTCATAAAAAAAAACACCTAAAAATTGATTGGTTAATGAACAAATAAACATTATTTTTGCATATAGTGTCTTATCATTTTCTTAATAACTGAGTCCCGATGCACATAGCAATAGCATACATGGGATAAAATATCAATAAAATAATTTTTCATTTTTGTCCACAATGTTTTTTATGTTCCATTGTAATGCTATAGAAATAAAAGTTCTGTCATCACATTCAAACTTGCATGTCTTTCCTCTGTGAATCACAAAAGACAGAATTAGAATTTTCAGTTACAGTTAAAGTGGACTGATATTTTCAAGCTGTATAAAGAAAGTGATTACATTTCACATGGAAATTACACCACTTTCACTGTTGCACTACTCCATGTAACCATCTTTATGTTAGCTGCACATTAGCTGATACAGATATTTGGGGTATAGCCCGAATTCCAGAAATGTGGGGACGTTTTTTTAAATTTGAATAAAATTAAAACTAAAAGACTTTCAAATCACATGGGCCAATATTTTATTTACAATAGAAGATAGAAAACATAACAAATGTTTAAACAGAGAAATGTTTCACTTTTATCCACTAAATGAGCTCATTTCAAATGTGATGCCTGCTACAGGTCTCAAAAAAGTTGTCAGAGGGGCAACAACGGGCTGAAAAAGCAAGACATTTTTGAAAAGATTCAGCTGGGAGAACATCTAGCAACTAATAAAACTAATAAAAGTTAATTGACATCAGGTCTGTAGCATGATTAGTAATAAAAGTGATGTTTTGGAGAGGCAGTGTCTCTCAGAAGTAAAGATGGGCAGAGGCTCTCCAATCTGTGAAAGAGTGCGTAAAAAATTGTGTAATACTTTAAAAACAACGTTCCTCAGCATCAGTTTGCAAAGGCTTTGCAAATCTCATCATCTACAGTGCATAACATCATCAAAAGATTCAGAGAAACTGGATAAATCTCTGTGCGTAAGGGACAAGGCCAAAGACCTTTGTTGGATGCCCGTTGTCTTCAGGCCCTCAGACGACATTTCATCACTCATCGGCATGATTCTGCCATTGACATTACTAAATGGGCTCAGGAATACTTCCAGAAACCACTGTCAGTAAACACAATCCGCCGTGCCATCTGCAGATGCCAAAGCTCTATCATGCAAAAAGGAAGCCATATATGAACATGGTCCAGAAGCCCCGTCGTGTCCTGTGGGCCAAGGCTCATTTAAAATGGAATGTTTCAAAGTGGACAAGTGTTCTATGGTCAGACAAGTCCAAATTTGGCATTCTTGTTGGAAATCACGGATGCCGGGTCCTCCGGGCTAAAGAGGAGGGAGACCTTCCATGTTATCAGTGTTCAGTTTAAAAGCCAGCATCTCTGATGGTATGGGGGTGCATAACTGCATACGGTATGGGCAGCTTGCATGTTTTGGAAGGCACTATGAATGCTGAAAGGTATATAAAGGTTTTAGAGCAGCATATGCTCCCCTCCAGATGACGTCTATTTCAGGGAAGGCCTTGTTTATTTCAGCAGGACAATGCATAACCACATACTGCAGCTATTACAACAGCATGGCTTTGTAGTAGAGGAGTTCGGGTGCTGAATTGGCCTGCCTGCAGTCCAGATCTTTCACCTATAGAGAACATTTGGCGCATCATTAAATGAAAAATATGTCAAAAACGACCACAAACTCTTCAGCAGCTGGAAGTCTATATCAGGCAAGAAAGGGTCCAAATTCCAACACCAAAACTCAAGAAACCCATAACCTTGATGCCCAGATGTCTTAAAACTGTTTTGAAAAGAAGAGGAGATGCTACACCATGGTAAATGTGACCCCCGTCCCAACTATTTTGAGATCTGTAGCAGGCATCAAATTTGAAATGAGCTCATTTAGTGGATAAAAGTGTAAAAATTCTCAGTTTAAACATTTGTTATGCTATCTATGTTCTATTGTGAATAAAATATTGGCTCATGTGATTTGAAAGTCTTTTAATTTTCATTTTATTCAAATTTAAAAAAACTTCCCAACATTTCCGGAATTCAGGTTGTAAAAAACCTCTATAAAAACCTCTTTTCTGGCTCGCTGATCATGATGAGAGAAAGAGAGATTGCAGTTGTCTGTAATGATTAATCTTACACAGGTGTGCACTGATGAAGAGCTACGGTGAACAATTGTTTGAAATTGAGATAAAGCTTTTACTAGAGTTGTTAAAAATCTGAGAGAGAGACAGAAAGAGAGATTAGTTAGCTACTGCCATATTCTGAAAGGTTTTTTTTTCTACCTCTGTGGAATGAGTTCATAAATATAAACACAGTAATGGCTTTTTTGTCATGTCCAAATGTGTGCTCTGGCCTGTTTCACATTGTACGTATAAACTTGGCATATTTACATTTATTCAAGATTTATGTGCCTAATACTAAAGTAGTTTTGGAGAACCAGACTTTGTGAATTCCATTGCATATCAGCATATTTTGCCCAGGACATTTATGGGCAGGTAAATGTGAAATCGATGATGCCATAATAAAAGATCAGCGTGTAAGACAATAGTTCATCCACATAATAGTGCAGCAGTCTAAATGAAAGGTTATACTGACAAGACATTGGAAATTGAGTGTAATATCTATTTTACTTTTCTCAGAATGTGGCTACAGTATTGAAACCTGTGTTTTAAAAATGCTTATTTAGTAAGAGCAGTGTTATATCAGTTTGTACAATGAGTATCATATTTATAAACCTCTGCAGTTTAATGACACTTGACCCAGAGGCCAACAATTAAAACAGAGCTCACAGAAACATCAGCCTGTTCTGACTGTAAACCTGAAACTGAAAATGTAACTTGAGTTGAGTATTTTTTATGATAGCACTTTGAAATCTGGTTTCAGAAAGGCTTTCAAGGCCTGATCCTAGCTAACAAAATTATGTTCCTTTTTTAACTTTTTGCTACAATTACTACTTTTTAAAAAATTTATTTTTTAAATGTTTTAAAAACATCATACAAATATAAAGGGAACATTTTATTTGATCATTTTGCATAAATTATGGAATGTTACTTTTGAAAATCGTCTGAATGTTCTGAAACAAGCAGTAACATTTAAAAAAATGAAGATGATCCAACTAAATAGAATGATGTAGAAGTAATTTGATATTTTGAGAACCAATAACTAACGTTCCTTTGATGGTACTAGAGCTGTTGTTTGCCAAATGTTAGCCAAAGTTCTGATAACATTCCCTGTTAGCTCATGTAGAATTTAAGAGTACTTAAAAATGATTTTTGAATGGCCATTCACAATAGACTTTATCAAACTTTAAGGGTATGTTTACACAAGTGGGGGGAAGTCGTGGCCTCATGGTTAGAGAGTCGGACTCGTAACCCAAAGGTTGCAAGTTTGAGTCTCAGGTCTGGCAGGGATTGTAGGTGGGGGGAGTGAATGTACAGCTCTCTCAATACCACGACTGAGGTGCCCTTGAGCAAGGCACCGAATCCCCAACTGCACCCCGTGCGCCGCAGCATAAATGGCTGTCCACTGCTCCTGGTGTGTGTTCACTGCTGTGTGTGTACACTTTGGATGGGTAAAATGCAGAGCACGAATTCCGAGTATGGGCCACCATACTTGGCCATATGTCACGTCACTTTCACTTTCAAAAAAGATGCACTGAAAACAAAAATGTTTTTCCTTTGTGTTATTGAAAAGTTTTGCATACAGACGACGTTGTCAAAATAATCCCAGCTAAAAACTACTAAAAATGCTGTATTATGCAGGCCAATAATTGCAGTGTCACTTTGTAAAGAAACACGACGTGCCTGCGCACACACCTATAGACTGAACACATTATACGCATGCGCATGACGTCACCTTTTTCACATATTCACGTTTTTGTAGTTTACATGGAGACAATAATGGTATGGTTTTTAAAAACTTCTTTTCGGGTCCCTAAAACACTATTGTCATGTAAATGAACGGCCAAAATGCATAAAAGGTTTTAAGTTTTTAGTTGAAAACGTTGCTGTGTAAAGTGAGCCGCATTTAAACCTGCTTTCATATTAAGGTTTTACCTGTCTGGACTTTTGTCTCTTTCTTTCAAGTTGCTTAAATTCGCTATTGTTTTATTTGTGTTATGTTATTCTCTCTCTCTTTCTTTCTATATTGAGACAGCTGTTCTGGTCGGTTCATTCTAAAGTCACAGCTGCTGTGCTGCTCTGGGTTGCAGTGCATCTCAGGTCAGGTCCCTAGCAGGCCATGTATCGACCAGTCAAAAAGCCCTGTCAGAGCTTTGAGGATGTTTGAGGGTAACCTCATCTGACCTCTCATGGCTAAATATTGTGATTCCAGCCACAGTGTCATATCATAAAAATGGTGCAATGTAACTACTCTGTTCAGTTGGATTCACTCACAAGCTTTACTGGACTCTTATTTTGGAGCTAAACTTTGCTGTTCTAAGGTGTGTTAGAGGTCACAGAATGGTTCAGATGTGCTTGCAATAGTGCTTGTAATTCCTAAGTGTAAAATGCTCCAGAAGGACGGTCGGTGGACAGGTGTCCAGTGAGGCATTTAATGGGATGGCACATTTCTTCACTCTCCAGCAGGTTTACTCTTGGATGGGGGGGTTCATATTAAGAATTTATAGCTTTAATGTGACTCCTCAGGTTTTGTCTGGGGGGGGGGGGGGGGCAAATTAAATTTCTGAATGATGAAAACAAGGGATGGCTTCATTTGTTTGTTCGGTAAATGATCAGAAACCATTTTATCCATGTATGCAAATCCATATTTCTCATATAGCCTAAATGTACAGCTGATAAGCTTAGCAAATATATTATACTTCAAAGGGTTTAAAAATATTAAAATCTGTTACTGTGTGACTTTCTCTCTTTCTGACTCTTTCTCCTTTTACATAACTTTCATTAAGGGAATTCCTGCCCTTTGATTTGGAGTGCAAATGAACATTGATGTTGTTTCCCCCCTTTCTCTTGCCCTAAAGGGAAATGCTCTGACAGGTTATTACCTTTATTTTCATGGAAAACAAATGTTCAGAGCACTGTGTAGGTCACATTGTTTTAGAGGGCATTTGCTTTGGCTCAGAGCATAGAGTGATTGTCCAACAAGTTTTACAGAAAAGTGCTGAACTAATGTAATCAATGATAGATCGTTTCTCCTTAGTAAATCATCAAGTTCAATTGGCCATTTGTCTTTGTAGACATGTACTTTTGTTCTATTATTTTTTTTGTTCTATTATTCACCATTTCCAATATCTGCTTTGTGAATCTGCAAATAGTCTGACTCCTGCCAATTCCAAGAACTGTGTGCCCTTTGCCACAACAGACAATTTTTGATGTATATTATTGTATTACTTATTTGTGATGGCAGAGATGAATTTTCAGTAGCCATGACTTCATTGTTCAGAGTCACACGATTCTTCAGAAATCACTATAATATTCTGATTTTCTGCTCGGGAAACTTTTTTATTTTATCATTATTATCAATATTGAAAACAGTTGTGCTACTTAACATTTGGGCAGAACTGCGCTACATTTTCTACACTTTATGAAGAACATTATTTATTATTATTTATACATTTTCACTATTATTTTCAGTGTTTTTTGTGAACTAATGCTACTTAAATTTTCTATGAAACAGAACAGTTTTGTAAAAATTACAATAAGATCTATAACATGCATTATGAAAATAGACAGGAATTTTGGTTTCATGATGACTTTAATATGTAAGTGTATTGTCTGTTTTGCATCTAAGTGAGATTGGATTTGACTTGCTGTATATGGAGAATAATATATATATATATATATATATATATATATATATATATATATATATATATATCTGTCTCTGCTGAGGACTCACTATTCAGGCTTTTCTCTGTAATTTTCCTTATTTGTTGCCTTTCACTTCTGAATATTTTCTGATACTGTCACATGTGCCTGAGGCACTCTCTCTTTATCTCAATATCTCACCCCTTCTCTATCTGTCTCTCTGTGTGTGTGATGGAGTGTAAGCTGTAAGACTTATGAGTTGGAGATAATGGCAGGTGAATCAGATGTGTGAAGGTCTCTGGGTCGTTGCTTTGAGAGAGGTGTAAGCTCTTGCATATTGATACGAATCGAGCTCTTAAACACAAGCATGTGCACACATTTCCTCCAGTACTGCTCTTTTGCTGTATTCTAATGCATATTCTTTTGTATTCACATGACAGAACATCGAAGCAATGACAGAAGCCATAAAGAGAAATGAGATGGACCCAATGGACCAGAATGAGACAGAAATTTTTGTTTTATTGTGGCTGTTTGACTCCGTGGCCATTTCAGGTGTGAAAACAGAGTGTGAATAGTGTATAATATTCCAGTGTGGAGGAAAAAGGGGCATTAACATTCTATATACAACCTTTCCATCCTGTTGTTATTGGAAGTAGCTGTCCAGGAAATTCCCCCTCAGCCTATTAAACTATACGCGTATATCATAGAATATTACTACTAGCACAGCACGAGCACACAACGCTTCAGCTTCTCCCCATGCACACATAACTGTTTGAAAATGGAATAAAATCACCTGCGCGAGACACTAAATTCACTTATGCTAGCTTTCAAATCCCTAATGTCTCTTTACTTTTCTGAAATTTTCATCAGAGATAAAAAAGGAGCTGTTGTTTTCTTTAAAAAGCTGCACATGTTAAAAATACCCAGTAGTTTGTAATAGTTTTTAAGAGGCAGTCTGGGAATGTCAGTGTGTTTGGGTCTGTGTATGCATGAACTGATTTTAGGCCAGAGATACTTAAGATTTTACCTGTTACATTCCACATTAAACATACTTGTTCATCCTGGACTAGGCTTTGCATTGGGAAATCTATTTATCTATCTTCCGTCCATCCGTCCTATAGATCTATCTGTCTGTCTATCAGTTCATCTAACTATCCATCATTTTGCCATTCTCTCCATCCATCATCCTGCTATCCATCCATCCATCCATCCTGCACCTGAATGACACGTAAAAACAAAACTAATTGTGGCTGGTCACTCTGATGAAAAGTCAGCCAGAATCAACTGCAGTAAGAAGCAGACTAAGTTTTTGGCATCAGAATTCACTCTCTCTCCTTGAATTATAGTTTGCTGAATTTGTGCTATATGCTAAACCGAACCTATTTTTTTTTGAGCTGAGTAAGTGTCAGGTCTCCCTCTGTGTCTTTACCTCTGCCTGAGCTGATGTGCTGTTTCATTGTTCTCTTAGAATCAATATCTTGTCCCCATTTTACACACATTCCCATCCAAACATTATAGCTGCATTTATCTTCAGAGTAATTGTCTATGCAGTCGGAAAACACAACCGTATGTCATTTGGATGTTTTTTTTTAAACAGGCTGGAAATGAGAGGTGTGGGAGGGTAATTTGGGTCAGAAAGGTGATTTAGAGTTGCAATTACATAAACTCCTTTTAATCTGCTTTATTTGTTTTCTGCAGCCAGACATAATTAACACTAATTTTTATGTAGTTCTGGCCTGAGTGGAGAAGCATCTTCCGTGAGAGTGAATCATTATGTTATGGATTTGATCAATTTAGTGGCTTTGTTATTGTTTTTGTGTGTGTGTGTGTGTGTGTTAGTTTATTGAATCATAGATGTATTGAAACGCTCTCTTCATTAGCTCTGAACAAAAACGTCTTTCTGTATAGTGTGGAGATAAGAGGCTGTCAATCACCCTGCATGTGGGAATAAGTCTCAGTCAGCACAAAGCAAAATCTTCATCCTCATTCAAGCTGAACAGCCTCCCAGTTGGTGAAAACCGCCAGATGTAGATTGATTCAGTGCTAATTGCTTGTTTGATAAAGAACATTTTGAGTTATTAATTGTACAAGTGTTTTGTTTTTCTTTTAGGAACACACACAAGTGCACATCCTCTTTGTACTGTCCTGTGACACAAGCAACCACAGGCTTTCTGCAGGAGGTCATTTAATGGGACACTGCTTACCTGCGTGAGTAAAAAAGATATTGTGAGGGAAAAGCCATTTCCATTGAACTCAGCGTGGATAATGAAAAGCTGTTTGCACAATCTAATTACAAGAGTAAAACAATGTGGCCTAAAACCACACTACACAAAGAACACAAGTCCTTCTGAATCAAGCTGGTGATAAATCTGCTTGCCCAGCTCCTCTTGTTCAAAGTAAAGATTTATACAAATACCCGTTGTCCTTGAAGGCTTTAAATTCATCAACATATTTGACATACTAAAATGATTTCTGTAGGATCATGTGACACCGAAGACTGGTGTAATATATTCAAATAGAAAACTCTTATTTTAAATTGTAATAATATTTCACAATATATCTGGTTTTACTGTTTTTGATCAAGTAAATTCAGCACAAGATAAACTTCTTTCAAAAAAATGTAAAAATATTTTCATTCCGAACTTTTGAAAGCCATGGACAAGATATTGTTATATAAATGTTGTATATAAATGATAACAATGAACATAATGAATCTGACAACTGCAAAAATGTAATGTGGTTGATTGTATTTTTTCTTTTCTTTTCTTTTATTATTATACAACTTTTTCCATTATGAAATTATAATTATTGCCCCCCCTCCCCTTGGGTTTGCCTCAAATACATTTTGCTGAATAGTTATAGAGATAAATTTCCAAGGGGAGTTTCTTTCATTATCATTGCCTATTCTCAGGCCTTTTTAGTATTTATCTCAATGCAGACATAAACATAAAAAGAATTTAGTGTTATAATTGCTATAATATCTCAGGACCATAGTCAATGGCTCCATTCAACAAGATCAGATATAGAGAAAGTCAATTTTACTCATAGAACATTTTGAATTTGAACAATCCTTTTTTTAACGACTTTTGAACAAGCAGGTCTTGCCCTGAATTTTGAACCATGTAAAAACAAACCATATTTATTTATTTATTTGTCAGTAGAGAGAGAATACGTCATCATATAACACAGAAGTGTATGTAACAGCTCCTTTTGTGACTTACATACAGCGGAATCTATCCTGTCACATAGATAAAGTATAAAGATGTGGAGAACATCTATAGCTTGAGGTCTAGTGACCTTCATGACAATCTGCCAAATATCCACTGCCAAGATTTGAAATAAGGAAAAATAGTGCCGGTGCTTCTCATATTTTGCATATGTATCTAGAATACATGATTGCACAGTTTTTGTCTTGTCGAGCGGATAGTCAGCATTTTAGAAGAGTTGCTGATACTGAAAAATCATTCCTATCCTGTGCAGAATTGATTTTACCAGTAAATACCAGCCTTCTTTGAGAACTGATTTAAACCTATGGTCTGTTTTAAGAACAAACGTCATAGAAGAAGCTTAGAAATCTGCAGAACTATGAGCCTGGGAAGTGTATTAAGCCTAATTAAGTCATTAACTTAAGTACAGATATGTTCTGAGATAATTCCAGAGAAATTTGTATAGTTGTTATAAGGCCATCGGCCCCACAATGGGTGCCACGTGATTATTAGATCAGATTTAACAGCATTTCTGAGCTCTTCAGTCCTGCAGGGTCAATTAGAATGGCTTTTAGTGGTGCAAGTGAACATTGGAGGCAGTAAATGTGACAGATATGGCGCCTCTGTGCTACACAATATTAGAGAGAGAAAGAGAAGGTGCGGTATTTGCTACCCTCATTAAGATTAGAGAGGTAATACGTGACCAAAGAGAGAAATCTATGGGAAGCAGTCACACACTCCGACCCATGAGCTTAATGAATTAAAAATTCATTTTATCAGCTTACCAACTATTAATAGTCATAGATTTAAGCTTTTCGCACCAGTTTTTGTAATGTGATTAATAAAGTTTTCCTAGTACTTCTAATGCTAAAAAAGTATCCTAAATAGATATTTAATATATGTGTGATATTGTGCGAATTGAATTTAATGCAGATTTTCTTGGACACATTTGCATTTTGCATGTACTTAATTAGCATAATTGCTTTAGTGAATTGACTACTAAAACAGTACACATAGTGCATGCAATTAAATAATGCAATTCATTCTTGGTGAATTCCCCCATGAGTCTCCAGCTAAGGTTACCCAGAGGTGAACAATATTCTTAGCCTGGTTTTAAATGGATGAATTCCTTTATACTAACAATTTGACCTGTTTGTGCAACAAGCCTGCATAAAGATTTGCTGATTCAGCTCTGTCAGAAGGGGCTTGTGGAGTATCTGATGCAGTACGTCTATAGTTACAGAATTATTCGCAAAAACTCTTGGATGCATAGCAGCAGGGTGGATTGATTAGCTCTGCACTGCTGTAAATGAAACATTATAGATTTTCAATGGTCCGCTTGAATAGCGCTCAGAGAACAATGTTCAGAATTAAAAGCCAGTCTTATTCTATAGCTAAGTATAACCTTTGTTCTGGTGGTTATTACAGTAGCACTATTTGTAGAATGAATGTCAGATGACCAATATACCATGCACAATATGTATGTGCATTTGTATAATTTATAACAAATATGAAAACTTTCTTGATGTTTTAGATTCTTCTTTAGGTATTTTACAAAAGTAAACGAACTGGCCAAATTTGTTCACGAGTTACTTAATATTAAATGTTATAAAAATAATACTTGTGGCAGAATCACATCTGCAATTCTCATTGCAACAGCACTGGTCCAATGTGATATTGCATAATTGGGTGATACCTGTCAGAGAGGGTGCTTTGAATTATTCAGTTTCATTTAGTGATTTATGACATGCTTGATGGATCCTCAGCAGGCTGAGAAACTGAAGTCTAGTCTGTATCTGCCTAAAGCAGCTGTTTCCTCCTCCTTGTTATTGTTTGGTAACCAAGGTAACTGAGCATGTGAAGATGCCCTCATTGTTTTCTGTTTGGAAGAGCTTCAAGTGCTCGAAAGAAGAATGAACACAATCCGCTGTCCTTCCAGTAAACAACCCAACTTTTTTTGAAGTTGACTAAAGTTTGAATTGTAGTTTCATTTGTCGTATCCAAAAAAAGAAGTGTATGGAACTAATGTAATGAGTGTGTACTGATCCAATATGGGCCCTCTTGACATGATCCAGCATGCGTCAACCAGTCAACTGGCAATGTTTAAAAATCAGCTCAACCATCAATTATTATGTCTATAATTTAAACGGTTGTTTAATGAGTGAAGTGTCTTTCTTTTGATGTATTTCCTAATGTAATGTTTGGTTTGGAGTGATTGTCCCCCAAATATCCAACAGGATAGAATTCTGTCACAGATTTGCTACTTGCTAGTATGACAGGTGGTATTATGGTGAGGCATTCAGAGCAATTGATTGGACAAAAATGTTTGTAGTGCAGGATGAGTCATCGATATTTTGATTAGTTTTCCGTATAAATTTTAAACTTTTTTAGAAAAGCACTAACATGTACATAATCTGAATGCTAATAGACCTGAACTAAAAGCCACAAACCTGCAATTTAGTCTTTCAGAGCAAAAAATTCTCTGTTATTGTGCTTTAGTCAAGGTTTTGTATTTGTTCTGTCCTTTTACTTTATTCACTGTCTTTCAAAAAGCAAATTCATGTACAATCTTTGTACAAGCTGTCAACTGTGACTTGATCGATTTTTCATGCACATCAAAGGACAGTTGGACTGAGCTGCTAATGTACTGTAATGGACACAGTGCAGCATACACAAACCCAAATGGCATCTGAAAAAAGTTTATGGAGTACAACAGAGTTATGAAGTTTTGTAGTACAACGTTTATCAATCAGTGTAAATTCACACACATATTCTCAAGAGAAAAATATATAAATCCACCCGTCACTTAAAAGCAGATCTAGATTAACATTTATCGGATATATATATATAAAAAAGGAAAAAGCTATCTGTTAGAATTATCACAAAATCATGTTATGCAAAACCTAAGTGCATTATATACAATTTAAGCAGTGTTTTCTCCTTGTTCTCACAGATTATCAGAGAAAAGGTTTGGAACACCTTGAGGGTGAGTAATGACAGACCTGTCATGTTTAGGTGAACTATTATATGGTTTCCCATAATGAAGTGAAGTGACACTTCCAAGTATGGTGACCCATACTCGGAATTCGTGCTCTGCATTTAACCCATCCAACGTGCACACACACAGCAGTGAACACACACACACACACACACACACCGTGAACACACACCCGGAGCAGTGGGCAGCCATTTATGCTGTGGCGCCCGGGGAACAGTTGGGGGTTCAGTGCCTTGCTCAAGGGCACCTCAGTCGTGATATTGAGGGTGGAGAGAGCGCTGGACATTCACTCCCCCCACCTACAATCCCTGCCGGCCCGAGACTCGAACCCGCAACCTTTGGATTACGAGTCCAACTATCTAACCATTAGGCCACAACTTCCCCATTTATTTTTATGGGAAAACCCAGTCCCTGTATGCTTTTACTGAGCATTTAATGTAATTTCCCTGGGGTGACATGAGATGACATGTAAAGTTATTTAAGACACATTTATGGCATATATGTGAAGGTCTTTTCCATGGTTGGGGGGCATATTGGGGGAATGTTCAAGTGACAAGACTAATTCAACTGTCAATGGTGCAATTTATTATGCTTTTGGCAAAATTATGAATTTGTACCTGTAATATAAGCTAAGGGGGAGGGGAGGGTTAGGGCACGATGTCCCTGAGTTTGATAAATCGATGGATGGATCGAGAGTAGTGCTGGAATTTTTAACAAAAGGGCACAGCAACCCTCATCTGTCTTTTATAATCACTGTGTCATCTCACAGCAAAAATGTCTTTTCCATCCGTATCCAGTTCTTAGGATGCCTCAGACTTCAGTTGTATGTCATAGTAGCAGCTCTCTGCCTCCTTGGCACCAGCAACTGGACACTTTTTGGCAAAGGGAACAAAAAATAAATTTCCTTGTTTGATTGCTTTTGACAGGAATGGTGTCCAGTTTTGTAACAAATCAAAGTTCACGAGCGATTTCCATCCAACAAGAACAACACAATAGATTTCAGAAACTACTAAATTCAGTATGAACTCTAACTAAGCGATCCCAGTTTATAAATAATATATATATATATATATATATAATATATAATAAATATAAATAATAAATATAATATAAATAATACATATAAATATATATATATATATATATATACATACATTACATTTAGTCATTTAACAGAAGCTTTTATCCAAAGCGACTTAATGAGGACAATGGATTTTTTTTATTATTAAAGAATAGAATTAGAAAAGAGAGTGCTAGAATTAGAGGGTCAAATAAAGATATATATATCTATATATATATGAAATATATATATATATATATATATATATATATGAAATATATATATAGATATATATATATATATATATATAATGTGCACTTTAGACTTATATTGTCAAAATGGTTCTTTGTTTTCTTCTTTCATACTGTACATAAGTGTTCAGATATTGTTCAGGAGAGAGTGAGTTGTCTTTCATTAGACAGCTGAGTGGTTTAGACAGCTGTTAGGTTCCTCTTCTTCCTCTCATACCTTTATTAGCATACTTTACTGATGCCTCATGGGGGTTCAAGCGTCCTTAGAAACTAAAATAGAACAGTGGTGTGAGCGATGTCTTATCTTTGCTTCTCTTCCCGGTGCTTTTCTTCACTCAAATGGCCATTAAATGGCCATTAAAGGAAAAAAGTTGCATCTGACATGGTCTATTAGCTACATCAGTCAACTTTAGCTTTATTAGCAACAACAAATTATGATGCACTTAAATTTCATTTTCCTCTCCAATGTATTGTGTGGAAACTGTCTGTACTGAATGCTTGTTCTTTGGTTTGGATGTTGTACATCCATGCACATTTTCAATAAGGAGTGAAGCCAATCCAATCGTTTGTTCCTATCAGCATAAAAACTAATGAAAAGTAAGATGGTGGTAAATTAAGCATTGACCGCTACAGGGTTCCTGTTAGAGAACTGATGAATCATGCATGTGATGTTGAACTCTTAATGATTACTCATCAGACAAGTGTCTGATGAGACACTTGCAGATAGGCTACCTGCAACTCTAGTTTATGCGAGTGTAGCAGAGGCCAGCGGGTAAGTGCTGTGCAGGTTAAACCTCACTCCCCGATCTCAAGTGGCGCTCTAGCGACTGACGAGGCCGTGGCCTTTAGCCTCCTTGTTAGAGCGCCCGCCTCCCACGCCGGAGACCGCGGTTCGAATCCCGCTCGGAGCGGGTGGAGTAGGACCGCGACATTTGGTGCCGTGACCCGGACTGTGCAAGTACGCTTTAACTTAGGCTATAACCATACAAAACCAACCGAGCGAGGAGCATCTCGCTGCAGCCCACAAGATCCAGGGAGCGTGGTTAGATCCAGATCCAACTCCTCCCACCTTATATTTACCTAAACCCACCCCATCTCCACCCCTAAACCTACCAATATGATGTCACACTTGGATGTGGGCGGAGTTGGATGTCCACCTCAGGATGCAGCCCTACTTGAACCGAGCTTTTGCTAGAGTGATTTTGATGCACAAGGCTACAGGTGAAACTTTGTTTCAAACGGGTGCAAAAACATTTATCGGAGATCAGAACATTCAAATATGCAGTCAAGCCATACTCTAACAAGATACATGAACACCTTTGACCTTAAAAAATATATTACAAAAAAAGATGCCACGCCGGGATATTTGTCACGGTAACGATATTTCCACTATGGTAATGACCTAGAAAGAGACAGCGAAAGAGGGAGAGAGGGGAGGTGTATATGCCCGTTAGAGAGTGATGACTTGATACATCCTTGCAGATCTCAGCAAAAAGTCACTGAGGTGGTCGATCTCTAAAAATAATGGCAGTGCATTATTCATGTGGAAAACTGCACGATCATCAAAACGCGCGCGCGCGCGGTGTTGATTTTACCTCCTATATAAAAAGACAGTCAGGGTCCCCAGCTCTCTGATCTCTTCTACTATTCCTATATGAGAAGATGTAAAGATGATCGACTGCTCTTAATTTCCTCGCGCAGATCACGCGCAACAGCCCGCAGTAAATCTACACGCAAGCGGAGAGAAAATAACAGCGCGTGAGGCAAATCCGCTCTTAGTTCCGACTCAAACGCAATCAGCAAACGACGATCGCTGTCACGACTCCATCGACCTCCCCTCTCAAACGAGTCCCCGCTTGTCGCATTCGTTTAGCGCACTTAGACAGCACTTACAATGCAGTTTGTCTGAAGTGTCTCGGCGTATTTCATCATCTTAATAACATAAAAGACCTCTTCCCCCTGCTCGAGCTAAACTCTTATTTATGTCTCGAGAAAGGCAAATGCAGCGCTGCTCTCTGGCAGGCGACTCGAATCCAGTCATTCCCGAAGATTCTGGACTGACATTTAAAAGGTGATCCTAAAAACAATAACATTTATGTCCAAACGATGTTTCATGGAAACATAGTTTAATGGTGTTATTGGGGTGAGTTATAGTAGCCTATTTGTTTAAAAGAACTGTATTTCTTCACAGTTAAGTTACATTGTGCATTGAACTTTGACACATTTAGGCCTACTTGCCATTAGTTTTAGATATTAACATTGTCAGTCTGAAAATAATAAGAGATGAGAAAGTTCTTTAGATTCTATTTCTGTTTTCTCTTTATTTTATCAAAATTAAGACTTAATAGAATAGAATAGAATTTCTTTATTGTCATTGTACACAAGATGCAACGAAATTGCAGAGCTTCTGCATAAGATGCATGGTACATAATAGACCAAATATATATATATATATATATATATATATATATAGATATATATATACATGATACAAAGTGATGTACAATTAAAATATTTAAGCTAAGACAAAAGAATAAAGAAAATGAACATAGAAAGAGTTGCTTGTATATATATATAAATAAATAATAAGCCACAGTTTGTCAAAATGATTATTGCACTAATAAGACTTCTGGTAGACTTCTGGCTCTGAATAAAACTATTAGGAATGAGAATATAAAAACATTGCACAAAAAGTGAAGATATTTCACTGGAATATAATGCTGTACTGCACTGAAGGAATAAAGATATAGAAAACCCCCCTATTGCACTAAGAATGGAGATTGCACAGAAATATGATACAAAAATTGCATATTGTACTGAGTAAAATATCAGTGCATGTGAGTGTTCAGTGTGATTATAGCTCTGGAGGAATATGAATATACTTGAATGAATATGAATATACTTAAGACTTAAGTATACATACCTGCATATATATATATATATATATATAACATAAATGTAAGTGACTTATTTTTCACCACAGAAAAAAATTACAAAGCAGCAACATCTGATGAATGACAGAGCCACTCTATCACTCAACCTGACTTATCTCAACCTTCCTCCCACAGTACAAACCTCTCTCACTTGTAAAGAGAAAGTAGCAACCCACAGTAATATTTTCTCTGTGTTTGTGCGTGTGTGTTGAAGTGTTACAGGATAAATGCAGTTCAGCAGAACTGACTAATGGGCTGCCTTCTTCAGATCTACTGGCAAGGTAAGCAACATCACTATTTCTTTCTTGCATTCTCTCTCTTCATGTGCTTGTAAAGTATAAGTATCTAGTAATATATACACATACATCTATAATATGGTATATCATGTTTTTTTTTTTTTTAGATATTATTGCCACCTTATAGGAAGATTAATTAATATCAGGGCTCTCATTCTCTTCCCATCACTCCTCAAAGCTGAGAAACCAATATCAAACTTACTTGTAGGTGATATTTCATAATTGATATGCTTTTGTCCCACATGAGAGATATCACTGAAATAAATGTTGCTCCTGTGACAGCCTAAAAAGAGCAGCCCACACTTCTCATCAGAAACACCTTCTATCTGTCAGTAAATTTGCCTGTTAAACGAATAGTTCCCCCAAAAATGAATATTTGCTGGTAATTTGCTCACCCTGAGGCTATCTAGGAGTTTCTTCATCGAAACAGATTCAGAGAGATTTAGCATTGCATCATTTGCACACCAATGGATCCTCTGCAGTGAATGGGTGCCGTCAGAATTTCTTTTATTTCTTTAAGGTTTGCTGACAATGGATTTTCTAACAAATGAAACATTGTATTTCAATCATGACAACTCTCGGAAGATTTTATCATGGTGATGGATATGACAGTGTTAATGTATTTGGTCTTGGTGGAATAGATCTGCTACGCTGCTGCTGAATTGCTGCTGCTCTTGGTTATTGCAGCAGTTGTAGATTATTGCTGCTGCTGCAAGCAAGTACAGGAACTTGCTACTGCCAATGCATATGGCGATACGGTGCCGTGAGTATTTAAGACACTGCTGCAGCACAAATAGCATATAAAATAACCCGTAGCAGATCTATACAGGTGGAGCTGGGGAAGGTAGAGGGTTTCAGAGAAACTCTGAAAGCGCGCTGCAGGAATCTCAAGTGAATGCTAGCCAGCCATATAAATGCAAGGCAGTAAGCTCATTGGCTGCATATGCAGCATGAACCAATCAGCTTGTGCCAAGTCGTTTAACTCTCTGAATATCATTAGTTACGTTAACAACCCGTCAGCCTGCGCCATTGAGTTTCATGACTGAACTATTTATATGTATTTGACACCCCAAATAATATCTCAAAAGGAAAACCAGCAATTAAACATTTTGTGACTTTTTGTGTCACCAAATAATTCCACTGCTATGACATCTCTCTCAAAGACTATTATTATAATAGTGATGCTGAATAATCTTCAATCTTTCTGTGTTAATATTGAAGAATATACGATTGTCCTGCTTACTAGGTCAGTAGATTACTCATTAAGATCGAAGCACATTCTCCTGGGTGTACGTGTGTGATTATGTCATGCTGGTATATTAAAATGGAAATGTAATATTACACCAGAGGTCATCTTGGACAATGACACAGAGGTGTATTAGCAACGAGAAAATAGTCAAATTAAAGGTGTGTGGGATGGTTTAATATATCTTTGCTTTGATTGATCAGAGTGTCCTTGACCTTCACAGCCCACAGAGTAATTGCTTAAGAGACTATAGGTATGTGTGTGTGCATGTGTGTTTGCAGGACACACAAGTCAGTGCACATTACTACAGCACCCTAAAAATGAATATTGCCGCTCTACCACACTCTATGATCACCTGTCAGGTAAAAGTGTTACACATTGATCTAGGGTGACAGTACTGCCTTCATGGGCAATATCATGGTTGTCATTATAGAGTTTTTGAAAGATATCCTTAAACAGGGACTGAGCTGTGTGAGTGCAGATGTGTATACAAATCCCTCTTTCATTAGGCTATAATAGCAGATATTCAGTAGAAATTAAATTACATTTTTAAAATCAGTGCTATATGATAACAGAGAAAAAGGACTGTGTTGGTCCCTTTTACCAAAAACATAAACCCATAAAACCCATAATGTACTTTTGATTTCACAGGATGAACACACACACTCAGCATTGTAAAAAAAGATGTGCCTCAGTGCATGTATAATGTACGGAGTACGGAGCCCGGGAAGTCACCTGCAGGGGAACGGTTTTACAATTCGTCCCCTCTGTTTATGAACCGTACTCACAAATTTTTAAACTGTTCCCTCGGTTTAACAAATCGTGCCCACGGATTAATATACCGTACCCACAAATTTCCAATCCGTGCGCTCAGATTTTGTAAACCGTACCTTCGGTTTTTTAATCCATACCCACAAATTCCTAATCCGTGCACACGCTTTAGCAATTCGTTCCCACAGGTTTGTAAACCGTACTCACGGGACTCATTTTAGAAGAACAAATCTTATCGTATCTTATCAAATCTATTGTATATTGTTTTATTGTGCATTATTAAGTGGAATATATCAATTTGTCTTAACTGCATGCTTAAAGTGATTCTCTATAAGAATGATGTACGACAAAAATCTTGTGTTTATTTGTGATAATCTTAACATTTTATTATTATTGTCTAATTAACCTGGTATTGTGTATTACTTTTTACAGCTTTGTTCCTCTTTTTAAAGTCGTTTTGGATAAAAGCTTTTTTAACTATAAATGAGGGCACAAAAGACAGTAATATGTTTAACATAAAATAATTCATGAATGCTTTATTTTTAAATAACCTTTTACAGTTTTGGAAATGTTTTTGTGCACTAGCATATTCATTCTTAACATGAAGACTTGTTTTGGTGATTTTATTTAACTCATCCCCCCCAACCTAAGAAAACAATAAAAATAAAATAAAATAAAATAAAAATAATTGGACTTTAATAGTAAATTAGACCATTCAGTGTACTAGGTGGCCTGGTTGAATCTGCCGGAGTAGTGCCGAATTCTGACCCCCGCCAGATTATTACCCCCTAGTATTGGTAGGTTTAGGGTTAGGTGTGGGGGAGGGGTTAGGATTAGGCAATCAGGTAACGCTTTCAACGAGGGGGGGTAATAATTTGGTAGGGAGTCGAAAATGGGCACAACACTAGCAAAGACTGGGGGCAGGGCCACAAATCCGTGAGTACAGTTTACAAACCCGTGGGAATGGATTGCGAAAGTGTACACACGGATTATTAATTTGTGGGTACGGATTAAAAAATCAAAGGTACGGTTTACAAAATCTGAACCACGGATTGGAAATTTCTGGGTACTAATCCGTGGGCACGATTTGTTAAACCGACGGAACAGTTTAAGAATTTGTGAGTACAGTTTGTAAACTGAGAGGACGAATTGCAAAACCGTCGCTACGGATTGTTTTTTTTTTCCAGCAGGTGACTTCCCAGGCTCCGTAATAATGTAATCATTAAATTGTGATTATCTTAAACAACATTGTTGGTCTCCTATACAGTAGATGCATATTTTCCTCTGAGAATAATATATTCATGCTGTATGAGCCCTGGAGCTACTTTAATGGGATGAGTTGATCTCTGTGGTGTGTTTTCATTCAGAAGAAATTTATTACATGCTGAGTCCACACTTCATGCTGTAGTGCAGGTGACTGACTCTGGAAGCCTTTAGAGAGCCGTTTAACATACTAACAACCAGAGAAAAAGATCAGCAGCGGAGAGAGATAGAAAGGAAAAATAAATTGAAAACTGATATTAGTGACTAATTAAATCCCAGACAGACAGAAAAGTGAAGAAGAAGAGAAAACCCAGCACTTGCAAGAGAAAACTGTATAAGCACTTGTGTAAGCTAATAAGAATACTAAAGAAGAATAATGTGTTTACTTAAAAGTTACTTGGAAGTGAAAAGCTGAGTTACTTGAACATATACAGTATAAAATATATTATGCATATACATATAAACAATTGTAATTAGACAATTTAACAGTTTTACTAGTTTGCAAGGGTTGAGCCGTTGTGGATCAAACTGGTTGGTCCAGCACATTTCTGGGAGTAACCCACAAGCCTTGCTGTTTCAGAGATACTCTGACACAGTTGCTGTGCCCTTGTCAAACTTCTTTATTCCTGCCCATTTCTCCTGGATCCAACACATTGATCACGAGAACTGATTGTTTGTTTCCATCTAATCTACCCAAACCTTATATGTGGCCTTGTTATATAGAAGATAATCAACGATATTTGCTTCACCTATGACTGATATGAGAGCGAGAGAGAGAGAGAGAGAGAGAGAGAGAGTTGTTTAAAACCACCAAAATATAAAATTACTGATAAAGGTGTGTGTAATGGCTGAGTTTTGTGTTTTAGCTGCCAATGTTCTAAATCATTCAGAGAACATCACATTCTGTTCTGGACGAATACTGCATTGTAGAGTCCAGATTTATGCTTAATTGTTCATCAGTTCATTTTTCCTGCTTCATTACCATTAAATCTCCTGTGGCTGCAGGTCTGAATTCTCATAAGCAGTAAATGTCACAGATGGTAATAGTTTATTATAACTTAACTGCATCATCAATCTCGGGGTTTTCCCTCTGTCCTTCCGTTTCTTCAGAGGTGATGTTATAACACATAGCATTGAAACATGTTGAAAATCAATAGTGCACTTAAAACTAAAATATTTGATATTACCTATTAATGTTTATACAGTATGATCTATGTCAATAACTACACTACTATGTGGCCCACATCCAGATCTTTAAATCATGGACCAGTTTGCATGAGCAGGAACTGCTTTATCAGGAGCAGACTTTATCTTTCAATGTCCTACACAGTTTGAAAGTCTCTCAGTTGTGGTGTAATGACCTCAAGATCCCAAATACTGATTTAATTGAAAATGGTTCATTCATCCTGCATTAGCAATCACTGTTTCTTGACCAAAAATGAGTGGGCATTGTGCCATGGTGAGATTAATAATGCTGAGTGCTTGGCAAGGCAGGGGAAGGCACACAAACTAAACCCAAGAACATGCAATATGTAGGTACAGTGATCATCAAAGTGATTCAATTATACAAATGGAATCATGTATGTAATGCATTGAGCAAAAAAATAAAAATGTAAAATTCTTACCGTGCCTTTCCATCTTTTCTGTACTCAGAGGTGGAATGATAGCATGTAACCAGTGCCGGGAAGATGTTCCTCTCAGCAAAGAAAGGAGAAACCCCTGGATGAAACCTGAGCAATATGCTGAAGGTAAGATAATATTCGATCAGTGAAACACATCAACAATATCCTCTTGCCCTTGTGTTACTTCTATCATGTACGTCCACTAGATGACAGTACAGCGCTGTGAAACGCAGACAGACTGCAGCAGCACTGTCAGATAAAGCACCAGAAGCTGCCTATAGGCCTCCATCAATTTGAAGCTAATGTACTGCTCTGAACTCTTAATCTGTCATCATCTCTTTTTGTCTTTCCTGACTCATCATTTTACTGTTAGTGTTACCTTCAAGTTCTGCCTGTCCTGCAGAAATTGAGTTAAGAAGGAAATGTGCAAAATGTATAGTATTTATAAGAGCCATCAATTCATTTGAGACTTACTAGGCGCCAGCATTTTGTAAAAACAAATTCAAGTCAGCTTTAGCAATAAGCTACAAATATTTATAAATATGAAATAAAACATGATAATTAAATATTTTACTAATAAATCATAAATATGTTCTTCATTTTAATAAATAGTTTATATTTTTTTCTACCTATCCCTATAATAATTAATCAGCACAATAATAAATACTCACTTATTATGAAATCAAATACAGAAAATGGCTGAAAAGTAATACAAAATCCACTTAAGAAAAATAAGTTAATAAAAATAAAAAAGACATAAATGTAAAAGCCAGAAAAATACTGGCTTATTATGAAATCATATTTAGAAAATCACAGAAAAGTGATGCAAAAGTGCTGCTTCAGGAAAAGTAAGTTGATTAAAAATGAGAAAAATAGACCTAAACAAATGACCAGTATTGACCAATATCTTCCAATATGGCAGACTGTGGAAGTGAAATAAAGTAAATATTTTAATAATAAATCCTAAATATTATATACAATTTAAATAATAAATATTTTAGAATTGTTTAAATCTCTCACAATTATAATTAATCGGTGCAATAATAAATAATGGCTTATTATGAAATCATGTACAGACAATGTGTCACAAAATCCTGCTTCAGGAAAAGCAAGAAAGTCGAAAAGAAAGAAATCCTTTTTTTTTGTTTTTTGTTTTGTTTTTTTTACACTCTTTTCAGAAAGTGTGTGTGTGTGTGTGTGTGTTTGTGTGTATGTGTTCAGGTGTGAGCGTTTATATCTCAAGGAATGTGTGTTTGTGCAGAGTTGCACGTGTGTGCACTTATGTTCATAGTTGAGTATTTACGTGCAGGCCTGAATTAGTGTGTGTTGTACAGTAAAGGGAAGAGTGCTATTTAGCTGCATATGTTGTGAGTTTAAATGTTTGGCAGCAGAAGAGTGTAACAACTGATGGTCCAGATTTTATGCTTATGAAAACAGAAAATAAATCAGACACGGAAAGGGAGAGAGAATGATACTGATAGACGGCCAGTTGTGGTGTGAAACCATTTTTCAGAGCAATAAAACTGTACAACACACACTGCATTTTGCTGACAGGACACTGCTCAAAAACCAATAAATGTGTCATTGACATTGGCATGAATGGTAGCACTGTTGCAACATTACAAGGAAAACAACATGCATGCTACTCTAGTACATACCTCAGCCCAACATACCATGTCTCAAAGGGTGTTTGCAGGTTTAGTGTGTTTAATTATATATAAGTGCGTTTGTCAGTGTTTTATGCTCAGTTTTGCAGGTGCACTGGGCCAAATCCAAGTAATTAGACTAGCATGTTCTTTTACAGCCACTTTAATGCTAATACTATTGGCCTGGAGCCCATCCCAACCTGTTAGGAGAGACAGAAACCATGTTTACACTGGTCTAGGACCGGCTTCTCCTGCTGAAGTCTGAGTATTTACCCTCACATCACACAGTTAAACTGGTGTCAGACCAGCAGACATGCCACTCACATTCAAGAGTCATTCTGTTCTTTATTAGACCACATATTTACTCAACAACATGCCAAGACCCTTTTTTGGGTCTTGTTCTTGTTCATGTCATAAACAAATAATCTGAATTCTCTGGCACATACGTGAGTGATGATTTCATGGAAAAAATGAGGTGTTTCTTTCCATCTGCACAATCTGATTTTCATTCCTTAGGCAGAACAGAGACAGAGGTTGTTCTTATGATACCTCAGGGTCTGGTTACGAGGTAAGATGTGCTCGGTTTTTATTGTCAGCTTGTGTGTGAACAGAATTGTCTGTATTAATAAGTCTATTCTCAGTATTTGGTTTTAGACATAAATAGACCCAGATGGTATCTGTATCTGACTTTTTTGTGCTGATTGTGTGGGGAAATTCTGTGTAATATTACATTAAATATCTGTAATATCTGTGAACTAAAGTCTGTTGCATACAGGCTAATGTCTTTTATAATATTAATCTTGATGAATTGCCTGATTAGTGTCTTTCATTAAATTTTTTTGTGAAAAAAAGAAAAGAAAATGTTTGTAAAAATGGCTTTAAATGTATTTAAAAACACATCTTCTAAAAATGTTATTATTTACAAAAATAATACAAATCACCTTCTCCTGTTATATTTAATCTTTTTCATATTCCCCTTACAAATTAAGGGGTCACTATAGTACACTAGATTTGATTTCACCCATTTTAAACCGTGAGTGTGTAATTTTCACATTGTTTCTTTTACCTGTAGGGGGAGCCACATGCCCAGATTTGCACAGATGAGCTCTGAGTGTGTGTGTGTGTGTGTGTGTGTGTGTGTGTGTGTGTGTGTGTACAGTAAATGTTCTCAGACATCAAATCGACTTCAGCTGCTCCGTTCAGCTTCTACCGCAATCATGACGTCACGCTGCTTGCAAAGAGGTCGGGTCATCAGGTGTTCTGGCTCGCAAAGGGCAAAGGTCAAAGCCACAGGTGGGAGGTCAGTCTGCTGCCCGACACTATGCCCACCCTCTGCTCCGTTAACTGGAAACATCTGCAGGAGTCAACAGAGAAGCGTTAAAGGAGAAAAAGAAAAAACCCCGATATAAATCTTCAAAGATAAGCAAAACGAGAGAAGAGGTTCCTCTCATCGCCATGCCTCTCCAACTTGTTTTGTAAGTGGTTAGTGACCTCATTTACTTTGGCTGCAACCGGATCCTATGTGTTTGTAGAGGAAAGGTGCTTGCCTTGAACTGAGGTATCTGTGATTTAAGATACACAGCTGTCAATAAGAGTGATTTGGAGGATTAAACATGGTGATTGCAGGTGAAAAAATCACTGTAGAATTTGATTGCAGCAATTTATTCATTCAGATCTTGACAACCTATGGAAATAAATTAACCTTGAACTGTAGGTAGGTTCTACACTGAAACATTAATCAGTTTCTCAAGATAATCAAGGTTCGATGCAGTTGAGATTTATTCAAGCTTTTAATTGCTTTGGATTTTTTTTTTTTTGTTCATGTGTTTTTTTACTCTTTGTGTGTGCAAAATTATTCAGTGAATAAAGGATTTAGAAAGCTAAGAGTGAAGTTAGCCTTTTACATGCTGTAGCCAAAGGTTTATTAGCTGCTTGTTTATGTTTCCACAGTGTGCGACTCTCAGACTTAGCTATATATCGTGGTATATGTACCGTGAGTAACAAACACATCTCAACTCAGTTTGGCGAGACTGAAATTGTTGATGTTTAAAGGTCTTCTGAAAAGCTCTGTGAAAACCTTTTTAACCTTTTCAACCCCCGTCTCAGTGCGGCAAGTGCAGAGAAAGCAACCACAGTCTGACATTTCAAGTAGAGCAGCCATTGTTTCTTTAAGTGAATGATCTGTCTATATTTTATAAAACATGAAATTATAAAATCATGTATTAAGTTATAAGTCTACGTTGGACATTATCTTTACAGCTAACAGGGAACATTCGCTTAACATTCTCTTCCTATTGTTCTGGCTGTTATTTTCTAGTAACACTGATAGCTGGTATTTTTAACATTATCAAAATTATAGCACAAAAAAAAAAACATATTTATAGATTGTTTTAATATATTATATATTGATTATAGATTTGTTTCTGAATCATTTAAGGTCTTAATCATTTAAGAAATCTTAATTCTTATTATTTGTTTCGGAACATTCAGAGAACAATAACAACAATGTTTTCATTATGTTTGCAAAATGACAAAACCGAACACTTCCGTAACGTTTTCTTTATTAATGCAAAGTAATGGAAGTAATGCAAGCATATGGAAATGGAACAGGGCATCAGTTTACTGTCGGTGTCTCGTCACGCCAGGCCGAATCCACAGTTTATATCACTAATTATAATGGGTTCTCTTTGATTCTGATGTGTTCAGTTGCACGTGTCCTGTGCATCTACTTATGGTATGACAGTCAAAACTTTTTACATTTTTATTATTTTTTGCTTATTTTAATAGGGTCCTCAACAGACTGTCTAATCTAATGCAGAGACATTTAGGCTTTTTAAGAGTTAGTTTACCCAGTAATATAAAATCTGTTGTCTCACCCTCATGTTCACTTTTAAAAAATAAAGGTGCTTCACGATGCCACAGAAGAACCTTTTTGTCTAAATGGTTCCATAAAGAACCTTTAACATCTGAAAAAACTTTCAGTTTTTCAGTTCTTTTTAAGAACCTTTGACTGAATGGTTCTTTGTGGGACCAAAAATGGTTCTTCTAATGCATCGCTGTGAAGAACCTTTTAAGCACCTTTATTTTTAAGACTGTTGTTCTGAATTTGCATTTGCATATTTCTTCTGTGGAACACAAAATAAGATATTTTGAAAAGTGTTGGTAATCAAAAAGTTTGGGTTACAGTTGACTTTCATTAAAAACATTTCTCAAGATATCATTTTCTTTAGAGGAAAGAAAGTCATACAGGTTTGGAACAACAATGTGGGTAAATGATGACAGAATTTTCCTTTTTGATAACTCCTTTTAGTTGTGGCTTAGGTGTCCAAATACATTTTGGGGCTGCGTATTTGGTAATCTGAGCATTTAAAAATCAAATGTAAACCAAAGAAAGCACATCCAGATGCACATTTACTATTAGTTAAACATTAAAAGAGAGCACTCCCTCTCCGCTCATCTGTCTTCTGTGATGTATGGCGCTCTGGCTCCTCTGTGCAGTGTTCTGGGGACAGAGACACTAAGCAGGCTGCTGTGGTTTAGTGAAGTCAGACCCCTTGACAGACTGAATCTAACTGTGACTAATAATAAATACAGTTCAGTGATGCTCAGTGTGACAGAGAAGATGAAGCTTGAGTATTATTGATAAATAAGCAGTGAGTGCGGCTCAGTTTGATACAGTGAGACCTGCAGCTAACAGCTGTGTCCTGCTCCCTAAGGGGCAAAACAACCAGTTTATCCTGTGGATTTCATGTACAGAGACACTGACAGACTCGTACTGCAGTGTTCCAGTGTTTGAAGCTGCTGATGTCAGGGATCAAAGACTCCCTCCTTCCTCTTCAAACACACACACACACACACACATGCATATTCTCGCATCCTGCTGCTCTTAGATCCTCTGAGTCCCATCATAAGTGACTCTAATGGCATCTGGTCTGTTGTTCTGATCCCAGAGGCTCTCTCTGTGTTTTCTGCTTTCTGTTTCCTCATGCTGATTAATTCCAGTGATCTGCGAATGAGACTCGGTCTTTCCTCTGTTCTCCTTTTAAACATTAGGCCTGCTTCAGTGCATCAGGATGCCAAGGAGACCTTGCAGCAGGCAGACGAAGATTAATGCATGTGTGTATTTCTGGAGAGTGCAAAAGAGACAGCAGTGTAATATATGTGTAAGTGTGTGTTTCAGGATGAATGCATGCATTCCATTTCGAAAAGAAAAAAAAAAGAAAGATCAGAAAAAAGAATGAAAGATGAGAAAAAAGATGAGATTTTTTTGAAAAAAAGTGGAATAGATAAAAAGGAAAAAAAAGGATAAATATCTGGTATTTAAATATTATTTTGTTTAATTTAAAACACTAAAATTGTATTAAGTTCTAAGTGAGTTTGTTGAAACTTTGCTGAAAATTTGCACTCAGGCTATTCAAGATGTAGATCAATTTTGGAGAAATTTTGCATTACATTGCTTGCTCACGAATGATACTTTGCTGTAAATGGGTGCCGTCAGAGCAAGAGTTCAAACAGCTGATAAAACATCACAATAATCCACAAGCAATCCAAACAACTTCAGTTAGTCAGTGTTTTGTGAAGTGCAAACATGCATGCTTGTAAGAAACAAATCCATTATTAAGGCGTTTTAACTTTAAATTGTCGCTTCTGACCAAGTTACAAATCCATAATAATGGCTGCTCCAGTGAAAAAAATCCATCCCCTGTTGTATTCTTACATCAAAATATACTGAAATATTTGTTCAGAACAATTTAGAACTGTTTTCGCTTGTAAACGGTGCTTGATCTGTGCATATTGCTCTACTGATTCAGACGTGACAACTTTTCCTTGGAGAAAGCGTTATTTTAGAGGACTTTTATTTTAGCTGAAAGCAATGGATTGAAGTTAAAAATGTCTTAATGATGGATTTGTTATTTATTACAAACACAGCTTTTTTTGGACTGGGGTGGTATGGACTACTTGTGGATTTTTTTTTCAGCTGTTTGAACTCTCATTCTGACGGCACCCATTCACTGCACAGGATCCACTGGTGAGCAAGAGATGTGATAGAACATTTCTCCAAATCTGTTCTGATGAAAAAACAAACTCATCTACATGTTGAATGACTGAGTGTGAGTAAATTTCTTTTTCAAAATGTGATTGTCTTGCATCATATAAATAACTCCCAGGCCACATCTTTAAACTGCATAAGGTCCACATTTCAGTCTGGTCAAAAACCGCTTACAGCAAATGGCAGTTTGACTGACATTTGAAGTGACCAATCATAGTTCATTTTGTTTTGTATTTACAAATTGAATGCATATGAGCTGCACAATAATGATGTTATTCAGAATGGAAAATTCTGAATTTTCTTTGAGACTCAATTTTCTGAGTTTGGGGGCATGTCAATGGATGCAACATCTGTAGTTACTATACAGATGTCAGTTACTGTTTATTACTATTATTTACAATAAAACTAGCTAAATTGCATGTACTAAATACAATAGTATTGTACAGTTATGATAAGAGTACATAACAATTAAGTTTACAGCACCTTCATAAATAAAAGCCTAAAAGAGCAAAAACACATTTTTAGTTTTAAAACCTTTTAGTTTAATGAATTTTAGAAAAAATGGAATGAATTTTTGTAGAAAAACATCTCAATCTTAAGCTTACTATTGTAATTTGCATGCAACTGACACAGTAATTATGACGTTCTAACTTGTAAATAAGAACTTCCCAGGTAAAAAGAAATAAATAAAAACATGCTCTTGTCTCAATGTTTGTTGTAACATTGGTACTCTATAAGACTTTGTTCAAAACTATCAGTCAATTAAGCATTCAGTTTAGCCAAATTCAGGCAAGTGTGTCAGTTTTGACTAGCTGACTGAAAATGCACAGCTCACTTTTCTGTGGCATGTGTTTGATTTCTCTGGGATCATTGTGTGCATCTTATCTGTGTGAGCGGGAAGCGTATGTGTGTCCGCGTGCATCTGTAGGATGAGGAGCACTCCTCTCCGAGCTGATCTGAGCTTTAGTGCTCCTATCACTCAGCGAGAGGTCCACTTTAACCCTCTTTTTTTTATTAATGGCCACCCAACACTTAGCTGCAATAAGGACATGAGAAACGGCAGAGAGGGGTAATTTGTTGTGAACACGGCCAAAGGTCGAGGAGTTCAGACGGGAGAATCTTCTGGGTGCTTCGGAGAGAGATGGTGGAAGAGAGGAGGACATGGGGCCAAGCCAAACATGCTCGGCTGTCTCTAACTCTCTCATTCTGCTCGAGGTACACATTAAGAGAGATGATGACAGACAGAGATAAATAACCAGAACATTAATCATAGAACGAGAGAAAGGCCAAACGAGTCGGTAGAGAAAGGAAAGTAAGAAAAGGTGTGAATGAGGCAGATGACAGAGATTCTTCTACAGAATGATGGAGATCTGCTCCATCCAAGACAACAGAAGCTGAAACAACAACAAAAGAGTTCTTTTTAAGGTAATATTTGACAGTTTTGAACACTAAACAGTTCATATGGTAACGCAAGGAATTCGAGGTAGTGCAGCGGAACTCGACAGAGAAACACAAGACCACCCACAGCTGGTGCTTGGGAGCTTTTCCTCAAACCTGCTACCAATTTTGCTCCTAATCTGCAGCCCTGACCACCTCTGGCTTTTCTGATGGTGTAATTCATGATTTCAGTGGAACGTGGATTCTGTCTGGCAGGACGCAGTGGCTCACAGTGTGATAAGCCGCACGCATTGAGTTGCTCTCAGATATTGCTTCTTTTCAGAGACTTTGTGGTTTTTAGAGGAGCCTGTTGGTCTATGAGTCTATTTCATGGAGTTATTTTGAGATACTAAACTACAATATTGTGGTTTCAAACTTTGGTTCCAAACTGTTTTTCACAAAAAGGGGAATCCTAGCCACATTGATGACTGTGAATGCACAAATCTTACCTGGAAAAAAATAAATAATTCATGAATAATTTGCTATTCTGGGTTGACTGCACCTTCTGCAATGTGCTGGTACAATTTAGAAGTAAAATACGACAATAATTGCAAATACATATGGGTTTCTTTCTCAGTCTTTCTCTCTTTTTATACTGTATATTTTACCCATCATATGCTATGTGTGTGTGTGTGTGTGTGTGTGTATAGCATAATGTTTAAGTTACCTTTAAAAACACTCTTAGTACACAGTGGAATTGTGATCATTGTGGTGGAAATAACAGCACAACTGAGATACAATTACAATATGCAATCTTCATTATAAATAATGAATAGTTTATGTTAATTTCATAGTTTTGAAATTCATATTTTTATTTTGATAGTTTTAGATTTTACAGTCTGTCATTAGACTATAATTACATTAAACTCCTTAAATAAGATTCTATAGTCTAAATGAGTCATTAGAAAATAAAATAATTTATGAAGCTGTAATAAAAAGTTTCAAAGACTGTTTTAATGTGACTTTAACAAATATATGCATATTTTAAAACGTATTCATTTTTAAATGTAATATGTGAATTTTAATAAAACTCATGACATAAGAAGTGCTCAAAGTTCTCTTTCCTTGTCGTGCACATGGGACTCTTCTCAGGTCTGCTTTCATGTGCTTTAAATCTGTGCAAGGCAACATTCCATTAGGCTTTTCATCCCATGTCAGAGCTCATTCCCACAGCAACTGCGGCCATGTCCAGGATCCTGCTTGGGTTTGAAGTGCCTCTGTTTCATGTCCTGTTGAGAGACGGTTTGCATCGCCACGCACAGGATGAGTAAAGTTCGCTGCAGTCACATTGAATGCCTTCAGAAGGATGTCATCTGCCACTTTGACACAAAATGCCACAGCCACTGTAGCACTGAGATATGGAAAGTAACAAGGTAGGGGCCTTGTTTTGTTTCAGTACCCATAGCACTGATGGGGGAACTGCAGTCCATTTGCGTGATGGAAGAATCACATTATAATGTGTTTGGCCTCGAGCTTACAGCCCAGTCACAGCTGAAATATTTGGAAAAACCACATTTGTTATATTGCATTTATGAAACAATTTAATAAATAATAATTAGAATATTTAGTAACGTACATTTTAGACTCAACATTGCCACTTACATTGTTTTTGCTGTGCTAACAAAACTAAATATTTTAAAAAGTATATATACATGCAACAGAAAGTTTAAATATTTATTTTTTGGTAAACTAAATTGCAAGGTGCCTGTAATTACCTTGCTTAACTTGACCTGTATGAATCCGACTCTGAGCCACCCCATGTTTTTGTCTATCTCCAAGACCCACAACTGCACAAAAGTTTTCTCCCTTTAAAATTTTGTATATTTGCATTACATAAATTTGGTTTCGGCAGCCTGCCCATGCGCTGACTGGGCCACCCTGAAAAGTCCTGCGGCTCCCTACAATATGACCAGTCCATCCCTTTTCTTATCTACAAACATCTTGGTCATGCACTCAACCAAAACCACATAGAGAATCCGAAATCCATTCTTTCATTCTCATGTACTGCTCGAACCATTCAGAGTGAGATTTAAAACTTAAGTTGTGCTTGTTTTGGAGGATTCGTATGTTTTTACTCTCACAAGCACTTGGACAGAAAACACCCCTCCTGTCTTCCACATTTCTATCTTCAGCATTTGTAAATCATGACAAAATGGAGCCCCAGAGTTTACATTAATGGCTCGGACCTCACTTTAGAGCACTTGATCGAGCGATATTAAGAGTTTCCTGTAAAATGATTTTTGGATCCTTGACCATTTTTTTTCTCACACACTCTCAGCTCAGAGGTCTGTGTGACGGTTCATCTCTACTGTACCATGTTGGATCATAATGATCTCCCAGCTGTTCTGATGAGAGGTTTGGATGCCGATAAGCATTCATTAGTAGGGTCTCTCAGTGGTCATATATAATCCATTATTATTCACGATTTGCTACATTTTTTATTAGATTGAATTTCAGTCCATCATTGACTCACATCACTTACACTGTCAGTGGTAACTTCCACTTTATTGAATCTAGGTTGTAGCAGTTCTAAGGTCAGGTTAGTTGCAAAGTCAGAATCAGAACCCATAATTTAGCATCTGATTTTCAAGATGATCTGTTAAGACAACAAATACGGATTAGCTGAGTGAATCTCGACATATCATGCAAAAGTCAAATAGATGACATTATTCAGGAGCTGCATTTTAAATAATGTTGTGTAATTCCAGCTTTACCCCCAAAGGGAGCGTTTGAACCTTACATTGTTCTTTTGTCAAGAATCTCTTGGATTTACCAGTCTGGTCAGCATCCACGGTCAGACCCCAGGAAACCATCCAAAATCCACTACTAGTGCAATCTGTGAAATGTCTTGAGTTATCAGTTTAAGTTTGGCTTCAGGAAATCTATACATTTCCCATGAAGAGATTTACACCTCAGGAATGATTTCCATGTGTGAATAATGTGATCGAATAATGCTGAAAAATGCTGAAATGTTTTCCTTATACTGCTGCATACCAAAATATTTCTCCAAACCCGGAGAAAAACTCTTTCTGTTTTGAAGAGTATGTCAAAACACAGGGCTCCACCTCAGGGGAAAGACTTTACCATACGTCTGTACACACAGAACCCATGGCCAGGTCACTGCTCCAGAAGACGAAGCAATCAATCAAATTACCTGCTAAAATAAAGAATAATAAATAATTTGAAAAGATGTTTTTGTTCACTGGTCACTAAGCTTCTGTGCCAGCAGCTCTGTATTCATTTCATAGAAAGTGTTTTCTCTCAAGTTTTGAAAGCTCTTATGCAGTCACTCGCAGGAACGGTTCAGGATTGGCTGAAAACACAAAGGTCACAGGTTTGATCTGAGGTAGGGGCGTCCGAGAAAGTGGGGAATTACCGGAGTCACAGGCCCTCTGTTATCATTGAGCCCTTTAGCAAAACACTTAATCACAGCCTTCTATTGCATTTTTTGCATTGTTTTTCAGGTCAGGACACCCATTTATCATGATGTATTCACCATTTAGGAACCAAATAACTTTTGTAGGTTAACAAAAGTAAAAAAAATAAAAATAAAACATTGTGTTAAAATAATATACGTCATCCAAAAACCTAATATGTTCTAGATTTTATAGCCAGTTATGTATTTAATTTATGTATTTAATTAACAATATTTCAAAACTTGTGAATATGTAGGCTATTTAATTAAAAGTTGTTTTTGTCTGCTTCAGCTTTCTAACAGCATTTGTCAATGTTAAAGTGATTGGCCAATCAAATAAAAGAAAGAGTGGCCTGAAGGGTCAAAACCGAAGCGTCGCCCAGATGTTTGTTCGACTTCTTGTGAAGGATAGGTAGCCTATATGTAAGTAGCCAAACATTTAATATTTTACTGTTTACGATAAAAATGTCAAACGACCGACAGTAATATGATGATCTGATACAAACCACTCGACTTTGTGTCAAATTTCGAATTGAAAACATACATTTTTTACATGGCAAAATTTATGTGATGAGACAAGAAACGTTAACGGAAGCGTTTTTGACATATTTGGTATATGATTAAGAGCAAACCGTGGGTTCCAGGCTGTTTCGTGAATATTTTAAACTGATCCATAAAAGGAACCGCTTCATAAGAGTCATATGATGAAGAATGTCTTATTGACATTACTGTTTGTTAATAAAAGGTATGTTCTGCAATGCATATTATATATGTTTATGTTTTAATGAACGTTCTTACTTGTATATTCAGTTCACATATAGTTGTTTTGAATGTTTTAGACATTCTGGTGCCATCAGCCTGGCAGTGCTTTCAGTTGCTCAACCACTCACGAGGCTGGAAACTCTCTTTACTGTGAAAAATAACATGCATTTGTATCTCCCTTCCTTCCCTCTATCACAGAAAACAAACACGCAGGATAATAAACGAGAGAGGAGTTCTGTGTTTAAGTTGGACGGGATGTCTAGCACAAACGGTGGGAAAGGATGCTGGCTGTAGGTTTGTACTCGGAGCGGAGCTGAGGTGAGCAAAACAGCACAACCGGAGAAATGCTTTACCTAAAGCCAAACCACGAGATAAGATACAAGGGCTTTGCCATGAATTTCTATATACCTTCGGGTGTTTGTTGAGTGATATTTTGTCTTCAGGAGGAGGAAAAACAGGACGAAATAGAAAAAAATTAAAGAGGTGAAACAACTTTATGTGATTGTAATCAAAGCATCACTTTGTTTAACAGCTTGGCATTCTGTCGCTGATGTGGCACCGCTTCGAAACACATCATTAAAGCCATTAACTTTCATAATTTCCCCAATTTTCTTTATTTCAAATATAAACAGTCTCCAGCTTCTACAGCCAAGCGCTCCGAGACCTCCCGTTTCACAGGGAGCTATCAGATGAATGTTGGGATATCTTAGGGGCTTTCTGGGTGATCGGAACATACTCTAAATGATCCTGAAAAAGTCCTAATAGCAAACACAGGTGGGAAAAGCATTACGAGCCCATCAGAGCTGCTACCATTCTCACAAAGACAGCTAATGCTAAGAGAAAACATTCAAGGCAATCATGATGAAGTGGGAGAGAGACACAGTGTGAGAGGTGTGTGTACTTTCTTTGTGAAAGCAAGTAGTTGAATTGTACTGTAACAACTGCTAGAACGGTTAATTAGATGATAAGTGAACTATGAAAGCAAAGCAGGCTATTGCTCTAATTCCAAAATCGTTCTGCTAATGAGCCTCGCAAAACAACCATCAGACTATTTGTCAATTACGTGAACCTGGTTGAGCTGTAGTTAAAATCTGTCATTTGTACAGCGTGATATTTATTTATTAGACCAGGAAAGCTCCCCTGAGCGTTTCCTTTTTCAAAGAAAAAACACAAAAACAAAAGGTACTGCAAGATTACAGTGATAAACACCCAGAATTTAGAATGATTAAGTTTATAATTAGCAGTACCACACATATAGTTAGATAAATGAGAAATACTGTCAAAATGCATCAGTATTTCAGAGACTTACTATGAAAATTAAATAAATGTTTAAATGTTCACTGTCGGAGTAAAAAATTAAATAAAATAAATATATATATATATATATATATATATATATATATATATTAGTGCCGTCAAACGATTAATTGCATCCAAAATAAAAGTTTTTGTTTACATAATATATGTGTACTGTGTATATTTATTATGTATATATAAATGCACACACATGCATGCATATATTTAAGAAAAAATATGTTACGTTTATATATTAAATATATTTATATATGATATAATTTGTGAATATAAATGTATACACGTAAAAACATGTAAATATTTTCAAAATATATGCTGTATGTGTGTGTCTTTATATATACATAATAAATATACACAGTACACACATTATGTAAACAAAAGCTTTTATTTTGGATTTGATTAATCGCGATTAATCGTTTGACAGCACTAATATATATATATATATATATATATATATATGTGTGTGTAAAATAAAATATAATATATACAATATAATATATATATACTGTATATTTAAATTATTTACATTCCTTTATTTCCAGTGAGTAAAACACACAACTCCTTAAACTTTATTTATTTATTTATTTATTTTTAAATAAAGGCCTGAGCTTAAAATATTTTTCTCTGTGCAGTTACACTTAAAATGTGTGTATAGTATACAATCACAATATCACAGATCAGCATTTCGCCATTGCAAATGCATACTATACAATGTAATGTATAATCAGAACAGAGATACTACTGTACTTCTGTTTAATGCATCTTTATTAAGTACTCTGACTGAGAATGTATGTCCACTGATCTTCAGTATGGGAAGTGCAAATCAAATGCAGAGTTAACTGTTTCACTCCCAACAGCAGAAAAGTGTAACAACAGAGCAGAATTTAGGCACAATATTGCGATCAGAAATTCTTAGTACTATTTGCACACATTTTCAGTCAATGAAAGGGTTTAGTCTTTGTAAACTATGTTATTTGTGGTGATTCTCCAGTTAATAACTCATTTAGTCTTAATCAACACATGTGAACACACATAGTTATGAAATCTATGAACCTGACCAGCATGAGAACTGGAGCATGGGAACAGGATAACTCTGGATTAATTTAAAATATATAAACACACACACATAGTTGCAACTTTACAGTTAGCGTTTCAAAGCACAAGTGAACAAGAATGGCCAAAACAGCTCCCTCCTGTGGATGCAAGCATACATTTAGCATGTTTTCTTTCCAAGAGAAAATACTTGCTGGTAATTTATTTTCTTATAGAGTTGTCGATTTTGAAATAATAAAGGACAGGTGACTTAAATTCTTAAATCTTTGAGATTTCAGGTTATGATGCCCACCATCACATCACTGATGTCCCACAGTTTCTTGGCCACTTCTTCATCTGTTGCCTTAGCTAATAGCTGCTCTTCATGACAGTTAGCAAAGTACTTTCCCCGAACACCCTCCACATCCGGAGAGCAGGCCAGATAGATAGAAGTCTGCACACCTTCCTCAGGGGACTTGAAGAAGGCCCGTGAAGCCAGGTTAAATAGTGGCTTCACCAGCAGTGGGATGTGGACATGCCTGCCCAGGTTAGTCCGCACAATCTCTGGGGTGAGAGCATTTACTGTCACTCCGGTCTCCTCGAGTCGGTGCGAGAGCTCCAGAGTGAATAGAAGATTGGGTAGTTTACTCCGTGCATAGGCAAAAGCTTTTAGAAGAATCTGTGACCCATAGACATCACCAGACTCTTGGTCTCATCCTTTGAAATATTTTCCCAGCCTTTTCTGCCTTTACTCTCCTCTCCAGCTGGTGAAATTCATGTTCAATCGGATTTAAATATGGAGATTGACTTGGGCAATCTAAGACTTTCCATTTCTTTGCCCTTATAAATTCCTTGACTGAATTGGCAGGGTGTTTTTGATCATTGTCCTGATGCAATATGAAGCACTTCCCAATGAATCTGGTGGCATTTTCTTGAATATTGGTAGGCAAGATGGTTTTGTACCCTTCCAAATTCATTCTGCTACTGTCATCATACATTAAGTCATCAGTAAAGTTGAGAGGGCCTCTTCCAGAGGCAGCAGTACATGCCCATGCCATGACACCACTTCCACCATGCTTTACAGATGAGGTTGTATACTTGGGATCATTTGCAGTTCCCTTTTTTCACGCCACATTTTTGCTTTCCCATCACTTAGATAAAGGTTCATCTTTGTCTCATCGGTCCATAAACACAGTCCCAAAACTCTTCTGGCTCACCTTTGTGCTTTTTTGAGAACTCTAATCTTGCCTTTCTATTTTTGGTGCTGGTCAGAGGTTTGCATCTTGCTGTGTAGCATCTGTAATTCTGTGTCAAAGTCTCCTGAGGACAGTAGATTGTCAGAGCATCACCCCAATTTTTCTGGAAGTTGTTACTGATTTTACAGATATGTCTTTTAGGGTTCATTTTCTTAGCTGTTTTGATTTGTCTGTCATCAACTACTGTTGTTTTCTCAGCCAATCAGGTAGTTGTTGGTTGCTGGTAGGGCTGGGCAGTATATGGAGTTTGTAAGATATATCGATATATTCTTTATAAGCGATACGATATAAGGCAATACCGTTTATATTGATATACAGTAGAAACGAGCGCATCTGAAAATATAGTGGAGGACACAGACTGAGCTGCTGCGGAGAAAGTATACATAGTACAATTTGTTCTAAACATGTGACAAACTTTATATGAAGGGCTTTTTAAAAAAAACTTGTTAGATATAGAAGCCTATAGTTTAGTTTCAGTTTAAGACGGCTCTGACAGAAAGGTTGCGTGTGCCGCTGACAGAGACGCTCTGTTTAATGTGTTTGAGATGCGCCGTTTTCCTAAATGCATAACTTACATTTCACAGGTATATTCTCCATCTGTAAATGTTAGAAAGCCATGGAAATATTTCCATTTTGCTGTCAGAAGTGCATGAGCCTTCTGCTTTGAGATTCTCCGCTAAACTTCACAGACTTCATTGAAATAATTCTGACTAAAATTTAAATACACAGTTTGCTGAAATATTTGTAGTTAATAAACAATAAATGTGACACATGTAGAATTTTAAACCTACAAGTATTTGTATGATAGCTATACTAACTGTTAAGTGACTTAAATGGGGTCATCAAAACAGCCTTTTTACTCAATTAGTCTGTGCTTTTTTTTATTATTTTCAGTTTTAGTTTAGTAAATGTAACTTCTGCTTTAAAAACATTATTTTTGTTTTTAGATTGCAATGTTATGCTAGAATGTAATGTGATTTTAACCCCTTTTTAACATAATATATGCTAGTGTTGTCAAAAATATCGATATTTCGATAAATATCGATACTGAAATATCTGAACGGTACCAATATTAATTTCCCGAAGTATCGATACACCGATACTAGCCGAGCTGTCACTTTCACTTCTCTCCAAAGGCGCGTGGACAAGCACCACATGTGACAGCACTCGTCTCCTTCGCTCTGGTTAAATAGCAAAAGTGAAGTGAATAGAAAGATGACTGCTCTGGTTGTTAAAGAACACAGCAGGAGCGCTATCTGTAGGGATCTATGATCTCCGCGATGCAGAGAACGCCACGGAATCCAGTCATAAACACGGAATTTACAGTTTAACGCGGAATGTCACGGAATTTGTCAAAGTTTGGATGAATTAATCAAAAGTAGGTCATACACTTAAATCAAATCGCGATATGGACTAGTATCTGTAAATATTAAGCTGCAAAAGTCGATTTAAATATGAATCCTGCATGTTCTGCGCGTCTCTGTGTGAATGTGCTGCACGTGCGGTTTTGTTTACTAATGTGGCGCTCGCGGTGATTTCAGCGTCTGCCGTCTCAATGAGGACATAAATACATCAACAATATCTCCAGAACTGACCTGAAAGGCACTTTACGAGCATTTTACCATTTAATTTGAGTAAAACTAGCATCATATCATACACACACAGAACTTTAAAAGTATTCACGGCAACCCGTCAAAATAAAAGTTCGGTTTAACTTAGCCTATTAAAGACCGTGTGCCAGAAATAGGCTATATTACTATTATTTAGTAGAATGTACATAATACTACTACTTACTACTACTGTTAATTTTTTAAAAAGAAATAATCACAAAATATTTTAATTTTAATAGTAAATCCCCTTAATTTGCCAAAAATATAAATGTTTCATTTTCATTAATTTAAATATAAATTAATTAAAATTGTTTTATGCCTTCATCTGATATCCAGTAAAATTTAAATACACAACATAGAATTTTTGAGGGGGGAAACACATTTCATAAGGCTACTGTAAGAATAAATAAAAATTGTTTGTATGCATTCAAATAATAGACATGCTAAAACACAGAATTTGGTAACAATAAAACATAAGGTGAGAAAAAAATAAAACATTTCATACGGCCCTAAACGTGTAATTTTTGTTACACTTTTAATAAATGAAATGTTAAATTGTATAATTTTCATGATTTTAATGAATTAGACATGCTTTTAGATTAATAGCATTTAATTTGACCATTAAAAAAAAAAAAGAGTCCAGAAAAATTCAAACGGAAAAAAATGGAATCCAGAAAAATTAAAAAGGAAAAAATTGAATGTAGAAAAAAATTAAACGGAATTTGGGGAAAAATAAAACGGATTTCATAGGGCCCTATATCTGGAAATATTTTGGTTATGCAGCAAATGAGAATATCAACAAATAGAACTTTGGATTTTAATTAGTACATGTATTAGTAAACGTTAGTTTCAATTAACATTTAACTAAGATTAATAAAAGATTAATAAATAAATCAACAAATGCAGTACCTCAAGACATTTTTTTGTTCATGTAAAATATACCGCATGTTTTCGACTTGTTACATTTATCTTTAAATTAAAAAAATTACCCCCTTAATATTGTGGCAGTTTTTTTCTCCGTGGTATCGAAAATGGTATCGAATATCGATATTTTTCAAGGTATCGTATCGAAGTTAGAAATTCCAGTATCGTGACAACACTAATATATGCCTATGGTTACATTCACTTTATTTGTTTAATCCAAATACAAACGTGTATAAATATCGAGATATATACCGTATACCGCAAATCAACCAAAAAATACCGAGATATGATTTTTTGCTCATATCGCCCAGCCCTAGTTGCTGGTGGTTTCCAAACTCTTGATTTTTCCATGCCCTTTGTTTTTGCTATAGCTGTAATTGACTTCCTCTTTTCTTTTAGCATCCAAATTGCTTGCTTTTCTCTCAAAGTCAGCTCCCTCATCTTCATCCTGGTTTGTGTGTGTCATCATCGAATGCAATAACTAAAAAGAAGGCACAAACTAAAAAGGCTGATGAAAAGAGGAGAAAACATAATCTTGAACCAGCACTAATATATTAAAATAATTTTAAACTACTCATGACCACCTTTACAATAATTTATCATGTTTTACTGTAAGCTTATTCATTGTGGTAAATTTAGTCTAACTTGTAAATTTATAATAGATAATCTGTTAAGGGAATAGATTTTTCCCTAAAGATTTATATTACAACTGTGGCATGTATTGTTTCTAAAGGCTGTTGTTTCTCATAACAAATGTAATATAGATTAATAAAAAAGTCATTATTGGCCTGGTAATGATTAATAGGCTAGTCTTATTATAACAAATGCTACAGTTAAGAACTATGGTACTTTTTCATAAGAGCAAGTCAGAATCGAGAGCCAATGGGTTCTAATGATGAGCGATGGAGAAACGTGGCCTTCAGATATTCCAATGATGGCACAGATTAAATCATTAAGAGCCTGATGGACTGTTAAGGAGTAAGAAATAAACAATATCAATAAAAGAAAATGTTAAGTTAGATTGGCGTGCAGAATTTGAACATTCTGTCAAACTATAGCCTACGTGTCTAAATAATATAAAATACATTATATATCCCATGTAAACAAGTAATTGTTAACTAGCCTATTACTTTATTGAAGTTATAGTGGATAGCACAAAATACCATTTTACAAAAATAAACATTTAAGCAAACAAACAAACAAACAAATAAATAAACCTTAACAGGGAGCATGACCCAGGGTCCACTTCAACCCCCCCAATGTTTGAACCAAAACTACGCCCTTGTGCTCACATCAGATGAAACTCTAAAAGTGCTGAACTTCTTAGCTGGTAAAACATCTATGTGTTGAATCACCCAATAATAAAATGTGACATTCTGTAGTTTTGTCTCATATTCATCTTTTAATCATATTTGTAAATGTCTTGACTCCACAGCCAACAGAGCAATTTTGTCTTTACTGTTCCAATACTTTTGGAGGGCACTGTATATATTATATTAGTTAATTCAAGATAATTGGGACATTTTTCCAGTCATCCCATTGGCAAAAAGTGGTCCAGTTTACATAAATTCAGACTATAAAATATAATTATATTAATCAAAATTTCTGTTGGCCAACACAATGCTGTGGCAATTTTATACAAAACGTTTTTATATATTTGGTGTTTCATTATTATTATTATTATTCATTTTTGTTCTATAATTGTTTTACTCTTCTCACACTCTACTGGGACATGCTGTCACAAAAGGTTAAACTGTGTTCAGTGAACTGTATCTTTTCCCCCTGAACAATAGTGAAAACCTTTAAGTTTTAGATATGTAAAATAAAAACAATACATACACAATAGTACAATGTTTATATTCTGATTATAAAATATATCTACATCAAAAAATTATTAGCTATGCCCCGTTTCCCCCATAGTATTATTTAGATACACAATTTAGCAAAAGGATTATTATTATTTTTTTTTGTCAATGAATTCCAATAGAAAAGGGTTTCATGCGCGCGCAGCCACGTGCTCTTCCAAAACCTCTCGAGCGTGATGTCATTCGCATAAAAGCGCGTGAAGTTCGCGCACAATTGTTTGGCTAGTTATTGTACACTTCTTCTTAGTTGAAAACAATTCCACCAAAGCGTGCTATGCTTGGCCTATATTTACTACAGTGTTCTAAATATCTGAAAAGAGAAGCAAACGCTCTTGTGCTTGGTTTGATGCAGTGCCTTCATTATCTCTTCGCAAAAAATACGGACAGATTTAAGCGACGCCAGGTCCAAGAGTTTGATCACTAGTTCCCCTTGCTCTGGTCCGGCCTCCTGCTGGATCTCCTGGGCTGCTTTCTCCGCCCGTTCTCGGTCCCTACATGCCATGATCACTCGGCCCCGACGCCGCAGCAGCTCCGCGGCCGTGGCTTTTCCAATGCCACTGTTTGCCCCGGTCACGATAATAGTTTTGCCCAGCAGCATATCGACGCCTTCATCCAAATGTTTAGAATGGGCAATGGCTTGACTGCTGATACTTCTGGGGCCATCAACAACGTCCAGTTCATGAGCAGGTTTGTAGGCGTAAACAATCACGCATGTGGGAAGTAACTGGATATTATATTGAACTACATTGCCCAGAAGTCATAGCGGGTTAAAACGCAACGCGTGTGTACTGCTTTTTGGTTATTTATAGGGATGAGCGAGTACAGCATTATCTGTATCTGTATCTGTTAACCATATGAATTATCTGTATCTGTATCTGTACTCGGACTGGGCGGGGCCTAACCCGGAAATGGGCGGGATTTAACCTGGAAGTGGGTCGGGTTGTCTTGAAATAGGCGGGGCTTTAACCGGTATGTTATTTTAAGCATGCAATTGATATGGGTTGCTTAATTTGTAATATTATACCACAACTACCTTTATTTTTTTTTTATAAAATACAGCAAGAAAGTGTCACTCAGTGCGTGAAGTCAAAAAACTGGTTAGAGCCAGCAGACAGTTAAAAAAAAAAAAAAAAAACTGATGACCGGCAGAGAGAGTGCGTGTGTGTGTGTGTAGCTAATAAATTTGTAATATAGTTTTTTTTATACCACTACTTCGAACCAGCAGACGGTTTAAAAAAAAAAAAAAAAACTCAGATGACCGGCAGAGAGAGGGAGAGAGTGCGTGTGTGTGTGTGTGTGTGTAGCTAATTAATTTGTAATATAGTTTTATACCACTACTTCCTTTATTTTTTTTTTATGAAATGCAGCAAGAAAGTGTCAGACACTCAGAACGTGAAGTAAAAAAAACTGGTTAGAGCCAGCTGACGGTTTAAAAAAGAAAAAAAAAATCTCCGACAGGCAGAGACGCGAGTCGCATTCTACCAAGCACCACGTCTGAACAAACCCCACGTTTACCAAAACTCTACTGGTTAATAAGTAAGTACTACAAACCAAAGTAAAAAACAAACCTGAAGAAACCCTAAACGTTAACGGAAAAAACCCGCGAACCTGAGTGACTGAGGGAGAGACAGAGAGAGAGAGCGCGCTGTTCTCTTCTCAGTGTCAGGGGCGCTGTGACTAGCCTATCACAGAACGCAGACACAGTCAGCTACCCAATGATAATTTTTATTCAATCCGAGCACAGATATTGACTCGTATTACTCGTATGATACTTGTACTCGGCAAAAGTGCTTTATCCGTACCGGATACTCGTTTCAGCCGAGTATCCGGCTCAACTCTAGTTATTTACAAGCAATGAAATCACAAAATCACATGTAACTTATCCGAAGTAATAGAAGAACAGGGATTACAATTTGAGATAAATGAATAACTTGAAACATATAGAAAGCTTTGAAATGATCTTTTTATTAACGTTAAAATACAGTCTTTAGTACAGAGTAATGTTAAAAGAGAGAATAACCACACGTACATGTATAAAAAGTGCTAAAAAGTTGCCACATAAAGACTACAACGTTTGTGTAATTTGGCAAGCACATAAACTCCTAAACCTCTTTTCCTAAACCTGTTTGTAGTCAAATCTGTGTTTTAGGACTACAAACTAAATAGCTCTATTAAGGTGCAAAACGTAAACCACAAACCAAATAAGATCATACATTTAATTTATCATAAAAAATAAATCCACAGTGTTTAACAATACATTTACATCTTTACATTTTGTGGACAAAACAAAATTAAACATACATACACCGTATGATAAACATTCAGGGGTAATACATTGTAAATACAATCAGTTTCTTCACACTCTTACCCTTATTTCAGTGGTTTAGTTCATTTATTATTGTGGTAAGGTCTGTCAGGAACACTGGTAGTGGACAACACACACACACACACACATATCAGTGAAGGAAACTGCCTGAGAATTGAGTCTGAATATCTAAGTACAGCAGAGAAGAAGTTACATCAAAACATCTAAATGTAGATACAAATAGCTCAATTTACCTTGAGGAATAGCATATTGCACTATAAATAAAATACAGATAGTTGCAATGTATGTTTCCTGAGATAGAATTAAATATTCTTAATCAAATTCTTGATTACACATCTTAAAAAAAATCATAGAGATCAAGCCATAAAGATGGGTAAATGCATCTAATTGCACATTATTCTCTTTAAAAAAAGAAAAAGAAAGGGCTGCAGCATGTAGTTTAACCTCACAGTGCTGACACATTTGTACAGTACATAATATACTAGATCATTTTGATCACCATAGCTTCTTTGTATTTATATTTCCAGCAATCAATTTAACTTAAACTATCTGTATAGATCAAGGTTCAAAACTCTCTGATGCAACCAAATAAATAGATACAATTACCTATAGCTTGCAGAGACTTTCATGCATGTGCTTCACTTCCCTGCTCATTATTAATACAAGTAAACATTTATATTTCAGCTATTGTATAGATTAAATGTAAGACACTGGATAGGTGATGAGGTACCTAAATAATTGGGACTCTGATGTTTGCATTTGATAATCATAAAATCTTTTCATTTTTTTTCTGCATCACTTGTATCTATGCGTTTCCCTTTATGATACTTCTGTCCAATCCCATAGGGCACATGAGCGGCGATTGTACCGAGCTCCTGGGCACCTTCAATGTGGAACATCTGATCATCAAAGAAAATGTGAGGCCTAATCTTCTCTAGGAGAGGCCCCTTAGGAGCCCCAGCCAAAAAGAGGGCCTCGTCTACCTCCAAGCCCCAGCTCCGTAGGGTCTTCAGAACACGTGCCCCAGCGCTGGCTGCACTGCGAGCTGTGACGAGGTAAGTGCGAATAGGGCAGCTGATTCGTTGTTTTTTTGCATAGAACTTGCGCTGGAGTTTACCCAGTGCTTCCAGGAAACATTTCAGGGGGCCCTAAGAGAGGATGATGCATTGCCAAGTCAAGGATAAAAAGGACATTGCATGCTCCAAACATGACATGATGGAGAAAATATTAGTAACAGCATTAATACTGAACATTAGGGATGTAACGATATTATCAATATCGTGATATCGTAATAGCAAAACTGTCTCTATATTATTATGGTCACATGACGATATGAAATGATAGGTCTTCCGGGCAAAATGTGTAGTTTTTAAAATATTTAAACTTCTTATTCTAACATACAAGGTCTTTAAAGTTGTGTTTTGGGCCGTTATGCTTTGGCCAGTATCTGTCAAACGAACTAAAACCGAAAGCCCAATATGGTTTAATCCCTTCATCAAGTGTGTTTTCACTGCGCATTTCAAAGTGAAGCGCGCACTTCAGTCAGGCGATCAGTTCGTGATCTGGTGTTTTCTGTGCCTCAGAAGCTCCGTTCAAAGTGAACGAATGCAGTGAACTCCTTTATTGCACGTGCTGTGAGTCTAGCATGTGTTTGGAAACGTGAAAGCCACCAGCTTTATTTTCGTGGCAGATGATTACAGCATTTCACTAGATTTGACGCTTTTTTGTAAGCCTGTTTTAACTGAAGCTGAAGTTTTCCTTCAAAATAAAAGCTCTACTGCATTGTTCATCAACATAAAAGCTTAAAAGTGCAGTATGAATTGCTGACAGCAGTCCAAATTCAAAATATCTCTTTCAAGTGTAGAAATTAGGAAAGTATTGTAATTGTAGTGTAAAGCAAAAAATAATATACCTATGAAATATTCATTTTCATTTATTTTACAGTGCAGTTGTTTCACATTATATGGCTATTACTGTTGTTGTTGTTATTATTATTGCTGTATATTCTAATATTCTTGGCTTCGTAAAACACCAGTGTGAATGTAATTTAGACTGAGACAGTATATCACAAATAAAAAGGGGTTTGAGTCCCCTTTAAAGTTCAGGTACAAGTCAATTCACTGTCTTTTTTCTGACTTAAGTTTTCTTAGTTAAGAACATGGGTTGCAGCTCTTAATTTTGAACTCTCAAAGTGCATTAGATAGAATAATTTAACTTTAAAATGTACAAATTTAGTTTTTTTTTCCAATTCTTTTTTATTTTATTTTTAATATCGCATATCGTATAATATATAAGACTTAATATCACAATATTATTGTATCGTGAGATTTTGATATCGTTACATCCCTAGTAGTTGTAATTGTTACCCAGTTTTAGTTTACCTGAGCAAGAGGCTTGTTCTCAAACTCTTTCTCATGCCTAAAGAAAGTGTCCAATCCATGTTCCTTTACAATAATCTCAGACTCGTCAGAAAACAAAACTGCATCTCCATCAAAGGCTACACGCAATTGGGTGTCACTGAGCTCATTCTCACTGTTGCAGGCGAACATCGTGGCAGCTGCTATTCCTGTGAAAATGGCCATTTAAAGCAAGTTTAGACTTTATTAGACTAATTAGACTTTTTTTATTAGAATTTTACTTCTGCAGTGAAAAGAAAATCCTAGTTGGATCACAATGCATACATTTTTTAAAATACCTTCTTCAATAGCTACGTGTACCTTCTTTGAATCTTTGGACAGGTAGAGGTTGGTCATGTAGGCCTTTAGGTAATCAATTGGACTCTCTCCACCCGTCATGCAAAACCTCTCTATAGTTAGATCTGCAGAGAGAGAATTCATGTAACTCTAACATGTAACTGTAGCATAAATTCAGCCTATTATGATAATCTAAATATTTTAACGTGCGTGAATAAATCTAACCACCTCAATAGATTTAAGTTTCACTTTGCATGATCCGTGACCGACAGAGGTGCATCTTGGCGGCATGGATTTAAAACTTTAACAAGACTCAAACCGACACAGGCAGAGTGAAAAACTGGTAGGGTACAAGTGATTTCAAAACATTTCAGCAGGTTATATATATATATATATATATATATATATATATATATATATATATATATATATATATATATATATATATATATATATATATGTATATGTATGTATGTGTATATTATTTATTTCGTAGCCTATAAGATGTATTCGGTTGAGTTACGCTGCAGTGAAGCACTTCATTGTAGTAGGCTACTACTGTGCTTATCTTTTCAGCGTGCAGCGCAAGCAAGACAAACAGCAATGCAGAATATTAATAACTATGACTGGGACTGCACAACATTATGATGAGAATACTATTATAATAAAACGCTGTGAATTTTTAGAGTTTAGTTGCCGTGTTTCTGCACATTGTTACGTGAAATGTGCATTTGGGGCATTTTGTGCAAATAGCCTGTAAGTTGTAATATTAACGGTATGTTGTATAAATAACGAAGTGTATTCTATATGAGATAAATAATTAAATCCCATTGATTCAAAACCTGCTAAATGCTTCATTCTTCTGGTCATCTTCAGCACGTGCAGCTCAAAACAGAAATGCAGAACTTTATTGATAACTACTGTCATATAGCCTACATAACGTTATAATGAGAGCACTATTGTAAACAATGTTGTGAATTCTTAGTGTTTCGCTGACATTTAATGTCATTATTTATTTGCGAGGCATCAGTTACTGTGTGTTAAGCTACTATTCAACTAGAGAACATTCACTAGCCTACAATTTAGCCTTTGATATCGATCATTAGGGGTGTCCCCGACTAAGGATTTTCATATTCGAATCTGAATTTTCGAATCTTGCCGATAGTCGAATCATATGTTTGGGGGCGGGGCAAAATACATTACCAAGAGTCAAGTCAGAGAGCCGACAGTCATAATTACTGAAGTTAATTTCCATACCATAGTAATTGATGCTGTTGATGAGGCGAACTCCGACCTGGGCATGATTATTAGTCATTAGCACAATATCAAACAGCTCCTCGCTGTCTGGGTATAGTTCTCTCAAACGAGCATTTACATTCATCAGGGCCTGTCGATTAGAGTAACACAGTAAATACTAAAGGCATGGCCCTGGATATCTGAAGATATCCACGTTAGGCAATACTGCTTTGATTAATGGTAGATTAGTGTATCAATATATGCTATTTAACCATAAAGAGTGGACAGGACACAATCATTTTATGTTTGAGTCTTGTTTGTTAGTGTGTGAGTCCTGCCCTGCAATAAAAAGGACTTAAGTCCATTCATGAACAAAAGTGAAAGCACACATTTGTTTTCCATGTTGCTCTACATATTTTCCCCGAGATCTGCATCAGTGAACATTTAATTGGCCCTAACTGGCATAACCAGCTTATCTGATGGTTCATACCTGTGCTAGGTGTTGTCAGTGTAGGTTGGTTTGTTCTTTCTTTCTTTCTTTTTGTGGAGTTTTTAGTGGTGTCATTTGTAATCAAAACCAAAGGAGATTTCAGGAGTAATATACCTATGTGATGTGAACTGAAGTGTGTTGTGAGGTGCTACTATAGAGTGCATCAGTCAGTAGGGTTCTGAACATAAAAAAATACTACACATTTTTTCCATCGAGTAATTGATTTTGAATGATAATCTAAAAAGACATGCAGACCAACTGAGAGCTATGAGATTGTAAATTGATGGTATATGCATGTATTAACTTTTAAATATTCATATATTAAATCAATATTATTAAAAATAACAGTAGTACTACATTACTCATGATTCTGCAAAAAAATCTACCCAATTCAGAGCATTGAAACAAACAAATCATGCCAAAAGATAATACAGTTTTTATATTCCTCCATCATTTTTCATTTGATTGTCATTCACAATGCTTCATGAGATCGAAGCAATAAAGCTGTACACATTTTACCTAAAACCAAAGTCTTCAAATAAAAACTTAATGGGAAAAATCCTGAAAAGGCAGGGTGGCCACCATTGCACTCTATATACAGGTCCGGCTGCATTACCTGTGGCATCCGGTTTCTGACAGGTGCTGGAGGCAGGGTGAGTGTTAGGATCAGACAGTTTTAAAATATAGTAGTATCACTATTATGCATATTGTTTAAAAAAACATTTTGTAGTACTTAAACCTGTTGTTACCTTAACGAAAGGAAACGAGACCCCTGGGGTAAAAGGCTGGTCCTCGAGCTCCAGCTGGTGCACGACGTACCTCTCCAGCCCCTCCTCTTCAAACACCTGCCTCTCCTTCACCATCTTAAACAGCGTTCGCGAGGACACCGCAATGGTTACAGCGTTGCTGGGTTTGGGCTGCAAGTTAAAAGCAAGCAAATGTTTACAACAGCAGTAGACGACAGCCAAGCTGCTCTATGTGGTCAGTTACCTGTATGTATGTGCAGCTGCATATATCTTTGGTACAATATAAGCTTTTTCTCTAGCATTGTCGCTAGCATTGTAGATTGGGTATCGGATGCGGGAGACGCTGCTGTCATTCACATGTAACTTACACAAACAATCTCTTACCGGACGGGGCTTCTTCGTTGTTTTCGCGTTGTCAAATAATGCTTTGACAGCTGCCCAGTCTTTTTCTTCGCTGTTGTCGGAGTTGGACTGTCCTCCTCTCTCAGTCCCTTCAGGTTTGCTCATATTGTTATGGTGGCAGGAGACTGAATTGTTGTTCTGCGGTAAGTTAGTTGAATTTCTATCAGAATCAACGCGACCACGTGACGTCACCTTCCCCGGGCAAGTGTCAGACTTTGTAGATTTTATTTTTTCCACCAGTAAATTTAAATAATATAAAAAAGCAAAATTAATAATAATAATAAAAAAACTATTTACAGCGCTCCCGTTTCTCATTTTAAAGTGCTCTAAAAGTGTCGTTGTAAATGCACACCATAGAGTAGAGCATTTCAATTTAACACTCATTTAGTCTGGAGACGGATGTATTTTTACTTATCAGGTGTTTACATATCACAGACAGCCTAAATATAAAATAAGCTAAAGATTAGATGCTCATTAATCTGGAGCTATAGTTGTGTAGAAATAATGTGAAGGCTATAATTATAGTGAACAAATAGCCTACTACTATGTGCCCCATACCTCATCTTAATAAATACCGTTGTTCTGAGAGTAGGGTTCAGGTTAATATGTTCATGTTCATTCTTTATATAGTTGACTCTTATCTGAATACATTCGATTGTTTGCTTGTTTACTGAACAGCTTTTACAAAATATGATATGTTTTGTTTTAGTTTCAAGATCTGCATGGTTTTGAACTAGATGTTAAAGCCACTATAAAAAAAGCATTTATATTTCATTGTATTTTTGACTTATTAACTAGCGCCTGTCTCCCCAAATAGATGTTGTTGTTGTTGTTATTATTGAAGGGAATTTTTGTAATTAAGGAACCATTGGTTTTTGTGAAAGTTTGAAAGTATTTGTAGTCATTTATTTATTTATTCAAATTCCACATCATTGTCCTTGAGGGCATCTACAGCCCACATCTAATTTACCCTCTTGATGGGTGATCAAAAGGGATTAAGAAAAAAATGACATTTAGGTAATGATTTATTGATTATTTTACCATTCAAATATAATCACCAGCTCAACAATTCCTTAAAATCAGCATTTGTCTTAATTTCATTTACAATTTAAGCCTTAAGAAACACTAGTGGAAACAATTGCCAATTATAAATCATGTTGCTCATTTACAAATAAGACTTTATTCTCACTCATTCCTCACACCATAGGGTACATGAGCACCAATAACCCCATTTTTAAGGGCTCCATCAACATGTGGCATCTGGTCATCAAAGAATATGTGAGGCTTGATTGCTTTCAGCACAGGCCATTTATGGGCACCACTCAGAAAGCATGCCTCATTTATCTCCAGATTGTTCTCCCGAAGCGTCCGTAGGGCTCTTAATCCAGGACTTGTTGTGCCGCGTGATGTTACCAAGTAGGTACGAATTGGATTTTGTTTTGTGTTACTGAACTTCTTCTGGAGATTTACCAATGCTTCAAAAAACTCTCTTAGAGGACCCTGCAAAATAAATTAACACACATTTTTTATTTTTTATTTAATTTTTTTAGAAAGAGAGAGCGAGACAATTATTTCATTATTTTGCAGTGTGTTAAATGAAATAACTAAATGTTTGGTCAAAACGATTATTTTAAGGCATAGGCCTATAACAGTTTATTTGACCGATTATCTATAGCATATGTGGTATGCGTTTATCACCGACAGTTTCAACTTTAAACTCTCAATGTGTGTAGAGTAGACCCACTTTTACAGTTAAACTTTCAGTAGAAGCTTCCTTTGAATGTGGGATGTGTGCCTTGTGAATGTGAAATATAACAAGGGCCAACCCATCTGAGATTTAGCTGTACTAACAAGTGGTTTCAGACCAATAGCCTTACCAGTGCCAAAGATGTGCCCTCTTTGTCACGCTCATTTTTAAAGAAATCCTCTAGACCTTTCTCTTTGAAGACTCTCTCAGACTCATCTGAAAACAGGACTCCATCACCATCAAAGGCCACGCGTAACACTTCATCACTGTGTTCATGGTGATCACTCTGGAACATAGTGGCTGCTCCGAATCCTGAACAAGAATGGCTCATTTAAAAGTTATAGAAGTAACTTTTGTTGTATTTTATACTGTAAATAACTTCATGCACCCAATGAAAAAACTTGAAGCATCACCTTCTCTGATGGCCTCTCTCACATTCTGTGCGTTTGTGGAAAGGTAGAGAATAGGCTTGATCTCATTAAGGTGATCAAGGAGGGGTTTTTCATGAGCAATCTCAACCTTCAGATCTGCACAGACAACATCACAACATTGTAGTAGAATAAAATGACATCTTATTTTATTCATATTTATACTAAAATTAGTTTCTTTAGGGTCTACAGCTTGAAGAGATGGTTCAGAAAAAAAGAACATTGTCATTATTTGTCATCATTATACTTACACATTCATGTCATTCCAAACCCATACAACTTTCTTTATTTGAATAGACACTGTAAACCTGAATAATTTGGCAAAACTCAAAACATTTGAGGTGATCATTTACATCAAAATTAAGAAATTCAAAGTTGAAGCAAGCAGAACTTTTATTTTGTACTCAAATATTTCAAGTTAACAAATGTGTAAGTAAGCTGATTCATACATTTAACTTAAAATTGCCATGTAATATCAACTTTTATTAGTAGAACCCTAACAAGCTAATACAATAGAAGCAAACTTACTAATTTGTGCACATGCTACATAGCAATGCAACTGTTAAATGAGCATGGCAATATAGAACATTTAACATATCTGTTCTCAAACCAAGCCACATTCTCCACTTGTCACCATGGTAACCCCCCCCCCCCCCCCCACACACACATAACAGAAACTATTCTTATTATCATAGCAAAATATTAAACACCACTAAATATCGCAATTAATATTAATCTTGCACAAAAAAAAAACTTTATAACACTTAATTTTAGCATTTACTCTCCCTTTGGAGTGTCATGGCAAAGCATGCCGGGACGTATAATCCCAGCCCAGTTTCTGTTAAATTTGAGTTTAAGTCGAAGTCTAAAGAAGTTAGTTAATAAAACTCAAAACAATGAAACAGTTCAAATTACTTCAAATGTGTCAGTTTTGTCAACTCAAAAGAAAAAGGAAGTTCTAAATGCGTAAAAAAGTTAATTTGACTGAACTAATTTAATTTACACACAATACGTTATTATTGCGTACTGTTTTATAATGTACTGCAATACTGAGGTGCAGATAATTGCCACTATTTGCAATAAGTAGTATATAAATAGCAGAAACTCATGCTATTATAACAGTGTAAATAGAATCCATTGCTATATACATTTAGTGCAAATAGCATCTCTCGCTAAGAAAATATGCTATTTGCACTTAGTGTAAATAGCATCTATCGCAAATAGCCGCTGCCTTTTGTTAAATTTAAGTTTGCGCTTCTCAAACAAATTAAATATTTTGAGCATTTTGCAGACCCATGAGATATGTGACCCTGGACCTCAAAACCAGTTTTAAGTCACTGTGGTATATTTGTAGCAATAGCCAAAAATACATTGTATGGCTCAAAATTATTGATTTTTATTTTATGCCAAAAATCATTAGGACATTAAGTAAAGATCGTGTTCCATGAAGATATTTTGTAAATTTCATACTGTAAATATATCAAAACTTAATTTTTGATCAGTAATATGCATTGCTAAGAACTTCATTTGGACAACTTTAAAGGCGATTTCCTCAATGCTTAGATTTTTTTGCACTCTCAGATTCCAGATTTTCAAATAGCTGTATCTGGGCCAAATAATGTCCTTACATCAATGGACAAACCATACATAAATGGAGAACTTATTTATTCAGCTTTCAGATGATGTATAAATCTCAATTTCGAAAAATTGTCCCTTATGACTGGTTTTGTGGTCCACGATCACATATCTTAATGTGAATAACAACCTGAAACGTAATGTCTAGTTTGACATCCCATGGTCACTGCATGCATTTATTGTATGAGAAAAAGCACTTTAAACATTCTTCATTATTCACAATTATTCATTGTGTTCCATGCAAGAAAAGAAAGTTTTGGTGAACTTCTTTCTAGTTACTGTATAAAGCGCTCCTCTACTCTTACTGTAGTTTACGATGCTTCTTTTTAGATGATCCGTGTCCTGACTGCTGCTAGGTATCAACACAATTTTGAACCTCTCTTCAATGGGTGGTTCCAGCTCACTCAAACGTTGATTCACCATTTTAAGAGCCTAGAGCAGGGTGGTGAAAAACATTAAATACACCAAACACAATAAATAGTTATATCAGATAAAAAAATAGGTGACTTAATATTCTTGCTAGATTTAACTAAGTTACAGTACTCATTTGTGTCAGATAGAGAAAAGCAGTCTCAGTGAAAATGGATGCATATGAAGAAAAAAATCTGCAAATGTTTAATAATAATAGAAATTAATTCCAAAGACCTTTTCATTTCCAAACTGGATCTACAAGGTAAAAGTGCATTATTGATACAGATGATTTGCTGCTACCTTGACCAATGGAAAAGCAACTCCTGTAGGGTAGGTCTCCCCTGTCTCTTGTCTGAATAACGCGCATGATGAGACTACAATGGTCAGTTGTGTCACTGAAAAATAAAAATTCAGAGTGGTTTAAGAAGGGCCAAAATATTTAAGTCATGCTTAAGGTTTCTTAAATATTAGAACACAACAGTATTATCTTAGATGTTGTTATTGGAAACTTGAACACACAACATACTTGGGAGCTCACTTGTTTTCTTGTTTTTCTCTTTCCTGCTTTCGTTGCTTGACTGAAGTTTTCTCTGTTTGTGGACAACAAAACACTTATTTCATGCTTTAAATTAGGCATTTCGTAAAGTTTTAATTTTATCAGAACTATTTATGTAAGCCTTGATATAAGAATAGGTTGCTGATTTTTACATCTGGATAATCGTTAATCTCATACAAGAAACAGACATGAAAACTGACAGCATTCAAATAAAAGGTTTAAAAAAGTAGTTTAAATAAGACACAAATGCATGTGACAATTGAGTGACATTAGAAAAACTTGCCTTAGAATTGCTCATGGTCTTGTTTGATACTGAAGAATTGATGCTTCTGCAATATTTATAGACAGTGGAACAATGCTTGTGATTTATATAAGTAGGCGTTTCATTTAAAAAATGAACTTCTGACTGGTCTAGTAAATCCTGTTTTTCAGGATTGCATTACTTGCATTGTCCTTTGTGCTATAATAATTATTCTTACTGGGGATAGTTTTATTAACCCATTATTTATTTTGCCTTTTACACTTTTAGTAAAACATATTTTACTAAAAACAGGTTTTGATCGTGAATTAACATCTTTAATTCACGTTTAAATCAAGCCATCTAGCCCAGCACTTCAACACATCATCACAGTATTCAGCTAGGATTGATGACAAACACGTCATCTAGGTCAGTCAAGATCCTGGGTGTAGTGTTCGGTGACCAGGGCTTGTATTTATCAAGCCTCTAAGAATTACTATCAAGAACACTGCTAAGAATTGACTTAAGTGAAAAAAACATTCTTGGCTCAAAGCTGCGCTTAAAAGTTAGTTATCAATCATCTCAGTTGTAATTTAAGCAAAGTTTTGGACTAAATCTTAAGTGTCAGTCTTAGAGATGATTCACAACACTTTTCTGTGCCACAAACAGGATTTTGGATGATGACATAAGCATGGCCCAATCACTGAATAAATTTCCTTAATTAAGAATATTCTCAGATAAATTCACATTGAATGGTTAAATTCCTAATAGGAGTTTACATTCAACACACATTTGACAAAGAATTTTCAAGAGTACATTACAGCAAGGAAGCGAAGCATCATCAATAACTCAATTTAGGGTGCTGATAGATGATAGTATAGTGTATTGACGATAGTCAAGGATATCGCCTGTTGCTGATGCCTTTGACAACAGTGAGACGATTATTATTATTATTATCCATCAAAAAATAGACTAGGTGCCTATCTTTAGTGATACAGTGCAGAGAGCCGCTTCAGAAACTTCCCACGGCGCGGCTGATCAGCTCTGGTGGCCGTGGAGCTGTAATGCGCCGCAGACACGTGCAGTGTAAATAAAGGGTAAGAGATTTATTCATCACAGAGTGTAGATCGCATATAATACTCGCGCTAGACTGAAGTCAGTTATGATGTTCTTTGGTAATGTAAATGTTCTTTGATCGTTTTGAATAACTGAGGAAATGTAACCATTTGATTAAGTGCTCGTCGCCAAACATTTCAAGAACATTCTTCTTCTCCTGAAAGATTCGCGCACGTCTCTGTCTCCTCATCACAGGCCCCTGCTGGCAACTCCTAACCACTTCAGAGACCTCTCGAGCTGTCTTAAATAACTGGGAGAGTAAGAGTGATTCTTAGCTTTAAGAAATTTGATAACTTGCTTTTATACATATGTTTGAAAGTAGGAGTAAGTTTCATGAATTCTCAGCACTTAAGACTAAAATGGCACTTTGATAAGCTTGATAAATATGGGCCCAGATCTTAACTTCACAGGCCTCATCACAACAATCTGATCATTGTAGATTTGTGCTTTGTAACATCATTAAATAATGTTAAAGTTATACCTTGATTTTGGCCATATGAAATACATAAATGTAAAATTAGTATTTAAATTAGGTCTGTAATAGGCGTCTATCATGGTGTAAAACAACTTTCACTTTAGCCTCTATTAATGGAAGTGCCCATAGAGCATGGGATTATGTTTTATTCATACAGCGACCACAGGTTACTTCATCTACCAATTATATTTCTAAAAATGACTCTCTTATGCAATAAAGAAAAAAGTTATCTGAGCATGCTTTGCATGTCCTAGCTCTGCTCTATTCATTTTAATAATAATTTGGTGATAATTGTTTTGCCACAACATCATTTGATGCTTTGAATTCACACCTGTGCTTGACAGCTGTATGGGTTTGCTGAAAACCACATACCAAGGTGTGTCATTAGTAGACGTGGCTTCTTATTGTTTAAAAGATATCTCTGGGTGTGTATGAAGGTACTAGAAATGCACAGGCTGCATATTTAGGTGAGAACTTTGTTAGATCAGCTGACAGCTGATAATGAGAATAGTTTTAATTAGGGATGCACCAATACCACTTTTTCCAGTACTCGCCCGATATGATACTTTTATTTTTGGTACTTGCCGATACAGAGTACAGATACTGATATTTTCATTGCATTTATACATTTTTAAAATATTGGGTACAGAAACCAAAAGAGTATGTATAATGTTAATTGGTTAACTTCATTTATCAAATAAATAGTCAAACCAAAATTTATTCAAACAAATTTAAAATTTCTCACATTATCACGGTTTATTCGCTATAGTTTAGAAAATGGTAATAAAATATGACAAGAACTCAGAGTAAAACTGTGTCTGAACAAATCCAGCTTGATAATGTCAGACAACTTTGATAGAAAAGTACTGTGGCGGGAGGAGCAAACGACAGACACAGTGGGTGTGGCGTCAAGCCTCTGAGAGATTTTTATTAAACAAAATAATCAAAGAAAGTGTCCAAAAGGGGGGTAAAAGTGTTCAAAATAAACAGGGGATCTGGTGTCCTCGTCGTGCTGTGGGGTTCGTGAAGGGAGGCGGTGTTCGGAAGGGAAGGGTCCAGGGAAGGGGCGGAGTCCGGTGGCGGCACGCGCTCCCCTCTCGGAACCGGGGCGCGAGTGGCGGCGGCTTTTCCTGAGCGGCTTCGTCCAACGTCCGTCCTCGGCCCTTCCGGGGGATTCGACGGCCCGGCATCCTGGCCCGTCAGCCGTCTCACGGGTGCTCGGCTCTATCCGGACTGCGGGTCCGGCAGCTCGCGTCTCTAGCGGTGCGGGAATCCTCTCAACGCTCCCTTCCTGGACCCACAAGGACACCAGCGTGCATGCACGGGGAAGAGACCGGTCTCCCGAGGAGAGGCGCGCTCGGCATTTAAACGGCGGCGGTGATGAGGCTCTATTCACATCAGGTGCGCCTCATCACACGCCGCCAGCCCTGGCTGTTTCAGCGCCCCTCCTCTCTCACACACCCACTCCTGTCGGGAGCCTGGTGAAGGGCGGCGAATACGGGACGGGGTGGTGATGATAATAAGGGGGGAGGCAGCCGACTCGTCACAGTACATAATGGATGATTCAGACAGCTGTTAGTATGACAATATTTACACAACTATCAATACTCGGAGTCTCGGAGACTGCGCAGTCTCCAGGCGAGGACCAGCAGACTGAAGGACAGCTTCATACATCAGGCTGTCAGGAAGCTGAACTCCCTCCCGTCCTTGCCCCCCCTCCCCTCTTTCACCCCCATTTAACACAGCAACACACTAGGAACTCTGACTCTGTTTTTTCCCAGACTCGGTCTGAATCATTTTTTGTCCCAAATTTGTACCAATTTTACTGGTAGTCCACTGTATGAAGAATTTTTGGTTATGTCACCGTTTACTTTATTTTGATTTGACTGTATAATATCTTCTATCTATTTTCACACTTAATTATGCCCATTAAAATGTATTTTACAAGTTTTGTTACTTTGACTGTTAATTTTTTTGCTCTATGGTACATCATCTTTAATTTAATAGCATTAGAGCTGCTCCATTGCAGCGGCTCAGTACTGTAATTACGCGTTTTGCTGTAATAATGCAGGGAACCACTGGCTATAAATCTCCTAACTGTGATATTTTCAGAAATAAACGTTGCTTTTTTTCATCTGAAACGTGCTGCAATTTATATTCCAAAGCCACTCATATAATGCATAATCACTCATGAAGCAAGCAAAACATGCGCACGTTTTTGTACTGGTGCAGAATGAGAGGAACAAGTACAGAACATAGCGCATAAGCTGTTAGTTTCACTTTCGCCAGAATGTCGTGTATGCTTAAGGTTGAAAATAAATGATGGTTTATAGTGAATACCCCTATAAATTGTCTTATATTTACGATTTAGTTTTAAGCCAAATGATGCGTGTGGCAAGTGAGCGAACATCAATAAAGATCACACAACAGAAGTGCACGCACGCTCTCTCTCTCTCCCTCCCATACCTACCGTTAAGTAACTCGTGTATTGTTTTACTTGTTTTTGACATATCCGACTGAACTACAAACTATCCAGTGATGTCTGTGAGAAAGGGATATTCACTCGATGAGCTCGCTCATCTGTGCCGCCGCGCGCTCAATCCACTCAGCGTGCTTTGCTTAGCCCATCATCTCGCGCACATCAGCTATACAGGCGTCAATACTGAATATTTAACATTAATTTCATTGCATGCATATACTTCGTAGACATCCTTAATCTCTAATAACTCCATTCTGCTGTCTGTTGTTCTGTTGTCTGTACTACTTTGTCTGAATATGGCACTTATCACATGCTGTGTGGTATTGGTGTTTGGTATCAGGCATTTTAACGAGTACGAGTACAGGAGCTCAGTATCGGGCCCGATACCAGTATCGGTGCATCCCTAGTTTTAATAGCTGATCAAGTAAAACTTGTGAAAGTAGTAAAGTTGAATAGCACTGCTTGCATTCTTTACTTTCATTTTGTATACTTGTATAAAACATTGTGTCAGCTACCTCTGGGACAATCTGACCATAATGTTATACAGTGCCCTCCATAAGTATTGGAACAGTAAAGACAAAATTGCTCTGTTGGCTGTGGAGACATTTGCAAATATGATTAAAAGATGAATATGAGACAAAACTACAGAATGTCACATTTGATTATTAGCCATTTCAACACATACATGTTTTACCAAATACAAAGAACAGCACTTTTAGAGTTCATCCCACTCAGTGATGTGAGCATAAGTATTGGGACAGTTGAACATAAGGCAGATATAAAAGATTAAAAGCTATTATTTAGTTGCAGATCCCTTGCACACAATCACAGCAGTGAGTCTGTGACCCATAGACATCACCAGACTCTTGGTCTCATCCTTTGAAATACTTTTCCCAGCCTTTTCTGCCTTTACTCTCCTCTTCAGCTGATGAAATTCATGTTCAATCGGATTTAAATTTGGATATTGACTTGGGCAATCTAAGACTTTCCATTTCTTTGCCCTTATAAATTCCTTGACTGAACTGGCAGGGTGTTTTGGGTCATTGTCCTGATGCAATATGAAGCACTTGCCAATGAATCTGGTGGCATTTTCTTAAATATTGGTAGGCAAGATGGTTTTGTAAAAACCTTCCAAATTCATTCTGCTACTGTCATCATACATTGTCATCAGTAAAGTTGAGAGGTTCATCTTTGTCTCATCGGTCCATAAACACAGTTCCTAAACTCTTCTGGCTCACCTTTGTGCTTTTTTGCAAACTCTAATCTTGTCTTTCTATTTTTGGTGCTGGTCAGAGGTTTGCATCTTGCTGTGTAGCATCTGTAATTCTGTGTCAAAGTCTCCTGAGGACAGTAGATTTTCAGAGCATCACCCCAGCTTTCTGGAAGGTGTTAGTGATTTTACAGACATGTCTTTTAGGGTTCATTTTTAGAGTTCTGTATGACATCATAAAGGGCAGAATTCATTGTTTGGACACTTCTCCCGGAAGAGTGCGCACACATCAACCAGAGCGAGAGCAAGCGCACGCCCATCAACGTGTTTTGTTCGGGTTATGGAAGTTTGTTTGTTCCTGGCATTTCAGTGATGAATGATTTATAAACAAATTCAAATTTAAGTGAATAAAGTTTTTGTCTCGGTTTTATTTATATCAATGTCTTAGCTTGCAGACGATCTCTACGCAAAAGCTTTGCATGCTTGTGACTCTTTAGCTCCGCCCACGACATGCCTCCAGGAGCTTGACTGTTTTTGGAGAAAAGCGTAAAGCTGTATCTCTCTTTTAGAAATCTGATAAAACTATTAAAGACTCTTCGGAGATGTGAAGGATGCAATATTACTCTATAGGTAATCAAGATTAACTTGATTGGCAGAAACCGTGTGTTATGTCCCTTTTAATGTCTCGAGCAAAGACAAATATTTACAATCCTTTACACCTGCTGCGATTAGATTTATTAATCAAGAGGTTAAGTGATTCTGTATGGGTTTTATTTTTGTGCTTTGTGGTATGTGTTTGTTTCTGGTAACAAGCTAAACTCTGCAGGGCTGCGGCTCTCCAGGAACGGAGTTAGACACCCCTGGACTAGTCTCAAGTTTTCTCAGCATCAGCTGGAAAATTATGTAATGAAAACTACACGAAATACATTGTGAAGAATGTGCCTTGTTGTCATGTGCCTTGAATTGTGTACTGCACATGATTTACATTATGAAGCAAGATCAATAACCCTAGACATTTACCAGTAGATAAGTCAGTGGCCATGATCATTGCAGATTTTTTTTTTTTTTTTTTAGGATCTACTGCTGGTCGCTACCATTTCTAATTCTATTGGGCAGAATTCAGCATTGATGGGTTGATGTTTAGGTTGTACAGTTAAAACACTGAGCTCTTTTTTTTATTTTTTTTATTTAATATGTCCCTTTTTCTACTTTAACAGTGGTTAACCTGATCATAATTAAAATGAACAGAACACTTTATATGCTCTTGATGACCAACCAAAACATACCCACATTTTCATAATAGACCATAGTCCTTGTGCTTTTCTTGGTAAATCTATATCAGTTTGTGTGTGAGTGTGTGTGTGCATTTGGAGAATTTTTATTCAGGGTTATTGATCTTAATGTGCCAGTAAGCCAACATCTGGTTAATATCGTCAGAACATGAAATTGTATTACATCTTTGAATTTTGTTACTGTATGTGTGTGTATTTAAGTGTTTCCACACAAAATGAATACAGTACTCTTTGTTAGATTCAACACTTTAATCTCTGTTAAAAGTGAGAGTTCTCTCAAATCACTGCTTTCTCAGACTCAGAGCAGTGATGTAATTACCCATAATCCTGTGGGGGTGTCTCTCACTTCACACACATTAACACACACTTACACACAGAGGCACACCTGGAAATCTCTTGCACATAAATGGAGGCCGATTTCTGTCATCAGTCCTGATTCTGTTTCCCGCTACATAACACCCTCTGTGGTACGGCCAGCAGCTGCCGTTTATTTAACTTGTGACTAAGGCCATAGAAATGAGGGTTTGTAGTGTATGCAGAGAGAGAAAGGTTGTTCTACAAGTTGACCTGAGACTGAGGCTGAGAATGGATTTTGGTTTTATTTCGACAAGATTATTAAGAGGGGACATGACTGTCACGGAGTAGTGAGAATGTTGTAATATTTTCTTAGTATGATCATGTGACAAAACACTATTTGCATGCTTAAATGCATGAAATAAGTATACTACACAAGATAATTTCTTAGTCTTTCTAAGAGCAAGGGTTTTCAATAAGCGGGTTGGGGGCCCCACAGGGGGTCCTCAAGAGAGTTCTATATAATAAAAATTTAATAAAATACAGCATAAATATTAGATTAAACACTTGAAAACATTAAAACATCCCAAAAATTAGAAATGTTGCTTTGCCACCTAACTGTAATAAATAAGTTCTAAAAATAAATCTAAAATCCGTGTGTATTACAATTTTTTTGAATATTTAAAAAAAATATTTTTAAATATCTATTTATTTTAAATATTAAACTAAATAGGAATATTAAAAAAAAAAAATAACAAAAGCACATAATAAATTAACAAACTAAAATGAAAACAACAATATCAAGATGTAAGCGAATTCAAAATATTAATACATAAATAATGCTAAAATAGCACTGCATTCTAATAGTGTGGAGAAGAGAAGATACAAAACAGTCTATATTTTTATACAACATTTTAATGTAATTTGCTTTGGCTTCAATACAGTAAAAATACAAAAGCGATTTTATTTAATTTTGTGAACAATATGGCTTTATAATCACTTTTTTCTCGTACAGTATAAACGAGTATTTAAACAGGAAAGCACATAGTTTTCTTTATATTTTAGGTCATCATTTTGGCCATCCTTGGCATCAAGCATATTAAAAACCACTAGTCTGAAGTAAACCGTAGGAAAGCAGGTCCAACTTTTGAGTAATTTCTAGAAAGGTCAAAGGCCATATTAAATCTAAACTCTGACCTTCTCAGAATAAGTGTAGTTGACAGCTTATTGTAAACATCTGCCAATAGAAGTTGATATATCAGCCAAAATCACTAACGTCTTTACTCTTTTACAGTGTGTAAGATTTTAAAGTCCCATCCAAGTCACAAGCGGCTGCCTTTGAGATCACATTTAGAGCATGTAGCTGGTCTTCATCAGAAATTGTGGAAAGCCTTTGTAGTGTTTTCACCCTTCGTTGCAGTAGTACTAAATTATGATTGGTTTGATCAACTGAACTGAACATTCACAGCATTTAAAGAACCAGCTTGAAATCTGCATGATTCCCACGATCCGCCCAATGTTCCCTCATAGGACCAAGAACCCAAATACTTAAAACAGTTAGAAGTCGGTTTGTCATGTAGCTAATAAAAACCAGCTTTAGCCGAGTTAACAAATGGGCTGGCTGACTGAAGTGGTCATGGACTGTCAGTGACTCTGGCCGGAGCTGAGCTGTGAATAATGATGGTGTTTGGTGGTTTGCTACCCCTCTCCTCACTTCTTGTGCTCCCATTTAACTTCTCAGGGTGAAGAGTGCTGGTCTAGCATCAGTTTGTTTTCAGTTTGTGTTCTGACAAACATAATCATATAGACAACTGGGAGCTGATTCTTGATCCAGAGGGGACGCTTGACAGATATGAGCCCAGTACTGATGAGGATCAACAGTGACCCTGTTAGCACTCCGTCCTATGTTGTCTTTAATGTCCACTGGAGACTGTAGGCTTGGTGTTGAATAGTTTATAGTACTGGTGAAATGCAGCCTTACAAAATCAACCTTTAGAAGGCCTGAATTTAGTCAGCTAGTTCTGGAGTAAAAGCTAGTTCTTAACATTGTGAAATGATGTTGTTACATCTGGAATGTTGGAATATGTGCACCTAAAATTAATAAATACTGACCAGGATTTGACTCTCCTCTCAGTGATATATATTTTGTGATAATATAAGACAAGATGTTTCTTAAAATTAATTCTAATAATAATAATAATGTAATTGTATTAAAGCCATATTCTTAAAATATTATATAATTAAGTAATAATAATATTATAATATTTTATAATAATAATAGTTGCATTTAAAGCCAAATTTTTAAGATTATGTAATGAAGTATTATATATTATAATACTTCTATATTATATTTCTGTATTATATTATATAATAATAGCTCTTCTCACAATATTTACTGATCTAAAAAAGTTACAGAAAATTGCACATTAGTACTAGACCTTTCAGCAACTTGGAGTGTTTAAGAAAGCATAATGAAAGAGTAATAATATTTGATAAATGTGTTAAGTTGTTGCATTACATGTTTAATTAATCTCTGAAATGAACATGTTAAATCTGGCTCTCTTAAAATCCTCATCCAATACCAGCCAGTAAATGAGCTCATGAACCTGTGAAGCATGCCAGTGAATGTGTGTGGGGGCCTCAGGAATCTCAGCTCTGTGTTTCATGGTCTGTTCTGCTGATTGCCCCTTGGCTTCTGTACTGAGAAGATGCTGCCAGGAGCTCATCAGCTTCCTTGGGAGTCAGAAGCCATAGCAACTACTTACAGTGTGTGTTTACATCATTGGAAGATGATCATATCTGCAGATGGAATATATACAGGTGACCATGCAGAACTGCAATGCTTTTCCTGAAAGCAGGGAGGTCTGGAGTAAAGAAGTTGGAGGAATGTTCTTCTAGTGGTCTGTGTTTTATAAGTGAACTTAGGCAGTAAGATCGTTTTCCTGCTCATTTCATGATTGAACTCATATTTATAGGAAAAGGTCAAGACTCTGTGCTTCACACTATAGTGATTCTAGAGATTCTAGAGGGTTCTAGACAGAGGTGGAAAGAGTACGAAAATATTCTACTCAAGTAAAAGTACTATTAAATTCATGAACTTTTTCTTAAGTACAAGTAAAAGTACCAGTCTAAAAATCTACTCAAGTAAAAGTAAAAAGTAGTTAATTTAAAATGTACTCAGAGTAAAAATTATTTAGTTACATTTTAACAGTGGGAAGGAGGCAAAAATGGAATGGGCCAAGGGTGTCAAAAGGGCCACAGCCCTGCACAGTTTAGATATAACCCTAATTAAACACATCTGATCCAGCTAATCTAATCATTTAGGCTTATTTGAAAACTACATGGTATGTGTCTTGGAGCACGGTTGGAACTAAACTCTGCAGGGCTGCGGCCCTCCAGGAACTGAGTTTGACTCCCCTGGAATAGGTCTATAAATCTCAAACTAGTTGTTTTTAATTAAAGGAATAATTTATTTAGAATAAGAAGACATTCCAAATAAATTTGCTGTTACCAGGCAAATTAAATCAGTATCAACAAAATTTATCTTTACAATGCAGAGGAAACACAGAAGCTTCATCTGAAGTGGCATTTAGATGTATTTACATTTTAATCATTTTGCAGACACTTTTATCCAAAGCGACTTACAAATGAGGACAATAGAAGCAATCAAAACTAACAAAAGATCAACAACATGCAAGTGACATGACAAGTCTCGGGTAGCCTAATGCAGTACACGTAGCAAGGTTTTTTTTTTTTTAAACGAGTAGATAGATACTAGATTTTTTTACTTTTTTTTTAAGAGATGGTAGAATCAAAAGAATAGAAAAAAGAAAGCTAGTGTTAGTTTTTTAAGAAAAGCTAGCAGTTAGAGAATAAATATGCAATTGATAGAGGGTCAAGTGTGTGTTTTTAATAAAATAGAATTAGAATTGAGAGTGTTAGAGTTAAATCAGGGTATCTTCCGTTCATTCAGGTTTTTTTTATATTAAAAACAGAAAAATAAGATTTAAAAAAAAAAAAACAAGAATTATGCTTGATTTTTTTGTTTTGTTTTTACATTCAGGGCTAGAAAATGAATAAACAGCTTGAATTTTTGATCTTTGCATGTGGGAGGGAATAAAACGCCCCTTTCCCCTGATAGGTCAACCAAACATTAAACCATGCCGTCATTAGTTCTTGCGCAGATCTGCACAGCAGAAAACAGTCTTGCTGCTACAGTTGTATGCATTCTTAAATGCGTTTATTGCAACTTTCATCACTTTCTCATCAAACAACCAGACTAATTTTTTGGACTAATTGTAGAGGTTTGACGGAATTGGCTGGAAGACCTGCTAAGAGAGCACTGCAATAGTCAAGTCTAAACAGAACAAGAGCTTGAATAAGGAGTTGTGTTGCATGTTCTGAGAGAAAGGGCCTGATCTTCCTAATATTGTATAAAGCAAATCTGCAGGACCGGGCAGTTTTAGCAATGTGTTCTGAGAAATTCAGTTTAACATTAATCACAACTCTAAGGTTTCTGGTTGTTTTTGAAGGAGTTATGTTTGATGAGCCTAACTGGAAGGTGAAATTGTGATGAAGCGATGGGTTTGCTGAAACTACAAGCAGTTCTATCTTAGCTAGGTTGAGTTGAAGGTGATGATCCTTCATCCAGAAAGAAATGTTGGTTAGACATGGTGAGATGCGAGCAGCTATCATCGGATGGAATGAGAGGTAGAGTTGAGTGTCATCAGCATATCAGTGATATGAAAAGCCATGTTTCTTGTGATGTCATGTAGACAGAGAAGAGAAGTGGTCCAAGAACTGAGCCCTGAGGCACCCCAGTAGCTAGATGTTGCGACTTGGATACCTCACCTCTCCAAGATACCTTGAAGGACCAATCTGAGAGGTAAGACTCAAACCACTGGAGTGCGGTTCCTGAGATGCCCTTTCTCAATAGGGTTGACAGGAGGATCTGGTGGTTGACCATATCAAAAGCAGCGGACAGATCCAGCGAGATAAGTAATGAAGACTTGGAAGCCGCTCTTCAACAACTGAGAGCAAGGCAATTTCGGTTGAATGTCCACTTCTGAAGCCAGATTGGTTGCTTTCCAGGAGGTGGTTCTGTGTGAGAAAGGCAGAGACTTGGTTGAACACAACTCTTTCAAGTGTTTTTGCAATGAAAGGTAGAAGGGAAACCGGTCTATAGTTCCCTAAAAGAGTTTGGTTAAGAGTGGGCTTCTTTAGAAGTGGGGTTATACAAGCCTGTTTAAATGCTGAGGGAAAAACTCCAGTATGAAGGGATATGTTAACGATGTGAGTGAGTGCAGGTACAACTGCAGGAAAAATGGCTTGAAGGAGATGTGATGGAATAGGACAAGTAGTAGGATGATTGGAAAGGATGAGTTTAGAGACTTCTGCCTCAGAGAGTGAAGAGAAGGATGTGAACGAGTGTATGTTTGCTGGATGTATTTGCCAGTTTGTGGTGTGGAGAATTGTGCAGTGAGGTTTGTAATTTTATTAACGATGAATGTGGCAAAGTCGTCAGCTGTTAGAGTTGAAGAAGGAGGGGGAGGAGGAGGACAAAGGAGGGTGGAAAATGTTTTAAAGAGTATGTGAGTTAGGCAAATTGTTAATTTTGTCATGATAATATGTCCTTTTAGCAGTGGAGAAATTAGCAGAGAATTCAGAGAGGAGTGATTTATTTATTATTTACACACTGTTTAATACAGGACATGAATGCAGTTACAAATGCAGAAATAATGTTTTGATATATAAGACATACAATGTTAAACACCCATTTGAAAAATTAAAAGATACTTTAAATAAAAACTATAGGAATGCTTCACAAATACTGTACATGTGCAAAGAGAAACATTTGGAGTCAAGCAGCTGGTTGGGGAACAATCATGTTTCAGGAGGTAGGGGTTTGCACGGGGTTTCAGAGGGGGGCAGGGTGATTTGAGTTCAGGGCTCTCACAGCCTGGGGGAAAAAGCTGTTGAGCAGTCTGGCGGAGCGGGCTCTGATGCTCCGGTACCGTCTTCCTGATGGTAGGAGCTGGAAGAGACTGTGGGAGGGAGGGGTGGAGTCCTTCACGATGCTGTTGGTTTTGCTGGAGCATCGTGTAAGGAAAATGTCCAGGATGGAGGGGAGAGGGGCACCGATGATCTTTGCTGCTGTGTTCACTGTCCGCTGGAGGGTCTTGCGGTCAGCAGCACTGCAGTTCACGTACCAGACAGTGATGCAGCTGGTCAGCACACTCTCAATTGTGCCTCTGTAGAATGTGGTGAGGATGGGTAGAGGGAGACTTGCTCTTTTCAGCCAGTGGAGAAAGTGTAGGCGCTGTTGTGCCTTTTTGGAGAGTGACATGGTGTTGGTGGTCCAGGTGAGATCCTCTGTGATGTGCACTTACATTATGAAATTATGAAGATTAATGCTAATATTGTCCATAACCTCACTAAAAATCCTAGTGTGTTTCCAAATCTTTGGAGGGTAGTTAAATTTCTTGAAACTCACAACAGCGGAAGGATCATATTTGACAGTAAAAAAACTGGAGGGATTCTGGTGTGTGTGTAAGTCAAATGTGGAAAAGGAGTGTACGTGTGTGTTTGACTTCGAGAATGTGTGAATGAGTAATTGTGGGAAAAAGAATCTCATCTCAATCACATGCTTCTGCTTCCCTCATTTTTCTGTATTTCTGACATAATGCTACACCTGCACACTCTGCTCTCTTCTTCACTCTCCAACATCAATATCGCTCTATTTTTCCAGCTTTAGTGGGTTTAATAGATGATCCAAGCGGAGCAGCGCTGGGGAACGTAGCAGCACCGAATCTGATTCTCGCTCATCTTATTTCAGTCCAAACAGTCCCTATTTTGTCTGTTTATATCCCCTCTCTGGCAACAGGGCTTGAGGTAACGAGTGTGGTGTACTTTACTCTAACTGTTTGTGTTGAAGAATGAGCGAGAGAAAGAGAGATGGATTTAAGCAGGCATGATGTAGCCACATTCTCACCATCCCATGATCCCCTGCTGTGCAAGCTACAGCCAAAACAGTGATGTAAGCAATCTGAGCAGCTACACAAGTTAGAGGGGAAACATGCATGCTCCTATAACCCTATATCCAAAATGCTTCCTGGCAAAACTAGTTGGTAAATCTAGTATGTTTATCCTCAGACCTTGCTGGAAAATGTTGTATTTATACTCGCTGCGTTATGCCAATCAGGATGAATTTGACTAGCTGGTCTCTCCTTATCAAAGACGTTTAAAAAAACAGAATCTGTGCCAGTTTGTTGTACACAAACCTTTTGCTAGCTGGTAATTATAATATTTGGCCACAGAGGGGCGACAAACTCTACAATCTCTACACAAACAGGAGAATGGAGGGAAAAACACAGTAACAACTCCACTGAGAAGACCATGTTAGGTCAGAATGAATTTAGGTTTATGCTGGTTTGGTACTGGTCTACAGGTTGTTAACCAATAAAATCTAATTATCAAAGTCTGTCAACCAGCATGTTCTTTTATGTTTAACCAAAGCATGATGTAGACATCAAGGATGCAACACACCAGAAAGCAGGAAAACAAAATGGGTAACATGATTTAATATAAAAGTGAGGGTTTAATTGAAGTCTGGGTCTGCTGTAGGAAATCTGGTAGTTGTTAGAAGGTCTATCAGCTTTAGAGCGTCATTTCCTCTGTAAGCACTTGCTCAGTGGCCTGTTGATCAAGATTAACCTGTACGTCATCGCTGTGCTATTTGGTTATGGAGTGAGATGAATTATAGTTTTTATTATTGTTCGAGCATGTGTAAAGATGCATGTGCACATTGAAAGATCACAGATCTGCTGAGGTCAAAAGCTCAATTGAGTACAGGAGTGTTATAATAAGGGATTCACGTCAGTATAGGGTACAGCAGAGGCTTAAGGGTCAGAGGTCAGAAATAAGACGTTGTTTTACACCGTCTGTCTCTTGACAGACATTTCACAGATTGTTTGCTTCTCACTTTCTTTTTGCTCTTCTTTTCTTTTCCAAATTGGTCTCTCTCGCTCACTCACACACACACACACACACACACACACACACACACACACACACACACACACACACACAGACTATATATATATATATATATATATATATATATATATATATATATATATATATATATATATATATATATATATATATATATATATATATATATATATATATATATATATATATATATATATATAGTGGGGTCCAAAGTCTGAGACCACATTGAACATCTGGGAATAAAAATCTAATTTAGACCTGAAAATAAACACAATTTTGAAACGTTTCACATTTTGAGTTTGAATTGAGTTTGATTGAGTTTTGGTTTTGAAAAATTGTAAACAAAGTGACCATGTGAACTCCACATTCTCAAATCATTCTGTATTGCGTGATCATCAGGTTGTATACAAACGCCACATAGCTTGATGCTGTTCTGAAAGCAACCAAATTGAAACAATAAAATAAACTTCTAATATACACTTGCAGTCAAGTTTTTTTTTTTTAATTAGTCTCTTACGTTCACAAATGCTGCATTTATTTAATCATAAATACAGTAAAAACATCAATATTGTGAAATGTTGTAAATTCAAATAACTATTATTATTTTAACTATAAATATTTTAGTTTATTGCAAAGCTGAATTTTCAGCTCACATGATCACATGATCCTTCAGAAATCATTCTAATATGCTGATTTGCTGCTCAAGAAACATTTCTTATCAATGTTGAAAACAGTTGAAGCATTCAGTTTAGTGGTTGAAAATGGCTTCATATTTTTGTGGAAATCAAAAAATAATGCATTTTTCAGGATTCTTTGAATAGAAATGTTAAAATCACAGCATTTATTTGAAATATAAATCTTTTCTAACATTTTAATCAGTGTTGGGTGTAACGCATTACTGTAATTAAATTACTTATCCACTGAAAAAGTAAAGGATTACTGTTCATTTTTAGGTAATTTAATTAGTTACTTATAAAGTACTTGCGTTACATACAGTAAATAATTTTAAAATCAATATTGAATTTGAAATGTAAATATACCGTCTAAAGATAAAATTGAATGCAGCAGCTTTAACCCTACGTGTGCCGGCTCGTTCACTTTCAGATTTTCCTGATTCACAGAGAAACCTTAAATACTCAGATACATATAAAACTAAATTCAATTGAATCTAAAAAGCTTGAATTTTACTTTTAAATGAACGAATTCAAATCGTAAACGAATATTTCATATGTAATCCTTATGAAAGTAAAGCAAGACCAGTCTTTCCTGTATCTGAAAGCGTGAAGTTTCTACTTTTAAATGAATGAATTCAAATCGAAAAGCAATATTCCTGATTATGTAATCCGTATGAAAGCGAGGTACAGTCTTTCCCGTGCCTGAAGTTTCTACCTTTAAATGAACGAATTCAAATCGAAAACGAATATTTTCTGATTATGTAATCCGTATGAAACTAAAGAGAGCTACAGTCTTTCCTGTATCTGAAAGCCTGATGTGTCTACTTTTAAATGAACATTCAAATTGAAAACGAATATTTTCTGATTATGTAATCCGTATGAAAGCGAGGTACAGTCTTTCACGTATCTGAGCTCATTATATGCAGTCACCTGCACGCAAATGCCCATACATAGAAAAAAACAAACAAACAAAAAAAACACTCAAGATTCATTTTCATCATTTTTGAAAGAAAACCTTCTATGAGGAATTGTTATTGGTATTGTTAAGGTATTGTTTAACTTAAGGTTTTTTGTTATTCAGATATTTTGCAGAGTATTTATATTTGTTAACAAAAGGAGGCTACATTTTTTTTAATAAACTATTCTATTATTGACTCAAATTTAAAGAATAAAGAGTTTAATTTCTATTAAGGTTTATAGGGATTTTAAGATAGCATAATTAGCAATTTGAATAATTAAGTTACTTATTGAGTAACTAAGTTTCTTTTCAGACAGAGTAATTAGTAAAGTAATTTAAATACAATATTGATGAAGTAATTAGTAACTGTAATTAATTACTTTTTGAAAATATCTTACCCAACACTGATTATAATCTTACTTCCGCTTTTGATGAATCGAATGCATCCCTCCATTTTTTTTTTCAAACTTAATCCAAACTTCTGATTACAGTGTAAATGATTTATTAATAAACTTTTAATAATACTTCATAGTTTTTAAATATTTTTACATTTCTAATCTAAAAATAAATTTATTTAAAATACAAATTAAAAGCACTTTCAGTGATTCCAGACTTTGGGGTCACTGCTGTATATTTATGTCTTTTTCACCTTTGCTCATTCACTATTATGTTCTATTACTGCAAACGGAGTGTTTTCTCTTCTGCTGTCAGTCCTCACATCTTTTATCTTGCCCTCTCTTCTTTTCCCTCTCTCCCGCTCTCCATCTCTCTTCTCATAATAAACACTAAATGTTTTATCTTCGAGCCTCCACCCCCTGCCCCATCTGCAGCTGTGTGTGTGTGTGTCTGTGAGGAGGTGGTAATGTTGGTGAATGAGTGCAGGGTTGTTGTGCTCTCCTGGTCTGGCACTGCACCTGGATTATATTTGAGACGGGAAACAGTGAAGTAGATATTTCGAGGATGTGTATGAACCAAACTAAACATTCAACCATACAGGAGACACTTGGAGGCCTGTCAGCCAATGTAGCCATACTTCTGTACACCCACAAAAGAAATGACATGCATAACTCACATGTTTAACAAGACATGGCACTTTCATCCCCCACAGAAGACAGACAAACACAAACAATACAGACAAATAATAGATGTGATACTGCATAGTAGATGATGTGGACAGAAAGATCTCTTGGTATTGGGAGCTAGTTTACCCTGTGGAAGTTGGGTAAAATTTGTGTTTCACAATCACAGATGTATTTTATGATTTAACATGTAACAATAAGGTTACAAGCATTGACATGCATTAAAGTCAGAGTAAAAAAAAATTCTGTTTTGAATTGTATGATATATTTTATAAATGCATATTATTGATCTTAATGTATGCACAGATGAGCCATTCACAATTTATTTTTATTTTATTTATTTATTTGTTTTTACCTCCCTCCCGCCTTAATTACTGTTGCTATGTCCAACAAGCCATGGCAGTGAAAAATACAGAGTACAGAGAAAACTGACAACATGCGGACAGACAAGACAGGGCAGGTTACTTTTGGTATGAAACAATGTCTCAGCTTTCAAATTTGGTCTTTTTTTAAGAAATTTTAACAATAAATATGTTTTGTGGCTCTTTAATGTGTCATGACAGATCCCTATAGCACCTTATTTCAGTATTAGTTATAGCATGAAATAAACATGAATGAACATCCAAAGAGAACTTGTGTCAACTGAAGACAATACACGCCATTTTTCAAATTCAAATCCACCAATGTTAATCTAATCTCCTGTCTGCATTGTTTGTCGGGCAAAATGGTAGAATCAGTGTTAAGACTGGTCAGATCGTCTGCCAGTCAATCTCCCTGTGATGGGTCAATTGGGCATTAAGCAATCAGATATTTCATAATACTCACTGTTGCCCATGGTAATGCTAAATAATAGGCCTACCACACTTCCGACTAGCTCTCTGTAGTTCCAGTCAAACACAGCTTCAGCATTCTTCAGTCTCGGTTTTTGATTGCAGTAAAATTAATTATTGAAGTAATAATTCTTGAACTAATAGTATTGAAGTAATAATTCAGTATTAATAATATAGTATTTTATTGTTGCAGTGTTTGTCATGTTGCTTGGCTGATTGTTTTATACATTAGCTATGGTTTTTATTTCTTAGCAGAAGCTTTAAGATCAGTACAGATAAAATGATAAAATAATTGAAAATCTAAAATCAATATTGTATGTCCATTTATTTATTTAGTTAGTAGTTCTATAATACGGGAGATAGCTTTCTGTTCATCTAATAGGCTACTGTAACTAAAGCTCACTGCATAAAATTACTGTCAAGTCACCTTTATTTATATAGCGCTTTTAACAATGTAAATTGTGTCAAAGCAACTGCACAGTATCAAAAAAGGAAAATAGCGTGTTAATAATGTAAAATGAAAAGATTAAAAAAAAAGATTTTCAGTTAAAGGCATTTCATTATTGAATTCCGTGATGTCATCATCCAGCTTAGTTCAGTTTAAATAGTGTCTTTGCAATCAGGTCGACAATATCGCTGGAAATGAAGTGTCCCCAACTAAGCAAACCAGAGGCGATAGCGCAAGGAACCAAAACTCCATTGGTGACAGAATGGAGAAAAAAAACCTTGGGAGAACCCAGGCTCAGTTGGGCGGCCAGTTCTCTTCTGGCCAAACGAACCAGCAGTACAATTCCAACTGCAGCAAAGTCAGATTGTAAGGGCTCAACTGTTTCCAGTGGTCTTTCCCGATGGCCATCTAAGTGGCGGGGTCCTCACTGGGGATCTGTCTCTGGTGCTCATCTCGGTGTCCTGGTCTCCGCTGACGTTCAGGGCTGTAGAGGTCGTCTCTGGGTGCTGATCCACCATCTGATCTGGATACGCACTGGATCTGGTGACTGCAGTGACCATCTGGGCTGGATACGGACCGGATCGGGTGGCTACGGTGACTGGGGATATGTCCCCGGGGCTCATCCGGGTATCTGACCTCCGCCGACGATCAGGGCCACATACATCATCTCCCGGCGCCGATCCACCATCTGATCCGGACACGGACTGAGAAACAGAATAGAAACAGACAAATATCAGCGTAGATGCCATTCTTCTTATGATGTAACGAGTACATCATGTGTTATGGGGAGTGTTCCCGGTTCCGGTTGATCGAATTAATGCAGCCTAACAATCCTTTAACGGATTTTAATAATAGAAGTGCATTAGTGTGTTATCTGTAAGCCAGGTTAAAGAAATGTGTCTTTTAATCTAGATTTAAATTGACAGAGTGTGTCTGCCTCCCGAACAGTATTAGGTAGATTGTTCCAGAGTTTGGGTGCTAAATAGGAAAAGGATCTGCCGCCCGCAGTCGATTTTGATATTCTAGGAATTATCAAATGGCCAGAGTTTTGAGAACGCAGCAGACGTGGAGGACTATAATGTGATCATAGCTCGCTCAAGTACTGAGGAGCTCAGACATTAAGGGTTTTATAAGTAATGAACAAGATTTTGAAATCTATACGATTTTGGACCAAATGTAATTTGTTGATCAAGCGTGCAGAACAACCACCCAATAAAGCATTACAATAGTCTAACCTTGAGGTCATAAACGCATGAATTAGTATTTCTGCATTTGATGTTGAGAGCATAGGTCGCAATTTAGATATGTTTTTGAGATGGGAAAAACGCAGTTTTACAGATGCTAGAAACATGGCTTTCAAATGAAAGATTGCTATCAAACAGCACACCTAGGTTCCTAACTGATGACGAAGAATTGACAGAGCAGCCGTCAAGTGTTAGATAGTGTTCTAAGTTATTACATGTGGGGGTTTTAGGTCTGATAATTAACACCTCTGTTTTTTCAGAATTTAGCAGTAAGAAGTTACTCGTCATCCAGTTTTTTTTATATCGACTATGCATTCCGTTAGTTTCTCAATTTGGTGTGTTTCACTGGGCCATGAAGAAATATAGAGCTGAGTATCATCAGCATAACTGTGAAAGCTAACACCATGTCTCCTGATAATATCTCCCAAGGGTAACATGTAAAGCATGAAAAGTAACAGCCCTAGTACTGAGCCTTGAGGTACTCCGTACTGCACTTGTGATCGATATGATACCTCTTCATTCACTGCTATGAACTGATGGCGTTCAGATAAGTACAATTTGAACCATGCTAATGCACTTCCAATAATGCCAACAAAGTGTTCGTCTATTTAAAAGAATGTTGTGGTCGATAGTGTCGAATGCAGCACTAAGATCCAGTAGAACTAATAAAGAGATACAACCACAATCAGATGATAGAAGCAGGTCATTTGTAACTCTAATGAGAGCAGTCTCAGTACTATGATACGGTCTAAATCCTGACTGGAATTCCTCACAAATATTATTTTTCTCTAAGAAGGAATATAATTGCGAGGATACTACCTTTTCTAGTATTTTTGACAGAAAAGGGAGATTTGAGATCGGTCTGTAATTAACTAAATCTTTGGGGTCAAGTTGTGTTTTTTTTAACGAGAGGCTTAATAACAGCCAATTTTAAGGTTTTGGGGACATATCCTAATGACAGTGATGAATTAATAATAGCCAAAAGAGGATCTATGACTTATGGAAGCAGTTCTTTTAGTAGTTTGGATGGAATAGGGTCTAACATACATGTTGTTGGTTTAGATGATTTAACAAATTGATACAATTATTCCTCTCCTATAGTAGAGAATGAGTGAAATTGTTCCTCAGGGGATCTGTAGTGCACTATCTGATGCGATATTGTAGCTGACGACTGCATGGCTACAATTTTATCTCTGATAGTATCGATCTTGGAAGTAAAGTAGTTCATAAAATCATTACTGTTGTGCTCTTGGGAAATGCCAACACCTGTTGATGCTTTATTTCGTTAATTTAGTGACTGTATTGAATAAATACCGGGGGTTATGTTTGTTTTCTTCTAGAAGAGACAAAAAGTAATCAGATCTAGCAGTTTTTAATGCTTTTCTGTAGGATAGGGTATTTTCCCGCCAGGCTATACGAAATGCCTCTAGTTTTGTTTTCCTCCATCTGCGCTCCATTTTCCGGACTGCTCTTTTTAAGGTGCGAGTGTGCTCATTATACCACGGAGTCTGACTGTTTTCTTTGATCTTCCTTAAGCGTAAAGGAGCAACTGTATCTAAAGTGCTAGAAAAGAGAGAGTCCATAGTTTGTTACATCAAGTTTTTCTGCGCTGTTGGATATGCTGAGGAATTTAGATAAATCAGGAAGATTACTTACAAAGCAGTCTTTTGTGGTAGAGGTGATGGTTCTACCATACTTGTAACAAGGAGGAGAATTTACAGTTTTAGCTATATGGAGTTTACACAAGACTAGATAATGATCTGCGATATCATCGCTTTGCTGCAGAATTTCAACACCACTAACATCAATTCCATGTGACAGTATTAAATCTAGAGTATGATTTCGACAATGAGTAGGTCCTGAAACGTGTTGTCTAACCCCAATAGAGTTCAGAATGTCTATGAATGCTGATCCTAATGCATCTTTTTCATTATCGACATGGATATTAAAATCGCCAACAATTAAGACTTTATCTGCAGCCAGTACTAACTCAGATAGAAAATCAGCAAATTCTTTAATAAAGTCTGTGTGGTGCCTTGGTGGCCTGTATACAGTAGCCAGTATAAACATCACATGGGATTTATCACTAACATGTGTTTCTCTAGAATAGATAATGTTATACGCAGCACCATGACTTCAAACGAGTTATACTTAAAGCCTGCCCTCCGAGAAATACTGAGAATATTGCTATAAATTGTAGCAACACCTCCCCCTTTACCTTTCAGACGTGGCTCTTGGTAATCTTGGGGGGTGGACTCATTTAAAGTAATGTATTCATCTGGTTTTAGCCATGTTTCTGTCAAACAGAGCAAATCTAGATTATCATTGATCAAATAATTTACAAAAAGTGCTTTTGTAGAAAGGGACCTGATATTCAGTAAGCCAAGCTTTATCAATTGTTTCTCTGTATTGTAAACATTTTTTATTTGTTGAAGAACATCAATTAATTTGTTACTCTTAATTTGGTTTGGATGTTTTCTGTATTTTCTAGTTCGGGGAACAGACACAGTCTCTATAGTGTGATATCTAGGTGAAGGAGTCTCTATGTGCTGAGAATTAACTGACTTCTGTGACGCGAGTCGGCTAGCAGACGGTCGGTTTAGCCAGTCTGTCTGCTTCCTGGCCTGGGCCCCAGTTAGTCAAGTACGAACTCTAAGACTATGTGCCATATTTCTAGAGAGAAGAGCGGCACCACCCCAGGAGGGATGAACACCATCTCTTTTCAATAGGTCAGGTCTGCCCCAAAAACTTGTCCAATTGTCTACAAAGTCTGTTATTATGCGGGCATCACTTAGACATCCAGCCATTGAGTGACGACAGTCTGCTATGAATCTCATCGCCACGGTAAGCAGGGAGGGGGCCAGAGCATGTTACAGTGTCTGACATCGTACTTGCATGTTCACACAGCTCTTTAACATTATTTTTAGTGATCTCCGACTGGCGAAGTCGAACATCATTAGCGCCGACGTGAATAACAATCTTACTGAATTTACGTTTAGCATTAGCCAGCACTTTTAAATTTGCCAAGATGTCAGGCGCTTACATACATGAAGTCAACCTACATATACAAATATCATACCAGTAATGAAATATTTCATAACAGCGAGTAGAGCTGGACAAACAGAAGTAACCCCTTTCCTCTACACAGTTCTGTGATTCATCCATGTCAAATACAGCTGCCATGCACTAGCATTTCCTGTTTAACACCGACCACCTCCTCAGAGAGCACTCTCCCTGTCAGCTTCACAAAACTGCAGCTGAAACATTACAAATACACAGAAAACAGCTCAGACTGAGCGGTACATATTTATTCATCCAGCGTATACAGTATGCTCAGTTACTTGGCATTCCAGTGATTGAAAGTGTGGCACGAACTACATCTGCAAGGGTTTCGCTCAAGATGAGGCGGGGAAAAGTACTGGCGGTCAAGCCTGGGGAACTCAGTAGTAATGTGTCAGATTAGCAAATGGAAATTCCAATGGAAAGTGTGAGATCAAGTAGAAGAGAGAGAATTGACAAGGTTAGTTGATGAAATGGGAAAGACGAGCCAAAGAGTAACCAAACCTTCCATAATCCTGTCCTACCGCTGGCAGGCCACAAGATTTGGGGTTTTCCTGTTGTGTTTTGCTTCTTTTAACCCCATGGCCTTCGACAGGCCCTGAGCACCTATCACTGCCTTTTATGAGACCTAATTGATTGCATGTGACCACACCATTTATTTTTATCCCTGACTTCTAACCATTGAGTCACTTTTTCAAAGAAAACAGTATTTGTTCAACGACCTTTTGATGGAGCAAATACAATGTTGGTGGTGGTTTCTGTGGTTAAATTATGTAATTGACAGTATGATGTAGTGCAGTACAGCTTACCTCAGAATTTCATTAAAGGATTTTCCTTTGGAAAGCCTGGATCGGATCCATTCCATTGGGTTTTATTGTATTTGCATATAAGGGCTCAGTTACCATATTCCGGAAAACCTTTTTTAAATTGATATTAGTCTTCATATTTAAGATTTGGTCGAGAATGACTACACTAACTCAGAATGGATATATTAAATAACAGATTTAAGCTCTTATGATGGACGGATGGTCGTGTCAGTGCCCGACCCCTGTGTAGAGTTAGTTTGTGCCATGTCGAGATTTTTGGGTAGACGCCCAGGCTCAGAGGATTTCTGAGGTGAAATATGCAGACACGGATATTTCCCCTCCTCAATAATGCTGTGAGTAGATTCACCTTGCTGTGCATTTGTTTTCTTTGGAGCCGGACCTGTGCATTTAACCCTGACAAATGCTCATTCACGTTCCGTGTCATTCTGCTTGCCAAACTTTTAGAGGAATTAAGTACATGCTTTAATGGTGCAAAGTCTAAAACAACCATTTTGGGACTGTTTATTCAGAGCTGTTGTACAGGTGTTACGCTGATGTGTTGGTCAACCGGAGACATAGAAACAGTATAAAACCACAGAGCTTGTTCAGCACATAGCTTAGTAGCTTTATAACGGAAAGGATAGTTGGAAGTAGATTATTGGGCAGCAGATAATTCGTTCCAGAATTTACGTTCGTGCAGGACGGAGGTGGATTCTGTTTGACTGGGTAAAAGCCATTGGTTCTCATTTTTTTTATCCTCTTAATCAGTATCAAATGTTAAATGAACAATGAAAAAAAAAAAAAATCTACATTATTATTATTATTTTTTTTTTTGCTATTAGCAGATGCCTTCGTCAAATTTTTAACAAAGTATCAGTATATTAAATTAAGTGTTTTTATTTTATTAAAACTATCTTTTTATATCAATAAAGGAGTTTCAAAGTGTCAGTGAAACTGCATATCTTCCAAAGTTTTACTTTTTTTGCTCAATAATGTTTTCATTACGCTGTAATTATAATATAATAAAAAAAATATACCACACACTATCATGAAAATCTGTAACAATTTTACGTTTTGGCAAATTGGTTAAGTGGGTTTAGCTGTGGATCTTCATGCTCATGTTTTTTCTCTCTTTCTAAAAAAAACCCATGTTTCCTTACAAATCACATGATTTAAATTCATATGAATTTGCCACCTCGTAAAAATAAAACTGTTTCTCATTAGAATGGGTTGGAATAAATATTTAGTTTTTATTGTTCTTCTATGAGAGGACCTGAATGAAACATGAAAAATGTTATAGTTTTTAATAGTAGAAAATGGTATTTAACTCTTTCCTCACCACTGATAATTTCCTGGCTTTTGGTGTTGTCACTGGTGTATAGGAGACGCTATTACGCATCTTCTGAAAGAGTATTGAATGTCTGAAACGAAGCAGAAACAATTGATCGTGTAAAATAACATGATCAAAAAGCATTAAACGGCATACAAATCAAGACTGCCTAACGTTACTGAATTACAGTAAATGTCGATCCAGGAAGTATAGGACAGTGCAAGCTTTGGATGTGTTGATAGAAGCAATCTATTCCATTCCATCAATGTTTTGATTATCGTTCTGAATATGATCCAGACGTAGGGTTTTACAAAAATGTGATTTTTCTTTTTGTTTAAAATATTGCTTTTTCATGAAACTTACAAATTTTGAATGAGAATAAAAGAGCAAATGAACTGTGTGAACCTCATTTTGGCCATTACACCAAGATTCTCAGAAGGAGCTGACAGGGAACTGACATAAGTCTTTACCCATCATGCTTTGCTCTGTCCTGATTGCATATAGACATGACTATGTAGAAACAGTATCATGAACCAGGAATTGAATTGCAGTGAATTAATTCTTTGCTTTCCTCTTCTCTGCTTGACAGAATCATGGGATATGAAAAAAATTGAGCTGCAGCATCAAAGTTTTGCTTGTCTGGGTTTTATTTAAAAGATGAAGGGGAAAAGATTTCAAAAGGACCCTACAGCGAGAGAAATGTTTAAATGATATTTTACATCACTGCCCCCTAAAGGGCACAGTGTCAAAGATGCAGAATGAAGTATTTTTAAAGCATATCAATTCTGTGGGGTCTCCCTGTGGCCATTAACTACAACTCATACATTGCACAATCATTCCTGCAGTGGGTGGGTGGTGAACCGTACCTTTAATCTAAACTGGATAAAAATGTACCATGAACAACTCTGGCGTCTGCCGTTTCTTCATAACCTGCTTTCACATTATTACTGCTGCAGTTTAAATAAATTTTATGATTAGTCATGGATTCATGCTTGCTTCTTCTCAATGAAAAGAAATCCCACCCGGCAGTCTGTGAAATGTACTCTGAAAAGCAGTGGATAGATCTTTATCTGCTCACCCTTGTGGTTGCCACCCTGAAATTATCAGAGCAGATCTTAGTTTCAGTTGGTCTCAGCCTAGTGTGGTGGAAAGTTAATTAAACTGAAAAGCTCACTGTTGTGAGTAAAAAAATGTGTTTATACAACCTCTTTTAGTTTCTGCTTCTGCATCACCTAGGAGTTTTTGTGTATGTGTGGCAGAGTTGGAGAGTCAATGACTAATAGGAGCTGTACTATAAACTTAGTAAATAGACTACATTTTTCAGTAGCCTGACTTCACTTTTGCCAACAAGTAGCAGTGTAGCATGTCAAAATACTATATCAGCTGTTTCTTTATATATATATATATATATATATATATATATATATATATATATATATATATATATATATATATATATATATATATATATATATATATATATATATATATATATATATATATATATATATATATATATATATATATATATATATATAAAAATATTTTTTCAGCCTAATAGAAAATAAATATAATCATTAAAGTGAATTATAATCATTAATTAATTACTTTTTGGTCACACTTTATTTTAAGGTCCAATTCTTACTATTAACAAACCATTAACATACAAACTACGCCTCAAACTTCTGATTTGCTGCTTACTAATAGTTTGAAAGGTAGTTGTAAAATTTAGGTATTGTGTTAAGATTAGAGGTGTAGAATATGGTCATGCAGAATATTTGTTACTAATTTAGTACTAATAAACAGCTAATATGTTAATAATAGACCTTCCAAGTTAATAGTGAGAATTGGTCACTTAAGTGTTATCACTTATTGTACTGTCTTTATCAGTCAGAGTGCTTCATGAGATTGTAGTTTATTTCATAAAAGACATCTGGTACCTTTGTCTTTTTCATATGTTTTTGCTTCAAATCAAAATTTGTAATGTTATGATTCATCTCAGATTTGGCTGGTTTGGTTCATAACTCTTTGTTGAAGATAAAAGTCCTTAGGAGAAAATTAATAGGGAAATTAGTTCCAGTAATTTATAGCATTATAATATATTATAATATATATATTTTAGCAGCGAATTGGTATTTTTGGAAGGTTCTTGTATATTAACCTGTTCAAAAAAATATTATTTGATTAACACAGAGTCTTTGAGTCATTTGGCATCATCATTTTGTAGTTTTGGGCCTAAATGCTGAAAGATGAAAGTTTATTCTTATTTAATTATTATTTTTTAATTCTAATTTGGTTAATTTAAAAGATAACACTCTTTTACATTACACCAATTACAGCAGCCTTTCTTTCTTAACTTTCACCTACTTTCTGTTTTTTGTTTTTTTTGTTTTGGCTATGATGTTGGTTAGTGAGTGCTCTGCTAACTGATAGAGATGTCCAAATACAGAATAGTGAGGAAGCTCTTTGTTTGATAAAGCCGGACATTACACAGCTCTGTTTGGTGGAGCGTGCAGCCCTTCTTAATCAAAGCCCGTCTCGCTTGTGAAAATATGCTGTAAACGGTCGAGAAACAGACCATCCATCCTTTGGTTGAAGCACACACCTGCTTACTGAGTCTCTCTTGTAAATCTCCGACCGCAGGCATAGTTTACCACTCCAGTCCTCTTCTGCTTTATCCTCTTTTCCGGTGTCCCTACAAACACGCATCTCTGTTATCCAATCCCCACTGCATGGGTTCAAAAAGTGCCTGTGTCCGTCTTGTGGTTGGTGTGTATGTGTGCCAGGTTTAGGGAAACAGTGGAGAAGAACACACAGGATCTGGCTTTGATCTGATGCAGATGGTCCTTCTGGCCCACTGCAGAGGCGTTTTACAGCTCAGACATCTCACACACACTCAATGTTTCCTTCCTGCATTTCTGGAGCTATTGCTTTTCTTCGAGTGATGAGCAAAGATGTGACATGTCATCACTGCCGTGGCCAAGGCGACCGAGGCATCCACAAGGGCAACCTGCTCGAAAAATGGAAACATTTAAAATGATAAATCACACTTGTTTAAGGAACAACGGGATCAATTTGGACTGTTTGCCTTTGGTGGGGGCCAAAGTTCTGGAAAGTCCTTCTGAAGCACTCAGATTTTCTGTGAACTTGGTAATACAACTCAACAAAATGGCATTTGAACAAACCCGGCTGAAAGCATATAATGTGTTTTCCTTTTCCCCCACCTAAATAGCTTGAACCTGTAAAGATGTTTGTTCTGAAAACACAGAGGTGGAATGCACCGTTAAAACAACAGCATTCGCGAGCCTTTTGAGTCACTTTTGGTATTTGTTTTTCAGTGTAACATGACAGAGGGTTGTTATCGAGTCTGTAAATCCCTTTGAAATATGTTTGGGAGTCGTAGGGTCCTGCAGGGGGGCTAAACACCCTACACACAGACAGCGGGAGTCACTGCCAAATAATCATTGCTACCTTACACTGATATATGGCCCTCCATTTCAAATCTATCCCAAAATAGACTTAAGAAAGAGAGATTGTTGCGCATTAAGGCTCGCACGACCGCAAGAGTCGGAGGCAAAATTGAGCAAATGATGAAAATACACCGCATTCCATTCTTTCACGAACCTATTGGTCTGTTTGAACGGTTTCACACAATTACAGACGTATTAGAGATATTTCGGAGCCGAGAGTCGTGTAATGGTTTTCTCTGCGGTTGTGATTAAAGGTAAAGAGGCCAGGCAGAGGTCGGCCATTTTGAGACGGTAATGTGGGGTTGAAAGTTGACCTTTGACAACGATGGCGTAGTTTATGTTTGGTTCAGCCGCTCTCTGATTGAGACCCAGTTCAGAGAGAGTGCACCAGTTCTTGTTGTCGCAGTTCGTTTGATGAACGATAAGAGAGAGAGAGCGAGAACAAAAAGAGGAGGGAATATTATAAGTTGAAAAAAGCAGAAGCAAAAGGGTTTTACTTCACAACCTATTTATTTACATAATTTCTTTTTAAATTCAGTAGTAATAGGTGTTAGGTACGTGTAAAGCCTGTGTTTGCATCACCTACATTTCACTGCTGGTTATACCCTGTATAAATGTGTATGTGACAAATAAAAATCTTGAATCTTGAAAAGGAACAAATATAAAGGTAATTGTGACTTATATCTCGCACTGTGACTACTTATTTTAAACTTTGGTACAATTACTTGCTTTATTTATATATTGTTTTTGTGAGTTACATCTCACAATGTGAATAAATCTCAGTTTCACCTGAAAAGTGTTTTAAAAATTTAGCAATTTTTAACAGTTTTATTTTTGTATTTATTTCTGATAATTGTTACCTTTTCAATTTACTGTGATTTGTCACAATGTGACTTTTACAGTTTTTAAAGGTCTAATTTTTACATTTAGTTTTAATACTTTATTTATCCAATAAAGTTTTTCACAATTGCCTGTTTTGTTAATCTGAGGTAGAAACAAGTTTTGCAAGTTTTGTAGAAAATTGAGATTTACTTTGTTTGTTTCTTTGTTTATTTATTTAGTCCCTTAGCAAGATATTTTTTTAATAATGAATTGTACACTGCCATTCAAAAGTATGGGTTCAGTAAGGTTTTTATTTATTTAATTTTCATTCAAAGAGGCTGCATTTAATTAATCAAAAGTGACAGTAAAACATTTCTAATGTTACAAAAGATTTATATTTCAAACAAATGCTGTTCCTTTGAACTTTCTCTTCATCAGAGAATGAATAACAAAATGTGTCAGTTTCCACAAAACTATTATGCAACACGACCATGACCACAAACACAAAATTGATAATAAGAAGAAATATTTCTTATGTGCAAAATCCACATATTAGAATGATTTCTAAAGGATGACATGATACTGGAAACAAAGCTTTATGGCTGCTTAAAATTCAACTTTGCATCAAGGGAATAAATAGCCTTTTACAATATATAAAAATAGTAAAGTTAGGCCTATTTTAAATAGCAATATTTCACAGTATTACAGTTTTTACTGTATATGCCGATCAAGGCTGCATTTGAGTAAAAGACACTGCTTTCAACTTTCTTTTTGCTGTCCACAAGTATTTGAATGATACAGTAAATTGCTCTTAAACAAAACATCTGTAAAATGAAGTAAAAATATTTTTCACACCCACTTCAATTTAATAATGCACATCTTATATTGAATCAATTTGTAATCATTCTTCTACCTCTTTCAATTCCATGATTTATGCTTTTGCTTAGTTTCTCCTTTCTATTTCAGATTAAAAATTCCATTACTTATTACACAGCAGATGTTGAGATTCTGATGAAAAATAAAGTCATAATGAAATGGAAAACTCTTCCCCCCCACACACAGATGCTTGCACAGGCAGCTGTGTTGCGCCTGATGCGGTGTTGTTTGATTTCTTCCGCCTCCCTGATGCGGAGACTGGGAGGTCACCAGCTGCAGACCACACCAAGGTGCATTCACACTGACACCATTTGCCTTTGAGTTAGTACCTCAAACAAGTGTCACTAGCAAAAACTAAACAGTAAGACTGGTCATACCCTCCAAGGGTCAGAACCCTAATGAACGTGTCCGTTTCCTCCTATTAACACGCAGACAAAGGCAGGACCTAACAAATCACATCTGTATCATACACACATGCTCTCTTTTCCTCCATATTTGTTCTGTCTTTTCTTCCTTTGCCAGTTGGACAATCCTCAGCGTACCGAAAGCCTTCAGTTATTTGAGTTGCTTGTGAGGGTTTTCCAACTCTTAAAGCTGGAGCCGCATTCACGTAGCATCTGTTTACAGTGTCCTCAACCTCTGCCCATCTGTCCCATGAGCAGTTCATCATCTGGAGTGCCTCATACAAGTTGTATCTCACTTTCCTTTAAGTCAGTTACTGATTGTTCTTTACCCTTTAGAAGGTTCTTGCTTGGATCTTGAGCAATCGGGTCATCAGAATATGACCTCCTACCAAGCAGAGCTCGTTCTGTCCTTAAAAACAGGCTTTGTTCTCCTTTCAAATTTAATTGTAGGTTTCCTTTGTGTTTTGATTTGAACACAAATAATAGCAAACACTTGATAGTTCTTGGGACTGAAATTCATCCACAAATGAGAGTACGAAATGCTTTGATCGTTGGGTTAAACTTAATTGAATGGCAGCGTAGGTCAAACAAGTTATCTGGACACTATCCATACATGTATATGCTTCATGTCATACCTTTTTGAATTTGTTTTAATAAAATGTTTTTAATGTATAATCTGTTGTATTTATACGAATGCATGTGTTGACCGTATGACTTGTTCTTAGTCGAAAAATTTGTTGACCTTGAAATGATCGTGTGAAAGAAACTTAATTGCGCTTGAGAAATTAATCCTTGTCTTATGTAAGAAACGCGTGTAGGACGGACCAATTGCACACTTCAAATACCAACGTCTTTCACAGGAATATGGAGGATGCATGAGGTGTAGCCTTCATTGGTACATATTGCCCACATTTGTTTGATAAATGGCTGCAGCTGCACATTCTTTCTAAGATGTGGTGATCAATTGCAGGCAATGGTGATTTTAAAAGTTGTAGAATTCATTAGAAAGATGTTGTAAATGGGGTAATGAGTGTTAAATGATTTTTAAAAGTTAAAATAACTGCTCCTTGCTAGCAAGTATGTCCTACAAAGGCCATCTTATTTAATTCTAGGTTGAGGACACAACAGTTTTCAACACTGATAATAATAAAAAGTTGCTTAAGCACCAAATCAGCATATGATTTCTGAAGGATCATGTGACACTGAAGATTGGAGTAATGGCTGCTGAAAATTCATCCTTTCCATTACCGAAATGTTCAAATAAATTAAAATAGAAAACGGTTACTTGAAATTGTAATAATATTTCACAATGTTACTGTTTAACTGTATTTTTTTTTTTCAAAAATCGATCATGAATTTTTGAGCAGTAGTGTGTATATTTTTCAGTTAAATTTTTCTATGAGTGATTTGTCTTATGAGATATAAGCCTTTGAGATGTCTTTCTCCCAGACAACATTACAACATTTTTTGAATTTGAGTTCGTAACCATGTTTTTGGAGACACTGTGGAATAAAAAGGCATTGTATGTGAATCACACCATTTTGTTTTTGCCTGGTAAAGGAACAGAAAAGTGAAGCTGAAGCAAATGATCTTGCCATGGCACTCTGGGTGAACCCATCACGACCATTCCTGAACGGGATCTGACAGGCCATGGCTCAGCTCTCAGATTCTTCTTTTCCATCTCCCCATCATGACAGCCAAGCAGGGAGGCCCTCCATTTGCCTCCTTCACACGGTGACTCATTCTAACCTTGATACTCTGGGCCAATTCCCCAGGCTCTGGGCTTTCCCCTGACGGGAGAAGCCAGCGGTGTTATCCGTAGATTCTGTGGTTTCTGCCAAAATAGTGAAGATCCTTTTGGGTTTTGGAACCAAAACGATGAATCTGGTTATGTAAGACTGCTAGAGGTGATATAGTTGTTTTGGGCCCTTTGAGTAGTTCACCGCAAAGCTCATGATGTAGCCTGACAAATTCATTACGTTAGAACGAGAATGTCGTCTAAACATAAATAAAGCAGTCTGACCCTGAACTTTGAACCTGAAGGCGGCGACTCCTTCGCTCCACTAAAAATATACAAAACGTTTGAAGTGCCTGGCGGGAAATTTGATAAGAAATTGCCATAAGGAGCTGGAGTCTGTGGGAGTGTGTGAAAGCACGTTGAGGCTAAATGTGTCCACTTCAGACCAAATAACTACCATTAGCCATTAGACCTGAGATGTGTGAAGTGTGAGAGAAAGTCTCGACTGCTGGTCATCCATCCAGAGGTGTGGGACAGACGGAGGCCATCTGGTTCATAACCGGGGCTACTCGTCCCTATATTAATGTCCTGTGTGTTTAGATGGATGAATGTGAGCTGGAGTGCTCAGTATACATTAACTTTGGACATGAACTATCTGTTCTCAGGAAAAGTGAGCAGGAGATTTGCACAGAGATGGAGGATCGTATCTCTGCACCACAATGGAAAATTGTCCAAAACTACTTTTTCTTATTTTATTGATTAAATATTTTAAATATTTTCTTTAATTTCTTTAAAACTAAGTTAGATAAAGTTGATCAAGTAACCGCTGTTTGATTATCAGAGATGCAGAATAAAAGTCATCATGTATAGAAAAAAACACACTAGCGGGGTTTTTGCTGCCCTTCAAGTGCGACCCCAGGAAAATCAAAGGTCATGTGACTTATAAACAGCAAATTATTGATTACTTTAAAGACTACTTTTTTTGAAAGTTGAGAATGATGAACAATATGATGGCAAATAGCTACACTGTACCATGATAAAGACCATGTATAGTAATCATTCAGGTTCAAGTTAGTTCACCCTTTTGAGAGTTCATGATCCAGGTTTGAAAAAATGTATTGTATTGTGTACAGTGGTGTGGTCCACTCTTTCTAGTGCATCAGAGAGAAATTTAGTTTAAATAAAAAGAATATCTTGAAGATGACAAGATCTTGCCCAGATGTGAGTACACAGTTAGACGCTTGTAAATGCTTTAAATCTTAGACTTGGTCACTTTGGACCTGAAGAGGCATAAATCATATGTAACCAAGGAGCAAGTTTAGCAAGCACACCAAAGACGAGGTTTACCAAGCTCCAAGTGGAAAGAACATTAGAAAGAGTGATGTTGTTTATGTACACTGTGAGCCGGTGTGTGTAAATGAATTGAGATTCTGTCGCCGGCGAGTTTCTCATCTGACCAGAGGGATGATTGTTGCTGTTTTCATTTCCATAAAGCACTAGTGTGAAGGGGAACGTATGCATGTAAATTAATCTGTTAAGATGGATATTCTGCTTGGCTTTACCGCTCGGACTTCTATAGCATTATGTTTCTGTCCACAAATGTTCCTCATTTTCTTGGCAGCGAGCGAGGAAACAATGTGCTTGACTGCTTCAGAGGAGGTGGGGGAGAGGGAAAAAGAAAGTACATAACTCTGCTGCGACCGTTGCGGTGTTGTTCTAGGTAATTGCAATTTCGCGGCTTTAGAAAAATACAATCACGGTAATTGCAAAATTAAAAAATAGCCATATTTTAATTGCTTCCAGGCCATTGGAGATGGAGTGATATTTCAGCTGCCTCCGTCTCGAAACACAAAGTGCTAGACATATGTTGAGGTGTAATTCTGCCACCTAGCTTGACTTCAGCTGAACCCTAATTCAACCAACCCATGTTGGGAGCATGCATGGAAACTGCCACTTTGCATGCTCAATCGCGTCTTTACCGTGTTTCTGTGTTTGAGACAAATTTGCTGATAACTCTTATCTGATTCTTCAGTGGAGGCCTGGAAGTGTAAGGAGTCATTTTTGTGTTGCGTGAGCAGCAGCTTGACATGAGGCATTTGGTCTGGATGTAAGAAAAATAATGCTATAGGTCAGGGGTTGCCAGTCCTGTTCCTGGAGATCTACCTTCCTGCAAAGTTCAGCACCAAAGCTAATCAAACACATCTGAACTAGTTAGTTAATTAAACCTTCAGGAACACTTGATGATTTTGCGTTGAATCAGAGTTGGAAATAAACTCTCCAAGAACAGGATTTGGAAACAAGACACCTGAAGGTAACTTCTCAACAAGCTGGATGAGGATGATCTTAGGTGGTTTAAGATGGGCTCCTTGCCTTGCCAAGTTGGCCTTTAGCTGTTTTAGATGAGTGACCCAATGGGAAATTGCCCAAACCCATCAAAATCTGGGAGACCAGCAAACCAGCTTAGGCTGGTTTAAAGGGATAGTTCTGAGAGCTCTCAGATTCCATCAAAAAGATTTCAGTTTGTGTTCCGAAAATGGTCTTACGGGTTTGGAACAACATGATGGTGAGTAATTAATGACAGAATTTTCATTTTTGGGTGAACTAACCCTGTAAGATTTTGTTTTTTCACCAGGAATGGGGGGAAAAAAACTGAAGTTTTGAGCTATACAGATTTTCTATTTGCTAATGTCATTTGGGAATAGTGATATATGAACCGTGTGACAAAAAGTCCAGTCTTGATGTCAACACATTTTTATTATGCTGCAAAATTAAAGTATAAACGCATTTCTTTTAGAACAAAACTATCAAATGGAGGGAATGAGAAGAAAAGTGAGATGTTGAAGTATAACGTTGCCTGGCTACTGTTCAGAAGACGTCTGCTGCAACAGCTTGGCCATGTAATAACATGCGTCAACGATATTTAAAACAACGGCACTGCTACCGCTGCTGATGAGCTCTCTTGTCCTCAGCGTGTTTACATCAGCCAGACTGTTCCCGCTCATTTCGGCCGCACGATTCATGAGAGGAACCGACACATTTTTCATGGAGTCCTCGGAGTTCATATAAACGCTGTGGATGTTTGGAGAGTGCTGGTGGAAGAGGTCTTCCTAAGATCCTTTAAATCCAGGGAATTAGGAATACTTGCAACTGACACTGTGGAATCTCACACTTTATATGTTGTAGTCAGAGATTACTTTGGCCTTTGAAAGCAGAAGTTATATTTGTATGAGCAACCAAGCTTTTAAAAATGTGATTTAGCAACATTCTCAACTACTGTTAAAACAAAACAGACTATAAGAGTTAAAGCTGTTTTGCTCATTAAAAATTTGGTTACATTTTATATATGAACCATGCTAAAAAAAAAACGGACAACCTAATGCAGAGAAAGCCCTTGGCTTTTCTAGCAGATCTAAATGGGATTTATATCTCTGCTAAACTGCAGACAGGAAGCATAAAGCCAAGCTAGACAGTTGTATGTACTGTAGTCTTAAGACAATTGACAACCCTCATCAAAGTGTCTCCAAAAAGTGAAAATAATACCCGAGGTCTAAGACTGTCGGAACAAAATCAGCCTTCCTCTGTAAACCGGAGAGAGAGTGATAGTGACGGACTCCGATCAAGACCGAATCACATCTGAAACACATTTGGAACATCTGAGATCCTATAAAACTAAGAGTTCAGCTAGTAAGCCATCACTCCTTAGTGATGCTCTGTGGAAACGTATCTCCCCTATCAGGCAAAACTGAGAGAGAGAGAGCAGCCACATATACAGCTCCTGTTTAGCTGCAGGTTTGCATTTGATTACTGTAAAATATGGCAAACTGGGAAATGCACATACAGAAATAGAGAAAATATATTGATGATTTATTAAATTTCACTATGCATATACATACTCTTTGTCTTTGTCAAATTATTAAAAGGTAATTTTTTTTTTTTTTTTTTTCGAGATTGTTTTTATATTTTATTTTAGTGCTTCCAAAGTCAGTCCATGGAATCAAAATTGACAAATCTTTACTTATTTCTTATGGAATATTGCATTGTTTATTAAAAATTATTTATCTGTGCACACAGAATAGTTCACCCAAAAATGAAAATTTGCTGAGAATTTACATCTAATGCTGGTTACACACCATAAGATAATCGGGCTGATTTTGGGCCGATTTCTCCTCTTCTGACAATACTAGGTAATATCTTGGTGGTTCTAAAGATTCTTATCAGGCTTTCCAGTAATGTGAGGTGTGTTAAGAGTGACTGCATCTGCTCGGAAGAACGTCAAAGGCGTCCATCAGTTAATGTCTTGTGAAGCAAGAAGCTGCATGTTTACAATAAATGAAATCCATCAAGATGTTTTTAACATCAAACCTTTCAGCTAAAAAAGTCCTCTATTCATATTAATGCTTTCTCTAATGAAAGTCATCTTGTCTGAATCAGTCGAGAAATATGCACAGATCAAGCACCGCTTGCAAGCGAAAACAAAGAATGGTTCTAAGAGGAAGAAGCTTTATTATGGATAATGGGCCAGAAGCAGCAGTTTAAAGTAAAAAAACGTCTTAATGAAGTCTTGATGGATTTGTTTCTTACAAACATGCAGGTTTTTGCTTAAGACATTAGTTGTTCAACTGGAGTCGTGTGAATAACTTGGATTATTGTGATGTTTTTTTATTAGCAGTTTGAGCTCATTCTGACGGCACCCATTCACTGCAGAGGATCCACGGGTGAGCAAGTGATGTAATTCTAAATTTCTAGTTCAGAGAAAGTGACCGTTCTTCAGGTCAAGCACAGCTGCCCTGTGGTTTGGAAGGCATGTATTAGTTTGTAATGTGAATGTTAACGTTTCATGAGCCACTGTCTCATGGTTTGGTGCCCATGTCAAACTCATTCTTCTGATCCTGGGTGCATGTGTCTCGACTGGTTTACTCCAGATTCTGGTCTGTCCTTTTCACTTTCCGTATGGGAACATGATCCTTAATTAGAAGCAGCAGGCGTTAAACTCATGCTCAGACGCTAGCAAAAACATTGCTAATCTTAGCTGGAACTTTAGATGTTAAGGACTGGGTTTGGAACGCAATGGCGGTTTTTATCTTTCATTGGCCACTCTTCTCACATCATGTTGGTGTAAACTGTTCTCAAGAGTGAGGTAAATCATTCAGCCAAACACAGTCATACACAAGTGTCTGTTCAAGGTCGTCATATCTGAACAATGCTCTTCAAAATAAACCCCTAAATAAATAAGTAAAAGTAATGATTGCTTGCTGCTTGAAGGCATTGATTCTATAAACACAAGGATTTTGGAAACCCCCTTCCCTCAGCAGAGAAGTTAACAGCTTGCCACCATTTTCTAATTTGCATGGCCATGCATTTTTTCTCTCTCTCTCTCTCTGAAACAATAGATATGACAAGGCTGTTCAGAATTCAGAATTAAAGAAAATACTCACTTTTAATAAATTATTTAGAATTTTAACTGGAAATTGGAGTGAAAGGAAGAGGAATTTACTGTATTGTAATTAAAAACATGTCTACTGTACCTATCATCCCTGTAAGGCCTTACAAAACCTTATTTTGATTCTTTCCTACATTTGAATTCAAATTGGGCATTCTATTTGCTACGGTACTTCCATTTAAATTAGATGTCATAAGTTTTTCAGAATTGAAAGGCATTCTCAGGCCCCGTTTACACTAGTGTGTTTTCGTTTTAAAACGGCGTTTTAGAATGAAAACGATCAACGTTTACACTGGCGTTTCCGCTGCGTTTCAGAAACGATCTCCGTTTACACTATACAACCAAAAACGCATATCACATGACCATTTATGCAGGTACAACCATAGATATGTATAGGTAGATTCCCTATTATTTAGATGGCGGACGCGTCTGCGTGCTTGGAGCGGTCGAATGGGGAATCTACCCGTACGTATCTATGGGTACAATAACGAGCATGATGTTATTGTTTACACGGTCGTCAAGGATACGCAGAGCAAATGTGGGCAGCCATGCTATCGTTTTCAAAAGTCTCCGTTTTGGTCCGGGTCTGCAGCGTTTTCAAAAGTCTCCATTTTCAACGTTGAAAACGCCGGAGTAGTGTAAACGATACCGTAGCAAAAGTTATGCGTTTTAAAAACGAAAACGCACTAGTGTAAACAGGGCCTCAGTTTAGTTAATGGATGGATGGATATAGATATAGATAGATATTATAGAGAGATAGATAGATAAATAGATGTAGATAGATATAGATAGAAAATGAGAGAACCAGATTGGGATGGAGGAGAGAGTATGTTTATGTAGGAGTGCACTCTGATGTGTTTTGATTAGGGCTCTTAGGGAGCCTGACAGTCTTAAACCATCTTTTCTTCCATAAGTCAAACTAAAATGAGCTGGTGTTTATGTAAAGCATTTATTCCACCTGTTCACCATTTCACAACTGAGAACAATTAAAACTACAGAGGGAAACGAACTCTGCAAACACATGTGGACATCAGCAAAAGAGCAACAGGCACATGAATAAGAGCCTTCCAAAAACAAAATAGTCTTCTTTACAAGAAGTTATATTTACTCTGAAAACAAAAAGTCAACAAATATTTTGGTGGATTGTGAACTTGCAGGGCCTTACTCAAAACGCTGAACAAATTATGATCAACTGGAAACAGCTGCGACATCTACGCAGAACCAGCCACATCCAGATATTTCCGTTTATTTCCCTGTGCACAACACACTGCAGGCAATTAAAACGGCCGATCTGAGTGAGGAAAATACGAACATACTGCGAAAACAACACATCCATCATCTCTAATAGAGTTCATTACACATACCAAGGCCACAACCTTCACAAACGCAAGAGAACTTGTCATATATTTCACATTCATATAGGGAAACCATAACGCATATTCCAGTTGAAACTGGGTTTCTTGGGCACCTTGTGGCAGCTGAGACCATTAGAGATAGACAGGCCTAAGTGGGCTAATTAGTATTTTATTTGTTTTTTATGTTAAAATTGTTAAATTCTCTTATAAACTTAAGAAATTAACTTTTGTTGTTAATTTTTACAGTACTTAAAGAACACACCTTTCTGTCATTCTAAACATGTACGTCTTTCCTTTTTCTACGAACAAAAAAGAAATTCTGGAGTCCAGTGACTTTCATTTAATGAACAAAAACAGTTGCTTGATTCTACAAAATTTCTTCTTTTGTGTTTAGCTGATGATGCATAATCAAAAATCTTTATAATTCAGCATTTATTTGCTAAGAGAATGGTATGCACATTTTGTTAGTGAGTCAAAGAGTAAAATGTCTCTGTTGTGAATTTTCGAGAAAGTGATGATGGCTCCTGATTCAGCCGAGTTGATTAAAGCAAATAGCGGAGTTTTTGAATTTGACGGCAGCACGTCTGGGGGCCACATGCCGTGAGCACGTAACTTTTTCGACTCATCACTGTCTTTTGTGTTTTTCTTCTGTTCCACACTGAGCTCCCCAAAATTTCCCTCTCTTTTCATATAGCTGCCCATCGGCAAGCACTCGCCCTACTTCAAAGGTCTTCTGTGTATGTTTTCTTAATCCTTGCTCTCCATGGAACCGTTGTTTTCTCTGCCGTTGTAGCCGGGGGTGTTCGGGGGGTTGGTATGGGCTCTGGCAGCTGTGGGCCTCTTAGAGTGCCACTCTGCCTCAGGCACCATGTGGCCTGCTGCCACGCCAGCTTCATGTGGGCCGACTCCGACGAAGGGAAGCTGAATAAACATAAACTCAGTGTTTTAAGAGTTGGCTTTGCTGTTTCAATGAAAAAAAAAAAAGTGGCCGTCGCGTAGCAGAAGCAGAAGCAGGTGAGTAAATGAACTAGGACAAAATGACTTCCTGCTCCCAAAGGGAAGTTGCATGGGGCACAGAGGTCAACAGGGTCAGCGCTGTGTTTGTGGATATTATCTGCCGGGAGGCTCATGCTCCTGCATGGACCTCGGTGTGCGCTGATTTCTTGCAGCCATTCGTGAACATGAACTTGAACTAGTATGTAACTTAACTGAAGTGCTCCTTTTCTTATGAAATCCCTGATTGATAGCCTAGAAGTTACGCCTGGTGAGAATGGCTAATAGCCTGACTTCAGCATCGAAGCTCTGGGGATATATTTTTCATGTGTGATTTTTGAGGCTGACAGCCAGTTAGCCAAGATCATCAAGTAACATGGATCATAATTAATGAGTTAGCACAGGTGTGTTTTAACGGGTACTTTGCCATGTTCCCAGAACATCATGCTTGCTCAACCATACACTGCTTATTTCAGCCATTCATTTAAGTATGTTGCCTCTGCATTTTTTTTTTGTAAAGGTATGGTCAGCATTAAAGTGAAATGTCATTTCTTCTCCAGTAGTGGCAACGAGTGGAACTGCAAATTGTTTGTCTGAGAGGCCCAAATGGGCAATACTTATTTTCTTCCCCAAATGCTTTTATTTTTGCAATTTTGTGCTAGTGGCACAAAATTACAAATCTGTTGATCTAATGGTCTATGGAAATCATTTTTTTTTTTTTTCTTTTTTTCTTTTGTTAAATATAAAAAATTGTGTAAAATTAAACAAAAATTGTCATACATTTTAAGGAGCTCATTACTGTAATACAATATTGTAATTTTAATACGCTATTGCTAGTAGTTGTCTGTTTTTAGTGGATTAAAGAACATTCGTAGTGTGACTTAACTTGGTTTAAGTTCACTTTTGCATTTGTATAATTTTGTGCAGATGCAAGTTGTAATATGGTGTGAATGTTGTCTGATTTGCTTGGACCCCCCCCCCCCCCCCCCCCCCCCCCCCCCCCACTATGCCAGCCTTTGCATGGATGAAAATAAGTAAGCAAATAAAGAACTGCTTTTCACATCTGCTGATCCGGAGCAGCAGATGAGTCGGTTGCATCCTCTGAAGTCTCAGTAGGTGGAATCCTTGTGATCGGCAAGCAAACAGCACAAGCAGTGTAGCAGTCTGGGGCTGTGTGGCAGCTGAAGCCTGTCTCCTGGGAATCTGGAGAGTCGCACACACATACCCACACCACATGTGTCTGTCCTCTTAGGCAGCTGTGTTTTCAAAAGCTGTGGCCCCTGATGGGCATATGAAGTGTCCCCCGGTTCAACAGGGGCTTCGGCACAGAGTTTCAGACGTCGTTCAAAAAGTCAAGTGGAAGATGAGAAGCTCTCAGTGAAATTCACAATCACTCCGGGGGTTGTGCACCATTCAGAATTGAATTGTGAATGCCTTTTAAATTTGAATTGACTTTGAATTGAGTTAGCAACAGGATGCAGAATTATAGTTCAAATTTTAATGTATGGAAGCAGAATTAAAAGGAATTGAAATGTAGAGAAATTTGAACTAGAAAATCAAAATGTATCAAGACATACTTTCTCATTAACCATTGACAATCCTTGCCGGATGGATGGATGGATAGACAGATAATAAATTGCTAGTAAATTTCACAGTTACAGAGAACTGCAAATAACAGTGAATTAAATGTTGAAGCAGAGAGACTAAGGTAGTATTTTGTCGTGAAACATATTATCTGTTTTATTTCTTTAGATCTACGGATGGATGAATTGATGAGATTTAAGATGGAATTACTATGTTCTGATTCAAATTCCAGTTGAACTTTCTGTGGAGTGTTGCCAGTTCATTTCAACTTCATACCACTGAACTAAAAGGCAAATCTTCATTTAATTCTGAGTTCTAATTGGCTGAGAATTCAATACTGAGATTTAATTTAATGACCCTCATTTTGGCCTTTTAGCACTGAAGACATGCTTTTGGAATTGAAGTAAGCCAGCCATTTACACCAAACTAGCTCATCTGAATGCCAAATGCAGGGCGAATCGCCACCCCTTACCTAAACAATTACGCCATCTTAATAAATCTGCTGTCTGGATGAGCTCCAGCGCCTGGTATCCACCAAACAGAAGCGTGCAGCACATGCGGTCCAAGACGTTTCGTTCTCTTTCAATCCCACTCTTTCTCTCCATTTTTCTTTTTTGTTTTTCCCCCTTTCTCCCTCTCAATGGTATTTCAGGCTTCTGGTTGTGGGGGTAATGCTTCTTTAATGAGTATCTCTTTTTAATGTGTTCCCCTGCATCAGTGGCTCAGTGGAGGCTTGTGGCTGGTGCCGTGTGAATGAGCATGTTAATGTAGCATGTAATGGATCCCGAGAGAGCCTGGCATCAACCGGAGGAATGTTGGGATGGGAAGTGCTCCCAGTGTCGTGGCCGAAAGCTTGAGGAACACGTCCTACAGGTGGTACATGACCAATGGAAGTTGGCCCAGAGTGCCATGCTCCACGCTGACCACACTCGCTCCAAATGCGCTGTATGTCTTGGCAGAGTAGCTTCGGTGTTCTCACCGTTTTCACATGACGAGATCAAAGTTTCCACAGAAGTTCTTTTCACATGAACATGAGTGGGATTTCGGCACATACTTCACCTTCAATCCTTTGGAATTCCCAAATATCTATAGAGGAAATCAGGCTGCCAACAATTATTTATGCATAGAGAAAGCTGGATGCGTGGAGTCCCCTGCACCCTGTTAGTCAAGCTCAAGTACGTAGTGGTGCATTTACAATGGTATAACATCTAACAGTGCTATAAATCTACTCCCTGCCATTTCATGTCATTATCATCAATCAAATGTCTATGCAAAATGTATAGTTGAGCTGTTCACCCCAGCTTTGCCTCTTTTTTTGGTTTTGTGGAAAGCTTTAAAACCAAACTGATGATGTTGATGTAAGAGCACCGTGGGCTGCATTGCTCCAGGGAAAATCACTTGTCCTTTCCAACCACCAGCTGAGGGCATCCTTTCCCATAGTTTGAGAAACCGTCAATTACTGAGAATCACTGTATCCTCTGGGAATAACCTTCTCATGGAGTAATGAAACCAGTTTAGAAAAACAAAATCTCTGGAACAGAGTATTGACAATAATAGCTGTAATCTTGTTCATTCATGTTGCATTCCGTGGATGTAAAACATGAATTCTTCAAAGGACTTATTGCTGTGTTTGTGGTTTTTATGGAACAGACATGAGCGTTGGATGAGAAGAGCTTGCGTTTTTTTACAGAATTCTGTTAAACAGTATGGCTTTAAATGTCAAAATATGTTTTCCTTTTTTGCTGACCTGGAGCTGTTGACATTGTTGTATGTGAGTGTTGGGTTAGATGGCAATTCTACTTTAGAAATGGTACATTAGTTGCAAGGTAATACTGCAAGTTAAAATAATTATCTATATATTTATATTTTAAAATGTAATTCATTCCTGTGATGGCAAAGCTGAATTTTCAGTGGTCATTACTCCAGTCTTCAGGGTCTCATTACCTCTCATTATATTCTCAGGATTCTTTGATGATAAAGAAAGTTCAAAAGAACAGAATTTATTTTAATTAGAAATCTTTTGTAACATTCTAAATGTTTGCGCTGTCACTTTTGATAAATGTAATGCTTCCTTGCTGAAAAAAAATCTTACCGACCCCAATCTTTTGAACTGTAGTGTATTTTTTGGTAACACTTTAGTTTAGGGACCAATACTCACTATGAACTAGTTGCTTATTAGCTTGTATATTTCTAGCATATTGACTGTTTATTAGTACTTATAAAGCACACATTAATGCCTTATTCTGCAAGACCATATTCTACATGCCTAATCCTACCCAATACCTTAACTTAACAACAACCTTACTAACTATTAATAAGCAGCAAATTAGGAGTTTGAGGCAAAATTCATAGTTAATGGTTGTTGGATCTTAGAGTAAAGTGACCGTATTTTTTTTTTTTTTTTACTTTTCAGTATTACCAAATAAGCAAAACGGCAAAGTAAACTAAGAAAGTAGCATTAAACAAATTTAAGAAAAATGTAACTAGTAAAGATTAACTAGACATGCTATTATAATGAGCACAAGTTTAGTAATTGAGACAGACAAAGCCTCTCGTACTCTGGCAGACAGACACATACTGTTTCCCTAATGGGATGGGGACGTTTTCATCCGGTAAATGATCAAATGTGTTGTTTGTCAGTGTCATTTTGTGGTAAAAGCTCTCCCAGATTGTGTATTTTGTGCATTCTGTCAGAAAGTGCAGCTGTCTGGATTTTGCTTTGATCACAGTAGTGTAACTGGACACAACCATTCCTTCTGAAGCCGCCATGTTGTTCTTTGTCAGACCGTTTCTATGGCAATGTTGTGTTCACTCAGTCTTAGTTGTTTATCTATCACTATGTACACAGTGTAGTGTCTTTTTTTTGTCTCAGACAGCGATGTATTTTGTGCTTGTACTTTGTTATTGTGTTTGAGTGTTGATTGGGTTTAATTTAATTAGCCTGACAGTATTGTTCTGGTCCAGAGCATCAGTTTGATGGGGCTTATAGGAAGAGTTGTAGAGATGTTTATCTCCTTTTTCTCTTAATTTTTCTCTCTCTATAAATAACTGTGTATGTCTCACTGTAAATCCTCACAGTGTTGAAAGGGAGATTTAAGAAAACAGCCTGGTTTTCCGAAGCCTCCAGGACTAATATAAAGAAAGAACATATGCCTTCATCTTTTCCTGCTCATCTCCCCCTGCTCTGGCGGGATGAGCAGGGCAGCGTGCGATCAGCTTACCTGAGAGAGATGGATGAGGTGACGAGAGAGTGGAGGGAGGCAGCCGAGAAAGAGGAGTAGAGACGACCTCCCAGGAGAGAGACGGATGGAGAGATTTGGACTGAAGGATGGTGGCGGAGGAGGGGCCCACTTACACCTCTCTAAGTGTGGTGATTACGTTAAGACACCATCGGGCTGTCTAAAGTTTCACATCAACAGCTTGACAAGATCAGAGAAATTTGAATCGAGGCATGCTCATCTGTCAGTGACTGGATGTTTTCAGGAGAGTGCACACTCCCCCTTCACCGCAAAGACGCACCTTTATTTTCCTCAGTCGTAAATGATAAATGAAGAAAATATTTCCTGTTAACCCATGATTAAACGCTTAAGGAGTTGGATCTCTCATCATTTGCACCACACTTTCAGTTTTCCCGATGAAAACACAAGCTATGACCAAACTCACTTGCTCCATTTGTTTCTGTGGCAGATTTCAGAATTGTGCGAATATGTTTTATAATGTTTATTTAGTCATTTATCTTAATATCTTTCTGTCAGTGAAGTGGTGTTCATCTCGCCTTCCAGGGAAGGTCGTCAGAGCTTCGTAGATCTCTGCCATTTCCTCATATGTTCATCATGTTTAGATGTGATGAAGAACAAAATCCTTTTGCTGTCTTGTATTCGCATATTTTAAAAAATCTGTCATGATCTAATTTAAATGTCTGCCAAATATGCACATGCATGCAAAGTTGTGTTCAGTGAACAGGAAATGATCTACCCATTAAAAAAAAAATTGAAAATTGAAAATATTGAAATATAATGAATCATGGAGAGCAGACATGGGGGATGTGGTTACACTTGTCAGTTTCACTAAAGCCTTTTTTAAATATTTGTCCAAGTTTCAACTTTTGTTGACTGTAACATTTGTCAAGTTATTGTTTTTTTTGTTTTTTAAATCTAGTTTCTTAAAAATCGTAGTTATTAGAGGTGCATTTAGGTCATTATACCTGGTCAGGTTTTATACTGTAGGAAATAACTGTCAAAAGGTTTATGTAAGTGTTAGAGGGTAAAAATATTTGTAGCTCAGTATAAAATATAAAGGGAAAGTCACTATCTGGACAGAAAAAAAACCACTTTAGTTTAGGGACTAATTATCACTAACAACTCATTTTTAACTATGACTTTTGCTTCAATAAATTACTAATTTGCTGCTTATTAATAGCTAGTAAGGTATGGTGTAGGATTAAGGGATCTAAAATATGGTCATGAAGAATAAGGCATTAATATGCGCTTTATAAGTACTAATAAACTGCCAGTATGCTAGTAATGCTAATAAGCTAGGTAATAATACCTATTTATTTATTTTGTTTTTGAAAAAAATATCTTGGGCTCAATAAGGCTCCATTTAATTGATCTAAAATACAGTAAATCATTTATATTATGAAATATTACCTTTTAAAATAGCTGTTCTATTTAAATATATTCAAAAATGGAATTTTGTCATAGCTGAATATTCAGCAGGCATTACTTCAGTCTTCAGTGTCACATAATTCTTTAATAATTTCTCTAATATGTTGATATGATGCTCAACAAGCATAACATTTTTTGAAAGAGCGGCATTAATTAGAAATAGTGAAGACACTTGTATAAAAAAAGTAAATAACTTCTCACCTTTGAGCAAATTAAGCAATTCTTGCTGAATAAAATGTATTTGAAAATCTTACTGACCTAATACTTGTGAACAATGTCATCATTTAGCATTTTATCTTTTCAACTTTTCCTGGAAAAATATCAAAAATGACTAGGATACATTTAGCTAGTGTATGACAAAGCCAAATTAAAAAAATGAGTAAACGCTGTCCTCCAGTACTACCTAACTTCTTTGATACTTTTGCAAACTGATATTGCATCTCAACCAGAGACTGGAAACAGCTGATGTTAATGGTCCACTACAACCCTTCACAACAGCATTACCCACACCTAAAAACAAAGAATTCAATGATTTTACTGCTATGAAAGTCAAGGTGGCAGGTTGGTCATGGTTCTGTGCAGACTCCGAGATGAAAGACTGCAGGTGCCCCTGCGTCTCAGCCCAGCTTTAATATTTATTTTAAAGCAAGATGCATTTAGATCCTCCACATTTGCTCTCTAACTTTACACAGAACCTCAGTCGTTTATCATCGTTTATGGATTTTGTAATTGTTTATCAATAAAATGGACCTTTTGGCTGAGCGGTTTGTGGCATTGCCTGCTGTGCATGTGTATGCTCTTTCATTTTCTTCTTTCTTTCTGACGTTTGGCCTGCATGTTGATGGATGCTCTGAGGAGAACGGTTCCTACAGGTCCAGACAACAGAACCAATCACCCTGGACTGTAAACATGGAACTGCAGGCCAAACACACACCACTAACTCAGCACTTGACAAAGTCTTTCAGCAGCATCATACACTGCAATAGCAAACATCTGTCCAGCCCACTTAACCAAGGCCAAGTAAGTCTTGACATATTCCCAACCAATAGTGTAGATTTGGCCTATGAGGCTGAGGTTAGTTTTCTGCATAAAGGGGCTTAATGTGGACCAGTATTTGTGACCATTGTCTCCCAGGAGCCAACATAAGTGTTGTATATTTATCTGAACACTTTGTTTAGTCTGTTTTTCTTCCATTAGAGCCCTTTCCTTACTTTTTTCTTACCTTTAATGATGTTCTTGCTTACATTTGATGGTCATATGCTCCTTTGGCGGAGGGAGAGGCATATTAGAGAGTAGAGACTACTGTACTGTAGTAAATTTGGGTGGAAATAAAAGGATTTCAGAAAGGGAGTGGAGATATTTTATGGAGTGGCAGCAGATGGCTCCTGTAGGCCTGCTCGTGACCTTGCGAAGTTCACGAGCATTTTTCACGAGCAGTGCAGTCAGTGAGAAGACTACCTGACTCACTGTAGTGGTATGCAGTTTAGATAGGGTGACCAGATTGTTTAAGTTTCAAACCAGTGCACAAAAAAACCGGTGGAGTGTATTCCTGTGAGATTTTTTTTGTTTATAATACATTCATTTGTGTAAGGTTTGGTGAATTTACTGTTGCTCCAAAATGTGATGAATGAGTATGTGTGTCAACACTTTACTGGCAGTTTGTATAAGATGACAGAGATGCAGTAAGTGTTTGAAGTTGTTGTGGCGACAAGATATATCGCAAGCTGATTCGCTGAAATTAATATATCAGCAAATCAAATGTTCGGTCAAATCAAACTATAAATATAAAAATGTTATCATCATTCTTATTGCATGAGAATAGGGAAGGCCACACCACAGCTATAATGATCACTATACTGTGGTGGGATTTTCAGAATATTTTTTTCCAGCTGATTAGCAATAAAATCATTGACAGCTAATCAGAATCCACCCGACTTTAACAAGCTTGACCATTTAAAGTGGCAAAAGAATGTTATTGTCCATCGGTGTGGACGCTCATGTAGTTATTGTTATAGTTATGCTTATTGTTTTTGGTGTGAATGGGCCTTAACGCAGTAACAGATCAGAAAAATTTAGATTCATGCTGATATTTATGGTTGACTCGTTAAAAAAAGAACTGATTCATAAGTCATTTTTCCGCAATTTAGACATACTGAATGCCAAAAATTAACATTACCAAACAATATGATATCTAACAAAAGGTTTCCAAGAAAAGATTGTCACAAGTGTTTTTTAATTATTTGGTCAGAGTCTGGAGCATAGAGAAAGTCAATCTAATCAGATGTTTTGAAACTAACTGCTCTGGAATCCCAAAGAGCTTCTCTCTCACCTGACAACAAGCTGTCCACCATCGTTTGTGTTGCCTCTCTCTGAGAACACAGAGCAAAGAATGAAAAAGGAATAAAGGATAAGTCATAACAGAAACCAGAGCTAAACTCTTTGTTCTTTGCGCTTTTTTCATTCAAGAAGAGTGCGGGTGGGTTCTTGAGTGTTTACGAGTCTTTGTTGTCAGGGACAACGAGGCCAGTGGCCGACAGATCTCACTGACAGTAACCCAGGCAGAAATGCCAGCCATAAAGTCTCCAAACATAACAAACCAAGCAGAAACAGCTGTACCGCACTCTTACAGCCTCTTTGCCTCCGTCCAGAAACATCACTAGCGCACTTCTGACCATTACAGACTCTGCGTAAACCAACCACAGCCCGAAGAACCTCCTAATGAACTGTGCGAGCCAAATGCAAGACAATCGACACGTTTTTAGAGACCATTGTCCAAAAAGACCGTCATATGATGAGAATGGTGGGTTCAAGGAAGCTTTTGAGCCTCAATTGAACTGTTTTGGTGATTTGTTTTTAATTAGGCGTTTATTCAACATGACATTTTTTCCTCTTTGACTAGTTGCAAAGTCATTTTGAAACCCTAGTGAGTGTAACAGTTGTCCATTTAACAGCATGCATGCTGAATTAGTCTAGTCATCCATCCATGGCCCATTGCATCTAGCCTCATCTTCTGTACAACATTAGGTGTTTCTAAGGTGAAATATGTTGCAAGGCCAGATTTGTTCAGTTGGATGAGATAGTAGATGAAGCAATGCTTGTCAACAGATTCGTCACTTTGTAGATTAAGCATCTGCTAAGCAACCATGCAACCAATAAAAGATTCTCTTCTTGTTGGTCGGCACAATGTGTAGTCTTGACAGGGACCAGACCTTTCTGGCTTTCTTTGAACAATAGTAAAGGACTGTCCAATAAAGTCATGAATGTTGCTGGTGTCTTGAAGTAGGGTGGAGTGCACGCAAGAGATGGAGACAGGCCACTTTTTAGAGCTCTTTACGACACCCTGGAGACCCTTGATTATGCTGTGCCAGGGCAGAGGGCATCCAGAGAGCAAACCCAGGCCCTTTCCCAAACCTCAGAGGTTCAACCCTACTGCAGTTACATGACTTCAGTGAGCATGGCCATCATCGCAAATCCTCAGTTATGCATCCTGGATTGTGTTTGTGTTTAGGACAAATAAACCACATATACAATACTAACCTATAGACCTATATAATTATTAATATAATTATATATATATATATATATATATATATATATATATATATATATATATATATATATATATATATATATATATATATATATATATATATATATATATATTAATAATTATATAGGTCTATAGGTTAGTATTGTATTTGTGGTTTATTTGTGAACTACCAGTCTGTCTACTTACTTGACAGACTGGTAGTTCATTTTGGTTAACTGGTTGTTTTTTTTGTAGTTATTTTGGCTCATTAATTTTGTAGTTTTTGTGACAAATCAAATTTTTGTGTTGCGAATCATCTGTTTGATTGGGTTCAAAAAAAATATACAAGGGAAAAATAAGTTTGCCACTGTTGTGGTCTATAGGTTAGTACGTATATAAGTATTTAAAAATATTCAGAATTAGCTTTTATTTTTTGTACGTTAGTAAGTACTTCATATATAAGTAAAGTAGTATTTTATTTTGGCGGTAACGGTGAATACTTATCTGTTTGGCAATTAAGTTCCATTTCTAAACACTTAATATAAAATTGTGGTTTTCACAAAGCTATTTAGCAAACTCAGAGCTTATGGCAGGTCTGACCGGAAAGTTTTGTGTTCATGTTAAAAATCAATTTATTTTCTTAACTTTTGAATCTGCACTATTGCATTTCATTTTAATGTAAGTAACCGTAGCTGTGCTGCTTCATGCATCCTAATGCTATAAAATCTGTGAGAGCAGATTTCAGAGAGCTTGCTTCCTTCTGTGTTTATAAACAGATGTCAATGTCATCTCTTACAGCTTGTGACAGTTTAGACAGCAGAGAACAGCCAAGAACTGACTGAGTGTTAATTGAAGGAGGACTATATTACAGTGTCCAAAAGAAAAAGACCGTCCTGCCTGACTGAAGTAAGTGATTACATTCAACATGTACTGGCAAACTCAATCTGAGTCTTATGCACTCTTTCCATGCACCACCTCAGTTGTTTCATAGAATCTCTGAAACACTAATTACTTCTCTGTTTAGTTAAAGAAAAGACATAACTATCCTGTTACAGGGAGCTAGAGAGGAAGAGAAAGGAATGGGAAGGAGGAAGGTAGGATACGGAAAGAGTTAGCGAAGGGGAAAAAAGGGTGTTTGTCAGGAAATTTATTCCACATGTAGTCGTGCAGGACTGTGCAGTCACACGGAGTGCACCCCATTGAGCTGCGGTGGTCAGGGAACCCTGCTATTAATCTGAAGAGGTGACGGGTCGAACCACTTCCGTACCCGGGGGGGGTGTGAGGTCCATATCAGAAGCAGGGAAAGGGAGCATTCTGGATATGCTCACCACCAACATGAGAAAAAAAGGTATATAGTAATCTATTGCTATAAAACAGGACAATTAAGGATAGAGAGATGTAGAGGGAAAATTGGTTACATTGGATGAGTGTTCTTGAATTGGGATGGACAAAAACCTGAAACATGAAAACCTTAGCATGTGATATAGTTTTATGATGTCATAGGTTGTTTTACATAATTTAAACTTAAAAAAGAAAAGCAGACAAAAAATAATCAGTATTTTTGGCTTGTTTTCAAATACAAATATCAACACATTCCTAAAATAAAAAAAAGTAATATAAGTAAAATGTATTTAATATTATTATTATTATTTACACACAAAATATTTTCTTAGTATTTCTGTCTTAATTTCTACAAATATCTAAACATTCTTGAATTAAGATAAATTTACTTAAGAAGCAAAAGGACTTAAGTTTTTTTTTTTTTTTAGACTATAAGGTCTTGTTTCTTGAAAAATGTATTAAATTTAGTTTGTTTTTGCTTAACACAAGAAAAATCTTGGAAATAAAAAAAGAAAATTGGCAGATAAGTTTTCTTGTTTTAAGCAAAAACAAGAACAAAATTTTAATTAAGAAAACAATTTTGCTTCTCAAGTAAATGTATATTGATTTAAGAATGTTTATATATTTGTAATGGAACACAAGACAAAACATTTTTTGGCAGTTTGACTAATAAATTTGCCAATTTTGCAAATAAAACTAACAAAATTGAGTATTATTTTAAGTTTATTTTTAAAATGAGAACTATTTTCCATTTTTGCTTCAGATTAATCTTTTTTAAGAACGTTTGGATATTTTCTGCAGTTGTTTAGCCTGTGAAAGTACTTTTTAGACTTTAACTGCCTTTGAAGAGAGTCTGTGTATTTATGAACTTTAGCATTTGACAAAAACAGGGCATTGCAGCTTCACCGCACAAGCAGACAAACATTTTAAGCGAGAAAGAAGAAAAAAAGATAAAAGCAAGCACACACTTCTGACAGAATGTAGCGATAGTCGGGCGGAAATGCTTTATGACTGGGAGTCATTCGTTTGGTTAGTCTCTGGCATGCAAATCGCAGAAGCAGGGCCTTTTACAGGACAAGAAACATGTTCACTGCTACAGACACACACACACATGCTCGCAGCCCCCATTACTGTGGTCCACGCTTAAAAACACACTCAACTTCAAACACATTTTACCGAGTTTTTAATGAGATATTTATCTTGATGGTGATCTTGCATTTTAAGAATGGCACATATTTCAGGGGTCACTGTGATGTCATCCACACGTCCAGACAGAAGATGGTGGTGATTGGGTGAAAGAGTCAGCTCGCAGGTGCTCTGCTTATCCAATCAGGCGCTGTGAAACTGAATTATGTGAAATTTTCGAATCAATCATAAAAGCTTGTGCGTTTCTCTTTGGACACCTACGGGGTCAACAGAGACTTGGCTTTTGGCCGTTGAGAATAAAGCTGGAAAAGTACTTTTGCCTGATTATGAAGTCATTGCATAGAACCGTATCATCAGATCTTGAACATAGTTCATCTGGATTTGCTGAATGCGAGACATGAGAGTCTTGGATAATTTCAATAATTGGTCAAATATTAATCAAAATGTATGGCCTTATTTTGCATTAGAGGGAAAAAGGGCCTGTTTAACCAAAGAGCTGTGTTTGGCCAGGCTGAGCAGATCTGTATTTAATTTAGAATTCCTCTGTGCTATAGACAACACCAGGGAAAAAAAGTCTACAGGCAAATGTTTGAGTGAGCGACCTTCTTGTTTCTTGAGCGTTTCTAGTATGCCATTAACCCACTTTATCAGAGCCTAATGGGAGGGCTGAAAACAGTGGGAAAATGCACCCGGTGTCCTTTTTTTTTTTTTTTTTTTTCTTTTTTCTCTCATCTGATGGTTTTGTGTTTAATAGGCGATCATCCGGCTGTAAACACACAGCACAGTATTTGCCCAGACAGCTGTGAGTGGAACTGTTGTGTTATTTATAACAGTGCTGGTCACTGTGAAGGAATTAATTGAGATTAATTAGAGACTGATTCAATCAGATATTATCAGATTAATTAGAGTGGTCTCTTTATGATTGTGTTTTTCTAGTCAAACTATTACTGACTGTTGTAATATTGTGAAATGTACTTCCTGTAATGACAAAGATGAATATGAAGTGCTACATGATCCTTGTGAAATCCTTCAAATATACAGATTTTTGTATATTTCTTATTTTTCATATTTCTTATTATTAATGTTGAAACAGTTGTGCTGCAGTTGTTCTTTAAAGAAACGGAACATTCAAAAGAACAGCATTTATTTAAAACAGAAATCTAACAAAGTGAAATAACATTACAAATGTGTCTTTTGGTCGGTGCACATCCATGCTGAATCAGAGTATTTATTTAAAAAATAAATTGTTACTTTTTCCTTTTAAAAATCGAGGCAGTCTCAAAATGGGTAGTAGTTTGTATTTTTAGGCTCAAAGCTTAGAGTTGCCAGCGCCAATGGAGCAAAATAAGTAACACTCTTAGTCTTTTTAGGGAAATACAGGAAACTCTATTTTTTCTATTACATATTTCAATTGGGAATTAAATAAATTGGTGGCTAGTGACAATTGACCACATAAATGAAAATAATTTTAATCTAATATAAAGTGTTGCATACTGTTAAGCATATCCATTTGTCTAACCTAGCAACAAGCAATAAAAGGTAAATGTGTTTCACATCCATCCTTTGCGATCTGTTTCCCATTCTAAACTTTGATTTAAATCCAATTGCTGAAATCCTGACGCATTTTCAGCTCTCTGGGTGTAAAATACAACACTTTTCATATTGATTTAATAACGAACCCAACTTTGTTCCCTTAAATACAGAATGATTCTGCTATATTCAGGGCGGTTGACAACCCGGGGTCAAAGGTTGTCCAGGACACACACGCTTAGTCTGAGTCTTACAGATGCTGTGTTGTGCATCACTTTTTCTCTTTCACACTGTCTGTAATGTTATCCAGGACAACTGCATATATCAGAGTCTGATGCCTTCCAGACGCAACACTAATGTGTGCACCCTCAGCCAGCATAATGAAACCAGCAGCAGGCTGAAACTATATTTATAGGAAGTGTGGATAGATTTCACATCTGGAAATGAAAACCGGCCCTAGTTAGTATATGCTAGTTATTGATACAGTAGATGTTGAATTGATAGTTAACTTGGTTTTAGGTGTGCTATATCATCCAAAACAAAGAAGCTTGAGAACCTGAACGAAAAGTATCAGTGATTAATTTATTCACAATAAATTTCACAAAAAACAGTGTTCAGGCAGGAGGGGAGGACTTCTGATTCACAAATAACACACACTGACCTCTGTGGCTGTCTTTTGCTCAATTGAATCACTCTGTCAGTAGCTGTGCTGTTCCAAAGAGGCCAGACTATTCTCATCATTTCCCTCAACTGCTGTTCTCTCGGCCCTGACCCATGCAAACAAGTCTGAATCACAGGGACCTAATTTTCTTCCCTCTGTTTTGGCGTAAAAAAATAGTTGCATGCATTAGAGTTTTCCCTTTCATCAGTCCAAACACCCTGGAATGTGACCCCCATTAAATTCATTTCAATTACACTCAGCATCAGCAAGCGTTCAGGAGGAATATGTGTAATTTCACAGAGTGGATGTGTGTCTGACAGGTTTCTCTGAGTGGAAAATAAGCACCTCAGCACCTCGGTCTTATTTGACAACATATTGGATATAAAAACTAATATTTGAGCAAGAAGAGTTTCTGAATAAATTTTTTACACTAGTTTTGCTATACCAAGAAACCTAAGGTTTGCCGAATCCTTTGCGTCGAAATACAGCCAAAGTGAAACGGTGAAGGTACGACTAGTTTATTTTCCTGAATATTTGTGTCTCCCTCAATCTACTGTGGTCTTAGCTCAAACTCAGGTAGCCTGTACATAAAACCCAACAGTCCATAACTATGCTAATCTGAACGCTTCACTGGTTTTTAATGAAGCCCATTAAACATGTGTTCTGGGGGTCCTTCATCACTGTGTTTTAGGGCCCAGCAGCAGGGGGTTTAGTGGCTGATGCATCCCCAGGCAGCCACACTGATCAACACAGCAGTTTTATGGGACTGAAACTTTAGAGTGTGCAGGAAAAGTAAGTGTAGGCCGTAGCTGTGAAACTGTAAGTTGTGACATCCCATTGGTTCAGTGAGGGTGATCAAATGCAATAGCAAGACTGCATGAAATGATTTACTTGTTCTGTATTTTTGTCTTGTATTCCATTACAAAAATCTAAGCATACATTAAAACAAGATACATTTGCTTGAAAAGAAAAATGACTTGAGATAAAGTCCTATTTTCTAGTCCTATTCTGATAATTTTTTTATTCTCACGCTGTAACTGTGACTTTCTTTCTAATTTTTTAAAGAATGTGAATCAAAACTGGCGCTTCAAGCTTCAAAATCACAAAAAAGCACCATAAATGTATTATAAAAGTGGTCTGTGGTTTATGGAAGAAATTTATACAGATTTGGAACGACATGAGGGTGAGTAAATAATGACAGAATTTTTATTTTGGGCTGAATTAATCCTTTAAGCATTGCAATATGTCTGCTAAATCAGTGCATATGCGCATGGGAGTCAGATCTGTGCTGCCAACTGCTGAATAGATTAATGACTTTCAACCCAAGGTGTGAGGTACTTGCTTTGTTTTGACAAGAGTTGTGAATAATTGTGATAAATCAAATTATGCGTTCAAAACTTGTATCACCCAGTGTAAATGGTCCATGCCTTTCACAGGAGGATTTTTCCAGGGAATAAATGAACTTTTAATGGCTGGCCTCTAGATGGCTCTGCACTAAGCATAACTGAGTTCCAATAGTTTAGGATCAATGTAGAAAAAACACCCCCAATAACTGTGGAATGATTTAGTGTTTGAGGAGCTAATGAGAGCATCTGTGTACTCTTTTCCTTTTTTCAAAATCCATGTTGATTTAGTTAAGAGCAGAGATCTTTTCATTGAATGCAGAGAAAGGAACAGATTTGAATGTGACTTGTTGTAAATTATGCTTATGGTCAATTAGACTCAACATGTGTTATGCCAGATTCTAACTGCTGAATATTCACCTGTAAATATTTAGTGAAAAAGTAGGACAAAAGCAAATGGCCAAACAACATGACAAACCTATTACTGTAGCTTACATGTCACTCATGAGAACTGCAAAGGAGGAAACAAGCAAGAGAACGAGAGAATGAAGGGCAAAGTGAGGGTATTCCAGGAGCATTTAGAGCCATTGGCCGTAATCGTATAATTGTAGGATATCCTCTCTCTGAGCTCTACTGGTCCAGTGGATGGTGGGCCTCTTAATGACCCTTGACCTTTGTGATCCCTTGACCTTGAGAACTGGAGTTGAGGGAAACAGATTGGAGAAGATGTCAAATCTGCAGCATTTATCCGTCAGTACTGCATTTAACTCTGGAGCGAGGTGGTTACGACCAGATGCACGCAGGAGTACTTGTTTTGTAGTGTGTATGTGAATCTGTTTCAGGGTTATCGGTCAAGTTTGGGTGAAACTGTCCCCTGATGAACTTATAGTATTTTGTTTGAACTTTACTAGTTCATGTGACTTATATTAGTATGCATATCTCACATAGCGTGTGTGTTATTGTAAGGTGGCCAGATTTCTGAAATGGAAGGGACATATTCTTGGTGAAAATTTCACTTGTGAATTTAATCTGTGAATTAAAACGAGCAAAAATAAAAAAAACTAAAAAAAACTAGAACAATACACATTTGTATTTTTTTATGTTAAATAATAACAATACCTTTTAATTACTACACTGTTATTGTAATTAATAATTAAAAAGCTTACGGATCAAAACAATAACGAATGTATTTAACATTTGTTTAATATTTTCATTTTCACAAACTGTGAGTATGTTGCCGTGTTTGCAGTTACATTTGTTATTCTTATAGGCACTTCAGCTCTAGCCTTAATACTTGTATCCTTAGCAAACTACTTGGGTATTTGTCATGTATTACCCAATATATGCACTCTCTTAAGAGTTGTTTTGGTTAGACATTGTCTGCCAAGAACATAAACATTAAGCTAAATAAATGCAAGTGCTTTAGTAAACCTGGCTCTTTGTCAAATATCGCTGCATCTGGCAACCTTGTGTTCAATGCTCCTATCCTAATATGTGATGGACTGAGGGGAAGAAATATTTGGGGAGATTCCGAGAATTTTCCTACGTCCATTCACCCAATCCTATGATCTGGGAATCCAAGCGAAATTGCAGGATGCTGTTTCACAGATGGAATTACAGTGCAGAACTGTGAAGGGCAGATGCAAATTGAGTCTTAAGCCACCCTGAGTGTTGTCCTTGTACTCTTTCACACTCATGATATGAAACAATTAGCAATACTGCATGTGACATTGAAGTGTTTGTATTGAAATGAACATAGATTAGTTTAGAGCTGCCACTCATGGGAATATTCTGTGTATTGTTTTTACTGCTTTGTTACAAGCCTTTGATGTTTCTGAATGAAGCAAACCAGCTCTTCTTGTTTTCAATTCAGCTTAATGCACTCTCCAATTCTTTTTTTTTTGCTCCGTGCTTGTTCTTAAACCAGTCTCCACAGAAAATCTCAATACATTCAAATTTTGAAATACCCAGAGTTCTAGGACTGCTCTATTGAATGTTCTAAGAAGCCACTGTTTCTAACTGCACAGAATTCTTGAAATTCATTTACTGTTTTTATTTGCAATAAGCCACCTTTTCACTATTTTTGACAAACACCGGACTGGAAGTTAATCATTTTCATGAATGACAGCTGTGTGACGTTCCGACCATATAATTATGCAGAATTTTTTATTCTGATTTTAGCTTTAGGCAAGTAAAATTTTATAAAAAAATGTTTTTTTACTTTTGTGGACCATATGTGACCGATATGATGTTTAAATCACAACTGTGAGTGCGAGATGAGAATTACCAATATTGTTGCACCAAAATTGACATCGACAAGCATTAGAACACCTTTTTATGCTTTTCTTTCCAAAATATTGGCGGTCATTTGTTTTGTGTGGATATTTTCATCCATTCATTATTTATTAATTTTAACAGCATCTTCACAATCAATTTAAACATTCCATGCCTCGGGACGGGGGTGAAATGCAACAATTGTATATGAATGTTGGAGATGGTAGAAATGCATCTTCACAGTCTTTCCAGTGGAATTTTACACACACGAGATTTCAAAGTGGGCGGGGCTATCCAGAGTATCACTAAAGAATGTTATATTTGAAATGACTAAATTCAATGATGTTCTATGCAGGTTTCTAGTATATAGTAAATACATTCCCGGACATACTACTTTTTTTTTTATTTTTTTTTTAAATAAAGGTTTGTAGTCTCCTTGACCCCCATAGCCTTATGGGATAGCAAAGTGGCCACTAGTTGCATGCTTCTCAGGAATTTCAGCAGATGCTTTAATGTTTTGTGTTACCTGCTCTTTCATGAATACTGCATATTTAAACATACTGCTACTATCTGGACATACTGCCTATATAGTAAGGAAGAATGCATATTCGTATATGAAGATACTATAGAAACTAAGCAATCAACAAAATGCTCTTTACATTTTAAGAGAGCTTTTATCACTTGCTGTCCATGACACGTAACAATAAGTGAGTTTGAAATTATAGAACCTGCTTTGAATTCTGTTTAAACTGGTTCTGTTGTCTTGTGTTGTCTCCATAGCATTGGGAATAGTTATATTTACTGTAGGGGAATTTTATGGAGGATATATGCTCTGGATACAGGAATTATTCCACATATGCTCCCTACCATTGTAGTCAGTGTTTAGTGTTTGTAGCAGAGTTGACTACTCTCAAGTCGGTCTTGTTTATGAGTGTTGTGTTTTGATGTCACCTTCACTGCTGTCAGGTCTAACAGAACATTTGTGTATGGGAACTCACTCCATCAAATGTTTCTTACTGAAGTAGATGGGCTAAAACGGCAGTTCTCTCTCTCTGTAATGTGACTAATGCGACAGCGCTGACTAGCTCCAGAATCATCTTCAGCCAAACACTCTGGATGACACACCGGCTCCATGATGAGCGTTCGGGTAAATGCAGTTGTAAAACACAGATATATCTGTCTGAGATAGGCCAGGAGATGAATCCTCTTGTTAATTCATAAAATGTAGGGGATACATTGAGGTCTCTTTCTCACAGTCCATGTTTGGCTTCATTCATTTATTATATATTTTTTTAACTTCTACTAAAGGAAAACAGTGAGTGTGGAAAATGGAGCTCATGTTCAGCGCTCCTCTTACAGCAAGTCTCTCTCTCTCTCTCTCTCTCTCTCTCTCTCTCTCTCTCTCCCTTCTTACCCATTTAACAGGATAAATAATTATCATATTTTTCACATTTGAAATGTTGTGTTTGCATTGGCTTATGTTTCTGGAAGCCGTGTGCAGTCAGGGTCATATTTTTCAAAGACACATTTTTCAATTTAGCGAGCCAAAACAGCGAGCTGCAGTAGTTATGTTGACCAGCTTGGCCAGACCAGCAAAATACGGTTAACAAATTGAAATAATATGGCATTCGTTCAAAAAATAGTTCCACTTTGATAACTACTGGCCAATTTTGTTTTTCCAGCTAATTATAATGAAATACCACGCAAAAGCAAGACCATTCTGGCACAAAGCTGGACCGTTTAAGGCATTTGAGTGTGTGCTGCAGACAAAAATATTTTCTTTTGACTATTAACAGAGGAAAATGGTGTTTAGGCAACCTAAAGAACTGTAATCAGCTTGTGTAATTTTCGGGCGCTCAGGTTAAAGTGAAGTTCAGTACCTAAACTAAAGTTATTACATCAGTCAGTATAAATAGATTTACATGGAAAATGGGAGAAAGGAGAGGGATATGATGCAAATAGATGAAACATAATTCAAAATAGTTTGAGAAACAGAGAGGTTGATTGATTTCTGTAATCTTAAATGATTTTCTTCATGAAAACATGTTCTCTTGTGCTTCTCTCTGATGAATAGCAGACGAGAGGAGGGTGATCAACAGTATTTTGCTGTGGGGAGTGAAGAGATGAGACGGGATCTGAACCGCACTAAAAACAACAAAGCTAGCCCTTGCTCTCTCCCAGTACACAGACAACACTGTTTCATTCATGCTACTGTGTAAGATGCATTGCCTTCAGAAGTGGGAATACTGACCCTGCTCATTTTTACATGTGGAAAAGGTTAAAGTCACTCAGTGTTACTGTTGAGCTGTTTTCTTCATTTAGAAAATGAGCAAACGGTGCCAGGTTTATGTCAGACCCCAATTCCGATGACTGCGCAGGATGTTTTTGTTTTCAGTTTGTGATTGTCTGTTAAAGCTGCACTCAGTATTTTTTTCTTTAAATTGAATCCATTTGTTTTTTCTTTAAAGTTTTAAGCTTAAAGTTGTAAATCTTACATGGAGTGGGTCACGTCATAGAGGACTCCATGTTGTGATCACATGAATGCTACTCATAACAAATTAGTGTATGTGGGAGTTGTGTATGTGTATCTTAGTAGTCTTGGGGTCAGTAAGATTTTTTTTTTTTTTTGAAAGAAATGAAAACTTTTATTTAGCAAGGATCTATTAAATTGATCAAAAGTGACAGTAAAGACATTTAGAATAATAAAAAGATTTCTATTTCAAATGAATGCTATTCTTTTAAATGTTGTATTCAACTTTGTTTATTCAACTTTGCATCAAAGTATCCTGAAAAAAATAATCCATAACAATATCACCTAGCACAACTGTTTTCAACATTGATTATACAACCCAAATTCCGGAAATATTGGTATGTTTTTCAATTTGAATAAAATGAAAACTAAAAGACTTTCAAATCACATGAGCCAATATTTTATTCACAATAGAGACATAGAACAAATGTTTAAACAGAGAAATTTCACACTTTTATCCACTAAATGAGCTCATTTCAAATTTGATGCCAGCTACAGGTCTCAAAAAAACAAGACATTTTGAAAAGATTGAGCTGGGAGGAACATATTAATTGACATCAGGTCTGTAACATGATTAGCTATAAAAGGGATGTCTTAGAGAGGCAGAGTCTCTCAGAAGTAAAGATGGGCAGAGGCTCTCCAATCTGTGAAAGAGTGCGTCAAAAGATTGTGGAATACTTTAAAAACAATGTTCCTCAACGTCAGATTGCAAAGGCTTTGCAAATCTCATCATCTACAGTGCATAACATTATCAAAAGATTCAGAGAAACTGGAGAAATCTCTGTGTGTAAGGGACAAGGCCGAAGACCTTTGTTGGATGCCTGTGGTCTTCGTGCCCTCAGACGACACTCATCGGCATGATTCTGTCATTAACATTACTAAATAGGCCCAGGAATACTTCCAGAAATCACTGTCGGTAAACACAATCCGCCGTGCCATCTGCAGATACCAACTAAATCTCTATCATACAAAAAGGAAGCCATATGTGAACATGGTCCAGAAGCCCCGTCGTGTCCTGTGGGCCAAGGCTCATTTAAAATGGACTGTTTCAAAGTGGAAAAGTGTTCTATGGTCAGACGAGTCCAAATTTGACATTCTTATTGGAAATCATGGACAAGTGTCCTCTGGGCTAAAGAGGAGGGTAGGGCTGGGTATCGAGTTCGATACTTTTTAGGCACCGACCGAATTGCCTCGATACCACCGAGTATCGAAAAACGTCTTGTCGTTCGGTACCAAATTTCGATACCTAAGGGGTTAATCTCATCACCGTCAGTGAGCCAATAAGCCTGCAGCACTAGGTGTGTTTGACTAGAAGTGACGCGGTGCTGATTGATCAGTGTTTGACCTCCGCGAGAGCAATTTGAAAGCGTACGGAGCAGTCTGCTCTTTATATCGCGCAGTTTCGCTTACTTGACACAGACTGAAGCTCGCGTGACATTTCAGCGTCTGCCGTCTCACTAAATGAGGACATAAACACATGAACAACAGCTCTAGAACTGCTCTGAGAGTCACTTCATGAGCATTTTACCGTTTGATTTGAGTAAAACTTGCGTCATATCATATACACACAGAACTGTAAAGGTATTCCCGGAGACCCATCAAAATAAAAGTTCGGATTAACTTGGAAGACACTGCGGCAGAAATAAATTAATATTGTTTAGCAGAGTGTACATACTGCTACTACTAGGCTACTATTAAAATTATTAAAACTCTTATTTTTTAATTAATGATCACACAACATTTCTTCCATGTTTTAATTTTAATGGTAAAATTTTGTTTGCCAAAATAAATAGTTTTATTTTCAATAATTTAAAAGAAATGAAATGAAATGAATGTTTTATGCCTTCATTTGAAAACCAGATACAGAACACAGAATTTCTGAGGAAAAAGAAAACATTTCATAAGGCTGTTTTAAGAATAAATTTGAATAAACTAAGTAGTTTTTATGCATTCAAATAATTAGACATACTATACTACAACATAGAATTTAATAACAATAAAACATATTGTGAAAGAAAATCAAACATCCACTTATGAAAGTGGATAAAGATTTTAAATTTCTTTATATATTTTCTTTTTAAAGTCCTTAACAACCTAGAATAAATGAATAGAAATGATGATTCTGTCTGAGCTATGCGTTTTAAAACGAGCACGCACTAGTGTAAACTGAAAACTATTTGAGCTTTATTAAAATTATGTGTACTGATTTATTGTGTTGGCTATATTTTGTTCCTTTGTGCGGTGGCTCAGGAGATGAGTCTTTGAGTCTGTATACATGTCAACAAGCTGAAAAAAATAAAACCAAAGTTTTTTGAGATAATGTAATCTTGTTAAAACTGTTTTCATAAAATTGGTATCGAAAAAAGTATCGTTCAGGAACCGGTATCGAACTCAAGGTATCGGTATCGATATCGAACATTTTTGAACGATACCCAGCCCTAGAGGAGGGAGACCTTCCAGCATGTCATCAGCGTTCAGTTCAAAAGCCAGCATCTCTGATGGTATGGGGGTGCATAAGTGTATACGGTATGGGCAGCTTGCATGTTTTGGAAGGCACTATGAATGCTGAAAGGTATATAAAGGTTTTAGAGCAGCATATGCTCCTCTCCAGACGACGTCCATTTCAGGGAAGGCCTTGTGTATTTCAGCAGGACAATGCAAAATCACATACTGCAGCTATTACAACAGCATGGCTTCGTAGTAGAAGAGTCCAAGTGCTGAATTGGCCTGCCTGCAGTCCAGATCTTTCACCTATAGAGAACATTTGGCGCATCATTTAAACAAAAAATACGTCAAAGAGCTGGAAACATATATCAGGCAAGAATGGGACCAAATTCCAACACCACAATTCCAGAAACTCATAAATCCGATGCCCAGACATCTTCTTTTTGAAAAGAAAAGGTGCTACACCATGGTAAACATGACCCCGTCCCAACTATTTTGAGACCTGTAGCAGGCATCAAATTTGAAATGAGCTCATTTTGTGCATAAAATTGTAAAATGCATCAGTTTAAACATTTATTTATGTTCTATTGTGAATAAAATATAGGCTTATGTGATTTGAAATTCTTTTAGTTTTCATTTTATTAAAATTTAAAAAACGTCCCAACATTTCCAGAATTAGGGTTGCAATAAGAAATGTTTCTTGAGCAGCAAATCCGCATATTAGAATGATATCTGAAGGATCATGTGACACTGAAGACTGGAGAAATGTGTTCATGCTTATGTGTTCTCACACTTGATTGGTTAATTCTGGCTTATTATTGTCAGAGGTCAATTAGTAAAACCTCTTGCCGACCATCCCTCCCTCTGATTGATCTATACTGTGTAAACACACACACACACACACACTTCTGACAGAGGGCTTAGTATGTGCCATTTTGCACTGACAAATTAGATTCTTACCGCTGTGTATCCTTAACCTTTGCATACCAGTCAAGCACTCACTAGATCCCTAAGAGACATAATAAACACACACCCAGTGATTTCACAACTTGCAGTAGTTGCTTGTCTCTGGTAGGAGGGTCTTGGAGTATAAAATTGTAAACTAGGATAATCTACAAAACCATTAAGTAGCACAACTGTTGTCAACATTGATAATAATAAATGTTTCTTGAGAACCAAATCAGCATATTAGAATGATTTCTAAAGAATCATGTGACACTGAAGTCTGGAGTAGACTGTTGAAAATTCAGCTGTGTCATCACAGGAATATATTGCATTTTGAAATGAATAAAAATAGAAAAAAATTGACATTTTAAATTTTATAATAATAATATAAAAAAAAAATTGCTAGATTTTTGATCATTTAAATGTAGCCTTGATGAGCGTAAAAACTGCTTTAGGTTAATTTATAGATTTCAAATCCCAAGGTAATTTTATTTATTTACTTTGTCCAATATGAGAAAATAATATCTGTCTAGAATTTATTAGTTTTTTGATCTGACACAGAAGTTGTGTTGCTGTTTGATTGACACTTTCCAATTTTGTGCATTGCAGCAGACGGACTGTGAAAAGTCCATGGGCATGTCATTTAAGGTTAACACAAACTGTCTAAGGCCAATTCCAAAATTCATAATACTTGATGTAAGGGAGAAACTGCTTTGTTGGAAAACTACTGTGTTTACACTTGGTAAATTTCCAGTCAGTGGTGACCTATGAAAACTAAATATTATTTGTTTCTGCTCCATCATAATCCATCTTAGCAAGGTTTTTTTAGCTACCTGTGTGGCAGCAGACAAATAAACCTGAAAGAGCCAGTGCTTAGAAGTTTAGGGGTGACATATTTGACAGCCATTGTTCAAAAATTCAAAGGCTTCCTAGCACCTACCACATTCCTTTCTTCATGTTGAATTTGACTTATAGGAGGAAAAATGTCTAGAAAACATATTACCCAGGAAAACGACTTCTGAACAAAGCATCAAATGAGAGTTCTGTTTGAAATATGAATATTTTCACATGCTCCAAAATGCAGGAGTGCCAGACTCCTTGTGACCGGTTTCATAAATCTACCTACATGGACCGCTAAACTGAATTGTAGCTGCGGGGAAACACCAAGAAACAAGATCAACAAACATCTGTGTGTATCAGTAGTTGTACTGCGTGTTCGTTTTGCCGAACTATTAATTTTCCAAACTTTGTTCATTTTATGCAAATATTCTCACAGTTTCCACATCTCAGTTTTACTTCATAACACTGGAAATAACAGCAGACCTGATCACTGCAAGACATTGGCAGAAGACCGTTGAATTGTTACGGCATGTTCTGTTCTGCATTTCAGATAGGACTGTCAAATTTTAATCCCAATATTGATAGATGCGATTACTTGCGGCTAATTTTCACATGAGCTTGTTTATATTTTAACTGAATTATGCTGATGAATTAATATCAACTAATTTTATCAATGTTCACGTCCCAGGACCACTGTGCTTGGTAAGGAACATTCTGTACAGAATTGACTTATTAGCGGAGTATGATTCATTCCTTTAATTTTTATTAATTAAACAATGTATTATTGGTTTTATTTTATTGTTATTATTGGTATTATTTTAAGTAAGTTTAGTATTTATATAAAAATAAAATAACACTTTAACATTAACTAAATCCTCACCTTCAATTCTCATCCTCATGGTTTTCTCTGTCCTGTCTCAAATCGTTGACGTGCTGATGGGGCGCATGTCCCTCCAGGTCAGACATGCTGCAGTGGGCCAATAATCTCTCCCAGATTAGCTCAGATTATAGTGTTTATTTTTCACAACTTCTGAGATATTAACTACCTAATCAGCCGCAGCTGTGTCCACCTTTCTTTCTGTTTACAAGAAAAATTAGCAGCACCTAATTACCTAACTGAGGTGCTCAGATGCCAAGGCCTTAGTTTCACTTCTCACTTCTAAAGAAGTAAGGAATTCTAAAGATGGATTAGTATTCCTAATAAGTTAACCAATTGCTTTGGAATGTTTTTTCACTCTGCTTTGCCAAATCCTCAGAATGAGCCCATGTAAAGATAAGGTCACTATGCCCAGAACACTATCACATCTGTATTTACTTCACACTTGAAATGTTACTATAAATTTGAGGGTTTATTACTGGGATGTTACAGTATCTCTCCTACCTTAAAATTTCAACTCATTTCCTGCATTATGTGTACATCCAACCCAAATTGGGTACAGGACACCTTAAAGGAGTAGTTCACCCGTAAGTAAATACTTTTCTTGAATTTTCATGTTTTTCCTAAACCACTATGGCTTTCTGTCTTCTGTGGGACACAAAATTGAAACAATGAAAACCTAACTCAATGATTTTCAAAGAATGAAAGTCAGCGGGATTTGGTGCTGTTTTGGACTTTAAACATTCTTGAGAATGTCTACTTTTTGTGTTCTACAGTAGAAAGAAAATCACACAGGCTTAAAGCATTGAGGTTGAGTAAATAATGACCACATTTTCAGCTGTTACATGAAAGACCTGAAAGTTCAAAATGTTGCACTTGTTGAAATAAACATTACTGTAGTCTGTATAAAGTCTTAAAGAGCATTTGGGGTAAATCGTACAGACTCCTGTTTCATGATCCACTAATATTTTATCAATACATTAGCAGCTTTCCCCAATCCATGCTCATTTATCATGAGTGCACAGGTTATCTCAGGTGAGAAGGCAGAGATAGTATGAAGATTTCTACTGTGACCCTCATGTTTCCACATGTAGCAGATCTGATATAGAAGCCAAGGGTAGATTTCACTGGGTAGCAAAAGCTGAACAGATGATCACTAGCTTTGATATGTAACTTTTGCCAAGCCTTGGCTCTTTTAGCTGTCTGTCTACAGAGCACACATTGTTTTTTTTTTGGTCCATTTTGGAGGCTGAGTACTCAAGGACCACTGTTTTTGTGACACTGCCAACAATTTACACAATATATTTTTTGTTGTTGGTGGATGGAAACCATACCCCATTGTATACATGTTTTTTCAGATCTCCGTAAGAAAGATCCGTAAGATTGGCTCTTTTTCAGAATGGAAAGAACACTGTTATCTAAATGAAATATGTCTGTGGTTTTCAAGGATGTACTTGGCTGTTTTTTCCCCTCAAAGGGAACTGCAGGGATGCAGTTTAATGAAGAACCCAGATAGGAACAGATAGGTGAGAGGAAGTATGGAAATGTCTGAATGGAGCAGTTTTGGTTGTCTGTATCTGAGAATTATCATTAAAGTTGCTTAAAAAGCTTAAGAGGTGTGTTTTATTAATACTCTGGTTGGCACAGGGTACTTTTTCAGTGATGGTACAGTTTCATTTTAATAAATGACAAGTTTGAGCACAAAATGAAACAAAAGTTTACGCAAGTAGGAGCATGTAGGCCGTGTACACACTTCAGCCTCTTCTGAGCACTTAATCCTGTTCTGTACACACAGAATTCAGTTATTTACAGAGCTACGTGTCGTGACTCATTTGCTAATTTTGACACTAGTCTGTTTCCCTCCACCATAGTTCCTTCCAACAGCTCAGCGGTCAAGGACTAACCCATACATTACAGTTCACAGAGAGCATGCTGTTTAAAGCAGCAGCTTAAAGAACATAAACACAGCATCTCTGTTGACGGGTGCTTATTAAAATTGTTAATGTCTCTTGTCAGAAACAACAAGTGGGTACAATTGTTGGCATACAAGATGGGCTACTACTGTTACTACTCTTGTACAGATTGATAATTTAGGAGATACACTACTGTATGTAAAGTAAATGCCACTGTAAAGCTTTGCAGAGTGTATGTGGTTAGTATGTCTTTTCTCAAATGCTAACAGTTATCCTTAAAGTGTTGGTGCTCCTTAGGCGAACTTTTAATCATGTGATGTTTGATATGCTAATGATGTCATAGTCTCTTTTCTTTGGCTGTGAGTAATGCCACTGCACTGACAAACTAACTGGCAAATGAATAGGAGATTCTGCAAAACGCCAAGGAATACACAGTATATACGCATGCATGTACAGTACGATGAGAAAATGCTGACCTGTTTTTCAACTGTGAAATGTTTTGTACATTTAAAATTGAATGTCGTACAACTTCCAGAAGATACGTTTTACAATGTGTTGAGACCAAGTGTAATATTTAAACTTTTGTGTTTCCAAAAAATTGGAGAAAGGGATTATGTGACTCACAGCTAAAGCAAAAGATTATATTACTGGATTCTGGCCAGAGCATAATCACAATGACTCAGTATTAAGTGATGTTCTGGTAGAGAGCCACCAACAGTCTTCTCTGAGTAGATGCAGAATACCACGCACACTTATTTAATCCAGTGTTTAGATAACGTCCTTGGGAACGGGTCTTCAACAGACTGTTTGGCATTCATTTAGCATAGTTAGAGGATTTATAAATATGGAAGAAATTGTATTTATTGCTTAACATTCATTTGCGAAGCAATAGACCAGAAAGTTTTGTTTTAGTACTGCGCACGCTCATTAAAGACTGTAGTTGAGGTTATAAGATGTTAGAATTCAGTCTGTAAATGGGTGTTTCTCCAACTATGGGCACTTTTGGGCTTTTAGAAAATAAACTTTTTTAAAGCACACATTTTTTACCCTCTCACTAGTTTATTTGTCTGCAGACAGTGTCTAACAGTGGATATACATACGTTTCTCTGAAATTCTTGAACATTTCTACCACAGCAAGATTTTGTGGTGGGAACGACTGTGATGGAAACAACATTTAAACTTTATTTAAAGTAAATGTCTGACTTCTTTGTCTTTTTAGGCTAATTTCATAGCTAGCATTTTATGTGTAATAATGCCATTAAATAATATTTACACACATTATTTGATAATTATGTTTGATTGGAAATGCTACATTGATTTGTTGTCTACACAACACAAACTTTTGAAAAAATTGAGTTGCCAAATTTTTGGTTATGGAGAAATTAATATAAAATAATAAGAAGTGCACATAAGTGGTGCACATGCGTGACGAAAATAAAAAAATGTGAGGGGGTAAATTTCAGACCGTTCATTTGCGCACCGACATGGTTGATGGACAATTGCCGTTTTAGATCAACTAGGTGTAATACTGTATAAGTTTTCCATTTGAACTGAAAGCGTAAATTTAAGCTACAAGCTGCCAGTTTCACAAAGCACAATTATAATATTTTTACTATTATTATTTATTTTTTTATAGTTATATATATAAAATAGGGCACACGCGTGAGCCCCAAACCAAATCTCTAGGTGCTCTCATGAGAACCAGACCAAAAAAACGTATGTGCACCCCTGAATATAATATAAGTTTCAGGCAGTGAGTTGCCACTCGATATTTCAGCTGAACAAAGTTTGCATATTACTATTCGTTTTTAGTGCATACACACTATCAACATGTTTACTTGTAGATTATGTACATGAAACAGTTCTTGAAACAATGATTTCTGGCCTTCAAAACAATTTTGAACAAAATTTTGCTGTATTGGATGAATGTTTTCAGTTTCCATAAATAGCGTTTAAAAAGTAGCAAAGATAAATACCGAAGGCAGAAAAAAAGGAACCTGTTTGTTTAAATTAAATTAATCAACCCTTGATATATAAAAATGTCCAAAGTTGATGAAACATCCCGATGTTATTTTTGTATCATCCAAATGTATGAAGTCACCAATATGTGTTGTGAAAGATAGGGAGATGTGTGTGTGGGGGGTGGGGGGTATGATGGAGAGAGAGAAAATACTCCATACTCCTCGTCTAAGATCTATGACCTAGTGAATCAGTGTTAGCAAAGGCTGAGCTGTTCTTGATCTGTTTACAGGAGGAGGAGTGTGGGAGATAAGAGAGACACAGATGAACGGCTATACAGCAGCTTCAGCTCTGAATCACTGAGGGGGGTGGACAAGAAATAACAGCCTCATTCAGATTGATAAGAAAAGAAGAGCTTGAGTGCAGAGAGAGCGGGAATGTTGACGATTTTCTCCTTGTGTTGCTATAGCACAATTCAAGAGCTGCTTTCAGACGTATTTACAAATGACTAACATTAGAGCCAACAAATTAAGCTAGTGATTCAGTCTATGTATCCAGGCCTCAGTAGTTGGTTTATTTGCCCTTTCTTCTCGTGTGGGGGATCTGTAATGTGAGATGCGTTTTTACCTATCACTGATCAAACTCTAGAAGATGTGACCTGAGGTGAAAAGCCAGTCTGTATCATTTGCCTTCTTTCTTTCTCTTGCCCTCAGTGTGTGCAGATTTGGGAAGGGTTCCATATCTCCACATGCTGTCGGACGGCTGCCAGAAAGGGCAATCGTTTTGCTACCTTTTCAGCAGCAGACATAAGTGATTAGCAGGTGAAGAATCGGTCATGTGCTTGGGGTCATGCTGCACTGGGCTGGAAATTTCCAAAGCAAACAAATGCACTAATAGCGGCTATCTTGAGGGAGTTGTATTGTGTCTGCAATTTTCGATAAACCAAATATATTCTTCACCTTATTCAAATAGAGCTGTCCTGCAATCATCTGTATGGTTTCATTATTAGCGTCATTTGAGAAAAAAGTTTGAAAAAATTATTTGCTCATTGGTTTGATTTGTTTTAATGCCAAAGGATTTGTTATGATTTGTTTAATCAGAGTTTATTGTTAGTTCATGATAGCCAATGCATATTGGGTATCATGCACTAACAAGAAAATGTTTTTGCATCAACATTTATTAATCTAGGTGAATGGTATAAATGTACTATTATACATAATTTATGTATAATTTAACATTTTGAAGTTTATTTTAAATACCTTTGTGGACTGCAAGTGTGGGATCAGTAGGATTTTTAAAAAAGTATCTTATGCTCACATATATATATATATATATATATATATATATATATATATATATATATATATATATAGGTGAGCATAAGAGACTTTTTTAAAAATCCTACTGATTTTTTTTTAAGGTCGTTGAAGGTTGAAAATGGTTGTTGCTTACGTTTGAACTGTAGTTATGAATCAATTGGTCCAAAATCCAAGATGGCGCCGGTGTATGTACGGTGTACGCCGGCTGTTTGGTGTTGTCTCTGTTTTTCTATCCGTGTCGAACTGTTACTCCCCTCTGGTCTATGATCGCCAGTTACTTCTGGATATTAAAGACTCTGCTATGACAACCTATACCTCAGAGTTAGCAAGCTCTGTGGTTAAATCACAATCGTGTTCTCCAAACCTTATCTCGAATATTCCAGATCATCTGTGCAGATGGCTTCCTGATATTTCATATTTCATATATCACCATAGCTCTAAAGCTTTATTTTCTGTTATAAATTCTGTGTTAAATCCTCCTGCAAATGTGATTTCAAATCCCTCAGTGTCATTATGTGAAGGTTTCTCAAGGCATTTCTGTTGCTAATGTTTCACCTGAATGTTGTTACTCTTCAGCTATATGGAGTGATTTTGATCCAGTTGCTCTCCAGTCTCTCAAAGAAACCATCGACCATTTGAAACCGTCTTTCTGCTCTCTTGATGTTCTCCCTCCACGTATTTTAAATCAAATTTTCGACTCGATTGGTCCCAGTCTGGTGTCTTTTCTGAATAAATGTCTAATTTCAGGGACTATACCTGATAGCCTCAAAGAAGCTACTGTGACACCTCTTCTTAAGAAATCTTCTCTTGATACTAGTATTTTTTTAATAATTTTCGACCCATCTCAAATCTTCCGTTTATTACAAAAGCACTGGAGAAAACTGTGCTTTTTCAGTTACAGTCTTTCCTTAGTGCAAATCATATTTTTTGAAACCTTCCAGTCTGGTTTTAAGCCTCTGCATAGCACAGTCTGCTTTATTACAAGTCCTAAATTATTTCTTATTGGCGACTGACTCTGGTGACTCTGTTGTCCTAATTCTGTTAGACTTGACCTCGGCTTTTGATACAGTTGATCATAAAATTCTTTTATATCGACTAGAATATTCTGTGGGCATCCAGGGAACTGTTCTTAGCTGGTTCAAATCATATTTAACAAATAGAAGTTTCACTGTCAGAATGGGCAATTTCTCTTCATTGCCTGCTAAACTTTCCTGTGGAGTGCCGCAAGGTTCTATTCTTGCACCAATTCTTTTTTCTTTGTATTTACTTCCTCTGGGCTCTATTTTCAGAAAGCATGGTGTATCATTTCACTGCTATGCAGATGATACCCAAATTTATCTACCTCTGAAACGAAATAAACATGCTGCTCTGGAATCTCTTTTTGCCTGCCTGGATGAAGTGAAAACATGGTTTTCTCATAATTTTCTATTTCTGAATGAATCAAAGACCGAGGTTATAGTCTTCGGCCCTAGTGAAAATTCAGGGAGCAGAAGTGTTGATTTGGACTACCTTGCTCCTTTTACTTCTTCCTGTATTAAGAACCTAGGTGTTTTCTGGGATCAGAGTCTTAAATTTGATAAACAAATAAATGCGGTTATTAGTTCCTGTTTTTTTCAGCTACACCTTCTTTCTAAAATTAAATAGTTTCTTTCTGTGAAAACTTTAGAGATTGCTATGCATGCGCTCATTACAACTCGCCTGGATTACTGCAACTCTCTCTATCTCGGCATCTTCCATTGCTCGTCTCCAATTAGTTAAAAACGCTGCTGCTAAATTCCTCAAAGGACAACGTAAATTTGATTCTGTTACTCCTATTCTGAAATCGTTACATTGGTTACCTGTACATTTTAGAATTGAGTTCAAAATTCTTCTCTATGTTTTTAAATCTATAAATAATCTGGCACAGAGCTATTTATCTGACCAACTTTATCTTTACAACCCTACTCAAAGTCTGAGGTCTTATGATCAAAGACTTCTCTTTGTCCCCAGATCTCGGTTAAAGCATAGAGGGGATAGAGCCTTTGCGGTTGCTGGCCCTAGGTTGTGGAACAGCCTTCCAGCCTATATCAGATCGGCACAGTCTTTAACGGTTTTTAAATCTTCTCTTAAAACCTATCTTTTCTGTTTGGCTTTTAATTCACTGTGAATCTGTGGGCTATTTTGTGTTTTATGTCTTTGTTTCTGCAGCAATTTGGTCAGCTGTGCTTGCTGTTTTGCTGTTTATTTAAATGTGCTATATAAATAAAACAAACTTGAAACTTATGTTATGTATTTATCTGTGTAATTTCTGTGTAATTTATTTATGTCTATTATTTATAGAAATTAACATTAACCAAGATTAATAAATTATATTAATGTATTGTAGTGTTACCAAGTTGCCTTGCAACATTAAAAGCACAGAATAGTCCAGTAATACAATTTTAAATGGAACAGTAATGGACAGAAATAGCCACTGCTGTGTATAACATTTCATTATGTTGAGTTAGTCATGGCCCTGCTTTGACCTCAAGCTTATGGCTGTTCCTACTGTACTGGCACCCGCAGCTGTGTGAGCCTTACACGCTTCTCTGGAGGTTTATAATGCGGTATGATGTCAGAAAGGACCCTGAGTTTGGCTGTGCGACATTCATCAGTCAAAATTCCATCCTGAGTGCCAGCACTTGGAGATATGACCTCACAACGCTACGCTTGGCCTGACCAAACTCCCCCCGACCTGTCCAGAACCCTGGCCCAATTCCTGGTTGCCAGGTAACTCCAATGAAAATATTGCCTCACTGTCTGCTTTATAAATACTTTTAATTAGTTGTCATTTGAGTAAAAATGATGGTTGCGAGTCAAAATGGGGTTGCAGTGGACCGCAGGTCTTTGCCGTGTGGGCCGCAGTGGCTTAGCTGGGTCAACGCCATGTTGGGAGCGCAGCCCAGTCTGTAGACACTTTCCCAGCTTCTCACACATGCAGCAACCAATCCCCCCAAACATGCCACATAGCTGTTTCAATGCCAGACCTAAGGTTAATACAACTCGATGTAGCTGAAATTTACTACAGACACTAGAGGAGACTAGAATCCAAAGCAACAAAGGTAAAGATTTAAAAGCTGTAGAGTTATCATAGTATGTAAATGCAGGAGAGCAGATCTCGAAAGACAGAGGGATTTTAGATAAGCGAGGAGGTGCTGAAGGAAAGGGAAGACATACGCGGCGCTCAGAGCAGACCTCACACACCCACACATCGTGTGATTTGTGGCATTCCCCCCTCATTCTATTCCTGCTCAATCTCAGGTTTCATATCTGTCAGTTTTTACGAGCGGTAATTTGTTTAGGAGAGCTGGGGGAGGAGAATAACTGCCTAACACCTTTACAGCTGCATGACCAGGGGGTTTGCCGAGGAGTGCTTTCACTGATTTGTGCCTACAGACACCAGGATGAGGCAGTGATGTCATCAGCACGCGCCTGTGTCGTCTCAGACGGGTGGGCTGACAGGGTCATCCTGTGGGTGTGGCAAACCCGGGGTGCTCTGCTTTGTTTACAATAACCCAACAGCAAGTATCGCACCTCGCATCTGGAGGCCTGAACGCATTGGAAGTCAAGTCCTTTCTTTGGTCGCAGTGTACACGTCATTTTGTGTATGTGTATTATAATCAAATCCATAATTTTTAGTAATTAGTTACTGTTTATAAAGTGACAACTGCAATGTTCTCTTAAGCACCCCTTCTGTAAAAAAAAAAAAAGTCAGTGAAATTTACACAAAAAAACTGGCAGCTGTAGTTGTCAGAACTTTACCATTAAAAATACATTATGTAAGATTACAGTTATTCACCATTTATAATAAGAAAACTTACTGTTAAGGTTCTTGCACACTGAGTGCGAAATTTTCTTAAGTGTTTAAATTGTTTTATTTTTTTGTATTCGTCATCCTTTCCTATCAAAATGCTTGCTACGGAAGCGAAAATGCAGAAAATCAAACCTGATCCGAATTTTATGACTAAAAACTCTGCTAAAACTATATCTTGTTTGTTATTGTTATAGTAATCGTCATTGGTGTGAACCGGCCTTTATTCAAGATACAACAATTTTAATAATCCAAAACGTATTAGAAAACTACGGAGCCCCTAAAGGGACATGGTGATGGAAAGATAACATATGAGTTGGGAGGGAAAATTATATTTCAATGCTTTTCAATGCATTTATAATTGAGTACAATTTTTCCACTTATTTCCTTTTTTAATATTTGTCATGTCCCTTTAGAAGCTTCCTAGGACAACATTTTTGAAGTGTGTAACTTTTTTTTTATTACAACAGGCCTGTACACAATCAAAGTCAAATCTTTGCTTGATCACAATGTAGAAGGAGCACGGGTCGGTTTTCCTTTGATTGATCTAATGGAACTCTGGGAGAGAGGGAATCTGGTGATGTCATTTCAACAGCTTAACCATTTATGATGCTTTTACTGCATGCCTGAATGACAAAGGCATCACGTAACAGCTCATGCTGAAACACGGCCTTGCATGTGCCACCCCTTCTCAGATGCTGCCATTTAGCTTTCTTCCACTTATGTTTTTATGTAAATCAGTTTATTTTTTGTTTGTTAAAGGTCTTACCTCAGTATAATGTCAGAATGAAGCACCTGCATCCAAAAACAGCCCGAATCACCAGAAACAGCAACCAGAACCCCCCCAACCCCCCGTAGAAAAGCAAGGGCAGCTCAGGATGACTGTTTGGCTCGGGTGCACTTGGCCTGAGGTTGAATTATTGTTAAATGGAGCAGTTGGCTGTGTATCAGGGCAGTTTGAAAGTGTCTCTGACAGTCTAATGCCATTGTTGGAGCAAAGATGAGGAGTCGTGTTGTATCTGGCTGGGTGCAGGAGAGCCGAGAACAGGGCTTGGCATGTTTATTATAATACGTTTCAGTGCGGCCTAGGGGGACCAGGCCTTCCAAAGGATCCCCTGTATAGGACCTGTACTGTAGTAACTAATGTGGTTCGGGTGAATTAATCACTGTGGTACGTCTGGTCAAAACCCAACGAAGATGCTTCTTGCTTCAGAGAAGATTTATTTCCAATAGCATATACAAACATGAGTGTTTGTGTGGTTCTACAAAACAAGTAGAAACAATAGTATATATCAGTACTTAATATTCACCATAGCATAACAATACAATTAACAATAGCAAAAGTTAACAATATTAATAGTTATAACACATTAAAAAATATCCGGAAGTAATATTCTTCACTTTAAATACCTTATTTATAAATTACTCAACTTTGGTCAGACCGGAAATTGAACCCGAACTAAGTTTGCACTAATGACGTTGCACAAAATAGTTTGTGCATAATAGCATGACTAAGCATTTCTTAGCATATTCAACAATGCTGTCAAATCTTATAAATACTGTTTAGATACACTCAGTGAAGACAAATATACTTCTGCTTCATATAAACAGTGAGGAACCGTATAAACACAATTATAATCATGCAATTAGGTAGTATACGCGCTGGTTGATCAGCCGTGTGAGCATATTAGTTAAATCAACAAAACATAATTATGGTGATAACCCATAAACAACATGTTAAATATGATCAATAAACATAGAAACTTACTTTTAGATGCAAGCACATGATTAAACAAATTCACTAGAAATGAGGAAACTCTCGTGCACTCCACACTCTACGGATTCATACCAACAACTGATTATTCTTATGACGCACTTTCCAGCACATCCTAGCATACTTCGTATTTCCTCAAGGGGGCAGTAACATTCCACAGTCATTGAATAGTCCAACACTCAGCAAGAAAAAAAACGTACTAATATAACTCTATTACCCAAGAGTGTCTAAATAGAGAGCCCTTTGCAACAGCCGCCCCCAAATTTGCACAGTCAAATTTGCTTATTCAGAAGGGCTCGAAACTGTCCATGTCTGGGAGTGCTGGTAGCTTAATGAGGCGTGCTACTGGTCTGACATATGTTCTGCCCTTAATTCTAACCTCAGCAGTTCTGATTCGTCTGTTGGCACCAGGGAAAACATTAGTAATCCTGCCTACTGGCCAGAGAGCTCTAGGTAACTGTGGGTCCACAATCATGACGATCATGTCTGGCTGCACTTGGTGTTTTTCCCTCTGCCATTTACCACGGGTTTGTAGGTTGGGCAGGTAGTACTTTGTGAAGTGTGTCCAGAACTGATCGGCAAGCACTTGAGTGCCTCCACCTTTGAAGGCTTAAGAGCTCTGTTTCATGATAAACTGTCTGTGGGAGTGATGGGTCTAGCCGCCCCATGAGAAGAAGGTTTGGAGTCACCAGGTTGGGGTTGGCAATGTCTGTGGACACGTAACCCAGAGGTTTCGAATTCATTATTCCTTCTATTTCAATGAGAATGGTGTTCAAGACTTCCTCAGTCATGCTTTGCTCTTCTAAAGTGGCATACAGGGCAGACTTGATAGATCTAATCTCACGTTCCCATACTCTTCCAAAATAGGGACTACTGGGAGGTTTGAATCTGAACTGTATTTGCTGTTTGGCAAGCTCTGTCTGCAGGGTAGGACACAATGATTTGAATGACTCTTGGAGCTCCCTTTCTCCCCCTTTAAAGTTTGTGCCTTGATCTGATAGTAACTCTGAGGGTTTTTCTCGGCGGGATGTGAAGCGTCTTAGAGCCATCAGGAATGAGTCCGTATCAAGGCTACTTAAGAGGTCGATATGGACGGCACGGGTTGTCAGGCATTTAAACAAGATGCCCCAACGTTTCTCACTTCATCTACCTATTTTAACCGTAAAGGAGCCAAAACAGTCCATTTCCGTAGAGAAGAATGGTGGTTTGAATATCTGAAGTCTGGCCTGAGGGAGATCTGCCATCTGATGCACTGTTGGTTAAGCTTGCCACCTTTGACAATCAGGGCATGAGTAGTGTTGTCGTTTAACTGGTTCTCTACCACGTAAAATCCAATATTTACGACGGAGCTCTGCAAAGACCCGTTCCGAACCAGGGTGATGAAGCTCTTTGTCTATGTCCTGAATGAGAAGTTGGGTTATGTTGTGGGATGGATCTAGAACAATTGGGTGGACAACATCTGCATCCAGTTGTAGACTGCGGCGTAGTCTCCCACCAACTCGGATAAGCCCTACTGTGCTGTCATACGCTGGGGCCAACGTTATAAGGTGGCTAGAGGACGGTACTGGTTTACCTGCGACTAGACAGTCGAAGTCCTCGGGAAAGCTGTCAATTTGAACTTTCCTGAGAATGTCTCTTTCTGCTGATTGATGATCCTCAGCTGAAGGATCCCCTACTGTACCTGCTGCCCCGTGGCATAGAAGTGCTGTTGTTTCAACAAAGGCTTTAAAGCTACTAAACTGTTGTGGGTCAGGCAAAGACTGAACATCAATGACTGTTACGTGACTACAGAAAGTAGGCTTCTTCAATTCAGCAGGATTCTCGGATGCACTTATGTCGGGGGTAACGGGCCAGTAGCAGAGCGAGTTCCAGAGATATTCTGGTCCTTGACTCCATGTTTTATCTGTGGCTAGTTCCTTCAGAGTCTTCCCATGAGTAATGTAGTCGGCTGGGTTATTGGTAGATTCCACATACCGGTGTGTACACTTATAAGTTCCTGTATTTTGGCAATTCTGGTGCCAACGAATACTTTGTAATGGCAGAATTCCGACTGAAGCCATGTCAGCACTGCAATGGAATCAGTACAAAGGATTCAATGTTCAGAGTAAGCTCTTTAGCTAGTAAGGAAGCTAACTGTGCATGTGTGAGAGCTGCACACAGTTCCAGTCGAGGCACAGATATCTGGCGCTTAGGGGCTACTCTTGACCTGGCTGTAAGGAAGGCTACCTCAACACTTCCCTTTGGATCCTCTGTGCGAAAGTATGCTATGGACCCATATGGCCTTTCGGAGGCATCACTGAAGATATGTACTTGCCGACTACTGTTAAGGGAATCCAACTGGGAACTTGCATAACAGCGTGATTTGGGAAAGGTATTGCAGTTCCCTTTGCCAATCATGCCAGGTTTGAAGAATGTCAGTTGGCAGTAGTGGGTCGTCCCACTCTTGTTGCTTAGCCCAGAGACTCTGTATAAGGATCTTATAAGGACCTTGCATATATTTCTCATTGTGAGAGTTGGACAGTTATCAAGGCGGTTTTGGTATCCAACGTAATCCTAATGCAAGTTATTGAGGATCTGATTCGGTTTGGTTAAGCCAAAGCTCACTGCTTTCTGATCTGGCTTCCTTTTGCAGACGATCTATGATATTAGGAAAGTTGCATGCCCATTGTCGTAGTTCAAATCCTCCTTCTGCCAACAGATTACTCGGTGTGTTCACCAGCACTTTAGCCTCATCAGGTGTTGCAACACTCTGTAGACAGTTATCTACATAGAAACACCTTTCAAGGGAGTGGCGGACATTGTCTTCTGGCTGACTGTGATCAATTGCGTGCTTCTGTAGTGCGTACGTCGCACAACACAGACTCCAGGTAGTCCCGAATGGGACTACTTCCCACTCGTAGATGCTAGGGGGTTCCTCTCTCTTCAGATCACGCCATAAGAATCTAGCAGTAGTCTTATTTGATGGAACATGCCAATTTATATCGCTATTAAAGGCTACAGCATGCTCCCGGAATCGCAGCAAAACACCAAGTAAGGAGGACCTAGGGGTGTGCGATATGACGATTTTTGATCGTGGACGATAAAAATGTCTCCACGATCTGCTTTTGAAGAAATATCGTAGTATCGCGCTACCGCGCACATTGTCAAATACAGTTCTGGCGCCTCCGTCTCTATGTACTGTACAACACGACATACAGCAGTAGAGTTACTCAGGACACTGCACTTATTCGCGATCGCAAAAGTACATTATTTGCACACAAGCCTTGCTGGTTAAATGTTTAATTCGCGCGCTGGTCTGACGTGCGCTTGTTCTGAGCGCATACACCTGAAGCACGCGCACTAAAACGCCTGTCTAACAGCGCCTGATTACTCAACTAAGTTATATTTTGCGCTAATACTGTCAAAACACACAAGGTTTACATACAGACTGAGTTGGTTATCTCTAAAATGAAAGTAAATAGTTAAGAGAGAAACGGATGCGTGCCTGTACTGTATATTAGATGCGTGCAGCTCTTAAAGGGACAGGACACTAAACATGCTGTCGACTGTCATTAAAGGGATAGTTCACCCTAAAATTTAATTTCTGTCATTATTTACTCAGTGGAAAACAAAACAGTTGCTGGTCTACATTGACTTTGATAGTAGGAAAGAAAAATCCTATGGAAGTCACTGAGGACCAGCAACTGTTTGGTTTTCCACCTTCTTCAAAATAGCATTTATAAATGTTCAGCACAAGAAAGAAACTCATTCCGGTTTAAAACAACTTTTGAGTAAATGATGATATAAAAATACAACATTATGACAGAATTGACAGACAGATGACAGAATATTAATTTGTGGGGGAACTATTCATTTAACGTTAACTAAACAACAAAACGCAAAAGAGAAAAATCACTCACTATTCTTGACTGAAAAACTTTAATACAGTTGCTTTCGGCATCAGTCTATCTAGTGTTTTATTTTTATATTTGTTCATTCAATTTCATTGAATGCTCTGCTAAATACACCTATTGTACCTGGAAATAAAGCACTGTTTGTTTTATTTGTATATTATGTGTATTTGTAATGTGTATCTTTGTTCTTATTTTTTAATAAGAAAGATAAAATAATGACACAGATTTTTTATCTTCACCCACTTTGGCCTAAATATCTGCCATGCATCTTTGTCTTTCTAGTTTGGCTGTAATGCTCAGACAACTTGTAAAACCAAAATAGTAAAACTAACAAAGAATCGGGATAAAAATCGTGAATCGTGATATTTCTATAAAAAATCGTGATATGATATTTTTCCCATATCGCCCACCCCTAGGAGGACCCCAGAGCTGGTCCAGGCAGAAGCAGGTTATTTAGGTTCCTACCTCTGTATGAGAAAGAACAATTGAAAACAACTCTGTTTTTCCCATTATGGCTCACCATATGGTGGGGAATGAACCATGATTCTTGATATTTCTCTGTTAATTTCTGCTCTGGTACTTCAACCACATAACCTGCCTGTTTCAGTCTCTGAATCTCAGCGCGGTAGGCCTCTGACTTTATAGGATCTTTAGCCAGACGAGTCTCAGTGCTGCGCAGATTCGGCATCACAGCTTGCTTTGTAGCGTGCAATTTAGGCATGTCTTTAACTCTTAAGAGAGGCGTGGCATAGCGTTGTGTCCCATTGACATCGATTCGGGTTATCTTTTCCTCTAACAGGTCGATAGCCTCTTGATCTTGTTTAGATCTGGTGGCAAGTTTCTCACTCACATCAAGTTGCCAGAGTTTTTCGTGTCCGAACAGCTCATTGGAAGGTGAACAGATCGATATGTTGAGACACTGCTGGGTCAAAAGTTGATGTTGCGCAAGTTTAGCAAGCCCTTGGAATGTCCAGCCTAGTCGTGTCTTCACTGCTGCTGGTCCACCAGGAGGTCCCAGGCGTACAGGCTCAATTGGGGTAACTAAGTAGGGATAGTCAGAGCCAATTAGATGTAGGGGCTGAACACTGTCACCTCATAGGTGACTGTATTTACGCTGTAAGGTGGCAGCTGGGCATGTGTGTTCGGCGAGCCCCAAGTGGTCTGCTGTAAATGCCCTGTGTATCTTAAACACTTTATGAGGCTGACAGGCTGGAGAGATGGTGAAGGAGACTGAAGAACCATATATGATTTTCACGACCTGCCTAACAGTTTTCAGAGCAAGGTTTTCTGGTTTACCATGTAGCTTCAGCTCCTGAGCAGCTGCTTGCAAAAGGATGGTGCGTTCTGAGCCATCGTCCAAAATGACAAATGTCTCAGGCGCATGTTCACCATTCTGAAGAATTTAATAGTACTTGACTGCATCCCAATGGTCGGTCTAGGTACAGGACCTTGTTGGCATTGCTGACAGGACAAGTGTTCTCAGTGACTGGTCTTTCATTTAACTCATGAAGTGCCTCAATGTTTGCCCTTACATACCTTACAGCTTGGCTTTACACGGCACTGTGCTGCCTGATGAGCTCAGCCACAACGCCAGCATCTCTTATTGGTTTTCACCCAGTTAGTTTTCTGTTCTTTGGTGAGCTGGCTGAAATTCTGGCACTGATTCAGATAATGCTGAGTATTTGTGCAGTAGCGGCAGAACATTTTTGGTTTGTCCTGAGGTTTAGTCACACTTGAATTGGACTCTCCTAATGATGTTGTATTGGGTGCAGGGCCTGCGCTGTGAAATATAGCTGCTGTCTTCATGGATTAAAGTCTTTGTGCCTGTCTCTCTTCTGGTCAGGGCTTTCCTTTCTGTCTCCGCCAAGAAACTCAAAACCACGTTCCTGAATTTTCAGCTCATATTCAAGCCAATCTGCAAAGTGTAGAAGACTGGGGATGCGAACGTTTAAGGGGTACACATACCTTTTGAACTCAGCTCGTACGTTGTGGGGCAACTTGGACAACAGCCTTGTTACGCCACACTGAAGCTCAACTCTGCCACTATCCCCCAGTTGGTCCAGCATGCCTACCAGAGCTCTGACTTTCAATCCGAACCTCTTGAACTCACTGGCATCATGACTACAGATAGTAGGATCATCCATCAAATCAGCAATTTGCCACAAAGCTAACTGGTGAGGTTGCCCATATTGCTCAGCGAGAGAGGCCATGGCATCAGAGTAGGGCCTACTGGAATTGATGTAGGAGTCTGCAATGAGAAGTGCATCCTCAAACTTCAAGTGTTCTAAGAGAATTTGATATTTAAATCTCTCAGTAGCATCCTCAGGTAGAAGATTGTCTAATGAGACCTTCAGTCGTGCATTCCCGTGGGTCTCCCTTAGTGAAATCAGGGATTGTCGTCTTAGGGCCTCTGTATATCTTTTCTTGCTGAAGGTAGTAAGAATGCTGTCCAGTATCTCTGTAGAATGGCTTACTGCTGATAGGTGATGTTTGAGGGTGTCTGGACTGTGGATAGTCGCGTGTCCTCTGTTGTGGAGTTAATGCTATGGAATAGCACTCAGGTTCACAGTACTCAGGGGCTGGTGGACATGACAGAGGTTGATCTTTAGTCCCTAAGTTTCGCAGTCTGGTAGTTCATTCGTCCACCAAATTGGACATGTGTCTAGGAGGTGGGGGTGGTATATCCACTGAAGGAGGAAGAATGTCATCATCCACTACAGGTGGAAGTGGTAGCGGCCAGTCTTCATAATCTGGTAAGGGGGCTCTACTTGCTTGTGACTTGGCTCTGTCATATGGCAGAGGCACTGATCTTTGCTGGAGTGAGGATGCTGTGTTAGCACTCATTTTCTGATGCATATCTAGCACTGTAGACTGAAGCTTTTGATTTTCTTGTTTGAGCTCCTGAACTGTTCTCAAAACCTCTGATACATCCTCCGTTGTGACTGGGTGAGATACAGGTGTGCTCTGATATCTTGGACCAATGTGTAATGAGCGGCTTATGAATCTCTGGTCTGTCCCGGTGGCATAGTCGCTCAATGGTTGATAAGTGATAGGGGTCATCTCGGCTACCCTTTCAGTGTGAGGCTCCTGTAACTCTCTGGGATGAGGGAACGTATGTGCAGTTGGAGACTGTTGGTCATTGCGTGGGAGAGAAACCTCATAATCCTCTAACCAGGCTGGAGGCTGTATTCGACGTTTAGGATGCACATCAGCTGGTTGTCCATCTCTGATCCCCTGGTTTGGAAACAACATCTGCAATCCACAGCAATTACTGATCCAGCTCGAAGGACCAAATGTACTGTAGTTACTAATGCAGTTCGGGTGAATTAATCACTGTGGTACGTCTGGTCAAAACGCAACAAAGATGCTTCTTGCTTCACAGAAGATTTATTTCCACTAGCATATACAAACGTGCGAGTGTTTGTGTGGTTCTACAAAACAATTAGAAACAATAGTATATATCAGTACTTAATATTCACCATAGCATAACAATACAATAAACAATAGCAAAAGTTAACAATATTAATAGTTATAAGACATTAAAACATATCTGGAAGTAATATTCTTCACTTTAAATACCTTATTTATAAATTTCTCAACTTTGGTCAGACCGGAAATTGAACCCAAACTAAGTTTGCACTAATGACGTTGCACAAAATAGTTTGTGCATAATAGCATGACTAAGCATTTCTTAGCATATTCAACAATGCCGTCAAATCTTATAAATACTGTTTAGATGCACTCAATGAAGACACATATACTTCTGCTTCATATAAACAATGAGGAACCGTATAAACAATTATAATCATGCAATTAGGTAGTATACGCGCTGGTTGATCGGCCGTGTGGCCATATTAGTTAAATAACTCAACAAAATATAATTATGGTGATAACCCATAAACAACCCGTTAAATATGATCAATAAACATAGAAACTTACTTTTAGATGCACGCACATGATTAAACAAATTCACTAGAAATGAGGAAACTCTCGTGCACTCCACACTCCACGGATTCATACCAACAACTGATTATTCTTATGACGCACTTTCCAGCACATCCTAGCATACTTCGTATTTCCTCAAGGGGGCAGTAACATTCCACAGTCATTGAATAGTCCAACACTCAGCAAGAAAAAACGTACTAATATAACTGTATTACCCAAGAGTGTCTGAATACAGAGCCCTTTGCAACAGGACCCCTGCACAGTGGTGCATATATACCACACACTTTACAATACCGATGAGTCATACAAAATGACTGACTGGAAGACTATAGAAAGCGGAGTTATGATAATGACCATTATCTTGATAAGTTTGCATTTGTGTTGCACCATTTGGAGCCAGGATTGTCCTAAATGGTCAATAAATTGTCACAGGATGACAAAACTTAATTAGAACTTCGACTGTACTTTGTTTAAAGATCGCATTCTAAAATGGCTCATTTTTTTGACGATCCTTGACAAGCTTTCATGAAGCCAATATTTACAGAATTTGCTGCCAGTCGTATAGCATAGTGAACACAACCGTCAGACAACAGTAGATCCGTCAGTAGACCTATACAGCAACTATTTGTTACACTTGTTGAGGTTTTGTACGAAGGAGTGTTATCCAACAATAGATCCCTCAATCGCTAATGTCTTTATGTCTGTTAGATATCCTTTCTTTACAACAGAATTATAGCTTGTTATAGAGTAGCAGCAGAAGTGATGCATGTTCTCCACACTAAAGGACACAGCTGCCTGGACGCAAATTTACAATTACTGCCAAAATGGCAAGATGTTGCATTGAGAAAACACCGGCATTAATAGACAGCACTCCAGAGGATTGTTAACAGAGTTCAGGCTTTGCTGTTTAATTAATGAGAGTAGAAGCGTTCTAAAATTTAATACTTGTGCAATCACCGTGGCATAATATTTATCCTATTCCATGTCAGTGGTGTTCTGTGCACACCTGACAGAACCTCTGAAGCTTTTCAAAAAATTGATTGCAAAAAATGTTCTGTCAGCATTTTCCTTTTACCATGTGTATATGGAGGGAACGGAGGGCAATTTGGAATTTTACAAAGATTATTTTGTCACACTCACATAAATTTGGCTTAAAATAAGTTCTACACTTAAAAAATGTTTCCTAATTAGTTTTGCATTTTTAAAAAGCAAGAATATTTTGCACTTGCACTGTCAGAATTGTACTTGTTCAAATTAAAATGAAATATGTTGGTGCAGTAAGAGAATATACTGTACACTTTTTCAGGGTATTTTAACTTGAGACTATTTGGAGAAAAAAAAACTTATCAGCAAACAATTTTTGAAGTGTATTACTTTTTATTATTTTATTTTATTTTACTCAAGATATGCTTTATAAAAGTCTTATCTAATGCAGTCTTGGTTTTTGTCCAAGGATTTTAAAAAAAAAACAGTTTAGAAAACTGTTTACTGTTTTGTAGTTTTGAAATAGCCTGCTACAGCCTGCTTACTGCTACAAACCTGATCTGCTTTATTAAATAATTGAGCTTTTTTATTAGCTTCTATTAATTATCTGCCTAATTAATATTCATGAGCTGAGCCTTTACTATTTTGTGACATCACAGTCAGAACACTGCCTGCACCACAACAGTGACGCCCATCCTTGCTAACATGGTGTTAGTCCAGAAGGTCCTCACCGTGTTCTATGAATATTAAAATTATAATTTATATGACTTCTCTACCTCTAAGCCTACCTGAAGTCTACCCTTTGAAAAGTCCCTTGGCAGGCCCGGTGATGGATCGGCCGTATCAGGGCACATGCAGGGCCCAGAGGAGCTGGGTCAGTGGCCTGCATAATGTCTGCTCTTCACAGAACCTCCAGCTGCATAATTGAGCTGTAATTAGGACTGGCAAAACAGTGCAGGAATCTCAGAGTAGCCAGAGCTAAATGAAGATATGTTAAATGTAGTGGTGTCTCTGAGCTGAAGTTTAATAGCCAGTGGAATTGATGAGCGGGACGGTATTAAACAGTTAACCACATTCAGCCACTTTAAAAGTATTAGTCAGACTAATACTATAGCACATATTATTAATAATTTTTTGTAAAGCTTATGTAAATGATTAGCACCCACGGACCTCATGTGTAACTGACAGCTATTACTGAATAAAGGTATAGCATTCCATAAAAATAGCTCAGCGGAATACACATAACATGTATTAAATTATTTAAGCAAATGTGCTGGGTAAAGATTTGGATAAAGATTTGTCAAAACCAATTAAATCTCTAGTCCAAGCATGTGTCTCTTTATTACATTGTATCCAAATATCTGGATTTTGACTCCTATCATCCCATGTTCAAAATCCGACTCAATCCCACAACTGTACCCGACAGAGGGGAGTCAAGTGGTTCCAGCACAGGCTTGTAAGACGATTACATAGTGCCAAAATGGGGAAACAAGACACTAGCAGCCCATTACCTCAATCACGACAGAATTATGATATTTCCTTCAGTTCACTCCCTGCTGGGATTTGCCAGTTTCTCCACATTTGCTGTTTGGGTTTGTCAGTGTGGAAGGATGGAGGTGGTGGACCTTTAATCACTTGCAGATTAAAGTCATCTATTATCCGTCACAGGAAACGGTTTATGTTAATAGGACAATTGCCTGGTCTTTTCATAAAAGTCAATTACCTACCGTCGTTAAAACACATCAGTGAAACTAATTTGAGGATTTTACTATCAAGGCAATGGTTCACACTTTCTTTGAAGTTAAAATATGTTGAACATAATCATTATAGTTTGAGTCCGTATTTATGAATTGGAATTGGATCTAAGATTTTATAGCCATGTGTGTTTAAACGAATGCTAAACCATTTTTAAGGGTTTTCTTGTCGGAGTAATATTTTTATCTTATATATGTTAGATTCACATTTCTGTGCTCCTTACAACTAAGATATTCTAATACTAAACATTATTAAAGATTCAAAAATAATAATTAAATACTGTTGTTTTGAATGTTCTGCTTTTTATTCATCAAACAATCCTGAAAGAGGTATTATAATTTCCACAAAAATATTAACAGCACAACTGTTTTCAACGTTGATGGTAAATAGTAACTTTTTTTCTTGAGAAAATCAGTATATTAGAATAATTTCTGAAGGATCATGTGACACTGGAAACTGGAGTAATGACTGCTGAAAATTCAGCTTTAACAAAATAACATTTATTCCTGTTATGGCAAAGCAGAAAATATGAATGTGTTACTGTTTTGACTATATTTTGGATCAAATAAATATGAGACTTCTTTCAAAAATATTTTAAAATCTTACTGATCCCAAGCTTTTGTTGTAGTTGCATAATCCAGCTATTTAACGTTTGATTTCCATTTGATCACCTGATGAAAGGTTTACATCATCTCTTGATGACAGCTTTAAAATAATAAGACCTTTATTCCAGAAATAAAGACACTCTGAAAATTGGATTTAAGGATGTTTGAGACCGCATTGGCTTGTTCTGTCAGACTGTGAATGTGTGATGTTGTTTTAAGAGAGAGAACTAGGGAGTAGAGGAAGTGATGTTTAAAAATGATCCGTTAGATCCGTCCATCAGCCATAATCTGGTAATCACATGAGTGGTGGTTAATTTCCTGTGAGGGCTCGGGGCCGTACTCACACCTGCAGTGATACGTCCACCAGCTACTCTCATCAATACATGCATCAAATGTGCAAGTGAGGTTAAATTTACGTTAGTTCACATATGGGTGTAAGCTAAAACAAGACATTTAGAGAGAGAAAAACTATGTAACAATTCATGTCAGAGCTAAAGTTCAGGTGGTTTATTTGTTTTAACAGTCATGTGACATATGGAAATGTTTACTTGAGCATTTGAGAAGTTGGCTGTAAATTCGAAGTAAAAGGTGACCAACAGAGCCACAGACTCATGGGAAGAAACGATCAAATATCTGGATTCATTGTTTTTTTGCAAATCCACCAAATTTTGACTCACCAAGAGACATAAAACTCCTTTGGTAGCACGCTGTTTCCATGAATCGTTCACTTGTACTTGTCTTGGATTTCTTTTTTCCCTAAACAAAGAGTTGCTGTACAAGGTCTCTCAGCAGAGGCAAACGTTGGTTTATAACAATGTTTTTTTTTTTTTTGCAGTGAAATTAATATTGATATAGTTATGAAGAACAACTGACCTCACCTGGCCATTTGTCCTTCATTTGGCCTTTAGTTGCATTTTTTAAAAATAAAATCAAAGAAACTGTCATATTCTTGTGGCTTCAAAGATTAATTATTTGCAAAATCATCAATCTTTCTAGTTCTATTAGGAGTGTAGCCATATCCATGCTAGGTCATTTGTTATGGCATTGTTACCATGCCATGGTTACTATCAGTACTGTTTAGTTTGGCAAAGTTAAATCTTTCACTGTTATATGACGCTTTTCTTACAGAATTCTGTTCTCTTTAGTTTTTCAAGACTACCTGAAGAATGATAGACTGGAGGGCCATCCCATGTCGGATTACGTCATCTCTGCCATTACTAACGGTGATGAGTCTAATGTGGAACTGCTTGTCTCAAAGTGATATTTGATTACAGTGTAGATTTACCTTCCTGGCTCAGTCCTTAAAGCTCAAGACCCAGCTAAGGGACAGAGCATGTGTATATGGAAGGTTTGGGAGCTGTGCAGAGAGAGGAGAACACATGTTAACCATTAATTTCTGTATTACCATTTTTCACCCTGTCAGGACGCGCAGCTACATGGTGAGAGCTGTTCAGTGTACAAGGTAATGCAGGCTGAGTTAAACTAAGCAGGACTGAGGAAACCAGCAGCAGAAAGTGAAACGGAGAGAGGGAATGCTGTACAGTGGAACAGATATGCTAACATGCAGATTTGTAGTCTTTTTCATAAAACATTTTACATGGATTTGTTTGAGGACTTATACTTGAAGTTTACAGCAAGAATGAAACCAGTTCAAAGCTGTTGATTAACAACAAAAGCCAGAGATGTATGGACCTTATTTAAAAGGGTAGTTTGCACAAAAAAGAAACATCCTCATTTTGTTACAAACTTGTGTGAACTTCTTTCTTCTGTGGAACAGAAAAGGAGAAATCTTAAAGAATTGCACTCTTCCATGCTATTACTCTAGTCCCAACGAGGCTTCCAAGCTTCAAAAAGAACAAAAACGCACCATAAAAGGGATACATATGACTTTCACAGTTTCCCAAGTCTTTTTAAGTTATGCGATAGCTTTGTGATAAGAACAATTGAAGTCATTATTAATAATCTCCTCCTCCAGGGAGCTGTTAACATCTGCCACCTGATCATTGAGTCAGTGAGTTGAATTTGAGAAATGGATTAATGATTCATGAACAAATCATTTTGTGAACAAGATCAACTGATTCATTGAAAAGGTCTGACTCCAAAGAATCATTACTTCTGTCAAAAACTCCCATGAAAACACCAGGCAAATGTCAGAATTTTAAGTGAAATAAAGTCTTTCAAATTCTAGTCTGTTCCTCACTCAAAGCTATCGTATGCCTTCAGAAGACGCCAAAAGGATCATTTTTATGGTGCTTTTGCATCCTTTTTGAAGTAAAAGATCAAGTTTCCATCCACTGTAATTATTTAAAATGTCTTATGTGTTCTATAAAAAGGTCAGGTTTAAAAGTAATTTGGAGTAAATATTAACACTGTTTTCTATGTGAACTAATCCTTTAACCTTCACCCAATATAGCCTAAGTCCAACAGTCTGCCAACTCTTTGCTTCTTTTCTTTATCTTTAGGTGCAAAATATTTTTTAACAGTCATCTAAACCACATCTTCTCGTAAAACACCCTCTCTTTTTCATGTTCTCTCTTTGATGGAATTCTCAGTAATAGTGCCACTTTTCTGCAGCCCACTTCACAATGCATGTGATGCATACTTCTGGCTTTCTCATTACAATGGTGTCACCCTCTCGCTGGCTCATGATTCCTCTACACTATTTTTATGACACTCCTCCCAGCAGCCTACACACTGCATGTGTAGGGTCTACCTCGTGCCCTGTTTGGGATAGTCCAGTCAAAAACTTTCTTCAAAATATCTTCTGAATGTTCAGCAGAAGAAAGTATTGAATAACATATTGATGAGTAAAAGGTGACAGAATTGCCATTTTTGGGTGGGCTGTGAGAGCGAACACATTCTCAGATGGAGGCATCCATGTTGTTTAACCTTTGCATAAGATGTATTGGTATGACACACAAATCATTTTAAAAATCTGAACTGTTTAGGTTTAAACAGAGGTGCAAGTTGGTGCATTTCATCTTTTTGAAATGTTCTTCATATCCAGCCTGTAATCTGCAGTGACACAGCCTTGACGCCCATTTACTGTAAATCAACACCAAAGCGAAGTCATAAAACTTCCAACATCTTTTCATCTGCCAGGCTGATGGAAGCATTACCAGTTCATTTGCTCTTTCTTTCTTTCTCTCTCTCTCTCTTTCCCTGACTCTAGTTTCAACTCGCACAGTAGTAGCTACCACAGAGGGACCGGTTAGGTCCAAATGAGCTTTGAGCACTGAGAGGATGTCAGACTGCCATGGCGTCCCATTCCCAGCCAAACCTCCTCTCCGCTCTCCCTTCAGCGCCCGTGGCCTTGCTGCATTTCAGTAATGGAAAACGGACCTTCCTCAGATTTTGATGGTTGATTGCAACCATATGGGGAATGTATTAATTTTTTTTTCTTTTTTAGTCCATTTTTAATAGCCATCTCATATTGCTCGTTCAGCTGACTGGTGTTGTTTGTTTATTAAGAAATTAGTTTTCTGAAGGTTGAAGGATGGTTAATAGAGGATGATAAGCAGCCAAACCTTTGGGAATGAGTCACTGTCATGTTTCTCAGGTGAAGCTGCAACGGCATGAACAGAATTTCACCAGAACTGCCAAACTCAGAGTAGAGAACTTCTGGGCTTTGCCTTGGGATACTAACAGCAGCCAGTGAAGGTTACAGCAACGCGGTGAGAGTGTTTACAGCAGGATCCGAGCGGTGTCTGCCAGAGTAAATTTAGTGGTGCTCTTGCGGGCCATGCAGCTCTGGGGTTTCTCACCCTTATGGGGCATTTGAGGGTCATTATAAAATTACACATCTTTCAAATATAAGCAACGTCATAAAACACGACGACAGCTGCTTGTGACATTAAACCTGCACTGGAAGACCTAATGATATGCTGTAAAGTATTTTTGCTTTCTGATGCTTTACTTATAGGACACTAAAATAATATTGATTGATGGTGATAGGACTCTGGAAAATGTAATCTTTAGTCTTTTTTGGCGTATCTTGATAAGGAAAAAGTTCATTTGGGCTGCTCAGTGCACCAGGGATGTGTTCTGGAACTTGTATTTTCACCTGTAGTTTGTATATGGGGGTCCTTTGAGACCCTGGTGTCCTGAATTAATGCTATAGACAGATATAAGCACCATGCTGAGATGGACGAGCTTATGAAACCACTCAGAAACAAACATTTTGACAGCTTTTGCACTGCTGGACCTTTCTCCTTATCTTACTCATTGGAGCAAATTCTCAGTTCTCAATCTTTTGGCAAATCACAAGACTGCGTTTGGAACAGACATTAAATGTGGTCAAAAATAGCGAGGTTTCTGATTCTATTATATTGCGAATGTTTGACTTGACATGTTTTAGCAAGCTTTTTAAAGTAACGGTTCGTGTATGAATGTTTTCATTTTATTGTTGCATTTGGACATGTTGAGACCAGACTGCTGAACTGCACCGTTAGACCTTTTTCCGCTGACAATGACCTGCCCTTGTTTTATTCAAAATCCAGCTCGACTGTAGCAAAACTTTTATAGTCTTAATCGTTCAGCTTCACACTGGGGATAAAAATTGCGCTTTTGGCTGCATTTCCCATCTGATCCTGAAACATTGCTCCAAATTATTCACATCCACCGATTTTTCACCTCACCCCTACGCCCACATCGGCTTATTTTAGTCTCTGCTTCCCAAGCGTTTTATCATCGGGGAGTCGCCCTGACATCTCTCTTACCTCAGCCCTTTTGTGCTTGTGGCCTTCTGCGGTTCCAGCCTGCATCTTTGACACGTTCTCCTCCAGTGAATCCCAGAGATTTAGCCAGAGGGTCCATTACGAGCCGCTTCGGTACAGAGTCTCCAGCCCGCTTCTCTGGGGAAGTGCTGGTCATCCTGTGTTAGGGTAATGTACATTACAAGTGGTGCAGTCATAAAGCTTCAAAAGCACACCATGAGTTAGAGCATGAATATGAGGCTTCAGGGACCAGAGTTGGAAATGAATCTGATTTACCTGCATTATTCGTAGTCTGGAGCAGGAAACTGCTGTATGGGTTAAGAGTAGAGAGTTCATTACTGTGGCCTCCAATGCTGTACCTTTTGGACTCTGTCCTGTTGGACTCTTTTAGATGTTCTCAGCTTCTCTTCTGATCAGCTCATGCAGGCTTCAGAAACATGAAGTGAATTTCTGTAGAGAGACTCATTCTCTGCTGAAACTTTTTTCATTTAGAATAGCTACTGGTTGCAAATTGGTTTATTGTCTTCGAATTAGGCGTTGACTAGGCTTTCATTTCATGAGTGTAAATTCGGGGTGAACTGACCACAGAGGAAGTTGAATTTACTGAATTGCTGTTCAACGGGTAATGGAATTGTGGGAAATCAAGTGTTCCTCCATCCTTGTCAATAAATTTGTTAAATATAAAGATGTATGTTGTGATTTGCGTAAATGAAGATTCCATTGGTAACTTTTCAAACAATTCTCAAGGCTTTCTCAAACTGTCATTCGGAATTTCTCTTGATGATGCTTCCTCTTTCTGTAAATGTTAATTCTACTTTCTAAGGGGTCATCGGATGCAAAATTCGTTTAAACATAAATGTGTGTTGGCAGTGTGTGTACACATCCACCCTATAATGATAAAAATCCACCCAGTGGTTTAAAAAAAAAAAAAATCCCTAATAATAATAATCCCTTTCTCAGATCAGGCTGTTCTGAGATTCTTGACAGAGTGATGTAGTTCTGCACAGGCCCCTCCCATGACTATTGACGAACATGGGCGTTTTAACGTAGACCCGCCTGAGTGAGTGTCCACCATTGTTTCGACGCCGGAGCAGGGGTGGACAAGATTGTCTCCTAAGTGATATGAACATGGTCATCATTTACTCCCAACATCTGAGACACTGAAGACGCAGTGGATTCCTTTTGTTTTTGAAGGCAATGTGCCCCCGATCTAGCTAAATGCATCTATGTTCACGCGAATCATTCGTAATCCAGCTTCAACTACAGAAGAAATGAGTGTAAGGTTTTTTTTTTTAAAGTAATCTTTGCAAATCGTCTTCCCTAATAATGTGGTTAGCAAGTTCTGCGGCTAAAGTTTACAGTCTCTCAGAGAACTACTCGTCACCCCATGGAAGAGAGAGGTGGGGTGAACAGAGCTCATTAGCATTTAAAGGGACATGCACCGAAACGGGTCGCTGTGAACAGAGCTGTTTTTGACCAGGTAAAAAGAGTGTTGCTTTACACTATCATTGAGAAATTTTAACCAAAGTCTGTTAACACTTTTCATTAAGACCCTAAATAATCATATCAACTTGTGGAAAATGGGCATCCGATGACCACTTTAAATTCAAATTCGCTTCTACATCCTGTTTGCTACCTCAATTAAAAAGCATTCTCAGCTCACTCCTGAATGGTGCACAACCTTGATTGCATTGTTGCTTGGCAAATGTAAACAACCTTATACTTATACCCTGCTCTCACAGGATGCGTGTGTCATGGCACAATGTGCCAAAAGTAAATCGCTCTCGTTATAATCAACGAAACTGTCAACACTAGAAGCACCCATCTGTGACACAGTTTGAGTAGGACATAGATTTCTGCTTGACGTCGTATTTTGTAACTTGTGCCGTGGATATAGTATAAATAATAGAACAGAACCTTCAATTGTTGACACTTTTTTCATTCCATGGTGTGTAGAGTATTTAAAATAAAAGCTCACTGAAAAAAAATGATAATGAGCGAATCATAAGGCAGCAATGATGTGCTCGATTGGATCTGAAAAAAAAGAGCGTTTTCAATGCCTCATTAGCCTCATTAAATCTCATTAAACCTCATTCATAGTCCAAACACCTCGACAGGTCCCAGATGACAGCGGTTTTACTATTCAACTACAGGGTGATTCATAAACTCTCCCTATCATTTATTAGTGTCTCTGAGAAGCTTGCTAATCCTAATGGAATTAAACAAATGCACTTTTAATGAAACTTCTCATTCTGACTTCCTGCCTGGGTGTCATTTCTCTTAGTCCAACCATCATCCTCCCCATCATTTTTAATGTTGTCTCCTTGGAAACTATCATCTAAACAGAAGCTCATGCATCCTCTTCCCTCCTGCTGTATCTTGGCTCTGGTTCATGCTGATGGGAGGATGTGAGTGTCTTATTACTGAAGACTCTGACCTATGACTGCATCCATTCAGAGCCCATCCCTGCAACGATTTTTGCTCTCATTAATCTCTTCTGTTTTTCCTCACTCGTCTCTTTCTCTTTCTCTTTTCTGCTACATTAAGTGCTGCTCTATAAGGTATATTTGGGACTGTGGACATAGGTTGGTTGATGCCAGGAATAAGGGAATGAAAGTATTGTCTGATTTTCTGCTGTAACCCACACCATTGACAGCATTAATGAAGCATTTCTGAGCTTTGAAAGAGGAAGAGCATAACTCCTCTCCTAAGGGACTGTGTAAACAGTATGTTTTCCGACTACCCCATACCTGCCTGTTAATGCATTTAACAGGGAATCAAAGCATAACATGGAAGATTTCCAAAGTGAATTGACTGGGAATTGAGTACCCATCACTAAATATATCATGGCGTTATATAATTATTTTTGGTATCGGGTTTATGGTCTGTCATGACTGCCATTGATACATTTAATCTATTCATCCACCTATCATCCATTTTTCTTTCGTCCTCAGTATATTGCTATGTAGACAACTGTTTTAACGTTTGGGAGCGGTAAAGTTTGTTTCTGGAAGGTGACACTCATGCAGCAGGCTGCATGTATTTGATCAAAAATACAGAAAAAGCAGTAATATCCTCCTGAAATATTATTGCAATTTAAAATAACTCCTTTCTGCTTTAATATATTGTAAAAGGTTGTTTATTCCTGTTATAGAAAAGCTACATTTGCAGCAGCCATCACTTTCAGAAATCTTTCAGAAATGTATTTAATATGCTTATTTGATGCTCAAGACATTTCTTATTATCAATGTTGAAAACACCTGTGCTGCATAATGATTAATTGAAAGTTCAAAAGAACAGCATTTATTTAAAATGGAAATCTTTTGTAACATTATAAATGTCTTTGCTGTCACTTTTGACATTTCTCCTGTCACAATTTAATGCCTCTTTGCTGAATGCAAGAGTACATTTCTTTGTTTATTTTATTTTATTTATTTTATTTCTCAAAAGGCAGCATACACATTGTGTGAAGTGTTTTTATTTTTGTTGCACTTATACAGCCGAACTGCAAATTTCTGAGACTGCCATCTCTTTGAGCACAAACTAAATGTTTTGCCTCTTCCATTTCCTAGTTTGATCTCAATTCACTAGAACCTCCAATTAGCAAGTATACATGCATTATAATGTCAATTCCATCCCAGAAAACTCTTAGGATTTTGTTTGGTGTCAGATCTGGCCTGCAGATGTCTTGCTGATCTGTCAAATGCTGATGAGCTGCCAGAGATGAGTCATTTTAAGTCCTTTCCTTCATCTGCAGAGCTTTTAGTTCAGTAAGCAGTTGGGAACAAAACTCTCCTGGGCCTCCTGGAGACCTCCAAACACTCACTCTCTCCTTTCTACGCTGACCTGAAAATTAGGTCAAGCCTGCTGTCAAACAGATGAAAAGCATGATCTTCCCCAGGAGGAGAAACAATGTGAAGTGCATCCGCAGCCCTCCCTGCTCACATCCTTCGTGGAGGTGCTCATAATAGTGCCTGGCTCTGGACAGCCAAAGCAGAAGAGAGGGAAAATTCCCATTCTCTTGATGCAGAAGCTCATCTTTCTCTATTTCTCTTTCCACTCTTCTCTTTCTCATCTGTTCTCCAGGGTCTTTCGTCTTCAGTGTTCAGTCCTGGACTGGAGAAAAGAGATAATTAGCATGGGTAAATGCACATCATACTGTACAGCTAATTCTAGACTCTGTTTTTCCTTCATTTTTCATCTCAGTACCCCTATATATGGTTTTAGTGACATCTTGGGTGGTAGGTTTTGACTTGAACTCTAGTCCCCTTCTAAATCAAACACTGCCATCTGTACTATGTGACATTTCCTGACTCAAATATTGTTTACAAATCTGTATGGCATCCCACTATCTCCTCTAACCTATCTTCTGACCCTAGAGGTCATGATCTCCGTGGTTTCTCCTCCACTCACCACGTTCCTTCCTGGTCAGACCTGATTCCATTGAAATCGATACCACAGGATGAGGTTACTCCATCTGTTCTGCCTGTCCACTTGCCCTCGGTACAGCCCAGCACTAATCTCTCCCCTCAGTGAGTCACCTGCTCAAAATGAACACGCAGAGCAAAGATGACTTCCTCCTCTCCATGCTCATCCATACTCTCTGCTTTATCTCTCGCTCTGTTTGTACAGCTCTCATCCTCCTCTCCATTTCTCAATCACCTCCTCCTTTCTTCATAGTGTTTTTGGCAATGTGTTTTTATAACAACCACAACAAAATAGTTTCTTAGTCATTAATATTTTTGTTGATTTGTATTATTTATTAATATTAATTAATTTGACAAGTAGTGTTCCAAAAGTATGTGTGTGTGTGTATATATATATATATATATATATATATATATATATATATATATATATATATATATATATATATATATATATATATATATATACACGCACACACACACACACACATACAGAGTGCCCTCCATAAGTATTGTAACAGTAAAGGCAAAATGGCTCTGTTGGCTGTGGAATCAAGACATTTGCAAATATGATGAAAAGATGAATATGAGACAAAACTACAGAATGTCACATTTGATTATTAGCCATTTCAACACATATGATTTACCAAAAACATTTCAGCACTTTTAGAGTTCATGCCACTGATTGATGTGAGCATAAGTATTGGGTATATCGGTCCATAAACACAGTCCCAAAACTCTTCTGGCTCACCTTTGTGCAAACTCTAATCTTGCCTTTCTATTTTTGGTGCTGGTCAGAGGTTTGCATCTTGCTGTGTAGCATCTGTAATTCTTGTTTCAAAGTATCCTGAGGACAGTAGATTGTTAGAGCATCACCCCAATCTTTCTGGAAGTTGTTGGTGATTTTACAGACACGTCTTTTAGGGTTCATTTTCACAGCTTTTATGATTTGTCCGACATCAACTACTGTTGTTTTCTCAGCCGATTAGGTCTTTGTTGGTTGCTGGTGGTTTCCAAACTTTGTTTCCAACGGCTTTGTTTTTGCTATAGCTCTGACTTCCTCTTTTCTTTTAGCATCCAAATTGCTTGCTTCCCTCGTCAGCTTCCTCGTCTTCATCCTGGTTTGTGTGTCATCATCAAATGCAAGATTCAGAATACAGAAGTAATGGATATAACTGATACGACACATTCCCTGCTTTTAATATCTGAAGAATTAATGCAACAGGACACAGCTGATCACTTAGAAAGACCTGTGAGGCAACTGTTCCAATACTTATGCTCACATCAGATAGAGGGATGAAACTCTAAAAGTGCTGAACTTCTTAGCTGGTAAAACATGTATGTGTTGAAACGGCTAATAATAAAATGTGACATTCTGTAGTTTTGTCTCATATTCATCTTTTAATCATATTTGTAAATGTCTTGACTCCACAGCCAACAGAGCAATTATGTCTTTACTGTTCCAATACTTTTGGAGGGCACTGTATATATGTATGTATAATTATCTAAGGCCATGTTATAACTTTGTAAAAATAATAAACTGAAATTGTTATTCACAAAAAAATCTTCAGTTCTGCTCTAGTTGATGAGAGAAGCAATATCCAATTCATAAATTAACTATTCTTTTGAGTCATATATTTTTGTGGTGAATGCCAGTTCGCGGGAAAGTTGCAACTTGGGAGGTTAATTGAGTGATACCGCTGTGTATATAAGGGGCATCAACAATGAAATATATTGTTGTGATGGTAAAATTCTTTGAATAGAAAGTTCAGAAGAACAACATTTATTTGTAATATATATTCTTTAATAATATTATAAATGGCTTTTTCCTGTCTCTTTTGATTAATTATCAATGTAATGCATCTCTCCTTAATAAAAGTATTAATTTCTAATTTCTTTACAATGAATAAATAATGACCCCAAATTTATACATACATGACAACAGAATCAACATTAAAATTAATTACTATATATATATATATATATATATATATATATATATATATATATATATATATATATATTAGTAATTAATTTTAATGTTGATTCTGTTGTTGAAACTATTTCATAAATTTTATTGTTGATTCTGTTGTTGAAACTTTTTTTTTTTTTTTTTTTTTACATGCGATTTTATATTTTATGTGCTCATGATATGATATATTGAAGCAATAGAAGAGCATCCAAAGCTAGCACAGCTACTCGGCGGGCTACTCCATAATCCCGTAAACCATTTCTGACGGACTCTGCCATCCAACACCAACAATTACCTCAAAGGTGGGTGTTTGTCCTGGTGGTTTGTCAGTGTTTTAACTTATTCTCCCATACGGTCATGGAAATCTCCTACAACCCAGTGCAGAAATGTGACATAAATCTGTGTTCAGAACGAACGAAAGCCACAGAGAGAGTATGTGAAGCCAATTAACTGCTGTGTAGGGGCCTTTTTTTCCGCAGAGCAGTGAAGGGGAGAGCTGGTTTGAGATGCATGTGGGGGTGAGAGTCGCCATTGGAGAAGTGATCAGAAGTGACTATACTGTGAAGAGGTTTTGGTTATTTAAAGCCCACACTTGAGGATTAAATGCACATTTGAAAATGTTAAAAATTAGGCTTTTAAAGCTGAAGGACCTCATGGTGATTACAACCTGGTAAGTAGTTCCTGTCAATGGTACAGCAACAATGAACACCACCAGTCAATAGCACTGCTATTATAGATCCTTCTGAAGTGGCTTATTCCATGTGTTCTCATGTACAATGTTCCCTTGTAGTTTGACGCCAAGTGACACAAATACAGGCAGGATAGTGGGATTTTAAAGAGATATAATAGGTATGTCTTAAACTAATAGTCATGATTTATTGTTCAAAAACCGTATGTGATTCTTCCATGGAACACAAAAATGGGACATTTTGGATTTTCTTCTCTGGATTTTTCCAACATTGTTCCATACGGTTGCTATTTACAGGGACAGAAGCTTCAAAAATGATATAAAAACTTTATATAAGAGTCATAAAAGTTTCCAAAATTATCTAACTTTGTAAAAAGAATAAACTGAAATTGTTATTCACAAAAAAATCTTCAGTTCTGCTCTAGTTAATGAGAGTAGCAATATCCAATTCATAAATTAACTATTCTTTTGAGTCATATATTTTCAACGACTCAATTGCTATATTTCACAGTTTTGGTCTGTTTTTCACATACAGCTATTTTCCCAGGTTAAAAAAAGTACACTTCCATAATGTAATTAAAAGTGCTCTATTTTCACACACTAATTTTGTACTTAATATACTAAAAATGTTTATTTAGTACTTCTTACAATAAACTTAAGATCAACTAAGTGTACTAAACTGTGCTATTTTAGGACACCATGAATATGGACTAAAATGCGCTTTTAACATACTCTGTATTTAAAAAAATTTATTTATTCACCACTTGTAGTACCATATTCATGGTGTCCCAAAACAGCACAGTTGAGTACACTTAGTTTAAGTTTATCTTAAGTACTAAAGAATAATTTTTAGTATATTAAGTACAAAATTTGTGTGCGAAAATAGAGTACTTGAAATATAGTATGGAAGTGTACTTTTTTCAAATCATAACCTGGGTTATGATTTGAAGTGTGATATGGACCACTACTGTGATACTTTTTTGTGTCCTTTTTAAGCATCTCCATTAGTTTGCATTGAAAAGAAGGATCAGTGAAGTCTGTCTCATTTTTTGTTTTGCCGAATAAAAGTCATTTTTTACATTTTTGGGTGAACTATCCCTTTAAGAGAACACAGCAGAATTTATCTCAATATCTAGAAACTGTAGAATAAACCACGCCATCTAGAATCCCAGAATGTTTGGAATGTTTTTGACTAGTAGAGTCGGCTGCAGTATTTCATAAATGTAACTGTTTTCTCTCCGAAACATCCTAGTATCGCAGCAATAAATAAATGTCTGCTACTGATAACTTTTATGTCATGTAAATGATGCGGTCATTGAGTAAGTCTGCCATGGTACACAACGACTTGCCAAAGAGCACATTTACTATGTCTCTGTTAATGAGACAGCTGTTTGTTATTTAAGTAAATATGGCAATTACCAGCTGCTCAAAAGACTCACTGCAGGCGTTAGAACCATGTTGCCACGTTTTTGAATTCCTGAAACAAACCATGTTCTGAATCTTTCCTTGTTCAGTTCTTATATGTGATGCAGTTTCTCTCTTTCTCTTTCTCGGGCAGATGTTATAATCAGTGCATGCTTTGCTGTCCTTTAACAATGCAAATGTGTCCAGTTAATGACCTCATAGTTCTTAAACAAAGAGAGGGAGTACGCGGGAGTAGGAGAGAGAGGGAGAGTGGAGCCCACGGGGGAGGTTGCAGGTGCGTTGGGAAGGCTCCAAAACCATCGCGGGTACATTTCTAGGCTGCTGCTTCACCACTGAACGGCGTCCAACCTTGCAGTAAAAAAACTACTTTGTGATCAGGGACTATTTAAGAGCAGGTCCCCTCCTCCCCACCACCACAGCTCTGCCAACTGGCCACGGGAAAAACACATGGGGCGTCTCCTCAAAGCCGAATAGCTAGTTTTGCTGAAGTCAAATAGAACTGAATTACAGCAACGGGACGTTGTACACAGTGTGCGAAATAAAACCGTGACTGAGAGCCCTCAAGCTCGGGGCTCAGTGTAAATGCTTATGTCCATCTCTCCTGTTTACATGAAATAGCTAGGTATGGGAAGGTGACAGTGGCAGATGATGGCACATATACATTTCTTGGGGTAAAAGTTATGGACTGGATGGGTTGGATGTTTTGGTTAAATCCGTTTCTGTCATGACAACTCTCGGAGGGATTGGCTTGGTAATGTACATGACAATGTTAATGTATTTGGTCTAGGCGGAATAGATCTGCTACGCTGCTGCTGCGGCAGAGCAAGTACCAATATTTGCTACTGCCAATACATCCACAACATGCTGCTGTGAGCATGTAGGAAATACTGCTGCTGCACATATAACACATATGAATAACCCTATGTAGCATACATGAATCACCTCGTAGCAGATCTATACAGGTGGAGCCTGGGGAACGTGGAGGGTTTCTGAAGTGCGCTGCCAAACTGCTACAGCAATAGAAAGCCAGGTATTTGAATATTGAGCAGTGAGCTCATTGGCTACTGATACAGGAGCAAACCAGTCAGCTGAGCCATGTGATAATGATGTCATTAGGTCAGATTGAGTTGGACCTATCGGACTGCACCAACTTAGGGCCCTATTTTAACAATCCAAATCCACTTTTTCTAGTATAACGACGGGAAAAGTGGTCGGCGCTCCCGGCGCATGGTCTAAAAGGGTTGTCCCTATTGTCTTAATGATTAATGGGTGTGTTTTTGGGCATAATGTGCAATAAACCAATCAGAGTCTCCTCTGCCATTCCCTTTAAGAGCGAGGTTCGCTCGCGCCATGGCGGATTCGCTATTTAAATGGCGGAATTTTAAGGCACACAGACTGAACGCGTCTTCAGAGAGCAAACGGATCTGCTCATGCACGAGCAAATAGGAAGGATAATTCTGATACACGCAATGACTATCCATTATGACATGTATGACATTTTTATATTTATGCAGCCTACACAATATTCTTTTACACTGTAATCCATTAATTTGTCATATTTGGCATGTTTGTGTGCTGCTGCGCTTCCCTGTGTGTAATAAGCAAAGTGAACGCACGTTGTGGACCCGCCCAGAGGCATATTTTTTACTAACGCGCTCTTTAAGCAATTAAAAAAACAACGCACCAACAATGCGCCTGAACATACCTGTTTTTTAGACCAGCACGCCCATGGGCGCAAATGCATTTGCTATTTTAACAATGCGGCGGAGGACGGGAAAATGAGAACTGCGACGGGCTGAAACTAGCAAAAACACTTGTGCCGTGACTTGCGCCGGGTGTATTATAGGGCCCTTAGAGTTTCATGCCAGACCTCTGTATTTAAAGGAACACTCCACTTTTTTGGGAAATAGGCTAATTTTACAACTTTCCTAGAGTTAAAAAGTTGAGTTTTACCGTTTTTGAATACATTCAGCCGATCTCCTGGTCTGGCGGTAGCACTTTTAGCTTAGCTTAGCAGAGATCATTGAATCTGATTAGACCATTAGCATTTGGTCATCAAAAATAACCAAAGAGTTTCGATCATTTTCCTATTTAAAGCTTGACTCTTTTGTAGTTACATCGTGTAATAAGACCGACGGAAAATGAAAAGTTTCGATTTTCTAGGCCGATATGGCTAGGAACTATACTCTCATTCCGGCATAATAATCAAGGAACTTTGCTGCGTACATTAGTACGGAATTCTTTGGTCATTTTTGATGACCAAATGCTAATGGTCTAATCCGATTCAATGATCTATGCTAAGCTAAGATAAAAGTGCTACCGCCAGACCCGGAGATCGGCTGAATGGATTCAAAAACGGTAAAACTCAACTGTTTAACTCTAGGGGAGTTGTAAAATGAGCCTATTTCCAAACAAAAGTGGAGTGTTCCTTTAAGTCTTAAGTGATTGGACAGTTTTAAAAGGAATTTTTGTATTTATATGTTTTTGTTAATGATTAAATCAGGAGTTTACAGACCCTAATCAGTATTTTATAGTATGGCTAGCATAATATTACAGGCGAAGTAGTTTTCGTTAGTCACTGTAAGCATTTGCATCTTTTCTGAAGCAAATCTCTTTATGATGTATATTCGCTCACTGTTATTTAATACCTTCCATGTTTGGCAGAAGCATAGAAAGTGTTAGTGGGAAAGTTTGACCAAATTAGCAAGAGTAAGTTAGTGGGTGTGGTTTAGCTCTGGGTCAGTTGTTGGGCGAGGAGTCTGATGGTTTGTGGGAAGACTGTCCTTTGAAATATGTCCTGATGCATTTATGTTGCCAGTGCTGCTGATTCAGATTTGAATCATTAGTGGTCAGTGGCTGAATTTGGTCAATTTTTTTTTTTTTTCAATATGAAATGCAGATGTCTCTTATTTGGAGGAATACACTGCTTTTACACAGCATGTTTTTATAACATTATTATTTTTTTTTTAATCAAGTTGTTTCATACAGTATATACACACACAAGAATAAATTTTCACTATCAGGAGCAGACAACCAGTCTGGCTCTCCCCTTGGCTTTCTCCAAACTTTTGACAGATTTTATACCACAAGGATTTTAAGACAGGTGTGTGGGTGTGTAAATCTCTCACTTTTAATGACTTTCTCTGCCTTTGCCCTGTTGGAAGCGGTTTATGCTTAGTCTCAGTGATGGTTATTGCAGGCAGAGTGAAGTCTATCTGATAAGGGCCTGTCGTAATGAAATATCCTCAGATTCTCAGGTGCTCAGTTCAGTTTCAGAACTCTGTTCATTGGCTCGGTCTTGAATTAAATGTTTGATCTGAAGCCAAATACATGTAAAATGCATTGACCATTTACTTGTATTTCTGAAACATTTCTGAGGGTCAGTGAACTTGACTCTAAATGATAAAATAGAAGATTGGAGGGGCATTACTAAAGTGGATTACTAAACTAAGTTGGAGGGATATTACTACTTACTAAAGGCTGATCCCATTGCTTATGTCGAGGCCTCTTGTTGTTATATTCCAGGTTGACATTGCTGTAAATTTTAGTCTTTATTGGGGTCTCTAAAGTGCCTTTCCATCAGACGTGGTATTTAGACACTGTTGTAACTGGCTAATGGCAAAACACTAACTGTGGTGGCTGATTTCCATCCCATGGACATGTGTAGGTGTTGAAATAACGCGTTCTTCTATATAGCCTCTTTATTTGCAATCTGTCACTGATAAAGCTTTTGATGAATATTAAGGGCTGCACATGTGTAGAGACTCTTAACGTGTGCTCTTATGCTTTATCATCGACTTAGACACATATAGCCAAAGGTCACAAAACTAGCACTTTTCAGCTGTTTTATGGTTTTTCTGCATGGTGTTTAAGTGATTGGAAACAGGAAAAAATACCAGAGGAGACAAAGCTCTTTTAACCTCTGACCTCTGCCAACACAAATCTAAAAAATAAAAAGGCAGCTTATGTTCTCCTTTCCTCTTACATGACAGATATGGCTAATAAATGCTAAACGACAGTTTCAGGGATGGAGTCTCTCCTATTCTGACTCTTTTCTTCTGCTCATTTCCCATCTTGTGGTGTGCTTTGTTTTGTACAGCCACAGTGACATGGTCCATTTCAGGAGGGCTGGTGTTGACGCTATGCAGGGACTTTCCTCATCCTGTTGGGCTGTGGTTCAAATGTTCGCTCTCCATTTTTTCTCTTTTCTTTTCTCTCTTTAATTTTTCCAAGGAGCTGGACATACTTAATACACATTATCTCTCACATCCATCACTCAGCTATGCGCTAAATGACATCACCCAGGCAACCGATGTAAAGAGAGAGCGAGAGAAGAGAGGAACTTAAGCTGAAGCTCTAAGGACAAATGTGTCTACCGCTTATGTTGCTTTCTTATAAACCAAATTAAGACATGTCATAATTGTTTGAAATGCAACAGCTCAAATAGACATTTCTGGTTATGCATTTTAGTTACAAACAACATTGAAGATTTTCAAGAGTTGTTTGTTCAAATGGGAGTCAAACAACCACCAAATTAAGTTGACAGTTTGTTTCTTTCTACTGGACTTGATTTGGTTTCTCTAGCTGTAAGCTGGTTTGGCTTTACTGTGCCGAATGCTTTACCACTTTATTGTTTCACATTTTTTACGAGTGAGAAAAACCCTGATCTCCAGCTTTCTGGAGGGTTTTAGTTGAGGGGTGTTGCCCTGAAACTCAAGCCCAGAGGCACCAATGCTGGGCAAAAGGCCAACTGGTTTTTTACCCAATCAACTCGGCTGTAAATATCATGTGACTAATCAGTTTGGTGAAGCCGAACATTTATGTTATATATGTATATGGATACACTTTCTTTCAAAACTTTGGAGTCAGTTTTTATTATTAAAAAAATGAATACTGTTATTCAGCGAGAATGCATTGTTAATCAAAGGTGCCAGTAAAGAAATTTACAATGTTGAAAAAAATATATCTACAGTGCATTCATAAAGTATTCAGACCCCCTTCACTTCTTTTTTCAATTTTATGTTGCAGCCTGATACTAGTTGTTTATTTTTTTTCCTCATTAATCTACACTCCGTACCTCATAATATCAGTGAAAACGTCTCAGGTTATGTATGTAACCTTGGTTCCCTGAGAGTAGGGAACGAGACACTGCGTCCTCTAGGGGTCGCTATGGGGAACGTCTTGGCGTGACCGGTGTCTTGAAGCATATATCTAATCACGACAATAACATTGGCCGGCGACAACCTATGACGTTATTTCCTGTGCGGCCACAGTATAAAGGGGCGCCAGGAAAATACGTCATTCACTTCTTCGTCTGAAGCTTGCGTCCGAAGCATGGCACCGAACCTAGAGGACGCAGTGTCTCGTTCCCTACTTTCAGGGAACCAAGGTTACATACGTAACCGGAGACATTCCCTTTTGAGGGAACTTCGAACTGCGTCCTCTAGGGGTCGCTATGGGGAACAAAATACCCACGCCACCATGCTGAGGGGAGTGCAAGCCAAGCACTAAGTACCAACTCTACCCGGCTAAGGGAGTTACCCTGTGACGGTAGGACGGCTGTCAGTGACATTATCCCCTTCGGCCAAAGGCCTGAGCTGCATACCCCAGAACTTACCTGTTAGGGGCCGGGCCTCCTGGACCCAGGGTAGAGCTCAAAGGCTTGGAATCAGAAGAAGAGATTCCTTTTAAGGGGATACGATCAAGTGCCTAGGATAGTAACTAAGTCTTGGCCTGTCACCCAGGGGCTACTGCTTGCTCTGCAAGAGCTCGCTGAAGGAATGGTAACAACAGATCCTTGGTAGCAACACCCTATTCAAGTAATATCACTGGGGATACATAGGTAGAGTGGGGCCAAAGGTGAAACCGGGGCCTGACGGACTCAAAGAATGGGCACGAAGCCACACCGCGTAACCCATGCCATACAGGATGACTGCAAAAACCCTTGGTGTGCGATCTTTTCAGAAAGTGCACAAAGACTAGCGTGCACACTTACCATATCATGGATTTGTAAATATTCTCAGGAGGGAGCAGCATGCTCATAGGTGCTGAGGGGAGCAAAGCTAGCTCTACCAACAAGGAGAGCAACTTAACAGGGAGGCAGAGAGAGGTCTAACAACCTGAAGTAGCTGACTCACAGAGCTGAATTCTTTCAGATGCCCGGGAGGGAGCAGCACGCTCATAGGTGACCCTCTAAGTGAGAGGAGCAATGCTAACTCTACCAAGGCATCTGGAGAGCGGAAAACTTAACTCTCAGCATGAGAGGGAACTCAGACACTCAGAAGGGAGCGGCATGCTCATAGGTGACCCTCTAAGTTGAGGGGAGCAATGCCAGCTCGACCAACAGAGAGAGAGCTCGGGAGGGAGCAGCATGCTCATAGGTGACCCTCTATAGTGAGGGGAGCAATGCTAGCTCTACCAAGGCAGAGCTCTGGAGAGCGGAGAACTTAACTCTCAGCATGAGAGGGAACTCAGACGCTCAGAAGGGAGCGCCATGCTCATAGGTGACTCTCTAAGTTAAGGGGAGCAATGCCAGCTCAACCAACAAGGAGAGCTCGTGAGGGAGCAGCATGCTCATAGGTGACCCTCTATATTGAGGGGAGCAATGCTAGCGCTACCAAGGCAGAGCTCTGGAGAGCAGAGAACTTAACTCTCAGCATGAGAGGGAACTCAGACGCTCAGAAGCGAGCGGCATGCTCATAGGCGACCCTCTAAGTTAAGGGGAGCAATGCCAGCTTGACCAACAAGGAGAGCTCGAACAGGGTAACTCAACAGGGAGGCATCATTACCAACTTCCTGGTGTCACTGCCACAGAGCTCATAAAGAACCTCCTGCAGTGAGGTTTTGGAGCACTGCCATGTTCAGAGCGGCGCTCTCAGCCCTCGGGCTGAGGCGGTCCTTACGACACAAACTGGGAACAGGAGGTGCATAGCTAGTTCTCGCAATGAGGGGAGCACATCCTAGCTCAACCAGAAGGCAGTGCCATAAATTCTATACATGTCTGAAAAAGCACTCAGGAAGGGTTTCCACAGAAACACCTCTCACTCGTACCTCCGGGAAAGCAGTGTACTCAAGCCCACTCCACGGAGGGGTGAATCACTGTTTCAACCGTAAGGACACCGTGACTCAAATCTCAGGAAACCTCTCGATGCGATACACGAGTAGCGCATCCTGGTTGGGGCAGCTTCTCGAAGCAAACACCCAGCCAGGAGCTCAGGGAGCACTTTACGAAGCAATAATCTCCAAAAAAGGCTCAGCCTGAATGGAGGACCCGCAAGTCCTGGGTTGCAGTTGTTATACTGGGACCTGAAGGCCAAGGAGGCTATCCGCAGAAGCCTAGCGATTTGGCTGCATGATTCAGCAAGCATGAGGCCGAAGATGTAGGCATCATAATTATACATCATAATTCCTACTGATAGGGAAATTACTGATAGGGAAGATTTCCCATCAGGTCCTTTCCCTGTTCTGCCCATGAACTGCGAATCGCGGGCAATGGGCAGATAATTCTCACTGCACTTGCATCGCTCAGCATGTATTCATCTCCCACGGGAGCTAACCATGCTCCGCCCACACGCTAGATTACCTCCAAATCAAGCAAGAACGGAGCCGCCACCGCTAATGCATCGCTATTCCAGCGAGAGGCGAACGCACTCATGCAGACACGGGTATTACAAATTGGGTAAAAAGTGAATCACTCACCTTCCCTTTTTGTCAGTAGCCCCGCGAAATGTCACGATGAGCACACGAGCGCATTCAACTCCCTCGAGAGCTGAACGCGCTTGCTCTTCACCACACCCACACAACCCGCGAGCCGTGTGAAACTGCGGGTATCAGAACAAAGCTTCCGTGCAAGAGAACGTGCACTCCTAGTCATGCTTAGCTTCTGCTAACATAAACAAACAGTCAGTGAAGACGAAGAAGAGAATGACGTATTTTCCCGGCGCCCCTTTATACTGTGGCCGCACAGGAAATAACATCATAGGTTGTCGCCGGCCAATGTTACTGTCGTGATTAGATATATGCTTCAAGACACCGGTCACGCCAAGTAGGGGTCGACCGATTATCGACCTGGCCGATTATTGGCGCCGATATTAAGCATTTTTATGATAATCGGCATCGGTCATTTTCAAAACCGATGTGCCGATTAAAATTATTTAATTTTGAAACGCGCTATTTAGCTCTGATGCAGCCTGTCGGAACTCACCACTCTGTGGCCTAGAGCAGTCTCCACCCACCGCGCATCTGATTTGTTGAGAGTCAGGAGTCCGACCAATCAACGTGGAAGACTAAAGGCACTCACACACCGAAAGCGCTTGCTAACTGGTGCTGCTTCATCACGCATCAGTTCTCTCTCAAAGGCAGCAGCAGACGTTGCTCAAGTTGCAATAAATTACAATCCACTACACTGAAGTTGTAAAAACCTCAATTTTATCTATTTATGGTTTCCGAGATGGGGGAAACGCAGGGGGAATCGCGGAATCCAGTCAAATAGCATTTACTGTATAACGCGGAGTCACGGAATTAGTCAAAGTTTGGATGAATTAATCAAAAGTAGGTCAGTACACTTAAATCGACTCATGATATGGACTATCTGTAAACATTAAGCTGCAAAAAGACTATTTAAATATGAATTCTGCATGTTCGGCGTGTCTCTGTATATGTGAAAGGCACAGACGCGCGGTTTTGACACACACACACACACACATTGAAGTGCGCAACGCTCGCGGTGTTTTCCGCATCTGCCATGTCACTAAATGAGGACATAAATACATGAACATCATCCCCAGAACTACTCTGAGAGTTACTTCATGAGCATTTGACTGTTTCGTTTGAGTAAAACGATCGTCATATCATAAATAGGCAACAGAAACTTAAGAGGTCCTCATGGCAACCCGTCAAAATAAAAGTTCGGTTTATTTACTAATGCTACTACAATTATTACAACTTTTGTTTAAAAGAACAATCACACAATACGCTATTTCTTACATGTTTTAATTTTAATAGTAAACACATTTGTTTGCCAAAAGTTGTTCAACTCTCATTTGATTAAAAGATAAATTAAATTAATGTTTTATGCCTTCATTTGCACAGCACTGTAAATGAAAACTAATGGAAATTACTGTCACATAGGCCAAGATTAAATTACTGTCACATAGGCCAAGATTAAGTTACTGTCACATAGGCCAAGATTAGGATGACGGAAATTGGGACATTTCAATAGGCTATTGAACCAAGTGTGCCTATAACAGGCTATTAGTGTTATAGTTTCATTAAAATAGTTGCGGTCTTCTTCGCAACTTCTACAATGGAGCTATGAAGACAATTAAATTATTTACACGTATTATATACATTGCGCTTTTTAAATTAATCAATTGATGTGCATTAGATGATGAATTGAATAGTCACCTCTTGTAGGTTATGATTTAGTCAACCGAAAATAATTAATGAAGAATTATGAGAGGTTATGCTATTACACATACATTTCTAACATGTAAATTATTGAAGCCAAATACTTACATTCCCCCAAGCTGTTTAGCTGTAGTATTTAGTATTCATAGGCTTAATCATGAAGCATGCAGTGGCCCCACTTTTAACTCTCTCTTTATATATTACCCTTATTGTAGATGGATGCATGGGGGAAGACAAGAGTAAGAAGTGCAACCAACACTAGGGAAGGCCGTTTTTGTCAGAGCCCTTGTTATTCTTAATTTTGACATTCATTTTCATTTTTACACCAGACATATATATCGGTTCAATATATCGGTTATCGGTCTACTTGGTCTGTAATAATCGGTATCGGCATCGGCCCTGAAAAACACATATCGGTCGACCCCTAACGCCAAGGCGTTCCCCATAGCAACCCCTAGAGGACGCAGTTCGAAGTTCCCTCGAAAGGGAACTGAATTTTAGAAATGTCTGTAAATTTATTAAAAATGAAAAACTGGAATATCACATTTACTTAAGTATTCAAACCCTTTGCAACAATACTTGAAATTTAGCTCAGGTGCCTCCCATTGCTCTTGATCATTGCTGAGATGTTTCTACACCTTGATTGGAGTCCACCTGTAGTAAATTAAATTGATTGGATATGATTTGGAAAGGCACACACCTCTCTATAAAAGGCCTCACAGCTGACAATGCATATCAGAGCGAAAACCAAGCCATGAGGTCAAAGGACCTGCCTGCAGAGCTCAGAGACAAGATTATATCTAGGCATAGATCTGGGGAAGGCTACAAAAAATTATTCTGCAATGAAGGTTCCCAAGAGCACAGTGGCTTCCGTAATTGTCAAATGGAAGAAGTTTGGTACAACCAGGACTCTTCCAAGAGTTGGTCGCCCAGCCAAACAGAGTAATTTATGGAGAAGGGCACTGTCTAGACTGGTGACCAAAAACATGATGGTCACTCTAGTTGAGCTCCATGATCATATATGCAGATGGGGGAAACCAACAGAAGGACAAACATCACTGCAACACTCCACCAATCTGGTCTTTATGGCAGTATGACCAAACTCAATCCTCTCCTCAGTGAAGACACATGAAAACACACTTGGAATTTGCAAAACAGCACCTAAAGGACCCTCAGACTCCGAGAAACAAGATTATCTGGTCTGAACCTCAATTCTAAGCATTATGTTTGAAGGAAACCAGCTCTGCTCATCACCTGCAGAGTAGCATCCCAAAAGTAAAGTGTGCTGGTAGCAGCCTAATGCTGTGGGGGTGTTTTTCAACATCGGAGACTGATCAGGGTTGAGTGAAAGCTGAATGGAGCAAAGTACAGAGATATCCTCAATGAAAACCTGTTCCACAGCCATCAGGACATCAGAGTGGGCCGAAGGTTCAACCTCCAACATGACAATGACCCTAAGCACACAGCCAAGGCAACACAGCAGTGGCTAAGGGACAACTCTGTGAATGTCCTAGAGTGGCCCAGCCAGAACCCTGACATGAACCCTATCGAACATCTCTGGAGAGACCTAAAAATGGCTGTCTTTCGACAGTCCCCATCCAACCTGACCGAGCTTGAGAGGATATGCTAGAAGAATGGTAGAAAATCCCCCCAATCCAGGTGTGCAAAGCTTGTTGCATCATACCCAAAAAGACTCGAGGCTGTAATTGCTACCAAAGGTGCTTCAACTAAGTACTGAGTACTATGTAATACTTATGTAAATGTAATATTTCAGTTTTTTCTTTTCAATAAATTTACAGATATTTCTACATTTCTGTTTTCACTTAGTCATTATAAGGTATGGAGTGTAGATTAATGAAAAATGACTTTAAACAATTGTAGTAGCAGGCTGCAACGTAACAAAATTAAAAAAAGTGAAGGGGGTCTGAATACTTTCTGAATGCACTGTACAAATAAATGCTGTCATGTAAATAAATGCTGTTTGAATCTAAGAATCTTGAAACAAATGTATTTCATATTCCACACAAATATTAAGCAGCACAACTGTTTTCAATGTTGATTAATAAGAAATGAGCAACAAATCATCTTATTGGAATGATTTCATGTAACACTAAAGACTGGATTAATGGCTGCTGAAAATGTAACTACAATCGCAGAAATAAATTACAATTTAAGGTATGTTTAAATAGAAAACTGTTATTTTAAATTGTAATAATACAGTATAACTGTATTGTTTTAATTAGTGTGTTTTCACTTTTTTTATCAAATAGATGGCTTAGTGAGCATAAAAGTTTTTTTTAAAAACAAAACAAAAAAATCTTAACTGTTTAACCATATAGATTGAGAGATGGATGGATGGTTGGATTTTTCATGGTTGTCAAATAGATACTTTTCCCTCACAGAATAGTGTATGCCATCTGCAAGTATGTTACCGGACTATATTAACAAGCCAAACCTTGACCCTTGACCTGTACCTCCTTTATAATTTTATAAGCATCTTAGAGCACTGGTTCTACGTAACACTTGTTTTGTCATTCACTCTGTCATGTATCAAATAACACACTGTTGTGAACAGAGCCATTAGCAGCTTCTGGCTGTGCATCAGAGAGTCTTTAAGGTCCAACTGCTTCTCTGTGGGGGTTTGGAGCGCGTTTCACATGTGAAAAAATCACACGCACTCTTGATGAATGCGTTAAAGCAGCAAGAGCGACTGCAGCAAGCTGAATATTAGCCTCTGTGGCACCATAACAAAATTATGGCAGAACGTTTACTATACGCTCACTCAAAGGACCCCCATAATGCCAGAGGTCCCAAATCTCTCCCTGCAGCGTCCCAGCAGGAAAACACCGCCTCTCTGGCCAAGCAGCATTCCTCATAATGGCTTTTTACCTTCCAGACTCACAACCACAGAACTGCGAATATGACTTTATTTTAATCATGCGACGGCATCTTTCAAAGCATTCTGCTGCGCAATTAAAAAATATAAAAATCAAGACCTCTCCAGTTTTTACAGGGGTGAGAAAGCAGCCGTGCTGCCCAGAGTGTGTGTGTGTGGAGGTGGGGAATTAAGTATGTTTGGTAGGAGAAACCATGCAGGTTATGGCTCTGTAAATGTGCACGTTTTGTTGCATCTTCAAAGATTATTTGATTATTTGAGAAAAACGGGCTTTGTTATATTTCTCTGGATGGAGAACGGTTCTGTTTTAGATCTCTGGTGAGGGGGCGACATTCAACGAGCTGCTGAATGGCTGTCCTTAAGATTGCCGATAAGGTCTGTCAACAAACCGCCTGACTCTGTTTGATGGATATTGTCTTGGTGTTTGATTATGTGTGATGTCAATACATCACCATTACCAGATCATGCGCTGTTGTGAAAGACTCATCGGTCTTTGGTTGAATAGTTCCAATGGTTTCCAGAAAGCATCTGACAGAAATATAAATGTAAATAATGTTGTTAAAAACAGACCAAAACACGCAAGAGCATCGGCTTCCGCGCATTACGTCATCAGCACAATTGTGGTGTGCACTGGCACTGCTGTTTGAATGAAAACAGCGCCGGGCTCTGACCTTGCTGGTACCCAGAACACACCACATAAAACCTCACCAACCAGCATCTTTATCCCTCAGCCAACTCTATAAAACTTCATTTCACCCCTTACAAATGCGCACACTCTTTCTCTCCCACTTTTTCTCAGTTTGACACACTCTTTCTGTCTCTCTCCTCTTAATTTTTCTTTTTACACACAAACCACTGACTAAACTTCATTAGAAGAGTCTTTAAAAAATATGCATAATTAACAGTCATAATTTGCTCATTCTCTACTCATCCTCAACTTATTCCAAATTTGTATGACTTTCTTTTCAGCATCAATTTTGAGTTATTTACTGGTCCGTCTTTTCCATGCAGTTGCAATGATTGGAGTATGGAGCTTTCAAGCATCAAAAAGGACACAAAAGCACTATTAAAAAGTTTGTGATACTGTCCGTATGGCTTAGGCACTGTATTTCAAATCTTCTGAAGTCTTATGATTAGTTTGCGTGAAGAAGAGACTGGAATTTAATTTATTATTTACTAAACGACTCATTAGTGAACAGATTAATGTGTGATCATGAACTGTTGTTCAGCAAAAGTTTGTGGGTGAAATTCAGTCATTTTTATAGGAATCTGTTCCATTAGTTTCATATGAGGATGAAAGCTGATTTCACTTATGTTCAAGTCTTTCTCTTGAATTTGCAATGGACAGTGGACCATTTTTCCTGCAAAAATTCACTAACATTTTACAAATCATTCTGATTTATGAATCGCATAAACCAATTTATTGAAAAAGATCTGACTTCAAAGAACAATTTGTTCACAAATCAAACATTGCTGTGTCTCTTATGAACACGCCAAGAGGGCAAATGTCCAAATTTTCAGTTAATGACTTAAATTTGAGTCTGTTCTTAACACAAATGTATTTCTTGTGTGTGTTTGTGTGCGTGTGCAGCCATTTGTTTTCATCATATTGACAGTAGCACTATAGACAATCTATAAAATACCTTCTTTGTGGAATGACATGAAAGTGAGTAAATGATAAATTAATGAATTCATTTTTGTGAACCATCCCTTTAACGTATGCATTCCTTTAGCTAAAACAAATATGTAGAAAGTAGAACAGGACACACGACAGATGAGCTGTAGAGCTGATAAATGTTGGGAGACTCATTTAAGACCTGCCTTCTAAAAAGATTCAATTCTATGTTAGAGGGACAGCACCAACAGTGCCCCCTGGTGGCCAGTGCTTTAACTGTACTGATTGAAGTCATGGTCTGCTGCTGAAAAATGCTCACTGGACTGTGGCCAATAAAAAACAGCTTAATTTGCTCTCTTACAGATCTGTATTCCCTGTAGGGAAAGAGAGGCTATAGTGATAGAGACAGAATGGATAGAACAAATAGCCAGTGCCATAAATATCACTTTTTGAGTAGTCTTCGATTTCATTCTGTCAGTCTTTAAGTTTTGCCAGCACATCGCATGCCTAGCACGTAGCTTTTGCTTTAATATGGAAATGAGACGCAAGGTTGAATTCCCATCGGCCACACTGATAGTGAGCTTTATCAGGGGTTTTATACCAGAGTCAGAGTAACATATTGTGGTTGAAAAAACAAAGGGAGCACTGATATTCTCGCTTATGTTTAGAGAAAGATTCTGGTTCTGTTGACCAAACGTCTCACTCAGATAAGGGATAATGCTTTTGGCTTGGAGCATTACCCGCAAACATACGCAAAATCTCAAGAGGACATATTTGTTGCCACTAGGTTCATAACGAGTTGACCCAGTGAGATGGAGTTTCCCAATATAGACTTTTAACTTTGACCTGTGTCTGTTATTTAAGCCAAGTTTGCTACTGTATGATTAAAAACGTCTCAAGTCAAAATTTAAAGGGACACTTAGGCCAAAAATGACATTTATGGCATTATTTGCTCCATTTCAAACATGTATGACTGACTGACTTTAATAATGACTGAATTTCTACTTTTTCACATGCAAAGATATAAAGTGGCTTCATGAATCTCAGCCTGGGAACGAGATGAGGGTGAGTAAATACTGACAGAACTATCCTTTTAAGCGTGAACTTTCCCTTTAAGGATGGACAAGTAGAGCACACACACATTTTTTGAGCACACTCATAGATCCCAACACACTGCTCAATGGCCCGGTCATCTGTAACAGCAGAGCAAAAGAAGCCTACTCTGCAAAATCACTCATTGCTCACACACATACATGACACTGCCGAGCACCACAGAAAATAGACACACGTAGAGACGCACACGAACAAACACACACTCACTCATACTCAAACTCTCATACATACACATAGTGTGACACGGCCCAGCTGGAGGCAACACACCGCGGTTGGCCTGTCGCTATGGAGCTTCCTTCTCTGTGCTGTGCTTGGCAACCGATCACAGCACCCCCCACATGCTGCTGAACTGGAGCACTGCCTTACAAACACACACTCTCATAGTAACTACATCTCTGTGTGTACTGACCATGGCATTCTGGGATAAAACTATGGAATTCGATTTTTATTTTTTTATTGTAATATCTACGGTTTGCAGTTTTCATTTTTGTACAGTTTTTAAGAGAACAGCATTTATTTGAAATATAAATATTTTGTAACATTGTAAATGTACTGATATTTTTGATAAATTGAATGCATCCTTGCTACATGAAAATATTAAAATTATTATTAAAAGTATTTAAAAATCTTACAGACCCAAAACTTGTGAATGGTAGTGAATCACAGTTTCCACTAAAATATTAAGCAGCAAAAACTGTTTTTATCATATGATGAGAAATGTTTCTTGAGCTCCAGATCAGCATATTGGAATGATTTCATGTGACACTGAAGACTGGAGTAAAGGCTGCTTTGTCATGTATGTGTGTGTGTGTGTGTGCAGTGTTAGGCAGTAACTAGTTACATGTAACAGAGTTACATCATTTAATTACAAAATAAATGTAACTAACTGTAATCTGTTACAGTTTCTGAGAAAAAAAAGTGTAATTAAATTAGTTTCTTATGAAAATGTAAATGATTACAAAGGGTGTTACTGAATATTTTCACACAGATTTCCCAGATTGCATTGACTGATACCAGTGTTTCAGGTGTTTAGGACACAGAATAGATTGCTTATTCAATAACTGTTTTTTTCTATTTGGGTTTATTTATATGCTTTATTTTTTTTAAAGATTAAATGTTTTTTCCAAGGCAAAGATTTGATCTCAAAAACAGTATCATATAGCTATTAAACTACATGGTTTTAAAACAGTATTTAACTTCAGATCAATCTCAAAGTAAAAAGAAAAAAAAAAGTGCTAAAGTCTGATTTTGTGGTGGCTGTGCTTTAAAATTTAATTATTATAATTCAAGTCATAAGGATTTTGAAAGTCTTAACAGTAATCGGTGTTGAATACTACTGTAAGTGTAACCCTGTTTCAAAATGATTAACAGTTGAAAACATTCATTAAAAGTTGAAAAGTAATCAAATGTAATCAGTTATATTGCTTTAATAAAGTAATTTAAATAGATACCCTACTTAAAATGCAATAAGTAGAGTAACTTATAATCTCTAACCTTTTGCATTTCTAAAGTAACCTTCCCAACACTGTGTGTGTGTGTGTCTGTATGTGTGTAATGTGATTTGATTTTGTTGTATATGGATATGGTAATCATTCAGTAATTGTACCTTAATGGTATATAGTCCTTGCGAATGGAACTGGCCAGCCAATGAGAGAAGAGAACTTTGTTACATGTCCATTTCAGAAATCTGTTTATAAAAGTGGTCAGCGGGAGGATTTCTGCAGAAGAGCAGTGGGACTAAACGGGTTTATAACTCCTTTTGTGGCATATGTAATCAAAGGTTTAGAGTTCAATCCTTTGTATATGAGTGAGAGTTTGATCAAAGCTGATTTTCATCTGGCTGATTTTTCTTCAGCCTGGAGGATGAGCAGGAAATCAGGCCGAAATCTCACAGGGCTGTTCTTTCTTTCCCTTCTTTTTCAGCCTCTATTATCTCCCTCTCTTACCCATGAGAAGGTAATGGAGCAGGAATACACACAAGCAAACAGTGGGAGGAATAGAGCCCTTTCTCTCTCTCTCTTTCTCTACGGGAGGGCAGCTTCAGGGCTACATTCATCCCTTGTGGCTTCTCCTAAACACTTGCACGCCTGTCAGTGGAAAGAGAGAGAATACAGAATGAGGGAAAAAAGAAGATATAAAGATGCAACTGATATCTCTCTGAGGCATTGGGTGTTTGTTTTTCATTGTGGGTGTCCTGTTTCCAAAAGCTGTGATTCTGTAGGCCGTGCGCTGCTCCTTACAAGCATCCGTTGTTTGAAACACATTTTTCTGCAGATGGAATTTGTCCACATACAGGAGGTCGGGTAGACAACAGAGCCAAGTTCACAGCAACCAACCTGCCAGGAAAGAACAGTGCATGACAGTGACATGACCGATGAACCAATTGTCCAGCCCGGGGTTGGTTTACTGATGGCGAAGCAATTTCATAAGATGATGGAGCATTCTGAAAGCGTTTGTTTTGTTTTTGACCTCTAGCATGGTCTCGTGGTTACACGGCATGTGTGTTTGTATGCTGCAGTCACATCAAAGCATCTTTGCGTCGGATGAAGTTTTAGCTGCTTTGGTTAATGAATGGATGTCTTGTCATTGTCTTCAGTAGCAACACAGTTCAAAGACCCCAGTGAGTCAGTACATCATAACTTGTAAACTTGAAAGTTCAGTTTAGCCCCTGTCGTCAAGCTTCTGATGCATATTATCGAATTGAGGCTGATCTAATGGTACATTCTGTTCAAAATACACAAGGAAGGTACAGCGCACGTTTTTTAACAAGGAATAGGCACGGTAAATACTCGTCTCTCTTGGACATTGATCCATGAATAATGTCGGATGTGCAAATTTCAGCTGCCATGACGGCTGTTTTATTTCATTAGCCCCTTAGTTCCTGCCAAGCTGGGCCCCGATGCTTGGATTTAGCTGCGATTGGGCCGAGAGCTGTGTGAGGAGGGTGCTAGAAGTACGCCGTCCTATCCCAGCACTCCTTGTCAGGAAATTCAGACCTGACTGGTTTATTTGAGTGGCCAGGACAAAATCCTTACCATCTGCACCTTTCAGGCATTAAACTGTTCCTGCTTTATCTTTAATAGGGAAATCGAAGACAGTCCCTTTGGGATCTAAGCGAAAACGCGCACACACACACTAGCATAAAAGCATTCTGCACATAAACACACTCATACTAACACTCAGACACACACAAACACGAATAAACACACTCATCCAAACACTGGGGCACAAACAGACATTCATAAACATACTCCCGACCACTCACAGAGAACATGTGCTCCAACACACACATCAGAAGAAAGTGCCTCTCCCTCTATGCCATGTGCTTTGGCACGCCATGCCACCTCCTATTAGTGTGTTTTCAGTTCAGTTTGAACTTTTGGGCTTTATTTACTTTAGGTCTGATTGGTGAAATCAACCATTTGTGACATTTATGCGTTTTCAGATGGAACTCATAAATAGGAAATATCTAAGAGCTTTGGACAGAGCGAAGGGAAAATATTCCGATATCGATGATTCAGGATAAAAGCTCTTATTTTAGAACCACATAGCACAGGGAATATGGATTGTCCTGACCTTCCGTTTTACACAGATTGTCTCCTGTTAGAACTCTGATCGACAACACGTAATGGGAACGCTGCGTCTCTGAAGACATCAAAGCAGAAGGGAGAGATGGAGAGACATAGAAGGGAAGTAACTAACATTAAGTAGGGGAGATTGGGGGCAATTGTGACATTTTCCTTCATAACTCGCAGATTACTGCAAATCTACCTTCCATCTTTTGGTGTAAGAAACATTACTATGTTCCAGAAAGTAACTACCATTAATAGGCTTATACTGGGATGAATTTACTAAAGAGGTCAGAGGGTTATAATCACACCCATTTTGTCAACTGTAACACTTGGCGATCTGTTTTAGTTTAAATAAAAGCACACAATTAAGTAATAATAATTGCTACAGTATTTACTAAGTTGTTTTTACCATAATATGCATTTAAAACAAAAGTCTAAGTCAGACTTTGATTAAAATTATCTGAAGCAAGTTTTACTAAAGTACGCCCTTGTGAAATGGAAGTGTGCTTAATTATATTTAATGTTAAGTATTGAAATGTTAAGTATATTTTAAAAACTGCACTTGCAGAAAATATAATATTATTTTTAAAAGGCCACTTTGGTGCTAATATAATAATAAGTTTTATTTAACTTTTTTTTTTTTTTTACTTTAATAATCTAGCGTTATAATGTATAAACATAATAACATAATAATGTTTATTGTGCATGTTAATATGTTCTAATAAGTTCGGTTTTATTACATAACTACTTACAATAGCCTTGTCCTCAATCATAAAATCTTGCAGAGCAAAAGTGTTATCAGAAAATAACATCTTTTAATATCTAGTTTCACTCACCAAGTGAAGCATTTTCTCAAACAGATTGATATCTCTACTGAGCATGTGTTGAATAATTGTCATCACTCTGGCTTATTTGTAATTGAAGAAATTTAGTGTTACAAATTGTCCTCTGTTGCAATTGCCCCCAGTCTCTCATATGCTTAATTTTCTGGATTAATGACACGCAAAGATAAACATGCATACACAAATTGTTTAAGTGTGTTTTGACTTTTCCCAGCTTGGAAATTTCAGAGCCGTGCAGTGATGATGCTGCGTTATCTTCTGCTCTCAGGTCAGTAAAAGGATACAGTCCAGACAGTGGAACTCTTTCACGGTGCTGTCTGCTTGATTTTTGTCCCTTGTCTAATATCAGCATGGGTCTGTGAGACCCCACATGTGTTCTCCTTAATTCTCATAGAAGAGAGGGGCTTCAGTGTGAGAGTGTGATTATTTCCTGTAGAGACTTGTAATGTTTTTATCATACAAATCATAACTTCTGTGCATGTGTGTGCCTACAGCATTTTTTAAGTGTGAGGACTGTCTGAAAAGGAAATGAATTCAGGAGCATTGAGAACCCCAGATGATCAATATATCAATATATCCTGTGTTCTCCTCAGTTCTTTATTCTGTCCCTTTTTCTTTCTTTGTCTTTCGTTCGTTCATTCGTTCTTTCTTTCTTTCATTCTTTCTTTCGTTCTTTTTTCTCATCCTCATTTGTTCTCTCTCTCTCTGTTTTTGCTCTTTCTCTCGTACCTGTTCAGACCCTTTTGACATGTTCATGCCTTCCTGGGATCAAAATTTGACACAGTCTTTAGAAATATTATTTGTTTTAGTTTTGCTGTGGTATTAAAGTTGCGAGTGGAATGGATTGCCAAAAAAGACAAAATGCAGGACAGGGATTTGGTTATTATAGGTTGTTGATTGAATAGAGGCATATCTGAATGTGAGTTTGAGGTTGAATTTAAGAATTTAAGCAGACTAAATGATTGGGGAAATTTGGCATACGCCACCAGAGAGAAGCCTGTAGTTTCACAGGAGCTTATGCATTGATGAGTCATTCACAATAACATCAAAAAGATGTATTTAAAAAATGGAGAAAATAGAAAATGTGCTCAGAGCTTAAGACGCACAGTATTATTCTATTCCTGAAATTAGTTGTTGAAACATCCACAAATACTTACTGACAAGTGTTTTAATGGGTAGTAAGGGGAGGATTAAGAGTGAAATATTCTCAAATATCCCACTGAAGCCTCTGTTTTCAGCAAACGTGAAGAAAGCTCACATAATCACAGATTTTTTGGCTGTTGACAGCTGAGTTAATTATAGAGTTTTAGAGGGGCTGAGATAAAAGATGGGTGGCTGAAGCCACTGTAAACAGGGTCTAGCAATATCATCCAAAAAATAAAAATAAAAGTCATCTGCTCACCTTCTTATTGTTCTAGCCCCATATGATTTCTATATCTTTCTTTGGTCAAACACCAAATGGGATGTTAGGCATCCCTCTTTTCAGTGCAAGAGGTTGATGTTGATTTACTTTTTAGTGTTTCTTGGAAAAAAAAGAACATTATATGTGATTGGAACTACGTGAGGGCGAGTAAACAATTACAACATTTTCACATTTGGGTGAACCATCCCTTTAATATCAACAACGGGTGCACACGTCATATTTACCCATCGTGTACAATGCTATGATAAATATTTTATTCCAAGCTGTCTTCCATACAATCAAATGGAAATTAACTCGGGTTGTGTAAAACATATCGTTAATTCTTTCTGAACTGAATCCTTCATCAGATGCTGGAATCCTCCAAGCAGCAGAGCCGAATGGTAAACACAGGGTACTTTAAGGCCATTATGTTCTCCGCTCCCTGGAAATGATTTCTAAACACTGTCGTAAATCCCAACACTCGTCACGGAGGCCAGACGGGAGTCCTCTCCTACTTCAGACTCAGATAAACACTTCAAAGGCGACCGCGGCTCAATGTGAGAGTGGCATTATATGTAAGGCATGTTGGGTTTACTTTGCCACTGAAACTCAAACAGGCCTGTACTCTGAGAGGTGTCTATTAATATTACCACCACCCACACACTAATGGCTCCTGCCAGCCTCATCGACTCGGAGTACTAAAGCTGCTTTTTTTATAGGGGACGTCTCATGAGTAAACAGACAGAGAAGAGCGATGACATGACTCACTGAGGAACATAAGGTTTCCTTTTTCTCTGCAGTTAGTGTCAGCGTCAACGCATCCATCACTCAGATGACTGGATCGACAGAGACTGATCGCACCGAGGGCACACGCACTCAGCTATGGGTAACGGCTTGGCAGACCTTCAGCTCTCTGGAGGCAAATTTGCCATTCAGAGTGTTCTGCCGTCTTGTATGCCATTCCCTCCCAAGAAATAATGAATGTTGTGGCAATGACTAGAACATCACCAGTGAACACTGTTTCCCAGAGTTCTCGGAGGTCACTGCGCTCTTGGGATTCTTCCACTACTGGAGAAGTGATCAGATTCTCCTTCGAAGTCATTAATATTGTCATTAATAATTGCTAAGAGACGACATAAGCATTACAAAAACGGAAACTAATGCAGATCCTGCATTTGGTAAAACTAGGCATCCTCAACTTGCCAACAAGGAGAAGAAATGCCAAACAGTGGGGAAAAAGCGCCTGACAATTGAACTGAAAAATGAGCTGTCATTTTAAAAGAGTGAGGGCCATTTGCCCAGTTGTTGCCCAGTGGCATGAAGAAAGACGTTTGAGCTGGCTAATAATACCACAAAAGGCACTTCCATTCTAAAATGATTCCACCATTCCACAGGTAACACTAATGATGTGGTCAACTTGGCTGGGCATTTTTCATAGAAACTGCATGGTCATGATAAACCTAGATTTGAACAACAGATTGACTGATTGTATTGCAAAGGCCGAGAGTGGAGCACTTTCACATGAGTTTAAGCCGCAGAAGACAGAACATCAACTCTGGACCCTTATTCACCTGAGGAAAGAGAATAACACGAAGACTTCGTCCAACATCTCTGCAGGAGATCACAGTGTTCCTCCCTTTCTCCCATCTCTTTTCTCTGAGAGTTGCTTGTTTCTCTCCAGGGAGCCATATACAAGTGGAGGAGGGAAAGGAACTTGAACCAACCAAATTAAACATATGAAATAAGAGGGAAAGTGTTGTCATAGCATCCTAATGACTCAATGAAACCTCTGTAAACCCTGTTGAATTCATGCCCTGAGCTGTAAATTGAGATGTCTTCACGGGCTTTTGATGTCATGTAGAATATGAGTGTTTTGTAAAGGAAAAATGCCTGAAAATACTAATTTTGGTGCAAATTTGAATGACAGGGACTTCTACTACCACCAATTGAGAGATTTTAGCCAAGTTTAAAAAATTTTTTTTTTTTTTTTTTGTCATTTACGAGTGTAAGGATTCAGTTATTTCAAAGTAAACATGTTAAACACATAATATTAGTCTAATTTACTTGAGGCAAATAAGCCTTTTACTTAGAATTGGGTTTGAATGCTTTCAGGTTCAATTTTTGTATTTTTTTCAGTTGTTGGAGAAAGTGAACTGAACTTGGAGTTTGTTGGAAGATTTGTCAAGGATTGTGTGTATATCTTTGGCCTGACAGAATACTCTGGAATGTTCTTGCAATGGGCATGAGTAAGCAAGTTCTCAATGTAGGATACTCATGATTGTTTCTGAAATACAGGCCCTGCGAATTGTTTTCTTTTATGCCAAATGTTTTGTTATTGTGTATCCGCCCAATCAATATATACAGGCCCATTAAAGTCACTTTTCATTCTTTTCATCTAGTTATGCTTGAACATACACTCTGGGTTCAAGAGCCAAAATGTAATGGAGGCACAGACTCCGATCCATTCACTGACTCAGTCGATCAGTGTAAGGAAATGTTATTAGCTCTTCAAGGCGGTGGTTCCCCGGGACAGTCAGCAGCTAGCAGTTAGTGAACAGGAACGTTGAACGTTTCCCATCGCTTTGACCCTGAACTCCTCCCTCTCTTCTCCTCAGCTTCATTCAGTATGTTAGCGAAGTAACCCTTGAGTGGTTTTCCATATGTTTGCAGCTTAATGGCGGTCTTTATCCTATAAAATGTCTTTGTTGACCACTGAAGGAAGTTTCCTCATTATTTGGTACCATTTGAATGCCTAGAGACTTTACACTGGGGTCAGACATGTCAAATTGGTTTAACATCATTAGCATACCTGTATCAAGATGTCACCATGCTGCGCAGCTAGAGAAAACCTATGTTGTAACTGCTGTATAAGTCGCTATGCTATTATGGACAGTAAAATGATTGTACATTAGGATGGTGAGCTGTCAGTAATTCTTTGACCTTAAGGAAGATTGACAGTAATGGCCGCTAGCCTCTGTGTCAGTAGAGGAAAATATAGGTTTGGGATCAGAACTGAAAGTATAGAAAATTAACAATTTGACCCAACACTAAATAAGGGCAGATAAGACCAGTTTTACAGCAAAGATTAAGATGAATGGGACTTATTAAAAACTGGAATGGTCTCTTATTATTTTAACTTTTTTGCTAATGTATTGTTTTATGAAAAAACAATTAAAAAGAATTAAAGTAGAAAGAATTGTGCATTTTCTCACTTGCACTATTTTGTTTTGTGTCTTTCAGGAGTTAATCCAGAATTTTGTCACTGGGAAAGAACAATATCTACAATACATCCTAACATAAAGTGTAATTAAAGCCAAAATCAATATATTAAACGCCCCCCCTACAGTTTTCCCCACTGCTGGAATATATCAGCAAATTGGCAAGCGCATCCCAACTGCTCTTAAAACAATTACACAAAATCCTGGCCTGACCGTATCATTTATAATTGATAAATGGGAAAGAGATCTCAATATCGTGACCAGTATTTACTTCTGGACACAAATCTGTAAGTGTACCTCTATTGTGTCCAAGAATAAAAACACAAAGCTAATCCAATATAAGGCTGTTAGCAGAATAAATAATACTGAACACAGGATACACATCATGGGATTCACAGATTCAGATAAATGTACAGCGTTTACGTAATACAACTAACAACTGGAATCTGGTTCTGCCCTCCCATGCATCACATTTGGAAAAAAAACTGTCAGTTCTTTTTCTTGATTTGTATTTCAACGTTTTGTTTGTCCAGTTTGCCATGTTAGTGACATTTGAACTTTTTAAGCCTTTAAAAATGGCTATTCAATCACAGACTTGCTGCCACACTAATTTTAAGTTGACTGTACTTCTCAGAAGTGTGTTGAATGAAAAAGAACATATATTGATTACTGAATGAAATTGATTGATTGATTGAATAAGCCGTCTCATTTATTCAAACACTTAATTTTTACTTTATATTATGTTCTGTGTGATGTTTGATATAACTTTCATTCAAGGTATACTTTTTTTTCCAGTTCATGCATTCCGTGGTACTCAAACACATGACATGCTCATATGTTTGAGCTACATGAATGCTAATAAATATTTTATAATATGAACAATTTTTACATTTCTAAGACCTTCGTTCATCTTCAGAACACAAGTTAAGATATTTTTGATGGAATCCGAGAGCTTTCTTACACTTCATAGACAGCAACACAACTGGAATGTTCCCAGGTCCAGAAACGTAGCAAGGACATTGGTAAAATTGTCCATGTGACATCAGGGGTCACATGGACAAGCTACAAGAATACTTTTTGTGCACAAAGAAAACAAAAATAGCAACTTTATTCAACAACTCTTTGCTGTCTATGAAGGGTCAGAGAGCTCTCGGATTGCATCAAAAATATCTTAACTCATGTTCTGAAGATGAACGAAGGTCTTACAGGTTTGGAACGACATGAGGGAGAGTAATTAATGATAGAGTTTTCATTTTTGGGTGAACTAACCCTTTAAGATATTGTCAATACATCCATCTGTACAATACATGTGTGAGTAAATGTTATGTCCAAATATCTACAAATTCAAATGAGATCAGACTGTTGTAGCATTTCTTTTTATTGGTTAGTGAGTTTTATTTATTTCTTTTGCACTGTTTGTGAAGAGGTCCACTAGGATGTTTAATTTTATAATCTTGTTGTGGTGAAAATTCACGCATGGCGTGATGAGGCCTGTCTTCACAAAAATGAGTTACAGCACCTCTGCTGCTACATTGTTTCAGCTCCATCAAACCCAAACGCTTCACCTGCTCGTGCCAAAAGAGCCAAGCCATGTCCCCACTGTTTTAAGAGGAGGACATTACTCTGCAGGAGCGTTTTACACTTTAGGGAGGATGTCAATGAATGATTTGGGCGTCTCTGAGTTTTTCTTGGCCTCGGTTGGTCACTGTTTTGCTGCTTTGATGACTTGCTTGTGTGTTAAAGGGTCAGCATTGAAAGGAGAGCTTTGCGAGGAAAATGAAACATTGGTCATTGGGATGAAATCCAGCTTCACTCCCTCTCAGCTGATACATTACCAAGTGATTAGTGAATAAATTCATCTTTAATATTCATTTGCATGAGCAATCTGGTTATGTCCATTTATTGCAATGCTCGGGTCAGGAGCCACATTCATATACGTTAAGAATGCGTATAATTCTTAGACTCGAGAGATTCCATGAATATTACTTGACACCATCAGGGTACTTTATCTTGAATATATATAGCTGGCATTGGCAGCACAGCAGTGTTGAAGGTGTAGATAGATATTTATCTCTACGGAGAGGTTCATCTCAGTCCATAGGCTGCTATGAGTGCTAGCGCTTTGTGTCTCCATTGTCTAACAAGGCAAGGAACTGAATCCAGATTTAGTCACCTTGTCAAAAACTAATGATCCATAGCATAACTGATTTACACCGAATCTTGCTGTCAGTTAATGTTGCATTGAGCTGAGCTGAAAAGCAGCAAGCTTAAGTTGCCTGGAACATCACTGTTAATTTTCTTAATTAAAAAATAAAAACTCATTACATATGAATCCTCATAAAAGTCAAACACACTCATACTATGGGGGCATTCCATAGACATACTAATTTTTATACTGTATTTTCTATCTCCTTACCCTAAACCTACCCCTCTCACAAAACGTTCTGCTATTTTAGATTTACAAAAAACATTGTTTGATTTATAAGTTTGTTTCTTCATGGGAACCAAAAATGTCCTCACAAGGTCAAAGATTACTGGTATTACTATCCTTGTGGGGACATTTGATCACCATAGTGTAGGGCAGGGGTGCCCAACCCTGTTCCTGGCGATCGACTGTCCTGCAAAGTTTTGCTCCAACTCTAATCAAACACACCTGCCTTTAATTTTCATGCGATCATGAAGACCTTAATTAGTTGCTTCAGGTGTGTTTGATTAGAGTTGGTGCTAAACTTTGCAGGACAGTCAATCGCCAGGAACAGGGTTGGGCACCCCTGGTGTAGGGTATATGTACACGCGCGCACACACACACACACACACACACACACACATACATGCAATTTTGAAGAACTTCCCAATTGTTTTCCCTACACAATAACTATTCAACATCTGTACTTTCAAGCTTCAAAAAGGACATAAAGGCGCCATAAAAGTAGTCCATCTGGCATATCAAATGCATAAATACATTTCTCAGTAGCTGTTTTTATTTTTTTTATAAAATGTGAAGGTTTTTGGCATTGAATCTCTTTCTTTGAAAAGCAGTGTACAACGGTACAGTTCTCTTGATGATATCTGAGAAGTAAAGACCTGTCTGCTGTATTCTATCATCACTTTAGAACAAGGAATTCGAGTAATGAATGACACTTTTGAATCAGTTCTTATAAGTGAAATTCAATTGATCAAAGCAGTTCCAGTCTAAATCACTCACTCATTCACTCACTCTTGCTCTCTCCCTCTCTCTATGTGTATGTGTGTGCAATTATTATAATTTTTTTTACACAAACGGTATTGTTAAATTCAGTGTATCAAGTTACTTTCTTCATGTAATTTTTTATAGAGTAGTTTATAGCCTAACCAGCTACAATTTTGAGTAGCTTGCCCAATACTACAAATGTGGCACCTGTGTCACAGCTTGGACATCAGTAACCAATTGTCATTGGTCCTCAAGTATCTCGTAACCAAGAACCATGATGTCAAACCTGTTTCATAGGCACCAACAACTATTCATATTTCTTTAATATGAAAAAAATTAAAATGGAACAAACAAAACAATAGTAATAAGTATGACACATTCATTGCTATAATGAAATGCAATAAATCCAGTTTACGAGCAGCGATCTTTGACATCGTCCACGGAGAGATTAGGAGGCTTGGCTTTAGCTGTCTGGCTCTTCTGTGGTAGGAAATATTTCACGTTAGCCTTGCAGGAAGAACGTATCTCGTGGTTGATTTGTCCAAGTATTGTGTTTTAAAATTGTCAGCAAGCCTGAAATTTGCTTTTCTGCTTTGAAACGCAATTGAAAATGTCTCTTAGCTAGACAAAGTGGAGACCCAGACTATGGTCACTTGTATATCAAGCCGGCACAGAGCAGACAGGGTCGGACATCGAGGCTGAACCAGAATCCGTTGCAGTTGCCAGAAGCCTTGAGCTGCTTTGAGAATGACAACGTCTGGTTTCTTTCTGCCTGATATGAGGCCACTTCACAGTTTCTGAGGCTGGATATCAAATCTGGACCGAGGCCAAATTTGGGCAACAGTTAAATCTCAACATCCAAGATTTCCTCCGTATTTCCCATGGGTTTGCAGACACCAGGCTCGTTGGTGTCTTCGGACAGACAGATTTAGGCTCCTGAGAGCATAGGTTCTGGAGTGGAATTACACAGATCACAGCCGCCTGGATAAAACATTTGCTCTTCCGTCAGTTTGTTATAAAATATATACTGTTACTGGAGCAACTTTAGCCCAAAGTGACAGGTACCAGATAAACTCTACATGTTCGCTAAACCCCTGACATACCTCTTTTCACCTCTCATCCAAAAAACAAGTTATAGAGAGCCCTCTAGATGACTCAGAGACCTTCGGCCTCAGCCCTCCCATATGGGCTGCATGTGCTGGGAACTCCTTGCTGGGCTCTGCTATTGCCGCCCAAACCCTGCTGCCATCGGCCGTCATAAAATCACTGCATAAACGACACAATCTTTAAATTTTAATACACCACTCAAATGTCAACTGTAGACTCAATCAATAAAATGACGTGACTCATTGAATCATAAAATGGATGAAACGATGGAATAATTAGATGCAGATAATCTACTTTCTCATTATGAGTGTGAATAAACAACTCCAGCTGCCCTTGAGACAGCTGCCCTTTCGAGGCTCTCTGGATGCATTTAAACCCAACAACTGCTGTGAGTTTCTGTGGCTTTCTTTCATGGGTTAAAGGAAGGCAAAACAGATAGCATAGTATTGATGTATACAATTAAATGTCATTGTTTATAAGCTGTGGTCATTGTGACTGTGACTGTTTTGTAGTGTATAGGGAAGCAGACAGATGAATTTCTCTGCACTGGAAATGACAGATTTCCTTCACACATTCTTTATCATGAAATCAATACTTCCTTAAGACCTATCAGAATTGTGTGTTATATTGATTTGTGCTGTGACTTCCCTTTGATTTTGGTAAAATATATGTGTGTGAAATATATTTTTTTATATATATATATATACGGTCATTCACACTGTAAGACTGTATACTGTAACACTCATACATGTTTTAGGAGCAATATTCCATTTTTCTGTCCTTTGATTCCCTTTCAACAGCAAATCTCCTTTCTTATTTATGTTTTTTAATCAAAATTGATATGCAGTGCAATAAATGAATAATAATAATAATAATTATGCAATATAGTTCTAATGTAATTCTAGTAATAATTGGAAATATTTCAAAAATTAGTCATATTTCACAAAAATGTAAAATTCAGTCATCTTTTACTGTTTTATTAATTTTAAAATTACTATGTAATTTTAACCCTGTATGACTTTTTTCCGTGGAATACACAATATTTAATTTTTCTTTCTGAATGAATGAATGAATGACAAATCATTTTATTGAATCTTTTCAATGAAACAGTTGATCCAATTCACAACATTTGTTCAAAACAACATTATATTAATTATTTAATATATTTATCATTGTGTTCAAGAGAAGAAAGAACGTCATACAGGTTTGGAACAACATAAGGGTGAGTAAATGATTTAATTTTTGTGTGAACTATCCCTTTAAGACATGACACAGGAAATACCGACACAAGCCACACAGTACATCTTGTACTGGATAGGCACATCCATATATAATGCTAAGAAGTGTGTGACGCAACAATGGTTCCTAGATTAACTCCCCTGTCACAACACTCAAGCCCCTGACACTAACCGGCCGGATGTACCATAAGTGTTCTCCTGTAAAACCATGTTAAAAACCTGAATGTCCACACACAACACGCAAGCATGTGCACAGATTTCCACAGAAGTATCTGTTCTGTCCTTTTTACCTCATTTGTTCCCTCTCTGTCTCTCCTGTGCTTGGACCTGTGCCCACTCTACAGATCAACTAGGCAGAGATCCTGTATCTCTTCCTGTTTACATAGTGGCCTGTGGAATGAGATGTGTGTGGATTGCATGGCCTTTTCAGCACTACAGGAATGCAGCTCTGAGCATGTGTTGAGCATGAGAAAATGATCACGCAGTCGTGAGGTCAGGGATATACAGTAACCCTTTACTAGATCAGGTGAGGTAAATGAACTTGGTTCACGATGTATACAGTCAGTAAACTGAGAAATTTGAGGACTGCCTGGTTTAAGGCAGTGGATCAGATGTGGATGTCCAAAACAGTGTTTGCTTGTAGCACATACTTATTTGATAAGTTTGACAATACAGAACTAGTTAAAGTAGCAGAGGTTCCTTAGCCGGGTAAAATAGTTCAGTAGTTGGTCATATGCAGTAGGTAGAAAACTAAACAGACACCCAGCAAACTATTAGAAGTGCATGGCTGATGTTTATTTTTTAGAAATGAGCCAATCAGTTAAACAAGAATATTTTCAATTATTCATCCCATTTCAATGTGGACTTCTAATTATTCTCAACATGTTGCCTGTCTTAATATTTTGTATTGAAGGCCATGCCAGGGCATTTCTGAAAGAAGTTTTTGACAATGAAAATGAGAATAGTAAATGATCATTTTTACAAATATTTGAACATATTACAAAATTTGCAAACTTTTTATGTTAAGCTCAAACATAATATATAGATCTGAAAATGCATTTCAGTAAAGTCATAATCATTTCAGTGTTCATATTTGCTCTCTATTTAATAGGTGAAAATATTAGAATTTTCCTATACAAATGAATGAGTAATTATGGAATTATGGTTTCCCCCATAGTTGATGAGGCATCTTTGCCATGACGGTATCTATAGAAAAATACTTGCCGTACCACCTGTGTTTATGACTAATTCTACGTGAACATGGTGATGACTTCATTGGTTGCATCTGGAATGAATGGAATGGAGAGCATCGTAATGAGTCTGTTTGCCTGCTGCTTTTAAGTTGATTTTGGGGTGAAACTGCTTATGTTTGAATGCATGTAATGTTTCCATAAGACACCAGAGCGGACTGATGCTCCACTCTGGCCTTTAATCTGTGTTTCAGAGAGTGTGGATTCCCCTCAGCTCTCTCCTGGATAAACACTATTACAGGCTGATGCTGAGGAGCTCAAAGTTGAGTCAATATTATCCAGAGCAATAAAGTCCTGCACAGTGCGCTCTGCTCCCCCTGTGAGACCGAGATGAGTTCATCTCTAAACTGCTGAGGTCTAGGAGGACCTGGATTCTGTTTATGAGCAGTAAAGTTTGAGTCTGTACAAACCTTCTGTTTCTAATCCAGACTAGGGTCAGTAACATGTAACAATAACAGTAACAGTTATTGATAACATGTTACTGTTATTGTTACATGTTACTGTATAATTACTCACCCTTACATGTAACAATAACATGTAACAGTAACAATGTCCCCACATGTAGCGGAATGACAATAAAGCTCAACTTGAACTTGAACTTGAACTAACATTTTACTTCTTCAAATTCCATAAACCCTTAAAGAAATAGTTCAACCAAAAATGAGAATTGTTATTTGCTCATCTCATATTTCTGTAAATCAGTAATGTTATTTGTTTCGAGTTGAAAGTGAATGAGGACTATTGCTGTCAAGCTTCAAGTAGAATGAAAAAACTACATAAAGTATTGTAAAGATAAGATTAGATTATAAATCTTCTGAAGTGATGAGTATTTAAATCATCAGTCAATGTCTTCTACTTCATTTAAGGCATAGAATTAGCATTTTAGCTGGAAGCAGTGGTTTGAAGCTAAAAACATGAATTAATTTGTTTATTAGAAACACATCAACTGCTTTACTTAAATCATGTGGATTATTGTGATGTTTTAATCTACTGTTTGGACTCTCATTCTGACGGCACCCATTCATCGCAGTTGATTCAATGGTAAGCAAGTAATGTAATACTTAATTTCTTCTAATCTGAAACAAATATTTACATCTTAGATTGCCTTAGGGTGAATACATTTTCAGCAAACTTTAATTTTTGGGTGAATTATTCTTTTAAAGCAACTGTAGTTTTGTGTACCCTAGTTTTGTGTGCTACGCTGACACGGAGGAGACGAATTGTTGAATAAAGTCGTTATTTTTTCTTTGCGTGCAAAACGTATTCTCGTAGCTTCATTACGTTACAGTTGAACCACTGATGGCAGATGGACTATTCTGACAATGTTTTTTAATACTTTTCTGTGCCTTGACAGTGTTATTTACTTGGCAGTCAATGGGACAGTCAAAAGCTTCCCAGTTTTCATCCAAAATATCTTAAATTGTGTTCCTATTATTGTGGTCTGAAACTAGAAATAATTTAGAGAAATAATTTATTCTCAAATCTCCTTCCTTATGAACTCTTATGAATATAGAAATCTCTTATGAAGGGCTACAGAAGATGTCAATGTTTTTAGTGAATAACAACATAAATTTTAGTCTGTTTATTACACACAAAATAGTCATATACTTTTATGGGTGTTCGTGTGATTTTATTGCATGTCAGCAGTCTCATTCACTTTCATTGCATTAAAAGGAGTGGCCAGAATATTCTTTAAAAGAAAAAAAAAATCACATTTGACTTTGTTATACAAAGAAAACCATACAGGTTTAGAATGACATAAAGATGAGTAAATGTTACCAGAGTTTTTGGGTGAACTATCCATTTAAGATCATATTAATTCTGTTTGCTAAGTGATGAGCTAATGCATACATGGCTGTCCGACTGCCGACAGATCTCTCATGCCAGGCCGATCCAAGGCGCTTAATATTCTTAATAACAAACTCTGTTATTCCTCATTATCTCTGCCTTGGACTTTGATCGCTCCTCGCTTCTCCGTCAGCAGGATATCTAGGATCAGCTAAAGGTCATCAAAGCCTGGTTTGACGGTGTGAACCCATCCCTGGCAAAACTTCTGTGTGAATTCAGATCAACCCTGTCATCCAATTCCCCCAATGGACCTCACTTCTTAAGAGTTGCCCTACTGCTCTAACCTGTACACACTTGTTTGTTCAAATATCTCATATTCACAGCAGGAACATTTTTCCCCATCATACCTTGGGCGAGCAGGCCAACAGAAACATGGCTGAGCCTTGGAATAACACCCAGTGAAAGCTGCTGGTGTTTCTTAATTGGACTCAACTCTTTCGACATTGAATTATTTTGAACTGAAACAGCTTAACCACAATACAACTTCTGTTCTGCTCGCAACAATGGGCTGTTGTGTTATCTTCCTGTTGGCTTAGGTGATATTGCCCCAGGACTGCACACTTATGCTGTCAGGGTTTTAACATTGTTTAAATATATGTGAAATATTACAGTCAGTGAAAAAATGTCAGGGAACTTCTGGTTTGGAGTCATTATAAGCTCTGTCAATCATTTTTGTTGGAACTAAATATCAAATGAATTCAGTATTGACTTAGAAATATCCCAGGAGAAAGAGAGAATGAATAAACTGAATTTTTTACGAATTTAAATTTATTTATTTTTTTAAATCAATTACAGGTGCTGCATTTGGCCGAAATTAAACTTTTTGGTTTCACTAACTTTTCATGTATCCAGATAAAATTTAAAATTGTACTTACTTGTTTGGCTTAATTTGAACTTTTGCTTGGCATCTAGATGAGTCATGGGATCTACAGTATGTGTGTGTGAGAAAGACAGAGAGGGTCTGCTGACAGGGGTCCTGTTGACGGGCTTTAAAAGCCAGCAGTCATCTCTTACAATAACAGACACACCAATCCAGCCCATCAACCGTGTGAGACTTAAAACACCTTTCTTTTGTTTTCATTCAGGAGACATGCACGACCAAACACGTTGAATGTCTTTCGGTAACACGTCAGAAGATCTGTCTGGTATGTTCTTGTGGGATATATATATATATATATATATTGTGTAATTTTTTTTTTTTTTTTTTTCAACGGTGTAGCATATATTCAGTCACCAATATCACAGAAAGGTTAAAAAATGAAGCGTGTGAATAGTAAACTCTAATGTGTAGTAATGAACTTACAGTAAACACTTTTTTCTAATTGCAAGCGGTCATTTTTGACAGTTGACATGCATATAAACAACTGGAAAATGGATTCACCCTGCACTAAAACATTTTCTGACAGTGACATCTATAAAAACACTTAATTTAAGGAGTTTTGATTGCTGTCAGTTTTTACTTCATATTTTATTTGTTATGTATTAAACTAACTTGATCCCATAGCCTCAAAATTACCAGTGTATTGTCAAAAATGTAAGTGTGCATATATATGCGTGTGTTTATTTATATATATTTATGTGTGTATGTATATATATATATATATATATATGTATATGTTATTCCTCATTATTTATATTTATATATATATATATATATATTATGTGTGTGTGTGTGTGTGTGTGTATAGGTGTGTGTGCATATATGTATATACTCTTTCAACAGGAAGAAAGCAAATTAAATGGTGTATTACGGTTAATCACAGGTTGGAGACATTTTCAGTTGTTTGTCTTCCACATACTTTTCTTGTCTTTTCTCTAATTAAACCTGACAAACAGCTGCACAGTTTAAACAGCATGTGGATGTTTTGTGACGCCACCTAGCATTTGCCTATAAAGCAGCTTAGACGTTTACCTGATAGACGCAGGATCGAGTCTCGCTGCAAACGATTCAGTTCTCTATCTTTTCATCTGTTATCAGACTCTAGATCTGAGAAGAGGGAAGAGACAGAACTGGGAGACAAAAGCAATATTGTCCATTCGCTGGCAGCCGAGCTCAATTCCAAGCGCTTTGAAAGAATGAGAGGTGTTTTCCAAACACAACACGCACAATTCCGCATTGTCTGTGATTCGGCAACTGTGCGTTGAAGATGTTGCAAAAAGAAAGAGTAACATACCTCTCCTTTTGTTACTCCCTTTTTTTTCATACACTTCATCATCTGTTATTAAAGCCGTAAATTTCATAAAGACACCATGGGTTATTTGATCTTTATAAACGTAAAAATGTAAACAGCAGGACAGGCGCATGTATCTGAATCTTTAATCTGATTCATTGTGCTTCATTATCACTGCTTTGAAAGAGGCTGCTTATAGAATTTATTATTATTATTTAATGCCATATACATTCCTGCGTTCAGCCCAGTCTGTCGCTCTCTATTTCCTTCTCTCTGTCTCATACTATTTCTTCCTTACACAGCTGCTCTGGCTCTGATAACCACTGGCAGTTTGGTACTAGATTCAGGGGTTTTCAGACTGGGGCTCAGAGACTCCCACCGGGCTTCAAGGGGGGTTCTAGGGGGTCGTGCAAAATTTGAGAGAGACAGAGAAAGGGAAAACAAACTGTTTTTAGAATGTCAAAGATAAAATGTAAGTAAATAAATGTAAATAAAAAGAACTTAATATATTGTTAATGTTAGTATAATTATATTAAGCATTTTTACAATTATTTAATTATTTGTTAAAGATTTAGCAAAAACATTATTTCCATCTATTTGTCTGTCCGTCCGTCCGCCTATCTGCACTGTAACCGATTTTTGTCATTTGAACAGTATTTTACTGTAATATGTACAGTACGATACTGTAAAATGTGTATACATTATTTTGCTGTAAACAGCAAAGGATTATGGGACAATATATGGTCACTACAGTAAACTACTATAAATTTACAGTAGTGAACTTGCCCGCGAAAAACTGACCAATGGCAAAGGATAATTCTTTTGTTTACTCTTTTGTGGAAGCAGTGGTAAAATGACAAAAGAGAAATGTTGCACTGTTAACTAGACAAAAAGGTTGGTATGTTATTTGTTTTATCCAAAACTGAGAAATTTTAAGATGTTTTAACTTGTTAACAGCAAACTAACATTATTCATCGTGCCATTTTTCATATCGGGAGTTTGGGCCTGTTGTTCTGACTGACAGCTGGATAAACGCCACCCAAACGGTGATAACATCGACTGGTGAGTAAACTAAGGTCACCTAGTCGAAATAAACCTTAGTTAAACCGAGAAACACGTTTGTATGTTCTGCTGCCCTTTAATGCAATTGGTTAATCTGGCGAATCCTTAATGTTACTTAACCTTAACAACGAACTAACGTGAAATAAAGTTACTGAGGTAAAGAGATTTTAAACAGTATTTTCAAGTAACGTTACTTTTGTTTGTTCTATTCAAGTTTCTATTCTAAATGTCGTCTGCAACGTAGGAGGTGTATTTTGGAGCCTCTTCTTGTGAATGCCATAGTATCAATGATAACATCAACTGGTAAGTTAATAAAGTCAGTTAGCCGAAGTTAACGATCACAGAGAAGCATAATATCTTTTGTACACTGCCTCTTTATCGCTAGTGTAATTCTCTTCAAATGCTACTTAAGTTAGAAACGTGTGTACCAATGTTATATGTAACTTTAGAGACAGAGCCTATTCAGTAAGAGACCACGAGCGAACATGAAATGTTATACATACTGAATATATAATATATATACTGAATCCACACTTTTGAATAGTATAGTGTATAATGTTACAAAATCTTTTTATCTCCGATAAATGTTGATCTTTGGATTTTTCTATTAAAGAATCCTGAAAAAATGTACTCAAAAAATGATGATAATAATAATAATAATAAATGCATATTAGAAAATATTACAAATCAGCATATTAGAATGATTTCTGAAGGATCATGTGACACTGAAGACTGGAGTAAATTTTTAAATATATTCAAATAGAAAGCTATTATTTTAAATAGTAAAAATAGTTCACATTATTACTGCTTTTCCTGTATTTTGGATCAAATAAATGCAGGCTTGGTGAGCAGAAGAGAATTCTTTAAAAACAACAAAAATGTTAATGTTGAAAATCTTTTGACTGGTAGTGTACTTATTTTTGCTTTTCAGTATGTGTATGTTTTGCCATGATACAAAGTTCCCAGGGGACTGTGGTGATTCCCTTTTTTTTCATCTAGTTCGTCCTAGAGATCAAGACTTGTAATTTGTACTTTTTTAAATAAAATGTTCAACAATTAAAAAGAATATTACCAGAACTAATGATCATGAGTTATTGTGATTTTGATGGGGTTGGGGTGGTAAAACCATGATTACAGTGCTGTACCACAATTTGATTGTTTTTACAGGTAAATGTTTTTTAAACTACATGAAAATAAACACTACATCACTGATATTGTAAATAAAAATACAGTACTAATACTGTACATGAAAATATGGTAATAATACTATAAATGCAATTACAGTAATAATACTGTAACCATTTTTACAGTAATTTACTGGCATTCAGCTGCTACTAATTTACTGTAAAATTTACAGCAATCTTTTTACAGTGTATAAGCCCCTGGTTTAAACTCTGTTTTCTTGAGTTATGATGAGCTGCTTCTGTCCAATCTGAGACATTCCCTTGTACGCAAATACAACTACTAGCATCTGAGGTAAAATGAGCTTGTGAATGTTTAGAATATAGTCCAATATGTGCAAATTAATTTGTTAAAAAGTAATGAAACCACAAAGCATGACCTACACCCACACACTTATGACTAGTGACATCATCTTGTTGCTTAAAGTTCTCTTAAGGCCACTGGAGTGCTTGTTCCCTACATCCCACTGCTTTTATGAACCAACACAGGCCTGGATTTCTGCATCATCACCACTTTTATGAACATACAGACACACACACACACACACACACACACACAGAGAGGGACAAACACAGGCCAGCTCACCTGCTGCACCACTGCTCTTAGTTATCCTACTTTTATCTATTCATAAACTTGAAACGTAATGCAGCTGCCACGGTGTGTGTGTGTGTGTGTGTGTGTGTGTGAGAGAGAGAGAAAGACTGAGAGGTTTAATCTATGATGCAAGTTTCATTTTCTCCATCACTGATATTAAATTATGTGTTAAAATGGGATCATGATAGAACAATGTCAGGCTTGGTCCTTCACAAACACAGTGTGAACATAAAGGAATCCGGGAACTTTTTGGTCCAAATGGAGAGTTCTCACAATTCTGGGCCAGGTAGCTTGTTAGTGCACTATCAAAAGCAAGTAACTTAGTCTCTATATTTTATGTTAAATTCCTGGCCTATGATGCTGGATATGCTAAAGGTTCATGTTCTACGGCACTTGGCAGGTGAATGTTTTTATAAGCAATTAATTATGGCTCTGTCTGGCCTGAAATTCAGCTATCAAATATTTTCTCGTCTTATGTTGCCATGGCGGACAATCAAGCTAAACAGAGTAGTGAGTATCTCAGGCCGAGCAAAGGACAGAGCCGAGCTCATATCTGTCTTCGGCGTCCCAGTTAAGAGGGTTAGACGTCATCTTATCTGCTGTCTCTTTACTGTCAGGTCAAACTCTCCATCCACCAACACCAGCTGAAAGACTTTTGACTTCTCAAAGGGATTTTGAGAAAGCAAACAAAATGTCTACAAAAAAAACCTCTATTGGACTACTGTTGACAGAGGCAGGGATTTGATTATTCATTTGATGATTCATTTGATGATTCATCATGATTCACTTTTTGCACATTCCTCTTTATTACTATTTAAGTCAACAACATTCTGACCTGCACATTTATATTTATATTTTTTATCGTTTATTTTATTCTTTTTTTTTTTCGACTTTTCTTTTTCTTAATATTTGTATTCTATATAATTGCACTGTCCTTGGAGCGGACCTAACCTACATTTCACTGCTGGTTATACTCTGTATAATTGTGTATGTGACAAATAAAACAAATCTTGAATCTTGATTCTGTACAGCAGAGATGATTCTCTGCCGGTTCCTAGAACTGAAATAGATTTATAATTATTAAATAATTGAAAAATGTATATGTTGTCACGTGTTGATTTCTGTCTAGTTCCTGTTTGCACTTATTTGGTTTTGTTCCGGTTTCCTGTCATTAGATAATCAGCATTTATTCCATTCACCTGTTTTGTATTAATCGTCTCGTTTGTTCCTTTGTTCCAGTCCCTTTATAAGTCCTCAGTTCTCCCTTAGTCTTTGTCTTGGTTTAATGTTTACAATGATATAGTGTGTTGATGCCTATCAAAACTCCTTTCATCTACTCCGTGTTTGTGCGCCTACCTCTACAACCACTACCGTTACATATGTAGCATTTCATATATATGTATGAAATGTGAACATTATACCTATATATAGTGTTGTTGTGATTAATTGCGTTCAAAATAAGTTTTTGTTTTCATAATATACGTGTGTGTACTGTGTATATTTATTATGTATATATACATACACACACATGTATATATTTAAGATAAATGTTATGTTTATACTTTAAATATTTATAATATAAAGTAAATTATATTTATATAGATATTTTTGAAATATGTACTGTATGTGTGTGTATTTACACATGTAAATAAAAACTTCTATTTTGGATGTGATTTAATCGCGATTAATCACTTGACAGTATGTCAAGTGTGTGTGTTTTAAACTAATTTGACTGTATTGAAGCTTTTAAACTGTTTCATATGAGCAGTTATCAGTTGTAAAAAAAATATATATATCTGGACATTAAAAGTCATAGTAATTTATATGCAGATGCTGACTGTTATGAATTGTCCCATTGTAAATAACATCTGATCTGTTGCGTGATGATGCTACAATATCTTTTTCAGCTCAGTGGATATGCATGACTCATATCTGACCCCCATATTTCCATGATTTGTGAAACAGGAAGAGGAAGTCAGTAAGATTCGCATAAATGAGTTACAGTAGAACGATCCGGCCTTCAGAGAGAGAAAGATTTAAACTGTCCCTGAGGAAAACAGTCTCCTTTAACGGAATCACTTTAATAGAAAATAACAGGTTTCTGATCAGTGGTTCTCAGAAAACTCCACTAAAACATTCAGGCTTACCAGACAAATGATGGCAAGATTAGTTAGTTTGTTAACGTATATCACCATATTGTCCAGCAGTATGTAATATAGAATGAAAGATGATTTTAATAGCAGAGTATCTGTCAGGATCACAAAGATAAAGAGCTTCCAATTGAATGCAGATGTGTTTACGCCATCATTTTTTTTTTTAACCTGGGTTCATTCATGGTGTGTTCAAACCGAGCCACTTTGGCCGACTGATAGGAGAATTTGGTTCATGTCATTCACAAATCTATCCCTTCTCACTCGTCCACCGCTTCGCTGAACTGCCCGGCATCTCCTGCTGTGGCTTTTCTAACTCCCATGTTCCTGTCTGCCTTTCTCGGAGAGTAGCAGTGTGGTTCTCGTTTCGTTGTTGAGTGGTTTTCCCCTCTGTGTTACACATGTAATCAAATCGCCATCCAAACCACACACCTCACCACAATGTCAGCGAATCACCATCACTCGCTACCAAAGCTGTGACCAATCACATCAGGCCTGTCCGTCACACAAGGGGTGAACCGTGGGGCGAGGCATCCACATTAATCATACCTGACAGGGTTAATGGACGCCTGACGTTCCCCCCTCAATTACCAGACGCAGGTTCTGATATTAACACTGAGAGAAAACTGTAGCAGTGCTTCTTCCAGGTTTTAGTTTTTTTAAAGTGACATTTTTTCCCGGACTTTAACTGCGTACGAATTGGAGCAATTTTATAATTGTTTATTATTTTTTAATATATTATTGATGCTGACATCCACACTATACCTTACACACCCGTGTTGAAATGAACAATATGTTTCTATGTGTGGATGTGTTCTTATGTTCTCATGTGTCCCCTCTTCTCACAGGGTCTGAGAGACCCAAAGGCTCTTTTATTAGCATTTAGGTATCATGTTCACACTTTTCCATCTATTTAAGAATGAATTATTAATAAATAGATAAATAAATACATACATACTTGATCGCAAGCTTCAAAAATAATCCATTAAGATATTACTTATCTTAACAGAAACAATGTTACCATATTAGATAAGACACATTTCCAGCTAGAAAATATAAATTATTTGATTGGGAAACCGTGGACACATTTGAGTTTGATTGATGAACACAACAAATCAGTATAGTATTAAATTATTAAAATATTAAATGTTTATATGTATCTTATTCATTCATTTGTTTATTCATAGCAATTTGACTCAAATCAGAAAGAATGATATAGCAGGTTAGAATCTTCAATAATATTTGCCTGCTGCATTTTGATTAAAGACAAAGGAACATATTAGAATCTAAAGGGAAAGGTTAATTCTAAAATGGCTGTTTATTTTACATTTACAGGACTGGGGTCTCTGGTACTCACAGAAAAAAAAATGCACAGTCAATTTTCAAAGAACATAAGGTTAAATCAGTTCATTAATATATTTATCCTGCTTATATTTAGTGCAATTTCCTAATTTAAGTAGTAATATGGTATGTGGAAATGAGACCAAATTAAAAATTCTAATGGTCACGAATTTCATTGCATTTGGGGTCATCTGGTAATGCAACACACATTTCCATGCAAAGTCTCTGTTAGTGTAGTAATTGCTCTCAAATCTGACCTTGTTCTTGGCTTGCGGGGTTTTCATCAAAGTTGGACCAGGCTGTTTCACTACGTTTCTGGAGAAGAGAGCTCCAGGAACATGCCAGTCTGAATCTACCCATAACAAAACAAATTTCTAACGCTCCTACACAGCGGGGTACGTGGTGTTCTGCAGAGAATTAACATTTGGAAACACTGACACAAGAACATATCACCACACAACAGTAGAAGTGCTCTGTTCCGTACACACAAATACACATTGTGAGCCAGATAGATGTGTGTTTGAGAGGAAATGGCTTGCTCTAAACATTGATCACTTGAGTATATCACGTGTACAGTGAAAGTCTGTGAGGCCCTCATACTGTAGCCATTACACTGCATATGTTAGCATTCAGAGGACTTCCTAAACATTTCCCATAATTGACCTTAAAGGCAGTGTTACTATAACCTGACAGGAACCATTCTGCATCTAGTGTGGCACTATACTGGATGTCAATTGCAGAGGGAAGTGTCAAATTCACACATATGGTACCTTACATGGTGGAGGTTTATGTTTACTCAATCAGTGGTTTTCTTGGTTTGCTCTTAGATGAACAAGGATAAACTAAACCATGATCGCGCTTCTGACAGCACGTTGTGGATGGAATTCGCTAATTTAACTGTGTCCGCTGGTAGAGTGGTTTATTTGTGTGCGCTGTATTGAATACTGGTTAACAGTGCAAACCTACCCAAACAATAATGTGGTGAACCCAATTTGCATGACGCATTTCTCCATTTTACAGGCTGGTTCTGATTGCTGGGTAGTGGAGGATGCAGAAGAATACAGAGGCGGTTCCATTTTTTTTTTTTTTTTTAAAGCTGTAAATTGATGTTCAGTTCCCCTAACAATTCTCAACACCACTATCAACTGCATGAAAGAGAAAGTGTGATCAGTGTAGAAACAAATGACTCTTATCAATCAGTTTCTTTTTAGTGATTCTAAAACAAAAAGTGCCACTAGTGGAATCCATTTTGTGCAAATGACTGTCGAGTCGATTCTTTTTAGTTAATCAAAGATGTGCCGCATAACCAGTGTAGTCCATTTTGTGAATGAATGAGTTGATTCTTTTTAGTGTCTCAAATACATGTAAACTAAGTGAGACTTAAATCTGTTTAGGTGTCATTTTGCCAGTGTTAGTTACAGATGCAACCTTATATCCAGTAGTATTTTGTAAAAATAAATTAGGGGTAACACATTTTTGTACATCGACTTTGATGTTAGCACCACCTGGTCCCCTCATAAACACAGTAGGATTTTTCCATTGGCCTTTGGATTATTGCACGAAACAAGCTGTGTTTAATTATGATTATTACACTTTTTTGCTCATCGTGACAATCTTCATAAATGAACACAACTTCATGAATTTTGATGCCTGAATACAAGAAGACAAAAAAAGCTAATAAAGCTTTTATTTTTATTTTTATAGGCTATAAACAAACTACTCTGTGGTCACAAGACTTCAATGTCAGCACAATTAAGCTTCAGACAACTCTTTCAGACTTTGTTTCAAAAACATTTTCCCTGAAAGTTTGAGTTGGAATTGTTTGTAAGAATGTAATTAAAAACATTATGCAGCTGTGAAAGTGAACTAATGAATGGACGTGTTTACATTTTTGACATGATGACGTTTAATGCCGACAAACTCTAGTCCCACTTTGGCACTTTTTCAAATAATTAAAGTAAAATAAAATAAATAAATGAGTATGTTTATAAAAATAAAATTATAAAATTAAAAAAACAAACAAGTGGGGTATTACTGATGTATTTTATGTTGTAGAAAAAAAAGTGAAAATATCTTTTAAATAAATAAATACTAATCATAATAAATAGATTTTTAGGATGATGGAACCAATAGTGCTAAATGCTAACTTGTTTCCTGGTTTGGGCCTACAAAAATGCATTATCCCATGAGCACGTCATTGCTAAAAGAATGAATAGAATTGTTAATGATTTTCATTCCTTGTTCAAATGTTTAGTGTGATCCTTGATCACGAGCAGGCTAATTTTGTTCCTTGGTGTTTAAATTGTCTATTAAAAGACTGTCAGCATCTGAGTGATACAAGTTTGGGTTTGAGAAGATTTGCCATTGATATTCTAGCTCTGAAGAACAGAAGCTCTGTTGTACTCATCCTTTTATTCTCCTCCATTCTCTCACAGAAGACAAGAGGCTCTAACACTCCTGGAACACACCCCTTCCTCTTCCCCCTCGCTCCTCAACTCGAAACATGTGCGGGTCTGATTTCCATGCCCTCGGCAAACCACTCCACCGGGAGCTTTTGTGGAAAACTTCATACTTTTAGCAATCATTTGTGGCCGACTAATTTGCTCCCTAGTTTGAGTTTACATTCCGGAGTGTGACATGATCTATTTTTGCAGAGATCCGGAGTGAGAGAGTGCTTACATGTCATGTTTGGCCTCCAGACCTGGAGAAAAGAATGAGTGAGATATTTACATCTTAAATACATATTTCTAACACTGCTTAACTAAATCACAAGCGTAATCTCTCTCTGTCTCTCGCTCTCGCTCTCTTTAACGTCGTTATGTATACATTATGAAAGGCTTGCCTTTTTTACCTAGCAGCTGCAATGAAGCGAAACCATGACTGAATGGTGAAGTTTTGTCCATTCAAATCAAATGAATCACTTGAAACAAACATGACATTGAAGATCCTGGGTACATACGCCCTTGTTGCATGTATTTACATTGGAGGAAATGCATTAGGTCGATGTTTAGACCCTATTTGGCATGTCTCTCGTCATATACCCTCAGTCCAGAACTTGTGCAAGGAGAGTTTTTGTTGGATGCTTTCATCCATCCACAACAACAGCAGGAGTCATTATTACTTACCTCCCTTTCTAAATCCTATTAGAGAGTATTGAATATCCAGCATGTTTTTTCGTGGCTTGTGCATGCGTCCGTTTGTAAGGTCACTGGCAGACCTCACATGTCCTACCGTCTCAGGAGTTTCGTACTGGAAAGTGGCTCGTCCCGGCCAAGCCAAATGGGATGACGTAGGTTTATTTGTTATGGTCAGTAATCCATTTATCCTGTCATCCCAAACCGCACACACGCCCACACCCTCACCCCCGAAACCTCAGAACTCTGTACGCTTTCTTTTGGCAAAGTTTAAGCAAATATCAGCGCAGGCTGGGTCCCCTTGTTAAACACACTCTCTGATCTTTGTGTTTTCTCCCCCTCTCTCTTTCTCCATCATTTTTTTCACCCTTTGTCCACTTTCACAACATTTTCTAATGGATGCAGTGGCCAACTTCTATCTTATTGATATATTGATCAATGCAGTGTGTGCGTGTGTGTGTATGTGTGTGTGCAAAAGTGAAACAGTGAGTTTGTGTATTCCAGCACTGTTCTGAGTGCTATTGTGAAGGTGCAGGGTTTGTCTCTCCTCTCTAAATGTGTGTGATCTCTCACCTGCTGAGGTAATAGTTTAGCATAATCACTGGGGAGCCTCTTGAGAAGTCACAGGTATTTATCTTAAAGTGGCACTGAGCTTCACGTTCACCTTCCTGCTGCGGTCTAGCACGTCCCCTGCAGCCCTGTCGCCCTCTGCACTTCCTGTGATCAACTACGGCTGATTTTTGATACTATATCCATCCACCCATAATTACATTTACTTTTTTTTTAAATCTCAGATACAATGCATTATCAATCAGTTTTAATCTTTGCTCTAAATTATTATTATTATTAATAATAATAATAATAAAATTTATAATTGAATTAAAATACACATTTTTATTCAAATTATCATTGCAAATTGTTATAATGATAAAGTTATTTTTAAGTCAAAAAGCTGTATAAAATTAAAAATGCTAGTTTTAATTAAAAATGTAATTTGTCATGCAAATTTCATGCAATTTGGTATGATAATTTAATTTGTAATAAAAAAAAAACTGGATTAAAAAAAGCCAAATAGAAGAATTTCTCTAGTGCTCTTAGGGTTTGAAACCCTTTGTATGATAATGATAAAATAGATCAGAAACTAATACATATAGATCATCAATCTCTAGTGTTTTTATGCTCTGCGGAAGTATTAAATACTTAAAATTTGACAGATTTATTAGTCAGTGGAGCCAGTGGAAGAGCCGTATTGGCCAGAAGTACAGAACAAGTTTTCTTGTGTTTGAATGTGATGACCACGTGTCTCATGAAGCTACTGATTTTATCTGAGCCATTTGGTGTCTTACTCTCAGTAGGGCTCAAAACCACCCTCAGGGGGTGTCTCTCGTTTATTCGCTTTAAATATTCTGTCCTGCTCTGTCCATTTGCTGTTACCATGCTGAATGTTAGTCAGTGTGAGCTGCTCTTTGACTAACTTGATAACAGAAGAGAAAGATCACAAACTGTAAGTGTGACACACACCTTGTCACAGCAGGGCATTGTGAAGGGTGACAATGTGATGCTGTGGCGTGGGATTTTGTTAAACTTGACATTACTTGGACCGTAGTGCCTGTTTAGACACAACACAGACTTAGCCTGAGTTGCATTAGTGAAAATGCTAATTTCCTGTGCTGGGGAACATACTTTAAAACTGTCAGCTCCTTATAATTGAAAGTAGTTAAATTATTCTATTAAATCTACCATTTTGATAAAGTTGTTCACTATACTGTGAGCTGCAAAACAAATAACTACTGTTTATAATTGATTTTTACACTACCATACAGAAGAAGATTTTTCAGTGTTTTTGAAAGAAGTCTCTTAGGCTCAACCAAGTAGTTTATTTGATACAGTGAAACAGTAAGTACAGTCACATGATCCTTCATCGAAAGCATTGTAAAAAAATAAAATAAAATAAAAAATGGCAATGTTAGAAACCGTTGTGCTGCTTAATATTTTTTGTTGAAACCTTTTTTTTCAGAATTCTTTGAATGTAAAGTTCAAAAGAACAGCATTTATTTGAAATTGAAAAACTGTTTTTACTGTAAAATTACTGTCACTTTTGATCAATTTAATGCATACTTGCTGAATAAAATTCATATATAAAAAATACTGACCCAAAACTTTTGGATGATAGTGTATATAATCTTATTATAGTGTATGGTCTATTTTACGGTGTTGTTTTTGGACTAAATTTTTTTTTTTTTAATTTCTCTCAACTCTCTTTTTTTCCTGGATGAAAAATGAATGTTGAATGCTAAGGATGTGGGATGACCTTGACTGGAGTTTTTATTGTGTCCTCTCCGGGTAGAGGTCCTGAGGGCTTTCAACAAAAGAACCTCACAGGAAGGTGGGTTCACACCGACAGATAGAACTATGTGTGTGAACAAGACATGCAGATAGATAGATAGATAGATAGATAGATAGATAGATAGATAGATAGATAGATAGATAGATAGATAGATAGATAGATAGATAGATAGATAGATAGATATTCAGTTGTTTGACATGACTGTAGGCTGTTATGTGTGGGTGTTAAATAAATGAAATCAAACATGATGTGGTAGCATTGCCACACTTTAAAATCACAGCGGCTCAAGAGTGTCAGAGATGTTTTGTGCATAGGCTTGTTTTCGCATCTTTTGAACCCGGGTCACAGGCAGACGTCAGGAGGCTTGTTTGTTATAACGTTCATATTGGTCTTTTATTGACAGAGTCTAGAAGCTTCTGTTTGAACAGGGTCCCTGCAGAATGAAAAGACGGTATGTGGACTGCAAAGAAGGCTGTGATAATTGCTGCTCTTGACAATCAGATGATAGAGTGCTTTAACTGAGACTTGTGACTCTCACACACCTTCGCGTGCTCAAAACACATGCACAGACGTGGGGCTGATGTCTGCGCTGCGTGCTGTCTTCCACACATGTACGGAGATGACAAAAGGGTTTAGATGTTACGCACGAGAGGAGGGATGTTGACACACATGCTGGGTGTGTTCTAAAACATGCTTCCATATGTGAAAACTAGAGAATGAATATACAGTAGCTTCAAAATGCATTTGGACAGCACATTTAAAATGTATGAATAAGAGGCATCTGAAAGCAAAACATGTCAGAGTTTTTCCTACAACTTAAACCAATTTTGCAATGACTCTTAAACAAAAATTTGTCTCAAGGGTTATTTAAAAAGAAATTACAAGAAAGCTTTATTTATAATTATTATTATTATTTTCAAGAGGAAAACACCACGTGTTGTGAGATTTGAGCTTTGGTAGAGGTCAAGTTTCATTCATGAATTATTATAGGAAGTCAAATAAGTAATATGATCAAAAAATGACCCAGACAGAATAACATTCAAATTACAACACACATGCTACACAATTATTTATACACAAACAACAATATACAACAACAAACTAAATATTTCTGCATATCTTGTCTCTTATTCCAATGGTGTCTCTTCAATAAATATAACATAATACAATAATTTAGCATATAGCATAATAAAACATGTCCTAAAAATTTTTCATTTGATATTTTGTTGTTTAATGCGATGACATCCATACATGAACCCCCAGTTTCACAGACAAGGCTTAAACCTAGTCCTAGACTAAAATGTAAATCTGAGCTGTTTCAACTGAAAGAAACTTGCACTGACTGATCTTAAAACATGTCAGTGCCTTTGTTTTGACTTAAGATGCACACCAGTAATGCTTTTTTCTAAGAAATGTTTATAAAAAATTACTTAAATGTCCTAATTGAACTATGGCCTAATCCTGACTTAGTCTAAGCCCTGTCTATGAAACCGGGTCTAAGTGTAAATAAAATTCATTCAGGTCATTGTCTGTCCAGTAAATTTGAAAGAAATTGAAATAGTAACTCCCATGATCATATGTTTTTCCACAAGCAGGATTCAAATGCGTCCAGACTCTAGAAAGTAGACGATAATCAAGTACGACCGCATTTGATTTGTGGGTATATTTGAAACAGCACAATCCTTTGTGAACATTTAAGTGATCTAATCACAAAATGTTTTTGGGCCCATTTACACCTGTATTTAGAAATGGCTGCTCGTGATCAGATCACCCAAAGCAGATGTTAATTCCAGGTGTAAATGGGTTTTAAATGTCTATCAGGGATTTAAAGAGTCTCTGAACACTGAAAGGTGGAGGTTTAGCCTGTTAATTATATGTAGAGACTGAAGGCATTTGCTCTGTCTGACACAATCTTTCACTATGACAAATTCCTGGCAAATTATTACAGAATCCGGTCGGAATTTCATGTGGCCACAAATACCAAGCAGGCATTTTTGTTTGCTTGATTTCTTTCTTTCAGAGTGTCTGGGAGCCACCCTGTGGCACATCTGTCCAGACTGTAGCTCAGCAGGTGTGTTAGTCGTGAGCACTTCTGTGGTTTTCAGATCCTGGGGATTAAATGGCGCTGGAAGAAGAGGATGAACACTTCTCTTTCCCATTCAACAGTCTCAAGAGATCTGCTTAACACTTTTCACAGAGAGAGAGAAAGACAGGGCACTCTATTCTTTCCTTTGTCTGTTTAAAGCGCATCTCTTCGAGGAAATGAGAGAGCGATCAGGGTTTATTCAGAGAGATCAGTCTGTCTGTCATCGGCTTACATTACATGAAGCTTTTGTAAATGTGGAAGTGTTTTGCACAGTTTATGAACTCCAGATATTCCATTTCATTAAAATGATCACTAAAATAACCTGATGCATGATTATTTAATAGTGCTGATTGTATTTGCCCTCCCTCATCCTGTCTCTTTTCACTCTAAACAGATGAATAACCCTGATTTTTGAACAGAAGGCTTTATTTTTCATTTCAAAGTTTTTTTTCTTTCTCTAAAATAGAGAAAACAGTTTTATAGACCATGAGAGAAACAGTGTGTTCTCCACAGAACAGTTTGCAGGCCCATCAATCTGCTTACATAATGGAAACACATTAGTCAAAAGCACAGATGACCAGAGGACATCAATGCCTTTATCTTTCATGAGTATGCACAATTGCTAATAATTAAAAAAAGAGGGAAATGAGGGCTTTCTTAAAGGGAAATTTCATCCAAAAATGAAAATTCGTCCATCGTTTATTCACTTTCATGTCATTCCAAAATTTCAAGCTTCAAACATTATTTAAAACACCAATAAAGTATCCTAAAATGTAGCTAGTCCATGCAGCTTGTGCACTACATTCCAAGTCTTCTCAAGTCATACTTGCACTTTGTGTCATGAACAGACTGCAATTTAAATCAGTTAGTCAGTGAGCTGAACTCAAGAGACACATCACTTTGATTTGTAATCAAATTATTCAGTTTTGTGAACTGAATCGGTTGATTCATTGAAAAGATCTGACACAAATCAAACATCTCCACGTGTCTCATGAATATGCTGGACTGGAAGACTAATGTTAGTCTGTTCATCGGACAAAACTACTGTATGACTTCAGTAGCCTTAGAATATAGTACACAAGCTGTATAAACCACTTTTATGATACATGTATGGTGTTTTTGCATCATTTTTTAATCTTGACAGCCTCAGTCCTTGTAATTGCGTTGAAAAGAGCAGCTAGGCGAATTCTGTAAAATTTCGAAAGGAAGTGATTGAAAATAAGTAAATCATAAAATGATTATTTAATTACATCATTTTCTTTTGGGGGTGATTTTGGGTGACTATGCCTTTAAGACAATGTCTTTATAAATGATAGAACCGTGTTGGCTGTAAGTCCTGCCGCTCTATATCGTTTGACCGAAGACACATTTTGCACTGTTTCAGTGATCTCTATAAAATATTTGCAGTCTGCTTTTGCTTATAGCACACCACTCTCTCTCGCTCTCTCTTTCCTTCTCCCTCCCTCCCTTTTTTCATTCTCTCTGTAGTGTGCTTTGTCATCCCGTTCAGTCTATTACAATCCCCTTCTGTAAAAACATTCCTCTCACTTTCAGTATTGATAATGCTGGCTCTGAGACAGCACCAAAGTACATTCCTCTCTTTCTGTCCTCACAATTTTTTTTTTCATGTTGATAATGTATTTATTTTTGCCTTTGTATTTATTTAGCACACTTTTGACATGTTGTCCTTTCAACACAATGATCATTTTTGCTAGAGGAAAGCTTTGTTTTATTTATTTATTTATGTTTCCAGGAAAGCTGTGTTATCCAAGTAATTCGTCACAATTAATGACATTAGCGCTGGTATTTTTATTCAGATTAATTAGATTTTCCTGTCTGAGATAGGCTAATGAGAATAGAGGGGAGCGGTCGGTGGATAGAGTCGGGCCAAGAACGGATGCCCTAACGAATGTCCACGCAGGACAACGCAATCCTTCCCGAATGACGGAACTGACGATGTTGAAACCGTATACAGCATGGCGGAAACGGAGATGGAATGCAGCAAATTATATTCCCCCGTGCAATGAAAACACAGAAAGCTATTGCCACATGAGAGGTTTGAACAAAGGCCTGGAAGAGCAAACCTGTCTGAAATGATGATTAAGTTTTCTGTGAGCCATATTCGCTCCCCCACTTTCAAGCCTGTTTCGAATTTACGAAAGACAAATTCTTGCCTGTCCGATAACACACTTGAACATTGCCGTTCTTTAAAACTATTGATGCTCTAACGTATAAGCTCTGCAGGACTTTCGTTTGCTGTACGTTTTCAAGAAAGTACCATTATCATTTCCAGATGTGGGTATGGAATGAAATGCAATATTTATCAAGGACAATTTATTAATCAGGCCTGCCTGCAGAGGCAGCAGTGTGGAGAGAGAACTATGGCGTAGCGCGACTGGAAGATGAAAGCTTGTATATGATATGGGGGCCACTGTAAGCCAATCTGGCCCGCATTATAAGATCAGGTTTCTGCGCTCTCTCTCTTTCTCTTTTAATGAACAGGTTCATTTTACTCAATGCTCATCAAATGCCTCTTTGGTTTTTAAAGCAAACTTTGTGTCAGAGCGTATTATGGTCCAAATTATTTAAAGAAGACAGAGAGAGAGGGCGAAACCAGCGGGTATTTTTTTAAACAATAAACTCTGTCCTGTTATAAGCTATTTGAGTCCAGATGGTTCTCTCATGTGGTAAAATAAACAGTAAACTTAAATGATGCTATTCAGCTTTCATATAAAATCTGACATAAATGAAAATGAAGCTTTCATAAATGAAAACTTTGTTTTGTACATTTATTAAACAAAGAAAACATGCAGTTTGTTTGAGCAAGTTAGAATCAGCTTGTTAAAAAAAAAGAAAGTCACGAGTGTTTTGGCTTTCACAATCATGATCTAATTATCCAATCAGATCAAAGCCTCCGGGTTCCAGGGCGGCTGTTGCCGTGGTTGCTCTAACAAGCGGGTCACACCTCAGGTGTGTGACCTCACACAGGAAAATGACAAACATGTCAAATTGACACGTTCTCACTCCAGTCGCTTCTGTAAAGAGTCAACAGACTAATAGCATTACTGTTACCAACCTACTGTTAATATTATTAAAATTCTAGCATTAGATGACAACAAAGATACATTAACATCAAAAAGTTTGGGGTCAGGAAAATGTTTTCGGTTCTCACCAAGGCTGCATTTATTTGATTATAAATACAGTAAAAACTAATATTGTGAAATATTTGTAAAATTTTAAATTACTGTTTGCTATTTTAATATATTTTAAAATTGAATTTATTCCTGTGATGGCAAAGCTGATTTTTCAGCAGCCAGTACTCCAGTTTTCAGTGAAACATGATCCTTTAGAAATTTAAACTAGTATGCCGTGATAGGTTTTTCAGTATTCTTTGATGAATAATTTGAAATAGAAATATTTTTTAACATTATAAATCATACTGACGCCAAATTCCTGAATGTTAGTGTAATATAAATGTAAAAATTGAAAAAATGACCATAAGTAATCTCTAATATTAGACAATGTGGTACTTGTGTATAATGATTGTCCAAGTTATCCAGGTGCAGTGTAAATTAACCTACAAGCCATCTATTTTTAGACAGAAATGCAGCTGCAGTCTCCTTTTATAAACCTTACCGTCCATTTGGATGTGAATTTCAAAGACCATAGTAACAGACCAGCAATGTCCAGACCAACCGCTGATAAATTAGCAGTATGCACAATTTGTAACGCAAATGTCAGTGTCAGTTCCTGCCGCGTGCCACACTCTCAAATGTTAAACTTCTAGCCTGACAACACACAAATGAACCTGTAATTCAGTCTGTTTTTGAGCTGGACAACTTCAAGTATGGCATCCATATGACTTTTGTGTATCATTTGTCATTCTCCAGTGTTTTCTTAGTGATCCTACTCTCTCATTTTACTCAAATAATAAGGGTTGGAAATAAAACCTTACAAAGAATGCAAAGTGTCACTCATGTTACATGTTGATATAATTTCACAACATAAGAAAACAGCAACAATGTGCAATTACAAGCAACTCAACAAAACGATTACACGCAAGTACATGCAATTCATGTATCTAGACTGTAATGTGAGATCAAGTCGTGTACATTGGCATCTAATTTTTCAATGAAATACCAGTTTGAGGATATGTAGTGTCAGTGTTAAATATCTCTCATTCATTGATGTCCTAGGAGTAGTAATGCAACTCTGTCTTTAGTAAATGATGTCTGAGAAAGTGTCTATACTTTTATATAGCTGTCAATCAAAACATGGAAAACATGGGGTAAAGTATGTGAGTGTGCAGGCATGCTCTCACACACGCCCATGTTCTATCATAGATCAGTTCCTGTCATGTTTGTGTGAGTGTGCGGTTGTGTGTCCTTGAGTCGTTTCATTCTCTTGTATCACTGTAGTTCTGTTTCGATCTGGTATGAAGAAAATGTTAAAGATTTTTTTCCTTGTGGTTTATTTTGATGACTGTCTTTTCTTTGGACTAAACTTCTCAGCACTTTAATCCTTCAGCAGCTTCGAACCCTGATGAAATTTCCAAACATTTATAACTGAAGCTTTTTTTATTTATTTAATCTGTGATGGGATTTGGGTGTCCGGTTTCCACATGTATACATACAATACATCCATTGAGGGGCCATGATAATTTAATAATATCGAATACCAAAGTTATCACTGTAAAAATAGCCTTGAATTTTTGGAGTAATTCTTGTAAAATATACTCTTGCATAGTCAAAGCGGAACATTTCTCTTCGCTCCCTCGTGTCCTAGGAGCTTCTGTTAAGGATTGAAAACGTGATTAATTAAAAGAGGTTTTGGAAAATACAACAGGCCTTTTTTTTTTAGTAGTGGTCTGACTCCAAGGAAAATCTTCAGTGTGATAACTGTTGTACATTTCAAAAGTGAAACGTTTAAGCGATTAGACCACAGGCATGTACACTATGGCAGATGAAGCTGGAGTGTGAGTATGCAAAAGAATGTTTCTTGAGCTATTTTTACAGCTGATGAAGAAAGCACTACAGTGTGGGGAAATCAAGGTGTATCCTTATAGACACAAATTTGTTTTATTCTTGCAGTGGAGACTTAATAGCAAGTTACAACCTGAATTCCGTAAATGTTGGGACGTTTTTTAAATTTGAATAAAATTAAGACTAAAAGACTTTCAAATCACATGAGCCAATATTTTATTCACAATATAACATGGTTAACATAACAAATGTTTAAACTGAGAAACTTTACAATTTTATACACAAAATGAGCTCATTTCAAATTTGATGCCTGCTACAGGTCTCAAAATAGTTGGGACGGGGTCATGTTTACTATGGTATAGCATCTCCTTTTCTTTTCAAAACAGCTTGAAGACGTCTGCGCATTGAGGTTATGAGTTTCTGGAGTTTTGGTGTTGGAATTTGGTCCCATTCTTGCCTGATATAGGTTTCCAGCTGCTGAAGAGTTTGTGGTCATCTTTGACATATTTTTCATTTAATGATGCACCAAATGTTCTCTATAGGTGAAAGATCTGGACTGCAGGCAGGCCAATTCAGCACCCGGACTCATCTACTACGAAGCCATGCTGTTGTAATAGCTGCAGTATGTGGATTGCATTGTCCTGCTGAAATGCACGTCGTCTGGAGGGGAGCATATGTTGCTCTAAAACCTTTTATATACCTTTCAGCATTCATAGTGCCTTCCAAAACATGCAAGCTGCCCATACCGTATACACTTATGCACCCCCATACTATCAGAGATGCTGGCTTTTGAACTGAACGCTGATGACATGCTGGAAGGTCTCCCTCCTCTTTAGCCCGGAGGACACGGCATCCGTGATTTCCAACAAAAATGTCCACGGGCATCCAACAAAGGTCTTCGGAATTGTCCCTTACGCACAGAGATTTCTACAGTTTCTCTGAAACTTTTGATGATGTTATGCACTGTAGATGATGAGATTTGCAAAGCCTTTGCAATTTGACGTTGAGGAACATTGTTTTTAAAGTATTCCACAATCTTTTTACGCATTCTTTCACAGATTGGAGAGCCTCTGCCCATCTTTACTACTGAGAGACTCTGCCTCTCTAAGACATCCCTTTTATGTTACAGACCTGGGCCCGTATTCCTAAAGATTCTAAGAATCCTTTTAGAGAGCTCCTAATTTAGCTTAAAAATTTCTAACTAGGAGTCTTAGCTTAAAAGTGATTCAGAACCAATCTGAGAGCAACTCTAAGCGAGGAAAAGACAAAAACTTTTATCTTAGTGAGGAGGCGGGACTGACCCCGTTGCTAGCTATGCCACATTCTTTTGAAGACTGTGATTGGTTGGTTGTCAAGAAGGAAATAAAAGAGCGCTTTTAAGAATAGGGTATATTATAAGCCTTCACTTTGAAATTACAGGCGTAATTTTTCCTGTTTTACCATACTCGCTCTCTCTCTCTTTCTCTCTCACACACACACACACATTATATATGTATATATATTCTTTATTTTTTATTTACCATGCTGTCATACTTACCGTATTTTATAGGAAATTAACAGAGACATAGCCTAATAAGTGCTGTAACAGACCCAAATCATCACTGCTGCATAGTTGCATTTTTCCAGTTGCCAAATATGTTAATGTAGTGATTACATCCATTTCTGGTGCTATGGCATTTCAGCGCGGTGTCGGAGTTGTTAGCGTGTCTCTATTAAGATCGGTCACAAACATGATCCCTTCACGAGCTAATGTGTAGCGTCTTATTAACTCACTGTCATGCATTGTGTGCAACGCATTTCTTCTCCCTCTTCATGTTTCATCCATTTTCTCCACTGCTAAAGAAACTCTTAAGCCCATTAAAAGTCCTCGTCCGTACTCCTAACAATTTTGGACCTTAAGACCTCTTTTAAGGGTTAAGATGCTTTTCTTTAATTTTAAGAGGAAACGCCCACATTTCTAAGAATTTTCTTAGAATTTTGTTACTAGGAGCAACTCTTAGCACTTAAATTTTTCATGAATACGGGCCCAGATGTCAATTAACTTAATTAGTTGCTAGATGTTCTCCCAGCTTAATATTTTCAAAATGTCTTGCTTTTTCAGCCCTTTGTTGTCATGCCAACTTTTTTTAGACCTGTTGCAGGCATCAAATTTGAAATGAGCTCATTTAGTGGATAAAAGTGTAAAATTTCTCTGTTTAAACATTTATGTTATTCTATTGTGAATAAAATATTGGCTCATTGGCTCAACGTTCCAACATTTCCGGAGTTCGGGTTGTAAATAGCAAGTTTTATTGTAGTTCGAATCCAGCTGTTTTCAATATACCATTAATTCAAAATGAATGCATGTTCCTGGTCTTGTGAACGATTCATTAGTACACAATATTCAAATGAATATTCAATATTAAAACTGTTTGTCTTTGTAATCTTTACTCTAAATAGTTTGCCGTTTTTATTTCTGCTGATGTCACTTTGGCCATATTTTTAGCAAAGTTGCATTTGGTCTAGCACAATTACTGTATGTAACAGCTACTTTACATTATCCCATTCATTCCCACCCTACATGTTTTCACATTGAACATTCTGTTTCACTTGGAAGTGCATTATACTACGTAAGTAAAATGGGTTGTGAATGTTAGTTCATGTTGACTTTAATGTTGAAATATATTTAATGTGTTTTTAAGATGAGGTGAATTAATTGTTAAAGGTGAGTTCATCTTGAATGTGCTCGTGTGTATATTATAGTACAATCACAAAGAATAAAAGAAGATGAGTAAGAAGGAGAAGGAAGTTTACAAAAACAGCATTCTTCCATCTTAGAAACATTGCCAAGCTTCGAAACATGCTACCTGTTTCTGATGCAGAAAAGCTAGTTCATGCATTCATGACCTCTAGACTGGACTATTGTAATGCACTGCTAGGTGGTTGTCCTGCATCTTCCGAGTATGTGTCACCATACTTGGAAGTATGTCACTTCACTTCAATAAACAAGCCACAGATAGTCCAAAAGGATGCAGTTGCTAGAGTTCTTACCAGGTCAAGAAAATATGATCATATTACCCCAATTTTACAGTCTCTGCACTGGCTAATTCAGTTCCGTATCATTTACAAAATATTATTACTTGCCTATAAGGCCCTAAATGGTTTAGCTCCTGCGTACCTAACTCGTCTTCTACCACGCTACAATCCAACCCGCTCCTTAAGGTCGCAAACCTCTGGACTTTTGGTAGTACCTAGAATAGCAAAGTCCACTAAAGGAGGTAAAGCTTTTTCACATTTGGCCCCCAAACTCTGGAATAGCCTTCCTGATAACGTTCGGTGTTCAGATACACTTTCTCTGTTTAAATCTAGATTAAAGACACATCTCTTTAGCCAAGCATTCACATAATGCATCTTATAATCTTGTACTGCAGTTATATCTGATCAAATGTACATTATTATTATTCTTTAGTTTGAGTTGAACAAATAATTTTTGCTTAGATGGAACAGCAGCTACGCTAATTATGTCTCTATTTCTTTCTCTGTTTCTGCCACGGGATTAACATCCCATAGTAACTAGGAATTAAAGAAAGCTTCAGTCTGGATCCAACCCTTAAATGATCTGAGATTACCGAACACCTGAGAAAAGATGATGCCAACCCCTCAGAGGATGCCAAAGCTCAGACAACATACAGAATTACCAAATTTTGCCATAAGTTAAATATATTAAGGTTCTGCAATATATAAATATATTGTGGAAACGTAATTTCCTGTAGAGCTGCTTTGCAACGATTTGTTTAACCTCTTGATACACACGCACTGATTCTATCTGTCAAAGGGCCAGTTTTCCCCTGGTCACTTCATGCATTTTCTCTGATCGGATACCTATCTGATTTGTTAAAATGGTTCCATTTACACTTGGCCACATAAATGTGTCTCTGCAACACAGAAATCCGATCTTCAATTAGCTATACACAAATTTAATGGAAATCGTCAACGAAAGCAACAGATAAGCGCTGCATTTTATTCACCATCAGCTTTTTTTAAGTTTTATTTGCATCAGTTTGTGCATCAGCTTGCTGAAGAGATACTCATCTACTCATCTGCGGCAATGCGTGTTGCATTTGCGCTGTCATATCTCATTATTACATGTCATATAGCCTATAACACGCTTTCACGCGTTTATTTTGGGGGGAGTAAAATTTACAGTGAGGGAAAAAGTTATTTGATCCCCTGCTGATTTTGTACGTTTGACCACTGACAAAGAAATGATCAGTCTATAATGTTATTGGTAGGTTTATTTGAACAGTGAGAGATAGAATAAAAACAACAACAACAACAAAAAACGCATTTCAAAAAAGTTATAAATTGATTTGCATTTTAATGAGTGAAATAAATATTTGACCCCTTCGCAAAACATGACTTATTACTTGGTGGCAAATCCCTTGTTTACAATCACAGAGTTGACCACCAGGTTTGCACACATCTCAGGAGGGATTTTGTCTTCTTTGCAGATCCTCTCCAAGTCATTAAGGTTTCGAGGCTGACATTTGGCAACTCGAACCTTCAGCTCCCTCCACAGATTTTCTATGGGATTCTGGAGACTGGCTAGGCCACTCCAGGACCTTAATGTGCTTCTTCTTGAGCCACTCCTTTGTTGCCTTGGCCGTGTGTTTTGGGTCATTTTCATGCTGGAATACCCACCCACACGTAGTGTGTTACCAATTGTTTTCTTGGTGACTATGGTCCTAGCTGCCTTGAGATCATTGACAAGATCCTCCCATGTAGTTCTGGGCTGATTCCTTACTGTTCTCATTATCATTGAAACTCCACTAGGTGTGATCTTGCATGGAGTCCCAAACTGAGGGAGATTGACAGTTAATTTGTGTTTCTTCCATTTGCGATTAATCGCACCAACTGTTGTCACCTTCTCACCAAGCTGCTTGGTAATGGTCATGTAGCCCATTTCAGCCTTGTGTACATTTACATTTACATTTATGCATTTAGCAGACGCTTTTATCCAAAGCGATTTACATTGCATTCAAGTTAGTTTTTTTTTTTTTTTACATTTTATCAGCTCTTTGTGTAGGTCTACAATCTTGTCCCTGACATCCTTGGACAGCTCTTTGGTCTTGGCTGTGGTGGAGAGTTTGGAATCTGATTGACTGATTGCTTCTGTGGACAGGTGTCTTTTTTACAGGTAGCAAACTGAGATTAGGAGCCCTTTAAGAGAGTGCTCCTAATCTCAGCTCGTTACCTGTATAAAATAAATCTGGGAGCCATAAATCTTGCTAATTGATAGGGGATCAAATACTTATTTCACAAAATGCAAATCAGTTTACAGCTGTTTTGAAATGCGTTTTTCTGGATTTTTTTTGTAGTTATTCTGTCTCTCACTGTTAAAATAAACCTACCATTAAAATTATAGACTGATCATTTCTTTTTCAATGGGCAAACGTACAAAAAATGCAGGGGATCAAATATTTGTTCCCTCACTGTACATATGTGGTTTCAACAGCCAGATGCATTTACACTTGTCCAGTTTAATCTGGAATGTGTCCCAGACCACCTCCTTGAGTGATCAGATTTAAATCTGTCTCAAAAGCGTTTCAGTAGGTATTTTCACCTGGTCTTTTCACAATTGGATAGCTATCTGATTAGAGAAATCACATGAAGTAACCAGGTGTAAACAGGACCAAAGTGTACAACTCCATTGATGCTACTTTTTTGTCAAAACATTTTGTGTTGATATAAGATTTATTAAAACAAATGCTAACATTATCAATGTAAAGAGAGTGAGCAGGTAAAGGATGGTACACCGCTCTTTTCATCTTAAGTGACTGGCCCTATGTGTTGGCACAATTCCAAAACATCAAATTTCATTATGAATTCTAACAAAATGTGTCTTAGTTTACCTAATAACTTTTATTTGCACCTAATATTATGTTCACATTTGTTTCAGCACAGATATTCATCAAAGAATGAAGATTTTTGAAAAACCCTGGTCTACAAATGTTACTAAAGTTGTTCCCTTTATCTTAGATCTCCATTAATTCATTGTTTTTTGTTCATTTGCAGTATATTTAAATTATTCTCCTAGATCTTTGGCTGGTATCTTGACAGTTTGACCAGGAGACAATTAATCAGGGTCGTTTAAATTTCCTATTAAACATTAGGAAGCTCATCATTCCCTTTGTTTTTATAGGTGGATGGAATATCTGCAAATGTTATTTCCCACACGGTGCACATAGAGACACATGTAATTAGATGTCTGACAGGGTTTTTTACGGTTTGTCATGAGGGAGGTCAGAGAGTAAAAATTTCCAGATGCATTTTGGATTGAAATATGGCTCTTTACAGGAGGAAATTTTCAAACTCGCTACATTCATGTGGCGTTGGAAAGGTGGACTGCCATTTCAGACACCTGTATCAAGATTTCCTATCTCTCGTTTAAATAATACAGCTGTATGTTTCCATCTCAGTTCTTGGGGATGACAGCTCCGTGTGAACAGAGATGGAACAAAAACATTTTCAGGGTGCAGTGTGACCACAACAAAGAGCCAAACTTTTCCACTGAAACGTCAGTGCCACCCTGCCTCTGACAAAACAACATACTGACAAGTGTTTTGTCTAGAGCTTCACAGAGATGCTATTTCACTCAGACACCTTGACTGAAGGGAGCTTTCCAAATGGGTGTGTGTGTGTGTCTCAGAGGGGTGTTGGTTTTGGAGTACAATCAAACTGGCGTGAAGCATCAGCGATCTTCATTGTCGTTCTGTTCATCCCGCCAGTTTTATTGTGGTTAGAGTTTAAGATAAACTCCCGCTCCGGCAGAGGGGCGACTCCTCGCTGCGACCGTCTTTTTTCTTTATTTACTCTCTGGTGTATCTTTTGAAAGACTTTCAAACGGAGGAAAGGAGAGGGAGAAGGGACGGAGATTGAAAGTAAGGTTTTATTCTGTCATTATACATTCCTCTGTGGCCTCTAGAGCCTGATGCTTTGAGAAGCATTAAGCAATTCGGAGACCTGAAAAGGGGGGATGTTTAGTGCTTCCAAACGTTGAATGCAAGAAAATATGCATTCAAACTCGCCTAAATCAGATCATATGAGTTATTAATTTTTTACCAAATAGTGCCTTTCTCTTTTTATTTGCTTTAAAAAAGTAGTTTTGCTGCTCTCGGTTTTCAAAAAAGAGGAGAGGAATTCCTTTTCTCCTGCTTTGTGTTAATCCAATTACCCAACACCTGCAGAGTACACTCATCTGCCAAATCCTCCCGTCCTCCTCCTCCTCCTCTTGCTCCCTCTATCATCCTCCCTTTAAAAATGGTTTTGCGGAGAAATGGAATAATCTGTCAGACTGTTAACGTGGGTCCGGTTACACACCTGCCAAGTCTTAAGCTGAAAGAATAACACCAAACTGTTTTGAGGTATTTGAGAATGGATTAGAGAGAATTCAGGTACAAATCCAGAAACGCACCAAAATCCGGAGCTCTCGTGTTGTGTGATTCACTGTGTGCTTTACCCTATACACTTTCAAGATGTTTAAAGTTTATATTAAACTCGGCTGGCGTCTGAGTTTTTCAGCGGAAGATGAAAAGGTGTTATGGTATCCTCCGATAACTTCTGTCCATTGTGCTTTGTTTCACAGGAAGTCATTGATATGATGGCTAACACTGTACGAGCTTTCAGAATGGCAGATTTACGGAAAAAATGTGTCTCTGTGACTGTTTGAGCTCACCAAGACATAAACCTTCTGCTGGACATCTTTTATCCTGAGCTGTATCCTGAAATCTGTCGTGAGAAAATGGGGCGATCACTCAAAACAGAAGTTCCTGCTTCTACTGAAGGACGAAAACCAGAACGAGCCCAGCACACCTTGTAGGCCTCTGTTTGACTTCCTGTTTAATGTTCAGCAGACAGGTGACAACTGAACTCCATCCACTCAGCCTGCTAATTTAAAGCCCCTTCCTTTAGGAGGAGATTGACTAAAATAGGGTTTGTGTTGTTTAAAGGAAACATGTTCCACATCTTCAGGCTCAAACTGATCTGTTGGGAAGTTTGGGGTTGGAAAGATTGGTAAGACTTAATTTTAGGGTCTCTTAACTAGTTTCTTATTAGCATGCATATTACTAGAATATTACCCATTTATTAGTAGTAATTAAGCACATATTAATGCCTTATTCTACATGACCTTATTCTACACCCCTAATCCTACCCAATACCTAAACTTAACAACTACCTTACTAACTATTAATAAACAGCAAATTAGGAATTTATTGAGGGAAATGTCAGAGTTAATAGTGAATAAATGTTCCCTATTCTAAAGTGTTACTGAAAGATTTAAATGTTTTTGAAAGAAGACTGTCAGTCACAAAGGCTGAATTTATTTGACCAAATATAAAGTTAATATTACAATAAAAAACTGTTTTCTATTTTAATACTTTTTAAAATTTAATTAATTCATGTGATCGCAGATGAGTCTTGTGCCGGTTAATATTTTTGCGGAAAACAAGATTTTTTTTTTTTTTTTTTTTTAAGGATTCTTTGATGAGTGGAAAGTTTAAAAGAACAGCATTTATTTGAAATGGAAATCTTTTTGAAACTTTAGCTCTTTCACATCATTAGATCTCTTCTACCACTTTTAATCATTTTTATGAATCCTTGCTGACGAAAAGTATTTATTGTTTAATTTCTAAAGTAAACTATATCTTGCTGACCCCAAACTTTTGAATGGTACTATATATAAATTATTACTTTGTTTTCTGAGTTCTAGAGACCAAAATTTAACCACAGCTAAACTCTAAACATAATCAGGAAACCAAATAAAAAAATGCCTATATGAGTCTGTGGTATAAACTGAACGAATGAACCAAGCATAGAATCAGTTTACTGTAATAGAATGAAAGTCAGGGGTCATTCCCAAGTCACGGGGTATTTTTATGTTTTGCGGGTGTTCATGACAAAGTAAATCCAGATGATTACTCACACCCTGCTCTCATAGTCCGTAATAAACAAAATAAAATACTACTCGGAAAATAACATTAAATCTCACGCAAGGGATTGCAGAGATTGTTTTATTTTACATTTGTAAGAAAAATGTGTGTAATTACACTGAAACCTGTCATAACCGACCCACGTCTTTGAATGATGTTTGGGATTGTCGAAGTGAATTTATGCTTTTTCGTGACACACCCTTAGTGACTGTGTTTTGTGGGCCCGTAGCAGAGGAAGTTCAAATCCTCTGTTTTTCTGAATCTCAGGCTGAATCATTTGATGAAGCAGGATGGAGAAACTTAGTCTTCTGTTTCGGTTTGCTCTTTTAAGGACCAGGCCCAGGAACCGTTCAGATCAAAGGAGAGCAGAGCCCCCTGAATCTGTGTGTGTGCGCATATTTATGTGCGTTTCTTGCTATGTCCCATTTGACTTGTTCTTTGTTCTATTAACATAACATGTCATCAGTAATTTGACCTTATGAAGTAGCTAACTGTGTCTCTCTCGCAGGGAAGAAAAACAATAAAAAAAAATTGAGAGGAAAGACAAAAAACAAGCAGTGAAAAAAGAGCCCCCTTGAAGAAAATGGCCATCAGCACTCGTGCCATCTGTATTACCCACTCCAACCCTTTGTGATTCAAACTCCGTCAGCTGAAATCAGAAACAGACCGTCCGGAGCACTTAAAAACAGCTAAATTTAAAAGCCTTTTACAGAAGGAGTAGTTTAAAGTTTTTGCTACAGGCCCTTTATTCACAAGCTTCGAAAAAAAATTAAACATGCAATAAGCAGAACCTCATTTCAAATGGAAATGGAATAAAATGATGTTCATTCCTCACATTGTGATATAAGAGAAGAATATGAACATGGACGTACACAGACTCATTTTACTCAGTTGAAGTAAGACTCAGTACCTTTTGCTCTCATTAAGATTGACCCTGATAGGCCATGCTTCTTCCTCATGGTGTTACGGTTCAACTTATGCGGTTTTAGGACATAAACATTGTATTCGCATTCAAGCATGTAGATTTACTTCACTGTCATTTTCTATTAAACAGAAACCTAACAATACTTAAATTAGCTCTTGTGCTGTACAAGAGCAGGCCTTCATGATGAATAGTTAGGCCTGAGGCTCTCATAAGCTGATTAATTTGTGTGTATAACGGCTGGCAGTGAGGGAGAACCAAAATCCCCAGCACACCTGCCCTAAGACAAATGATCAAAATTACAGGGAAATGGAAAGGTTAAAAAAGCACATGCACAATCATATCCCGACAAACCCATTAGAATATATTTATTTATATGTATTTATATTATATAATACATATATATTAAAATATATTAATACACTATTTTGTAGGATAAATAAAAAACTTTTGCTTCAATAATTTACTAAATTGCTGCTTATTAATAGTTAGTAATATGTGCTTTATAAGTACTAAAATTTTAATAAATATTGTTTACAATATAAACAAGCTATACGCAGAGTATATTAATATATGGTAAATGCTATGTATGTATATATTTATATTATATTCGATACATTTACACGCCCTATATGGAATATTTCATAGAATATAAATATATTAAAAAATATAGTGAATTATATACTGTGTATGTACTTTGAACTTTAAATTTATTTTCAAAAGTAAAACAAAAATAAAATTGACTTGAATATTTTGTTGAGTGGAAAAAAGCCATGCTTATTTTATGAATTTCTTTGAATGTCTTCAATTACACTGTTTGTGTTTCCTGACCCTGAGATCTCAGTAAATTATCACTCTCACTTTTATGAACATCAAACTTGGAGCGCAAGAGAACCTCACAGGTCCCTATACACGCCACGCTGCACGCAGATGCGAACTTATTCATGTTAATAAAACACCCAGGAGTGTTTCATCTTGTATTCTGATGCAGCTTTATGTCACTATTAAATACGAGCCAAACAAGCTGTGAGAGAACACACATTTCAGACAGCCCTAAAGAGGGTCAAGGGCAGGTAGAAAAAGAAATTGAGAGGAAATAATATATATGGGCCGAGACATAAGCAGGAGTTTGAACTGATGTGCAGGAGAGAAGAATAAGAGACAGACTTTTTTCTTTATATATCTATATGTATATCCTGGCCTTGTAACCTGTGTTCCCCGTTGCTCTCAATTAAACATTTCTGTATTCAGATACAGTGTCTGTGGGAGGCCCCCTCCTCATGACCCCGCCAGAATCTGTGTGTGTGTGTGTGTGTGTGAGGAATGAAATGTCAGTGCTTTGATACCGAATCCCTCCTGTCTGTTAACTTTGGCCAAGCTGAAGGATTCTGGGGATGCTTGCCTGTATGTTCCAGTACCCCTCTCTCATATCCACCTACAGACATGGGTACACAGACACAAGAATATTTATTTACATATATATAGGAATGCACACTCACACAGTGCAGTATATGAACCCCCACCTAGTTCCAGGTCACACAGGTCTAATCAATGGGGTTTCTTTGCTTTTCAGCGAGATGGTGGAGAGAGTGAGAAAAAGAAAGAAAGAAAGAAAGAGAGAGATTCCAAGTGAAGACAGTGTGAAGGGCTCTTGTGGTGAGCAGATATCTCATGTATCTGAGAGAAAAGAAGGAAAACACAGCTCCCACTCTCCTCTTTTTTTCCCTTTCTCTCGCTTTTGCTGATGGGAAATAAAATCCAGTTAAAGGGACAGTTCACCCAAAAGTGAAAAGTCTGTCATCGTTTATTCACCTTCATGTTGTTCCAAAATTGTTTGACTGTCACAAAAGTTTTGAATATTGTCATATTTGCTCTGGTACATGCAATTGTAGTGAATAAGGACTGAAGCTTTTAATCTTCAAAAGTTCACTAAAGCACTCAAATGTCATTAAAGTACTCCATATGACTTCGTCAGATCAATCGATTCATTAAAAAGATTCAGCACTTAGGATTTTTATGGTGGGGGGGGGGGGGGGGGGGGGGGGGTTCCTTCACTTTCATTATATTGAACAGAGTATCCCAGGACAATCTTAAAAGAAACATTTGTGTACTTTGTAGATTTGAGAGTAGTCAGCTGGCTCATACTGTGCAGTTTCTCCAGAGCGACTGAACAACCTGCGATGACAATGATGACCTATGTTTTGTGTTTATTCTGACACCTTCAGTTGTGCTCACAAATCCATGTTTTTATAACAGCAAAAATAATTTAATGTAATCTTAATGTTATATTATATCATGATTTTCAAAATAAAATGATAAAATATAGACACCACTTTTTTGGTATTTAAACAGGCAATTTACAGGCACTGTATTAAGCAGTATATAGAAAGAAAACCGTTTCTGTTTCTGCATGAAAACAACTGAAATGTCTGTTTATTTGGCAAAGATTGCATCTAATCCACTTCATCTGTGATAAAGCATCCAAACACCTGATTTTGCAGTTCCACTTGTAATTGTTTGTACTTCAGAAATCACACATTTCACCTTTAAAGTTGCCATTAAATAATCTATTTTCTAAATGCATATTCTTTAGCGTTTTGTGAACTTTGTATCTATTCATATGGTTATTTTTTCCTCTCATAATTTTTAATCAAACTGTCAATCTACTGTAGACTTCTCTCTGGTGATGTATACTGGACTTGTATTCTCCACTTGTTTCATCACAACAATAATTATGTGTGTAGGCCTCACTGTATGTTAGTGAGTGTATATGTGAGAGTATTTGTTTTTATCTGTCTAAATCACTAGTGGTTATTAATTTTTATTTTTTTTGGGTTTGGAATTTTCAGCTGGCTTTTTTGTGTCTGAAATTATTTTAGTTTGTGTTTGTCTCTCTTGACACTTGTATGTCTATAGCAAACTAATTAGATCTGACACAGTGTTAACAGCGAGAGAGAACGAGCAGAAACAGCAGCAGTAATACGAGTGCATAGGTAGCAGGGGGGTAAGTGGATTGTAGGACATTCATTTGTTTTGGGGGGGTGGGGTGATGCAGGGACAGTCCTGTAATGAAAGTTGTATAAACAAACACCTCCTCCTTTCTTGAGGAACCATTAGGGGGGCCAGAGCCAGACTACGATCCCCTGGGAGCTCACACCTCCCCAGGTCAGCACTTAACAAACTACCCCTAATTTACACCCCCAAACCCCCTATTAAGTTCACCCAGCAGCTACGGTGTACGCTGACACAAATTAACACACAAATTACATCCACTAATTGCTTTCATACTAAACTTTGACTCTCTGAACCTCTTAGAATTTGTTTCCAGCAATTTGTTGTGCTGTAATAGAATAATTGATGCCTTTGGTAAGATCAGTTATGGATGTGTAGTCCGCGCTACAGGATTATTGTGTTTGTATATGTGTTTGCGTGTGTTTATGCTCATGCCAGGCTAGGTCGACCCACCTCATCTCTCACGGACCCCTGAAGGGGCATGTGGTTTTCCGGGATTCATGTGTGGATATTAGGGTGGTCTGTACCAAACGCTTTGAGTCTGGCTGACTCTTCCCTCACCTCTGCCTTATCAGTTGAAAATGACTGCTGAAGGGAGAGAGGGCACGCTTCTCAAATAACAGTAAATACCGCACACACAAGTATGGACTCTTACAAGCTGACAGAAGCAATAAATAAGAAGTGTGGATCAGAAGTGGACATGTGCAGAAACTTCCTGTGTGTATGCTCATGGTCACTGAAGCATGGTAATCCCTGAAGATATTAAAGAACTGCATTCCATTGGTCAAAGAAAGCATTTAGTTCAATGTAATAGTGTGTTCACTTTTCAGAAACCTTTTGTTTTAATGATTAGTGTGTTTTTCATTACTGGCAAAAACATATATCTGATAAAGAGATCTGATGTTTGTATCCCATCACTCTTTTTCTGAAATGTGAAAACGATATTAAGACAAAAACACAATACTTGTCATATAAAATGAAACAAAGTGAATTTTTTTTTGCTGTTGCTGTCAAACTATTAAATAATTAAATTAATATGCTGCTTAATATCAATAAGAAAAGCCTCCATATAATTATTCATTTCCAAGATAATTCCAAGATATCATTGTGGCATTAGCATTAAACAGATATTCAGAAAAAAAGAAAATGAAAGTGGATTTAGAAGTCAATATACATTACCGTTTTTAAGAAATTAATACTTTTAATCAGAAAGGATGCATTAAACTGATTAAAAGTGACAGTAGTGACATTTATTAGAAAAGATTTGTATTTCAAATAAAATCAGTTTACTTTTTTTTTCCAAAAATATTAAGCAGCTGTTTTCAGCATTAATAATAATTCGAAATGTTTATTGAGCACCAACTCAACATATTAGCATGAATTCTGAAGGATTGTGTGACACTGAAGTTTGGAGTAATGGCTGCTGAAAATTCAGCTCAACCATCACAGGAATAAATACCATTTTAAAATATATTCAAATAGATAACAGTTATTATAAAATTTCACAATAGTACTGTTTTTCACAATTTTAATGTTAATTGTAATCACTAAAATAAAAGTTTCAGGTGTGTGTGACTGGTCAGACTCGTTCATGAAGAGAATTGCCCATTTGGTTGAATCCTTTAACTTGTATTGTAGCCATAGATTTGATGAGGTCAATAACCCCACCCTTGTCTTGTTATCTGAATGGTACCAATCCAGAGCAGAGCAGGAACTTGTGAACTCTGTTGACATCAAAGTGTTTCATCTTTAGCATCATCTCATTGGTTTTGCTTATCAGCTCACATGCTGGGCTACAGGACCCTTGTCAATGCAATTTCACACACCACCTTGCAGATTAGTTTCGTTGTTTGAGCTAAAACAAAATTAGCCCTAAAATAATACAAACCTTTATGTATGCGTTATCATGTACCACAAAGACATCTTGAAACAGATTTTAAATATATGCATGCTTGTATATTTATTTATTTAATGCATTTTTGGATTCAGTTATTGTGACTGCATTTTGATCTGCCTGGTACTGTTGCTGTTGTGCTGTAACAGTTAAATTGTATCATGCTACTATACGTATATTAATGTTTAACTAATTGCATTTTGCACAGGTGATACTATCCAAAGTTTTGGATAAGGCTTTGACATATTCCTCCAAACTGAGGTGAGAATGTCACAAGTGCAACATTTCTGTGATGCAGAATAAAAGACGCTATGTTGATGTTTCCCTTTTGAGACTTCCTTGTCATTTAAAGCCCTTGAACTAAACCAGCGGTATTTCCTCTGATCAGGAGCAGTGGGGACAGGTCTGCCTCGACAGTGGATATTTATAGTCCAGCAGGAGAAGAGCGCTGAGATGACTCAAAATTAGGGAAGCAGCCAACATTCTGATCAAACCAGAGGAAATCCAAAACCATCTCGAGCATGTCCATAACTGGAGCGACCATTCGCCTGGGGAACGGCCTTTTAAAATTGCAAAGCACAGAATCAGAAACAGGCAACATAAATGCCAGGTCTTCAACCAGCAGCCGTACAGCTAGTAGCCAATGGCGCTTCTCTGTTTGTGTATTTCTTGAAGGGCAATTATCACTAAGCGGTGCTGATTACAGAGAAGCCATTATTCCTCTCTGAAAGAGACAGCTTCAATATATTCCTGCACCTACCCCAGGTAATAACTGAAGAGTTTAGTCTGGTAGCATTTGGACAGCTATTAGAATAATGGAAAAGTATTAGCATTCAAGTCGAATGGCTAATCAGTAGCCAGACTTGTAGCATTCAGATAAATCTTTACCATCTAAAATTAGCCAAAACAAAGGCATCCAAAAAAAAAAAATTGATTAATAATGTTTAATAAGTCAGTATTTAAATATTTTGCTTTAGGAAAGAACATTTATTTGTTATGATTTTTTTTTTTTCTGTGAGTTAAAATTTAAAATTAGATCTCTTTAATATCATGGTTGTTTCTCCAAAAAGCGTCACAGATTTCAATTTGAATGTCAATATTTTTTATCCAGGTTTTATAGGACAAAATGGTCCATTTTTTGTTGTTAGTTTTCATTTCTACTTCGAAATTGTAGGAGAAGCATCTGAGACAATGTTGATGCTTAATCTAAACACTGCTGAGAACCCTATTCAGTTTGAACTCTGAAAGAGCACATTTTCCTTGGGCCTTCCATTATCTTTATGAAGTTTGGATAAGCTTTAAGTCAAAACTTTTATCTCATGCAGTCTGTTTCCCAAAGCACGTTGACTCCACAGGTCCCTATTTACTTTATTGAGGGGTGAAGACGACCCCAGGTCAAACCCACCCAAACATCTGAACTTAGATTAGAACAACTGATACAGCCGCACTTTATGGGACGTCCTGAGAATACTTTCCCAACTCTGCCCCCCCACCTTACAAATCACTGTCTCCACTCAAGCAGCAGAAATAAGGCTCGGCTTCCTGTCCTGCCATCCCAGAGGCCTTTCTCTTGAAACAAATGTTTCCTCCTTAAAATAGCATTTGTTTGTATCGGGTGTCTGATGGAAAAAGATGTTCATACAGTCTCTTCTCAGAACTCATTACTGTGAACAACATCACCTGCACCACAAGAAGAGGTAAATCAAAAAACAAAAAAAGAGGCCAAAGAAATCTGAAGCCAAATCTTCATTAGTAATTTTTTAGCAAAGCTGATTTGTTAACAACAGAGATCAGTGACTGCAGGTCAGTGGAAAGCTGGTTTTCATATACAGCAATAGAACAGCAGTGACTGTTCATTAAAACCTGTCAGCAATTCAAGTATATAATCAGAGTATAAATATACATGGAGAACTTGCCTCATAAAGAGTTTAATTCAACTTTCCAGTTGCACAAATGCTTGGGGCAAGATGTCACGTATTCATTAGTGCAATTGTTTACATGAAAATCTTATAATAGGCTGTTTAGCACCAGGCTCTGAGTTACTCCAGAAAATGTTGTCACACAAGAAAGTCACTGAGAAATTGAATATGTTTGTAACTTTAAGGAGGCAAGATAAAGGATAAGATAAAAGCTACTGTTAAAAAGGATATAGTAAAAACAATAAAACTTTTAACTTTGCAATGTAGAATTATATTTATCTTCACATTACATGTAATCTATAAAAAGAAAATAGTTTTCTGTAAATAAAAAGTATGTGTACTAAATCAAATTCTATTTTATATTATATTTTATAGTGTATTTTTTATACATTTATTAGCTGTGATTCATAAAAAGGCCGCCTTTATTTTTCCACTTTATGATGTTTATTAATATGTTTGGAAAGACCAGGCAGATTTACCTATATTTTTCGTATGTAAATGCATATCAGTAAATGCACTTTTTAAAAATTATTTTTGTCAGGTTTTTTTTCCATAAAAAAAAAGGTTTTCATCAGAAACTTTTTTTTCTTTTCCTCATGCATTACATGTCTAGAATATGCTGTTATACATTTACAGATGTAGACATTTAGAAGACTTACAAAGAATTGCAAAAAAGCACTTTTTTGTTTGAGAATAATGGTTTTAGATACCTTTTTATCCGCAAAAGAGCCTTCCGACTTTCTCTGTCTCTTTCTCCAAGATGTCCAAACTGAAGGCATCTCCGCTCGGCAAGTGTCCTCCACCCAAAGTGCCCTGCTTGCTATTATGTGTGTAACCCCGTCCAGCTGTCTTGCATTCACACAACTCAAACTGGACGTCTTAGCACGAATAGCATAGGCCCATGACGTTTAACAGCGGAGAGGGAAAGAGACATACGGAACAGTTTCAGAGCTCTGATGAACAGAGAAATATAAAAGCTGCTGAGATTTATGGGCTGAAGAACGCCAGAGCAGCTTCTGATGGGAGCAGCCTGCCCGTGACTTCTCAGATCTCTGGAAGTTCTGGGTGGATGATCAATTGCAAAGTTTGAAATCGCTAAACAGAAACTGATGGTTGGAGCGATTGAAATCGTCCCTTTTCTTGGTGTCGCAGGACTGTTAGCATGTAAGGTATGTTCTGGCGAAGCACAGATCCTGTCTTCTATCTCTGGTAGACCTGTCCAGACCTTTTCCCACACTTTTTTTTGTCTTTCTATCCCTGGTTCCTTTTGTTGGGAAGTGTGCCAGCTTGGCCAGCATAGTACCAAAAAGACTTAACTGAAGAGAGAATAAGGAAAGTTCACCCATATATACATGGAGGAGAAAAAGAATAACTTTTAATAATAATAAAGATGGTAATCGCAATTATGTGGTTATTAAAATCTGATTTGTGTTCTGCTGCATAGATAATATTCTTCTCCCTCTCTGTTTAATCTTCCTCTGTATATATTGTCCTCTTTAGCTCTCTCTCTCTCTTTCCCTCATTCTGTTCTGCGGTCTACTGTTTTTGGGGTCTTTTGATCTTTTACTGCGTCTCTCTTTTCTACACATTCCCACTCTCAATCTTTCTCCGTCAAAAAGTAAACTGTTTTTATCTTCCTTCCACCTTTTTATTCCCATCTTCCTTCTTTTAATGGGACTCTCCCTTCCTGTTCTTCGGTTTGTTTTAGAGCTGAGATTTGGCAAAGAGGTAAAGCTGTAACTCTAACAAAAATTGAAACAATTTATCATCTTTCTCAATGCACACATGGCGTTACAATCTGTGTGTGTTCGTGTCCTATAAAAGTGTTCAGATGAGAATGTTTTCTTTCATTACCTCAAATCAAGCAGTTAATATCTCTCAATTATTTGGATATCAGATAGGGGTAACTGGGGCTAGTTGTCACACGTTTTATATTTGATTTTAACTCAGTTTCTGTATAGACTCGTACCTGAAAGCCTGGGCTTCAAAAAGCTTATTTATCACCATTTTGCCCAGTAAAAAGATTAAGTTTAGGATTTAGAAACCTACCGTTAAACTACCTGACTTTTCCACAAACATTCAAACAATTATGAAACACAAAACTTGATGTAACTGAAAATTACATCAAGAATGTACAAGAAAATTAGCAAGGACTTTTTCGCTAACAAAAATTATAGTTCATAAATCTAACAAATGTATAATATAATATTTAATATTTATTATTAAGCATATTGTTTGATATTCCACTTTTAGTTTGGTTGACAGATGTTAATTTTTTTTTTAAGACAAATGTAACAAAATTAGCAAGACATTATTTTCTAACAAAAATTATAGTGGATAAATCTGACAATTGTAATATTGTTGCTCTGCTATTATGATATAATATAATAATATATTGCAATTTTAGTTTGGTTGACATGTTTAAATTTAAGAGAACTGTAACAAAATTAGCAAGCTATTTTTTGCTAACAATAATTATAGTTGATAAATCTGTCAATTGTAGTATTATCATTGTTGTTATGATATAGTAAAATAAAATATAACATCATTATTATTATTATTATTAAATATATGGTGCATTATTGTAAATTTTACTTTGTTTGTTTTGTGGCAACTTGCCCTGGTCTCTCCTAGATGAATATTGTTGTTTTGATTTCTACATGTAAAAAGTTGTGTTTATTTACTGCAAGGTAATCCAGGCTTTAGTTGAGAGATAATCAGACAGTAATTACTCACACATTTGCTCCCCCGAATCTCTCTTTAAACTCTACAGGAGCAGAGGCGTGGGGGGCTGTCTGTGGGGAAGCATCCCTACCGCTGACCCTAATCAGTCAAATCATAGAGAAGCCCTAAATCATACACACACACAGAAGCAGACACTCGGAGCCAGAGGTATCACTCAAACATTAGGGGTCATATTTACATTTGAGCTGTACCTACAAAAACATGCAAACACGTCCCTCTAGGAGGGAGAACTCTCATGCTGTGAATAGGAGAAAGGAAAACATTCCCCTGTGGTTCAATGGGGCGGCCGGGTCTGTTCGCTGTATCTGCTTCTAATTTGAAAATGAAAATGCAATCCGTTCTGTACGTACAGGATTTTACAAGAGAAACCGACAGATCATTAACTATCCATTGTGACGGTAGTTATAGAGTCAGTATGTTCGATTTGTAAAGGTGCAGCTTTACTAAAAGTATTTCCACCATCTCCAGCGCTCAGAAAGTGATGATGGAAATCTTTGTTACGGCTCTGAGCTCGATCACACTGGTTTACGTAGACACAGATGTACACTTTTGCACGTATACACACACACAGCTTCTGCAGATGAGGGATGCTGTGTGATTTTGTATTACCAAGCATCAGCTGCTTTCAGGGGAAAGTATTTATTTGTTGGTAGTTTTTTTCTTCTTTAGTTTCAAAAACAGCACATATTCCTGGCAGAGATCACCTTCCTGTACTTTTAAACATAATTAAACAAACATGTCGGTATTGCAGTAATCTGTCCGCTGCTAGCCAAATTCTAAACCTGCAGAATGTCAGGCCCAATCCTATTCAGATCACCCCGCAGGACTCCAACAGCTCACTGTGTTCAGTGGAAACATTTCAATAAAGCCGTTTCAGGACGACCCTCTCTGACCCTCAGTTTCAGAGCCACCTGTTTTGCGGTCTGCAAGGAAACAACCCGAGCAATCTTTAATTTTTCAAGCATTCTATCTTAAAGGGATAGTTCACCCAAAAATAAAAATTCAGTCATCTTTTAATCACCCACAAGTTGTTCCAAAGCTGTGTAAATTTCTTTACATGAACACAAAAGAAGATATTTTGAAAAATCTTGGTAATCAAACAGTTGACGGTAGCCATTGACTTCTAGTATTTTTTTTTTTCATTAGCAAGTTAATGGCTGCCGTCATTCTTCAAAGTATCTTCCTTTGTATTTAGCTGAAAAATGAAGTTCAAACAGGTTTGGAACAAGTTGAGGGGGAGTAAATGCATAAAATTTGCATTGAGTAAGCAATGAGCTCTGTTATAGTTGCACCAATGAAATGGCAGAAATATTTGAATTTTTTCATTATCTAATGCCTCGGTTATAAACGTATTCCAGCAAAATGAAATCTTCACTGACGTGTTTCATATTTTTTTTATTATGACAGACAGATTGCCGCTCGCAGCTTGGTCTAATATCTCTGCATATTAGGGCAGACACATGCCAACAAGTGTTGATACAAAGAGAGAAAAAAACAGAGTAAGAAAATCTCTGGCCTCTCTGCTGTCTTGTAAAACGCATGAACGCCTACGTTATTGTGCAACTGCTCTGATTTATTTTGGCTTTTATTTTTATGGCTCCATATGTACTTCCTCTCTGCATTAGAGGGCCAAAATATGAACCATCAGTGGCAGCCAAGCCGGAGTTTGAATTCTTCAGCAATGTGCTAAACATTCGGCAGGCCCAGAAAGCCTAAACAACAGGGACGGTTAAATGCTATCCACACTGGTATCAGTTATTTATAGGAAGGGCTGGTGTGGAGCAAGAAACTCCAAGTGTTAGAATACAGCAGGATGTGTCATGTTAACACTTATGATTTTAATCACGCTCTTGGCATAATACATGTGATTCACACACTACCGTTCAAAAGTTTGGGGTCGGTAAGATTTGTTTTTTCTCTTTTTTTTTAAGAAATTAGTGCTTTTGTTCAGCATGGATGTCTTTAATTCAACAAAAGTGACAGTGAAGACATGAATAACGTTGTTACAGAAGATTTCTGTTTTAAATAAAAGCTGTTCTTTTGAATTTTCTATTCAGTCACAGCATGTCTTTGATTGTTTTCAGCAATGACAGTAAGAAATGTTTTTGGAGCCAAATCAGCATATGGAATGGTTTCTGAAGAATCATGTGACACTGAATACTGGCTTATGAAAATTCAATATCACAGAATAAATTCCAATTTAAAACATTTTAAATTAGAAAACTGTTGTTTTAAATTGTAATAATATTTAAAAATGCTACCATTTTCACTGCATTTTTTATCAAATAACTGCAGCCTTAGTGAGAATAAGAGTTTTATAAACATAATGTATGCCCATACATTTAGTCTTATCTAATTCCACAGTTACAGAGATAATAACAGTCTGTCTTTATGAATTTGTAAGAATGTAACCATCACAATCACTTTCGATCATCTTCACCTCCCTCATGTATGTAGTGTGTGGTTGGCCAGGCCTCTGATTAGTTTGGTGAGAGAGATTGTGTTCAGGTTTAATGAACAAACCACAGTACGGTAGACAGCACACACCATTTCTACCATGTAACAGAATCCACTGTGACAAATTGATCAAACTGCTCAACATGAGGCCAGCAGAGTTTTGTAATTCTCTCTGAGACCTGAGTGTTGGAATGTTTTTTTTTTTCTGCTTGAAATTACTACTGAACACAAACTGTTACTGGCAAAATTGTTTATTCCTCTCATTTACTTGTAACATGCTTGTCTTCTCGATCCGTAAGACAAACATTAGATTTTTCTTTCAGCTCCATCTAGCCTTTCATTCCTCTTTCTACAAACATTTGTTTTTACTACTGTTTTAATCTTCCGACATAAAGTAGTTACACAAGTCCATCAGATTAATAGAGTTCACATATATCAAACCATTACTTATCAGAAATGAATCCGAAGAGACATTTGATCACGGACAGGCTGGCATCTGCTGAACATTTTGTAACATTTTATGCATGCAAAATAAATTTAAACTAATGAGCTGAGAGTGATATAATCATCTTAGTCAAAGCATAATCAAATTAGCCAAAATTTGTAAAAAGGGGTTTGGAAAGTATGTATAACTTTTTGAATGATGTGCAAATCTGCAGAGCTTCCTAAAGATTCAGATTCCATGTGGGCCTGAGCGTGACTTAAAGTAGGCTAATATGGAAATGAAGGACAACAGGACATTTTTTTGAGGCAAATCATTTCCATAAATAATGGAATAGGTGAGATCAGTGCCAGCTACTGAATGGGTTTTGAAGTAAACCACTACTACTGTGACAGGGACATTACTAACAAATTCAGTTCATAAACATCTATTTCTTCCCTTTTGGACTTATTCCTTGCTGTCGAAAAGATCTCTTTATCTGTTCCATTCTGTTTTTTCTTTCTTTCTTTTTCTCAAAGAGTCCAGCCCTGTTTTCAGTTCTCATGCCCCTCTCTGCTGGATTCTAGTCCCCTAGATTTGTTTAAGATGAAGATATTTGCAGTTTGCCTCTCATACACAAGAAATCATTATTTTAAACATGAATCCAGCCACTTGAGAGGCAATAAAAAGTAATGTTTCTCTTGTTTGCAGAGCAAATTTACAGGTGGAGTTTCAGCATGTGACACCGGTGAGCCAGGGTTCATGTTAGTGTGTCCCTAATGACCAATTAAGCGATTTATTTAATCGTTTGCCTTATTTCAACTCACGCTGCCAAACAGTAATGTGTTGAGCCAGAGAGTACGGGGGTGTAATAACTTGTTTGAGGCTGCGCATACAGCGAAGGGTCCTTCCAAAGGTCTGTGAAACTGGCACGGTAGTGCTTCAAATATCAGACTGAACTACAGTGCGACTCGATCGGCCCTTTTGTCCCGGTGGGGGGAAAAGTTTTATGAGAGGACTCAGTGTGCTGATTTAAATGCTATTTGTCTTTTCTTCCATTAATTCGCAAAACTCAGGGTAAATAGCATGGAGTAAAACAGCTAATATATAAGGCGTTATTGCAAATGACACTTTTTCTTTTAAACTGGGGCTTTTTATTAATGACGTATATTGTGTGCTGTCAATAGCCACAAGTTCTAGAGGAACCTTTCTTTAGTGAGTGTTATGAAGTGTTTGTGGTGTGTATTGTTTTGTTTGCAAAGCAGAGGAATGTGCTTTGCTGTAAGAAATCAGCTTGCACTTTTAACCAGGAACAAACTGAATCTGGAATCACAGAGTCACACTGATTCCGACTATATGAAACTTTATACCTACAGGACACTAAGGAAATTTATGCCTAATCGAAACAAACTGCACACACGTTTTGCATTTGAAAATATCAACGGTTAAATTTAATCAAACAGCAATGATTCATTTTAAACATAGTTTGTGCCATAGCGCAAAGATCTAACTATTTACCCACTCCGTTTATTTTTTTGCATTGTGAAATGAGAGGATCTTGGTTGAATAGGGGTGAGCTCCATTAGGGGATTTAAATCTGGAACCAAATAGCCTCTCATTGTCCAAATGTACAATATCTGCCCTTCAGCTTTGATATGGAGGCTTGATAAATTAAAGGCCGGTGCAATGGTCTTTAAACGAGCTGAAATTACCAAGCAAACTGCAAACAGGGCCGTTTTACCCTGCAGTCTTTGACCAGTAATGCCTTGGATTTCGCTCCAGGCGTAATTGCTTTTCTTCTCTCTGGCATGCTTTAACTTTTCTCAAGGCTCCGCACCCAGTCAAATCATACTTCAATTATATTCTCCCTTGTTTCTTGAAATTATATCATAAACCGCTTTTATTGCAATAAATTAGTATTTCATCAAATAAAACTGAATCTCAGGCATGGGAACAGGATTGTGTTGCGATCAGACAGGTCTGAGGTAATGTTAGACAAACATCATTAGACAAACATCCTCCTCCATCATTTGATACACACTTTACGAGAGTTTATTGATTGATAAATAGTGCTCTTTTGAGGAATTTGCAGCTTTTTAGTCTTTGATTTATTGTCCAATTTCTGTTTACTGTTTTGTTACATTGCCCCACTGCTTCAGTTCAGCAGGAGCCCGTTTATTCATTTCTTTTATATTGCCCATGTGCCTTTCACATGGGACCTAAAAGCATTTTCATGCTTATTATTGGTAATTTCACTTTTGAACACAAACACAAATGCACACTGACTGCACATTTGAAACCAATCCGGCTGATTTCTAATTGCAGTCTCTCTATTGATAGCTCAGTAATTAAAGGGCTGCGTTCGAATTTCTGCAGGTGAAACGTTCTGCTCGCTGTACCGCAGGAGTGTGTAGGCACTTTAGAGGTTTACAATATGGTCATGATCATGTGGTTACCCTTACAGAAGCCGCACACTTGGTGTATATCATTATTGGATGGCTGTTCTGCAATTACACTTGCCATTCCTGCCCGCTCTTTAACAAGATGAAATAAGCCTGGTTAATAAAAGTTTCAGAAAAGGTCTACATTTACTTACATACTCACATCGAGCCATTTGCGTGTATCTCAGAGCTGCAAACCTCATTTTAGAGCAGAGTAATTTGTCTTAATTTAGACGATTGCTTCTCCAATAAACGTCACCCTCAGCAAAGACACTCCCCGAATGAAATCAGCTCAGAACTGAAAATGACACCCGATTCACATACTGCTGTGTACAATATATATACATATAAAAAAAATATTTTCTTTTTTTTTTTTTTTAACCTCAGACATGACCCCGAATCCATGCCGAGTTAAATTATGTCTGTAACCAAAAACAAAGATGTTGAGGTTTGTTCTGAAATCGTTGGGTTATTACAGGGCCTGAATGTTTCCCAGTCCGGGCAGCTCTAATGAGAGCTAAGCTTTCACTTGCGCCTCTGCATAAAATAAAAGTCACATCAAATTTAAGAGAAATATCTGACCTAGCTGAGGTGCATTACGGCAGCTGGCACTCACACAGTCAGATTTTTTCAATCAACAGTGTTAGGATTATTATGATATATGCCTTATTTATGCTTTAAAGCTTTATAATGTGTGAATGTGTGTGTCACTGATTCTGTAGCTCATTCCAGAGGGCGTAGGAACAATTTGAAAAGTGGGGTGGACATATTAGGGCTTTTGAAAAGCACTGATTATCTTCCAAAAGCATGACAATTTATGGATTATTCCAGTGTTATTCCATTTGCTTTTAACTAATATAAATTACGCTCTCTTTTATAGCATCCAGCTTTCTTTCTCTCGTAAACTTGTGCGATGATTTATCCCAAATTCACCTCTTGCACAGACAGTCTTTCCTGTCGAAGAGCTGAAAGTTTCATGTGCTTTTGACAGTGACATTGTGTCCGTTTCTGTGTAAAGGTCATAAGGTCACTGACCAATTTGAGTCCATTTCATCAGGATCATCTTTCACCATCTTCTGTTTCCTTTTTGTATGTGTCCACGTTTACAATAGTGAGCCATTTTAATATAGTAGTTTTCACATGTTGTGATTCTGTAAATTTAAAACATTTTTATGGATTATCTGTGTCTTAATTTGTAGTGAATTTTATATAGTATAGGGGAGAGGATGGAGAATTGTAGCACACAAATAACTACAACTTCAGCAATAACATACACAATTTTTTTTTTCCTGCTCCCAAAAGTACAGTAACCAAACCCGTTTCAGTAAAAACAAAATCCACTATGTCATTTACGATTTATATGGGTTTAAATTCATTTTAGAATAAATCAAATTATGCATAATCTACATAGTTATCTCTCCTTTAAAAAATGACTTTTTTTTATCAGATTTTTAGCAATATTACAAAAAGGTCCTCAAAATTCTTCTGCCAGCATGAATGTAATAACACGAATACATACACAACAACAAAACGTACATTTACTTGTCATTAATGTTATAATGTTAATGTTAAAGTGTGGATAAAGGTAATTATTTTTGTATTTCACTGATATTGTTGTCCATATAAAAAAAATCCCTTATTGGGGTGAAAGTTATATTTAATATAAATATATTTGAAACCTGAACATGTATAAAAATATTTTTCATTGTCATTAGCATTGACACATAAAATGTAATTTGTTCATGTGAGATTTATCTTCTGCATTTTATACAGAATAGTTAATGAATGTAAAATTGACCTGCGTGCTTCCATCTTAATTTAAAATGACTTAGAAAACTAACTTTTCTTATAAATGTATAACTTATTATTATTATTATTATTTAATTTATAAATATATAATATATACATTTATAAATTTGACAGGGGCAGTGACCTCTGTCAAGGATGTCTGAGGTCAAAGTTCAACATTTAAGGCAAATATTTTCTGAATAAATTAGCAAAAACTAAAAAAATTGTAACATTTATCCCTGTCCTCCTCTATATGGGTATAAACTCTCTCAGTGTGTGTGTTTGCGTTTGTGTGTGTTTTTTAACGGCCACATCTTGCAGGCTTCACTTCCTCTTCCTCCAGTCTGAGGAAGCCATGGACTCAGGAGGCCTGTGTGTCCGTCTGTCTGTCAGTGTGTCCTCTCTCCATCCTGCTGGCCTACACTTCACCCCATCCTGTGCATGTGCACTGTGGCCCACTTGTGTGTGTGTATGGGTGTGTGTCACCTGCTCCTGAGTGGTAAATGTGTCATCGTATAGCCACTGTCTGCCACTCCAGTTGACCTATACTTGAACATCTCACTAAATCATACACCAGCCAGCGACATATGCTGAGAATGTTCTCACTGCTTGTGCGAATGTGTGTGTCCAGCTGATGTATTCGCTATTGCAACACTGCGTGAGCGATGTTTAGATTTACAGGAATATGGTGGTTGTGTTGCGTCAGCGTTCACTCATGATGTGTAAAATGTTTTGAAGTCAAAGCAATGGGGCAAGTCTGAATGTGTGTGTGTGTGTGTGCGTATTCCTGGCTCTTGTTCGGCAGAGGGTCAGTTAGAGATGCTGATGGACTGATGTGTTCCGGGCAGCCAGAAGAATGAAGGACAAAGCACACCTCCATCCTGTAACCTCCCTCTCTCTCCTCCTCCTCCTCCTGTTCTTCTCTCTAACCCTTAGCTGACTTGGTCTAAAAATGATTGCACCAAATGTAACAAACTGATGCTGCTGTAAGACATTGCGTATATGAAGCATCATAGAGAGTGTTTGTTTAAAGAATATGATAAATACTTCTGTCAGAACTGATTTTATGCTCGAGTCTGATCTTCCTTTAAACTTTAATGAATTTTTGTGGATAAGTCTTGACTTTCCGAAGCTTATGAAGCCAAAAGCACCTGAGAATGAGTTTTGATGGGTCATGAAATGTTGTTGGCGGTTAAACCATCCCATATTAAATAATGATCGTCTTCAGAATTTTTTGGGGAAAAGGGGGATTTTAGGTGGAGGTTTACTGTTACAGTGGTTTTAAGATTGCAGTCAACTTGGGAAGTATATAATTATAAAGAAAAACATATTGACTTTTCCTTTGGAGGAATGATTTTTTCCTCAGGCTTAGCTCTTCAGTTTCATTTTTTTTCTCTCTTCTAGTGCACTGGATTTTAGATTACAGGATTTAATTCATACAGAGTGCTCTCTTTCCCTCCATCTCTCCCTTTTTTCCTGCTCACAGAAAAGTTGAACTTCAAGGCAGGATGTGTTGACACATAATGAGACATTTACCCATGATGCCCAGCTAAAGAAAAAGCATTGCCCTGCAATCAGATTAACAGATTTTTTTTTTTTTTACTAAAACACTCACTGATTCTGGTATAAAATGAATAATATATTGAATATTTAATTTGATTTAATTTTGTTTTATTTTATTATTTATCCATGAAGTTTATCATTGTCCAAGTTTGGTTCTGTTTTAGTTTGTTGTGTTTGACACAGTTTTGCTTGTTTCCGGTTAGCTTCTATGGTTTCAGATTAGTTCACACCTGTTTCTGTTCACCCTGTTTAGTTCTCTGTGTATTTTAGCCTTGTGTTTGGTTCAGTTTAGGTGTTTTTGTTGCATTATACTTGGTTGTTCTGTTCTGTGTTTCATGCATAATGAGTTTTGTTTAAACTCTGTGTTAAGCAATATTAAATGTGTTCTGAGTTTGTCACACCACAGAAAAACGTGTTAACCACCCAGCCAAATTTGAATGAAAAAAAAAAAAAAAGTAAATAAAGTTATGAAAATCTTGAACATATAAGCAGTATTCTCTGCTCTCAAACACTGGGGGCGCTGTTGGTGCTGAAACCACACCCACTCGCAAAAAATGCTGGAGCCTCTCTCAACTGTCAAATAGCTCTACAACCTGAATGGATGCTCCCTCTAGCAGCTTAATTGAATTTGCACAGCCATACAAGTTTGATAATATGCATTTATGTGAGGAAGGCATAGCTAGCTATCAAACTGTAAGCTGTTTACTAACGGTAATGACTCGCAATTGAGCAAACCACGGCTGCTAATGCGCTCTAGTTATTACAGTGTTGGGGAAGAGTCATGCTCCAGTGTGTCATAGAGACATGATCAGGTCTAACTCCATAATTCCATAAGTTTTTATTGCCTTCACACAGATTTTAATACATTTTAATATTGCTGTGAACAGATCCTGCTTAAACTACTACTTTTGCAACCAACTGTGGCAGAAAAACTGACTAAATTACAATGGATCTAGCAGCAAAGAAAATTCTCCTCCTCTCAAAGGTGAACCAGTCCCTATCAAGACACACAAACAGGAGTTTTTGGACCTTGCCATTTTTGGCACCAGCGAGTATGAGGGGATGTCGTGGAGCTTTACCCCCTCAACAGGCAGCAAAAGATGAAACGCTAACTGACTGTAAGAGTGAGTGTTTTCTACTTGTTTCAGTTCCCGGCACCACACTTCTGTGTTTCTGCCCAGCCCTGAATCTCCTGCATCTCCGCTGGTTCTACCCAGCTCTGATTCATTTGTGTAGTCAGAAATCCCACCCAGTCTCCCTCTTCCACCTCCTCATCCAAAGCCACTCAGTCTTTCACGCCTTTTTACAAGGTAGCTGAGCCTTAGATCTTCCAGTCTCCATCTGTCCTGGGGTGTCGGTCCTGTGGCTCCTCCTCAGTCCTCCAAGCCCTTGACTCAATCTCTGCCTTCCGATCCTTCAGCTCTGGTTTGGCTCCATGCCCCTCTGCTCCACCGGGTTCTGTCAGTTGTTGGACTTCACTGGGCTCCCTCATCTCTTTGGCTCTACCACAGACTTCCACTCCTCTGGCTGTGCCTTGTCCCTCCACTCCTCTTGCTCCGTTGGGCTTCCCTTACCTCCGGCCTTACCTTGGCCTTCGGTTGCACTGTCTACACCCAGGCTTGCCAAGCCCCCATCTCCACCTTGGTCCAGTGAGCCTGCCGCTCCAAGATTGGTCCTCCAGGTCTTCAGTGTCACCTTGGGTCTTCATCTCCTTGGCTTTGCCTGGGTCTCCGCCTCAGTCTGTCGTGTCACTGGTTTTGCATGGTAGGGCTCCACTATGACACCTCCCTCCCTTGACTTCACTGTGGGTCTGCATCCTGGCTCTAATTATGGGAGTTCCACCCTGGCTTCTTCCGCCTTCATCTTCGCCCAGGCTTCTCCTGTCTCTGCTTCCACCCTGGCTTGTCCCACCTTCATCTCCACCCTGGCTCCTTCTGCCTCTGCTTCCATCCTGGCTCCTCCTTCCATTAGCTCCTATGTGGTGGCTCCCTCAGTCATGCCTCTCTCCAGCTCCAGGTCATCCACCTCCTAAGACTCTTAAGTCCTCTTTTGGACTTTATTTTTTTCTATGGCACGAGGAAGCACCTATTGGAAGGAGGGTAATGTCACATGTACAGTATGTTCAATTCTGTTTTGGGCGTTTCTAGTTTTCTTTGTTTCTGTTTTTTACCCAGTTTCTTTTGTTCCCATTTTCCCGCCACTCTTTAGTTTCTGTGGTTTCAGATTACCTGTTTCTGTTCACCTTATTAGTTTTGTGTATTTAAGCCCTGTGTTTGGTTCAGTTCAGTTGTCCATTATTGTTGTGTTGTTCTTGGTTATTCTGTTCCATGTTTCATTACAAACAATTCATAAAACAACAACCAGTGCTATTATTATTATTATTATTATTATATTTAATAATAATAATAATATAAGATAAGAAGCTGTTTTCACAAAAATATAAAAAATATGATGTGTATTGTTATAATAATAATAATTTTTGTTTGAAAATTGCTTCATAACATTGCATTGTAGTTTTCATCGTACTGTAAGATGATTCTGAGAAGTATTCTGAATCTTCTGCCTGTTGACCACTTCTTGCAAGCCAAGGGCGATGATGTCAGGGCGAAAGTAATCATGACTGTGCACGGAAACTCACATCATACACAAACCCACATACATTCTACACACTCACAAACACATACTTCCATTTCTGTGAACAAACCCAAGAGACCAGCTCTGGGTGTAGAGCAAGAACTGTATCACAGATGTTGTGAAAGTGTTTGGCACTTTGCCCACCATAGCAGAGGCAATAAATCTGATGTTGTGGTCTGAATTTGGAATGGTGAGTTTTTAAAGATTCTTCTCCGTTTGTGTTTTTAAATTGTGGGTGGGTCAGAGTGCCGGTTGAGAAATGCTGTTTCTGTAATGGTCCAATTCATCTGGGCCTGTAAGAATGACTGGCTCTGATGATCCTTTTCATAACCTTGTTCTTTGAAGCTTTTTGCTACTAATTCTGAGGGTTAAAAATAGATCCATCCGTGTTTGGTTAAAGTCAAGGATCTAACACTACTGATAAATCCTTCTCTGTCTAGAACAAGTCTTTTTTATCTCTCTAAACACCCCATTCAACCTCTGAATTATGTTTGCAGGTGTGTCTGTTTGCTCTGATTTCTCTATGAATACGTGTACTTTCATGCCCTCTGATGGCTTTTTAAAGCTACAGTAATATAAATCTCAGAGAAAGAATCAAGATGCTTATAAGGACAGCAGGAGATGTCCCCTCCCGGGCAAATGTGAAGTCAATCCATGTCTTCACATCACGGATCATTATTTATTGATTTATTCAGTCAAGTGTGGAGCACATTGTTTAGCCCTGCTTATTGTTTAATGTTGAATTATTCTGTGAAGACAAATCCCCTTTATTTGTGCCAGTTGTACCCCTGCATCTCTAGGTTTAACATTTTTTTTAATTCAGAAACATGCTGAGGAGAATATGGTTAGGATTTGCATTGATTATGACAAACATGCATTTGATACAGAAATGACTATTTATTTTCAAAAATAAGTTTAAGGAATCCAGTGATATATGTAAATAATCAATAAACAGATTAAAGTGCCAAATATCATTTATACAAAAAGGAATCTGTACAAAAGAAGGAAATACATGATTGAAGGTGTCTTTGGTTAGAAGAAATGACTGCTCGACTGACTTCGGGGTTTAAATGTGAGAGCTTTGGTGGGCCCTCAGTAACTGCATAGGTCCGAAGAGTCTGCCTTCATCAACGACAATGTCAACAATATGTGGAAAAATCACTGTTTACAAAAATAAAAGAACAGATCACTGGGAATGGAGCAGTGCAGACTAAAATCACAGATCTTACTGTAGCTGTTCTCTTTGGTGTTGGCGCTCTTCTTGCATATTTGTTGTTTTTTAAACAAATCAATCAATTTGATTGTCTTAAATCCATATTAAAGCAGAGTTCCATGACTTCTTATCCGGGTTCTCCATTCCTTTTTATCAGTCAAACTTTTAAGGCACCATGGCTGTAGGTTATGGAAGGATGCCTTTTCAGGAAGCACTTTGGTCAGGCCTAATCCATTGTTAGTGCGTTAAGCCGTATGCAGAGGTCCATGGCCCTCGGATGGAGTTTCTGTGGCCTTGGAATGACAATGTTATTGGCTGGTGTCACTAGGTTTGGTTTTATAGCGTCCCCATTGGCTGAAACAGATGCCTTCACTTTATCTTGGCTGGTTTGAGTTCCTTGACCTGCATGTGTAATGTTTTGTGGACAGCAAGAGTTCTGGACTGACAGAAACCCTTTCCACACTCCTGGCATTTAAATGGCTTCTCTTTGGAATGGATGTACCTTTAGAGAACAAAAGAGAGAGAATAGTTGTGGTTTGTTAATGGACGTAGGCATGTTTACAACTTAAACAACACAGATTTTAAAGTTGTCTGAGCTTCTTTTCTAGGATTAAATATCCAGCGCAGCAGTTTTCTGCCAAAAAATGTGAACTACTGAAATGACGGCAAAGATAGCACAATAGTTAGCTGTCTTGTTATGACAAATGTTTGACTCTGCAAATGTTAATTAAATCACAAACATGATGTATATCTAGTAATAACTGTTAGTCAGGAAAAGATCCAAGATCATTACGGAAGAATTGTTCAGCATGTCTCAACTAATTTAAATCATTCTTAAAATTCTGGAATAACAAATGTCATAAATCACAAGAGCAGGTGTGGTTTGAAAAAAAAAAAGAACAAAAGAAACAGATTTGTTTGTCTGAATCTGTTTTGCAAGGCAGAACCTTTTTAATAAAAAATGTGCACAAGATAAATTGATTAATTGATATATACACCCTGATTTAAATACACACACAAAAAGTATTAATTCAATTATATATAGATTATTAGTTGTTTTTGTAAATATGTATATGATGGAAGAGATCATTATGCAGTAATGCATGATGAGGTCTTGATTGGAAAAGAATCTGCAGGTAGTTATGTGTCTGTGTGTGGGCCGGAGTTTGTGATATTTGTAACATTTAAGAATGGGCAGGTATGAGCAGGAATGTATTTCAATATCGGCTCTAAATCATCTGATCTGAGATCAGTGTATTGATATGTCTTTACCTGTGGTCTCTCAGATGGTCCTGCCTCCTGAAGGCCTTATGACAGATGTCACAAGTGTACGGCCGCTCATCTGTGTGCGTGCGCTCGTGGATCAACAAGTTGTAGGACTTGGTGAAGTGGCGGCCACAGAACTTGCACACAAACTCCTTTTTCGTCTTGGATGGGAGTCGTCCTCGGCTTGGTTTTCTTTCCGGCGAGGAGAGCTTGGCCACATCCAGCAGGCAGCCTAATGAGGGCGAGCGCACATGCCCGTTGTTAGTGCTCAGATCTTCCGCCTTCAGGGCGTCATCCTGCGTGGCGGCTGCTGCCAGGTTGGCAAAGTCAAAACGGGGTTTGCTTTTGCTGGACACTCCAGACCCAGGCCCGGGGGACTCCTGTTTGGCAGGCTGGATGAGATGGGGAAACAGAGGGATTGAGGGGAGAGGGAAGCGGGCGTCCACCAGGCCAGGCAGCTTGGAGAAGGTGCAGCGTGGCAAAGTGAACGGTGGGTAGCCCAGAGTCCACTGGTGCAGGTGGACGGCGTGCAAGGCACTGAAACTGTAGATGCTGGGCATGTGGTCGGCAGGCAAATGCAGCCCATTGGAGGTCTGAAGGAAGGAATAGTTCGCCAGCTGCAGAGAAGGATGAAGGGGCACGGGTGCTGGAAGCGTTTTACTGCCCATGACTGATTCCAGAAAGTTTCTGTAGGAGACAAAAACAGAGAAAAATTAATGAAGAGCGATTAGCAGTCTCAAAAATAATACACGTTCAGACATCTATTGAGAATCCACCCACTATGTTTGCATTTTCCGTTTTCTATAGGCCTATATTATGCGTTACTTAGAAACATCTTGCTTTAGTCCTTACAGGCTAAAGTGACTTCTCTAAAAAGAAAAAAAAATCATGCTCACACTCACGTCAAGACAAAGTGCACTTGTCAAGCGAGGCACCTTGTCTGACATACTGAAAGTGCATACTCCAACGTGAGCACAAAGCAATGCTCAAGCCTGCCAGATGAATGTGTGTGCATGTACATTTTGGCGTAGGCGTCTTCTGCATGCCGAAAATATGCCTATGGCCATGAAGACGAAAGACAGCAGGTGACATACCTGCCTCAACTGTTTAATAAGGTTGGATGAGAACAGACACAAAGCACAATAACTCCTCTTTGTCTCATCAGGAACTGCAAGCACACACACACTCATACAAACAGGCTTGGTGTGTTTACAGTGTTACTCATATCGTCTGGAGGATTTTTTTTCACATAGTTTTATAAGTACCACGTGAAATGCAACAACGTGTTATGTGTTAGATTACTGTGAATACAAAACGCGACTACATGGATGCCAGATATGGTTCTAGTTACGGTGGATAATAAATTTGTTTAAAAGTCACAGCCTATGTCGTGTCATGTTTTGAAAGTTCAATAAGGGTCAAGAAAAAAAAATGAGGTCACGTCGCTAGAAACATTTCCAGTTGAAGGTCTATGTAAAGAATGACGCTTAATTTGTGTGTATTTCTGTCCCGAATATACTCAGGATGCGGAGAGAGTCTGATCCGCGGTAAATAAAAAGTGAAATAGCCCTAATTAGTCTTTCTGAAGCTCGAAGCTCCCCCGGGGATTTGGACGCTCTGATCATGGTGCAGAAGTAATTGACTTTTACTTACAGGGGTCATTAGAGGAGATCAGGACTCGCTCCCGAGAACAGGCTCGCACACTTAACCCTTTGAAGTCCACATACCTTTAAAACGAGTGACGGAGGGGAATGTGTTACCTGAACGGTCTGCTTAACCGTTAAGCCTAACGCCAGTTGGAAGTTTTGGGGAGAAAAGTCGTTTCTGAATTGTGGGATTTCACAAGTGCTTGGATATTCTTTTTGTCCGGGACATCGTTGGCTAATTAGTCGGATTTGCGCTCTGTGTCTGGGTAAATCTCACAGATTTTGTCCCCCACGCCAAGCCCAATCAGTGTTGTGGGACTATAGACGTCTATCCCAGACAAGGTGGTGAAAGAGTCTCGAAAATCACACCACAGTTTGCTGAGTTCGGGTCTACCCCCATTCCACCCTTGGATGTAGATCCCTAACGTGACACGTCCTACTCAAAATGTAGTGAATTATTTTCTTTTTTTTCAATGTATAAAAAAAAATATAGGATTCTGCAAACACCCATCATTGTCCAAATACTCCAAGAATATTTTGTCAGATGCATGGCATTGGCAAATGCCTGCAGTTTGCGCCCTCATTGTTGCCCCTGTCTATCAGCAATCTTTCTTATCAATAACTGTGATTGCTCAGCTTTCATCAGTAGCGCGTTGAGCGCGCGGAGGTCATCAGTGTTTTATCTCTCTGTAGGTGTGAATGTGCGCCCGTCGCGCGTACAGAGATCACAGAGAAATCTCGACGTGTATTACAGGAATTAATCACGGTCTCGAGGTTTATGCGTTAACGACGGGCCTTTGGTCAATTGTGCAGCGATTATCAAGTGTATGTTTTCTTTTTTCCGAGGAGCCCCCCCGAGAGGATGTGATCACTTAACCCTGGAGAGAGGGAAACACACCATTCATTAAGCACAGTCAAATAGTTGACTAAATATACAAATATATATTAAGTATTGTGGAGAAGGCCTAGTGTTTTTTTGTGTTTGCAGGTTTATGTAAAATGTGTTTACCTGTACGATAGCATACGGAAAAGAGTGACAGTGTAAAATTTTAAAATAATAAATAAAGGCCAACGCATATTGTGCCAGATTTACTTGTGTAGTCAGATCAAATTATAAATGTTAAAGCTGAATACGTTACTCTCAAAATACTGATATAGGCTACTTTATATATCAGCAAGCCTATGCTAATTTAAATGCTTTGTCTTTTAATTAGGCTACTTGTTGTGATATCTACATTCGTTGATTTTTCTCTCTATAAATTAAACAAATCGTGAATAATTGAAATGTTTTGACAGTAGTCATTTTGGACAAGAGTAGCATCCAATACAGATTTTTTACATGAATATGTTAGGCCACAATTTGAAACGTTCAGTGGCATTGTTATTTGAATTGATTCTAACATTTATTTATCAATACCTAATAAATTTAAATTGTTGGATTATTTAGATTATACTTAAAGGCCTTTTACAACACTTTAAATTCAAAATTAAAGCGTTCAACTAATAACAAATAAAAAAAAATAAAACAATTATCAATAAATATTTTTTAAAACAGGCCTATATTACAAAAACAACAAAAAGCCTATATATTCCACATTACTTTAAATAAACGGTTTTTTTTTTTGTTTGTTTGTTTTATTTATTTTTTTGTATTAAATGAACAATTTATTTTAAGATTACGTATTTTTTCTCAAGTGGCAATATATTTTTGCTTTTTCCGCAATACACTCTGAACGAATAGCGCTGAAAATAAACCGAAACAAACGAATAACTAATTTTCTCAACACCGAGCATCAATGTAAAACTGTAGCGGTCCATTCAAAGCATAGCCTACACGAAAAACGACTCGAGACCACCGGCCACAAGGCCACGCGTGGTTTAGGAAAAAAGTCAACTTTCTACAGATGCATAATAAAATCTAAAGTTCACGATTTGTTTCTACGAATTCACGTTTGTTATAGTTTTTAACGAAAAACATCACATCAGCTTCAAAGCTTTCCATAGTCTATGCTACATCTCTCAGATATATGCGAATCTTTTATTTTATTTATTAATTTATTTGAATAATGTTAACGTTGTAAAAACAAAATGATTTTATTCCTCAAACAAATACTTTAGATGTTTTCACACCACTTCTGATCAATAAGAGTCTAGAATGCGCATGCCACCTGTTGATCACTGACCGATCACTATTACAGACCATCATTCACACATTAAATAGCCTACTTTGCCGTAACTTTTATCTGCTTTGAACAACAAATTACTATGCAATTGCAATGCAGTTACTACAAATTTTGAAAGTTTTGCCCGGCATACTTTACGAGCAATTTCTCGCCCAACTAATTCATTCTCAAGTGCACTTGAACATTACACATTTGTTGTTCACGCCTACCGCAGGAAATCACCGCCAATATCAGACTATATGTCTTGCGAAAGTAGTAAAAGCTTGTGAAAAATACTCCCAAATGCCAGAAAATATTTACCAGATCTTGGTGAAGCGGGACGATCCAGAATAAGAGGATTTACGGTCACTTAGTCGTCCCACAGCGTTTCAAAATTCAGTGCAAAACTCTCAGGCGGATCGGAGAAATGTTCGTCTTCCTCAGCATGTTCTCGCAGCAGAGACACGGGAAAACACTGAAGTTCGCACAGCTGTGGTCCAGCGGTTGTGCGCTGTGAGTATTTGGTTACTCGGGGTAGAAACTCTCTCTCGCTCTCTTACTCTAGCTCTGTCTTGTGGTCCCAAAGTCAAACCGCCTCTTTATTGTAACCCAACCCGCGACGTCATACAGCCAAACCCCCAACATACTGAAGTTTCCTCCACTTGTACAGCAGCGCTCGACGCTAGAGGACCGAGCACATGCATCACTGCGTACATGTCAGAGGACTGAACCCTTCTGCAACCTTTGAAAATGTTACGTTGTCAATAAAGTTTGTAGGTCTTTCACCACTTGCACGTGATGAGAACTGTATCCCGAAGACAGAAAGAGAAATGAACAGAAATTAAATAATTAAAATGGAGACTTTAATGCACGGTGAACATTAGGTTGTGTATTATTTCGTTATTATTATTATTATTATTATTATTATTATCGGACGAAGACTAACTTGACATCCCAAAGCCGAGCTTCGGGTAACAAAATGGTCTTATTTAATTAACGCGCTCATCAATGCAACATAACGCAGAAAGTCAAAGAATTCTGATTTTAAACGAGCTTCTGTGCGAGATGGGGGCGGCAACAAATCAAGCTTCACTTTGTATTAATTAAGGTAAATATACAGCTGCCACCTTTAACTTGGGCTCTCTGCGAGAAAGAAATGAGAGACCGGTTTTAAACTTTCCAAAACCATTAGTCAATTTGTCACCCCGACCCCAGTGAAGACAGATTAAGAGCACGGGCTTCATTTGCGTAACGCAGGAAATGTGAATTCGAGAAGTTCGAGCTCTTTGATACGAACTGAAGTGCTGTAGAAATTCTTGGTATAAACTTTTCCTCTTGGGGTCAAACACACCTAGGTTAGTATAAACTGTGAAGGTGAAAAATTCACGTAATCTCACAGTTGTATATATAAAGCAGAGAGAAAAGTTAGTGTAATTTAAAATAGAAATAGACAAATTATCTAAATGGAATGCGCACTTTGATTTCAACAAATTCCTAGGTTCCGAATCCATTAAACGCATTGAAATTTAAAAAAAAAAATCTATTTTCTATATCTCTATTATTTTTTGTCCTCTGTTTTTATAGGAAATAAACTGAACATTTTCACTAACTCTGATTCGTTGACTGGGGAAATCTGTTGTGACGTCACCCCACATAAATTCCTCCGAGATGCAGGTCGCAGGTTCCTTCGTGAGACGCACAGAGACAGCAGTCTCAATGGGTCAGAGCAAGACAAGGACGCTGCTGTGTATTTGCTAAACGCTCAATACGCGCCACCTGGTGGCGAGAGCGCGTACAATTGCAACCCAGCTGCTGCAGAGGCGCTCATCCCCACTCCTGAACATCTACCTTCGGGCAGAATCTAGTTCCAAACATGTTCTAATACAACTACCTGTTTTCAAGTGATCCGTAGACTTTGTTTAGCTGTTTAGGTGCGTTTGCTGAGAGCTGGGAGTAAATTTGGCACCTCTAATATTCTGAGTCATGCTTTTGACTTGTTTGAAAGGCCTGTGAACAAAAACAAGTAAAGACTCAAACATTCGAGTTTTGTAATGGGAGTGTGTATTCATGTGTGAGATGTTTGGAGGGTTTTGTTTAAGCTTAGAAATTGGATTAATTCCCTCTCTCATGCAAAGAGTTAATTGATAACTGCTTTTTATCCGATTTCAAATGCACAAACTATCAAACTATCCTTAGTTCAGTTTTACCGATCATCTGCACGGAGATAGGTAAAATGCTGAGTGCAAAGGCCCATGCAGTTTATTCCGGCTGATTTTATGAGAAAATTCTGGCTGTCTGTGAGTCCATGTTGCATCACTAACAGCGCAATAGCCTTGACCTCAGGAAATTAATCAGTAAACCCTGCCACGGAAGCCGTGCGCCCACTCCTCGGCTGCATATAATAAAAAACAGCAGCTAGACATCATTTACATTTTTGGAGGGAAAAAGAAAACAAACTGTAAAGAATAGATTTGGTGCGAGCGCGAGTTGCGCAGGTTTGAAGTGCGGCTCACACACACACAATACGCTCTGCACGTGCACATGAACGTACACGCGCACACACGGCTGACTGAAGATAAAAAGAACTGTTTACAGCTCACTTACATATTTCATCACGTCTATTTACATCACTTTCGCTAATCTAAACACTTCAGCCACTGAAAGTTTTACATTTCAAAGTCTGTGAAGTCAGAGAGCAGCTCTCAAATTCTGAACTACTGACGGCTGTCTAAATACAGGCCCCTGCCGGCGTCTATCATGCTTTTTGGAGTCCTGATATATACACGTTAATATATTTTTCTAAGGCAAACCTGAGTTGTACAACAAGTTAAAAGAACCTGGAACCCGCCATTTCTAATGAATGTTTTACAGAACAGATTTACTGAAAGATGATTAGACCGCCAATCACATGGATTTCATTCACGTACGAAAAAAAAAACTGCCTGCAACACAGATGACCTCTCTATCGCTAACTGTGGTTGAAAATGAAATTGCATGTTACTTTGGAGTAGGCATACACCCCCAAAAAAGAAGCTTTTTCAGTGAACTTAATTAAGGAAAACCTTTCCATGCACTTAGTTCAGGTCCACACAAGACTAAAACAAGTTCAGTTAAACAAACAATGATAAGTTGGTTCAACAAATTTTACAAATTTAATTGGACTGAACATAATGTAAACAAGTTATGAAAAAAAAAAAAAAATAGTTGTTTCTGCTCCTTTTAACCAAGTAATTTGAACAAGCATTAATATTTTTATCTCTTTTACATCAGCTGTACTTCAGCACTTTTTGCGGATGGATATGCTGGTTTTCTTTGAACCCTTGTGGTCTTTGCACTTGACCACTTGCGTGACATATTTCCTGTATCTAGCCAAAGTGTTAAAGTGGGCAGAAATACCACAAGTGTGTGTAGAAGTTTTGATTATGCAATGGGACATGCTTACAACATTGAGTTGTAAAAATGTAAGTAAAGTTTTTACTAGCTTTGATTTACACATTTTGTATGTTTAATATTTAATACTTTAAAATAAGCTTATAAATTTATGTGCAGTAGTCCAAATGCTGCTTCTTATTAATTGATAAAAAGCATTTGCCAACATTTACACACATTAATCTCTGTACCAAAAAAATTGGCAACACCTTATGTTTTACACAAATTATATGTAATCGAATTAATGTAATTAAATTACGTTACACTGCAGAGTTGTCCTTGACATCTTGCAATTTTGGGGCATGTGAGTTCCTAAACATGATGAATGATGGGTTATGCTTAGCCATACTGCTCCAAAGTGTGGAGTTAGTGTGCATTAAGGGTTTTCTTGCATGCTTACTTTCTATCACTTGCTCAGGCTCTCTAGATCATAAGTGTGAGTGGCCAAGACTATAAGTGTGAGTATTGGGACAGGCCACAGTATGCAATCTTGTTTTCAGTATTTACGGACATGACGTAACCACGTAAGAACAAATGAACTTTCCCATGTTTTTCCCCAGTGAAATCAGAACCGACAGCTCAAAATCTAAAAATCATAGGCCTATACTGCAGTAAATCAGTTTAAGGCAAAATATTCATTTGAATACGTACAGCAACAAAATTTCACTTTTTTTAACTAAGACTTCCATAGTGCTGCTTTCAAATTTGTGTTGATGTTTTATTTGATTGTGGTCAGATTATTTTGTCCTTTATAGTCATTTCCAGTTTCTTTTTTTTCTTCTTTTTTTCTCAGTGATGTTCTTAACAGTCTCGCATGCAAAAATCAGGAAGAAACCCATGCATTAGCTTCTAATAAAAACAATCACAGCTGTTCATATATTAGAGAAGAGAGCTGGAGAGATGTATAGGGCTGGCTTGTGAGTCAGCTGGATGGAATGGGGCTTGGTGCTTCTCGGGGAGGTAATCCAGCACGACTTTACGTTCAAACTGAAACCGCAAAGCCATAACGATGCCCCTTTAGGTCACTTATTCCCTCTACAAAAACAACAGGCTTTTAATGGCTAATGAAGAACAGAGGTGTAGCTTCTCTGAACCTCTTGTGGTTACGTGAAACTGCTGTGTTTTTTGCTCAGATGGCTTTGGAGGTGATTGAGATAATTGAAAGAGCTCAGAGGTGCTTCTAATACTAAAAAAGGCTGAGTTTAGACTTTGGAAGGATCATCTTTTGATAGACCTCTTGATGGTGACACACGCCGGATGGTATTTATGGAAGAAATGATTATGCTTTCATAGGAAGTGTTACAGCTGCTGCTGATGATGTTTGTAATGAATACGCACAGGTTTAATCTTCAAATCCTGGATCAATATGGGTCAGATGTTTGTTAATGCATTTTTGCTGTGTAAAGTCCATTTCTCTTTAAGGACACGTCAACCGATTTCCCAAAGAGGGTGTGAACAGAAGGCACTAGGTTTGACCCGTTTCAACAGTATCTGCATTTACTAAGTCTCCTCTAAATAATTACAAACATACACCCTGTGGTTGAATTTATGAGCCCTATGCTCTTATCCTAATCCCGTCCTATTGGATTTCATACCCCTGAGTTAAAGCCAACATTAGAACATCGATTAAGCATGAACAAAGTCATGGAGTGTTTTAATTTGATTATGTTACACAATAACTTTAGCCTTCTTTCCACAGAAGGTCTTGTTTGAGCGGACATAAATTCCTGAGGAAAATATAGTTATTTTTGTCCTCCAACCTTACATTTTATGGAATCTGTATGTTTCTTTGTGCCAACATTTACAAATCACATAATACTTTTGTTTTTTTAAGAATGTGTTTCAAGTAGCACCATGTAACAGACTCATGTTTACAGTACATAGGAACTACTGGTGAATGTAAAGCCTCATTGTGTCTTTGATGACAATTTTAACCACTAATTACTTAATCTAAGTCACTCAGTCCAAAATTGCACTTCGGTAGAGCTGCTGGCACTAAAATATGTGTATTTTTGTGTTTCTATAACTAAAATCAGTTTTAGTCACATTATTGAATCTGTCAGATCCATGTAAGGGACCAAAAACAATTGAAGGAGTGTTATCCTCCTAATTTTTCATATATTAGATAAACAAGTTTTCAATAAATGGCTAAATCTAGAGGTCCTGTGTCATTTTTACATTTTGATATTTGTCATGATGACCAAACTGCACTTAAAGTTTGTAAGAGTTTTTCTACTGGCCAGTAGAGTCGTTCTCCTATTCGTCAAGTCTGTTCTTCATTTTTGCTTCAGTATGTCAGCATCCCTCTCTCGCTCTCTTGCTCTATGTTTCATCTTCTATCTGTGCTGACCATGTATAGAACAGGAAAAACATCAGTTGGAGCATTTGACCTTTTAAAAAAATATCCGCAGGACTTCATGAAAACAAATTCTCCTCGGCTGAGGTCTCTTTCCCTCATGTCCAGCCTGAAAGAGTGTGAGAGAGGGAGGGATAACGAGAGCGAGCTCGAAGGATAGATGTGTAACACCCCTCAGTCGCTCTTCTGACCCCTGTATGGTCAGTGATAAATGTTTTTATCATGGCTGAGCAGAAGTGTCAGCACGGGTCAAGCTCTGTGTGAGCTGAGGGAATGTTCTGCGCCAGAGAACGAGTATGGCTGAATGCAAAACATTTCAATAAAGCCATAAAACAACAGTGTTATCAGATCTTAGGCAAAACGAGGGGAGGAACCAGCACACTGATAAATTCAACAGCTGATGCTTTCAACGAAACACTCCCAGTCTCCGATTTATGCAAATTTAGTTCATGAATGTTTCGTAAAACGTCTCATTTCAAGAGTAAATGCTTTTGGCTTACATTCATCCACATAAATCTTCCTAAATCTTAATGATCGAAATGTGTGGCTTAGATTTGGGGGAAGTGTTTTGTAAATGAAATGTCATATAATTATGACAAAAAAACACAAGTTTGCAAATGATTTTCAAGGTCTATGACCCAAACTCCAAAGTGGTCTTTCCATTCATCTGTACAGTTTCCAATCCAGGGCAAATAAGTGTCAGAGGGCAGAGTTAAGATTATGAAAACCATTAACTCTTCTTCCACACACTCAGAAATACAGAAAAATAAATATGTTTCTTTGTATATGTACATATAAAGGTCAGAAACATTTTACAACTTCTGTTCTGCCCACCCACAGAGCCTCAAGAGAATTCTGGTTTCTTATTGGTCTATTTTGAAACCGAGAGAATTTGTCTCTATAGCGTAGGTTTGAATCTGGGAATGGGTTGGTAGATCTGGTGGGACCTTCCACTTTAGAACGCCAGGAGTGTGTTAGTGTGTGTGTGTGTGTGTGTGTGTGTGTTTATGTGCATACACGCTTTACTTTAGACTGTCAGGGAGCTGTTGATGAGCCTTTCAGCTGTGCTTGGGAAAACACAGCAAATCCACTGCTCTCACCCCAGAGTCCCACAATCCAGTGTGTTTTGCCAGAGTCAGAGTTTATAGGTACCGATCGGCTCGCTCTTTAATCTGCTGATGATTTAAGATCTGCCGATGGATGCTCCGCCACTTGGTGGGTTCACTGCACTGATGGCAGGGCGATATAAGTGGCAGCGAAAGTTAAACAAAGCAGGCAACAATAACACGAACATTAAAGCAAAGGTTCACAAATTTGTATAATTAAAATTAGTCCTACCTTTTAGGAGCAGCTTGAGGACTTGATGTATTCCAGATGTCACAACTTCAAAACGCTAGCATTTGCATCTTTAGCCAGGAGCGAAACACTTCAAACCTGACCTGTTTGACTGCGACATGTTTTAAGCTGTTTAAAAAATGATTTTACAGTATTTGGCTTTTGACCTTCTAAAGATGTGAGGTCTGGTTTAAAGCTGTCAGGGCCATTGTGGTAAAAGTACTGAGCATTTTGGCATTTGGTGCCTCGTAGCACTGTAAACGCTGAGCGAGATCTGATGAGACCCAGTACTCTCTCAGCACATTTGATTTAGCTATGAGGTTTGGCTGCTGCATTTCAGCAGATTTGTTTCTCCACTTCTTATTATTTGCGTTCTGATATTATGACAGTGTAATTGGCTCTAAAAATCCCTGCTGTGCGTGAGACCAGCAATAGCTGTCCAATGTCTTTTTATAAGAAACCTGAAAGGCTTCAACTTCTCCATGACACACAGAAAACCATTAACAGGTTGGTTAGCTCTACGTTGTCCACAATTAATTGTAAGAATTGCAACATAAGAGACTGATGTCGATTCAAAACATTTAAGAGATAATTCACGCAAAAATGCAAATTCTGTTATCATTTTCTCCCTCTTTCAAACCTCCTGTGGAACATAAATAAAGCTATTTTGAGAAAGTCAATGTTTTTTGAAGTCATTGGTAACTAAAATTGTTTGGGTACATCCTTCAAAAATATTTTCTAAAGCCAAATATTTGTTTAATTTACAGGTAGGATTTTGGACCTATAGGATTTGACTGTGGGCTGACCTGCTCAGTTCAGCCTTGCAGATTTAGAAACCAGGCAGTCAACAAAACGGACAAAAACTGAGATTTACTAGAAATAGCTTTTGTCTCTTTATCGTGCTGCACCCGGTTAGGACACGGTTTTCGAGAGCAAGTGCTAAATACATTTGTTGCGGTTGGTTTGACGACTGGCCCCTCACTTGTTCTTTCAGGTGTTGTGTTGTAGGCTGGTGGGATTAACAGACATGTGAAATACATGTTCGAAGCTCAATGAATAGATTTGTCACAGATTTGTTGAAGTTCCGCTGCTCAGAGAGTAGCATGTCTGTGAGCTCACGAAATGTGAGAATTCTCCTATGTACTATTGAAAACTCTTTCTTCCTCTTTGCTTTTATTTAGCAAAATGACCTACAAGCACAAGGGACTTTTAAACTCTGAACATACGTTTTATTGAGACATTACAAACATCTCTCTCACCCGTTTTCTCTTTTCCTTCCTCTTTTACTTTGTCACATTGGCAGAGTTTCAAAGTAACCTGAGAGCTTCGTTTTAAATTATGTTTTATTAAATTGGTGTTTGCATCAGTTGTACCGAGGCCGTTGTGAAATGACGAAAAATGCTTCTCTGGAGGTTGTCTGAAATTGGAAATTGCTGAATATCATGAGACCTCATTAGAAACACACATGCATGATGGTGTGGGGATTCAAAGTAAATAGGATTTAATTTATCTGCAAATCAGAAACATTATGTTAAGGAAAATATCTCAGAGAAAAAGAGTCCTAAAAGGACCTGTCATGATATTTAAATCAGTTAGCCCTGAGCTTCTAACTGCATCTTAAAAGTTAGTTTGTTATAATATTATAAACTACACTAAATATGCAATACTTTGTAATGTAGTTCAGTTTGGGAGAACACAAGCGTTACAGAAAGCAGCATAAAGAAAAGATGCATGTAAACGCACTCAATGGTTGCTTTGGAAGGACAGACATTAAAACTGAAAGTTAGTGCCAATAGTTTATTCTAAATAAGGTCTTCATCTCTCATTAGTTTTTATATTTTCCAAGACAGACATGAGCTCATCATTTACACAGTTGATGCTACTTCAGCAGACCTCAGGCAGCAAATATTAGGTGTTTTAAATGTTTTAATAGGTGCTTAGAAAATAATAAGACAAACCCTAACAATCTTGCTCTGAATAAATGACAGGAACGCTGAGTTCTCACACAAAGTTCTCTCATTTCCCTTTTCAATCCTTCGTTCACTCTGTTTTCTTTAGTTCTGTTGAACGTGACAATTTAAAGTAATAAATAAAAAAAAAGCATGAATGATACTATTTTGAAAAAGATATTGTATTTCAGTTTCTTCTCTGGACTTGTTGGGTAAAATCAATTTATAATCCTACTTATAATAATTATTTAACTAATTGATTTAAATATTAGTGTATTTGGATGTAGGTATATCTAAGTACTTTCTCCAACTTGTTCTTGGGTGAATATTTTAGAGATGAAAGTAAAATCTGGCATAAATCACTGCTGCAAACCATCTATAAAAATTTAGTCAGATTTCCTTTAATGATCATAATTAATTATAACGTTGTTAGATTATTTATTTTCAGTCATACTGTATATTATTTATACATTTATACATATACTTCATTCAAAGACTTACTGGGAAAGTTCCACTGATGCTAGTTCTTGGATAGTTCTTACCAGGTTAGAACCTGGAACCAGTTACCAACCTAGATCTCAAAGCACTACCCTGCATCACCCTCAAAAAAGTGTACGACTCAGTCATCAAAGGCCTGGTGGTATGTGCATGTGTGTGTGTCTGTCTGTCTGCATATGTGAGAGTATCTTGGCATGCATGCAGAGAATAATAAATGATTATACTGCTGGCAATAACAGTGCTTGTAAATCATGCTGTTTGGATGCTCTCATGCATCCAGTTACCAGATGAGAAACGGGGAGCTTGGTATGGTTTTGTTATGCATTAGAAAACAGTAAAACACTGCCCTGAATGATCAATCAGCTACTGACACTACAATATACAAACAGATGCATATGTGTGCATATTTGCATATGTGTTTTATGTTTTCTATCATATTTGCTATGTAAATTTCATGGCTTATATAGTATTTGAGAATATGGAGTTCCCACTCTGAGGGAAAAAGCATCTAAATTTTATTCAGAGGCCCAAAATGAATATAAATATAGTTACTTCAGTCCAGTAAATATTGCTAATCATTGGTAATATTAGTTATTCTTACATTTACTAAAAAATAATTAAAGATTTCCAAGGAAAAATATGTATTGGATATACTAAAAGGCCTTTTACCTGCTAATTACTATTAGTCAGAGGGCAGGATGCCTGTAGTAGATTGTGCGTAACAGGTTTTTCAGCACAGAATTGATCATGTTGATAATTTAGTAGCCTTAGATATTCATGCATCAAATATTAAACAGTAGGCTTTATAGGGTTAATTTATATTAAGACATAAAATGTTCATTTATACATGAAACACGTGTAGAAATTAACATTAACCAAGAAAATGTTTAATAATGCATAAGATAATATAATAAATGCTGTTATTGTTGTTTATTGTTATGTCATGTTAGCTATAATGTTTACATATACCTATTTGTAAATAGTTAATGATTTTTAAATATTATTTTTAAATAAGTATTTACTGGAGGACTAGCCTAATTCTCTCCCTAAAAGAAAACCTCACATTTTCCTTCTTTAAAAGGAGAGAACACAATGAAAATATCTGCGTATGTGTGAAAGTGTGCTGGCATGCTTTAAAGTTTGATGAAGAGCATATAATATGTGTGTCGTTCCGTGTGATGTAGTGCGCTCGGTACATATGTATGTATTCGTGTACGTTCTGCTGGTGTTTGATGTAGAGTGTGTTCTACCTGTGGAGAGTGTGTGTAGTAATCAGTCCCATCTGTACAGACTCAGCCAGTAGCCAGATTGATGTCAGGGAGTGAACACACACACACACACACACACACACACAATGTGAAACCTGGTGTAATGGTGTACATGAGAGTACTTTCAAAGCATGTGTATGTATTTGTGTGTGTATGCGTGTGTGTGCAGGTGCATTGGCTGCTCAGGATCCATCAGCTGTGCCAGTGTAAACAGGTCCCATGTGCAGGAGATCGGTATCAGTTATCTGAGGGAAGTGGCATTTAACTCCAAACTCAGAAACAATGAGTAATGACACAGGAGTGGAGTATGTTTAAAATTAGAGAGTGAGGCAGTGGGGTATGGGGGAACTTTTTGCCAGTATGTGTAAAGCACCATCAGAGGTAGCTGTGATCCTTCATTTCAATTTATTACACCATAGGACCCTTACGTTATTGATTTTCTTTGGTTCTAGTTGTTTCTACAAAAGCACCACCTGATAGTAATAAAGTCTATAGCGTGGTGTCCAAAATACCAGTGTAGTGTATACATAAATAAAGGCCCCTCAGAGTATTTGGACACTTAATCAAACTTAAAAATGTCTGAATGTCATTGCATCAGATACAAAAATAACAAACCTAGCTGTATCTGAATGATGCTAACTTCACCTTTCTGGGATATTTTTGCAATTGCTTTTAATCAGCTGGTCCATAGGCCATTGTGGTGTGTGTAGTGATGTACAGAAAAAAAGTGGACAGCACTGCATATTGTTTTAGACACAACTGTATTCATTTTAATAAAATGTTTCATTTAAACATTTTAGAACTTTTTTTTCATGCAAAAGTGTGATTGTGCTATATTTCTTTTCAATACATTCCATTATTTGTACAGCAATTTTATCTATAATCTATCTATAATCTATAATTTCTACATTTTTAAATGTGGCTCATTTTTGCCTTTATTGTTTTGCCTTTATATTTTAAGATCTAAAAAAATGTATATTTTGTAAAATGTTTCTATTGAAAACATTGCTATATTTATTTAAATGCCAATTATTTTGTTGCATAATGCAATTAATACACACTACCATTCAAAAGATTGAGGACGGTAATATATTTAAATATTTTTGAAAAAAGTCTCTTGTGCTCACCAAAGCTGCCTTTATTTTAAATGCAGATTTAAAATTTAGGTTAATATTTAGATTAAAAATACAGTATTGCAGTACTATTGTGAATTATTACAATTGAAAATTTGATATTTTAATAAAAAAATTTATTTATTTTAAAATGTAATTTATTCCTGTTATGGAAAAGCTGAATTTCCAGCAGTCTCATGATCCTGCAGAAATGATTATTTGGTGCTCAAGATGTATTTCTTATTACTATAAATGTTGAAAACAGTTGTGATGCTTCATATTTTTATGAAAACCTTGATATGTTGTTTTCTTTGAATAGAAAAAGAACAGCATTCATCTAAAATGGAAATCTTTTGTAAAATGATGAAAGTCTTTACTATTTTGATCAATTTAAAATGGTAGTGTGTTTTTTTTAATTGTGGCGTAATAATAAATGTATATACATTTCACTGTATTCAGCCACTGTATATACATATCACTGGATTATATGTGAAAATACTTTTTCCGTTTTCTAATGCCATCAGTCTGTCTGCTTTCACAATCACTAAAGGGTTTTAAAATTCAAACAGCCGGGTATTTTACTGTTCATGGATATTCTTCCACACAGAGCTCTTTATTTTCTCTTCCCTCCGTTATAATTGTAGAGCTGTTGAATCGCGTAGGGTATCCTATCCCGAAGGCCGCGCTACGGGTTTTGAGTTTCATGTCCAAATGTGTGAGGAGTCAATTTTTTAAGCTTTAGAAGCCTTCAGGCATTCCTTCGGGTCTGACTAGAAAGAGGGACGTGGAAAAGAAAGAGAGAAGAATTGCTTTGTGGTTAATCTGAAAGATTAGTGAATATTTGAGGGATGATTATTGTGCAATTGAGCAGAGGTCCGAGCAGCTTTACGGTGGGAACGTCCACTGTAACGGGAGGCTGCTGCCAAAAGCCCTGACCTGAGATCAGATTACGTTCCCTACGTTTCCTCATCCACAATTAAATATCAGAGGAAGCAGAAGATATAAAAGTGCACTCCCTTTGTCTGCTTTCTTAATTAATTTTTCATTGTTTTCCCCGCCAGATGTAAAACTTAAAAGCACAAACAAAAGTTTTTGAGTTTTATGAAACTCAATAAGCGCATTAGGATAAGCGCAATTTCCTGCAGCGACTGTGTTTTTTGTTCTGTTCTCTCCACCATGAGTGCTGGGAGTTTATGGGTTTACATTAGAGCAGAATTCATGGACTACAGACACTCATAAAAGTGACAGTATGCAGCACCGCCATATAAACTCTTACAAGCTCAACTGCACTGAGGCTCTCAGCTACTGGGGTCGATTTAAGCAAACCTCTTTCTCTCCCTCTCTCGCTCTCGCACTGTTTACTTTACATGCCTTGGGCTGAAATATGGGAGGGAAAATAATTGAAAGCAAAGTAATTTATTAGCTGTGTTCTCCAGTTCTCTGCTAATGCCAGTGCAATAAGTAGCAGCTAATGTAGACGGGGGGAGGCGGGTGGGCTTGCAGCGCTGACGGATGAGTGCAGCTATGCTCCGAAACATTCCTGTGTTACGGCCGAACCCTGGAGAACTGTATTCTGGTCCAATGCATTCCAATGCTGTGTCGCATCCACACATAAAACAAATGTATCCAAAAACAGCCCTCCTCCCTGAGTCTCTCTTTTTCTCTCGGTGACTCTTTTCTTCTCCTGCTCTTTTCTTCTTTGTGTATCTGTTTGTTTATATTGTGTGCCATCTTCCTTTTTCGTACCATCAACATGGTGCTTTCTCTTGGTGCACCGTCACAAAAGAAACATCTGCACCCCTCTCATTAAAAAAGAAGAATGAAGAATTTCTTTCAAATGTGACTCCAGGCAGTGTTCCATCCTGAGCAATCACATTTTCATGTACAAACCCGATTCCAAAAAAGTTGGGACACTGTACAAATTGTGACTAAAAACAGAATGCAATGATGTGGAAGTTTCAAATTTCAATATTTTATTCAGAATACAACATTGATGACATATCAAATGTTTAAACTGAGAAAATGTATAATTTTAAGGGAAAAATAAGTTTATTTTAAATTTCATGGCATCAACACATCTCAAAAAAGTTGGGACAAGGCCATGTTTACCACTGTGTGGCATCCCCTCTTCTTTTTATAACAGTCTGCAAATGCCTGGGGACTGAGGAGACAAGTTGCTCAAGTTTAGGAACAGGAATGTTGTCCCATTCTTGTCTAATACAGGCTTCTAGATGCTCAACTGTCTTAGGTCTTCTTTGTCGCATCTTCCTCTTTATGATGCGCCAAATGTTTTCTATGGGTGAAAGATCTGGACTGCAGGCTGGCCATTTCAGTACCCGGATCCTCCTTCTACGCAGCCATGATGTTGTAATTGATGCAGTATGTGGTCTGGCATTGTCATGTTGGAAAATGCAAGGTCTTCCCTGAAAGAGACAACGTCTGGATGGGAGCATATGTTGTTCTAGAACTTGGATATACCTTTCAGCATTGATGGTGCCTTTCCAGATGTGTAAGCTGCCCATGCCACATGCACTCATGCAACCCCATACCATCAGAGATGCAGGCTTCTGAACTGAGCGCTGATAACAACTTGGGTTGTCCTTGTACTCTTTAGTCCGGATGACATGGCATCCCAATTTTCCAAAACGAACTTCAAATTTTGATTAGTCTGACCACAGAACAGTTTTCCACTTTGCCACAGTCCATTTTAAATAAGCCTTAGCCCAGAGAAAACGCCTGCGCTTCTGGATCATGTTTAGATATGGCTTCTTTTTTGACCTATAGAGTTTTAGCCGGCAACGACGAAGGGCACAGTGGATTGTGTTCACCGACAATGTTTTCTGGAAGTATTCCTGAGCCCATGTTGTGATTTCCATTACAGTAGCATTTCTGTATGCGATGCAGTGCCGTCTAAGGGCCCGAAGATCACGGGCATCCAGTATGGTTTTCCGGCCTTGACCCTTACACACAGAGATTGTTCCAGATTCTCTGAATCTTTGGATGATATTATGCACTGTAGATGATGATAACTTCAAACTCTTTGCAATTTTTCTCTGAGAAACTCCTTTCTGATATTGCTCCACTATTTTTCGCCGCAGCATTGGGGGAATTGGTGATCCTCTTGCCATCTTGACTTCTGAGAGACACTGCCACTCTGAGAGGCTCTTTTTAAACACAATCATGTTGCCAATTGACCTAATAAGTTGCAAACTGGTCCTCCAGTTGTTCCTTATATGTACATTTAACTTTTCCGGCCTCTTATTGCTACCTGTCCCAACTTTTTTGGAATGTGTAGCTCTCATGAAATCCAAAATGAGCCAAATATTTGGCATGACATTTCAAAATGTCTCACTTTCAACATTTGATATGTTATCTATATTCTATTGTGAATAAAATATAAGTTTATGACATTTGTAAATTATTGCATTCCTTTTTTATTTGTAATTTGTACAGTGTCCCAACTTTTTTGGAATCGGGTTGGTAAATAAAATATAAATATTACAAAACTAGTGTCCAAAAGTGCATAAAAAGAACATCCAAAAAGCCACAGAGAGTGAGGCAAGATGCTATTAAGCACCGTTATGTGGACTGTTATCTTCTGAAAGGAACAGAGAGATAACATTGATAAATTAGATGAAAGAACATCGCGAACTCTCCATCTGAGTATGAAGTATAGGGTACCACCCTGCAAATCTTAGCACTGGCTGTCAAATCACGTTTCCAAAACGGAATGGATTTCTACGCTCGTTGGATTGTTTTTCGCTCAAGCTAGTTCTCAACTTCAGAAATTGCAATTTCAAGAAATATACTGTCCATTGGTGAGGTGAAGGTAAGTATAATGGATTTTTGCTGTCTGTGAAGGGTTTAAACAACTGACTAAAGGAAATTAATAAAAAAACAGCTTTGGAGAAAGTGGAGAGGAATAGCAGAAAAACTAGCTAATAGTTAGGAAAGCATTCAGCTTCTGATTGGTCAATCATGGCATTTAGTAGTCAGACATTTCCTTACGTTCACCATATTCGTCCGCTTTCATATCTTTCGTCTCACTGCAGATTTACAGTCTCTTGAGAGAAAGCATAAACTCAGCTAGTGCCTTCTTGCCTCCAAGTTATAATTTGCTGTGAAAATGACCTAAGGGGACTTCGGTATTAATTGTAATATTGTTGCATTATTGATCTTGTTTCTATTCTGGTTCTGTTGTCCTTTTTTAGTGGATTCTCTTCTTAGCAGATTAAGATAATATAGAGGTAAAATTATTATTATAAAATAACGTCAACTCAGTACTTGATGCCCACATATTTATTTATTTGGAGAGTAGCCATGCAATAATCATTTACAGTCTGCCAGTCATTATCTCAAAATAAACTATGACAGGGTGACCACGTTTCCAAAGCAGTAGGAGATTGACAGGATTTGATGAACATCCAAAAATCCAAAACCTTTGTTTAAACTCATCTGGAAATGCAGATGACACTTCCCATGGCCATTTTCCAAGAAGAACAGTACTTCCTAATTTTGCATTTGCGGTTGTAATTTATCTACCTTGTGAGTTATATAGCGCAGCGATTAATATTGCCCCAACCTTGTGTGTAGGGTTGAATCTTCATGTCCTGGACATTTACACCTGGTATAAATGAAAAATAGACACATTCTTTGATTTAGGAACAGTTGATTTTGCCAAGACTAACAGATCACATTTTTGTCTTAATTCCTTCTGTTACAGCAGGCCCAGAAAGCTGAAAGCCGGACCTGGATTTCATTCAGATTTCTGAGCGTCATAGCAAACGAGTGCAGTAAATCTAGGCTGGAGAGGAAGGCCTGTTATTCCTCCCATCTCCAAAATAAATGAGCTCACTAATTAATAGCAAGACGAGCTTGTATAAATCCTCTCCCATTGTTTCGCTTCAGAGAGAGAACAGCATGCACCTAACCGACATAGAGGAAAGAACAGCTGTGCCTACACACGCAAACAGAAGATGAGCTAGAGATTTGGAAGGAAAGATACAGAGTGAAAGCAAGGAAGAGAAAGACAGAGGGAGGAAGGAATTACACAGAACTGCGATGTGCGGGAGGGCATTTCCACACAGTGTTATGCTAAAGTCTTAAAGTCAAGCATTTAATAATATTACCATGAACTGGATAGGTACAGAAGTCTGCAAATTTATTAACTATGACACGCTGTAGTTATTATTATGACATACTGTACGCCAAATATCAGAATTGACCATTTTTGTATCCAGATGTCCCTTGAATGTCAATAGTTTCATGCTTTTAGCTGTCAGTAATAACTGTTGTCATCAGAAACCATGTTTATTCTTGTTTCATAGTTTTGTTCACGGTTTCTGAGCATCAGGACACATTATGCAAGCTTTCCATGTTAGCATCCGTCTGATTTAACTGGCTGAATGAATTTGCGCCAAAATACCATAGGGTTTGATTGGATGCACAGCCTTTGATGTCAACAACAAAAGATGTGGAAAGTTTTCTTCTCCCTCTTAAAAGTTGAAAAGTCTATTTATTTTGCCTACTTATTATACCATTTCCTTATTATATGGTTGGTTGCATTTTATGACTTGCGTTTAACAATGTTTTTCCTTGTTGTCAGGGGCCGGACCTGCGACCCACTTTCAGGTTGCCACCCACCAGTTCAGAATCATTAGCCTAATATACGCAACACTCGGCCCTTCATGAAACCCGTTGCCTTTGAATCACATACTTAGACTTGGGCTACATGAAGTATTATGCAAAATCTGTCATCACCAATGTCTGGCCTGAAGAAAAATCCATATACTGAAATTCAAATTCAGTTCATTATCATTATGTTGAGGGGTTGTGCATCCCATGTTGCCTTCGGGTAAAACAAAATTCCCATATTGTTCTATGGTGAATTTGCACATATATTTGTAAACAAAAAAGTATTGGTGTGTTTCTGTCAATACAGATTCAGTGTTTACGTAATCGAAATGTTAAGAAGCTGCTTTTGAATATTTGAGAATTTCACATTTTGAAGTTGTACCCTACAGGGACAAGCAGAAAACCTCTCAATCCAAATGCAGCTATGCATGCAAATAACTTTTACAGAAATGAAAATGAATGTCGGCAAAGACCTTTTGCTGAGCAAGAGACCCTTAAAGGGATAGTTCACCCTAAAATTAAAATTCTGTCAATAAATACTTACCCTCATTCATCTTTGGAAAACAAATTAAGATACTTTTGATGAAGTCAGCTTTCTGACCCCCCCTAGACAGCAACACAACTGAAATGCTCAAAGCCCAGAAGAGTAGTACAGACATTATTAAAATAGTCCATTTGACATAAGTGGTTCAACTGTAATGTTATGAAGCTACAACAATACATTTTGTGCGCAAAAAAAGCAAAGATAATGACTTTATTCAACAATATCTTCTCTTCCATGTCAGTCTTCAACATGCATTCACAAGAATGCGCATCGTTATTTTAATTTAATTGTGTAGAAAAAGTATTCTTGTAGCTTCATAAAATTACAATTGAACCACTCAAGTCACATGGACTATTTTATCAATGTCCTTACCTTTCTGGGTCTTGAACGTGGTAGTTATGTTGCTGTCTTAGGAGGGTAAGAAAACTCTCGGAGTTCATCAAAAAGGTATTGAATGAGGTATTTTAAACTTTTTTTGATTCTCTCATATTTCAGAAATCTTCTTTGCAACATGTGTAACTCAATTCTGTTGTGATCTTTTCTCTCTCATTTTATAACCACAGCTAATTGCTGCTTTGTCTTGGTTTGTTGTTGTGTTATAAGGAGTGCCGGCGCAGTTGTTCTGACCTGTGGTGAACTCTAGCTCACTCTGCTCGTTCCCAGGCAGTAGCAGCTGAAGCTTGGGGTCAGACTGACATTACAAATATCATAAAACTGTGTATGCTTTTCCTGTCTGAGCAGTAGAACAGTCTGTTAGTCTATCTATAAGTGTGTGTGTGTGGTCTCTGGAGATTTGCTTTGTGCAGCACAATCCAAAGGGAGATTCAGAGCACTCATATTGTGTATTGAGAACTCAGCAGGCAAAGATCATCAGTGCAGGTATTGATAAACACAGTGACATGCACATTACATTAGGAATACATGCACGCTGTGGTGGAGGGTGATTGCATCTTGGGAAGTAAAGTAATGTAATAAATTGTGTGTGTAATTCATAGGTGTGTTACATAGCCATATATTATGCACAAATAATTGTAAGGACATCTAGGCTACAATGCCATGTGAGAAATTCATGGCTGATTAAAAACTTTAAAAGGAAAATTTACCCAACAAATAAATAAACTTGTATGACTTCCATTCTTGTGCAGAACACAAAAGAAGATATTGAAGAATGCTCCAACTGTTTTTGTCAGTACAATGAAAGTCAGTGGGGTCCAAATTCAGTTCTGTTCAAAGATTGTGTTGGTGAAACACAATTATATTTAAAGACATTTAAAAATTTACACTGACTTTTCTTCTCTTGCTGTGCGAATGGAAAGAGCAATTGGTTCAAACTTCACTTAAACCTCTTCACATAACAAATGATCAGCAAAAACATGACATGTGCCAGAGTCTTTAAAATCTTTACCAGACACAAAGATGCAAGTTAATGTACACACTAAAGTAACATACACCACATGACATGCATGTGTGCTCAGGAGCCCTCTGAGTAAAAAGCACTGACACAGATAAATGGAGGACATTCAAACCAAACTACTTCCAAACTACTGTGGATATGACTAATGATCCATTAATGAGGACCTACTCTTTTGTAAACATACACAGAGCCAGCATCTTTAAAATCTTTAACAAATGTTGATGCTTTCCCTGCTGCCTGATCAGTAATGCACCCTCTGATTGGTGTGTAATGCGTTCTTTAACCAGTCGCATTTCACAGTGTTGCATTAACACGTGGCCTGTGTAGTCGCTACTAAAACCATTTCTTAAAATGAGCTGAATTAAGAAAATGGAGAAAATGGACTCAGTGGAGTTCCTAGATATATTCAATTTTAGTGTTAACTGTATCAGGTGCTTCACCTAAATTCTTAAGGAGAAATAAACACTCAAATGAGACAACTGTTGACAAACGGTAAGGGTAAAGAGATTCATGTAGATGACAGGTATGGTCTCGCTAAATGTTGAGAAATGTTTGAGTTTGGCATTAAGATCTCTTCTAAAACTCTGAAGAGATGATTCATTAGTGTTTTCATTTTGTTTCCAGTACAAATATTAAAACATTCTTAAATCAAGATACATTTATATGAGGCACAACATGACGTCTTGTTTCCTGAAAAATATGTCAATAATAATTTGTTTTAATTCAAACAAGAAGAAACATGTCAATTGCATAAGAAAAATAATGTGGGTTTCCATTTGAATTAAGTTGACTTTTCTAAGGCCATTGGCAGATATATATATTTTTTCTTATTTTAATCATAAACTCACGTAATTGTTAGATTTTGATGTCGTTTTTCCCCGAAAACAAGACTTAAGATTTTACGTCATTTACTGTTGATTTACATCTTGATTTGAGATATTTGTACTGGAAAACAAGACAAAATATGTAAGAAAATCTCTCTCTCTTTTTTTGTAGTGTATTAAAGAGATCTCATTTGTGATTTTTCTTTCCTACGAGTAGAGCCAATGTTGTTCTGTTGTGGATTGATGGACATCTTGAAGACATTTTATGACTGTTTCTGTAGCCTAGGAGATACTTTTAAGCTTCTTTTGGAAATCCTGACAAAATACAATGGTTTTGTTAAAACGATCCTTTTGACCAGATTTCATAAGATGATGAAGGGTCACATTCTTCCCTTCTCTTTAATTTTGAACAAGACCAGACAACAATGCATCCCTCATGTCTCATTTTGAATAAAACATTGAAATGACAGTAACCATGCCCACAGCCCCACCTCTTTTCTAAGTTTAGCAGCTCTGAGAAGAATCAAGTGAATCAAAGAAGAATTTTGATTCAAGAAGAATCAAAATGAAGTCATTTCTTAATTTATGAGCTCCTCTTGTCGGATCCATGTGTTTCGAGTTGTGCTTGGAAGCCATCTTGTGAATTCCTCTCTGGTAATGGGGATTAGGAGGGCACAGCTAATGTAAACAATGCCTGAATTCTTCCATCTGATCTGCTTGCAGTTTATCTCTGATAGACTAAAACATTGACCCTCTGTGAGCTTAGCAACCGAGGAATACACCGATCACCACATGGGTCATTTTGCTGTCGTTCTTTTTCTACTAAACTATCTGTTCTAATTGTACAAAAATGTAAATCTGTTCAAAAAAGAGCTGTTTGTAATGGAAACGAAGCAACATTCTTCCGTTAAATATTTGAATACACAAGCACTGATCGCTTTGGAAACTCAACAAAATGCCACAGTGAGATAAACAGATGATGTTTCCTGCAAAGTCGAGCATGAGCTCTTCCAATCCATGAGAAGAAGTGACGAATTGTTCGGATTTCATTTCTTCAGCATAGTTTGACAGCTGCGCTCTTTTCATCTCCACACTTCTGCATCTAAACAGTGGAGTCTGATGCTCTGGCCAGGTGTTTGACTTACTGTCCAGCTCTCAGTGGGCAATTTTCCACATTATTGTAATCAATGAGATAATTGAGGAGGTTGAGATGTTTGCCCCATCTGCAAATAGCCCCAATCAATGACTGCGCTTCAATTGGGCCAATTAAAGAAATTGTGGTAACATGAGACAGATGGAGTGGGTGCTTAGAGGCTGAGCTCCTCAGCATCCCCATGGTCATTTTCATCAAATTTAACTTTTGGCTACTTGGAGATCTTGATCCAATCTCCCCAACGGCTGTGTCTGACTAAACTGTCTTTCTGTATACCTGTTATATTTGTTTTTATAACATTCTGTCTATCTTTACTGTTCATTCGTTACTCACTGAAGCTCACGGATTGATTGGATCTTTTAGTGCCGTGCAAGTTCGTTTGTACACCCTCAGAGGGATATGTGGCTCCAGAAAAAAACAAAAGTCAGAGAAAGCAATGATTGGATTACGCGAGTGTTAAATCTCACCACAAACCCACAAGCACACTGTTGCTAAAACAAGATATCATTACTGCTTTTTGATCAATAGTTTGCATTTGCATTCAAGTTCGTATTACCTGTTGAAATTTGCATGTGTCCGTGATGTTCAGGGGTCTGGCAGTAGCGGCTTGCTTCTGTGATCTCTGATCTGGGAATTCTGTTTGATGTGAATTTACCACAGGAATTGCCAGGGACCTGTGGTTGCACAGGACTCAGTTGCTGTGTATAAAATAATCTGACACTCTAGGATTCCAGAGCTGGTAGCGGTTTGGTGGGGAACGCTTAATATGAAACACTTTCATTTGAAATAGTGGACTGTAGAGGGGCACATGCTACGGTTACTAAAACGTTACGTTTACTGAAGGTGAAAAATTGGACTGGTAGTTAATTAAATGTTTTATTCAACTATTTAAATGATATATGCAAATTAACCAGTATTTTTCTGTGAAAATCACAAAATAGGGTAATTTGATTAATTAGATTATTTTGGCAGACACTGAAAATACCATGAAATTTGCACATAACAAAATTGGCCTCAGACATCAGTAACTTTTGTTTAATAGATTTTTAATTAATAATGAATTTAAAATTTAACTAATGATACTGGCATTTGTCGTTTTTTTTTAACACTTTGTGTTGTGTTTTGAAGTTTTTAATGTTTCAAAGTGTGGTTTGGTGAGGCACATTGCCTGTAGTAATGTATGGGATTAAATGTGTTAATTTTTATTTTATTCATATCAATTATTAATATTAAATGTATTTATTGTAATGAACATGTCACATTAATAGTTGGTTGAACAAAAAAATAAAAAAGGTATAATAGAAAAATATTGAATGTGTGTAAAATGGTTGAAACCAAAAGAAAGAAAGAAATATTTGGAATGACAGTTCTGGTAATGATTCATGCCATCTGCTAAACCGAGCTCATGGGCTTTTGATGAACACTTGTTAGCACTCAGCAGAGCTGTTCATAGAAGTCCTCAGGTGGTCGTGTTACCTGACATCAGTCTTTAAATTTTATAAACAGTTTCATTGTGTATTAAGGTGGTGTCCTTTCTTCCCCATGCGGGCTTAATTTGTCTGCTGCTCCCACTGAAGATCCACTGGTTAAATTCAAGGCGTTCCTCCAGTTTTCATTATGGCTGTTTCATAACGAAGTGCTTGCTGATTTATGTCATTCTAGGGAAACATGTGAAACGCCACTGTGCTTCTCTTCTCCTCTGAGTGAAGATCCGCTTCATAATTCCAAACAGAGACTGAATTTATACTGTAGAAGAACACCATGAGTATATTTAAAGCCTAGAATGTCTAGGAACAGTTTATGTAGAACATACAGTGGCCCACTTACGTCATGCTTAAAAATGTATGAACTTTGTTGCATTTAATTAATAAAATATTAAACCATATGGAATTGTCAAAAAAATATACCTTTTTCTCAGAACTAGCTTCTCTTTTCTAAGCCATTTTTGCAATTACTTTTAATCAGCAGTTCTCTTGGTCCCATTTTACTGGATGTATGAAGTCAGTTCCTCTTGAATTCACACAGGTGTCCTACCAGAGTAACCAATAATGGAGTAGTTCATCACATTAACTATGAACATGTTCCACTAAAGTCTGAAAATCAGAAAGTGTCTTCATTTGGAATGATTTATTGAAGGCTAACGAACTTCTTTTTGTCAATTGTCTTGCTTCAAATGCTTATTTTTAATTAAATGCTCATTCATACACTTTTAAGTCTCTCTAAAGTTTCCAAATACTTTTTATTTAAATGAATAAGACCGTGAGAATGTGGCCTGGAAAGTGCCCTCAGCAACATGCTGGCTCTCCTCTACTGTGCTGTTTTTCATGAGGTATGCAGTCCTCCTCTTTTGAACTCTAAAGAGTTCTAATAGCCTTCTTGATCTTCCCTTTTTCAAAGAAAGAAATGTTTGAAAACTTTTCCAGCCTGAAAATACCACTCTGTGACCCTTAAAGTAGGTCTAGTCTCAAAACTAGAAGCAGCTTAACTGCTACTTGACACCCTGAGTAAGAATATGAGAGAATATGGATGAGTGAATAAAACCGTTGGGGGTTTTGCCTTAAGACTTGGGCCCAGCTGTGGTCAGAGGAATTTTCTAGTGTAAATGATTTGCCGCCCTGTCCCGCAAATGAGATAAATGCATTCATTAGACACAGCAAACTGTGCTATGTAGGGTGCCTTGTTCTGGCTTCGGGCCATGAGCTTTAGGGAGAGGCAAACACAACTTGTCCGGCCAAAACAGAAGCTTCATCACCCAAAGGCATGCTCAGTGCTCTCACAGACATCATGCTTCGTTCACCGGACATTCTTCTGTTCACAATCAATCTCACACCCTGTAGGAAAATTAGCAAGGCTGCACATTGTGTGAACGGACAGCTGCAGGCAGCCGCATGGAAATGAATAAGAACGAAGATCCCAGGAAGCACAAGAGAGTTCAGATGGAAAGAAAGAGCTGTCGGGCTGTGTTTTTATTTTTTTTTCTCCCTGAATCCAAGTAAACACTCCAGTTTTCTGATGTTATGTAAGTAATTTATTAGACCTGTCTGGCTGAGGGATTTTTTACGTTATGATATATGTATTATTACAATTAAGGTATAAGACCATCTGAATTTCATTTAAAAGCTTAAATTACATGCTAAACATGTAATTAAACATTCTAGTCTTGATTAATTTGTTTTTCTTTTAGAAATAGCTGAAACAGATTTCATATTTTTTTATGTTGGGAATTCTTTTTTTATCTTTTTTGATAAATGAACCACAGGATTAATCAACAAATCAGAAAATAATTGATAGATTTATCTGGGGAAAACAATTGGTTGATACATATATAAAATATATAAATAATCATTGTTGTCCTACTTAGAAATACTCTGAGCTACAGCACTGTGATATTTGAGGACTTTATTACACCAAAAAAGGTCTTACACAAACCCCAAAAGTTTTTAGGCAAAATTACTAAACTCATTTCCAAATGTGATGAATGAGAAAGGACAGATAGCAATTACATCACCAGCTGGTGTCAGCGCGGAATCCCTACGGACGTTCCGTGGAAAACGTTTGCATTTGTTTTGTGTTGATTAGCATCTTACGGAGCACTCCGTGCCTACGCTTGCTTGGCTGCTGCAGGTGGTAGGCCCCTCTTGGCAAGGCTCTGAGATGCTGGGTTCAGTTAACGTAAAGGCTGAAGCATGCGTGTGAAAATGATCTGCTGGAGAATGTGGCCAGCCCCGCTGCACCAGCTGTCTGCTGCTTTAGTCTCCATCTCAGTGTGGAAAGCAACGGCGTGCTGTTCGTGGGTGGAGCATGTGGCGCTTTATTCTATAATGAGTGTGTTTGCTGGAATCTGATTGAAATTGCATACGTTTTTTTCCTGTGAGATATCTCACAGAAAAACTCTCTTTTCTCAAAATGACTAAAAAAGAAGAGTTGTCTGAAAAGATTGTGGTTCTGGTTTTCTAAGACCCTGAATAATGGATACTAGTCTACATTTTTGTGCAATATAACTAAATTGGGTGTCTGTTTCATGTGTTTTGGGTTAAGTGCTAGGAAGAATGAATAGTGCTTGCAATTTACAACTAGGAACCGTTGGCATGTCACATTTGTGCTAAATAATTGGTATGCAAAATACATGCTTCTCTTATCAGTAGGCCTACCAACGATTTCAAGAATGACTGTTAAAGGGAGTTTTCCCAAAAAATGAAAATTCTGTCATTTACTCACCCTCAAGTTGTTCAAAACCTGTAAGAGTTTCTTTCTTCTGTTGAACAAAAAAGAAGAAATTTTGAAGAATGTTGGTAAGCCATTGACTTCTATAATATGGAAAAAATACTATGGGAGTCAATGCTACCGTCAACTATTTGTAACCCTGGACCACAAAACCAGTCTTAAGTTGCTGTGGTATATTTGTAGCAATAGCCAAAAATACATTGTATGGGTCAAAATTATTGATTTTTATTTTATGCCAAAAATCATTTGGACATTAAGTAAAGATTACGTTCCAGGAGGATATTTTGTAAATTTCCTACCGTAAATATATCAAAACTTAATTTTTGATTAGTAATATGCCTTGCTAAGCACTTCATTTGGACAACTTTAAAGGCGATTTTCTCAATATTTGATTTTTTTGCACCCTCAGATTCCAGATTTTCAAATAGTTGTATCTTGGCCAAATATTGTCATATAATAACAAACCATACATCAATGAAAGGCTTTCAGATTATGTATAAATATCAATTTTGAAAAATTTACCCTTATGACTGGTTTTGTGGTCCAGGGGTGTTTGGGGTGGGGGGTGGTCCATGTTTCAGGAGGTAGGGGTTTGCATGGGGTTTCAGAGGGGGGCGGGGTGATTTGAGTTCAGGGCTCTCACAGCCTGGGGGAAAAAGCTGTTGAGCAGTCTGGTGGAGCGGGCTCTGATGCTCCGGTACTGTCTTCCTGATGGTAGGAGCTGGAAGAGACTGTGGGAGGGAGGGGTGGAGTCCTTCACGATGCTGTTGATTTTGCAATCGTGTAAGGAAAATGTCCAGGATGGAGGGGAGAGGGGCACCGATGATCTTTGCAGCTGTGTTCACTGTCCGCTGGAGGGTCTTGCGGTCAGCAGCACTGCAGTTCACGTACCAGACAGTGATGCAGCTGGTCAGCACACTCTCAATTGTGCCCCTGTAGAATGTGGTGAGGATGGATGGAGGGAGACTTGCTCTTTTCAGCCGGCGGAGAAAGTGTAGGCGCTGTTGTGCCTTTTTGGAGAGTGACATGGTGTTGGTGGTCCAGGTGAGATCCAGGTGTGCACCCCCAGGAATTTAGTGCTGCTGACTCTCTCCAGTCGAGCTGTCGATGGTCAGTGGGGGGTGGTCAACGGAGTTTCTTCTGAAGTCCATCACAACCTCCTTTGTCTTCTCCACATTGAGGGACAGATTGTTAGTGCCACACCATTCAGCCAGCTATGCCACTTCCTCTCATTTCATCGTTGTTGCTGATGAGACCTACCACTGTTGTGTCATCAGCAAACTTGATGATGTGGTTGGAGCTGAACTTGGCAGTGCAGTCGTGGGTCAGCAGTGTGAAGAGCAGCGGGCTGAGCACACAGCCTTGTGGGGCACCTGTGCTCAGTGTGGTAGAGCTCGAGGTGTTGTGGCCGACACGGACTGACTGAGGTTTGTTATATATTTTTAATTGCAATTTTTCCCTGTTACGGTAAATCTGAATTTTCAGCTGCCATTACTCCAGTCTTCAGTGTTCCAGCACAAATCATGCTAATATGCTGATTTGGTGCTCAAGAAATTTTACTATTATTAATGTTAAAAATGATTGTGCTGCTTAATATTTTTGTGGATAGAATAGAAAGTTCAAAATTACAGCATTTTGTTAAAATACTGTAGAAACTATTATAGCATTATAAATGTTTTTCCATCACTTTTGATCAAAATATGAATAAAAAAAAACTTACTGACCCCAAACTTTTGAAGAAATTATGTATGTGGGATGTAAAAACAATCCTTAGTAGTGGACAATTATTATTGGAGTGATTATTGTAAAATAAAAGTGTTTATAAAAGCGTTCATGTTTCTAAGGCCAAAAAAAGGCCAATGGCCATTGATGCATATTAGGTTTCAGGACCGCAGACAGCACTAAGTAGGACTTCTTTATTGCATATGTGGATCGAAACTCTCAGACAGGTAAGTTTCCTATTAAGATTTGTGTTAGTCTTACACAGCGGTATTTATACTGAGAACAACATGGAGAGACGCAGAGTATAATAACAGAGGTGATTTTCCAGCTCCCATCTGGATAGCGCTTCCTGAGAAACGACCTGAACGGCAACAGCAGTGATTCGTGAAGAGAGGCGAGTGTCACTCACGACGCAATCTTGAACTTGTTTCCCGTCTCCCACGGGAAGACTGCAGTGGATTCTGCTCCTTTTCACTCGCTGATGGGCCTGTCCTACAGTTAGGCAGCGTGCAAACGCGAATTTTAACTGAAAACCCCAAGACGCAGGCCCTTCTTCACAACCGACACTGCTCTACTGAGAATCCAGCAGTTTTATGAATTAGTCAAATAAGCGTGGAGCCAGAACTTATTGCAGTATGATATTCTTGAATTTGACTCTGGAGAACGGTTCATGTCCACTAGACTCATCTCCACTTAAGACTTACTCTGACTCTGACTTAATCTTCGGGGGCCTCATGGGGGTTTTGTTCGGTTTACCGCATGAAGGATGTGTGGATCAGAATGCGGACGATGAAACACATTATCGTACCGGGCTAAACGATTGAAGCCTGACATTTTCCAACAGCTCTCATTGCGTCGTTCTTTTCTATCAACAGAGCACATCATATTTCTTCCGCCTATCCAATTACTTCACATTTGAGCATCATAAATACTGTGGAAGAGAGACCAAGGGAGGAAATTTTGAAGGCCCATTGTTCCTGCATGCTGGCGTGGATCAAACTTCCCCTACCAAATCTTAATCTGAGCAGTTATAAATGACAAACTGGCTTCAGATTAGCAACACAGGGCAAACTTGCCAACAGTTCTGATGGAGGAAAGGAAACTGCTGAGCTCGTAAGTCATCCGAAGAGTATTCCAGACAAACACTTTATCTGACACTCAGAGAAGTACTGAAACATGTGTCTCGAGTGCAGGCAAGATTTTTTACTTTAGGGGTCCCTGTACATGGAAAGTTTATTTCTGCATCGTGTGTCAATCTTTAGATTTATTACGTATGGCTAATTGATTTTATTGCAGGAAAGAGGAAAAACTGCCACATGCATATGTTTAACGCATAACCCGGTCTTGACGTGAATGCTCTTTTACTGGCAGTGACACGTTCATGCTAATTCTCTGAATCAGTCCGAGCTTCTGAAGCTCTCAATGGAGACTCAAAAACACCACACCAAATTGAATGAATTTTAAATTTGCCATACCGTAGTGCTGAGATCCATGTGGAATTTATGAAATATGTTAAGGTGAGCGTGGCTCATAACTCACGGTGAAGTATGGGGATGATGATCCGTGCAGGTTTAGCTGTGCTGAAGAAGCCCTTGTCTGAGACGTTGCACGTGGACAATGTGTTGAAATTGCGGGATATGCGTGTAGGAAATGGATTTGAAAGGGCCTGACCAAATGGATTGGTTCTGCTGGACGTGCTTTTTTGCTTCTGGTCCGAAGCAGCATGTGCTGTACAGCTCAGTGTATCAGATGAAACCTATGTGCCACCGCAAAACACTGCCTGTGGCTGTATTTGTCAAAGAAGTTTACAGGACTTTGTAAATGAAACAGTTGTGAGTCTGACTATACGTTATTTAATTCAAGGAATGGATGTGCATTATGGTCTTATATGAAAGGAGCATAATGATTTATAATTTGGCTTAACTGTAAAACATAAAATAGTTTCAGATCATAACAAATATCCAAGCAGTTTGGTTTTTTATTTCAGTTTATTTGATTATTTATCGGTCATATGGAACATTTGTTTTATTGTTTTTTTTCCCTCTGAGGTCTATTAATAATATTTCTAAAGTGTTTTTGTGCATCTGCGCTACAAAAGTCATAATTTATTTTTTCATGAGCATTTTTTCCACCCTTTCTCATACTCTCAGAATTAAGCAAGCTGTTGTGTGCTGCTGTGCCTTTGAGATCCTTTGCATGTGAACTGAGATACAATGATTTGGTGCAATTATAATCAAAGCCTGATTCACCAAACAATGTGCTGATTCACAAAACAATGTAACATTTTTTTTACTGTTTAAACTTCATTAAAATGTTATTTCCTAACATTAGGATGCTTATGATTTTTTTTAACAACTGTTTATTTATTCATGAACAAAGCAAGTTACTGTCTTTGTAAGTGAGTAAGCGATTAACTCAATAACATTTGATTCATCCATGAATGAAACAAGTGAATGTTTCTGAGTGAGTCACTGAATCATTTACTCAGACAATTTGTTTAAGAACACTTATTCATTCAGGAATGAAACTACTGTGTGTTGCTCATTTTGTCTAGAATGTAGTTACATAATATTAACTTGTGTATGTTAAATAGGTGTTTTTGTAGACTAGTTTTTTTAAGCGCTCTTTTTGGACTGTGGAGGTTATTTTTATATCAGAGTTCAGAAACTACAGTTACTTTCAACTATACTAATTTTTAATGACATCATCTGTTTAGTTTTTATTCTGTTGATAAAAAAAAACTCCTTACCTGTAGTCTTTTGCTGAAAACTGTGTGATATGTCACACCTCAGCTCGTGTCAGACACCAACATGACACCTGTCAATCATGGAGTCAGATTCTGTGCTGTCTAGTTCGCCAGGGCGTGACTCACCCCCGTAAAACACACACCGTGTGATGCACAACTTCCCTTTCCTGCCGACACACAGCTGCATGTCTGAGGCATTGGCGCTCTGCTCTCGTAAATCAAGGCTTTCTGCAGCAGCAGGATCCAATCAGGCCCAGGTGGAGGCCCAGGGGGCAGCTCGGGGGCCAGGCCTGGGGAATACAAGCTCTGTAGTGGACACCAGAATAGACTAAAGGCCCTGTATGGGAGGAAGTGCAGAGGACCCAAACTGGAACCCTGAGGGACACCAACACACTGGAAGACCTTGGGGAAGATCCATCACATCAGTATGAACCTCAGGTTTCTCTTTCACTTTTTCGTACACACAAACACACCCATTTTTATACTCTTTGTTTCTCAGTGATCTGCCTATACATACTTCTTTCAACAACTTATCCCCCAAACACACAGAGACATACCCACAACCCTCTGATGGTGTCTCCTCACAGGAGAGAGAGTTTGCAAGGGAGGGGTGAAGGGGGATGTTGATGAAAAGTGGCACAGGCCCACGGAATGTGATCAGGCCTCCACATCTGCAGGAAAGATGAAACCGGCCTCCCAATTTTACAATGATGATGTCAGCCTGCCTACATGACAGTGTGTGGCTGAGGTGCCAAGTTTCTCCTCTTTCGCTTTGGGTTTTTTTTTTTTTCTTCTCTAGCCCTAGTCTTACCTGTTCTCTGTGCTTTTTTTTAACCAAATCCCCCTTCCTCTCTTTTTTTTGTAATTTTTCCTTCTGTAGTTGAAGTGTAGTTGTATGTATAATAGCTGTAACTCACATGGGACAGTATTAACCACGCTTTTATATGGGCGGTTTTGAGAGCTGATAATTTCTAATTTCGGAAAGGATTAGTCATATACTATGTTTTGGAGTGGAATCAGTTCATCTTTATGATTAGCAGCACCACTGACCTCAATGTCTGATTGAAACAGAACCGCACAGGTGCTATATGGTTCACTTTCTGTTTTTATGTACTCAGAAATGGACATTGTAAATAAATAATATACATGGGACAATTGTATCTTAATTTATGTACAGTCAATTATGAAATGAGAATAATATTGTATTTGCATTCTGTTTTTGTTTTTTTCACTGAGATATAGTAGGATGTATGCCCAATTTCAATGCTCCTCTCCATTATTTAATCATTATCTTATTGTTGATTCAATGATCAATAGGAAATTGGCACACATATATCTTAAATTATTATTATTAATTTATTAATTAATTTATTTTTGAATGCGTTCCATGGACAGTATTTGCACATCTTTAATTGCAGCACTCAAATAACATCAAATTTTGTGAATAAAACCTCTCTTTAATAATAATTTTTCTCAATCGATAATGAGCTAAATTTGCATAATGTGTTTTTCCTGAAAAAGATTGTAAATTGCTTTTTAACTACAGTTAAAAAGTTTGGAGTCAGGAAGATTTTCAAATGTTTTTGAAAGAAGTTTCTTATGCTCGCCAAGGCATTTATTTGACCAAAATACAGTAATAACAGTAATATTGTCAAATATTATAACAATTTAAAATAACTGTTTTTTCTATTTTCATGCATTTTAAAATATAATTTATGCCTCTGGTGCCAAAGCTGAATTTTGAGCAGTCATTACTCCAGTCTTCAGTATCAAATGATCCTTCAGAAGTCATTCTAATATATTATAATTTGGTTCTCAAGGAACAGGATTCAGGATTCTTTGTGAATAGAAAGTTCAAAAGACATTTATTTGAATTATTTTTTTTTATATAAATTTTTAACATCATGAATGTTTTTTTGTTTAGTTTTTTTACTGCCCCTTAAAATTAATTAATGATAATGAGAGATCTAACTACAGCTTGTTAGTGATATTATGTTCATTGACTGGTACTGAACGCTGAGGTAGTCTTTGCTTAGCCCTGGTAGTTGTAGAAGACTCAGAAATATCAAACAGACTGTGAAGAAAATTGAATGAATGAATTATATACTTCATTCATTTCTCTTCAAAATACTATTGTAAACACCATTGAAGCTGGTGACCACAGATGCAGGGAAAGTCCCTTTGATTGGCATTTGGTGACACTTGCCACCCAGGGCAGGTCGACCCTGCAGAGTCTAGCTTGGTAGTGCTGATGACAATTTCCTTATGTTTTTCTTGTGTGAAGTCTCTCTTTATGAGAAACAGCTTTCTCTTGCGCTTTTCATGGGAAAAAGGATCCAGATTCCACTTCACAGTGAATGCGTGTGGTGAGGAAGCACGCGTTTCATCATTATTCCGATCAGTTCGGTTTAATAGAATACTTTTATAATTCTTTTCTCCTCAAAGTGCTGCAACACCAACATAATGAAGTCATAAATTGCATGTCGTACCTCTCCTTTTTCAGGGGCAGGAAAAAGATGACTTTCATCTAATTTTACCTCAATGAAATAAAGATGGAAACTTTGCGCTCTCATTGTGCCAGTAGCAATGGCTTTTTAAAATAAGAGCAGAAAGCAAAACATAGTCCCTTGACAAGATGACTGGTATTTTGCCAAGAAAGAAAGTGGTGAAAAATCCATTCTGCCTACCTGGGGGTCAGATGCAGTTAGCCTGATACTTTGATCAACAGTAAAGAAAAGTACTTTCCCCTCATTCTAAATGTCCAAGCAGCAGCTGTAGAGGGATTAGATTTACATATTAAGGAAAACAGGACGAAAGGATGGAGAGATGGAGGCATAGAGAGGAAGGTTTGTGTTACAGACTAAGGCTCCAAATGGAAGCATTTTACTGAACTGATTCTGCTGGGCTACTTTCAACACCAATCAGCATTACAGTATTGAAAAAGAGCTACAAAGTGTGCACACACACATACTCAAACACACAAAATTCCATTCACAGTTTGCTGTAGGCTACACCAAACATACAAAATCAGTTTGTTGTACATTCTGTACACACACTCATTCCAAACATTCCCTCCAAAAACATTCACACAACACTCTGTGCCCATTATTTCATCCACAGATTCATCCGGTATGTCAACAGGGTTTGGATGGATCTCACTGGAAAAGTATTTTTGGTGCACTGACTTCACTGTAGATCCAAAAGCAGCAGCAAATGTTTTATTTTAAGGTAGGAAATAACAGGATGTGTTTCTTTTCTAGTTTAAAGCAGCAACAAGGTGCACCAGACAGCTTTTAGAAGCGTTCGCCAGAAAGCGTCCATGGCACATCTGATATGCATTACTATACACTGGAGCCGCTGATGCTGTAAGCGCTGAAGGCCGCAGGTGTGAGCGGGTGTGCTGCTCAAAAGAGTAAACAATATACTGTGTGGTCATAAACAGCGGATGTTATTTAGACGCGTTCAGAGCATATCTCTCATCTCTGAAGCTCAGACTTCTGGACGGATCAGGTGGCGAAACCGACAGTGGTTTGATTGATTTAGGTTTATTTAATTTATGCGGCCTCGCTTGTCATTTCTCTGAAGCACGAATATGACCACACACATTTTTAAAAGGGGTTTCCTGGGTAAAAAACAGTGCGGAGCTCATACACACACGCTGGTGACAGCTCTTCACCGTATTTGGCTGTGTACCGCCAGGCTTCAACAGCATGATTGAGTTATTTTCTGGAACAATAGCACAGGATAATCTCTGTGTCCTTCACATTCATCTAGGCGTCTGTATTCAAAGGAGGAATTCTCTTTTTCTCTCACTGGATGTGTGTATTTCACTCTCTCTCTCTCTTTCTTTTTCTCCTCATCTGTTCTACATTTTCTTCTAATTGCCATTTTTCAAGTTACAGTCATCTGTTATTGTTAGGGTTAAAAATGTCAATCACACAAGTACCAGAGTTCTGCATGTGTATGTGTGTGGGTAAAATGTCTTGTTTCCATCTTGTTTCCACTCAGACATGTGGAGATGTGGCAGATGTGTCCTGTTTTTGTTTCAAGGTGATATTGGTGTAAGAAAATGCCCTTGCTAGCTTGTGGTTTTGCATTAGTACATGGTTTAAGCAATTACATCTCCTTTTATTTCTATGTAATGTCAGACTTTTAACTAAAATCTGGAGGAAAGATGTTTTGTGCTAAGAAAGGGCAATTTTATCTTCTTTTTAAAAAAAAAAAAAAAAAAAAAAAAATGGAAAGGGCCATTTATTAATGTGGATGAGTTAATAAACACACAGCAACCTTTCAAAATAAGAAATTAGGTTGAGTAACCTCTTCTGTGTACATATGATTCCGAGACTGTTATTTTTAGTAAAAGATAACAACGTTTCTTTCTCAGCACGTTTCTGCAGGTTATGGAAAGCATGTGTGGTTGAGGCAGATATGTTACTGGGATTCATTTAGCCATGTAAGTGTTACTAATCAGATCCTGACTACTTTTGTTTTTCTTTTCTTCTTCCTTTCCAGTTTTGATGGGATGATGCCAGCTTCCTTTTCCTCTCGCCATGTCAGACCATCTATGGGAGCGAAGCAGACCAGGAAAAGCTCATTAAAATGGATATTAAGGATATTAAGGTTATTCGGCCCAGTCAGAGCTGGTAATAAAGATTCATATATTATGGGTCTGAGTGAGAAAAGACGGGTCTTGTATCAAATCAGACCTTCTTATTAGCCTAGAAAAATCTGTGCACATTTTTGCATGTGTTTTTCTTTTCTTTTAGTTCCTGGGTGAATTAGGCCTTGCAGTTACTCATGTGTCCCAGAGTCCCTGTCATTTGTTGGAACAGCCTTCTATGGTGACCAGCGTTCGGTCTCAATTTCACAAGGTGTGTCCCAATAATTCTCTAAAATACATAAATATGTCCCCATATCAGCTAATAGACTGCTTAAAACAGTTAAATGTGAGTATGGATTTACATTTATTTTAAGTTTTAATGTTATAATTAAGTATACAGTAGTTTTAATTACAATTTTCAACAATTAAATCACATGCAAATGTGAAGTTTCAAGTGACAGATCATGTCAGTTTTAGAAAAACATTAATTCTACCAAATGTTTTTGTGTGTACAAAAAAAAGGTTCAAATAAATGCTGTTGTTTTGAACTTTCTATTCATCAAAGAAAAAAATGTTTCCACCAAATATTTATAAGAAATGTTTTTTGATCACCAAATCAGAATATTGATGATTTCTGGAGGAAATGTAACACTAGTCATGTAACACTAAGGACTATAATGGTAACAGCTGCTGAAAATTCAGTTTTTCTATTACAGGAATAAATTACATTTTAAAATATATTCAAATAGAAAACAGTTATTTTAAATAATAATAATTTTTGCCATATTATGTTTTACTCTATTTTTTGATAAAATAAATGTAGCTTTGGTGAGCATACTGTAAGTGATTCTTTCAAAAACATAAAAAATCTTTCAGCTCTCAAACTTTTGAATGGTTGTATGTATGTATGTATGTATGTATGACACAAGATGCAACTCGAAATTTCACATTATGTGTGCATTTACTTATTTATTGATTTAGATTAATCTGGTCTCCCTGATTCCTCCATACACCTCAATATAGAATAGATGGAGAAAGGACAGAGATTGAATTTATTTACACTGTGTAACTTTGCTCATTGGTCTTTCTATGCTACATGCATCCCATTCCACAGTGTTCCAGCAACCAGGTGTTCCATTTGCTTCCCTTAGTGCTCCCTGGGAAATGTGGTTTGCAGGACACCCACGCAATCAGGATGCTCATTTCACGCTGTTCATGCAGTGGGATTTATGTCATACATTGAGTTTTTTTTTCTCTCTCTCTCTTCTTGCATTAAAGCTTGTTTCTAACTACTAATCAAAAATCCGGCCCTTTTTCTGTGAGTCGGCCTCCTGGAACAGTCACTGGAAATGACACCTGCGACGCAGCCGCGATGCCTATAACATGACAAATGCGAAGAGGGGAAGGAGAAAAAGCAAGAATGAAAGAAATAGCAGGAAAAAAAGTGTGTGACGGGGAGAGCAGGGTTTTCTCAGTGCTGGTAGGAGCAGATGGTGAGCACATTTTGCACATCATTTGTGAATGATTTCAAAATCTATTTATCTATTCCAAAGAGATCGCTGGAATCCCCATCTGCCTGTCTTTTTTCTCTTCTCTTCTATAATCGTTTCCATCCCTCCATCTCACAGCATTGCAAACGGAGAAGAGGAGGAGGCTGGCTCGACGAGAGGAGCAAGAGAGAGAGAGACAGAAGACAGAGAAAGAGGGGGCCTCCATCATAAAGAATGTAATACTGCCACTGTTGAACATCAGCAGGGAGCTACAGGCAGAAGCCCTTCAGAGTGAGTGATTGACTTTAATGTAAATCACAGGTCTGACAGACCACAGCACAACAGGAACGCTTCAAACTCGGTGTGCGTCTGAGCATATGTAAATACGCATGAAACTTGTACATAAACATGCCACTTTGCTTTTAAGCACCCTGTGAGACCCCTACGTAAACACCCGGAGCCCCACCATAACCAGCTTTACGTTTGCAAACGTTTAAATCCGCCTCAGATTTCCATGCAGCTACATGTGTCTATCTAATTAGCATCTTAAAGACACTTCATCATTAAAATTACCTGCAGATATTCCGAGTCAGATATCGCTAAGCATCCTGAACATGAACAAATCATGGTTAGTGATTATGTTTGGACGCGCGTGTGTTTGTTTTGATTGGTCGCTCCAGCATGCTGGCATCCGATCGTGACTTTTCATCTTCCTGTAGACCTATGTACAGCGTCTGTGCTTTACAAATAATGCTCGCCTAGCACATCCATCAATGAGGGCTGGACTGCTGTAATGTTTTGTCCAGATCGAGCGTTTAGCATCTTTGAACTCGTCCTTCTGGTCTCCTGTTGTCCCCATCGAACACATCAGCATGGAGGAAAAACTATTTCCACTTAGAGGGAAACAGCGAGAGGAAAGTGAGTGCTACACAGTGCACACAGCAAGGTGCAAGGATATAAATCTCTCTTTTATTCAAGGGCCGATGCTTTAGTGTTAAATCCCAAAACGCTGCATTGGGAACGTGCAACAGATCTAAGAGCCCTGTAGAAACGGACAGCCGTCAATTGAGTTTTGGAAGGATAAATCAAAGTCCTGTTGATTGAGTGGTTTGATATAGCAGATTCCAGAATTAAGGCCGTTTGCAGGTTCCTCGGTAGGATCTGCGGAAGGGTTTTGTCTGGTCTGAAGGCCACATGTGCAGTGTTTGTATCTGTATATCCTCTACTTGTCACTTTATAACCCATAACAAAATTATTACAACTCCTGACACTTATTTATCCTGATTTAATATCCTGTGGTCTCTGATGATACTGGTTACTGTAACTGCCAGGGAAACACAAGCTCATGTTTTCTTAAGCCTTTCACAATTACATCATTTCCTGTATGAGTGTCCACAGATGATGAAACGCTCATCGTATGACCCGCTCTAAAAGCGGACACAACCATAATCCCAATAATGGCACATAAAAGACAAGACTGTGTTCATAAAAAGCAATTGTACATTTGAAGACTAAATGCATTTGCAACAATACATTTAGCGAAAATCCCATCAGTGCGTGACATTCTGCTCTTTTTTTCAGTCCTGACTACTCCTTAGCTGCCAAAATATATTTTTCCAAGAGTTATGTTCCTGTCCTTGAGAAACACAACCACTACAAAGGCTAAAAATGAGTAGGAGGGAAAAAAGAGTGAAATGAAACGCTGAAACATACGGGAGTCCACGGAGCACAAAAGACGCCAGCGTTTTAATGGGTTCCATATCGGAATTTCTCTAACTGCCAATCACAGAACAAAATGACATCATCTTAAACTCTGTTACACAACAAACATGTATTCAAGCAAATAATCTAATATAGGATTCATTGTTGGCGTAGACAAGACAAGTGATGTGTTCCATATCAGATTTTCATTACGGTGCAGAACAGGGTTTGATTGATAGCTGCATGTAATATGACTGGTGTAGGAATATCTTCAGCTCAACAGTGACATGTAAAGGATGGGTTTGTATATTGAGAAAAACTGCACAAAACTAGCAGCTAGCAATGACTGGGAATTGTTACAGTAGAGCAGTTTAACAACAGATTGAAATTTCACTCTGTTGAAATTATAATCAAACAAACATTATGACTTGTCGGCTACACATTTCTTTCGGGTGTTAAATTTTCATGAAACTTTTCAAAAGGGATGTTAAAGACAATATAGGTGAAACAGACTTTTTGTTACAAGCTGCTTTGAAACAATATGACTTGAACTGACAGGAACACAAAATAAGATATAGCCTACTGTGAGGAATGTTTCAACTGCTTTTGTCCACATAATGAAAGTCATGGGGTCCAGAACAACATTGAACCCCTTTGGCTTTCATTGTATATACAAAAACAGACATGAGGGTGAGTAAATGATTAATTTTGGAGTGAACTATCCCTGTAAAAGAACCATTATTTGTTATGCCATTACCTTCATCAGCATGTTCGTGTATAAGTTAATGCCAAACCCTCTTGGAAAACAGGCCTCGTAGTTAAATGCAAGCGGGCTTCCAAATAACAGGTGATTTCACAGAGTCGCCTGCCATCTGTAGTCTAATGCAATGAAGTGTTTATTACGTCAGCACTTTTAAGTCAGACCACCAGAAACCTTCCTCTGTGTTTTTGTTTCATGCCAGTATGGACTCAACAACTGGTTGGAAATTGCAGCGCTGATACAAATAACAGCTTTTGTGGCGGCTCCTGACAGCATCCAAAAGTCAATTTGTGATTCGCAGGTGGTTCAAATTGAAATGTAATCAGGCTAGACTTTATTGCAATGGGCATTAAAACCCATTCTATAAAAATATTAAATGTCATTATTTAAATCTTCCAGTACAGTTGTGCAAATTGCTGGCGTTGAAAGCTTATATGATTATATAACCTTATTATCTTTATTCTGAGCTATTCCAAAGCCCCCACAGCCACCTGGAGTGAATAGACACCCAGCAATACTTTAATTTACAATTACTTACAGTAAATTAGAATAAAAATATATCTGCCGGACCACCCTAGCCTCTTAAATCAAACCATATGCGTATATATTGCTCTAAGATCAAATGTAAAGGGCGTGATTTTGCAATCAGACGCCTAAATTTCTCCAGAGGGTTGTTTTCACCCAATAATGCAACTGGGCTGTGGTTCAGGATGAACACCCCTCTGAGGAATGCTGGGAAATGCAGTGCACTCTGGTTATGAAAAGAAGGAAGAATGAAGCACATGTAGGTGTTTTCATTGGAAAGTTCCAAACACAATTGCATAGGTATTGTTCATACGGACTCAGACAAGTTTAGCTTCTTTCTCTTTGGCAAGTTTCTTTGAGGCTTTGAAACTGCCAAATTTTATGGGTTTTATTCTGGGTTTTCAAACCCTAAGGGACTTGAAAAACAAATTTGATTATCTAAATTGTAATGACAGACATCAAATGAGTAAATAAATAAATGCATGGGGAAACGTTCATAACATTATCTCATGGCATTTAATTTTAGCCAGATGCTCTGAGAACAAGCAGAATCAGTCTGACAGTGGACTTGAATCTCAGTCAGCTGGGCCAAAATGCAGGTTTTTATATATATATATATATATATATATATATATATATATATATATTTATATATATATATATATATTTACATTTATTCATTTAGCTGACGCTTTTATCCAAAGCGACTTACAATTGCTATATATGTCAGAGGTCGCACGCCTCTGGAGCAACTAGGGGTTAAGTGTCTTGCTCAGGGACACATTGGTGTCTCACAGTGGATTCGAACCCGGGTCTCTCACACCAAAGGCATGTGTCTTATCCACTGCGCTATCACCACCCCAATATATATATATACTGTATATATATATATATACTGTATATATAATATTCACTAATATAAAGTTCAAGTTTGAATGTATTTCTTATGCTTACTTTCAGACATAATTTGTCAGTTTGCTCCTGATAAGTGGCAAAAATCAGCAGTATTGGTAATTTTCAATGAACTTGAGCTAATGAGAATGAGAGATGTTCTCTCTGGCAGAGTCTAAGATGGTTATTTTTAGTAAATTGCATTACAGCAACTGTTCAGATTTAAAGGCAGTAATTGAATTACTGCTCTTGGTGTTAACAGTTGCCCAGGGAGTAGTAACGTTAAACATATTGGGTTTGTCTGTGTGTGCAAGTGTATGTTGATAAAAGGTAAACTTTTAACAATACATATTGTATTCAATATGTTTATGTATACACTACCATACAAAAGACAAGTTTTTTTTAAAAGAAATAAATACTTGAATTCAGCAAAGATGCATTCAACTGATCAAAAGTGACAGTAAACAATGTTACAAATTGTATTGTAAACCTTCTATTAATTGAAGAATCCTGAAAAAATAATCTGTTTCCACCAAAATATTAAGCAGCTGTTTTCAACATTGATAATGATAATTAAAAAAATATATATTGAGCACCTATTCTTACCATCACATGAATAATTAAGGATATAAATATATTTTTTTCTGATTAAATAAATCCAGCCATGGTGAGACTTCTTTAAAAATCAAGCAAACAAAAAATATTTTTTACGTTTTTGTGCTTTATCAACAGACTGACGTATTGAGTGATGCATGTAGTTACAAAATCTTGACCTTCCCCTCACAAGTGGTCACAGGAGACACATTTAAACACATGTTGTAAGCAGCAATGTGTCTTGGTTGACCACATGTGATCTGATCACCAGAGACAGATTTTAACACCATCTGTAAACAAGACTGCAGAGTGCTTCTATCCCAATCGTTACGGCTCTTGACTGCTTTTTTGTGAGGAAGAGAGACAGAGTGAGTGAGAGAAGTTCTTCATTGTCCATATCAGAAAACCCGGCCAAGAAAATGCCCCTAGCTAATTGTCACTCTGTCCACACGTACAATGCAAACTCGCTAAACAAACACAGATGCATGTAAAACAAACATGACTATTGTTTCTATTCAGTTGTGAAGAGAAAGCACTGTTTTCTGCCACTGCACTCGACTCCGCTGGTTTCAGACGCTCGTAGCGGCCTGGTGGTTAATTTCGTCACGCTAAGCTCCCGGTGTCATGTTTGTCAGTTCATCAGAATAGTGTGTGAATTGGAAGCTGAACTTGCTTTCCAAATGACCGCATTCCCTAGAGCTTGGCAGATGAAATCTGGAATGCTTACATTCTTGGTCCTTTCTTAAATAATTTTTTCACCTGCAGTAAATTGCATGTTATTTCCAAAAAGTATCTCTCCTATGGTTTACGTAAGCTCACAAAATATGCTACACATTTCACAAGACAGTAGTTTGGCTGGCCCAAGCGTGCTTGGGTGGGGAGGTACAACATTGCTGCGCAGACACTAAAAGAACAATTCAGAACGGTCCAGCTGAAAACACCCACTTCACTCCCGCGGGTCTTAACCCCAATACGAGACCAGATGCTTTTATCAACTCTACACATACATCCAAGCACAAGCACCTAATAAATACTATGAAGAGGGACAACAGGATCAGGAGGTCACTCAAAACATTAAGTGCGTGTGTTCAAGTGTGTCTGCACAGATAATGACTGATCTTCGTGTTAGTTAGTCACGGTGTGAGAATGCCGTGAGGTTGTTTCAATCTAGATTTGTTTGTGTGTGTGGCTTCGGGGTGAGGACGTTCTCACTGAACGTTCTCGTTGAACCAGAAGCTTTGAGTGACCTGATCTCATTTTCACCACCAGCATTAATTCTGTTGCATTGCTCCTGCTCCTGCTCCTGCTGCTGCCACATGTGGTTTGTGTTTCTCTCCCAGAGAACCGACCTACCTATTTCCTGATTTCCAAACCCCTGATTGATAGCCGCTCTTTTTTTTTTGCCCCCTTCCTTCTTCTCTGATTCCTAGGTCTTGATCTGCGAAAGGCGAGATGGGCATAGATCTCAGGTGGGAGAGGTTGAAAAACGAGCACCGGGCAGAAAAGTGTCCTTGGGAGACCCTGTTGCGTTTTATGAAGGGAGTTGTTTGAAACGCCATAACGTTTTATGAGGTGAAACACAGGTTTCACTTTAACCAGTGAAGAGTAAACGTATAGCAGAGGGCAAGATTACATCCAGATGCATTAAACTGACCAGAGGACCCAAATCAAAACACGTGCACATGCGCACACACATGCACTCCTGGGCTACAAACATATCTCCTTTGACCCGGGAGGTTGTGTCCCAGTTTGGTAATATATTCTCGATAAGATCCTCTCCTGTTTCAGCGCAATCTAAGACTATGATAACAGAAAAATGGAGGGCCCAGTCTGAAAAGCCCCTCCCTGATTCATGAACCGGTGAGGTCATATAATTAACAGCATAGTTATCATAATATCAACATCGTCCGTCTCCAGTAGGATTGTGTTGCATTGGCGCAAATAGAGGGGGAAGAATGTTAATGCTAATATTTATATACAAATAATAAGAGCTAATTCATTTATGGATTATGTTTATGCTTTATCACTACTGTTCAAAAGTTTGGGGTCAGTAAGGTTTTTATTAAGGTAAGCACCAAAGCTGCATTTATTTGAACAAGAAAAAACAGTAATATTGTGAAAAATTGTAACAATTTACAATAAATGTTTTGCTTTTTAATATATTTTAAAATGTAATTTATTACTGTGATGGTCATTACTCCAGTTTCAATATCACATGATCTTTCGGAAATCATTATAATGTGCTGATTTGTTGCTTAAGAAAATTTATTGTTATTGTCAATGTTGAAAACAGCTGTGCTACTAAATTTTTTTTTGAAAAAAGATTTATTTGACATATAAGCTATTTATATAAATAATGTATTTACAGTCATTACAGTAATTAATTTTATGCATCTACATAGAAACAAATATAATGCAATTATAGCAAAAACAATAGATTAAAGTGTCACGTTCAGGATTTATATGATATGTATTATTATTTAATGGATTTATGTAAATGATTATAAATTATGCATGTCTTCAGTTCATCAAGAACAGTTAACACAGCTTGTGTACAGTAAGTACTGCTTTACAAAATATAGAGACGTGGAGATTCAAACAAACTCTGTAAATTATCCAAACATTCTGAAAACCTCATAACCTTGTGTGTTTGTGATTGTGTTTTTTTGGGGGGGGGTTTGTGGGTTGGATTAAGGGAACGGGCATTATGTCTGCAGGGGCTGAAACACAATCAGCACAGTAAAACAAGATCAGAAACTGGGACGAAATTCAGGTTTACAAATAATGATGTTAATAAAATAGGCCTAACTGTTGGCCCACTCCAAGTCTTATTCATTATATATCATGGCAGCGATTTGAGATATGAAATACGGTCAGGAGCAGTGATACGAGCTCTTAAAGTCAATGTTGTGGAGCGCTCTATAATTGATGTCAGGCCTCTGTTAGATGTGAGCAACAAAACGTTTGCATGATATAATGTCCTACATGTCCTGTGGCTCAGAGAAGCGCGCTGATTATTTTGGGTGATTTGTTCATTGGTATTATGGTGATTCATAGAAAGTTCATAGGTTTTGCTCTGTAAATACATATAAAACTTTATTAGGCTTATAAAGTGCCCATTTTGAAGTCATAGGCTTCTGTGCAGAAAATAACTGAGGGAGAGAGGCCAGATCTCCATCCCATATGACCCAAGTGTGACCTCATTTCCCCATTAAAACATGCCAACTCTGATCTCACACAGCAAGAGTCAACAATCATCACTTTTTTCTAAGAAAAACATTGATTATGCATGAAAAACATGCACTATTCCTTTGCAGTCATCTGTAAACCCACATGCTGTAAAGTCAGTGTTTGATGTGCAGTTCTCAGTTAATTTATTGTTAATGTTTGTATATACAGCAGTGTTGGACAAATTTTAGAAATGAAGAATTAACTCCCTTTCATTTGATAAGTTGGAATTTGAATTCAACTTGCCATACCATTCAAGAAGTTAAATTGCATTAACAGGAAATTGAACTTAATTGTGATTCAAAGAAATGCATTCTAGGAGATGAAGTTTTCTTAACACCCTTCTACAATTTTCTTTCTTTCTTTCATTTTTTTCCTTTTTTTAGATGCAATAATTTATTCATTTTACAGATGAAGTTGAATTTAGTTTATCTTTCTCAGTTTTTAAATGTTTTCAAAACTTTCAAACTGAACATTTTTTCAAAGCAATAATTAAAAATTGTCTAGACAAACCTTGTCTAGAGATGTCGTGCCTCGCAGGACCATGGTGCTACATAAATACAGGCATACAACAATGAAGTAAAAAAACATTATAAACCTATACACAACTAACCTACTGACAGATTTTAACTATAAGTATACTATATATAAGTATTTACCCTATACAAACTAAAAAAATAAAAGATGAAAAAATACAAACTACACGAATGCTTCACAAATACTGTACATGTGCAAGGAGAAACATTTTGAGTCAAGCAGCTGGTTTGGGGAACAGTGCAGGATGATTTGTAGTGCATGAGCATGTAAACATACATATATTGCTGAGTCTTTTGTGGGATTGTGTACACGCAGCAGTGTGTGTTAAGTGTCTAGTGCACATAGAGGAGAGTGTGTTACTACAGGTGGTTTGTACAGGCCCACTCACCTGTGTGTAGCACACTTCGAATTGCACAAAAAAAAAGTTCCATACAGTTTTTTCTTTGGTGTGGTAAGGTGGGGGGGGGGGGGTGTTTGGAGTGAGGGGTGGTCCATGTTTCAGGAGGCAGGGGTTTTCATGGGGTTTCAGAGGGGGTGGGGGGTGATCCATGTTTCAGGAGGTAGGGGTTTGCATGGGGTTTCAGAGGGAGGCGGGGTGGTTTGAGTTCAGGGCTCTCACAGCCTGGGGGAAAAAGCTGTTGAGCAGTCTGGAGCGGGCTCTGATGCTCCAGTACCGTCTTCCTGATGGAGCTGGAAGAGACTGTGGGAGGGATGGGTGGAGTCCTTCACGATGCTGTTGGTTTTGCTGGAGCATCGTGTAAGGAAAATGTCCAGGATAGAGGGGAGAGGGGCACCGATGATCTTTGCAGCTGTGTTCACTGTACCCTGGAGGGTCTTGCGGTCAGCAGCACTACAGTTCCCGTACAGTGCCTTGTGCGGGTAGCGTCAGTAGGCGAGGCCGCGGTCTCGAGGTCCAGCTCCAGCAGTAAACAAAGGCCTCGTAGCTTCTCAGTAGCCGCTGGAGAGAGTTGTTGTTCGTACACGTTGCCGATATCCAAAAGGCTTTGGCGGTCATAGATGTGTTTTGGATTGATTTCCTTGCGAGTTAGAGGTAATTTTACACTATTTGGAGACAAACAGACGACATTAAAAGACATAAAAGCACCGCCTTTGGGACCCAGAGCAGCCGCTGCGTCTGATCGCCCCGCCATCTTGAGTCGAATTTTTAATGCAGCTGCATTAATCATTTTAATGCAGCTTGCTTGTATTTAAATTTGAATTGTAATTCATTCTGTGTTTCTGACCTTTTGACCCATTGTTTTTAAAGAAGCTCAGATCCGTTTGTTGTTAAAGGGATAGCTCACCCAAAATGCAAATTCTGTCATCATCACAACCCAGGTTGTTCCAAACCTGGGTTTCTTTCTTCTGTTGAACATAAAAGATGATGTTTTGATGAATGTTGGTAACCAAAGAGTTGCTGGTACTCTTTGTCACAGTATGGATAAAAATACTGTGGAAATCATACCATCAACATTCTTCGACATATCCGCTTTTATTTTCAACAGAAGAAAGAGATTTATATCAGAAATTTGACTTACATAATTTTTTGTATACAAACATCTTCAGAGAAACTGATGTATTAGGTTTCCAGTTCTGCATAGAAAAGCTAATCAAGCGTAAATGTTTTACTGGTCTGTGCTGTCGTCTTAACATTCTCCATAGAGACATTACCTTATTCCTCCACCCGCCAGGAAACTGTCCAGCTGCACCTGTGTGCAGGAGCTGATGGGATTAATGTTTACACATGGAAGCAAAATCTCACATACTTACTGCAGGCTTTCCTGTGACTTTCAGGAGTACTGCCATCAGGTAAGGTCTCATGCATCTTCGGTTACATATGTTTGTGATGGCTAATTAGGATTGATATGCCCTTATTTGAAACACATTGCTTGTTTTTAAAGTTTGTGTACTGTTTAGCACAAATAGCAGTATTCTTTATAGACCACTGACAGGTTTATCATATTCAAACACGCTGCAAGGAACTACATCACATCAAAATTATACATGGCTGTAAAACCACTGTAAATCGATAAATATGCTTCAAGCATATAATGACATACATCCCACTCGTGAGAAGTAAATTTAACATGTTTGTCCATGCCTGTGTGTTTGTGTTGGCATGCATATGTGTGTGTATGGTTCATTGTTTTTGTGAAGCTGGCTCTCTCATTCTCTGGTGGAGGGCGGTTCGGGGTGAGTGCAGGTAATAATGAGTCTCTCCCGAGACTTTATTAGAGTTCAGTAAGACTCTCTGGGCGTCTTTCTGTAATGCAGACATTCCCAGTATTAGAGCAGATGCCTCCCACTCTGCCTGGCTGCTACACACATGCATCCACAAAAATACATGCGCACATATACTCACAGGGCCTTAGAAAAACATTAATCATTTAAACTGTGGCCTAATTCCAGCTACTTCACCCGCACGCAGCATATAGGTGAATCCACACCATGTGCAAACACAGCACCGCCCTCCAATCAAATGACAGTTCCATCCAAAATGACAATTCTGTCATAATTTACTCAATTTACAATAATATATATATATATATATATATATATATATATAGTTTCTCTGTTCTAAAAAAGAAAGTAATAAAGTCATGACATGAGGTTGAGTAAATAATGATAGAGTTTTCATTTTTGGGTGATCTATCCCTTTAAAATTCACCCTGTTTCTGAATTATTTTTTTAAGAGGGGGATTTTCTAAGGGGACTCTAAAGGGGATTTTTAATATAGTTAAATGGACATAATAGGTCCTTTTAATTGTATGTGTGTGACTCTTAAAAGTTCTGGTCTGACTCAACTTTTTTGCAGCCAGCAATCCCAGATATTACATTTACTAATCTTACTAAAATTGTTTGGTAATTTGAGTATTTAAAATATATTTTTATAAACCACCTTTTTAAAAGGTCTCTATGCATCTGACATTCCTCTGTGATTTTTAATTACAACTTAGGCAAGCATCTAACATCGTGTACCATTTATCCTACAGCATGCTATTAGATGGCCATAAAAATGTTTGCGTTCAGGAAAAGCACTGATTCAATTAACTGGGTGCAGCTGAAATCATTTTTTCCTTTTAAAAATAAATAAATAAATGCTAAGCGGGTGCCAATGAGATCACATGAACTCATTATTTTAAAGAAATGTAGGGCAGTTCATCAACAATTCATGTTTATGTTAAAAGGTTTATGTAAGAGGCAAAAATTGCATCTTGTGACATGCATCATTTCCACCAATTATGAAATTAGCCAGAGTCCAGGAAGCGTATTTACTGAGGAGAATAGTGTGCAGTCAATTTCAAGAGGGGTGAATGCAGATACAATCGTACAGTAAAACCTTGCCCTGCAGGCAATTCCTTTTTTCTTTTTCATTGTAAATTGGTTTTCACATTATGTGAATGCTGGACAGGGTGTCAAAAACGTTTGAAGAGATGTTGAAGATTTGAAAATGAGTTCTGCATGAAATGTTAAAGAATCCAGCTGTTAATTGTGCATGTAGAGACCACATTTGGTCACATCTTTATCGAAAATAAGTTTACATCTGAAACACAAAATGATTTGTGAGTGGCCTGATGCAAATTTATTGACTAAAGGTACAACAGAATGTGATTATTAAGATCATAGTGATTACACAGATGAAGACTTAATAGATTGTCTATTTAACGATGTATGAAGCAAAAAAAAAAGAGATTGCAACAGGTTCTCAGCAATGAAATGTTAATAATGAATTCATAAGGATATATATAAGGATAAATAATGATATTTATTAAGGATCATTTACATTGTAAAAGTAACATTTTTGGACTGCACACAAAATATTATTCTCTGTCAGTCAGTTTGGATACACATGCAGTTAACAGTATCCCTCAGCCATGTCCGAGTGTTTCCTGTGGCCTCTGTTCTGTGTCACAGCTCCCTCAAAATACAGTAGGCACTGTGTGGACACAGAGAACAGCCACCTGGGTTTCTCACAGAGACTCTTGCGATTCCATGAAAACTCTCCGGAGTTTGAGCTCTGTGTCCATGAATTCTAAATCAGGTCCATTCTGGCAGTCATGAAGGGTCTTGTTAGATCAGGTGCAGTTAAAATGAGACACCTGCAGACACTCAAAAACATTGTTTCAATAATTGTCTAATTGCCTGATTTCAGCACAATTCTGTGTATTAGCATAGTTTCGTTTCAGACATATAATCTTTAGTGCATTCTAACCGCATTTTAGATGCAATTTGTAACGCAATTTGAGAAATGCAGAGCCCAAGTCTATATACGAGCCAGAATGTGACTTGGCTCCTTAATGATCAGGTTATGGAAGATGTTTTATACATACTTTGACTTGTGCTCAGCTGTGGGGCAAATCATACCAAGTACATTTGTAACCCCAAAGCCAGAATGCGAAGTTTCTGTTTCCTTGGATCGCGTTCAAAACACACAGCCCATTCTGTCGAAGTCTGTGCTTCCAGGCTACCTTTGCATGAGCATTTTCAAGCTGGGAAAATTTGTAGCAGATGCCACCTGTCTCATCCAATCAGTCAGCCTGACGGTTAACCATCCACCTGATTTGTACAGCAGCCAAGCGTTGCCCTAAAAATGCTACACCGGGGTCAACTTGAGGTGTGTGTTTTACTGTAGCTCATGCAGAACACAAAAGGGGTCATCGTGAAAGTTTAAGGAACACATGTCAAATTTTATCACCAAAACAGCCTAAAACTATTGCAATTTTAGTACAATGACAGTGTTTCTTATGGATATTATATCTGCTGTAGGCACGAAGCATGGTTAGAAACCTGTTAGGTCACTAAGTTTTATCCCCAATAAGGTATTGCTTTCCTCCTGAGGGGAAAACTTTCATAATGGCTCATTATAGCATTTCAGGGTCTGAGAAAAATAGTAAATCTCAAAGAAAACACCACTAATGTGACTGTTTTTCATTTTTCATGTTATCTGATAAGCTAGCTTTAGTAATTCATCAGGCCTGACAGGCAAAGGGAAGGTGCTGAAATGTATATTAATGTAGCTCAGTTATGAGGAAATGAGCTGGAGTTGTAGCCAGCTCTGTGGTGGCGCACTGCGGACTGCCAAGGGTGGAACGGACCTCTAACATGAGCTCCCCATGCTCGGCCTGTCCTTTCCAAACCGACACCGGTGACCTCAGGCTCCTTGATGACTCACTCTGACCAACAGAGGACAGTGCTGCCTTGCGGCAAGAAACCCCCCAAAACCCGATTATCTTAGTATACAGGCACTGTTAAATAAATAGAAGGGTTGTGTTATCTGTTTGTGAATCTGTATCTATTGCAATTACAAGATTATCTGTATCTGTTTGGATAGAACTTCTCGTGAGCAGGCCTTAAACCAGAAGTGATTCATAAATTTTCTACAAGCCTTAAAGAAAAACGAAGCTCAAAAGGTGTCCAGAAGCTTTAAACTGTACGGTTTCAACATTGAAAAAGACATTTCAAAATCTGGAAAGAACCACATTTAAGCAGAAAAAAAGCAGCAGGATTCTGATCCTGATCTACAGCAGAAACACACTCTCTAATAAATACTGTAGCTGTGGCCGAAAGTGTATACACTCTTGAGTAAGAACTTACTTCGTAACTTGTTCACAAATCCTCTCCCATAGCCTCAAATGATAGTAAAGTGTCTATTGGTTGTGTACTTCTGTAATAGCAAGTCATCCAGGTTTACCTAATTAATTCAGATATACTACTTTTTTCACATCCTGTTTTAGCCTACTGCATAGTCGGGAAGTATGCATACTTGGATGCAGCCAGTCTCTTGTTTGTTTCTGAATGAATAAAGGTTTTGAATGTTTGGTGGAATGATGACTCGGTGACTCACTCATAAATACAGTCACTTGCTGCCTCCTATTGGCGTGTAAATTTAACCTGCAGAGTCATTGAAAATGTCCAACACTTACAAACAGAAAAGTTAAGTTTCTATTTTTTTTAATCATATTGGCTTCAAAGACTTACTGCACTTTTAGATGTTCATTACAAGTATCACTTCATCCTTTTTGGATTTTTTTCTTAGTTTTGTAGAAGTCATTATTTGTTCTGTGCCTTTCTAAATAATAATAATAATAAAAAATGTGCCATCGGGCAAAAATTTTGCCCTTATAAGTAGTTTGCTTGTACCCAGCATCTTAAGCACAAAACACTGACATGCATATTCAGATATTCTGTGGCAGGGGAACATTGGCTACCCGGAAGGTTTAGTTTAGGTTTAACTTTGTGGTTGAACTCAAGTCAAGTTCTGGAGGACCTTCCTCAACTAAAGCTGAAGAGTGTGAAACACAAGCCTAGCTGAAGAGCGATCGCCATGAGAATTCCCATGAACAAGGGACACCATGATGCACTTGTGACCTCATTCTGTCTGTGCTTAGCAAGAGTTAATCGAAGACATTTGTCTTTTGGCTGACCCACTCTGTGGTGACTGTTTCTGCACAAATCACAAGCCAATCATACTGGTAATACCAGCGCTGTTGGATAATTATTCCCCAGGGGACCAAGGAAAACCTATGCTATGTACTTTCCTTCCTTTGCTGCCTTCTGTCAGGCTGGTCCGAGCGCATGGCATGTGGGTAAACAAGCCTCTTTAGTCCGTGCCCAGATGCCCTAAAAGCCTCATTTTGAAAAGTCCCATTCAAGAGTAATTTTTCTCATTTCTCATTGGAAAAGAAGAACTTGTCAAGCAGAAACTTTACAACTAAAGTAATGATACTTCAGGGATATCCCTGCAAGACAAACAGACGAATAAAAGTTTATGCTTTAGACGTAAAGCTAATCTGCGTTGGAAAGCAATGTGTCCGTGCATTCGAATGGAGTCCATAGCTCAGCTGCCAAGCCAGATGTCAAGGCCCTGCGTGAAGGATGTTGGACGTACAGATTATGGAGAATTATTTGGATTGCCCGTCAGGCCACAGAGCAGACACACATCTGTTTTTATTCAGGGATCTTGAACAATCTGTGCACTGCGCTGGCTCTGCAGGCGTGGAGCCTCTTCCCTCTGTGGGATTCACCTACCCTGAGAACAATACTCTGGACCTGCTTCTGATAGTATTTCAAAATGCCTGAAAGATAAGGCTGAAGCTTTGCACCCTCTTTCTCTCTTCGTTGAGGCTGTAATTTACGGTGTGCTCCTTAAATTAGAAGCGCGCTGAAACGTTGGTCTCCCAAAAGGCACATTTGTTCATCTCAGGATAAGCGAGGAACACCCGGGTCGAAAGCTCTCGGGGAGAGGCACGGCGAGAGGAGGTCTAGTTATTGTTGGGAAGGCACTGTGATGAAGTGTTTAGAATTGTTTTTCCTCTTGGCCCTTTTTGTCACAAACTGTAAACTAGAGCGTTGATCAGCCAGGCCGTAAGTGTTTCCATCAGCGTTTCCTGGGTGAAAAGCAATGACCCTTCATAACATTGTTTGGCAGCCACTCCAACGCTGCGTGATCTTGGAACCAAATCACCAGGAACCAAATATCTGCAGTCGGTAGGGCCTGCCTGCAGATTCACCAATTAGGGATAAAAAAAAAAACACACAAAACTGCTTATTTTCATTTTGATCGTTGATACTTATGTTTAAGTTGCAGCTCATATGAAAAGACCCAACAGACTTCATTCCTATTTTCACAACCCAGGACGGTGCTCTTGTCTTTTGCAACCTAGGCTTTCCAAATAAAGTCTTTGCACTGTCTACATTAAACTAACATATATATGTTTTTGTCGCTTATTTTGCTGCTTATGCTACTTTTCAAATCACATTTATCTAAAGATTTATGTTTTACCCTCACACTTAAAATATGAGTAAAGAATAATTTCCATTCAAACTGTAATTTTGTCAAAATATGCATGTGAAAACTTATGCATCCATTGTTGGACATTGCACGTGAAAAATAAACTAATGAGAGTGTAAAAAATGTGTGTTATTAAACAGTTTATTTTCTAATAAAGGACCAAAAGTGCCCATAATTGAAAAAAAAAAAAAAAAACACTTTTACATTTACTTTACATTTGTTCTTAGCAGATGCTTTCTAAACAAACTGAATTCCAATACAGCACACAAATCACCGCCTGCAAAAACACATTTTGAACACTTGTATGGTTAGTACTTCCAATCAAAATGCATTGGCACAGTTTACAAACACTGGCAAGCTGAAAGGGTGAAGTAGTTAATTTAATGATTAAAGCCCCCAATCAAACAAATGTTACACCACAATCACTCTGCAGCAAACCAAGACTGAGCAACGCAACACAAATCTCCTGATAACATCCTTCACAAAGTTTTTTTTGCCAAACATATTTCTCCATGTGCTGGATGGGGATGTGATGAATTTATTAGATTTGAATTCTAAAAATGGCTGTTTTGATTATTTTGATTGGTTTAGATTATTTGCTTATTGGCATATGATTCTGAAATCAAGTCAGCCCTCATCTTACATTTTCTACTCTATACAGATTTCTTATAGTTTTTGAATTTGAATACTTCTCTCGTATTATAAAAATGTCCATCATTGAAACTGTTTTTCTGAACATCGCAGAAGCATATCCTCTGGTTCTTTACCCACAGTCGAGGCTCCTGTAATCGACCTGTTTTAAGTTGTCGCGCATGCGCATTCTAAATCATTAGGTGTTTCCTGCACCGTTTGAATCAAAAGTGCATTGTGGCAAAATAAATAATAAAATACTTGAGTTGTCATCTTGTTGCCTGAATTGAATGTGATATGGATAAAAGGCTGTGTACTAAAAATGGTAAGAAAATGTGTATTTCTACTCAGTTGTCAGCACGGGCTGCACGCGAAAACAATCACAAATAGTGTGACTAGTGTAGTTCGATTCATGAACAAATGACTCTCAGGAGTCGCTTCTTTAGGTGAATTAGAACTAAAAACAAATTAGCTGGATCTTGTGGTTCAAAAGGTGCAGTCTGAATAAATACTCTAGGCCTACTACTATGAATAATACTCTACTACTGAATGGATTCAGACCTGTTAATAAATCAGGGTCCGTTTTGCAGAGATTACCAAATGAAATTGTCAATGGTCAATAAAAATTGAAAAACAAATGTGGATAAATGTTAAAATGTAACTAAAAACATACAGCTATGATTTTTGTTGTAGACACTGGTGGTCAAAACAGAGTTTAAAACCTGCAACGTTTAGTCAGTCTATAGGTGGATTTATATTTGGTACAAATAGGGCACATATGTTTGTGTTTGATTTTGTAATTACACTGAAATAAAGTTCATACAATTGACAAAGTTTTAAAAAAAATGTTTTGACACTGCAACAAGGCATAACATCAAAAAGAATCTTTGCTGTGTTTCTGAAAACATTAAGTGTCCTTATGTGGGTAATATGGGAATGAGAAAATTGTGAGGCAACAATTTGTACTCTGCCAATTATGACTTTCTCCCACATCCGTCATTTAAATAATTTTACATTTGTATTCTGTTACGCATTGTTGATAGAGATCATGAGGTTAGATGTGCTCCATGTTTCTGGTCATTTGTCAGCTAAGTCTTTCAGAGTAAGTGTAAGTAATATATTCTTGGGAAAAATTAATCAATCACATTATGGGTACAGCTCTTCACATGTGTTTATATATTCACCAGAGATCTTGCAATCTTTCTCTCTCAATGACCAAATAATCATCTCTGAGTGTGAAGCATCACCCTGTGTGTGTGTCTGAATGCCTGTATTGCCTTACACTAGATCAGTCCTTATCACCAGTGATCTCATATCAGTGCCAGATGCCTGACCGTGGTAACAGCACTCTTGAGGGTCATCTATCTCCTAGCTGGGGAGAAGTGTGTTTTCTGTCGCCCTCGACTCTCTGTGTGTGTGTGTGTGTGTGTGACCATGACGATGAACTCTGGTTCCTCCGCTGGGAGTTTCGAGTGAAGAAAGCTTGAGGTGTTATTGCTCAGCGTTCACAGAGGTGTGTGTCTTTGCATGTGTTTTAAAAGGTGTTATTCTTTCATCCGTTGGGGAGTTGCTAAACTTTGTTCCTGAACCCTGATTTAAACCTTTGTAATCTTCCGTAATTACAGAAATATGTGCACACTGTCTCAGCTGGAGATGTGTGGTATTGAGTTTGTTAATCTGAACTTGTGGTCATCATGTGGAGAGATGTTGAACAGGGTGGAGTGTGATGATGAATTTAAACACCATCACTCTTGATGATGACTGATAGCAGAGGGATGAACATGTATCAGAAGGCTGCTGGCCTCCACATGAGCCCTCAGAACAGACATTTCTATGTGTCACTGATTTCCGCTGACACACTTATTAAATTAGCAAATTTATGTGTGTGTGTGTGTGTGTGTGTGTGTGTTTGTTTGTGAGAGAGTAAGTCATGCTTACATTATATTATATTATGTTATATTATATTATATGAATTCATTTTTATATATGTGTACAGCAGTTCAAGAGTTTGTCTCTTCAAAATTCTTATGTTCATCAAGTGAACATAAGGTTTGCATGATCAAAAATACAGTAAAACAGTTATTATATACTTATGCTTACATTATGCTTTCTTTAAATACAGGGCTGATTTTAAATCACCCAAACTTTGACCCTTTGACCTGTAGCAATATTTCAGAATCTCACAGTAAATCTTGGATAGGTGAATCTAAAAAATATATATATTTGGTTACTAAAGAGCTACTCAACTGTAGGCTCATCCATTATGACCCAGTACGGGGTCATGGAGTGTATTTTGCCTAGTTATTATTTGTTACATTTTATTTCACTGTTTGGCATTGAACACAGACCGACAGCAGGATTCTATCTTTCTTCTTTTCTTTCTTCTCTTTTGCCTATTAATATCATCACAGCAGCTCGGATCCACATAAACTTTTACATTTGGCTCTTTTAATAGCTGCCATTGCTTTTATGTTTTTACTTTGACGTTATTTTCCAGAAACTGTAATAACTGAAAACAAAAAAAGAAGAAAATTCTGCTGGGGAAACCAAAATATTGGCAATTGTTTTCATGTGACACAGCAGAGAGGGTGAGCCGTAAGCAATCCTTAAGTGTTTTCATGTCAACTTACAAATCCTGCGAAGAGACGCCACGGCAAACCGAACTGTGAACAGGCGGAGAACAGAAAGGACTCCAGCTTTGACCTGAGGGGAAAAGCACAGTCCTGCCAAGAATACAAAGAGTGCAGGATGACAGCGGCTATGCTGACCAATCCCACATTAAAAGCGTCAGCCTGCTTGCATGGATGGAAAATGGATTGCCCCTGTGAGATCAAAACTCCAGTCTCCTGATGCAAGAGGTGATTTTGCATTTGCATGCTGAGGCTTTAGGGCCTTGTTAGTCCTCAGACAGATGTTCAAAAGTAGTAAACACTAGTGAATGCTCCAACACTGATCACTCACGCCTGTAAAATATATCATAAATGATTTTAATAGAACTGATGCACTTGACCCAGCTTTACCAGAGTCTTTGTAATGCTTCCTTTCCTTTAGATTAAATCAGTCTCTCTCCACCCCCTGGTATAATGATTGTGGTATTGAGTGTCTAAATTGCAGCATAATGAGAAGGCTGGAGGTGCAGTAGATCTCTGCATTCGTTTTGGTGGAATTATTTGGCCCCAGCCTCAAAGACGTGTTCACATTTACGAGAGACTCTGGCACGGGCCTCTAGGGTCTAGTACAGGATTGCTGTTGTTGTTTTGTAACAATGTGGGTGTGATTGCCCAGAGCAGTTTGACTTCTGAGAGAGGGAATGAAAATTCTGTGGAGCATGCAGAGCAGTTAATGTAAGCCATGTTAGGGTAATAGTTATTTGTTTATGAGTGTGACTGGATTGGTAACCTGATATTAGTGTGATTCAATCCGAGAAAAATTAGCATGTTCATTAATTCTAAGAAGGCAGGAAATCCTTTATATTACATCACTAAGATCTGCTGTCATCATCCCTCAAGGCTCACTGGACATGTGTTTTTAACATGCATTAGAATGATGAGACATCTCTGTGGTTGAAGACTGCTGTGTTATGGGTTTTTTAGTGTGTATGTCTATGATGTGTTTCGGAAGATGGTGTAAGCCTGTAAACTGCAAGTAATGGTCAAAACAAGAGGCATCGTAGAGTGTGTCATACACTCGCACTCTCAAATTAAGAGTGTTCACATGCACTTTAGAAGTCTGATTTCAGCCAGACTAACCAATGAATCATCAGTTTAATAATGTAAATGCCGTAGTCTGACTGAAATCTGTCCCGGTTTTGCCAAGTTGAAAAACCTCAGATGCCCCATCTGATTTATGCTACATGTTTTTCAATAGAAATGACAGTTTGTCATACACTCAGACTCTGAAATTGTGTTTATGTGCACTTTAAAAGTTTGGTTTTAGTCTTTGTGAAAACTTAAAACCATAGTATGACTGCAATTGCTTCGGGGGGTTTTTCCAAAGTTGAAAAAACCTGAGGGACATTAATTTATACCATAGACTTAATGTGTTTATGACCTTTACAAGTTTGAATTCAGTTAGACTAAAGAAATTAATCATCTTTTTAAAAATATGAACACTGGATTAGTCCTTTTGTTTGTTTTTTTTTTTTTTTTTTTTTTTGCATAGTTGAAAAAAACCTGGAGTACCTCATCCGATTTAGGCCACACATTATTTTCCACTAGAAATGACATAAACTTAATTTGTAAACTCCAGAAATCTTAACCAGTTCATTTATCCAACATTTTGGCATATAAAACCAACAATAAAGGCCATACATGGTTCTGACCTTCTTCTAAACTTCTCATGTAAAATGATAACAGCATCTGTGATGCTTTGCTCTTCGAAATATTTCAACAATCAATTCGCCAAATCCACAAGCATTAGAGCCAGGCAGTTCTCACTACACTTCCCAAACCACAGGAACAAGCAGGTCCCTGGACTGCTCTGCATCTCTTGTCCTGACATCTCTATCCCACCCAGGCCGCTGACCAAAGCCCCAGCAGCTCTGCGTTCCCTTCTGGTTGTGGAGTGAATGAAATAACAGTTTAAAATCGCCCACAGATCTCCAGGGAGTGACTGAATCCATGGATACCCAGATCCCGAACGAGAGAATGTGGGTGAAGAGGTTGTGAAATGCCTCAATAGAGTTGTTTTAAGCTCTTGGAAAATTCACATAATCTCTGTGCTCACCTTGTAAAACCATGCTTGGCACCTCAGTCCTAATGAGAAGCGACATTTGTGTTGTGTCAAGTCGAAGCTGGATGCAAATAGGAGAGAAACGAGTTTATGTAGAGATTAGAGTTGATCCTTTAAGTGCAGCTGTCTGAACAGAGGTGCTTTATCGCTATTGAAGCTGGCGCTAATACTACATGCACTATCTTTCAGTAAAAGTGTAAAGACTCCAGGTCTGTCTGAAAAAAAGCCTGATTCTAAGTTACTCAACACATGTGAGTTTTTCTTCTCTACAACTGCACCTGAGGGTGAAGGTCTTTTTGAACATTTTTTATTTTATTTTTGGACTTTTAAGGACACGGTAGAGAGAAGAGAGGTGAGCAGTTAATGCTTTTCAGCATGCTGTGTTTTATATTATTAAATGTACTGTTGAAAGCTCTAGGAATATGATTACATAAAATTTCATTAAACATTAAATTAACATTAAATTAAATTTCAGCAACCAGTCATTCCAAACCAATATGATTTTTGTTTGAGTAAACATCCATTTTTATAATGAAAGTCAATTGCTCGCAAATATCGTTGGTGTGATTACATTTTTAGAACAATGAAGTTTGCAATGAACTTAGCAGAACAAAGAAGTTTGGCATATTTAAAAATTAAAACAAATAAATGTGCATGAAATTTGAGAAGTGCAAGAGATTTAGAATTTGCTTTTATTTTTATATTTTCTTTTTTCATTCTAATTTTAGTTAAGTTTGATTCTTATGTTCTTTTGTCATTTGATTATTTTTTTATTATTATTTTTCTATTCATTTTAGTATACTTATTTTTTAGTTAGTTGCTAAGGCAATATTTAAGTTTCTTAAATTCTGTTTAAGTTTTACATTAAATATTTACTTTATTTCAGCTTTATTTAAATTTTTCAATAGGTTTAGTTAACAATAGCAACACTGTACTGCTTTCATGGTGCTTTTTTGACATTTCTGGAGCTTGCCTCTGCCTGATCACCATTCACTTTCACAGCTGTGGAAACATACTAAACTTCTCCTTTTGTGTTCCACAGAAGAAGGAAAACAAGGTTTGGAATGACATGCAAGTGAGTAAATTAAATTTCATTTATAGGTCAACTATGTTTTTAAACACTTGCCTCGTAGATTATTTTTTTAATGTTTTGATAGAAAATCGCAGATTCAGATGTGCAGCAATCATGGAAGTGTGTAGTAAAATTCACAGCCCTAAACAATGAGAATGAGTATAGCTGAAGAGTCTGTTGTGCATTAGACATCCAGGACCTTCAGTTTGTGAGGCTGACACTAACAAGAGTCTCTGCAAGGTAGTAGTCTTGGGAAGAGCAGTAGTTACACACACAAAGACAGGTGTCATACCAACCAGAACCCATTAAAATGGGGTTCTCGTAACCTCTTTTATCATATTGGCATGTTCCTTTAAAAACAAGCATGATCTCATGCTCCTCTCTGCAGAGAAGACCAATACAGTGCTGTCACACAGACAGGAATCACTGCAGGGGTTCAGAAGACAGCCATGAGTCACCGTAAACAACACACAACACAGACTCTGCCATGATCTCACCTTCAGTTTCAAGGCCGAAATGTGACACGCTGATGCTCTTGTTATTTGGGTTGTTATGGCGAGAAAGCGACAAACAGAAATTCTGCTGTCCTTCCAAACCAATACGACTCTTTTCATGTGTGGAACCCAAAAAGAGAAATTCTAAAGGAAATCTTATGCAATCACAAATTTTGACTGAAGCCTTCTAACTTATAAATGGATGAAAAAGCACCATTGTATAAAAGTAACATGAAAATAATCCATACAGATTGTGCACTATATTCCAAGTATTCTGCAGTGTGAGAAACATTTTAAAATAGAAATGTCTTATAATCTCCAGTACAAACCGTTGTGGCTGGATAATGTGAGTTCAATAAGTTTGATTAGTGAACAAATATTAAAACCTCTCATATGAACTAGGTCAAATGATTCATTAAAGTGCTAGTTTAGCCAAAATTGAATATTTTGTCATCATTTACTTCCTGTTGTTGTTCCAAACATGTTTGACTGTCTTTCTTCCGTGGAACATGGGATGTTTCACACCACATTTTGGTGACCGCTGTTTTTGATTTGTGTGGAGAAACTAAAATGTTCCATAGAGGAAGGTCAGTCATACAGGTTCGGAACAACATAAGGGTTAGTAAATGATGACAGAATTTTCATCTTGGTGAACTATTCCTTTAAAATTTGATTAAAAAAAAAAAAGATACGTTGACAGATTGGACATTTCATGAACTCTAATGAATGTGTCAGGATGGATGTCAAGATTTTCAGTAAAGATTTTCAATCTGTCACACGCAAAACAATCATATAGTTTTGTGTCCTTTTTGAGCTTGAAAGTCCAATTTTATTGTAGATACATGGAAAAAAGCGACCAGCATTTATCCTTTTGTGCTCCACGGAAGAAAGAAAGCCATACTGGTTTGGAACGACTCTTTTTTTTTGGGGGGGGGGGGGGGGGGGTGAACTGTTCCTTTAAAACGCCATAGTTAAAAGAAAAGCAGATATGTAAAACAAAAGTCTCTTTGAAAAGTGTCTATTGGCTACAGCTGCACTGAGACGGAATGGTTTAGTAAAACACACGCACACTTCCATATACAGATCAGATGCAATCATATGTGCTCAGTTTGTATGTGAAGGATCATTTTAAACACGAACAGAACAAGTAAATCACCAGCAAGTTAGACATTTTCCTCTACTCTGTTGACCGTCATGTGTCCACTTCTCCTAAAAATTCTTTTGGGAAGTCCCTCGGCAGAGACGGCACAAGAGAGAGGAAAGAGTGGATCACTAAACGAGTGTGGTACTTCCCCATCTTTCTCTCTCTCTCTCTCTCTATAACTGTAAATGTGTGCAGCTGTGCTTGGATGGGAAACAGCAGTATTCTGAGGAATGGAGAGATGAAGGGAAGACACATGTTAGAGTAATCTCTTCGTCTCTCTCTGTGAGTTACGAGCTCTCTTTCTTTCTTTCGTTCTCTCTTTCTTGCATTGAAGTCACAAAAATGGGAGGGTTTCTTGAGGTGAGACATGAATTCAACATCCTTCAGAGGCTTTTGGAAGGAATCAAATTTATTTATACTTGTTACTTCCAAAATAGCATGTGATTATTATTACTATATCCTTCATCTGGAGCAGTTTTGAGTGCTACTTTTAAACATCGCTGGCGTGCAGCTCGAATCCTCTGGGAAACAAATTACAGTATAAACTGAGAGAAAGAGAGTGATGCTCATTCATGACATCACATCAGACATATAAATAACCTGCTTGCTGTGAAAGTATTTCTGCCGGTTTAATGTTTTTGGACACCCCTCATTTCTGCCCTCGTAAAAAGAGCGAGGAGGGGCGAGGGCACTTTCACTCGCCTCTTACATCTTACAGTTAGCTCATGGTCTGCCATGTTTGATCACATCCTGGCAGGTCGCAGCGTTAAGCATGTTGCTCGCAGGTGTTTCGCATTTTTGCGCGCAGTGTTGCATTTATGGCTCTCTAAGACATCTCCCTCACTCCCCCTGACTGCCTTTCAGAGGCTTTAGTGGAAATGAATGTGTCATGTGTAGTGATGGACATATGGATGTTCTTCTGAGGCCTGAGCAATGTCCTAGCGCCCCCTAGTGGTTGAAAATCAATCTTTAATCCATGAGATTTAGATCAAGATTAGATGTTCAAATGTGATGTGGGTGTGAGATGCAGTTTGGGGTGCTTCGGATGAGTCCTGATTAAAACATCTCTTCATCTTCTTCTGTCCTGCAGTGCCATCTCATCCCAGCCTGGCATTAATTACAGTCTACAGCTTCATACATTATTAAATCAGGAGAAAGCAGCAGGCCAAGTTATTCTACTCAAGTTGCCCAGTGATCAATAGCAGTTTGAGGTATTAAATGTCTTGATTTGATACACATGTCCAAATCAGACTGAGAGACTGTGGTAAATCACTCATGCCAGCTGGTCAGTTGGTATCTGTTCAGAGTTAGTCAAACGCTTCAGTCAGGTTTTAATTCATCTGATGTCGTGTGACAGATTGTCATCTTTTCCAAAACATGCTTAGCGGACTCGGTTGGAATTCCAAATGGCTTGGATTGAATGACAGCTGATTTGTAACCCCGCCAGAGCTTTGCATGTGTGTCAGTCGTTTGATGGGGTGGTTATTTGATATGGGTGGTACTTTTTTTGCCGCTATGGCTTTGACTGCTCAATGGTTTCTGTAAAATCCTTTTATCTTACATACATTAATAATTAATGTACAAAATCAAATTATTTGTAAAAGAGAAGAAAAATAACTAAATATGTAAATATATTGAACATTTATTAAAACACTCTTTAAAACAATTATATAAATCATATGGCATAGAGAAGAAAAGTCAGCAAGAATTTAAGGAGGCATAAAAAATCCAAACACCCATGGGGTGCAGCCAATGTTCAACATGCCCAAAAGATTTCATCCAACAGTAGCAACGAGAGGGAAAATACCCTGTTATTTACAAATGCAGCAATGAGCGTGACGAATGGTCCATTTTCCACAAGCAGAGTTGGACAAAGAGAGAAAAAGAATGGATTTAGACCGGGGTCCCTGCTCCTTCTCTGCATGGGCTCTCAGCGGGTGGTGACACAGGTAGACCCCTAGTCATCTTTTCACAGTAAACCTCATTTATTATTTTATTTCCAGCAAAAGCATTTCCCATCATATCTGCTATTCTGAGTTTTGCACACAAAAATCTATTGTAAACGGAGATTTAATTCTTTGCGGAAAGGAAATATATTGTCGACTGACTGGGTATAGTGTTGCATGTTGAATATGTCTTATTTGGTGAAAAAATATGTTTTGATTTGAGTGTATATGACCCTGTGGAAACACTTCTAGCTTCTCTACAGTGGAATAGAAATCCAGTGTGTCAGGACTCCATTCTCTATTTCTTCTCAAAGATGTGTATCTAATTAACATCCTAGCAGCATTTTTCTCAAATTCCTGATTAGACTGCAGAAAGGAAAACAGTGGCCGATGAGGCCTAAGAGACATCATCTTCAGCTCTGTGTCTGATTCTTCCTTCCCTTACTGCACTCAGCACTGGAAGAGGAGAATGAGTGTTGTAACACATGGCGAATTGTAACCCCATTAGTTAAACCCATTAGAAATGAGCTACAGGTGTGAAATCACTACCATGCTAGAGCCCAGTCTCCTGAGGTGAAATTTGAGGTAAGGCAATTCCGCGCCTGACTTATAATTTGATCATTGATCGTGTAAATGGATGCTAAATGACAGGTCTGGAATCATCTGAAACAGGAGGTTATTTAGTTTAATCTGATATGTAAACAAACATGTTTTCATATTCATCTATAAAAAGCAATATAATAATGAAATTATGAAAGGTTTTAAGCTTTTGTTCTGTTTTTTAACAATTCATTTTATTATTTTTTATTAAAAAGTTTCCTGTACTGTTTAAAACTATAGAGTCAGTAAGATTTTCAAATATGTTTGAAAAAACTTATTCATTTTAAATAACTGTTTTCTATTTTTATATATTTTAAAATGTAATTTTGTTGTGCTGCTTAATATTTTTGTTGAAACCATGATACTTTTTTTCCCCCAGGATTCTTTGATGAATAGACAGTTCAAAAGAACAAATTTTTTAAAAATAGAAATCTATTTAGCATTTCAAATTATTAATTCAATGCACAATTAAAATTATTATTTAAATAAATAAATAAATCATACTTTTGTTACCGTTTTAACAAAAAGTAAAATGCACAAAATTAAAAAAGTTCCTGTTTCTGTCATCCTTTTTATGAGGTAGATTTTGCACACTGAAAGGAAAAATACTTTTAGTTGACAAATATGATAATATTATATCAAAGTTTCAGAGACAGCACATGACATTACAGACACTGGAAAATATGCTACACTTCTTCCATATCTGAAGCTGGTCGTATGCAGCAGATACCTGACTATAAAACCTCTTTACAAGGGAAACAGCACATCTCGCTTTAATTTTCAGTTTGCACCTGTTCATTAATGTGGTTATCTTTCTCGCTCTTTTAAATGATTCTTCCATCCCACTCTTTTTTCATCTTGCAGACAAAGACTCCTGCAGTTTTAACACCTTCTGTGGCTCTTCAGGAGAACCAGGTGCGCCTGTGTTGATGTGTTCTAGCAGGAGGAGAGTTGGCAACAGGACTGATGGTGCTGGTATTGGGCGGGTGATTTAGGGAGCCGGGCAGCACTCCGGCATGGCCCCAAGGTGGAAGATATACGTGAGATTGGTATTAACAGCACTAAACAGCCTATGAGTCAGAACATGGTGTGTGGAGTTTAATATGATGTGCATCTGCAGTTGATTAAAGGTGGATTCCATTAGATAGAGGCGTGTGTGTGTGTGCGCGCATTAAGCAGAGATTCATGGCTAATAATATCCAGTTAAAATGGAAACTTCAGTCTCACTGCTGTTGTTTAACAGCAGGTATTTTGTACCCTTGCACCTGCTGACTGAAAAGCAAACATTGCATTTTCCATTGTGTGATTTTTATTTAAGAGATTTTTATTTTATTCAAATCTCTGGTCTCCCCTTAATAGCCAGTCTACACAGGACATCAGGCTATTAGCGAATGATGTGATTCTACAATCATTTAGAGGGTTGACTGTGAGCGAGACAGTCTTAAACTGAGGTATGATTTACCTATTTGATGATGGTTGATTCCTACATTTACATTAATGTCAATAAATTGTAAAAAAAAATGTTTTCTAGCTGCCCAACATGGCAACCTAGGGGATGTTCACACAGAAGCTCTTGTGTTCAAAAACAAGAGACATAACACATGCAGGGTTGTGACCGTTAAGTTACATCTTGCTTCTATATTTTTTTTTTTAACTTGACACAGCATCTGGATATTCTCTTAATTTTGACTATATTCTCAAAATATTACAACTTGAATCACTTATTGCTACATTTTTGTTTGTGTAATAGTATCTATCTTATATATATTTATTTATTTATTTATTACGTGACACTAAGTGATGGAAAAACATAAGATGGAAAACAAATTTCAATTTCAATGTGTTAGCATTCGTTTAAGTTTTGTGAATACCTCCACAACTCTTACTAGCTGGTTTTCATTACAGTTACATACAAAAATTATTCAAAGCATAAGCGGAAGGCAAAAACCAGCTCTTTTTTTCTATAATGAAAAGAGTCCCAATTTCTTTCGGAGCAGAAAACAAAACCTTCTGTCCGTGGGGATTTACAGTGAGTCATTTTCTAATATGGCTCTATTTGTTTATGCTAAGTATCAAGGAAACAATCCTGTTGAAACCACTCTGAGATAAACACCTGTAGTCAAAAAGACTTCATCAGCATTGTTAAAGCTGATCCTGCTCAGCTCTGTATGATGCCACTCCATATGCAAAGTTTATAAGTCACTATGTATATTCATAAAAACAACAGCTGGGGAATGCAAACAAAAATGGCCAAAGACAGTTGGTTGATGTCAGAAGACATTAATTGGGGCATAGTCATGTTATTTTCTGTCTGATTCAGTACACACATACCACATTTTAAAAGGGGAAGATTTTTTGTTTTGTTTAGAGAAGTGCTGACCCATTTTCAGACCAACAGAAAGTGCATTGTGTTTAATTGTTCGGCTTTGTTTGCGTTAGTTTATGTGTGGGAGAAACCTACAAGCATCTGTCGGCCAAATGAGCTGGTGTTTCATCAGTTGAGTATGCTCTGTTCTGAGCACACTTTAAATGAGATGCTACACAACCACTGCTTGGGCACACATGTACAATTTTCTAAAACAGTGCTTATTATCAGTGTGAATGAGATTTACTGCCCATATGCTGTTGGAACAGTTAAACTGCAAGAAGTTATTTTTAAAAATCTGTGTGGTAGAGGAGTCATTGATACCCTTCAACACACAAAAAAACTTAAATAAATTATAGTATGTATTTATTTTTTGCAGTCAGATACAGTTAAAACCATTCAATGTTTAAATGCCTTTAGGTCTTTTGTGTCAATGACGTCTTGCATTTTCTGCGGGTTTGCATGCTTTAAATCCATGCAAACAGTCCAAACAGTCCTTAGCCCACCTGTACAAGAAACCTTTGTCTACCTGGCCTGGTTATCCGCTATTCTGCTTTCCCTTAGCTTATCATATTGTGCCAGGTCTCCTCTGTGGTTAGGCCTTGGGCAGCAGTGTGTTCCCCAGCAGGGCCCGAGCTAATTTATTAGCCCATAAAAGCCTGCGCAGCCTCCAGTAGAGCTTTGATATATTCATCACAATGTGCTGGCTTGTAAAAATACTCAACCCCCTGAGAGATTTCAGCACTTTGTTTACAAGGACCTGTTGCAGGAGGGGGCGGAGGGAAAAACAGGGGGATGAAAAAGACGAGAGGAGGACTGCAGAACAGGTGTTGCTGGAACAGGTAATGGGTTTCGACTTTGAGAAACGAGAATTGTGATGCTTCCCAAGTCAGTTTTACAGTCAGGTGCCTGGTCTAAAACCAGGACCTGAAGGGAAACATTGCCTAGATCTTGCTAACACAACTGTTGAGTTTGATACTGACACCTTGGCTGTGTGGAATCTAGTTCCTCTACCGAATTAATAAATCCCAAAGTTATTGACCCAGTCAGGAGACATAAAATTCCCTGCCTTGAGACAAGAAGGCTGATGTTGGGCAGTAAAAGTTACTTTCTTGTTTGAGGAGATGAACAAGCCAAACAGATGTACTAAATCTCCATATTTGGATCTGCAGTGTAATTCGCAGCATATAAGTACGGCTCAACACCACCACAGATTATTGCAGATGAAAGTTGCCTACAGCACTCGCATCGCTTGATTTTCAGAGGTTTGACTTGAGGTTAGAGGAGGTGACGCTATAGAAACCAACTTGAAAACACCACAAATGCACAGAAAATTAGAATTGACTTGAGCAGGTCACCTTTGACCTTTAGGATAAGAACTGCCCTGTTTCTGTGGCTCTGACTCCACTAAGATCTGCCCGATGATGATGGTTTTGGCTTGACGCGAGGAACAGAATTGCTTCACCCCTCCCTTTTGGCTTTTTGGAATTAAAGGCAATGCAGATGTTAAGTGCCTTCACAGAACTGTACTTGCGCTGGCCCTTTATGTCCGAGGACATTAAAACAGCGAGACCTAAATCTGGCCCGACATTACACAGGCACTGGTGTGTACTGTATATGTAGGCGATGTACTAAACCTCATGTGATTTTGGTGCACTTTGTTTTCCGCCCACACGATCTTGACGAGGTCTCGCCTTTGCCGACAGTAGCTGTGCATAATGGCGAGCTCTTGGCACGTGAAGCCGCCTGATTTCGCCAGACAGCGCTCCCTTCTCACTGCTGTGGTTTAGGTTTGGCTCATGGCATGTGGGGGATTTGAGACATTGGAAAGGCATTTCCCTGTGTGACCACAAAGACTTGCCCTCCTGTGTGAGAATGAGGCAGGTTCTGGCACCCAGGCTCCGCTAATGAAAGATTTAATTTCAGTTAAGGGCTATAGGAGGGTCAGTCACTTTCCATCTGACATAATGCAGGTCTTGAACATGCTGTTGTTTTATTTGGTTACCTAGCCGTGTTGTCCCGGCCACACAGGGAATGATGACAAAGGCTGAATCTTCCGATACGCTCGTAATTTCCATTGTGTCTAATCGTCTCCACATCCACCATAAGGCCTGAATTATCAGCCGTCTGAATCAGCTGCATTCGGACACTTTTTTTATTTATTATTTGTTAGCTATATTTGCAGTCTCACACAAAATGTGAAGACTCTCAGCTTCGTCTTTGAGTTTCCCCATGGCTCCCAGCTCAAGTTCATTGTCCATGTGTGAACATGGTTTCGATTCTCTGGTCGCTCGTTCTTTGCACCTTCACCCAAATAAACCCTCAACGCAGGTCTGAAGCCAAAAGAAATCAAGTCTTATTTGAGATAGACCCGTGATACGTGATCCTCTCACAAATATTTTTTGGGTTACATCAGGAGAAGTTCCAAGAAGTTTGTATTAATTTTGAAGTTAAACAGAGCAGAAGGTATTGTGAAGGCTCTCGTGTTAGCAGTAAGTATGCCGAGGGAGGAAAGGTCATGCATAGTTGTAGCAGGCTAAAATGGCAAAGTCATAACCTCTAGTCAGAACCTAAGGACTGTGGTCTGTTTTACGAGTGTGTGCTGTGTTCAAAAGCAGTTTGTTCCTGAGCTTTAATAGATTTAGTCTGTGGGCAGGGTCACTGGTTCCCCTGAGGGAGGTTATTGGCTTGTAAACTGTGTTAACATGTATGTTAATGTTACTGTATTTCACTACAGGATATGAAGTCCCAAAAGACCAGCCGCTACATGAGACTCCATCTCAAATTTACAGCTTTTATTGATTTGTTTGGCACTATGAAGGAGCATAGTTAACATTTTTATTATTATTAGAGATTTTTCAAGAGTGATATCAGAAGTTAGGCACATTTCTGGCAATGTGACAGTTATTGTAGCATTTTAACCACAGCTTTGTTTCTACATGTCTTGTCTTGGTCAGTGACATATGATTATGATTTGAATTCGCCACTACTATAAAGAGCATGTTATTCATTTCTGAATTAAAATTAATTTTGACATTGTTGAGGGGATGGTGTAATGTAAAAATAAATGTCTGGGTAATTAATTTATCCTGGTAATGCCTAATTAAAAAAAAAGAAATTAAGTACTTTGATTTATCTCTATTACTATTTACTAAATTAGATTGTTTTACTGATTATTAATATTTCAAAAACATTTAGACCAAGAACTTGGCACAACTAGATTTTTAAAAGATTTTTCCATCTCCAATTTCCTTTTTTCACTGTGTCATTGATGCGTGTTTCAAATGGATGGACATTAAAGTGTCTTGGTTAAATGTATTTGTAAAAAATGTTATGTAGCAGATGCACACCATATAATAAACTATGTCAAAACTATGTCAAACTTGTTAATTGACTAAGATAAGAAACACGCTAACCAACCAGATGCAATTAGCACATGGTCACATGAGGTCAGCCTTGCAATAGTTGCAATTATTGTACCAAGAATTAAGACCGCGGTAAACCTCATTTAAGAACATGGAGGAACCTTGGAGCTCCAGACGGCCTGATCACTCTGACTGATAAGCGACCGCAGATTGCAGCTGCTAGCAGTAGCTCTAGACACATTTGCTGCTTGGTTAAGGGGCAAAGAAAAACACCAGCCCCGGCCTGCAAGTATGTTGGCGGTAAAATCTGGAACATGTTTGCTTTACTGGTGCAAGCTCGGACACTGGTCCACATTCCACTGACCCCCACTTCTCCGTGTTTTCACAGGAAATGAACAGAGGCTTGTTGCGGCTGCGTTATCACTCCCTGTCTGTTTGGAGCACAACCAAAAGGTACAAATCTGCAGAGCCGCCCAGTGGCGGGCGAGCGTGGAATAACTCATCAGGTAACGTGCACAGTCTCGTTTTCAAGGGGTGACTGAGTAAAGGTGGCTGTATTAAGTGTGAAAGGAATCAGGGCCAAGAGCGCAATCACTCTCTGATTAAACTGATCTGATTTTTCCTCCACAAGTGGGGAAAAAAGCATTCTGCATTTCTGAAGCAGCATGTCATTCACCGAATGAGCAGAACTGCCTTCAAAATAGGCAAATCTAACATAGGAATGGTGGCAAGACTTTACCAAGTAAGGTAAGGGCTCCAGTAGTAGTTCATTTATATCTCTTAAGTCAGCATGAAATGAGAATTCACCCTATCTATTTAAATGTATAAATGTATCTTATTGTGAACTTATATTTTTAATTAAAATATAATAACTCTGTCTTTTGGTGCCAGGGTTTTTATTTAATCATTTAGTCTGCATAAACCCCACTCTTTTGTTACAACTGACTGCATGCTCACGTTCAAAACTGCCTCCATTCAATCAGCAACTGGTGAATAAAATCAAGTTTTCACTACATTTTTGTTTTGATTGAGTTGGTTCAAACCTCCGAAAACCCTCCTAAACCCAACCGTCAGACCAGGCTGAGACCAGCAAACTAGCTTAGACTGTCCAAACTCACCCCTTATATACTGCAATATTTGAAGGGACAGCCATTTGTAGTGGTGTCCGAAACATTCATTTATCATAATCCCATAATGCACTTCAATTAACCGATGTACATGTACTGTGAAGGTTGCACCAAATGAATTCCCACATATTATCATCCACAGCCCTCTCTTGCACTCAGTGTCCAAATTCGCTGTGAATTTTCGTTCACTCCTTCAAGTGGACTATTTAAGTGAGTAATGTAAGAAATAGTGAATGAGAGCATAGAGGTGATTTCAGACACAGCTCTTGTTTTTACATGTTCACACATGTATCATTATAGCTCTTACCTGAGTCTGTCAGCAAACAGTGCTGAGAGCAGTTCTAGACAACTTTGTGCCATATTTGGAGCTATTTCTCTCTCCTTCACTCTCTATTTCTCTGTTTTCCAGTTTTACTGTTTTGGAGAATTTTTTATGGTCAATCAAGTCTCAAGGAGATTTTGTTGTTGATTGTTTGGAGGAGTTTTCGAGGTGTACGTTGCCGTTTGCCAACCCACAGTCGAATCAGTGTCCCCTGGCCACATCACACACTCACACACAAACAATCTCTCATTAGGTCATTATAGTCCATGGCTCCTTGCACACTCACACTGATTTGTGTATACACAGAGTTAATGGGTCAGATTAGAGAGAGCTGTACAGTAATAGCTGCCGCCTCAGCTGTAACACTGTGGTTAACCCAGCGAAGCTCATTAGCTCTGTCCCTGAAAGGCAGAACTTTTGCATTTCAGTCTCAATGTGGGAACAATTTAGCCATCTAATAGAACAGATCAACGAGGGTGCCGTCACCAGCTCTATAATTTCTCTCACCCGGCATTCTGCCTTTCATTATCTCTGTTCTTCAAACTGGATGATTTTAGCTACAGCTTTGAAATATGTTAACTTCAGCAGTATGAATATCTAAATATTTTCTTGATTACTCTACAATGGACAAAGAGATATGTGCATGCCAACTGCTATCAGCAGAGCAACATTTCAGAAAGATAAGTCCTTGTATCTGGTTACCTTTCTAAATCATAATGTAAACTATTTTCTGTTTGTATTTATGTAGACGGACTGGAGATGTTTTCTCAGCAGGATGGTTTGGCAGCGCTGAGAATCCCCAGTGAGGGAGAAAGAAAAATGACGGGCAGCAGAGAGAGGAATGAAGTCTCATTTGGCTAGAGACCCACAACCACCCACCCACATACAGGAGAACAAGGACCCAGTTGGCTGAAGTTTCTGATAAACCACTGCAGTGTGGGAAAGCTCAACACTCATCTTCAAATGGTTAACAGAAAAAAATAAACGGCACACACTGGGCATCAGTTTGTTAAAAACTTCCAGAGAAACCTGTGCTCACACTACATGCATACATTAACATACACACATTCATCAGCAAGGATGCATTCAATAGAAATCAAGAGAGACAGTTAAAGGCATTTATAATGTTACAAAACATTATATTTCACATAAATGCTGTTCTTTTGAACTTTCTATTCATCAAAGAATCTTGAAAAAATATAGTAGTTTCCACAAAAAAAGCAACACTGTTTATAATAGGAAAAAAAACACTGATTTATTCAGGAACGTTCGAAACGTAGGTATAGACAAAAATAGACAAAGCATCTGGCAATGTTGTGTCTAAAACATTTGCTGAATGTTAACTTCTTGTTTATTAAACGGTTGTATAAAATTGTTCTCTCTCTTTCTAGTAACTCAGCATGCGTGGACCCTTTTATGAATGTCAGGAAGTCAGGAATTTTATAGACAGAGCCTTAGCACTTTGTCATAGTAGTTTCAACTCTATCTTATTGACTATTGGATGAGAGCAAACAGAAAGACAGTTACTGATGCTAAACTGTTTTGGAGGAGCATAGCTTTCATGCAGATCATGGCTCCAAGGGAGTATTTGGCTGAACACTGGGTGTTTAGGCCTGAAGTACTGTGAAACCGTCTGAGACAACAATTTTGATCAAAAAGCTCTGATTTGACCTTAAACTGATTGGCTTTCACAGAAACCAGAGAGCTCCAGCTGAAGAACTACTTGGCATCTTCTAACGAATCCCAGTAACAAAAAACTACGTGTTACTGTTCCTGTTTTTCTTGTCATAGTTGGACCTCTAATAAGGCTGTAATCTTGTTAAATTGTTCCTTTTCTCATTATCATGATCTCCTCCGGAGTTTTAGTCATAGCTTATTTGCCTGAGAGAGATGGAAATATGATTTTCAGAGGAGTGAAGCCTTCAGATTGTAGTATTAATCAGACTCATTTCTCAGATTAGCGAAATCCCTTGTTGAAACAAATGACTGACCTCAGTCGAATGTAGACTCTCATTGTTTTTCCTCAGACAACAGGGAGGAAGCCTCCGACCTTCGCTCCGCTTTCTCCATCTTTTCCGCTATCTATCTCTCTATCGCTGACATCACAGTGGAAGCCTTTGACTTCCTGTTCCCTGGACGCCCTCAACTTCTGGAAATCTTGCGCTGAACTTTTGATGTCTTCCGCAGTTTTGGCATAGCTGCAGGGTGTAGGTGATTGAGAAATCTCATCTCTGGTCACAAGAGACGCAGACATCATGAGTCTTAAGTAGTTTTTGTTGATAGGATCATGGAAAATGTGAATATGTACAGTTTCAGATGGAGCTCTAATCAGAAGCCTCAGAGTCATCTCAGACTCAGCCTGCCACACTAGACTAATTTCATTGAGATTTGTTTTGATTTGTTTTGATTTTTGTTTTGAGATTTTATCCACAAAAATGTGGTATGTTCAGTGTGCATGTGAGAGAGGGAAAAGAGCGAGAGAGCGAAGAGTTGGAGAGACAGATCCAGATGGATGCTATTTTTGATTTATGGGAAAACAATTCTGCTTTTTACCTTCCTGCAAAGAAACAGATTACAACTGAACAAACCCCAAATACTCAGATAACATCGCAGAGTAATCCCAATCTGGCAAGGGCACCGAACAAAAGAACGAGAGAAAGACAGACATACAGAAAGAGAAAGCACGAGAGCAAGAAGGCCAAGAGAGAATGATGGAGGGAAATGGAGAGACTGGGAAAGAGAGGGAGTTTAAAAGAAAACAAAAATGACGTAATGTTGTCATAAGATGTAATGTTGTAGGTATGCTTGTCATCACATGGTGGGACGGATGTTCCATCCAGCTCATAAAGTTAGTGCGCTTATGAGGACCTCTGCTGGAATAAACACGTAATTCATCAAAGTTTTGGATTGCTTCAGAATAATAACCACTAAATATGAAGATATTCTTAATTTTTCCCATTATCATCACAATGTTTCACACTGCTCAGTATGTCGTGGGTTACTAATTAAACCTGGACTGTCAGGTCCAGTTTTAAATGATGAAACTAAACAGCATGTGAAAGTTTCTGTGGCATTACATACTGCATGAATATTGAATGAGGTAATTTAACTAGAGAAGTTGCTAAATAACTTTGTAACATTCTAATATTGTGTTGTTTTACATTATATATTTCGGTAATTCAGGTATTAACCTACTAAAATGAGGGAGGGGAGTGCAAAAAATTTAAAGCATGAAATGTTGCTTAACCCAGTGAAAAATCTTCCTTTATTTGAAGTTTCAAAAAGACATTAACTTAGAATTAAGTGTAATGTGAAAACCCCTCCAGAGACAGCAGGGGAGAAGGACATAAAACAGTGAGAGTGTTAGGGTTAACTTTAGATAAACTCAGGGATTTGATGGACAGCATGGCAGCGATTTGGAGAGAGCAGAGGAGCAGGTTTCACTCTGTTACAGTAGAGCCTTTGTTTAAGACCTTATTATTGTTTTTACTGAAGCTCTACCACAGGGAGCTGAAACACACCCTCACATACAAAGTGGTGATGAGTGTAAATTTGAGAACTGTCAATATTGATTTTGCAAAGCAGACATTGATTTGTCACGAATTTATCACAAACGTGATGGTGGTTTTCATCTCATTCTGTTTATACTTTTTTCATTGTTTTTCAACCATACACACATGTACAATGACAATAACAGATTTCAGATTTTTTTTGTCCATTCTAATCAGTGTAAACCCTGGATTATACCCTGGAAATGCATATTTACAAGAAATATTTTAACACATGTAGACAGAAGATACTGTTTAAACTGAACTGAGCTGGACGATGACATCACTGAATTCAATGAAACTGAAAATTAAGTGTTTACTATTGTCCTTTTGCATTATTGACACACTATTTTCCTATTTGATACTGTAAAGCTGCTTTGACACAATCTGTATTGTTAAAAGCGCTATATAAGTAAAGGTGACTTGACTTGATCTTCAAGTTGTTCCAAACCTGTATGAGTTTTGTGAAGGTGTGTGTGTTTATGAGGACACAAATGTGTATAATGACATAGTACAAAAACATAAACATGGTTTATAAGGACACTTCCTGTGTCCCTGTAAACCAAAAGGCTTAAAAATATACTAAATGGTGTTTTATGAAATTCAAAAAATGGCAATAGTTTTCTTTAAGGGGTGGGTTAGGTGTAGGTTTGCTGTAGGGTGTACAGTTTGTACGGTATAAAAACGCATCCCGCATATGGAGAGTCCCCATAAACCACATATGCACCTGTGTGTGTGTGTGTGTGTGTGTGTGTGTGCGTTTGTGTGTGTGTGTACACTTTTTTGAGAAAGTAAAAATGCAGAAAGTTTCCTGTAAGGGATAGGTTTAGGTGTAGGTTTGGTGTAGTAGGGTGATAGAAAATATGGTTTGTACAGTATAAAAACCATTACGCCTACAGAGAGTCCCTTCAAGGATAGCTGACCTGTGTGTGTGTGTGTGTGTGTGTGTGTGTGTGTGTGTGTGTGTGTGTGTGTGTGTGTGTGTGTGTGTGTGTGTGAGAAAGAGAGAGAGAAAGGAGTGAATGCATTGTGGTTAGCCTGTCTAGAGCCTTGCAATCAGGGAACATCATCGTTGATGACGTATACTGAAACTTCCCTTGCTCGTGTGCCCACATTCAGGGTCAAAGGGCAAAGTTTATTATTTACATTTGGTATTCATTTACAAGATGGCTGTTCTGACTCTGTTCTGTGAGGATGATTTGATGCTGCCTTCACTGATTACAGCAGTGACATTCAGAGATGATGACAGCCTATGATTGAGCTGAGAACCTCCTGTTGACCTCTTCTTGCCCCTGACAGAGTGAGTCTCCTGGGGGTCTCTGCTTTAAGAGCCTTTACCCATCTCCCCCTATGCAGAAGAGCGCTGGCCCTCCTTTCATAGCTCTAATCAGGTCTGTTTCAGTCCCGTGGCTGAGATCCCTCAGTAATGAACCACAACTAATTGGACAGATGCGATCACCGTGACAATCGGATCGTCATGGATACCAGGTTACCAGGGCCTGATATTTGATAAATAGGTGGGAATGAAACACAGGCTAGAGCAGCGATATGTCAGACACATAATCATGTTCGTGCGATTGAAAACATATGAAAGCCTTGGACATGCATGTGGACATTTGCACACTCCTGCCTGACTCAGACTTTCCAAAAAGTGGTATGGTATTACAGAGGAAATTAACGTATGGTCCACATTTGTATCATGTAGTGAACACCTCTTAAAATCTATACATTTAAACAACTTTGAGATGTAAGCTTAAATTTTTTTTTTTTTTTTTTCAGAGTTTGTGCCAGAATGCTGCCATGATGTCCAACTGCTCAACTTTTTTAGCAGGTAATGAAAATTGATTCTGTCCACTGGGACCTTAAAGTATAAGTTGTTCTAGCTAATCAAAAGAGCTTTTTTTAAATAGCATTGTGCTAAGCTAGTACTCTAAGCTCTTCGCTTACTAACAAAGGCAAACTGACATCTAAAAGAAAGGTAATTTACCATTTTAGCTTTAGAGTTTAAAGACATGAATTAACAAATGTTTAAAGTGATAGTTCACAACAAAAAAAAATCTGTCATCTTTTACTCACCCTCATGTCGTTTCATGTATGACTTTTTTTCTTCTGTGGAGCACAAAAATATATTTTGTTTGGACCCCATTGACTTGCCTGTGGACAACAAAAAACTGAGTCTTTTTTAAAATAGCTTTGTGAGTGTGTTCCACAGAACGTTTGAGTGAATAAATGATGACCATTTTTTTTTTTTTTTTTTTTGGAGTAAACCATCCCTTTAAAAATAAGATACATGGTAAATATTTTTTCTGTAATTTAAAATCAGGCACAAAACACAGAACAGTCTGTTGTGAACCTAGAGTGCTTAAGATGAATAAGTGAACATTTGTCTTTAACATCTCCTTCCATCTGTTCCTTCAGGCCTGCTTTCCCAGAGAAAGATGATGAAGGGAACAAAAATAAGGAAAAATGAAAAACAGAGGAATAAAAGAGCTACAGCTCAAAAATCTCAACACAAACTGTTCCTACTGTGCTGCTACACGACCTACTGTTCTACCACCTCAGAGAGAGAAAGAAAGAGGGCAAGAGAGGAGAGAAGGAAAGAGACCCCGACAAGGACATGCCGATTCCACCCAAGAGAACAACGCTGGAAGAAAGAATAGCGAACGAGAGATTGGATGACAGAGTTCCAGCAGAGAAAATAAACGAAGAATTTAGGTAGAGTGTTGACTTTTTACTCAACAAGAGAGAAAGATGGTTAGTTAGAAATAAAGAAGGAATGGACAAAAACGGGAGAGAGACCAGAAGCAGAGTTTCTATTGATGTAGTGAAACGATACTGTGTGTGTGTGTGTGTGTATGTGTGTGTGTGTGTGTGCGCAAGAAATGAAGTATGTGATTTCTGTGCCACTAGCGACACCAAACGGAGCTGCTAAAACAATGATTGTTTTCTAACATGTTTTACAAACACTCACCCGTTCCGTCATTAGTCAAACTGAGGGCCCCGTCCTAAACTCATGCTATTCGTTGAGTCACTGTTGCTGTGTTGGGCTTGTCAGATTTCTTAACCAAACTGAAATTTTTGTCTTAATTGTCACACTTTTAGAGAAACCAGCCTAACAATGGCATGACTATAATTGTCACTTGGGAAAAAAAAATGTACCATTAAAAGGTGACACCCTTCATCTTTAATGTGCATATTAAATGTTTTATTTTTATTTATGTGCATGTTAAACTTTCTTATGCTTATTAATTACACAATTATTCATTTATATGCACTTGTTTCTTTAAATCAGCAGTTCTTGACCTTTTTGATTACAAGACCTACTGTTTACAACAATATTATTACATTTTAATATTAAAATAAGTAACTCCAATAGTTCTAATTCAAATTAACTCCAAATTTAGAAATTTAGTTTCTAAAAAAAAAAAAAAAAAAAAGAAGATTAGATTGTTAGTTGTTTTAGCTTCAAGGCTTGTTTTGTTTTATTTTAGGCCTACATCATTGATTTGAAATCAATCAAGTCATCTTAAGGCCCCCTTGGAAGTTTGCAGACCCCATTAATGGGACCCAAACCTGCTTAAGAGCCACTTTAGAGCAAGGTTTTCTAACAAAAATAACATTAATATTTTTTCTAAAAACCTTTTGGATTTGCTTCTCAGTTTGTTTTCTCTTTCCCCTCAGCATTCTTTTCTCCTCGTATTGAGCAGGTGGCTTCAGATGGAAGATTAAGGAGGAAGACTAGTGTAATGAGATGAGGTGTATCAGGAAGCTACAAACCTCATTTCACAGAGTCAAGGAAACACACACCATTAGACAACACTGTCTTTCAGAAACCAGACAATACTCTTTTCATCAACGAACAACGTGTGTGTGCTGTGTGTGTGTGCACATATTTGCTGACACTCAGGCACGCCTCTGCAGGTAAATTGCATTTTCTTTTTTCTTTTTTTTGGCCATCCTGTTGGCAGTTGTTGTCATTCAGGTGTCTGTCCGTTATTGCAACATTTGGCACTATTCAAATGAGAAACATTACACAAACGATCCTTCTATATTGGCAGGTGATACTAGTTTATGTTCTTAATTCTTGCACTCTTATGAGATTTCCTTGAGTCAACAAACACTGTTGTAATTCTCAGTGCCTCTGTAAATGCGAGCAAAAGTCCAGTTTATATGGTAATGAAAACTAGTGGACTCCAGAGACGGACTAAATTTACTCAGAATAGCATCTTCAGCACTCTTGAGGACAGTCCACAGTACATATGCCTTGAGATTCCTTCGGTGTGAAGTCTCAGTACATTTGCATAAAAGCCGCAACACATGCAGACACAAAGGAGTGAATTAGTTCTAATCATAAAGTTGTCATCGGCTGCTTTGGAATGTTCCAGGTTGCCGTGGGCAATAAGTGTGAACCTTCGCTCATTTAAACAGAGTACATTCCATCTGTGGTTAACAGACTATCTAAACAAACACTACCAGGTGAAATACTTTAATTATACACACACACATTTTCTCAGCTTTCTAAATAGGGACATACAAAAGACATTTTCACATTTAGATAACTTTTATTTCAGTTTTGCCACCAAACAATAGCTAAATATGCACATTTTGTAAGTTAGTATTAAATTATATGTTAATTACTTCAAATTAATCCTACTCCTTGAAGGATTTTCTTTAGATATATGTATTTATCCAAATGAGAACCACTTTAAAATAATCAAGGTTTTGCCAGATTTAGTACATTTCTATACATAGCTTTCATTTTTACATTTTTGTTTTTACATTTTATTTTTTGTGTTACAGTTGAGGACATCCTTGTATGTTTGAATGTTCAGCTTACTTTTGCTGACAGTTTAGCCTGGAATCTATAGCTAACTATATACACACATACTTTCTCTCTAGAAATGTTGTCTTGCTTAAGATTCACTAGCATTAGCCCTAACCCAGAGTTCAGGGATTCTGTCGGGTCACTGTTTAGTGTTTACTGAAACCGCAGGTGTGAGATCTCACTCTGCCGGATATTTAGGCACAGTCTCAATGTGAATTTCTTCAACGCATGTCAGCCCACTGACTTCACAAGCACAAGCGTCCAACATCAACACTTGAAGATTTTATATATCATCCTGTGCTTACGTTAACGTCTACATTACATCGCCTGTTTGCCGCTCTCCAGCCCCGATCTATCATATTTTGTATTGCACTTTCTTCCATCTTTAGCTCACTATCTGCTCCCATGCTAACACATAAGCTGCTATCTGCCCCGAGCTGAGTGTTTCTGTAAAACTAACTCTGCTGCCAATTATTGGCAAGAGTCTGTTTCATTTTGATGTGGGCAATTTAACAAGAGTCCCGTAAACGTCTGCATTTTTCTTTCAGAGTTCTGTAGTTTTGTCTCTCATTTCTTTAACAAGCTGGAAAACACTTCAAGAGGAATCAGACTCCAACACATGCAAACCAGCTGCAACGGGTCAACACAAATGATCAACAACAGGATTTGAGCATGTTGGATCCTTTACTGAACAGAATAAAGATTTTCTGTTTAAAAAATTAAGCCATTCCAATGAGTTGGAAATTGGATAAATATTTGCTCAATTAAATGCAATTTGGGCAAGTAAGTGCAACTGGTATGTGTGTAATTATCGTAATCTGAGAATGTTCTGATAATTATGCAATTCATTTGATGCCAGTTTTGGAACCGGCAGAGAATATTCTGAACACTGCTATTGTACCTCTAATGAAAATGAATGCTGCTTTATTCTCACAACTCACCACCAATACTTGCCTCCATGAGGTTTTATTAAATAAATCAGTAGACATGACATTAAGAAGCAATGCCCTCTAGTGTCTTGGAAAGGAACTTTCCTTAGACAAATAAAAATTAAAATACAATACTATTTGCTCATGTCTTCCCAAACTGTGAGCACAAAATCGGTTGTCCTTCAATTACATTGACTGGAGATTAAAGCTTTGAGGCTTCAAAAAAGATGCAAAATCAACATAAACCTATGACTTTGTTAGCCATATGCTTTGTTGCATTTTTTTTATTATTATTTAACATTGCCATTAGTTTTTCCTTTCCAGTGAGCTGCTAAAGTTGGCATTAATTGAAAATTCACTATTATCTGTTTTCTAAATGCATGTTATGAATCTTAATATTAGTGTTTCAATCTTAGTGTTTTGATCTTCTAATGTTTCATTTTTAAAAAGCCATAACATAACTTTCAGCTTAAACTTTGCTCCTTCAAACTCGCACTCATTGCCATTTTTGAGTGAAGTGCCCAAGTCTCCAAATCCAATCAATAAATAATGCCTAGAACCAAGTCCCATCCTACAGTTTTTCTTTTCTGATAATTCATTACCACTCAGAAATACATCATAGCATTGAAGAAAAGTTCTGCAGCTAGCGCTACTTGCATTTCGTCATTGACTGCTGCAAACTGAACATTGATATAGTGAGTCCAAGTCAAGAATTTGAGAAATCATAGTGTAAAAACAGAGTACTACAAGATTCAACTTTTGCAAAAGCAAACCACTGTTCAACACGCATCACATTACATGAAATACATTTGAGGGAACATTTAGCAAAAAAAAAAATTACAAGAACGTCAGCCCTGTCGAGTGAATGAATTTGCCTCTGTTGCACACAGACACACACACACACATGCAAAGCTTTATCACAGGAAGTGGGCATGAGACCCTTGGCCTGCAGTAGATCGGCTGTGCTTCGTCTCTTTGAGAAGACTTTTTCGGTGGTGTTCACGGACACTCACCTCGCCTTCACGCTGGCACCCAACCGTGTTTTTCTAACCTTTGGTGTGTTTATGACTCACCCTTGAGCCAAGATGTGTGTGGTTCATTTGTTTCACTCCCCTTGTTTTCACTGGCCTCCAGCCCCGCTGTTATTCATAGGCACCCTAATCACCAGTGGGGAATATGCTTTATAATCACAGACCACATGTTCTCAGAGGCTGGGGGGAGGAGGGTCTCTCGGGGAGAATTAAATAAATAAATATATAAATAACTTTTAAAAAATGTCTCCGTATTTGGTATCCACACATCTGTTTTCATTGAATGTTATGGAACTACGTTCAATGATCAAATCAATTACATACATTCTTACACATGCACTGGCCAAGATATTTTCGGCTGCAGTCGAGTTAACGCACATCAAATATCAGTTCTGCTCTGATTCTGATGAACACCCGATACGTCTGCTGCCTGCACCTGAACGGATGGTGAGATACATTCCTCCACGCCTGCAGTGTTTGTAATTAGTTAAAGCTGTGTGACTCACAGCCGGAGGAAAAGTTTGATTCTTTGACTCATAGGGGAATGACAGAGCATGTTAAAGGCACTAATCATATTGTGGCAGAACATCTACTAATGTAACAGTGAGAAAATCTCAAAATGAGGTGGAAGATAAACCAATGACATGATTATTTTGCTTTGACAGCTGTTAAAACATCATCAAATCAGGCCCACTGCGTGCTTCTACTAAAATTCCTATGTGTCCAATAATCCTATCTGTTCTTGTGGAAGCAGTTATGATTTAGAAATGACAAAACCTATTATTAAAATGTTTATTTATTTATTTTTCATAAAATAGTGAAATCTGTGGCCCCTTGCTTGAGTCTGTCCTTGCTGCTGCAGCCTGTAGTACGATGACATACTGGATCAGATCCAATACATAGTGGATGTTTTACGCGCATGCGCAGTATTTGATTTTAATGAGCATGCATTAATGGGGCTGTTATTAAAGCTAAATGTAAGTTAAACTGTAATTACGAGATGTACACAGGCTTACACAAATTATAGTATACTGTGATTTTAAACCAGTAGTGCAGGCTATTGAAACTTTTTTTAAGCAAAAAAGGGCGTAGTTTTGAATGAACCAGTTTATTTTTTATTAGTTTGATTCGTTTTGGAAATACAAATCTACTAATTACAATTTTGTTTGTTCTTTATGAAAAAAATGGGTTCTATTGTCTTGTTTTTTTCCCCATAATAGTCTTCTGTCAATAATTCGTTCATGAATCAAATATTATTTTTCGTTCTCACTCTCTGTGCTATAGGCCTATGTGACAGAGTATAAAAGTTATGGGCCTACTAAAATATGCGGACATCATTTTTTTATACCGTATAAAAATAAAAAGAAGAAAAACTATCCTGTCAGTCGGGGTTCCGTTAGCCAACAGACCCGTAATCCCGGGTTATACCGGGTTTTTACAGTCAATCCTATGTCCTACAAATAAATACACACACGGTCGGGGACAAGGCAACAAAGCTGACAATTTCTATTTTTCGTGTGTTATTCATATGCAAGTTAAATCCCTGGAGATAGATCTAATGGCTAAATACCTACTCTCAAGACATAGCCTACTCTCTCTCTTTTTTTACTTTTTTTGAGTGTTTTGTATTGTATCAGACGATTTGTGAAAATCAACTAATATAACATGTATGTTACCTGACTGAGGAGTTATTACATTTACATTTATTCATTTAGCTGACGCTTTTATCCAAAGCGACTTACAATTGCTATATATGTCAGAGGTCGCACGCCTCTGGAGCAACTAGGGGGTTAAGTGTCTTGCTCAGGGACACATTGATGTCTCACAGTGGATTCGAACCCGGGTCTCTCACACCAAAGGCATGTGTCTTATCCACTGCGCCATCACCACCCGTTAGCGAGGTAAAGTCTTATTATAAATTTAATGGGTGTTTTTTTATTATTATTAGCCTATTGAAAATGTTTGTAATAGCTATATAAACTAAATGGATCGGCATTACTTTAATATCCCCTATGAAATTTAAATAAATATGACAAGTGCAACATTGAAATTTAAATAAATATAACAAGTGCAACATCTGAAGAGTTCATTTGCAAAAACAGACTATGTTTTTAACAATTCTCAAACTGCAGTTGGGTTATTTTGACAAGGTTAAAAATAACTAACAAAAACCAGCTAATTAACACAACAAAACACAATAAAAACATAATATCATTAAAAACATGATTTTTGAAAATTTTAAAAACGGAGACATCTGTTTTTGCAAATAAACTCTTCATATCATGTTACAGTGCTTATTGTATCCTTCTAATAATGGATACAGCACTGATTTGGGCATCCTGGCGATAATGAAAAAAAAAACTTTGAAGCCGCCAGTAAAGACAAAAACATTGTGGATGAATTTAGACATTAAAGTTTCTACATTGTAATGTAATATAGGTCATGGCGTATTGTAATAGATCAAAACCCCTTAATTGCTACATGTACTGTTAGACTTCACTTAGACTAAGTCACTTTGGATAAAAGCGTCTGCAAAATGATTAAATGTAAATAAAAATATGAATTTATTCGCGACCTATACAGCGCGTGCGCGTAAAACATCCACTACGTATTGGATCTGATCCAGTACGTCATCGTGCTACAGGCTGCAGCGAGGACCTGTTGGGGCCTTGCTTTGCAGCATTACTACCATTATTCCAACCCGACAGGTGGCGCTAATGTGTAGCTGGGACTCTTAACTGTCCGTGAAGAAAACACATAAGCGAGTTACACACGTGTAGAATAGAAATATGGGCAAAAGAAGGCAAGGAAATCAAGAGATTACAAGTTTAACTAAGAAACAGAAGAAACATCTAAAAGATTTTGGAGAACAGCACCCTTTTCACGATAAGTAAGTATAGCCATGTGTGTATTTTTAGAACAAAAACAGTATAACAGTATATACATTGGGAGCTTGAAGTAGCAAGTACTAACACTCTTAATATGGTTTCGTTTTTAGTGTTGTTGACAAGCCGGAGAAGACTAAGATTTTGCGTTTGGTAAGTAATTATAGAGTATTATTCTTTCTTTAGCCATGACTTATGGTTTAGAAGATTTGATCGGGCAGCTCCAGCAACCTCCTTCAACTGAATGAGAAGCAGTTAATGCATGTAATACAGCACTATTCAAATTACGTATAGGATGAAAAATGTGTTTGGGTAGATCTGATAACAGAAGTTACCCCTGGTTTAATCTTAATAGTTTGCTGCTCATGTTGAAGTTTGGTTCTCCATGTTTTGTTTAAAAGCATCATATTAAACATGTTTCTGCACCTGATCAGCCTCACCGTCCACAACACCCTGAACCTAACAGTGAGGAAGACAGTGATGAAGAGCTGCAGTCTGCTTATCAGAAACTTCTGTCCACCATGATCCAAGGTGCTGATGACAACAGTGAAGATGAAGAAAGTGATGATGAGGATGACGGAGAGGAAGTTGAAGGTAAGCTCTTTTACAGTCTTAATAGTCTACTTTTCGATATCAGTTGCAATGCTGAGCTCTAATTATTATTTTTTTCTCAATTAGGAGAGAGTGAAGAAGAAGAGGAGGAGTGTGATGTTGCCGAGGAAGATTTAGAAGAAGAGGCGGGCGAAACAGCTGGTAATTCACAAAATAAAGTGCACCCTGAAAAGACAAGTGGAGATATAGAAGAGAAAGAAGAGGGAGAGTTTACAGATAAGAAGAATGAAGCTGCGTTCTGTCTGGAGACCAACCTGCCTGTGGAAGGAGAGGAAAACATGGGAGAGCAGGAGGAGGAAGGTAAGACATTGCCTTGATTTATCTCTGAAAGGTAAAATGACTTACATTTGCTTGCAATTTATTGTTTTGCAAACTCTTAAGTGTGTAATACTCAAGCTTGACCAGATTGATTTCCTTAAGAAGCAAATTGAAAACCTAGGCCCAGGTTTTCAAACCTCTGACTCTCTGGTTGTTGTAGACATGTTTGTGAAGCACCAGGAGGCTGAACTTAGTGAAGAGGAAGTGGGACGAATCTTACAAGGATCAAAACTCAAGACTCAGGTTAAGGTATGGAAGTTTTAAGATTTATAAAATGTTTTTATAAGTCTTTTATGCTCACCAAGGCTACATGTATTTTATCACAAATACAGTAAAACAGTAATATTGTGAAATGAATATGATTTAAAAATAACCGTTTAATGTCATTTAATTAGCTGTAATTTAATTTATTAAATAACTATAAATTGTATTCTAGTGATAACATGCTGATTTTGTGCTCAAGAAACATTTGTTTAGTTAACACTGTTGAAAACTGCTTAATATTGTACTCTTAATATTTTTTGTGAAAACTGAAACGTTCTTTTTCAGGATTCTTTGATTAATAGAATGTTCAAAAGAACAGCATTTATTTGAAATAGAAGTCTTTTGTAACATTATTAATGTCTTACTGCCACTTTTGATCAATTTGTTGCATCCTTTCTGAATAAAGGTCTTTCTAAATAAATCAAATAATAAAAATCTTACTCGCCACAAAAATGTGAAATTTCACTATTTCACTTCTTCCACACTCTCCAGTGGCCAAAGCTGGGCACTCTGCAGTGCGCTTGTCCACTGGAACGTTTCCCAGCGGTGCGGCAGCTCTCTTCTGCCCCTCTTCCAGCCGTCCACAAAAACCTGGAGGCAAATTGGTGCTTGTTAAACCAGTCCTTTGCACCTGAAGGAGGCGCTGTGACAGATGTCACTGACCTACAGAAGGAATTGCTTGGGCTCATGGGTATGTCAATAAAATTAAGATAATATAACACCAGACAGACTAATTTTTAAAAGTATACTTTATGACTTTTTTCAGTATCCTCATCCCCCATGATTTGTTTTTGCAGGTACTTACAGGGATGTGCATTTTTCAAACAGCTCCCCCTTGAAGGAGGCCAAGGAAGTGCAGAGTGCGTACTGTCTTCATGTGCTAAACCATGTGTTAAAGGCAAACACTCGTGTGCTTAGAAATAATGCCAAGTTGAAGGAAACTAAAGATGTGAATGTGGAGTTTCGGGACCGGGGCATTACTAGACCAAAGGTACAGATTCATACCACAGCTGTGTTTTTTACTGGGGTTTTTTAACGGCATTGTTTAGTTTTTCATCAGTTTCTCCTATAATTGATGTTAAATGTAAATGTTATAAAATAATTTTAAATGTAATTAATTGACGTGCTCTCTTGATTACAACATGATTAAAAGTGTTTTAAATTAGCCAACTACGTTCCTATAATTAACTCTCCCTGTTTTAGGTTTTGATTCTGGTGCCATTTAGAGATGGAGCACTGCGAGTGGTCCAGACCTTCATAACACTTTTAGAGCCCAAAGGCAAGATAATGGATGTCAGTAATAAGAAGAGATTTAAGGAAGAGTTTGGAGTGGGGCCAGGTGAAAGTCCGCCCGAACTGCACAGACCTGATGATTACCATGCTGTCTTTTCTGGGAATATAGATGACCATTTCAGGATAGGTACGATAAAGTTTTTCCTCTTAACTGAAAATCTTCAACTATAATATGTGATGCACATTAATGTTTGAATGTTAAAACACTTAAAGCTCTCTCTGTATGTTGGGTTGGGGTTAAGTAAGACAATAATAATGGATTGTTTCAAACCCTTTAGTTCTTCTGGTGACAGAAATTATACAACCTGATACCTTAGTTTCACCTGTTTAATTGACTTTTTATTGTGCCTTATTTCTATTTTTCTTTCTCGATGGGGTAGGTGTGTCTATCATGAAACGCAGTATGCGTCTCTATTCTCCGTTTTACTCTTCTGACATCATCATTGCATCTCCACTGGGACTGCGCACAGTTCTGAGTGCCGACGGTGATAAAAAGAGAGACTTTGACTTCCTGTCTTCCATCGAACTTCTGATTGTGGACCAGGCGGATGTGTTCCTCATGCAAAACTGGGAACACTTGCTGGTGGGTTTCAGTTGTTCATAGGTTCTTTTACAACACTTGTAAATTTTACATTTAATAGCACAGTAATTTGATAATGGTGTTCTGTTTGTAATAAATTATAATGTAGGTATATTTTGGCCTTTTTCTGTTTAAATGTATAAATGGCTTTGTTTGTTTTGCAGCATGTGTTGAAGCATTTGAATCTGCAGCCTCTGGACTCTCATGGTGTTGATTTCTCTCGTGTGCGCATATGGAACCTGAACAACTGGGCAGCGCATTACAGACAAACGCTAGTGTTCAGTGCCATACAAGAGCCTCAAATCACCAACATCCTTACCAAACACTGCCACAACTACAGGGGCCAGGTATACAATCAGACACCCTAAGAGTATTTGTATTTTGGGGGCTAATCTGATTTGATCAGGTTTTAGGGGAGTGATTTATGATCATCTTATGTTTAATCTCATGTTGGTATTATGTTTAACTACTAAACATATTGACAATATAATCCTATTAAATTGTATGTTTAACTAAATGTTTACTTTTACTTTTGTCATTTAGCAGACGCTTTTGTCTAAAGCGACTTACAAATAAGAAAAAGTAACTAAAACTAAAAGTTACAACTCTATAAATACTATATACCTACATATTTAAGAAAATAAAGAAATTAAATAAAATTGACATGCATATAACATTTCAATAATAAACAAATAAATGGAAAAACTAAAATAAAAAGCGATACTTCTATCCCTTGCCGGTGTCCCTGTCCGGTGGAGTTGCACGGTAGAGTTGATGGTCTTTACACTCTTTGGTCTTCACACTAAGGGGGCTTCACACGACGACTGCCGCGGTATAATAACCTTTTTTATACCAATCCAACAAATCACCATTTAAATTCAGCTGGACCCACTTTCCTGTTAATCAACTAAAAATGGCCAAGCAAGTGCACACACTGACAAGATACGCGATACAGTGCGACACCAAACGCGATTTTTACTCTAGTGTTCAAAAGTTTTGGGTCAGTTACAACTCGAATTCTGAAAATGTTGGGACATTTTTTAAAATTTGAATAAAATGAAAACTAAAAGAATTTCAAATCACACGAGCCAATAGTTTATTCACAATAGAACATGGATAACATAAATGTTTAAACTGAGAAATTGTACAATTCTATGCACTAAATGAGCTCATTTCAAATGTGATGCCTGCTACAGGTCTCAAAATAGTTGGGACGGGGTCATGTTTACCATGGTGTAGCATCTCCTCTTTTTTTCAAAGCAGTTTGAAGACGTCTGGGCATCGAGGTTATGAGATTCTGGAGTTTTGGTGTTTGAGTTTGGACCCATTCTTGCCTGATATAAGTTTCCAGCTGCTGAAAAATTTGTGGTCGTGTTTGACGTATTTTTCGTTTAATGAAGCGCCAAATGTTCTCTATAGGTGAAAGATCTGGACTGCAGGCAGGCCAATTCAGCACTTGGACTCTTCTACTACGAAGCCATGCTGTTGTAATAGCTGCAGTATGTGATTTTGCATTGTCCTGCTGAAATACACAAGGCCTTCCCTGAAATGGGCGTCGTCTGGAGGGAGGCATATGTTGCTCTAAAACCTTTTATATACTTTTCAGCATTCATAGTGCCTTCCAAAACATGCAAGCTGTCCATACCGTATGCACTTATGCACCCCCATAACATCAGAGATGCTGGCTTTTGAACTGAACACTGAAAACATGCTGGAAGGTTTCCCTCCTTTTTAGCCCGGAGGACATGGCGTCCGTGATTTCCAACAAGAATGTCAAATTTGGACTCGTCTGGCCATAGAACACTTTTAAACAGTCCATTTTAAATAAGCCTTGGCCCACAGGACACAACGGCGCTTCTGGACCATGTTCACATATGGCTTCCTTTTTCTATGATAGAGCTTTAGTTGGCCTCTGCAGATGGCACGGTGGATTGTGTTTACCGACAGTGGTTTCTGGAAGCATTCCTGAGCCCATTTAGTAATGTCAATGACAGAAATATGTCGATGAGTAATGCAGTGTTGTCTGAGGGCCTGAAGACCAAGGGCATCCAACAAAGGTCTTCGGCCTTGTCCCTTATGCACAGAGATTTCCCAAGTTTCTCTGAAACTTTTGATGATATTATGCACTGTAAATGATGAAATTTGCAAAGCCTTTGCAAATTGACGTTGAGGAACATTGTTTTTAAAGTATTCCACAATCTTTTGACACACTCTTTCACGGTTTTGAGAGCCTCTGCCCATCTTTACTTCTGAGAGACTCTGCCTCTCTAAGACATCCCTTTTATAGCTAATCATGTTACAGACCTGATGTCAATTAAATTAATTAGTTGATGTTCTCCCAGCTGAATCTTTTCAAAATTTCTTGCTTTCTTGATTGTTGCCCCCATGCCTACTTTTTTGAGACCTGGAGCAAGCATCAGATTTGAAATTAGCTCATTTGGTGGATAAAAGTGTAAAATTTCTCAGTTTAAATAGTTATGCTCTCTATGTTCTATTGTGAATAAAATATTGACTCATGTGATTTGAAAGTCTTTTAGTTTTCAGTTTATTCAAATTTAAAAAACATCCCAACATTTCCAGAATTTGGGTTGTAATTACACTGGCACCAAACTTTTGAAGGTGGTTTAAATATATAAATGCAGATGCTATTGTTCTTCTTTCTCTTAGGTGTGCAGTAAAACTATTCCAAAGGTGGGTTCAATCTGTCAGGTACTCGTGCAGCTGCCACATGTTTTCCAGATGTTCCAGTCTGACAGCTTCATGGACCAGGATGCCAGGTACAGATGCCTGTTGTTTTTCATTCTGAACACTAGAGGACAGCGGTGTCTGCACAGAGGAGCCTCTGAGAGAAAATATTGTTGCAAGTTGCAACTATGAAATAATTCATATAACTGATACATTTTAGAATGATGTTTTACTGAAACTCATATTGGAAAGTGCATAAGCAATTGTGAGTAACATACTACCATTGTTTGTGGACTGAAAGCTATGTATATAAAAGTTCATACTGCATTTCCATGACTGCTCCATTTACAAAATGTGATATTTTGAAAGAATCATGTTCAGATGACTGCACACGGTCAACCTATAATGTTTAAGAGTTGTTTGCAAATATTTAAAATACATTATCCTTTAGGTTCCAGTTCTTTGTGGATAAGATCCTGCCCCAGTACAGAGACTCTGTCATATCCCACACTTTCATCTATGTGCCATCATATTTTGATTTTGTTCGTCTGCGAAACTACATGAAGAAGGAAGACATCAGTTTCGCTAGTGTGAGCGAGTACTCGCAGAGATCAGAGGTGTCTCGAGCACGACATTTCTTCCAGAAAGGAGAAAAACAGTTTATGCTCTTCTCTGAGAGATTCCACTTCTACAAGAGGTGTGTGTTTTGTACATGTATTTTCATTTGCATACTTCATATACACTACCATTCAAAAGTTTGGGTTCAGTTATTTTAACTTTTTTTTTTTAAAGGAATTAATACTTATGTTCAGCAAGGATGCATTAAAGGTATAGTTCACCCAAAAATTTAAATTGTCATTGTTTACTCACACTTACTTCGTTCCATACCTTATGTTAAACATAAAAAGATATTTTGAAGAATGCTGATAATCAAACAGTTGATGGTCCCCATTAACTTCCATAGTATTTATTTCTCTACAATGGAATTCAATTGGGACCGACAGCTGTTTGGTTCTTCAAAATTCTTCAAAATATCTTTTGTGTTCAGCATATGAAAGAAACTTATACAGGGTTGGAACAACATAAGGGTGAGAATGATGACAATTTTTGGGTGAACCATTCCTTTAAACTGATCAGAATTAATAGTAAAAAAACAAAAGACATTTATAATGTTGCCCCAAAAAAACAGTGGTGGCTGCAAAAATTCAGCTTTGCCGTCACCTGAATGAATAATATTTTACAATATATTAAAACGGAAAACAGTTAATATAAATTGTAAAAAAATCAAATATCAAAAGCATAAAATCTTACTGACCCCAAGGTTTTCAACAGTACTATAGAACGCATTAAAAAATAACAGGCCAATATTTAAAATACAAAAAAATACTAATAATTTCCTTGGGAGAAAAAAAACTACTTTTTTTTTAATTGAGCAAACAAATATTATTAAAACCATTTAAATTATATTTAATTTGTTGAACTTATTTCAAGTTTTAAAAAATTACATTTTATTCTCTTTTCTTTTAGATACACTATCAAGGGGATTCATAACCTGATCTTCTACGGGTTGCCCACGTACCCTCACTTCTACAGTGAAGTGTGTAATATGCTTCAGGCTGGTGTCAGAGAGGGTGATGGTTCTGTTAGCTTCACCTGCACGGCCCTGTACTCCCGATATGATATGCACCGTCTGGCTGCCGTCACCGGGGCCGACCGTGCCGCTCAGATGCTGCAGTCCAAAAAAACAGTGCACCTTTTCATCACAGGGGAGGAGAAAAACTCATGAAGGGGTACTGTGAAAATTGAATATGACATTTTCAACCTCTCAGACAAAAAGTATTTCCCTTCAATTAAAATTGTCAATTGGCTGAATGTAATTTTGTTCTCATGTCTTTGTGTTCTTTTTTTATATATATAAAGTCGTCTTTCGCTGTATTCACAGCCCAGATCTTTGGCTACAGTGTTTTTTTTTTTACTTTCAAAAGGGTTCAACAATAAATTCTGACCAGTTGAAGTGTCACCTGTCCTGTCAGAAAAGTGTTATATTGTCACTGTGACTTACATTGATCATGCACATTTGTTTTGTGCATGTGTAAACTTTTAGTTTATAGAATGTTGTTGTAAATTGCGTCGAGCAGCTAATGCTGATATGCGCTCTTCAAGAGCTCTTAGGATTAAATCTCCTTTCATTTTGATACTGAAATATGAAGTGAAGTGACATACTGCCAAGTATGGTGACCCATACTCTGAATTCGTGCTCTGCATTTAACCCATCCAACGTGCACACACACAGCAGTGAACACACACACACCGTGAACACACACCCGGAGCAGTGGGCAGCCATTTATGCTGCGGCGCCCGGGGAGCAGTTGGGGGTCATCAAATATGGCAAAGTCATCATTAAAATAGTTAAAACAGTTACACCAAATATCACACAAATACACAGAGTTGCAGTTAAGCTCATTTTGAAAGTGAATTAGTTGAATTTGATTTAGTAATTTCATAATCACTGCTTTTTATTGTGGCTTTTTAAATGACATGAGCAAGAGTTCCTCTAATGATCATGCTGGAAATGACTGATTCATCTAATGAACTCCCAATGTGATGTTCAAAAGTAGAACATTTGACAATTTGGTTTTAAAGGCGCATTGTCGCTCAAGCTCCCCAGTGATCAGATGCGGTCTTGTTTTTTTTGCTTTTTGCTTTGTTTCTCTGTCAATTGGAAAATGGAGCAGCTGTTTCACACACACGCTCTCTCTTTCACAGATGTGCAGTCTTTCTATCTGTAGCTGGCACACGTATACGCTCACATGTCATAAATAATGAAAGAAATGTGTGTCAGTTGTTTGCTTAAGGCCAGCCTCTGACTATATCAAACAAAACCGTCGATCCAGCCAACAAATCTCCTCCCAGTTCTTTCCCTGAACACGCAATCCTGCTGTGCTGCCTTTTGAATCCTCTCCAAAACTCCGTTGGGATTCATCCGCTGACCTCTGAACGCTCACACAGTGATGCCGCAAAACATTATTTCTGCTGAGCTTTCATATTAGTATCATCTGTATCGTTATAATGCTCCAAAACTAAGGAAAAATCTAAATGAACTTTCATATATATTGTTGGATGGATTTGAGAAAGTGCTCTGTGCAGCTGTTTCATTGAGCAGTATGTTATGAAATATTCAACAGCTGGTTTTTGGTCCTTTAGTGGAGGCAGTGTATTGCTGCAAATGTGCAAGAGACGGTAATGCTTGCAAGTGTGCCGTCTGGGTGCCTACCTCTGCATCTGAGCCCTATGGCATTTTCTTCTGTATTATTGTGTTTTCTGGGCTTGTTCAAGGATGATTCAGCTTTTTCAAATATAATATAAAAAATCTAAAGTATTTCTTGCAGGAGATCTTCATGTAATCACATTAGAAAAGCAGTCTTTATAATTTTATTCCTCTAATCATGGTGCAGTTTCAGTCACATTTTTAATCTTAATGTTAAAAGAATATTTTGCATCTGTAATTTCAATCAGGCTTGTTTGTGTGGCAAGGAATAGATGAAAACAGACAGACCTGACCAGTGAAAGTGACCTTTCTCAATTACGCACACGTTTGTTCTCCATTTGTGTGAAACACACTATCGCTCTTTCTCCTGTGTGTCCAGCCTCTTGGAGTGTGGGGAGTCTGTTGCCTTGGAAACCCCTCTGTGCTCCCATCATGACTCTAGTGTGTGTGTGTGTGTTGGGAGAGAGTGGCCATCAGTTGGTAGCAGGTATCAGGAGCACCTTTTCTTTTCACCTGTACTTGCACTGTGGCCTTTAATCACGTTGCATTTGCATTATACAACAGTTTTTTCACTTTTTGTCACTAATTTTCTCTGTGCTTGTATGTTCCAGGCCAGTGTTGTTATTAACTGGAACTAAAATTATTAAAATATTTTTGTTAATTGAAATAAAGCTGAAATATATCAAATTAAAACTAAAAGCTAAATAGAAATATAAAAATAAAGAAAGCATATTACTAAAATTAAAATGGATACTGATAAAAAGTAAATTCTAAATATTAATAAGTACTATAATGCTATCTAAATGAAATTAAAATAACACAACAGATTTTCGGTGCATACATTAGCTGTGGGTATCTTTCTGCAGGATTCACTGATACACCACTTGGTGGCAAATGACTGTCTTGAAATGAATCACTAATTGTTGACTCATCCGATTCCTTCAAAAACACAGGCTGAATTTGACTGTTCATACTATTCCAAATTCAGCCTGAATTATTCTGGAACAAAACAAGTGATTGTCTTTATTTGAGTCACTGAATCACTCGACTGATTTGTCCAAAATCACATTCTTTCAGGAACGCACAGTGAACAATTCTGCCTTAACAATTTTCATTGGTTGAGCAAAAATAGACACAGCAACTGGAGTTTCTAAAATATAAGTAGCTCAATATTAACTTCTTGTTAATGAAACTCATAAAATAATTTTGGTCTGAATATATGATAGTCATGGTTTGATCATTTTATGTTATTAGCAGGTAATGGAAAATTCCAACTAAGCTAATCAGCATAAATAATGTACTATTTTGAGCTGTCTTGATGGTATTTAAGATCAGGTGGTTTTTACAGCTCTTGGGTAAATTGATAGTCATTTAAGGTTTTCTCTGTTAGAAAGCCTTCCAAAGTGAAGCTGTCTGGTTGTGGAGAAACTGACAAATCTGTCTTCTGATAGGTTATCGTTTTCCCACAAGAACTCAAGCAGCTTGTCTCACAGACAGAAACAGACACGGTTTGGAGGCATATCCCTTGCTGGATTGCAAGCAGGTTCTGTGCCCAAAAATGCAAATATCAGATTGTTCTTACACTCAAAACGTACATAGAAGGTTGTGAACATCCATGCAAGTTCCTTTTAAGACAAGATACTTCACCTCATCTCTGTAAAAGAGAAGACCAAAGAGTTGTATTGATTTGTCTGAGGACAGATCAATCTTCCTCTTCATCTCTTCCTGGAACTGAAAGGGTTAATGGATGTCTGAGTGTTTCTATGACAACACAGATGAGACTGATGAGCACAACCGTTTGGAAGAGGCTCTCAGTTCAGAATCCAAAAATAACCACACACAATACAAGCTTAAAGAGATGGCAAGGGAGGAAGAGGAGGTCAATTATTGATAGAGAAAATTCTGCCCAGACATCCAAACCACCCCAGTCAGATAACCTCTGCACACCGACTGCAACTCAGATGCAAGTTTCATACTAAAATAGACCATGATGGTTATCTGCTTACAGCTTGCCATTTACTTAATGCCAATAACCAGCCTTGTACAAATGCTGCCTGATTTGCTAAATTGTCCTTATAAAATCTGTTTTTATTTACAAATAAATCGCTGCAAGCACAGTTGCGTTATAGTACGGCACACTAACCACAAGGCTATCTGTGCCGACATAAATGCATATTCTTTATAAAATTCAGTCAACAGATGCAAAATACAATAAATAAACAGGCCTTCATATATGGGTACTTTAGATGAGATTATAATACTTATATTGAATACTTATTTAAAAATAGCAGCTAAAAGTGATCAATGTCAGATGAAATAAAGCAAATTTAAATTTGGATCATTTTGTAAAAATCTTTTACTTATGTATTTTAGGGTTAAGAGTCATCCATTTGTACTGGGTTCTTTCATGTGTTTGTTCAAAATAATGGCAAGAAGTTACAGAGTCTAAAGTGCTTGTTTCCATTGATTTTGTGTGTTGGGATCGTTGTCTTTTTTGTAGTTAGCTGGTGGAGCGTGTCCCCGCATTTGCTCTGTCAATTATTAACAATCAGATAGAGAATAAATAGAGAGAGATGTGAGCAGTCAAAACCCATTATTTCAATTTACACCCAGAGAGGAAGAGGGATCAGAATTATTTAGTCACTCTTAATTGTCGGTGACATTTCTGTGATTGGGAATTGGGGTAGATGACCTACTACACATCATTAAACCTCAGTCCCCATTTCCAGTTAACACTGAAAATGTTTTTGTTTCTATTTTAGGCAGGTATTGAATGTGAAATGAAAAGAAAAGAGTGATGAGGTCCATTGAGCAGATACAAAGAGGATGGGGAATAATCAAATAGATGGAGAGAGAGAGACTGATGGGAAACTGTTATTTCTAGCATGATGGCACATGCTTGTATTTTTAACCAGAACAATGGGTGCATGGCAACAGCGGGTAACCATGGTGACTTTTAAGATAGCCGGATGGGATTATGATAACATTGCCAATTCTGTCAGGTTCACATCTGATGAAGTTTCACAGTTTCAGACAAATTTCAGACACACTGTGTTTTTCCTTTGACACTCTGAAAAGACAAAGCTGATTTCCCAAATGTGTTTCTCTCGCTCTCCCTTTCATCGTTTCTCCTGTAAGTGCTCTGAATGGCTTCCAGTACTTACAGAAATCTAATGACATCCCATTTGACAGGAAATGCACAAGCACTTCTCTCAGAACAGAGTAAAAAGTGAAGACAGAGAGATACCAGTTTACAACAAATAATGCAATTATCAGTGTAGAGCACTGTCTCATAAATTGGACTCGATTATAATCATGTAATCGTATTGATATGCAAAATATTAATTTAGCTGGATAATATCTCTGAATTACATGCATTGACATACAGAGGCTGTTTAGAGGGCATGGGAAGCTGTGTATTTAATTGCTTTTGAATGCAGATGCTTTCTAAAGGTTACTGTCATTAGGCAGAATGCCTGCTGTTTGGTTATGCATTTTTTAAATGCCCAGGAGAGCTGGTAGAAATGTAGGATCACTACTAATATTTGTTGCAATTCATATTTGATGTGAATGAGTCTTAAAATCCTAACTAAACAACGTGATTTAAAAATTTAAGAAAATATGGAAGAACACTACATTATCCCTCTTATCCCTGCCTACCAAATAAAATAACAAATGTACATGTAACATTAATTTTTTAATCAGAATCAAGTATTCCAAAGAGGCATATAATAATGTTATAGGCATTATGATATTTCTAATATTTGCTGTACACTTTAATTAACCAAGGAACCACCAAAATGTCAAAATTGTAGAACTGACTTGTTTGTAAAACATATATTTTTGATCTATCCAATTTTTAATGTCACAAGGACCTGTATTTATGATATTGTTCGTGGAATGTTGTCTGCTATGTAAAAGCCTGTGAAGGTGAAAGCCTATGGCAATAAAGGTAAAGGAATGGTTTACACAAAAATTATTGGAGGAGGAAGTGTTATAGTATTCATAGTACTCATATTTTAACTTGAAGCAGTGGTTTGAAGTTAAAAATTTGTTGATGGATTTTATAATGATGGCTATTGCAAACAGCTTTTCACTTCACAAGACATTAAAGGAGTCATGTGAATTACTTGTGGATTACTGTTTGGACTCTGATGGCACCCATTCACTGCAGAGGTTCCACTGGTGCAAATTATGTCATTTAAATTTCTCTGTATCTGTTCTAATGAAAAAACAAACTCATCTACATCTTGGATGGCCTGAGGGTGAGTACATTTTCATCAAATTTTCATTTTTTGGGTGAGATATTACTTTAAATTCAACAAACCAACTAACCTCTAATTAACAAGCAGAACTGTAAGGACATTTTGTAAACTGAGCTGTATCAAACTGAGCTTCAAGGGTGTATTTTTTTTTAAATCTCTAGCTGTGCCTTGTATAATATTCCACCATGAACCTATTTATATAAAGTAATCATTGGCATGCTTTGACATGCAAATTCGAGTGATCGAAATTATTCACTTAATTGGCTTGTTAATTTGCAGGAAAACACGTAATTTTTGATTTTCGACTGCTGTCTTGTAATTCATCCCACCCTTAAGCATTATTATTTGAAAACAGTTCATCAGGATCCTGCTAAGAGGCGCAGCAGGAACCCAGCGTATACTTTTCTATCATTCCAGAATGTACCATCTGAGTGGCGTCTCCCTCTCCTCCCCCGCGCACTGGAGAGGTCGAGCCCACCCCGTCTTAAGCGCGCGCCATGGTTCAGTCCAGACCAGAACATCATGGCGATAGATGGTAAGTAGGCCAATACCGCTCTCCTGCTCTCTCAAACTCACTTCTTTCCAAAGCCCCTCGCTTAGCTCTACGTGAAGTGGTTAAATGTTACTATTTCCCCACATGCTGTGGCATAAGAGTGTTTCTGTGTTAAAGGGACGTTGGTGGTAAAGTTTGTGTGTTGTAGTGTGGATTGAAGTGATTGTGGTGCTGAAAGAACAGTTCCCACACTGCCGACTCCCTCAATCACCTGGCATCTCCGTTACTTTCGCCGACTATTTGATGGTTTCTTCCTCTACAAGTGCGAGAGACCCTGCGCTGTCAGCAGGTGCCGGTCGCTTCATTGAGGAAATCCGGTGGTTTCACGTCTTCATTTGGGAGTGTGCCGCCGTCTGTGATGTAACTCGGAGATAGTATAGAAATCGAGGCTCTTTTACAGCCAGTGTTCAATCTTTGTGTATTATTTTGAGACACTCATACAGGTTGCTCGAAGAGTTGCGTAAGGTCTATTTAGCTGAGATTTTCTTGTTTAAGGAGTACGTTGTTCTCTAATCTTTGCTCTTAAGTACTGAAGTCTGTTCGCATAGATGTTATTTGTTAATTTCATTGCGTTAACTATTTGTAATATCAGTTTCTGAACTGACTTCACATCGAGAATATAAAAAATTTGAATTGTTTTTGAATATATGCAGTTTATATTGTATGTAGGCGGTGTGTATATCAGTTGGCTCGATCTTATCAATGTCATTTTGTATGTAAAGACTAGTTCTCACTCTGTGACTGGATTATGATTGTGTTTAAAAGGCTTGATTTTTATTGACCATGACTGCAAGCCAGTACCAACACACCCACACACACAGCCTCCACATGAGAAGAGAGTTCTGACTGAATGTGCAGTGTTTTCAGTTCATTTGAAATGTGCTGGTGGAGAGAGATTAGTAATATTTTTAAATGTAATTTTTATATATATATATATATATATATATATATATATATATATATATATATATATATATATATATATATATATATATATATATATATATATAAAAATTACATTTAAAAATATTACTAATCTCTCTCCATATATATTATTTTATTGTTTATTTTTTTACTTTTGTTGTTGTATAGTGAGAGGATACAGCTTTTATCAGTGCTCCTTTTGAGAATCTATTTTGCGCCGTTCCCCCTGAAGTAAAACAGTTAATTTGACAGCAAATTCTGAAATTCGCTAGTGACTATGCTTTTGTCTTCTTTATTGTATGATGTCAGATGCATAATGTCATCTCTTGACCTTACAGATATTAATGCCTGCAATAAATAATAAATAATCCCCTAAACTAACTACACTGCAGAATCCAGTGTTCATTCCTTTTGCCAGAAATCTGTAAGAATGTAAAAGTGAAAAGGGGAAAGTATGTTTTACAAAGGCAATTTGTACTTATTAGAAATGCATGTGTCATGTGGAGATCCCATGAAAGCCTGTAATGCTTACGATTGCCACTGGTTATTTTGCACTGCACTGCAGGTCAGTTAACCATATTGACACATTGACATCCAAACAGACCGATTCTGCCTCAGGACAATCAGATACTTTTATCTCCGCTCCGCTCCCCTCTCAGCTATTGACACAGTGAGTCCACATCAAATATGTACAGCACTTCACTGCTGTTCTGCAGAGAATAAAACCCAAAATCATGTTGGCATAACAAAAGAGCTGCACATCAAGCAGAACGTGGATTGCTGATAAGGAAGAATAGGATGTAAAAAGAGGCTGTTGAGTGCTTGTTTAACTGTTATCACTTGAGTGAAGTGTGTTGCCCCTGAAAGAGCTCCTGCTTTTGTTCTTTTCTGTTTGATTCCCATGAACCTCTTGAATGAAAAATTCAGCATTTTTACCTTTTAAATGGCAAACATCTGGTGTTCAGGTGTGTGTGGTTGTGAGGTTCTATTTGCTGAGTAAGTGTTTTGTGAGTTATTTACTTTCATAGATATATGCTGTATGGAAGAGAACTTAATGGATTTTGAAAACATGGTGCATTAATTTCACACGTCACTTGCAGTCTTTTGTTTCACGTGAAGGACGAATTCGGAATGATTACAGGGAAGTAATTCAGCCATAGCTAAAAGAAGGCACTTTATCAACCGTGCTGACAGGTGAATTTCAAACTCTGATGTATGTTTGTAATGGACGACATTTAAAACCCTCAAATGATACTTGCATGCAATGATGCGAGTGCATTGAGTTGTTAAAGATGCTTTTATTTAATGTAGAGGTGGATAAGGCTCCCTCTTCACCAGTGAATAGTCTCATCAGTCATTGGACTCACCATTGGTGTGTTGCCTCCTTTTACCTGTAAATGAGAAAATTAGCTTGTCAAAATCTGACAGAGCTGTTTACAAGTGATGTTATTTCAGAGCTCTGGAGGCAGCATACCCTCAGCTCCATTGCTAATCACATTAAATAGCTGCCATTTCCTGTTAACACCAGAGTGACTGCATCAACACAAAACCGTTACATATAATTATTGAAATATGTGCGTTTTTAGATCTGCCGTTTCACCTGTTTCTAAATGTTCTTGTCAAAATATACGTAGAAATTATGCATTGCTTAGTCAAACTCTGGTTTAAGATTAACTAGGATAGAATCAGTAAAGAAATAATGTCAAATATTCTGCTGTTTTCCATTTTGCTCCTTTAACATTTTGATAATAACAGCCTTTGTGTTCCACATTTGAAAATAGACAAGAGTTTTGAGTGAAGGTGAATGAAGATGACACAATTTTCATTTTACAGCAAAATGATCTGTGGAAGATGTGAATCGATTAGGTCAAATTTAGACATGAAATGTCTCATCTCTTTTTCTTTTTTATAATATACTCTACCATTTGAAAGTTTGGGAAATAATGTGTATATTTCCTAATATTATTATATATTTTAATTAATATATTTTAAAATGTAATTTATTCTTCTGATGGCAAAGCTGAATTTTCAGCAGCCATTACTCCAGTCTTTGGTATCACACACCTTCAGAAATCATTCTGATATACTGATTCGGTGCTCATGAAACATTTATTTTTATTATTATTATTAATGATAATAATATTGAGCTGTGTAACTCAATATTTTGGTTGAAAACATGATACATTATTTCAGGATCAGGATTCTTTAATGAATAGAAAGTTCTGTAATTATTTTTCTTGTGTGTGTATATATATATATAATTTTTTTTTTTTTTGCCCGCAGTAAACTTTAAACTTGATTGCCAATTACCAAAAGTACAAATATTTTAATGGACGTTGCGTTCAAAATGAACTTGGCTTAAATTTTGTGGGGGCACATTTGAATGGGCATGATGCAGAATAAATCAAACAGGCTGTATAATATCTTTCATTTCTACGGTTCTTTGCTGCTGCCTGTGGGATATTGATTTCACTTCTTGGCCAACTGTGGTTTATCCCAGAGAATATATATCACACACTGGATTTCTGAAATAGCTGTACCCATTATGATTAGCATTTTTCATTTCGCATCAAATGTTTCACTTTTTGCGACGCTGTTTGAATAAAACAAAAAGACATGCAAATTGAAAAACTGCTAAGACTTGCCTGTACTTTGCCTCTAGACTAACATTTACATACAAACCCACACACTGGTCTTACTCAGTCTTTAGGGGCATCTTGTGCATGAAATCAACTGCATCAGCTGTGGTGCAGTTCTCAAGAGTCTGACTTCTGCAGAGTCTGTTTTCATGACTCAGATCAGTGCAGACAGATCATGAACCTGATTCAATGCAAAGTCTGAATGCAGAGCGTGAAGCAGATGAAGTCCCATCAGAGTCCAGTCACCAAAACACACCCACAGAGCCCCAATTCCCTCTCCCAACAGCATCGGAGGACTCCAGAGAGTGGAGGTGCAGGGCCATAATTGCTGTGTATTGTTGGTCTACTTGTGCGCTTGTGAAGAGGAAAGCAAACAAGACATTTAAATGAGCTTTTTTCTTTCTTTTGCTGGTTATTTCCAGATTAGCAGAGTTAACGCCTCTCACAGATTACAAGATTAAACTGCATCTAGTCAATAAATGATCCATGAAATCAAATGGACTTTAATCCGTGTTATTTAAACTAGCTGTTCTGATGTCTGATTTAAATCAACTGTAATCAGCCTGGAGGAGTTTCTGGAGAGGAGGTGTATGCCAGCAATCAGAATCTTCTTTCTAATTGGTTTGGGATTTCAGATCTAGTGCAGATTTTAGGACTTGCAAATGCCCATTAGCTTTTATGTCTCTTGGCTTAAATTGCTTCTGCCTCTCTCCCTAGAGAATGAGAAGGAGAGAGAGTGTGTGAGTAAGAAAGGGAGAGAAATGTAGACTGTAGTGAATAGGATCTCCCTTAGAGGGCCAAACTGTTAATTACGGCGTTGTGTGTCAGACTGGTAAAGTGTGCGTGCAGGAGAGAGAGAAAGAGTGAGACCCTCTAGGGCAAAGTTGTCTCTCCTCTGTCTGGCTATCAGTCTGGGTCACAGTTAGACAAGACAGCTACATGTAACCGATACTGGAACTCTCAACCCAACTCTACAGAACTGGAAGAAAAAGACTGGGCAAAGAAACATGGATTTTTTTTATATTCAGACCAACATTGCTTGTTTCAATAAATTAGTTCATATTAATAAAATAATGAAATAATAAATTAATATTGAGTAACTTGTTTTTTCAATTTAGTTTTTAAATTAATTTCTTTATTTATTTATTATCCAAATTATTATTTATCCAAACAAGCCACAGCAGAAATAATCATTGCATGTCACTGAGCATCACAAAGTAGTGGCATTCCTGAATCAATCAGTAGATTTGAACGAATAGTTAATTGAATGATTCATTGCCTCATTCACGGAGAGGCTTGCTTCGTTCCTCTTGCTTTGAGTCAGTGATTTAATAACACACTTATAAAGTCAGTTACAGTACTTGTTTCGTTCCCGAATAAATCAGTGTTTTTAAACCAATTGCTTGAGTTATTGATAAAGTTGACTTTCTCATAAAGACACAAAAACAGACAGGCAGAGTGATATTAACAGTGGAAAGCCCCAGTGCTGTTAGACTGTATATTAGCACTCCTGGACCAACATTGTAGATCAAGTCACTTTGGATAAAAGCATCAGCTAAATTAGCAAATTTCCCAGCCGATGGTAATGAGTAATTTTTCTCTTTACAATCACATTTTGCTTCAGATAAAATTTAAATTCTAACAGTGTCTGACAAAGGCACAGATGACCCATATGGGCTTAGGGCAGTTTCTAATATCTGACTTTGGAAGCTGTGATCACTTTGGAGAGTGTGGTCTGGAAGGGTGCTAATTGTCCCTATGAATCAAGCTCTAATGATTCTTTAATGGAGTTGGCAGAAGTTTAAACTGTTGGCTGATGGAGTTGGTTCATGTTAAATTACGCTACCCAACCCACAGCCCTCATTGTTCCAATGTGCACACGTTTAGGTATTTTACCAAGTTTTGCCAAATTTGAAGATGATTAATAGCATGTAAATGGCCTAAAATGGATCTTTAACTGCATTTAAAACAGTTTGTATAAATGGTTTTCTGTCTTGAAACTGTATGTCAGAGATTATTCTTTTCTTAAACCATTGATAATAAGGGCCCAGCTTGTTCACCACGCATGTGATGTAACACACTGAAAACCCTAAAAATACGGTGATGCGTTGATTGGACTCTGACTGCTAGAATTGTACTCGGCATCACGTTTGCAGAATTAATAGACTATTACCTTTACTAGCACACAACACCTGTGAAAATTGAGTGTCAGAGGTGAATTTACTCTTAATATGGGGTGTTTTCTCAAATGGAAGGCTGCATCCTACCTAGACTGCGTCCTTCCTAGTTCAGTCCTTCAAAGTCTTGTAGGCTAGAGTCCTCATCAGCATATAAATGCTAGAATGAGACGATCTAGTAAGTGCGCGTGGCTATGTCACATATGTTCCCGCCCTCACCGTCACTGCACGAAAATACTAACAGAACTTAGTTTTGGGAAAAATACTTTGTATTACAAATCTTTATATTATTTGGCTTTCTATTAATGCAATACAATGAATCACAGCTGTTTACAGTCTCCCCGTGGTTTAAGTTATTTGCAGTTTAGTGTTTATTGAATAATTTGCACCAAAACGAAAAATAACATCTACGCTTTCATGTCTGAAAACCTTCTTTTTGTCTAACATTTCATAATAAATTCAGACAAGCTCATTAATGACTCGTTTATTTTCATGAAATGGAATGGGTACAAAGGATTGTGGGTAATTGAAGGTCACAGAGGATACATCCCATGCATCCTTCAAATTCAGTTGAAGGAAGGACGCAAAATGAAGGCTGTCTTCCAAGGATCCTTCCGATTGAGACGACCTTCAGCGACGTTTGATGACGTGGCAGCCGAGATATGCAGCCTTCCATTTGAGAAACACCCTCAGTATATAACAGGCTTTGCTTCATGGGTGTATTTTTTTGTGCAGAGCACAGATTTAAAATAAAAAAAATAAATACAACTTTTTGAAAATATGGTTTGCACATCTTATCGAGTGGCATTTTTGAGTGTGAGGTTCTATGGAATTTAGTTTGTCCAGTCTGTTTTCTAGTTCTTTATGCTCTCCAGGACAAATTATTGTCATTTGAGACCTAATTATATTTTTAAAGCACATATTTTGCATCTTGTTAAAGACCTTTTTCTCTTTTTATGTTTCTATGGTGGTAGGGATTTTATCTATTCAATTGCCATTTGGCATCACATTTCAGCAGTTCTCCAATGTTGCATTATTCTAGCCTTGCAGACTTCTAGTCCGAATTCACAATATGATATATGCAGGTCTCCCAAACCTTTTTGTTAATGCTCAATGGTAAAAATTATTTAACATTAAACTAAATCTAATATAAATAGGGAAAAATGTTATAGTTGTAGCTACAGATGAAAAAACTCATCCTTAACCCATAACAGAGCATAATTCAAACAAACGAGACTCAGCCTGACCAAAGAAAAAAAAGATCATTTCAAATGAGCTTCAGTAGTCAGTCAGCAAACCCACTGTGGGATATTGGAAAATCACAGGTTTTTTCTGTTCCTCAGTGGCATTTTCATTACATCCCCTTTGGCGAGCTGCTTCTGTGTGCTGTTGTTTTTGAAGCCAAAGCGGATTTGTGTGTAAATCTGTCGGTCTGTGAATAAGATGTTGTTTTTTTTATAGAGAGTGAGAGATGGTGAAAATAGCACACACAAAATCTGGAGCTGTTAAGCCCAGGCAGGAAGGATTCTAGATATAGATAGATATAGATGAAGTTGTAGGCAAAGGATATATTTGAATCTCTACCTTGGTCATGAATCGGTTTGGAGGAAAGTGTCAGTATTTATAGTTCTCACAGTTACTATATTTAACTCTCTTACTGAGCTGACAAACTGCACCACCTGTGATCTTTGGGACAAATTTGAAACGCATTATGATGGGGGGAAAAATATTAGTAGGGAATACTGAAAGAGTAACAATTTTTGCATGAAAAGAACTTTGTTTACTTATATCAATTTTGGCATTTCATAATATCTCATTTTATTACAGCATCTGTATTCAGAATTTTTTTAAAACAAGTTGTGTACATCTTTAATGCAGATACTTTTGTTTATATGAATTTATTATGCTATACCGTGGATACATCATGCTTTGCAAAGTTTGACATGACTTTGCTTCACAAAGTGTGATCTCCAGATCCAAGGGCACTTCTTTACCCCTCTCTCTTTCATTTTTTCCACATTCTAGGGTTTGAAAACTAAATAGAGGGAAATACCTGTATAAAACTGGGACGGGCCTCTATAAATACAAAACAGCCCTGTCTGAGAAGGGGAGATGGATGAAAGAAAGAGAGGACAAAAGTACTTGGGGTTTGGCCCTGCAACCTCACCTTGGCTTAGTTTACTTACTTTATTTACAGACTTGGCATCAGTCAAACTGTTTCCCTCAGGACTGAATTAGAACTGACCTCCAGAGAAGAATCCTTGGAGAAGAACCAGGAGGCATCAGAGATTCTGACTAACTGGCACACTTTGCAGTTTATTCTGACTGTGAACCACCCAATTAGAAAAGGCTCTTATAAGTAAATATATATTTTATAAGTAACATTTTGTTTTATTTTTTTACTTAACATTACTGGGTAGATAAATCTTAAATTTATAATTTAAACCTTGTGGTCAGAATATCCATTGAAAAGTAATAAATCAAGTGTTCGGATATCTGTGCCATATGTGCAATGTGCATTAGACACATGGGCTGAAAATAAACTGCAGATGCAGAGATTGCAACAGGAACCCTTGCTAGGATCTCTCAAATTATGTGAGTTCAACTTCAGTTCAACAAGATGGAAGTTATTGCATATTTAGCAGAGCTGTTAGATCTTAATGTGATTTTAATCTGCTTTGTACACTGCGGGTCTGAAACCACACTGGCTGTGTGACAAAAGACCATGTCAGTAGATGAATCTTGTGGAGAAATCTCTCTCTCTGCAGGCTAGTTTTATGTGGATTTTAGTTCTTTTATTTGTATCTTTTTGATTTAATATTCAGCTGTCGGTCATTTCACACACTGCTGTGTGATGGATAATTACAGCATTTTAGGGGGTTATGATAGACCCAAAACACCTTGTGGGAATATTCCAAATTAAACTGGCAGTGTTTGCTTTTTTAATGTACTGTAGGTGATGCAGATCATCTCTGATCTGTCTTCTTAACAGTAAGCTTCCAATGAGCAGTAATCGAGAATTACGGTACTGTTATAATAGCAGTGATCAAGCTTCATTACCATGGAAAGATCCACATTGTGAAATTTAGTCTTAGATGTAATTCTACCATGATTAGACTCCACATCACAGATGTCTGGGGTTTCGATCGGGTTACAGGTTGACAGCACACATTAAGAATGCATAAACTGACATCCTTGGCTGCTTCCATCTCTCTCCTCCAGAATGACCTTTACTCACCTTCTCACAAACAACCTCTGCAGATCAACCTGACATTACAACCCCCCACAGGCTAAAGGCCAAAGGTATTTGATTCACAACAACTCTCAGCCAGAATCAAAGTCTCCCTTTTTCAATGCTAATCAGATTTAATGCACCGATAACAAGATATTACTGAATTGTAACATTGAAACTTGCAGTTTCTGTAAAGCTGTTTTGAAATATGTACTGTGAAAGTGCTATACTTGAGTTCAATGGATTTCATTTTTTAATAATTAAAAATTGTTAAACTGAAAGTGGTTTAAAAAACAATTAGACAAAAGCAAAACAACCTCTTTGCAGCTGAACACTGAGTTGAATAAAGCTCTTGCAGTGCAGAGATGCTCATTCAGGGCTCCAAGGTTTCTCAGACTGAAGTGCCATACGATTTATTGTTCATTTGTTAGTTTGAGAAGCACTTGAATTCAAATGAGGTCAAATGGGTCAATTTTGTCTATGGAGGCTTGAGAAACGTAACAGGGACAATGTCATCCAGTAATCAGTAATCATATTTATTTAACATGTTTAAAAATATAAATAATAATATTAGAATGTTGTTTAAACAAACTATTATTAGATTAAAAAAATACAGTAAAACCCATAATATTATGAAATATTGTGACACTGACTGTTTTCTATTTTAATATATTTTAAAATACAATTGTGTTGGCAAAGCTACAATGATTCACCATCTTACTACATCATATTGGTCATCATCATTTGTGTTTGAACATTATTAATACTAATTGTCATCACACAGACACAGTCCATGTGCTTTACCCCTTAATGCAAGGCTCCATGTTTAAACTGTATGCTTAGCTCTGGTGTGGGGTTCACTTCACTCAGTCCTAGGTTTGAATCCAACCACTGCCAACTGAGATCTTCTGCAGACCATCAGTTAGTCTTACGCTGTACATAATGGAAACTCTTTTTTTTGCTGCTTTCTAATGCATGAGTGTGGGTTTCAGCTTTAAAGACATTTCTGACCTGAACTGTCCCAGCAAACACCCAAACACAGCTGCAAAGTGTAAAGTGAGCCGTTCTGCTGAGGTGATGTCTCAGATTGTGTGTCTGAGTTTTAACTGCAGAGTTCAGATTAACACAACAGTGATCCCTGTTAGAATTCATTACCTTTGAGAGGTTATTTAGCACTACAGTTACTGATTAAAATTGTAGTTAGTAACGTAATTTACTGTAGGTTACTCATTTTAGGTAGTGTATTCTTATACATTTTAGATTAATTTTAAATTACTTTTTTATATAAATAGTTTTAAGCTTACCGTTAAACATACCACACTGTTATTTAAAAAATGCAAAGAGAAATATATTAAATTTTTTTACATTAACATCATAAAATGCATTAAGCATTACATTACACCATGGTTTTCCAAACTATGCTTAATATAAGAACTGCAGTGGGTTTGTGAGTTGATAAAAAACTAATAATTAAATTTTAAAAATGTAAAATAAAAAGGATACACTTGAACACTAAACATAAATATTTCATTTGTTTACCTGCATGTCAATGTGACCATTAACTGATATCAGAGAACTGAAACTTGTGAATGTGTTGTTTAAGGAGTTTGGCTGACAAACTATTTAGGAATCACTGCATCAATAAATTATGAATAATTTATGGACATTGTGTGAATAATATGTAATCATGTAATCCATAAAACATAACTATAATCGGATTATGGGCATTTTAAAATGTAATATACTCTAATTTCAGGTACTTAATATTTGGTTATGTAATCTGATTATGTAATCCAGGTTACATGTAATCAGTTACTACCCAGACCTGACTGTAAGTGTTGTTAGATATTAAAACAATCAATGAAGGCCTTATGCCTTAAACCGTGTAAAGGCCCTTTTAAAATATTTATTACTCACAACAAATAGCAATAAAAACACAGCAATGCTTTCCCTGTTTGTCACTTTTTTTTTTATTTATACTTTTTGCATAATTTTTATATTATATAAATTTGTATTTTATAGTTTTATTTTAGTATTTATTCATTTATTATTATTATTTATTTATTTAGTATTATTAAAGGGGACCTATTATGCCCCTTTTTACAAGATGTAAAATAAGTCTCTGATGTCCCCAGAGCGTAAATGTGAAGTTTTAGCTCAATGTACCCCACAGATAAATTTTTATAGCTTGTTAAAATTGCCACTTTTAGGGTATAAGCTAAAACGCACTGATGAATGAGCTGTATCTCCCGGAGAAGAGGGCGGAGCTTCAAGAGCTCAAGCTCCAGCATTAGCAGTGCTAGCCTTTGCAAATAAACATTCCACTATTAGTACAAGCTTGTTATCTTTAGAGAAAATGTACTCTGTTTCAAAGTCAGTCATCTGATTATACTGTGCGTAATAAATTTGCGTTTATGAATTACACAGACGGGGAGCACGGCAGGATAAAAATAACAACATAGCCGGTCTCATGCTATCACAAACTTTATAAGTCCCATTTCTGATTATGAGCTTGACAACTTCAATCAATCGACTCATATTACTTTTATATGCAACTTTTAACTACCACATTCCTATTTAAGATCATTCTGGCAGCACCTGAAGGCAGCGTCAGTGAAAACAGGCAGAGACAATGATAGCTTTAGCAATTAGCCTTACAGAGTGCCAAGAAGCGGTTTCAGAAAAGCAATTTGTAAAACAAACGCGTGATACTTACTTTGTCTAAAGCTGACGTTCGCGCACGAAATGTTGGTATTGATGCCTAAACATTTAGGGGACATTACTGATTTTTTTCCGGGACATTTCCTTGGAAAATAATAACACTGTGGTTACATTTCCATTTCCTTGGAAATGTAACCACAGTGTCCTCGGCTCAGATGGGGGGAGATTACGTTCATTAGTGCATCCCAAAACACAACACTTGTAATGCCTCTTTGGCGCTGACATTGTATATATCTTCAGTAATGGCGGACTGCAGCTTCTCACTCAGGGCTGTGTTTATGCTAATAGGGCATGAACAGAGGGAGAATCTGAAACCGCTCGTTTGGAGAGACTGTTCATGATTTATTGGTTAAACACTGTGGCCACACAACTGTGTTCAAACACCTTATAAAAGTGATTTTTGCATAATAGGTCCCCTTTAAATTGCTTTGTTGCTTGAATTAAATTTTAATTAAAAATAGCAGCACCGATTCAAAGATTTTTCTCTTGTGTCAAGATAACCGGCAAGGGATAGTAGTAGCTTTTTATTTAATTTTTTCATTGATATGTTTATTATTGAAATGTTGTTGTTATATGCATGTGTTAATTTTATTTAATTTCTTTATTTTCTTAAATATGTGGGTAGATAGTATTTATAGAGTTGTAACTTTTTAGTTTTAGTTACTTTTTCTTATTTGTAAGTCGCTTTGGACAAAAGCGTCTGCTAAATGACAAAAGTAAAAAAGTAAAGAGTGTAAAGACCATCGACTCTACCGTGCGACTCCACCGGGCAGGGACACCGGCAAGGGATAGTAGTAGCTTTTTATTTAATTTTTTCATTGATATGTTTATTATTGAAATGTTGTTGTTATATGCATGTGTTAATTTTATTTAATTTCTTTATTTTCTTAAATATGTGGGTAGATAGTATTTATAGAGTTGTAACTTTTTAGTTTTAGTTACTTTTTCTTATTTGTAAGTCGCTTTGGACAAAAGCGTCTGCTAAATGACAAAAGTAAAGTAAAGTAAAGTGTCAAATCTCACATTGTTTCTTTGAAATCCATTTCATGGTTTTACAGTGTCCAGTGTTTTGTCAATGTGATAAAGTCTTGAACTGTCATGTGCATCAGTTATAAGTGTCTGTCTGTTTCTATCTTTGTGTCTCTGTTTAATGTGTTGTTGCATGTGTGTATTGTTTGTCATTAAATGTTGCTTTGTTTCTGCAGGTGGAGAGCGGAATTGTGGAGTACATGAGCTTATCTGCATCAGAAAAGGTAAGCGGCCAGTTTAAACATAAAATGGCTGCCACCTGTCCTGTACTGCTGCTTTGAACCCAGACATGGCACATTTAAGCTGGTCTGGACATATTTTGTTTGTTTTTTTGTTTTTTGCTTTCCATACTGAAAGAGACAGTTTTGATCTCTGTTCATGCCTATCCATGTCTTCTAAATGTTTTTGTGTCTATGTTGATGTCATTATTTGACCTTCTTTCAAGCACTTTCTTGTTGTATCTGTTATATTGAGCTTTCATATTTCAGTGTTTACCATCAGCCTTTTTGTTTTCTAATTGTGTATGTTGTCAAACCTAACTTTTTGTCCATTATCCTCTCTGAAAGATTGTTGTGGTTTTATTGATTCTTTAACTATCCTTGTGAAAAAGAAGAAAGGTTGCAAACCGTGTGTGAAGTAATGTTTAAAATGTGTATAAAAATAAAGATGATAGGTACGAGAAATATTTTTATTGTGCGGAAGAGAGAAACTAGATGTACTGAAGGCTTTCAGTGGATGAGACATTAAACATTTTGTTGGATAGTGCTGCTGTTTCTGAGTTCCTCAGGGGTTTGTCCAGCTGTCTTGTTTGTTATCGGCTGGCTGGCTTGTCTAGTGAGAGCTCAGTCTCCGCAGATTTAACAACATTAGTGAGGATCTGCGGTCCCAGTGTAATAAAGTCTCATGGTCCAGGTGTACCAGATGAGCACTGGGTCTCTGCAGAGCTGAACCCATCAGTACTGATGACCCTATTTAGACATGACTCTTCACACCAGTGTCCAGCGATTTAGTTTTTTGTCCAAGCCTAAATTACACATGTGGTCACATCTGCATTGACTGGAATCTCCCTTTATTTATCTAAACATTCACATTGTTTTTAATTAACATAATTGTATTATATCACTGTTGAGCTGTCCAAGAATACTTTCAGAAGACACGTTATTCACCACCTGTGTGTGTAATTTGTATAGTGTGTGTGTATTTGTGTTAGTTTGAACACTCCTCAGGCAACATCTGTCCATTGTCAGTCAAAGTCATAGGTGTTTGTTGACAGGCCATTCCTGCTGTGGCTAATGCTAGTTTCCTGACCGGTTATAGCTGAGATGAGTGTTATGGAGTGACTCACTAAAGTTGAGATGCTCCAAGCTTAAGTATTGTACATGTATTTGTGGTGAGACAGTAGTTTAGTTGTTTTAGAGTAGCTTTTCCAGTAGCAAGGTGCATTTCTAACCAGAAGCAGTATAGCATAACAAATTGCTCTATTATTGTTTTCAACACAGCTTTACAACCCTGTGAATTTCAATAGGCTAATTATCAAATATGTCCTAAATTGTCCTCCTCCTAATGATATGAAGCTTTGGGAAGTCTGGTGAATCAGTTCTTTTAAATGTTATTGGAGTTCCTATTTTATGTTTTGCCATAATATACGATGATATAATTTTTATTATGATAATTTTACAAAATGAGATGTATTGTATTACACATAATTATATCTTGCTGTCGTTTCATATACCAATGATGCTGTCTAATTTTATTGGTGTTTAGGGTATATTGATCGGTTTATATTACTTTGATTTCATAAACTGTGCATGGTATATCGCTATATCCAATTATCCTGTGTTTTAAAAAGAGAGTATTAAATTACCTCAGACTGCATTTTTATAGCTACTGTAGTTAGCTGAAGTAGCTTAACATGAACTGCACAGGGAAAAGAAGGAGAGAGACATGACAGTTTGGCATAATGAGAATGACAGAAAGCGGCATGAGAGAAGAAAAGAGGAACAGCTCTGCAGAAACTACACATTAGTGCTGTTTTATAATAAAAACACTAAGTTTAAACAGACTAATCTTAAATCCTTCTGGCCCATTGCTTGAAGATATTTTAATGTCCTTCAAAAGCAGAACGGTTTATAACATCTAGTAATGGAGGTGCTGCCTGCTCCCTCTCTATTCAAGTATGACTAGACATTGTGCGCACGCGTGTGTGTGTGTGTGTGTTTGCAGCATCATTTAGCAGACATATATGGTTGTGTTTCAGTTTGCACTGCAAAATATCACTCTATGAATGTACTCTTGTCTATGTGTGTGTGTGTGTGTGAGGGTGTTATGGCTGAGGGCATGTGCGTGGGCCTCTGAGAGCACTTATGGTCTGTTGTTATGTGGGAGTTTACAACAGTGTGCAATGTTTTTTGTGAGTGTTTTTGTGTCTGTAGTATTTTGTAATTCAGAGGTGGCTAAGCATCCTGACATGCTTTTACCTGTTTCTATAACAACAGAAGCAGACAACAGTATCTAAGAAGACAAATCCTAGCTATAATTGTACGATAATAATCTTCCATAACAAGATGCGCGAAGATGGTTATTTGAATCATTGCTATACACAAACTATCTGACATGTCACATTAAAGAAGTGTAAGCATGCATTCTTTTGAACAGATTTATTTGAGGTAGATGTGGTCACTATTGTTTTGGCTGTTTTAAGGGTAAGATGTAGTGTAGTTTGAGTTTCTCTCCTCCTTGGCCTGCTTTCTTTGGTTTGAATGGCTCAGCAGTGTCTTTACTCCAGATGCACCTGTTCTGTCCAGCTGTACTTTTCTCTAACCCAGATTCTGTCCTGGCAATGGTGATTTTCTGTCTGATGACCTGGATTTACATCAGAAATGCAGTTCTGCATTGTGCAACAGGTGTGCAGTCTTCTAACATGGACTCAAGGGGTTTTCTGTTTCACACACACCAGAAGCTTTCTTTCTTTCTTTCTTTCTTTCTTACTTTCACCCAATTGTAAATTATTAATCATTAAAATGTTTTTAAAAGAAATCTAATTGAACAAAAGTAAAAAAAAATTCAAAAGTCTCTGTTCATTGTAACCTCATGGGAAACAGTATCCAGCTTAACTTTAAGAATTCCTCATTTTTTGTCTACAGCAGAAAAGAAGTCATTCAGTTTTAGAATGACATTTTATTTTCAACGGTTCCTTCAAAACTGTACAGGTTTGAAAAGCCTACTGTAAATGTTCCTTCTTTGAGCACTGAGCTGTACCGAACGCGGTCTGTTTCTCCTGTCATCTCCCCTCTGTAAGTGTGTGGAGACTGACAGGAAGAACTCTGAGTACAGTGGATTATTTTGTCCTCTTACTGATGTCTGTGACTCAGGCCTCTTTGACTAAATTGGCATCTGACTGCAGGACTTTCAGAAGGCTTGCGACTAATGGATTTTTATCCATCTACTAGATGGTTAAATGCATATATTTCAAATAGAACATGAAAGAACAGAAACCAGAAATAATTATAAATGACAGAACAGAAAGATGAAACATGAGGGGGAAGAGGAGGCAAGTGGGTTATGAGGGAAATGTTTTCATTGCATTGATCATGAAACACACAGGCTGTAAATCAATTAGCATTACTAAAAATAGCATATGGAGGGAGAGCTGTTTTATAAGTGTTTGTTTGACCAGAATCACCTCAAACACTCGCCTACATTCAGAAACAGGCACAGAAATTAATGAAGTGTATTTTTGCATAGCAGTTATTGTATATTTTAGGTTGTTTATGAGTCTTGTATCTTTTGTAAATCTGTGAGTCATATACCAGTGCTACAGTATATAATAATTTATCCTGTTGTTCTTGTTCTCTTATGCTGTTGATGTCTTACCACAGTTTGTAATTGTTTAGATGTCAGGAAGCACTGTGACAAACATCAAAGAAAATTAGATTTCAAATTTCCATCAACCCACTACATTACCGTCGCATGCACACAAATGTATTGTGCACATGACTAGGCTAAACAAACAACAGACAGGTTCACAAAGTTTGCTGTTTTCTCAAGAATTTAACTAATTATGGTACTTTAGTAATGTCTGTCTCTTCACAGTGTACACCATGACAAAAGAGCATCATCATTTGCATTTGGTCATTGTATGTCCCGTGTTGTGACGTCCTGTTGCATGCTAAAAACAGCAGCAGCTAGCTAGATTACACAGTTAACTGGCTAAACAAGTTCAGTGACAGCAGGAACTCTGTTGCCATGGTTAAGAGCTGCTGTTATGTAACAAAATAAAAGAATGTGCCATGGAAAGATCTTTATTTTTTCACACTCTCTAATGGAACATTATGGATTCTGTCCATTCCGGCAAAGCAGTGACCCTGGCATAATGACTTTTGACCTCATCTTACCCTGATTGGCCTTTGGCAACATTTCAAAATTAATTCTTATCAATAAATCTGTAGTATGATTTATTAGCCTTAACCATTAGAGTTACCCCTGGCTTTACAGCCATAATAATATTTTGTATGGTTTCTACCAGTTACACATTTGAAGCTCATTTTAACCAGCACCCTAGAGATAACATAGATTTTAGTTTGAATTCCAAGGGGGGAAAAAGAGTGATATTCTAGATATCATATTCTAGATAGCCCTAATAGAGTGATTTAAAATAGAAGGATTTCTATTTTTAATATTTAACTCTGTTCCTGTCAGACCCTGTGGGACAGAGAGGCTGATGGGACAGAATCACATTGCATAATTTGTGTGAATAATTCACACTTACTCTTGCAGAATGGGTGTGTGTGTAACTTTAGAGTCAAATTCACACACACCAAAAGCTGTGATTCAGTTCAGTGCAGAAATCAAGTGGGAAACCAACCGGCTGGAACTGGGTCATTTCTCTGTCATCCTGAGATATATGGCCACAAAGAGCAGAACTAGCAGATAGTCTTGCAGTTACATTCTATCATCTCTTTGGCTTTTGATGAGTGAAGGAAGGTGATCAGGTTAAACCCTTTTGCACCCATTGTGAACATTTCATCTTTACTCTGTTTCTGCATGGCTGGTCTCTTTCTCTCAGTAATGTCTAGACTAAAGCCTCACTCTTTATTTTTAAGTGCTGCTCAGACTGATCTGTGATTGTCTTTTAAAGCAGATTTCTGCTTGATCTAGGATCAGTGGATCAAAGTAATGAATAATATGAATATGTTCTCACTGTCACACAAAACATATTTCAACATTTGAATTTCCAGAACTGGATATTCAAGGAAATTAAAAAGTAATGGAAACCCAATTTGGTTTGAAATCCGAATTTGAATGCTGATCATCAGACAGTAATCCCAACTGACTGAAAAGATCATGAAAACATCCCAGAAATTCTTCTGTCTCATTCCATCTTATTTTCAATGTACCTTATTGGAGTAATAAATAAATCTCTCTCTTTCTCTCCACAGTGTCTCCTGAGGCTCTGGGGTTCCTGTCTGGCATTGGTGTGTTCATCTTTCTTGTGATTGTACTCTTTCTTTACCTCAATAACAAACTATCCCTTGAGAGTGCCAACCAACTGTCCAGCCTTGACCAGTACAGAAAGAGCACAGAGCCAGCAGGTTTGTCGCTGTTTTTCTGCGATTGTGTGTGTATAATATCCAGTACAGTGACCGCTGTATTTGGACAGATGAGCCATATTTATAACTTATAATATATAATGAATTATATACACTACTGTTCAAACATTTGGGGACAGTAATAAAAATCAATTAATGTTTGTTTTTTATTATTTGATCTAAAATGACAGGAAATATATTTATAATGTTAAATATAGTTAGTTTTTTTTTTTTTTTTTTTTTTTTTTTTTTACTTTCAGCATAAGAGACTTCTTTCAAAAACATTGTAAAAAAAAATTCCTACCACCCCCAAACTTTTGAACTGTAGTATATTTTGAACTTGACCTGCTGCGACACCTGTGTAAATTTGAAGGAAACTGAACATTTGTTTTCAGCCAGTTTCAGTGTTTTGTGTCTAGAAGTGTACAAAATACTTTTTAGGGTCACTGTAAAAGAAGGTTTTTGTTTTGTAACTGCAGATATTATTAGTTCTAAAGCGAGTATTGATTGTTTTTCCCGTGGTGAATTGGTTGAGGTTTAGTATGAATTATGAGACCAAATCGTGGTGTTTTTTAAGCTGAGAGGTCCAGGATAACATGAGTCCAAATTCCAAAACACTGTGGGATAGTCTCCAGAGAGGTAATTATCTACTAAGCTCCAGATCAGAGTCTGTGAGAATTACTAACAGAGCTTAATTGGCACCACTTAGACGATGGAGAGGTTTCTTAGTGACGATTTTGGTGGAGTGGAATTCTGGGATATGCTACACACTCCTTCCTGTTTGTCGGTCAGGCACAGTGACGTGCTGAGCTGATCAGCTTGTGATCTTTAGTGCCGGATGTTGATCGGGGGGGACAGATGCCACGGGCCAATTATTAGATAAATAGTTTGTGTAACGAATGTGTGTGTGTGTGTGTGTGTGTGTGTGTGTGTGTGTGTGTGTCTGAAAATGAACGAACGGATCATGCAACATCCCCTGACAGAAAATATGGGCAGAAATCCAAACACACTCAGGATCAAACGTCTACATTGTCAATATATATGCACATACACACTTGCACAATAAAACTGGCTTGGATAAACTCAATGAACCATGCACATTTATACACACAACTACCTTTTGTTTAAACCATAAAGCACTCAATCACACCTACACACTTATACTGTTGACAGGGGCACTTGATGCCCACGCACACACATCCTACAGACAGGTTCTTGATCCAGGCATCACTGAGCTGCCCACACACAGCGCTTTACATAACTCTGCTCAGCATCAGAATCAGTGGCATAATCAGAATGACATTTACTGGAGAAGTATGTTTGCACTTAATTGACCCGGTGAGCCTATGACAAAGCACAATAAACATGGCTGTGTAAATGAAATTGTAAAGTTATAGCATAGTGCAGTGGTTCTTCATTAACTGGCAAGTTGTGATATAAAACGGCATGTTTATTTAGGTAGGGTTTCATGAACAGCAGAACAAAACAATGCTGAAATGTGAATATAAACTGAATTGAACATTACAATTTATATTACAGATCCTTTCAAAAGTTCAGGTCCTGTAAGATAGTTTAATGTTTCTTAAAGTCTCTAATGCTCAAGGCTGCATTTATTTGACCAAAAATACAGTACAATCAGTAATATTGTGAAATATTACATTTAAAAATAAGTTTTTTATTTAATTTTTTTTTTATGTAATCCTGTAATGTTAGTCGTGTCACACGATCCTTCAGAAATCATTCTGATATACTCATTTGCTGCTTAAACATTTCTTACTATTCTTATTATAATTATCAATGTTGAAGACAGTAGCTTAATATTTTTGTGGAAACCATGATCAGGATTCTTTCGTGAAAACAAAGTTCAAAAGAACAATTAATGCGCATTGTTGCAGTATTAATCCTTTCAGTATTGGTATCTTTCTTTGTTTCTGGCCCAAACCTTTAAACTATATATACTGTGTATATATATATAGTCATTTAGTGTCTTGCTGTGCTGTATGTCTGTATGTGCAGTCGAGGGTAATGTCAGACTGGCAGTTTTTCATGTCTCTGCTCTGACGTCCTGCAGGGATGCTGGCCATGATTCCTCTTTCACAGTCAAAATGGATGTGAGGTCATTTATGTATTAAGCCAAAAAGCAGGACACGCTCTTCAGCACAATTATGATAGAGGATATTCAACCTTACACCCTGCCAGAAAGGAGCTCCATTGTGGCATTCTCTGTCTAAAAAAATATCAACAGAACTCCTTTGCCCTCTGTCTCAGGGGAGCATCTACTTTGCTGCCAAATTTATCAGACTCTAGTAGAGTAAATTTGCTGGACAAAATTTACAGCTGCATAAACTACAATCATTATACATAATTACAATTATACGTCGTAACATGCGCACATCTGATTGTGCTCAAAGGCAATTTGGCTTATTCCTGCTTTGAGTCTGTGTGTGATTTGTGGCTGATTTTGAAAAAGCATAAATTACTGACATGATGATGTGAGATGTGACCTGTCTGACTTGCCTCACCTGTGAAGCAGTTGTTTGAGTCATATATCTCAACTCCTAGGAGACTTTGTCCTGTAATTTAACTGCTTTATGAATCATGAGTTTATAAATATGGAAATTTAGTGTTATTTGATCATTTGTTTCCTTTTTCATTTCTTTTTTTTTTTCTTTTAGGTGCTCAGATCATTTTTGTTTAAAATGTTTTTGCCATTTGAAGTAGTTTTTAACTGTAGATTTTGAGCACTCTACATGATCCAGTGATCAGACATATATTCATCATAAATTGACCAATCAAACCTGCCATCCATGGCAGCATGGCATTTTTTAAGAGCTTCCAGCAAAGTCTCCCCTCCATCTCTGCCGTGTTGGAATCGGTGTCAGAAAAGGTTGATGACCTGGCTTATGCGCTGAGTGATGTCACATTCACGGTGAGCGGAGAACTCGCTGAGCATGTCAACACCATCATCCACAAAGTCCAGGCCAAGGAGCTGAAGAGGATTCGTAAGAAAGAGGCGGAAGAGAAGGAGGCTGCTGCACGGCAGGCTCAGGAAAGAGATCCTTTTCTGGGTAGGACTGAAATCCAGACCCAGGCTGCATGTGGCCTAGTGAAGGACCCTGAGCCTCAGACTACAGACAACGACACCAGTACACTGCTGTTTACTGAGACTTTCTCTACAGAAAGCGACCTCTCACAGAATCCTGACACTCTGAAAGAAAATTTCAAAGTGCAAAATGGTGCCGATGCAACTTCCATACTACAACAAAATGGATCCTGTGTTAAAGAAAGAACAGAGTCCACTAAACTAAAAACATGTAGAAGCCCAGCAGATGGTTGTGAGGAGACAAAATCTAATAATAGTGAGAGACCTGCTGAAGGTGAGAGGATAAGGCTTCTGACTTTTCCCTCAGTTATCTGAAATTCACTGGATGACTGTCTAAAAAAGGGAGCCACCACCTTTTCTTTCTTTAAAGTCCACCTGGACTCTTTCAAACTGATCTGGGGCTGTCCGCTCTCTTCATCTGGTGGGAATGACCTTCGCTGCGGTTAAAATGCTGCTTCCCTTTCCCTCCCTTTTATCTATGAGAAAACTCTCTGCGGTGACTATGTATCTCTATTTCATGCTTTTCACCATCTCTTATTCCTCTTCTGTGTAAAAATACAGGGTATTTGGTTTTCCTTCTTTAGCATAAATTATTAATGCATGTCACTGCCATTCTTGGCCTCTAAAACATCAAATTTCCACAGATGTTTATTTATATTTTGGCTAAAATATGACTGTATTACCTGAATGCTGCTTATTATGTGAGAATGTTTTAAATGGTTAAACTATATCGCCCTCTAGTGTTTGTGCTGAAGATTAAGAGTTAAAAATCTGTGGGGTTTGAGGTATGGCAATGTTACAGAAATGCTAAACAGGCATGAGGATATACATTATCTGTAAAGTAATATACATGAAGAGTTTTTTTATTGATTGAATTCCCCTAGTTTAAGAATTTAAATGACATTATATATAAATCTTTATACAGTTATTTCACTTTTCTATCATCTTTATTACAAAAGTATATTTATCGAGTCATTACTTTATTGCACATTTTCTCTTCTTTTGTGACCTTTATCTGGTGACATACCAGTGCTACAAAATAGGTTGTTGAGAAAAGGTGGAGAACATTTGACACATTGTTCATGTTGTTTTTAAATTGTCCCCCTTTCTTTCCTTGTTTTCTTTGTCTCAGATAAGAGCTATGTGAATGCAGACTATCACTGCTCGTCGTCAGACAGTGATGATGAGGTGATTGGCCAGTACCAGGAGGCCGTGTCTCGATCACAGGGTCTCCAGGGTGGTTCAGCGGGGACTAACTCACGCCACCAGAAGGGCTATGGCTGGGACACACGGCAGAAATACTGCCCCCTAGCGGCTGAATATGATGGCTACAGCAGCGAGGCCTCAGCAGATGATGGTAAATTTACACCTCACACAAAAAACTGCTTTCTGACAGCACATGAGACATTTATGTGGGGTGAAAGTGAAGTTTAATGCTCATTGTGAAAGGGGAGAGTGATTGTTTGTTTGTTTTTTGAAGGGTTATTACTTTTCATTAAAAGTGATGTATGCCATGGTCAAATAGGAAACTCTGTGTGCCAAAATGGGTTCCTAAATGTTTGGGGTCTAAGATTTTTTTCATGTTTTAGAAAGACGTTTCTTCTGCTCACCAAGGCTGCATTTATTTGATCAAAAAATACAGTAAAAAAAAACAGTAATGTTGTGAAATACTAGTACAATTTTAAATACCTGCTTTCTGTTTGAACATATCTTAAAATGTGGTGGGAAATCTGAATTTACTCCAGTCTTTAGTGTCACATGATCCTTCAGAAATCATTCTAATATGCTGATGTGATATTCAAGAAACATTTCATGTTTTTAATGTCTCTTTTGATCAATGTAATGTGCCTTTGCTGAATAAAAGTATTTATTTCTTTAAAAAAAAAAAAAAAAAATCGCACTGACCCTAAAATTTTGAACAGTAGTGTGATGTGTAAGTGTGATTTGTGTATATGTATGATTTGGCATCTGTGATGACTGGCTAATGCAAATAGAATGGAACCCAAATAAAACCATGCTTTTCCATTACACCAGATGGCGCTGCTTAACTACTTATCTTCTGCTGGGGGATGTTTGTTTTTCACTGGAATTCAGTTTTTATTTAAGAACAGGCAGCAACAGACACTGTAGAAAAATCTGAATGAAACCTGTTTTCAATAAAAATGACTGTGGGTTGCTCTTTCTCTGGCAGGAGTGATTCTTACAGAGAGCAAAGGGTTTAGATCATGAGATATCAAATGAATTAGAACTGTTCTGGAAGAACACATTTTTGTGTAAGAAGCCAGAATAAACTTTTTCTCCTTTCTTATAAACAAACACATTCTCTTCCACCACACACTAGTTTAACTCGCACAACTACAGTATAAAGAAAGATGAGAAAACCGAGTAAGAGAGTTCTTGGCTCTGTTCTGCTTCTTACGGAAAAGGAGATTATCATGTTATTCTGTGTTTTGGATGAAGACGATTGTCTCTGCTTTTATATCCAACAGATATTATTGTAACCGGTTTGAGTTGTCTGCAATTTCTGCTGGCATCATTGCAGATACTCCAGTAAACAGAGTAGAGATATTACAGAGGGCTATGAAGCGAAAGAATGAAAATGTGTCAAAGGGAAGGGCTGTCAGAAAGAAAAAAGCAGGAAGCTGGTGGATATGTCTCTCTGATTTCCCTCTCTGTTTCTGTGAACTACTGCACAGAGAGACAGATAGAGCTGCATGCTTTTCTCGTGAGCTGTTTTCCTGGAGGCAGGAGAGGCTGTAGCCTCAGGCCATCTGTATAATACATGAGGAGCTAACACACACACACACATTTACATATACACACTCATATTGCTTGACTGCTCGCAAACACATAAAAAACACACACAAAATCATACTGTGCAGACATACCGACATTCGTACACTCATACATAACAAGTGAGCCGAGTGTTTGTTAACTTGAAAATCAAGTTAACTGAGCCATAAATGACATGTTCCTAATCGCTCAGTGAAGTCCTGATGATACTGAATTTTATAGCTATGGCATATATTCTGGCATTCAGATCAAACTGAAACATGAGAGATGTCTGACATGAGAGTTGATCAAAACATCAGAGATATAGGCACACTCTCTCATACACACAGACAGACATTCCTCTTGCTCTTGTTCATAGCCGGAGGTTGAAAATGCTGCAGTGTTTATGATCAAAGACATCATTCAGCATTGAGGCACAGAAGGCGAGCGGACATGCTCCTCCGTCATCTTAATCATAGTGATGTTTCTTTCCTCCATCCTCATTCAAAGTGAATTTTGATTCCGAGTTGCCATCTTTTGTACTGTCATATCTTGATACTTCTGTTTTCGGGTTATGAAATGTTTAAAACAAAGAAATATTGTGATGTAATATTTCTGATTCTGCTCTATTTCCAAGTCATAAGTAAATTTGTTGCTGCAGAACGTGTCAGCATTTGGATTTACATAATCAGCTCAAGTGCATATAAGTGCATATATATAAAGCATTATTAATAATAACAATTTGAAAAGTTAAACTGCAAAAACGGTTTATTTTTGTTAGAAATTATAACTTCACTTTTATAACAATAATTATTATTATTTATTTCATAATAATTATAGTTGTTGTTCACAAGTAATAACAATAATCATTTTTATTACAATTTTATTATCAGCCTAATTTGAAACTGGGAAACAGATAAATAATAATAATAATAGTTTAATCATTTCTGTTACAAAATGTATTATCAGCATAATAATTTATAAAGTTAAGCTGCAAAATCAGTTGTTGTTTTTGTTGTTAGTAGTAATAATTGTTGCTGTTGTTTGATTCACTGAAGAAGGCTTGCTGCCAAAACTTCTGATTGTTTGCTCTGTTGCAAAATTACAATAAATTGAAAGTGATTAAGAAGATTAAGCTAGTGCGGAACCCTTACTTGAATATGATGTTGTTGTTGTTGTTGTTTGCAAATAATAACAATAATATTTTTATTACAAATTGTATTATCAGCATAATTTGAAACTGGGAAATACAATAATAATAATAATACTAATGCTTTATCATTATTCTATATGTATAATATATAGAATATATAATAACCTCTATTTATTATTACATTTTCAATTATTATCCTAATAATCCAATTGGTAACCAAATGAGAAATAATGAAAAATATTATTACTGAGAACTAATATCTAGGAAGTGAGGGAGTTTAGAGAAAGTGGATAACTAATCCCCCACTTGAAAATTCACAGCGTCAGCAATGTCTCTTCCCAATAGTCAGAACCAGTTACCCCAGCCACACTCCAACAGAAGCGTGTGTGTGTGTGTGTGTGTGTGTGTGTGAGAAAGAGAGAGAGAGAATGCACTGTATTTATGAGATCGCTAAATCTTCCTGTCCTGACCAGCTGCATGTTACTATAGCAGAAGCCACTTGATTCATTCTCTTTACAATGCAGGTAAATCAGGCCACGTTTTGCCATTCTTCTCAATTTCAGAGTCTCACAGAGCCTCTAGCAGAATCAGCATATCCTCTAATTTTCTTCATTTTCTGCATTTGAAATGATGAAACACACGGATTTGTTTTATTTAATTATGCACATAGACATGCACAGTGATTTGTAGCTCTTGAAGGACAACTGAATGATTTATGAAGATGCAGGTGTAAGGGATATTCTTACTACACTGTGTGTAAAATCAGGTTTTGACCTTTTCTTGAGATGAGCTTAGGGTTACAAAGCTTTGAATGCCATATAACAAGTTGGATCATAAATTACAAGCCTAATAGATACTGTGCTGGTCTCCTAAAAACACAAAGCCTGCAGCTTCAGTCTCATGTGAGAATGAATTATATTGAGTTACTGAGATCCCAATCCTGCTTCATTCTGCCCTTGTGCAGAGATAATTTGACTCCAGTTAATGCACTTTCTAAGAATTAAAGATGATATCTACCATTTCACATCACACTTTTTTGCTTTTTCATATTGCTTGAGAACATTGAGCTAAATGGCGCTAAATGCATCTCTCTCACTTTGCTCCACATCAGTAAACTGTATCCAGCGGATGAGACGGACTCCACCACTGGATGAGCTGCAGCCTCCACCCTATCAGGATGAGAATGGGTCACCACGCATGTCGTGCACACCCTCGGACCTGGGCGATGCCAAATGTGACCTTTCCCATGGGAGCGAGAGCCCCAGACACAGCTATGGAAAATGTCCAAGTGAGGTCAGCGGAGCACAGGAAACAGAGAGTTTTCTTAACAAGGGCTATGAAGAAGATGTACCCAGTGACAGCACTGCTGTGCTCAGCCCAGAGGTGTGTGTTTCAGCAAAGAAATCTGAATATACAAAAATCACTTACTGGAAAAATGAAAATCCCTCTTTACCAAATATGATGTTTTTATGACTGGTTTTGTGGTCCAGGGTCACAAATAGTCCTGAAAAAATGTATCATGGTTTCAAATGTATCATAGTTACAAATAGTATTTCAATTAAATATTATTATGAACACTGATAATAATAATAATAATAATTTTATTTTTAAAATTGTTTTTTTTTTTTTTTTTTTTTTTTAAACAAGATTCTAGAATATATATTCTTTTTTTTGAAGGGCAAGTAATGGTGAAAGGATTTTCAAATGATCTGTGTATTTGGACTGAGCAAATTTAGATATGTAAATGGTGATTCTCTGTTCTCTGCCACAGTGATATGGGCTAAATTCATTTGGCAACTGAAATATCAAAGATTCAAGTCCTTTTTTTGTAAGCTATATTCAAAATTCCCTCAATCCCCTCAATTTTAAAAGACAGTCATTTAAAAACTTTCAAACTGTTTTATTGTGAGAAGCTCATTTTGATTGGTCTTTATTAGTTTAGTTTACCTCTCAGTTGTTAGGGCATTGCTGTCACGGGTAATTAGCTAAAGTACTTTAATGGTTTCATAACCTTGACATCACATGCATACAAACACAGATGCATGCACTAATGGCTTCATAATTTAATATGCATGTGCTGTAGACACCTCCGTAATAATTGATATGTTTACAGCAGTGTGATGCAGCACTGAACGTACTGAGCCACATCCTCTGTCTAACTTTGATATATGAATGGTAGCAATAAAAATCCTAGCCATCAGTCATTGAAAATATCTTCATCCATCATGGAATTTGTCATAACTGTCTGTTTTTAGTATTCAAGCAGTCATATAAGAGCTCATAAAAATGTAAACTCCTGCACAGGTACCATATTAATCTACTTACCATGCACTACTTCGAGTCTCAGATGGTAACTGTTACTCCCTCTAAATCTCTTCCTTTTTCTGTCAATCATCTCTGTAGAATCTGTCTGCACGTGGATCGGCGGCTCGGCTTCCCAAAGGTTACGACCCTGAGCCTCTCGCTCATTATGGAACTCTCGATGTCATCTTCGACTACGATTCGTCTGACCAGCGTCTGTTCGTCACGATAACGGCGCTGACAGACATTCCTTCTGTCAAACGCACGGGTAACATCTCCTGGCAGGTGCATCTGGTGCTGCTGCCCACCAAAAAACAGAGGGCCAAAACCATCATCCAGCGTGGCCCCTGCCCCATCTTCACAGAGACATTTCATTTCAGCCATATCGAGTCGGAAATGATCGGTAACTACGCCGTCCGGTTCCGCTTGTACAGCATCCGCAGGATGAAGAAGGAGAAGGCTCTCGGAGAGAAGGTGTTCTACCTCACCAAACTCAACCTGCAGGGCAAGATGTCGGTCCCCATCATTCTGGACCCCTGCTGCAACATACCTGTGAGTGTGATCAGATGTGATGTCTTTTCAAGAGAAATTATCAGCATAATGCAAAAAAAAGGTATTAAAAATTAAATGTGTATATTACGGAGCCCCTTAGAGCTCATGGTGGTGGAAAGATTTCGGGGTGGGTGAAAAAAATTCGGGGTGGGAGGAAAACATATTTTTCAAAGATGTTTGCTTTGCGAGAGAACGCAAAAGATTTGAAAAATATTTTTTCCTCCCACCCCAAATTTTTTTCACCCACCCCGAAATCTTCCCACCACTATGAGCTCTTAGGGGCTCCGTAGTATATAGATAGAAAGACTTTTTTATTTTATATGTATGCGTGTATATATATATATATATATATATATATATATATATATATATATATATATAATTTTTTTTTTTTTTTTTAAAGAAATTAACACCGTACTTTTGTTCAGCAATGATGCATTCAATTTATCAAAAGTGCCACTAAAACAAGTATTATAATGTTACAAATGATTTATATTTCAAATAAATGCTGTTTTTTTATTACTTTTCAGTAATTAAATAGTCCTGAAAAAATGTATCACGGTTTCAAATGTATCATAGTTTCAAATAATAATCAGGACAACTGTTTGACTGATAATATTTTTATGAATATTGATAAGGAGAAGAAATTACTCTTGAAAACAGCGTATTCAAATATTTGTTTTCATGTCCTTAGTGCTGTTGTGGCCTTGTCTGTTTTCATATTCTGACTGCCTCCAAGTATTAATTGATGGTTGTGTTTCTGTATTTAAATAAGCACCATAACATAATGCCCCCCCCCTTTTTTTTCTTTTTTTAAATTAAAGTCTGTAACTTTTTTTTTTATTATTATTATAATACGCAATGTGACACTGAAAACTGGAATGTATATATGTATATACACACACACATAATATTACTGTATACTGAAGTGTGTATATATACAGTATATATTTATATAGAGTACTGTATTTGTATGTATATATATATACCAAAGATTATGTGTGTGTCCCAGGGCAGTGACTCTCAGGCAAGCGTGTCAGACGTATCGTGCAGCGAGACAGCCTCGTCGTTCCCATCTGCTGGTCAGGGATCGGCTCCGGAGATCCTGCTGGGGCTTGTGTACAACGCCACTACAGGACGTCTCTCTGTGGAGGTCATCAAGGGAAGCCACTTTAAAAACCTGGCAGCAAATAAACCTCCCAGTGAGTCCAAAAGCTGTTTAACGTGATTGGTTTAGATAGCCATTCCACCATCAGATCAGTCTTGCATTTCCTGTATCATCTTATATAAAGTTTGCAGGATCAAAGTGTCACCTCTCACCTTTGACCCCAAAGGTGCTCCGTCTTTCTTTGTCTCTCCATAATTTCCCATCACCCTTCTGATAAACGCTGCCTTAAATGCCCTCCTAACCTTCCCAAAGCTTCCGTCACACTTCAGTCCAAGAGCGCAATATAAGAGCCTTCAGAAAGCACTCATAACTGCTCATAAATACCATCATGTCATGAAACGACATTCACACTATAGTTTCAGATAGCGTTATGAAACGTGATGAAGGCTGCATGTTTCTCTTATGCATTGGCCCTTAATCTGAAGTGATGCATTGTGCTTTATGAACACGTTACATCTGACCTAATGTGATGTCATTGGACCTTCAGACCTTTTGACCTGCTCTTTTTCTCCTGCTGTTGTTGATATTCTCTCTTTCTCCCTGATGTCTGCCCATCCCCTCTGCTCTTGCTGTCACTCCTCTCCTGTTGTCAGATGGTTTGTTCTGTTGTCTAAAGCACTTGATAGGTGGGCAGGTGTACATAATCCGAGGTGAGTTTTCTGTGGCTACCTTTATCAGCATCGGACGCTGTTCATCCATCTTTCTGTTTTCACGCTTCCTCTCTTCATTATCGATCCTTCTACATGGATGCTGAAGGTTTGAGCAGTGTAAAAGGTTTGAATTAGTGTAAAACTCAATACAGAAGGAAGATTCAGAAAACATTTGAAAGATGTTATCCATTCAGTCTTCATCCATGGAGAAGGTTAAAACGCTGTTATTTTAGACGTTATGTTGGATGGTATGCTGTTATTTTCTGCATGCATCCCCTAACCATGTGTCATTTTCTTTAATGTTTGGATTTTTTTTTTATACATTTAAAAGATCATTTGCTTGGATCATTTAAATATTTCCTGTTGTGTGACTGGTAGTGGCCAGAAAGATGTAGAAGTCTTTGTAGACTTGTGAGTGTTTCATCTGTGTTTGGAGACTGTGGAAAATTTTTAGATTTTTTTAACAAAATACATTTTTGTGGCTCTCACTGCTAACTTAAGATATTAATTAAATAAGTTTAAAACACCATTATTATTGTTAAATGTAATAAATCTGTATTATTATATTTATTATTTTAATAATAATCAAATAATAATAATGTGATATTTTTTTAATATTTTGTTTTGGCTTTATTTCAGTGACAACAATTATGTAAATGTGATCTTTCTATCTTTCTTCATTAATATGATTTTTATGAAATATAAATTAGTCTAACATGGTATACATTTTATACTCTTTTTACATGTATTTACATGCAATATGTATAATGGTTTTAAAATATATTCTATATAATCATATTTTAAAATATATAATAGCTTTTATATTTTGGGTAGATGCATTGCAAGGGCATCGTCATATTTGGGATACAAAAACTGCAAAAGGAAAATATACAGAAGATATGTAATCCTAGTGCAAAAATATGAAAGCAATTGTCTATAAATAACTTCAGCAATTCAGATGACCAGGATTTTAGGCAATGGGACATAGTGTAGACAACTAGAAGCTGATTTCTATAGCTGTGATGGAAGTGTTCAGATTTCTGAATAACTGCATCACAGAGTCTAATCAACCCTCTCAACCTTTAATGAAATCCTTTCACATTCAGCTTGAGGAGCTGGTGATGATTTCCTCAGTGTCAGGTATGAGTCTGTGTTCCCATCTCTGAAATCAGCGCTTCTTTAGCTCGGCTCTTCTATTAGTTGGAAAAATAGAGGAGAGTGAAACATTTTCTTGAAAACGCAGCAGGATAACTCCACAGGAAGCCCGCACTCGATGACTCGTGGAACAGAAGCGTCGCCCTGACACAGAGAATACCAACGTCTGTTGTATTGTGGTGTATTCAGGCAGGGCAGCAGAAAGCACGCTCAGAGGAGTTCAACTGCGCTCTGAATTAAACCTGGTGAAAGGCCTGAAGCTACGGTAGAGTCTGCTCTGAATGCATCTGTAGAGTCACAGTTCAAAAGGTTCTGAAAGGAGAAGACAGAGGAGTGACTCAATTATTAATCAGTGAGCATTGATTCGTGCCGAGCGTTAATGCAAAGAAGAAACTGAATGGCCCATTTTCAGCCAATAAATTTCATCCTGTATTAATGAATGGCATAATCAATTGCTTTTCAGATAAATTGAGAGATTGAAGCGTTGCCATGCTGGAAACGTTGTGTTGAAAACCTCCATGCTGGCAGAGGAACTGTACCACAATGCTATATCCTGTTACTTAATTTAACGTCCCAACTTCCAAACCTACAATTTTTGTAATAGTATTATCTTTTTGTAATTTATTTCTCCCAGCTGAAAACTGTTATTATTTTTTGTATTTTGTGTGTAGTTTTGCTGTAAAAAATGTCTAAACTGCCTTAAGGTATATTTATTTTTTATAACTTTATCTTGTCACTAGAATAAATCTAACAAAACTCTGAGATTTGCCATTAAAAATAAAAAAATCCCAATCGTAAAAATAAATAATTGCATTATATTATATTATATGTTATGTTATATTTCTTAATAATAGATTAAATATTGAAATTTATATTTACAAAAAGATATTTGAATATTTAAAAGATATTTTTACTGGAAAACAAAATCAAAATACTGATTAGGAAAATTTCTGTAAGGAAAGTCATTTCAAATTTCTCTTGATCAAATCAAGTCTTTTTGACTGATTTGATCCTAAATGTTTTCTGCTTGACATCCTGTTTCAGACACATACGTAAAGCTGACTCTGCTGAACTCAATGGGTCAAGAGATGTCCAAGTGCAAGACGTCCATTTGCCGAGGCCAACCTAACCCCACCTACAAGGAGACCTTTGTGTTCCAAGTAGCTCTGTTCCAGCTCTCTGACGTCACGCTCATCCTGTCGGTCTACAACAAGCGCAGCATGAAACGGAAGGAGATGATTGGCTGGATCTCTCTAGGGCTGAACAGCTCTGGGGAGGAGGAGCTGACGCACTGGACACAGATGAAGGAATCGAAGGGACAACAGGTGTGTCGATGGCACAGTCTTTTGGAGTCCTAGAATGTCCACAAGTGATGGTAATGATGTGTGTAATGGCGTGGGTGACAGAGAGCAGGTCAAGCCCTCGAACTGCCCCAAGACGACAGAGCTGGCCCACATTGCAGTGCATTATGAGAAACGTGAGTAGTTCTGGGGATGTAATCTGCTCTCCTTCCCAATGCACTGTGGGAAACGGGTTAGAGAAAATGGTGAGAACAGGGTTAGCGATGCCAGACCGTTAATGAAGGAAACAGTAATGAGACAGAATTATTTCGATATTTATTTGTATATTTCTGACTTGATGTTTCTATTTTTGTTCAGCTTAAGATGGGGTTGGGTTATTCAACATGTGATCAGATTTTCTAGATCGTGTTCTAATAAGGGATTTAGTTCATTCCACTTTGAAATGTACTGAGAGTGCCAATCCAGACTTCACCACATACAGCCTGTCATCCAGCGTTATGTGTCAGCTATTTCATTTCCCTCATTCTGAATTTAATACTTGGAAATCAGAAACACACCACAAAACAAATAAAAAAATATTCTTTCATTCTCAATGTAACATTAACAGCCAATAAGGGTAGAACTTTTGTTTTAACTATACTTTTCTACACACACCTTAATATAATAATAATAATGATGTATTATATATAATAAGATATTTATAACACTTTATACATATTACAATACCATTATAATAAAAGTATTAATTAGTAAAAAAATATTTGTTTACATATACAATCATGATATGAAACACATTTTTAAAACTCATTTTTAAATCTACTGGAAATCCTGTAAAACAGAAGCATTTCCTTATTTATTTTTTATTTATAATATTTTAACATGCATTATAGAAGAAATCTCTTAAATCCCTTCAAATCATTTGAATAAAGTAATATAATGTCAATACAAAATTGGTGATAATCGAACTATGCAATATTATCCAAAATGTTTATAACCCTTTTCATAAATGAATACCCTTATAATAAAAGTATGAATTATTATGTAAAAAATATAAAGTATCTAAATTATTTGTTGACAAATACAATCATATGAAACACATTATAAAACTTTTTTTTAAATCTACTGTGCACGGAAACCCTGTAAAACAGAAGCATTTCCTTATTTATTTTTATTTTAGTGCTGTCAAACGATTGATCGTGATAATCACATCCAAAATAAAAGTGTACTGTGTATATTTATTATGTGTGTATATATAAATACAAACATATGCATGTATATATTTAAGAAAAATATGTTATGTTTATATATAATATAATAAATAAACAGTAAACATAACTATATTATGTAAACAAAACTTTTGTTTTGGATGCGATTAATTGTTTGACAGCACTATTTTATTTATTACATTTTAACCATACATTATAGAAGAAATCCCTTAAATGCCTTCAAATAATTTTAATAAAGTTATATAATGTCAGTAAAAAATTGGTGATAATCGAATTATACAATACTGACCATAATATTTCACAACTATAAAGGCCTGTTCATACCAAGAATGATAACTATGGCAACTATATTAGTATCCGCACCAACAGACTATAACATAAGTTATGTTAATGCAATGGCAAATGTGATTTAAAACACCATCCCTGATGAAGAACAATGAGCACATGCATTATCAGCTCTTACTTCGACTTCGAGTCAAATCTGTGACTGTTCTGAATTGTAAGAACATTACGAAACCATTTTTGAATAGTTTCTAACGTGGTGAAATGAAGGCTGCATTAGGTTGACAGTTTATAATATGGATGTGTGAATTTGCCATACTTTTACAAAAGACTGTTCCCTCTTATCTTTTGTATTGAATTTATCTTGCGATCCTGAATGTTCAAATTTAGTACCTGAGACTTAACACTCGAGATGTAGAATGCCAGTGTTCTGGCTGAATGTCCTGCAGAGGACCGATGATAAAACTTGTTTAGAGTATGTGTTGGTGAGGAGGCTTCTCAGCGCTTTTGCTCTCTCTTTACAAGTGTCCTGATCTCTGTGCGGTCAACCTGTGAAATCTGTCTTGAACTAGTTTCTTTCCTTTCTTGAGCAATGGTCAAACTCACTCAGTGATTGTTACGTACTGTAAATGGCACATAGATTTTGCTGATCTATTTTTGTATCTATATATCTGAGAAAATGGACTCACTTTCTTGGTAAATGTATGAAGCTCTGTGAGCAGTATGGAGTTGTAGACTTTGTTCTACTTTCACAGTTTAGTTGATATTTCGTTCTCTTTGGATAAAATAACTGTTTTATTAGTGAATGTGTCACTCATTCAGTGTGCCGTTTCTAAATATGACAAGATAAATGTTTAAAAAAAAAAAACTTCTCGTCCCTGTTACAGTCTTGCAGGTTGATAGAAAAAAGTAAGAGTGTGTGAGACAAGGGGAGTGTTTGTTCAGTGTGATGTTACATACTGTTAAATGTATTATTAGCTTTGCTAATGTCATCATTTCAGGTGATGATGATATTGTATATGTTTTACTCCCCTCATTAAAAGAGAGAAAAGTCAGGTATGGCAAGTAGCTGGACTCTTTTGAGCTGGTATGCTTTGTAAGACCAGAATTAAGCACAGTTTTAGGGCACATGGAGTCATGAAACACATCTTGTGAAAGAGTCTCAGACTGTGATGGTCCTCAGAGAGTCACAACTGGACAATATCTCCCTTACAGACCACGTCCCACGAAACGCACAGCTGGGCTGAGCTTTCCCTCTCATGCTGGGACTGGGAGATGTTCTCAGTTTCTTCTTGGCAAACAGTTTTAATTTTCAAAATTTCTCAATTTTATTTTACCATTCTGTCAACTTTTAAATCTGAGAAAATGCCACAGCTGTCAAAATTACAATGACATAATACAGCACAATGTTGAAATGTAGGATGTTAAATGCATTATGACTAGAAAACAGCTGTGTCACAAACTGACACAGAGAGGCTGTTATGTCTCACTCGTGACAGTTTTATTAGGGGCTTGGCACACTGTTGCCTCATGCAGATATGGCTTCCAAATTCTTTTCCCACTATAAATGAGAATCTCATTGTAGCTATAGTAAATCAGTTAAATAGGTTGGGTACGTGGCTCTGCCAGCCTGCAGTCCCTCAGACTCAACCCTCCCAGTAACATTTGACCAGTCCATCTTTAAAGGGATATTTCACCTTAGATATAACATTTAGTTGTCAGTTACTCGCTCTCATATTGTTCTAACTCTGCATTATTTCATGATATTCAAATTGAGATGTTAGGCAGAATGTCCAAGCTGCACTTTTCACATGATTTGTACTCCGGTGAACATGATTTCACCAAGTACAACATGTTCCTGGATCAACATACTTCAACATTCCAATCAACCAATCGGAATTGAGGGATAACTTTTCAGGAAATTGCAGTTTTAGGCTTATGATCAGGGTTAGGTGCTTCTACACCCTTGTTAATCAGCTATCATTTCCCACTGATTTTAGGAATAAATTATGGGTAGGGTTAGGTTTAGGGGTAGGGATTGGGTTAAGTCTGTATTTTTGAACCGTAATGTTGATCCAGGATCAACAAAAGATGTTGATCCAGGAACATGTCTTACTTGGAAAAATCACGGTGACCTTTGTACTCCCATGCTCCAAGACTTTTAAGTCTTCTGAAACTATATGATAGTTTGTGTGGAACAGACCAAAATGAATTGTTCCCTGATAAACAGAGCTCATCATGTCTAAAAGTGCAATTATTTTACAATGAATACAAGCACAATTGACATTTAAGCGTTCTGATAGAGGGGGAAAGATTATTTGGGAATACTGGCGTAAATCATGGCCTGTTCCACACACAAGCCTATAATACATGACTTCAAAAGTTTTTTAAAGAGTCTCTTATGCTCATCAGTGCTCCAAGTATTTGATCAAACAAAAGTTAAATTAAAATCTGAAATATTTTTGCCATTTAAAATGAGGTTTTAAAATACATTTCTAAGATGGAAAAGCTGAATTTTCAGCAGACACACCAGTCTTCAGTGTCACGTAATCCTTTAGAAATCATTTGAATATGCTGATTTGCTGCTCAATAAACATTTATTATTATCAATGTTGAAAACAGTTGTGCTGCTTAATGTTTTGCGGCTCATGATTTTTAAGTTAAAAAAAGAACAGCATTTAATGGAATTATATATTTTTTTAGTAACAATGTAAAAATATTTGTTTTAACTTTTTATCAATTGAATGCATCCTTGCTGAGTAAAATCATTCATTTCTTTTAAAAAAGTAGTTGCCCCAATCTTTTGCATAAATATATGTCTTGAAGATTTGGAATATAACACACTTATGGAATAAATAATAGACTGCTTTTATGATCTTTAAGGTGTTGTTTTTTTTTAGCTTGGTCGTATAAATCACAAATTTCATAATTTATGAAATAATTATATTTCACTTACAAACAAAACAATTACTATGGGATCTGAACAACATGAGAGTGAGTGAATAATGACAAGGTTTTATTAGGAAGTAGAAAATGTTATAATTCTAGTTTTAGAATTCTCAAACTACTTTAGCCCAAGCAGACACTATATGTGCAAAGCTCTGCTGATCTGACTGAAGTGTCTTAAGGAGAGTCGATTCTTTACAGCTTGACAGATGAAACAGCATTTTCTCTTATAATGTTTAATGTGTGTGAATGAATCTTTCCAGTGCCTGATAAAAGCTCACAGCTCCTCTCCCATAAGATTTTTCCATGGCTCTGCAGTAGTCTGTATGTGAGAAGATGTAAGTATTTAGACAACAGACCCGTGAAGGTCATTTAAAGAACCCATCTTATTCTGAACTCAGTGACAGGGGTTCTGTTCAGTTCACAGAACCAATACGCACCAGCATAAGTACGTTTTAGGATTTACTGCACAAGAAGCATAGCACACACTCCTCCCTGTGCTCTCTCCGTGAACCAACGTGATTCAGGTCTAACATGCCACTGACACCTTCAACTTTCACAAGGTGTGTTCCAACTAAACCAGTTTTATACATGTTCTGAACATTGTGTATGTTTATATTTGCGATTCTTTTCATTTTGCTCTTGCAGTTAAATCTCAAAATGCTTTAAATTAATTGCCAATATACTCACCGATTCAGTCGGTGCCTTACTTCTCTCTGGAGAACGTTTTTATGATGTTTTTGAAATGTTGCAGCGATGTTGTCACCTTGTGTATTCATACTTCTGTACAACCGCTGTAATTTGATTTGTAAATGAAGTCTTACACAATGATACATTAAAAAGATGATGCATTTGTGTGTGGTTCTGTTTTGAAAAGAAACACATCTGCTAATTGTCTTTGTTTTTATTCCAAAGAGTGTAAGATTGTCTTGAGTAAATTCAGGATTAGGTTTTAGTCTTGCTTACGATGTCTTATGAAATATGATGTTAGAGCCCCAAGTTGAAGAAAATTCATTTATAATACTAATGATGCAATAAATATTTTAGGTTCAGGTACACTACATTGTAGTGTTAAAAAATCTAAATAATCTTATATATTTATTTATTTTTCATTATGTTTATATTTAGTGTAAGGTGTCAACAGGAAGCAAAGAGAAAAACGACACCACCATGTGGTGCTGCATAAAGTGTGTGAGCAAAATCCAGTTGTCTATGACTGTAAATCCTCTCTGGTGGTTCCAAAGGTTTTGGAAACATTAGTGTCAAAGACAAATGATGAAATTCTGTGAGGCTGAGTTTAGAGCAGACAGTGAAGTTTTTTGATTTATGAGGTCAACTGTTTTGCCTCACACATTCCTTTTTACAAATACATTTCCCAATCTTTCACGTACTACTTTCATATGCACTTTGGATGCTCATAAATATATAGATGTCACTATCCGAAGTGTGTATCTGCGTGGGTGGAGTGTATTCTGAAGGGCCCATTAAACTTTCAGTTTTATCCTGAGGGAAAGAGCTCTCTTCAAAGTGCTTAAACATGGACAGCAGCTCCGTGCAAGTCAATATTTATTCCTCGCTGCTTGGCTGGAGTGAATAAAGAGAGGCAGAATTGAACTCTGTGCCCTTACTACTAGCAGCAACCAAAGCATTCTGTCAGATCAAGAGCTGTAGAGGATGAATCAACATCAAAACGACAGTATGTATCTGAAGATTGTCAGGTGTCCTCTACTGCTGGAATAAATGCTCACCTAAACACTTGAACTGAATTGTAGCCAACAGATGGCACTATTGTTGATGGCCATTTAAAATATTAAGTTTAAAATTTAAACTTTTGAAGTTTAAAGAATTATTTGTAAAATGTACAAACGTAGATGTAAACAAAAAATTGTGGCATACCCCCCAAAAAACAAAAACAATATGTAACAAGTGTATCATGGGTAAATCAGAAAATAAAATATATTAGTAATCGCCTGTTCAATGCACAGTAATGTTGATGACTAGAAACATCCAAGATGTGTTCTTCTTTTTCCAATATGGACGGTGTTGCTTATTACAAACGATTTACCTTTAATGTGCTAAAGGACTGAGCGAGTGAGAGAGATTCACTATAAAAGTGCTGGTACAGTAAACCACAATGCATGGTTTCCATTTATTTAAAAGATGCTGTTTCTCTCTGAAGCCCCCAGTCACCTGGAAAAGTACTTCAACACAGGGCTGCTTTTCACACAAGAAAATAAATTACGGACTCTGGCACAGGAGTGGATGTCTGCTTCTAACTAGAAACAGGGTGTGTTTTTTGGAAACTGGAGTCAGTTAGAGGGAAACTGAGCAAGAAAAAGCCTTTGTGTGTATGTGTGCATGTTTATGTGGTTTATGAGGACACAAATTTGTATAATGACATGGGTACAGAGGTATTACAATATGAAGGTGGTTTATGAGGACACTGCCTATGTCCCCGTAATTCAAAAGGCTTAAAAAAACATACTAAATGGTGTTTTTTTTGAAAATCTAAAAATGCACAAAGTCTCCTGTGAGGGCTAAGTTTAGGTGTAGGGTTGGTGTAGGGCAATAGCACACACAGTTTGTTCAGTATAAAATCCATTACGCCTATGGAGAGTCCCCATAAACCACACAAACCAACATGTGTGCGTGCGTGTGTCCTCAGACATGTGATGATGGTCATTTGTATTAAGAAAAAGAAAATTATACATGGGCCAAAATCTAAATATTCACACAAAGTAAATTACAAAAAGTTATTATTAAAATTAAAATCTAAATCTTCTAACTTAAATAGTTTTAATGATGGTCACCTGTAATTATTAAATAATAATAATAATAATAATAATAAAAACAAATAAATAAAAAACAATTCATCAAGTTGGCAATCTCAAACTCCAAGTTATATAAATAAACAAAATTAAACTGAAACGGCAAACGGAAGTTTAAAAATTATGCAGTAATTAAATAATAATAATAATAATAATAATTATTATTATTATTATTATTATTATTATTATTATTATTTTTATATATATATATATATATATATATATATATATATATATATATATATATATATATATATATATATATAAATTATCTTATATTTGATAATTTATATTATATTTATATTTTGAAAATAAAATCTATAAAATGACAACAACAATAACAAAAAAACTAGCTGGTCAAATGCCTAAAGGGTATTAGTGTGGTTTGATTATCAGAAAAGGTCCTGGGTAAATCAGAAAATAAAATATCTTGTGATCTTTAGCTGTTAAAAAAGTAGCTGGGCAAAATACAATCTAAAAATCAAAACCAAACAAAGCTAATCTGTAAAATGAAAGAAAAAAGAGGTCTGAGGTCTTTACAATAGGTGTACATGTTTGTGCGCGTGAGAGTACAGAAAGTGATAAAGGGACCAAAAAAATCGGCACAACTTGGCGCTCATTCCACCTCTTCTATAAGGAACACCGAAGAAATCCGCTCAGGAGCGCGGCTGGAAAATACGGACCGCCGCTCCTGAAAAGGGAAATGTCTAACAGATGATTGGCCCCGTGCCCGCCCGCCCGCTCCACTTCTGCTGCGCGCTAAACGCAGCTCCTCTGACCAAAACCAGACACACACACACTCAAGGCACCAGGGAAGCATTGCTGCTGGGACGGGACGCGACTGATCCTGCATGGGCAAAAAAGCTGCTTCTGTTTATTCCGAGGAATGGGGCGACGCTGTTGGTGTCCACTGACGTTAACAAGCCCAGTTCAAAGCAAACGCTGCAACGTCGCACCGTCTGCCGGTGAGGTCACTGTGGCACAAAGCAAAGCGACCTGCGCGGACACGCAAAGGAGATTCCGTCACATCACAGCGGCTTTGTTCGCGCGCTGATTGACTGCTTGGCTTTTGGATTGGATTTGTCCAGTAGAACCTTATCGATTATTGCAAGTCAGAAAGGCTCGCGCGGATGGATCGTGGGTAAGTAGTTATTGATGAACCGAGCAGGACTACAGCAGCGGAATCCAGAGGAGAAAACAAGAGGGCGTCCATAACGACACATCTAATTCAATAAAACGACACATATTGACTTAGTCATCATTACAGTTAAGGTAAGCAAAAGTTCATATATTTTGAACATATTTACACCGCTCGGAGTTACGCGCCACCAGCCTCCGGAGGCAGACAGACATGGCACAGTGCCAACACAGATCAACTACACTTACGATCTCTCAAGTGTGTTCAAAGCAAACAACTATTTTTAAGCACCTAAGAATACACACAGTATCCTGTGTTTTCGTTTTGAGAAGTTATGCTAATGATCAAATATTAAATATATATTTTGTCTATATGAGGAATGCACAAGGCAGTGTGCGTTAGGTCCATACAGTCACCATTTGTATTTTTCTTTTTTTTTACATTTAATCACATTTTTGCCTACAACTAGTTTGTATTAAAAGGCCCTACAGTGGCCAATTAATTTACTTTAGTATAAAATATTGAATATAGTGTCTAAATATATATATATATATATATATATTTAATTTTAATAATAATATTTCATTTATACATTTATTTAAAAGTGAATTCTTATAATTGTGTTTGAATTAATAACAACATATATACCAATAGATCTACATATATTTAGATTCCTACAATATATTTCTTAATTTTTTAAATATATTTCTTATTTATTAATTCAGCGACTACATTTATTTTTTTTAAATATCTTTAAAAATTTAAATGTAATTATGGTCAAACAAAATTACACATTTCTATCATACAAGTGAGCTATCATCCGACCAAGATTCCTTCTTGTTTTTATTTTGGTTTGTAAAATGTACTATTACACTGAATCTCTAAAGAAGCTAATGACAGTGAGGTCACACACACACACACACACAAGGTTCCTTTCACACATTAAAACACCCAAGCTCTGTGTCTGTGTGTGTGTTGTAAGGGCAGGGAGCCAGAATTCTGTTACAGCTTGATTCCCTTACAAGGAGATGAAGTGTACAAGATGAAAGCACAATAACTTTATAGATGGACGCAGAGTGTGTGTTTTTGTCCTGATGAATGCGCAATTACTGTTGCACGGGAAAATTGTGCATTTTGGTGTCTGCGTAGTGTAAGGCATTTGACAGTTCTATGTGTGTGAGGCTATTGTTGTTGTTTTGTAAGAGAGAGAGAGGCGCTATTGTGCGTGGCTGAGATGGTATGTGTGTGTTAGTGGGATTATTTCTCGCTTCATTATCAGCAATGGGTTCACTGCGCTGGCTGTGGCATCTGTTCCTGGTGCCGTGGGGCAGGAGTGTGTGTGTGTTTGTGTGCATTTGGGTATTCCCCCTGAGATCACTGTGCCAGTTTAAGAGTGTCTGGCATACTGCCACTCATTGATCCCTCGATCTACAGCAGGCACAAAGGAAAACCCACGCAATCGTTTACCGCCTGTGGTTCTCATCAGTCCGTTCCAGTCATTTGTGTCTGGGCACGGTGAGGATTTACTTCAAGAGACTTCTGAGGAGTCTGTGCGCTGCTCGTAATCATTTAAAACTTCAACCCAGGCAGTTTCAGAAAACTGTGGTTTGGGAGGGACACGGCACATACTGTGCAGATCATCTTCCTGTCAAACCTTCAATCACATTCAGAAATGACTCATCAAAAGTCTCACCTCATTCATACACCCACAATATAAACTGTAGACAAACAATGGATACTGTATGTGGTAAAAACTGTACTGTCATCACATTTGGTACAAACACATGATCCACAATCTGAGAGCTAGTACATAGCTAGTATGAGCAGGTTTTTGCATAGGCACAAGCTACACAAGGCGTAATTGAAGGATAAAATATACTTTTTAAGAAATCAATCCTACTATTTGGCAAGGACATATTAAATTGGTCAAAAGTGACAAAAAGATTAGCAAATAAATTATGCTCTTCTGAACTTTCTATTCATCAAATAATTCTGAAAAGATGTATCATGATTTCCATGAAAACTATTAAGTACAACTGTTTTCAACATTAAAATAGTAAACAATTTAATAAACAACCAAACAGAAAACATTTTAAAATGTAATAATAGTTTTCACAATATTAGTTTTTACTGTATTTTTGGATCAAATAAATATGCCTTGGTGAGCATAAGAATTTTTTTTTTAAACATTAAAAGAATTTTAAAAAGATATATTACTATATCCTGACTGAAATAGAACATTTAAAATGCATGTAAATACACTTCGTAATTGCCTTTTTTTGTACTAGAAAAGATTTTTGATTTGGCTTTACTCAACATAAAAAAAGAATAGGTCATTGAAAAAAAGAATAGATAATCTAATATATACTAAAGCAACTTTAATAATATTAATTATAATGTTAATCGATTTTTTTATGTTTTGTGAGTTCATAAGACAAAAAAAAATTTGAAACTTTCTATAAATAGACTTTCAGAAGGCAGTGTTGCTGTCTGAAGACAAATAAATCACAGCCATCACATAATAAATCAGAGCCCACCGTGATGTAAATATCAACTCGATAGCAGGGATGATGTGATTACCCTGCCCCTTTGAGTATACAGAGAGCACGTGCTGCCCTCCCTCTGTCTCAAACACACACACACACACAGCTTCAGGATGTGACTCTTAACAGCAGGGATGCATGGGTAGCCAGAACATTCCTTCAGCACTGATGTGGCGTTGTGTCAACACGATCACGTTACTGCGCTATCCTCACAAACACATAAGCTCACACACACCAAGGCCGGGATGCAGGGCTGTTGGCCGAAGTATAATTTTTCTCTCATTTTATCTGTCTAACACCGTTATACTCTCCGCTTGCAGTACAGACATGGCGCAACTCTTTTTTCTCTCTCCCTCTGAGTTGGATATAACCTAGACAAGCTGAGCAGCCACAGAGCTCTTGGCAGGCGGGAAGGGTTTTCCTACTTCTCTTCTTTTTTTCCCTCATTTCCCCCTTCTCTTTCCCCAGGCTTTGTATGTGTGTGTGAGACATGTTTGGATGGATGTTTTACCTCCTCGACTGGGTGTTGCCTACATTTTCTGTCTGAACATGTGAGAATGAAAGAGACTACCTAATGACCTAGATTACAGTCTGCAGGATGTGTTCAGATCCCCAATGCAACGTTTCGATTCTTAAATAAACCTCCTCTGTCTCGCTGATAGATTCAGGTCAAGCTTTAACCCAAACTGAATGGAAGTCCTGCACCCTGAGGAGGACACACATGCTTTAAATGCTTCCAGCACCAAGACAGAAAGCAGTTTCTGAGCAGATGGATGATTGCTCCTGGAGAGGTGTGTAAGTGTGTGTGTGTGTAATAGCCTCATGGTTGGCAAAGTCTACTGCGGTCTTTTCACCTCATGGTAAATTGGGGCGTCACTTCAGCAGGGTGTGTTTCACACGTGTTACTTTGTGACTCAGTGTGGGTTCTGCATGTGCGTGCATGAATTAAAGAAGTCATTCATGTTGTTCCATGACCTTTTTTCTTCAATGGACAAAAAAACACAATAAAAGTATCATAATGCATTCTAAGTCTTCTGAAGCCATACAAGCTTTTTGTGAAGAAATAAAAATTTAAGCAATTATTCCTTGCTCTCCCTCTTCTGTAGCTATCGAATCAAATATCAAATGTCACTTTTAGTCACATCATGTTAGCTTTGAAGTTATACGTAATCATGAGACAACCAATGACGTTTGATTTCACTGATTTCAAACATGATGCAATTTGTCTAAAGGCACAATATATAACTGAATGCAGACACATATGAGATTTGAGACAGGGTTTCCAGGATTTCTTTAGTGAACAACGACTTGGTTTGTTTGTTTACAAGATTTTCAAACAACATGCATCCGAACTAAACATATGACTTTTAACATAGTGCATGGACCACTTATATGATACTTTTATGCTGCTGCTTTGTCATGCCTATTCAATATTCAGAATTGTCACCTTTTGTGTTCCACAGAAGAATAAAGTAATGGAAATGTGTAAATTAAAAAAATTATAATAATTTTTAATAATTTGTAATAATTGTTAATGTACCCTGTGATATTTCTCCCACTAGAAAGTCATAAATAGCAGTGAGATGTTGTTTCACAGTTTCACCTCCATATTTTATCATAATTGACATCTTTGAACGCGTTTATATCAGTTACTCATGTTTCTCATAAATCATGAAACTGTTTCTGGGTCAGGCCGTGTGGGCAGACTGGTGTTACTGATGACTTTGTAGCTCTGAGCATGTGCCAGTGTTCCTCTGCCACACAGACCGAGAGAACAAGTTTGTGGTCGACATTCACTGGGGTTTTCTGTCAGCCTGGTGCTCCAAACAGCAGAGCAGGATATTAGCTGATTCCTAAATCTATTCTCATAACCTGACTAATTGTGCAGTGTTTTGTTTGCTTTCTGTCTGCTCTGTCTCTCTTTCTGGCTTAATTTCTACTGACAAAGCATTTTGAAAATGGTTTAAATAATTTCAAAGCATTACATTTCCTGGCAGACTAACCACTCAATAAAACTATTGTCTTTAATAAGCTATACATGAGAAGTGCATGTTCTGAAAAGTTAGATAAACAGACAAAACCTGTCTTTGAGGGCATAAGAAGTCCCCATTAAGATAGCTAAGTAAATGTGTGAGTGAGCTTTAACAGCTTTTATGACCCAGTAAAGAGCATCATGAGCTTTGGATGTTTTGGTTTTAGTGAGTTAAGCCAAAAACTACATTACCTAAATGGAAACCTGTAATTGTGGTTTTCGCATAGGAAAAACCACAGCTGCACAACTGAAAGCTTATCCCTTACATGATTCCTTAGTTTGAATCGCTCATTCTTTCTTTCTCTGTCTGGTTTTAGCATCAACTGTCTTTTTATAATTTGTAGTTTTAGCATCTTCTGAGTTCTAGCATCTACTCAGTTCTAGTACACATTCCCTTCTGTACCCTGTGATATTTGTGTGTGCCTGATGTGGTGCAAATCCAACGGATCCAGCACCTTTTTATGTTTTCTTGACATGAAAAGGAAAGTGGAAAAGATGGGAGAGAGAGTGCATAAAAGCACAAAACGAGCAAAGAGACAAAGCCAGACAGACAGCTTATGTGTGTGTGTGAGAGCTCTGCTTCTGTGTCAGCTCTCTGTCTTCTAAAGCGTAAATTCAAAGCAGAGTTGTGGGCGGAATGAGAAACGGGTAACGACAGTACGAGGGAGAGGAGGAGAGCGGGATCTGCTCTGATTAAACACGTCTCGATCACATGAGCTCAGTGTGATCCAAACCCTGCGGACACAGACTAAAAACAGGACGGGTTATTACAGCTGAATTAAGTTTACTCCAAGAACAATTTTTGTGTCTGTGTGCGTGCAAAAAAAGTATTCGTGATAGTTTTACCATTTTAGTTTTACTTCTCATTTACTTACACGATTCAGTTTCTTTGTTAGTTTAGAGCAATTAATTATTTAAAAATTAATGCAATAACATCAACACAATTAGCCATGTCCATTAACTTGTAAATAAATTTGATAAAGAGATTTTCCCAGGACATTTTCAAAAACCTTTTTTTTTTTACTTTTTTCATTTTACCAAAAGATTAAAAAGGCTGAAAAACTGGTTGAAAAAAATTATTGCAATGGCCAAAGACAATAAAAAAATATCACAGACAGAAAACGAGAATGGTTCCTGTATGAATCTACCTCAGACAGACTGACAATGATCCTGATATGGAAATAAAACTGCCACTTATTGTAACCTTCATTTAGGGGCTATTCTTATACTAAAATATGTGATTAATTTGAACACTGAATTAATATATCATTTACTTTACTGAATGAAATGGTTTAATCAATTGACAGCCCAAATAGTTACAAATAAACATGGTTTGTTGTCATGTGAGAATTGTCTGGTGACTCAAAACAGCCTGGCGTAACACCAGTTCAATGTGTGCCAACTGAAGCCACTACATGAGTAATTGTGTGTGTGTGTGTGTGTGTGGGTGGGTGGGTGTGGGTGTGTGTGTGTGAGAGACAGAGAGAGAAATTGTCAGTGAAGATTAATGACTTTGTAGAGGCAGTCATCCAGAACTTTTCCTCTCTCTCCTGTCACTGCGTGTGTGGTAGAACAGAGAACAAAATGATTAAAGAGAGATCACAAAAACAGATACCTTCCCTTTCAGCTTCTACTGAATGTTGTTCTCTCTCCATCTCGTTATCTGAGTGTTTCATAGTGTGTGTTTTTGCGCTATTAGCTATTTTAAAGAGTCACAATGTGTTTTTCAAATGCCTTGTTAGTGTAATCCTCAAAGATAGAGGAAATAACTCTACAAGTTATTGTAGAGTAGCACCGTGTTGTTGAGAGGTTGCTTTCTTTAAAGGGGTTGTAATGAGGATTCAAATTTTCCTTGATCTTTTAAGATAAAAGAGTTCATTGTAATATGAAAACATACTGTAACTTTCAGAATGCAAAACTTGCTCCCCAGAGAGAAAAAAAAAACTTGTATTGATTTCTACAATACAAGAATCTCAATGTTAGAAACTAGCGGCTGTTTATTTTTAAGTCTCTGATCATCTCAATTAGATCTTAACAGTATATGAGCACACATTTCAGTACAAATTGTTTTGTAAAGCAGTCACAAATGTAATACAAGCTTTGCAAAGAGGCTGCTATTGACAGATTTTAATTATGAGTGGTTTGCAAAAACTTTACATTAAGCTTTACTAGAAGTATGCCTCATGTTAAAAAAAATAAATCAATATCAAAAACATTTTAAGATATGATTTTATGAACACACAGTGAATACAGTGGTGCAGAAAATAAAATTCAGTCACTGAAAACCTGCATTTAAAAGGATATTTTGTTAAAAAAAGTAAATTCTTTCATCATTTATTCATCTGTGGTTCCAAACCTGTATTATTTTTTTTTTAACATATGTCATTTGTATGCATGTATACTATATGTAATATAAATATGTGGATTTAAAAGAATATCTCAACTGTTTTTGTGCATACAAAGTATACAAAATAGGGTACAAAACAACACTGGACCCTACTGACTTTTACAAAAAAAAAAAAACTTCTGTATTCCATAGAAGATATAAAGTCATACAGGGTTTAAATAAAATGAAAATTCTTTCATCATTTACTCATGTTTGACAGAATTTCATTACGCATTTTTTTTATAATTATATTTGTGTGTTTGTTGTTTAGGACTGAGGTGAAACTATGGCTTTGGTCCTATCAATGAACCCCTTTTGTGAGCCTGAAGCCGAAGCCCCGCCATCAATCTACCAACCAATCTGGGAATCTGAGCATTGCAGTAAAAGCTGTATCTCCACCTCCTCACCACCAGGGGGTGACACCCAAGGGCTCATTGAAGGTCTGACACTAATATCTCATCTCTGAAAAACAGGCTACCATGAACAGATGGTGCTGATGATGTTCCATTCCAAAGTAGACATTTCAAAATCTGTTATCCAGTTTTGGAACTAAAACTGCCAGAAATTCTCTCCATACCAGTTCTTTGATCTAGAAGACAGCCTATTAATGAAACTCTGTCTGAACCTATCCATTTTGTCTCCAGAGCCCCATTACAGACGAGTTCCTGATCATGTGATGGATCGTGTGGCCCTGTCACGGATCTCTTATTTCAAGAGGAAGTTTGTGGAGGATGAAGAACCTGTACTGAGCTTCAGGAGTTACTGTCACACTGTAAGTCTACTAGCCCAACATAAGTCTACATATTTCTACACAGCACTTTATATTATTGATAATACTTTCAGTAAGTCATAAAACTGTATGACGTTGCAACAATTTTTGCATAATCTGGCATTACCACTAAAGAACCTGTAAACACTAGGGTTTTTAAAATGTGGACATTTGACTCATTTTTTATAATTGTAAAGGTGCAGACACAGTGATATTTCGTGGGCAAAACGATCCAGTCACATAGAAGTCACTTTAAAAAAAACAGATTAATATGATGAATTTTTGTGAATATGTATGCAGAAATCTTTCAGCTTCACAAGAAATTCATAATAAAGCATTCCTATTGAAATTCCTGGATTTAATTTCGGACTAAAATTTGCTGAGCAATCTGACTGCACCTTATTTGTCATATTTTGTTTTCAAATATTTTCTTAGCACATTGGGTTTTTTTACTTAAAAATTTAGTTTGACTTCAGCTTTTAGAAATTCATATGAAAATACAAAAGCTGTAGTCATTTGATTAGTAATTTTAATTTAATTTCTGATCTGTTATAGTGCACATTTATGCAGATTTTTTTCCTATTATATTCCTATTTTATTAAACTGAAATATTTCTGCACTGCTAGTTTTTATCGTTTAATAGTTTGTTTCCCTATACTTTACTGTTTATCACTTTATTACATTACATACCTCTGCAAACAAAACAAAGCATTCACCAACATCTTGCACCTTGATTTGTTCCTCACAACACATTATGAATCATACAGGTTAAAGGTGGGGTAAGCGATTTCTGGTAGCCAATGTTATTTGAAATCACCAAAACAAATATGCCCCTACCCCAAAAGGGTCTCACCCCCTATTTTGATAGCTCCACCCCACACATACGTACGGTTAGTTCTGGGAAACAAAGCCAAAACCAATGTTACTCACCTTAGAGAAGAAACAAAGCAATCTCGGCATCCGATCACAGACCTTCCCGCTCCTTGAGTTCTCTCCAGCGCTGGAAAGCTGATCCGATATTTACACGGGTCCTACTTCTTGCCTTATTGTGACACCATGGACGCGAGCGGCGTGGCGGAGCGTGACAAAATACTATAGACCTTATTATATTCAGTGATGCAGTCTACACTGGATGCCACGCTGCGGCACAAAAAAATCCCCGACAGTAAGCTACTGCTGCGTTCTATTTATGACATATTGACACAAATTTCAAATGATTTTCAACGGTCGCTTCAACGGTCCAGTGTAGACAGACTTTAGCTGTTGTGGCGCAGTGCGGCATCCAGTGTACACACGGTGTAAGCCTTCTTTTGTTCCACAGACGTTTTCCTCTTTTGTTTTTTTTCCACCATCTCTATCTTTCTATCGTCGCTCAGCTGTCCGTCATGTGCACTGAGCGCTCTCTCCTCCCATCATGAGTAGACCAGTGTTAATTTCGTTGACGAAGACGACGACGAAAAATATTCGTCAACGAACCTTTTTTCTGTGACTAAGACGAGACGTTGACGAGCAAAAACTAATATCTGATGATTAAAAACTATGACGAAATTTATGCCACATCTTCGTTAACAAGACGAGATGGGACTAAAATGTTATTTGAGGACTACCGGACATTCAAAATACATCCTATAGGCTAAGTTAACTGTCTTGTCTTTCAAAATGTGCGTCTCTGTCATTGGATAAGGCGCGTTTGCATGGCAGCCGCAGTGGACGGATAGCCTACCAAAACGCGAACTAGCGATCTGAAACAATGGCCTCAGCAACCGAAGGGTTAGGGAGTGGGTGACCAGACGTCCCCGTTTTTCCCGGGAGTCACAATTCATTGTCGATTAACTTAAAGTTAGTGAAGGTGCGATAGGCGGAAACGCGCTGATAGAAGTGCTCTCTCTCGCGCACGCTCCACTTCTTCAGTTCTCATACAGCGCGCGATCAGTTCTCAGTGCTCAAATACACACACAGCAGTCCACATGTCTCTCATGTAGAGTATCTCACGGAAATACAGTCCGTTATGGTTTAAGTGAGCTTAAACAGGTGGGTGAAAACTGAATGTATGTCAGTAGGCTATTACATACATACCTTCCGTCTTAAATGGACAGCATTCCTAATTATCTGTCATAAATGTTAACCAACAAAAGATGTTAAATAAATTTATACTTGTTAAGTAAACCTACTGTATCTGAAAAATGAGTTTAATTTACATCTCTACCAAAAAATGAAAATTTATTCCAGTTTTTCCAAATTCAATCCTTGATTCAAACTTCTCATAACTAAGCTTAATTGATTTGGTCTAAAGAGAGAAGAATTAATGACTATTTTTGTTAGAATAATACATATAAAATAGCTACCAAAATAAATGTTGGTAACTGCCGTTTGACTAAAAGTAATGACTAAAAGTTGACAAAATGCAATGACTTTTCGTCGACTAAAACTAGACTAAAACTATGAAAGACTCAAATGACTAAAATGTGACTAAGACTATTAAGCATTTTCGTCTCAAGATAAAGACTAAGACTAAATCAAAAATGCCTGCCAAAATTAACACTGGAGTAGACACGCCCCTTACTGCTAATTGGCTGCAAGTTTGTTTTGGTCCTGGGCCCGACTCAGTTTTCTAAAGCGTTTTTGAAAAAATACATACCCCACCTTTAACTTGATAACTGACTTTACCTCGTTTATGAATGCTCATTTTGTCTTCCGGGTCAGCAGGTGTCACCGGTCTTAGAGGAGCGTGCACACATTCTCCATCTCTCTCTCGAGAAGCTGCGTTTCATGGATGACCCCGAGTCCTTCTTACGGCGCTCCGTACTAATCAACAACCTTCTCCGTCGTCTCAGAAATGAAATCCTCTTCCAGAGTGACTGGTGCTTCCCATCAGGTCCCACAGCAACACCTTGTCCCCTCCAAACCCCTGCCACAAATACCCCTCTTCCCCCTCCTGCCCTGCAGTCCTGCATTACACCACCTGGGCCGTACAGCAAACGCCTGCGTCTGCTGAGGAGGGAAGGGCCGGAGTGTGTCCCAGCCTGCTGCTGTTTATACGCAGCCGGCCGTTACCTCCAGCTCCCCCTGTCCGTGTACGAACGGGACGTATACTCCAACTCTCATCCTTCTTCTTCTTCTTCTTCTTCATCATCATCATCATCAACTTCAGTAAGATTTCCACAGCTGCTGGAGGAGGAGGAGGAGGACAGTGATGAAGAAGAGGACTCTGTGTGTCCTATGTTAGCTCTGTGTCAAGCTGAAACCAAAGAGCAGAACAGGACGTGGGATGGTCTGCGGCCGCAGAGCCACAGGGAAGACAAGACCCCGGAGAAAGAGAAAGAAAAGGGGAAGGAGAGGGTTAGAGGAGGGGAGGTTTCACAGCGACGGCTTTCAGACGCTATAGGTTCTGGACACCCTGGATCTCTTGCCAGGGCCCACATGAAAGGAAAATAACAACCGAACATTTGCTGAGGAAACATAGGGAGAAACTGGTTTCCAGCAGCCTTATAGATCCGTTATACGAACCAGAATATCAATGATCAATGTTTTTTTAATTTTTAGGTACTTTTTGTACTTCTGAATTACGCAACACCACAAATCAAAAGGGAAAGTGAATTCACATATTGCTCGTCTCTTGTGAAAACTACCATACTGTGCCTTAAATGTTCTTGTTTAATCTGTTTGATGTGTTCGTGGATATTTGTGACTGAACCAGTTTAATCCACAAAGAAGTATGGAAGCTTGTTTCCATAAACTCACAATTCTGAGAAGAAAAAGTGAACTGCAAGGTATAAACTCATAATTGTGATTTAAAAAACTGAATTGTAAAATAAGAAGTCACAATTACCTTTTTATTTTTTTTATTTCATGGCAGAAAAAAAAAAGAATGGCAAGATATAAACTCGGAATTCTAATACAAATGTCAGAATTGTGAGATAAAACTCAGAATTGTGAGAAGGTCACAATTCTGAGTTTATAGCTTGCAGATCTGACATTTTTCTAAGAATTAAAAGTGTGTGTTAATATCTTGCAGTTTTGCAATTTTATTTATTCCGTAGCAGAAATGGCCTTTCATAGTGATGGGCACCATGTGAAAAAAAGATTCACACTCATTCAGAATTTGTAAAGAAAAAATTGTAATTAAAAAAAAAGTGTTCTAAATTTAATTTTGTTAACATCATAGGCACTTGGCGAAATGCATGACCTGGGTTGTTGTCCATGACGATCATCACGTTTACATGCGGTGGATTTTAGCCAGAATGCATGAGGCCCTGAAGGTGGCCATAATGTTCAATACAATTCTATTCCATTTAGCACCCTTAATATTTCATACATTTATATATTCAGGAGACAAAACGTCCTAATTGACACCAGCTGACAGAGATCACGGATACAGTTACCTCAGTGTCCATATTAATCTGTTGTTTTGAGGTCCACTGATTCAAGTGATTATTTGTACGAAAGAGGGAATCTTCATTCACTATGAAAGTTTTTATTTTCATGCACTTTTTTTATATTGTTTGTGTTTTCTCTGCATTTATTTTGTTTCTAAAAACACAAAGGAGAACCTTAGACATGAGCACAACTTACACAGGCAACAATGCTGGTAGGAAATGAAATCAAATCTTAAACATTGTTCCGGTTTGAATGTGTGTGTGTGTGTTTTTGTGAAATGTGTTAAGAATAAAGGAATGATCTCAAGCTCACAATGTTCCCTTTATCTCCTTGTGATGTTATTATATCTGACATGCAGCTTATTTCTTTGGATTCTCTCTCACACGTTCTCTCTCTCACACTCATTCACTCTTATTACTCTTGCTGTCACCTTTTTGCATCCTTCCTCTCTTCTCCATTATCACTATGGAAACAATGTTTACTGGAAGAGCAGTCTGGGATCCCCTGAGGCAAAAAAAATTAAAGATTCATAGCAAACACACCCCACGGTCAAACATACACTCAGTTGTTACGAACACATGCATACACGTTTTCACACCTTGAGTTGAAATGCTTTTAAATGGACCACATATTACTTCCGTTAAAGCAGTGGACATGATGGGGTGATGGAAGTAGTTGTCAGTAGGTGTACAGTAGTTGTCATATGGGCTTTTCACCTTTGAAAATTAGCAAGCGTCATTTTAAACTTTAAAATGTATCTTGCTCCATGGTTCCCACCTAAGTAATTTATCTTCAGGTTCGTCATCAGGTTTTGACATCACACTACGTACATTTGTCAACGTCCTTGTTTGCATATTTATCAGATTAATAACACTGCTTGGAGAAGTAGCTACGGCGTGCGAGGAGCACGCAAACTGCTTCAATACCTGTTCGTCTCATTAGAAATGTCGCTACGTAAATCCATCTTGAATCTTCTGAAGTATATAGTCCAAAAATAATGCCAATAATCTTCTCCACCAAAGTTCATAGTCACTGTTTCACAAAGGGTTATCTCGGACGCTAAAACAGACCGTGCAGAAGATCCTGCGACGACAATAAGAGTATTAATGAGGACAGGATTTAGGCAGTTTATGATTGACTTTCTCCTTCTCAACCCAGTGTGAAAAAATACATCAATTACTTTTTAAAAAATACGGTGCAGTTTACACGGCCTAAACTGCAGTATCTTATTTTAGCGTGTTCAGGAATTAATAAACGGTCATTGCCTATATGGTGCTCTCAAAGTCAAGTCAAGTAATTATGAATCAGATTATTCAAAGATTCTATCAAAATATTCAGAAGGACTCCTACTGTATAGTAGGCATTAATCTGAACGATTCTTTGTGCTGGACGGAATCAAGAGATTCGATTCACTTGGATGAATCAAAAAACGCCATTCACAGCTGACTCTTTTGTCTTGTGTAGTAGTTTGTATTCGAGGTCCCCGAAGACACTCAGACATTTGACACTCCTTATTAATTATCCCTCTGATTAAGCCTCCCAAACAATCACAGAATCAATCATTTTTGGGACAGATTAGCCCAAGAGCGACCCTCTTTCAGAATTAGAAATATGAAACGTTGCTGTAAAAATGGATTTATAATAGAGCCTTATAAAGAAAGATTGCAGAAGGAGTGTTGATTTTTATGTCGCTCTTGCTTTTTATTTCTCATTACCACGTTTTGTCTTTCTCAGTCTCTCCTGAACCCTTCTTGACTAACATATTGTTGTAGTTCAATCATTCTCTCGCACACTTCCCCCCCACCAATCTCCTATTTTCATATCTGTGTAATGACAGGTCTGGCTGCGCTTTTGAATTATTTGAGAAAAGTGTTCCCGGTCTGACTAATGATACAGGATTCAAGAGCTATCAGACAGAGAGAGAGAGAGACATTTTTCATTGGGAAGAACGCTATTTGCAGCATTTACGCACAGTTAAACAAACAAGATGTAAACAAAAAAAGCTTCACACACTCTGAATGCACTTAAATGTCACATGAGTCTAATTTCAACCCCAACAGCCGGCCTCAGTGTTCACCTCACCTTCCCTGGGGCACCATGGCAGTTTGAGAGAGAGGAACTGTGTGTGGGTGTGTTGTGATGCACAGTATGACAAGCATCATGTCATTGTCAACACTAATAGAGGAGCAGAGGAGCATGATGCATCTACTCTCTCTCTCTCTCTTTCTGTTTCTGTTCTTCCAGGCGTAGAACCTGTCTAATGCTCAAACTGTCATCCATCAACACACATCTTTGGCAGCTCAGCGTTGCCATGGCAACTGCCCCTTGCCAGACAGAGGTTTTAGATTAAAAGGCGTTCATTGCCAGTTTTCCCTTTTCACCCTCATCACTGGTCGACGTCCTCTTTTCTTTTATTTTCCACTGACTGGTTGTTTTCATCTGCTCTTTCTCCTTCTCCTGTCTTTTTTCCTTCTTTCATAATCCCATGTTATCCATCTATTATCCTTACCGATTACCATGCCTTATAAACAGTTCTCTCTTTTACTAAATATATTTTTTCATTACTGTTTGTTGCTTTAAAGCATCTCATCCGAAACGCTGGAGGAAAAAAATGATAAAAGTTATTTGTATGACTTACAGGTACAATATGGCGAGATTGATGAGAAATAACAACCCGATTTCATGAGAAAATATAACTATTTTTCATGGTGGTGATTTCATAGGAATTTGTAGAGTGGGATTCATACAAAAATGTATGATCTTTAGGAAAAAGCATAACCTCAACCTAAACCTAACCATCATAGAAATTCATAGAAATCGGCCACCATTTGCCAAAACGTAAAGTAGTTGATAAACCAGCGACAGTGTCGTAGTGGCCTAAAGTGATCATTGATTTTCTTTCACTGGAATAAATTACCTGGTCAAAAGTAAAAATGGATGTTTTGTCAGACATTGACACCTTAAGTCTATAGGTCCCAGGATTTCATGTACCTTTTTGCAAAATATTAGCAAGTCAAAATGAACTTAAATTACACATAAGCCTAAAGCCTAGCTATATTTTTTGTTGGAATGTATTTGTTGTGATCTGTGGTCAATGTTCTATTTTTTTGTTATGTTAACGTAAAGAAAAAAAAATAATGTTTCAAGTTGCCATGAAATTGTGTTGGAAGAAATCTGTCTGAAATTGTCAGTGAGGTGTAAGCAGATCAAAAATCTACAAATGAGATAATTTGTATTCATAGGAATTGGCCACCAATTACCAAAACATTGACATGAGAGTGTGTTGAAAGTAAAGTAAGAAAATTGACATGAGAATGTGTTGAAAGTCTGAAAGTGTAAACAAAGGCTATATGATGTGGCACAATAACAGCCAATCAGAACATGCATAGAATTCTATGGAGCAGGATTTTAGATCAATAGGATTTTACTGTGGATAGGGCAACCAAGTACAATGCCACAGAAAAGTAATAAAACCAACAATAGTGTAAACTGTTCAGTGTGCATGATTCACTGATTCTTTCAGCCTTATAATGTTGATTTTACACTGACAGATCTTTAAGAGCACTTCTCACACTGCAGTGATCTTTTGAGTTCTAGCTTACTGTTTATACTGATATAATCCATTATTATGTTTGCTATTATACTAAACATTGGCCACGGGCCACAGATAGATGAGTTGCATCACAATAGATGCTGCATCTAAAAACAGTTCTGCTGAGTAAAACGGAGTCATCAAAATCTTCTGTCCTATACCACCAGTTCTATTAAAGAATATTAAATTAACACTTTCATAATGCTCTAGTCCTCTTTCATGTACTGTAAATTATAAGTGTTGTGTATGGGAGACAACAAGCTTGTGTAAGTGTGACAGCGTGCGATTGGATGATACTGTGTGTGCACAGAAAACACTGATTCATCGTCAACCACGTGGTGTTTATCCACCTACCTGACACCTGTCCATCGCCTCAAAACACAGAGACAGCAGAGAGCCGCAGCAGCTAGGGGTGAGACATTCTTGTTCTGTTTTGAATCAAAAGGTAAGATTAGCAATTTGGTAAGATGCATCTAAAAAAGTGGATGCATCTAAAGTTAATGCATCAATACTCAACAATGAAGGTAATAAATGGGATATGTGGCTTAAATATAATACTTTTGTCACAAAATTGCCACAGACATTTTTTTTTACATACTGTTTTCTTTTACTGATTAGTAGTTGAAAATACTTGCTGTATGTTGTGTTCAACAGAGTCCATGCTCACTGGACTGGACCATAAGAATTGCTTTTTGACCTTTAATGTCCTCTGCTATGAGTGAGATGTAAGTTGCCTCTACCAATGTAGATTTCATTTTAATATTTAGGAAGATCAGGAAGTTCTTTACACTGTATTAATATAACAGTCAAATGTACTGTATAGATCCAACAATAAGCTAAATTATTGACATGACAGGTTGAATAGGAAAACTGTATATACTGTATAAAGTAAATGTATAAACAAAAGCAGCAGTGTGGTGTTCCACTAAATGGAACAATCAGGGTTACATAAAAGTGTAGACATTAAGCAGCAAATGAATCAGTGCAACAACAAGAGAAAAAGTTAATAACTAAATTGATAAAAGCCTATTTATTCTGCTATGCTTTGTTATATTAGTAGTTGCATTTTATTGTTTGCATTACTGTCATAAAGCATACCTTGAAATTAGTTTTTTATATAATTAAGTTTGTTGCAAAGAGTCCACATCTTATGGGATCCAGTAGAGTTTTTGTTGATGTTTTGCATTTTAACCCAGATCACCTGTATTTATGGTTGCTAAGTGGGACAAAATGTTTTGTTTTGCTAAAAAGGCTCTTTGTGACAACTCCTGTATGTATGTGGAGACTATGTCATCTCTTTGAGATGTAGTTACCAAATGAGAAATAATTTGATTAGCAGGGACTGCTAAATTCCCTCCGATGGACCCTTAACAGCATTATGACCTCATCTACTCTTGATGAAAGATGCATGAGGATTGTTTTGACCAAAACTTTCAGATAGTGAATATAAAACATATATATAGGAGTTGTTTATATATGATATATAGGGATAAAGTACAGTCACTCAGTCATTGTAAAATTAAACTCTTGTAGGGCGATAAGGACACCATGTAGCCTACATTACAGCATTATTCACTGAGGCCGCAAGGAATATATGAAAGTTCATTATTAAAATTATTAAATTCAAATTTAGGACAACGGTTGTCCAAACTTTTTTATTTTTTCTAAGGTTACCATAATTTTTCCTTTCTGTCAATGCCCATTTGTTTATTTCTTCCCAAAAGGAGATATTTCACTGTACTTTCTCTTGATCTGGACTCTCTCCTGTCGGTAAAAAGGAAAATCCGTCAGGAAGGATTGCTGGACTCACACCTGAAAACCAATCTTGACTTCTCTATCCAAACCCTGGAGGCCTTTCCTGCATCAAAGCGGCGTGACGTTTCTCTAACACTGGACGGAGAGCGCCACCTGGTGCGTATCACCGCCGAGACACCTGTCCTGTCCTACATGGCACATCTGGGCACAAACGGTCCGCAGATCCTTCAAAGGACCCATCCAGAATCTCGACTCACGACCTCCAGCCTGGCAGAGAGCCACTTTGCTGGACACCGTTGTCGTTATGAGTTGGAAAGCTGCTTCGAGCAAGCTAAAAAAGCCCTGGCTGACAAAAGCCCATCAGTTCTGGATCACATGGAGCTCAAGATCACCTGTGGACAGCTGCACCTCACGTACAGTACCCATCAGCCCCTGCACACCCTCCACATTCAACCACACTGTAGAGTTTTCTTGGGCAAAACGCTGTCTCTAGAGAAGATCCTAGTGACAAAGACGCACCTGGAGAAAAGCAGAGAGATGAGGAAAGACCTGCTCACATGTTTTCAGCACTTGTTGTAGCAGTATGACCAGTGTCAGGAGGAGAACGCACGTATCATTCTACAGGGTGATGGGGAGATGCTGGAGTTTGTCACTGGCAGAACAGACAGCCATACAACTCAGTACTTCATCTTCACCAATGCCCAGAACAAAGCTCACAGCCAGCGGGTGCAGGACATGGAGTTGTGGGAGTTTAATGATGATTAAGAATTATGAAACAGCTGCTTCCATCTCTGTTATAGAGGAGAATACCAGGCATATTAGGTGTTTAATCTGGTTATTGAAGGATGCAGAACTAAAATTACATAAGTAATGCTAACATTTATAATTGTATCTATTTGGGGGTGTGGTCATTATTTCCCAGGTGGCAGATTTTTCTTCAATGGAGAGATTTATACCCCTAGCCCTGCACATTTTGTATGTCTCCCTTATCAGAGACACCCAATAGAGTGGGGAAACTATGACGTCACTTTTTAGGCGGATCGGCTGTTAGCATGAAACTGGTTCCCTCAACAAAAAGCCAATAGGATTTTTCCATAGACTTTTGGATTATAGCAAAAAATAAACTCTGTGTTCAATCATAGTTCATGAAACTTACACGTTTTGTCCATCAAGATAATCTTCACAAAATAATATAACTTTGACGAATTTTGAAGCCTAAATAAAAGTGCCAGAACTGAAAAGCTAAACTTAGGCTATAAACGGACTACACCACCGCCTTCAACGTCACCACCACCGCGCTCCCGACAACTGTTTCAAACTTATTTTTAACTTTTAAAGAAAAGTATTTTTTATTCAAAAAACCCATTGACTCTGGGACGATGGAACTGGAAGTGCTAAAATACTAACTCACTTCCGGGTTTTTGCCTAGAAAGTGACATCATAGTCATGTCTTGCAGTCTCTACTAACGAGCTGATGATTTGAATCAGGTGTGTTAAATAAGAAGACTAAAGGCTAGTTCACACTACAGGATTTTAAGCCCGATTTAAACCCGATTTGCAAGTTAACGAGCTCGCCGACAGGTCGGGCTGTAATCGGGGGAAAATCTGCGGGTGATCGGCGCTTCGCGATCTTTATGTGTGAACTACACAACGATGCATCAAAGACGCTCGCTGACGCCAAACAAATAGGCTATCTAGCATGCCAAATATCTGGACCGGTCGGCCTAATCGACATCAGGTGGTGTCAGGTGTGGTGACGAGCTACAGCCAATGAAAGAGCAAGGCATGGGTTGAGGTCACTGGAAGAAAAACAGCAACTTCGCTGAAAGAAAATGTGTATATTTTTGCACATAAGCATATTTCACAGGCTTTTGGCTGCTATATTTTTTATTAACCACCAATAGTTACTGTTGCCATGACCGACAAACACTCACACAGCACTCTATCTCACGCAGTGAAAAACACATCGCAGAGCAGAGAGGAAACTGACCACACACTGACAAAGACAGAGCAGGTTACTGCTGATATGAAACAAGGTCTCAGGACTCACAGCTTTTAAATCGAGTCATTTTTAAAGAAATTCAAACAATAAATACCTTTTTGTGGCTCTTCAATGTGTCGTGACAGATCACTGTATTGCCTCAGTTCAAACGAACCGATCATCTTTTCATATTTACTTAATGCACGAAATAAACATCCGAAGGTGTTTAATTTCAACCGCGGAACACACCATTTTAAGTCCATCGAAGTTAATCTACTCCTGTCTGATTTGGGGTTAAGGCTAGAAGGGATACAGCTGCGGCTACTGGGCATGCGCATATTTTCCGAGCCCACAATATAACGTCAAACCAATGAAAATGGTTTTAAAAAGCACATAGCGCCATTGTTTCATCACTTTGCGAGTGTCGCGGTGACCGTTTTTTTGCAGTAAAGGACCTGTCATAGTTTAATGAGAAGATGACATGAAGCTCGCGGTTAACCTGCATTGAAAACAGATGAGGGTGCATGTGTATACAGCAGTGTTGGGGAGTAGTTAACTACAAGTAGCGACGCTACTAACTTAACTACATTTTTCAGTAGCTTGGCAGTAGCTCAGTTGCTTTTTAAACAGTGTAGCTTTTCCAGTAGCTAACTACTTTTTGCAGCAAGTAGCGGTGTAGCGCGAGCAAAAGCTACATTGCGTTTTGTCGAGCCTGTGCGAATCAGCGCGATGCAAGGATATTCTTGTTTGATTACAAACTCATTTTTTGCCATTACCGCCACCTGTTGTTTAATCACGCATCTTGCGGCTAACAGTTCACTGACGTACAGAAGTCGAAATCCCCGAATCGATTCTTAATGCGCGTGCTTCACTTAAGAGGATATGAATATTCACCTCTCGTCCTGAAGGTGTCACCATCTATAGATATACTTACCTGGCAGGGGAGACACCATGATCAAGAAGGCGGTTCACCCAGAGCGAGGCTTAGCCACATAATGTGGGAATCTCGACTGCATAATTTATGGTAGTGGGGGACTGCGTTCGCGCTCTCCCCTGAATTTTTCAGGGAGAGTCGTGGCCTAATGGTTAGAGAGTCGGACTTGTAATCCAAAGGTTGCGGGTTCGAGTCTCGGGCCGGCAGGGATTGTAGGTGGGGGGAGTGAATGTCCAGCACTCTCTCCACCCTCAATACCACGACTGAGGTGCCCTTGAGCAAGGCACCGAACCCACAACTGCTCCCCGGGCGCTACAGCATAAAATGGCTGCCCACTGCTCCGTGTGTGTGTGTGTGTGTTCACTGCTGTGTGTGTGCACGTTGGATGGGTTAAATGCAGAGCACGAATTCAGAGTATGGGTCACCATACTTGGCTGAATGTCACTTCACTTATCTTTCGAATTGCTCCACTAAAAAAAACAACTGTGTGCACCCTATTATTAATGTAGATGTGTATTTCAGTAATAAACTTAAGTAGGAGAGTTTCAGTTACCAGCATTTATATCAAAATATGGATCCCATGTCTGCAAAACTAACATTTTAAATGAAATATTGATAGCTAATCGATATCGAATCGAAATCGAATCAAATCGAAACCATAAAAATAAGAATCGAATCGCAGAATTGGTCACAATACCCAGCCCTAGTTGACACACCCATATTATCCATGATGGAGCAAGACATGGCGGCAGATTTGGAGGATGGAGAAACAACTAACGTTAATTACCCATGGCCTTATTTGTCCAAGTTCATGTCTCTCAAAGAAACGACAAGTAAAGGTTACACGTTTTGTAACAGTCTGAGATATTTGAGTGTTGTGTGTAATAAAACAATACTCTTTGAAATCATAATTGTATTGCATTGTTTTAAACACTAAATATTTTACTTAAAACATTCCTCAGACACTTATTCAGTTATTTATAATATACGTTGTTCAAAAAAATCAAAAGTAGTTTCAATGTAGCTAGCTACTTTTTGATAGTAACTTGTAGTGTAGCTAACTACTTTTCCAAAAGGGTAGCTTGACTGTAGTTTAACTACTTTAACTTACGAGTAGCTTGTAGCTTGTCAAACTACAGTTTCAGAGTAGCTTCCCCAACACTGGTATACAGCTCCCATTCGGGGCGAAGTAAATTTTTTCCACAGAATGATAAGAGCACACTTTTTAACATTTTATTATTTAACACTCGGCATTTAACTTTAGCGCTGTAAGCCATGCATACAGTGCATGAGCAGATTTTCTGGTAAGCAAAACAAGCACTTTTAAATACCTCAGTTTATGGGCGTTACCGTGGCAGCCAACAACAGCACAGCTTAACCCTCCTCACATATTTATATTTACTTACTGAAAAACTTTCAATTCAGTCGATCTTTTTCACCCCGTTTTAATGTATTTCTGTGAAGACTGGCCAGCTGTCCGGCATGTTCTGATTGGTCAGATCACCTCTCAATCAAGCTCTTTGCTAACGGGCAATTGTCGCGTGTTTTTATGACAAAACGTGGTTTAGGGACCGAATCCAGTAGTTGGGTGACAGAGTTGTTGTCAGCTGGTGTAGTGTGTAACCCCTGATTGCGGATAATTTACATAGAGTCATGTAACACCACAATGACTAAAAGACAGACAATCAAGTCATGTAGTCTGAACGGCACAGCGATCTGCCGACCTGTAAAATCCTGTAGTGTGAACTTGGCTTTATACTTAGTTCATACTGCAGGTCTTAATGCTCAGATCGGATTTTTTTGCTGAAAATGTTTTTGTGCTGTTGTTCACATTGTCATTTAAATGCGACTGCCATCATTCTCATGTGTGAACCGTATACGGCGCTGAAGTGACCCGCATACGCAGAAGAAGACATAACGTCAGACCCAGCGCACTGTGTTTGCGGAAATAAAAATGGATGCTGCTCGTGTTAGCATGTGTTTAGCAATTTTGAAGTTAATGTGCAATCGGAGCCTAAATAACAAAGTGATATTATTGTCTATGTATTGTCTGCATTGTAATTTTAATCTTCCCGCCTCCACCAGCGCAGAATTGTGACATCTGTCACATTTCAATGATGTAAGAATCTCATGAAATGCGACATGGCCATTCAGACTGAAGTCGCATTGCAAAACATCGGCTATGTATCTGATTCAGGACCACATATGAAAGTGGCCTGGGCCTGATTTGAAAAAAAAAGGATTTGTGCTGTTCAGACTGTCATAAGAAAATCAGATATGGGTCACATTTGGGCAAAAAAGTTGGATTTGGGCTACTTTAGCCTGCAGTGTGAACTAAGTCATACAAAGGGTGCTTCTCAAACGGAAGGCTGCATCCTACCGAGGCTGTGTCCTTCCTAGTTCAGTCCTTCAGAGTCTTGTAGGCTGAGTCCTCATCGGCATATAAACGCTAGAATAAAGGCCAAAGTATACTTCGGCCGTCCTCGTCCGCGCACCATCTGCATTAAAAGACGTTCTAGTAAGTGCGTGTGTACATCACATATGTTCCCGGTTTCCTTATGAGATGTTTTAGCACTTGTATAACATATTCTGATTATATGATAAATGTAGCTCTTATCTTTATTCTTATAGTTCCTGTAATTACCCAATAATGTTGGAAATCTAGTTTGTTTCTTAGAACTGCTTATGGTTGCATTTGGCTAGGGTCACTGAAGCTGACAAGTAAAATGTAATATAGCCTAATAGGCCTAGGCAAGCTATCAAAATGTTACCACTCTTTTTTTCATAACTGACTAAAAAATTTTAATAAACTGACTCAAGAGATGTGTGATGTGATGATCTTACATAAATAAAGCATATGATCAGATATTGTTAAATTTAAAGTTACTGAAATGTTAGCCCTCTTTATTAAATGCAGTTTCCAGATGATTGAGTAAAAGGTTGTATCAAAAGAGGCATAAGATCGAGAAGAATAAGAACAGAGAGAGAATCAGAATCTGAGGCTATTATCAGATCATTGGTGACCTTGACCAGAGCTGTCTCAGTATATGACATTTTCGGAAACCAGACTGAAGGGGTTCAAATGGAAGGGCGATAATTATTTAAGTTATCCAAATCAGTATTAGGCTTCTTTGGAACAGCAGTTTTCAGTGAGAAATCGCAGAGAATCATTAACGATGCTGAGAACAGCTGGGCATAAAGAGTCAAAACAAGACTTAAATAAGCTTATAGGGAAGGGATCAAGCGTGCAAGTGGTAGCTTTCATACGTGATGCCTCTCTAGTATGCAGCTCATAGCTCTAGAGTCCATTTGAGGAAAAGTTGTAAACAATGTGCCATGAAAACTAGACAGGCAAACTGTTGAAGATAAAACAGGTGCAACTTGAATACGTTTGTAAACATTGTCAATTTTAGAACTAAAGAAATTAAGAAAACCATTACACACTTATTCAAATAAGATTTACATTTGTATGATACCTTATGAATTACCTTACCTTGTAAATCGATGTAAATAAAAATTTCTGGCGCAATATAAAATAAATAACAGTGAATTCAAATGATAATAAAGAGTATTTAAAAAGGTTATTATCACAATTTTCAGTCCGGCAGAAAGTCACTTTGCTGGACATCGCTGTCATGATGAGTTATAAAGCTGTTTCAGGCAGGTCAGCCCTAAGCATGGAGGCTGACAAAAAAAACATCAGTACGGATCACATGGAGCTCAAGATTACCTGTAGAGAGCTGCACCTCACATACTGTAGCCAGCCCCTGCACACCGCAACGCTATCTCACGGCAATTCGTACGTATTTTACGAGGTGGCTAATTCGTACGACCTCACTCGTACGATTTAGTACAATTTGTCTAAACCCCTGTGATGGGTAGGTTTAGGGGCGGGGTTAGGTGTAGGTCATTCGTACAAATTCATACGAATTGGCAACTCGTAAAATACGTACGACTTAGCAAAAATCGTATGAATTTGTACGAGTGAGGTCGTACGAAATCGTACGAATTAACCATCTCGTAAAATATGTACGAATTGCCGTGAGATCGGGCTGCACACCCATATCCTGCCACCTCACTAATCTGGACGAGGCAGCGCTGTGGCTAAATAGTCAGTCTGAAGATTTTGGTCAGTAGGCCTAGTAATTGAAAGATTTCACAGAAAATCACGTGGTAAACGCGTCGGCCTGAGGACGATCAAACACGTTTGATATTTTGAGCCGATTTAATATTGTTTTTATATGTCACGACGCGTCCCAGACAGCAAGCAGTGTTGGCCCGGATCCGGCCCACATCTGGCCTGCATGGATTTCACACGGGCCAGATGTGGGCCGGATCTGGGCTAACACTATGTTGCTGTCTGGGGTGTTTCTGCCAGAGTTCGTAAAGAGGTGTTGGGAAATTAGTAGTCATGTACATTTATCAGGTTATCTGACAGACATTTTTAACCTAAAGCACAATACAGCTCTGCTTATTTGCTTCTTCGCAGTGAAATAGTGGTCTCCTTTTCTCCTCTCGCTCTACGGCTCGTTTGTTTCCTGGAAAATGAAACTTAACGTATCCAGCAAGAGCCTTGTGAAACTGAAACTTACAGTAAAATGAGCCTGAGAAGTAACACATCAACGAACTGCTGGAACATTTCCTGAAATCCCTTTGATACTTACAATCGTTTTTCCTCTAAACAGAGTTCTAGCTTTCATTTGAGCAGCGCTCTGGACGGGGATCTAGGTAAGTCTGTTCTGCTCTTTTTCAGAATGTTTAACCTCCTGAAACTAAATCATGCTAAACTTTGTTTAAGCATGATTCTCAACTATGTTATAAAATATATAACACAATTATTTGCTATACCATTTTGTTTTATGCAATATGTCTGTACAAATTTCCATAAACTGGTTTTCCCATTAAACACAGTCTATCTATACTGTATCTAATTTGCATATTAATGTGTTGCTGTTGGGACAGAATGTTGGAAAAAGAATTGTCATAATGGGAGTAATAATTGGCCAGATTTTCATAATAATATCTAATATTTCATAACAAAAATAGATATATAATGTATATCTGGTAACACTGAGTAAATGAAAATTCTGTAAGTTTTATAAAATACATCTCAGTCAAACTAACCACACAAAACAACTGATTATTCAAAGCAAACTTATCTTAAATCTATAAAGGATGATATTTACAAACTGAAAATGATCTATTTTTGAAAAGTTGCCTACAAATGGACCACTGTAAATTTTGTTTGCTAACCCTTCAAATTATATCATAATCTTAGAAGGGTAACTGAAAGAGGGGATTTAGGTGAAACATTCTGCTATCTACAGTAGGAACGAGATTGGTTAATTTGATCATTTCAGAGTTATAAAAGACCCCTACACTTCTGATCACCCTGTATATTTTGAGATAATGACTGTCACTGTACATTATTTTTTATAAATGAATGCCATGTCTGATGACAGCGTGGATCAATCTGAAGAATTTTTGGCCTGCCAGAGAAACCCCTCCTCGTTCTCAATGGACGCTACATTGTAAGTACATTAATAATGATCTGCAGGAAGAAGTTAAACTTTTGTTAAATTTAAATTTAAACGTTACATTTTCTTTCTTTCTTTCTTTCTTTCTTTCTTTCTTTCTTTCTAAGATGTTACTTCGGTTTTCAACCTACCACAGACAGCATAGTGTTTGTGATACATGAACTGATGAAAAAGAAAATGACAGACAGCACCCTTCTCTCCAACTTGGACTTTGCTGAGAGATTCTTTAGAGAGCATCCTTTAAAACTGCACTCACAATTGTTGGTAAAAGGAGCTTACCATTGTGTAAAAATTGGTAGTAATGTCAAATCTGTTTTTACTATAACATCAAAAAACAACCAAACCTATGTAAATGTCTGTGTCTGCAACAAAGATGACAAAAAAATAACTTTCATTGACGCCAGGCACTTTTTCAACCACTCCTGCCAGGATGAAATTAAATCCTGTTTTACACAGGCTCAAGAAGCTATTGCTAAAGAGAGTCTGACAAGACTAAACATCAAATGCAACAGGTTCTCAATCGTGTATACCACTCAATATGATGATTTATGCGCAACTGTGGAAACGAAATGTCAGTTAAAGCTAGAGAACCTCACTGCTGAAGGTTTACTGAACAAAAAAGTCTGGCTGCAGAAAGAGAAGCCCACATGTCCTGGTCTGATAGCATGTCTAGACCATCTCTTAAAGGTATACCTGACCACTAAGTCTGCCATATGGAACTCCTATAGATTCATCCTACATTCAGACAACGAAATAATCAGAATCACTTCAGGTAAAGAATGTGAAAAAGAATGTGTACTGATACATGATCATGAAAGGGTCTCAATGTTTCCTCCAATATTGAGATAGAAGTTATGACAGCACTCCAGAACACTGCAACATATTCTGTTGAAATATATTCACATACATTTTAAAGACCATTAAATCATTGCATCAGCATAATCACATATATTCATTACTAATTCTACATTAGTTGAAAATATTTGCTTCCAAAAAACAAATCTTACAATGGCATTACCTTTGGAGTACGATACAGTATATGTAATGTTTTTTGTTTGATTGTTTGTTTGTTTTGTCTTTTTAGATTTGCATGATTTGTAATATGTAATCTGTTTTTTTTTTTTTAGATTTGCAAATGTTTTTTATATTTGCATGATTTACTTCATCTGTGTTCACTGACAAATTGTTGTAGATTCTGTCATTCTCTACTCAGATTATTGTCGACATTCTTTACTATCATAAAAATAGACAGCATGTAAATAAACAACTTCATTATTTGTTATTTGTAGCTCTTTATCCTGAATGTATTTTGCCTTGGATTGTATTAATTAAAGTGATAACAATCAGTTCATTGGGTATTACTGCATATGTACAAAAAAAAATTATAATTTTACGAGTTAAAAAAAAAGTTACAGGGAATTTAAAGCATAGCAAAACTGTATAAAAATGTAATGTGTGTTTGATGACTAACTGTGTGGTTGAGTAAATGCTCTCTTTTCTTCTTCAGCACAACAACTCTCAATTCTCGGTTAAAAATACCAGTTGAGTTTTTACTTATTTAGCTGACCTCTGTCAGCTGCTCTTTCCATCTCTAGTTCATCAATTCAAGGCCAGCTGCTGTTAAAACAAAGAGTGAAACATTATATTCAATTACTAATTAAGTGACAAAGAGCTTTTATGATTTTAACTCGGCTGCATCTAATAAATCACACCACACTCGTCCTGTATGGAAGCATATGTGTAGCAAAATTCAATTTGAAATGTAATATGCAAAATAGCAATGCAATATGTAAATGGAAATGTATTTAATTAATGGCAATTACATTAATATGTAATTACATTTAAATTAATCATTTGGTACAATGCACTTATAATGTACTTATACTTAATAAGTACATTGTACTTATTTTTTGATGTAAGTACATAGTAGATAAGGTCACCTAATATAAAGTGTGACCCTCTTTTATTTTTAATCCGTAAAATAGCGAGTGTTCCGTGGCACCTGAAGTTCACGTGCCTGCCACGTACACCGCGATTGATGCCCATGATTTTTCCCTTAGCTGTGGCATGTTCTGTGACAGCTGCGCCTAGATCTGACTGGTGAATTGTCGTCTGGGGCATGCACAGTGAAAGTGGCAGCGTTTTCTGTATGGTAACGTGCATCAATCTGAGTGTAAACAGTTCGAAATCTTGAGGCTGGCCTGATGCTTATAGGTGCCACGGGACATGTGAGAGGAAATAAGGCAACATGTTTACACCTGACGCGAGTGGTGTGGCAAAAGACAACATTGAACCCATTATAATCAGAGATGCTGTCTACAATTGATATGGGGCAATGCAACACGACAACTGTTGCGATGTAGACACAGTGTAAGGCAGGTGAAAAGCGTTTGACACTTTGCTACAATTGTGGTGTCAAGTCTAAATGCATTTAGGAAAAACAGCATTTAAATTATACATTTTTCTAGAGTTTTTTCTTGGACATGTTAAACATATCTAATCAATTTGGGTAATACATTTTCATTTTGCAACTTAAAGCTTTAAAATATGTTTTTAAGTTGCATGTTAAAACTAGTGTAGAAAATTGCAAATTTAAATTGTAAAATTGAATTTTCATTTTGCACTAAATGTCGCACAAATGTATGGGAAAATGTAAATTTAAATAAAGAAATACAGTGCTATTTTACATATTGCATTGCCATTTTGCATATTACATTTCAAATTGAATTTAGCTATGCATATGCTTCCATAGTCCTGGAGGATCTAAATGCAACATCTGTTAACACAAGACTGCCCTTCAGAGCATGTAAACACACACTACCTCTCCTTAACCACATTTCTTAGACTCACTCCATTAGGAATGACATCATTCTGTGTTGAAGGGTTGTGAATACAATATAATTGTTTCCAGGTTTTTTCTCACACTCGTAATTACAGCAGTAGATTGTACAGTTACATGAGCCATTGTGCCGAAGGGTGATCAGCACTTACTTTTAAAATGTCCATTTAGTCCAGTTATTTCAGTTAAAACCTGTTTTTTTTTTTCTTACTTTTTTCTTTTTCTCACTTTGGATTTTCAAGACTGACTAGAATTTGTGTAGATCTGATAGTAACATGACACCCCCTGCTGTCCTGGAGAGATACTGCAATAAAACATTTTCTGACCCGAAAATCTCACGTTTCAGAAGAACCTGAGGTCAGACATTTCAATATATTGCATAACGCATCATTTTGAATGTTAACAGTTGTCTCAGTTGTGACAATTGTATTTTTCCTAAGGTATTAAGAGAACCATTTCAGTCAAACAACGTTATACTTCATAAAAAAGTTTTGAGAGAATTCAATTAGCCTATGTTTCTTGAGCTATGAAAGAGCAACCTCTGAGCAATAAAATTTTCCTCCAAGGAGGAATAGATTAGATACAAAGGGATGAATAATGTAGTTATGGAGAGAGAAAGAGATCTGATTTATTACAAATCTTCGCTGTGTTTGTGTGTGGCCGGGTTTTTCTGTTGGTGTGTGTCCATAGAAAACAGTAAAGCTTTCACATGTAAAAGGGTTTTATAACCGGTCCTCTGAGGACAAATAGTTGTGTGTGTGTGTATTTACATGAGTGTGAATGATTGTGCGTGCGTGCGCCCGTGGAAGAAGAATGATGTGTGGGTAAGTGTGTTTAACAGATGTAAGTGAAAACAGGCCTCCTGGCTGTCCGCTGGAGCTCAGTTAAAGCTGAGGAAGAGATAGACATCTTCAGTCCATTACACATGCTTTCGCTTAGCATTTGATCGATATACCATGTGCAGTCATCAACTACAGGAAACCCATTTGTAAGATTTTGTGTGTTTGCTGTGCTTTTTCCAGCCTCAGCAGATTTTGTAAAGTAGCACTGATGTGGAATCAGTTAACCTTAACCAAACTGCATTCTGAATACCTCAAACTGAAACTCTGAAACTGTCCACGGGTCATCAAACTGTTTAAAGTGTAATTGGTGTTGATTAATGAGAGAGAGCCCAAAAAAAATGCATCTTTCAAACCATGTCACACTTTGATAAAACATTAGAGCTGTTGGGATCCATACAGAGAAAATGAACATGGATCATTCAAAACTCCCGAGAATCACTAGTTGTAAAAGAAACACAAACCTTAAAGGTGCTGTATGTAAGTTTTTGACTCTACTAAAGCATAAAAATGCCATAATATGTTTGCAGATATTTAAAAAACATACTAAGTTAACATAGTTGTTTGTCTGAAAAACAATGCTACAGTCAGTTATTCTCCTTTGAAAATGTGCATTCCGGCCTGGAATGTCGGTTTGTGTCTTTGTTTGTGGAACCTGCCAGTTTACCCAATTGTATTTCGGCACGCCAGGTTGCCAGTTAGTGAAAACACAGCGTATTTCATTTCATTCTTAGTCATGTGCGCTCGTTAATCTGGCAACCTGCGTGTGCGTCAAGTCTGAGGAGGAGTGTGAATGATTCACTGTAAAAAAAAAAAACAACAACATTAATAACATGCAAAGCAACTGATAAGCGAAGTGATGCCAACAGTGAAGAACTCTTTTATAATATAAGCCAATGCAGAACGTTACAGTTCAGTTCAACAACAATCAGGTCATTATTGTGAACATGATTATAATTAGTAATGATCAGCATTACTGAAAATGTTTATGAGAACAAACCCTTAAATAGAAAAACAGTCCTTTTCCTGCCTTCAGAAAACTGGTCCGTGTTTGATTAAAGTGCAACAGTCCATAGGGACTGAGCACAACTCTCCCCATAGCAACAAAAGCAAGAATAATGGGATTTTCCCTCTAATTCAATGAGGGCCATTCACTCAACCTGGACGACAGACACAGATACAAAATGCTGTGTATAATGTTACCAAGGAATAAAGCCATTCGCCATGAGTAAGTATTTTCCCACAGAATCATGGAAGGGAGCTTCTGAGGTTTTGTATGTATGTGTGTCTCGCATGGCACATAAAGAGCCCATGCAGCGTCTTGAGCAATGAAGTAAGTCCTTTGGCAAGGCCACCAGTAATTGAATACAGTTCTTGTTCTGAGTTGTGTTTGATGAACACACACATACTGTAGCAGATGCTCTTGACTCATTTGTGAATGTGCTGTTTATATACTGAAGGGTTAGGTTTAGTGGTGTAGAGAATGGAAAAAGGTGAAATTACAAAACAATAATAGGTTAAATTAAATTTGTTTAAATTATGATTTGTTTCGAAGGTATTTAAGGGTTTGCATATGTAGGAACTGTTCCATGTTTATTACAGTACAAAATGTACAGACTTAAAGGAATATTTCACCCAAAAATGAAAATTCTCTCATTAATTACCCACCCTCAAGTTGTTCCAAACCTGTAAGACCTTCATTCATCTTCGGAACACAAATATTTTTGTTGAAATCCATGAGCTTTCTGACCTTGAATGTGGTAGGACTCTTGCTGTCTATGGAGGGTCAGAAATCTCTCGGATTTCATCAAAAATATCTTAATTTGTGTTCCAAAGATGAACGAAGATCTTAAGGGTTTGGAACAACATGAGGGTGAGCAATTAATGGCAAAATTTTATTTTTGAAATTTTTCTCTTTAAACTTGAAAATTCATATATACTATAAATCAGTTTAGGGGAAATTGGAGTGCACTACACCACCAAAATGTAATGTAATGTAATGGTCCAGTAAAGGTCAAAGTTTGACAATGGATTTTAATTATGGAAACAATAAACTGAACTATTGGGCTTTTTTGATTTACTTCTAGCTTCCACTCTTACTTCCAGCATCAATTTTGATAATATAGTTTATATTAGTTAACAATAAATAATCTTTTGAGCATGTTCTTGAAAACAGTAATTTGAACTGGGTTTCAGTTATCATCTTGGGTTATATGTCTTTGTGTTTTGGTGTTAAATATTCTTAATTATTTTTTCTTAATGTTCTCTTCTAATTGCCAATTTACCTTATGTGGATGCAATTGTGTTTTTTTTTTTTTAATTATGTAATTCATTTTATATTTTAAAATGAAGTCATTTTATATTTTTCTCCCCTCTGTATATGACTTACAATTAACCCTTGTGCACCCTTATGGACATTTTTGTCCAGTTTAGTTTTTTTTTTTTTTTGATAATTTTGCCTGTGTTAATGCTAACTGCATAAATTTTGGCTCAGGTATGTATTTTTATTGGAATTTTAATATTCCACCCTCATTTCCTTTAATAAATCTATTTTACACTAGGTACACAAAATTGTTACACTCAGGACCTTTTGGACAAAAATGTCCCCATTGAAACCCATTAAAACTGCTATTTTTAATCGCAGTGCCGTTTAACTGTAAGATGATGCAATTTTTGTTAATAGGCATTCATTCTCTTGGCAAGGCTTCAAAATTTAATTTTTTACCAGATTGTGCCATTTGTTCAGGTTTGGTCTATAAAGGGTCTATAAAGCAAATACTTGCTTTATTCCTGTTTTCTGCTTCTGCATATTATAGAGCCAATTGGATAAATAATGCAGCTATAATTGTGTGGGTGTGTTGGTATGGATGTCAGAGTGTGGTTTGTATGTGTATCATAAAAAAATTGTGTGTGTGTATGTGTGTGTTCTTGTAAAAATTGAGAGAGAGAAACTCTACTGCAAATCACAAATCCAAGCACTGTGTGCCCCAGCAGAGTTTTGCTGGCATCTAATGGGGAAAATTTGGTACTGCGCCCAAACAAAATTTTACTGAAAGCTCAGTTTTTGAGATATCAACCTCAAATTTGGAAGACAACTTGTTTAGATTTATGGCTTTGATTTTTTTTAGCAGGTTAAGAGTTCAACATGTTTCATATATAAAATATTCATAAAATAAAATATTTTTCATAAACTTAAACCTGTATCACCTGTTTCACTTTTTAAACTTTTTTTACTTCAACAATAATCTGCCATGGGTCTTCTTTAAAATGAGACCACACTTATGTCTCTGCTCCCAAGTTTCCAATTTTTATGACCTTTTTTTTACATGGACATTTTTGTCCACTATGGACCTAAGTGTAACTTTTTTTTATTGATGCACAAGGGTTAAGCTAAATATAATTTAAACCTTTTTGTATATCATCGTATACCCAGTGTAGTGAACTATAATGTATAAACATAAGATTTTTATTCAAAATAAATGCTGTTCTTTTGAACTTTTAAAGAATTCTGATGATAATAAGAAATGTTTCTTTAGCAACAAATGATTAGAATGATTTCAGAAGAATCATGTGGATGTGGGGTAAATAGAAAACAGTTAATTGTTAAATTACAACAACATTTGACAATATTACTTTTTACTGTAATTTTTATTTTTGTTTTATTTATTGTCTTATTGAGTATAATAGATTTTTAAGGCTTCAAATTAAAACCATACATGAAGATTTAAAGCTGAATGATGTTGAAAAACTTTTTTATTTGTCACAGACATTACAATTGTCCTGAAGACAATGTGACATGACGAAGAAGAACATGAGAAACACACAGCGGCAAAGCTCACACACTAGGCATTGTAACACATCTTATGCCTCCTATATGAAGTGACATACTGCCAAGTATGGTGACCCATACTCGGAATTCGTGCTCTGCATTTAACCCATCCAACGTGCGTGTGTGTGTGTTCAGCAGTGAACACACACACACACACCGTGAACACACACCCAGAGCAGTGGGCAGCCATTTATGCTGTGGCACCCGGGGAGCAGTTGGGGGTTCGGTGCCTTGCTCAAGGGCACCTCAGTCGTGGTATTGAGGGTGGAGAGAGCGCTGGACATTCTCTCCCCCACCTACAATCCCTGCCGGCCCGAGACTCGAACCCGCAACCTTTGGATTACGAGTCCGACTCTCTAACCATTAGGCCACGACTTCCCCCTGTACACAGTCGTAATGGATATGCCATTGTTAACGTAACACAGAAATCTCATAGGGAACACAAGGGAACATTTAACTTGTTAATGCCCTATAGATATATTCAGAGATTTAATTAAGTAGAAATCTCTAGCAATAATAACAACAGTGAGTAATAATTTCAACATTAAGGTTTTTAGGTAGTTTACTCAAATGCTGTATAATATATCAAACGGATTCAAATAACAGCCACTTTAGACATTTCACAACATTTACACACATTTACATCCATGTTTTCATGTGGGACACATAGAGACCTGAACAAAGAAAACATTTAGACATACCTTCAGTGCTAATAAAATAAAATTTTCTGAAAGCTGGAGGTAAATTCATGTCATTTGTGCAAGAATAATATTTGCAGTTATCACACAATACAATCTTATATAGAATAGAATATATATATATATATATTCTCTTCTCTGTGCGTATTTATAACCTGTAAGAGCACAGCTCATAACTGCTCTACGAATTCTGTTTTACCCTCATTGATTTATTATTATTTAGTTTTTTGCTTTTTGATGTCCAGCTTGTATTTACCATCCACTCATTAGAAGCAGAAGCATCCCATCTGTTTCGATTGCTCACCACTGTTTCTTTGTAATGGAAGTTAATCCATAATGCTACTGATCTCTCCCTAATCATGGGAAAACAAAAGTATGGCTTTTATTTTTTTAAATAACTAGGTCCAAGGCACACAGTAGTTCCTCCCCCTGTAGCAGGTGCTGCCGCCCAGTCACAGGTGCATTTACCTCACAGTCGTAACCGGTAAGCTGGGGGAGGGGCATCGTTATGGCTCCACCCTCTGACGATCTGCTCAATAACCTACTCGCAACATCTACGAGGAAAAAGAAAGAGCAATTAGTCAATGTACAATTATGAAAAACAACTGATCTCACAATATTCACAAGGGTTTCGCACAGTGACGTGTGGTCTCCATGGTGACATACCAGATGGCAGCACCAGTATCGTGGCATGACGAATCCCTTCTGATGATGAAGAGTCAGATTTTCTGACCTTTTTCTCTGGAAAATCAGTCACCACCTGCAGCACAGAACCCTGGGAGAAAACACCATCAACAGTCAGTCATAAACTCTCCTTACACACATTTAAAGTAACAAATAGGCCCGCTATTAATTGTTGTGGATAAGTGCTATTATTTGTCTGATTTAAACACCCTAAAGGAGATTATTTTGCTATAATGCCAAGCTGACTCCACATTATTCTGCTTATTACGCAGCTTCTTACCAAACAAATAAATATTTGAAGAAATATAAAAATATAAATATGAAAAATCGAGAGAGAGATATTAAAAGCATCACAATTATCCACAAGTTATTCACACGACTCAAGTCCATCAATACCTTTTGAAGCAAAAAAACTGAATTTTTGTAAAAAACAAATCCACCATTAAGCCATTTTAAATTTAATTATGCTTCCTGCAGTTAAAACGTCCTCTTGTTTTTGCTTGTAAACAGTGCTGGATTCATGCATATTTCTCTCCTGATTCAAATTTGAAGTTAAAAACATCAAAAGTTATATATTTAAAATACATTTATTTCATACTAAGTATAGTTCAAATCTATTAACATATTTACTGACAGATAACTCGAGACTTACTGATATAAAAATTATAATTAAACTGTTTTAATGTCACTTTTGATAAGGATTGTATGATATTTGAATAATATCAGACTTTAAATGAAAAATTTAAAGTGTACCTGAAATACACTTGCAATAGTTCGACTTTAGCACAATAAAATATGCTAAGTATATCTTTAATTGTACTTCAGCACTACTTCTGCACAATTAAAGTGCATTAAGTACAAAATTAGTTGTTCCAATTTAGCAGACTTTAAGTATACCAGGTTTAGTATACTAAAAGTACAATTGCAGGACATTTTTATGAAGTACATAAATATAAACTTGTATTTGTATTATGTATTTCAAATACATTTAAGTATATTTATTTTTCACTAGGGTGCAGCTTTTCACTGCACAACATGTTAATTGATGGACTGGATTCATGTGGATTAATTGTGGATTGTTGTGATGTTTTTATCAGTTTGGACTCTCATTCTGACGGCACCCATTCACTGCACATGATCCACTGGTGAGCAAGTGATGTAATGCAAAATTTGTCAAAATCTGTTCTGATGAAGAAACAAATTCATCTAGATCTTGGATGGCCTGAGGGTGAGTACATTTCAGCAAATTTTCATTTATGGGTGAACTATTCCTTTAACTTGCCAAGCAACACACAAAAAGTGGTGCAGTAATACTGATGTAATGAGGTCACAATGTGTATGTTTAAAGTGTACTTTACAACAGCTCTGAATGTGGTTCTGTTCTATAAACAAAGATATCTGACAGTTCACTAAAGTGAATGACCACTCAGAATCAAGTATTCCAGAGAAGTATGCAATAATACACACTAACGCTCAAACATACCAGCCTTATTGCTTCAGACAGAGGTATGGTCTCCAGTTTTCTCTTGAGTAGCTTTGGGTTGGTCTGACATTTAGAAGAAATATCACTGTCTTGAATAATTTCCCTAGAGAGTTACAGAAAGAAACAGAAAGAGAGAGAGAGAAAGAGGAAGGTAACAGAAAACAGATTGTTCTTGAACAACTATTTATTTGTTCATCTGTTAAGTGTTTGTTTTCAGCACAAATCTGATCAACAAAGCGTGTCTCTCTGTAGATGAAGTCTCACCTGCTGCTGTCCTGCTTTGTGGTTCTAGTGTTCTGTGGAACAGTGTCACAGGACACTATGTCTAGAGGGGCTCCTGGGAGAGCAGGAGGAGTTTGTGTGCTGCTGGAGGGGGTCAGTTCAAGCTCTGAACTCGGGCTGGAACACATCGATTCGGCTCGGGAAACAGTCCGCAGCTGGAAATCATCATCCATGGGAATGTATGGAGCTAACATCTCCAGATCCAAACCCACTCCCTAAAAAAAATCATCATAAGCTACAGCAATAAATGAGCACATAAGGGTGCAGAACATGTTTTACGTTATGTTGGTTGATATGGTCATCTTAGACCTACATTGACATCTGTGTGGAAGCAGTAGGTTTGAACTTCAAGTTTGAACAGTCATCTACCTGTGTATTAAAGGGGGTCTTGGACTCTATATCCATGGAAAATAGTCTTTCCACGTGATCCGGTTTTAGCTGGTCACTTAATTCTGAATCCACTGGGAGATCAACCTGAACATAAACAAACAACCAATCCAAAGTAAAAAATTGTATCAAAACATTTGTAAAGTATGAGGAAATGCACTGTAAAATTGTGTCTAGACTCCACCTGGGATCTGGAAGAATCAGGAGGCGAAGATTGTGGGAATTGGAAGTCGTCAGGGTGTAGATAGGCTGTGGAGGCATCATCATCGTTTAGGGAGGAGCAGGGAGGAGAGAGGGGTGAGAGAGGTAGCAGAAGACTTGAAGAGGGCAACATAACATCATTGTAGAGAGGAATTTCTGTCAACACAGAGAGTGCAGAGTCTGCAAGAAATTAACATACAGCAAGGATGTTAAACTCCTCCATACTTTTTTCTAAATGGTCAAAATATGAATACAATTTTTATACAATACAAATATTGCTGCATACTGTATCCATTTATTTTGCAACACTGAAGTAAGCAATTTTCTATGAGTGTGAGAGACTTCCATTTCATTATGTAAATAATTAGAAAAATAACAAAGTGCACTAAACTGTAAAACTACTTGCGCTACAGGCCAATGAGTTCATAATCACAATAATAAATTAAAATATTATGATAACAAATACCAGTTTGCAATATCAATCAGCATAACAGGCTATTTTTGTAAAGCTACTGCAGGCTGAAATTGCGTGAATGACCCTGAAACTTCCATGACTTATTGTCTCAGAACAACTAATAAATCTGATTTAGATTGTGGATTTGTGGCGTTCAAACCTGTGTTGGTGATATCCAGAGTGAGGACAGGGTCTGCTAGAGTCAGTTCCTCTGGCTCCCCATTCAGGCTGTCATGTAGCTCCTCTCTCACACACTCCTCTTTCTTCTCATTCTTTGCCTTTGCCTCCTCTTTCAGCTCTGCTATAGTCACTTCAGTTCCGAGTGACTCCTCCTGGTGTTCTTCCTGTTCCTGTTTAATTTTTGTGCTGTTGGTTTGCTGGAGGGACAGGATTTTTTTGGGCTGTTCAATGCCACTGCAGAGTAAGAAAGGATGAAAATAATGCCACTTACACAAACACATATTGGTATTCAGGTCGACACAAATGTTTCAATGCACACCTGAGGATGTAGTTAACGCAGACCACACACTGTGGCTTGGAGTTTTTACTGTTATAGATCACAGTGGCTTGAGTCTCTGCCCAAGCAAACCCTCCTGCTTTAGCCAGCAGCCGATACTGTCCAGTACACGCTTGTCCCTTCACAAACACTGCAAATAGAGACATATATAAAGCATTACGATGTATCTTCATTTAGACTTGTATAAGTGAACTGCATTTACAGTATATGTTCTTACAGTTGTGGTGTGTTTTGGTCATGTGGTCAGAATCCAGTGCGTGATAGTATTCATACACAGAATGCTGCAACAGATCCACTGGCTCATAACCCAACAGCTCTGTGATCCTGCAAACACACACAAGTTGCATGCCACTCTGTGACACTGCAGCTTTTGTAAGTCACCACTAGATGGTGAAGAAATCCAGGTCATAAATCCACAGACTTTCTCTGCATCTGAACAGGCATACTTCCTTACTAAATAGTAAGTCTAAATATCCATTAGCCCAGAAATGCTAAGCAAAAAGTAAGCTAAGTAAGATTTTTAATGTTTTTAAAGTCTCTTATGAAATACACAATTCACAGCACAATACAATTAAAACAGTAATTTTGTGAATAAGATAACTGTTTTTAGTTATTAGTTAATAATATATTTTAAAATGTGACTCATTCCTGTGATGGCAAAGTTGAATTTTCAGCAGCCATTACTCCAGTCTTCAGTGTCACATGATCCTTCAGAAATTATTCTAATATGCTGATTTGGTGGAAACCATGAAACACTTTTTTCCAGAATTCTTTAATGAATAGAAAGTTCAAAAGAATAAAATTTAGAAGTGTTTAGTTCTGAATTTCTTTTTAAAAATCTGTTGAAAAAGAGTGCATAAAAAATATCTTTGGAAACAAAAAGTTCTCATTATATTTCATTCTTAGTATTTTTCTCACCGAGTTTGTATACATAAAAAATATAAAGCTTCTTTTATATTTTAGGAAGAGGAAGAATCAAGGAGATCAGCATATTTGGGGGTCCACGGCATCAAAAAGTAAATAAAAAATCCCAGCAGTGAACATTTTAAGTGACTTAAGTGTCCACTCTATAAGAAATGTTGCTCAGATGTTAGAGTCAGATGTAGCAGCTGTCAGCTTATAAGCATTAAATTTTGTGCTGAGCGGGGCAGGTGTTATTGTACAGCACTCTTGTGCTGGGACTTTACCTCTCATCGCAGTAGGTGAAGCGCATATCTAAAGTGTGGCGGCTGAGAAATGTTCTAGAATCCAGAGGAGCCTCAATGTTCGCCGGGTGGGGAATGGACTCACAGATGAGCACCAGGAACGTAGAACACACATTTTTTTCCTCACACACACCCTTCTTGATGCCATCTGTTGTGTGGATATGGCCCGAACAGCGCAGCACCTGTCAGAAAGAGAGGCTGATAGGGATAAATATGGATCCAGTTTCACTGCATAGATGCTTTCAGAGTGATATGCAGTAACGTGGTCAAAAGTGAAGCACAAGTAAGGGGTGGTACCTTCCAGGAGGCAGATTTGACATTGACAGTGCGCCCTCTGTTGGTTAGTGTACATTTCATCCTCAATAGAAAACTCCTGTTTGTGTGCTGCTCCTTCGCTTTCTTAGACAGACCTAAATGTGGGAAAATGGAGAGAGATGAGCGTGAGTGATCATGATTGTGACTGAGACAGAGAGAGAAAAGAGAGAATATTACCAGTCCTGTGTGCCAGCATTTCTCTGAGCTCTTCATGGTCACATGGGTGAGTAAACTCAAACACACTGTGTCCAGTAAGGTCGATCTAAAAGGGAAAGAAATCATGTTATTATTTGAATTTATACGACCTGGATACACATTCCTAATGTGGATTATGGAACAGTTATTACAGTAATACCCAATGTAATAATTTTTACCCAAAATATTATTAAGCAAGCAATTGTAAAACCTGACATATTGTTTTTGTTGCTGTTGCTTGTTCTACTGTTCAAAAGTTTGGAGTCAGTAAGATTTTTTTTAAGAAAAATGTATGCTTTTATTAAGCAAGGACATATTACATTGATCAAATGTGACAGTAAAGATATATATATTGTTATAAAAGATTTTTATTTCAAATAAATGCTCTTTTGTAGTTTCTATTCATCACTTCTCATCAGTATCAGTACAAAAATGATAAAAAAATATTAAACAGCACATCTAGAATATACAACTAGAATATTAGAATGATTTCTATAGGATATACATGTCAAACTGAATTGAGCCAAGCTGTAACCAAATGTCAGATTTTCAAAATGTTGTTGATGCACTGTAACATTCATAACAAGAATCATAATCAAATCTAATTATTGTTAGTTAATGTTTTGAAACTAGTAATAAAAAAGGCTTCCAATGTGAGTTGGAACTCACCTGAGGAAGGCCCAGACACTTGCTGACATTCTCTGACAGGTAGACAATGTCGCCATCAGCAGAAAGGACCGTGAGAAACCCGTCCAGAGCTTTCAGATATGAACTGTTCCACTGAGAATCTAATTCAGACTCCACATTCAGTACATCTAAAAAAAAACAACACATTCTGTCAGTAACAAACACAGCAAACCTACCAAATGAATCTCACTGAACATCCGTCTCTCTCACCTGTGTTCAGTAGTTTACGCAGGCGCAGATAACTGAGTGCAAGTCTTATTACTGATGCTTTATCCAGGTTAGTGGTGACGCTGTGGGGGAGGGGCAGTTCTCTGGCCAGTTCATAAAACACCTCTGACTCTTTTCCTCTCCGACAACGTGCCGCATCTCTGGATTTCTCCTTCCTTCGCTCTGAACTCACTCTATAATGAACACATACACATATATAATCCATATTAAGGGTCTGTGCTGTTAATGCCTTCAGCAATACACATCTGTGTGCTATGAAACAGTCAAAAACATAGGTCTACATCATAGAGCTTTAAAACAGACACATAAGTTTTACAGTGTATAAACCAGCTGCAAATATTAAGCAAAGGTGCAGTTGAGCAAGCAAAATGACTGCGGATGATGATCAAATATAAAAACATGATATGATGTTATACTTTAGGGCTTCTGTTTTGAACAAACAATAATGTATTATAATGTGTGGATCTGTACTGTGGAGTGCTGTGTAATTTTGTGTTATTTAGGGTCAGGCAGGCTGAAGTCAGTCGCCTTATTAACAGAGACTCGATGGAGACACGGCAGGTAAACCCACTTTCACACACACAAAGATCCTACTGTACAGTGCCTGACATCGTAATGTTTGCTGTGAGCTGTCCTCAGGGCAAATACGGAAAATCAAGAGCTCATAAAACATCCGTGAACAAGACTAGTCAGAGATGTCAACACTGTTTAATTAATTCGACTTGATTTATATTTCCACTCTGTCTCTTTCTCAAGATTTAAAATATGAGAAGACATGACTGTCAAATCAGTCAAAATTAGACACATACTGTAGGCTATATGTTTGAGTTTGCAAGTTTTGTATGTTTTTATGCATCTCAAATCAAGTCAAGTCAAGTCTGCTTTATTGTCAATTCTTCCACATGTACAGCACATCTGCCAAGTGTGAAGGTCACATTCAGTTTGGTGCCGACTTCACATACTTGTGCGTTTGTAATGGTAATGTCTTTGTCTGGGCATCTGGGTCCTGGGATAAGATGTGTCAGTGGGCACAATTTTGCAATGTGCTTATATATTAAGAAACAGGTCCATCATATACAGCTGCCTGTGACTGACAAAAGCATATATTTACTCTAAAAACCCTTGCAGGTCAAATCAATTTATTGTCTCGATCTAATTAGTGGTGGGTATTTATCAATGATTCTTTCTGCGGGTTACATCATTACACCAGGAGGTGACCACAAATGACTGTGTTTATGAGCATGTCACTGACTCATTCGTTCAACTGATTTGTTCAAAACACTGATTTACTCACGAAGGACACAGTTGTCTTTATGAGTGAGTCCTTGAATCAGTCACTCAACCGGTTTGTTCAAAATGCTGATTTATTCAGGAACAAAAGTGACTGGCTATTAATGGTGGAAATATGAAATAAAAATGCCTTCATTTTTTTAATCCAACAAAGGATCTAAAGGAAAAACTTTCTTTTGTTTTAATCTATCAAACATTTTACAATTTGTTGTTATTACAATCGAAATTTTATAACTACATTAAAATAACATTAAATATGTTGGCCCCTTGTGTGTGTGTATTTTCTGTGTTTCTCTAAGGCCCCTCATGAGACAAGACACAGCCATACATGTAAAGCTTACACACAAACACACACTTTTGAACTCTGAGAGCTCACTTTGAGGTTTGTACGCTAATACAGTACAGTTAGAGCATCTAGATGCTGGCCAGCCTATCGCCCTGAAAGCGAAAGCTAAAGAAACCACTTTGTCATCTCAACCCCTCTTCCTGTCTTTTTCTCTGAATCACTCCACCTGTTTGATCATTATCTGCAAATGCTATTTCAGATGCAACAGAACAGTGAAGACAAAAAAAGACATTAGTAATGCACCAACAAACACACAAGATCTTTCAATCACCCCGCTGACCATTTCCCATTCAGTACACTAATTAGAAATATATAATGAAACAAATGTGGATTCATTAAGGTCCTATTATGGTCCTATTATTTGTACATTTGAGATGTAGTAAACATGGTTAGCAAAAAACAGTAAACAATTGAAACTCTATTACTAATCCTTTTCCATAATTAGCATATCAAGTAACCGTCACATTGCAATGACCTTGACTACATGGAAGCCATGCTTTATAGCAGCATTATGCAGGATCCTGGTGTAGATTAGCATGTGTGATCTTGTCAGTATTAGTTAGTGGTTGATAACAGAGTTTGTTTTAAAAAGTTAATATTAAATAATAATGTTCAATGCAATCTTTAGTAGGCTAAAATCTCAAAATGAATATCCAATTTTCATACTGTACATTCTATTGTTGCCATGCATTTACTTATGGTATATATAAAATAAATGTGTCCCTATATAGTGTTCTTCATCTGTCAAAATATTTTACCTAAACCCTGAAAGGTTCTGCATACAGCTCAAAAATGTTGTCTCGATATAGCCTACTGTAGGACATATTGAGTAGTTCTGTAGATTACTGTAAGTTACAATACATCTGTTCTGTAGGAAGCTACAGATGCTTTTTTAAGATAACAGTCTCACAAAAACACAACTGTAGCACGATGGAGAAAAAAAATAAGCTAACCACAAACCCCTGCTGAGAGAACATTAAAACATCAAACGGAGCATAGTAGTATAATAGACGACAAAGAGCCCCAAGAGAAGTTGTTGAACACTGCAATAAGGTTCAATTTGTTAACGCTAGTTAATGCATTAGCTAAAATGTTGAACCTTGAATAACTGAAAAAATAGCGTTAAATTGAAATGTTAAATATGTAGTATATATGTAGAAATTAACATTACAGTATTGGTAGGTCATGATACCTTATGCATTAACTGAACTGACACTTAACACACCATTGAACACACAGGTAAGCTTTGAGCCAGACTGTTTTAAACTAAAATGATGCCTAAGGTATCTAATATAGCAGTTACGCTCTGAACTCTGATCTAATAGTCTAGAAGTCATCTCAGATATGCTGAGCCAGGCTGTGGAGAGCAGACAGACGGAGCCTTTAGCATGATCACAGCCCCCTCTGCGAGACAAGCTGTGCCCCTCAGCATGTTTTAATAATAATGATCCAATAAGCTTTCTGTCAGTCAACCTGCTTTCTGTTTTCTCTCCTTCTGACCAATACAAACTGCTTCCTGCAGGGGACTACATGATTCATTATTTATAACACACACACATAAGGCACACTTACTATGGTCTAAATATTTGAACAAGGACAGTGCATACACACTCTTGCAAGAAAACATCTCTGTTTAATCTATATCCACTACATTTGCAACATCGACCATTAGTATCAACAATGTTGGTGTATTTATAAGTTCAGGTTTTCAAGTTTATTTGTATAGCGCTTTTTACGATACAAATCGTTGCAAAGCAGCTCTACAGGAAATTAAGTTTCCACAATATATTTATATATTGCAGAACCTTAATATATTTAACTTATGGCAAAATTTGGTAATTCTGTATGTTGTTCAACCCAAGCTAAAGAATAATAATAATGTACATTTGATCAGATATAACTGCAGTACAAGATTATAAGATGCATTATGTGAATGCTTGGCTAAAGAGATGTGTCTTTAATCTAGATTTAAACAGAGAAAGTGTATCTGAACACCGAATGTTATCAGGAAGGCTATTCCAGAGTTTGGGAGCCAAATGTGAAAAAGCTTTACCTCCTTTAGTGGACTTTGCTATCCTAGGTACTACCAAAAGTCCAGAGGTTTGCGACCTTAGGGAGCGGGTTGGATTGTAGCATGGTAGAAGACGAGTTAGGTACGCAGGAGCTAAACCATTTAGGGCCTTATAGGCAAGTAATAATATTTTGTAAATGATACGGAACTTAACAGGTAGCCAGTGCAGAGACTGTAAAATTGGGGTAATATGATCATATTTTCTTGACCTGGTAAGAACTCTAGCCGCTGTATTTTGGACTATCTGTAGCTTGTTTATTGAAGATGCAGGACAACCAGCCAGCAGTGCATTACAATAGTCCAGTCTAGAGGTCATGGATGCATGAACTAGCTTTTCTGCTAGTTCATGCATTCATAACCAGTTTTAAGAGAGTATGATGTTTAATATCCTCCTTCTTTACAGCATGAGCAGAAATGCTCTCTGTGTGTACGAGCAAGTTGTGTGTTTTACAGGGCACAATATAACACATGCCGGCTTTTGAATAGAATCTAGGTTAATGCCATTATCCTGTCCTTTAAAGAGCTCGTGAACATTTAGAGCTTCTTGGCATCCAGTGGATACTTTATTAGACATTATAACACATTTGAGAAGTGTCCAATAACCAGAGACCCGTTAATGAAATCCATACTACAAAAAAACTCTTCCTTTAGAGGCCAGTGACAAGACATCGAGCAGGACATTATTCAAGCAAAGGTCAACATTCTTCATCAGCTGTCTGATAATAAAGTCTCTTCTATTTACGAATCCTGTTTCTAAGAGGATGAATGGCTGGTTTGATAAGTGCAGGAGCAGCCTAACCTTTCTCAGCTTCGTTTTACACCCCTGCGAATGACAGTGGCGACAGGCCACAAGCTGATAGCACACAGGGGACCTTTACCATAGAGCCAAGAGGAGAGGTGTCAGCTGATCCAGAGCAAAACACTACAGTCGGCTTTCAGAAGAGAGCAGAGCAACACCAAAGATCTAATCTTCATGTGTCTGTACAAAATGGGTGACACCATACAATTTGCATGCATTAACACAGCAGAATGTACTGTAAAGTACATTGAATGTCATTGCAAGAACCCAAACTCTAACCAATTTGAAAATAAGGTGCAAAAAAAATCTGTTCTTTATTTCAAATTCTGCCGCGTGAATAGGTTTAAGCACTTAGCCCCGCTTTTTAATTAAATGGCACTAGGCCGTATCTTCCAGCAAGGCTCCTGAGTGATTTTTAAAGGAAGAGATGATCAATCAAACCCACTATAGGCCTATATGTGATGTGGAGGTTCAACGGGTTCATCGGAAATCCTTCAGCACTGCGCATGTGCAATAAAACCTTAGAATTGACATACAAATCCAAACTCAGATCTCTTTTAGAGCAAAAGGTGAATCGTGTTAAAAAGAGTTCAGTTCTCTAGTTCTGTCAGTGATGCGAAGTCAGTTCGTTTTGAAAACGGATTCATCCAGCAATTCCTTTACGTAATGACGTGGTTATGTCACCGCTTGGTCCCTAATAGACATCCGCAAAACAAGTTCCAGTAATGCCATGTATTGTTCATTTAGGCTATATTTCCAGTTTGTTGAAGCCATGATTCAGCTCATAAAAAAAGTCACTCAGAACCTAAAAATAATTCACATTTAGGGTGATTTCTGAAAAAAAAGTGTGTTTGATAAAACTGTCAGACACTCAAGTCGTCTTTCAGGTAGCCTACTGTACGTTTCATTTCTGCTTTTCAGCTATTAAAGTAAGTTGGTTGGTTAGCTCTACATATTTCTTCTTAGCTCACTTAGTTCTCACTGCAGTGAGGCAGATTTTCTCATGCCTCGACAACAGTTCGATTCAGTCTGATTCGTGAATGAATCATTCAGTCCCGTTTTGTGAACCGGTTCAATTGATTCACTGAAAAAATCTGTCGTTCAATGAACCTCGCGTATCAGCGCAACACTGTTATGTTACAGCCAGTCGACTTTTTCTGTAACAATATTGTTTTTTCTATAACTCTTCCGTTTCTACACTTTGTTTTAAAGCAAAAATCTTGCTATGCAGCAAATTTGTTAAATAAATAGGCTACTCTTGTCGCGGATTCGTTCATACGGTATCAATTATAAATGTGACAACAGGTTATAAGGGTGAAATTATTGAGAGACTATTGACAGCAACTACAAGCAAATGACAAAATTCAGTTAATGAAGCATTACTGCCAAAACAAGCGTATATCTAAACACAGAAAGTGGTGCTTGTTTACCTTTTTTTCCCAGGTGCGACTGAATCCATGGTCAAACGGGACTCCAACATTAAAAAAACCTTCGCAAAACCCCTCGTTCGTTCAAATGGTAGTCAGTCCTGAGTGTGTTTTAAAATACACCCGACAGGAGTCCTAGTGCTCGGGAGATAAAGTTCAATTAAGTTGAAGTGATGCTTCGCTTTTCCTCTCTCGCTTTCTCCGCATCTGCCTGACGGATCGCGTGGGCGCGCAGTCACATGCCTCGGAGTGGCCGGGAACGCGCGGCGGTGCTCCAGTGAGGATATTTTTGGCAAGTGAGCCTCCATCGTACGCTACATAGACGCTGTCCTGCGCTCGCTGCTGCTAGATATGCTTAATATATTAAAGATAACTGGATATTGAGCATTCATGAGGTCACATTTGCAACAAGTAGCCTACATCAAGTGCCAACACAGTAAACACAGAAGCACTTTATCATAGTTTAAGCGAGAACATCATCGCTGGATCTGATTCAAAGAGTTACTTTCACGTTATTTGCCAATTCATTCAATTCATTTGATGGCAGAAGTGGCTAATAACAAGTTGGCACGATAGTAGCCTACTTTATAGTAGGCTACATAGGCCTAGTACTAGTGAAGTAGGCAACCTATAGAACTATACGGTAGACACTATGCTTACCATGGTAATTTTTTTTGTAATATAACACATTTTCAGTGTTGTAACTGATTATTCAAATTTTATTAATGGCATGCAATAACTATAAAAGGTCTCTTTCTTTTCCCATATTGAAAGAGGCATGTCAACAAACATTTTCCAGCCCAGAAAATTCTTGAAGGATGTTCTTTTTCCCAAATTCCAGCCCTATGACCAAGACGAGACGTGCACACTAACATAAACCCTGTGTCTCGACCATTTCCACACAACCCAGTGGAAAAACCTGAGAACATTTCCCTGACACAGGCCACAACACTTGCTTTCCTCTGTAATAATCATTGCACGTGATGACTAAACATCAGTATTTTTATACCTTTCGAACCTGATCTCAAAACATATTTTATGGTGACAGTTTGAAACAATTTATACAATGTGATTCATATGGATTTTTAGGTAGAAAAAGGTCTACCACTAAACAATCATTCAAATTAACCACCAATTCACCAAGATGTAAAATAGTTCTGAATTTCCATAAGATTCTGTTGACTTTTCTCACTGTAATGTTTTGAAAATCAAAATGACAGATCCTATAAATTGAACTTCATGTTTGGAGTGAGTTTCCTATTAGAATCCAGTGAATATTGAGAGGAGAGCAAACAACAGGGCTAAATGAGTTCAAGGCCATGCTCCATCTCCACTGTGTCCCTGAAGGAAACATTTGCAGCTCAGGGACTGTTCCTACCAGGTCTATTATACATTGTGTTTGGATGAAAGGGTCTCTGTGAAATTAGATTTTCAATTTATTAGCATTGCCGCTGCTGGATTTTGGTAAAGAATTGTGATGTTGCTGTATATAAATGAGGGAAGCAGATGGACACGTGCCAACTCTAATCTGCAGTAATCTCCTTCATCCTCCTGTTCAGAGATGATCTCTCCATCCCTTAGTAGAGGCCGAATGAACACAAAGGGACTTTGAAGAGAGGGATCAGAGAAACATGCAAAGATCTTTTGCGCAGCAATTCGTTGATGTAGTACAATGAACATCAAGCTATAAAAATTCACACACACACCCATGCATGTATTATTGCTCTGTCAAGCCTCATTACGCAATAAAAAGACACATAAATGGTCTGGCCTAAAGTTGAAGCACTGTTTGCACACACTTGAAGCACACTTGAGTGTATATATGATACATTTGAAGATGTCTTGATGTCTTTTTTTACCCACAGGGAATCCTGATATAATCGTTACAACCCTTCATTTATCAAGACAGAAATCAATAGAATAAACAAAATCAGTCCAAGACGAGGTTTCGGAGCTGAAGTGGTGCTAAGACTGAAATGGATTTTCTGCATCCAATAAAAGGTATCCGTACGGGCAGAAGAGAAATCAATAAAATGTAATTATGGCCCACTGGACCTGGCCATGGCTGGAAACTGATCTGTCACCAAGGCCTTAAGAGACGCATTACAGAGGGCTAATTTTATAACAGTTTAGACGAAAGCAGGGAGGACAGCAGTCTGTCGCCAATACACAAATTGACAAATAAATCTGGGCCATACAGTATGTCAGCTTGTTCTTGGTCTAGAGGTGCATCTCAAAAAATTAGAATATCGTGAAAAAGTTCCTTTTTTTGTAACTTATTTCAAAAAGTGAAACTTTGATATTATAGATTCATTAAATGTAAAGTAAACTTTTTTTTGGTTTAATTTTGATGATTAGAGCTTACAGCTTATGAAAGTCAAAAATCAGTATCTTTATATTTGAGTTTTATTAAATGACTATCCCTACAGTATAAATTCCAGGTATCTCTTGTTCTTTGAAACCACAATAATGGGGAAGACTACTGACTTGGCAATGGTCCAAAAGACGATCATTGACACCCTCCACAAAGAGGGTAAGTCACAGAAGGTCATTACTGAAAGGGGTGGCTGTTCACAGAGTGCTGTATCAAAGCATATTAAATGCAAAGTTGATTGGAAGGAAGAAATTGGGTAGGAAAAAGTGCACAAGCAACAGGGATAACCACAAGCTTGAGAATACCGTCAAGCAAAGCCGATTCAAACACTTGGGAGTTTCACAAGGAGTGGACTGAAGCTGGAGTCAGTGCATCAAGAGTCACCACGCTCAGACCACTTCAGGAAAAGGGCTACCAAGCCACTTCTGAAATGGAAACAACATCAGAAGCATCTTACCTGGGCTAAGGAGAAAAAGAACTTGACTGTTGCTCAGTGGTGCAAAGTTCTCTTTCAGATAAAGGTAAACTTTGCATTTCATTTGGAAATCAAGGTCTGGAGTCTGGAGGAAGACTGGAGAGGCACAGAATCCAAGCTGCTTGAAGTCCAGTGTGAAGTTTCAAAAGTCAGTGATGATTTGGGGTGCCGTGACATCTGCTGGTGTTGGTCCATTGTGTTTTATCAAGTCCAAAGTCAATGCAGCCATCAGGAGATTTTGCACTTTATGCTTCCATTTCACTGCTGGTTATACTCTGTATAATTGTGTATGTGACACATAAAAATCTTGAATCTTCCATCTGCTGACAAGCTTTATGGAGATGCTGATTTCCTTTTCCAGCAGGCCTTTATCACCTGCCCACAGTGCCAAGTGGTTTTCTGACCATGATATTACTGTGCTTGATTGGCCAGCCAACTCGCCTGACCTGAATAATAAATAAATAATAAATAATAAAGCTGCTGAGATTTAAAAATCTTAAAGTTTTGGGATGTTAAGATTTTTTTATGTTTTTGAAAGTTCTTTCATATATACATGTATGTGTGTGTGTGTGTGTGTGAGAGTGTTATTTCTGTTATAGCATTTGATCCTTCAAATTGTTCTAATATGCTGATTTGGTGCTCAATAGATGCTGCTTAATATAAATAAAAGTATTAAATTCTTTGAAAGAAACCCTAAAATGTACCATATTTGTCATTTGAAAATATGTAATATATGAAATAGGGCTGTCAGCATGAGCAGTCAAGCAAAAACCGTTCAAAACTGGAGACATATAACACAAATTGCATTGCATATTGCACTGAGGGGGGAAAAGCAAGTCATGCAGTGAATAAAGCAATCTCACAGCACGAATGGTCTGATATGAAGAGATCAGCCATCTTAGACCTGTACCTTTTCTGGGAAGAAAACCATCACCGGCATCCACAATGTTTACAAAGGACTACAGTACAGGAGATTTATACTGTATGGCAAAAGATGGAAAGATATTAAAAGATGAATAATGGAATGATATTAAGCAGGATACAGAGAACAGTGGTAACTGGCATTGAAGGATCAGGAAACTCCTCTGTGTATAGACTGTTATAAGATGAGTCATGCAAGTGCCACAAGAGAGTGTCCTTGACCATACAAAGATTTCCACCTAACCCCCACATTGCCAAACACTGTAAATGGCTCTAAGCGCATAAGATAGCGCTCTGTGCTTGTTGGTCTTCAGGGTTGTAGTCTCCCACAGGAAAGTGGGCTGCTGACGTTGATTCTCCAGAAAAGCCTCCATAGTGTAACTGGGGCTGGGACAGACTTGTAAGGGCAAGTTGCTTAATGGAATCTCCCATGACATCTCCAATGTTTTTCTCACTCAGTACCAAAGATCTGTTTCTAATCTCGTTTGCCTCCATTCGCCGGATGTAAGCATGATATGGTAAAAATTAACAGCCCAGTCTTGTAGGTTTTTTTTTTTTTACTAAGCAGGGGAAACTGGGGATAATGTTTAGGGAGAAAGAGCACAGACAATCAATAAAAAAAAAAAACAGATACTCATTACTAGATTCTCATTAGGCTAATGTTTTCTTCAAAGCTTGACTCAAACCAGCAAGAAACCCATCAGCAGTCAACCTTAATCGTTTTTTTTTTTAAGTTGATGAGGACCCCCATTGACTATTTAGTGTTTCTTATTTGATTAAACAAAAGAGGTTGCATCATCCTCCATTTTCCTCATGAAAAAAAACCTGTCTAACATGCTTTCTTGGTCCTGCTTGACACTGTCTCACCACTGGACTCAATCTCAAGTGTGTGTGGAGTACATCAAATAGAATGAGACATCAGTTTACTGTCAGGGACTTGTGTTGCATCTAGTATTGACAGAATGAGAAAATGTTTTACTATGATTTTAAAAGAAACATACCAGTTTTAGACACCAATTTGGCAAAATGTAACAAACTGATATAAGAACGTGGAAAAACATTTCAAAAACTTGGTCTGAGCTGGTCTATCAAACCAGCAAAGAATGCTATAAATTTTGCACACTCCTACAGATACAAAAAGTAATAATGTAAAATCATTGCCAAATATGCACAGGCACGAAAGCATACACCAACAGATATTTCACTCTGCTCAGACTGAGAAGATCCAAATAAATATCATTAAAGAATGATGAGGATGAGGAGGAAGAGTCACTGGCCTCAATATAAGGAACTGAAACTGGTCAACGTCTCACCTGACTGTGTTAACCTTTATCCCCTCAGAACAACAGAGGGGAGATGGCTTTTGATGAAGTCACAGAGAGAAAAGGTCTAAATGCAGAGAACTCAATACTGCAAACTTTCTCAACAATAAAACACATCTAAAGATGCCAGAGTTTAATCACGGGTGAAATTCTGACCTGAAATGTAATAAACAAACATACAAAACAACACACAGCACAAATGTACAAAGAAATGTATGAAAATATCTTACAAAACTAGAGTTTCCATTTAAAATGAATTTTCACGAGTCTGATTTTCTTGGTTCCTTTACAGCAGAATAATTCTGACAAAATTAGTGATGATGTTTGGCTGTGTTAGACACAGCAAGTGCAGAGGGATAAAATCAAGTTTCCTAAGCATCTGGCTATAAACACTGTTAAAACAGCTACAGTAGCAACTGAACAGACAAGTTCAACTGTTGATCAAATTTGTAAACTGCTATTTTCCAGGATGGAGTGTCTCATGGAGATCTTTGCAAATCACTCATGATTTGTCTGACACAAAGACAATTACACTATTGTTCTAAAGCATAAGCGTAGGCCAAAAGAATCTTACAGCTTAGGCAAAGACCAAAAAGCTAGGCCACCGAAATGCACAGTCTTTAACCGGTTTCAATACAATGGTAATCAAATGTTTCTTTAGACTGCTCCAGAAAGTTTCTATTGTCACAATTTATTTTGTTCCATCACGTCACAGAATTGTCCTGAGTTCTGTTCCTTCATGACATCACACATTTCTTCAGCTCTGCTTTGCAAATCTGAAACCACATTCAACAGTTCAGGGGAAGTAAAGGAGAAGTCACGGAACTCGTCCTGATTGATGGATGGGATGATGGACTCATCGATGGGCGTAAGACTAGGTTCCTCTTGGGTGAAGTCTGGATCAAAGTTATTCACATCTTCTGCAGTTTTCTGGATTTTAAAATATATATATATATATATATATATATATATATATTAATAAATCTGCATTTACATTTCTAATGAATTTGATTATATAAGATTAATATTTACATCTAAAACTCACAATTCTGGGCTTGAAAGGTGGTTCAAGCTCTCGCTGGTTAAGTTTGTTCCAGTCAATGCCAGTAAAAAATGGGTGACTGGTTACGGCGGTCTCTCCACCCTCTGCAGCCACACAACCCAGACGACGGGATGGATTCTTTGTCAGAAACTGAGAAAAATAAAACCAAAACATGATGTCATGCATATGTCTATCAAACATTCTTCTCATTTTAAATGCACAAAACTAATACACACCAGATATATATCAGTTTACATTACTAAAAAGGAATACACTAACCAAAAATATGATAAGAGCCCAAATGTATTGAATGTTGTGAATCCTATCAAATCTCCATGGTGAGATTAAACCTAGAGTACGTCATATCTGTAATCAGACTCAATTCCTATGAGAATGATAACACTCAATCGCTTGTGGGAGGTTGTATCGAGAGTATCAATGTATGGTATCAAATATAACCAAATCAGATTAAATCAAATCAAATCAAATCCTGCCCTCCTTCTACAGCAGTCTGAAACAAACATGCACGTGTACACACAAATACACACTCTCTCTCTCTGGGTAAATCTGACACCCATTAGGAAGCACAGCTGGCTACCATACCTCATCGACTCTGAACAACACCTGTGACAAACTCGTCGTTGTTCAGAGAGATCATCCAGTTTTATAACTAAAATACAAGGGATGGACCAATTTTTAAAATTCTGTCAGATAAACCAATAGCTATGTTCATGTTATAGCCAATATTAAAATTTGAAACTAAATAAATCAAATATTAAAATCAATCATTTTTAAATGTTAGAATTGAAATTAGGCATCACAACATTATAATATACATGATTACAAAATTGTTGACACATAATTAGTGTTTTTAACGATTAACTTAGGAAAGTGTTATAGAACAGCAAATGTTATCTGTATGTAAAAAGTAATTAAATATCCAATACTGGCCGATGCTGATAAATTTAAAAAACAGTATGGTATATTGTCCATTGTTTCTTACAATTTGTTCATGTCTAGTCTGTCTACACCACAGCTGTGCAACAGGACTGAGGTCTGCTATTCCAAAAATAGAATGCTTTTGAGCCACTCTATTGATCTATTCTTTGACTGTTATAGGTCAAGGTCATGTTGGATGACCCAGGTTTAAGGATTTTTTTTATCACAGGCAAATATCGTGACATTCTGTTGTGGAATTTCTAGATTCAACTGGGAATTTATTGGTCCTTCAATAACTGCACATTGCTCTAAGGGGAAAAAAATCATCTTCAGGATTATTACCTGCGGTTTATCTCCTCCACTATTCCTCATAGTGAGAGCAAACAATATAGAGAAAGAGCAGGGGGTTGTGTGCATGTGTACATTAGATGTGAAGGGTTTTTATTTTTAGCTACAGTCATGTGATAGCAGTGGATTGTGGATCGAGGCTAAATATAATTATGTAAAACAGGGAAAGAGCGTGAGGAACAGAGACAGAGATTAGGTGAGAGGTATTTACTGTTAACTGATGTTCACTGTTGCATGAACTGACAGTTTAATTCACACCATATGCCTCCCACCAATCAGGAGAGATAAAAGCAATCACTGCTCCATTCAAGTCAATTCATGTCTGTATGACTCCGGGGCTCTAAAGCGAACACTGAGCAGCTCACCCCTTTCAGTATTTCCACAGCATTTGTGCTGAGCCAGGATGCGTAGATGATCTCTTCAGTCAGGATGGACTCAAAAAGGTCATCCTCATTCTCTGCCTCAAAGGGGGCGTGGCCAGATAGCATCTCATACAGCAGCACACCGAGAGCCCACCAATCAACGGATGGCCCGTACAGCATCTCCTGCAGGATCTATTGGATCATATAAAAATTACATTTAGGACATCCTACCTTCTTTCTCTCTCTCTCACACACACACACACACACACACACACACACACTTCTATACTCATTGCGCACTTCCATAGATTATCTTTTCACCAAAAACAAAGACACCAATAGAAGCAGTTTGCTGGATATTATATTATATTACATTACATTATATATTTTGAAAGAACACAGGTGAGAATTAGGAGTTATTTTAGTATTATTTATATGCTATTATAGTACTTATGAATATTTAGAATTAGCGTATATTTACAGTTTTAATATTTTATGTAATTTTGTTAGTTTTTTTTATTCTGTTTAGCTTTAAATTGACTAATTAAATAATTTATATTTAAAAATAATTAAATATTATTTGTAAAACTTCACTTTAATCTAAAAAAAAAAATGGTAACATGGAATAAAGAAATATTGCCTTGGCAACCAACTGAAATAAAATAAGTTTTTCATTTAAAATTTAAATTTTACTTCATTCTCATTTTATTTTAATTGTAAATTAATATATTAAAAATGTGTAATAATTTGTTTTTGTTATCATTAATGTGTGTTATGTGTATTGAAACTAGTAATTGCTGTGAATGTGACTGGAAGTTGGCACCTCATGCTTAAAGTCAACTGACACAATGTGAATGCAGCACAACACTCTGATTCTTCTAGAATTGTGTGATGCATAATTTTGTGTGGATTTTAGATAACCACTGAATGGGAGGAGTGTTTGAATCACCTCTGGAGCAATGTAGTCTGGGGTTCCACAGAAGGTTCCTGTGACGACACCTTCAAACATTCCCTCCTTACACATGCCGAAATCAGCTAGTTTACAATGACCATCCTTATCCAGCAGAACATTATCCAACTTCAGATCCCTGAAATAATACATATACACACATAATAATATGCCCAGATTCAGTCCATTATGGCAGAGAGGGAGAAAGGGAGAGGGATGGAGAGAGAGAGAGAGAGAGAGAGAAAAAGAGAAAGAGAGAGAGAGAGAGAGAAAAAAAGAGAAAGAGAGAGAGAGAGAGAGAGATTTATGTTCATATCTTTTTTATTTACTTGGTAAAACACTTCTGCGTGAAAACCTGCATTATAATCTTTCTCAAGAAAAATTACAAATGGCACTTCATGTCAAAATGATTGCTTTCCTCGGATACACACGCATTCAAAATAATGTTTATACTTTGTCATACATTCACATTCTGTCCACGGTAACTGCATGAATGTTGATATTTTGCCATTTGTCCATTAAAAGAATTGATGTAAGCCACCTCATATTTTGCTCTCTGCTTTAGTGCCAGCGTTGTTTTCAAGTCAAAGTAGAACTGCAGCTTTGAAGGTCTATGTGCTAAAGGTTTGTAATAACGGAAACGCTGAGGTAAGAACTAGTCTCATAGTGTTAATAAGGCTCAGAGGACAGAGAAGTGGCAATTAAAAAGAGAAGAGAAAGGAAAACACTTCAGAGAACAAAGAAAAAAACACTTAAAGGAATAGTTCAACCGAGAAACTACATTTCTATCATCATTTGCTCACCCTCATGCTGTTCTAAACTCATTTGACTTTTCTTCTTCCATACAACATAAAACGAGAATGAATATTGATGTAGATCAAAGACAGCAGTTTGGAAAAGGGCAGCTTGAACATTCAGCTAAACTGCACCTTTCATGTTCCATTAAAAAAAAAGTCAAACGTGTTTAGAACATCATAAAGGGGAGTAAATCATACCATACATTTAATTTTGAATTAAATATACTTTTATTTTCTGTCTTGAGTATATTTGTCTGTCTAACCTGTATATTATTCCCTTGCTGTGGAGGAATATGAGAGCAGATGTGATCTCCGCTGTGTAGAATCTGGCTCTGTTCTCCTCAAACTTTCTGGATTTCTGAATGTGAAACATCAGATCTCCCCCATTCACAAACTCCATTACAAAAAACAGACGCTCCTGTGAAAGGATTAAGATAGAGATTCAGTTAAAAGACAACAACAAACACCAGATTACCACCTTCAACATAAGTAAATTCAGCTCCTTACAGGAAGTCTTTTAACCAAACATGTCACAGCCATTAGAAGATTTATGGGAGAGACAGACGAAGCAGAAACATAAATACTGTTTAGTCAGTAGAGAAGACTGCAGGAAACACAGGATTATGGGATTGTGAGGGTTGGAAGATGATATAAAATGTAGTGCATCATAAATTGGAATTGACAACACTAAGTACCTGTTTGAGTTCAGCACGGCCAATGCATCAAACTCAGACCGCACACCCAGGGACCACCCACAGTTAGTTTACTGACCGTATGATGCATGATGCACACAAAACAGGAAAGCATTTGTGAAATGCAATGAATTTCCAGTCATAATGGATAATTGATAATTGTCATATTCATTTATATTTAATTAAAGGTTAGTGCTACTAATTTCTTATGCATTTCTTTACAAACATTCAGACTGAGAGCGTTTTTCCATACCAATCTGTTGGTATGTTCCATTTCAAATTTATCCTCCACTAAATGTCACGTAAAAAAACTAAATTGACTGTGGGTTGGCTGCTTTTCATCAGTCAGACAGTTTCTTCCTGTCTATGCGAGTGGCTGTTCACCAGAATAAGCTAAGATTTGGACCAAAGCACCATCAAAGCACCATGGCACATCCACTAATGACCAAATCCATCACATTAACAAACACAGACATGCACTGTGCAACAGTCCCACACACCACAGGACCTCTGAGACCATTGATTTCTGCCACCATGTTGCAGTGCTATCTAACGTAACCCGGCCCCAGAGAGTCACGAGTGTGCTTTGTATGTCGCTCACGTGTGGAGGGTTAAGAGATTGATTGTGTGCGTCAGGGCTGTGAAGGAGCAGAGGCAAACCGGTTCATAAATTTCTTTTCCTCCTTACAAACACGTCATCGTTCCTGCACATCCCTGTTCATGTTTACTCCACAGTAATAAATCCAGAGAGGTCATCATGCCAGATCTGTTCTGCTGGACTGAACATGAAATCTAAGTCTTCAAATTTCTTTTGCAATCAGTGTGTGCACACATGTTTTTAAAACCTTGCGTACACTCAAGGTAAATTAATTCAATTAAACACTCCAGTCTTACAAATCAAGGGGCTCTGTAAAATTGTAAAAGCTACGCTAGGGAATTCAGTGTTGACCTTTCTATTCTTGAGGCTTCAAGCAAAACACACAAGCAGATTATAGCATACCTCTGATCTCTCATAACATACAAAGGGGGGGGAAGTACACATACACCAAAAATGCAAAGTAGAACATAACAAAGAAAACATATTGATGAAGCATAACGTGTTTAATTCACTACTGCCCCCTACTGATGTCAAAGCAACATGCTGTCATTTAAAGAACAGAATATACAGAATGGCTCATATATATATAATTTGATGCCCTGCTAATTTTGTATGTTGCCCTCTGACAAATAAAAGATCAGTCCAAAATTTTAATGGTAGGTTTATTTTAACAGTGAGAGACAGAATAACAACAAAAAAATTATCCAGAAGACAGAATAACAACAAAAAAACAATTATCCAGAAAAATGCATTTCAAAAAAGTAAAAAATGTATTTGCATTTTAATAAGTGAGAAGTATCTGATCAGCTATCAATCAGCAAGATTTCTGGCTCCCAGGTGTCTTTTATACAGGTAAGGAGCTGAGATTAGGAGCACTCTCTTAAAGGGCTCCTAATCTCAGTTTGCTACCTGTAAAAAAGACACCTGTCCACAGAAGCAATCAGTCAATCAGATTCCAAACCCTCCACCACAGCCAAGACCAAAGAGCTGTCCAAGGATGTCAGGGATAAGATTGTAGACCTACTCGACGCTGGAATGGGCTACATGACCATTACCAAGCAGCTTGGTGAGAAGGTGACAACAGTTGTTGCGATTAATCGCAAATGGAAGAAAAACAAAATAACTGGGACTCCATGCAAGATCTCACCTCGTAGAGTTTCAATGATCATGAGAACAGTAAGGAATCAGCCCAGAACTACACGGGAGGATCTTGTCAATGATCTCAAGGCAGCTGGGACCATAGTCACCAAGAAAACAATTGGTAACACACTACGCCGTGAAGGACTGAAATCCTGCAGCACCCACAAGGTCCCCCTGCTCAAGAAAGCACATGTACAGGCCCGTCTGAAGTTTGCCAATGAGTCAGAGGAGAACTGGGTGAAAGTGTTGTGGTCAGATGAGACCAAAATCAAGCTCTTTGGCATCAACTCAACTCACCGTGTTTGGAGCAGGAGGAATGCTGCCCATGACCCCAAGAACACCATCCCCACCCTCAAACATGGAGGTGGAAACATTATGCTTTGGGGCTGTTTTTCTGCTAAGGGGACAGGACAACTGCATCGCATCAAAGAGACGATGGACGGGGCCATGTACCGTCAGGGCCAGGGCATTGAAGCCAACCAGGGCATTGAAAATGGGTCGTGGATGGGTATTCCAGCATGACAATGACCCAAAACACACGGCCAAGGCAACAAAGGAGTGGCTCAAGAAGAAGCACATTAAGGTCCTGGAGTGGCCTAGCCAGTCTCCAGAATCCTATAGAAAATCTGTGGAGGGAGCTGGAGGTTCGATTTGCCAAATGTCAGCCTCGAAACCTTAATGACTTGGAGAGGATCTGCAAAGAGGACAAAATCCCTCCTGAGATGTGTGCAAACCTGGTGGTCAACTACAAGAAACGTCTGACCTCTGTGATTGTCAACAAGGGTTTTGCCACCAAGCACTAAGTCATGTTTTACGAAGGGGTCAAATACTTATTTCACTCATTAAAATGCAAATCAATTTATAACTTTTCTGAAATGCATTTTTCTGGATTTTTTTGTAGTTATTCTGTCCCTCACTGTTCAAATAAACCTACCATTAACATTATAGACTGATCATTTCTTTGTCAGTGGGCAAACGTACAAAATCAGCAGGGGATCAAATAATTTTCTCTCTCACTGTATAAATATATACACACACACACACACACACTTATGTTTTTAAAAACAACGCATAGCTAGGTTAATCTGTGATGATGTGTGTTCCTCACCGGTGTCTGGAAGCAACTGTACAGCTGAGTGAGGTAAGGATGGGTGGAAGCGAGAGATAACACTCGTTTTTCTGTCATAGTGCACTCAACATCATCATCCTGCAATATGATGTCTTTCTTCAGCACCTTCACTGCAAACACCTGATTTGAACCGTTCAACCGGACCAGCATCACCTATTTAAAAACAACACCGACAGCATGACTTGTGAAGTATCTTTCATTTTATTTGTATTCACTCTGAATTTCTGGCACAAAATTGTCAGCATAATATTTTAATATGAAACAACACAGCGCACTTGTGGTATATCACTCTATTTAGAAGTCAATTGCACAGCAATAATCCAATGTTTTTTTTTTCCAGAGCATATCATTTTTTATGTACACCAAATAAAACTGATCAGACAGTTATATAATATTATTAGATATAATATTAATATTGTGATGTATAATAATTGCCATATTATATAATTTTATAGTTTTTAAACAGGTCAGTGACTATACCATGCAATTTCTTTCAGGTAAGAATAAAACTCACATTGGAATCATTTGTAATATAAAAACTGTTTCACATTGGAATTGTGTGAATATTTTGTGTAACAAATAGTCTGCAATCATTGTGCTACACAGTCATTCTGGACCTGATGTACAGAGGAATAGTCTTAAACACAGACCTTGCCAAAGCTGCCTTTTCCCAGCACCTGCAGGAGTGTGAAGTTTGAGATTCCCAGCTTTCGACTTGGCTCTTTTTTCGATTGCCCTCGGTCTCCTCTCACACTTAATGCACGGGACTGAGCGTCCACACCAGAGAGACCCTGAGAAGAGAGACAAATAATTTTTTCCCAATAGACTTTAATAGTTTATTACTCGTTCAGTTCATTTTATCTTTCAATATTAATTATTCTGTTGATGGTCTTGTATTACTTCCCATAATTTCTCAGTTTACTTCAATAAAGTTTTGTTTTGTCCTATTTTCAGTGCATGCAACCAAGAAAAATGTGAGTTATGTGTGATAACAACAAAGCACATTAAACTTAAACAGAGAGATTTACATACACACACACACACAGATCACATATTTTACTTTTGAAAAGATTGTGTGCACATGTGTGTATTTACCATCGAGTTGCGTTTGCTCAGTCCTCCCGGCTGAAGGCCCATTTCTGCCAGTTTATTGGCCAGTTCTACATTGTTGACTCCACAGTTTGGGGCAACATTTCCCTTACAGCGGATATGGACGTTCATTTTACAAACTACAGATGTAAAAACACAACACCCCAGATGAGCATCACAAGACAACATAAATAAAACTGATGGATATTTTTATGGTGACCAAGATGGATGACAGAAAGAGAGAAAAGTACTTTTGCAGTGCAATCCTTGCCGTACAATGCCCCACAGCAAAGAGCCACAGTGGTCACAAAAGGTAGGGACCTTATAATTGTGAATGTTGAACTTATGGGGAACATTTATACTGAAACCCTGATTTGTAGTCTGTAAAAAGAATGAACAGAGCATAAAATAAAAAACACAGCAGAAAATTTCAGCAATTCTATTTCTGACCAGCAGGTGGTCAATGGCATCTGTGTTTTTTAGGACACAGCCAGAAGTCACTTAACCAACTTATGACACAATTGGTCTGTGTGTTTTTCAGTAATTCTATGACCTAAATTTCAAAAAATTGTCCATAGATGAAAACCCGATCAAACCATACTGTGAAAATCCCCCCATACACACACACACACACACACACACACACACACACACACATATGCAAAAGGACTACAAAAGTGTTTTAGGGTTAGGGTTGCATGCATTACCTGTTCCTTTGCAGGTTTCTTCATGCGTGGACAGACTGTAACCACAAACTGATGGCATCGCTTGTGTACCACACAGGTGCACACTAACATGCACACAAAGAAACACACACAGCTGATTAGAACCTATAATACAATCAATTTAAACACAGATAATGTAGATTAATACAGAGACAAATTGTCAACTCACCTTGACATTGGTAGCCCTGTTTTCCAAAAACACCCCTGGTACAAAGAAAACACAAAAAAACAATGTACAATTAAAATATAATAAAGTTTGTTCAGCCACTCAGTAAAATTCCCAGTAAAACACTTACATTGTAATTTATTTTGTTCTTAATTTCTGATTAGAATAAATGTCAGTTTGTATAGAAAAGTAGTTATTCATACAATGCAAAATGCAGTTGCATGTTTTAAAACTCTCACAAAAATGTTATTAAAAATGCATTAATTATCCCTTCTAATGCACCTTATAATGCATTGTACAATCTCATGAATAACTGTAACTACAGTTAATACATTATAACAATTAACAATTCATTGTTACACTATGCATTTTAAATTCGGTTATAATTATTTACAACAAGATATAATGCATTACAACACACATTACTAATTATAGTGCATTATACCCTTTAATAATCCATTATAATGCATTATAAATAAAGGCTTTAAGTAAAGTGATACCATAAAAAGTCTTTAAAAGATGTGTATATATGTGTCAAAAGAGCATTACCATATAAATTCTTTGCAGTGGAAGCAAAACGTTGGTTGCTTTAGAAAGGTCGACATGAACTTGTGCCCATTCACTTGGTGGATTTTTCTTCGAACTGCCTGCTGCCGTTTTCGGTTAAATTCTTTATAGGGACGCGTGTTTCCTCCAGCATCATCTAAACACAGAGAAACACAAAAAGTTTTATTACTTCATGATGCATGATCTTCTTACAATTCATAGGTATTTCCTGTAATGCCAGGGAACATTCTGCTTACTATGTGAGGGGGAAGAGAGACAGATTATGAGCCCCCAGTACACTGGTATAATTAAGTCTAGTCTATTTTCTGTAGGCCTAACCACAGGCCTTTAAAGGAAGCTAGCTTCACAGCCCATGCACAGCGGGTGTGCGATTCGCACATCGCATTCACTTCACGCATAAAATGCTCTGACAGAAGCTCGGTCTAAAAAAAACTGTGACTGAAGATGGCTTTGTGTGTCTTAGTGTGTCTTACCATGTGTTGACAAGTCTGGTAGAATGTTAACATTTAGTTAAGTGATATCTTAACAGCTAGTGGAGGAAATTTTAGTGTGCGAATGTGTGTCCACCATCATAGCCTAGACAGTGCAATTCATCAAGAAGAGTTTTATATTTTCATCTCTTACTGTCATTGGCTATGAAACAGGCTGTGTGCTCTCGATACGCCTCTGTGGATCCAGTCCAAAAATAAAGCCAAATTGATGCTTTAAAATGTATAATTAAATTTGTACTTCTGCATGAAAAGTTTGAAAAGAAATAGAACAATTTAAAAAATAAAAATAAACGAAAGAGGCAAAGAAAGTAAAGAGCTATGGACGACAAAAAGTGAGAGGAGGGACTCACCGTCTATAAATGAGCCTGTGAGAGTAACCATGATGTAGACCTTACCCTCAGGTTCAAGGTCAACCTGCAACACACACACAAAAAAATTAAATACATAAAAAAAAAATCAATACATATTATTTTAGACAATGAATATTAAAGTTATTAATTTAGCTTAATTAAAAGTTGACAACTACTCGTTTTCATTATTTTTATAATTTTCTCTAAATTTGAAGATCAGCACATTGATCAAAACTATCAAACAATACAAACAAAAAAATATGGGAATTACTTCATAAATTCATACTTTCCATACTTTGACAAATACATTCCTATTTTCACATTTATGTGTGACAGAAATAGTAGTTTCTTGAGAAAGAAATACTTAACAATTGAACATGATTAGAAAAATTATATTCACAATAGAAATGATGACTTTTGTGTGACCTTTCAAGATTCCATGATTCATTTCCATGATTTTCCCAGGCCTTTCAGGAAGCATTTTTAAAGTTCCCTGGCATTTTCAATTAGTGTATTTAAAGTTTTGTATGACATTTTTGTATAACAAGTCTGTGTTTTTATATATATATATATATATATATATATATATATTCAGGCAAACATGCACACTTTAAAAATGATATCTGTGCCAAGTACAAGCGATCGTACAACCTACTGGTACCATCCACGGCAGTCGCACTTTTACACCACGGAAAATGTAAATGAGGTCAGGCAGAAGTGAAATATTAGAGCTGGACTACAGATTACTGTAAAGCAAAAAGAGAAGAGAGATAACGGAAAAACAAACTCAGAAATGGAAAGAGACAGCGAGAGGTAAAAGGGGGGCGTTTATGAGCCTGTGGTAAACTATGTAGAAAACCAACTTTGTGGGCGTGTGTCGACCTGCATGTCATACAAAACTAAACTCTATGTGATTGTGTATGCATTACGACAGAATCATGGGTAAAAGAAGTAAACTATAAGGAAGAGATATTGCATGCAAACAGCAGAAAAAAGTGAGTGGCCAACCAGATCAGTCAATCTGAAAAGCTCTCTACCTGTCACTCATTTTGTGTGTATGGGTTTGCAGATACCGGATTGCAGATCTAAATAGAAGTTTGATGATAATTAGCAAAACAGCACTAACAACATCTTTACAGAACACTGTGATGCATACAGGAATGATTAGCCATAATTAGAATACAGTGTGCCCTTTTCTTTGTCACATATAGACTGATTTAATTTAGTTCTTTTTAAGCTACAGTATTTTGCTTTAGCAACTTTCAATAGAGTTCAGCTGAATATTTTTTCCACCAGTCCTACTTCCTTTCATTTGGTCAAAACTGAAAGCAGAAAAATCCACAGACTATGGCAGAGTGTGTGTCAATACACTACCTCCAATACACATAACTTCCATTTTATATACTTTTGATGCTAGTTTCACTCACCGATAAAATAGCATAACAGAAACTGCTGGATTCCTAGAGGCAGTTCCCATATAGGGAAGCTCACACGCAAACACACTCTTACTTGTGTGTGCTGTTTTGAACTGCAGGTTTCATATACCATCTGTCCCAAAAGCCTGAGGCTCTACACAGAAAAAAAGGCACACACTCACAGGAGACTGAAACTTGGCACAAAACGCCCATATCCCAGACGGAATGAAAGCAGAGTATCATTAATTAGCGCTTATGTGACCTGCAGCTGCAGAATCAATAAAAATGGGTCGTGTATCTCTGAGGTCCACTGAATTTCATCTGGAACCCAATAGAAGTTGATCAAATGTACAATAACTTTTAAAAGTTTAAGGCTGGTACAGGAAGTCTCTTGGGTGTATTCACACCAGGAAAGTCCACTAGTTCATTTGTTTTGGTCCGGACCAAATACAATGTTGATTTTTTTTTTTTTGGTGTGTTTCGCTTTCACACTGTCCTTTTTGCAAGTGAACCAGAAATTGTAAACAAAACCACACATGTGCTAAGGTCTTCCATTCATTGGTTCACGTTTGGAACCGGACCGAGACCACCTCTTCAGCTGGCGTCTGAAACCGAGAGCGATTGCTGTATTAACACCTGCCTAAAAGATCCGCACCAAGGGGGGAAACGAACTTGAGTTTGATTCAATCGAACCAAACAAGACAGGTGTCAATACACCCTTACCTTCACCAACGCTGCATTTCTTTAATAAGAAATATAATTCAACATGTTATTTATTTCTTTGATGGCAAAGCTGAATTTCCAGCAGTAACTAGTCCAGTCTTCAGTGTCACGTGATTTGGTGCTCAAGAAACGTTACTATTATTTTATTACATTACTATTACATTATTATCAGTGTTGAAATCAGTTGTGCTGCTTAATGTTTTAATAGAAACCCTGATACTTTTTTCAGGATTCTTTCAAAGTTCAAAAAACAGCAGTAATCCTTATTTTAACATTTACTGACTTATTTTAAATGGGTTTTTTTTTTTGCAACAAACATATCTGAAACTTTATTAAAAATTAGTATTTTAGATGCATACATAGTTTACATGACATTTTAAGCAATGTGATTCTTCATCTAAAACTATTTACTTTTTTTCTATTTTTTCTATTAACAATTCTACTTTATGCATTGCAGTTTTTGACCTCAAAGAACTGAGATTATGTAAAAACATTTCTAGACAAGCACTTAAAATAAAAAAGTTTACACTTTCCCTTATACATATAGTATAAGTTTAAGCTAAAATAACCTTGAGGCTAATAATAAAGTGTATCTCCATACTGTTCACTAAATGAACAAATGTTCAGGACACGTACAGTAAAAACAAGATAATCACTCTAAAAATAATGTTCTTGTGCATAAGTATTCTGGGAAAGGAGAACTAATAGTACTTGGGCTGAATAATAAGGTTACAAGAAGACTTTCACCACTTCTGCTGAGGACGAGCAAGATGATTTGCATGTGCATGCTCAGCCTGATCACTGAAATGCTGATAAGTGTTTTGTATCTGTGTCCTAGTGACCCTGCAGCAGCGTTGAGTTAACACACCAATGTGAACTAGCTCTGAAGGCTGTGTGTAGACATGGAAATTGTGGTGCTTAAACCACAGAAGATGCTAAAACCACAGAGCAAGATGTTTCAGCTGGTCTTAGCTCCAACCATCCCACGGACAGTCTGATAGCTCAAACTCTGAGTCCAAATTGTGTTGACTGACTGTACATTAAGCCCCGACTTGCTTTCATTAACCTCTTATCATGCATCATTATCTGTGTCTAGAACTGCAGTCAGAGGCCTGATTCTGGATCAGTGAGCAATGTTGCACTGTTGGACATATGGCTGTAAGTGTGAACCCACACAGATGATGGTGGAAGATGAGAACACTCATAACCGCTAAAGTCTGCTGTTCACACACAAGGAAGAAACACAACAGCACTAAATAAAAGAGACTAAACAAAGAAAAACAACAATAAAATACAACAGAACAAAACAAACAAACTAACACAATGCAATACAACAAAACCAACAGTGTGAGGTTTAGGGGGAAACTAGGGAGTGCTGTAATACCAGTTCAGCCAATTAGAAATGAACAACAAGGATGAAATCACTATTGTATATGAACACCATCGACCTAAATAGGCAGATTTTCACTACATTTAATAAATAACACAAGCTTTTCGTGGCTTGTAACATTCGTTTTTAATAAAATAAATTTAAAGAAACATTATAAAAATAAAAATAAATCATTGCTGCAGTTTTCTACTGAAAACACAAAGATTGCACAAAATCAAACAGGCCACATATGCCACAACTGTGATAAAACAAGCTAATAAACTTTAACCAAACCGGTGTGTGAACAGGCCTATGTTTTACATATTCTTATCATTGTTTTCTATTGCTGTTTTAAATTAAAATACTTAAATGTTTACCATTTCATAGCATCCATGTGGCTCAAACAGCAGAGCATGGCGCTAACAATGCCAATATCATGGTTTAATTCTTAAGGAATGGTTGAACTGATACAATGTATACTTTTAAGTAAACACTTTGGTATGCCAAATGCATGAATGTTGTTCAATCAAAATGTTTAAAATTAAAAATAGGTCAATAGATGTGCGGTATGGAGATGAGGGATGAAATAATTACTTTAAATGAGTACATTCGATAATAAAATTCATGCAAACAGTTTAACGTTTTCAAGTAGCTTTTCTTAGTCGATTGTAACAATGGCATTCTTTGTACCTGATTTATTTACTACATTTTTATATTAAAAGTAGCAGATTTCAAAACTTCTTTAAATTACTGTAGGCAAATATGATAATATTGTATCAAAGTTTCAGACATACAGCACAAAACAAATAACACTGAGTTACAGACATTGAAATAACATTACAGCACTCCCCAAACTCTTCTATTTTGTATTCTAGTATGCTGACAGTTTATAGTCCATCACTCTTTCATTGTGTGATTTCGTTTTTAGCGTGCACCTAAGTACTACATACTGTTTTGCATTCTGGTCTTGTTATCAACATGACTTTTCTCCAAACAAAAATCACTCCAATGCCACCAGATGCATAATAACATCCTCATTTGAAACTTTACTCAGAGTTTCACCTCTGTTCTGTATATAGGATAACAACTCTATCCAGAGATGCTGTCTGCCCCATCAGAGCAAACACACCTTGTTATTTCAGAACTTTTCAACCTAGGCTATTTGATTCAAAATGTCATGTGTCAAAACACATGTGGAAATCAAATCTCCACCAACTTAAAGCAAAGCAATTTCTCACAATACTTAGACGCAGTGTGTTATCAGGTGAGGGGAAAGCAGCTGTATGATAAACATGCCTCACCCATCCTTCAAATGACTCCTCTCTGTTCGTGCTCTTCATCAGATCATCAAACTGGATGGTGCAGTTGGCCACGAAGTCATCGTACCCAATCGGTGCGTCGTGAAAAACGGCCAGCTCTACTTGCTTGCCGTTGTTGACGTTAACGGAGAACTCCTCGTTATAAGTGGGCATGTTGGTTTTCTGCTTGGTGTGCGTCTGTCCGATCTTATACTCGTCCACTTTCACTACGATGTACGGGTCCAGGGTCTGGTTCGCCTTGCTGAACACCACGGCGTGTCGCATAGAGGTGGTCGTGGGCTTCAGATCCACCGCTTCGCCGATGCGCAACTTCAGATACCCGTTAAACTTCATGGTGTCCGCTAAACTCGAGCCTAGCAAATCTAAGCCTATTAGCCTAACTGATTTAGTGACTGTTGGGCATTATATCACTTAAATGGGCAAGTGTAAATGCACAAACGCATACCAGTTAAAAGCTTGTGCATCTGAAACAAAGCGCTGTTTGAAACACCTGCTTTGCGGAAGGACTGAAGCGAGTGGGCAAAATGGGGAAGTGAAGGAGTTCACGCCTGACTACGCGTCTCCCTCAAGGGACTAGTCACAATAATAAATGTTTTTCTCTCGCTATGTCCTTAAACCTTTCTGTTTTATCCGTTAGTTGAGTTATTAAGATGTCGCCTTTGCACAGTTTTGCTTGACACTTTCACAGTCTGTCCATATTTGTTGAATTTTGGACCCGTCACCCGTGTGTGTAAACTTGCTCTATTTCAGTCTGAGCGGACATGGCGCTGAGGAAACTGCAGAGAAACTGTCCAGATATTTTTCTTTAAACAAAGCCACGGGTTGACCATCTCTGAAGTAGGCTACCTGTTTACGCAATTCGGTTGAAAATGAAAACACACCTGTTTTATTGCGAGCATATAGAAACACCGCCACCTTTCGGCAGACTTTTTTCAACAGCGCTTCTAGGGATTCACGAAGGCATTACAGTTAAAATTATTAAATTCGTTAAGTATTAAAAAATGTGCAAATATCATTTGAAGTTTTTATAAATAAGCAAAAAAAATTAATAAGTTGTACATTAAATAAATATACTTATGTACAATACATTGTACATTAAATTTGATTAGCATCATCAGCTTTTTTAGTGCCTTGATAATTCAATCAGCAAACAAACAAACAAATACATATATAATATAAAGAAAATATGTATTCCATAATCATTATTAGTATTACTTTTTTACATATATGTGTATTTAATAGTCTAAATGTGGACACTTGCTTGAATTAATATATTCTATATACAGTATAAACCAAATGGGTTGAGTGTGTGTGGGCTCTGATTGCATTGCTCTAGAACTACAAAGTCTCTAGATGAAAGGCGCACTGGTGTCAGGCGTGACTTTTGACCTCTCTATCTCTTTTCCAGCTGGTGTAAATTCAAAGGGGAGACCCCAAACTCTCTCTTCTCTGTCGGTGTCAGTGGTCTTATGGTGCTGTGGTGAATCTCAGACCTTAGGTGATGAACTGTGTGTTCTATGGGATGCTGAGCTTTGGTGGTGATGCTGGTGTAGCACTAGTCTTAGCCAGCAGGAGACGCTAATGCTCAACATTACTGTAGCTTTAATTATTTAACCATCAGGCCTACTTGTATTTTTCAAATGTACATGTTCAGTTTCTTAATGAATGGCTTTGTAGTGCTACCATAAGTTGTCCTGTGACTTTGTTGTTCCAGCTGTCATACGCTTGTATCTCAGCATCTTTCTCTCTCTCTGGAGTTCTGTGTGGTTTATAACAGTATTAAAACATGTATTCAGCACCAAATCACCTTTAATGGTCTTCATGATGAGCCCCCTCCCGAGTCTTAATTAAAGAACTGCCCTTTTCACCTGGAGCACAGTGTGGGAGAGTTTAAACTCAGGCCATTCTGACTAGCAGAACTGTTCTGGTCACAGTGGTTTTATTGAAATCTGGCAGTTCATGCACTCTGAGCTATCCAGTGTGTGAGTATGTGTTCAGAGCACAGTAAATGTGCATTTCAGGACATATGTGTGTATAGTGGGCCTCTGGTGTTTTTGTGTCTGGTCACAAGGCAGCACACCATAAACCATAGTAGAACTAGCTGTATTTTTGCTGGTTGCAAGTGAGAAAGTTTGGATTAGGTACAACATGTAAACAGTAATATAATATAATATAATATAATTATTTAACAATACACAATTGTATTATTTAAATATATATATATATATATATATATATATACTTTTTTCAGGATAATTTGATTAACAGAAAGTTCAAAAGAACAGCATTTAACTTAAATAGAAAGCTTTTGTAACATTTTAACATTATAAATGTCTTTACTGTCACTTTTGATCAAAAGTATTAATTTCTTTCATTTCTTTTTAAAACATACAAAATTTTATATGAATTATATCAAATTAAAAATATTATATTATATTATATATGAAATAATTATGCAACATAATATTATATATAATTTCTTTGTACACACACCATAAAATAAAATGTCAAATAATATTGAATTTAAAGACAGTAATGTAAAACACAAACAACTTGCCCCATCCTTATTCAAAAAACCTCAGTTACTGAGATATAACTGCATCCCTATGTGACAACTAGCCCCAGTCTCTCCATTCTATAGTCATGCAAGCTTACTTGTCCACTGAAGCTCATAAACTATACCTGACTAAACACAAAAACACATGCTCAAACCCAGCAGGTCCTGTTCAACTCCCACATACAGTTTGAAATTCATTCCCAAATCTCTCATTTACACACACACACACACACACACACACACAGTTACTCTTACTCATTTATTGAACTGCTGCTACTCCATGTCAGACCGTGTGACTGGTTGAGATGTGGGTGAGGTATTTATGGGTGAAAGGCCAAAGTGTGTGTGAGTGCGCGTTTTCTGGCTGGTATTATTACTCAGTGTTTGGGAATGGCAACAGCTGCGGCAGGAGGGCGTAAAAGAAGAAAAAATAAAATAAATCAGAGAAAGAAATAGAGAGTGAATGATGGAGTGAGTGTTTGGAGAGACAAGTTTAAAAAGAGTGCAGAGGAGAAAGTGTGTGACACAGGGCAGGGTAAGAGTGTGAGTGAGTGAGTGAGTGTGTGTGTGTGTGTGTGTGTGTGTGTGTGTGTGTGTGTGTGCGTGTGTGTGTGTGTGTGTGTGTGTGTGTGTGTGTGTGTGTGTGTGTGTGTGTGTGTGTGTGAGTAAAATGAACTCCAGATGTGATGTGGTCTCCGCTACGACCAGGCGTCAGAGCAGAATTAGAGGTTTTAGAGGGCAGAGAGAATAACAAAAGAGGAGAAAAATCTTAGAAGACACTCAAATGTCACTATAGAGGTAAGTAAGGTAGTGTGTGTGATTGGATTTGTTTCTTCCTAACAGAGTCTTCAGAATGATTTACTGAATGTCTGTGACACAGGGAGCACAGTTACTGATAGACCATGAAAATCAATTCAGGAGGAAGGAGAAGAACAGAGATGCAGAAAAAAGAAGTCCAGGGAAAAAAGCAGATGTCAGAATGAAAGGGCCAATTGGCATGAAAGAAATCAGACAGACATACAGCAAAATCACCTTCTGTAGGCAGCGGTTAACAGTCAGCAGATGTTTCTGTTGGTGTGTGTGAATATGGACTGTGGTCTAAAGATAAAGCTATTACTGCAGGCCTCAATTAAGGCTGAAAAGAGACATGACTCTTGCCTGATACCCAAGAGCAGTGGATCTCATTTTCCACTCATTTAAACCTAGCATGAAATGTTGTTTTAAAGGCTTTTTCTTCATACCTGTTTACTGAAAAGGCCCATATATTTAAGTATCTTCTCCTACTTGTGTATTTGACTTCCAAACCCTGTCATTTTAAGTTAATAGATGGATCTCACAAAACCTGTTATATATTTTTTAAAATAAAAAAATTACAAAAAAATGCATTTAATAATACAATGATATAATATAGCTGCGAGCAGCGATGACGGGCCCAAGCCGTCAGCATATGCCACCCCGGTGGCATCGATAAAACGGTGCCCAGCGAGCACAAGCATCACAGTAACCCTCTGGCAGTTTGGTTTTAAGGGATACGGCAATTAAAGGGTTAATCCAAACCATCAACTCTGTGAAACACACACACACAGAACATATAAAACTTTAAGTTCTGTGAAAATATATTTTTCATTGGTAGTTGATGTTAGTTAATGCATTTACTAATGCTAACAAATGAGAAATTATTATAGTTACCAAAGCTTTTAATGATTTATAAGCATTTTTTAATGATTTATTTTTCCATTAACTAACATGAATAATTTTTTCTAACACAAATTAATAAAGTAAAAAATATATTGTTAATATTTAATGTTATTTGTGAATTAACCAATGTTAAAAAACAACATTATTTAACTGTTGTTAATTTACATCATTAATAAATATATACCATTTAATGTTGATCAAAATCAATTCCAAAATGTGTTAATATATTATTAAATTTTAAAGTTTTATCTTTTGAACATGACTATTTTTCTAATATAAAAAATATTTTGTTCATTGTTAGTTCATTGTAAGTTCATACTATCAATGAAGAATTAACATGCTGTAAAAAATATATTTCATTGTTAGTTCATGTTAATTAATGCATTCCCTACTGTTAACAAATGAGACTTAATTATAAAGTGTTATCAAAACCTTTAATGCTTTATAAGCATTTTTTAAGGATTTTATTGAGATGTTTAAACAGACCCTCTCTCTCTCTCTCTCCCCCTCCACACTCACTGAACTCACACAGTCAGTCACCCACCCAGTCACCTACCGCAAACATTAGAAGCACAGAGACAGGAGAACTCTGATAGTTTTTAAATTTTCTCCTCCGCATAGTGTATTGTAAATTCATGAAATTAATCACATATCCTCAGACTGTATTGTTCTGTGTATGTAATTTTTTATGAAGTGTTTGGAAGCTGCTCTTAAAAGAAAAAAAGAAAAGAAAAGTTTTCTCTTTTTTACTGTAACTTTAATAAATTGCCATTAAATCATCGTTCAAGATATCCTAAATCCGTCCGCAATTTAGCATCTTCAGTATTTTGGCATCATAAGAAAAAATGTTTGGTGTGATTTCCGTGTTTCTGTTTGGAGGAGCATGAATTTGTTTACAGCCTGTTTAAAAACAAAACCCACATTAAAATAAATATAGCCGACTTCCTGTTGGTCGTAGCTAATGACTGTAAATTAGAAAGTTGTCCGGATTAATAAGAACAATTTATGTACCGAGTTTGGTGTCTGTAGCTATCATTATATATATATAAACATTAATAATTATATACCATTTAATGTTGATCAATATTAATTCCAAAATGTGTTAATATATTATTACATTTGAAAGTTTATCTTTTGAACATGACTATTTTTCTAACATTAAAAAGATTAATAAATGCTTTAAAAAAATTGTTCTTTGTTAGTTCATACTATCATGGAAGAATTAACATGATGTAAAAATATATTTTTCATTGTTAGTTCACGTTAATTAATGCATTTCCTAATGTTAAGAATTGAGACCTTATTTAATGATTTATAAGCATTTTTTAAAGATTTTAAAAAACAGACCCTCTCTCTCTTTCTCTCTCTCACCCAGCTCCTCAATCCACACAGTCACTCACACAGTCACTCACACCCCACCCCACCCCACCCCTCACTCAGCTGCAGGCTGACAGGGATCTCTCACTCAGAAGCAGTCTAAGAGCTCTCTGATAGTTTTTAAATTTTCTCCTAAGCATAGTGTATTGTAAATTCATGAAATTAATCACATATCCTCAGACTGTATTGTTCTGTGTATGTAATTTTTTATGAAGTGTTTGGAAGCTGCTCTTAAAAGATAAAAAAAAAAAAAAATTATCTTTTTTACTGTAACTTTAATAAATTGCCATTAAATCATCGTTCAAGATATCCTAAATCCGTCCGCAATTTAGCATCTTCAGTATTTTGGCATCATGATAAAAAATGTTTGGTGTGATTTCCGTGTTTCTGCTTGGAGGAGTATTAATTTGTTTACAGCCCGTTTTTAAAAAAAACCCACATTAAAATAAATATAGCCGACTTCCTGTTGGTCGTAGCTAATGACTGTAAATTAGAAAATTGTCCGGATTAATAAGAACAATTTATGTACCGAGTTTGGTGTCTGTAGCTAAAACTAACCCCCTCATTTTTGACAAAAGGTGGCGCTATAGAGTGTCTCTTCCACGCCCGTTTATGAGCTTTTTCCAGTGTCTAACTATCATTAATACTGATATGTGTGTTGAGTTTCATGACATTCTAAACATGTTATCTGCCTCAAAATCACCAGAAACGAATTTTCAACTTTGACACGTTGCCATGGCAACATAATTTTAGATATCAATATTCCCTTCACAGTTTTACATCGGCCGTGTTTTGACATTATTCTGGTGAAGTTTGAAGCAAATCGAGGTAAAAGAAGATGCTGAATTCAAAGCATTTTGAAAACGACACACTTCCTGCAGCCAGTTGGTGGCGCTATAACTTTCAGTCATAATAGTCACATCTATCCGATCGGCATCATACAACGAACAAATCACTGAAGTTTGATATACATCATACAATGTATGTGGACGTTATTAGGCATTTCCTGGGTCTCATTTTTCGCCATAACTTCATCGCCTCGCCACGGGCAAACCGTTCGACATATCAAAAATATCTTCGCAATTTAGCGTCCCCAATGTCTTGAGATCATGTTCACCTAGTTTGGTGGCAATCGTATGGAAATCCTCAGAGGAGTATATCAAATTCCAGAGCATGCGCTTTTTAAACAGCCCTGAATAGCCGACTTCCTGTTGGGCGGAGCCTATGACATGCTGCGCGGAAGTTGTTCGGCTCAATGAGTTCTATATGTGTACCGAGTTTCATATGAATACGTGCAAGTATGTGTGAGCTATACATCAAGCTTTCTGACAATTTTCCAGGGGGCGCCGTAGAGCCCCTGTGCCACGCCCGGGTCCCAGCCTCAGCGGCGTCCTAATGGCCGCAGGTTCCAACGTGCGTGCCAATTTTCGAGAGTTTTCGGGCACGTTAAGGCCCCCAAAAGTGCCCGGATGATTGAAATAAAAAAAAAATAAAAAAAATAAAAAAATATAGCTGCGAGCAGCGATGACGGGCCCAAGCCGTCAGCATACGCCATCCCGGTGGCATCGATAAAACGGTGCCCAGCGAGCACACACATTACAGTAACCCTCTGGCAGTTTGGTTTTAAGGGATACGGCAATTAAAGGGTTATTCCAAACCATCAACTCTGTGAAACACACACACACAGAACAACATATAAAACTTTAAATTCTGTGAAAATATATTTTTCATTGGTAGTTGATGTTAGTTAATGCATTTACTAATGCTAACAAATGAGAAATTATTATAGTTACCAAAGGTTTTAATGATTTATAAGCATTTTTTAATGATTTATTTTTCCATTAACTAACATGAATAATTTATTCTAACACAAATGAATAAAGTAAAACATATATTGTTAATATTTAATGTTATTTGTGAATTAACCAATGTTAAAAACAACATTATTTAACTGTTGTTAATTTACATCATTAATAAATATATACCATTTAATGTTTATCAAAATCAATTCCAAAATGTGTTAATATATTATTACATTTTAAAGTTTTATCTTTTGAACATGACTATTTTTCTAATATTAAAAATATTTTGTTCATTGTAAGTTCATACTATCAATGAAGAATTAACATGCTGTAAAAAATATATTTTTCATTGTTAGTTCATGTTAATTAATGCATTCCCTACTGTTAACAAAAGAGACTTAATTATAAAGTGTTATCAAAACCTTTAATGCTTTATAAGCATTTTTTAAGGATTTTATTGAGAAGTTTAAACAGACCCTCTCTCTCTCTCTCTCTCTCTCTCCCCCTCCACACTCACTGAACTCACACAGTCAGTCACCCACCCAGTCACCCACCGCAAACATTAGAAGCACAGAGACAGGAGAACTCTGATAGTTTTAATTTTCTGCTCTCCATAGTGTATTGTAAATTCATGAAATTAATCACATATCTCAGACTGTCTTGTTCTGTGTATGTAATTTTTTATGAAGTGTTTGGAAGCTGCTCTTTAAAGATAAAAAAAAAAAGTGTTCTTTTTTACTGTAACTTTAATAAATTGCCATTAAATCACCGTTCAAGATATCCTAAATCAGTCCGCAATGTAGCATCTTCAGTATCTTGGAAGCATGTGAAAAAATGTTTGGTGTGAATTTTTGGTTTCTGCTTGAAGGAGTATGAATTTGTTTACAGCCCGTTTAAAAAAAAAAAAAACACATAAAAAAAAAAAATAGCCGATTTCCTGTTGGTCGTAGCTAATGACTGTAAATTAGAAAGTTGTCCGGATTAATAAGAACAATTTATGTACCGAGTTTGGTGTCTGTAGCTATCATTATATATATATATATATATATATATATATATATATATATATATAATCATTAATAATTATATACCATTTAATGTTGATCAATATTAATTCCAAAATGTGTTTATATATTATTACATTTTAAAGTTTATCTTTTGAACATGACTAATTTTCTAACATTAAAAAGATTAATAAATGCTTTAAAAAAATTGTTCTTTGTTAGTTTATACTATCATGGAAGAATTAACATGCTGTAAAAATATATTTTTCATTGTTAGTTCACGTTAATTAATGCATTTCCTAATGTTAAGAATTGAGACCTTATTATAAAGTGTTATCAAAATCTTTAATGATTTATAAGCATTTTTTAAAGATTTAAAAAAACAGACCCTCTCTCTCTCTTTCTCTCTCTCACCCACTGGCTCAATCCACACAGTCACTCACACAGTCACTCACACCCCACCCCACCCCCACCCCTCACTCAGCTGCAGGCTGACAGGGATCTCTCACTCAGAAGCAGTCTAAGTCTAACTCTCTGATAGTTTTCAAATTTTCTCCTCTGCATAGTGTATTGTAAATTCATAAAATTAATCACATATCCTCAGACTGTATTGTTCTGTGTATGTAATTTTTTATGAAGTGTTTGGAAGCTGCTCTTAAAAGATAAAAAAAAAAAAGAAATGATCTTTTTTACTGTAACTTTAATAAATTGCCATTAAATCATCGTTCAAGATATCCTAAATCCGTCCGCAATTTAGCATCTTCAGTATTTTGGCATCATGATAAAAAATGTTTGGTGTGATTTCCGTGTTTCTGCTTGGAGGAGTATTAATTTGTTTACAGCCCGTTTTTAAAAAAAACCCACATTAAAATAAATATAGCCGACTTCCTGTTGGTCGTAGCTAATGACTGTAAATTAGAAAGTTGTCCGGATTAATTAGAACAATTTATGTACCGAGTTTGGGGTCTGTAGCTAAAACTAACCCCCTCATTTTTGACAAAAGGTGGCGCTATAGAGTGCCTCTTCCACGCCCGTATATGAGCTTTTTCCAGTGTCTAACTATCATTAATAATCATATGTGTGTTGAGTTTCATGACATTCTAAACATGTTATCTGCCTCAAAATCACCAGAAACGAATTTTCAACTTTGACACGTTGCCATGGCAACATAATTTTAGATATCAATCTTCCCTTCACAGTTTTACATCGGCCGTGTTTTGACATTATTCTGGTGAAGTTTGAAGCAAATCGAGTAAAAATAAGATGCTGAATTCAAAGCATTTTGAAAACGACACACTTCCTGCAGCCAGTTGGTGGCGCTATAACTTTCAGTCATAATAGTCACATCTATCCGATCGGCATCATACAAAGAACAAATCACTGAAGTTTGATCTACATCATACAATGTATGTGGACGTTATTAGGCATTTCCTGGGTCTCATTTTTCGCCATAACTTCATCGCCTCGCCACGGGCAAACCGTTCGACATATCAAAAATATCTTCGCAATTTAGCGTCCCCAATGTCCTGAGATCATGTTCACCGAGTTTGGTGGCAATCGTATGGAAATCCTCAGAGGAGTATATCAAATTCCAGAGCATGCGCTTTTTAAACAGCCCTGAATAGCCGACTTCCTGTTGGGCGGAGCCTAAGACATGCTGCGTGAAAGTTGTTCAGCTCAATGAGTTCTATATGTGTACCGAGTTTCATATGAATACGTGCAAGTATGTGTGAGCTATACATCAAGTTTTCTGACAATTTTCCAGGGGGCGCCGTAGAGCCCCTGTGCCACGCCCGGGTCCCAGCCTCAGCGGCGTCCTAATGGCCGCAGGTTCCAATGTGCGTGCCAATTTTCGAGAGTTTTCGGGCACGTTAAGGCCCCCAAAAGTGCCCGGATGATTGAAATAAAAAAAAAAAAAAAAAAAAAAAAAAAAAAAAATAATAATCCTTAGAAGAACAATAGGGCCCTGCGCCTTACTGGCTTGGGCCCTAAATAAATATAGCTGCGAGCAGCGATGACGGGCCCAAGCCGTCAGCATACGCCACCCCGGTGGCATCGATAAAACGGTGCCCAGCGAGCAAAAGCATCACAGTAACCCTCTGGCAGTTTGGTTTTAAGGGATACGGCAATTAAAGGGTTAATCCAAACCATCAACTCTGTGAAACACACACACACACAGAACATATAAAACTTTAAATTCTGTGAAAATTTATTTTTCATTGGTAGTTGATGTTAGTTAATGCATTTACTAATGCTAACAAATGAGAAATTATTATAGTTACCAAAGCTTTTAATGATTTATAAGCATTTTTTAATGATTTATTTTTCCATTAACTAACATGAATAATTTTTTCTAACACAAATTAATAAAGTAAAAAATATATTGTTAATATTTAATGTTATTTGTGAATTAACCAATGTTAAAAAACAACATTATTTAACTGTTGTTAATTTACATCATTAATAAATATATACCATTTAATGTTGATCAAAATCAATTCCAAAATGTGTTAATATATTATTAAATTTTAAAGTTTTATCTTTTGAACATGACTATTTTTCTAATATAAAAAATATTTTGTTCATTGTTAGTTCATTGTAAGTTCATACTATCAATGAAGAATTAACATACTGTAAAATATATATTTCATTGTTAGTTCATGTTAATTAATGCATTCCCTACTGTTAACAAATGAGACTTAATTATAAAGTGTTATCAAAACCTTTAATGCTTTATAAGCATTTTTTAAGGATTTTATTGAGATGTTTAAACAGACCCTCTCTCTCTCTCCCTCTCTCTCTCCCCCTCCACACTCACTGAACTCACACAGTCAGTCACCCACCCAGTCACCTACCGCAAACATTAGAAGCACAGAGACAGGAGAACTCTGATAGTTTTTAAATTTTCTCCTCCGCATAGTGTATTGTAAATTCATGAAATTAATCACATATCCTCAGACTGTATTGTTCTGAGTATGTAATTTTTTATGAAGTGTTTGGAAGCTGCTCTTAAAAGAAAAAAAGAAAAGAAAAGTTTTCTCTTTTTTACTGTAATTTTAATAAATTGCCATTAAATCATCGTTCAAGATATCCTAAATCCGTCCGCAATTTAGCATCTTCAGTATTTTGGCGTCATGAGAAAAAATGTTTGGTGTGATTTCCGTGTTTCTGATTGGAGGAGTATGAATTTGTTTACAGCCCGTTTAAAAAAAAAACCCACATTAAAATAAATATAGCCGACGTCCTGTTGGTCTTAGCTAATGACTGTAAATTAGAAAGTTGTCCGGATTAATAAGAACAATTTATGTACCGAGTTTGGTGTCTGTAGCTATCATTATATATATATATAAACATTAATAATTATATACCATTTAATGTTGATCAATATTAATTCCAAAATGTGTTAATATATTATTACATTTTAAAGTTTATCTTTTGAACATGACTATTTTTCTAACATTAAAAAGATTAATAAATGCTTTAAAAAAATTGTTCTTTGTTAGTTCATACTATCATGGAAGAATTAACATGCTGTAAAAATATATTTTTCATTGTTAGTTCACGTTAATTAATGCATTTCCTAATGTTAAGAATTGAGACCTTATTTAATGATTTATAAGCATTTTTTAAAGATTTTAAAAAACAGACCCTCTCTCTCTTTCTCTCTCTCACCCAGCTCCTCAATCCACACAGTCACTCACACAGTCACTCACACCCCACCCCACCCCCACCCCTCACTCAGATGCAGGCTGGCAGGGAGCTCTCACTCAGCAGTCTAAGAGCTCTCTGATAGTTTTTAAATTTTCTCCTAAGCATAGTGTATTGTAAATTCATGAAATTAATCACATATCCTCAGACTGTATTGTTCTGTGTATGTAATTTTTTATGAAGTGTTTGGAAGCTGCTCTTAAAAGATAAAAAAAAAAAAAAATTATCTTTTTTACTGTAACTTTAATAAATTGCCATTAAATCATCGTTCAAGATATCCTAAATCCGTCCGCAATTTAGCATCTTCAGTATTTTGGCATCATGATAAAAAATGTTTGGTGTGATTTCCGTGTTTCTGCTTGGAGGAGTATTAATTTGTTTACAGCCCGTTTTTAAAAAAAACCCACATTAAAATAAATATAGCCGACTTCCTGTTGGTCGTAGCTAATGACTGTAAATTAGAAAGTTGTCCGGATTAATTAGAACAATTTATGTACCGAGTTTGGTGTCTGTAGCTAAAACTAACCCCCTCATTTTTGACAAAAGGTGGCGCTATAGAGTGTCTCTTCCACGCCCGTTTATGAGCTTTTTCCAGTGTCTAACTATCATTAATACTGATATGTGTGTTGAGTTTCATGACATTCTAAACATGTTATCTGCCTCAAAATCACCAGAAACGAATTTTCAACTTTGACACGTTGCCATGGCAACATAATTTTAGATATCAATATTCCCTTCACAGTTTTACATCGGCCGTGTTTTGACATTATTCTGGTGAAGTTTGAAGCAAATCGAGGTAAAAGAAGATGCTGAATTCAAAGCATTTTGAAAACGACACACTTCCTGCAGCCAGTTGGTGGCGCTATAACTTTCAGTCATAATAGTCACATCTATCCGATCGGCATCATACAACGAACAAATCACTGAAGTTTGATCTACATCATACAATGTATGTGGACGTTATTAGGCATTTCCTGGGTCTCATTTTTCGCCATAACTTCATCGCCTCGCCACGGGCAAACCGTTCGACATATCAAAAATATCTTCGCAATTTAGCGTCCCCAATGTCTTGAGATCATGTTCACCTAGTTTGGTGGCAATCGTATGGAAATCCTCAGAGGAGTATATCAAATTCCAGAGCATGCGCTTTTTAAACAGCCCTGAATAGCCGACTTCCTGTTGGGCGGAGCCTAAGACATGCAGCGTGAAAGTTGTTCGGCTCAATGAGTTCTATATGTGTACCGAGTTTCATATGAATACGTGCAAGTATGTGTGAGCTATACATCAAGTTTTCTGACAATTTTCCAGGGGGCGCCGTAGAGCCCCTGTGCCACGCCCGGGTCCCAGCCTCAGCGGCGTCCTAATGGCCGCAGGTTCCAATGTGCGTGCCAATTTTCGAGAGTTTTCGGGCACGTTAAGGCCCCCAAAAGTGCCCGGATGATTGAAAAAAAAATAAATAAAAAAAAAATAAAAAAAAATATAGCTGCGAGCAGCGATGACGGGCCCAAGCCGCCAGTGCATATGCCACCCCGGTGGCATCGATAAAACGGTGCCCAGCGAGCACACACAATACAGTAACCCTCTGGCAGTTTGGTTTTAAGGGATACGGCAATTAAAGGGTTAATCCAAACCATCAACTCTGTGAAACACACACACACACAGAACAACATATAAAACTTTAAATTCTGTGAAAATATATTTTTCATTGGTAGTTGATGTTAGTTAATGCATTTACTAATGCTAACAAATGAGAAATTATTATAGTTACCAAAGCTTTTAATGATTTATAAGCATTTTTTTTATGATTTATTTTTCCATTAACTAACATGAATAATTTTTACTAACACAAATAAAGTAAAAAATATATTGTTAATATTTAATGTTATTTGTGAATTAACCAATGTTAAAAAACAACATTATTTAACTGTTGTTAGTTAACATCAACAATAATTATATACCATTTAATGGTGATCAATATTAATTCCAAAATGTGTTAATATATTATTACATTTTAAAGTTTTATCTTTTGAGCATGACTATTTTTCTAATATTAAAAATATTATGTTCATTGTTAGCTCATTGTAAGTTCATACTATCAATGAAGAATTAACATGCTGTAAAAAATATATTTTTCATTGTTAGTTCATATTAATTAATGCATTCCCTACTGTTAACAATTGAGACTTAATTATAAAGTGTTATCAAAACCTTTAATGCTTTATAAGCATTTTTTAAGGATTTTATTGAGAAGTTTAAACAGACCCTCTCTCTCTCTCTCTCTCTCTCTCTTTCTTTCTCTCTCTCTCCCCCTCCACACTCACTGAACTCACACAGTCACTCACACCCCACCCCTCACTCAGAAGCAGTGACAGGGAGCTCTCACTCAGCAGCAGCTCTGATAGTTTTTTAATTTTCTCCTCTGCATAGTGTATTGTAAATTCATGAAATTAATCACATATCCTCAGACTGTATTGTTCTGTGTATGTAATTTTTTATGAAGTGTTTGGAAGCTGCTCTTAAAAAAAAAAAAAAAAAAAAAGAATTCTCTTTTTTACTGTAACTTTAATAAATTGCCATTAAATCATCGTTCAAGATATCCTAAATCCGTCCGCAATTTAGCATCTTCAGTATTTTGGCATCACTAGAAAAAATGTTTTGGTGTGATTTCTGTGTTTCTGTTTGGAGGAGTATGAATTTGTTTACAGCTCGTTTTAAAAAAAAACCCACATTAAAATAAATATAGCCGACTTCCTGTTGGTCGTAGCTAATGACTGTAAATTAGAAAGTTGTCCGGATTAATAAGAACAATTTATGTACCGAGTTTGGTGTCTGTAGCGATCATTATATATATATAATCATTAATAATTATATACCATTTAATGTTGATCAATATTAATTCCAAAATGTGTTAATATATTATTAAATTTTAAAGTTTATCTTTTGAACATGACTATTTTTCTAACATTAAAAAGATTAATAAATGCTTTAAAAAAATTTTTTCTTTGTTAGTTCATACTATCATGGAAGAATTAACATCCTGTAAAAATATATTTTTCATTGTTAGTTCATGTTAATGCATTTCCTAATGTTAAGAAATGAGACCTTATTATAAAGTGTTATCAAAATCTTTAATGATTTATAAGCATTTTTTAAAGATTTTAAAAAACAGACCCTCTCTCTCTTTTTCTCTCTCTCTCACCCACTGCCTCAATCCACACAGTCACTCACACAGTCACTCACACCCCACAACACCCCACCCCCACCCCTCGCTCAGAAGCAGTGGCAGGAGCTCTCACTCAGAAGCAGGCTGATAGTTTTTAAATTTTCTCCTAAGCATAGTGTATTGTAAATTCATGAAATTAATCACATATCCTCAGACTGTATTGTTCTGTGTATGTAATTTTTTATGAAGTGTTTGGAAGCTGCTCTTAAAAGATAAAAAAAAAAAAAAAATTATCTTTTTTACTGTAACTTTAATAAATTTCCATTAAATCATCGTTCAAGATATCCTAAATCCGTCCGCAATTTAGCATCTTCAGTATTTTGGCATCATGAGAAAAAATGTTTGGTGTGATTTCCGTGTTTCTGCTTGGAGGAGTATTAATTTGTTTACAGCCCGTTTAAAAAAAAACCCCACATTAAAATAAATATAGCCGATTTCCTGTTGGTCGTAGCTAATGACTGTAAATTAGAAAGTTGTCCGGATTAATAAGAACAATTTATGTACCGAGTTTGGTGTCTGTAGCTATCATTATATATATATAATCATTAATAATTATATACCATTTAATGTTGATGAATATTAATTCCAAAATGTGTTTATATATTATTACATTTTAAAGTTAATCTTTTGAACATGATTATTTTTCTAACATTAAAAAGATTAATAAATGCTTTAAAAAAAAAGTTATTTGTTAGTTCATACTATCATGGAAGAATTAACATGCTGTAAAAATATATTTTTCATTGTTAGTTCACGTTAATTAATGCATTTCCTAATGTTAAGAATTGAGACCTTATTATAAAGTGTTATCAAAATCTTTAATGATTTATAAGCATTTTTTAAAGATTTAAAAAAAACAGACCCTCTCTCTCTCTTTCTCTCTCTCACCCACTGCCTCAATCCACACAGTCACTCACACAGTCACTCACACCCCACCCCACCCCTCACTCAGCTGCAGGCTGACAGGACCTCTCACTCAGAAGCATTATATCAACTCTCTGATAGTTTTTAAATTTTCTCCTAAGCATAGTGTATTGTAAATTCATGAAATTAATCACATATCCTCAGACTGTATTGTTCTGTGTATGTAATTTTTTATGAAGTGTTTGGAAGCTGCTCTTAAAAGATAAAAAAAAATAAAAATTATCTTTTTTACTGTAACTTTAATAAATTGCCATTAAATCATCGTTCAAGATATCCTAAATCCGTCCGCAATTTAGCATCTTCAGTATTTTGGCATCATGATAAAAAATGTTTCGTGTGATTTCCGTGTTTCTGCTTGGAGGAGTATTAATTTGTTTACAGCCCGTTTTTAAAAAAAACCCACATTAAAATAAATATAGCCGACTTCCTGTTGGTCGTAGCTAATGACTGTAAATTAGAAAGTTGTCCGGATTAATAAGAACAATTTATGTACCAAGTTTGGTGTCTGTAGCTAAAACTAACCCCCCCATTTTTGACAAAAGGTGGCGCTATAGAGTGCCTCTTCCACGCCCGTTTATGAGCTTTTTCCAGTGTCTAACTATCATTAATACTGATATGTGTGTTGAGTTTCATGACATTCTAAACATGTTATCTGCCTCAAAATCACCAGAAACGAATTTTCAACTTTGACACGTTGCCATGGCAACATAAGTTTAGATATCAATATTCCCTCCACAGTTTTACATCGGCCGTGTTTTGACATTATTCTGGTGAAGTTTGAAGCAAATCGAGTAAAAATAAGATGCTGAATTCAAAGCATTTTGAAAACGACACACTTCCTGCAGCCAGTTGGTGGCGCTATAACTTTCAGTCATAATAGTCACATCTATCCGATCGGCATCATACAACGAACAAATCACTGAAGTTTGATCTGCATCATACAATGTATGTGGACGTTATTACGCATTTCCTGGGTCTCATTTTTCGCCATAACTTCATCGCCTCGCCACGGGCAAACCGTTCGACATATCAAAAATATCTTCGCAATTTAGCGTCCCCAATGTCTTGAGATCATGTTCACCGAGTTTGGTGGCAATCGTATGGAAATCCTCAGAGGAGTATATCAAATTCCAGAGCATGCGCTTTTTAAACAGCCCTGAATAGCCGACTTCCTGTTGGGCGGAGCCTAAAACATGCAGCTTGAAAGTTGTTCAGCTCAATGAGTTCTATATGTGTACCGAGTTTCATATGAATACGTGCAAGTATGTGTGAGCTATACATCAAGCTTTCTGACAATTTTGCAGGGGGCGCCGTAGAGCCCCTGTGCCACGCCCGGGTCCCAGCCTCAGCGGCGTCCTAATGGCCGCAGGTTCCAATGTGTGTGCCAATTTTCAAGAGTTTTCGGGCACGTTAAGGCCCCCAAAAGTACCCGGATAGTCGAAATAAAAAATAATAAAAAAAAAAAAAAAATAAAAAAAAATATAGCTGCGAGCAGCGATGACGGGCCCAAGCCGTCAGCATACACCACCCCGGTGGCATCGATAAAACGGTGCCCAGCGAGCACAAGCATCACAGTAACCCTCTGGCAGTTTGGTTTTAAGGGATACGGCAATTAAAGGGTTAATCCAAACCATCAACTCTGTGAAACACACACACACACAGAACATATAAAACTTTAAATTCTGTGAAAATTTATTTTTCATTGGTAGTTGATGTTAGTTAATGCATTTACTAATGCTAACAAATGAGAAATTATTATAGTTACCAAAGCTTTTAATGATTTATAAGCATTTTTTAATGATTTATTTTTCCATTAACTAACATGAATAATTTTTTCTAACACAAATTAATAAAGTAAAAAATATATTGTTAATATTTAATGTTATTTGTGAATTAACCAATGTTAAAAAACAACATTATTTAACTGTTGTTAATTTACATCATTAATAAATATATACCATTTAATGTTGATCAAAATCAATTCCAAAATGTATTAATATATTATTAAATTTTAAAGTTTTATCTTTTGAACATGACTATTTTTCTAATATAAAAAATATTTTGTTCATTGTTAGTTCATTGTAAGTTCATACTATCAATGAAGAATTAACATGCTGTAAAATATATATTTCATTGTTAGTTCATGTTAATTAATGCATTCCCTACTGTTAACAAATGAGACTTAATTATAAAGTGTTATCAAAACCTTTAATGCTTTATAAGCATTTTTTAAGGATTTTATTAAGAAGTTTAAACAGACCCTCTCTCTCTCTCTCTCTCCCCCTCCACACTCACTGAACTCACACAGTCAGTCACCCACCCAGTCACCCACCGCACACATTAGAAGCACAGAGACAGGAGAACTCTGATAGTTTTTAAATTTTCTCCTCCGCATAGTGTATTGTAAATTCATGAAATTAATCACATATCCTCAGACTGTATTGTTCTGAGTATGTAATTTTTTATGAAGTGTTTGGAAGCTGCTCTTAAAAGAAAAAAAGAAAAGAAAAGTTTTCTCTTTTTTACTGTAACTTTAATAAATTGCCATTAAATCATCGTTCAAGATATCCTAAATCCGTCCGCAATTTAGCATCTTCAGTATTTTGGCATCATAAGAAAAAATGTTTGGTGTGATTTACGTGTTTCTGTTTGGAGGAGTATGAATTTGTTTACAGCCTGTTTAAAAACAAAACCCACATTAAAATAAATATAGCCGACTTCCTGTTGGTCGTAGCTAATGACTGTAAATTAGAAAGTTGTCCGGATTAATAAGAACAATTTATATACCGAGTTTGGTGTCTGTAGCTATCATATATATATATATATATACAAATTAATAATTATATACCATTTAATGTTGATCAATATTAATTCCAAAATGTGTTAATATATTATTAAATTTTAAAGTTTATCTTTTGAACATGACTATTTTTCTAACATTAAAAAGATTAATAAATGCTTTAAAAAAAATTGTTCTTTGTTAGTTCATACTATCATGGAAGAATTAACATGCTGTAAAAATACATTTTTCATTGTTAGTTCACGTTAATTAATGCATTTCCTAATGTTAAGAAATGAGACCTTATTATAAAGTGTTATCAAAATCTTTAATGATTTATAAGCATTTTTTTAAGATTTTAAAAAACAGACCCTCTCTCTCTTTCTCTCTCTCACCCACTGGCTCAATCCACACTCAATCCACACTCAATCCACACAGTCACTCACACAGTCACTCACAGCCCACCCCACCCCTCACTCAGCAGCAGTGACAGGGAGCTCTCACTCAGAGGCAGGCTGGCAGGGAGCTCTCACTCAAAAGCAGCTCTGATAGTTTTTAAATTTTCTCCTCCGCATAGTGTATTGTAAATTCATGAAATTAATCCCATAACCTCAGACTGTATTGTTCTGTGTATGTAATTTTTTATGAAGTGTTTGGAAGCTGCTCTTAAAAGATAAAAAAAATAATGTTTTTTCTTGTTTACTGTAACTTTAATAAATTTCCATTAAATCATCGTTCAAGATATCCTAAATCCGTCCGCAATTTAGCATCTTCAGTATTTTGGCATCATGATAAAAAATATTTGGTGTGATTTCCGTGTTTCTGTTTGGAGGAGTATGAATTTGTTTACAGCCCGTTTTAAAAAAAAAACCCACATTAAAATAAATATAGCCGACTTCCTGTTGGTCGTAGCTAATGACTGTTAATTAGAAAGTTGTCCGGATTAATAAGAACAATTTATGTACCGAGTTTGGTGTCTGTAGCTAAAACTAACCCCCCCATTTTTGACAAAAGGTGGCGCTATAGAGTGCCTCTTCCACGCCCGTTTATGAGCTTTTTCCAGTGTCTAACTATCATTAATACTGATATGTGTGTTGAGTTTCATGACATTCTAAACATGTTATCTGCCTCAAAATCACCAGAAACGAATTTTCAACTTTGACACGTTGCCATGGCAACATCATTTTAGATATCAATATTCCCTTCACAGTTTTACATCGGCCGTGTTTTGACATTATTCTGGTGAAGTTTGAAGCAAATCGAGTAAAAATAAGATGCTGAATTCAAAGCATTTTGAAAACGACACACTTCCTGCAGCCAGTTGGTGGCGCTATAACTTTCAGTCATAATAGTCACATCTATCCGATCGACATCATACAACGAACAAACCACTGGAGTTTGATCTACATCATACAATGTATGTGGACGTTATTAGGCATTTCCTGGGTCTCATTTTTCGCCATAACTTCATCGCCTCGCCACGGGCAAACCGTTCGACATATCAAAAATATCTTCGCAATTTAGCGTCCCCAATGTCTTGAGATCATGTTCACCGAGTTTGGTGGCAATCGTATGGAAATCCTCAGAGGAGTATATCAAATTCCAGAACATGCGCTTTTTAAACTGCCCTGAATAGCCGACTTCCTGTTGGGCGGAGCCTATGAAATGCTGCGCGGAAGTTGTTCGGCTCAATGAGTTCTATATGTGTACCGAGTTTCATATGAATACGTGCAAGTATGTGTGAGCTATACATCAAGTTTTCTGACAATTTTCCAGGGGGCGCCGTAGAGCCCCTGTGCCACACCCGGGTCCCAGCCTCAGCGGCGTCCTAATGGCCGCAGGTTCCAATGTGCGTGCCAATTTTCGAGAGTTTTCGGGCACGTTAAGGCCCCCAAAAGTGCCCGGATAGTTGAAATAAAAAAAAAATTCTTAGGGGAACAATGATTCAATATAGCTGCGAGCAGCGATGACGGGCCCAAGCCGTCAGCATACGCCACCCCGGTGGCATCGATAAAACGGTGCCCAGCGAGCACAAGCATCACAGTAACCCTCTGGCAGTTTGGTTTTAAGGGATACGGCAATTAAAGGGTTAATCCAAACCATCAACTCTGTGAAACACACACACACAGAACAACATATAAAACTTTAAATTCTATGAAAATATATTTTTCATTGGTAGTTGATGTTAGTTAATGCATTTACTAATGCTAACAAATGAGAAATTATTATAGTTACCAAAGGTTTTAATGATTTATAAGCATTTTTTAATGATTTATTTTTCCATTAACTAAAATGAATAATTTTTTCTAACACAAATGAATAAAGTAAAAAATATATTGTTAATATTTAATGTTATTTGTGAATTAACCAATGTTAAAAAACAACATTATTTAACTGTTGTTAATTTACATCATTAATAAATATATACCATTTAATGTTGAAATCAATGTTTTAATGTTTAAAATCAATTCCAAAATGTGTTAATATATTAAATTTTAAAGTTTTATCTTTTGAACATGACTATTTTTCTAATATTAAAAATATTATGTTCATTGTTAGCTCATTGTAAGTTCATACTATCAATGAAGAATTAACATGCTTTAAAAAATATATTTTTCATTGTTAGTTCATGTTAATTAATGCATTCCCTACTGTTAACAAATGAGACTCAATTATAAAGTGTTATCAAAACCTTTAATGCTTTAAGCATTTTTTAATGATTTTATTGAGAAGTTTAAACAGACTCTCTCTCTCTCTCTCTCTCTCTCTCTCTCTCTCTCTCTCTCTCTCTCCCCCTCCACACTCACTGAACTCACACAGTCAGTCACTCACCCAGTCACCTACCGCACACATTAGAAGCACAGTGACAGGATATCTCTGATAAGTTTTAAAATTTTCTTCTCGCCATAGTGTACTGTAAATTCATGGAATTAATCACATATCCTCAGACTGTCTTGTTCTGTGTTTGGTGTGAATTTGTGGTTTCTGCTTGGAGGTGTATGAATTTGTTTACAGCCCGTTTTGAAAAAAAAAAACACATAAAAAAAAAAAAGCCGACTTCCTGTTGGTCGTAGCTAATGTCTGTAAATTAGAAAGTTGTCCGGCTTAATGTGAACAATTTATGTACCAAGTTTGGTGTCTGTAGCTATCATTATATATATATAATCATTAATAATTATATTCCATTTAATGTTGATCAATATTAATTCCAAAATGTGTTAATATATTATTAAATTTTAAAGTTTCTCTTTTGAACATGACTATTTTTCTAACATTAAAAATATTTTGTTCATTGTTAGTTCATTGTAAGTTCATACTATCAATGAAGAATTAACATGCTGTAAAAAATTATATTTTTCATTGTTAGTTCATGTTAATTAATGCATTCCCTACTGTTAACAATTGAGACTTAATTATAAAGTGTTATGAAAACCTTTAATGCTTTATAAGCATTTTTTAAAGATTTAAAAAAAACAGACCCTCTCTCTCTTTCTCTCTCTCACCCAGCTCCTCAATCCACACAGTCACTCACAGCCCACCCCACCCCCACCCCTCACTCAGCTGCAGGCTGACAGGGAACTCTCACTCATAGAAGCATTGTAACAACTGTCTGATAGTTTTTAAATTTTCTCCTCTGCATAGTGTATTGTAAATTCATGAAATTAATCACATATCCTCAGACTGTATTGTTCTGTGTATGTAATTTTTTATGAAGTGTTTGGAAGCTGCTCTTAAAAGATAAAAAAAAAAAAAAAATCTCTTTTTTACTGTAACTTTAATAAATTGCCATTAAATCATCGTTCAAGATATCCTAAATCCGTCCGCAATTTAGCATCTTCAGTATTTTGGCATCATGAGAAAAAATGTTTGGTGTGATTTACGTGTTTCTGCTTTGAGGAGTATGAATTTGTTTACAGCCCGTTTTAAAAAAAAACCCACATTAAAATAAATATAGCCGACGTCCTGTTGGTCGTAGCTAATGACTGTAAATTAGAAAGTTGTCCGGATTAATAAGAACAATTTATGTACCGAGTTTGGTGTCTGTAGCTAAAACTAACCCCCCCATTTTTGACAAAAGGTGGCGCTATAGAGTGCCTCTTCCACGCCCGTTTATGAGGTTTTTCCAGTGTCTAACTATCATTAAAATGGATATGTGTGTTGAGTTTCATGACATTCTAAACATGTTATCTGCCTCAAAATCACCAGAAACGAATTTTCAACTTTGACACGTTGCCATGGCAACATAATTTTAGATATCAATATTCCCTTCACAGTTTTACATCGGCCGTGTTTTGACATTATTCTGGTGAAGTTTGAAGCAAATCGAGTAAAAATAAGATGCTGAATTCAAATAATTTTGAAAACGACACACTTCCTGCAGCCAGTTGGTGGCGCTATAACTTTCAGTCATAATAGTCACATCTATCCGATCGGCATCATACAACGAACAAACCACTGGAGTTTGATCAACATCATACAATGTATGTGGACGTTATTAGGCATTTCCTGGGTCTCATTTTTCGCCATAACTTCATCGCCTCGCCACGGGCAAACCGTTCGACATATCAAAAATATCTTCGCAATTTAGCGTCCCCAATGTCTTGAGATCATGTTCACCGAGTTTGGTGGCAATCGTATGGAAATCCTCAGAGGAGTATATCAAATTCCAGAGCATGCGCTTTTTAAACAGCCCTGAATAGCCGACTTCCTGTTGGGCGGAGCCTATGACATGCTGCGCGGAAGTTGTTCGGCTCAATGAGTTCTATATGTGTACCGAGTTTCATATGAATACGTGCAAGTATGTGTGAGCTATACATCAAGCTTTCTGACAATTTTCCAGGGGGCGCCGTAGAGCCCCTGTGCCACGCCCGGGTCCCAGCCTCAGCGGCGTCCTAATGGCCGCAGGTTCCAACGTGCGTGCCAATTTTCGAGAGTTTTCGGGCACGTTAAGGCCCCCAAAAGTGCCCGGATGATTGAAATAAAAAATAAAAAAAAAAAAAAAAAAAAAAAAAATAATAATCCTTAGAAGAACAATAGGGCCCTGCGCCTTACTGGCTTGGGCCCTAAATATAGCTGCAAGCAGCGATGACGGGCCCAAGCCGTCAGCATACGCCACCCCGGTGGCATCGATAAAACGGTGCCCAGCGAGCACAAGCATCACAGTAACCCTCTGGCAGTTTGGTTTTAAGGGATACGGCAATTAAAGGGTTAATCCAAACCATCAACTCTGTGAAACACACACACACAGAACAACATATAAAACTTTAAATTCTGTGAAAATATATTTTTCATTGGTAGTTCATGTTAGTTAATGCATTTACTAATGCTAACAAATGAGAAATTATTATAGTTACCAAAGCTTTTAATGATTTATAAGCATTTTTTTATTATTTATTTTTCCATTAACCATCATGAATAATTTTTACTAACACAAATGAATAAAGTAAAAAATATATTGTTAATATTTAATGTTATTTGTGAATTAACCAATGTTAAAAAAGAACATTATTTAACTGTTGTTAATTTACATCATTAATAAATATATTTACATTTAGTCATTTGGCAGACGCTTTTATCCAAAGCGACTTACAATTGGGGAATACAAAAAGCGATTCATCTTGAATACCATTATATACCATTTAATGTTTATCAAAATCAGTTCCAAAATGTGTTAATATATTATTAAATTTTAAAGTTTTATCTTTTGAACATGACTATTTTTCTAACATTAAAAATATTTTGTTCATTGTTAGTTCATTGTAAGTTCATACTAGGGCTGTGCAATTAATCGCAATCGCAAAAAAATCGCGATTTAAGCACATGCGATTTCTAAACCGCATAAGGCTGCGATTTTATCTATTAATTTATTTAGATTTTTATTCAGAATACGTTCTTGTGCGCATGATTTTAATATGTTAACCAATCAGAGCTGACGCAGCGCACCGGGCAATTACAGCTAAGCTGAGCGGGAGAAAGATGTTAACCAATCAGAGCTCACTCCGCGCACTAAGAAGCTGAGCGGGAGAACCGAATAGGCGAGCGGGAGGAAAGAACATAATGGATGCAGGTCAAAATAAAAATGATTTGGTGCCAAAGAGAAATTCAACGTCAGTCGTTTGGGAGTATTTTGGATTCAGGAGAGAGGATGTGTCACAGAGCAAGGTAATTTGCAAGACTTGTGAAATGACTATTCCAACGAAACGGAGCAATACTACAAATCTGTTCCAACACTTAAAACAGCGTCATAAAAAACTGCATGATCAATGCATGTCGACAAAGTCCATCGAAACAAACAAAAGCACACATCAAAGCCAGCCCGAACAGACTGAACAAGTATCCATTGTTCAAGCATTTGCAAGCGCCGTGCCTTATGAGAAAGGATCAAAACGGCACAAAGAAATTACCGATGCAATCACCTATCATATATGCAAAGATATGATGCCTGCGCACATCGTCAGTAAAGACGGCTTCCGAAGACTAATACAAACACTTGACAAAAGATACCAGCTGCCATCTCGCACTCATTTCACACGATTTGCTATTCCCGAAATGTATGAGAAATGTAAGGCGGGCGTTGAACACGAGCTCAAGCAGGTGAAATACTTCGCCACGACCACAGATATGTGGTCCAGCAGAACGATGGAGCCGTACATGAGTTTAACGGTCCACTATATTAATGACAACTTTGAAATGAAAAGTCGATGTTTGCAAACAGCATTCTTCCCAGAAGATCACACTGGAGAAAATATATCTGAAGGTTTAAAAGAAGCTTTAGCATCATGGGGACTTTGTGAAGAGCAACAAGTGTCTATCACCACAGACAATGGAACTAATATAGTGAAGGCTGTCACTTTGAACAACTGGACACGATTGCAGTGCTTCGGACACAGACTGCATTTGGCAATTGGTAAGTTAGATTTTATTATACATTTATTATACTTTACATTAAGTAATGTTTAATTTACATTAGGACACTTTGTAGGGCATACTTTTTTTATTAAGAAACAAATTGCGCAAAGATGTTTAATATGAAAACGTATTATAGTGTTTTGTAATAGTATTTTCAACTTGTACCATAGTTGGTACCATAAGTCTGAAGGAAACCGACTGTCCTCAGAAATTTTTGGATGTCATTTTCTTTTTATTTTGCATGTAGCAGCTAATGCCTGATAAAGCGTTGCTTTGTATATAGCGTTACCAAGGAAACCGCTCTCTGTCTCGCTCTAAGCGCTTCCTACTGGCGGAAAATGAATTTGCATATATGTCGCCACAAATACTAATATATTAGCTAACAATAAACAATTTTCTTTTTCAGCATTTATTCATTCTTGTTAATGTTAGTTCATGTCAGTACAGCTATTCATCTTAGTTCATGGTGCATTAACTAATGTTAACAATGACAACGTTTGATTTTAATAATGTATTAATAAATGCTAAAATTAACATGAACTAACATTATTAGTATTGCTCATTGTCAGTTAATTTTAGCTAATGTATTAACTAGTTGTTAACAAATAGCACCTTATTGTGAAGTGTTACTCAATAGTTTTATATTTAAATGAATAAAATACACATTTTCATCATGTTTTGCAATTTTTTATTTTTTAGAAAATGCAATCAAAGATGAACCTCGCATTTCCCGAGCCAATGGCTTGTGCAAAAAGCTAGTGGGACATTTTTCCCACAGTTGGAAAAAAAAGAAGATGTTAGCCGAAGCCCAGGAAGAACTCCAGCTTCCCCAGCATGCCCTCATAACATCATGCCCAACAAGATGGGGCTCAATGCAACAAATGATAGAAAGGGTTTTGGAGCAACAGAGGGCACTGTCCCAGGTCCTTTCAGCTGACCGTAAAACAAGACACCTAGTGCCCCAATGGCAAGACACAGATGTTCTAGAATCTGTAAGTAAGGCATTGGGTCCACTTCAGGAGTTCACGGATGCCCTTTCCAGTGAAAACTACATCAGTGTGTCGTATGTGAAACCGGTTCTTCACCTGCTGAACACCAAGATACTTGCAGTGGAGGATGAAGATACTGACTTGACAAAGACTATAAAATCAAAAATTCTGAACTACATCAACAAACATTATGAGGATGAAGCTACCCAAGAGCTACTGGATACAGCAACATTTTTGGATCCAAGATTCAAAAGCAGCTACACTGATGAGGATAAACTACCAAACATTAAGGCCAGGGTGACGTCTGACATGGAAATGAGTTCACACAAGGTGAGTTAATTTATGTAAACTGGATGAAACTGTCATCTCCTTAGATTGCTTTTTAATCTTTTCTTTCTGTTCTGTATGTCAAAGGATACATCTGAATCTGTGAGTAACACATGCAGAGAGAATCCTGACACCGATCTACCTCCACCAGGCAAAAAAGCACGGAAGTCCTTTGGAAGCTTCTTCAAAACGACATCAGCCATGCCAGCAGCTCTGCGACTTGAAGAAGCCATAGCCGCTGAGTTAAACAGCTACCTGCTTTCTCCATCCATTGACAGTGAGGAAGATCCTCTGAAATGGTGGAGACTCCATCAGATAAATTTTCCAAGAATGAGCAGGGTTGCACAAAAGTATCTTTGTATTCCTGCCACCAGCTCACCTTCGGAGAGAGTGTTTAGTACTGGGGGAAATGTGGTGACATGTCACCGTTCATGCTTAAAACCAGAAATGGTGGACATGCTGGTTTTTCTTGCAAAAAACCTTTAAGAGAGCAATCTGTTTTTTGGTTTTGATTTACGTTAGTTTTTATTTATTGTTATGACTGGAATTGAGGTTAGTTAATCTTTATTTTTTTCATGTTGTCTGTTTTTAAGACAATTTATTACAGTTTTGTTTATCAAGCAGTTAGTACTACTGTGTACAGTATGTTATTAACTAGAGTTGAGGTTAGTTAATCTTAATTTATTTTATGTTGTCTGTTTTAAAGACAATTTTTCTACAGTTTTGTTTATTAAACTTAATACTATGTTATTTCATTGTGAAATGTTTTGTTATGCACTTATTGTGCACTGAATACATTTAGAATGTATGTATGTAGCTTGTTTGAAAAAGCAAAACCAGTTGCCAAAATCGCAAATAAAATCGCAATCGCAATATTCGTTCAAAAAATCGCAATATGATTATTTTGTCCATATTGCACAGCCCTAGTTCATACTATCAATGAAGAATTAACATGCTGTAAAAAATACATTTTTCATTGTTAGTTCATGTTAATTAATGCATTCCCTACTGTTAACAAATGAGACTTAATTATAAAGTGTTATCAAAACCTTTAATGCTTTATAAGCATTTTTTAAGGATTTTATTGAGAAGTTTAAACAGACACTCTCTCTCTCTCTCTCTCTCCCCCTCCACACTCACTGAACTCACACAGTCAGTCACCCACCGCATACATTAGAAGCACAGAGACAGGAGAACTCTGATAAGTTTGAAAATTTTCTCCTCTGCATAGTGTATTGTAAATTCATGAAATTAATCACATATCCTCAGACTGTCTTGTTCTGTGTATGTAATTTTTTATGAAGTGTTTGGAAGCTGCTCTTAAAAGATAAAAAAAAAAAAGTTTTCTCTTTTTTCTGTAACTTTAATAAATTGCCATTAAAACATCGTTCAAGATATCCTAAATCCGTCCACAATTTAGCATCTTCAGTATTTTGGCATCACGAGAAAAAATGTTTGGTGTGATTTCTGTGTTTCTGCTTGAAGGAGTATGAATTTGTTTACAGCCTGTTTTAAAAAAAACCCACATTAAAATAAATATAGCCGACTTCCTGTTGGTCGTAGCTAATGACTGTAAATTAGAAAGTTGTCCGGATTAATAAGAACAATTTATGTACCGAGTTTGGTGTCTGTAGCTATCATTATATATATATATATAAACATCAATAATTATATACCATTTAATGTTGATCAATATTAATTCCAAAATGTGTTAATATATTATTAAATTTTAAAGTTTATCTTTTGAACATGACTATTTTTCTAACATTAAAAAGATTAATAAATGCTTTAAAAAATTTGTTCTTTGTTAGTTCATACTATCATGGAAGAATTAACATGCTGTAAAAATATATTTTTCATAGTTAGTTCACGTTAATTAATGCATTTCCTAATGTTAAGAAATGAGACCTTATTATAAAGTGTTATCAAAATCTTTAATGATTTATAAGCATTTTTTTAAGATTTTAAAAAACAGACCCTCTCTCTCTTTCTCTCTCACCCAGCTCCTCAATCCACACAGTCACTGACAGCCCACCCCACCCCCACCCCTCACTCAGTAGCAGTGACAGGGAGCTCTCACTCAGAAGCAGCTCTGATAGTTTTTTAATTTTCTCCTCTGCATAGTGTATTGTAAATTCATGAAATTAATCACATATCCTCAGATTGTATTGTTCTGTGTATGTAATTTTTTATGAAGTGTTTGGAAGCTGCTCTTAAAAGAAAAAAAAAAAAAAAAGTTTTCTCTTTTTTACTGTAACTTTAATAAATTGCCATTAAATCATCGTTCAAGATATCCTAAATCCGTCCGCAATTTAGCATCGTCAGTATTTTGGCATCATGAGAAAAAATGTTTGGTATGATTTCCGTGTTTCTGTTTGGAGGAGTATGAATTTGTTTACAGCCTGTTTTTAAAAAAACCCCACATTAAAATAAATATAGCCGACTTCCTGTTGGTCGTAGCTAATGACTGTAAATTAGAAAGTTGTCCGGATTAATAAGAACAATTTATGTACCGAGTTTGGTGTCTGTAGCTAAAACTAACCCCCCCATTTTTGACAAAAGGTGGCGCTATAGAGTGCCTCTTCCACGCCCGTTTATGAGCTTTTTCCAGTGTCTAACTATCATTAAAATGGATATGTGTGTTGAGTTTCATGACATTCTAAACATGTTATCTGCCTCAAAATCACCAGAAACGAATTTTCAACTTTGACACGTTGCCATGGCAACATAATTTTAGATATTAATATTCCCTTGACAGTTTTACATCGGCCGTGTTTGGACATTATTCTGGTGAAGTTTGAAGCAAATCGAGTAAAAATAAGATGCTGAATTCAAAGCATTTTGAAAACGACACACTTCCTGCAGCCAGTTGGTGGCGCTATAACTTTCAGTCATAATAGTCACATCTATCCGATCGGCATCACACAACGAACAAATCAATGAAGTTTGATCTACATCATACAATGTATGTTGACGTTATTAGGCATTTCCTGGGTCTCATTTTTCGCCATAACTTCATCGCCTCGCCACGGGCAAACCGTTCGACATATCAAAAATATCTTCGCAATTTAGCGTCCCCAATGTCTTGAGATCATGTTCACCGAGTTTGGTGGCAATCGTATGGAAATCCTCAGAGGAGTATATCAAATTCCAGAGCATGCGCTTTTTAAACAGCCCTGAATAGCCGACTTCCTGTTGGGCGGAGCCTAAAACATGCTGTGCGGAAGTTGTTCAGCTCAATGAGTTCTATATGTGTACCGAGTTTCATATGAATACGTGCAAGTATGTGTGAGCTATACATCAAGCTTTCTGACAATTTTGCAGGGGGCGCCGTAGAGCCCCTGTGCCACGCCCGGGTCCCAGCCTCAGCGGCGTCCTAATGGCCGCAGGTTCCAATGTGTGTGCCAATTTTCAAGAGTTTTCGGGCACGTTAAGGCCCCCAAAAGTACCCGGATAGTCGAAATAAAAAATAATAAAAAAAATAATAATCCTTAGAAGAACAATAGGGCCCTGCGCCTTACTGGCTTGGGCCCTAAATATAGCTGCGAGCAGCGATGACGGGCCCAAGCCGTCAGCATACGCCACCCCGGTGGCATCGATAAAACGGTGCCCAGCGAGCACACACAATACAGTAACCCTCTGGCAGTTTGGTTTTAAGGGATACGGCAATTAAAGGGTTAATCCAAACCATCAACTCTGTGAAACAGACACACACACAGAACAACATATAAAACTTTAAATTCTGTCAAAATATATTTTTCATTGGTAGTTGATGTTAGTTAATGCATTTACTAATGCTAACAAATGAGAAATTATTATAGTTACCAAAGCTTTTAATGATTTATAAGCATTTTTTAATGATTTATTTTTCCATTAACTAACATGAATAATTTTTACTAACACAAATAAATAAAGTAAAAAATATATTGTTAATATTTCATGTTATTTGTGAATTAACCAATGTTAAAAAACAACATTATTTAACTGTTGTTAGTTAACATCAACAATAATTATATACCATTTAATGTTGATCAATATTAATTCCAAAATGAGTTCATATATTATTAAAATTTAAAGTTTTATCTGTTGAACATGACTATTTTTCTAATATTAAAAATATTTTGTTCATTGTTAGTTCATTGTAAGTTCATACTATCAATGAAGAATTAACATGCTGTAAAAAATATATTTTTCATTGTTAGTTCATGTTAATTAATGCATTCCCTACTGTTAACAATTGAGACTTAATTATAAAGTGTTATCAAAACCTTTAATGCTTTATAAGCATTTTTTAAGGATTTTATTGAGAAGTTTAAACAGACCCTCTCTCTGTCTCTCTCTCTCTCTCTCTCTCTCTCTCTCTCTCGCTCTCTCTCTCTTTCTCTCTCTCTCTCTCCCCCTCCACACTCACTGAACTCACACAGTCAGTCACTCACCCAGTCACCTACCGCACACATTAGAAGCACAGTGACAAGAGATCTCTAAGTTTTAAATTTTTCTCCTCCGCATAGTGTATTGTAAATTCATGAAATTAAGCACATATCGTCACACTGTATTGTTCTGTGTATGTAATTTTTTTATGAAGTGTTTGGAAGCTGCTCTTAAAAGATAAAAAAAAAAAGTTTTCTCTTTTTTTGTAACTTTAATAAATTGCCATTAAAAAACCTGTTAAAGATATCCTAAATCCGTCCGCAATTTAGCATCTTCAGTATTTTGGCATCATGAGAAAAAATGTTTGGTGCGATTTCCGTGTTTCTGTTTGGAGGAGTATGAATTTGTTTACAGCCCGTTTAAAAAAAAAAAAACACACACATTAAAATAAATATAGCCGACTTCCTGTTGGTCGTAGCTAATGACTGTAAATTAGAAAGTTGTCCGGATTAATAAGAACAATTTATGTACCGAGTTTGGTGTCTGTAGCTATCATTATATATATAATCATTAATAATTATATACCATTTAATATTGATCAATATTAATTCCAAAATGTGTTTATATATTATTACATTTTAAAGTTTATCTTTTGAACATGACTATTTTTCTAACATTAAAAAGATTAATAAATGCTTTAAAAAAATTGTTCTTTGTTAGTTCATACTATCATGGAAGAATTAACATGCTGTAAAAATGTATTTTTCATTGTTAGTTCACGTTAATTAATGCATTTCCTAATGTTAAGAATTGAGACCTTATTATAAAGTGTTATCAAAATCTTTAATGATTTATAAGCATTTTTTAAAGATTTTAAAAAACAGACCCTCTCTCTCTCTTTCTCTCTCTCACCCACTGCCTCAATCCACACAGTCACTCACACAGTCACTCACAGCCCACCCCACCCCCACCCCTCACTCAGCTGCAGGCTGACAGGACCTCTCACTCAGAAGCAGTATATCAACTCTCTGATAGTTTTTAAATTTTCTCCTAAGCATAGTGTATTGTAAATTCATGAAATTAATCACATATCCTCAGACTGTATTGTTCTGTGTATGTAATTTTTTATGAAGTGTTTGGAAGCTGCTCTTAAAAGATAAAAAAAAAAAAAAAGATCTTTTTTACTGTAACTTTAATAAATTGCCATTAAATCATCGTTCAAGATATCCTAAATCCGTCCGCAATTTAGCATCTTCAGTATTTTGGCATCATGATAAAAAATGTTTGGTGTGATTTCCGTGTTTCTGCTTGGAGGAGTATTAATTTGTTTACAGCCCGTTTTTAAAAAAAACCCACATTAAAATAAATATAGCCGACTTCCTGTTGGTCGTAGCTAATGACTGTAAATTAGAAAGTTGTCCGGATTAATAAGAACAATTTATGTACCGAGTTTGGTGTCTGTAGCTAAAACTAACCCCCCCATTTTTGACAAAAGGTGGCGCTATAGAGTGCCTCTTCCACGCCCGTTTATGAGCTTTTTCCAGTGTCTAACTATCATTAATACTGATATGTGTGTTGAGTTTCATGACATTCTAAACATGTTATCTGCCTCAAAATCACCAGAAACGAATTTTCAACTTTGACACGTTGCCATGGCAACATAATTTTAGATATCAATATTCCCTTCACAGTTTTACATCGGCCGTGTTTTGACATTATTCTGGTGAAGTTTGAAGCAAATCGAGTAAAACTAAGATGCTGAATTCAAAGCATTTTGAAAACGACACACTTCCTGCAGCCAGTTGGTGGCGCTATAACTTTCAGTCATAATAGTCACATCTATCCGATCGGCATCATACAACGAACAAATCACTGAAGTTTGATCTACATCCTACAATGTATGTGGACGTTATTAGGCATTTCCTGGGTCTCATTTTTCGCCATAACTTCATCGCCTCGCCACGGGCAAACCGTTCGACATATCAAAAATATCTTCGCAATTTAGCGTCCCCAATGTCTTGAGATCATGTTCACCGAGTTTGGTGGCAATCGTATGGAAATCCTCAGAGGAGTATATCAAATTCCAGAGCATGCGCTTTTTAAACAGCCCTGAATAGCCGACTTCCTGTTGGGCGGAGCCTATGACATGCTGTGCGGAAGTTGTTCGGCTCAATGAGTTCTATATGTGTACCGAGTTTCATATGAATACGTGCAAGTATGTGTGAGCTATACATCAAGTTTTCTGACAATTTTCCAGGGGGCGCCGTAGAGCCCCTGTGCCACGCCCGGGTCCCAGCCTCAGCGGCGTCCTAATGGCCGCAGGTTCCAATGTGCGTGCCAATTTTCAAGAGTTTTCGGGCACGTTAAGGCCCCCAAAACCCCCCGGATAGTTGAAATAAAAAAAAAATTCTTAGGGGAACAATGATTCAATATAGCTGCGAGCAGCGATGACGGGCCCAAGCCGTCAGCATACGCCACCCCCGGTGGCATCGATAAAACGGTGCCCAGCGAGCACAAGCATCACAGTAACCCTCTGGCAGTTTGGTTTTAAGGGATACGGCAATTAAAGGGTTAATCCAAACCATCAACTCTGTGAAACACACACACACAGAACAACATATAAAACTTTAAATTCTGTGAAAATATATTTTTCATTGGTAGTTGATGTTAGTTAATGCATTTACTAATGCTAACAAATGAGAAATTATTATAGTTACCAAAGGTTTTAATGATTTATAAGCATTTTTTAATGATTTATTTTTCCATTAACTAAAATGAATAATTTTTTCTAACACAAATGAATAAAGTAAAAAATATATTGTTAATATTTAATGTTATTTGTGAATTAACCAATGTTAAAAAACAACATTATTTAACTGTTGTTAATTTACATCATTAATAAATATATACCATTTAATGTTGAAATCAATGTTTTAATGTTTAAAATCAATTCCAAAATGTGTTAATATATTAAATTTTAAAGTTTTATCTTTTGAACATGACTATTTTTCTAATATTAAAAATATTTTGTTCATTGTTAGTTCATTGTAAGTTCATACTATCAATGAAGAATTAACATGCTTTAAAAAATATATTTTTCATTGTTAGTTCATGTTAATTAATGCATTCCCTACTGTTAACAAATGAGACTCAATTATAAAGTGTTATCAAAACCTTTAATGCTTTATAAGCATTTTTTAAGGATTTTATTGAGAAGTTTAAACAGACTCTCTCTCTCTCTCTCTCTCTCTCTCTCCCCCTCCACACTCACTGAACTCACACAGTCAGTCACTCACCCAGTCACCCACCGCACACATTAGAAGCACAGTGACAGGATATCTCTGATAAGTTTTAAAATTTTCTTCTCGCCATAGTGTACTGTAAATTCATGGAATTAATCACATATCCTCAGACTGTCTTGTTCTGTGTTTTGTGTGAATTTGTGGTTTCTGCTTGGAGGTGTATGAATTTGTTTACAGCCCGTTTTGAAAAAAAAAAACACATAAAAAAAAAAAGCCGGCTTCCTGTTGGTCGTAGCTAATGTCTGTAAATTAGAAAGTTGTCCGAAAGTTGTTGAACAATTTATGTACCAAGTTTGGTGTCTGTAGCTATCATTATATATATATAATCATTAATAATTATATTCCATTTAATGTTGATCAATATTAATTCCAAAATGTGTTAATATATTATTAAATTTTAAAGTTTCTCTTTTGAACATGACTATTTTTCTAACATTAAAAATATTTTGTTCATTGTTAGTTCATTGTAAGTTCATACTATCAATGAAGAATTAACATGCTGTAAAAAATTATATTTTTCATTGTTAGTTCATGTTAATTAATGCATTCCCTACTGTTAACAAATGAGACTTAATTATAAAGTGTTATGAAAACCTTTAATGCTTTATAAGCATTTTTTAAAGATTTAAAAAAAACAGACCCTCTCTCTCTTTCTCTCTCTCACCCAGCTCCTCAATCCACACAGTCACTCACACCCCACCCCACCCCACCCCCACCCCCTCACTCAGCTGCAGGCTGACAGTGAACTCTCACTCATAGAAGCATTGTAACAACTGCCTGATAGTTTTTAAATTTTCTCCTCTGCATAGTGTATTGTAAATTCATGAAATTAATCACATATCGTCAGACTGTATTGTTCTGTGTATGTAATTTTTTATGAAGTGTTTGGAAGCTGCTCTTAAAAGATAAAAAAAAAAAAAAAATCTATTTTTTACTGTAACTTTAATAAATTGCCATTAAATCATCGTTCAAGATATCCTAAATCCGTCCGCAATTTAGCATCTTCAGTATTTTGGCATCATGAGAAAAAATGTTTGGTGTGATTTACGTGTTTCTGCTTTGAGGAGTATGAATTTGTTTACAGCCCGTTTTAAAAAAAAACCCACATTAAAATAAATATAGCCGACGTCCTGTTGGTCGTAGCTAATGACTGTAAATTAGAAAGTTGTCCGGATTAATAAGAACAATTTATGTACCGAGTTTGGTGTCTGTAGCTAAAACTAACCCCCCCATTTTTGACAAAAGGTGGCGCTATAGAGTGCCTCTTCCACGCCCGTTTATGAGCTTTTTCCAGTGTCTAACTATCATTAAAATGGATATGTGTGTTGAGTTTCATGACATTCTAAACATGTTATCTGCCTCAAAATCACCAGAAACGAATTTTCAACTTTGACACGTTGCCATGGCAACATAATTTTAGATATCAATATTCCCTTCACAGTTTTACATCGGCCGTGTTTTGACATTATTCTGGTGAAGTTTGAAGCAAATCGAGTAAAAATAAGATGCTGAATTCAAATCATTTTGAAAACGACACACTTCCTGCAGCCAGTTGGTGGCGCTATAACTTTCAGTCATAATAGTCACATCTATCCGATCGGCATCATACAACGAACAAACCACTGGAGTTTGATCTACATCATACAATGTATGTGGACGTTATTAGGCATTTCCTGGGTCTCATTTTTCGCCATAACTTCATCGCCTCGCCACGGGCAAACCGTTCGACATATCAAAAATATCTTCGCAATTTAGCGTCCCCAATGTCTTGAGATCATGTTCACCGAGTTTGGTGGCAATCGTATGGAAATCCTCAGAGGAGTATATCAAATTCCAGAGCATGCGCTTTTTAAACAGCCCTGAATAGCCGACTTCCTGTTGGGCGGAGCCTATGACATGCTGCGCGGAAGTTGTTCAGCTCAATGAGTTCTATATGTGTACCAAGTTTCATATGAATACGTGCAAGTATGTGTGAGCTATACATCAAGCTTTCTGACAATTTTCCAGGGGGCGCCGTAGAGCCCCTGTGCCACGCCCGGGTCCCAGCCTCAGCGGCGTCCTAATGGCCGCAGGTTCCAATGTGCGTGCCAATTTTCGAGAGTTTTCGGGCACGTTAAGGCCCCCAAAAGTGCCCGGATGATTGAAATAAAAAATAAAAAAAAAAATAAAAAAAAAAAAAATAATAATCCTTAGAAGAACAATAGGGCCCTGCGCCTTACTGGCTTGGGCCCTAAATATAGCTGCAAGCAGCGATGACGGGCCCAAGCCGTCAGCATACGCCACCCCGGTGGCATCGATAAAACGGTGCCCAGCGAGCACACGCATCACAGTAACCCTCTGGCAGTTTGGTTTTAAGGGATACGGCAATTAAAGGGTTAGTCCAAACCATCAACTCTGTGAAACACACACACACACAAAACAACATATAAAACTTTAAATTCTGTGAAAATATATTTTTCATTGGTAGTTGATGTTAGTTAATGCATTTACTAATGCTAACAAATGAGAAATTATTATAGTTACCAAAGGTTTTAATGATTTATAAGCATTTTTTAATGATTTATTTTTCCATTAACTAACATGAATAATTTACTAACACAAATGAATAAAGTAAAAAATATATTGTTAATATTTAATGTTATTTGTGAATTAACCAATGTTAAAAAAACAACATTATTTAACTGTTGTTAATTTACATCATTAATAAATATATACCATTTAATGTTTATCAAAATCAATTCCAAAAGGTGTTAATATATTATTACATTTTAACGTTTTATCTTTTGAACATGACTATTTTTCTAATATTAAAAATATTTTGTTCATTGTTAGCTCATTGTAAGTTCATACTATCAATGAAGAATTAACATGCTGTAAAAAATATATTTTTCATTGTTAGTTCATGTTAATTAATGCATTCCCTACTGTTAACAAATGAGACTTAATTATAAAGTGTTATCAAAACCTTTAATGCTTTATAAGCATTTTTTAAGGATTTTATTGAGAAGTTTAAACAGACCCTCTCTCTCTCTCTCTCACTCTCTCTCTCTCTCTCTCTCCCCCTCCACACTCACTGAACTCACACAGTCAGTCACCCACCCAGTCACCCACCGCACACATTAGGAGCGCAGTGACAGGAGATCTCTGATAGTTTTTAAATTTTCTCCTCTCCATAGTGTATTGTAAATTCATGAAATTAATCACATATCGTCAGACTGTATTGTTCTGTGTATGTAATTTTTTATGAAGTGTTTGGAAGCTGCTCTTAAAAGATAAAAAAAAAAGTTTTCTCTTTTTTCTGTAACTTTAATAAGTTGCCATTAAAACACCGTTCAAGATATCCTAAATCCGTCCGCAATTTAGCATCTTCAGTATTTTGGCATCATGAGAAAAAATGTTTGGTGTGATTTCTGTGTTTCTGCTTGAAGGAGTATTAATTTGTTTACAGCCTGTTTTTAAAAAAAACCCACATTAAAATAAATATAGCCGACTTCCTGTTGGTCGTAGCTAATGTCTGTAAATTAGAAAGTTGTCCGGATTAATAAGAACAATTTATGTACCGAGTTTGGTGTCTGTAGCTATCATTATATATATATATATATATAATCATTAATAATTATATACCATTTAATGTTGATCAATATTAATTCCAAAATGTGTTAATATATTATTAAATTTTAAAGTTTATCTTTTGAACATGACTATTTTTCTAACATTAAAAAGATTAATAAATGCTTTAAAAAAAACTGTTCTTTGTTAGTTCATACTATCATGGAAGAATTAACATGCTGTAAAAATATATTTTTCATTGTTAGTTCACGTTAATTAATGCATTTCCTAATGTTTTGAGACCTTATTATAAAGTGTTATCAAAATCTTTAATGATTTATAAGCATTTTTTAAAGATTTTAAAAAACAGACCCTCTCTCTCTCTTTCTCTCTCTCACCCAGCTCCTCAATCCACACAGTCACTCACACAGTCACTGACAGCCCACCCCACCCCCACCCCTCACTCAGCTGCAGGCTGACAGGGATCTCTCACTCAGAAGCAGTATATCAACTCTCTGATAGTTTTTAAATTTTCTCCTAAGCATAGTGTATTGTAAATTCATGAAATTAATCACATATCCTCAGACTGTATTGTTCTGTGTATGTAATTTTTTATGAAGTGTTTGAAAGCTGCTCTTAAAAGATAAAAAAAAAAAAAAATCTCTTTTTTACTGTAACTTTAATAAATTGCCATTAAATCATCGTTCAAGATATCCTAAATCCGTCCGCAATTTAGCATCTTCAGTATTTTGGCATCATGATAAAAAATGTTTGGTGTGATTTCCTTGTTTTTGCTTGGAGGAGTATTAATTTGTTTACAGCCCGTTTTTTTAAAAAACCCACATTAAAATAAATAATGCCGACTTCCTGTTGGTCGTAGCTAATGACTGTAAATTAGAAAGTTGTCCGGATTAATAAGAACAATTTATGTACCGAGTTTGGTGTCTGTAGCTAAAACTAACCCCCCCATTTTTGACAAAAGGTGGCGCTATAGAGTGTCTCTTCCACGCCCGTTTATGAGCTTTTTCCAGTGTCTAACTATCATTAATACTGATATGTGTGTTGAGTTTCATGACATTCTAAACATGTTATCTGCCTCAAAATCACCAGAAACGAATTTTCAACTTTGACACGTTGCCATGGCAACATAATTTTAGATATCAATATTCCCTTCACAGTTTTACATCGGCCGTGTTTTGACATTATTCTGGTGAAGTTTGAAGCAAATCGAGTAAAAATAAGATGCTGAATTCAAAGCATTTTGAAAACGACACACTTCCTGCAGCCAGTTGGTGGCGCTATAACTTTCAGTCATAATAGTCACATCTATCCGATCGGCATCACACAACGAACAAATCAATGAAGTTTGATCTACATCATACAATGTATGTGGACGTTATTAGGCATTTCCTGTGTCTCATTTTTCGCCATAACTTCATCGCCTCGCCACGGGCAAACCGTTCGACATATCAAAAATATCTTCGCAATTTAGCGTCCCCAATGTCTTGAGATCATGTTCACCGAGTTTGGTGGCAATCGTATGGAAATCCTCAGAGGAGTATATCAAATTCCAGAGCATGCGCTTTTTAAACAGCCCTGAATAGCCGACTTCCTGTTGGGCGGAGCCTAAAACATGCTGTGCGGAAGTTGTTCAGCTCAATGAGTTCTATATGTGTACCGAGTTTCATATGAATACGTGCAAGTATGTGTGAGCTATACATCAAGCTTTCTGACAATTTTGCAGGGGGCGCCGTAGAGCCCCTGTGCCACGCCTGGGTCCCAGCCTCAGCGGCGTCCTAATGGCCGCAGGTTCCAATGTGTGTGCCAATTTTCAAGAGTTTTCGGGCACGTTAAGGCCCCCAAAAGTACCCGGATAGTCGAAATAAAAAATAATAAAAAAAATAATAATCCTTAGAAGAACAATAGGGCCCTGCGCCTTACTGGCTTGGGCCCTAAATATAGCTGCAAGCAGCGATGACGGGCCCAAGCCGTCAGCATACGCCACCCCGGTGGCATCGATAAAACGGTGCCCAGCGAGCACACGCATCACAGTAACCCTCTGGCAGTTTGGTTTTAAGGGATACGGCAATTAAAGGGTTAATCCAAACCATCAACTCTGTGAAACACACACACACAGAATAACATATAAAACTTTAAATTCTGTGAAAATATATTTTTCATTGGTAGTTCATGTTAATGCATTTACTAATGCTAACAAATGAGAAATTATTATAGTTACCAAAGGTTTTAATGATTTATAAGCATTTTTTAATGATTTCTTTTTCCATTAACTAACATGAATAATTTTTTCTAACACAAATGAATAAAGTAAAAAATATATTGTTAATATTTAATGTTATTTGTGAATTAACCAATGTTAAAAAACAACATTATTTAACTGTTGTTAATTTACATCATTAATAAATATATACCATTTAATGTTTATCAAAATCAATTCCAAAATGTCTTAATATATTATTACATTTTAAAGTTTTATCTTTTGAACATGACTATTTTTCTAATATTAAAAATATTTTGTTCATTGTTAGTTCATTGTAAGTTCATACTATCAATGAAGAATTAACATGCTGTAAAAAATATATTTTTCATTGTTAGTTCATGTTAATTAATGCATTCCCTACTGTTAACAAATGAGACTTAATTATAAAGTGTTATCAAAACCTTTAATGCTTTATAAGCATTTTTTAAGGATTTTATTGAGATGTTTAAACAGACCCTCTCTCTCTCTCCCTCTCTCTCTCCCCCTCCACACTCACTGAACTCACACAGTCAGTCACCCACCCAGTCACCCACCGCACACATTAGAAGCACAGAGACAGGAGAACTCTGATAGTTTTTAAATTTTCTCCTCCGCATAGTGTATTGTAAATTCATGAAATTAATCACATATCCTCAGACTGTATTGTTCTGTGTATGTAATTTTTTATGAAGTGTTTGGAAGCTGCTCTTAAAAGAAAAAAAAAAAAAGAAAAGTTTTCTCTTTTTTACTGTAACTTTAATAAATTGCCATTAAATCATCGTTCAAGATATCCTAAATCCGTCCGCAATTTAGCATCTTCAGTATTTTGGCATCATAAGAAAAAATGTTTGGTGTGATTTACGTGTTTCTGTTTGGAGGAGCATGAATTTGTTTACAGCCTGTTTAAAAACAAAACCCACATTAAAATAAATATAGCCGACTTCCTGTTGGTCGTAGCTAATGACTGTAAATTAGAAAGTTGTCCGGATTAATAAGAACAATTTATGTACCGAGTTTGGTGTCTGTAGCTATCATTATATATATATAAACATTAATAATTATATACCATTTAATGTTGATCAATATTAATTCCAAAATGTGTTAATATATTATTACATTTTAAAGTTTATCTTTTGAACATGACTATTTTTCTAACATTAAAAAGATTAATAAATGCTTTAAAAAAATTGTTCTTTGTTAGTTCATACTATCATGGAAGAATTAACATGCTGTAAAAATATATTTTTCATTGTTAGTTCACGTTAATTAATGCATTTCCTAATGTTAAGAATTGAGACCTTATTTAATGATTTATAAGCATTTTTTAAAGATTTTAAAAAACAGACCCTCTCTCTCTTTCTCTCTCTCACCCAGCTCCTCAATCCACACAGTCACTCACACAGTCACTCACACCCCACCCCACCCCCACCCCTCACTCAGCTGCAGGCTGGCAGGGAGCTCTCACTCAGCAGTCTAAGAGCTCTCTGATAGTTTTTAAATTTTCTCCTAAGCATAGTGTATTGTAAATTCATGAAATTAATCACATATCCTCAGACTGTATTGTTCTGTGTATGTAATTTTTTATGAAGTGTTTGGAAGCTGCTCTTAAAAGATAAAAAAAAAAAAAAATTATCTTTTTTACTGTAACTTTAATAAATTGCCATTAAATCATCGTTCAAGATATCCTAAATCCGTCCGCAATTTAGCATCTTCAGTATTTTGGCATCATGATAAAAAATGTTTGGTGTGATTTCCGTGTTTCTGCTTGGAGGAGTATTAATTTGTTTACAGCCCGTTTTTAAAAAAAACCCACATTAAAATAAATATAGCCGACTTCCTGTTGGTCGTAGCTAATGACTGTAAATTAGAAAGTTGTCCGGATTAATTAGAACAATTTATATACCGAGTTTGGTGTCTGTAGCTAAAACTAACCCCCTCATTTTTGACAAAAGGTGGCGCTATAGAGTGTCTCTTCCACGCCCGTTTATGAGCTTTTTCCAGTGTCTAACTATCATTAATACTGATATGTGTGTTGAGTTTCATGACATTCTAAACATGTTATCTGCCTCAAAATCACCAGAAACGAATTTTCAACTTTGACACGTTGCCATGGCAACATAATTTTAGATATCAATATTCCCTTCACAGTTTTACATCGGCCGTGTTTTGACATTATTCTGGTGAAGTTTGAAGCAAATCGAGGTAAAAGAAGATGCTGAATTCAAAGCATTTTGAAAACGACACACTTCCTGCAGCCAGTTGGTGGCGCTATAACTTTCAGTCATAATAGTCACATCTATCCGATCGGCATCATACAACGAACAAATCACTGAAGTTTGATCTACATCATACAATGTATGTGGACGTTATTAGGCATTTCCTGGGTCTCATTTTTCGCCATAACTTCATCGCCTCGCCACGGGCAAACCGTTCGACATATCAAAAATATCTTCGCAATTTAGCGTCCCCAATGTCTTGAGATCATGTTCACCTAGTTTGGTGGCAATCGTATGGAAATCCTCAGAGGAGTATATCAAATTCCAGAGCATGCGCTTTTTAAACAGCCCTGAATAGCCGACTTCCTGTTGGGCGGAGCCTAAGACATGCAGCGTGAAAGTTGTTCAGCTCAATGAGTTCTATATGTGTACCGAGTTTCATATGAATACGTGCAAGTATGTGTGAGCTATACATCAAGTTTTCTGACAATTTTCCAGGGGGCGCCGTAGAGCCCCTGTGCCACGCCCGGGTCCCAGCCTCAGCGGCGTCCTAATGGCCGCAGGTTCCAATGTGCGTGCCAATTTTCGAGAGTTTTCGGGCACGTTAAGGCCCCCAAAAGTACCCGGATAGTCGAAATAAAAAATAATAAAAAAAAAAAAAAAAAAAAAAAAAAAAAAAAAAAATAATAATCCTTAGGGGAACAATAGGGCCCTGCGCCTTACTGGCTTGGGCCCTAAATATAGCTGCGAGCAGCGATGACGGGCCCAAGCCGTCAGCATACGCCACCCCGGTGGCATCGATAAAACGGTGCCCAGCGAGCACAAGCATCACAGTAACCCTCTGGCAGTTTGGTTTTAAGGGATACGGCAATTAAAGGGTTAATCCAAACCATCAACTCTGTGAAACACACACACACAGAACAACATATAAAACTTTAAATTCTATGAAAATATATTTTTCATTGGTAGTTGATGTTAGTTAATGCATTTACTAATGCTAACAAATGAGAAATTATTATAGTTACCAAAGGTTTTAATGATTTATAAGCATTTTTTAATGATTTATTTTTCCATTAACTAAAATGAATAATTTTTTCTAACACAAATGAATAAAGTAAAAAATATATTGTTAATATTTAATGTTATTTGTGAATTAACCAATGTTAAAAAACAACATTATTTAACTGTTGTTAATTTACATCATTAATAAATATATACCATTTAATGTTGAAATCAATGTTTTAATGTTTAAAATCAATTCCAAAATGTGTTAATATATTAAATTTTAAAGTTTTATCTTTTGAACATGACTATTTTTCTAATATTAAAAATATTATGTTCATTGTTAGCTCATTGTAAGTTCATACTATCAATGAAGAATTAACATGCTTTAAAAAATATATTTTTCATTGTTAGTTCATGTTAATTAATGCATTCCCTACTGTTAACAAATGAGACTCAATTATAAAGTGTTATCAAAACCTTTAATGCTTTAAGCATTTTTTAAGGATTTTATTGAGAAGTTTAAACAGACTCTCTCTCTCTCTCTCTCTCTCTCTCTCTCTCTCCCCCTCCACACTCACTGAACTCACACAGTCAGTCACTCACCCAGTCACCTACCGCACACATTAGAAGCACAGTGACAGGATATCTCTGATAAGTTTTAAAATTTTCTTCTCGCCATAGTGTACTGTAAATTCATGGAATTAATCACATATCCTCAGACTGTCTTGTTCTGTGTTTGGTGTGAATTTGTGGTTTCTGCTTGGAGGTGTATGAATTTGTTTACAGCCCGTTTTGAAAAAAAAAAACACATAAAAAAAAAAAAGCCGACTTCCTGTTGGTCGTAGCTAATGTCTGTAAATTAGAAAGTTGTCCGGCTTAATGTGGACAATTTATGTACCAAGTTTGGTGTCTGTAGCTATCATTATATATATATAATCATTAATAATTATATTCCATTTAATGTTGATCAATATTAATTCCAAAATGTGTTAATATATTATTAAATTTTAAAGTTTATCTTTTGAACATGACTATTTTTCTAACATTAAAAAGATTAATAAATGCTTTAAAAAAAATTGTTCTTTGTTAGTTCATACTATCATGGAAGAATTAACATGCTGTAAAAATATATTTTTCATTGTTAGTTCACGTTAATTAATGCATTTCCTACTGTTAAGAATTGAGACCTTATTATAAAGTGTTATCAAAATCTTTAATGATTTATAAGCATTTTTTAAAGATTTTAAAAAACAGACCCTCTCTCTCTCTTTCTCTCTCTCACCCAGCTCCTCAATCCACACAGTCACTCACACAGTCACTCACAGCCCACCCCACCCCCACCCCACACTCAGCTGCAGGCTGGCAGGGATCTCTCACTCAGAAGCAGTATATCAACTCTCTGATAGTTTTAAAATTTTCTCCTAAGCATAGTGTATTGTAAATTCATGAAATTAATCACATATCCTCAGACTGTATTGTTCTGTGTATGTAATTTTTTATGAAGTGTTTGGAAGCTGCTTTAAAAAGAAGAAAAAAAAATAAAAAATCTATTTTTTACTGTAACTTGAATAAATTGCCATTAAATCATCGTTCAAGATATCCTAAATCCGTCCGCAATTTAGCATCTTCAGTATTTTGGCATCATGATAAAAAATGTTTGGTGTGATTTCCGTGTTTTTGCTTGGAGGAGTATTAATTTGTTTACAGCCTGTTTTAAAAAAAAACCCACATTAAAATAAATATAGCCGACTTCCTGTTGGTCGTAGCTAATGACTGTAAATTAGAAAGTTGTCCGGATTAATAAGAACAATTTATGTACCGAGTTTGGGGTCTGTAGCTAAAACTAACCCCCCCATTTTTGACAAAAGGTGGCGCTATAGAGTGCCTCTTCCACGCCCGTTTATGAGCTTTTTCCAGTGTCTAACTATCATTAATACTCATATGTGTGTTGAGTTTCATGACATTCTAAACATGTTATCTGCCTCAAAATCACCAGAAACGAATTTTCAACTTTGACACGTTGCCATGGTAACATAATTTTAGATATCAATATTCCCTTCACAGTTTTACATCGGCCGTGTTTTGACATTATTCTGGTGAAGTTTGAAGCAAATCGAGTAAAAATAAGATGCTGAATTCAAAGCATTTTGAAAACGACACACTTCCTGCAGCCAGTTGGTGGCGCTATAACTTTCAGTCATAATAGTCACATCTATCCGATCGGCATCACACAACGAACAAATCAATGAAGTTTGATCTACATCATACAATGTATGTGGACGTTATTAGGCATTTCCTGTGTCTCATTTTTCGCCATAACTTCATCGCCTCGCCACGGGCAAACCGTTCGACATATCAAAAATATCTTCGCAATTTAGCGTCCCCAATGTCTTGAGATCATGTTCACCGAGTTTGGTGGCAATCGTATGGAAATCCTCAGAGGAGTATATCAAATTCCAGAGCATGCGCTTTTTAAACAGCCCTGAATAGCAGACTTCCTGTTGGGCGGAGCCTAAGACATGCAGCGTGAAAGTTGTTCAGCTCAATGAGTTCTATATGTGTACCGAGTTTCATATGAATACGTGCAAGTATGTGTGAGCTATACATCAAGTTTTCTGACAATTTTCCAGGGGGCGCCGTAGAGCCCCTGTGCCACGCCCGGGTCCCAGCCTCAGCGGCGTCCTAATGGCCGCAGGTTCCAATGTGCGTGCCAATTTTCAAGAGTTTTCGGGCACGTTAAGGCCCCCAAAAGTACCCGGATAGTCGAAATAAAAAATAATAAAAAAAAAAATAATAATCCTTAGAAGAACAATAGGGCCCTGCGCCTTACTGGCTTGGGCCCTAAATATAGCTGCAAGCAGCGATGACGGGCCCAAGCCGTCAGTGCATACGCCACCCCGGTGGCATCGATAAAACGGTGCCCAGCGAGCACGCACATCACAGTAACCCTCTGGCAGTTTGGTTTTAAGGGATACGGCAATTAAAGGGTTAATCCAAACCATCAACTCTGTGAAACACACACACACAGAGCAACATATAAAACTTTAAATTCTGTGAAAATATATTTTTCATTGGTAGTTCATGTTAGTTAATGCATTTACTAATGCTAACAAATGAGAAATTATTATAGTTACCAAAGGTTTTAATGATTTATAAGCATTTTTTAATTATTTATTTTTCCATTAACTAACATGAATAATTTACTAACACAAATGAATAAAGTAAAAAATATATTGTTAATATTTAATGTTATTTGTGAATTAACCAATGTTAAAAAACAAAATTATTTAACTGTTGTTAATTTACATCATTAATAATTATATTCCATTTAATGTTGATCAAAATTAATTCCAAAATGTGTTAATATATTATAAAATTTTAAAGTTTTATCTTTTGAACATGACTATTTTTCTAATATTAAAAATATTTTGTTCATTGTTAGTTCATTGTAAGTTCATACTATCAATGAAGAATTAACATGCTGTAAAAAATACATTTTTCATTGTTCGTTCATGTTAATTAATGCATTCCCTACTGTTAACAAATGAGACTTAATTATAAAGTGTTATCAAAACCTTTAATGCTTTATAAGCATTTTTTAAGGATTTTATTGAGAAGTTTAAACAGACCCTCTCTCTCTCTCTCTCTCTCTCCCTCCACACTCACTGAACTCACACAGTCAGTCACCCACCGCACACATTAGAAGCACAGTGACAGGAGAACTCTGATAAGTTTTAAAATGTTCCTTTCGCCATAGTGTATTGTAAATTCATGAATTAATCACATATCCTCAGACTGTCTTGTTCTGTGTATGTAATTTTTTATGAAGTGTTTGGAAGCTGCTCTTAAAAGAAAAAAAAAAAAAAAAAGTGTTCTTTTTTACTGTAACTTTAATAAATAGCCATTAAATCACCGTTCAAGATATCCTAAATCGGTCCGCAATGTAGCATCTTCAGTATCTTGGAATCATGTGAAAAAATGTTTGGTGTGAATTTTTGGTTTCTGCTTGGAGGAGTATGAATTTGTTTACAGCCCGTTTAAAAAAAAAAAAAACACATAAAAAAAAAAATAGCCGATTTCCTGTTGGTCGTAGCTAATGACTGTAAATTAGAAAGTTGTCCGGATTAATAAGAACAATTTATGTACCGAGTTTGGTGTCTGTAGCTATCATTATATATATAATCATTAATAATTATATACCATTTAATGTTGATCAATATTAATTCCAAAATGTGTTTATATATTATTACATTTTAAAGTTAATCTTTTGAACATGATTATTTTTCTAACATTAAAAAGATTAATAAATGCTTTAAAAAAAATTGTTCTTTGTTAGTTCATACTATCATGGAAGAATTAACATGCTGTAAAAATATATTTTTCATTGTTAGTTCACGTTAATTAATGCATTTCCTAATGTTAAGAATTGAGACCTTATTATAAAGTGTTATCAAAATCTTTAATGATTTATAAGCATTTTTTAAAGATTTTAAAAAACAGACCCTCTCTCTCTCTTTCTCTCTCTCACCCACTGCCTAAATCCACACAGTCACTCACACAGTCACTCACAGCCCACCCCACCCCCACCCCTCACTCAGCTGCAGGCTGACAGGACCTTTCACTCAGAAGCATTATATCAACTCTCTGATAGTTTTTAAATTTTCTCCTAAGCATAGTGTATTGTAAATTCATGAAATTAATCACATATCCTCAGACTGTATTGTTCTGTGTATGTAATTTTTTATGAAGTGTTTGGAAGCTGCTCTTATAAGATAAAAAAAAAAAAAATTATCTTTTTTACTGTAACTTTAATAAATTGCCATTAAATCATCGTTCAAGATATCCTAAATCCGTCCGCAATTTAGCATCTTCAGTATTTTGGCATCATGATAAAAAATGTTTGGTGTGATTTCCGTGTTTTTGCTTGGAGGAGTATTAATTTGTTTACAGCCCGTTTTTTAAAAAAACCCACATTAAAATAAATATAGCCGACTTCCTGTTGGTCGTAGCTAATGACTGTAAATTAGAAAGTTGTCCGGATTAATAAGAACAATTTATGTACTGAGTTTGGTGTCTGTAGCTAAAACTAACCCCCCCATTTTTGACAAAAGGTGGCGCTATAGAGTGCCTCTTCCACGCCCGTTTATGAGCTTTTTCCAGTGTCTAACTATCATTAATACTGATATGTGTGTTGAGTTTCATGACATTCTAAACATGTTATCTGCCTCAAAATCACCAGAAACGAATTTTCAACTTTGACACGTTGCCATGGTAACATAATTTTAGATATCAATATTCCCTTCACAGTTTTACATCGGCCGTGTTTTGACATTATTCTGGTGAAGTTTGAAGCAAATCGAGTAAAAAGAAGATGCTGAATTCAAAGCATTTTGAAAACGACACACTTCCTGCAGCCAGTTGGTGGCGCTATAACTTTCAGTCATAATAGTCACATCTATCCGATCGGCATCACACAACGAACAAATCAATGAAGTTTGATCTACATCATACAATGTATGTGGACGTTATTAGGCATTTCCTGGGTCTCATTTTTCGCCATAACTTCATCGCCTCGCCACGGGCAAACCGTTCGACATATCAAAAATATCTTCGCAATTTAGCGTCCCCAATGTCTTGAGATCATGTTCACCTAGTTTGGTGGCAATCGTATGGAAATCCTCAGAGGAGTATATCAAATTCCAGAGCATGCGCTTTTTAAACAGCCCTGAATAGCCGACTTCCTGTTGGGCGGAGCCTAAGACATGCAGCGTGAAAGTTGTTCAGCTCAATGAGTTCTATATGTGTACCGAGTTTCATATGAATACGTGCAAGTATGTGTGAGCTATACATCAAGTTTTCTGACAATTTTCCAGGGGGCGCCGTAGAGCCCCTGTGCCACGCCCGGGTCCCAGCCTCAGCGGCGTCCTAATGGCCGCAGGTTCCAATGTGCGTGCCAATTTTCGAGAGTTTTCGGGCACGTTAAGGCCCCCAAAAGTACCCGGATAGTCGAAATAAAAAATAATAAAAAAAAAAAAAAAAAAAAAAAAAAAAAAAAAAAAAATAATAATCCTTAGGGGAACAATAGGGCCCTGCGCCTTACTGGCTTGGGCCCTAAATATAGCTGCGAGCAGCGATGACGGGCCCAAGCCGTCAGCATACGCCACCCCGGTGGCATCGATAAAACGGTGCCCAGCGAGCACAAGCATCACAGTAACCCTCTGGCAGTTTGGTTTTAAGGGATACGGCAATTAAAGGGTTAATCCAAACCATCAACTCTGTGAAACACACACACACAGAACAACATATAAAACTTTAAATTCTGTGAAAATATATTTTTCATTGGTAGTTGATGTTAGTTAATGCATTTACTAATGCTAACAAATGAGAAATTATTATAGTTACCAAAGGTTTTAATGATTTATTTTTCCATTAACTAACATGAATAATTTTTTCTAACACAAATTAATAAAGTAAAAAATATATTGTTAATATTTAATGTTATTTGTGCATTAACCAATGTTAAAAAACAACATTATTTAACTGTTGTTAGTTAACATCATTAATAAATATATACCATTTAATGTTGATCAAAATCAATTCCAAAATGTGTTAATATATTATTACATTTTAAAGTTTTATCTTTTGAACATGACTATTTTTCTAATATTAAAAATATTTTGTTCATTGTTAGTTCATTGTAAGTTCATACTATCAATGAAGAATTAACATGCTGTAAAAAATATATTTTTCATTGTTAGTTCATGTTAATTAATGCATTCCCTACTGTTAACAAATGAGACTTAATTATAAAGTGTTATCAAAACCTTTAATGCTTTATAAGCATTTTTTAAGGATTTTATTGAGAAGTTTAAACAGACCCTCTCTCTCTCTCTCTCTCTCTGTCTCTCTCTCTCTCTCTCTCCCCCTCCACACTCACTGAACTCACACAGTCAGTCACCCACCGCACACATTAGGAGCGCAGTGACAGGAGATCTCTGATAGTTTTAATTTTCTGCTCTCCATAGTGTATTGTAAATTCATGAAATTAATCACATATCCTCAGACGGTCTTGTCCTGTGTATGTAATTTTTTATGAAGTGTTTGGAAGCTGCTCTTTAAAGATAAAAAAAAAAAAAGTGTTCTTTTTTACTGTAACTTTAATAAATTGCCATTAAATCACCGTTCAAGATATCCTAAATCGGTCCGCAATGAAGCATCTTCAGTATCTTGGAAGCATGTGAAAAAATGTTTGGTGTGAATTTTTGGTTTCTGCTTGAAGGAGTATGAATTTGTTTACAGCCCGTTTAAAAAAAAAATAAACATATTAAAAAAAAAATAGCCGATTTCCTGTTGGTCGTAGCTAATGACTGTAAATTAGAAAGTTGTCCGGATTAATAAGAACAATTTATGTACCGAGTTTGGTGTCTGTAGCTATCATTATATATATATATATATATAATCATTAATAATTATATACCATTTAATGTTGATCAATATTAATCCAAAATGTGTTTATATATTATTCAATTTTAAAGTTTATCTTTTGAACATGACTATTTTTCTAACATTAAAAAGATTAATAAATGCTTTAAAAAAAATTGTTCTTTGTTAGTTAATAATATCATGGAACAATTAACATGCTGTAAAAATATATTTTTCATTGTTATTTCACGTTAATTAATGCATTTCCTAATGTTAAGAATTGAGACCTTATTATAAATTGTTATCAAAATCTTTAATGATTTATAAGCATTTTTTAAAGATTTTAAAAAACAGACCCTCTCTCTCTTTCTCTCTCTCACCCACTGCCTCAATCCACACAGTCACTCACACAGTCACTCACACCCCACCCCACCCCCACCCCTCACTCAGCTGCAGGCTGACAGGACCTCTCACTCAGAGGCAGGCTGGCAGGGAGCTCTAACTCAAAAGCAGCTCTGATAGTTTTTTAATTTTCTCCTCTGCATAGTGTATTGTAAATTCATGAAATTAATCACATATCCTCAGACTGTATTGTTCTGTGTATGTAATTTTTTATGAAGTGTTTGGAAGCTGCTCTTAAAAGATAAAAAAAAAAAAAAATTATCTTTTTTACTGTAACTTTAATAAATTGCCATTAAATCATCGTTCAAGATATCCTAAATCCGTCCGCAATTTAGCATCTTCAGTATTTTGGCATCATGATAAAAAATGTTTGGTGTGATTTCCGTGTTTCTGCTTGGAGGAGTATTAATTTGTTTACAGCCCGTTTTAAAAAAAAACCCACATTAAAATAAATATAGCCGACTTCCTGTTGGTCGTAGCTAATGACTGTAAATTAGAAAGTTGTCCGGATTAATTAGAACAATTTATGTACCGAGTTTGGGGTCTGTAGCTAAAACTAACCCCCTCATTTTTGACAAAAGGTGGCGCTATAGAGTGCCTCTTCCACGCCCGTTTATGAGCTTTTTCCAGTGTCTAACTATCATTAATACTCATATGTGTGTTGAGTTTCATGACATTCTAAACATGTTATCTGCCTCAAAATCACCAGAAACGAATTTTCAACTTTGACACGTTGCCATGGCAACATAATTTTAGATATCAATATTCCCTTCACAGTTTTACATCGGCCGTGTTTTGACATTATTCTGGTGAAGTTTGAAGCAAATCGAGTAAAAATAAGATGCTGAATTCAAAGCATTTTGAAAACGACACACTTCCTGCAGCCAGTTGGTGGCGCTATAACTTTCAGTCATAATAGTCACATCTATCCGATCGGCATCATACAACGAACAAATCACTGGAGTTTGATCTACATCATACAATGTATGTGGACGTTATTAGGCATTTCCTGGGTCTCATTTTTCGCCATAACTTCATCGCCTCGCCACGGGCAAACCGTTCGACATATCAAAAATATCTTCGCAATTTAGCATCCCCAATGTCTTGAGATCATGTTCACCGAGTTTGGTGGCAATCGTATGGAAATCCTCAGAGGAGTATATCAAATTCCAGAACATGCGCTTTTTAAACAGCCCTGAATAGCCGACTTCCTGTTGGGCGGAGCCTATGAAATGCTGCACGGAAGTTGTTCGGCTCAATGAGTTCTATATGTGTACCGAGTTTCATATGAATACGTGCAAGTATGTGTGAGCTATACATCAAGCTTTCTGACAATTTTCCAGGGGGCGCCGTAGAGCCCCTGTGCCCCGCCCGGGTCCCAGCCTCAGCCGCGTCCTAATGGCCGCAGGTTCCAACGTGCGTGCCAATTTTCAAGAGTTTTCGGGCACGTTAAGGCCCCCAAAAGTACCCGGATAGTCGAAATAAAAAATAATAAAAAAAAAAATAATAATCCTTAGAAGAACAATAGGGCCCTGCGCCTTACTGGCTTGGGCCCTAATAATCCTTAGGGGAACAATAGGGCCCTGCGCCTTACTGGCTTGGGCCCTAATAATAATCCTTAGAAGAACAATAGGGCCCTGCGCCTTACTGGCTTGGGCCCTAATTATTTCAATTGTATTTGTCCATTATATTTGTTGTATTTATTTGTTTTAATAATCAGTATTTTGCTGTATTACTATGAAATAAAAGAATTTATAAAAAGAAAAAAAAGTCTGAACACTTTACTAATGGAATGTAAAAAAGAAAAAAAAAAGTAAAACATGACGTGTTTTTGTGTGGTTCACCTGAACACCAATCCTCTGCACTAGTATGAAAAAGTAAAAAGAAAAAAAGCACAAGTACACTAGTAAAAAAATAAAATTAAAAAAAATCATGGTTTCATCATGTGATTGGTGATGTCAGTGAAGGTAATCATGTAACACAAATCAGTTTTTTTTCCTCATCCGGAGCCACAAGATGAACGTTGCTTTAATTACACACCTCGAGAATAACAAAACTACCATATTTCATTAAGTACATGTAAGGTTGTGCACGTGTGTTTGTGTGTATCCATGTTACACACGCCTTACATTGGGCGGCCTCTCAAGCTAATGCAGCATATTAGAAACAGCAGGAGAGAGCAAAGGCCAGAGCCTACACACACACACACACACACACACACACACAGAGAGAGAGCATTTGTTTTCCATTATCTGACATACAGAGAACCCTCTGTCCAAATCAATGAAGAAAAATCAGCCTGTCTATCAATCTTTTTCACGTGCAAACCAGCAAAAACACACACTAATGCTTGGATCTCTTAGACTAAACATGGATCACAGACTCCATTCCAGATGCCACAGTACACGAGACAGCAGTTTCGATTCTTATTTCCCTTTATTTATCGAAATTCACATAAAAAATACATCAAAATTCTCCTTTTGGACATGTAAACAGGGTTGTAATGGTACAAAATTACAGTTTTGTATATTCTCAATGTATTTATTTTTTCTTCATTTAAAATAGAAAATAGAAGGAACATTTTGAATTCTAAAACGAATCAACAGAAACTCTTTGGGATTAGTGTGTTGGAGAAGAAATATCCTGAAAGTTGTGAATATTTAAAAAAACAAATCCAAGTCTTTGACTTCTAAAGACAGTGGCTAATCATTATATCAGAGCTTTTTTTGAGTCAGACAAGCAGCTTTTCCAATTCATCAAACATCTGTATAAATCTAATATCCCACATTCAGTTATTGTAAAATCGGCAGTGTAGTTCCTTCATTCATTGGTCCCAACTGTCTTTCTATGGATGACAGGATTCAAAGATTGTCAAACTCTGCTGTCATTCAGACATAATGTGCATTTTGGTGCTCTGCTGTATATTTTGAATTTGATTGTGCCTCTGTTCAGTATTCAAGTGTCATAACAGTGCTATGAGAACATGAGATTTGTCATAAGAGCAAAGGCTCATCTCATTGGGACTCCCTTAATTTGGTTCAGAAAAGAGTCTCTGCCTGGTGTGTAACCTGTAAAATAAGGTTTCTTTTCAAGGCAGGATGAGTTGAGCTCCCAACTCTTGCAAGACGTCCCACAGTAATGATGTCAAAGGTCAAGGATCTTGAACCCAGGAGACAATGATGACACACAGGCTCAGCACACCAACAACCAGACCAATCATCATCAGAAAAACTGCCTAGAATGAAAAGACAAAGTGGGAAAAGATGCTTATGGGAAGAACTAAAGAAAGCAAAATAGTATCAACAAAATCAACGTATCAAAGAAAAATGTAAACTCATTCCAAGTCAGACATTAAAAAGGTCCAAAGGTTTGAGTATTTTTTTTTTTTTTTATTAATATTTGTATTCAATAAGAATGCATTAAATTCACTCAAAATCAGCTGTCTTCTGCAAAGGAAGTCATGTATGGGTTACTGAATTTATGTAAGACTTTAGATACCCCTGCTGAATTGAGAGATCTGATTGGCTCAGAGCTGATTCTCAAATAAAACATTCCAGGATACACAAACAGCAAACATGTGGAGGTCGTAGAACCTAGAATCACATAAGAAAAGGTATGCAGACACACGCATAAACACATTGAACTAAACAGTAAAACACACACAGAGCATATGGACACACTCACCCACCACACCAAAGACATTCCTAATGTCAGGGACGAAAATAGCGAGCAGTAGCACAAGAGTGAGGATGAAAAAACAGGAAAGCGAGTGAGAGAGCCAGGAGAAGTCCCTCTCTCCCCTGCATAACATCAACAGCGCTTTACGTGCCTGAGAGAAACAGAGAGAGGATGTGTTTTATGAATTTCTTACTTGAATAGTTCACAGTCTGGCGTTTGACTTACTGGGAAGTGAATGAGCGGCACGGTGAACAGAACGGCCAATAAAATCGCAAGACGCACTGACATCACCACAACATCCCGCGGTAGGTAGGTGTCATATCCTAGCAACAGCTCAGATTCCACATGTGCTGCGAATAAAGAACATTTGATCAGATCAATCCATTTATCTTCCTCATCCGTTACAGAAATCATTTAATCTTTTAAAACAAATCTGCCTGTCACACAAGCTTATATAGATATAAGCTATATATAAGATATATATAAAAATACACACACATACCATATATATTTAGAAAATATTTACACGTATATACATTTATATTATATATGAATATTTAAAACATAACATTTTTCTTAAATATATACATGCATGTGTTTGTATTTATATATACATAATAAATATACAGAGTACATACTAATATATTATGTAAACAAAAACTTTTATTTTGGATGCGATTAATCGTGATTAATCGTTTGGCAGCACTAGTTTTTAGTTTCAGTCTTAACTCCTTTGTTGGAACTAAAAATGTAAGGTTACGTCAACGTTCTTACTATAGAAGGTGAGGTATCCAAACAGGGCAGAGATCGAATACACCACAAAACTTAGAAAGATGCTGACATTCGCCACTCTCTGCATTCTCTGCTTTGTGGGTCTGAAAAACATACATAACTGCATATAATAAGGCAACAACAGGTTATATATGTAGCAGATGCACAGAAAAAAACAGCAATGAGTGAACTAACCTGTGTAACTCACAGTAAATAGGTAAAACTGCCGTATGGCACAAGAAGGAAAAAGCCATTGTTGGGACAGCATAAGCACTCTGTAATGCACACACACAGTCATTTCTCACCCTCCTGATGTGTGCGGTTATGCTATAATATTACAACTAATATTTGAGTTTCTAATAGTCCTGCAAGGCAGACTTTAAATCAAAACATAGCTCGCCTTTCTCAGGAAAACACACACTCACCTTACTAGAGATCACAAACATATGTGGGGTGCATTCAGAGGTATTTAAGCTCTGGGGATAGAAAAATAAAACTAATGTGAATATGAAGATTAGAATGAAATCAGGACAGCAACAGAATGAAAATAAACACTCAATGATATCACATTATATGCAGCTGAATATCGGCACACTGTTATAAATAAAGGCTTTGACCTCTGGCTCAAGAGGTCAAAGACCACTTGCCTTATTTTAAAAAATTCTACATCCTGTTTCTGATTGACTAAATCCAATCAGACTGCACAAAATATCTGAGAGTAATGACTAATTGTTTATAACTTAGCACCATGCCAGCTATCACATCTATATTTGTTGTGAGAAGCAAGTGAAAAATAGGAAAAATAAACTAAACTATATAGAAACAAATAAAAACTAAAAGGTTTTAAAGCCCATCTTTAATTAAAAAATAAAAAATCTAAAACTAAACCTGGTCTCACTTAATTAAAATCTTTTCATACAAATCAACTGCAAAGTAAAGAGTCCTAGAGAAGTTCAAGTAAAAAAAAACAACAACTAATATTTGACAGTTGAAAAACAACCCTTTAGCCTTAAGTCTGTTGTGAGAAAAAAAAAAAAAAGTTAAGAGGAGGTTCTATAGCTAAATTTAACTAAACCAAACTAAATTGTCTATTGTTCTGGAGCTGCCCGAATAGTTTTGGGTATTAACGTGGGGTGTTTGGGCAAGTGGTCCAGCTGTGAGGGTGTGTGTGTGTGTGTGTGTGTGTGTGTGTGTGTGTGGTCTTTACCAGGCTCACAGTAGAGTTAATTGGCAGCGGGCAGGGAATGGACCATTTTTTCACCACCACCTGTGTGAGAGATGAAAACATCAACATAAAGAGAGAGAGAAGGAGAGAAAGGGAGAGAAAACAACTCACCACTACAGTAAAGAACAACATGAAGATGAATGCGAGACTGCTGGTGTATCCCAGGAAACCTGAAGAGGAGATAGAAACCAGTGATACACACTCTCTCACACATGTACAGAATAATTGCAGAAAACAGAAAAAAACTGACACTCACCAATCTTAGGAAGTAGAGCCAATGGCAACACTACAATTAGAGCCACTAAAATCAATAGTGTAACACCATCCTCAAACCACTTTCTAAGGAGGACAGAAAAACAGCATGACAAAATGGCACAAAGTAAAGGCATACACACCTTTCAAACTGTTAGGGTCGGTAAGATTTTTTATAATGAATAAAGTCAGTCTACATTTTTATCAAAAACACAGTAAAATTGTATAATAATTTAAAATAACTTTTATTTTATTGTATTTCATACATTTATATTTTTTATATAATTTGTTCCTGTAATGACAAAGCTGAATTTTCAGCAGCCATTACTCAAGCCTTTAGTGTCACATGATCCTTCATAAATCATTCTAATATGCTGATTTGCTGCTTAAGGAACATTTCTTATTATCAATGTTGAAAAAATATTTCTGCCAAAAACGTGATGCATTTTTTCAGGATTTTTTGATGAATAGAAAGCTCAAAAGAACATTTATTTGAATTAGAAATCTCTTGTAAAAATGCCTTTACCGTCTTTTTTGATCAATTTAATCCACTCTTGCTAGATAAAAGTATCAATTTCTACTGACCCCATACTTGAGTGTTTTAAAACCATGGTTGTGATAATTACAAAACACGTGTCTGCTTCCCAAATCAACTGTTCAAACATTGCAATTTTGGAAATCCCCACATCTAAATGCCAGAAATTCTTGCTAAGCATTTAATTTCTTTTATTGTTTTAATAAGATAAAAAGCACAAATGTTAAGAAAAAACTTTTATTTATAGTACTTATATTTACATTGTTCCAAAACTACAACAACTAAATGCTGTTTTTTGAACTTTCTATTCATTAAAGAATCCTGAAAAAATGTATCATATTCATTCCACAAAAATGTGAAAAAATAAGTAAGTTTGTGTGTTTTTTGAACTGGGAGATGGAATCGTGAACAGGTTGGTGTGCGAGAGAGATCTTGAGTTGATCTCCTGTGGTTCTGTCTTAACAACACGGAGGTACTATACAGCCTTACTGATCCACTTGAAGAAATGAAGATAAATTACTCCACTAAAAGAAAAATGTTATTTTACAGTAAATGACTAGTTTCAAGCATTTATACTGTGGCCACTTTGTGATTTTTGCTCCTCCCAGAGAGATGGAGTAGTGATGTTTGTGTGTGTCTGGTCACAGTAATTGTGCTGGTAAAGGGGATCTTGGGCAGGCACGACTCTCGTTGGGCGGAACATATGTGCGAGATTTACGTGAACGGACCTGTAATGCAAACCAGTTGCATGGGGACGGGGCACAGTCGAACCACAGCTCAGAACAGCGGCTAATAAAATAATGACCGTTACATTCTTTGCTCTGGAATACTTGCTCTTTTCTCTCTTTCGGAAACTTGCTTAAAGGCAGAGAAGTGAAAGAAAGAATGGTTTTCTGCCAGTCAGTGAATGGCCTGGTGTGAAAGTGTCCCCTTCCATCTCTGTTCCTCAATCATGTTTCTATTTTGACTTATAATGTATTCAAGATGTAAAACCTGAAGATAGAAGGGGACACTTTCACACCAGGTCATTCACTGACTGGCAGAAAAACACTCTTTCTCTCACTTCTCTGTCTTTAACAGAGTATGTAAATGTTTTTAAAAGAAGTCTTTTGTGAATTTATTTGTTTAAAAATGCAGTAAAAAAAATCTGTCTCAAATCATTACTCCAGTCTTCAGTGTCACATGATCCTTCACAAATCATTCTAATATGCTGATTTGCTTCTCAAGAATGTATTTCTATGATTATCAATGTTGTGCTGCTCAATATTTTAGCATTTATATAAAATAGAAATTATTAGCAACATTATAAATATTTTTACCGTCACTTTTAATCAGTTTAATGCACCCTTGCTGAATAAAAGTATTTAAAAATATCTTACCGACGCTAAACTTTTAAATAGTATTGTATCTTAGACTTTAGTCTGATTTATTTTGTCTTCCAATTGACACTGTAAACAAGGCATTTTGTTGGTTGCTCGGTTTCTACTTTTTGATATGCTCATTTTTAACATTAAATAATATGTTCTGACTGGCTAATATTGTTGCTTTGTGACTAATTGAAATTTTAGTGAGAACAGAAAAAAAAACTACTTGACACTGAAAACTTGCATTGCACAATATCAGGATGAAGTGTGAGGGTGTGGTATATACTTATTTACCCAGTAGTCTCTGTGCTCATGAAGTCGGTGATGGCAGCAGGCATTTCAGACTTCAAGATGAACAAGTAGGTGGACATGGCTAGAGAAGGAGAACAACAGCACATTATACATGCAAGCTATGCAACACCTCAAACACACACTATAACACCTCATGATGCCAACATGGATAACAATCTGCTCAAAAAAAAACAAACCATTCCACAGACAGAAACAAATTTAAGTCTATTTAAAAACAGCACAGTGCTGAGGTCGACATATTCTAAACTTACACTAACACGCTAACAGTCACGAGTTCATATCATACGGTCATATATACACACACAAACACAGATGATTAACAGATAGTTTGATGGAAGGATTGGCTTCTATCCAGATTGGAAACCTGACCGCAGCAGACCTGACACTTGCGCTCACACAAACACACAATTGTTGTTGAGTGAAAGTGAGATGGATTTTATGTTAAGTAGTTTTGGGAGATTAATGATAAACAAAATTCAGTTTTACTGCTACTAAACACCACATAACACACAGAATACTCACTACTGTTCACAGGGAGTAGGAAGCAGTGTTCCGAGAAAGGCAGACAGAAAGAAAAAGCAGATTTTTATTTTTCTTATTATTCATTTTATTAAGTATAGCTGTTGTTTGCAGACCATCTCCCCCAATAAAACATGTTGAAACAGAGCATGGAAGTGAAAGAGAGGGGAGACTCTCTGCATCAGAGCATGAAGTAATTCTAAGTTCAGAGTTCAAAGGTTAAGCAGTATGACTTTAACCATATAAACAGTTAAATACAAGTGACAGTGAAAAACTCACCTCCAATGTTCTGAATGAGAATAGTACAGGCCACAAGAATCTGCTCAAAACAAGTGGAAAAACACGTCTTATGGGAGTAAAAAGGCGCATTTTACTTCTATGGTGTATTCAGTTATGATGAGTACAAAGATAATGACCTCAGACACAGTTATTTATTCATATAACAAAATGAAACATTGCAGTGCATCATTACAACTTAACTGCAAGCAATTTTCAGACAAAGACAAAAAAAGATAAATAAAGCATTGTGAGCTAGGTATTAGATCTGTGATATTAACCAACCTTGCCAGGTTTGTTGAATGCTCTCTCTCCAAGAGCTTCATAGGAGTTGATGCCTAGCACACAAACACATATGCAATAATGAGGCCTGGTTATAATGTATAATCGTGAAAGGCCATTTCACAGTGTTGCAAACTGCCTACAACTCCTCTGTGTGTCAGCAGAGATTTCTCACCTGATGTACAGTTTATGAGAATAAGTGTTATTTTAGGATCACTGAGATACTAGTACAATTTTTTCCCATTATTTTAAATTAGTTTTGAATTTTTGTTTTCATTTTCATTTTAGTTTTAGTATTTTTTGTGTGCTTTTAGTTAGTTTTGGTTTTTGTTTAACTTTTAGTTTGGTTTCGGTTTCATTTTAGTTAACTATAATAACCCTGGTGAGGGGTTACATAAACATAGTTGAACGGTAAACAGGATTATGCAGGGTAATGAAGTAGTCAAAAGTGAGAGCTGATATTACCGGTCTTGTCACAGAGGAGCAGCAGGAGATGGATAGAGTAAGCAGCCAAACTGGAGACCACCAGCAACAGAATACTGTGAAAAACACAAACAAAGTTGAAAAAAAAAAACAAAAAAAAACAATCTCAAATGACAGTTCCGTGTCAGATACTAGGGAAGCTCTATTGAAAACATTTGTGGAATAATGATTTTTCATATAGTTTGCGATAACAATTTTGATTTATCCCAGATTTTTCTCTACATAGAAGTCCTTCACTTCTATCCTTGTGAAAAATGTCTGTTGAATGGAACATTTTTGCATGGCTCTGTTTATGTGTAAGGTATGTAAGTACCTTACTGGAACTACAATTTTTGCTTTAAAAACTGTGCATCAAAACAATTTTCTGTTGTAATCAACATTATGCCACAAAAGTTGTCAACGCAGTTGAACTTGTATTGAATCAGAAACACTATGTCCGTGTACCTGAATCCGATGATGCCCGTATTGGCCATAGCATAAGAGAGACCCAGGACGCCACTACCCATGATGGCATTCATCAGATTAAAGGCAGAAGACCAGAAGGATGCACCTCTAGCCTGAGAACCCTGTGAGGAAGATAAACAGACCAGGAATTACACAACATATCAGCTCACACTGGAGCAAACTGAGACAAATCCTAGACGTTATGCAAGAGACAAAGCATGCAAAACTAATGTCATTACTGTCTACTTGCACACCAAGTTGCTGAAAGCACAAAGGGAACTGAAATCTTAGCAAAGACAAAATAAAACTGCATATGATCAGCATATGATGATGTGAAAATGATTAGAAAGCATGAGGCAGCAAATGACATAATACACATACTCTTCTCCATTTCCATGGAAAGCATTAGAGCACAGCTTTATGGTTTTAGTGGTACGTTCATTTACTCATTATTTGACATGTCTGCTATTTCTTTTCTCGAAGCCCCTGTAAAGCACTTGTAAATATTGTTTTTTTGTATACTTTGTAAATACTGTGCTAAACAAATCAACTAAGTCTTAGTCTTAGATGGGAAACAGGGGATTTTACATTATTTTAGCAAGAAGAATAAAAAGGTTGGCACATAACCTGGAAACACAACCTTTATTTTCTAATATATTGTTCATATCCAAAAATTCTAAAAAGAAAATATATACTAAATAATATACTAAATAATAAATACATAAAATATAATGCATACATTTGGAACACATTTCTGTCACATAAGGAAAAAATCCTGCTTTGTTCAATCATAATTATGGCATTATAACATTGCTCCGGGTGTGTGTTCACTTGTATGGGTTAAATGCAGAGCACAAATTGCAAGTATTGATTACCATACTTTCACTTCAGACATGAGTCATGAGTGCTAATTATGACATGAATCATTATAACAAGTCACGAGTCACGCTTAATTAAGTCGAAGTTTCCTGTCATAGTTCTAACTTTTTTTTTTTTTTTGTTCTAATTTTGATTTAGGTGATATGTGAATTTATGGCATAATTATTTACCAAAGCATGGTTTTGGGCGAAACAATGTAATGGGCTTTCATTAATACATACATAATGCAAAATATCAGTTTATATGCATACAAAAACATTAAACAGGTGTCAGATTTTCATTATTTATAGTTATTATTAAAAAATATGCTACTGTGGGAAACAAAAGGGACACGTTTCGTTCAATGACACTTATTATTATTTTTAGATGAGAGGCTGTGGTTTACCTGTGCTAAGAGCGGTCTGCTCTCCTCTCCAATGGGTTCATACTCGCTCCTCGTCTGCACGCTGTTTGGGTCTTTTTTCCACATGTTCCGCCGTTTAGTTTACTCTTCTGCTCGCTCTTAGACACTAAAGGGGCCGTCAATTCATGTGTCCGACTCTCATTCCACCGGCTCCAAAAGACACTCAAGTAAAGGTAAACATCGCTATTCACGTGATTATAAAATAAGGTCACATGTCCACTTATATCTCACGTCACAGACCAATCACGAGCCGAAGACTCGGTCGCTTAGAAATGACGTAGTGTAAAAGCGTGCTCGTATGGCTGCCGGCTGGAGAGGGTGAGCAGTGTTTCATTTGTTTATATTATAAAAATGAAAGTTATGTTTTGAATTTAATGAATTACACGGTTTAAGCTCTGTGGCTATAGCAGATGATCTTGTAGTTTATTATCATGTGTAGCTAAAATGTGCATTTATTTCAATTGTTTTGTGAATAAATTAACAAAAAGGTTGCACAATCTTCTTTTTGTCTCACTTTTGTACTTTATCTCTCTCTTTGACCAACAGATCTGGCAGACTTTTGTTCCTGTTGCAGAAACGTTGCAGTTGTGTCTCTCTTTCACAGAAAATAAACCAATTTGCAAGAATTTACCTCCAGTTCTCCACTCTTGTCCGGTCTCAGAAAGCCATGACTGACCAATCACAGACTGATCTAGGGCTCTACAAGCCCCCTCAGACAGTCCGGGGCATGACAGAACTGGACCGAGTAGCTTTCAGTCAGACAGTCAGTGTTCCTGCCATACGGATACCAACCAATGTTCTCAACAAAGTGGTGAAGAGTTTGAAGAAAGTGGCACTACAGAGGCCAGGACTCAAACGGGTTGTTGAGGAACACAGTGACGATGGGAATAAAGACAGTAGTAAAGGAGAACATCGGCTGCTGCTATTGGACCCAAACAGCATTACATCTGCAGATTCGTTTGGCAGTGAGGAGGCAGAAGCTCTGAAAGCATATGGAGTGTCTCAGGAGATCCAGAAATATGAACTGAAACTCACCTATGAGAACCTTAAGGGTGAGGAGATACTGCGAGCTGTACTTCCTGAAGGACAGGATGTGACGTCAGGATTTAGTAGAGTGGGCCACATTGCCCACATGAACCTGAGAGACCACCAGCTCCCCTACAGAAAACTGATTGGTGAGAAGATATGATAAATGAACCAATAAATCACCATAAAGGGATTTCACCCAAAATTCTGTCATCATGTATTCATCTTCATGTTGTTCCAAACCTGTATGACTTTTTCTGTGGATCACAAAAGAAGATATTTTTTAAAAGTGTGTAATGTGAAAATCAGGTCCAATGGGGTCCAGTGTTGTTTGACATTCCTTCTTTTGTGCTCTGCATAAGAAGCAAAATCATACAAGTTTGAGTGTAAATTTAGTATTATTTATATAAAACTATTGTTTTTATTAATATTTTGCAGTAGCTTTTATATTTACATTTTCAGTTTGCAATATTTTTAGATTTTTCCTTTAATTCACATTTTTAGTCATTTGATGTGCTTTTGTAATTTTATTAGTTTTTTATACTATATTTAGGTTTCATTTATTTTTTAAATTTAATTCCAGTTATTAATTTCAGTGCTTATTTTCATTAGTTTTTTTCATCTAATATTTAATATTTGTATTTGAATTTTTTTAATCCAATTATTTTATTTCAACTTTATTTCAATTACCAAAAATATTTTTAATAGCTTTAGTCATAGTTAACAGTATTCACCCTGATTTAGAATGACATGAAGGTAAGTAGTTTATCATTTTTGGCTAAAATACATTTACATGTGTTTAATTTATCAAATTCAGGTCTTTTTATGGGTTTTTGGTGTTTTGTTCCAGGTCAAGTAATCATAGATAAGAACCCTGGCGTTACTTGTGTGGTCAACAAGACCAACACCATTGATTCCACTTACAGAAACTTCCAAATGGAGGTTCTGGCAGGAGAGAGTAACATGGTAGCAAAGGTGAGTTCATCTAATATATAGAGTCGCATATTCAGTTACATCAGATTTCAAAGATACATCTGTCTGTAATCTACCTTTTATCCTCTCTCAGGTACGCGAGAATGGCGTGTTTTACGAGTTTGATTTCTCTCACGTGTACTGGAACCCTCGACTGAGCACCGAGCACGAGCGCATCGTTTCCCTTCTTCAGCGTGGTGATACTGTCGTGGATGTTTTCGCCGGGGTCGGTCCATTCGCGATCCCAGCGGCCCGTCGAGGCTGCGAGGTCCTCGCTAACGACTTAAACCCTGAGTCCTTCCGTTGGCTCCAGCACAATGCTAAACTCAACAAGGTTGACCGAAAAATAACATCATTTAACATGGATGGACGGGACTTCATCCGGGGACCCGTACAGGAGCGCCTGCCTGCTCTAATGAAGGGTTCACAAAAGATTCACGTGGTGATGAATCTTCCCGCACTGGCTCTTGAGTTCCTCGATGCCTTCAGAGGTCTGCTGGGCCCAGAGCCAGACCAGAGTCTTGACAACCTGCCGCAGGTGCATTGCTACGGGTTCTCCAAGGAAGATGACGCTCAGAGGGATGTAGTGGAGCGGGCGGAGGCGAGTTTAAAGACTTCCCTGCAAGGACAGTGTTCTGTGCACCTGGTGAGGAATGTGGCACCCAATAAGGAGATGATGTGTGTGAGTTTTACACTGCCGAGAGGGGTCTTATACTGCTCACACACTCAAGACAGAGGTAAGAGACTCTCACATTAACTGGAGTCATTTGGCAGCAGTATTAAACCATGAAATAAGAACATGCATAAGCCATAGTGAAGATGTTAGGTTATTTCAGCTGAGCTAAAATGTCTCTTTTTCTCCATAGACATTTCGGAGGAGCCGAATCCTAAGAAACAGAAGTGTGAGGATCCAACAGACTGAATATACTCAGTGTTCCCTGTTAAAATGGTTTGTTTTATTTTTTGTTCTTTTAATTTTTTTTAAATAAATCATTCCATGCAAGTGAATGCTGTAGCATTTCTTTGAGAGGATCACACAACCAACAACACTTACACACAGAAAAAAAAGTTTATTTAACTGAAACAGCATTACAAAAATAACAAAACTGATCAACAAAAATATCTGTACACCTATTAAAGCTTGTTTATGTCACTCTTCAACAAACTCCAGGGTATTCTGAAGCTGGCCCCCCGAATGGGTCATATTCACAAGGAGTTCTTCACAGGAATCTTTCCCATGCATCCAAACACTCACTGCCTCTCGCTTTGCTTGTCAGTGAGTCTTTAGGAAGACTGATGAACAGATGTTGTGGCAGTGGCGGTGGTTCTGTAATATCATAAGGGGAAGAGGCCACTGAAAGCATCTTGGATGGCACGATGGCATGCCAGTCCTGATGTATAACCACCAGCCTGATCCTGCAGAGATGCTGTGCGCACATGACTCAGATACCTGGACATGAGAGAGGACGATTAGGTGTAACAGTGAATAGCTTAACAGTGGTTTGCAAACTCACAATTTTGGCTTTGAGTATAATCGGGTTAATCCTCTAGAGGGAGCAGCTCTGTTGTTTTACATGCATGAGACCATGGAGTTCACAATGACCAGAACAAATTTAATTTATTTAAAACAGAAATAAAATGTATCAAACAAAAATGTCAGCTGTTCCTATACTGTTCTTATACTGTTTCTAAATGTAATGTTATATAACATATTATACACTACTGTGCAAAAGTTTGAGGTCAGTAAGATTTTTTTTTAAATGTTTTTGAAAAGTCTTATGCTCACCAAGGCAATTATTTGATCAAAAATAAAGTAAAACAATAATATTGTGAAATAATATAATTAAAAAATACTGTTTTCTATTTTAGTGTATTTTAAAATGTCATTTATTTCTATGATGGCTGAATTTTCAGCAGCCATTACTTCAGTCTTAAGTGTCATAAGATCCTTCAGAAATTATTCTAATATGCTGATTTATTATTATCTGTACTGAAAATTACATTTTTGTCTAACATTTGTTTGAAACATCTTTTGTAACATTATAAATGTCTTTACTGACATTTTTGATCAATTTAATGCATCTTTGTTGAATAAAATGTATTAATTTCCTTCAAAAATCTTGCAGAACTATTTTGAATATTATATATATTCATAATAATATATTATGAATATTATCATGAATATTATAAAAATACATTTGTATAGCTACGCCACATTTAAATATATAAGAATGTAATTACTGATCATATTAATATGTAACAATGCGTCAAAAATATAACTTCTTCATTCATACATTCTTTTCCAAATTGACAACTACTGGTTACCCACAAAGCATCAGGACAAGCGTCAGAAACCTAATGCTTGTGGGAGGGACTCAGAGATCTCACACCCCCAAAACTCTCCAGCAGCTGGAGTCCACAGCGGCCATTCATTATGAGAGAACTGAAAATTACATGTAAACTGATACTACAGTGAGAGGCAGAGAAAATGGAAAGAGAGAGAGGGACGAGGAGGAGAGTGATAGAGGGGGTCAGGTATCATCAGAAACACTTAAGCTCCTCTCAGCTTCACACACTTTCTAAACAAACAGAGATTACTGAAGCACTGGACCATGAGCTAATGCACACAGAATGCTGCTTCAGTTCTCCATCATTAATCCACAAACCACACATAACATTCCACACGTGAATCACTGTTAGCACTTTTTAATCCAGATTCAGAAAGAAAAAAACCGGAGCAAAATAGTCTTTAAAACTAAAAAATGGATTTATCTTTTCAGAAAGAAAACAAAAGTCAGTAAATAAAAGTTCATGACCTTCACAAAATGGTGTATGTTCACCTCACATGTAGTCAAACTAATTGCAAATTATAAATAAATTGTATATTATAAACTGTATGTTTTCCATAGTTTGTATATTGTAAATTATTTTCCATAAATTGTAAGGCTTATAATTTTGGTTTGTGGTTGTGTGAAAATGAGTTTTGGGGTCAATATGATTATTGAAAGAAATTTCTTATGCTCACCAAGGCTGCATTTATTTGAAGAAAAATACAGTAAATATTGTCAAATATTATAATTTTAAATACATTTTAAAATAACTGTTTCTGTTTTAATGCATTTTGAAATGTAATTTATTCATGTGATGGTGCAGCTGAATTTTCAGCAGTCATTACCAGTCTTCAGTGTCAGATGATCCTAAAATTCAATATTCTATGCTGATTTTGTGATTTATTATTATCAATGTTATAAACAGTTGTGCTGCTTAATATCTTTGTTGAAACAAATACATTTTGTCATTGATATTAAGTAATTTATTTTAAGTAAAAGTCTTTTGAAACAACAAATGGGACTATATTGCTCACAAACTAAAATATTAAATTGTTGGTAATTACAAAAAAAGTTTAAAAAGTTTAAATAAGTTAATAATTTTACATGTTTTTATATGAATGAAACTGCCTCAAACTGAAGTACAAGAAGAATATTCCTAAAGGAAGAAAAGATTTCAAAGAAAATTGGAAGGTAGTTTGAAACGTGACTAATGTGAGGGTTTGGACTATGTCTAAAATGTTTAGGAGGATATTACTGGTTGCCTGACTCTGGCTCCAGCTATCTTGATGTATACTTAACAAGATGGACATGTTGCTGACATTGCTCATGTTGTCAACTGGATGAGGTTGAAATTCTAACATGAACTGAGCAGTTGTTAGTTAAAACATGCAGCTGTATCAGTGTTGACACACTGTGGTGATGATGGTGTGTGTTCTCCGTCAGAGGGATCTGCACGTCTTGCCAGCCTTTAATTCCTAATAGAAGTTGAGAAAGCCTTTCCGAGCACAGGATTCAGCACAGAAATATTCTCTCAGAAAAAGCAGAGAAAACTCTTGAGCAGCTGCTGGACAATCTGTCATTTTAACAGGGTCAGTGTCACACACACATTCCTCAAACAGATCTGGTTGCCCGCACTGCTATGTCAGACACACGTATATCAAACTACAACTCATCCATGACGCAAATATCCTCATCAGAGTTCAAAGATCAAACTCATCTACGGAGGAGGCAAGAGACTGGTCCGAAGGTATATTGCTGTTTACAGAGGCAGCGTGTGTCTGTAATGCATGAAGACGTGTAGCATGGGTTATGTTTTAAAGAGATGGCAACAACTAAATCTGAATGAGGCGAACGATAACACACACCCATACACATCTGGGAGATCATGTGTGAAGATTCCTTGCTCAAAGGAAAAGCCGGTACTGTGAAATGCAAAATTCACTCAAATCTGTGGACTGAGAAATGGTGAACAAGTTTGGTTTGTCTGTCCATTTTTCCACAATGCACCCTATGGGTATGTTTTAAAAGTTCAGCTCTCTATTGCTACCTCTTACACACAGAAACAGGGGCCATTTGCAAGCCAAATTTACTCTTGAAGCCAAGGCCAGAATCTTTGTTTTAGGCTTGTTTGCATATGCAAATATCAAATCTCAAAATGCAGTTTCCAAAAAAAATAAAAAAACCTTACAGACAGGGAGAGATGGAGGGATGATGAATGGAAGACGTGTCTGCAGTCATTGACCCTTCTTGACAAGTATATTATAAACCAGATGGTCTGGCACTGAATGCTGATTGGTTAGAATTGGTTAAATCCAGCCGTGCTGAGAAAAAAAAATAAATGATAACTATTATGATGTGAAATACCATTTTTAGCTGCATAAAGCATACTAAAATAAAGAAAATATGTCAGGAAGAAGATCTTCTAGAATTATGACGCTTAATAAATTACCCTAATGAAATTTTTATATTTTTATTATTAAGTAGAAACTCCTTTACTAGGTTTTAACTGTTTGCCTTGGACATGGTTATATTCACAATACCTCTTGTTCTTTATTACCCAAATAAACAACAATCAACCAGATTTATGCCGAAAACCGCAATAAAACTACTGACCCGGTTCACACACGCGCCCTCTTCTGACCTGCTGATGGATTACTTCCTGTCTAGCACAAGATGACTTCCTGTATGCCAAAGTGTGTTTCTGTAGAAAAAGTAGTCTAAACATTGGCATGGCAATGAAAGACAAGTCCTTGGCAATTGCTCCAACCTCAAGAAAATTATACTAAGGAATTCAGTTATTTAATTTTTTTCACAATATTACCATTTTTACTTTTTTCATCTAACAAATGCAACCTTGGTGAGCATAAGAGACTTCTTTTTAAAACATTTTACTGAACCCAAACAAACACAGACTCACATACAAGTCCTGTCCGATAACAAATGCCTCTTAAACTAATTACCTTATCAAAATCTCTGCAGACACATCTCAAAACTCACCAGAGACATCACTCAACACTGACTGACTGTGTGTGTGTGTCCTGAGAGGGTTTGTTGGGAAGATTACTGATCCATGAAGGGAGACTTGTACAGCCAAAACTTATATTTATATGCAACATTGTAAGAATAGAAGGACATATTTAAGGCATAGTTATCTCCCAAAAAAAACTCTATAACGCTATTCAAACAATACGCACACATTACATAGACGCAGCTGACCACACTTGAAAACATTGTGTGTGGAGGAAAGAAAACTTCAACCCAATCACCTCCTTTCAAGACGCAAACGCACACAGCTGTCTTTAATAAAATGCCCCACCCAATCTGTATTTATACAGGTACAGAACAGGGACGGACACAGAGGACGGGGTTCGCCCCGGGGGTAAGGAGGAAGTGAATACATACATGACCCTCCAAAAACACAAACCAGTCCAACATAAATCTCCACTAACTCGCTGTCAAAACACACTAAGACAAATAACAAAAAACAATCCGTCTCTCTGTCAACCTCGCACACACACACACAAATACTCAGAGACTCGTCCGCTCTCGACTTCAAAAGACTGAAGCTGGAAAGAAAAAAAGATGATTTCAGAACGAAAGAGAAAAAGAAACAAAGAGAGAGTGATCCACCCTTTCATCTCTTTTCATAACCCTCACTCTTTTTCTTCTCCTGTCCGCTGCTTTTCAGCTCAAACCACATCACAAGATCCTCTGCTGAAGATTCCAGTTTGTATCTATCTATCTATCTGTGTATGTGTGTGTGTGTGTGTGCGGGTTCAATACAAATTAAGCTCTATCAACAGCATCTGTGACAGAAACACATTTACAATGGAAGTCATAGTTAAACTTAAGCTTAATTTCCATTCAGAGGTGAACAATAATTTTTTTCATCATCAAAATTCTTAGAGATATTTCAGAGATTTACATTCTGTCATCAGAATGTTCATTTTGGGTAAACTATCCCTTTAATACTATAGTCATCAGTAGCCTAATAAAAGCTGTTTTATTTGACAAAGTAGGAGCATGCTGAGATTATTAAAAAATTATTATAGAGGTAGGATGTAGTAAACAGCATTAGCAGAATGATCATTGCATTAATGAAAGGACCGATTATGCACTAATTTAGCTTCAAAGACTGTGTGTGTTTGAGAAGAGTGAGAGTGTGTCTTACAGACAAAGTTAAACTTAAGTGAAGCATGAAACTGCAAGCACAACAAAAATGTAAGCAGACTTCCTGTTTACCCTGGGAGCAGTGCACCATGGGAGATGTGGTTTATTTGTTTAAATAAGAGGTCATTTATCTCTGTCAAACACACACTCTCAACAGAAAGGGAACAGAGAAGTTACAAAAAGGAAAAACTTTCTTATGTAAGTATTAAAAAAATGCCCATTAACGTACTGACATACTGATATAATATAAGTAACACTTTACAATAAGGCCTCATTTGTTGAATGAATGAATGAGCAATAAGCTATGCATTTTTACAGTATTTATTAACCTTTGTTAAAGCGGATTAATTAAAAAAATAACGGTAACTAGGTGCTTAGCATGCAATTTACTAGCATACTGGCTACTGGTTTGTTAGTACTTATGAAGGACATATTAATGACTCATTCTGCATGACCATATATTTACTATACATTTATCGATATGTTTACAGCTATTAATATGCAACAAATTATGAGTTTATTGAGGCCATCATCAAAGCTAATAGTTAGTTAATAGTGAGAATTGGTCCCCAAACTAAAGTGAGACCAAAACAAATTTTTCATTGTTAGTCCATGTTAACTAATGTAGTTTAGTAATGTTAACCAATGAAACCTTTTTGTTAAGTGTTACCATAATATAATTCCCATTAACAAAATGCAGCTGATTCTTACCCTAATCGGCCCAATTGATTCAGTTCTGGAACGGGCGGCCCGTATGTGTCAATGCACAGAGGCTGATAGATGTACAACACCTCCTCCACGTGAGACACAGAAGCAAAAGATACAGTCTGACCCTGAAGGAAAGAGACAGAGAGAAAGACACATTTTTGCACTGTTTTGGCAAGACAAATGCACAGTTTTTGTTATGCCAATAAAAAAAGACCACTAAACAAAAATATAGACAATATTTAGATAGACTGACAGCCCAGTTGTTTCAAACCCGGCCCATGAACACAGCCAATTATCGACAGACAGAAATCATTTATGATTGGTTGTGTTCTGATTGGCTAAAAAGGCATGGACACTTGTTTTACAAAGTCTGGTTGTCACAGAAACAACTGTGATTTCTGAGGACAACCATTTAGAAAGTAGGTACATATACCTATAAAACTTGTTAGATTTTTATTTCATTTTCTTTAAATATAATTTAAATTTTACACTATTTTATTTAACACCATTTGAGGTGATAATATTTAAAACATACTCGTTGAGTTTAAAATGGAACTGTTAATGCAGATGACCTCATTTAAACAACACTAACAGATATTCTGTCTGAGATGAAGTCACACACACACAAATGCATGGGTGCCAACAAACACACACATCCCTCTATGGATACAGATCCAAGCAGGGGATCTAAAGATGTATGACAACATCACTCACTGCCAACACACATACACACACACACAAAGGCAACACGCACAAGGGAGATTGAACTTGCTGGAGACAGACAGAAACCACAGCATGGAGGGAGGGTGTGTGTGTGTGTGTGGAGAGGGAATTTCCATGGGAGAGCTTCTCGTTACTTAGGTTTGAAAATACTGCATGCATTTATACGCCAACAAAACAGCAAAGTAAAATAATGCCACACAAAACAGGGTAAGAAAAAGAGCGAAAATAACAGTGATACAAGTAACTAGAGCATGAAAAAGAGCACTTGTGAGGGACCTTTTACAATCTGTTAATTAACTGCAATTAAACATTCCAAGTGTGAGCAACCTAAGTGCATAGCCAAAGTACAAAATTACATTTTTGCAACACTAGGGCAATGGTGGGTCAATTCGAAATTTTATGCCTCAAACAATCCAGAACAAAAAAAAACACACAAAAAATTCCAACATTTAATAAGAAGAAATATTTTTGGAGCATCATATCAGCATACGGATTACAGAATGATTTCTGAAGGATCATGTGGCACTGAAGACTGGCTGAAAATTGAGCTTGGCCAACTGCCATCACAGAAATAAATTTCATTTTAAAATATATTTGAATAGAAAACAGTTAAAAATGGTAATAATCTGTCATTTACTGTATTTTAATCAAATAAATGAGCAAATAAATGACAATAAGAGACTTCTTTTAATTATTATTTTTTTTTTAATCTTACTGACCTCAAACCTTTGGACAACAGTATATATTTAAAAATAACAGAAAAATAAGATCATTGCGATTTTTTTACCCCCACATTTTTTATGGTAGCTTGAGAAATATTTTTGCCATTCAATTTAAAACTAGTACTGTTGCAGTGGATTTCTTTAATAAAGTTACTTGCCAGATTTTATTTATTCACTAAAAACTATTTTTCCTCACATTGAACCCAGCAAACAACACACACACACACACACACACACACACACTTGCAGGTTCATAAAAAGTGGATGCAGCACTCCAATTCTACAAACTGAACACTTTAACTTTCTACATACACTCAAAATGTTTGCGGTTAATAACGAACTCAAAATAACAAACATAAATTCTCTTGTCCACCCAGCTTGATCAGTTCCAAACTCACATCTCACACACAAACACAATCTGTCAAGAGATTTCCATGTCAACACATACAAACCATCCAATCATAGATTACACTGTCAACAGCCTAATACCAGTGGGAAACTCTTCAGAACTCCAAAACACACACGCACACACGCACACACAACCGCAACTCAAAATGAACATCTGCGCTCATCATTGATTTGTGGTGTTTTATATGTGTATGTATAGAGAAATGCTGCTGATTCGGAGTATGCTGAGTGACTATAGATACATATTCACTCCCCAGCGCCCTTAAAACAGAGCTGGCGGCTCGATCCATCTTCATTACTATGCGGGGGTGGAGAGGGAAGGAAATCCCTGAGCTGAAACACCCCTCCAGTTGTCTGCGCATTCATAGTTTCACTCCAAGCAGTTACACACAGTTTAACGGGGCCTTGTGTTCAAATCAATCATATATCTGCTGCGTTTCGACATTCAGTGCCGTCCAGCGCTTTAACCTCACCCCTGCCTGGGCAGTGAATCAGTCCATATGTTTGACATTAACACATAGTAAACATGTTTTTACAAGGTGGACTTGAATTTCACATTTTTAAAATAAACCATCTCCCCTGGTTCTGCATTTTAGACTTCTGTCTTGGGAGGCACAGAACATTTTGACTGGCATTGGAAAGGCTCTACGATGCAACGACTCATTTGTTTGTTCATTCTGTGGGTGTGATCATTTTCCTCACCAAACCAGCAAATGCCAGTTATTTGCTACAAGTATCAACCAGAATGTGGGACGGGATTTGGAAAATTCTGTTGTAAACTATGCCTTCTCAAATTTGGTTTTGGGAATAAGACCAAAAGAAGACTGTTTCTCCAAAACATACATGCAAATCTTAAAGGGGAACTGGATAAACTTCTGTAGCAATTTAATCAAAGTAAAGTTTCTTGTACCAGAATTTAGTTTTACTGACCACAATTTAACTAAATAAAAAACAGGCTGTCGGCGCCAATAGCCTCGTGGTTAGTGCGCCGACATATAGCGCAGTTGTGCTCACAGCGACCCGAGTTCGCTTCCTGTCTTTAGGTCCTTTGCTGATCCCACTCCCCTCTCTCCTCCCAATGCTTTCCTGTCATCTCTCTACTGATCTGTCCATTAAAGGCATAAAAGCTGAAAATATAACTTAAACTGTTTTTGCTACTGTACCTTTAAGAGTTTATGTAAATAACTATTATGATTAGCTATTCTCTTTGTACCAGCATAGTACACACTGTCAGTCACCAAAGCAGAACAAGCTGACCATAGCTTATTCTGCCAAGAACCACTCATTTAGACATTAAGATCCGTATGACTGAAATTTAAAATAACATTTTGATGTAATATTTGGAGTGAGTAAATATGAAATCAGATGTGACTATAACAACAACAGCGGTGTGCCCAAGAATATCTTAAGCACACATTTCAAATCTCTGATCTTTAAAAAATCTGATGAAAAAGGCTCTGTTTCCCATTGGACTGATAAAAACTTCTGCACCTTGACAGAAAAATTACATATAGTCAGCCATCAGTTTCACTTTGGCTTTTAGATAAAATTGTAAAGAGTTATTTATTCTGATAATTTACATTTACATTGAATGCATTTGACAAAAGGAAAGCAATAGGGCTGGGAATTGTCATAGACATCCTGGTTCATTTTGACAATTATATTTAAGCTGTTTGATGTGTATTGCAATTTTTTATTTCATTTTTCATCAGTTTTTAAAAGTATTTTTCATGCATTTAACATTTTGGCCCTCAATGTCCAAGATATTAATTTCTGTTTGTTTAACTACTTTAAATATTTAATCATCAAAACAAACAAACAAACAAACAAATCAAATGTAATTATAAAAGTAATGTGTAAATTAATTCTAAAAATGAATGATTTTAGTTTACATCTTGATTTGATCTGTTTTTTTTTTACATTTTAATTTATATTTGATATATTAATAATAATTTATTAATTTAACTATTTTAAGTCATCATATGACACCACTGGAAGTTTTCTAAGGATCCCTGGTTGAGAAGCATTGCTTTAAAGCTAATTTATACTGTATTATTTTTGTTAAGAACTATTAGCTAAAATATCTTCAAACAAGAATTGTCCATAAAAGTTTTTACAGAATAACTGTTGACAAAACTCAATTAAACAGCGCATGTTGAGTACATTTCTCTTTTGGATAACTCAAGAGGAATGTGAGAGAATGGAAAAAGGTTTCTGTTTCACATGGGATGAGGCAGGAGAGCGCATCGGGACTCTGACTATGCAAGTCTTCAGGACGCTCCAAGGTCAACAAATATAAACTGTCTATCAGCACCTCTTGCTGACCTTCACACACACACACACACACACACACACACACACCTCAGATCAGCACATTTGAAAATGATCACACACACACTCACACTGCTCTGCATGGGGCACAAGAGAAAAATGTCACAAAAACACAGATATTACCACAAATACAACAAAATATACTCATCAACACATTATCTTAAATATCTTGTCCTATTCACAGCAAAATAATCATCAGTCGCTGAATTCACACTGAAAAAGTGTCTTGAATTTACTGTGTAACACTAGTGAACACGCATACAGGTTCAGTGGGGATAAAGTGAGCTTTGTAGACCCTCCAGCTGGCATTAACTGAGCTCAAGTAACAAGTGTGAGAGCCAGTGCCCTCTCCATGCCCTGTAACACACACTATTTTGGTCTCCAAGCCTCTACTGGCTCTGTCCACATGTATGCCGAGTATGATTCTGGCTGCAAAAAGTCAGACGAACACACACATTGCTTAACTGCACATATGTGCGTTAAATATAACCAAATACGCATGCCTCCTGCCTATTAGTCTAAAGCTATCTAAAGCTGACGAACACTTTTTTGCTGGTACTTTTGCCGCCATGTGCCAAGATCCATGCCAACATAAACACCACTCATCTCTTCATGCCAACCACAAGACACGTTTGTGGAAACTTATGCACTTGGATACACACACACAAACACAGACAATTGTGCACACTGTTTCTGTTTTTACTCTCAAACGGCAGTTTTTGAGATGTATTGCTCCCCCTCCTCTTTTGCATACACATTCATGACATGTTGGTTCAGGTCTGTGTCCTCTGCAGTGACCGCTGAAAGGATTTTATTTTTTTCTTTAAAGAACAAACCTGTCTCACCTGCTTTACAACACAGACGCACCACAAAATGATATAAACACACACACACACTCCAACGTCATACTCAAACATTGGCTAATACAAGCATGCTGGTGTGTCTGTGTACACGCAAATGCTTGTGTACATAGTGTGCTGAATATAACACAGGAAACCTTTATAAACACATGAAAAAATCTATTAAAAACATCTATATAAAATAAATATATATATATATATATATATATATATATATATATATGTGACCCTGGATCACAAAACCAGTCATAAGTAGCAGGGGTATATTTGTATATATCCAACAATACATTGTATGGGTCAAAATTATAAAAAAAAAAAAAATGTATGCCAAAAATCATTAGGATATTAAGTAAAGATCATGTTCCATTAAGATATTTTGTACATTTCCTACCATAAATATATCAAAAATTAATGTTTGATTAGTAATATGTATTGCTAAGAACTTCATTTGGACAACTTTAAAGGAGATTTTCTCAATATTTGTATTTTTTTGCACCCTCAGATTACAGATTTTCAAATAGTTGTATCTCAGCAAAATACCGTCCTATCACAACAAACCATACATCAATGGAAAGCTAATTTATTCAACATTCAGATGCTGTATAAATCTCAATTTCAAAAAAATGTATGACTGGTTTTGCGCTCCTGGGTCACATAGAAAGAAATAAGTAAATATATATACTGTATATGTATATATATATATATATATATATATATATATATATATAATTCTTCATTTGGTGGCATTTCTCAGCTAATTGGAATTGATTTGGTTAATTATTAATTACTATGATTAAAAATGTTATCCACTACCCTGCCGATTATGCATGCATGTATGCATGTTGTTCCCTCACCATCATTATTCCAGTAGAGAAGATGTTTGCTGGCTTAACATTTTGCTTTTGTTTTTCTATCTGGGTCTCCAGCTGAGCAGCTCGATCTTTATGTTGGGCCAACAGCATAGCCGCAGGTAACTTGGAACTTTCCTGCAAACACAAACACAACATTGAGGATATGCTTTTAATTTAAACATTTTTGACACTTTAATTGACAGCGAGGAGAGGACAGTGATGGATAGGAGGGAAAGATCAAGAAATAACACAAGTTAGAGTCAAACTTGCCATGCTTGCAGAAGCACCACAACTCAACATGCCAGAGCACTAACCACTAGGTTGCAACTCCAACCAGATTAGGGTATTGTATTATATATTGTGTGTGAAGTATATGAAATACGGACCACAGACAAAAAAGAAAAATCTAAAGTCAGATACACATGCTAAAGTAGAAAGGCAACGAAACATCAGCCCATGGACCAAATCAACACTTAGAGTGTGAGTGTACCAGTTCATCCAGCAGGGCCTGTTTGTTTTTCCTCTTGGTCTGTAGTTGTCTCTGTTCCTCCTGCAGGGTCTCCAGTCTCCTCTGCTCTGAATCCTGCTGCTCCTGTAACAACAGCTCCTCCAACTCCTCCTGCTCACGTGTCTAAGTGAGGCAATATTAAATTAAGGATGGAAAGATAAAATAAAATAGTAGTAGTATATATTTATTTGCCATGTCAGCATCTTAGGCTATTTTCATTGCAAAAACAATAAAAAAATAGCAGTATAACAAATACAATAAAAACCAGAACAAACAAACAAGTTCTATTACACAAGATTTTTTTACATTTAAAATAAAATAAAAAGCTCAACTGTTTCTGGAGCACATGCACATATTGCTAAACTGTGGCTCCAATAATATGTCATTCAGATCTCTGCTACAATATGTTTCTGCTTAAATAAGATTCTCACTTGTGGAATTATCCAACTGTCCAATCAGAACCATGCACACATACTCACTAGTTTGGCTTTGTTTTTCTGAATAATGTCTCTGTTATCTCGCTGGTACTGTTCCATAATCTGCTTGGTCCTTTCAACATCCATGTTATTAGTCAGGTTAAACACTGGACAGAGAAAGAGGTAAATAAATTTAAAACACTAATTGAATGTGAAAAACTGCAAAAAAAAACAAGAGTATGAATAAATAAATGATATGCATCTCACCAATGTCCTCCACTTGCTCCAGGTAGTCATTATATTCTTTCAGAGTGGAAAAATCAAATTCCCTCTTATTATAGCTGAAAAATGAAAGAAACACATTAAAATATAATAATTAGCCACTAAGACAATTTTGGATGCATATATACACGTTTTTTCTGCCACATACATTTTGAGAACCTTCTTGCGGATCTCCACCTCTTTATCGATGGCTGGATCTTCGAAAAGCTGCACGCGGAAATTACTCTTTCTGAGAGGAGTGTTGCACTGCACACAGTTACCTGAGCCACGGACAAACAGCATCTCCACACAGCTCTCACACCTGAAACACACACACACAAACATTTTACTCACATTGGCAGAGGGTCTGCTGAATGAGGGTCAAAATCAACAGTAATGAAATGTGAAATCTGCTGGAAAAGTCTTCAGATGTGATTCCACACAAACACACATTTCAATCATCTCACTGCTTCAGAGGGTAAAATTTGGCCCTCGAAACTTTCCAAAAGGAGCCATAATTTAGACTAATGGATAAAACAGAGGCCTGATATGTGTGTGTGGTGGTCTTAATCATAATGGAGTGATGACGGGATGGGTTTGAAGCAACGCAGACATACACATGAGCTGACAAAGTACAGTGTGTTAAAAACCAATGTTACATCTTGCCCAGGATTTATGCATATAACTAATGCTGAGTTTCAACTAGATTTTCTTAAAAATACAGTAAACAATCTTTCGTTTTCCACTGAGCAGTTTAACTTTCCTTTTCTCTGTCTGTTTTTCATTTCCCCACTCTTTCTAGAGATTAATTTGCTCTCTGAAACTGTTCAATACGCCAGGTACTGTATATGACACAGTGGACAAACTTTGAAAGAGGGAACATTTTAAGAAATAAAAAAAAAACTAACAAATCATTTGCTGTAATTGCAAACTGGCTTTTGTTAATAAAATATAACTTTTTTTATTTTAGATTTTTACGTTTTATTGATAAAAAATGTTAAATGCCACAAAGGGTTAAGTAAGCTTATTTTTCAATGAAACTATTGCTTTTATTTAACAAGATAGTTTAAATTGATGCATCAAAAGAATTTTACATTGTTACAAAAAAAAAGCATATTTCAAATAAATGCTATTCGTTTTAACTTTATATTCACCTGAAAAAAAGATCACAGCATTGATAATAATAATAAATGTTTCTGTAGCACCAAGTCAGCATATTAGAAAGACTTCTAAAGTATCATGTGACACTGAAAACTGGAGCTATGGCTGCTGAAAATTCAGCTTTCCCATCACAGGGATAAATTACATTTTTAAATATATTAAAATAGAAAACAGTTATGTTGTTAATGTGTAGCAATATTTTACTCTTTTAACCATATTTCTGATCAAATAAATGTTGAGTATCAGAGACCTCTTTTAAAAACATTAAAATAAAGTTTTACTGACCACAAACTTTGGAACAGTAGTGCACATTTGTCGTTTGTGATGCTGGCAGTGCAAAGCATCAGGAATGTGTGTACTAACCACTGCACCATAGCTCAGCTGAGATCTGGCTTGGGTTTTCTCTGAAGCATCTCACCTGTCCACTTTTTAACTCACTTTAAAGGATAGACTTTATTTCTGAACATACACAAGGTGAGTGTCCATGTGTGAGAGAGAAAACGACAGACCTTTAAAAACTCGAACACAGACTCTCATGTGAATAAATGCTAGACATTCCCTGCTCATTCCTCCACTCCCGATCCGTGTTTGTCAGCATGTTGAGAGGTTACTACACTCCTCTAACTCAGCACAACTGACCCCATCACGCACACACAAAATCTGCAAACTCCTGCATTTCACACACAAACACACACACATAAGCTACCTGTGTCCCACTCATCAACTATCTCTCACACACACCTACTTGTGCCCTTCCCTCTTCACTGCTGCAGGTCATCAGGACACACTCAGCATCAGTCTAACAGTCACAAGCACAGTTTTCCTCCAATACAGGCACTTTTATGAGGCATTTTTAATAACACTAACAGATTTTAGGTTTTTCACATGCTTTTCTATTCAATTTCATTATTTTACCCTTGTAGACTTTCAATCTTAAAATACAAGTTAATTTTTTTTTTTTAAATATGACTTATTAGACTATTATAAAAACTATAACAATCAAAAAAAAAGAGTTAAATAACCATTTCGATATCTGTAATGTCAAAAAAATATTTTTTATTTCCACAAATTATGACTGTCCCTTAGTTATGGTGTGATTTCAAAATCAACTAAAGTTCAGAGATCTGATTTGAATTTCTTATTTAATCGTGTTTTTACATATGCAAAAGAGTAAGAACAACTGACTACAATTTGCACATGGCTTGCTTATCAAAAATGATGACTTGATTCTCAGAAAAAATATTATATTCTTCACAACTTCTAAACTTTCTTTCATTGTGTGAGCCATCCCATGCAAAATAATCATTCAGTTGTTTAAAATTTGTCAGACATACATGTAGATTCCATAAATATCGAAGAATTTTTCTGTTTAACACATAACACAAAATAAATGCACTATATACAAATAAATGTACATATTACAATTTACTTTTCCCAGTAAACCACTACCTGCTATTGAAATCTAATAAGCTCTGTGTGATACACAATAACATTTAGCTGCGTGTCAAGAAAAACGGAAAACAAAAATTACATTTCCAAGGTTGACTGCCATGGTAAAAGACATCTACACCGAATTTGGTGGCATTGGCCAATTTACTGATACAATTTAATTAAATGTTTTAACTTTTTTACTTAAATGTTTTAACTGAGTTACTACATTTGGCATATACAGTATGCAATAGAGCTGTAATGTCCCACAAAACACTTGACAATTGCAGTTTAGAGACTGTTAAGACTGTTTCAAAACCTGAGCGATTGAGAAAAACTGTAAGAGTTTCTTTTCTCTCAAAGTCCTGAGGGCCAAAAAAAGCCCATAGTTGAAGAAACACACAAGCAACATCTCCTTCCACTCCATCATCTGTATTTAATCACAGACTATGCTCATTAGCTGCAATTCCTTCGTCCTGATTTTCTGCATACAGATGTAAACTCATGAAATGAGCAGGGGACTGTGTGCTGGACTGTCTCCAGCAGTGTGTCATCAGTGTGTAATATATTCATACAATCTCTGAGTCCCAGGTCAGCAGTCCACCATGAGTCCTTAAGTTCTCTGCAGGTCAAGGGCATCCAGAACACGAGGAGTCACCCATGAGATATACATACTACACCCTCTCTGTGACTAAATGACTACTCTCATGCACCAGATGAACAGCTAGTTTGAACACACGTTCGTCTGTATTCATCCCCAATACATTTATCATTGTATTAGATTCCACCAAAATACCACTGTTACACATTTTTGTTATTACTACAATAAAACGGCCAAATTTAGGTCAGCCCACACAAAAAAATACTATAGTCATTTATAGTAAATACTATAATGTTTTTGAACCATACTATAGTAACGCACTTGAATTAATTTGTTGTGGTAATTCTATAGTCGCTGTGGTAATTTAACAACTATAGTAATATAAACAAATTACTTTAACCAATACTGTATTAAGTTTTCTGCAACTATTGGGTATATATTACAATACACTATAGTTTACTGTAGTAAAAACTAAAGTATATTACAGTATTTATTACATTTTATTTGTTCACTATAGTTAATACTACAGTATGCTGTAGCATTCATTAACAAAGTGTTGTAAATACTTATACATAATACACTTTACTATAGTATGGTTCAAAAACACTATAGTATTTACTATAATTTATTATAGTATTTTTTCATGTAGCTGGCAGAACTGTGCCCACATCTTAGGTTTATTGGTCATGTATGTATCAAAACATAACTTTGAAGTGTAAATTATTATAAAAGCTCTTTATAATATTTGTACATCACATGCTAATTTGTTATGATTTTGTAGTTATGGCTGAAAGTACCATGGAAACTTTTTTGTAAAGAGAGCTTCAAAACAGAAGTTAGATGTCATAAAAATACTGCACTCACAGGTTGAAACACTGGCCTTATTACAGCAAATATACAATATAATAAAACACATTACACAACTTTTAGTCTTGGCCATGACGAATCAAGCCCCACATCTGGAGGATTAGGGTCTGCACAGGTTTGAATAAGTGTCCTGACAGCAGGTACTCACAGCGTGTGTCCGCACACATTCACCATCAGCTTCAGAGATGGATTTCTGTATTTGGTCGTCTTGCACCTCGGGCATCCCTGATCATCCATTATTAGTGTTAATATCTGTTTTAGTCCGCCTGCAAAAGAAAAAACAGCAATCAACACACTCCAGATCGCATAGGAGTGTTACATTCAAAATCGTCCGGTGGAAACAAATATGTTTATTACAATTGTTCCTATCTAAACACTGCTCTAGTTTGTGAGCTCTGTCCAGCGCTGAGTTTCAGAGATAGATAGATAGATAGATAGATAGATAGATAGATAGATAGATAGATAGATAGATAGATAGATAGATAGATAGATAGATAGATAGATAGATAGATAGATAGATAGATAGATAGATAGATAGATAGATAGATAGATTTGGTTGTATTATATATATATATACCCTAACAATAATTGTCGAAACTAACTTTTTATACAAAGTTAGACCAAGATCCTTTCAAACGGAGATAAAATGGGTAAGGCTTGTCGTTTTGTAAATGTCTGTGTTGTTTGAGTGTCTGTTGTATGAACAATCTGAGTCTGTTAAGCTCAAAGTAAACACACAGCAGCACACAAAAGCTTCGAATGAGATCTCACCTATAGCGCAGGTGAGCTGCGGGAGCGCGTCACGGCTGAGTGACAGCTTCATTACAATGTGTTCGCCTCGAAGCTGCGTTCGCTCCGCCCCTTTCGAAATTTCGTGTAGCCAATCATGTGTGTCCCCCTCAAACTATCGGGCTGAGAAGTCACGCTGCTGGAGCGAAAGGGGAAAGCTATCCACTTACAAAGACACCCGATATCACTCGCATGGCGCACGGGTAACCTGATCAGCTTTGGGCAGAAACGAGGCGGGGTGACGGGCTAAAGGAATCTGAGGTGAAGAATAAAAACAATGTCTGTTTCCTCTAGTGAAGTGACAGTGGCAGGCGAGATTAAAAAGGAAAATGTGAAGTACACGGAGCCTCTCGAGAGCTCCACGGACAGTCGGAGGCACGTCAAACTCCTGACTCTGGACACTCCGGTAGCCACCGGGATGCTCGTCGGGCAGACCTCTCCACCGGAGCGCAAGATGCCCACTATGGACTCTTTGTCTGCGCACACTTCACCCGCAGCAACCGCGACCTCTTTGGCTTTTTCACCGGAGCAGGTTGCGTGTGTCTGCGAGGCTCTTCAGCAGGGGGGCAACGTGGATCGACTCGCCCGGTTTCTGTGGTCTCTCCCGCAGAGCGACTTACTGCGCGGTAACGAGAGTATCCTCCGCGCTCAGGCGCTGGTGGCCTTCCACCAGGCGCGCTACCAGGAGCTTTACAGCATCTTGGAGAGCCACAGCTTCAGCCCTTCGTGCCACTCTGCCCTGCAGGACTTATGGTATAAAGCCCGGTACACGGAGGCGGAGAAGGTCCGCGGTAGACCGCTGGGCGCAGTGGATAAATATCGCCTGCGACGGAAGTTTCCCCTGCCCCGGACCATCTGGGATGGAGAGGAGACGGTGTACTGCTTCAAAGAGCGCTCCAGGAATGCTCTGAAGGACCTCTATAAGCAGAACCGGTACCCGTCCCCGGCCGAGAAGAGGAATCTGGCCAAGATCACGGGACTGTCCCTCACACAGGTCAGCAACTGGTTCAAAAACAGAAGGCAGAGAGACAGAAACCCGTCAGAGGCGCAGTCCAAAAGGTGAGGAAAAACTAGAAAGCCACAAACACAAACTTTTTTTCAATGAATGAATGAATATAAGACGTCTGTTAAGAGATTTAATTGGCTTATTGACAAGACTGAGATACAGTAGTTAAGGCAAAGTTTTCTGAGAGTTCTTGGGATTTTATTATTGCTTCTAAAAAAGGTTTCTGCTTATCTGCTTATGCATTGTCACAACTTGTGAGCATTTACCAGTCTTTTTACATTTAGACTCGTCTTTAATTTATTCTTAATGATCTTAAATTATAGAGAGAAAAAAAACATGCTTTGATCGAAATTTTAAAAGGCAGCTTCTAAAGGACATTCAAACGTGTGCGTAAAATGTATCGCGTGAGTCACCATCTCGTGTATGTGTGTGTTTATTTTTGAGTGAGTAGCTACTCGGGCCCATTGACGCGTAAGGTTCGCCCCACCACATAAATCACTCCGAACTATTTACTTTTCTTTTTAGCCAGAGGGGATAGGAAAACCTCCTCTTCAGCACTCTGTTTTAACACACACACACACACATGCACTGGTAATACAGGATTCACTTAAATGCTTTTCTCTTTGTGAACAAAGCTCCAGCGCACCTGGTGGAAATGACCTCCCTCCAACACACATCATTTTTTTTCCATTCACAGAAAGCTGATGTCACACGTTACTTGAAGAATCTTGATCAGGAATGTTTTTGTCATCAATCATATTTTATTATATATTTTACACTTGAATGAGACCATTTTAAATTTAGGCCACATGCAGCTGTGCCTGCACTCCATAAAATTTCCAAAAAAAAAATCACTTCTTATCCTAACAATTCATCTTTGGCAATATTACGCAGAACATAAATGCATTTGTATTTATAGAGGACATCCTGTGCTATTCTGTAATGCCAAATGTGGAGGTGTGGCAAATGTGATAATATTAATAGGCCATGTCATTCTTTTTTAACTTTTATAGACTCAGGACCCCCATTCAGAATTTCAGCCAGGAACCCATCTAACAAAGATATGATCGGTAGCATTAATATAATTAACAAACATTATTACCTTTTATCATGTTCAATAGATTAGGCCTATCAGTGTTTGGAAAAAAAGTTGAAATGACTTTTATCTAAACCCCAGGGCTATATCATAGTAATAATGGGATAACGGGATAATAATTTAACAATACTGAAATGTGTTTTTAAATAGAAAACAAAGAAATAGAACAGAACGCAGAGGTCTCGAGGCCTCTTTAAGAACGCGACGCAACACGCAACGGCCCAAACACATGTAGGCTATACAGACAGACAGAACGCGTCCTTTGTTTAATCTCCCGTAACATAATGATGTTATCGCTAAAAAATTAAATGCCAAATTCTTTTGGCTGGCTGTGAAAAGGAGTCCTGTCGGAGTCACACAGCTGCTGCAGTCATTCACTAAACGCGCCCTTCTCTCTCAACTAAACGAATTTATGTTTGGACAGCTGAAGGCACTGTGAAATATTGTCAGTGGATGAATCGCGCTGTGTCGTACTTTAAAATATCAGCTAAATTTAACCTTTCGTCACCGGCGGCCCATCCCCGTTTGGCGAGGGGCACTGTGGAAATAAAGCTGACCATTTGTGAAGTCATGCTGTGTTCGCGGGGTTGTGTCGCCATAGGACTCATTGCGCCAAATGGTGTGCGTGCGTAGAAAGAGTCTATGTAATATAGACAAGATTACCGCGGACACATGAAAGCTGTGATGTAGGGGGTCCCGCGGTGTGAAGTGGATACTCACCTCTCCATTTGTCCGTGCGCGCTCCCGTCTACATCTTCCTCCTGCAGCTGCGTCAGTCCGCGCTCATGTACAGTTATGCAGAGCGTGAAAAGTAATAATTCAATATTCCCCCTCTTTCTTCCAGAGTACTTAATTGGTACGAGTGCTCAGCATATAATGTTGCCAAAATCATCAATATTGGTGTCAAAAAATACTAATTCCATTATGCAATAAAAATTAATAAAAAACAAGTTATTTACTGATTTAAATAGACATTTAGACTGTTAAAGAATTAATTGAAGCGAGGACACCTGGATTTGATCTTTTTCAGACAGTTTAGAAATACTAAATGAGTTTGATAGTTTGTCCAAGTATTTCTATCTTATTTTCACATTGAGCACAGACCTCCAATTTGCTTTCATTTATATTTTTATTTTCCAGTGGTGCAAAATATGTATTTTTTGCAACTTTTATGATTTGGTGGACTCTCTCTGCATGTTTTATTGTTCAATTTACATTTATGCATTTAGCAGATGTTTTTCTTCAAAGAGACTTACATGGCTTTCAAGGTGCACATTCACATTTCTTGCATTCCCTGGGAATCGAACCCATGACCTTGCTGTTGCTAGCGCCAATTTAGTATTTTCAGTTTGTGATATCTTATTGTTTCAGTTGTGTGTATTAAGAAATTGTACAAAGTAATATTAACAATTAAAGTGTTAAAATATAATATAAATAGAGTAAAGCAGAAATCTAAGAATTTAAGATTTAATAAATGACTTAAGTAACTAAGAAGATTAAATAACTATACAGAACATAAATCTGTTATAATGAGCAGAAGTGTAGAGATGGAGACAGAAAGGAAGACACTCACTGTTTCTCATCTCTCTGTCTTTCACATTCTCTCAGTGAGTCAGATGGAAATCACAGTACGGAGGATGAGAGCAGTAAAGGTCAGGAGTCTCTGTCCCCGTGTCCGATGTCGACCTGCAGTGATGGGACTGTGGGTAATGCAGTTGTGTCTCTCTGCTCTGGAGCTCTGGAGGCCGGTGTCATCGTCCAGCAGGTTGGAGACAGCAGGAACTCTGTCTCGCCACCATCCGTCATCTTTAACGGAGTCTCAGTTAACACTCCCACCTCTGTTTTCCACAATGGCACCCCTTCATTTCTCTCCACCACAGGACACGTCCTCTTCAGTGGCATGAACTTGGGACTCCAGTCCCTGGCTTGCAGATCAGTGGCAGATGTGGAGATGGATGGTGCAGGAGAGGATAAACCGGTATCAGCAGACCCTGCATTGGCGTACACCTCGTTTCAGTGCATTGTGAATGGGACAGATGTAGAGGTGAAAGCAGAGGATGTGAGGCAGGATGTGTCGGTCCAGGACCAGACCACGTCTATTAGCTCAGCATTCAATGTGACTCCATCTGACGGCTTGCAGCTTGAAGGTTACAGCTTGGTTTCTGAAGGCAATGGGACCTCGATGCTCAGCAACAAGGTGGTACTTCCATCTTTGCAACTCTCATCATCTTCTTCACCCTCATCAGGTAAGTGAGTCTCAGCAAACATCACTCACAAGATAACATCAATCCTTTGAGCAGGATGAGGTGCGTTGTGTTTGTTATGAGTGTCAAAGAAATGATTTTTAATGTTTTTGAAAGAAGTCTTATGCTCACCAAGGCTGCATTTATTTGATCAAAAATACAGCAAAACTGTAATATTGTGAAATCATTTTACAAATTTAAAACAACTCTTTATATATGAAAAAATATATTTTAAAATGTAATTTATTAATGTAATGGCAAAGCTGGATTTTCAGCATCATTACTCCAGTCTGCAGTGTCACATGATCCTTTGGAAATCCTTATAATATGATGAATTGCTTCTCAAGAAACATTTCTTATTATTATCACAGTTGAAATCGGTTGTGCTGATTAATCTTTTTGTGGAAACTGTGATAAAGTTCAAAAGAACAGCATTTATTTGAAATATAAATATTTTTTAACATAAAAGTCTTTACTGTCACCTTTGATTAATTGAATCCACTCTTGCATTTTAAGTCACAAAACAAATTTCATAAAATGTCAGAATTTTCCCTTTTTTGTTGTAGATTATGTTGTGGTCATTGACTCATATACCAAATCATAATTTAATATTAACTGTATATCCTTTAATATTTGTATGCCATACCACCAAAAAAAGTTTGAGAGCTTTATCCTCTCTCTCATCTTCTGCCATTTCTCACTCCTCTTTCTGTCATCTGTCAGGTGTTGTTGATGGCAGTTCTCCTGCTCCCGCCTCTCTGTGCCACAACCAGGTGGAGGAGCAGGACAGGCTGCAACTGACCTCACTTGACCCCAGCACAGCACTCTATGGCCTGGCTAATGTACACACACTGTCTGCTGTGAAGAAGGAACCTATGGAGACTCCTGGTGGATACCTTTACCACCTGGGTTACAGTCCTGACCCCACCCACAGCTCCCCCACCTCACTTAACACAACCATGACAAACACCCAACAAGACTACACCACTCTCACAGTGAGCGCACCCTTACTTGCCCAAACGGACCTTACCGGTGAGTTCAGAGGTCATGATGCCCAGATTACCTCAAACCTAAATGGAGGCTTCCTATGTGCGGTTTCAGAGGGAGGGAAGGGCGAGATGGGAGAAATGGACGATGTAGGGGAAAAACAACTGACAAATCTAAAAACAGTGCATATAGAAGAAGAGATGACTGACCTTTGAATTTAAGTGGAGGAGGTAAAATCACAACGCTATTTTGAAATATTGATTGGTTTTTATGTTTTCAGCCTCTGAATGTTTTGATGGTTTTTTTAAGTATTAAATTATTTTATCAAATCTGTCACTTGGTTTGACTCCAGTTTGGTTTGGAGAATCTATGCAAAGTGATATTTGAAGAACACAGTTTTTGAAAGTGTTTTTTTTTTTCTTTTTCCTCTTTCTCTCTATTTCCACACACAGGTACCTTTTCAGCTATACTCTATAAGTATAAAAGATGTTTTCAAACTGGGGTCCAGAGACCCCCCAGAGGTCCACAAGAGAGTGCTAGGAGGTCCATAGACATTATTATTGTTTCATTCTGGCTGAAAATTTAGAGATTAATTACAATGATTTTATTATTTTTTATTATTTTATTCTTTGTTTCTCTACATCTAACAAAACTGATATGTAGAAAAAGGAAACAGAGTATCATAATAGAAACTTAGTATGTTCCAGATAATATTTTATACACATTAAAAAACACTTATTTTTGTTTTTCACAGTAGAAATTGGGTCTTTATACACAAACGTAAAGAGCTGCCTTTTATATTTTAGGAATGGTCTCCTATGCTATGGGAATAATCATTTGGGAGTCCATTGTATCAAAAAGTTTGAAAACCCCTGGTATATAAAATAATATTTTTTTTCCATATTTCCTCTATATCCCTTCCATCAATCATTTTTAAGCGTCCTTGAGCTTGGGAAAGGCGCTATATAAATTAAACACATTATTATTATTATGTCATACTATTTTAAGTGTTTACATGCATTTTTGAACTACAAGTACCAGACAGCTCTCATTTTCTCTCTGTCGCTCCCTCTATCTATCTCTTTTCCTCTCACAGTGGGGTGTATACGTATGTGTGTTTTATGAGAGTCACCTGCTAGTTTCTGCCAAGAAGAGTTGAGTTTAGCAGACAGGTGGACGTCTGGTCATGTGTCATTTGAGTCAGACCTTAAAGGTCACCTCCCTATGGAAACACACATGCACAGATACACTTTATTCACATGCAAATTAAAAAATACAAAATCTGTGACAATCTTTGTGGCATTGTTATGGTCATTACATTGCCTACACCTTCCAATTGCTTTAATAATAGGCAAATAATATGTATTGTAGACAATACAAATATAAATACAAATACACAATATTTTCTTATACAAATTAAGGGATGAGTCAGAATGGTGGTTGGTAATCAAATGCTTGTCACAGATGCTGTAACAGATGTTGTTCGACTGTCAAAGTTTAGGGTATTATCTGTGCACAAAATAGGCTAAGAACTGCTTGATTCATTTGAAATGCAAACTGTTTTCAGACAGAAATATGGGTAACTTAAACCTGCTGGTCATTCCAAATAGTGAAAGCAATTGTTTTCCTAAAGGATCTGATTAAACTTACCATCTGGGTTGTACAATGTTTGAATTTGCTGTCAAAACTAATATTACCAAAAAAGCAATAACAAGCAATAAGAAAAATCATGCTTTTAATTTATACTGTAGATTAAATCAAAAATGTCTGAAAAGATATTAAAAAGACATGTCAGCACAGTTGTAAATGTGAAAAAAACTTTATATGGTTGTGTATGTGAGTAAGTTGTATGTTTGTATTTAGAAGAGTGTGTGTTTTTGGTTACAGTAGTTTTTGGTTTTGAGTTTGTTTTTTGTGCCGCTTTGCTTTCTGAGGCTCAACATTTGATTGGTCTTTAGGTTGCCTGTCATTTTTTTATTGTTATTGGTGCTGGTTTGACATCTGCAGTATTTAACTCCATGACGAAAGCTAAGCAGCCATTCTGGGAATGAGAAATGACTTTTAGAAATGAATGAAAAGTCTCCTACAGGATTATCAGAAATGAAAGGGATATAGGTGTGAAATAAGCTAACATATGGCTGTAAATATATGAGCAAAAAGCAAAACAGCCTTGTGAATAATGTTTTAGCATGAACAAAAAATTTTAAGTTATGTATTTTTCTAAAAAAATAAATAAATAAGAAGCACAAAAAGTGATTCATTAAATATTTATACTGGAAAAACAGTCTCATTTGAGTGATTTCATTCATGACTGAGAGATCTTGTAAACTTTCGACATAGATTTGTTTGCGTTTTCATGTTATGTCTGCAGTGGATGTTAAATATTCAGACGGACAGGAAACATGCAAATAAAAAGATTTAAGTAGCCAGGGAGGGGAGGGGAGCAGAGACCTGATACAGAAAGGCCAGGCCGGGTGCTGGAAAATCAGATCGTTTGCACATGCCTGGTGGTCTGGAGCTTGTTAGCAAGCTGCTCTTGTCTCAGACTCTAAATTCAAATAAACAGGAGGGCGATTTCTGGAGGCCCTGCTGTCTCCTGTTAGGGGGGTGCAGAAGGAGGTAGAGAAATTCTCTCTGATTTGTAAATGACTGTTACAGATGCCACTGACAGGCATTGTGCGAATCTCAAATGTAATGCTACAGAATTTATAAAAATTAGTATTTCCTGGAAATGTACTTTCTTTCAGGCCATTCAAAATGTAGGCAAGTTTATTTCTTCATCGAAACATATTTAGAGAAATTTAGAATTACATTAATTGTTCACCAATAGATCCTCTGCAGTGAATAGGTGCCATCAGAATGCAAGTCCAAAGAGTTGATAAAAACATCACAATATTCCAGAAGTTATTCACATGACTCCAGTCCATCAAGTAACATCCATCATGAAGGTCGTTTTTACTTTAAATCGTTGCTTATGGTCAATATACCAGTCCATAATTCATAATAACACTTCTTCCAGTGGCAAAACTCCATCTCCTGTTGTCCTCTCACATCAAAATCCACTGACATATTTGTTTTGAACTGTTTGCACTTATTTATGGTGCTTATTTCTCTCCTGATTGAGACAAGATGTCCTTTCACTATAAATAGAGGATTAATTTCAGTTGAAAGCAACGGTTTGAAGTTAAAAATGTCTAAATGATGGATTTGTTTATTACAAACAAACAACATTTCAATAATCGATTACTTGTGGATTATTGTGATGTTTTTATCCACTGTTTGGACTCTCATTCTGACGGCATCCATTCACTGCAGAGGAACCATTGATGAGCAAGTGATGAAGTGCAAAATTTCTCCAAATCTGTTCTCTGTTCTCACTGACATCTTGGATGGCCATTTTCAGCTAATTTTAATTTCTGGGTGAACTATTTCTTAAGACCACAAAAACTCAAGCTAACCAACCAAGCAATTTCAGATCCCAAAGCTTTTCTTTGAAATTTAGCTGAGAGAACTAGTTTGGATGCCAAACAAATCTGAATATACCATAATCAATATTGCTGGGAGTCGTTCAGCATTGTAGTTCATGACTCCTTTCACCAAGTAGGGAAAAACAGGACAGGACAATAGAACAAGAGAGAGAAAAGGAAATAAGAGCATTGTCACCTGTTCCCAAACAGCCTAGGTGACCCGGTTACCATGAGAGATGGCCAGGTATCAGATAACACCAGCTCGAAAAATGAACGCTTTGAGAATGAAGAGTGTCGGTGAGAATTTATTATATGAGCTGATTTTGATCCCGAGCAATGGTTTTATGTCATATTTTGTCATTAACAATGTGCAAATAAAAACAGAACGTGATGGTGATCGAAACTACTCAAACATACCTCACACTGAGCAACAATAAGAAGCGGTAATAAAAAATATGAACCTCTCAAACTGAGCCTTATTAAAAACTATGACCTCTCACCTTTGGGGGTTTGAAAGGAGGGGGACTTAACCCTGAATAGCAAACAGAGCTGGATTTGTAACCTGAACCTCCCCCCACGCCCCCACTAATGAGAGGTCAAAGGGCACACGCTGCTCCTCAGCTGTGTTTCATTTACTGGTAAGGTTTTGAGGATGTATATGAACCAGATCTACTGTGTGAGATTTGTAAGTGTGAATGTCAAATGTAAACGCAGAGTGTCAGATATACTTGTTGACAAATGTGAATACTTGTGTTTATTTGAAGCATTTTTCCTCAGTTTGAAGTCTAAAGTTTGCACTGAACAGATCAGTTCCAGGAGAAAAGCTATTAAACTAAATTTGAAGTTGAATTCTGACTTACCATAAACATAAATAATAACAAACTGTCATCAAACTCTCATTCTTTGCCTTCTGGGATATGAGGCTGTCATTCATCTTTACTGAACTTTGACCTCTGCAGCCTTACACAATTTCTTTGGTATGTCTGCTTAGAGAGAGAGAAGGAGCGGTGCAGAGGTGATTTTTTCATGCATGCAGCACAAGTTTTGTGCAGTTACAGGCCACTAGTGCTTTTCAGAAATTGCTAAGCACGTGTTTCTGCAAACAGATAGAGATTCAACTGGGCAACAATTCAAAATGATGCAAAAGCATTTATTTTAGGAGTATGGTTAATCTGGAGGAATACTAATTTGTGTAAAGTGTGTCATCAGCTAAATGTGTGTTTGTGTAATTGAATGGCACAGGTTGTTAAAATTAAGAGAATATGCAAGGATTTCCTTGAAACACACACACATACATGGGGTCAATCTATGCCCCCTGGTGATATTGGACCACAGAGGGAGAAAGCACAACTGTTTTTTTTTAATACTTCTTCTTACAGGCCACACACACCACTTTGTAAGAGTGCATGACAGACATTACTCTTCAATTAATTTAATGGCATTTTATCGTCTTGTTCCAGATTCTGAGCTGAAACAACATCTCCACTGCATAGCAGAAAATACGACCAAGACAGAATTACAGAACTTTAACAGAGCAAGAGTATGAAATAGATCATACATGTTTTACAGAGGGCGAGATTCGTTATTTGTCCGTTTGTGGAAAAAACAGATAGATAACACTGACTGGCGCCCTCTTCCTGTAATACAAAAATATGACACTTTGAGTTTGCAGATTGCCAGACTGTTGGATTTGAATTTATTTTTGCAAGTAATATAGGCTATATATATATATATATATATATATATATATATATACAGAGAGAGAGAGAGAATTATTGTTATTGATCCTTTTTAAATAACTTACACAATTATAAAAAATTGCTGAATGTTAATTATTATTATTATTAATGTTATTAATACTTATGATATCAATATATTAATACTATCAATATTATTAACATGTCTGATTCTTTTCTAATTATAATCTTACAAAAGTAACATGTGTAAACCGATAATTAAAACTATTTCGTGTTTCTATGTCTTCTCTCATAGCCTGATTGTTGTTGTTTTTTTTAATCCTTTAATGGCTCGAACCTGTTTTAAGACAGAATTATTTTAAGACCACGGAGACTGATTGTACTGTACTGTAAAATGTTATCATCGTTACACCAACATTTTTGTTTCCATCCTTACTTATGTACTTTCTACTCTAAATTCGCAGAGTATCATATTAGCTGAATATATTGAATTAATTCAAAATGGTTGTTTTCGCATATTCTGCAAGCAAAAGCAAGCAACCCATTCATATAATCTCATCTCAGTTTATGTGAAAGAATATTAAGAATAAACTATAATCTATTTTTGAACGTTAAATCAAGGCCTATAGTAAGTATGACTTTGTTGACATCTAATTACGAGCCCCAGTCGGTGTTGCAACGCCCCTGCATCTAAATACAGGCTTGAAAACAAAACATATGCAGCCAAATCATGTTTAAAATGCATTCAACAATCTCAATGCAAATTTTTTTTTTGCTGTTTTAAAACGAATTCAAATGAAAGTAAAAACTCCATTAGTTAATATTATTTTAAAACTAAAACTGGAACGCGTAATAGTTTTTCTCTCTCGGCTGCAATGACGTGTAATTAGGGTGGATTCTCCTCCGCTCAGCCTTTCATTTACACCTCACAGAAAACTCATAAACACACTCAGTGAAAAGAAGACAGTTTACACCTTCACAGTGGTGGAGCGCGGACTACTAAACATGAAATACGGTGACATTTATGTTGCACTTATTAGGATGCTGTGTGTGTGTGTGTGTGTGTGTGTGTGTGTGTGTGTGTGTGTGTGTGTGTGTGTGTGTGTGTCCTCACCCTGTATCATCACAGCAGAGCCCATTGGTAACGTCGGGGCCGCATGGTGTGTGTATGAGCGCGCGCGCTTCTGTTGGTGCAGAACATCTTGAAATGATCATGATCTGAGAGCGGGCACGCCGCCGTGCTGGGGGGCTGGTAGAGGATCTAGTGTGGGATGGAGGGGGTGCATTGTGCTCAACATACTACGTAACCTGAGCTGCCATAGGCCCACGAACTGTTCAGGACAGTAGAGATAGTTTTAGGCACAAATTTGTTAAAAAATATTAGAATTCATTTGTTCACAACATGGCTAGAATTAGCGCTAAATACCTAAATGGGTCACAATTTACATTACACTGTGCAATTATAAAAGCAGTTAATAGATAAACCTTATATTATTTTGTGATTAATTTAGCTGTTTGCAAAGTGTGACGTCGCAAAAATAATACATAAAATGCAATTGTCTATTTAGATATACAGATTATTTACAATTCTGATTCTGGTACACTCTTAAAAATAAAGGTGCTTCACGATGCCATAGAAGAACCTTTTGAAGTACCTTTATTTTTAAGAGTGTAGAATGTGTAGATTATTCTAAAATGCAACTATTTACTTTTATAGATTATTAACATCTGCTTGCTGAGTAAACCATGTTTGTTCAATGGCATTAATAAACCATTAAGGAAAAGGAGAGGGGCCCCCAGACAGAACACGATTGATTGTTTTTAGATGTTGAGAGGACAATTAAAGATTACACAGATATTAATTAGCATTAGGGAATATTCAAGGTCAAAAATCCTCACACCGTCCTAAAATGGATAGGGGAAAATAAGGGGAATATTTTTCAAAAAAATAAAATAACCTCAGGCGGGCCAGCTGGATTTCCCAGTGTCATGTTACGGATATCTTCAGAGATAAAGAGCTGTGACCTAGAGACTAGGAGTTATTCGCTAATGGATCGGTTTAGTGTTTCAGACCCAGCTTACAAAACCACACGGACCAAATGCTCCAACGGTGGGGCGTTTTCAACAAGATGATTTTTTTAAAGTTAAAACACATACTGCTAAAATTAAGGTTATTTAGTGCATCGTCCAGCAATAAATAAATAATCGTAACAACAGTTTTATTGTTCTCCAGTGTTCTTTAGAAAGAAAGAAGTTCTTGACATTTCAATAAATTTCTTGCTAGAAACATTTTTCATTTTTTGAGACATTCTTAAGAGGGTAGGCCTTTGCTATATAATAGATCAAAACTATTTATAACTATTAGCTATCCACAGTACATATCAGATAACTGAAGTCGAATTCATGTCGATTTAAGACGGTATCATTAGTTTAATCAATTCTCTCTCAAGGCCAATGACTTCAGTAAGTTCAACATGGCAGATGTAAGAGCTCATGAATTTGCACATTTATGATTAGGTATTGTTGCTTGTGTAGTTTATTAATTAGTAAAACGAAGTCAAAAACTATTTATTAGATACTTAATTTCTGAGATGTGTGACTAAATCACATATTAAATATTCAGAAACGTATGTTTTTCTGCATCTCCCGTTCAGCAGCCTTGACTCTTAAATTCGTCACCAAACTTTCACACAATTAACAAGCTGTGAAAATGTCACCTAATTAGAAGCACACAGTGGTCACGATAAATTATAGAATACCTATTAATCTAGAATGGCTTTAACTTAAAGCAGTAGTAAAAAATATATATATAGCCTATTTGAAGTATAGCCTACCTAAACTGTGAAAAACGGAAGATTCTGCATGCAAGGTTGTGAGTGCTTGTGATAATTTAATAATTGATTAGTAGCCTATCAACTGCAGTGTGAGTGAGTATGCGTGTGCGCGTGTGTGTGTGTGTGTGTGTGTGTTCAAGGTCTCCAGTTTCAGGCCTTGACGTCCGCCCTCCGGGGAGGAAACGAGACGGATCTGTAAATGCAGTTCTGCTCTGCTGGCCGGTTTCAGAACAGACCGGGGCGAGCTAATCACGGAATGACGCTGTGCTGGGTTTCTCTGTCATATATCCATAAGGACAAACCGCATCCAAATCTCACGTGTGCAACCCCGAAGGGTGACAGTGGTGCCACACAACCGGATAACAGGCGGTTATCAAAACTGGAGCTGCATCGAGAGATAAACGTGGCACGGGGATTTTTGTCCGAGGACTCATTTGAGAGGAATACCTACCGAGCCTCGGAATAGGAAGGTATTACGTTGTGGATTGCACCGGGTCGCAATGTCAATCTTGCCCTCTTTCGGCTTTACGCAGGAGCAGGTCGCGTGCGTCTGCGAGGTGCTGCAGCAGGGTGGAAACCTGGAGAGGCTCGGACGTTTCCTTTGGTCCCTGCCAGCCTGTGACCACCTCCACAAGAACGAATCCGTGCTGAAAGCGAAGGCCGTGGTGGCCTTCCACAGGGGAAACTTCCGCGAGCTCTACAAGATCCTGGAGAGCCAACAGTTCTCCGCGCACAACCATCCGAAGCTGCAGCAGCTGTGGCTGAAGGCGCACTACGTGGAGGCGGAAAAGTTACGGGGCCGCCCGTTAGGCGCTGTGGGCAAATACCGCGTGCGCAGGAAATTTCCTTTGCCCCGTACGATCTGGGACGGTGATGAGACCAGTTACTGCTTTAAGGAGAAGTCTCGGGGCGTGCTGCGTGAATGGTACACGCACAATCCCTATCCATCTCCACGGGAGAAGCGGGAGCTGGCGGAAGCAACGGGACTGACCACCACACAGGTCAGCAACTGGTTTAAAAACAGGAGGCAGCGAGACCGGGCAGCAGAGGCAAAAGAGAGGTGAGATATAATTATAATAATAAATACATATATAAAAATGATCACATACAGGCACACATACAGTTTTTCAGAGTAAGCTAACTGAGGTACATGAACTAACGTCCTCAAAAAATAGCGCGAAGAATTAGTGATTATTGCAGTCACTTGTAGAGAGAACAAAAATATTTCAGGAATGTATCGTTATATCAGAAATATTATATTGACTCTCAAATTTAACCGTAAATACGAATCTAACTAACATCAAGTTACACTTATCTAAATTTATAATTTGTATATTTGTAGGCCAATTTATAATTTAATACTTTATATATTGTGTAGTTATTTTTATTTTTATAATTCGGTTAGGATTTTAAAATAAGTTTATTTTTGTTCTTAAGAACGAAACAAGAGCAGAAGACCAGAAAATATTTTTTTCTTATTGCAGTAAGAATTTATTTAGGCCTGTATTCATATAGCCTAATTTAATTAGCCTACAGATTTTAAATGTTAGAGTTCATAAATAGGCCAAATGGTTTACTTTGAATTATATTATCTAAAATCGTAAATCTGTGATGACAGTTATCTTTTTAGTCATGCTGACATAAAGGCGAGGTACTGGTGCAGTTGGATTTTTAATTTTTTTTATTTGTCTCGTGTTAAAAACAAAGCAGACATCAAGCATTCGTTTTTCTTTAGCTATGGAATAATTATTTTAAGATTAAACTATTTTGAAGCCATAACACGCCTATTTATGTTAAAGTTTAACACTTTCTAATAGGCAACTATGTAGCATAATTCTTGGCCTGTAACATGTCAATTATATATATGTTAATAAAGTAATATTCATCCAACAGAGAAAACAGCGAGAACAACGGCGTTGGCGGTAAGCAGAGCCAGAGGTCCCTGCTCGACGGAGCGAAGTCGCTCATGTCCAGCTCGGAGGATGAGTTCTCTCCGCCGCAGAGCCCCGAGCACAGCTCCGTGCTTCTACTGCAGGGGAACATGAACAATCCCGGGGCTTCCGCATACCCAATGCCCGGCCTCGGTGCACAGCACTCGCTGCACAGCATGCAAGGACATCCGCATCAGATCCAGGATTCACTGTTGGGATCTCTAACATCCAGCCTTGTGGATTTAGAATCTTAGCACGTCTCGTTCGCATTTTAAGCGACAAGACTTAAAACCATAAATAACCAATATTTACGGCGTTATTGCATATTCTCATGACGCACAGGACGTTTGCTGAAATAAACTATTATTTTGCAAACGATTAGGAAAAAGGGAGAAGATCAAATGAGCTTCTCTGAGTTTTGGGAATTTTGAGTATACTGGACAAGTGCGTAAAATTTGTAAAACCAGTGAGGTTAATATTTAAGAATATTCACAGTATTGTTGGATGCATAAACCCTTAATAATTTATGATGTTTTACTCAAAGATTAATTTATAGAAGTTGTTCTGTATCGGACAGTACGAAGAGCAGGAATTTTTACTGAGAAAATCATTGGCTTCAAACAACTTAAACTAAACTCTAAGGATGTGGAAACTTTGTTTCGTTCTTTTTTTATTTAGTTATAATTATAGCACTACATTTTATTTGTTGTTTTGAAAACAGAGGCTCGCCAACATTTTTTTTTTTTTTTTTTTTTTTTTTAATCACACATTCTCCACATTTGAAGTCGTCAAGTCAACGTTTTGAGCATTTGTCTTTGACTTGGAAAAGCCTGTTAATCAAAATAAAGAAAATCAGGAAACTACAATAAATAAACACAAAGGATCAAAATAATAAAAAATCCACGTGACAAGTCCGGAAGAGGGCATGAGCGCGTGAAAAATGTGAACGCCTGAAACATCAACAAGAAAAACTGGCCCTTATGCAGAGAGACGCCAAGAGGCACCAGGCTGCGCGCAGGGCCGAGTTTGGCTTTTTGGCCGTTATTCAGTAAAACAAAAATGAAAAAAGGTCAAAAAACGGGCACACTGAGTCACTTTAAGCCTTGTAACATTAAGTTTGATAAACATTTATTAGTCCATTACCTCTGTCGGACTTAACAAAAATGAGAGCGAATGGAGACAGAGGGAGAAAGGGGGAGTATTGCTCATTTTTTTTTGTTTCCTCTGTCAGTTCTGGGCCACTGAAAATTGACACGATTCGCAAGAGCGGCTCTAAAGACCCTCCACCCAAAAAGGCCTCGTCCACCAAAACCACTACAAAACATTGTCAGCCCCATTTGAAACAATCGTGAACTTTTGTTTCTTTTTTAGTAAAAACTCCAGACACTGACAACTGAAATTTTCAACAAATGGAAAACCTGAAGATTACAAATTTGTCGCACATTTGTTGACATATTTAAGAGAGAAAAATTAAACAAACAATACATTTCCAGCTCCGCATATGAAAACCAACATTTCTGGAATATTCCGCAGAGTGAATTCGCCTCTTTCTGTCTCTTTTACGTCGATAGTCTCGTGTCAGTAAACGGTTTTGAAGAGAGAGCGCAGAGGGTTTCCGGACCCTAATTAGAACCATTCTCCGGGTTTAGAGGGGCTTGATTGCAGGAATGAGGAGGACACCCTTCCAGCCTCAAGCCACAGGGTGCTGCACAACAGAAATTTACCTTCAGGGTTCAATAAAGTATCTATCTATCTATCTATCTATCTATCTATCTATCTATCTATCTATCTATCTATCTATCTGTCTGTCTGTCTGTCTAGATTTGAAAAGCATATTCAGTATTCATTGTCACTTTTAACAATACATAAACCATGAACACAGACATTTTTTTTTCTAAACATCTTTAAAATTGGGAATAAATATCATATCGTGCCTGACTTACTGAGGAACCCAGAATTCTTCTACCAATAAGGCCAATGCTGGGAATAAATGTCAGCTGTGGTTTTAATCAACAGTCTAATTATATTTTGCACATATAAACGTTCCTTACATCTGCTATCCTCATATCGGTAGTTTATACAAAGCCAGAAATGGAGAAATCCAAATAGAAAAAGGTTTCTTTTGATTTTTGTGTTGGTGATGTGGCCAATTCTGTTTTCTCATAGTTTGGTAACAAGAGTAAAAGTTTAAAAAGGCTATGAATCAGACTTTCATTTTTCATGATAATCAAACTCCAAACAAAGTGTCATTATTAAATGTCTTTTTGTTTACGTTTTCACACTGAAGTTTCTTTATCACACTGAAGGGAAATCATAAGATAAAAGCATCCTTGAACTATTACACAATAAATCTCAAATGATTGGATGTCAAAACCTTAAAGGTTGGAAATTTAAAAAAAGTGCAATTTTAAATAATTTTTTAAAAAGTTTATTTATGCCATGTATGGTAAAATAAATAAATATGGAACTACATAGAGTATTGATTAGATTCTGATGTCAGAAGTGCTGCTTCCATTCTCTGGCACAGACAAAATGCCATGAAATACTTCTGGTTTGCCACCTGTACAATGTGACAGTCAATCTCACACACGATCTGTTTGTCACCTGCACAGGTAGTCACTCATCCAGAACTCTCAAGGAAACTGACCCTTAAATGGGTTTTTGGGGGAGGGGGGGCACACTGAAGGAGCTTTTAAAGTGAGTCTCAAGAGAGCTAGAAGAGGGGGATTCAGTTACCAATGATGCATGGACCTGACAACACTTCAACCAGCCAGACCCCCGACAAAGACTAACATGTGTTTGTGGGAAAGGGATATGGGCGATACATCAGTTTTGAAATCCACTTTTCTGAAGGTCACTGAAACTGAAGCAGCCTTTCTCACTTACAGTACTTTAGTAGGACACACACACACAAACACACATCTCAGAGATAAGCTAATGCTTTTATATAGGTAATATAAGTTTGGAAACATGTATTTTCCTATTTGTACATTCTATTTTATTATCTAAAACTATGTTATTTGTAGTATGCCCTTTTGTTTTGTTAAATAATAAATAAATATTAAATATTTTATAACAACAACAACTATAATAATAATGTTACAAAAATATTTCTTTTAAATATTTTTTAATTATTTTTAAATATTTTTTTTATTAATATCAGTTCTTTACAACATCTTTGCATTAAAATATGTATCTTTAAAAAGAAGCCATGTCAAGAAAAAAAAAAAAAAGAATTAATTTTGGCAGCTCTTTCAGGCTTGGAAGCATTAAGCCAGCGTTTCACTCCCCAGAGAGGGAGAGAGAGAACAGGATAAAACTCTAGATGGCTCCATTAAAGAAAAAACTCAGGAAATGAAAACAGAAATATGATAGCTTCCTGTTTTTCATAGGGACTTGGAGCATTCTGTTTTTGGGATATAATTACTACAATGAGATCAGTGTGATATAGTCCAAAACCTTAGACACACACCACACACACCCTCATCTTGTAGTCTAATCCAGGTTTCTCTGGCATGCTGCTGCTGGCTGACATTCCAGTGGCAATTTTTGTCTCTCTGGATCACAATGATCTAGATTCACATTGATTATGGAATTCCGGTAAAGTCCAGATGTCAGCGGGAGAACTGGACAGACTACACAAAACAGTTTCCCAACAGGCATTACAAAAGAGATTCTCTCTCTTCTCACATCTTTTTCTTCTCTTTTTACTTTACTCTTTATGTGCTCATTTCTGTGATTAATAATGTACCTAGTTATTTAACTTAAAAATCCAATGTCTGTCAGTGAATTTATTTAAACCTCAACATACTAAATTTCAATGAAGAGACTTCCAGACCAAATTAATCTATGTCAATGTGTTAGCAAAACAAAGTGTACAAGGCATGTGTGTGATGGACATATAAGAGAAAAGTGTGTCTGTGGATTCTTTTAAATCCACAGAATCCACAGACACACTTTTCTCTTATTTGTCCATCACACACATGCCTTGTACACTTTGTTTTGCTAACACATTGACTCTGTGGTCTTGACTCATTATCTCATTAGCAGAAACTGGAAAGAATCATAATTACTGTGGCTGCAGGTCTATTTACCACAGTGTCTCTTCTGCCCTCTGGTGGTAATGTTAGGCACCACAAAACACAAGCTAGTGTTTGGACGTGTGTCATTCAATTTCACAGAAAACAACAGAATATATGTTAAAAATGTGAATTAGTTAATCTGTATCTTTAAAATACTCAAATGAAGACAGACTACGGGAGAACTAGGGCTATTATTAATGCTAAGAAGATAATTTCATGCGTTCATTACGAGTCCGACTCTCTAACCATTAGGCCACGACTTTTTACAATTAGGTTTAAAGTTAAGGCATCGCGCTTTGTGAATGTGGAATTTTCCCATCATACAAATAAAATCCAGGGCATCCTCTAGCTCCCTACTGTCGGAAACCACCGAATGAAAGAGAACCTTAACCGCAGAAATGTTACATAGTCGAAAGAATACGAAAAGTAAAGATGCTGAAATTCGAAAACAGAATTGTTTAGTATAGGGACAGAAATATAATAAACGTGAAAGAGATTCTTCCTCTTCTTGACAAAAAGAGCAGAGTGGAGAAAGATTTTGTATAAATTTACTTAAATATTTGTTGCAGGGGTAATAATGATGGATAATTTTAAAATGAACTTCTTTTATTTTATTGCTAAACAAAAATTTGTTTGGCACTGTCCATACTTTCTGAAAATTAACATTTGGATAAAGTGCCAACCACTTTCTATAAGCTTTAAAAGATGAAGCATTATTAGCAGTAACAAAGTTTCTCAAACATGTGTTTGCACACTTATTAGCCATAATATTAACCCCTTGAATAAATAATCGAGGGATAATTAAACAAAGATTACAATATATTTTATAAGACTTCATTAAAAATAACAACTTAGGAGGAATGGAATTTATAAGAATAGTATAGTCCCGTTTTGAAGAATTTACCCCATATTAATTAAGAAAGTCAACATAAGCATAAAAATCCCCACTGTTTGCTTATTAAATCTGATATAAACTTGGAGAACCAACCAGGGAAGAAAACAGATTTCCGAGCTGATAAAACATATTGATTATTCCAAATAATATGAGGGGGAAAATTATGTTTAAAGATTAGCTTCCATGAGTCTAAAGCTTGCTTATGGAAGTTTGAAAGCTTCATGGTTGTAGAAAGGCTAGAAATGAACTACTATGCCAAGGACAGCATGTATTTGGTATTTGTCTCCCCCTAGCGACTGATACGAGGTATTGCATTATAAAAACCTTACTACACTTGTCAACGCACTCTCATCTACTCATTAGAAAGTTTCATTTCAGTAACGTAATTTGAATGACACTGATGTGATCTCAATATGTCGACACACTTGATGTTGAATAAAACTAAATTTTCTAGAAGACAAAGAATCTATGCCTAGAGCCTTCTTCTTCATTTGCCCTTAAACAAAACATCTCCACTCCAATAAAGCATGAATGACACCCATATGTACCAGCTGCGCTAGCAACTCATTCTTCATCTATTGTAGGCCTATATTATGCATTTATTTAAAATAACTGTTTTTTGTTTTTGTTTTTTAATTAAGAAGTATTCTGGTATTGTAACATTTTATAGAGTGTATAAAGTTTAGTTGACCTGCAGAATTATGTGTACTTACGGTTAGGCTCCTAGATGTACGAAGGTTATCACTCAGTTGCCAGCATTGTGCATGTTTCACTGGGTTGATCCAGATGGATTGTTCCTGCAGTAAAAATATTGTTAATTGACTTGAGATGAAAGGATCATGTATGGTTAAAATGCTCACGGTCTTGCCCAAGAAACTCTAGTGTATTGAGAAGCTGTCAAGATCCGAGACTAAAGCTACAATTACTGGCTCACTATCGTTTTTCAATAACGTTCATGCTAGTTTTCTTCTGACCGCTCGTATGTGACATTATTTGTCTACTAGGCTACATTTTTTCTGACTGCAAGTGACGACAACCATCTGTCAAAACAATATGAAGGTACTTATCTCTAATAATTATCTCCATCATTGCACCTGGATTTCAATTCGCATTCTGACTACTGATTTGTCTGTAAAGATCAGACCAGAAACAGACAGTTTAGCTTACATTAAGAACTTCAAATGAATAGGCCTATTTATAATTATGAAAAGTTCACAAAAATAATTTCTGTAATTTCTATTTCTGTTATGATTTATAGTTTCAGTAATTAGATTTAAAGTAGACGAATAAATACTCAAAATAAATTGATTTAGTATTTTACAGTAAATGTTGCCATAAAGGTATAGTTTCACCCAAACAGTTTTCGTGACTTGCTTCTGTGGATCACAAAAGAGGATGTCTCAGTGCACATACAGGGAATGCCAATAATGGTCCAGTGTTGTTTTGGACCCCACTGACCTCTGTGGGTATGGTCAAAAACAGCTGAAGCACTCCTCAAAATCTTCTTCAGTGTTTAGCAGAATAAACGACGTGAAGTTGACAGAATTTTATTTAAGAGTATACTTTACGGTTGCTTAGGATCATGAAGTAGATTTAAAATGATAAAATGTCGTTCAAATAAATATACAGAAAGCAAGGCAAGAAAAGTGTAAATTGTGGGCGAGAAGAGTGTTCCTGCCGTGTAGCTGTCCACGGTGCTGAATGCGATTCTGTTAATGACTTATTTTCGTGTGAGGATTTCTGAGACATCCAGAGTCTGTAGACGTCCATGTAGGTTTAGTCTGTCTGTATAGCTACCTCAAATAGCCGAATGATCTTTCAAATGCAACTAGACCAGCATCATTTCTTGGCGCAACTCTTCCGTGCACACTCCACCCATACAGTAACTAATACACTTGCCCATCATGAAACAGCTTTCTCCGTTCTAGGACAGAAATATGAAAACTTTGTATTGTGAGGCACTTTTATAATGAACTATGCTACTTTTTTGTAAGTGGCTTTGGAAGAAAGCGCCTAACGCCATGCTAAATAGATAAACGCACACTTATAATTTATTCACATCACACATTTTTACAGAGGCGAGTTATGATTCTTGATTTGTGGTATTTGTTTCAATTTGATGATGCAGGGCATCTGTCCTCCAGGTATAAAGGCCACTGAGCAGGGTGTCATGCCACGTCACATCTGACCACCAGAGGTCGCAGCCAAAAGCCAAAAGAAAAATATCCAGTTGTGAAACCTGAATAAATATATATAAACGCAAGAAGCAAAGGTGTATTAGACACATTCTACAAAGTAATGACCAAAGACAAACGCACACATACCCTATACATTTCCTATAACTTAGTAGGCCTATATGCTAAAGGATAAAGATTGTGTTTGCTTTATATTTATTCGTTTAGACGCTTTTATCCAGCGTGAATTAAATGGGAGTAATACATGAGCGATATCGTGATTAATTAGTACCATATCGGTGTAACAGAGTTCAGAGGACATTTGCATTTAAAATCAAAAAGGATACTTGGCTATAGTTGAGTTCTCCTAGAAGAAGCTTGCTTTTTTTCGAAAATTGTAATAGATGTTTGCTGTTTGCTTGAAGTAGCTAAATCCAAGTTGTATGTATTGTTTTGATTAAAAAAGTGCAGTTGCAAATTGTTATGCTCCATTCACAGCTCTTTACAAAGACAGACTAACACTAATGCTGAGAGGAATTTAGAGGACTTGTATTTTTTTTATAACAATCCCTACAGGCAGTAATAATAGGAATATGAATAAATGTGTGTACACATCCTTTTCAATTTACTTAATTAAACGTTGCTTAAAACTGTGTATTATGTGTGCTTATTTGAGCCTTTTCTCTCCACCTGCAAAATGATAAACGTATTCGGGTTTTTAGTTCACGAATAACAATTCTCCCGCACTTTGTGGCATCAAAAGGAATCTATTTGTGATGTAAAAATTAGGAATCTTGGCATTTTATTATTATTCATAGATCCATATATGCAGACAGCAAACTCCTCAAATAAATGCCCAGGAACGCCACACACAAGTGAAAAAGAAAGAAAAACTTTGGATTTCTGTACACCACTGGCAACCCAGGCAGAGAGTTTCATGCCGAGGCTTTGGGGAGGGGAAGGCGGGGTGCTTCTTTGTTAGCAAGGCCCTCTCCAACTCGTCATTAGTGCTGATTACCGTTGACCAATTTGACAACCTTATTGACTGCTAAAAAGACTTTTTCATCGTCCCACCCTGCACTCCCCAGCGCTCAAAAGAAACGGAAATTTTCCACCATTCTCTATCCAGTGTTTAAATAAAGCCGTGCTCCTTTCCCTTCCCTTGCTTTGGCTCCTATTTTCTCCTTTTTCTAGGAAGGAACAGTTGGTTTGGCCCCGCCGTTGTTCAGACTGAAAGAAGATTGAAACATACAGCTTGTGCTTTTTATTGGGAGCGTTAATGAATGGCGCGGGTTAAACCCAGGTGCGCGCCGTGAACCCTTCAGGCAGTTTGGAAACAGAGGTGCTGTGTTTTAGCGCCTGCTCCTTCACTCATTTTTCGACACCTTAAGTAGATTTGAGCGTTAAGAATAGCGTGGCAATGCTTTTAAAATATTATGAACTATTTACAAACGTGTATTATTCTTCACAATAAAAATAGCAATTTGGAAGGATATAAAAACCTTTTATCGTTCTCTGGCACTTGCCAAAGAAGAAAAAATACATATAGCCTATAATTTATAAATAATCATAAAAATGATATGAAAAAAATTAAGCACTAATTTGTGATGATTATAGTCTCACGGTCGATTTATGTAAAGCTTTATGCCCACTAGATTAGCCACGTGTGAATTATAGTCATGTTGTGAATTACATATTTAATAAATATAAACAATTTTGAATCGAGAGAAAATTATAGCAAAATGAAAAACAATTTTAAAAAGTATTCATTTATCAACCACCTTTGACAAATGAATTTTCTGCAGCTTGCTTGGGCCACTAGAAGCTTCTATTTAAGCAGGAGATCACAGTTTAGGTTGTGTTGACATCCGGGAGAGCGTCTCGGCCTTTCGCTGACCCTGTGCTGTCAGAGCGCATTACACCACGCGAAGCATTTTAGCCAATTACTGCTCGAGTGTGAGAGCGATTGAGCTCGCAGAGAGGCATTAAAACATACAACATATTTGATCCCCGTCTGTTCTAAATCTGCTCTTCTGGATATAAGATTCACTTTTTTTTCGGGTAGACACGTTAAAAATAAACATGAAAAAAACATTGCATGGCTCAATTTTACACCAGAAACACTGGAATAAATGTAAAAAATACCGTTGTGAATTTGCGATCGTTACTTAATTCAAAAGTGATTTTATTTTTATTTAATTTTTTTTTAAATCATTTTTTTCCAGAAATTTCAAGACGCGCAGCATTACGCACAACAAAAATGATAATAAAAAGCACACAAATAAAGGGCCTAGGGCCCGATGATATTTTAAATAAGTAAATAAACATCGTTTATATATTAAAAAAGACAAGTGCACATTAAAACATTATTCAGTCTTTTCATGATAAAGCACGCACACATACAACAATAGGTTCGGCCCTCAGACACTGAAGATTTTTTCGAAAACTCCCACCTGTCTTCATGAGAAGCACTGCGCATTTTGTTGATCACATCAACGATTGGAAAATTAAATTGTGACGCTTTTTTCCATCCTTCATTTTAGCCTCTCTCTCTCGGCCGGTTGCAGGCACTAAAGTTTTGTTGTTGTTGTTAGATTGTCTCTTACAGTTCTCCTGTTTGCTCTTTTGAAGCCTGTCACGTTAGATGTCACATTCACTGTCGCTGGAGGTGATGGAGATGGCGGAGGTGGCGGCCTTGCTCGAGAGACTGACTTCTGGGCTTGAGGCGGGACCCAGGCGGTCCACTGTGGTGTCATCGTCCCCCAGCGATCGGACCGAGCCACCGGACAGAACCTGCTGCTGTATCCTGCAGGGGTGAAAAGAGCCAAAATGTCAATGAGGATACATCGACATTCATAGCTTACAGTGGAGACAGTGGATATAAAAGAAATATCCTCGTCTCTCTGATGCATAAATTACAGAAATATCTGGTTAAGTTAATCAGTCTTGTATTAAGACTGAATTGTCAACCTATATTTATTAAACACAGCATTTACACCTCTTATTTGAGTGTGGGGAAACTACAAAAATCTTTTGACGATGATATGCTGTTAAAGCTGTCAAAAACATTTCAGATTGTAAGAACATTTGCATGAGCTAAAATCAAATAGTGTCTGTTTAGACAAAATAAACTTTTCTTATAGCATAACATAGCTTCAATACTGTATGTTAATTATAAACAAAGATTGTAGGTTATGTAACATATTGTCTAAGGCAGTACAACAAAAATAGTTGATAGAAATTTATGTTGCAGCATAAAAACAAACAATGAATTACAGAATTTAAAGCATGCTGTCAATTTAACAATCTGTTTAAGCGAGGTTTTTAAGCTTCCAAACCCAGAGAAAATATTTGTTACGATATCTATAATGTAGTATTTTTTTAATCATAAATCATCCCGGAATGAAAGCTCATCCATCAGCAGAGATATGTAAAATAATTAGTACATTTTGGTAATATGTGAACAAAAGGCGCTTTGCCAATATCTACACTAATTGGATATTAATTTTAAGTGAAATAACGCAAGAAACTCCAAAGATTTTTTTCAAGATAATAATAACTAAAGATAACGACAATATAATAAATTATAAAAGCGAAGATCATTTGCACATGCTTAGCGCCTTTATGCAGTTCAGTGGAGATCTCTATACCTGTTCTTGGCCGCTGCCGCCCGGTCTCTCTGCCTCCGGTTTTTAAACCAGTTGCCCACTTGTGTGGGTGTAAGTCCAGTCGCTTGCGCCAGCTCTCTTTTTTTGCTCGGGTTCGGGTAAGGGTCCTGCAGGTACCACTCTCTCAAGAGATGCCGCGTCCTCTCCTTGAAGCAGTGAGTTTTCTGTTCGCCGTCCCATATCGTCCGAGGCAGTGGAAACTTCTTTCGGACGCGGTACTTGTCCACGGGTCCTAAGGGACGCCCACGGAGTTTCTCAGCCTCCTGGTAGTGCGCCTCGAGCCAGAGCGCCTGCAGCTTCGCGTGTGAGTCCTTTGTGAATTTGTGGTTCTCTAGTATGTGGTAGAGCTCGCGGAAGTTTCCCGCGTGAAAGGCCACGACTGCCCGCGCGCGCAGAACAGACTCGTTTTTCCCGAGTACTTCGCAGGCGGACGGCGCCACCGGGAGTGACCAGAGGAAGCGGCCCAGCCTCTCCACGTCGCCGCTCTCCTCGAGCGTCTCGCAGACCCCCGCGACCTGCTGGGGGCTGAAATTCAAGATGGGCAGCTGGAACATGGAGACTGCAATCTCTATCTTCTTTTGGTTCTCCTGTCTGGTGTTGCTCCTCGATCGTCTCGCCCGTCTTTTTATTCAGCGGGTCTGTCAGAAAACGGCAAAAGTTAACCAAACGAGCTGAGGAGCGATGCCGTGCGGCAGGCTCAAGCAGCCTGAACGGCAAAATCTCTTCTTTGATTGAGTGTGAGCATAAAAAACTGAAAGCAAGGTGTTTTCTGAGGAGCAAAATAAAAGAACATTTAGCCCCTGCTGCCGATATTCTATTAGACTTGTCAGATTGGCTGCCTGGTTGCCATGGACACACGTCAATCACTGTCAGGTTTGCCAATCATGCGTGAAGCAGCACCAGATTTCAGCACCACCCAGCGCGCAACAGCGCCTTTCACTGAAAACGTCAAAGCGTCATTTTGACCTTTACGTTTGTGCTCAGAGACGCTGAATGTAATATTGTCATTTGCTAGAAATCTGGAAGCAACCCCCTCTGAGTCGTCGATAAAACGATAGGAAAGAGTGTCTGTTAAAATACAGAACGCATTGAAAGACATTAGTAAGACTTTCTATGAAAAGTATAAATAATTACAAATGATTGCCTATTCAAAAAAAAAAAAAAAACAAAAAAAAAAAACACGATTTATCTTTCGAAAACGTAGCTCATTTCTGTGGCGTTTCCATGTTTAGGACCTCGGAAATAAAGTGCCAAACATGTAATCATTGTATAACTATAGATGTTTAAAAATAATTTTAATGAGGAAAGTGTTCTCATTAAAAAAAAAAAACACCATGCGACATGCAGTACTATTCCACACAAATAACAAAATTAAAAGATTTACCTACCATAAGCTGTCATCTCTATATGCACATTTCGTCAGAAAGAAAAAAACTGTCAGGATATAGACACAAATGTGTTGAAAATGTGGGTAGCACATCTTGTCATGCATGAAATACCTATCGGGATGAATTGGCACCATGGTTAACACATCTTGTGCGGCAGGACTAACTCACAACGTTAACCTAAACATTACAAATGATGCGTATATAACGCTATCCTGGTAAGTAGGTCCAGTTTTCAGTACACCTCTCCTCTGTTTTAAAATCGCTCAGTTTGTCTTGCGCACGCTTAAATGATAGGTGGTTGGAAGTGTCCGGTCCCATTAAGGCATGCCTCGTTTCAAAGGTAATGTTCAGTCTGACGGAAGGGCCTGATATTATTTTCACAGATACTCAAGTTCAACTAAAAGTGCTTTTTGCATGTTTTATATGAAGGAGGATGCAGGCAGGTTCAGGAACTTGTTTTTCTTTTGTCTCAGCATAGGGAGCTGTTGTCATGATGCGCTTCGGGATCAGAATGGCCATAGGATTATAATACACCTCATCTATTAATATTAAATACATGCATGCGTTTAACCTTTTTTAACTGGCATCCTGAACTCATATTTGACAGGAAACCAAATGCCAATGAACAAAATGTTATTATATAATACCTTTGTCTTCACGAACTTATCATTTTTTGTAATGTAAAGTGATTGAGCACAGTCATATCAGAATGACAGATTGTCAAAAATAGACCACACAAAGATATCCAGCCTATTTTAATGCAGGCGGAGGATCTTAGAGTGTTTGGCAACAGTGTTAATCAATTATCCATAGGCTCGAGCAGGTTAACGCTATACAGTAATGGCGTGACAGTTGGCCATAATGAGAGGTAGACACAGTAAAACGATTAAAGCCATGTAATGAGATTTAATCCATCTCATTACAGTTTTTAACGCCGACCACTAAAATGACTAAAAACAAAGGATTTGCGACCCCATGCACATGCGCCATGGAGACAGGGTTTGGGGAAACCATTGGATGAGCGGCAGTGCTGAAATATTCAGAGTTCTGTAAATATTTCATACTGTAACCTCAACATAGGGAATATTTTTCTACTAAGTCACCCAGTAAATAATACATGGCTTTTGATATCATTCCAAGACTCTAGTCAAAAAATAATGACTTTAAAAACACGGACTTTGTAAGGGAGGTTGTAGTGTGAGGTTGTGTTGTCCAACAATCCATTACTCTTAAAATAACCCTCATTTCACATGGACAAAATGTTTTCAAACAACCATTGTCCCTGCTTAAAAAAAAAAAGAGACATTCAGGCATGCAGTTATCGCAGAAGGAGACACGTTTGTTCCGCTCCTCGCTTTCGCTTGTGCTCCGTAACTTTAGTGGCGAAATGACACCGAGTCATGGCAAAGCGCGAGCCAGGGATGCAGCGCGCACGAGCTGAATAATAAGGATTGCACACATAATGTAATGCCTGACACCGCTATCCCTGAACGAATGACAGAGAAATAGAGAGAGAGAGAGAGAGAGAGAGAGTAAAGATAAGGAGTGACACTCATACAAAGAGTTCTGTTATCTGCTTGTTCTCTGATACAACACGCAGACACACAAACCAGGCTTGATAAGCCACAAATTCTTTCAATTCTTCATTTTTAACCTCCACAGAAATAAAGCAAGTTAGCATAACGTTGCATTCACCTATAAAATAGCGACATTTCTGCATTTATCTGATGCTTTCATCCAAAGTGACTTTTAAGGTACGATGCATTTAAGATCAAGATCCTGAGAATCAAACCCATGACCTTGGTGTTGCTAGCGCCATGTTCTACTATTTAGATACAGGAATATTTAAACATGAATATAACATGAATAACATAAAATATACAACATGTAAAACAAACATTAAAGATATCTGACTATATTATTCCCTTACAAACCAAAAGTGAAGGTTTTGCACAATGTTAGAGCATACTAAGTGAAGAAGCTTGTCTACTGAGTCAGAGAGCGGATGAAAGATAACAAGTGTCTACAGTGCAGTTTAACCATCCCTGTGAAAATCATAAAAAAAGAGAAAAAAAGTAGGCACTAGTTCCTCAGAATCTTCTGGAGAACCTCTAGGTACACTTTTGGGAAACGTACAAACCTGAGCTCAAAAGGTCCATGCAATAACTCTAAATACAGTTCCTCCTCTAACCCCTTCACAAGAGAAAGACTTTGAAAATATATACTGTATGTATAGTGAAGTTACTTGAATAAGCAACAGGTTAGTGTGGCAGTCGGGCAACCACATATATATTGCTTTTAGTATCTTTTCATCTTTACAGTGGCATAATTATTATATATAATGATTTGCTTATTTTCATGCATTACACATAATGCTCCATTGTTATGGGTCCTAATTTATCAATTTTAACAATGGCAAGAGATTTTTGCATTTTATAACTGTATAACTTAAACAGACAGAGGCCTCTGTTCTTCATTCAAGATGCATCAGCTCTGGAGGGAAACCTCTGTTGGATTCAAACACATACTCTGCTGTTCAGTAGTTTGGGGTCAGTAAGATATATTTTTAAATAATACTTTTATGCAGCAAGAATGCATTATGTTGATCTAAAGTGACAGTAAAGACATTTATAAATAATGTTGCAAAATATTTCCATTTCAAATGTTCTTTTCAACTTTCTATTCATCAAAGTATCTTGAAGAAATGTATTATGGTTTCCACAAAAATATTAAGCAGCACAACCATTTCAGTAATGCTTTAAAATAAATTAATACTTTTATTCAGCAAGGTGACAGGACAAAATGTAAGATTTCCACAGAAATATTAAGCAGCACAACTGTTTTCAACATTGATAATAATTAAAAATGTTTCTTGAGCAGCAAATCGCATATTAGAATGATTTCTGAAGGATAATGTGACACTGCAGTAATGGCTACTGACAATTCAGCTTTGCATCACAGGAATAAATTACATTTTAGTACAAGTTATTACTGCCACCATTCTGCATACCGGAGGCCTTTTGAAACCATGTTCAAATGCCATCCGCTTTGTTGTCCTCTCAGCTGGTTGAGGCCGAACGCTGGATAACTCCCATAGGCCAGGGATTTACGTTCTAATTAAGATATCATGTCTGGCAGAGCTGGGCTTGCTAAGACTCCACTGGCCCAGATAATAGCAAACGAATGAGGGATTCGATTCAATTAAATAAAGTCTTTGCTTGCTTTAATACATAGACAAACCAGATGAGTTACAGGCCTCTGTGAGTGTGTGGGCGTGTCCTTATGACAGATCGATGTCCAGCCATGGCATTGTCCCGTTTGGATGTAATCTGGGATTTGTGGTAACAGAGAAGACCTCTTATCCTATGACCCTTCTGGCTTATCCCGCTCCCTCTCTCTCTCTCTCTCTGTTATCCAGCAGCAGGACAGGGATAACACAACAGGATCCCTCAGACATCCGGTTTATTTTTTTATCATTCAGTTTGTCATTTTCTAACAGTCTTATGCTATAAAATATATTGCGACTACATAATTTCAAAATAATATAGATATGTGACTACATCCACACACGCCCCAAAAGGCAGACACAAACATAGACACTTTCATGAGCGCAAATGTATTCAGTCTGGGTACAAAAAAGTGTCACAAACTATGCACAAGTCGCTATTGTTACTTACTAATAATTAGCATTTTGATTTGCATTACACAAATTAAACACCAACAAAACAACAACCCTTGGCTTTTAAATGCAATATCTAGTCCATCACAGACAAAAATGAGACAGCCATTTTTGGTCTACATTAACTGTTACCTAGCAACCAAAAACACCAGGAGAAGCTCCACTTACCCCTGATCTGAAAACCAGTGCTCAGTCACCACGCTTGTATGACTTATGCTGACGTACGGGGTCTTCATATCTTTGCTTTTGTCTTGAAAAATATAAAGGATTTTTTTTCGTTCTAATGGACTAAAAAGACTGATTCAATGAAATTAATGAATTTAGACAAGCTAATAATCTACCAACAACACATTTGTATCTAATTATGCACTAATTGTGAAGAAATAGCTTACAAATCACACAAAAAAAGTGTTGTAAATTCAGAACAAAACAGCTAAGTGTCTGAGCATCTAAAGAGTCCTACTAAAAGACATCAGTTACTGTTTTAATATAATACTGATAGTAAAAGGCACTTCATATAGTCTGCAGAGTCAGTTTAGTCTGATCTGAAGCTCATTGATTCATTTCTTTATCTCATTCTGGCAACTGCCAAAACTATAAGAAACATTTACACACGCACAAGGCTAATGACCACTATACACTTCAATGTGCAGGATGTCCAGCAAAAAGCTTTTAACAGAAATCTGACGAACCACACATAAGCTCGAACATGCTACATTATGGTTTTTGGTAACTGCAACTGACTCATTTATTTTATTTATTTATTTTTTCACCAACTAATTAATAAAAACTTCATGAAAAATGTATTCTCAAAATCTATAAGGAACCATCCTAAAGGCAGAAGAGATTAACAGAGAACTTTCTTTAGGAGTATTAACAGACCATCTGATGCATATATAATCTATAAAATGTTTCTCATATGTTTGGACATCTTCTATGGACTGCTGTAACATTATTTTAATATTTTTCCCCACGTCTGTCTATTATTGTAGTAAATTTTTATGCCCACACTCTAAATAAAAATGGTGCTATATAGCACTAAAAGTGGTTCTTGGCTCGTAATCATAGTTGAACCACTTTTGGTGCTTTGTCAAAGAACTGGTGAAGGACCACTGTAGCACCGAGATAACTGGTGATGGACCACTGTAGCACCAAGAGTTACAGCACCAAAAGTGGTTCCCCTATGATTACGAGCCAAAGAACCACTATTAGTGCTATATAGCACCATTTTTTAGAGTGCATTTCCATATAAAAACTATAAATACAAATATAAAAATAATAAGTTTAATTTTAGTTTAAAATAAGAAATAAAGCCACATTGTGAGATATAAAGTTCAATAATAATAATACAAATTAGATATAAAAAGTTATAATAATAATAGTACTATGATTATATACTATGATTATATACTATTATATACTTTTTAATTGTTTTTCTTTATCTAAAAAGTTTGGGCAGAACTTAATAAAACATAGTATAATAGTTTGTTCACAAACCACCTTGTGACATGAAAAGCATTAATACATTAATAAAAGATGAGATGTGAAACTATCCAGAAGCATGCTGATAAGTCATTGCACTGTATGATCTCTAAAGTAATGCATTCGATTAAACAGGGCCACATAACAGTCAGACATATGGATGTCTGATGCTGCTGCGCTTTTCAGATAAATAAATCATCTCCGCCTCTGCCGCCGTACATGCTGAATGCCTTCTGATAGTAGATAAACAGACTTTTCTGTTGCTGAATGAGCTCAACAACACAGCTTACAGACTGTGTGTGTGTTGATGACAAGGTCAGCTGTGTGTGTGTGTGTGTGTGTGTCAGGAGGATGTTTACGGCTGGGCATGATCTCTGTACTCAGGGCGTATGTCAAATGCCAATCTGACACTTTTGATTTTCATGAGAAAGATCTGGAAACTGCATGAGTGTGTGCTAGAGAGCCACACAGACTTGGTTGTCTCAAGGCAGATCATTCACTGGTCATTGGTGACCGGTATGTGTCCAAGTTACTGAGCTAAAGGAGAAGAGACAAAGAGAAACAGGTCATCTCTCTAAGAAATTACTACATGTGTGTGTGTGGCAGTGATGATGCAGTGATTCTGACAACTAGTGACAGCAGAGACTCATCTCACTTTGACTCCCAGCAGGCACACACACACACAGCAGTGAGTAAGTGTGGCTTGTGGCTGCACTAGGTCTTCCGATCGTCTGCTCTCTGTCCTCTGAGAGCAGTCAGGGGATGGTGCTGTGCTGTGATACTCTTGCAGTGAGTGACTCATAAATCTGAGATCAAGCCTTAAGCCCCGGAGCAAAAAAACAATGTACTAGATTTAGCTTTTCTCTGTCTCACTATCAGTAGCTCTCCTGTACGTAAACAGGGTTGGTCTTTAGTTGAGTGAGTTTGTCCAAGACAGTTTATCCTCGTAAAGAAATACAGGTTAATCTTTTTACCCAATCAGCAAAAAAGACAAAGCCATCTGTTATGGGGTTATTTTAAAGTTCAGCAATCACTTAACAATGCCATTACCCAAAAATACGCATGTTTGTTTTTGTGTCTTGGCGGAGACTTTCCATTGACTTCTGCTGAGACAATGATATTTTCTCTCTCTTAAACTGAAATAAAGAAGATGATGATGAGAAAATTAAGTTACAGGTGTTCGTAATATTATGAATGATTTTTTTTTTAATAAAAATTTGAAAAACGTTTTGGGTCATTTCCATTGTTTTAAAAATAATCTAATTAGAATAAACGCTATTCTTTTGAACTTTGTATTCATCAAAGCATATTGAAAAAAAAAATCATGATTTTCACAAAAATATATAAAAAAAAAAATTTAAATTAGGCTTTGCCACCCAAAGAGTAAATTACATGTTATAGCATTGAAGTAGAAAATAGTTATTTTAAATTGTAATAATCTTTCATTTTATTACTGATTTGACTGTTTTGATTAAATAAATGCCTCCTTGGTGAGCATAAAAGTGAGCATGAAATTTTTCTTTCAAAAACATAAAATAAATATTCCACAAAAATATAGAGATATGAAACTAGCACATCAATAGAGGTAATAGTTTGCCTGGGACAAAGGTCAATTTTATACATTATATACACAAATAAGTGAATAGAGATTGAGCTTTCATTCAGAATTAAGTATTTCAGTAACAAATGAGACAGAATTCAGTATCGATGACCCTAATGTTATTCTGGTTCTATGTTTCCTTGTGAATCTATTCAATCAGTAAAACATTTCAGAAAGACAGGTTTTAGCTTTAAAAACCAGGCCCTGACTTGAGCACTTGTCTGTCAGTCACCTAGCAACAAGTCCTTCCGATAAATGCACCATCCTGCTGTCTCTCTCTCAGCTTCCCGGCCTGCTGAGAAGGGTCTGAGTCTATGTGTGTGTGTGTGTGTGTGTGGAGTGTTTTGGGGGGCTGTCGAGTTCACGGTACTCTACTCCCTATTGACCAGGAAGTCCTTTCTCTGAGCAACGCACAATACCAACAGAGACAAAGCAGCCAGGAAAGAGGACAGTCCCTGAAAAACACTCACACATAGAGTCTCTCTCACAATCATACGGACGCTCTCGCGTAAGAGGCACATTTCAAGGAAACACAGGCATACACATACACAAAAACTGCAGACCTCCCCAAAAACATGGGGGCCTCTGCCTTTGTCTGGCAGCCTAATGAAAATGATGTTCTTTTTCTATTTGGAGCTTGTTAAGGCTCACAGACTCTTTCACTTTGCTCCGGCTCTCACTCCACACCCCCACCTGCCCTCCGTACACGGAGGCGAAGGCAAATACCGCGGAACAGATGAGGACGCTTCCTTATGTGTGTGTGTGGGTGATGCTTTTTCAGAATAAAGCGTTCTGTGACAAAAAGGAAATATATACACACACCTCGAGATCAGATGGTGCGAATCAGCCGAGCACGTTTGACTGTTCTGAAATCTCAACACACATAATCGCGTGTACATAGACAGACACTTGAAAAATGTCAATGATGCTTGTAGTTTCAGGAGGAACAAATATTTTGAATAGGCTAGCCTATATGATTCACATATATCGAATAAAAATATAACAGAGTCTATCAACAAGTCTCTTGAAGATGCGTCCCCTTCCGTTCTGGTGAAAGGACAGAGTATAAATAGCGTGGAGATATCTTACTATTACTTCCTGTATACATAGGAATGTCAGTGGCCTGTAGCAGAACCACGTTTTAATAAAGAAAAAAAGTCAATTTGGATTCTTAGAAACAAGTAAACCTCTGGAAAAGAATCGCAGATCTCCTAACCTTTCTGACTTAAGTATTAATGCTCTTCGCTGCGGCTTCTGACCTTGACTGTCCACACCAGAATACGGTTTCATTTTAGATTTGCTGTCATTTTGACCAGTGACCCACGCAGATACATACCAGGGAAGTACATAACAGAGATGGCATACACAGTGATGAAAGGAATGTTTCTGAGGTGAAGGCCACTCAGCGTATAAGCAAAGCTATGGTCAGTTATGGGCTTTAATAAAGGCTGCTGAAGACATTTTAACAGAGCATGGCTGATGGATGTTTTTTATCCATTACATAAAAAAATTCCTTCTGTTTTGGATCCATAACAAATATTTACTACAGTTATTTCTGATATTTCTGAGGCACCCAAATGCTCACAGTGGAGAAAAAAATCTTTATGTTGGGCTCTGCGTTGGTGATAAGACTATTTTAACACATTAAGGGTCTAAAATGGGAATACTTTGTCATTCTTGTTATCTGGGGATTCCAAGAAAGATCTAATCCCCAACATTCCCATCATGTTTATGTTGTTTCAGAGCTTTACAACCAAGACGGCTTAATTAGAGAGATTAGATCTCAACCTGCTTCGACCTGCTTCTAATGTGCCAACAACACCTGACAGTATGACAACCATAAACTTCATGGCAAAATTCATCAGAGTAAACGATATAACAAAAGGATCAAATTCATCAGTGAGTGCAAAAACTCCCTAAAACTAACAAGTTGATTTCTGGGTTCTAAAAGGTAGGCCTGTACAGAAATTATTTAGATTTGCATGCCTACTGTTATCCATCTTGAGCATTTAAACTTTCAATTTTAAAGCAATATTTCTAAAAAAAAAAAAAAAAATTAAAAATATTGTTGCTGAATGAGCTATATAAAATGTACATAATTTGGTCAAATTAGTTTGTCACGTGTGTTAAATAATATTATCATAAAAGCTTTTATTATATTTAAATCTGCTCAACCTTCAGAAACAAAATATTCTGCACATTTATAAATTGTATATGCTACATAAACCATTAGGCCACACTACAAGTAACCTGAAAAAATAAAGAAAAACCATGAACTTAATAAAGTTAATGTTAAAAACATTAACCAAATATTAGAAGAAAAAGAAAAAACCAACAGAAATATCAAGTTGTCAACAAACTGAGAAAAACAGATGAGTAGATTTGACCTCTAATAAGAAGTAACCACATAATAATAATTAGGCTAATAAAAGTAATTTTTCTGATTGTCAAAAAGATTCAGTCAAACAGACTGAAGTGTAGAGAAGCGGCTACATTGATGTTTTGGAGCTAGATGGCCATCAAAACAATTCATTATCATTTTGACAAGAACCTCTCTATCGTTTACCATTATTAGTACTTCTTCTACTGTAAAGCCTGGTCAGGCCTGATAGATATGCTGAATGCAGATCTGCTCAAAATGTTCACAAAAAAAATCTCTTCATAACTAAATTCACAGAGGCCTATGCGGTCAAATTAAACGATTTAACAGACAAATCAAATTATTATGCAACAAATTTATCTAAAACATTATTTCTTACCTTAACAACAAACTGGGCTCTCTCACTCTTCATACTTTAATACGGAAAGTGCTTTGAATGTGCATGTCTGCTTCACTCAGAATGGTAATTAGAGGCGGTTGAACTGCGAGCCGTAAATCAACAACCTTCAAGTAGAAAAACGTCCTCTTCATAATTGGGCACCGCGCTATTGTGAGCCGCGGGGGTCTGTCAGACCACCCAAAGTAGCGCTTCCTCCCTCCGGGCTGCTGTGGGACAATAGCGGGCCACTCGAACCGGCCACGCACGGGAACACTAGAATGAGGCCTGACAAGAAACAAGAAGTCTTTGCCACTTATTAAAATGTTTCAGTATCGTGCTGTCCATTGAAATAAATAAACAAATAAAAATTAACATTTCGTTTTTATTCTGATCTTTTTCTCTAGAAAAGTTGAAAAAGTTTAAAAAAAAAAAGAAACATGCACATAAAAGAGTAATTAAAAAGGTCAGAGTGATTTAAACTAAAGTATTCAACAAATTTTTAATAAACTTTCATTTTTGAATCAGACTTTTACGAGCTGCTAAAAGGTTTTCTAAAATATTAGTTATTTTTCTTAATGAATAATTAATCTGCTTCTTCATGAATAGGCCATACCAGAAAAATTAAAAACATTCTAAAAGATATGAGGTGAGCCCCCCCCCACCAATAATCCGGCCTCACCAAACATTCCAAAGCGAAAAGCAAAAGCCCTGTGGTGAATTATTCCCTGCAGGCAAATTAAATCACCTTTGACTATAAGAACATATTCTAAAAATTCACATTTAAAGTTGCTGAATTGAAGGTGAAGTTGAGTTCACCTCCTGGATCCATTGAAGCCACAACCCGAAATAATTGCTGCCCTGTTCTATTGAATTCAAATTTTATAGTATTTGCCTGTCGATTAAACCAAAACAACAGGGTTTTGAGAGACAAATTCAAAAGACATCTCCAGTGCTGAAAAGTATATTTAATAAGGAATCTATATTAACAATACAGTTAAATCTATATGGCCACGCAAACAGCGTGTCAGGTGACTTTAATGAATGCGTGTCCTTCACCTGCATGCTCTGGAAACAGATGACAAGTAAAAAGAAAGTCGCAGAGCTTTACTGGTTCATTCCTGCCATGTGACCGGCTGTGTAAATGTTATACAAACTTCATATTAACTGCATTCAGCCCTGACTGAAAATTATATTAACCTGGAATAAAACTTTACTAACATATAGGAGGTATAAGTGGTCCAGTGACAAAACTTACCCCACAAGCTCACATCCAAAATGACTTAGAGGGGAACGCATTACTACTGGCTTCTCAAATATGTCATTTAATAATACATGGTTATTGTTAGACAAAATTATACACGTGATTTTATACATGTAAGACACGTTTTAGAGCCATACAAATTTGCTTAAATTATTTTAGCTGCTATGTAGGAAACTTACTCTAATAATGGAAAAAGTTTCAGAAATGATTATTGATAAGCTTACCCATTTTCTTATGCAGCTCTCAGTCACATGAACGATGGATGCTTCTTATTACATTATGCAGTATAGATCAGGAACACAAAACTTAGCCACAAGTTCTCCCATCCAGTGATTCGATGTCTGTTTTATTATGTAGAGCAGAAAGCTAGTCAGAAACATGATTAATATTACAAATTATATCCTGAACTCCAAACATAAGAGGGTTTTTAGTATCACTACAATTAAATTTTAAGTCAAACTTTCACTTCTGTTAGTTACTAAGTGCCTTTAGAAAAAGCATCAGCTAAAAGACTAATTATTATACTATTTAATAATTATTACTAATTATATCTTATTAAAGTGAGAAATCTAGCAAGGTTCACTTCCACGTGCATTATGAGAGAATGAACTATTTTTGTTTAAAAATAGCCTAAGTATAATACTATTACAAATTCTATATAATTGTATCTAAATTGATCATTTTGCCAGTGTACGTTACGAACATTCTATCTGCAATCCAGTTTGTCCACGTTGTCCTCTCTTCTTATTTTTACTTCCTTGCAGTTATTTTCTGAATTCCGTCTTTGTGTCTCTGTTGGCTCAAGAATCATACCAGGCAGGATGTCTTCACAGTGCGCTATTTACATATTTACCAACAAGCCCTTACGCTCTCGTGTATAATGCCAAATCATCTCTCCCTCTATTTTTTTTCCTTCTCTCTGCCACATCCCCTCTTCCAAATGGCAAACGGAAGCAGAAGACATCCCACTGTGCAACTGAAAGACAAACTTAAAGCACCATTGTCGCTGGTCAAAGTGGCACCTGTTCAACAAGGGAAAAAAAAGACAGACAGAGAGAAGGAGAGAGAGGGGTAGGCAGTCTCATACAAAATCCAGCATTGTGTATGAATCAAGAGCCATTACGAGTCACATAAAAATCTATGAAAGTTCATTTAATAACACACGGTCTGACAGGATTCGTCTCCTCATTTTCTATCTTTGCTCTTGTGAGAGACACTTTCCTACAGCCATCGAGCATGAGATGCCACTTTAATCTGCAACTGAGAGCTGATATATGGTCTATGCGTGCGTCTGACTTGAAATGCCACGATGAGGGAACTTCACACCTCAGGGTGTCAGTAACACCGAACAGTGACCTTTACTGAGAATCACATTCACCCTGAGAGTGTGTGTGTATACTGTAAACTGAATACATGCAGTTGTTACCTAAAGGATCTCTATCTACCTAATATGACTCCTAGAATGACTTATGTAATTCAATATAGCCAGGAACACACATAATAAGTAATATTGTGGCACGGTGCTGTTTTTAAATCTTTATTAGGTTGTTTTAAATATTCAGCACCATACAGAAGGAAGACAGTCTAGCAGCTCTGACGATGTAAATCGAAGAAGTGATAACTTCACAGATTCTTGAGACATGGGGGGGAAAAAAACAACAAAAAGTATAATATTTTAAATTTTGTTCAACATATTTTGTTGCAATCAGTTTTCTCACAAAGAGTGTTTTTTCACATCATAAAATAGTTCAAAATAGTCAAATATTATCAATATTGATAAATCTAGCATTCACTTCAATAAATTGAAGAATTGAGGCTATTAAATTCTAACCAGCAGTCAGACAAAAGCACCGTATTTTTCTTATTAAACATTAATAAATGTATTAAAAACAGTAGCCAGTTTTTTCGGTGTTGCAAAATATTAAGGACTTTTCAAAATAAAGGAAGTTATTTAAAAATCACAAACAATTATACTTTAAAATTTGCAAGACATTTACCACTTGTGACAGAAAATTGAGTGAAATGAGTGCAATTACTTACAATTACTATTTAAATATATATATATAAAAGACATCAAGTCTGTGTGATGTTGAACTACACACACTGTTATTTCTCTTTATAATCTAATGGCAGGTCAAGTACATTTTGTCCCATGTCTCAAAAATCAGTGGCCTTTAAATCAGAATATGACTTATATGAGAAACTGGAACAGTGTGAGTCTCCACCTGCACTTTGAGTTTAGAATGGAATAAAAAACCTGAATCAACATGACGGCCATCCACTGCTCTAGTGGAGTTATAAAATCACAGCTGGATCCGTCTGTGGCCATCCTGGTTCGTTGTAAAGTAACTGAATCCCTCTGAGGTAATCAGTACCATCAGCACCAATGAAAAGCTCTCTGAAGAGTTTCACTGTGGACTGGTCCCTTCAGAAGCCCCACGTCTCTTCTCTGATGGTTAGGAACTGTGGTGCCGTGTGCTCTCATTACAACACCACAAAGCAGCATCACAACAACCGCCTGCTATCAAACTCAGCAGTTCTCTGCCTGTCGACTGTGTTTCATGCTCTATGAATCATTGTTCCCAGATCGTAGATGCAATAAGAGGGCTGTTCCACACTCATTATAAAGAGGATCTTCTGTTGTTGAAATAATGCCTTTTATAATTTAGAATGCTTTAAGAATTTACTATATATTCGTTTTACATGCAGACAGTCACCTCTCGTGGAAAATGATATATACACTATACTGTTTGGGGTCAGTAAGATTTTTATCAAATAAATTAGTTTTATTTATTTATTTTTAACAAGGATCCATTATATTTTCTCAAATATATACTGTTCTTTTGAACTTTCTATTCATCAAAGAATCATGGAAAACAATGTAACAGTTTCCACCAAAATATTAAGCAGGACAACTGTTTTCAACATTAATGATAATACTAAATGTTTCTTGAGCACCAAATAAGGAAGAAATTACATTTTAAATTATGCTTAAAATAGAAAGTGTTTTTAAATCGTAATACTTCATAATAATACTGTCTTTACTGTATTTTTGATCAAATAAATTATCTTGTGGAGCATAGGAGACACATTCAAAACATTTAAAAAAATGACTGACCCCAAAATTCTGATAGGTAGTACATATGTATATCTTCCTGAAAGAATATGATATATTCAGCGAGACTAAAATTAAGCAAAATCCTAAAAACAACCATCACTGAGACGCAAAACTACTTGTGCGAGTGCTAAACAACAGGATGCTCATTCTCGAGATCTTCTAATTTTATCTTCTCTAAAAAGCATAAGTCTTAAAAGCATAAACAGACAAAAGGAGAGAAGTAAGGAGAAAAGGAGAAAGAAGAAGAGAGGGCTTGTTCTGCATCTAGCTGAAACCTCTGAAGAAAAGGATGTCTGGATCCTGGAGGAGAAGAATAGAGAGAATTGACTACAGAAATGCACATGCCATTTTGACCATAGCACAACCGCATGCTAAGGGTTAAAAAACAAACTCAGCACCCAGTCAAAGCAAATGCATACAAAACTCAAATCTCTACACAGTCAGTTAAAAACACACCCAAGAGCTTTTAATAAGGTTTAAACAAAAAGAGCTCAGCTACATTGTTTCACACAGCAGTGCTCTCCAGTGACTGAGAATGACAGAGGAAGAAAGATATACACACACTGCATACAACAAAATAGTGATAACTGTTGAGAGAAGTATGAAAGAAGAGATACAAAAGAGAACAGAAGTGTAATAGCAGAGTCAATATTATCTGTCTGTTATCGGCTGGCTGAGCTGTTTTGTAGGTCTGTGATGAATCCGTGCAGCTGCAGCAGAAGGATACAACTCTCCCTTGCAAACATTCACATGCATATACAGAATAACAGGAAAACAGACTGCATCGGGTCAACAGCCCTAAAAAGTGTTCAGAAGTCCCCCAAGAGAGAAAAAACACAGTTGTGCCAAAAAGAGAGGCTGTAAACCCCTCTGTGGCGAACAGTCGTCACTTCAGGTTCATCTACTGCTGTCTATAATTATGTTGTGAACAAAAATGCTGTATACAGGCATTGAAAACGTCTCTCCTCAGCATAGCATTACATGACTACATGACACTACATGTACAGATTGCCTGGTTTTTTGGGCAGTCTGAGTGACAGATTTCACAGATAATCGTGTAGAGTACATGATGGGTATAGACTATGATTATTTTTTGACTTCAGACTATGCTTCCATCAAGTCGGAGGATAGCAAACATTTACAACACTTGTTTTCAATTGTCATGTGTCTCTTCTGCGCAAGGTTGTTGTGTTCAAAATGACTTGTAAGTCTAGTGTGGGACCATCCATCGTTTAGAGTAAGATGCCCAGGTTTTTCTCTGTAAACATTCAGCATTTGATTAATGCCAAGTGTTTTAAAATCTATAAAAGTCACATATTCCAGTCGGATCATGGAATGTTGAGAGTTTGGCTTGAAATATTCATGATTTCAAACTCCAACCATTCACATTTGAACACACAAGCCCTTAACCTGCTATCTAAAAGAGTTGTTTTACAGAATTCTGGTTGGTCAATAAAGTGACAATGAATTAGCGTAATAAAACTAATGTTAAAACAAACATTACGTTTCCTTAATCATTTTAAAAAAGCAATAAGGCACTCGAGGCCATGCTGTATTGTTGCTGTACTCGTTCTGTAAAAGGAAGAAATTCATACAGTTTTGGAACAAAAAGAAAAAAGAATACAGATGGAAAGCTACCAGATTTGGGATGACATAAAGGTGAGTAAACGGTAAAAGAATTTTCATTTTTGGGCAAATTATCTCAAATGCATTTCTGTCTTGTAGATCCTAGGTGAATGTTTGCGATTACCATTCAATAGCAGCATTCACTGGTACACATACAAAATGACATTTTATCAGATTTATGGATACTTTAGATTAGATTTGAGAGGATCAGACATTATAATCCATTTCCATTTTGCTATAGCACTTTAATTTTAAGTAGTCTGTTCTTGACTGACTTTGGTTTTAACAGTGGCTTCACTTCATAGTCTCTTCATTCTGAACTGGTTTTGACAGTGGTCTCACTTCATAGTCACTTCCTTTTATCCAACTCACACTGCCCCCACCTGGCTGCTTAAAGACAAAATAGTTAAAAAGTAGAACTTTTCAGATCTACAAAGTAGATGGACTGGCATCACCCAAATATGAACATTAAATGTGACAAGAGTGACTACAATTAAAAGTTTGCCTGAGAAAGTAAACTCCTGTTTCTTGCTTTTTCTGAAATGCAAAAAAAATGTCTCTCATAATTAAAAACAAAGCAATCTTTAAGAGTTCTCAGAAATCTCTCCAATACCAACCACCTTTTTAATTTACCACTGTAAAGTCCAAAAGATTTTGCACAAAAGATGTATATTTGCTTTCCCATTTCAAGACTGATGTCAAAATGAGACATCAATACTCACATTACAAATTCATCAACATATGAAAGGTAAATGAAAATTCTGTTAAATAGAGACCAGCCATTCATCTCTAAAATTAAAGTGTTTTAATAACTTCAAGGACACTGTGGTCAGGCTATAACAAATCACGTAGCTGGCTCCTAAGTATAAAAGGGGAAAATATCACTGTGACTGAAATGCTGTTAGCATTATATGACTCATATTTAGGGCCTCTGTTGCTCCGAAATGAAAATAAACAGTATATTTTAAATAAACTGGAGCACTTTTTCCTACACCTGAAACTGAATTTCATCTGAATTTTTTATTGGCCCTCCCTTCAGAAACAAGAGGCTAAATCCACCTTAAATCTCAACTGCTTTTACATTGACTTTAGATTAGGGGTCTCAGCAACCCCAAAAGCACTAGTAATAGTAACTAAATCAGCTGCAGAATTTGAAAATCATACTGGTGGTCAATGTAAAGATTTGCAAGATACAAGAAAGGTTTTTTTATGCTTTTGAAAAAGGTCCCTGAAGAAGATGCTCACCAAGGCTTGTATTTATTTGATCAATATTGCAGTAAAAACAATAATATTGTGAAATGATTACAATTAAGAATAACTGTATAAAGATATTTTTAAATGTAATTTATTCATGAGAAGACAAAGGTGAATTTTCAGCAGCCATTTCTCCAGTCTTCAGTGTCACATGATAGTTCAGAAATCATTCTAACATGCTGATTTTGTGCTCAATAAACATTTCTTGTTATTATCAATGTTGAAAACAGTTGTCCTGCTTAATATTTTTGTGAAACCATGCTACATTTCTTTTTTTCAGTATTCTTTGATAAATATAAGTTTAAGAAAATAATTTATTTGATCTTTTAAATGTTATTACTCTCACTTTAGATCAATTGCATTGATTATTATTGATGATGCATCCTTGAAGTATTAATTCCTGTGTATAATTTCCAAGCACTGCTTTTAAAATAGGCAAAATATAACCAATGTTTGTAGAATTTCAATTTAGCATATCCTTCTTTCATCGTGACCTGTCATTTCATAATATTTAATTATGTATCATCAAAACAACGGTAACAAATAACCATTACACAATAGTTTTGTTTTTTTTCAAATAAAATAGGTTTATTTCCAGTCTGAAAAGATTAAAACAACAAAAATGAACAGTGGAACAGTTAGAGGATGACCAGTGGGTCAAAGTGGGTTACAGGGAGGAGAGATTATCCTTGATTATTCACTTCATTTTGTGTACATATTTATAAATGAATACAAATATACATATCAATTGTTTAACAAAAATAGCTTAGCTTATGAGGACAGCAGATGACTGAAATCAGCAAAAATAATCCTGTTGGGGTAGGAGGTGGGATTTCACCAGAGTAAAATACCATCCGTGTGTCTATGAGAACGTGCGAGGCCGAACCACTGAATTACACACCGTGCTATAAAAATTGAGTTCCCTTTAGCACAAAATTGTGGTGTGTTTGCATACAGAGCTCTGTAATATATGAGTAAAGCCCAAGGGTTTGGGGGTGGGGTTTTGCAGGAGGCATTAAGGCTGCATTAATCACTTGGTTTATACATTAGAAGGCAGGTCCGGATCATTTAAACTGAAATGAGCTACCAAGCTAACACTACAGAGCTAGAGACCACGGAAATAGGATTTCAGAGAATAAACCTAAAATACGGGGCTTCAAAGGGTTTGTGACGCATATTTAGCAAACAATCTATGTGCAATTAACAAATGCAACGGTTCATGTGTCATTTGAATTCCTTGCAAAATGCCCTTGACAACTTAAGTGACAAGACTCAGCAAAAAAAAAAAAAACATTCTTAAACATCTCTATCATCTATAACTGGGCTTGTATGTTTCACTGTAAGCCATAACCTCTCCTCACTTAATAGACTCGTGCTTATGACCACCTCGCAACTAGAAAAATCTCTATTTTTGATTTTTGCCCCATCTAAAAACCATTTGGAAGTCTTACAAACAAAAGAGAATCTTTATAATAGCAGTCCATGAATCTCAAAACTGCATACAACAAAATGCTTTTTTCAAAACAAGTCACATAATTTGTTAATTTTCAAACAAGTGATTTTTAAGCTTGTATAAGACCAAACTGAGGGTTAAGCAAGCCAACAGCATCCTATTAAGAGTCATCGTTCTTCGTGTCTACATTCCTAAAGTGATTCCACGTAGCTTTACAGATCCAAAAAAAGCTTAAAGATACATGAACGTATCCTGGCCACTAAAACCATCCTAAAACATCCTGTTAATTTTAGATTCATTTCGTAAATCTCCTATTACACAACATTCCAGCTTCCATTGGGGAAAACACATAGCTCACCATTCCACACAAACACAATGATCTCTATGCCTGTGTTATAACAAGCTGAAAGCATAGAGGACACAGGGAGATTTTTCCGTTTACATTAGCTATACACTGTTAGATTGTCATTTTGTTACAATATTAGTTAAATAAATCACCCTGTGAGGTTCACGAAAAAGACTCAAAGTAGTGATCTTTTTACCTACCCTTTTTTCAGTATGCAAATACATGGGATTAGACTGAAAAGCTAATTTATATTTATTAGATGCAAGGGAATTCCTGTTCATATAATCTATTTCATACATAAAATTTAGTTTGGGAAGGTAAGGACGAAGGGGGTGATTTCACTTTGTCACGTTTCAGACAATCAGGACAAATGAACAAGTGACAATCTCTCTGAAAAAATACAATTAAATTAATTCAGAACTATGTTACATACAGCATTGGGGGAAAAGGTGCAGGAGAATATTAACTAAGAGCATTCAAATGAATGAACTAATGATTCAATCACACACTTTAGCAGCAAACAGTACTCTGTTGCGCTCCCTATTGGTCAGAGGAACACATGCAGGCTCTGGCCTAAACCAGGACAGCTCACTGCATCACACTGTATTTGTTCTTTGAAAAGAGAGAGAGAGAGATAGAAATCACCACATCCATAAAAAAGAAACAGATAACATAAATCAACACGAGATGGTTTAAGAAGACGAAAAATCTGAGTTGAGTGTTAATCTCAGAAAGCATTCACTCATCACTCTCTCAGCAGTGCAGATAGGTGATCGAACGCTATAGCTAAAGCCTTATATGTCAAAAGCCTAAGTATCCCCATTAAAACCCACATAATTGTAAGCACAATAAACATGCAATCTCACACATCCATTCAGACCATATGCACTGACAACCAAACACACACATAAACGCACTTAATAGGGCCTATCCCAGTTCTGAGTGCTTCTTAACAATTACTTTTTTCCAGCAAGTGCAGGAGATCCTTTAAAATGCTCCAAGACCAACTTAGCGCCCCCCCACCCAAATAAAAAAAAAATCAAGAGCTGCATTAGTGCAGAACACTGTAGAGAAGGGTCCTAGTGTTGATGATAAGAGAGTTAGGGTTAGCGCATCAGGTAAGAGAATCACACACAAAATTTGCACTATGGAAATAGTTTGGTGCATCAAACATGCATCCTCTTACACACAAACACACACCCACACCCACACGACACAAACCACTGATTTCTCAGAAGACTCGCTCATTCTCTCACAAACAAACACGCACATAATTTCAGCTTAGTTTAAGTTAAAGCGGTTTCCTCAAAAAAAAAAGGGGCAAAAATAAAACACCCACCCCACCAGAAAAAGAAAAACAGTAGTACTGAGAAAACATAACGATTCCTGTCATCTGTGCTGTGAGATTTACAAAAAAGCTTACTGTACTGTGCTGTGAGCCCATATCATTTACCCGTTTCACTTAAAAAGTAACAATACAAAAAGTTATATTTTGTTTAAAAAAAAAAAAAAGTGAAAGGAAAGCATATGAGAGGCAGATGTGTCGGGCTTCAGCGGTTGGAGAGGAAACAATAGCAGGCAGGGCAATAAAGGTGTGCCTGTTTTCTTTTTTTTATAAACTTAAAACTAAAGCTGCATTTGATACAGGCTTTTCTTTGTACAAGACAATTGCACTTCACTGAAATAAAAGCTGAAATATACAAACACACAAGGAAATGTGAATCAAATTAATTACACCAAAAAAAAATAAAAAAAATTGAAATGGCAAAAAAAAAAAAAAAATTGTATGATTTTTTAAGAGGGTGATGTTAAGGATAAAATTATTTGGGAAAAGAGTGATTTGGGACAGAAGAGTATGCAGAAAATTTCCAGAAGGTACCATTGCCTAGCACTGAGGGAACGTTACGTGAACAAGGGGAGGGAGCCCTCATTCCCTTCCTCTTCTTCCTCCGAATAGTCCAGAGCAGCTGAGCTGGGCTGTGGTAGGGTTCTTGTGCAGGTTCTGTAGTAGTTGAGGGTTCTTGTGCAGGGTTCTGGTGTCGGGTCCTGTAGGAAAGGTTGTTGTGCAGGGTTCTGAAGGGTTGTAAACTCTGTGCAGTGTTTAAAGGGGCGGGGCTACCACATGTCATCCGTGGATGCAGAGTCCTTGAATGGAGAGAGGAGGAGAGCAGCTTGTGAGATCCAACCAAGCTCCAACTGCCAACCACTCAGGAAAAAGCATGTTTGTGTGAGACACAGTATGAAACACAGGTGAAGATAAATCAGGAATGATTCTAGGAAATGTTGATGGAAATGATGGAGGGATCCAAATCTTGGGTTTAAATGGCCAAACTGATACGCTGATTGCAATTGACAGAAATTACAACACTTGATGTTGCTTGTGTGCCAAAAGGCTATTTGTAGATTTTGTGGTGCATCAATCACTTGGTTAGAAGAGCAAATTCCAGAAACAAAACTGCTATAAGTATGAACAGACTTGAGACGCGCTACAGATAAACATGTAGACTACAGGATTATTAAAAAAAATTATAATTAAGCTAGTATCTTTGTGATGCCGAAAGGTAGGCAATTATTACATAAATTTAGGGCTATAAATTACATAGTTATGATTCACAAGGATTTCACTGATTCTATAAACTACCATTTTAAAAGTTACAATTTATTTTTAAGACATTGCTCACCAAGGCTGTATTTATTTAATCATTTATTTGATTATTTGAAAATACAGTAAAACAGTAACATTACCACACATTATTAAAAGTTTAAAATGTTTTCTATTTTACATTGTAATTCATTCCTGTGATGTTGAAGCTGAATTTTCAGCAGCCATCACTCTGTCTTCAGTGTCACATGATCCTTCAGAAATCATTCTAATATGCTGATTTGGTGCTCAAGAAATATTTCTTATTACTATCTGTGTTGAATTTAAAATTAGGTGGAAATTATACTTTTGTCAGTATTCTTTGACTATTTGTAATGGATTTCTTTTTAACATTGAGAATGTCTGTCTTTATTTATTCATTTTAAATCTAGCTGATTCCAAACTTTTGGATGGTAGTGTTCGGCCTGTAAATACTGCTGTTTATTACTATTACTTGAGAGGATGCTTCCTTGGATTGGGGAAAAACACACTACATTGAACACAGAAAAAACGAATAAAAGCAATTGAAATATCAGTTTTGGCTATCACAGTGTCCTATTTTAATTCTATACATATTTGGGTCCAGAGTGATCCAAAAGGCAGCTTTAGTATCCCAAATTCAGATTTGTTCAGGTATTGGACTAAAACTGCTGTGAGTGTATTCCAATTCGAAGACAATTCAAATACAATTTCTGTATTTGGAATGCAAGCATTAATGTTAAATTTTACACCAGTTCACAGGGACCCTGTTAAATTTTTTGTAGAACTGTAAAAAAAAAAAAAAAAGAAAAAAAAAAAAGTCTTCCTCAATAAAAATCTACAGGTTCCTGTAAGGGTGTACCCAACCCCAGCGATCTATGAGACTGCACCTAAAAGCAAAGCACTACCCCAAAAGAAAGAAAAATATCACCAAACAGCTTAAGCACAACAATATGCACACCAACCAATCAGAGTTCACACTTAGCAGGCTGAACTGCCCCTTATAAACATAAATATGACATGAATATGACATGAACAAATTATTAAATAAATATGAAAGAGAGGAAAATGACAGACTGAAAATGAATTGTTCCATTGTTATTTTGGGAAGGCTTGAACTTGTTTGTAAAATACATGTGAACTGGAAGAACAGCCTGAGGTGTGGCAGGTCAAGGTTGGTAGTCATGAAAAGCATCAGAATCAAGTGCTGAGTGCTGAAGTAAAGAGCACCCAAGGTGCCTGATTTTCAGTCAAGTCTATATGAAACAAAAACGGATATACACAATCAGTTTGTTAAAAATAAATAAAATCAATCACAAATCACAATGCATATGCCACTAGGGATGCCAAAAGTATCTTTATAAAGTCCATATTTGGGGAAAAAAATCGAAATCAAATAAATACAACATACAGTATGTACCAATAGGGCGATAGATATATTTATAATATTTTTTAAAAATGGTACTGGTAGTACCAAGTGCCAAATCACTTTTGTAAGCGATGCTTTAAAATGCCACCATCATAAAGAGCAATCACAAGTCATGGTAAAATGCAGCTATGTTTATAAACATTCAAATGCACTTCTTGGTCAAAATGCTTGCCTAGTTTTATTATTCCTATTGTTTGTCATTTACTTTGAAGTAATTACTTTTAAAAACTTTGAAAATGACTTAAAACTTGAAGCAAACACTTGATTACACAACTTAATCAAGCTTTAATTGTAAATGCTAATATTTTTATTATGTTTATTATTTTAAATAAAGTGTGTTAGACAATATTAAATTTTTTGTGGTATTGAAATTGATACCATTTGAGAATTAGTAGATTCTACTGGTATTGCCTATTGAAATATGGTACCATGATAACCCTATACAGTACATCACATCTTATGTAATTAAGTTATTTTCAGGTCAAGAACTGTTCAGAGTCAAGAGGGCTATAATCATCGAATCAATCGATTACAAATTATTCAATCAACATTTAAGTGTTTAAGTTTTTCTTTTAAATATTAAATCGGTTTGCTCAACAAATTTGAGGGGCTCCACCTTGCACTCAACCAAAACTCTTTCCAAAGCACATCTCACTCACATCTCTATCCAGCACTGTCAGATGAGAGCAGATAATGTGGAATGGGATGGAAAAATGCACAAATGAAATAACAAAACTCTGGAACACTTAAGGTGACAAACAACTAAATCGTGCAATGCAACTTAATTCTAGAACAAAGCAAAAAAAAATCTTGCAAGCAAACATCCCAGCATTTATACACACACAAGGTCAGGCTGATGTACTCACTGTATCCTCGTTCCTGTATGGGTTAAGTTTGTTGTATACTGCTTCAATTACACTCCGCCTATGACAAAAACAGAGACAGGTATAATCTTCTGAGTGAAGAAAGAAAGGGAAGGAAACATCACCTCTGTAGCAAAACCTACTGAGCTGCCTCATTAAAAGCAAAATGGAACTTCATATACGATTCTTCACGTACAGCAACTTGAGAGCTGTTGGTGCAGAGCCAAGTCTCTCTCATGTCTTAACTGACCACAAACTTGTTATTGTGTTATTGAAAGGTTCTGTGAGAATTACCCACCAATGGATCACAAAATATTGGATGGACAGATCACTAGGTTTTGGAACTTGAAGTAAAGAGAGAAAACGAGATTGTGTGGTACTCACTTGCTGGCCAGCTCTCCTCCGGGTGGTAGGTTAGGGATGCTCTCAGATGCTAACGTGCGCATCACATGTACCAGGTCAGGCACACCTTCATCCCCCTGCCTCTTCAGGATCTCTGTTATATCAACAACAATTCAGAGCAATCAAGTTTGGCCCAGCAGAATTACTAATTCCATTTAATAGCAGAAGGCTTGTAAAGGTTAGCTCATACCTTCTACTCTGCTCTCCAGGTATTTATCAAGCTCCGCTTCCCTTTTGACAGCTTCAGCGGAAACCTTCGGTGCACTGACGAAACACACCAACACAACACTCATGTTGTCACGACTTCCCTGTCCAAACACAGAAGAAGAGAGGGGTTCATCAAAATTTAAACCAAATCCAAAATTTAACATCAATGAAACACTGTGGAGAAATGTAACATAAGATTTAGAATTTGGAGAACTGTGTTATGAACACTCTCTCATATAGAAATGTAAAAAAATAAAACACTTGTGTTCAATACCAGCTGGGTCACATATGTTCATTGTATTCTACTGAAGTAAATAAAGCTATTAAAAATGTATACATAATTTAAATAAATAAAAAAAAATCTAACATTTTCCATTAAACATTACAAAAAACATTTTCCATTACTTATTACATTTGTTTGCATTATATAAAACTTCCTTAATTATACTTATCTTAAATAAAAAATAAAAATGAAATCAGTTTGTTAAAAATAAATCAATAAATTTCAGGGGTAAGAAAGTTTGAGGTCAGTAAGATTTTTTTGTTTTTGAAAGAAGTCTCTTATGCTCACCAAGGCTGCATTTATTTGATCAAAAATACAGTGCAAATAGTAATATTCTATAAAAAGTATTTATTTATTCCTGTGATGGCAAAGCTGACTTTTCACCCACAATTACTCCAATCTTCAGAGTCACATGATCATTCTAATAGGCTGATTTGGTGCTCAAGAAACATTTCTAATTTTCATCAATGTTAAAAACATTGCTGGTTGACATTTTAGGTTTTTTCAGGGTGCATCGATGAACAAAGTTCATGGGGGCAGCATTTATTTGAACTACTTTTTTTGTAACAAATTGCCATTTTTTTGTAGAAAGTCTTTACTGTCAATTTATAACAATTTAATGCATCCCTTGCTGAATAAGGGAAAAAAAACATGGAACTGCACTGGAAACTGATCGAATAAAATACTTTGCAAACAATCAACAGCGTGATTTATCTCCTTTCACTGTATTTTTAATAGACAAAAGCATTCATCTGACTGGCTGGTAAAAGTCTGTTTACACTCACCTTATACAAACAGGTCTCAACAATTTCATTGCAGACCCTCTCCAGATCGTCAGTCACCTCCAGTCGTGAACGAACAAAATCGCACAGCTCCTCATTGGCCATCACATCCCAAATCCCATCACAAGCAAGAACAATAAACTCATCCTCCGCCTCCGACCGCTCGATAGCATACACCTCGGGCTCCGGTGACACCAGCTGCTCCGTGGGACCCTTACCATGCACACACTTATAGTCAAAGTCCCCCAGAGCCCTGGACACCGCTAGGGAACCATTGACACGCTGGATCATCACAGATCCTCCAGCGTTCTGGATCCTCTCCTTCTCCAAGGGGTTGCTGGGTTTGTGGTCCTGTGTGAAGAAGTGCACAGACCCTCCGCGGCTCAGCAAACCCCGCGAATCACCGCAGTTGATAAAGTAGATGTGGCGGGGTGAGACCATCACACCGACGGCCGTCGAGCCGCTGCGGTCAGCGCCGCCGTGCTTCTTCTCTGAGATCTGCCGCATGTGATCGTCGATCTGCAGGAAACCAGTACGGATTCCAGATTTCACGCCATCTACGCTGGGCTCCACGGCTGGACCTCCTCCTCCACTTCCACCCTGGAAGTCAGGGTTGCTGGTGATGTGCTCCAGGAGGTGCTCGCAGCAGTAACGTGCCACCTGCGAACCTGCATGCCCGTCATAGACAGCAAAGAACGACCAGGGGTCCAAGCCGTTGGGCAGACCGATGACAGCAGTATGCGCATCCTCCATCTCTACTCGCCAGCCCTGCATGCTGCTCAGGCCGTAGCGCAGGCAGTTTCCTTCACCATGGGCGTTGTGTTTTTCCATCTTTGGCTTGTCCAGAAATGCACCCATCTCTGCTGCTTAGGAATCTAGAACAGAAAAGTTTGAGAATAATGAGCAACATAAAAACCACTAACAGCACCAAACTAGTTGCTATTTGCAACCCAAATGGGCCAGATATATGGCCGCATGATTCACTGAAAAATGAATTCTGTATAGGGTAGTCATGGTACCACATTTCAGCAGTCAATACAAGAAAATATTCACAATTCTAAAATACCTTTAATTTCAATTATCTACCAACTGTTATTTAGCACTTCTTTATATAGACTGAACAAAATTATAAACGTAACACTTCTGTTTTTGCTGCCATTTTTCATGAGCTGAACTCAAAGATCTAAGACTTCTATGTACACAAAAGGCATATTTCGCTCAAATATTGTTCACAAATCTGTGTTAGTGAGCACTTCTTTGCCGAGATAATCCATCCACCTCACAGGTGTGGCATATCAAGATGCTGATTAGACAGCATGATTATTGCACAGATGTGCCTTAGGCTGACCACAATAAAAGGCCACTCTAAAATGTGCAGTTTTATCATACAGCACAATGCCACAGATGTCGCAAGTTTTGAGGGAGCGTGCAATTGGAATGCTGACTGCAGAAATGGCCACCAGAGCTGTTGCCCGTGAATTGAATGTTCATTTCTCTACCATAAGCCATCTCCAAAGGCGTTTCAATGAATTTGGCGGTACATCCAACCGGCCTCACAACCGCAGACCACGTGTAACCACACCAGCCCAGGACCTCCAAATCCAGCATCTTCACCCCCAAGATCATCTGAGACCAGCCACCCGGATAGCTGCTGTAACAATCGGTTTGCATAACCAAAGAATTTCTGCACAAACTGTCAGAAACAGTCTCAGGGAAACTCATCTGCATGCTCGTCATCCTCATCGGGTCTCGACCTGACTGCAGCTCGTCGTCGTAACCGACTTGAGTGGGCAAATGCTCACATTTGATGGCATCTGGCACTTTGGAGAGGTGTTCTCTTCATGGATGAATCCCGGTTTACACTGTACAGGGCAGATGGCAGACAGCGTGTATGGCGTCGTGCGGGTGAGCAGTTGTCAATGTTGTGGATCGAGTGGCCCATGGTGGCGGTGGGGTTATGGTATGGGCAGGCGTATGTTATGGACAACAAACACAGGTGCATTTTATTGATGGCATTTTGAATGCACAGAGATACCGTGACGAGATCCTGAGGCCCTTTGTTGTGCCATTCATCCACGATCATCACCTCATGTTAGGGCTGTGCAATTAAATCGAATTCGATCATCATGCGCATCTCGTCAGTAAAGCCGATTCAGAGATTGGCAGTAAATCGCCATCACCTGCTTTCAAATGGAGCGGGAATTACTACACAGAGCCGTAGTTCACCGACAAGATAGGCAATATCGCATTCATGATCGCAGACGAATCGCCTTCGATTATGAACACGAAATTGCCTAGTTTGTCAGTGAACTACAGTTTTGTGTAGTAATTCCCGTTCCGTTTGAAAGCAGGTGATGCGATTAACTGCTAATCAAGAAACCGGTTTTACTGACTAGATGCGCATGATAATCGAATTTGATTAATTGCACAGCCCTACCTCATGTTGCAGCATAATAATGCACGGCCCCATTTTGCAAGGATCTGTACACAATTCCTGGAAGCTGAAAACATGCCAGTTCTTGCATGACTCACCGGACATGTCACCCATTGAGCATGTTTGGGATGCTCTGGATCGGCGTATACAACAGTGTGTTCCAGTTCATGCCAATATCCAGCAACATCGCACAGCCATTGAAGAGGAGTGGCCAACCTGATCAACTCTATGCGAAGGAGATGTGTTGCACTGCGTGAGGAAAATGGTGATCACACCAGATACTGAATGGTTTTCGGACCACCCAGGACCCCCCCAATACATTAAAACTGCACATTTTAGAGTGCCCTTTTATTGTCGCCAGCCTAAGGCACACCTGTGCAATAATCATGCTGTCTAATCAGCATCTTGATATGCCACACCTGTGAGGTGGATGGACTATCTCGGCAAAGGAGAAGTGAAGTGAAGTGAAGTGACATGCTGCCAAGTATGGTGACCCATACTCGGAATTCGCGCTCTGCATTTAACCCATCCAACGTGCACACATACACACAGCAGTGAACACAAACACACCGTGAACACACACCCGGAGCAGTGGGCAGCCATTTATGCTGCGGCGCCCGGGGAGCAGTTGGGGGTTCGGTACCTTGCTCAAGGGCACCTCAGTCGTGGTATTGAGGGTGGAGAGGGCGCTGGACATTCACTCCCCCCACCTACAATCCCTGCCGGCCCAAGACTCGAACCCGCAACCTTTGGATTACGAGTCCGACTCTCTAACCATTAGGCCACGACTTCCCCCCAAGTGCTCACTAACACAGATTTAGACAGATTTGTGAACAATATTTGAGAGAAATAGGCCTTTTGTGTACATAGAAAAAGATGGAGAAAGATAGATCTTTGAGTTCAGATCATGAAAAATGCGGGCAAAAACAAAAGTGTTGCATTTATAATTTTGTTCAGTGTAATTACTACTACTTCAACTATTATTAATAATAATAATTCTCAGTCGTTTTCAGAAAACAACAACATCAACAAGATATATATATATATTGTGGCCAAATTGTGCATCTCTACAAACAAGCACAGCAAACCTAAGGTTTTTTCCAAACACATTTTAAAATGCAGTTGCTATTTTATTACAAATTAGATTTATGCAGTGGTATATGTTTAGGGCAGGATGATATGTCTTCATCAACAATGAAAGACAATTCCGTTTGGTGATACAGAAATTATATACTTCAACTTTAAAGTAAACTTACATTCCCACTCCTCATTTGCACAGTTCAAAACCCCTGTTGAAATGTTAAAACATTATAATAACCCTGTTCAAGTGTCAAAATATTGCATGAAATTGCAACAAGTAAATGTTTAACAACTTTTTAATCTTTGCCGAGTGATAAGCAAAATTGGCCTACTCTTGTTGACAGTCAAGAATTAAACTAAAAATTAGTTCTGTAGTGTAGTTCTCATATGTAAACATTAAAGCCAATTTAATGTAGGTTAACGAACCAAATAAGAACAGGAAAAATTGCCTACTCAGCTTATGATAACATGAGTTAATGGAATTGGAGTAGCAACAGATCTTTTCTTAATAAATTGCGGTATATTTGAACGAAATGGATTTGAAAAACAAGCAAGATGGGGACAGACTTGATTATATTCACTGGTTGTCGATTTATGGAGGCAGATCTGAATGCCAGCATGCACTCAGTTATAAGAAAGGGGCGGGGTTTAAGTGGACTAAATGATTGGTTAAGTCTGGCATATGTCACCAGAGATAAATTTGCCAGAAGATTTTTATTAAGAATTATGAGGTCAAATGATTAGTAACTAAACATATGCATGGAACAATTGTTTACAATATGATCAGTATTTAATAACATGCATTAATGGTTGATTTGAATTTAATTTCGACTTTAATTTCCCGCTAACCCGAATCAAGTCTAAATACACACAAAACTAGTCCACTTTTTATAATTCATGATGACTGTAACTACAAAAGTCTTGTCATGCCAGTGATCATTTTGGAAATAAACGATGGCATGACAACAGGCACAAGAAACTAATGTAAACACACACACACTATCACAAAGGCAGGCAGACACACATACAGCGGGTCCCAGCCATGTATGGCTGTCAGATAACGCAATGCTACACACACTCGTATACTAAAAATAGACAAGTACAGATGCATTCAGACCATTGTTCACCACTCACATTTGTCACTGCGCACTCTGAACACAAAACCAGTGCAATTTATAAAACTCCAGCCTTGACCCCTGTATATATTTGACAGGTAAACTCTGTAAATCTGATCTAGCTGCAGATTGGGTTTACTGCTAGAGTGCATTCACACTTTACAGTGAGATATCAGCAATCAATGCCCTTTGCCCTTGTTAGTGCTGAACAGCAGTGAACTGAAAGTCTGCGCGTACAGACCTGCCGCATGTTCACGCGCCTCTATTCCGCATTACGTCATGGTGTCGCGAGCCTGTTAGCACGCTAGCTTTATGCTAATACTGACGTTTGGGTCCCTTCAGTTTGACTGAAACATTAAGACAAAGTGAAATAGGCTAGTGAATGTAATCGGGAAAGAGAATGAGCTAAGAGACTGGCAGATACTCACGGCTACGGTTTGAGGTCAGACAATCTAGCAAGCTAAATGCTAACGAGAGGCCAAGTGAAGCCTCGGGCTTGGGTTGTCAGACCTGCGGCCCTCAGCTCACCATGCGACGGCCACATGCGGCAGGTCAACCCGCCGAGCTCAAATAACACCCGCCTACTCCCTTAGCCTACATGCTAACAGGCTAGCTCTGCCATTCGCATATTACAAAAGCACAGAAACTTACCCACTAAAAATAAGTCCCGGAGAGTTCTGTTGTGGAGAAGGTAAAAAACAGATAAAAGAGAAGGACGAAAAGAAAGAGAGAGATATAAACTGAGCGAGGCGGTGGTGAGAGAGAGACAGGCTGGCGGATTGTTTTGCTCTGCATTCAGTCTGTGAAAGAGCGGATCACCCTTATCTGTTTAAACCAGGGATGCATAATTCCCATTTATTCTGCGTCCTGAAAGTGGAAAGTGTCGGGTTTGACCGCTATTTTGGTCCGCTGCGTTCGGGACCGAAGCTCTGCACACCAGCAGCAGCGCAGGACCCGGATGTGGATTCAGCAGGGCTGCGCACTTAAAAGAATGACATCATCATCATCATCTCTCCATCAACATCATCCCTCCATCTATACATCATTCTGTCATCATCGCCATCGCATCCTTCCCTTTTATACACAAATTAAACAAAAAGCCCCTTTTATACACAATTAAATTGATTTCAATATGTTAGGTGGAAAATAGAAATGAGAACAGCTGAACAGGTGTCAAACTATATGGTTCAAGCTGCCTAATGCAATTATTTCTATAATACCCTATGAATAAAATGTCTAACAAACATTTTTTTCATTACAAAACGACATTTGATTTAACAAATGTCTAAGAGCTCCACGAGCTTATTTCTATCTTATTTGATCTGTCTTTCTGTCTGTTTATCTACCTGTTGTATAGCCTATTCAACTCCATCTGAATACAAAACCAGCGGAATATATAATATATGGAATAAAAATATTAAATAATATTAGGGTACTGTAGCCTATAGCTTTGTAATCTTTGAGTGGAGAATTATTGGCTATAGATAGATAGATAGATTGATTCAGTCAGTGTGGAACAACTTGACTGGTCTGAACATCTCTGGTGTGACTTTAAATGCAGACCTTGAGCCAAAAACTCATCACCAAACACCAATGACTTGTATAGACACTACAAGGACAAAAGTGTTGGGACACCCCCTTCTTTAGAGCAGAAAAGGGCACTAGCAAAACTGTGGCAACAAAGATGGAAACATAATTAATGTATTTAAAAATTGTATTTCCATCTCTGTTGAAACAGTTTTGGACGCATCTAAAATGACAATACCCTTATGTACAAGTCATTGGTGTTTGGTGATGGGTTTTTTGCTCAAGGTCTGCATATAAAGTCACACCAGAGGTGTTCAGCTGGGATCAGGACTTGGCTTTCTGCAGACCAGTCAAGTTCTTCCACACTGACTCAATCAATCATTTCTTTTTAAACCGTGCCTTATACACAGAGGCACTGTCATGTTAGAATAGAAAAGGGTCCTGTCCAAACTGTTGCTATAAAATTAGAAGCACACAATTCCCTAGAATATCATTATATGCTTAAACATTCAGATTTGCACTCATAGAAATGACTAAAGTCAAACATGTTCATGTTCAAACATGTGACCCAATACTTTTGGAAATATAGTGTAGATAGACAGACAGACAGACAGACAGACAGACAGACAGACAGACAGACAGACAGATAGATAGATAGATAGATAGATAGATAGATAGATAGATAGATAGATAGATAGATAGATAGATAGATAGATAGATAGATAGATAGATAGATAGATAGATAGATAGATAGATAGATAGAATAAAAAAATAAAAGGTGTAGCAGTGTGTTCCATTAAAACAGAAGATGAACCCGGAAGGCTTTGACTCATGCTGTCCTGCCGGGTGCATGTTGTAACACAGACGGATCTGTCAAGCGCTCAGCTTGCGCAAGATTTACCAGCGCATTCAGCCACTACTCTATAAAATAGCTACTTTTTGCGAAGTTTCTCGGCGTTTATACGGAAATGTTGGATATATGCTGGCTGTGTGTGATTCTCGCTGGGAGCGCAGTTTATTTACTAACGCAGTTTATACGCTTCACTTTCGCAGACGCTGATCTGACTTTATTATGGGCGGCGAGGTTCGGCAACAGCCCAGGTAATATGAATCAGAATCGTTTATAGACATATACACTGAAATATGTTTGCAATCTAAATTCAACCAACACCTGGCTACTTATGCAACAAAGTGTGACACATTCTGCAAGGTTATTTGCACTCTGTCGTATATACTGGAGTTCATACTGCTCTGTTGAGCATTACTTCCATTACTATACACTTTTTGATAATTATTAATTAAATTATAGTGTGATGGTGTAGAATTTTCTTAATTGATTCGTTCATTTATTTATTTTAATTTTATAGAGTCAAAGTTGAGAGGCAAAGTGGTGTGGATTACCGGAGCCTCGAGTGGCATCGGGGAGGAGTTTACCTATCAGCTCGCGGCACTCGGTGCTCGGCTAGTGCTGTCTGCCCGCAGGGAGAATGAGCTGGAGAGGGTAAAGCGCACATGTTTAGGTATGAAAAGTCCTGAGAGGCATGAGTAAACCCATAAAACCCCTCAAGGGTCAGTTAAGTACACTGTAATTCATGTGTCTTCCCTCAGAGCTGCAGAGTTACCCTGAATATGTATACTCAAGTATCTTTGCTGTCAATACTTGACAGTTATGTAATAAAAGCATCCACACCATGACCTTCTGACACAAAATACACTCTTTCTCTCCTTCTGTTAGAGCGCTTCTCTCTAAAGGATGAGGATGTTCTTGTCCTTCCACTTGATTTGTTGGACCGTGGATCACATCAAGAAAAAGCTGCTGCAGCTCTGAAGCACTTTGGTGATGTAAATGCCATCTGGATTTCATGTCCAATCTTCAGATTGTCTCTGTTATTGTTTCTTCTATTTCAGAAACATTGCTGACACCAAAAAGTGTAATTTTCAGATTACTGATTTTGATTGAATTTTCCTAGTATTAACACCTAAGAATTAAAGTATATACTGGTTAAAGGAAGAATTCACCCAAAAATGAACATTAGCTGAAACTGCCATCCGAGATCAGTATCAGTCGGTCTGTATCAGTTAATGTCTTGTAAAGAAAAAAGCTGTATTTTTGTAACTCATTTACATCGTGGATGGGTAAATATTCAGCAAATTTTCATTTTTGGGTGAACTATTCATCATAAATTGCACCAGTAAGCTCAAGATCATACATTACATGACAATAATAAAACATGCAAACTTTAAACATGTGCAGAGACAAGTGTGTATAAAACAGTAAATAATCATCTGAAAAACCTGTAAATGCTAGCTAGCATTACGTAGCATAATATTTCAACATGAATTTCTCTGTTGACATTGGAACAGCTGCAACAGACTAGCAATGCCATTTTGTTTCTTTATACTGTACTTCATCTGAGTGTCAAGTAATTTATAATGATTAGAATGGTCAGATATATTAAGTAGGAATAATCCTTCTAAAATGTCTAATAATTTTTTTTTTTCTTTGTCTGCATTTTCAGATAGATGTGTTGATAAACAACGGAGGCCGGTCACAGCGATCGCTGTGCACAGAGGCTGATGTGGATGTGTACCAGGCACTTATGGAGCTCAACTACCTTGGCACCGTATCTGTCACTAAGCAGGTGCTGCCCCACATGATCCGCCGTGGTAGTGGTATCGTAGCCACCGTCAGCAGCGTTGCAGGCTTTGTTGGGGCGCCCCTGGCTACGGGCTATGCTGCGAGCAAGCATGCGGTGCAGGTAAGAGCAAACTGACAGAATTCCCTGAGAATCTGCCTACACGTATGCAGCATTGTCTGGTAAAAGAAAATAGTCATAAAGGATAAAAAAAGCTCCTGATTTGTTGTTTCTCCAGGGTTTCTTTAACTCTCTGAGGACAGAACTTGCTGAGTATCCAAACATCTCCATCAGTACCATCTGTCCAGGACCTGTAATATCAAGCATTGTTCAAAATGCATTCACAGAGGAGCTTGGCAAGGTATTTGCACCAGTTGTTAGTTTGTTTGTTTTTTGGTAAAGTAAAAGAAAAATTAGATGAACTTAAAGTAAATGTTTTTTTACAGAATTATGTTTAAATGTGAAGTGTGCAGTTTCTGATCTACTAGTGTCACCTAGCGAAATGACAAAAAAGCATTTTCACAAAAAAAAGCCTATTTTCAAAAAAGCTTTTGTCCAAAGCGACTTACAAATAAGAAAAAGTAACTAAAACTAAAAAGTTACAACTCTATAAATACTATATACCCACATATTAAGAAAATAGAGAAATTAAATAAAATTGACACATGCATATAACAACATTTCAATAATAAACATATCAATGAAAAAATTAAATAAAAAGCGATACTACTTGCACTTGTATGACCGAATCTTAATTTCTTTGCCTTTATAACAAGTCAGCTCAACACCCTCCGGTTCAGTCTGCTACACAGTAGCCAGGGTGTACAAATACTCGCTATTGGTTGAGCGGGAAAGAAATTGACAAATAAACCCATGAATGGCATACAGTAGTCAATGAACAGTAAACGGGGCTAAAACCAATATATTTAATAACTAATTCAAACTATTAATGTAAATAATACTTAAATAAAAATTATCTGCACTTAGGCTCATTTATCAATGATCATTATATCAAAATACATTTGCATTTAGCATTTGTTTAACTAAAGAGCACTTTTTTTTTAGCCTGTGGCCACAGCTGGTGATCAGACACATAAGATGTCTACAGAGCGCTGTGTTCACCTCACCCTGGTCGGTCTGGCCAACCGTGTGAAAGAGATGTGGATCGCCGAGCAGCCCTTTCTACTCTTCTGCTATTTGTGGCAGTACACTCCCACTCTGGCCTGGTACTTGACTAACGTTCTGGGTAAAAAACGTGTGCAGAACTTCAAAGCTGGCCTGGTGAGTAGTGGGACCTTGGTGTAAACGGATACCTGAACTGGTATATTTATGCTACAATAGCAGTAATATCTTTTCTGAATCATCTTCTTTTCTAGGATGCAGACTCCGCATATTTCAGCACGCCTAAGGTCAAGACAACTTGAAAATCTCATTTCAGGAAACATTGATTTGTGAATTCCTTACAGAAGGACCCAGGATAGTCACACAGAGATTTCACTGTCATTAAATATGAAAACACCTTATATTTTGCCTGCTGTATTAGCAGCAAGACAAATGGTACATTCTTTAAAAAAATGCAAGGGCAGTTGATTTGTTTTCTTTGTGTTTTCTGTATTAAAATGTTGTGCATCATTATAAATAGGATTTAATATTCTAACATTGTTTGTGTGAACAAAAAAGACAGTAAAGAATTTATACAAAATATTTGTATTTCTTCTATACATACAGTTACACAACCGTATAAAGACTGAGCTCAAATAGGACTAACAAAGGTGCCATAACCAATTTACCTTCATATTTATAACACTAGGTGGTCACATGAACAAAACAAAATATTATTCATAACCACTGAAAATAGTAACCAAGGCACATCCTTGAGATCTGACAAACAGGTTCTTTAAAAGGGCAATCGTTTTCCTGTTTCTCCTTTTTAGGGCTCTTGACGGATGCTTAACAAGAGAGTGGAAAAATATAAAAATAAAATGAAATAAAAATGTGAAATGGTAGCAGTGTGAGGTGAGATTCAGTCAAGGACACCCAAGGGTTCATTGAGAAAATAGAGCACACTTTCCAGAGAACAAATTTAAACTTGCCTCTGTGTCTCAATGAATTTACTGTATTATTGTGTGGAGAGGTTTTTGCACATTTTACTATCTGCTGACATTCATAAATTCATGCATTTCATTCAAAAGTCAAATGTCACTTCAACAGTAGCAATTTTAAATGCTTCATACATTCAAGAAAATATTTTACCATACCCTGAATGAAGAAGAAATTAAATGCAAAAACTTCTGACTGTGAAATTCATGTGCTGGTAGCATCTGTGTCTGTCATGATCTCTGAAGGGGTGTGGGTAAACAAATGAAGGTGATTATCATAAGCAGCGTAAATGGATGGGCGGGGAGGAATAGATGGGGTATCCCAGAGGTGGATCAGCTGCTTGAACAGTTAGGTTCCTCAGCATCACAGGATGTGCCTGAATGCTGTAGCGCTCCTCGTCGTCATTAGTGGCATATAGTAGCTCCCATGACAGGTTGGCCCACTGGCCCCTCACACCCTCCTTATTCAAAACCCCCACCTGGACTAGATTCTCCTGCAGGGACAACACACGGCTTGTATAGGTCCCCTATGAAAAACAGAGAAAATATTACACAATTGTAAATTATAATTTTTTGTTAAATTAAATTTATAAACTCAAGGGAAATAAGAATGCATGAAGAAGTGTAGGGGTTAAAACAATATTTAAATTCCTGTCAATAAAGACAAGCTGATGATATTGTATATTTACTGGCCAATATTAAAATTCTATACATTATATACAGTGCCCTCCAAAAGTATTGGAACAGTGAAGACAAAATTGCTCTGTTGGCTGTGGAGTCAAGACATTTACAAATATAATTAAAAGATGAATATGAGACAAAACTACAGAATGTCACATTTTATTATTGGGTGATTCAACACAGATGTTTTACCAGCTAAGAAGTTCAGCACTTTTAGAGTTTCATCCCTCTATCTGATATGAGCATAAGTATTGGAACAGTTGCCTCACAGGTCTTTCTAAGTGATCAGCTGTGTCCTGTTGCATTGATTCTTCAGATTTTAAAAGCAGGGAATGTGTCGTATCAGTTATATCCATTACTTCTGCATTCTGAATCCTGCAATCGATGATGACGCACACAAACCAGGATGAAGATGAGGGAGCTGACTTTGAGAGAAAAGCAAGCAATTTGGATGTTAAAAGAAAAGAGGAAGTCAGTTAGTGCTCTAGCAAAAACAAAGGGCATGGAGAAATCAAGTTTGGAAACCACCAGCAACCAACAACGACCTGATCGGCTGAGAAAACAACAGTAGTTGATGACAGACAAATCATAAAAGCTGTGAAAATTAACCCTAAAAGATGTGTCTGTAAAATCACCAACAACTTCCAGAAAGCTGGGGTGATGCTCTGACAATCTACTGTCTTCAGGAGACTTTGACACAGAATTACAGATGCTACACAGCAAGATGCAAACCTCTGACCAGCACCAAAAATAGAAAGGCAAGATTAGAGTTTGCAAAAAAGCACAAAGGTGAGCCAGAAGAGTTTTGGGACTGTGTTTATGGACCGATGAGACAAAGATGAACCTTTATCTAAGTGATGGGAAAGCAAAAATGTGGAGAAAAAAAGGGAACTACAAATGATCCCAAGCATACAACCTCATCTGTAAAGCATGGTGGAGGTGGTGTCATGGCATGGACATGTACTGCTGCCTCTGGAACAGGCCCTCTCAACTTTACTGATGACTTAATGTATGATGACAGTAGCAGAATGAATTTGGAAGGGTACAAAACCATCTTGCCTACCAATATTCAAGAAAATGCCACCAGATTAATTGGGAAGTGCTTCATATTGCATCAGGACAATGACCCAAAACTCTCTGCCAGTTCAGTCGAGGAATTTATAAGGGCAAAGAAATGGAAAGTGTTAGATTGCCCAAGTCAATCTCCAGATTTAAATCTGATTGAACATGAATTTCACCAGCTGGAGAGGAGAGTAAAGACAGAAACTCCCCAAAACAAGCAACAATTGGAATTGGCTGCATTAAAGGCTGGGAAAAGTATTTCAAAGGATGAGACCAAGAGTCTGGTGATGTCTATGGGTCACAGACTCACTGCTGTGATTGTGTGCAAGGGATCTGCAACTAAATAGTAGCTTTTAATCTTTTATATCTGCCTTATGTTCAACTTTCCCAATACATATGCTCACATCAATGAGTGGGATGAACTCTAAAAGTGCTGTTCTTTTTATTTGGTAAAACATGTATGTGTTGAAACGGCTAATAATAAAATGTGACATTCTGTAGTTTTATCTCATATTCATCTTTTAATCATATTTGCAAATGTCTTGACTCCACAGCTAACTGAGCAATTTTGTCTTTACTGTTCCAATACCTTTGGAGGGGACTGTATGAATTAAAAATAATAATAATAATTTGTCAAATGCTTATAAAAACAGATATTAATTTGAAGATTTCCTGAAAAATTCAATTTAACTGTGTTATTAAATTATAATTCTATTAATAGAATTACAATTTAATTATAATTGAGCATTTGATTATGGCAAAAATAATTGAATAAAATGGGGGGGAAGCAGCATGTACAAATAATATTCAATATCGAGTGATACCAATAAAAAAAAACTCTCTATGTCTCTATGTAGTTAAATTGGAATTCCAACACAACGTTAAAGAATCACAAGCCAATTTATGTGGAGCATGATTTTGGACCAATGAGATGTCATTGTGGGCAGGGCCTATTCTGCAGAAATAGAGCATCAAAATGTCCTTACATACATTATATTCATGGCTAATTATGGCAAAAGCTCATGTATACTCAGAATGTTTTTTTTTTTATTGCTTCATGACTAGATATGAGATAGTGTTTGGTAGCAATGTTTACATTCCAGTAAATGTGGTGTTTACCATGGTGAGATCGTGTCCGAGAGAGAATAGGAAGGGCTTCTCTTGTGCAACACTCTCTTGCCAACTGCGGTCTGTTACCAGGCCAATGAACCAGTTGTCATGGTAATCCTGTAAAGTTGTGTAGAGCTCATTCAGACTCTCTACTGGACCAAGAGATGCCTGGTCTACCAAGAGTTTTACACTGTACCTGCACACACAGAATAAAACAACACCTGTCACATATTAAACATTTTAAAGTGACAAAATCTAGGCCATTTTTGATGGAAAACGTGTGCAGAATCTTGCTTGTCTGTTACCTGAAAGCTCTGAGTGTGAGCTGATGCAGCTCTTTATTGGCTCGGAGCCACTCGAGTCCCTCGTTCCAGGGGCCATTCCCACAATACAGCCTGAACAGCAGATTGGGGCTGAACACCTGAGCATCTGCCCCCAGTGCCACACAGCACGATAGCACCACCTGGGTATAAAGCTCCCGCAGGGCACGGTCCTCCTGCAAACCCAGCGTCACCTGCTCAACATCTCCCTTCCCAAAACTCTCCACCACAAGCTGGGACAAACAAAAGCAGAACCAAGCCTCTGGGAAGCAAGGTCGCAGAACCTGGAGTTTGGAGGAAGCCAACTGGGTGGTCCGCCACTCTGCAGGCAGAGAGAAGAGCTCTGAGTGAGGGCTTGTGAAGTGGAGAGGCTGGGAGTTGCTCGGGACAGTAGTTGAAGTGAGTGGAGGTATGTTATCTTTTCCTTTATCTACAATGGGCAGGCCGAGCCCCAAACCTAGTCCCAGAGGTCTAAGTGTGGGAAGAGAAGACAGAGCCATGCTCTCGTACAGGCTGTGGATTTCTACAGAGCCTGGAAGAGACACTCCCAACCCTAACTCGACCTGCCCTTGATCTGTCCGTACATTCCTTCTCATCGGCTGCTCTACGGGGACTGGACCGAACAGATCATCCTCGTCGGACCAATCTGCAAAAAATGAGAGGCTGGAGCTGTCCTGCCCCAAGTGAGAGGATGAGGAGGACTCAGGGCGAACTTGAGAGTCCATGGCAACTTTAATCACAGCCGGACCTGGCTCCGAGGGCACGGCAAGCTGAGAGCTTTGCGACTTGCGTCCAGAGGTCTGTAGTGAATGACCTTTTGTTCGCTGAGCACTACATGTCAATTCCTGTACACAGTAACGCAATAAAATCCAGACAAGTGTTTTAAGGAAGTCAGAATTGAGCTGACGCAGGTGGTCAGGGGAGTCAATGATTCCTGTTAGAACGTTCTGGGCGTCAGAGTAAACCCTGACGGGCAACACAGAGCAGGGTGTTAGAACGTTACCCCAGTGAGGATTCAATAGTCGGAAACACTGGCCAGGCCGCTCTACATGATCAAACGCTCCTTCAAAAACCTCATCCACACGCCGAGCCTCCACTGTGTGGCAGGATGTCTCCTGTAGTTCCAAACCCTGTGGTGAAACATGACAGGTAATGAGAAATAACACACACAGGAGAATCATAAAACTGGTGTTCTGTAGATAGAGCAAAGGCAAGCAAGCAAATACCTTAATGTTAACAGTGCAATAGCCGTAGCCCCTTTCTAGAACAGAGATCCAAAGAAGACGACCCTGGAAGCGGCCAAGGTAATGAGACCCTGGAGTACAGGAACCTGCAACCAGGTTTAAAAAAAAAAAAAAAAATTCAAAAACTTTATAGAAACTTCAGTTTGAAGTGTCGCATGAATATTAGATAAAATTGTACAAATTCATAGCTATTTTTTACAAATTATTATTTAAAGCTGCAGTCCGCAACTTTTTTGTGTTCAAAATGCACAAAATTAATATAATAAGCGAGTACATCATGAATCGATTTTCCAAACTGTGTTTTTGGCTTATCCTGAATCACTACGGTACACCTATAATAAGATTTTATATTCAGACTATTTCAGACTGGTTCTGGTGGAACCACTGCGGAGTGGCCCAGTACCTGCATGATTCGTCATAGACATAAACAGAGAGAAGTAGCTCCGGCTACAATGTTCTTCCGCAAGATGCACGTAGTTCTGTTTATTGACCGCTAGAGCACCAAAAGTTACGGACTGCAACTTTAATCATATTACTTAACCTGTACATTACAGCAATAAATCCACTTTCTATAATTCCTATACAATGACTTTTATGTCATTTATGTCTTTATCTTAATTTGGCAGCTTTTCTTAGCAAATATTTACATTTACATTACTATTTAAGTAATCTTCTATGTTCAGTAATATTGTGACAATTTAAATGACTGATTTCTACATTGTAATATACTTTAAAATGCAAAATTAGTTTTGTGATGGCACAGCTGGATTTCCAGCAGCCATTACTCCAGCTCCAGTCAGTGTCGCATGATCCTTCAGAAGTCATTCTTATATACTGATTTGGTGCTCAAATAACATTTCTTATTAGCAATGTTAAAAACAGTTGTGCTGCTTGATGTTTTTGTGGAAACCATGATACATTTTTTAGGATTATTTGATGAAGAGAAAACTTAAAATAACTTTTTGGGGGTAGTAATGTAAACTGTCACTTTGGGCCAATTTAATGCACTTTTATCCAAAGTGACTTGGATTATACATTTGATCAGTTAATCTGTTCCCATGACATTTTAATACCCCATGACTTAAGAAACAAACCCATGACTTTGGCTTTGCTAGCACTATGCTCTACTGTTTAAGCTAGAGGAACATTCTAAAAATATGATTTTGAGCTGAGACTGTGATAGAGATCAGCAATATGTTTCTCAGTTGGTCTCACTCACCAAATGCACCATTAGCAAATGCAGGTCTGATAGCAGATGCAAGTCTTTTGCAGAGCTGCTGGTAATATACAGAATCTGGGCAAGGGCAGGCGGTGCCTGGGGTGCCCGGCCATGAGCGCAGCGGCCTAGGGAATCCCACCAGGAATACAGGTAGTGTGAAGAGAGGAAGAAGAGGGGCAGATAGAAGGGCAGAGAGAGCCACAACACCTAGCAGAACTGGGAACAGAGCAGCATTGAGCGCTAGCAGAGTTCCTGCCGACTGACGACGCTGTTTACTCTCCGTCCAGGACGAGATCAACACCGTAAGAGCAAAACTCAGCTTACATACAAACTGAGATACACGATTCACAACTAGAGAGACCTGTCAGAAAAGGGGATGGATAAGAGAAGTGTTATTACACAAACATCCCTGCAATATTATTACAGTAAATGCATTAAATTAGGTTTGGCTCACCAGTATCAGCTGCACTGTAGTGCCCAACTCATTCCAGCGTGCGACTCTGTGCCCCCCTGCAAGTCTGATGATCACCACCAACACCATCTGCAGTAAAGCAGCCTCAGAGCTCTGCCACACCTGCCGTACAAAGGCCAAAGAGCCAAAGGGGGTATTTTAGTGAAAGGGTGCTGTTTATGTCCTGATAATGCTTCAAGATGGTGTAACAATAGACTTTCGTACCATCCTGACTGCCCGTGTGAAGCCAATGGCGAGAGAGGCTGTGTGCACCTTCTCTAGAGATTCATCCACAGACAAATACGCAATCATCGCCAGTGGACTCACTGTGAAGTCAAATACGAAAATTCACATTAAATGCACACATAACAGAAATATGCATTGGCAGAGATGCACAAATATAAAAGTTTTCATCAGTACTGATAAACCAATTAAATATATTTATATACAAATTAATTTTATACATACTAATTTTATCATCATGAATTCTATACTTTTGTCAAAATAAATAAAAAATAAAGCAATAAAAAATAAAATCCATCATTTGAATTGCTACAAAATTTAACACTCGCAACATTACAATGTACCGTATGTTATTCATTTTGAGACTTGCTAAAGAATTGCTAAACAGTGGTTTTAAACTATTAAATAATATTTTATTTGTAATTATTATAAAGCATTTTTTAAGATTACATTTCAGTGAATGTGAAATGATAAAAAAAGATGACACTTACATTTTTAGGTGCATGCACAATCAAAAATTTATTGTAAAATTTCCAATACTGACAAGTAGCGATACATTTAAAATACTGTGATCATCAAACAAATAACCAATGTAGCATTGATATATCATGCATCCATATGTGTTATCAATGCCAAGTCAACATCTCCCTGCAACAGACTATACAGATAAACAAAGACAAAGGATTGTTTGTTTGGTTGGTACAGTGCAAACATCTCCTCACCAAGGTTCAATAGGATCCTCCGGATGATCCCTGCGACACGCAGACCTCGGGTCTTCTGCCTGAAAGCCTGGGCAGTCGTGACCCGTTTGGGGTACAGTGGGTTGAGCATGGCACCTCCCAGCACACACGCCCCCTGGAGCTCTCTCAGTAGACGAGTGAGAAGAAACAGAGCTATAAGGATCCAGCCGACCACCTCCTGTGGGCTTGGGAGTACAATAGAAGACTCCCAGTGCTCTATAGAATTCACACCCAACGTCAGATTCCCTGAGTCGATGAGGTAAAGCTGATGAAGGAGTCCAGCCTCAGTCAAAGCTCCTATTATGAACATCAGGGAAAGAGGAAGCCCCCACCAGCCCAAACCCAAGGTCGGAGATGTGCCCTTCAGCAGCACCAGCAACTGGGTCAGGTCCTGGCTGAGGAGGTAACCCATTGCAACAGTGAACAGAACCACACCCAATGAAGAGGGAATGAAGAAGGTGCAGATGGCAACACACACAGATGACAGAAACATCACCAAGAGCCTGAAAAAAAGAAAAGCATAAGATCATAGTTAAAGGGGTCGCACACTTGACTTTTATACAACAGAAGTTTGATTAAAGGGAGCAAGCCTTCACCAGAAAAGACTGCAATGTAGACCAAACTTAGTTAGTCTGGTTTTATGAGACCAGATTCAGATTTATTGCTCACCTGATGTTGGTGGACATGGCTGACCCACCCAGGCCATGCACTAAGGTCTGTTCCATGGCCCAGAGCAGAAGAGCGTCCAGCGGCGAGAGCATTCCCAAAGCCCAAAGCAGCGGCAGAAAAACAAACAACACGTGAAGCACCTGAGCTGCTACTTGCAATTCTACCACACCAGAACCTGAAAACCTGAGAGGAGAGAGAGACACTGAGCTCCAGGAGAAGAGAATGTCAGGCTCAGCAATGACTCTTGACATTCATACTCATACAATCCTCAAAAGTTTAGGTTATATAACAGCAGTCTCAAAGAAAACACTCAAATAAATCTCACTTATTTAGCAGACGCTTTCATCCAAAGCGACTTACTGAGGAACATCACAAGCAATTTCTCTAAGAGCCATTAATATTAGCAGTACACAATGCCAGGTTTCAAGTATAAGCTCAAAACACTCAGCATATGGATCACTGACAAGATGCTCAATTTTTTTTGTCTGGAATCTATTAATTTATTCAAAGAAACAATAAAAATATAATTCATACATACAATGAATTAAATATACATCTATGTCTGAGCATGTTTTGAATTTTAGGATAAATATTGATTTTTAATATTTTCTGGGAGGTATAAAGATCATCATGAAAGGAAAACCTTATGAAAGAACAAATCTTGAAAAAAAAGTCTTCTGTAGTTTAGGAAATTATTTCTCTGGAAAATATAGGTCTGATATACACTATCATTCAAAAGCTTGGGTTCAGTAAGATTTTTTAAAATACATTAATACTTTATTCAATATTTAATATTCATTAAGGAAGCAATATATTGATTACAAGTGACATTAAAGACATGCATAATGTTACAAATATATCAATATGAAAAATATATTTCAATTAAATGTATATATATTTGAAAATATGGCATTACTTTTTACTTGATGTATACAACGGCTGCTATTTTTAAATGTTATTAAATGTAACTATCTTATATATCAATATATTTCTAAGACGCGTTTTAAACGCGTTTTATTTTTTAAAAGTTGTTTCCCTTTCATTATCATGGACAGACTTCTTTGTCATTGACCTATACGTTGTCAGGGAGTAGTGGTGAATTGTGGGATTTGTACCTTAGAGCCAGGTCCACGGTAATGAAGGCGAGTATGTAGAACGGTCTGGTGAGCGGTGTGATCTCGTAGGTGTCCTGCGGCTGAAACGTGGCTGTTTCTGTAGCCGTGTTGATGATGAGCGAATATTCCCCAATACAGACAGTCACCCAGCTCAGGGCAAACAAAGGCATGACAGCTCCCAGTCCTGCACCCGTGTGCCCATACAGGCTGCTCAGTCTGTCCGGCAGCAGGTACCATGTGGACAACCCACATAGTGCTCCAGCAAGAAAGGTGTGCAAAACTACATTACCCATAAACTTCTTCCCAGGCACCACAAAATGTACCGTCTCAGGAGCCACACAGTGAGTAAACTCCACCTCCTCCTCATCTGCAAGGATGTTATTGGCAGCAGGCAGCCTTTGCACCACTCCGGTCCTGTGTCCCATACACCGTGCCAGTCCCTGAAGGGTGGCACCGACACCCAGCATGAGCACACCAGAAACAACGCCTGCAAAGGCTTCATCCAGCACCCTCAGCTGGTACAGGAGGGTCCCGATGCCTCCCAACAGCCACGGTGTCAGAAATAACACCAGCTGGTGCACATAGACATACGGCGGTGCGCAGTAGCCGAGTTTCAGCCTCGGCCCCCCCAAGACAGTCTGCGGGAAACGCTTCCAGAAGAACTCCTGCTTGTAATCATTGAGCAGGGGCACATCAGGCCCCATGATGATGAACGCAGCACGGGAGGGACAGACTCAGTCATCTCCTCCCAGCTGCTCCGGAACACACACACATGCCCAGCTGACAGTGATTCACTGCAACACACAAACAAAACAATATAACAATATACACTACTATATCATATGGCATAGATGGAGCAGCGGTGCACTGCATGTCTTTAACATTTAATGACTAGAATAATGCAATATCTTCATTTGGGACGTTTTTTATATGCTAATAATTCAATTAATTAATAAGTATATCATGTAATTAATCAATTTAAACTGAAATAATTGAAAATGCTAACAGAAGTGTATACATACACAATACTAAATGTTATATTTATTTACTATATTTCTTAATTATATTTACATTAATTATAGCTATTGTTATAATATATACAATATGTATATTTAAGAAATATATAAATGTAATTCTGATGGGAGGACAGTGTTACTTGTCAAGCAATTGTTTTAAAGCTAGACTAGTGGAAAGAATATAACTTCCAAAACAAGTGTTTATTTTATTACACGTTATCTATTTTGTCTGTATATTTTAATTACAACAATATCTAACAAATATCTTTAAACAGCATTTTCTCAAAATATTATTTTCTCATACACCGAGCCTGAAATCTCCACTTACTTAAACCAAACTTTCCAGTTTTATTCCTATCTATATTCTGTAACATTATATAAAAAATTTTAAAAAGATGGTGACATTTGTTTCTGGCTGCTGACAGTATTTTCTGATTTACGGAGTGAAAAAAGAAAAAGAAAAAGAGATATCCAAAATCTGTAAAAACCTTTAGGATAACTATAATATTCCAACAACATGAAACAAGAATTTTGAATCTGGGTTCAAGATATCGGTTCTGGAAATGTATGAAAGTTTGTGTATATTTAAATAGAGAATGAATAATTTGCATACGAAATACACTATTTCAGTAAAATAAACATTTTCAGATAGATATTAGTTACCAAGTTACAATTATTTTATTTTATTATTTTTTTAACCATGTTAACGTGGTAATAAATAAATAACTAACCACAGGTTATAACCTCAGAGCATCTGTGTATTCTTACATTAGATTCCCAGTTTACGTACCTGTTTGTTGATGTTACCCGAGCAAAATAAGCAGAGATGATTACAGCCAAAACAAACACACAGGGAGTAAATCAGCATCAAACCCGTGACTTCAAGGGTTTATCCTGTGAATTACGTGCTCTTATCCTTTAATTTGTGACTATAACCCTCAGATTTATGTTTTTAATGCAGTCTTGTTGATTTGTATGCTGTGATCTGTTCTATGGTTCGCATGCTAACACTGCAGCTATGACAACAAGAGACAAACATGAACGTAACAACCGGTTTACAGACCATTACAATAACCAAACACACAGCTCTTATATCATATGACATTACAATATCGTCTTGGTTTCTTCCAAACACAACAGATAAAGGACAGAGGCGAGCAAGCGGCTATAAACTGGTTAGCGCGGCTAGCGTTAGCTGCTCCTGTTTGGGCGTAAAGTCGGTTTATTTTTCCACATGGCAAAAAAAAATGAAATCGAAACAGCCTTTTCTGTTTTTAACATCACATACCTTTAAATGAGAACGGCTGGAGAGGTGTTAGAAGGGCGACTAGAGGGTTTGTGTGGGGACAAAACGAGCCCGTTATCCATCATCGCTTCTGCTGATGTTGCAGTTGGGGAACACGGCCTGAAGGGCGGCGCTACACGACACGTACAGACAGATTTATTTTCCCTCAGAATTAGCCATGAAAATATAAAATCACAAAACTGAAAGTAACTCAAAGCAGTGAAAGTAATGAAATGAACACTATTCTCACTTAAATGTGAAGATTATGATAAAAGAAAGGTAACTAATATGATTTCCAGCTTTTATCTATTGATTATTTTATCTAGTATAGGCTAATTAGACATGGGGAAATGACAATGTACATGCATAAATCAAATCAAAAAGACGTTATGCAATCAGACAGTGATTTTTTTTTTTTTTTTTTTTTTAAAGTGAGCTAAAATTAATTGAATTATAATGAACTATTGGCACACATCTGACACACATCCCTGCACGAGACCAACAGTAAAAGACACATCAACAGATAAAAAAGGAACGTTCATGCTGCAAGATGCTCAGATGTATCTCTGTATTCCTTTGAACAGTGCTTGGACAACACACTCACTGTGCTCTGTGTTATTTCCACAGCAGGTCCACCATTAAATTCAACAGCATTCACTCTGGCTTTCCTTTCTCATTTTCTCCACATTTTAATATATCTTCTTTTATTCTGTTAGATTTGGTTCTCTCTCTGTGTCTTTCTCCTTTTGCAACCCCCCACCATTATAGTCCACAGGAAAACAGGAAGAGAATTACCTTGAGCTGTGATAACAGGTTTTTACTGAACACATTATGTGTGTGATTGCCTTTGAATTTCTCCAGACATTGCATTTTCAGCTGTGTTGCTAAACTGCACTCATAATACAGCTCACTGAAAATAAACACATCAGACTAAAACCTCTGCTCTCTTTTCAGTGTCACAGTCTGACACAAATCACACTTTGTCATAGCTGTAACGAGAACTATTCCACCCCAGAGTGGGCTTTTATTTCTTAGAGAAAAGCAGATAGCAAAATTCTGAACCGTGTGAGATGTGTTTGTCATAAAAAGAAAAACAGACACAGAAGTGCAAAGCTGGCAATAGTTGATAGTGTGTATGTATGAATATTATAAATTAGCAGGAAATTGTTTTCCTTAAGAATCAAGTATAAATGTACAAATTACATTATTCTATAAAAATGATCATTATTATGCTTGTGTGCAATTATGGATTATAATAACAATAATAATAACAAAACTAATAATTTCTTCTTATTCTCTATAGAATACATTAAAACAAATAATATTATTATAAAAGTAAAATTGAGAACAAATATTACAATTTTTTTTTTTTTTTTAGTACTGTAATATGTCATATGTTTATATGTTCCAACCAGTTCCACTGAGGCTAAGAATAAATTAAAAACCAAACCAGCCTACTGGGACCCCTCAATGGACAAGTTTTGCAACTATAGGCCAAAACATTTGAGTTTTCAAGCAAAAATGTTTTTGACAAATGTTTTGTATGTACTTTTATATTTGAAGTGACTTCATAACTATCAAATACATAAAAAAATAAAGCAAACCTCATGGAGAGTGAGAATGTTGCACGCACAAAGGCTTAAGATAAAGGACACCACTCAAAGACTTGAATAGAAAATATAAATTTAATAAATTTGATATTGACACAATTCCAAATAAATAAATTGTCAATTTAAGTCCTATCTAAGATCCAAAGACAAACAACAACACACAAGACCAAAGCTGAAATTCATGACACACATAGTGTGTCTATGACTCTGCATTACAGAGGAGGAGGAGGAGGAGGAGGTCTGGGTACACTGTGACACTGGTACCTGTGGAGAATATCAAGATTACCCCTTGTGCTGGGCTGAACATCCTTTACCTAATCTGGTGGTCACAGTCAAAAATGACCAACCATTTAAAAATGGCTTGTAAATCGTAAAATTGTAACTTATCCTTGGATTCAATCTTCTTGTCAACTTGTTTTCTTTCAATTAGCACAGGTTTTGTGTTTCTTTTTGGAACTGACTGGTCATAGGCCTCATTGATTGAAGCTTATGCATCTCAGTTTTTGAGTGAAAAAGCAGTATTTGTGGATCATTTTAGCAATATTCACTTAACAACGGAAGTGCATAAGCTCAGATCAATAAGGACTAGGACCAACCAGCGCCAAAATGATTTAAAAAAATATATTTAGCAAAACAATTGAAAGAATTGTGGTTGTGTTATAACCCGTGTGATAATTTCTATCCTTCAACATCACATAAAGACCTATACTGTACATGCGTGTGTGTATGTACAGACCTTGTCTCAGGATCAGCGTTAGGGAAAGTGGAGAGAACTCTGTATCCGGTCTGCTGCAGCGCTGTCATGTAGTGGCTGGAAGATCCTCTGATCTGCCTGAAGTTGAAGTCACTCTGAACTCCACGCAAGAGAGAGGCAACTGCTTTCTGCTTCCTATCTAAAAACACACACAAAAATGTATTCATGGTGTGAGTTTGTGTTTAACATACACATCTGGTGTGTGTCTGTACTGTATGTATACGTACATCTGCTGGTATCATGTGTGTCGTCATGCTGATCAGGTACAAGTGAGTGTATTCCTGAACCTCTTAAAGGAGCCGGTCGGGTCACCAATGGTACCAAACCGGGTAAAGTCACTTCACCACCTGAACTAGAACCCTACACACATGCACAAGGTAATTGTCTCTGCAGTATAAGCTGTATCTGATCCATTCATTCGATCTGGATAGTACATTTACGCATTTAGCAGACGCTTTTATCCAAAGCGACTTACATTGCATTCAAGTTACAGTTTTTACATTTTATCAGCTCTTGCTTTCCCTGGGAATCGAACCCATGACCTTGGCGTTGCTAGCGCCATGCTCAACTATTTGAGCTACAGGAAAGCAATAGTATAGTAAGTGTGAGCTACCTGTGCTTCATAATTTAAAAGCTCTGCTCTGGTTCTTTCTTCCAGGGTGACTGTCATGCCATCCAGGACCTGCAGCGTAGACAGATGCAGTACCACTGCCAGTCTGTGCAGTGATCGGCGAGCCACCTGCAACACACACAACTGGTATGTCGTAGTGCAGAATATTATGTTTAATTAAAGGGATAATCAGCCAAGTAAAGAGGACAAAACATACTGTATTTATTCAGAAGCAGAGAGTGAGTGTGCGTGTGTAAGGGTTTGTCTGTAATCATGGTTAGTTAGCAGTTGAGCCATGGTCTCAGTTTGAAATCTCTTCATCAAGAGCATTGTGTGTGTGTGACTCACTGGGTTGCCCACTACAGACAGTTCCATGAGAGAAGGAAGCACCTCCAGTTTCTCCAGCTCTGAAATGTCCTGTAACACAAACAAGAGACATATTAGGTCATAAATACGCTTTGAAATACATAATGCATTTAGACGCTTACAAAAGAAACACAATGACTATTGTATGCTTTTATATACATATATAATTTTTATATACACAAAAAGTTTGGGTAGTAGGATTTTATTTTATTTTTAATGTAGTGTCTCGTGCTCACCAAGGCTGCATTTGTTTGGTCAAAAATACTGTAAAAGCATTCATATTCTGAAATATTATAACAATTGATTCCTATTTTAATATATTTTCTGTAATTTATTCCTGTGATGGCAAAGCTGATTTTTTTTAGTAGCCATTACTCCAATCTTTGGTGAAGAAACATTTCTTAATATTATCAATGTTGAAAACTGTTTATTTTGAAATATGTGGACATCTTTTATTACTTTTTGCTTGATGGTTATACAGCTCAATATTTTGTCATTAAATCTTTTTTTAAGTATAAATATGAATACAAAAATTTAATTTCTAAGAATGCGGCACCTGCATTTTAAACTAGATTTTATAAAGATTTCTCCCTTTTTTAAGTTATTTGTTTGGGCTTTTTATGCCTTTATTGGATAGGATAGTAGTAGAGAGCAGACAGGAAGGCATTGGGTGGAGAGAGAGGGCAGGATCGGCAAAGGACCTCAAGACGGGAATCAAACTCGGGTCGCCGTGAACACAGTTGTGCTAGATGTCGGCACACTAACCACGAGGCTATTGGTGCCGACCCTTTTATCATCTTAAGGTGTCAGATTTTCAAAATCTATGCAAAATTTTGTGGGCAAAAATGGTCCATTTTTCAGTTTGTCAGTTTAGTTTTAGCTTTCTGTTGGTCAGCATGGTGAATTTGCATGATCAACTTGAACGTGAGCAAAATTTGCTTCAAGACCTTTTGCGCCCTCATGCTAAACTCCCATGGAATGGAAATGAATGGAATTGACTGCGAAATTTGCAGAGCAACTGTTATTAATTCCTTATTTGACTATAGTATATCTTCATCTCAAATATTTTGTTGTTTTTGTCATGTTAACTCCTATATTTACTGTCTTAAAATGTTTCAAATAAACAGGCATATGAAGAGGGAAATAAACAATGAAAACAAAAATTATGATTAGAAAATGGGCAGGACACAAGAAACATTAAATTAAAGGTTTTTGTTAACATGTCATGATTTCCACAAAGATAAAGGAATGAGGAGGTGAATCAAAAAGATCATCGTGTCTCAAGAACACACACACCTCTGACCTTCAATCAATGTAAATACTGCTTAATTGTGCCCTTGGGCTGCTGTGCTGGTGCAGTAATGGCTGTCTGTAATTACTCTATATTCAGGGGCAGGCGAAAGGCAGCGCTCTCACAGGGACTAACAACACTAATACAAACACACTAAGTGACTGAATTACTGTAATTTAGTAATTACAGTAAAACTGTAGCTACACACATACAGATAGATGAGAATGGAGGGGTGAATAATAAAAGCAAGCCTCAAGTACTCAAACATACACACACTCTCAGTAGGATTGAGAGTAACTGTGTTCCTAAGTTTCTTGGTAGATTCTATATATAGCCTGACCTACAACACTTAAATATATCCTGCTAATATGGTAAATTATACCTATCATAAGATTAACTATATCTGAAAGACCTGTGTGTCTAACTAATAAATGTGAACCAAACTGCTTGTATGTATTTGCTCAAGAAATATGCCATGACATAAATACCAAATGTTTTCATTATTAGTGAGGACATTTACAATTGCTTAACGATGTATTGGTAATCTAGGTTTCTTTTTTCTATTTTCTATCTACTCGTTTTCTTTTAAAAAAAAACACCTTGCTACGTGTACTGTGTTAGGCTAACCGAGACTTGTCATAGCACTTGCATATTTTTGCTCTTTTGTTGGTTTTGATTGGTTCTATTGTGCTCATTTATAAGTTGCTTTGGATAAAAGCGTCTGCTAAATGACTAAATGTGAATGTAATGTAAATGGTTAAATGATAAATTAAAGGGATAGTTTCCAGCTTTTTCCAGCATATAACAAATTATAGTATGTTTCTCACCAGAAGCTTGGAAAAGTCACTGTCCTTTGTGGAGCTCTACAGTCAAGGATTAACCTTTGTGTACATGTTTAACGTGTACCTGTATTTTTAGGAAGGTTTTTGTGTATTTTGTGTAGGTGTTATTGTGTACCAGTATTTTGTTCATGTCTAGGAACAGTCTCCGGAGCTCAGTGAGAGGCTGAAGGTGGTTCAGTTCACGGATGCGATTCTCTGCCAAGTGCAAATCCAGCAGAACTCCCTGTCCACAGAATGAGTTCTCACTCAAAGATTTAATTCGATTTCGATCCAGAACCAACTTACATAGTCTCCGCAAACCATCCAATCCATCTACCTGACTGATATCATTCCCTTAGAGAAAAAGAGAAGACATATACAGAAGATCGTATTAAAGAATATAAACTGTATATACAGTATTGTTTAAACGTTTAATGTTTTTAAAAGAAGTCTCTTATTCTCACCCAGGCTGCATTTATTTGATCAAAAATAGTAATATTGGACAATATTATTACAATTTAAAATAAATGTTTTTTTATGTTAAAATATTTGAATTTGAATATTTCAACTTGAGTGTCACATGATCCTTCAGAAATCATTCTAATATGTTGATATTATCAATGTTGAAAAGAGTGGTTCTGCTTAATATTTTTGTGAAAACTGTTAATTTTTTCCTCAGGATTCTTTAATGAATACAACATTCAAAAGAACAGCATTTATTTGAAACATAAATATTTTCTGTATAGTTCAGTGAGGATATGTTTGCAGACAGTGATGAACAGCTGTGCAAGAGAGGTTGTACCAGAGGCATTTCCTCCGAGGAGGCAAGGGAGGCAGTGTCTCTTCAAAATATTGGATGAGAAAAAAAAAAATAGTACAAAAATAAAACAATGCCAATATTACAAAATATAACTTCAAAAAGTGTGGGAGTGTAGGAGGTTAAGTTAAATTTATATGCATTTTTAGGTTTGAATTCTGGTTTGTTTATTGTTAATAAAAAAAGTGTATAAATCACCAATTTTTCTATAGAAACCCTGTCCAACAGCGGCACCAGCAGGAAAAGTTACAGCAGGAGTTTATGTCTCTCTCACCATTGAGTTTTAACAGTCTAAGGTTTTAACGGACCCAGACCCAAATAACTCTATTTGAGCAAAATAAACAACATTTATGATACAGTTGTTGCCAGATTACATTGGTGATTTCAAATATGAAATTAAATCGCAAGCTTGGCAAACAGTTTTGGAGAATTTGATGTTTCCCCTTTCAAAGAGATAGGAGCTGCACTGGCATGCCTGAGAGGCGTTTCAAAGATGGTCGCTGAGTGACATGACTTGCCTTAAAAGAACTTTGGTTGTACATACCTTGTAGGAACAGCGCTCTGAGGTTAGTGAGTCGGCTGATTTGTAGATTGATCAAGTTGGATATACCATTATACCCTAAATGCAAAACCTCCAAACTGGACATCAGAGGCTCCAGATTATCAATTAATCCCTCCCTACAAACAAAGAGAAGGAAGAGAGGAGAAGCACATTTTAAAGGAAAGTGAGAAAAATAAATGAGAGGCACATGTAGAGGTGTGTGTCATCCAGAAGACTACAGTTAACGGGATTAATACTGTATGCGGTATATACAATTTGTCAATAAATGTGGCTTTTACTCCCAAAACTTTGCAGCCTATGAAGCGGTGAATTTTCTCTGGTTATAAGCACACTCACTGTCTGAGAATTTCTTATTATATGTAATTGTGATGCTCCCTAGTGGTTAGACAAGAGACTACAGTATATCACCCCAATAGTTTATGACAGAGTGATGTTGAGTGTGTGCATGTTTATGCGGTTTATGAGGACACAAATTTGTATAATGACATGGGTATGACATAGGTATTACAATATGAAGGTGGTTTATGAGGACACTGCCTATGTCCCCATAATTCAAAAGGCTTAAAAAACATACTAAATGGTGTTTTTATTTTAAATCTAAAAATGCACAAAGTCTCCTGTGAGGGCTAAGTTTAGGTGTAGGGTTGGTGTAGGGCAATAGCACACACAGTTTGTTCAGTATAAAAACCATTATGCCTATGGAGAGTCCCCATAAACCACAAAAAACAATGAGTGTGTGTGTGTGTGTGTGTGTGTGTGTGAGCACCTGCTGGGCCTGCTGTTCTGCTGCCCATATCCACTGGAACTGACTTTATGATAGAGAAACTGCTTGTTGCTCATGTGACTCTGAACTTTTTGACGTGGTAGAATTGACTCAATGTGATTATAGTTAAGAGACAACACCTGCAAGATCACATGCACAAACAAAAACATAAATATATATGTACATAGACACAGAGTGGACATTAGTATATAATGTTAGTATACATAACCAGTAACATAGACAAAGACAGACAAAAGTGTTGTATTTACATTCTGTCCTAAACTCATACGCACCTTAATGTTGGTCAGGAAGATGAGACCGCTGAATGAGGTGAGGTTATTGTGATCTAGATTAATACTGCGTAAATTACTGAACAAATCAGCAGGCGCGAGATCCACCATTCTAAAATACACAGTAAAACAGAAATCATAAAGAGTGAAGCAATATATCCAGTTCAACTGTGTTGGTTTAATTCTGACTGAAGTGAGATTGAAGTGAGAGTTAATGTGAACCTGACTGAGCTAGACTGCAGGTTGAGTTCTGACAGGTCTCTGTAGTTGGTATAGCCCAGCTTCTCAGCCACCATATCAGCATTGAGCCGCCCTCCAAACACATCCTTGGCAGTTTCTGATTCACACGTTTCCTACACAGCACAGACACGTTTGTATTTTTTAAAACTTACCCAAATGGTTCACCCATAAATTGAAATTCTGGCAACAGCCAGCCTCCAGTCCCTTTCACTTTCATTGCATGGAAAAGTGCAGCTGAATAAATGTACTAATTTCTTTATAACTTTTGAGCATACATATGAAAACAAACACTACTGTATATATATACATAAGCATCAGTTATATTTACCACAGCTACTCCATCCAGTGCTTTGAGTGAAGGCAGATGGAAAACCATGTAGATCCTGTAGTTCTCCAGTTTGTTTACAAGGGGATTCCCATACAGATCCAGAATAATTAAACTAGGCAGTGCCTAAGAGAAAAAGACACTTCATCACCACCACACTTTATTCACTTTAACATTACCCTACAGAACTTTACATGCATTCTCATCAACAGGTGCTTTGAATGAATGCTTAAAAAAACATTAATTGCACAAAATGATATTCAGATCTATAAAATCTCCTTACCTTTAAGTGGTATATGTCTCGGGTGGTGCTGATGTCATTATTGCCAACATACAGCTCGAATAAGGACCGTGACCTTTGAAGCCCATGCAGAGATGAGATGATGTTGTTCTCTACAGACAGGAAGTGAAGGTTGGGTAGCTGGTCCAAAATATCCCCCTCTAAACACTGTAAATGGTTGCTGTTAAGGCTCAGACGAGTCAGACGATGCATCGCACACAAACCTGCCACACACCAAACAAACAAGAGCAGCAATAAACACAGTAAGAAACAGTGTGATGAACTAATGAAGGTTATATTACACAGTTTTGTCCCTGGTTTTATATTAAACTGATACAGTGGGGAAAAAAGTGAGAAAGGGAAAGAAGGAACACTACCTTCCAGTCTGCTGATACTGTTGTTATTAAGGGAAAGTTCCTCCAGTAGGGTGCAGTGTTCCAGACCCTCAATTCGAGTTAATTCATTATTGTCAAATGAAGCCCAGCGAAGATTCACCAGTCGGTCAAGATTACTGAGCCGGGTCAACCGCAGACCATCAAGATTCAGTGCTGTGATCTGACCCCGCAGGGCAAAGGGCAAAGTATATCAGTTAAAAATATGGCTCTACCAGGAAATTATGTCATCATTAGCTATGTTTCCATCTACCTATTTTTATGCAAATTTTGGGATATATATCATATAAAAAAATGCTGGATGGAAAGGCCAAGATGCGTAACATTCTATCTTCTTTGTGTTTCAACAAACACAGAAATTACAAGGGTGAGTGAATTAACCATTTTAAATGTTGTTTGTGTGAGAGAATGTGAGTTTATATGTCATACTTTGGTGGTCCAGCCTGACTCAAGTTCTTGCAAGTGTTTCCATGGAGACGGGCTGATCTGTGTGAGCAGGTGAGCAGAAGAGAGCAAACTCAGACTGCGGGGACGTTCACTGTCAGTCCGAGAGTGGGTCATCAGAGATGCCTGCAAACACACACACGCTTGCAGGTCAAACGTGGACACAAACACTGAGAATGTTCAGGAACGTTCATATTCATGTATAACATTCAGAATGTTCATACCTGGTTGATTCTAGATCGGGCAGCCACTTGAACAGCAGCAGCCGCTTCCTCCTCCATCACGAAAACATCATCCAAATAAGTGAGAGTCTTCAGCCGACCAAGAACCATCATACGCACAGACTCGTTCTGCAAAATTAAATAGTATTATTTTATTTGAATCTTACTGACTCTTTAAACTTTTGAACAGAAGTGTATATATCGACCTTGCTCAATCTTCATTTATCATGATGCTTCACATTTTCTACTGTATAATATGAAACTCAATCATGTAAGGTAACTTTTACCCTGTGCCAAGGATTGTGCCGTGTGTCTAGACGGAGCAGGGCAGGGGCGTGTTTACGCAAAACATTCATGTCATCCCTGATTCGAGTCAAATGATTCCAGCGAAGATCCAGTTCTATGAGTTGACCAAGTCCACGCAAACCCTCCAGAGAGGAAATATGGTTAAAACTAACATCCAGGTACTCCAGGTTTGGCTAAAGGATTGAAAGACAGAGAGACAATGAGAGACAAAGACAGTCACAAGTTATAAATTCATATTCAATGACAGGACTTCATTTAAGTGTTTTTTATGACAGGTGGTTAAAAATAAAGGTACTTAGTGACATAGACCAAAAATACTGTACCTTTCAGAGTGAACGAAGACCAATAATTTGTATATATAAAAAGTGTATATAGGGTCAGTTTTGACTTTTGACAATTTTGTCCTTTAAATGGTTGTGATACTGTCATGTTTAGAAGAAGTTTATGAATGAATAGAATGATCTTATCACCATATGTGAAATATCGTCCAGATGAGTGAACTCGTTGAAGCTGAGGGTCAGTTGCTTTAGAGCTGTGAGTCGAGAAATCTCAGGAAGTTTATTCAGACTGTTGCCATATAGATTCAGTACCTGTACGAAAGGAAATAAGTCAATAAAATGATCACAGAGATACGGGTTTGTGTATGTTAAATATTGTAGGTCTCACTGTGATCTGACTAAGGACGTTTGCTCTGGCCACTGTAAGTATGGATTTCTCATCTAGACTGAGCAGCTTGGGGTGAGCCTTCAAAATGGGTTCCATATTAAATGCCTCCTCATCCAGGTCCAGCTCAGCTCGGGACACAGATGGGGAATCAGCCGGGGATGCATGAGAACTGGACGGGGAGTCTGGAGAGGGCTGAGATGCGTCCTACAGAAAGATGTCATAAGATGAAGATGATTTGATTACTAATTACTACTCTCTAATAAGAGAGGATAATATTAACAGGATGGTGTAAATGTGTGAGGGTATATATACTGTTAAACATATATACCTGTGTTACATATTCAAAGTCTACAAGGTACTCTGGGAGCACCATTTCATTGTCAAACATGTACCACAGTTTCTGCTGCTGTTTACAGTCACAGCTGTCCGGCAGGCTGGAGGGACACAGCATGTCTGTTGAACAAAAACACACAGATACACACAGATTACTGCTTTGATCACCAGAAGACATTTTTCTCTGACGGGTTCACACACTCTACTCTACTCACCAGGGGCTGTTTGTGCTGTGTGCCTTTGCTCTTTAGAGCAGGTACTGAGGTAGACAGAGTTTGCTTTAGGGTAATGATCACAGTCTATTGGGAGACCCTCCTTCACTGCAGCACTACGGCCCAGGAACACTTTAGAAATGATCAACTGACCTACAAACATACAAAAATGCACAAAAGCAAACACTTTTTTAGAGAGAAAATTATAAAAAAAAATGCTGTTATTTTGTGCTTCCTATTGATATAAGAATCCTAATAAATGTATCATGGTTTCCACAAAAATATTTAGCAGCACAACCATTTTCAACACTGATAAAAGTAAGAAATGTTTCTTGAGCATCAAATCAGCATATTAAGAGGATCATGTGATCCTGAAGACTGGAGTAATGGCTGCTGAAAATTCAGTTTTGCCATCACAGGAATAAATTACATTTTAAAATAGAGAGCAGCTATTTTAAATTGTAATAATATTTTACAACATTCAATTTTTCTGTATTTTTGATCATACTGTATTTTGAGCAATAAAAGACTTCTTTTAAAAAAAATGGTAAAAACAATAAATAAATAATAAAAATAAATAAAAAATTACTATCCCCAAACTATTATTTTTGTATTAATGTTTGGAGCCAGTAGTAGTGTAGAAATGACTGATAGTACATTCAAGTTAATTTAAATGAAAGCTTCTGAGTGAATACAGACCATGTCTGAAGGGAAGAATATCTACAGGGCCACTTCCTGATGTTGAGCAACTCTTCTTTTGCATAAATGTCATTCGCAGTCGATCAGACACACTCACACTGTTAGAGAGGGGGATGGCTCTCTCTCTGCCTAATGCCTGAAGGCAAGAAACACACATCCATGTACAACAGAAACTCATAACCAGTCCTCACTAGGCTTTGATGGGTTTTGTACCTTATATGCATCAGCAGTTTTAAAACCACTTTCTAGGATTGGAAGTATCTCATCACTTTCACAGGAATGTTCTGGATCGGGCACGTAGAACAGATACTCCATGCAGCGTTTATAGTTCCTGTCACACACACACACACACACACAAACACATATATTATAAATCTGCATATACAGACACTCTCTTCCACAGACACTGTGCTGTCAGAATCATATCTCATGATCTTAAAAATTGATATGAACTACGAATATAGATTACTGATTCATGAATATAAAAGAAAGATTATCAAACGGCCTCTATTTTTTTAATCAGTCTGTGTCTCTCTAGTCATAAATGGCATTTAATTAACGTAATACTGATACCTGATGCATGGGACAAAAATCGTGTTTACAATAATCTGTATTTATCTGTAATAATTTGTATTTATAATCTGTGTGGTCTATTTTTCTGGTATGAATACCAGATTTATCTGTCTATAAACAATGAGTAAAAACAAAAAGAAACTGACCATATGTTTTGCTTGTAAGTCTGACTGCCTCTTCCTATTTAAGTGTGTTTTTCTGGCCAAAATAAGATGCAAAGTAGACTATATATATATAAAAGTCTGGCTCTGTGAGACACAGCAAGTGTGTGACTGACTCACTGTGAGAAGGGTGAAGGTTCCTGTCTGCAGAGCAGAGAGTGTACTTTGTCCTGGAAGCGTTGCCGCAGTGCTCGGTTATGGATACGGATGATTCGATTGATCTTAATGCCAGTGATGTGGTGAGGTTTATAATCCCACGCACAGAAACGGGACAGCAAGAGATCATAACATGATGTGAACCTGAAAGAGGAAGCAGAGAACAGTATAGACCAGTAATCCTGCATGTTGTGTATCTGTATGAAAGATCTTGCATGCATACATGTGGTACCAAGGTTCGCCGGTGTTTCCCTCCTCAAAGCGAATGTTCCCCACGGTTTCCAGCTCTAATAGCAGAAAGTGCACCATCATATCCCTTCTATCTGAGGCCATAGCCACATTACGCTGGTGACCTGCTTCTACCCTAAGCCAAAAAAACAAACAAAAAAAACACATATGCAAGACCTGATCATGCACACAGGTTTACGTATATAAAAATGCACACTCACTCCTCCAGGCGCCGCTCCCAGAACTTCAGTCGGTCTTTAAGAGTATCCAGTTTCTGCTGCAATCTCTGCTCATGGCTGTGCTCTTTATGAAAGTCAGAGGTCAAGTCTTCAGGTACTCCTGACTTCTTACCAGCAGACTGTGCATGGGACAGCTCACAATCCATCTGCTCACAGAGGGTGAATGTGTTTTAGGGTACAAACTAATTTGTCAAATCTGTCCCCAGAAATTGAGTATGGAATAATCCAGCCTTGATGAAATTTGAGGATGACTTAATTTAATAATACTTAAAAAAATAATACTTAAAATATATATATATATATATATATATATCTACACACACACACACAGTGCCCTCCAAAAGTATTGGAACAGTGAAGACAAAATTGCTCTGTTGGCTGTGGAGTCAAGAGATTTACAAATATGATTAAAAGATGAATATGAGACAAAACTACAGAATGTCACATTTTATTATTGGGTGATTCAACACACAGATGTTTTACCAGCTAAGAAGTTCAGCACTTTTAGAGTTTCATCCCTCTATCTGATATGAGCATAAGTATTGGAACAGTTGCCTCACAGGTCTTTCTAAGTGATCAGCTGTGATCAGCTAAGTGTCCTGTTGCATTGATTCTTCAGATATTAAAAGCAGGGAATGTGTCGTATCAGTTGTATCCATTACTTCTGTATTCTGAATCCTGCAATCGATGATGACACACACAAACCAGGATGAAGACGAGGGAGCTGACTTTGAGAGAAAAGCAAGCAATTTGGATGCTAAAAGAAAAAAGGAAGTCAATTACAAAGGGCATGGAGAAATCAAGAGTTTGGAAACCACCAGCAACCAACAATGACCTGATCGGCTGAGAAAACAACAGTAGTTGATGACAGACAAATCATAAAAGCTGTGAAAATGAACCCTAAAAGACGTGTCTGTAAAATCACCAACAACTTCCAGAAAGCTGGGGTGATGCTCTGACAATCTACTGTCTTCAGGAGACTTTGACACAGAATTACAGCTGCTACACAGCAAGATGCAAACCTCTGACCAGCACCAAAAATAGAAAGACAAGATTAGAGTTTTCAAAAAAGGTGAGCCAGAAGGGTTTTGGAACTGTGTTTATGGACCGATGAAACAAAGATGAACCTTTATCTAAGTATACAGCCTCATCTGTAAAGCATGGTGGAGATGGTGTCATGGCATGGACATGTACTGCTGCCTCTGGAAGAGGCCCTCTCAACTTTACTGATGACTTAATGTATGATGACAGTAGCAGAATGAATTTGGAAGGGTACAAAACCATCTTGCCTACCAATATTCAAGAAAATGCCACCAGATTCATTGGGAAGTGCTTCATATTGCATCAGAACAATGACCCAAAACACCCTGCTAGTTCAGTCGAGGAATTTATAAGGGCAAAGAAATGGAAAGTCTTAGATTGCCCAAGTCAATCTCCAGATTTAAACATGAATTTGAACATGAATTTCACCAGCTGGAGAGGAGAGTAAAGGCAGAAACTCCCCAAAACAAGCAACAATTGGAATTGGCTGCATTAAAGGCTGGAAAAAGTATTTCAAAGGATGAGACCAAGAGTCTGGTGATGTCTATGGGTCACAGACTCACTGCTGTGATTGTGCGCAAGGGATCTGCAACTAAATAATAGATTTTAATTTTTTTTTATCTGCCTTATGTTCAACTTTCCCAATACTTATGCTCACATCAATGAGTGGGATGAACTCTAAAAGCGCTGTTCTTTTTATTTGGTAAAACATGTATGTGTTGAAACGGCTAATAATAAAATGTGACATTCTGTAGTTTTGTCTCATATTCATCTTTTAATCATATTTGCAAATGTCTTGACTCCACAGTCAACAGAGCAATTTTGTCTTTACTGTTCCAATACTTATGGAGGGCACTGTATATATATAAAAAATAATAATTTGGATAATAATTTCCTCAATTTTGTATGTATAGATATATACACATACGTATATACTTTTACATTATTTCAAAGTCAGTATTTTATCAGTTATGACCTATAACAACAAATCATTTTAAGCTTATCGGAATTGGACATTTTAAATGGGTGCATTCCTACGAAATATGTTAAGAATGGATTTAGGAAAAAGTGAAACTCTAAATATACCACCATTGTGGCACACAAAAAACAAAACTTGTGTACAAATTGTATACTCACATTTCTGAGCATGTGTGTTAGTACATGTATTCTCTCTTCTGGTAGTTGTATCTGGTCTTTCCTCTGCTGCCTGAGCTTGGCTTTGAGTTCATCAAACTGTCTTTGTGCACAACGTACCCGCATGGTGTAATACATCATTTTCTTCAGCACTGTGGACTGATGCACAACTACACATTCCCATCATTCTCAAACACAAAAGATGCAACACTCTCGGGTGCATGAAATAGAGATTCTCTCACCTCTGCAGTGTCTTTGAGATGTTTGCTAGATATGTCATATGTGTCCAGGCTCTGCAGGTGTGGCATGTGATATAGGACGTGTATGTAGTAATTATAGAGCAAACACAGTGGGTTTGGAATGGACTGAGGGTCTTTCAGACTCAGGTGCCGTAGTCGGGGTAGACAAGCCAGATGGGTCAATTCCTATAAGGAAGAGGTTGTACAGATTTTACATGCATTTTTTTCTTCTTTCAGAGATCAGGACTATTCATGAATATGAAATAATTTTGCGCAAATAACAAAAAAAACAAAAAACACCCTGACATTCTGCAATGATTTTTATATTGATGTTTCATGGTCAAGCATCACTATTACTATTGCCCATATTTATGGTATATTCGTTTACACTATAAATGCTGCTTGTTATTGATATTTTGATTTAAATATTTTGTTATTTTTGCAACATCAGGAAATAACGTCCGCCTACACAAATGGAAAATTTTGCTGCAACATTAAATGGAAGTGCATTAGTTTCCCATTAGAGAAAAGAGCCTCACATATGAGCCTGAAGACAGTTCACCTGAACAATGAGCCCACAGACGAACAGCACAAAAAGCACCATACAAACACCTATCGGCTTGTGTCATGATTCTGTGTGTGTTAGACAGAAAGAGATGTGAAGAACCGTCAGACACAAAGAGTGCCGAAGCGAGACAGAGGAGGTTTCAATCACTCGACTCACACAAAATAACAAAGGCTCCCATTTAGAGATGTGCACCTCATTCAGGCTCCACATCACTTGAAAATGAAAATATTTATCTATGTTAATGAAAAAGTGAAAAACTTTTTCCATTCGTAAAGGAGAGAAAACGAAATCTGCTTGGGGAGAGATGCCACATTATGATAATGATAAGAACTTTAAAGCAAAAACTTGAATCGTGCAATTCCCGAAATGATCAGGTCTCTCTGGGGGAGTTGGGAAAGTACAGAGCATGCACAGAAATAACAGTAATCAGATCTATAGTGAGGAGGAGAGGAAGGACGCAATAATGGCATGTAGATACAGGCCTGCAGTAATAATGGTGTGAAGGCCAGAAGGGAATTATTACCCGGTAATCTTGGACACAATCAAACAAACAAAATGGGCTCTACACAAAGGGCAATCAACAATCTAATAAGAAAAAACATGATTTTAGGCATCATCCATGTGCAAATACGTAACTACGCTTCAAAGTTTAACACTTAAGTTGCAGTCAGATTTGCTCAATTTTGGAGGGAAAAAATTTCCATTGTCTAAAGAGTGCTGCAGCCATGACATCAAAACCCGGAAGACTAATTCATCATTGGTTCCCTCACTATTTCCCTATGAATCAACGATTGTTGGGCATTTTACTCTAAAATGTAAATCACAAACACTCATCATGAAAACATGAATTTTGAAGCAATTACTGTATTATTTAAAGCAATTTGAAGTAACTTATTTTTTTAAATGTATTTTTGTATTAAGTAACTACATAAATTTGGTCTGTGTGCGTTCCCCTTTGCCCAGGAAATTTCACTAAGCAATAGTAAATATGGCTGTATTCCTTTAAGGTAAGGTATTAAAAACTGAATTAAGAATGAGCAACAATAGTAGGGCTTCGTGCCTTAGCAAATACTGTTCATTTCAATTCAATTCAATATGACTGATGCCTTATTCATAAAAAGAAATTGCTCTGCTATGATAAGCTATTAAAATAGCAGGTCAAATAATGCTATATTTCTCATACCTTGAAGGAACTGATTTTGTTCCCTGAGAGGTTTAGATTTTGGAGATTGATGTTGGAATCCAGACAATGACCTTAGAAATAAACATGTTAAATATTAGAGTATCCAGTAATAAGTGTCTATGTATTATAGTACAAAAATTAAATGCTAAAATTGCAAAAATGTAGTGTTTTACAGTGGACCTACCAAGAGTCTCAACAGCATTATCAGCAAGATTCAACTCTTTAAGGTTCACAAGTGAATTCAATCCCTGTAAAACAAGGTGTAAAACAGAGGTATAGACACAAATATAATATACTTTGAAATTGCATTTACAGAATCTCACAAATATAGGCTACCTGTATGTCAGAGATCTGGTTCTTATTAAGCCACAGGACATTAAGATTGACCAACATCTCTAGATTTGTAATCTGCTGGATGTTGTTGTCGTACATAAATAATTTCTGTAGATGCACACAGTTATGTAGGCCAGAGATTTCCTACAAAATACAACCAATACCAGACAGGTCAAAATCAACTAGATTCCTTTGCTAATTTTCATCTTAATTAGAGTAAATCAGTCAAAGAAAATAAGTATTTGAAATGAACAACCTTGGCACCCCCAAAAAAGAAAAAAGAAAAATTATTGTAATCACATTGAAATCCAATCCATAAAACATTTTCAGAAAACTAAGCTAGAAGCATTCCAAATGTTTTCAGTAACTTACTTTCAGTTTGCACTCCACTACCCACAATTCTTTGAGGAGTGGGCAGTACTCCAGGCCCTGGATTGAGCTGATGCTCTGGCCTACAATAGTGAGACTGGACAATCTAGGGAAAAGAGAGAGACCCACCATGCGCGGGAACCCAGAGAAAAACATCTCCAGAACCATTTCACCACTCCCCTCCTGACACACCTTCTCATAGCAGAGTCCATTAGACACACACTGAGGACATATACAAACCAAAGACACTTCAGCACAGACCAGCACATGTGGCTTAGATTAGAAAACCACAATACAAGAGCAAATTGCACATTAAGTTCATAGGGAAAAAAACAGGAAACTCACCAGCTCTTTTATAATTTCTTCGTCTCCAGTTAGTTTCTGCTTTTCATTCTGTGTCATGATCCCTTTAAAAAAACAGTAGTTTTCAAAGGCTTATGGACATTCAATCACACTGAAAAAAAATAATACTAATTTTGAAATTAAGGTAAGTGGTTGCAATCAATTTATTTTAGCTACATTTAAATAAACAAATTTAGTTGAAAGTTAGTGAACTAAATTTGTTTATTTAAATGTAGCTAAAATAAATTGATTGTAATCACTTACCTTAAAAAAAATGGTAAATTCAATGAATAATCATTTTTTTCAGTGAAATGTAAAGAACTGAAAACATAGACACTAATTCTTTACTAAAACGTCTACAACTGTAGTTACTAAACATTAAAATGTTACTAAATGTCTATCTTAGATAATACTTAACATCAACAACGACGACAAAACATTCAAATTGCTGCAATGCTGCAAACACCTTACTTATTAATACTTATATTTACCTCACAAAATTTACATCCCTGATTTTTGCTAATGCTTATCTGCTTTAGAAAATCCTCACCTGTTTGTGTGTCCAACTGTACAGTCAGAGCCCAGCAGGTGAGGTGACCAAGTCAAATTCCTTCACAGTCCATGATTTACCACTACAACTACAACAGATCAGTTTACCTTCTCTCCACCATAAAGTTCAACAGCTGCATGATGCCTGTTAAGTGTAAACATACCTTTCAACAGTGAAAACATATTAACCCTCAATTATCGAGCCGCACTTGTAGTGATTTCCCTTTTTATTTTGCTTACTGCAATGTTTACATCAGGCCGTTGCTAAGGAAGCGTGGCTCGCCGTTGCTAAGGAAGCCCTGTTGGAATGTGTTGTTGTCCGCCAGCAGATGGTGCTAAAAAACCGGATCATCCACCCGTTCAAAACTGTAAAACTACGTCAAATGTGAAAGTGTTTCAGGGCAATATGCATTTTTGGAATATTGCTACTTTAGAATTAATCCGTGTTTAAATATTTTTACTTGAACAAAAAAAATCCTTCACAAAATAAAATAATTTAAAATTACACATTTTAATATTTTTACGCAAAATAAAAAATTACATTAGCATATAATTAAAAAAGGAAACTAAACAGCATCCTTGTAATAGCCTAGCGTTACCCAACCAAAATTAAATTGGAAATTAAAGACAGAAAACATCTCTCATCTCACCTTTTTTTACAGTCTATGCCCCAAACCCTCAGAGCACAACACAACGACAGCCAATGGAGAGGGTGGAGCATTTAGAAATAAAGCAACTCATCATTCTGAAGAAATAAAATAAATCTAAATTTAACCAATTTTATCCCATTTCAGCAAAAAAAAAAAAAAAAAAAAAAAAATCCCTATTTTGTTTTCTTTCACAAAAAAAAAAAAACTTGCTACGTGTATTGCTTTAATCAAGACTTGTCATAGCGCTTGCATATTGTTGCTCTTTTGTTGGTTTTGATTGTTTCTAGTGTCCTCATTTTTAAGTCGCTTTGGATAAAAGCGTCTAAATGACTAAATGTAAACTGGGTAGAGGATAAATATTGACAAACAGCTCATTAATATATAAAATATTAAAATAAATCATAAATAATATAAAAATAAATTTACTAATGGCTAATCAAAATTATTATTGTTGTTCCCACTATTTTGGGGAACAACAACTGCGAATTCAGTCATTTCTGTCCGCAATAATCAGGAAAAAGTCATATGAAGACGTCCATTCATCGCTGAATGTATTTTTGCGCTGAAGTGTATTTAAAAAAAAAACAAACTTAAATGTAGCCTAGCGTGCGTATTGTGTGAACTGTGAGGTAGCTAGAACCACGCCCGTGGCACACGGACCGTCCTCTAACCGGAATGTCGCTCTCCGTCCTAAATCCGTGCCAACCGCGAGCCGCACAGATACAGTGACGTCAGCTCCGAGACACTGAACCAAACACATCAAGCCACAGGCTCCGCTGCTGCGAGACGGGAAGCATCGGTCAGGATCGGCCATATTAAGCGTCACATCTTTCAGTCTCTTCTGCGATCTCACACTATCGTTCTCGCTTCCGAACAAACTCTCTGCGCGCGATTACTGCAAGCATGTCCGCCAATTCGAGCGAGGGGCCGGGTTTGGATGGGAAATGGTTCGAGGAGGAGGAGGAGGAGAAGAACGGGATGTTTGGGAGCGCAGGGCCCCGTTTCGACGAGATGCGGGACGATCTGCACGCGCCCAAGCAACAATTCCATCCCTTTGAAGGAAGCGGCGTTGCCATGGAAACTGCATCTACAGGTAAATTTGGGCTTTTTATAATTTCGCATTGTGTTTTAGCGGTGACACCCGTGCCGGCGATTAAAGAAAAGCAGAAGCAAAAGCTGCTGCTGATGATGAATTGGAGATGAATAGAGAGACAGGCCAGGCCATGGGTGTGACAGCGCATGGATGTCTCTGCATACACAGACGCACAGTGCGCTCCAGGCAACCGTGGTAGTTCAAATAACACGATCAAACAAACGACACACACAATAAAACAAACAAAACATTCTCATGTTGCTCTCTGATGCGTTTGGAATTAAGCAATCATGATGACTGAACTCTTAGGATCATGATGTGTGTTCATAAAGCCACAATAATGTAATCATCATTTCTTTGTCTTTGTGCTCACTGTCTGTCTCTCTGCCCTCTTTCTCCTCAGCCTGTCTCACTGTTCTAAATCACAGGGTATGGCTCAATAATTGGGCATTGTCCACCCTTCTCATAAACCTTTTCATGCAGCACATAGCCAGACTATTAAAACGTCTCAATATGACAGTATTGACAACAGCAGTTTCACAGCCAGACCCAACCCAGTCTAATAAGAAAATGTAAATTATATCACATGGTGGCAGTTTTGTATGAACTCAAACAATGTGTTTTGTAAGGAAAAGGTCCACCCCAAACCTAACCTGTCAGTGGGGTGTAAGCAGATCGTATGAAGACATATGACTGAAATCATAAGAAATCACGAAAACAAAAAACTATTAAAAAAAATACAACGAGAGTGTGTTGTCAGCCCTGCTGATTCAACCTTCTGTAGTACAATAAACTTAAAAAAAAGATTTTATATATTTCAATATAAACTGTAATGTTGTCATTTACATCTGATTTGTTGACTCTGACCTTAAAAGTGCACAAAGAAATAAGTTCTACAAAGAAATAAATGAGTAGTACTTGAAAATGATATCCTCTGAAATGACGACTCCAGTAACATCAGTAGCCTAATCTATTTTACATGGAGCACCATCTCAGGGGGGCCACCATGTTGAGATCACATGACCAGCCAAATAGTGCTCATTTTGTCTGGGTAAACCCCTATTATTGGACACATTTGCATACTGAATAAATTAATTGTGACTGACTGTGAACTTCACATTTCTTCAAGGCAAGCTTACATTTCAAACATAACCACCATATTAGCTGGTCCTACTGCATAAACAAAAATGACTGAGTGCACCACTATTTTACAGATGAGTATATTATCGATATTAGGGAGTATTATAGATATTAGAGAGTGCATTAGAGTTTTCTCGAGTATGGTGTGGTTAATAAAACAAAGAGGAGTGGAAGAAAGGTATATCCCAGACTCATATTAGTTCAGGATATCAACATTTATGAAAGCATGTTGGGTAAAGTTTGTTATTGCCATAAATGATGTTGCTTCAACCTTATTTTGATGCTATGAACAACATTTTATGAAGAAATTATTATCCTGCATAGTAAAGCTAAAGAGTTTTTCTCTTTTTTTCAGTGAACTTTTTTTTTCTGAGTATTTCTAAGCTGCTAAGCTAAATCCTAACTGACCGTAACAAAAAATAACATTGAGTTTATTAGATGAGATGGTCTGGCTGATTCCTAAACCTCAGACAATAATGTGGATTTGATACCAGACAATTATAAAACATAGAACCTTATCAAAAAGGAAGTGTACATGATCGGAGATTCAGAGATAGACTTCCAAGCACTCATAGTGGTACTTTAATTGTACCACATGCTGCAGCGCTTAATGTGCTTTTAGTGTTTCTATGGATCAATGTGACAGATAAAGTGGCGATGTATCTATAGAAACCCTTTCAGAGTGGATACATGTGACTACAGCCTATCACACACATAGCATGTAAAATATATAAGGTGAAAGACACACGCATGCTTTCAAACTTTTATACAGAAAGCCATCGCAGCTCGCTTTCATGGCTTTTTCCTTTTGCTAATTGTCATTTTCTGCATCTGCAGGTGCTCTTTGGTCCATTAAGAGTCTGATTGAACCGCCATTATGGCTCAGAGTGCTATTATTAGCTATGGGGAAACTGCATGCACACATACGCCCATGCACGGTCTCTCTCACATGCTCAAATATTCATGAGCCAGGGCCTGAAATCCCTCAGCTCCCCCGTACAGCTTTAACACACACTCTTGCACATACACACACATACACACACAAAGTCTTTCCTCCTCTCATGGACACAAGCCCAAATACGCATATTTTCTTAAACACATTCAAATGCACTCACACAAAGATTCTTTCTCTCTCTTTCACAGTCTGGCTATGGTAAGGTTCTTGTTTCTTCCCTTCCCTTCCTCTCACCCTCTCTCTCTCTCTTGCTCTTCCTGTCTTTCATACAATGTCAGTTTGGGCTGTAGTTGGCTCCGTCTTTAGCATTCTCCCTTTTTAAATAAACAGAGGGAGGTCTATTTATAGGCTGAGTGAGAGTGAGACATCGCACGGTCTTTATACAGTAGCCAAGCCAGTGAGCTCAGGGCTCTTTAAAAGACAGGCTGGAAAAAGATCTGTCCACGTGGTGAGCAGCTCAACACTACAGAAATCCCATAACTCTGAATATACCATTAGTAACATGGCTCACGCATGTCAATATGTCCACCATAATCCACTTCTGACTGCCTGTCTCTCTCTCTGTCTGGCTAATACGCTGAGGGGAAAGGCCTAGACGAGGAGGAATGCTGGTGTGTACTGTCTGTCTGCATTCACAAAGTCACTCGGGCATGAGAGAGAGAGGCCGAGTGAGATCAACAAACAGTTCGGGATGAATGTGAAAAGGCTATTCCTTCTGTCACTTTCAGCCAAAGGCGGTCAACATACAAGGACAACTCGAATAGAGCGCAACGCTGTAGAGAAACTGATTGTATAAACCTTTCAAGACAGATCTACCTAGAATTTTGAGGCTGTAAAATGGTGGCAGACAAGTCAACGTGATTTCAGTTTAATTGTAAAATAATGTTTTTTCCTATCAATACTCTATTATTTACTCAGCTTCATGTCATTCTAAACCTGTATGACTTTATTTATTCTACAGAACACAAAAGAAGTCCAAACAGTATTGGACCCCAATTACTTTCACTGTATGGACCACAAAACAGTCATTTTTCACAATGTCTTATATTCCACAGAAGAATGGAAGTCATGCAGGTTTGGAATGGTATTAGAGTCTGCACCAAATTTTAATTTTTGAGTCTGCTGTCCCCTTAATTTCCGGCAAAGAACTACACTACCCATAATCCTCCAACAATCAGAGAAGTCACTGTTACCATGGAAATGTGAGTCTTGCCAAAAGAGCTCAGCAGTGTCCGCCTACTCCCAGCAAGCATTGCAAATGATGTGATCGAGTCACTGGCTGAATTCAGAATAGCATACTACTTTAACTATATAAAGATATGGCTAAAATGGTACATTTAGGATGCTATATCGAATTCAGCCACGCCCATAAAACAAATTTTCTTTGTCAAAAAACTTTTTCACTTTGTGGCTGTTTTGGTCTGTAGTTTAGAATTCTGTTTTCTGAATTTTTTAAATGTCTATGGTTGAAATGAATGTACCAGAACCAAGGTTTGCTGAAAAAACAGGCTGTCACTGAATACAGATCCATACACATTTGTCTGATATTCCCACATTTAGCGCACAAACAAAAATTGAGAAGGCAATTCCATAATGCACTTTTCAGTGTTAAAAAATATATCAAAGTTGGTGGAGGAATAGACAGATATATTGATAATAAATGTAATCGTACTTAATTCGGTACTGAAAAGGATTTATGAAAACAGTTTGATCTGATTAAAAAGTGACTGTTTTTCCCAATATTTGTATGTGAGATATTATTTTCTATTTTAGTATTGGTTCATCATGAGCTTATTATTTACAGCATTATTTTTTATTTAAGTTGTATTTTAATCTAATATTTCTATTTTATCTCAGCTTTATTTCAATTGCTGAAGATGACTTGTAATATTTTCAACAATATAGTCAATATATAGTCAACAATAACAACACTGCTATGCTGCCTTAGAAGACAGCTGTCTGTATAAGCTGCGACAGCAAGATGGCATGATAGATTTTGGAATCGCATCATTCCTTTCTCAAAACTGCAGTTAGCCATTGGTCCATTATGATGTTATTTCCTTCAATAATTTTAGCACAGGCTGATGTGCATGTGTTATTGGAGATGTAACAGTTACAGGGTTCGTTGTCCAACTTTCATTAATCCTCTTAAGACTCGACTGATTTCACAGAGACAGAGCAGATGTTTCCAGCTGTGTAGTGTTCACAGTATCCAACCAGTCTGAATATCACTTGCTATCTGCTTTTCCTCTTAGTCCAGTGGGAATCAGATTTACATCACTTCTAGGGCTATGTCTTTGTCTATTGCCTTTTCTTCACTTCATATGCAGATGCCCAAATATACTCTAAATCTACTCTAAAAGTCCATGAGCATCTATTTATCTAAATGTAGTAAATCTGACTTCTGGTTCCTGCACAGGCCTCAGCAGGGAGTCGGCTGTGCCTGTATAGGCAAAATTGAGAGGCTTTAAGCATCTATGTGCTTTAAAGTATTATATGAAGAGCTCTTCTAACATATTTTATATATTATTGTCATTAGTGAATTCTACGCAGATAAACTTTATACTAAACAAATATATTAAATCACGATTAACCCATTCAGACTTAGACCCTGCATTCATACCCCCACCCCCACCCAGATATCATAAGGGATTATTAGATTAAAAATCAATCCATGAGTACCATACCATGCATTTTTGCTTTTTGAAAAAACAAAAAATCTAATCTTTGAATGCATATTACCATATGAATAAACATTATTATTTTATTATGTTGTTTTATGTGCATTAGCACAAAAATACACACATTTAAGACCCAATAACGGAAACAAACACCATGCAAATATTTTTACATCCAATAATTTGTACCAAAAACAACTAAATAATTAAAAAGAAAAAAAAACAGTTTTCCATTTCCATTTTTTTTTCCATCCATTGATTTCCATTACTAATAAAAAAAAAATTATGTTCTCTCTCTCTCTCTCTCTCTCTCTCTAGGTGACTCTCTGTCTGACATGTTTATGAAGTCATCATCAGAAGAGGGCGATCTGTACACCTCTCTCCTTTCCTCAAATTTCTCCTCTAATCCTTTTAATGATGGTGCCTCTCTCTTCTCCACTGAGGGCAACCGTTCTCCACCTGCTCCTACCGGGACCGACTCCGGCATCGGCATGACCCCAGGTGACCCCTCAGACCATCAGACGACCCTGCAGGGCTCACACAAGACTGACCATTACAGCTACATGGACATGGGGGATGACCTCTGTGATTTTGGTAGTGTGGGCAGTGCCAAGAACAAGCAGCAGCCTCTCATGTCTGGCTATGGAGATGACGAAGATGATGACGAAGAAGACGAAGATGACATTCAGGATTTCAAACCTAAGATTCAGGAAAAGGAAAATAAAGAATCCAGCCACGACCCCTTTGATCTGGGTCGCTATATGGACAAGAGCCCCCTTGGATCTGAGGATACAGGGATGAAGAGTCAGGGGTCGGCCGGTGGGCAGCACTCATTCCCATACGTGGAGGATCCTTCGGATGAAGAGATGGCAGATTACCGATCTTACCGTAGGATGGAAACGCCACAGAGTGCCAGTCCTGTAAAGATCACGGTTACGACAGAGTCCCAGCCGGTGAGAGTGTCTCCACAAGGGGGCATGTCCGAGAGAGAGAGTGTGCTCAGTTTCGGTCAGCAGGGTCTTCCCACAGTAACACTGTCAGAACCAGAGGATGACAGTGCAGCCTCCTCAGCTAACCACTCCCCTAACCACTCCCCTACAGGTAGATTCCTCTCCCTTGTGATGTACCGGCTGCACCATTCAAAGTTGAATTGAGAAAGCCTTTTATTTTCCAAATACATTTCTGTATTTGAATTTAATTCAAATTAAAGTAGCAAGCAGATTGCGGTTTGAAAGCGTTTGAAAGTAAGGGAGTATAATTAGATTGAATTTTTATAATTAGATTGAATAGATTGAAATGAATGTAACTATTTTCTCATTAGAAAAGCTGTCAAGCCTAGTTTGAAAGTTTAAAAAGTGTCAAAATGTAATGGTAGTTAAAGATAGATGGATTGATATATGTCTTGCCTCTAATATCATCTAACAGACAGAGACAGACAGAAAGGCAGACAGACAGACAGGCAGACAGACAAATAGACAGATAGATAGATAGATAGATAGATAGATAGATAGATAGATAGATAGATAGATAGATAGATAGATAGATAGATAGATAGATAGATAGATAGATAGATAGATAGATAAATAGATAGATAGATAGATAGATAGATAGATAGATAGATAGATAGATAGATAGATAGATAGAAAAAACTCTGATCTGTAGGGTTATAGTCTTGCCTCTAACATCTAACAGACAGACAGACAGATAGATCTAACACTCTAATACCAGCTAATAGACAGATAATTTTCATATGAATATTTTTATTTTATTTATTTAGTTAAGTAAACTGATTATTGCAAGCAGAAAAAATACTGATCTATAGTCATGCTATTATCTCTAATACCACCTAATCATTTAAAATTTTGCCATTTATTTCAGTATATAATTAATACGTATGTATTATAATCTTTCTCTCATATTTTAGTTGTTCTTGAATTCTGACATTTCTGTCACTTTTCTCTTTTTCCAGGTCGAGAGTCTCCATCTGATGTGCTGTTCCAGCCTGCAGGAATGAAGTCGGTGAGCTCCACCCAAGATTCCAGCAGCATCAGCTCTCATCCCAAACTTCCTGAAGCCCAGGACATCAACAGCTCAGCCAAACCCTCGTCCCAGTGGGCTCAAGACCTTCAAGGCAGTGGAGATGAGTCTGGAGATTCAGAAATTGAGCAAGTGGCTGAAGAACCTGATTCGCCAATATATGACCTGACATCTAAGACCCCGCCCGCAAAAGGCGGATTCAGTCAAGCAAGCAACCCATTTGAGCAGCCCAGCTACACATCTGCTACTGATAAAGCTAGTAACCCATTTGACAAGCCACAAACAAACAAGGTCAGTGCTAGTAACCCATTTGACCTCTCTGTGGGTTCCAAGGGGGGCTTTGGTCAATCCAGCAACCCACCACTCTACAGTCTGTTAAGAGAGGAAAGGGAGGCGGAGCTCGACAGCGACCTGCTAATCGAATCAGCTTCTGAGGAAAGTCCCAAGAGGGAGCAGGAATATTCTGCCCCAAAACCTCCAGAAATATCTTCTCCCCTGACCACAGACATCACATCTTCTAAGCCTATTACGACTTCCTGCGCTACGGCCTCTCCCTTCACCGACCCCCCAGCTAGCACCTTGAGAGAAACAGAGAAAGAGAAGGAAAAAGAGAAAGTCGTACCTGTTGAGAAGCCTAAGCCGCAACCAGAGGACAGCTGGTCCACCAAACCCAGGCCTGCAGTAATGGGAACGTCAACAGCAACTCCAGAGCAGCATTCCAGTCAGGAGAAGGAGAATAAAAGCAAAAGCAGTATTGTGAGTTCCACCACAGAGAAAGAGGCTGATCTGTCCCTGTTCCTCCAAAGCATCAACAGACAGAAAGGTAAGAGGCATTGCATTATTCTTACTAAGCAGCACTGTTATTGATAACTATGACTAATTAAAAAGCATTTGTCTATTGAAATAAAGCTGAAATAACAGAAAGAAAATATTAAATATTAGATGAAAAAACCTAACTTAAGCTAATTAGAAAATAAAAAAAAATAAAAATGACAAAAGCATATTAAAATTACTGAAACATGAAAAATTTAAATATAAAAATAAAAGCTAATTAAAAATTAATAAGCAATATAATTGTAAATACTACTACAATAACAGTTTTTATAAGAGAAACTCACTCGTTAATGTGAGTCAGAATTGCCTATGGAGAGTAAATTAAATGCATTTACTATAACATAATGGTTTAGATCAAATTGTAAAAAATATTTACCCTTTGAAATTTATCCAGGATGCCTAAGTTTTTTTTTTCTTTTGGCATCATTTATTAGAGTTTTCTCATATTAACCCACCAAAATGAAAATTCAAGTGAAAAATCACTATGGGTATACTTTGCCACTATAGTGATTAGCTAAATTTACCATCATAGAATGTTTTTTTTAAATAAGACATTTTAAAATGAAACTAATGCATAATACAGTTTTTAAGAAATATTTATGGACAGTAACTTTTTTCAATTAGTCAGTACACAAAATTGATTTTTGATCCTAAGGCTGCTTTTAACTTCCAATTAAGCTTACTGAAATGCTGAAAACACAAAAAAATCCAGATGCAAACTGACATCATATTTCTTTTCCCCCTCAATAACTGTTATTGAAATCAAATCATGTTTAATTACCTTGCTATGTTAACATTCCCAGTATCAACAAGTAAAATGCCAGAGGAAATACCTCTAATAGCCAATGCGAGGGACGTTCAAATATTGTGTTGGACATAGTGGGAGCCTTGAAGTCAAAAAGCTTGAGAACCACTTTTCTAGATGATTGCAGGTTTGGAAGCAAGCTAACTTTAGCACTGTGACGCTGAGAACATCCACTGCCTGACAGCTGTGATGAGAGGTGGTGAGTGTCATGAAGTGATAATGTGATGATGTGGGAGTACCAGCTCACCTCCTGTTTATCACCAAATGGCATCTCAAAACAAAAACAATTTTAAATAGATGTTATGATTATAGCAGCTTTAAAGCAACACGAGTTTACTTAATCAGTAGTTTACTTATGTAGATCATTCAGAAATTATGTATTAATAGTATAATCTAATTAGCATAATCTTTTCCCTTTTGCAAAAGTGTCATGCCAGACAAAAGTCAAAAGGAAAAAGTCATATTTCACTTGAGTGTTGAATAAGAGTTCACAGTCTGTTTTGAATGTGATGCAATAAAAAACATGAACCACAAAATAATGGCAAGAAATGTATTTCTGTTGGGTTGTATACTAGTTCAGATTCACAAACAAAGCACTCTTATGAGTCGTCTCTTATAGTGAATTAAACATATGGCACAGATAATGTATAGCCTGACCCCCAAAATTAATGACTTACATTTCAAAACAGCTAATTACAGTCTGAATCAATCAGAAACACAGTATGATTTACAAGAGACCATTTCTGTAATATATAATCAAAACGAACCTTAATTTTTATTGTATTGAATCCAAAATATTCATTCAAGTCACAAGTTTCTTTGTTTTGTAACTCAGCTCATTGATCTCATTCTTTATCGTCTGTTCTTTGAATGCGTAGTCATGCCAATTCATAATTCTACAATGCTCAGAGGAAGCAGTGCTGAGCAGACTATTGTCACAGCTGGTGTTTTCCATAAAAGTTTAATTAGAAAAGCCTGCTTATGTTGCAAGGACTAATTTGATTCAGTGGTGGAGAGTCTGAGAGAGAATGACTGTCCAAAAGCACAAACAACAGCCTTTACGTAAGGCATTAAAGAACATCCAGTATTTGTGTAACATCCTGTCTAAGATGCTGTCTAAGATCTGTTATTATTTTGAAAGCAGCATAGGTTTATGATTCAATGGAGTAAATTAATTCATAAATGTTCAGATTTCTGGCAATAAATTCACCATTTAGTCATTAAATGTTTTTTTTATCACAAAAGCTCACAAGAATTTATTTGAGATCATTAAGCATCATTACACACTCTCAGAAAAAAAGGTACAAAAGCTGTCACTTGGAATGGTATCCTTTCAAAAGGTACACCTTTGTACCTTATTTACCCCAAAATGTTGCATTTTAGATGCTTTAAGGTACATATTTGTTTCTAAAGTGTACATATTAGTACCTAAACGGTGCATTTTTGTACCCTTTGAAAGGGTACTGTCCCGGTGATAGCTTTTGTACCTTTTCTTTCTGAGAGTGCCCCTTGAAAGCTGGTATGAAATCAGTTTCATTGTGAAGTACCTTCATACAAACATGCTGCTTGTGAAGTCATTGACTCACCAGGCACACAGCCACAGGCAGATCCACTCTTTTCTGGGGTCGACTGAGGCTGAATTAAGGGGATAATCTCCCTCTAGTGGTGGGTTTAAACAACTGCTCTGTGTCTTATTTACATAACTTCAAAATAACAAAGAAAAAGCAAAAAAGCTCAAGCAATGATGTTCACTGACCCAAAAGATATTGCAGATCTGAACTGTGCAGGTCATTATTTTTTTAACCCCTTTAAGGTTGCACATTTAAACAACATTTAAATTGAAACGTACTGCTGTTGCTCGTAATAAATCTTCTGTAGGCCCATTAATAAAACTGTAATCCTTTATTTGCACTTTCATAGCAGGAGTGAGAAAATATTCTGTTGTGTTCATGAAAGTCCAGAAGCAGAACACAGCTCTTAACATGCTCATCTCAGGAGTAAATCTGTCTCTCTGTGTTTACGTGAACCTGACTGACATGAATTCGTGACAGCAGTGGGAGGAATGAACATTAGAACATATTATGAACTGTTTTGGATCAAGTGGTTCGTTCTAGAGAAGCAGACTCTCTTGTTGTAAACAGTTTTTTATATAATCCTCTTGTAAAATGGGGGCAGTGCACGTATGATGCTTCAAGCATTATGAAGTGCTTTTCTTCATTTTGTCTGAAGGAATAGCAGTCGATTAAATATTAATTTGCTATATTGCTTCCTTTATTCATTAATTTCTTATATCACAAAATTGCAGGCAGCTACAGATAAATTGACAAAGATGTTTTATAATAGATAGGCAATATGTAAGTCTAATGTTGTGGATTGCATTTTAACACAGATGTATCCCATTCATTGTCTGGTGATTGAAACTGAAGGTTCTGGAATGTTAGAAAAGAGGTCAACGCCTTTACGGCAGCGCTGCCGTAAATCACCTGCAGAGGGCGAGAGAGACCGCCGGTTTATGTAACAAAGCCTTGGGTTTTTATCATTGAAAAACTTCATAAGAACATTACCAACAGAGCACAGTAGTGCTAAAGTATGTCTTCGTGTGAACAGGTTGGTGTTTTTAATGTGGTGATATTAAAACATTAAAACAACAACGCTCTACATTACACTGCAATTCTGAGACTATCTGGATCAGCACAGATCAGCCTGTTGCCATAGTAACACGAGAGAGAGGGAGCTTAAGCTGTTACCATGGAGAGAAGATGCTGAGGGAAACAGAAGAAGATGATGAAAATGAATAAGCCAAGACTGAAATCATCTTATACCAGACCTACTCGCACGTACCGACGCATGAACACATGCACAAGTTTGCTTTCCTTGTGTCGGTTCTTTCTGTTGAAATGCCTTAGAACAGTGTTTATTGATTCAGAAATATCATTGTGCAAATTCTTCATCATCACCATTATTATTATTATTATTACTTAACAACATAAAAACAAATCTACAATAATTCATTAATTTACACACAACTGTGAACTTTCCAAAAATAATGAAATGTTTAAATTGAGTTATTCCTATTTATCCCATATATAATATAATTAATATTATATTAATATATACTAATTATTAATGTAATTAATGTTATATTAACAATTAGTATAATAAATATAAATATAATATTATTAACAACACTCATGTATGTGTGTGACAAAATTAATATCATTTTCACTATAATTTCACTCAGTTCGTAAGAATATTTATTTTCACAAATGTTAGCCTTCTATTCTTTTAAAGTCTGAATGCAATAAAATAAAAAAGCAAGAAAAAACCCAGCAGACTCCCCCCATTTTGAACCGACAACAATATCACGTGACCTCACTAATGTTTATGTATTAGGTTTGTTGGGGTGGGGCCTCTTTGATCTGAACCCCCGGGCGTTGCATATGGTACGCTCCGCTCTCTGCGGTGGAGGCTGCAGTGTTTACGGTTTCATCCAGCAGAGCAGCGCCTCTCCCTCTCTTTCTCTCTGTCCGTTTTCTCACTAAATAGCAGTAGCTTGTCTCTCCTCTCCTCTGCTCTCTTCTCTCCTTTCTGGCCATTCATGCCGTTCGGACGCGTGAGATAGTGGGTCTCGGGAAGATATAAGATCTGCGAAAGGGAAAAGAGAAAGACGACAGCTGGGAGTGAAACGACAGACATGGATAAAGGGAAGAAAGAGTGCACCTGGAGCAGCTGGAGAGGGCAGGGTACAGATTTCGTGTTTGTCTGTATAAAACCGTTTTTTTGTGGTATTCATTTTTCAACGCCTTGTGTGTTTTATGCTGTATATTTGAGCGTGTATTAGGTTTTGCGTTTTACATGAAGCCGGCGGGACAAAGAGAAGAGGGGAGAGGGATCTGTTTTGGGATGGGGGATGGCAGGTGGTCTGTCTGCTTCATAGTAATGCTGATATGGTAACCCCGCTGTGCCGTTAGATTAGGCTTCGTTTGCCACGGAACAGAGTTCAGGCTGTTTTTTTTTATCTTCATTCGCAGTTACAGCAGCGCTGGATGAGGCTGTCGCTATGGCAACCAGGTCACACCCATCCTGATTACATCATTCTCTTCAACAGGCATTCATGATACCTGGAGAACGAAAGAGGGAGGGCATGCAAGACTAAGAAATTGTGAGCTAGGATATTTTTCAAAGAAAAACAAACAGGATTCTCTAGGCTATTCTAGTACATTGACAGGCACATTTTAAATGTCCACCCAGATAAATGGTGTTGGGAGGGAGTGCAGGCACTCCATTTATGGGGACTGCATTGTGTGAGTGTTGGCAGTCTGTGTTTGTAAAACTACAGTATTTGTATGATTGTGTTTGCTGAAACTACTGTCTGTAATTTGGTGCAAAATTCACAACATTATAATTGGCCTGACAATGTTCTCAGTATAAGGTGTTCTTAATGGTTTCTAGGACGTTGCTTGAGTATTCTGGGTGGTTGTTTTGACATGGGTCAACTGCACTCTAAAAAATGCTGGGTAAAATATGGACACACCCTGGGGTCAAAACAACCCAATTGCTGGGTTTGTCCATAGATTATCCAGCACTGGGTTGTATTTAGCCCAGCATTTTTTAGAGTGTGAAAATTGGGTCCACATAAGGATTTATATTATATTCTGGTGTCTAGATATGTGTAGGACCTTTTAAACTAATGCATAGTAGATATATCTTGAATTCATTCATAGCATTATGTTTAAACAATTTAGAAATTCTACTCATGATCGTTTAACAGCACAAACATACATTGATACTCTACTCAGTTTGTCTCTATATTTATGCTATTTGTATGACATCACATTTTCCCTGCACGATCGTATGACATCACTCTGAAATCATTTCTTGTTTTTTGATGATTCATAACAAACTCTCTAGAGTCTAGATGCATCTCACTGCATTCTCATACACACAGAGACATGCATAAAGCAACATAAATATATAAAACATTCAGTGCTTGTATTTTTTAACCACTCACAGGCATGAAGATGGTGCTTTATTTGAACTCATCTACATACATTTATCTATATTAGGAAATTAAGTAATTAAATAAAATAATTGCTATAAATAAAAACAAAATATGAAGTGGTTTACCTGATTTACCTTAGATTTACCTGAAATATGCAAGATCTGGGATGCTGGAGTTTAGCTTAGTAGACTTTTGAATGGACGTGTATTTTCAATTCAAGGGTACAGTATCAGTGTTTAGTTATTTTGTTTTCATAAATATAGAGGCATCTGTTTTTCTGCCTCAAATCAGCTTGACACACCCCTTCCCTGTTATGCGTAACCAATCAGTGAAACATTAGGAATATATATTCCCTCCAGATTTCAATTATATTTCTATCGTTTGGTGGGGCTGGATTCCATTTCCTGTTTAGCTCTGGAATTTCCAGGCTTGTGTGTGTTGTATGGGGTCTTGATTAGGAGCACAATGTATGAGTACCAGGATTGTAATCGCACTAACTCTGGCGCCTGGGTCACCTATTTTTGAGATTTTTGTGTCAGCAGCCCAGATCATTAACCAATAAGCTACTACCAACCCTGATTAAAACTTAAACTGGCACAAAATGTAAAAAAAAACAGCATTCATGTTGATTCAGGGAAGACTAAGGCACTGTCAACTTGTTTTAAAGAGATTTGACCAAAAACAGAAAATTCTGACATCATTTACTCACCCTTGTGTTGTGTTGCATAAACTTGCACGACATTCTTACTCTGGAGTGTAAAAGAAGGTATTTTGAGATTTTTTTTTTTGTCCTTACTGTGGAAGTCAATCTTGGTTTCCAGCATTCTTCAAAATATCTTATTTTGTGTTTGGCAGAATAAAGAAAGTCATACAAGTGATGAAATTTCATTTTCATTTTTAATTGTGGTGGCAAGGTCAACTAAGATAGACAGGGAGTGAAAATGTACATGGAAAGTCAAAAATAAAGTCCAGTGGGAATGTAGTGCATTGTGAAGTCCCTTTCTAGTCCCGGATGCATTTCATAGCTTCGTGTACTAGCTTAGCATTTTGCTATCTGATTAAAACAATCTTTTTATGATGCGCTACAACAGTATATTAAGTTATTCAACCATTTTGATTGAACATTTAGGCTTTTAGTCCCAAACTTTTTCAGCTGCCTTGCTTCCCATTAATATTTCCCTTAGGGATTTTTAAAAAGTCTTTGCTTAAAAGTTATAAGCCGTGAATCAAACCAAACAGCTACAAGGTGAATCACAATATTACAAAATTTGATTTGAAGGAAAAAACTATTTTAATATAAAAAGACAAAGGTACAAGACTGTGTACTTAACAACTTTAATGAGAAAATGAACTACAATCCCATGGAGCATTGCAAATATGATTAATATAAATACAAATTGTGACTTTGAACACAAAATATGGAGAAATATTAATTTAAAGATGTCGATTGCGTACAACATATTTTACAACTGTTGCAAAATATGCATACACATTTAAGTCGTTTGAGAGCGTAGTGAGAATAGCTAGATAATTTACAGTTCTTTAAGTTTTGCAGCTTGTTTTGATTTTCTGATTTGATGCCGTTTTTTTTACAGAACCATGGGTAATGTAGTTTTTCACCAGAATGTGTGCTGTTGAACACAATTATAAAAAAAAAAAGGTGAAATAATGCAAGCTAGTGGCATATGCCATTGATTAACAACCTTGAAGCTCACAGCAGGTCTGTTTTTTAAGCTTTATAAGTTATCCTTAAAAATCGAAACCCCTATGGAAAAAATGAATGTGATTTTTACTTCCAGAATTCAACTGCCATTCTCCATGTGGCAATGACCTTTCATTCAGGAAATGAATGGTTGGATATAATGTTAGCCTGGTTGTCAAGCTGGATGTGCATCTCTGATGCTATAATTACACTCCGACATTTAAACACCAGCACACACGCACACAATTACCCCCCACCACTACCTTCTTATTTTAAGCTGGCCCCCTAAGCAATGTGTGTAAAGGAAACTGGAACACTGTATCTATAGCAACCGCTGCTGCCCCCTTTCTTTCTCTTCTCACACACACTCATAGGATGTATGAAACAAGGTGGATTAAATAGGTTCTGCAAAAGGGTCACACATAATTGTGATATTTTTTTGGCTGTGTTTGTGTTTCAGTCTGGGCTATTTGTCACCCTGTATGCTGTATGAATGTGTGTGTGTGTCCATTATTAGCCAATGGTAGTATGAGCCGGTCCCCCTCCCTCTAATTCTCTGCCTTTCTCTCTCTCCTTTTGTGTGCGTTCCTACTCACTGTCTCTCTCTCTTTTTCTTGCTGTCTGCAGTCATGGGTGCTTCAGGTCAGTAGCTCTCTCTGTCTTCTGCTAGCTTTGGTGTTTTAGATGAAAATCAGGGATCTCTGAGACTGTAGTTCATAGTGATTGAATTAACTACAGATGTCACTGGTTTTGATGGATGGAAGGGAATTTAGTGGTGCTTTAGTGTCCATATGTGATTTTAGAGCCCATGTTAAGTCACCTAACTACTGGATATCCTTAAACAATAGTCTTATATCAGTCTGCTTTGGTTAACTAAATACTTTAAGGTGTGTGTTAGGAAAAAGAGTGTGAACGTTGCTATTTTTAGTCTTGTTCTATTTAGAGTTTGTTAACTGAAGGATTTGTCAGAGCAGGCAAGTATCATCATCAAAGGTTATAGTTTAATAGTTATGTTAAAGTTTTTTGTATTTTTTGTTTTACATTATTATTGATTAGAAACCATAAGAAATTATAAAAAAACTGTGTTGTGTTCAACGATAAGTCAAATGGACTCGATAAAAATGGCCGATATTTCTGCCCTCCTCTAAGCTCTGCCAGGCTAAATTTAGCCCAGCGGGACTGATGGGAGAATCACACAGGGGACTACAGATGTCGTGCACACGCTAGAGTGTGACAGACCAGCTTCTGTGAGTGTGTAACAGTTTCTTCTGAAGCAGCAGCTAAAGGTGTAAAAATATAGGTGCTAAAAAAGAAAGCAAACAGAAGTTACAGGGAGCTCTCGCTTGCCGCAGAGACTGAAGAGATGATTCAGAGATCTCAATCTGCTGGTTCTCATGGCAACAAGTTCTACTTGTGTTGTCTATGTGATATTTGGATGGAAAGGTGAAATGTGTTTTCTTCCAGCAGTTAGAGAAGAAAAACCTAGGCTAGTTTACAGTGCTTGAAACCTGTCCACCATCTTACACACTTGCTTGGTTGTGAAGTATCATAATAATTAGAAAGAACTTGCTTACAAGAATGCAAAGAAATTCTCTTTGGGTGACCAAATGGATGGGTCAAAAAATGAATGGGTCAACACTGACCAAACAGCTGTTACTATATACACTACTAAGTTAAAAAATGGGTAATTTTAATTAGCAAGATGCTTTCAATTGATCAAATGTAGCTATAAAAAACAAAATCTTCAGATTCAAATAAAACTTGCTATTCATCAAAGAATTCTGAAAAAAAAGTCACGGTTTCCACAAAACATATAACTGCTTTAAACATTGATAATGCTTGTTGAGCAGCTAAGCAGTGAATCAACATATTAGAATGATTTCTGAAGAATCGTGTGACACTGAATATTGAAGTTATGGCTGCTGAAAATTCAGCTTTGCCATCTCAGGAATAAGTTATGTTTTGAAAATCCATTAAAATGAAAAAACTGGTATTTTAAATTGTAATATTTCATAATATTACAGTTTTTACTTATGCTGCTTTGATGAGTATAAGAGGCTTCTTTAAAAACCTTAAAAATTCTTACAGATCCAAAACATTTGAACAGTAGTTTGTGTACCTTAGCATGGCTAGAACTCTATATTGACCAATCAGCATCCGGCACTGTAACAATTTGATATTTGCCTGCTAAATATTATATGGAAAGCAGCATGCCAGATAAGTACAATATGTTATTTCTTCATCATTCACATCAATAGCAAATACAAGCTCCAGAAGGTTTTGAGTTTCTGTGGAAGGATTGGCACTTAAGAGCAAGACAGAGCACTGTGTTTTGAAAATGATTTTTGGCCATTGAGTGTGATTGGTTTTAATCTGTTTAATGCATATACTACATGCTCCCAGTACTTGGAAAATGACTTGCTCCTTGAGAACATTGGGACTAATTTATAGGTTTGAATGGTAGTTGTAGTTTTCTATGTTGGGGCCAGTAACCATAAGGTTTGAACCCTGCAAGGGGTGACCCTTGAGCAAGACACTTAACATTAGGTTGCGCCAAGGGCGATTACCACTGTAATTTAAGATGGTACACGTCTGTAGTGACACTGTAGAAATAAATTTATCTCCTCTATATAGAGTGCTGATAATTTCACCATTGGCTAGGCTTTGCCTTTTATTATTTTAGCACTTGCCAAAACCAAACCTGTAATATGAAAGTTATAACCTTAAATTCACCTATCCATTCCACTTCTATATTTCTAAAAGTTTATGTAAGTATGGTGAAGGCTCATAGCTCACTTTGTGTGTGGTCATTATATTCCAGCACTTCTGATAACACGACTATTTGTACCGTCTTACCCAACAACAATAATTAACCCAGTACAGTGTGCACACAGATGGTTAGGGTTAGAAAAGTTGACAACAGGTGCTGTGAGAGGTAGACAGGTGTGAACTGATAGCCTCAAGGTTACACATGTTCTCTTCATGGAAAATGCATGATGAATACAGTCAAGAAAAAACTTCAAAAGAGAATTTTATGAAATTCTCTTGAAATTAGTAAAACTAATTGAACATTCTGATAGGGTTCCACTTTCACCTTCTGGCTTGCTTAGATGGGTTCTAAAAGACATTTAACTTTAAGTAATTCATCTATATGACCACACTGACTGCCAAAACTTGAACTGAATTAAGCTGGATAATGGCATTATTGTTTTCTGTAGAGCTGGTTTATAGCTGAATCACATCTTGCAACATAGACACTGGTATTGAATTTAAATTAAATTAACATTGAACTGATTTGAGATGAATAACATTGCTGCACAGTCATTGATCTGAACTAACTTAAGCTAAACAATGACACCATTGTCTTTGAGAGCTGCTTTACTACAGAATCTAAATCTTAGAGTTTTCATAATTGTTTCTGTTATTTCCTTTATCTCTGTGAAGCTGACACAATCTATATTGTATAAAGTGCTATAGAAATAAAGGTTAATTCTTCAGGAATGTCATATTTCATGTAAACATATAGTGGATGAGACCTTTTAGTAGTGATGAGTAAATGGCCAATGCTGCCTATTATATAATAAGTGTAACACAAATATTATACAGCTGCTAATGTGTGATAGCTACGTAAATAATGTTTTACAGAGCAGAATTACTGAACTAAAATAGAACAAGTGAAGCGAAACTCACAACCTGTGATTGTGCAGATATGATGCTGACCAATCAGGTTCATGCTGTAATTTCTCACTGTAAAATTGGTACACAAACGTACATAAGAACTGACACGGTTCTTGTTCTGATCACACTTCTACTTATTTTTCTCCCCCTCTTCAGTGGTAGATCTGTTACATTGGCGGGATGTGAAGCAGTCCGGACTGGTGTTCGGCAGCTTGTTGCTGCTGCTGTTCTCTTTAACCCAGTTCAGCGTGGTGAGTGTCATAGCGTATCTCGCTCTGGCTGTTCTCTTCGCCACCATCAGTTTCCGAATCTACAAATCAGTCCTGCAGGCAGTGCAAAAAACCGACGAGGGCCACCCCTTCAGGTTAGTCCAACACTCAATTTGTGTCTTTCACCTCTGTACGTATTGAGCAATGAATCTGCTCATTCACTCTTGTGGCTTCTCTCTTTTCAGGGCCTATCTGGAGGTGGAGATCGCCCTGTCTGCAGATCAGATCAGTAAGTATGTGGATAAGACTCAGCTGTACATCAACTCCACCATGAAGGAGCTTCGCAGGCTGTTCCTGGTTCAGGATCTGGTCGATTCCATAAAGGTAAAAACATTCTAGTTTATAAACATTACATTCCTGAATATTTCTTTCCCTAATTTTCGGAGATACTATTACAATTTCAATGTAAAAGCCAAATTCGTTATAACTTTTAAGGTGCACTCACTAATTTCGTTTCACTCGTTGAACAGTGGTCTTGAAACCTATTGGCATGGAGTATTACACAAAAGATTTTAGTTACAGGAAATAACTATTTGCAGGCATATTTTGGAACCAGAAGTGGACAATAATTTTTGGGGTTGCATTCGGCTCATGTGATTTTAAACCATGAGTGGCGCCCACCCAATGTAGAATAAAACCGCAGGTTTAGGCCAGTAATATGACTGAAGTCTTCATCTCACGTACATGTAGGTTTACATAATTTTAATTATATGTAAGTGCTGTTAATTTTGTTAGAGGGAAGAGTAATTGAGTGCTCCTTTAAAAGATTTAAAAGCTGTGAAGATAATTTGACATTATATATGTGTGTTTAGTTTGCAGTGTTGATGTGGTTGTTGACCTATGTTGGAGCTCTGTTTAATGGCCTGACCCTGTTTATTCTGGGTAAGAAAACAGCCAAACACACACTACCATCCAAAACTTAAGGGTTGGTAAGATTTTAAAATGTTTTGTAAAAGACTCCCTTAGGCTCACCAAGGCTACATTTATTTGATGAAATATACAGAAATAAACTGTAACATTGGGAAATATTATTAGTTAGTATACACAGTACACATTTTTGCTGCTCTAAACCAGTGGGTGGAGTCAGCTAGTTGGAATTTTAAATGAAAAGTTGATAACCATTCTCCTATATGAGTGTTGATTCTTAATGATTTTCTAAGAAATGTTCAACAGTTTTTATTGTGCTGTGTGTCTGCTGTCTGATTTCCATCCAAATCTTAAGTACACACTCAAAATGCCATGTCACACACACACACACTGCTGTAGGTCAGGGTGTTATAACCTCAAACAATTTTAATCAAGTGACATCACACAGCATTCTGGGAGCGCAGCTGATTTGTCCTGACTGTATCTCTCCTTGGTCTTTTTCTCTTTAGCGGTGGTTTCCATGTTTACCGTGCCACTGGTTTACGAGAAGTACCAGGTAATGTTTTCCCAATCCCCACAACTATCTTTTTTAGGGTCCATGTTTTGCCACAATATCATAACTTAGGATATTGACTCCTATACCAGTGAAATTTCATGATACTCAATATCAATTGTGAGTGATATGCTATTAAACATGCAACTTTATTTTTAAAAAGATACATCAAATGAAAACTTTCATTTTGAAGTTAGTCCTATAATTCAGAATTAAGCAAACAATCCCATAAACTATTCAAATACAGTTAGTAAAAAAACAAAAATAAAGTAGTCAATTATGGAAGCTCGTTTCCGCCACTGGATTAAAAAAAAAAAAAAAAAAAAACTTGCAATTTAGAATTGTGAGATAGAAACTCAGAATTTTCAGCTTTTCTTAGAATTCTGAGTTAATATCTTGCAATTCTTTTTTTATTCTGCCACAGGTAATTAAATCAGATTTTTTTTTTACACCCCATGGCAGAAACTTCTTTTGGTATAGTTGTTTTTGTATTGATTCTTTTGACATCCATATTGTGTATGGTGAATCCTCACACTCATTTTCTCCCTTTCAGACACAGATTGATCAGTACTTAGGACTGGTGCGCACCCAGGTTAACTCTATAATGGGAAAGTGAGTTCTGTATAAATATAAAATTTCTAAAAACATATATATATATATATATATATATATATAAATTAACCTGCCTAATTTTCTGTTTTCTTTTTAGGATTAGAGAAAAGGTTCCTGGGTCCAAAAAGAAGGAATAAACTCTCTTCGCTTCTGTACAAGTAAACACTATAGCCAGTAAAATCTACAACTTTGCCAGCACTGAAGGACCCCAACTACACAGGAGGCCAATGTCACCTCAAAGAATAATACAAAAAAAGCATCAACAACAAAAAAAGAACATGTTAATGGCACCAATAACACCCCCCCCCCCCCCCCCCCCACCCCCACACACGGTTGCCAGTCACAGGTGAAGCCCTGCATAAGTAACTAACACTGATTCACATAAATGACACCTTGTGGGCGATTGTAGAGCTATAGATATACCAGAGGGACACACACAGTGCTTCTCTCTTCCATTGCTTCTGATTTAAGTGCATGAAGTCCAGTCTTGAGTAAATATTTGCTATCTCTGCAGTGCTCTTCCTCTCTGCTTTATTTTGCAGTGCATATTTCCTGCTGTAAAATGTGACACAAATGAAAATCATGCCTGTCATATAATCTCCTGCTGCCATGTCAATTAATCGCTTCAATTCACCGTCACTGGTAGAGTGGCTCTGTGTACAGACATACTTATTAATATCGAGTTGAATTGTGGATTTTTTTTGTTCTTCTCTGTGTATTAGAGCACAATGATAATTTGAAGATGTTATTACTAAATGTGTAACTGTAATTTTTTGCAGAACTGTAGGGATACGTGTAGGTGTTTAAAGACAAGCTTTGTGGTCCTTCTCTAGGGCACCTGATTGTCAGACTGCAGAGCTCCAGCTGTACTAAACTCTGTCCAACTTTGTACGATGTTCAGTGTTCAGTTATTTTAAAGTCTTTAACTATTTGCACTCTGTATTTAATTAACGAATGGAAAAAATAAATGTTCCTTAATGTAGGAGGGTTTGTGTTTTGTCATTCATAGCAAAATGAACTAAGAAGGTCGATAAGGCTCAGAGTGGGACTTGGTTCCATTTATTGGTTGTTAACTGGACGAAGGCAGATATAAATGCGAGCTTGCAGACAGTTGTACCAAAGGGGTGGGTTTAAGAGGACTGAATGATTGAAGAGGCCTAATATATGCCACCAGAGAGAAGTCTGTCATTTCAATGGAAGTTTCTGGTATTTTGATTAAAAATTAAGATCAAAATGTTTTAGAAAAATAACATGCATGCATCATTCAGGTCAATAACGAATTTATAAGAGTGATAGGGTGAATTCCGTTTAGTGCCGACTTTAAAAAGTAGTAAGATTAAAGAACTAAAAGTGGAAGGAAATATTATAAGCATATAACTTTTTAAAATGTATATAATTTTTTTTACCCGTTCCTTACATAAAGCTATGGTACGGTTTCAACGGCTTGGAATATAGTGGACAAATGCTATGGAAAACTAATTTGTGAACTACTCATATTTCAGCTTTGAAACTGGGTAGAGCCGGCAAAGTAATTTCTGAAAACAAATCTTTACCTTGGAAAAAAAAAAAAAAAGTCCAGGAATTTGAACAAATTTACTGTACACATTCAATTACAGCAACAACAGTCAACTCAGTTTACAGCTAAATTAAAACAGACGCTGTTTTAAAACCAAATTAGAAGTATGTTTCTTAAGAACCAAAAAGTGCAGTCAAATAATATTTTACCAACACAGATTGATGAACCCTGCATAGTGCAAATTAAATTTTCTTTCTCGAGTAACAAAAATGCGTAGCAAAACTAAAATACTGCACATTTAATAGAAGTAACATTTAAGCTTTTCTATCATCTTCTAGATTCTCTTGTATATGATGCTCCTCACATGTTCAGTAAGGTGATTGGATGCAGCTGAAATAGCACACCTTTGGATTTCCCATCATCCTTCTCCTGTAGCTCCATCTGCTGGGAGCGATCCACCTGATGACACACATGGTGAAGAACCCAATGAACTCATTCTAATCAGAGAGAGCTTTAGGAAATGAAGACTTTAGGAATAGATGATTTATACCTGGTTCCATTTCTTGAATTTCTCGTAGTACACAGGGGTACATTCTGGTCTGGGAGGGGTTTTAATGAACAGTCTACAGAGAAAGAATCACAGACGTTTCATAGTTAGTATTCCCATGTCATGGAGACTCAAATGTCTCACGAGGAGGGTGGATGGTGATCGAGTACCCAACAAGTTGTTCCCGGGCCTCCTCCTGAAGGCTGGTGATCTTGTCAGGACTCAGGTTTGTCAGGCCGTTTGGTCCATCACAAACCAGCTTGTTCACTGTACCTCTCAAAGCATTTATCTACACACACACACACACCATTTGTTAAAACTATGCATAAACTAGACATTTTATGATGCAACTTACTCTAGCTAAGAGCCTGCTTACTTATACAGGTACAGTCTGACATGCAAAGCTGACCTTTGAATGCATATCACACATACACACCAAAACATACCTCTGTGATGTCCTCAATATCAAACTTGACATCAAAGGCAAGCTCAATGTCATGTTCAGGCAGCACTGCATTTTGGGAAACAGAGTTCCAGCCCAGCCCGCACAGAGCACCAGTAAAACAGGTCCTGTCCTCATTAGTACTGCAGAGTACATCTCAGAGTAATTAAACTCAGTTAACACATGCAAATGTTCATTTTATACAATAAAGTATAGTTATCTTGTTGTGAAAATTTGCACTTGCTAAGTCTGAATGAACATCATCGCCTCAAACACAAATCGATTTTTTTCTGTAAAGAATGATGTGAGAAATCAATGTGAGTGTGTTTTTATGGTGACTGTTACCGCAGTTCCATGACAGGGGTGAAGAGCATAGTAACAACGGAGGGAAGGCCGTGGATATGAGGCATCAGAGATGTTTCCTTCAGCAAGATACGAGAACCTGTACAATGAATTTAATTATGAATTAGACAATAATAATACCAATAATTAAAAAAAAACAATACACATGAAATTTAGTGCAGCTACCAAACTACCACTAACCTTACCAGGTTAATTATAATTATTATTGTTAACTTAGCCACCATAAAATAATAATAAAATAATTAAATTATAGGTATATTTTAAAATGTAATGGTAACACTTTACAATAAGGTTCATTAGTTAACAGCAGTTAAATATAATGAACAAACTAAGAATGAACAATACTTCTACAGCATTTATTAATCTTAATGTTAATTTCAGCATTTACTAATGCATTATTAAAATCATATTGTGTTTGTTAACATTAGTTAATACACTGAACTAACAATAAACGACTATTTTTTTATTAACTAACGTTAACAAAGATGAATACATACTGTAATAAATGGATTGTTCATGTTAGTTAATACATTAACTAATGTTAACAAACGACACCTTATAGTAAAGTGTTACCAATATCATTTGTTTCTGTGATGGCAAAGCTGAATTTTCAGCAGCCATTACTCCAGTCTTCAGTGTCACATGATCCTTCAGAAACCATTCTAATACTGTCTGCTGCTCAGGAAACTTTTCCTATTATCATATTTCCTGAATTTAATGCATCCTTGCTGAATAAAAGTTCATTTTCAAAAACAAAAATCTTACTGACTCCAATCTTTTGGTAATGTACATTACGTTTACCATGACAAACCCAACCAATCATTATGTGATTGTGTGCACACCTGATGCGCTGAGAGAGACAGCTGCAGCCACTAACATCCTCTCATGCCAGTTCTGTGGACTTTCATTCACCATTACAGAGTTAATACTGTCCCTCTCAATGCCAACAGCCCTGCAAACAAAACCAAACCCACAACACCATCACCACCATCCTTTCCCTGGGATGCAATTTTGGAGCTTTTCCACTGCATGGTATGGCACGGTACGGGTTGGTACAGTTCACTTTTGGGGGGTTTTCCACTGGGTACAGTACCTGATATTTTATTTTTAAGTACCACCTCGGCCGAGGTTCCAAGCGAGCCTTACCATTACCAAAACATGACGTGTAAACTCTGCTGATCACTGATTGGCCGTAAAAAATAGTCACTGCCTGCGTCACGAGACACAACATGACATAGATTTAAAGGGGTCATATGATGCGATTTCAAGTTTTCCTTTCTCTTTGAAGTGTTACAAGCTGTTTGTGCATAGATAGGATCCCTGAAGTTGCAAAGAATAGTCTCAAAACCAAAGAGATATTCTTTATAAAAGTTAAGACTCGACCACACCCACCTAAAATGGCTCATTTAAACACGCCCCCACGTCTACATCACGGTGTGGGGAGATTTGCAAAACACCCCCCAAATGTATACGCAATGAAAGGCGGCGGAACTATTATCCGGCACCATATCACAGAGACACTGTGTTTCGTTGTGAAAGAGAAAATACTTTGTTCGGGCTTCCAAAAGGGGACACAACTAGAAATCAGTGGTGCAGTTGTATTTACAACACTGTTCCAGAACAGTTCAACCCAAATATTAGAGTGTGTGGAGCACAATTTACGGAGGACTATTTCCTGAACCTGGAAGAGTAGCCTACAATGCTGGCTTGCACAAAGGCTGTTTCTATAAAGTGGGGCAATTCCAACTTTGCAAGGACAAGTCTGGCGCTTCTGACTCACAGCCTGTAAGTACGTTTTCTTATTTAAAGAATTTGCCACTGACTATTCAAATGCAAGTTTTGAGCTGTGTAGAGTAGCGCTTGTTGTTTGTCGTTTATCCGATCACAAATGCAGACATGGTAATGTTTACGCAGCGCGATGCAACGTGACGTGTAAAAAGACAGATACAAATCATTATAATCAGTAATTATGTCCCCACAGGATGCCTCTTTTATAGTGGGTTTTATTGTTTGTGTGTCGTTGCCGGGACACGGCATCACAATATGGCAAGGGGCGTAACATTTCCGTCTCACGCTTGAGGTATTCGGCCAATCACAACACACTGGATAGCTGGCCAATCAGAGCACACCTCACTTCTCAGAACGATGAGCTTTGTAAAAATCGACACGTTTCAGAAAGGTGGGGCATAGAGGAGCAACAATAATGTACAGTATGTGGAAAATAATGTGTTTTTTAACCTTAAACCACAAACATTGCATTACACCAAATAATGTTCTTTTCAGCAACATCTTATGACCCCTTTAAATCAGCACAACCAGTGAAGGATCAAACACAAAAGTTTTGTATGAGCGCACCTTTTTTAAACTAAAAAATGGCTGTCTCGTTGTCTGTTAAGGAAGTACAGATGTTCCTCTCGTTGATAGCCGAGGAGCAGATCCAGCGAGAGCTTGATGGAGCAACGTGAAATGAAAAAGTTTTTCAGGAGTCACGGCAGTAGAGGCGGCGCTATTATAAAGACATGTGAATAATCCCGCCCACTCTAAAGCGGTACTAAACTGCAGTGGAAACGCAAACCAACCTAAACCGTGCCATGCTGAGCCCTGCCGAGCCGAGTCGTACCACACAGTGGAAAAGCATCATTTGTGTGTTCTATGAAATGGACAAGCAGGTCTTACCTGAAGTTGCTGATCCTGCTCATGCTGTGAAAGCTGACCTTATGTGGGCTGCTGGGACCATAAACTGAAGCCTGCAGAGTGGCAGAACAGAACTTTTAGCTTAAGACCCACAGAAAATACACACCACATTTTGAATGTAGGCGATTACAGGGCTGCTATACCAGCACCTTGCACTTGGGGGCACTGTTGCTAGAGGCACAAAAGTGCTGAAGGAGCTGGTTGACAAGCAACTTGTCTTCCTCCATCCTGCTGTTCAAGGAACCACTAGTAGAACTAGGGGTGAATCTGCCACTGGCCATGTCCTCATACAGAGATATCAGAACCTCATGGGACTGCTGCAAATACACCAAAAGAGAAGCATAAACACTGACCTGGCTGATTTCAGGTCAGGATGTTTTAAAAGACATGCAAATGTTAAAATATTTTCTCTTATGTATGGAAACTTGATTTCACCAAGGTTGAGATATAAACTCAAAATTCTGAAGAAAAAATAAAGTCAGAATTTTGAGATATAAAATTACAGTTCTTAGGCTAAAAGTCTGAATTGTGAGATGTACTCTCAATTTAGAGAAAAAAGTTAGAACTGTAAGATGTAAACTCAGAATTCTGATTTAAAAAGTAAAAACTGAGTTGGTAACTCATAATTGCGAATTTAAATATTGCAAATATAAACTCACAATTATGAGAAAAGATTAGTGAGATAAACATGCAATTTAAAGAAAAAAGTGTGAACTGCGAGATGTAAACTCACAATTATGAGTTTATAACAAATGGAGCGAAAAAAAACACAAACTGGAAGAAAAGTAGGAAAATGCTTCCACACAAGTTTAATGAACCATAAATAAGTTTAAACTTGATGCAGAAACATTTTAGTACATATTTGTGACCCTGGACCACAAAACCAGTCTTAAGTCGCTGGGGTATATTTGTAGTAATAGCCAAAACTACACTGTATGGGTCAAAATCTATTTTTCTATATCCATTTTTCTTTTATGCCAAAAATCATTAGGATATTAAGTAAAGATCATGTTCCATGAAGATATTTTGTAAATTTCCTATCGTAAATATATTAAAACTAAAAATAGTAATATGCATTGCCAAGAACCTAATTTGGACAGCTTTAAAGGCAATTTTCTCAGTATTTAGATTTTTTTGCACCCTCAGATTCCAGATATTCAAATAGTTGTATCTCGGCCAAATATTGTCCTATCCTAACAAACCTTACATAAATGGATAGCTTATATATTCAGCTTTCAGATGCTGTATAAAATCTCAATTTCGAAAAATTGGTTTTGTGGTCCAGGGTCACATTTCAGAATTTATTCATTGATGCCAGGCAAAAGGACTATAAAATGTTAAAAACTTAAAATTATTTCAAGAAAACTTGTCAGGTGGACATTGCTGTGGTGGTGGCATGGTTACCTGACTCTCAAAGCTTTCAGGTATGTGACAGGCGTGTCCCTCCTGCACCAGGAGGTCCGCCACACTGACATCGCCCGCCTCCGTGGAGATGTGCAGGTCGACGCGCATGACTCCGTGCAGAATGGAGTAAAGGGACACAATGGCAGAGCGACCATTCGTGAGCGTCTTAAAACGGTTACGTGCCCGGCTGCTCCAACGACCACCCAGAATCAGCGACTGCGCAGACGGACCCATGCCTGCGATGCAAAACTCCTGCGCCTGCAATGAAACATGCAGAGACAGTTTAGGGCTCATTGAAATCCATAGAAAATCCAGCTGTAATAGAGAGCTGGGAGATATACCATATATTCACAATGGCTTTGTTGCCGACAAATGTAAGCAGCTTCACGAATACTAGAATGATTTTAATGAACGTTTTATTTGGACAGTAATTTGCCAAAATATGTCTGCCAAGAGATTCATTTTTAAGTGAATATTTGAGTGGCCCAGTCACACCAAGGACAATAAATATAATTAAGGTTTTAATAATTGTTTCAATTCTGCACCATAGTTATAACAATGATTGTGGAACAATTGTTGGAATCAGTTTCAGAATTAAAAAAAAAAAAAAAAAAACAGCCAATCAGACTGCATGTAATTTGAGGTTTTAAAGTGTCAGATGAGTTGAAGCATCACATATAGCAACTTATAGCAAACATTATTGTTAAAATGTTTTATTAAAAATGTATTCAATGTTTAAATTATTAAAAATTCTTCCTACTGTGAAAAACTAAAACATGCCTTTTTTCCCCATTTACATCTATGTATATGTTTTTTTTACCTTTTACACAAATTGGTTTTTTTTCCGCTATGTTGCTGAGCCTTAATGAAGAAAACTTGTGTAAAAAAAAAAAAAAAAAAAGGGCGGGGGGGGTACATACTTGAAAGGGGGGAGTCATGAGGTCAGATGGGAGCTCTCTCAGACTGCTGCACGGGACCACAGAGGTGTTACCAAAATCCACAAAAAACACCTGCACACATATATACACGTAGAGCAATAGTTATAGATATGACTTCATGTTTTGTTCTGCATTGGGACATTGTGAGTGTGTATACGTGTGTGTGTGTGTATGGCATGTACCTCTACATTGCTGCCAAGGATGTGCAGTACTTTGGCTCTATAGTATTTGGCCATTTGCTGTCCATCTTTGAAGGGGGCCACACACAGCAGGTTTGGATAGAGAGAGATAGATACAGGTCTCAGATCCCTTATATTTAGGGCTGCTGTTAACTGACACTGTTTCTCTACGCTGCTCTCATCTGTCCGAAAGCCCCAAAAATGGCCTACATCGATCACCTACAAACAATTATACACATTAATGACCTGCACACTGCTCACAAAGATGAACCAAGAATGGGCCATAATTATGCCACATTTCTCTAAAAGCCTTTAAAAACAAAATTAAGTAGTTAGTCTTCACCTCTGTGATGTTAATGATAAAATCCCTGCTGGCTGGAAGTTTCTCTGGATTTACAGTGCTGCTCAGAACTCCAACAGGAGACACAGCATGGCTCTGAACATCCACGTTAACCCTAAAAGAGAGATTTCTGTTTGAAAACTCCATCTGTCTTTGTCAAGGTCTGTGTGTATTGTGGACTTGCGGCTACCTTGTGTAACGTAGGTGCGTGATGGGCTTTCCTTTAGCGTGGGCCTCCACCTCGTCTGCGTGGTGCACTTGCAGCTGTAGAGCGGGAGTCTGCCGTGCTCGGAGCAATGCCAACAAAACCTCGGGTAACACGCCTGTCTCCCTCACACAAGAGCGATAAAACTCCACATATGCTCTGCAAAAAATAAAAAAGTTTTTTGTAACTTTGTCTCAATCTTTAGTTTATATCTTGTAATTGGAGTTCTCTCCTCATAATTCTGACTTAAAATTGCAAGTTTATTACACAAATCTGACTTTATTGCTCAAAATTTCGAGTATACTGTATATCTTACAACTCTGAATTAAAATTTTGCAACTGACTTTTTTTCTAAGAAATCTTTATTTTGACAAAAGTATATACATTATCTCTTTCAAGAGGCACCTAATTTTGTTGATGAAAGGACTTGTTTGTATTACAAAATGCATATTTAGTTCAATAAATGTTTCCGAACACTCCATTTCACATTCCCATTAAGCCATATCACACATTACATTCCCATCTGGCCTGGATTGGCCATGAGAATCACCAAGGGAAATCCCAGCGGCCTATCAACTTATCCGAGCCACTGTTCCATGCATTTTTATTTAATACATTTTATAATAATGCACACCCAATGCACCCAAGTGATTTCTCTGGCAAACAATATTATATCAATAACAAATCATGACTTGAATAGTCTTGAATTGCAATGTTATCATTTGCCTTATCTCTTAAGCCAGACAATTTAGTAATATGCAAAAGAAAAGTCAAAATTGAATTTAGTTTTTTAATTATTCTGTGGCTAAAACAGACTTTCATACAAAACACACCGTTTATGCATGCAAGTTACCTGGATCCGTCAAAACAGATTGATTTGACCTGTCCACATTGACGGAACAGTGACTGCAGCTGCTTATAGCACAGGAATGCAAATGGAGGCAAATTCCTAATCTGAGAGAGAGAAAAAGCATTAGGCCAGAGACATACTCTACACAAGTACACAAATAATTGGTCAGTTCATTGCAAGCCTGAGGTACCAGTTCTGGTTCTAAAGGGGGCACCTTTAAATGTTACTACCTTAAAGTTACCTTCAAAATCTGTTGCATTAAACCAGTTGTGTTATTCATCTAGCCAACTATAAATATATTTTTTAAAATCCAACTTGCTGAGCAAAATTCATTTCAAACTATTGCTCCACAATGACAGTAGCTTTTCTTGACAGTTTTGTAACTGGAGACACTGGTACCATAATGGTGGTCTTTGGATCGTTTCCAGAAAGTTCCTTAGATGCCAGCTGCTCATCAATCTCTCCCTGAGAGAAATAGTTTGGGAAGAATGCACCCGCAATGGCTACCTAATCCAGAAAGTCAAAGAAAATATAAACAGATCACATTCTGTGTAGTATCACACATACACACACACACACACAGTACCGTCTGGTGTTGGTAAGATTGTTTTTATGTTTTTGAAACAAGTCTCTTATGCTCACCAAGGCTATATTTATTTGATCAAAAGTACAGTAAGAATGGTTACATTGTGAATTATATCTGCAATTCACAGTAACAGTTTTCTATTTTAATATATTTTATATTTGTTGTTTATTCCAGTGATTGCAAAACTGCATTTTCAGCAGACGATACTCCAGTCTTCACATGATCCTTCAGAAATCATTCTAATACGATTCAATATTTTTATGGAAACAGTTAAACCTTTTCTTTCCACGATTAATTGGTGAATAGAAAGTTTAAAAGTAGTATTTTTTTGTAACAATCGGTCTTTACCGTCATCTTTATTAAATTTAAAGTGTTCTTGCTGATTTAAAATATTCATTTCTTACAAACCAGTAGTTTAGTGAAGTGTATTATTGTGTGTGTGTGTGTGTGTACCTGCAGGATGAATCTCTGTTTGTGCAGGCTGGTGTAGTCTGTGGGGTTTGAGGAGCTGCTGATGTGCATGTTAAATTTGGACACTCTCTTCTTTAGATCCTCAAAGAGCTCTGCCACCTGTAACACACATTCAATGGGTATAAAATGCAAACTTTGTATAAAATGAGCATGTTTTGTATGTGTGCACACTGTATTTACCTCTCTGATACGTTTGATCTGAATGCAGTTCTCTTTACCCCATTCCAGTTCATCCTGATATTTGGAAAAAACAAAGGTGTTAGTGTGCACAGAGGACACATTCTTGTCTCATATTTTAACTGTTGATATGTACACACTGCATTGGTTTTAAGCATATTGTAGTGCCTTTAAGACAGTTGTCAAGGTAAATATAAAAACACATCTTGAATAAGGCTCCATCTTGCAGTTTTTGAGGGCAAGAACATTGTATCATTTGTATTTAATCTCAAATGTTTCCTTTCCCATCTGCATATATATGATCAATATATATGTTTTTACCTTTGGGTGTCTGAGCTCTCCTTTAGCTCTAGATGTGTACCAGGCCTGAACAACAAAAAAATAACAAAAACAGACCAATTAAAAAAAATAAAATAAACATTGGCCCTTGGGGTGGGCGATATGGCAAAAATATCATATCACAATTTTGTTTAGAAATATCACGATTTTATCACGATTCTTTGTCATGTTGGTTTTACTATTTTGTATTATTGTGTTCAGCACATGAAACAAATGAATACAGGTTTGGGACAACGCGAGTGAATAATGGCAAAAATTACATTTTTGTGTGAACTATCCCTTTAATGACGGTCGGCAGCATGTTTATTACTGTCCCTTTAAGAGCTGCACGCATCTAATATACAGGCACGCATCCATTTCTCTCAACTGTTTACTTTCATTTTAGACATAACCAACTGAGTCTGTATGTAAACCTTCTGCGTTTTGACAGTATTAGCTCAATAGATAACTTAGTTGAGTAATCAGGCGCTCTTAGACAGGTGTTTTAGTGCGCACGCTTCAGGTGTACGGGCTCAGAAAAAGCGATGACCAGCACGCGAATGAAAAGCTTAACAGGCAAGGTTTAAAACACACGCAAATTATGTACTTTTGTGATTGCAAATAAGTGCAGTGTCCCGCGAGTGTAACTCTACCGCTGACTTAACACTGATGTGAATGCATGTCGCGCCGTACAGTACATTGATACGGCGGCGCCAGAACTGCAGCTGATAGAATGTGTGCTGTAGCACGATACTTCGATATTTCTTCAAAAGCAGATCGTGGAGACATTTTTATCGTCCACGATCAAAAATAGTCATATCGAACACCCCTAATTGGCCCATAACAATATTGTTACCAAACTACTGTGTTGTAACTAATATTTACCATTACAGAAACTGTACTTCATGAGATCATAATCTAAACAAGTCGACTGAGCATGCTCAGTTTTGGCATTTCATACCTTGAAGGCATTGACGAAAGCAATGAAATCACTTGGAACATTTTGTGCAAAGCTCAATTTACTCCTGTAAGATCAAACAGAGACAACAGTACAGATAAGGAGCCAGCGAAAACCTAATTCAGATAACCAATAAAGTGTATGTGGGGTGAAAGGTCAACCTACCTGTACCCAGCCAACTGCTGCAGTGATGGCATGGCAAAGAAACTCTTCAGAGAGAGAGACGATGCTGAAAGACAGTTTATATATTTTAGCATTTTTTTTTTTATTTCATGGCAACTTGGTACAACCTGACATTGTTATATAAATAATATACAGATATTTTCACACACACACACACACACACTAATATACAAAATGTTATACCAATGATAAGACACTCCTCCAGACAGCCGAACACATGTCCAAAAACAATCAGCTTGCCCAGCTGCAGATCCACAGGCAGGTGCGCCAACACACGACCCAGAAATGTCAACTCGCCATCAAATTGCCTCTGACTGTTGCTCTGCACCGAAAGAGCTCCGATCTACACACACACACACACACACACACACACACACACACACAGGTCAGGGTTATTAATTATAGTTAACTGAAATTTAAATTATTAAAAACATACATTATTAATTAAAACAAAGCTGAAATAAAATACTATAAATATTAGATAAATTATAAATGAAATCTAAAATGAAAGCTGAGAACATAAAATAATAGCTAATTATTTAAATATACAGTGCCCTCCAAAAGTATTGGAACAGTAAATACAAAATTGTTCTGTTGGCTGTCGAGTTGAGACATTTGCAAATATGATTAAAAGATGAATGAGACAAACTACAGAATGTCACATTTTATTATTAGCCGCTTCAACACACAGGTGTTTTACCAGCCAAGAAGTTCAGCACTTTTAGAGTTTCATCCCTCTATCTGATGTGAGCATAAGTATTGGAACAGTTGCCTCACAGGTCTTTCTAAGTGATCAGCTGTGTCCTGTTGCATTAATTGTTCAGATATTAAAAGCAGGGAATGTGTCGTATCAGTTACATCCATTACTTCTGCATTCTGAATCTTGCATTCAATGATGACACACAAACCAGGATGAAGACGAGGGAGCTGACTTTGAGAGAAAAGCAAGCAATTTGGATGTTAAAAGAAAAGAGGAAGTCAGTTAGTGCTCTAGCAAAAACAAAGCGCATGGAGAAATCAAGTTTGGAAACCACCAGCAACCAACAAGGATCAGCTGAGAAAACAACAGTAGTTGATGACAGACAAATCATAAAAGCTGTGAAAATGAACCCTAAAAGATGTGTCTGTAAAATCACCAACAACTTCAAGAAAGCTGGGGTGATGCTCTGACAATCTACTGTCTTCAGGAGACTGACACAGAATTACAGATGCTACACAGCAAGATGCAAACCTCTGACCAGCACCAAAAATAGAAAGGCAAGATTAGAGTTTGCAAAAAAGCACAAAGGTGAGCCAGAAGAGTTTAGGAACTGTGTTTATGGACCGATGAAACAAAGATGAACCTTTATCTAAGTGATGGGAACTGCAATGATCCCAAGCATACAGCCTCATCTGTAAAGCATGGTGGAGGTGGTGTCGTGGCATGGGCATGCATGGCTGTCTCTGGAACAGGCCCTCTGAACTTTACTGATGACTTGATGTATGATGACAGTAGCAGAATGAATTTGGAAGGGTACAAAACCATATTGCCTACCAATATTCAAGAAAATGCCACCAGATTCATTGGGAAGTGCTTAATATTGCATCAGGACAATGACCCAAAACACCCTGCCAGTTCAGTCGAGGAATTTATAAGGAAAAAGAAATGGAAAGTCTTAGATTGCCCAAGTCAATCTCCATATTTAAATCTGATTGAACATGAATTTCACCAGCTGGAGAGGAGAGTAAAGACAGAAACTCCCCAAAACAAGCAACAATTGGAATTGGCTGCATTAAAGGCTGGGAAAGGTATTTCAAAGGATGAGACCAAGAGTCTGGTGATGTCTATGGGTCACAGACTCACTGCTGTGATTGTGTGCAAGGGATCTGCAACTAAATAGTAGCTTTTAATCTTTTATATCTGCCTTATGTTCAACTTTCCCAATACTTATGGTCACATCACTGAGTGGAATGAACTCTAAAGGGTGCTTTCCCACTTGGTTCGATTGCCTGGTCCAAACCAGAGTTCATTTGCTCCCCCCTCCCCCTGCTGGACTGTGTCCATATTATTTTATTTGGGTCTGAACCGCGGTTCGTTTGCGTCATCAAGCCAGCAGCTGTTTACCCCGTTGCTTAGTAACGACGGCTCGGGAGAAGGCCGCAAAATGTTTACAAAGCTTCAGTGCATAAACCACTTATGTCTGTCTTACGAATGTACTGCTAATGCTCTAAAGAACGCTGAAAGTGAACAAATGAGACATACAGCTCTCTGCTTGCAGCACGTCAGTCACGCTCGTCAGGAAAGTGAGTGAAACACACAAACAAACATTATCAAATAATAAGGCATAAATAGCAGTTCACTTCCGTGATTTGGTGCGATTGCGTTCACATCAGCAGCAAACCATACTGGAGTTCACAAGAACCGAACCCCAGACCACCCTTTTTAAGCGGACTCTGGTGCGGTTCGCAAAAGTGCTAGTGTGAAAGCACCCTAAAAGTGCTGTTCTTTTTATTTGGTAAAACATGTGTGTTGAAACGGCTAATAATAAAATGTGACATTCTGTAGTTTTGTCTCATATTCATCTATTATCATATTTGCAAATGTCTTGACTCCACAGTCAACAGAGCAATTTTGTCTTTACGGTTCCAATACTAATGGAGGGCACTGTATATTTATATACACATTTAAAACTTATACAAAAATGTTGTGTGTTTGCCTTAACACATCATGTAATTTTAATGTCAGGTTGGGAGTTCAAAACAGTTCAAATTTGCAACCAAGCAGTAACTAACAACCACTAATCTTCATTGACCTGTTTGAGCTGCAGGACCGTTCTTTCGATGTCATTTAGGTTGGGTGGTGTGAGGGCCGTGGAGAGAACTGAGCGGGGATCTCCCATATCCAACAACTTTACCTTCAACAAGGTACTGGCTAATGGTGATCGCTGCAAATCAATACACAAGCTGCCATAACCAACTTACAAAGACTTTATAATTAAAAAAATATTATTTCTGAAGATCTTCCAAGTCTTGCTGCCACTGATTGATGCAATCATTGCTCCCCTACCAGCATCTCTGGGATTGTGAAATCCGGAATGTCATGCTCCCAGAAATGTCTGCTCACCAATCTGTAACAGAAGCCTTTAGAAACCCGTCCAGCACGACCTAGGAGGATGCACAGGAAGAGATGCAAATAGAGTGCATTATAGAAACCCAAGAACCAGTAAATCTGTACTGTTGAACACCAGCCCACATATGCAACACCTCGACGCTGGTTGCAACTGGTCTTAGATGCCCAGGTGATTCGAAGACATCTGTAACTGGTCTCCTTATCGCAAACCAACTGACGCACAAGGCAGAAGTCAATCACTACATAACACACAAAATAATGCAAAATGAGTTATGCCAACTACTGTAGGATGACCTGAAAAACTCACAGAAGGTGTGAAAATAAACACCCACCATATTTAACGTCAGGCACAGTGACAGAACTCTCAGCAATGTTTGTGGAGAGAATAATCTGCAAGTATAAACAGAGCAAGAATTTATGCCATTACATCCTTCAAACACTCTAAACATACAAGAATATTTCAGGGTAAATTTTACCTTCCGGTATCCAGGTACAGGAACCAGGAATACTCCATTTTGCTCCTCTAAAGTGACAGTTGAGTGAAGAGGGTATACCTGCAACCTGCAAGCAATCAAACACACGTTAACACATTTATACACAAGCGTGCTTGCTTAAACACACTACACACAGATGTACCTCTTGCGCACAAGTTTTGCGAGGGCCTCCTTCATATATTGTATTTCAGCCAGTCCAGGCAGAAAGACAAGCACACTACCTCTCTCTGGATGAGTAGCACTTCCAGTTTGCTCTGAGCACCTGCTCCACACAAACACACACTTTATGAAGTTAATTACTTAAAATATGATTTGTAATTCTTAAACACACAACAAACAAAGATATAAAGCATTTAATGTATTGCTGGTCTCACAAAATTATCAAAATATTCAGTGACGGTCAGAAGTTTGGGGTCAGTTTTTTTAAAGAAATGAATACTGAATACTAATGAATATTATAATATTTTTTCCTATTCAATTAAAGAATCCTGAAAAAATGCATCAGTTTGCACAAAAGCATTAAGCAGCACAATTTTTTTTAACATTGATTAAAAAAAGTTTCTTTAGCAGCAAATCAGCATATTAGAATGATTTCTGTAGAATCAATGCAATGCCAAAGACTGAAATAATGGCTGCTGTAAATTCAGCTTTGCCATCACTGGAATAAATGATATTTAAAAAAATAGTAACTTTTATTTTATTTATTTAGTCATTTAGCAGACGCTTTTATCCAAAGCGACTTACAAATGAGGACATAAGAAGCAATCAAAACCAACAAAAGAGCAACAATGTGCAAGTGCTATTACAAGTCTTGGTTAGCCTAACGCAGTAAAGATAATTATTATTATTTTTTTTTTAAATAAAAAGACACAGATAAAATAAAATTAGAATAGAGAGTGCTAGAGTTAGAGGGTCAAGTAGAGACGGAACAGATGAGTTTTTAGCCGTTTCTTGAAGATGTGTAAGGATTCGGCTACTCTGAGTTGGGCAGGTCATTCCACCAGATGGGAACAGTTAATGAAAAAGTCTGTGAAAGTGTTTTTGTGTATCTTTGGGGTACAATAATGCGTCGTTCACTTGAACGCAAGCTTCTAGAGGGCATACAAGTCTGAAGTAATGAATTTACATGTACATTTATGCATTTAGCAGACGCTTTTATCCAAAGCGACTTACATTGCATTCAAGTTACAGTTTTTACATTTTTATCAGCTCTTGATTTCCCTGGGAATCGAACCCATGACCTTGGCGTTACTAGCGCCATGCTCTACTTTTTGAGCTACAGGAAAGTCGCTCAAATTTAGGTAAAGGGGTGCAGAGCCAGTGGTGGTTCTGTAGGCAAACATTAATGCCTTGAATTTAATGCGAGCAGCTATTGGTAGCCAGTGCAAATTGATGAACAGAGGCGTGACGTGCGTTCTTTTCGGCTCATTAAAGATTAATCTTGCAGCGGCATTTTGGATTAATTGTAGAGGTTTAATAGAATTGGCTGGAAGACCTGCCAAGAGAGCATTGCAATAGTCAAGTCTGGACAGAACAAGAGCCTGAACAAGGAGTTGTGTTGCATGTTCCGAGAGAAAGGGCCTGATCTTCTTAATATTGTATAATGCAAATCTGCAGGACCGGGCAGTTTCAGCAATGTGGTCTGAGAAATTCAGCTTATCGTCAATCACAACTCCAAGGTTAATGGCTGTTTTTGAAGGAGTTATGATAGAAGAGCCTAACTGGTGAAGGTGAGATTGTGATGAAGCGATGGGTTTGCTGAAACTACAAGCAGTTCTGTCTTCGCTAGGTTGAGTTGAAGGTGATGGTCCATCATCCAGCAAGAAATGTCTGTTAGACACGCTGAGATGCGAGCAGCTATCGTCGGATCATCAGGATGGAATGAGAGGTAGACTTGAGGGTCATCAGCATAGCAGTGATATGAAAAGCCATGTTTCTGAATGACAGAACCTAGTGATGCCATGTAGACAGAAAAGAGAACTGGTCCAAGAACTGAGCCCTGAGGCACCCCAGTAGCTAGATGTTGCGACTTGGATACCTCACCTCTCCAAGATACTTTGAAGGACCTATCAGAGAGGTAAGACTCAAACCACTGGAGTGCGGTTCCTGAGATGCCCTTTCTCAATAGGGTTGACAAGAGGATCTGATGGTTGACCGTATCAAAAGCAGCAGACAGATCCAGCAAGATAAGTAATGAAGATTTGGAAGCCACTCTTGCAAGTCTTAGGGCTTCAACAACAGAAAGCAAGGCAGTTTCGGTTGAATGTCCACTTCTGAAGCCAGATTGGTTACTGTCCAGGAGTTTGTTCTGTGCGAGAAAGTTCAAATGTTTTTGCAATGAAAGGAAGAAGGGAAACCGGTCTATAGTTCCCTAAAAGTGTTGGGTTAAGAGTGGGTTTAAGAAGTGGAGTTATACAAGCCTGTTTAAATGCTAAGGGAAAAATTCCAGTGTGAAGGGATGTATTAACAATGTGAGTGAGTGCAGGTACAACTGCAGGAGAAATGGCTTGAAGGAGATGAGATGGAATAGGATCAAGCGGACAGGTAGTAGGATGACTGGAAAGGATGAGTTTAGAGACCTCTGCCTCAGAGAGTGGAGAGAAGGATGTGAATGAGTGTATGTTTGCTGGCAAGATATGTTTGATAGATTGTGGTGTGGAAAATGGTGCAGTGAGGTTTGTAATTTTATTAATGAAGAATGTGGCAAAGTCGTCAGCTGTTAGAGATGAAGGAGGAGGAGGAAAAAGGAGGGAGGAAAATGTTTTAAAGAGCATGCGAGAGTTAGGCGAATTGTTAATATTGTCATGATAGTATGTCCTTTTAGCAGTGGAAACATTAGCAGAGAAGTCAGAGAGGAGTGATCGATATAAATTAAGGTCAGAAGGATTTCGTGATTTGCGCCATACACTATGCAATATTTACGTATGCAATACTTTTATTGTAGTAATATTTCACACTATTACAGGTTTACTGTATTTTGATAATACATGCAGTCTTGGAAAGGCTTCTTTCAAAAACATTTAAAAAATTTTGAATGGTAGTGTATGCATGTCTCATTGTGATTCCTGACCTTTGATCTTTAGCCTCCATCTCATCAAAGCTCTGGATGAGAGAGACGGCAACATTATACATCTCCTCTGTGATACAAGGGTCTACTGGGAAGTTTACATCCACCTGACACATACACACAAACGCTTATATAAGGAGTTTAAATAGAAAATGTCAAAACATAGCATTTTTTATGCTTCCCATACATTGACTCCAAGAGGTAGCATGGTTTTGAGCTCATCCAGGTAGAACTCTTCAATGGCGTATGGGGCTCCCTCCACCTCAAACACGTATGCTGGATTCATCTGATTGCGGATCGGAGTACCAAAATACTCTGCAAACTCAGCACAGTTTATAGTGGCTGACATCAGAATGACCTACAGAAAGAGAGGTGGGATAAATAGAGAAGAGGTAAGAATTACAGTGTAAAATCTGATTGTGTGAATTAAAATGTGTGCTGAACAAACCTTGACATATCTGGAATTGGTCCGCAGCAGTTTTCTGACAACCAGCAATAGGAAGTCAAGTTCTTCTGTTCTCTCATGGACCTTAACAAGGTTAAAACACAAACAATTAAGTCTACATGCCATTTTTCTCATTTAAATTAATATTTCTTTTAAAATTCTACTTTTTCATAGTAGCATATTTGCATTGGTATCATTACATTTAACTAGTATGGCATAATTCCAAGTACTGAACTTTTGCTATTGTGAATATCACTAGCCTGATGAGTGTAAATACTGTTTCAATAAATGTACTTTTTTTTTTTTTTTTTTTTTAAGAAATTGATTAGTCAGCAAAGATGCATTAAATTGATCAGAGTCTTTTACACCGTTACAAAATGTCTATTTAAAATAAATGCTGTTCTTTTGAACTTTCTATTCATCAAAGAATCCTGAAAAATGTATCAGTTTCCACAAAAATGTTAAGCAGTAGCACAACTGTTTTCAACATAAGAAATAATAAGAACCGTTTCTTGAGCAGCAAATCAGCATATTTAAATAATTTCTGAAGAACCATGTGACACTGAAGGCTGGAGAATAATTGCTGCTGACAAATCGAGCTTTGGCAACACAGCAATAAACAAAATTTGAAAGCATTTAAAAAAACTTTTTTTATTTTAAATAGCAATATTTCATATTACTGTTCTACTGTATTTTTATCAAATAAATGTGGTTTTTCATATTACTGTTCTACTGTATTTTTTATCAAATAAATGTGGTTTAAATGTGGCAGTAATCTATGTCTATAAATTGCAGATTGTGTATCTACCTCATCTATGAAGATGTGCGAGTACTCTGTGAGTGTTTTGGCTGACACTAATTTCTGCAGTAAGACTCCTGTGGTCACATAAATCAGTTTGGTGTGCTCTGTGGCCATCTTCTCTAAACCCACCTGGAGACAGAGAAAAAGACATTAAATAAATGTATATAGTGAGTTTAGTAGCTTATGCTTAGAATAAAATAAAAAAATCTGTATATTTTATAGGTTTGGTTTTGTGGGAAGGGAATCATGAGGAATTTGTTTTAGTTCTAATGCTCTCAACCAATGCATAGTCCCCACCCTACATACACCCTCTTTGATAATCCACACTTGGGATGCACGTCACAATAAACAAACTGTTAATATTTCAGTTTTATTATGACTATTTCCATTCAAGATATTGATTCTATTCACACTTTTGAGGATAAGAGTTTCTGCTTCATGCATCTCACACCTGATACCCCACCAAGCTGCCCAGGGTGCATTTGCGTTCACGTGCCACCCAGCGGGCAATGCTGGTGGCACCAATTTTGCGTGGCTGAGTGACAACAAGGTTACAGGGCTTCTTTTTTTCTGCATAATGATCCAGAATGAACTGTGGCAGCTGGGTAGTTTTCCCACTGCCTGTTGCTCCACGAATGATAGTCACTGAGTTATTCTCAATCAGAGAGACCAACTACACACACAAACAAACACAAAGAGGGATTGATATGCACAAATAAGAAAACAAACAACATAACCAAACATGAAAAAGTTCATACAGGCCATAAACCTTTTATGAATTTTGAGTAAATGTGTCCGTATGTGCCTTGTATCTGTATATGTGTACCTCTTGTCTGTTCTTAGTAATAGGGAGAATTGGATACTCATAACTGCCGAGTGAAGGCAGGGTGGTTCCTGGACCTGTAGTTCAAAGGTCACATGTCAAAACAGTTTGAATGTTGAATGGGAGTTATGCAATTCCATCCTATTGGGTAACACAGAAGCCAAAACATGGCGGTAGGACAGATATTATGTTAACAGCAATATACAATACTGATTCCAGTTAATCACATCAGTAAAATAAAATAATAAAGACAGTCTTTAGTTGGTATGTGTGTGATTACTGGTTGGTAGTCCTGGCCTCCTGCTCTTCTGGTTTCCTCCATCTGATCCTGCCTTCTCTGGAGAAGTCTGTTCAGACAACTGCTCCACCACAGAGCTGCAGCAAATGCACACACAGAGAAAATTGTGTATTCTTGGGTCTTCACTCAGTCTACTGTCTAGTTTACCACCAGCTGTCAATCATATTAATTCACCTGCACACATTTATACTGCTCTATGTAACACTAAACCCTGGTTCAAAAAGATTTAAGACACTTTTAATGGTCTTTTTAAACAAACCGTGTATATATTGTCAAAAAGCTAAATGTTTAGTATGGTAGACCCTTTAAAACTAAACTTCGACAAAGGGTCGTGCGTTGATATTTATTTTATGGAAATGCATGTGTATAGACTTATCCTAAACGCACGTGTCCCCCGTCGCGTTAATTAGCGATAACTACACACGTCTCATCGTTATTTATTGTTCAACTTTCTGAATCCTCTTAAATTAAGTCTGTATAATAAAATTAACAGTTTAATCGGCAAAAACACTCATGACTCATACCTGTCTGCAGTAGCAGGAGCTTCGGCCTTTGCCTGCTTTTTCACTTCATCGGTGATTGTGATGTTTGCAAACTGTACCCCGACAGTAAACCAGTGGGCTATCTGAGCTGATGTGATGGCCTGATGCATCATTAACAAACCATACAAAAATCATGCAAAAAACGATAAATAATCAAACGCCGAGAAGAGCTCACATGCGTCTCTTTAGCATCTCTTTCCGCGCCCTGCCAGGAGAATGAGGAGATGGGGCGGAGACCAGGTTAACGCTTACTTTTTTTTTTTTTTTTTTTTTTTTAAATAACGAAAACTTTTGTTGTTGTTGTATATGATTCGCTGATAGACCAAATTAAGTTGGTGAGATATTAACGTCAATCTAAATGTAATTACATTCATTAATACGAACCTTCAACTGTTGATTTGAATCTTAACATATCAGTCGGTGACGATTTTCCCGCCAAATCCTTCACTGAGCACGGCCTGTCTGAAGAAAAAAATATACGGTTATATACTGTTGGTACTTTTGTACAAAGCTGATAGAGGTGCAGAAAATGAAACAGGATGAAATGTAAAAAAAAGAGATATAACGAAAGAACTTTAAAACATTACAAATGAAAAAAACTTTAACATTTATTTATTTTGTTTCCATTAAAATATACTGCAATGTATGTCACTTTGTTTCCATCCAAGTATTGCCTGCTTCCAAGTGTATACTCAGAGTCATGGGCAACAAAAATCTTAAATATGCAGACTAAAGTAAGCAAGGCAAGGTCTTTATTTTAATGGAAGGCTCTGCTGTGACAAGATTGTTTTTATTCCTGGGCAACAGTGGAAATGTTCAATAGCTTTTTGTAGGCTGATTTTCAAAAAGAACCCACTGGAATAAAAGGTGTGACTAAATACAGTTTCCGTCTACTCATAATGAGTGATCATGAGTCATTTAACATCATATTATGGTCACATTACTTCATATACCAACAGCATCATTCTCTCGTGTTGAAGACAAACATGCCTATGGTTCAGGCAAGCGACCAGGCTAAACTCCGCCCACACCTAAAAAACTAACTTTTTATTGGCTCTCCAGAACCTTATCTCCACAAGATACACCCAGTTAAATCTAACGGGAAGTTAGATCCTGTAGTTTAATGATTTATAATCATAGTTTATAATACTGCATATTTCTAGTAGTGTCGATGAATCATGAACGTTGAAATATGTTATACTCCTTTTTATTCTTGCTAAAACATTTTGAACCGCGAAATGCTACAGTGGGTTTACTATAAAATATTCAGAGGCGTTGCAGGAAGGTCACAGTTTTTTTCCATGTCGTGATGGTTGAGGATCGTTGCGAGGCTTTGATTGGTTGAGCTTTGAGATGGGGCGGTCGGAACGTCATTCATTACGGAATGAGATGAGAGGAGGATCTTTTTGACAGTACTCTTCATAACCTGTTCAATCAGAGCTCACTGTGCTGTCTTTAGCTGCTATCTTTATTATTTGTCTCAAATGGCTGCTTACAAGCTGGTTCTCATTCGCCATGGCGAGAGCTGCTGGAACCAGGAGAATCGCTTCTGTGGCTGGTTCGACGCGGACCTGAGCGAGACAGGGGCTCAGGAGGCAAAGAAAGGCGGTCAAGCTTTAAAAGGTTTGTATAGTATTGTGAATGAGCGTTGTAAATCTGCTGTCCTAGGTATATCAGCAGATTAGCTATAGATTAGTTTTTCAAAGAACATGTACATTATGTCTAAATTGAGTATCACTTTGCCCGCTTTATGTTATTATTGTGTGTATTGAGATTTTTGCGATTTTAACAGAAAAATCGAACCGTAAAATTCAAATGACTTTCAGAAGACTGTGCAATGTGCATCCCCAGCATAGCCCCGCCTCCGACATGACGCGTGTACTCTCTGAACCAATTAGCTGTCGGCTTGCCTTTTACTGACGGGTTGAGGGCGGGGCCTCTCTGATGCGAACGTGCAACACAGGACGTGATTTTGTTCACGTGCTGAATTTCTCAAACAAGGATGCGTAAAGTGATTTTTTTTTTGACGCGATTACAGTTATGCGTTTCGTTTATATATAAATAATAATTTTAATAATTATAATGTTATAATATTCTCAATACAAAAATAGTATCTACATTTAATATTCTCTCTCTCTCTCTCTCTCTATATATATGTATGTAATATTAACTTGTATAGTTTTAAATCCTTGTTAGGGCTATGTTGTATTAACTGTGTATTAAACAATATTTTATTTCAATAATAATAAAAATGACAATCACATTATATTAAGTTGTATTATGTTGAATTCTGTGTTCCATATTAAGCCTATATTGTGTCTTTCCAGATGCAGGGTTCGAATTTGACATTTGTTATACCTCGGTACTGAAGAGGGCCATCCGGACGTTATGGATTGTTTTGGACAGTATTGATCAGATGTGGCTGCCTGTGCACAGGACCTGGCGCCTGAATGAACGCCATTATGGTGGTCTCACTGGGTTAAACAAGGCTGAGACTGCAGCCAAGCACGGTGAAGCCCAGGTTAAGATTTGGAGGCGCTCCTATGACATCCCTCCACCAACTATGGATGCAGATCATGACTTTTACAGCATCATCAGCAAGGTGGGGTCTTCAGCATCTTTCATTCATTATTGTACTTTAAACCCTTAATCTGTTGCATTCAAATGCACATTTTGGATGTATTTGTCATCATAATTAGTCACTTCCCCTTTTCAGATTCCATATTAGATTCTCAAAATAAGAAACGACTCATAATGGTGTAAATGCACATGGTGAGGCAGTACTTAGTTTTTAGCTTTCTGAATGGATGATATTGCGTAATGACAGCATGCCTATCAACTTTTTTTATAATCTGCATTCTTGCATCCCGTACAACGAAAATCACAGAGTTCATAAATCATTTTAACATGCATTACCAACTCATGAGTCTGAAAACCAAATTTGTTGCATGTTGATGTTAGACATTGAAATTGACGTCTTAGTATTTAATCAATGCAAAGACTCAGAAAACAAAGTTCAAACCTTATTTGTATGGGAAACAGTTTACAAATGTTGATAACATTCAAACACTCTGGTTTTCCTATGACCTAGAGCAAACTAACAAGTCAAAAATTTCTGTTAGATTAAAAGTGCAGAACTATTAAATGGTGATATGTTTATAGAACATTTGATTATTGCGCCAATTTTGTCTTGTGGGATGTCTTTTCTTTCTATAGGACAGACGTTATGCTGATTTGACCGAGGACCAGCTGCCTTCTTGCGAGAGTCTGAAGGACACTATTGCACGGGCCCTACCCTTCTGGAATGAGGAGATTGTGCCTCAAATCAAGGAGGGAAAGAGAGTGTTAATTGCTGCTCATGGAAACAGTTTGAGAGGCATTGTGAAGCACTTAGAAGGTCATTATTCCACAGTATCATTTCAATCCCTTGTTCAAGGTTCCCACCATTATTGAAATCCTTTAAATATGATTTCCATGTCTGGAAAAGTCATGGAAACTAATAGAATCTTTCATAAATTAAAAAAAAAAAAAAGTTAATTGAAACCTTTTTTATCTAGTTGCCAAAGCATTTCTTATGTATTTCTTCCATAGTTTCAGTTTGTTTTCTCACATTTACAGGTATGTCTGAGGAGGCCATCATGGAGCTGAATCTGCCCACAGGCATCCCTATTCTTTACGAGCTGGACAAGAACCTGAAGCCCATCAAGCCCATGCAGTTCCTCGGAGACGAAGAAACTGTTCGCAAAGCCATGGAGGCTGTGGCAGCACAGGGCAAAGCCAAGAAATAGAGTATACATTTTTTAAATATATATCAGCACTGACTTACTTTAAACAAGACTCCCATATTGAACATCAATAAGACAGAGCTCTATAGAAAAAGTATATACACAAGTTAAAAAAATATAGGACCTATACGTAACAAGTTTGAAATGTTAGATTTTTGGAATGGTTGTGAATATTTATTAGTTAAACAGTTTACAAGGACCACACTTTTTGGGGGGGATTTCTCTTTATGTAATTCATTCCATAATTTACTTTATCACCACTTTGTTTTGAAGAATGTTTGGTTAAGTGTTGTCAATGTGGCACCTCCAAGTACTTTTCTTTTCACATTAAACCAGTGTTGAGACTGTCTGTTGGTCTGTGTGATTCTGCTTGATAAATTGTAGAGATGTATGTAAACTTATGTCAGTTCTGATGTTTATATGATGATGGTTTTGCAGTGCTTTATTTTAGATTGAACACTGAATTTTACAAATCTTCAGAGTGTTTCACCAAACTCCAGTTTCAGTAATGATGCTCTTGCTGTTTTAACATTAGTTATTTACACCAAGCACAATTTAGGATCTCATAACCATCCATTTGGCCTAAAAAGAACATGCATCCATTATTTTATGGGAACTTGCACCATAATTGCATAGGCACATTAATACTTATCATCAATACAATTTGAATGTCACTTTTTGAATGTCAATGATACAACATGTCTCTTAAGGCCTTGTTCCACATCCTTCAAATATCTGATCTGAAAGACGTTATTCTGCTCCACAAACTTCTCAAACAGATGAAGGCCACCTCCTACTCCAAAATAGTGAGATTTGGTTGCCAAATAAACAACACCATTCTCATCAAGCAGGTCACAAAACACATTATAAAGTGAAGAGTAGTAGTCTGTGTTATATATGGTTTCTGATGTGAAGATCATGTCATATTTTGGTGATGGGGTTTTATTTTGCATAAGTGTGAGAAAAGAGTTCCAGTCGCCTGAGAAGAAACCACAACGATCTAGTAATTTCTCTGTTGCATTCAGGGTTTTTCTCTTACACGGTGGGCTGCTATTTGTCTCTTCATTTTCATCATCATCTTCACAATTGAGAAAAACATTTGGCAATGTCAACTGCTCTATCACAGTGCTGTTATAATCCTGGAAGTCAACTTTGCTGGCTCCTCTCTTCAATGCAAGTATGCCAAGTAGACCTGCTCCACAGCCTAAGTCTAACACTCTTTTCCCAGCGAAGGTCTCTCCTTCATCATCAATGTACTCAAGTAGATCGTAAGTGCATTCCCATATCTTAAGTCCACCCTCATAGACTCCAGAGATGAGGTCTGAGTTTTGAGTCAGTGTTTTGGCCAGTATCTCCTCACTGTCCTCTCGTTCAGGAGCAGTCTTCTCAAACACTGATTCATTGAGACAGAGCAGGGGAGGCAGGGCACCTATGGTGATGGTTTCAGGAACCCAGTTCTCGATTTGGGACAGAGGATCCAACAAAGGTTGGTGTTCCACAGCATCCTTAATCTTCTTTGGGACAGTTGCACTAACTTCCTATGGAGAAAAATGCAATGTGCATATGATCTTGACAGATGCAATCACAACATGGGGTGTAGCTTGAGTAATTACCCTCACTTATTGTTGATTTACGCTTTCACATTAAAATGGAATATCATCCAGTCCTAGAATTTAAAGTGTGCTGTACATTTCAAGCATAATTTTAGATTTTACAGTCAGCTGATTTGCAGCATTAGCCAAGCTATAACGTAGCCGGGTTTAAGCTAATAATAAATTCCCTTACCGAACACTTAAGATCCACGTCTTTTGCTTTGTCGTCTTTATCGTTTGTTTCGTCTGTCTGTAAAGGAATATCGAAGTTGAAACTGAATGCCATCTCTTGCACTATTTTGACCCACGCAGTGCCTTAGCACGTGTGAACACCTACTGTCGTTATCGGAGTCCTCAACGAATTGTTCTTTTGAGTCGGATCTTTTCAGTGCATTGGTTGAACAGAACTGGTTCAGAAATAGTTATTTAAACAGCAATTTCAGCCAATAGGTGTGAATTATTTTAGCAACGTAAATGCAAATTATAATCGCGTTTTAAATACGTTCATGGTTATTGTAAATTAGATTTTATGGACTGGTTATTCATGACTGCAACACAATGGGAAATAGTACAACGTTATAGAAAAAAGAACACGTAATATGCCTTTATTGGGCCGCTTTAGAGCAGATTTTTAGCAATGCCGCATCTCTGATTTTAGAGCCCACGCATGCAGCCATTACGCTCGGACGTAAAAGAATCACTGAATTGTTCTTTGAAAGGAAGTGTTCCAAAGAACCGATTCGCTAAAACGAATTGGACATGAATCAAACTGCAATTCCCACAATTCCCTGCTGCAGTTTGTCTTAAATCTTATACAAATCGAACCGAAATGCGATTAAATCTTTAAATTCCACACAATATAACGTAATTTTGATTATTAATAATATAAAAATATACATTATAAAAATATTCCCAGATAATATTTCCGCTTTCCACGCCTTAAACTACAATTCCCAGCGTGACAGCTGAGCTCACATCCCTGAGCGTCAGACAGAAAGACAGATGACATCAAAGGGATAGAAACTGCTGCTTCCAATTATTTATCTCCGTCTGTTCCGAAATATATATATATAAAACATTCAACGGTATCATGAGTTGATTTTATCGCAGTTTTAGGAGAAGATCTTGGGCAGGTAAAACAACCGATTGTACAAATTTTTGCCATGCTGTGCTCTTTGATGTTTAGCTCTTGCTGTTTTATTCAGTCAAGTCGAGGTACTAAACATCACTGTTATCCCTTGTTTCATCACTGATGTGCGGTATACAAAGAAATATATTTACGTATATTTGTATATTTATGTATCTATCTATGAGTGTGTATTAGATGACAGACAGACAGATAGATACTATATTTATATGTAACTATATATTGTAGATATTTCATTTTCATTTAATCAGTGTACTAACTTTACAGTATCAATGAGTGTTTTCTCTTAAAGTTAATTTTAGAGGCACATACTCCCAATCTGTCCGTGAGATTATAGTCTGTTAATGACATGGGGGGGGTTGACCATTTTTCCACAAATCTTACAGTATCTACTGTCCACTATAACATCTCTTTCTGCTTACGTCTGTCACTATTACAGCGTTATATCATATGGGTGGTGGTGTTCCCTCCACATTCACTGGTGTGACCGGAATGTAGACTGTCCAGATCCTTAGCTCACATGTCTGAATTTTACAGCGTCTGGGCATGCAGTGCTAAAATTAAAATGTTTTGAATTCTAACTGGAGACACTCCTATGTGATTAATAAATGTATTGTCTTGAAACTGGCTTCACACTGATTTTGTGTTATGCCTTACGTTTTTAAATAAATAACAAAGTTTCTCTTCATCATCCCAGATCTTTGTTTATGCATATTTTAATCTAAATTCACATGCAGCGACTCTTTATGGGACGGCTTGAAACCCTTCTAGTAAGATTAATGGTTTGATTGCAACTACAAATCCATGGAAAGATGCATTAGTCACTAGCCTAACAATCCCTGAGTATTATTTCCAAACCTAAGTGAATTTAAAAGGGCGGCGTGTTTTAGGTGCATTGTTATCAGTGCAATCATGTAAAGTATGCTGCTTTCTAAAGACTGAACAAAAGAGGTCATCAACCTTTCGTATATTTGTATTATGTTAGTTAATTCAGGGGTATCAGAAAACTAAACCATGCTTGCATTATTGGTTTATATCAATCCACACCATCTGCTTAGAAGGATACTTGGTTAATCTAATTGTCTTACAGGTTCAGCACGAGGGCAGTTGTCAGTGAGCAAATTGCAGGCCGTAGGCAGAGGAACTTGCTTGTGCCGATATTCAGGATGTTCGAACAGGTTATTAAAAGATACGATCTTGTCTTTACAGGGGCTGAACATGCGTCCCTGCTCTACTGTCATGCACCTGCTGCTGCGATGCATGCGCGAATGTGGCAGGCACAGTCGCAGTCGCATGCCCAGAAGACTGAGGCAGCCTGTGAGCTACATCAAACTGATCTTCAAATCCCTTTATTTTAACTCGCTCACTAACTCTGAAGTGGTACTGGACTGCATCCTTGAACCAGTGTTTTGGATGGTGGAGGTTGTCACACGATGGTTTGGAATGGTAAATCTTATAATTACCATCATGTTATTTTGTTGCAATGTCTGTTTCGTTTCTCTTACACCCTGCGCTTTTTCTGTTCTCTTAAGGTTTTTGTGTTTTTAGTAGTAGCTCTTACCAGTTCTGTGGTTTTCATCGCATACTTCTGCCTTCTGCCGTTGGTCCTCTATACGTACTCTCCTGGCTGGATGATGTGGCACATTTGTTATGGGAATTGGAACTTGGTCATGATAGTCTTCCATTACTACAAAGCCACAAACACTCCTCCTGGATACCCTCCAAAGGTATGGCACACTTAGACATGCTACAATCAAGTAGCTGATGTGTGTGTTCAATGTCATTCATGACCTGACAGTTCCTCCTTTCTTTCTTCACATTGTGTTTCAGATGAAAAATGAGGTCCCGTTTGTGTCGTTCTGTAAAAAATGTGTCATTCCTAAACCAGCACGAAGTCATCACTGTGGCATCTGTAAAACGTAAGAGACGCACAGTTTTCTCAATCCCAACAGGCTTATAAACTCTTGACTGGTGATTCAGTGTCAGCTGCATTGTATAATATTATTGTAAGAAACTTGCATGTATCAACATCCCTGTATCTTTCTCTACAGATGTATTCTAAAAATGGATCATCATTGCCGTATCCTTTTTAAATCACCATACATTTTGTAAAAAGTGCACCCATTTGGTCTTATTTTACTCTAAAATTCTTATATACTGGCTATGTTTTTTAATGAAACATTCAGTTTAAAGGAATAGTTCATCCAAAAATTACAATTCTGTCATTTATTCACATTCATGTTGTTGCAAACTATGCGCAAGTTGTATTGCATTCATTCATTATAATTGCATGGAATAGACTGACGAGAACAGTTTTCAGAATAGAGTTCAATAGTGTTTTAATGATAACTTATAAAGCTTTAAAGACAACCTACTGTGTGAGTGACAAAGTTGTTTACTGATGGCATTTGCTTTTGTTGAAGCCATCAGCTCGCATTATTTCAACAAAATGTATTAAATAGTCATGGTTAATATCAAAATTCCTTGTGGAAAATCTACTTTACCCATGATTCTACATTCATTTTGCAATAAACATTAAATACAGTATATTATTTCTATATACATATTCAACATCTTTAAATCAGTTGCTTTATAAGTATTTAAAAGCAGAAATAGAGGGGGCTAATCTAATATGAAGAGGTAGACTGTTCCAGAGTTTCGGACCTGCAGTTGCAAAAGTGCCTAGTTTTTTTTAGATCAGATAAGTCTAGATGTAGGCACAATGAGTAGACAGAGATCACTGGCTCTCAGTGTTCTATAAGGGGTGTACGGACGGTACAAGTGCAAGTTATTTCCTTATTAAAACTGTTATAAGTATAGTTCGTCTGTTGGCGCCTATAGCCTCATGGGCAGTGCATCGACATGTAGTGTCGTTGCACTTTGGGCATCCTGAGTTCGAGCCCCAGATCGTGGACCTTTTCCGATTCTGAAAACGAATTTTTTTTATGTATGAATATGAATCACCTTGTAGCTGGTTGGTTTTGTTCATAACTTAAAACTTTTTAACAAAGACTTAATTTAAACATCCCAATGGGAAAAATACTGAAAAAGGCAGCTGAAAAGATGAACAGGCATTATTTCTCTGCGTTCCACAGGGGGAAAAAAGTTGTAAAGGTTTAGAATGACACAAATGTAAGTAACAATTAAATTTACATTTAAATTGAATTTAGATGAATTATTCCTTTAACAGCCCAGATGCATTTAATCTTTTTCCACTTCTTTGTAGTTAAGTCCTTAATTATTTGTATTCAGCTTGGCTTAACAACTGTGTTGGCCATTACAATCATCGTTACTTCTTCTCCTTTTGTCTCTATTTGACTTTGGGCTGCATGTATTGTAGCATCAGCGGGCGCGATCTGTTTATCGATGCATACAATGCCATAGATGTAAGGCTTTGTTTTTCTTTTTTAAATACATTTATTGTTTTGTCTTTGCTCTTTTCCATTTAGTATAACTTTGTATCATAACATTTTGAAGCTTGAAAAACAACTCAGTGGGCATTGTTTTTTCCTTTTACGTATTCTAATGAATAAGGTGTTTAACTCCTCTCTTTGTGAACGGTTGTGTCTCTCCTCATTTCTTTCTGTTCTCAAAGTCTGGTGTAGTGGGCATGTCTTAACTACCAGCTGTCTCTCTGCCATTCCATAGCAATTCAGACACTTAGAAGCGGAGAAACAGGGTGTCCCGGTGACAGGGATTGGGTTGCTCATCGGCATTGTACCGTCAGAAGGCATGGCTGGGAAGGGAGTACAGGTGGCTCAAGTCGTTTTTCCTGCTGTTGATTTGGCTTAAGAGCCGTAATTTTAGTTTTCTGCATCATGGTTCATTATTTAACACTCTTAAGCAAACAGCATGCTATGAAAACCAACAAATTATTTCTGACCTTCCCAAATTTGATGATAACAGGAAATGTTTCTTGAGCACCGAATCAGCATATTAGAATAATTTCTGAAGGATCATGTGACACTGGAGTAATGCCTGCTGGAAATTCAGCTTTGCTATCACAGGAATAAATTGTTTGAAATATATTAAAATAGAAATCAGTTGTTGTAAATAGTAATAACATTTCACAATATTACTGTTTTTACTGTATTTTAATTGAATAATTGCAGCCTTTTTGAGCAAAGGAGACATCTTTAAAAAGCATTAAACAAATCTTACTAACCTCAAATATTTGAACATTAGTATATATGCATAAATAACAGTTGCACTCAGTATTCATATAATATTTTAAATATTTATATTTATAAAAAATGATCTTCAAGTATATTGCTATATTTTATGAATGTAAATCATATTTATTATTATGCATTGTATTTTGAATCATATAAAATATTTTTTTGTTTTTCTGATCTTCAATGGACACAGGAGGTTTCGCAACCTCCATACACCTACAAAGACAGGATGTTTCACAAGAGTGTTATCTACATGTGGGTCCTTACAAGGTAGTCTATTCTTTCACTGCGGCCGCAATACTGGTTTTACTATTTCCATAGACTCACATCTTTTGTTATGTTTGCTGTTTTTTCCATCAGCACAGTGTCAGTCGCCCTAGGAGGTCTCACACTGTGGCATGCTATACTTATCACTCGTGGAGAAACCAGCATTGAACGCCATATAAACAACAAAGAGGCCAAACATTTGGCAAAACGTGGAAAGGTAAGTTATAAAAGTCTAAACTTTTATAACTGATTGGAATTTGGTTTCTTTCTATTATTTGATCTCTGGTAACTATGTCAAATTTTGTACTTATTACATTAGCTGTGACTTATTTAACATTTTCTGTCTTGTTAAAGGTCTATCGTAATCCTTTTAGTTATGGTAAACTAAACAACTGGAAGGTGTTCTTTGGTGTAGAAAAGAGAAGGTAAAATTACACATTTTACATGCTTTTAGTCAAATTATGCAGTCTGTAAGATGTGATTTTAATGTAAATTATTCTAATTGTCTTCACAGTCATTGGCTGACGCGTGTTCTCCTTCCCTCTGGACACAACCCATATGGTGACGGACTGACATGGGACATTTACCCTCTTAAAAAAGACATGATGCCAGTCTGAGACATTAAAGACTTGACTGTCTTAGTTGGCGATGACCAACATGCTCATCAGGGTGAGTCTCACCCGCTGTGCCTAGGCTGAATGCAGAACCAGAGCCCTGGGAACACAGGAGTCTGCAGAGCCCAGATTTAGACGGTGATCTCACTGGATGATGTTTGCTCTTTCTGGCCAAATGAAAGGGCTGCCCTCCAAAAATATCATGCATATTTTGGATGTTTCTATCAATATTTTATAATGAAATCATGACAGTTGACTGTGCGATCTATGGAAGATACTGTGCTTAAAGGGATAGTTCACCCAAAAATAAAATAAACTGCCACCATTTACTCACCCTCCACTTGTTCCAAACCTGTATGAGTTTCTTTCTTCTGTTGAACACACAAAAAAATAAGATATTTTGAAGAATGTTGGTAACCAAATGGTTAACAGTTGCCATTTACTTCCATAGGATGGAAAAAAATACTATGAAAGTCAGTGGCTACTGTTAACTGTTACCAAAAAAGTATCTTATTTTGTGTTCAACAGAAGAAAGAAAGTCATACAGAGTAGAGGTGAGTAAATGATGACAGTATTTTAATTTTTGGTGAATTTGTCCTTTAAAGCAGGGTTTGTAGCGATGTGGGGCTTAATGTTTGATTATGTAAATATGGTTTTTAACTCATTATTTATATCACTTACAGTATCATTATTTAAATGCACTGAAATCCAATACTTAATTTCTAAAGTCAACCACATCAGAAGAAACTTGCCTAGAATTTTATTATTTGTTAAAGAAATGTTTTTAACAGCATATCTTACAGTTCAGACTTTTGTTAACATCTATAAATGCATCAATGTGCATTAAATGTATTGCAGCCTTTAGATGGCAGTGTACCATCATTTCACCATTTCATATTCTTTTTTTTTTTATTCACCAGGTCAGTGGTGATTAATAGCAAATAGCTACAGTTTTATTGTTGTAACAGTAATAGAAGTAGCGTTTGGGAAAATATATATGAATATGTATTTGATTTAATATGAATTTTTGATGTATATTTGAGATTTGTTACCCCTGATGCATTTCTGCTGTTTCTCCCTGCAGCGCTGGTTCACGATAATGTGCCCTCTAGTCTCACTAGTTCGCCGATTTCATCGTTTAGAGCTCTACACTGATTTATTCTTCTTTAGGGATTTGAGTGTGGACTACCTCGGGAAGTATGTGTGTGTTGTTTAACTCTGAGGATAATTAAATGTCAAATTTAGATTTGTATTTACTGTCCATTGACTGCATTTGTGTAATAACTTTGTCTTCCTGGATGGTTACTGATCAGCTTAAGGCTTAGACAAATGTCGACTCAGCGGAATACAACGGGCTTGTGTCTGCCCTCAGACAACAACACATCTGATAACCTAAAATAATAGTCAACTAGACACAATGTTTCTTATGCAAAAACAAAATATCATTTATTAATGTCAATGACTAGGACTTTTTACATTTTGGATCCTGTAGAAATGCATTTATTCGGGCATCCAGGCGTCTGGTCCTGATGTAAGTTTGAGTGATGGGAAGTTGTTTTGGAGTATGTCAAAGGTCTCACCTGTCTTCCAGGAATGCATCCAGATACAGCACCAAAGGAGGAGGTAAGGCTTCATCTGTCGAGGAATCCTGTTTGCAAATAGTGTGAATGCTTAAGCTGTGGTGTTCCTTGAATGAGGAAACTTATTTGTCCTACTCTGATTTTTGTATTTCTGATATTTTAGAGAATGTATCACTGTAAAAAGTAAAAAGGCAAGATCTGGGTAACCTTTTTATTATAATAGGTTTTTTTATTATTATTATTATTATTTAAGTTGCCATGGACCCCTAAATATGACCTCGTGTGTGTGACGTCCAATACTAAAAATTCAAAGGAATCTATAGAATTTCTTGTATTATATATTAATATTAATGTGTCTTGATTATTATTTGAAAAATATTTCTATTGAATTACATTTTTAGTATTGTACCGTTCCATTTTTTTTATTAACTAATTTATTTTAATTTATTTTTTTACTCCTATTTATTCAAACTTTTCAATGCACTTCCTTGTAAGCCCCTTGGGTTTTGGTTCTGACTTCGATCACCAAAATCATCTTAAAAACCTCTAAGCACCATTTCAAAATGGGCAGTTAGGGTACATTTTCTTTCTTTTATAAGGGTAGATCTTACACTATGGAACCCACAAGTCCCTGCAGGAGCTCTAAATAATGTTATTGATTTCTTAAGTAAACCAACATAAAAGAATGTCTCCTTGAATTTTCCTTGAATTACTTAATTCTGATGGCACAGCGCAAAGAAGATTAACATATTGGATATTATATAAACTTGTCTGCTTAAATGCTAAAATGTTCTTGCTTTACCTAGAAATCCATTAAGATTGGGACATTTTAGATTAGATGTATTTGTGGAACTGCTTGGATGCACCTGTTCTGGACAATCCTGGGATTTACAGTTTATTTTTGACTATCCGTCCAGGTCTAAAAGAGTTGACTGGATTACGTTTGTTGTAAAAAGGCACTCATACATCTAAACTCAAGCCAGGGATTGTAAAAGCAAAAAAAAAAAAAAAAATGTATTGCTGCTAGAAGATATCTTGGTGATCTGCTTTGATTTATATTTGTTCAGTTGTTATTTTTAGATTCAGAAAACAGGTGATGGGCGTGCACATTTAGCAAGAAACTGGTCTAAGCTACTAGCGGAGTGTCATGAGTTTTGCTGTGACAGGACATCTTGTAGCACCACGCATGTGAAGTTGATTGTCTCTCAAACCCCTGCATGAAGTCATAGGAGCGACCATCCAGTAACATTTCACTGGTTGTAGGAATAAGTGACTGCTCAGACCATGGGAGTTGCAAACTCAAGAGACTATCAACCAACGATAACAGTTGTGCTGAAAAGTAAGTAGCGTCCAGTGCACAGTTACTAGCAGTGTATGTTTAGAGATACTACTACTGCCGAGGTTGTTGATGTACAGTAGCCTACTTATTTTTAGTATAAGACCCCAAATGTAAAGAAAGTTTGACAGGTTTTTGGTCATGCTAGCATATACAGTTTTGTTCACACCTGTTCTGTCACACCAAAGTTCCCTGCCATTGGAAACCAAATTAAATGAGCATTTTAATCTCCTGTTAATTTTTAATGTGCACGATGTTAGATGGACCAACCATGTTTAGTTTGATTTGCACAGTCAGTTTGATTTGTGTGTGTGTATGGAATTATAGTATTTGTGTGTTAAACATGTTTGTTACAGTGCATCATGGACTTTATAAGTCTTTGTTTATCAGAAGAATGCATAGTAAAAAGGAACAATTGAGAAATTAAGGCTAAATGTTTTGATATTAGTTCATTTTTTCAAATTTAAATTGAAAGTGCTGAATGATGGAGTGTGTTTGTTTTGTGGCATGTACTCTTATAAAACTCTCAGTCATCTGACTAGGAGTGATGCATGATGGGAAAGGAGCCACTAAATCCTGTTTTGCATCACCCGATTAAGTCTTTAATCTCAGACACTATAAATAATTTGTTTTTTTCCCCTAGTGTGTCGCAGTGACAGCTGCTTTGTCTCAAAAGCAGGTTTATTACAATTGTGATGAAGATTCAAAGCACTTATAGTGTATGTTTCTTTTGAAATCTATGCTGTGATTCTGTCACGTTTTGTTTGTATACAAATGATTCAGTCACCTATGGTCTGAGCCAATAGCCTTTTAAAGGGATTTTCCTTTGGCCTACTGTACATGAGCTATTCGTCTTTAGTTGACATTGAGCTGGCTTGACTGTTGGGATTTAGGTTGTGGTTTAGATGCTGATTTGTACTGCATTATTACATTTGATAGCTTCATAGTTCATTTAAAGGAAAAGCAGTTATTAAACCTCTGTTTATGTGCTTAGAAATCTTTGCTACATGTCAAAGAGAAGCTTCTAGCATGGAAAATCTGATTCTTGGAAAGATCCACTGAATCTCATTTGGGCAAAAGCTGTGATGTCATATACACTATGTAAGACGTATTTGCTGTCCTAGTTCTTTAACAAGAAATGAGAACCATTTTTACAGATGTCACACAGATACACTGGTCACTTAATGCAGATCTAAACGATCAGGAGATTGTTTGGGTGGCATTTCTACATTTATGTCTTTTTCTCTTGTAGGACGCAATGAGCCCCTGAAGAAAGATAAGCCCAAGTGGAAAAGTGAATATCCTATGACAGAGGGCCAGCTGCGCAGTAAAAGAGATGAATTCTGGGACACGGCCCCAGCTTTTGATGGCCGTAAAGAGATCTGGGATGCACTGAAAGCTGCAGCGGTAGCGACTGAATGTAATGACCATGAACTGGCGCAGGCTATTGTAGATGGAGCCAGCATCACACTGCCTCATGGTAAACATTTAAGCAGCATTTTAATATACAGATCTAGTGAAAATACTTGAAATACTAGTGTAATACAACTTTTTTTTGTTACAAAAGTTTTATAATTATCATTCGATTGGTTTTAATGGAATTATTAATGCAATAATTATTTAGCAAAATTGCGTTAAATTAATCAGAAGGGACATTAAAAATATTTATAATGTTAAAAAATTTTCCCCATAAGTGAATATATCAAAGACTCCTGATTTTTGTTTTTCAATTTCCACAAAAATATTAACCATTTTTAACATTGATAATAATAAGAAAGGTTACTTGAGCATCAAATCGGCATAATATGATTTTTGAAGAATGCGACACTGAAGACTGGAGTAATGGCTGATGAAACTTCAGCTTTGTCATCACAGAAATAAATTACATTTTAAAATATATTAAAATAGAAAAGAGTTCAATTAAATATGTAATAATATTCACAATATTACTGTTGTTATGGTATTTTTCATTAAAAAAAATTAAGCCTTGCTGACCATAAGAGACTTTAAAAAAACTCCAAACTTTTAGAAAGTAGTATACATACATATACACATACTAAATATACACATTCAGCATTTAATGACTACAGCATTTGAGCTGAATTGGAGCTTTTGTTTTGCTCTTTCAGGGTCTCTTATGGAGTGCTATGATGAACTGGGGAACCGCTATCAGCTCCCGGCATACTGCTTGGCTCCTCCAGTCAACCTGGTGTCCGAGTGCAACGATCATAATGTGTCTGAACACTCTGAGCTACAGGAGAAGGAGTTCCAGCTGAAGGTGCGTCTCTCCACTGGAAAAGACCTTCGCCTCAGTGCCACGATGGCCAATTCCATTCGTCAGCTGAAGAAACAGCTTAAAAATCAGGAAGACATTGATACCACCCACCAGCGCTGGTTTTTCTCTGGAAAGCTACTCACGGATAAAACACGTTTACAAGACACCAAGATCCAGAAGGACTTTGTAATACAGGTCATTGTTAGTCAGCCCATTGTTCCCAACTAAACACACAAAACTTTGAACTTGGACTCAATGAACTCAAACCTATGTTTCCATTATATAAATTCACTGATCAGATTTGAGTTTCAACACTTGTCCTTTTCAAATATTAAGCACATTTACATTTAGTCATTTTGCAGATGCTTTTAGCCAAAGGGACTTACAATTGGGGAATACATAAATCGATTCTTCTTAAAGAGGCAAACAGACACAGGAAGTGCTCGTAATACCAAGTTTCAGTCATTGTTCAAATAAGCACAAGCTAGAAAGGGAAGGAATAAATAAAGAGACAAAGTTTTTTCTGTAATTCAGGATGAAGTCAAGTAGTGTCGAAAGAGATGAGTTTTCAGCTGTCGCTTGAAAATTGTCTGGGATTCAGCATTCTGGATAGGAGTGGGAAGATCATTCCACAAGCCAGGAATGGTGAACGAGAATGTACTGGAAAGTGATTTTGAGCCTCTCTGTGGTGGTACCATGAGGCATCGCTCACTAGCGGATCTCAGACTTCTAGAGGGGATGTAGATTTGTAATAGTGATTGGAAGTAGGCGGGTGCTGAGCCTGTGGCTGTTCTATATGCTAGCATCAATGTCTTAAACTTGATGCGAGCCGCACAAACATTTCTTCCAGAAATGTCTATTTTCTTGAATCTATGAGGAGCTTAAAAGGCCAAATATACATGCATATAAGCATGTGTAAAACATGTATATAGTTCCACAGCAATTGGAGCGTATATTCACAAGATTTTACAAAATCAGTTCTTAAGTTTGTTTACTGTATGCTTAACAATCCATAATTGTAGCATACTAAATGTATAATATTAAATTAGATACCTTGCCTTCTTGACTTTAATATCCCTACATATGTTGTGTTGATATTCATTTCCATATTCTATGTGGTATCATTTGCCTTGATCCTTGAGTCAGTCTACTGTCCATTACTGAGCAGAACTCTTTTCAGTTTAGAGCGTATGGATTTTTAAAATCTTGTTAGGGCACTAATCATAGACTGTTATGAGACTTTTATGTATCTGTGTTATCTGTAAGAAAACAACAACCTGTGTTCATATTCTGAAGTTCTTTGTATACATTTGTTTGTAGACATGCTTTTATAATTTATTGCAGGACAGAAAGGTAAATTATTTCTAATAAAAATTTATTTTAAATGAATACGGTTTGTAATAATTTTGAAACAAAGCAACTAGATCTAAACTGTAAAATTACTGCATATTGTAATATTTAATGGTTTCTCACTGTCAGCATTTCACAAGTTTTTATAAAATTTTACAGATTTTTATACTGTGGCAAAGGTGTTTTTTTAACTGAATTTTTGATTGAAAGGTTGACTGGCTTCATTTATGAATTGGCTTAACTGAATACAAGAGAAATTCTGTTAACAACATTTGATCACCACGGAGAGGATTTATTTAAGGAATTGTTTTTTTTTTTATATGTGATGGAATTAAATAGCAATTTTAAAACACGTCAGAATGTGTGTCTGTAAATACCAGAGAATAGTTTATTTTTAACACCATATTTTAATAAACAATATATAGCTGACTGACAAACTCTGGTTTATTTTCCTAATGTCAGTTTATCATATGTCCTGTCATGTGTGAGTAAGTGGAAACCTTGTTTTATCCTTTGATCTTTTGATATTTGAATAATATACAAGATGAAGCAAATTGAAACTAGTATAGTATATTTTATATGAGTGCCAGCCCATGTTGGAATTAAGGGAAATGAGAAAGTTGACAAAATGGTCTTTAATTGGATGTGGTGAATTTATGGAAGCTTAAATGAACTAGAACATGTTTAAATGCTATCACTTAAACATGAAAGAGAACAGATTAAAATAGATTCAAATCAAAGAAATAGAAATAATAAAAGAAATAGAAATTTCAGGTTACCATTCAATTTAATTTCATCTTTTACATAGTGGTCGAGGAGCAGGAATAATCATTAAAACTGTTCCAAATTCAATTAGGAACAGTGTGACGGACATAAAATCAACTCGTGTTAATTTTTTTGAATGCTCAGTAGATGGCGGTATGTGACTCCCACCGAGGAAGACGCCCGCTGATGACGCAAGCATAAGCGCGACACGCCGACTGGAGAGACAAACGTGACTGCAGCGCTGTAAGGATTTTCACCTGCTAAAATGGTGAAGTCCGGAAAACTTCGATCCGGAACAGCCCAGAAAATCAGGCGATGGAAGAAAGGCCACAGTAGTGACTCCAATCCGGAGACAAGTCGCTATCGAAAGGCCGCGAGAAGCCAATATTTCAGCCGTCCCTCTGGTAAGACTTTGGCCTGTCTGACAACACGTGGGTACCGTTAGCTGGTCGCACTTCCTAAACAAGCTAAAAAATCATGCTTGGTTGATTGGGAGGGCGACGACTAGTTTAATTTCGAGTTTATCGAAAAGCAGTTTAAATCATAGCGTGTTTTTAAATTTCTGACAGTTATTTGAACTGCCCATGCTTTGACTGTATTCGTGACTAGTATGTCATCATAATGTGTTAAGATGGGCGAACGTGTTGGTGTTCACCAAACCTCTGTCTATATTTAAACAGAAAAAAGTGATCTGACAGTAGATGCCTTGAAACTCCACAATGAGCTTCAGGCAGGATCTCTACAGAGAAGCAGTGATGCAATGGAAGCAGGAGATACCATGGAGGGTCAAGCCCTGACAGAGAAAACCTCTGGGACTTTTCTTAGTGGACTGTCAGACTGCTCTAACCTCACTTTTAGAAAAGTACAGCGCTACTGGGAGTCAAACTCTTCAGCACATAAAGAGGTTTGTATTCAGTTTAATGTCCAGAGAGCCGCACCATAAGATATTTTTACTAGAATATTGTTAAAGGAAAAGTTCACCCAAAAATGAAATTGCTGAGATTACTTGCCCTCGGGCCATTCCACAGATTGAGAAATTCAACATTACATCACTTGCTCACCAGCGGGTGAGTGAATGGGTGCCGTCAGAATGAGAGTTCAGACAGCTGATAAAAACATCATGGTAATCCACAATTAATCCACACAACTCCAGTCTATCCATTAACATTTTATGAAAATCTGCATATTAGTAAGAAAAACATCCATTATTAAGACATTATATTTTTAAACATTTGCTTCTGACTTGCCTATCCATAATCCATAATAATGTTTACTTTAGTGAAAAGGTCCATTCCCTGTTGTCCTCTCACATCAATATACACTGACATGTTTGCTTGTAAACAGTCCTTCATCTGTGCATATTTCACTCTTGATTCAGGTGAGATGACCTTTATTTATTGACCAATATTTTAGCTGGAAGCAATGTTAAAAAGTAAAAAAAAAAACCATCTTGAACCATTTGTTTATTACAAACATGAACTGGAGTCATGTGGATTCCTTGTGGATTATTGTGATGTTTTTATCAGCTGTTTGGACTCTTTCTAACGGCACCCATTCTCTGCAGATGATCCATTGGTGAGCAAGTGATTTAATAGTAAATTTCTTCAGATCTGTTCTGATGAAGAAAATCTAGTCTACATTTTGGATTGACTTAGGGAGAGGAATTTATTTATTTATATTTTACAATATTTCTTTGTTGAAACCACATTATGTATAATGGATGTCTTCTTTTCTACAGATCTGTGCTGTATTGGCAGCTGTAACCGAAGTGATTCGATCTCAGGGAGGAAAGGAGACAGAGACAGAGTATTTTGCAGCCTTGGTAAATTAAAGTCACCATGAAATCAATTTGTTTAATACCCACTTGGCTGTGTCGAAATGCTTAAAAGTGCACTTTCTGTGGATCAATCTATGAATGTCTTTTCATTTTGCATTTTTCAATTGGCAGATGACAACACTCGAAGCTGTAGATAGCAGTGAATCTCTGGCAGCTGTTGCCTATCTCCTAAACCTGGTCATGAAAAGGTGAGTGGCGAGTCATGAGTCAAAGAAACAACAGCATAGGAAGGAATTCGGATTTGCCTTAGCTGTTGATCTAAATAAGTACATGTTCTGCTCATCTTTTCAAGGATGCCTGTGGCAGTGCTTAAGAAGAAGTTCTCAGACACGGCCAAGGCTTTAATAGATATCATGTCAAACCAAGCCAATTCTGACTCTATGTCCTGTCTGCGATGGGTTTGTACACTCTTCTCATAAATCAAACACTTTAATTCCCTGCAGAAGCTTGTATTTTTTTTTATGAAATTAATGGGCTGTATTTTGTTTCAGTCATATTGTTTTTGTATTTTGAGAGTATTTCATGGTGCTAGACAGTTTTCACTCCTAAGTTTATTTCTAGATGAAAGAATGGGAATTTTAGGAAAGGATTAAGGTATTTAAAATCTAATGCATGGAAGGTAGTTTAGATATTATCAAAGACTACTGCAAAGTACTGCAATTGATTTTTCCTATTCCTCTAAATTTCCTGTAGCAATTGCTTTTGACTGTAAGAGATCGTAATTGTGAATTTTTAAAGACCATTTAGCCTTTTATGATGTCCCTGATTGATTTTGTTCATACAGTAAGTGCAAGAGTTTTTTTTTTTAATTTTTTAATTTTGTATTTTTTTATTATATCATCTAAAATGACCGAAGACCACCAGAGGGGAAATGTATTTTATGAGATTGTGATGTGAGAAGGAAGTGTGCTTTGTCGTCTTTTATTATTTTGCATTTTTATATTCTAATTGCTTCTATGCTAATCGCTGTCATATTCCTTTGCAGATCATATCCTCTCTAGCGACTTTGCTGCGTAAACAAGATCTGTCAGTCTGGAGTTACCCTTCAACTCTACAGATGTACCATGGGCTTTTGAGCTTCACAGTGCACTCTAAACCAAAGGTCTGTCTGTTTGATTCCCATTTGCTCAGAGTTGGAATGTTAACGTTGATATTCCTTTTGTGCCTTAATCATTCTATCCACCATTAGTTGTTATAGTAATACACAATGGAAACACTACTTTTGTACTCGCAATGCAGAGTAACTGATTATGATTATTTGAGGTTTCTGAATGATGATTGTCCATGTGTTGCAGGTGCGAAAAGCAGCACAGCAGGGTGTTTGCCAAGTCCTTCATTACAGCGACTTCATGTTCTCTGATAATGCCCCGGCCCATCACCCAGCAGCAATCGCCACAGCCAAATTCTGCTGCAAAGAATTGGAGCAGTCAGGAGGTCAGTGAACTCATGTTTTTAATGCTGGAATGCTCAAAACGAGTAATAGCACCTGCTTTTGATAACAGGTGAAATTATCCACTAAATAATTTTTAAAAGAATTAAAAAAAAAAATTCTGTGAAGAATGCAAGTAAAGGACCGATGAGTAGTATCTTTTCACACAGCCATTGTACTCTAATACCTCACTGTTCATTCATTTTTGGTGGAACTAATCCATTAACTGTGTAAATTAATAATTTTATTTTTCAAAAGCATTTTAGTTTTAGATAAAACATACAATTTAATGTTGAAAATGAAACTGCATTAAGTTATTGTCTAGGCAGTTGTGCAGCAAAAATGACCCCATAGCACCACCTAGTGTCCATTGCACTTAGTGGACACAAATCTGTTTTTTTTTTTTTTAAATATGTATATATATTTTACAGACTGAAATAATTTTCTGCTTACTGATTGAGTGTTTATATTTCTATCCGTCTCAAGGCAGCAAAGAAGACACTACCATTATGCATGTGCTTGGTCTTCTAAAAGACCTCCTGTCTGCTCTTCCTCTGAGCTCTGTAAAATCTTGCTGTGAGACCCTTCTCCGTGTGATGACCCTTAGCCATGTGGTAAGAGCAGTTTAAGGGATACATTTTCGTTTTAATTGACTTATCAACTCTTAACACCTGCTTCTGTTTCTCTGAAGCTGGTAACCGCAAATGCAATGCAGGCTTTCCACAAGCTCTTCAGCAGCAAGCCTAGTTCTGCCAGCATGTCTGCAGAACTGAATGCACAGATCATCACAGTGAGTCTGATAATCAATCAACACATGCACATGGTCTCAGAAAGATGTGATTCTGCATTTTAATTTCCTAATGTGTGTATTGACACCTCTTTCAACAACTTCCTTCCAGGCTCTATATGACTATGTTCCAAGTGAGAATGATCTGCAGCCTTTACTAGCATGGCTTGCTGTAATGGAAAAAGCCCATGTTCATCTTTCCAGGTAGGCCTTTTTTAGCACTCTTTTGTTTGCTGCCTTTGTGAGGAATCTTGGTCATTACATAATTTTTGGTCTCTAGTTTACAGAGCTCTCTGAGTATTGGTCATCTTCCTCGCCTCTTCTCTGTCACCATGTCGTGTCTTCTGTCTCCACACACACAAGTAGTCTCTGCTGCGACTCAGACTCTGAAGGTTTGTCACACCTTGTGTATCAGCAGTGTATTAGTTTGTTAGAATTTTGATTTCTTGTTCTTGAATGTTTAAAAGAGTTACTTTCCCCTTCTCCATCCAGACTCTGTTAAATGAGTGTGTGGCTCCGCATATGGCTGAGATCGGATCCGTTTTACTAAACGCATCATCTGGAAATGGGGCTTGCATCCTAAAGATGTTTCAGTGAGCTACCCGAGACTTTCATCTTTTGTATTGTCACCTTTTTCTAGAGCATGAACTTGCTAAAGTCCAATTTCTGTCTCTTTCAGAATCGTGGAGGAAGGATTGTCCTATCGTTTTCATGCCTCTTGGCCGTTTGTGCTGCAGATCTTGGGCTGTTTCTACCGAGCTGCAGGAAAACAGGCTCATCCTATGATGATAAAGGTTGACTGAAATACAGTATATTCCGTAGTTTGTGAGTTTCTAAGTAATTGATAGTTTACTCACAGATGTGTGTCTGATCCTCAGAGTCTGCAGTCTCTCAGTGACCTGCGGGCTACCCCTCAGTTCCCCTTCTCTGGAGAGCTGGATATGGCTGTGGGCAGTGCTGTGGAGAGCATGGGCCCAGAGGTGGTCCTGAAAGCTGTGCCCCTCCTCATCACTGGAACAGAGTGAGTTACTTTGCTGGTACATCTCAGTCTTTTGAATTAAAAATTTGTTTATTAATGCTGTGAATTGTTTGTTTCTTTGCAGTGATGACCTGGAGTTCCCGCGTAGCTGGCTGATACCAGTCATAAGAGATCATGTGAAAAACACTCACTTGGCTTACTTCACCTCATACTTTTTCCCTCTGGCAAACAAACTTAAACAGACGGGTATGTATCAGTCACACACACACACATTGTTTTGAATGTTGAAATGTCGAATGGTATCGGTATTACTGTATTAAATTACATGTTGATATATGATATGTCTATCTCTGATATTTCAGCTGATGAATTGGAGCAGTCAGGACAGAAATTGATGGCTAAAGTGTATCAGACTCTACAGATGCAGGTACACTAAATATTTTGACAATGGCAGACTATTTTGACTGTTACTATGTTTGCAGTGGCTGCTGTTAAAGGAATAGTTCCCACAAAAATGAAAATTATCATTTACCCATCATATTGCTATTCCAAACTTGTATAATTTTTTTTTCATGCTCTCTTGAACACTGTATTTACTGTTACTGAACCTTGTTACTTACATAGAAACATTTGGATTGTCATGTAGTGGAATGAGTTATCTATTCGACTTATTTTCCCATTGTTTTAAAGGTGTAATTTTTTTTTCCAGGTTTGGACCATGTTTCCTGGGTTCTGCACTAAACCCACCGATTTGTTGGCATCGTTTAAGGGCATTGCTCGGTCTCTGGGTATGGCCCTGAATGATCGCCCTGACCTCCGTCTGTGCATCTGCCAGGCCTTGCGGATTCTTATCAACAAGAGCTGTGAAACAGGTCAGCTGGGTTGTTAAAACATAACCATTTTTTTTTTCTTTGCTGTGGCTATATTTTCACTGACTGCTCATTGAGATTTATGATTGTGTATTAAATGCTTTTTTTTTTATTCTGGGTCATCTGCAGAGGAAGAAAAATCAGAATTGCAAAGATTTTCCAAGAACTTCCTTCCCATCCTATTTAATGTCTACAGTCAGCAACCGAAACCTGGAGAGACGGCGTCTGCTAGAATGGCTGTCCTGGACACAATCAGAGTCTACCTGAGCATTACAGAGCAGGCGGTAAGTAATTTACCATATTAACAAATTAAATACATCATAGCAGGAATTACTTTATTGTGGTCTCCCCTAGATGTTGCAAATATCTTACAGTCTGCATATATTTATGTGCCGTTGCCGGTTCTGAATATTTGTTCCATTGCTTCAGATGGTGTGCACATTTCTGCAGAAAGCATCGGAGAGACTCACCAGTGCAGACAACTCTGAGTTCACACGGTAATACAGCTCTGCACCTTTATTGTCTTTATTTACAAGGCTCTAGATATCTTCAACAGATCTTTGAGACGCTTAGAAAAGGGTAGAGACCTAGATGAAAACCTGAAAAATGCATAATTTGAGACTGTATTTTTGTGGCTGGACTACAGCCTAAAAAGTGCTGCTTTGCACCCATATAGATGTATTTATATGTATAACTATATCTTGCTTTGAAAAATAAGTGGCTGTTATTTTGTAGGCTTGCGGTTATCGACTTGATTGTGGCAATGGCTCCATTTGTAGATGAAGCATCCATGACCCAGACATTCAGTTTGATTAAACCTTTTGTGGAGGTGAGAATCTTCCTGTTACTATTTTAAAACATATTTTCACTCTTGTGTTATGAGTGCACTTCATGTAAAATTTGTGTATGTGTATAGAGCAAGGATTCTAGCATCCAGAAGAAAGCCTACCGTGTGCTGGAGGAAATTTGTGGAGGAGAGAGTGCGTCTTGTAAGGCTTTTGTTCTGCAGAATCTCGAGCAGCTGAAAACAATGCTGATGAACGGCCTGACGACAGCAGCCTCACCTTCCAAACGAGTGAGAGCTGTGAAAAACACCAAGTAATCATATTTACACACAGAATGTTTAATGGATTAATATGTGGTTCTTTTTTGACACTTTTCAGCCTAGACTCAAGTGTCTAATTCACATAGTGAAGCAGCTGAATGAAGAACACTGTGATTTTATTACGGCTCTGCTTCCTGAGGTTTGTCTCATAGAGTACAGTCTTAAATTAGAGTGTTATTCTTTATGAAAGTTTTAATATTGGGCTTTTTAATGTGTTTAGGTCATTCTTTGCACTAAGGAAATGTCTATTGGTGCCCGCAAAAATGCCTACTCTCTTCTAGTTGAGATCGGAAATGCATTTGTAAGGTTTTGTGGGAACATAAAAGGTGAGAATAAAACCTTTGAATTAATTTGTTTGTTTACATTATTAAGATGCATCTTGCTGAGCAATGAGCTGAAATAATTTTTTATAATCATGTGCTTTCAGATGCCATAAATGAGTATTTAGGCCATGTGTTCATTGGACTAACTGGCTCTGTAACAATGATCACCTGTACAGTTCTGGCTTTAACAAGACTAGTGTTCCATTATAAAGGTAAGTGTGACTTCTGCTATCCACCCTAATTTGTAAGACGGAAGTAAGCTATTTTCTTTGAATGTGCAATACTTCTAGTTATTTACCTATAGCAGCAAATTAATTGGAAGAATAACTATTTGCACTACAAACCATTGAGTGGTTATGATTAATTCAAATATGATGACAAATTATCAGTTGATTAATATAAAGCAGCGTAATGGTCACGTGACAGGAAGCCTTCCACGTTAAAGTTACAAATAGTTGCAGACATGTCCATTCTTACTTTTTAAAATAAGGTGGAAACAGTACTTTTGAGCTGATTTTGTAGTTTGTTCCCCTGGTGAATAATCAAACAACTAGCCTTGTTCTGTTTTTAATGTTATAGGGAAGCACAACTCCTTTTCTTCAGAAAATGTAGTGATACATGGTTTGTAAAGAATCAATAAATGTTTATCTTTGACTGTAAAGCAAAAATATTGTCTGGACTTTGTGCAGATTCCATTGAGGTGTCCTCACTGGAGCTGCTGCTGCAAAATGTGTGTCTGCTGCTTTCGAGCCGGACACGAGACGTCGTCAAAGCCTCTCTGGGTTTCCTAAAAGTCTTGCTCTTTTCTATTGATGTCAAGGTTTTAGCCGGCCATATTGCTGTTATTGTAAGTGAAGAAGAGAGAGAGCGTTTTCAAGTTCATATTTCAACATTTAAAAAGTGTCTGTGATTAAAGTGACCGTGTTGCATTTTTTTCCCCCTATTATCTTGCAGATGGAAGGCATCAGCAATATGAATGATATGCGAAGACATTTTAGGGTGAAACTTAAGAACGTTTACACCAAGCTGATTAGGAAATTTGGGCAAGTTTAGCAGCTAACCAAAACTGACCACTTGGTCCTTTATTTCTTAATGCATTTTTTTTCCTTTTGTGTCTTTTTATGATTGTAATGTAAAATCTGTTCAGATTTGAGCTGGTCAAAAGCATGTTGCCGGCTGATCAACACAAGATTCTAGTGAACATCCGTAAAACAGAGGCCAGGAGTAAGAGACGCAAACTCGTGATCAAGACCGAAGAGGATGGATCAGACACTGAGGATGAGAAGCCTAAAGTGAAAGCAGAGAAGTACGGTGTTTCCAAAACCGTTTGCTTTTATAATAGTTTTTTTTATTTTAAAGCTTAGTTAACAGTGCTGAGAAGGATGTACTTCAGAGAGTAGATGTTTTGCTTTTATTTGTCTCTGCAGTATTGAGGACATTCTGGCCGAGACGGACTCTGACTCGGATGAAGATGAGAAGCCTAAAAGGGATCAGAAGAAGCCAATGAAAAAGGGCCAGGCCTGGTTGAAGGAAGGCGTTTCTGACGAACCACTCAACTTCCTTGATCCGAAAGCAGCGCAGAGAGTTTTGTGTAAGGCCTCTTTAGATATGCCCAGTTAAATTCTATCATGATCAACTCAAATTGATCAAGTTCATTCATATATCTGTTTATATACTGGTTATTTTTATTTCACAATATATCTAGCCACCAACCCTAATCTAAAGAAGGCCATCAAAACAGAGCATGGATTTAAAATGACATCCGATGGAAGGCTGATCATCAAAGAGGAGGCAGATGACGAAGATTATAAAACAAAAGGTGGGACATAATCATCTGTGTTTAAATGTATTGCATAAATTTATAATTGTAATAAACCACAGTGCAATCATATCCATATCTCTCTTCAGATGCTGAAATGGATGATGTACTTGAAGAGGCTGGAGTCAAAACTGTAAGTGTTTATGTATTTCATTTCCTTCGACAGAATTGGGAAGTATACAGAAAGGTAGTGTGCAGTGTGATGTTAATTTCTCTCTTTCCTTGAGCAGAAGAAGAATCCAAAGAGGAAAATGCATGATGATCTAGATGATGATATGGATGTCGAACCTACAATGAAATACAAAGGTAGGACAACAACATTTTCGAAGTTCAATTCCATCTTGTGCATGTTAATTTTCCTTTGCAAATAATGTAGTATGGATGTATATAGTTAGTATAGTGTACAGATGTGCAAAATTACTCACACATACTTTCAGATTCAATGAATCCCTAATCAGACAGTTTCTTAGACTTAATTGTATCACTCAACGCGATGTCAACTATATTAATACCATTGCATTCCAAGATACTTCAAAGAATGTAGTGGAATTACCACTGGTACTTGTGTTAAAAAAAATAAAAAAATAAAGCTAGTGCTATGGTACTATTCCCAAGAAATGATTGTAATATCATGGTACATTGTGATTCTCTGAACTCCTCAGCTGGTGGCATTGGAATCCACAGGCCTCTGGATAGAAGACCAGAGTTTGGGACGGAGTATAAATCTAAGGTTAGAAGTGAAGAGCCATTAATTTCATCAGAACATTTTTAGTTGTTAACATAAAATGAATGTCTGCTAAACATCTCTGTTTGTTGCAGAAGGGAAAAGGTGATGTTAAGAAGGCAGACAAGTGTGACCCATATGCGTATGTACCATTGAAGAAAGCCCAGCTCAACCGCAGGTAAGGATCAAAGTCTGTATTATCATGTATCCTCCTTTAATATGAGTGATGCAGCTGATCAAACATTGCTTGTACCTTTAACAGGAAAAAGGCCAAACTCCAAGGCCAGTTCAAAGGCATGGTCAGAGGGGCCAAGAAAGGAGCACGCTCCGGATCGAAAATCCTGAAGAAGAGGAAAGCCTAAAGTGTTCTTGCTATAGTTTTCCTAGATCTGCCCTTGCTTCCCATGGCATGATCAAATTAAAGCTAGAGACTTCCTGTAAAAATGTTTTGAGAACTTCCTGTGGAAGCATCTCTTCTAAAGATGATTTCAAGAGGTCCTGGTTGATATGTGCTGTGGTTGGATTTAAGAACATGGCAGTATGACAATAGCTTTGCGCCAAATGTGTTTATGGCCTTGGTGTGTTGGACATAAATAAAATATTCAGAAAACCCCATTAAAACTACAAATCCATATTGCCTTACACATTCTCCTTCCAATATTCATGGATTGAACCCCCAAAAACATTAAGACTAATATAATGTTTCTACAGTTAAACGGTAGTGCTTTCTTAAAGCATACCTAGAATGATTTCTAAATGACTTTAACGTTATGAAAACATAGTTCCCATGTGCCCATCAAAAAGTCATTTAAGTCTCGTGAATTAAATCTTGTATGCTACAGTTTTTAAGCAGAGGATATTGGTGGTGTTTATGTAGATCCCAGCTGTGTGTGTGAATGAACGAGGTCTACTGGAGGTCAGACGTGTCCTCTTACTCAATAACCTCGACTGGATTTTCTCTGATGGGCCCTGTGAGAATAGTGATACAGACTCAGTTTATAGTGGTGTCTGCTGGCTTTAGCTGATTTTGAGATCTATCTTTCATTAACAATGCATGATAAAGGCCTATTATTAAAGGGATAGTTCACCCAACAATGGTTCTGTCATTATTTACTTATTCTCAAGATTTCTGTGAGTTTCTTTGTTCTGTTGTCATTTTGAGGGGCTTTTGGGGAAAAAAATTTACAAAAAAAAAAAGGGAATTCTAATATATTTTAACCTCTTGTATTTAGTTGCTTTTTAGTCATAAGCACTTCAGTCTGCTATTTTTATATGGATAATTTGAACTTATAATAGTTTGGTGTTTGCTCAGTGTTCAGCCAAATTCAATTTCTACAATGAAACGTTGACGTCTCATTGAAGGAAAGCATGGATGGTCGTATTTCATCACACAAACATCATTTTATCGTACACTGAATCCTGTCTGGTGTACTGCAGTAATTTGGGTCAATAGAGGGCACTGTTTCACTTCACAACAGACAATGTTGTGAAATTAACTCCAGGAGCGTTACCAAGTCCGCTATTGCAACAGCGTTCATATGCACACAGAAGTCTTTTCCATTCTTACGTCCTAAGTTTGAACCTGATATCTGCAATATAGACTATTTTACAAATGCAGTAACTGAATGAATCTCCATTAAGCTGTCGCTGCACAGCAGGCAGAGAGATATTATTCATAATGTGTTGCTGTCAGAGCCTGTAGTGGGAGCATCCCCAGTGCTGCCACAGGGCTCCAGGTTTTGTAGCTAGTAAACACACTGATGTTTCTATGAGTGCTCGGTGCACCCAGCCAAAGGAGCTGCAGTCATCAGACCATATGAATCATGTCATGTTACATGATGTGAATCAATACTCCTGCTGAGTATTAAATCCTTACAGAGAGGAATGAGGTTAACGCTGAGGCATGAGTGGAGATGAAGCTAAAACATGCTCCTAGATTAGTTTGAGTTATTTCTATGGAATTTGGCTAACCATTAGATATTATTTTCCGTGTAGATTCATATGAAGCGTTTTTGTTACTTTTACACTAGGGTATAAAATGTGTGTGATAGCAAAAACTGAACAATGATACGCAACACAAGACAGTTAGCAATCATGCAGAAGGTTCAGAAGAAAATGATGCAATCTTAAGAAATTTGACCAATTTTTGGTGAATGGCTTCACCAAAGAACAATATTCTTTATGTGTTTATGCATGAGCATCCAAAAGTTGAAATATATGCATTATTAAATGTAAAGCAGAGCAAATATAGGCTTTAATGAAGATGAAACCCTAAGCTTGTGCACATTTAATTGTCGGTGACTGACATGGTAATAAAGCTTGTTCAACTCCAGATCAAACAGTTTTAGAACTGAATACTTTATTATTATTCCTTGCTTTTATACATTTATATAGAATGGAGATAATGCTGTTCTCATTCTCATATCAATAGAGAGAGAGAGAGAGAGAGAGAGAGAGAGAGAGAGAGAGAAAATATTATATAAAACAAAAATTAGACAATGGGATTTTTGTCAAGGCAAAATAACACCTAGAGTCCAAACCATTAACATATAACATTAACATTTTCCTGCTGTATAGGACTACTATTAATTACCATGATCCATAAACCAAAACACAAAATATATTATATAAAATATCATGCTGAGTGTCCTGTACCAGTGGTAGACACCTTGTCAGTTTATATTCAAGTGCCTACCAGGAACCCAAGGCTTAATAAATTAGTGGTTTGTACTGCCCTGCAGTCACAACACATCTGATTTTCCTTTTAAAGATGTGACCAATTAAAATTATGATACAAATTAAAACAGGGCATAATGTATACCATACTTACTTCAGCTCTAACCTACCGACACATTACTGTCATGCAAATGTTGATATACAAATACCCAAAGTCAACATTGAAAGCTCTTAAGTGCCTTAAAAACCATTCATTTGCATGTGTAATAATTTCATGCATTACTGCAGTCCCTCTTTCAGTGCCTGCGTTTATAATAAGAACAAATCACATTTCATTCACTCCAAATAAACTAACTCATCAATCTGAAACTGTGGGAAACCAGTGGCTTTGGCAAATATTACAAATCGGAATTAAAAGCAGAGATTTTAGGGTATAGCTGTGAAGGCCCTCCATTGTTCTCAATGCCTGTTCCCAGGGCAGGGTGGGGGTCGTGAAGGAGGGGGTCCGCGGGGGCCTGGGGGTGCCCGGGCTGGTGGAGGTCCTGGGGTTGAGCGGTTGATGGAGGGTCCCCGGGATGGTGGTCTTTCGGGCGGAGGTCGCATGAGTGGCTGATGGTCTGGAGGGGGCGGTGGAGGTGGAAGTGGACAGTTGCTGCGTGGCGGTGACCTTGGCTCCTCTGCTTTCACCCGGGTAAAGTTGATGCATCGCCCCTGTGGAAACAGGACAGATGGCGGGATCACTGTCAGTTCAAAGCTGAAACTATCAGTAGCTATAACTTCTGGGGATAAAACATAACCCGTGCTCTTTACATATTTTGTATGGACAGGTTGTATTTTTAACCCCAGAGGTGACAAGTTCACTGCGAAATGCGTGGGATTCAAAAACAAATGCTCAGTATACAGCTGATCCTAGGCTGCGTTCTCTTGCTAGCTTTCGCTCAAAATGCCCAGGAGATGAACCCACAGCACTTCAGACATCCAGAAACTCAGCTGTCAACTGCAATTCTGTCCCTAAAATCATGGGGGTGGGGTTGAAGAGTTGCAGCGCTGCGCTTAAGGAAGAATAGCTATTTGTGAAAACGGTGTTGGAACAAGGGGCTGGTCTCTGAGAAAAACTTACATTCTTCAAGATGAAGTGATTCATTGTTGTCAGGAAGGCCGATCGTCCAGGAGGAATTGTCAGAGAGGGTTCAGACTTTGGGACGGACTGACCAAAGCCATTCAAAACTCACTTTATGCTTCATTAGGTGCAAAAAATGAAAACTGTGGATGAATCAGGATCCACTACAACACCCACTTTTGTCAGGGCTTAATAAAAGTAATGTGTTCATATGCATGTGCTTGAATGGAGGCAAACCTTTCAATCTTTTTCTGTCAAACACAGTATACTTGGCTACAAAAAATAAAACATTTAGAAATTGAAATGATAAACAAACTGCTTGAACTTTTAAACAGTATTTCATTGCATAATTTCATAAAACAAACATTCAGGTTCAAAAGAAGTCTTGTTCTTATGTACTAATATTGCTCTTGGTTATTTTCTATTAATGTAGGTAAATCAAGGGTTCAAGTGTTTGGGGTCGTAAGGTTTAAAAAAAAAAAAATTAAGAATTCTCCTGCTCACCATGGCTACATGTACTTGAACTACAATTTAAATTTAAAATGTAAAATAAAAATTATATTTTATTATATTATCAAATGTATTTTATTCCTTTGATGGCAAAGCTGAATTGTCAGCAGCCATTACTTCAGTGTCACATGATCATTCAGAAATCATTTTAATATGATGATTTTGTGCTCAAGAAACATTTTTTATTATTATCAATGTTTTTGATCATGATACATTTTTTTCAGGTTTCTTCAATAAATGGAAAGTTCAATAGAACAGCATTTATTTTAAATAGAATAAGATGATGAATAAGAGTATTAATTTCTTTAAAATAAAATAAAATGAAATACCGCCCCAAACCTTTGAATGGTAATGTATATAATTGTAATATGGAGTATGATACTAATTTATTTAACAAAAATAGATAACAATAATAAAAAATAAAAATAAAGAAATAAATACATAAATAAATGATGACCACCACAGCAATTGTTACTATCACCTTCAACAAAAAAGCACAGCGTGAACTAATATGTGTCCTACTCTGATCTTGCTGAACTCCATTTAAATTACTTTCACTCGAGTGGAAAGGAGAGCAGTTAAGGGGGGAGTCAGTCTCTGTCATGCTGTTTGAGCACTTATCAGACAAACAGATGGACGTTTTAAAGGCCACTTGCTAAATTGTCACAGGAGAGATTCCCTCCTTTTTTCTCAAGGGTCTGAAGGAAGGAGAGGATATGACTTTTTATTGTGTAGTAATAAGGGTGGAGTCATTTCACTGAGTATGCAGGAGTGATCTGCATAAATATGAAACAGATGTAAAGAAAGGTCTACATGTAATGTGTCTGTTTTCTAATATTGTTGCCTGTAAACAGTTTTAATGGTTGTTAAAACACCTGTTTTTGTTGCAACTGTTCAATAGATCCTGATAGAAAGCACCACCTTGCTAATGGCCCCCAGGTAATTTGAGTTTGAGACCCCTGATGTAAAGCCTGTAGAATCTTGTAGCCTGCTGGGGGCCATCCACAGTAGTTAAAACACCATATGGACAGATTTCTCTTCCCCAATCCCTCCACCCACATCTGCACAGTATTCATGAGTCTCCATTCTCATTCAGCCCATATGCTCACCCTTGTGCAGGCCTGTTGCTGTGCTGCTCTCCAAATTGTCCTTTTCACCGCACACGACTGGCAAAATGATGGCTTTGCCCCACAGCCAGACAGATGTGAATCAATCACCACCACCCCCCAACAACCTGACAATAGCCCATCACAATAAAACTCAGCTCCCCCTTTGCCCAATGGGCCCCATGTCACGTTATGGGGCTCTCTGTTTAATAAGCGGTTAAATCAGACCACCAAGTGTTGGTTATGTGTGGGTTAGACTCGAGTGCAGAGAGGAGCATGTCATTCACCTTGACTCGTAAATGATATTAAAAAGCCACTTCCTTCTGTTAACCAGAGTCACAACTTTTACATCTCTGTGGGTCATTAGGAAAAACAAAAACACTCTATTCCACAGAGTTTCTTTGTGTGAAATGTAGGTGGCACTCAGACATGAGGGGGAAGATACTGAGCATTGGAGGTGAAGCTTGTAAACTAGCCATACAAAGACTTTCAACAAGAGCTTCTTTCTTTACACAACAACTATAAGTCAGCAATAAAACAAGGATGTCACCTCTGCATCACAATGTGTGCACTGAGGCCTATGGGTAAAGAGTGTGACCCAGGACTCATCCACATTACACATTAGCACAGGTCATACATGTTAATGTTTAACATTCACTCAAAATGTAAGATGCCAATGCGATACCGTTCAGTTTACTTGAATTTATAATATAATAACACTAATATTTTTAAACTAACAAAATGTCTGGAGAGACAGAAGCTGCTGAAGCCAACAGAAAAAGTCAGAAATAATAATCAGATTTGCACTTCCTGGAGAAAAATGGTGTTTAGTAGATGACAAAAGATTGCTGTTGATGTTTTATGTAAATATAGGTTTCAGGGTTTGGTGGTACATAAGTTAAATGATATATCTGAGTCACTTTGCTGTTGCCATTACCTTTACAAAATGTTACCATTGTAAATGTAGTTTCTTCCAGATTTCTTTATTTTCTACAGTTGCTACAGTATAATCACAATGAACTAATATTAATATGTGACCCTCCTCCAAACACTGAGAGACTTTTTCACAATTTGTTATCTTTATTTTTATTTAGTAGTTTTACAGTAGTGGCTAATTCCAAATTACCACCATTTTACTGTAGTAACAGTAACTGTAGTATTTTAACTGTGGAGTTAACTAGGTCCATTTTTGACAAGACCAATACAAAAATAATAAAAATAAAAAATATGCAAGCAAATGGATATGCAAATAGATGTAAGAAAGCCGAAAATGTTGGAATCTAGGTTGAAGATAATGTGATGACATTATTGCTGTTGGTTACATTTTGAATGCAGAACATCCTATCTCTTATCAGTCTAAAATAAATCAACAGACGATTTTGAAAATGTAACAATACCAATTAAAATGAAATTTCTTTAAAAAAACAAAAATACAAATTTATAAGCTAAAAACCTCAAACTAAATGTTCAAATTAATCTTTACATTAAACAGTTCATGCTGAATTAACCACAGAAGTTCAATACTTATGCTTGGGGTTTAGAACATATTAAATCATGAAATATGAATTATAAAGGGAGAAAGATGTGAACTAGTTTAGAACAACCCTAAACCAATGTGTTTGACGTATATCAGTACAGTGCTGCTTGGAAAACAATATAACGTTAAGTCTGTTTAGTTGCAGTCCATCTTTGAACTCTACAAGACCAGAGCCATTAACATAAGAGGCCCTTTGGTAGGAATAGAAACAGAGGAAAAGACAAAGAGGATACAGAGATGGAGGAGACAGTGAATCAGTCACAGCTAGGAAATGCAAAGAAAGACGAGTTATAAAGAGAAAAATGTGGACTAATATGGAGATTAAGCTGTCTATGGCTGAGCAGAGGTCTTGTTTGGGCACAGCGAGTTGTTTGTGTCTGCTGTCTAGGCATTGTGCTGCAGGTGGGCATGAAACACACAACTACACCCCAAATCTCCCTGAATAGCACAGCTGTTTCCATCCAAACTCTGTCCTTTACAGAGTCTACTGCCTTCACCAGCACCTTCTAAAGCTCATGCAAAGTACACTGAGCAGCTGGACACTGGCAGTGCCTCAGACAAGCGGCCCATTATGAAGCATGAAGAATAAAACCAAAGTAAATCAGATCGGTCCATCTACAGTGGGAACGGAGCTATAGCCTGCCCGTGTCAATGGGATCATACTGTACAGTCTGCGGCACTGCGGCCCACATGAAAGATGCCTTTCATAGACACACAGATGTGTTGCCATGACACAGCTTGTGCTGATGGAATAATGCAGGGTGCAGAGAGCAGGGACGTCTCTTACAAAAGGCACAAGAGAATGAGAGACTGTGCTCGGCCACACTACTGCTCCATTAGAGGAGGAGTTAAAAGTAGAGTAATTAGACTGCTATTTCCTGTCCCGGCTACTGAGCATGCTTGTGTTCCAAAAACAAGTGAGCTGCCTTGCTTCCTTTTATGGCAGCAGCCAGTAAACACAAATTTATACAGAACCCACAAATGTTGGATGAAATATTCATATTTAATTACAATTTAATGTTATTTTTGAATGAAGTCTCTTATTCTTACCATTGTTGTATTTTATCAAAAATACAGTAAAACAGTGATATTATTAAATATTAATATAATTTTAAAATAACTTAAGTGTTTTATTTTTGTGATGGCAAATCTGAATTTTCAGCAGCCATTACTTCAGTCTCACATCATAATTTGGAAATCAATGTGATTATTTTGTGCCCAAGAAACATTATTACTGAAAACAGTGCTGCTAATTTTTTTAAATATTTTTTTTTAGGATTATTTAATGGATAGAAAGTTCAAAAGATCAGAATCATTTGAAACAGACATTCGTTGGAACACTGTAAATGACTTAACAGCTACTTTTGATTATTTTATTGCATTATTTCTTAAAAAACTTTGATACAACAATATATTAAGGTACTTTCTATTACACATAAACACTTTTCCTATTACAGAATAACAAACTGGTGTTTTTTTTTTCAAAAAATCATCTTATTCAAAGAATAAATAAGATAAACAAAATAAATATGATAAACAAAGGCACTATGAAAAATGGAAATGCTCTCCATAATATTCAAGCACAAATATTAATCTGTTTTGGAATATCTTGTTACTTGAATGTGCTCATGGTTGTACCTGATCTCCGGGCTGAGGTCTCATGAGTGACACTTGGTCGTATCCTCGACGGAAAAGGGCCCACAAAGCATCCAGTTTCCCCTAAGGCACATAGAACTGTTTTATTAAAACCTTTTTGACTTCAAAATCTCAAATATTGGACTACAGTGTCTCTTTCTACATCTAACTGATATTTCAGAGCTAATCTAGTGAATACAGATGATTTCATACTCAGTTCTATGGAAAATAAAGTCATATACCTGAATAGGACTGTACCACTTTCTGTGATGGGCAGGTCTGCGCCCATAAGGATTTCTGAGTTTGGGTTCATAAGGCTCATATTCGTCTTCAGGCATTTTCACTACAGCGTCCTTTGGCTTCTCCAGTTTAGCTCCTTCCTCCGTGGAGCCCTTGTTCCCCCAACGCACCTAAAGACCACAGGAACACAGTCCATTTATAGCCCACACAGACTATAGAAAAATGATTGTTTCCACATGTAAACAATATTAAGAAACTGTGTTAGCTGTTAGTGCTTGCATACCTCAATGATCCTGAGCAATGGTGTCTTGAGCAAAAGACGCTTCATTAACAAGCTTATATTAACACTAGTGTTTTACGTAGTGCACTTAACAAGTAATGGGCAGTATGAAAATGGTGTGTATTTTACAAAGTACAACAATGTACATGTCCAATAATGCTACCTTTGCAAATGACAGGAGTAAATCTACAGGCGTCAGCATGTCTTATGATGTCACATGATCTAGTTTTGGCACCAGGCAGACAGGGAGCATTTAAGGTCACAGTGATGTGTTCTAGTGCCTTGAGGGTTCATAACATCACTCGTCATGAGTGGTCTTCATCCCCCTGTAGCCTGTGCTAACCTATGATCAACACGCCCTATTTAAAGCCGAAATACACACACTGTGTACCAGGATACATGCATCACCTCCATTCTTTTGATTCCACCGACTCCTCTTCCTCCATAGTAGGATGCATCTACTGTAGGCCATTTCTTTTTGGGCATGCCATCTTCATCATCGGACTCCTGTTGAGCACATACAACTTACATAAACCTAATATCACACTAGTAATAATTAGCATAAAATGACTATAAACTTATGTTGAAAACAACACTTTATTTTGTTTAAATTTGCTATAGCATACCCATTAGTTTACACAGATAGAATAAACACAAAGACACGGTCAAATAATGTTAGCTGCAAAAGTAGCACATTGTGTCTCCAAATCAAAGGGAAGCTTTAGAGACAGAGCGCCTTGTTTGTGCTCTCAGTGTTAAGAAGCACAGATGCACACTCTAAAGCCATTTCCACAAAGCTCTTTTATTTCCCATCAGCCTCAGTGACTGCTTGCCTTTGACCTCTGGGAACAAAGCAAACACAAGAGGATCATTATGAGCCCTTTTGCTTGAATTTTGCATTTTTGAGGCTGTGGTCCCCACTGTGTCCACTTTCACTGCTCACTTGTCTTTATTTACATGGCCGTGGCATAAAAAATGCCCTTAAATGGTGACGGACAGTTTTGCAAAGCAGTTGCACTCATAGCTAGCAGCTGATATTGGCAGCATTAGGGAATGCGGTTTACAAGGAATGATGCCATATCTGGGCCACGCTGGATTCAGCTTCTGAGAGTTATTCATTTTATCATGTGCAATCTGTTTTCTTTGTGCCCCAAGTCATATCAGCTCTAAATTTCCAAGGTTCATTTGGGTGTATGGTTGTGCCTAAACACACACATACACAAAAATAGGCACAAAATGAGGTTAGAGGGAGTTCGACTCACAGGCTCAGGGGGAGGGGGTGGAGGCACTTCCTTGATGACCTGAAAGAAAGATAATTCCCTGTGAAAGAATGTAATCTAAGCTAAGAGCAGTACAGTATAAATAGTAGTACTACAAACAGTACAGTATAAAGTATTAAAGCATTATATTGCATATAGCACTGGGGAAAGGTACAAAAATGTTACACTGGACCACAAGGGTACATTTTTTTTAAATTGAGATTTATACATAATCTGAAAACTGAATAAATAAGCTTTATATTGATGTCTGGTTTGTTATGATAGGACAATATTTGGCCGAGATACAACTATTTGAAAAACTGGAATCTGAGGATGCAAAAAAATCTAAATATTGTTGTCCAAATGAAGTTCTTAGCAATGCATATTACTACTCAAAAATTAAGTTTTGATATATTTACAGTAGGAAATTTACAAAATATCTTCATGGAACATGATTTTTACTAAATGTCCTAATGGTTTTTGGCATAAAATAAAAATCAATAATTTTGACCCATACAATGTATTTTTTGGCTATTGCTACAAATATACCCCAGTGACTTAAGACTGGTTTTGTGGTCCAGGGTCACAAATCATTGTTTGAGTGTGTGAATGACACAAATAAACATGATTTTATTATTATTGTTATTATTAGTATACCGATATTGCTTAAATTATTGTTTGAGCGTGTGAATAAAACAAATAAATGCTTGATTTATAAATAATAATAATAATGTACAGACATTGTTTAATCCTTGTTTATTTGTGTATGATGATGATGATGATGATAATAATAAAATATTTTTTATTATTATTATTATACTGACATTGTTAAATCGTTGAGTGTGTGAATGACACAAATAAACAATTTATAACAACTACAAAAACAAGAACAATAACATAATAATAATTATTATATTAAAATTGTAAAATTATTTTTAAGTGTGTGAATAACAAAAAAAATCATGATTTATAAATAATAATAATAATAATGTATTGACATTATTAATCCTTGTTTATTTTTGTATGTTGATGATTATTATTATTATACAGACATTGTTAAATCGTTGCGTGTGTGAATGACAAATAAACAATTTATAACAACTAGAAAAATATCATGATTATTATTATGATATTGTTAAATTATTGTTTGAATTACACAAATAAATGCATGCTTTACAAATAATGATGTACCAACATTGTTTAATCCTTGTTGATTTGTGTATATGATAATAATAATAATAATTATTATTATTATTATTTTACTGACATTTTTAAATCATTGTGTGTGACTGACAGAAATAAACATGATTTATAACAACAACAACAACAATAATCATTTTTATTTATTATTATTACTACACTTTTCAAAGCTTTTGGTTGAATAATTTGATGTTTAATTGCTTAAATATGTTTTGTTAACTGTGTATAACTTCAGCGTTTAGGACATACCACTGTACAGCACAGAGGCCAGAACCACCACATCAGCACAAGTCCCAGCAACAGGAAAACAACCAGTAAAGAGATGAGCAGGATGGTCCCATCATACTGCACTCAGACACACACACACACATCTTCATGAGTATTTGCTGGCATAACACAAATCAACAGGTAAGGAGATTGAAGAAGAGGGCAAATGGCTACTCCAAGCAATGGAACTAATCTTTTCACTGCTAATTTGAACTTACGTGACAAAGCCAGACTCCTCTGATGAAAGAAAGCAGAGGAGACCTCATTAGAGAAAAAGAAAGAGTAAGAGAAAAGGGGAAAAAACAAAACAGTAGTAGACAGCAAACAACAATGTTGAATAGACATTCAGAGAGGCAGAATGACTATCATAGCCCAATCCACCACTCATGTTTTTAGAGGCAGAAGTTGCTATGACAAAGGAACAAAGATGTACTTACACATTCAGTAGTGGTGATGTGCACTGAGCTTGTGATGTAGGACAAACCCTCATTCATGCTAACCTGCAGATATATCACCCTGTAACACACACACACACACACACACACACACAAACACTTCAATCACACCTGCTGAAAAGGCATATTCATTGCATTCCTCAGATTGACATGTGTGAGCTTGTAATGGGGTTATTATTAAAGCCATTAAGATCAGCATTTTCTTGTTCAAATTTGTAATCTGGAGCCTGAATGACTTCCATTGCATTCCACTTTGATGAATAACAACACCAACAGTCAAAAACCAGCATGCTGAAAGCATGTAGGCACACGAACTTGACTGATAAGTGTTATCTTAGGTAGAACTATGCATACTATGCATTTATAAAATGTGGGTTTATGTACAAACAATGAGCCTTTCAAACAATGATATCTGATTAGGCTTCAGCTGAGATTTGTTAAATATTTCAAATATTTCAGTCACAATGAGATTCAGTGAGAGTCAAATGAAGACTTTTGCTTAATTCCCATTATTTTGGGGGTTTTCATCTGACAAAAGGTCCTTATGTGTTTGATCTTGAGCTGTGACCTTGACCTGAAAACGTGTTAGAAGAGATCTAAGCATCTTTTGTATGATCTACATGTTTCATACTGGAATCGAATTTGCTTGATATCAGATTCTGCCCTCAATCTTCATGCTCACCAAAGGTGCTTTTATTTGATCAAAAATACAATAAAACAGTAATATTATTGCGAATTAAAATAACTGTGGTCTATTTTAATATATAGTAAATTAGTCCTGTGATGCCAAAGCTGAACATTCAGTAGCCATTACTCCAGTCTTCCAGTGTCCTGCAAAAACTATGCTAATATTCTGATCTGGTGTTTAAAAAATATTTCTTAAATATCAGTGTTGGGTGTGATTGGACAGTGGATTCTAATGAATATAATTTTCTAAAAGAACACCATATACTTGAAATATAACTCATTTGTAATGTTTTAAATGTATTTACTATCACTTTGGATCAATTTAATGTTTCTAATCCATGGATATTAACATATCCTTGGAGAAAAAATATTATCTCTTTTAAAAAATCTTACTGACCCCAAACTTTTGAATGGTAGTGTGTAAATATAGAAAAAGGTGATATTAGTTCTAAGTAATATATAGTGATAATATGTGATATGGATTTTAAAATGGATAGGATCTTCTGTAAATCATCATATTTTAAAATCTTGAGATGAGAAAGACATGAAAAAGCAGGGTTTGTCATGTGACTGATAACAGTCTATGAAGACATGCTCATGGACATCAAAACTGACAATTGTCCATTTCCCCCTGACAACTTTCTCAAAAAATGGGTTTTCTTCAAACATCAGGGATACCATGATGTTTGGCTCTACCATGGGCATTCAGAGCGCTGGTATGCCGGAAAAATCTCAGCTTTCTTGATTTAGGCAAGCCCTCTTCTTCTGCTTTGGTGGGGGAGAAGACGGAGCTGAAAATAAGTTACTGAAGGGGTATTGCCCCGTCTCCTCTCTGTCGGTCCTACACGCTTCCAGTGCCACTCTGTTGGCAGGATGGGGGATGGGCTTAAAGGGGGCACAACAGGATAACAAGGGGTTGGGTGGAGGGGAGTCCAGTGACAGATCCATCTCATTTTCCATCAATCAGGAAGCGGCTGGCTCTTTTTGAGCACATCTTCAGGAGGCCACTCAGTCACCACGCGTTTAGGTGACAGCACTGACAGCTTTGTCTCACAATGTGGATACAGAGGAGGAGGAGAGGGCAGACTTTGCCCCAAAATCGCCTTTTCTCACCCTTCAAAAATTAATGCACATCACTCACATGGTCTTCTACAATCAGACTATACAGACATCATTTGACTTATTGGGTGGTCTTACTACACCATAACATCAAAGTCTGCATAACAGGATGGCACTTTTAATTTCAAGTAACTCTCCATTGACTCTAATTATCCGGAATCATTCCACCCCTCTTGTAACTGGATTATGATGGAATGTTTCATCTCTGTTTTTCCGTTATATGAATACATACCATTCTGGCTGCCTTTTCAGAGACCTAGACACTAATCTAATTCAATAATCACTAAATCAGACTCTAATACCACATATCCAGACATGTCACTGCAAAATAGACTCCACCTTCCTATTACAAGACTATCCTTTTCTCACTTTCTGCTGTTATAATTAAATATTGTCATTCTTAACTAAAAATATAAAAAATTGTATTTGAAATAAAATATACATATTAGATGAAAAACCTAAAATTATATTAGAAATATTGCCTTAGCAAATAACTGAAATAAAATGTTTAATTTGTACTAAAATGTACTAATAAATGTAAATAAAAAAAAAAAAAATATATATATATATATATATATATATATAAATAAAAAGACAAAGCAGATAATTACTAAAACTTTAACCAAAATCAAAATGAAAATAAAAAACAAATCTCATTCAAAACATAAAAAATACTAGAATAGTATATAAATAATACTAAAATAACATTGATTGACCTAAAATAAAATAACATAAATTGACCAGTCAGAAATGAGTATTCCGAAGAGATCTGATAAGTAAAAATGCTACGTATTGTATATTCTTGGGCAATATTATTATTAATCCACAACTGTGGATTTTGATTATATCCGATAACAAATAATGCTAAGAGCACATGAATCAATCAAAAGTTTTGAATGAATGGAAAGTGCTGAATATTGATATATCAACAACATCTGTTTTTGTGCCACATTAGCAAATGCAATGCAATACAGTGTGTAGTGATGTAGGTTGACCAAGAGTTGAAAAACAGCCCTGCTTTGCTTAAGGTGCCATGAGAGGCTCCTTCATTGGCATCTCAAAGAATCTTCCTGACAAGAACAAGACAGATGAAATCCTCAAGGTGTCTACAGCCAGCGGTACACATAATTATTCAGAGGGCTTACAGGGAAATGAGCCGCCAGCAGCAGCTCATTTGTTGTAGAAGGCCTGGTAAGTAACCTGTAGTGAGTCTCCGGGGCTGTGCTCTGGCTGATGTGAATACGAGCAGCTCTGTATTTCACTGTCTGTTCTTTTCTCTCTCAACTCAGAAAACCACCAGAGCCCTGAGCTAACATGCACACTCACTGGGAACTTTTCACACAGGTCAAGCCCATGGTGACTAATCTCTCAGAGAGGCTAATTATATGCTCTTCTTGGGCTTTTTACACCACATGCCTGTTGTCTCGACGTGTTAGAGTGTGTGGAGATTGACTGATAAGAATAATTCCAAATGACATTGACCCTAATTTTTCAAGGGTACCAATGCATTAAGCTATAAAGTGGCAGGATAACGTGCACCTACTTTCCAGCCTCATTTATGATTGGTGCAGGGCAAAGAAGGAGCGTATCTTCAATGCTGACAGGTCTTTCATCTGAAAATGAATTGCATGAAAAAGAATAAGATATATGTTCACCAATAATCATCATTTAGACCTACTCTCAGGGTAAATACTTCATTATTACTATAGCAGAATTGGTCATTTACATAATAAAAGAATATTACATACATTATTTAGAAGAATGCAATATTAAAAGTACTGTCTATAAAATAATGTTACTTACTCAGTGTAGCTGTGTCATTCACTCTGAAGCTGCACAGAACCTGATTGATGTTTCTGGCATGCAAAAATCCATTTCCCCTCACAACCACTTGGAAAGAATCTTAAAAGAAACACAAACCAAAAATATAATAATAAACATTTAGCAAGTCCTTTTACTGCATAGTGAAAAGCATATGTTTTTTTCTTCCAGAAAAAATGTAACCAAAAATTTTATTAAATATTTTTTTCATGTACTATTTATACTGAAATATTTTTAAAATATGAGAAATTTTTTAGATCTTTGTCTCATGTAGACTTTTTCCAAAAAAAAGAAAAAAAAAGCCATACTCTGAAATTATAAAGTGTGCTCAGCCAGAGGGCATGTTTTCTTATTTTTTTTTCCACCCTTAACCTTTCAGGAACGCTCAACTCAACTGGGCAAATGCATATGCTCCAGTGGTGCTAATAATAAAAGCGAAGAGGTTCACAAATCTCTAGCTGGAGGTGCTGCATTGGTGGCCGACAACACTGGCTGCCTGACCTTTGAGACCCCCCAGGCGATGCTGTAGACCCTCTGACGGCTGCTAAGCAGCATATGTTAGAGAGAAAAACACGCTCACTTAGAAGCTGTCTCAGGGCGTCAAAGGATGCAGAGTGGATGTGACCTTACTCATGGCACTACGCACACCAGTGTGCGTTTGAGGGAGATTTGAGTGGATTTCTACTGATTCTGCCGTTCATCTCTGAATAATGCTACACCTTCAGAAAATGTTCTGGTTGTAAACCTTTAACATTTAAGTGTGTAAAGTTCACAGGATGAAAAACATTCTGTGCAGTGTGCCATCAGGGAGAAACAGTTGTATGGAAAGGTCAGGAGAATATGCTCTGAGAAATAACACTATACTGTAAGTCTCAGTTCTCTTCTTCTTTATCACACCAGCATTTAAAGCTTCAAGTCCTGAATACAGTAGATTTCCTCTTTTATCTTTAACAAGTAAACACTTAAAAAAGCCAATGTAATTTTCCATTCACTAATAGTACTATTTTGAAATAAGGATATTCAACAAATATGCTAAAAATATGGGATAATACTTGGATGGATTTTATGCATCAGGAATTGTTGGATTGTGAAAAGCAGGCATTCCAGGATGGGGACAACTCTGAAGGCAAGGTTGCTAAAATAATGACTAAATAATGCCTGTTTTACTATTGGTTAACATTATCCAGTAACCCTCATGGCCTAAGTGACATCAAAAGAATAGGAAACCCATTTTAGAGGAAGATTTATTACATTATTACTACAGTTGCAACGTAATAGAAGTAAGCAACAGATGCTGTATCCCATATTGTGTCATATGCGGGAAATGTTGACTGGTTCAGTTCATTAGTTGCTGATTGGATGAAACCAGATCTAAATGCGAGCTAGAGGTTAAGAAATGAACATACTTTAAGCAAACTAAACGACTGGAGAGGCCCAGCATACATCACCAGAGAGAAGTCTGTTGTTTCACTGGAAGATTGAGTTATTTTAGTCAAAAATTATGTGGTTTAAAAAAGCAATGCATGCATGCATGCATGGATGAATCAATAACAATAAGATCAATAACACGCATTTATAACATTTGAATTTTAAAGATTTAAATTTTCATTTCATGCAAACTTGAAGGATTACAAAAACATATTTATTCTTTATAGTAACATGCAATGATGAATCAATCACAATAAGACCAGAAGTGTGCATTAACAATGTAAACAAGATCAATTTTGATGTTTATTCTGAAGATCCTTTGTCCAATACATGTACATAAGACCTGGCAAATAACGAAAAGGCTGATCATGGGAAAATTTGAGGCAATAAAAATTCTCAGCATGTCTCTTGTCTCATCATGGATCTACCAAAACAAATTCCACTCCCATCCGATCCAATTAACCTGTCATTTCCTCTCTAATTATACTAATCTTGTCTGCCATGCAGAAGCCCCTCTCCACCCCACCTCTGCGTCTAAATTTGCCCAGCTCCCTTGCTCATGCCTGCTTAATGTGACGTCCATACAGATGAAATGGCTAATTCCATTTAATTTTGGAGGCCAGGCATCAACATCTATGTCCTTTTCTTCCCTTGTTACTGTCAGACATGGTGTGTCGGGTTCTGACAGGACAGCGCAGGGGTAAAAAGGTCAACACTGGCTTGGCAGCGGGCAGCGCTGGCAGCGAGATGGTGGGCAGGGGCTGGTACGCTGTCGGCTCGCGCCCGTTGTGCTGCACGGGAGAGCTGACGCTTCCCATCCACACCTGAGAGCTTGATGGCTCGGGCTGTTTAGAGCAGAGGTGCCACGTCCGAGCACGGACACTTCAATCACTGCCTGAATTGGGGGATGGGGTGCAGAGGAATCACAAGGGTTAATCAAAGCAACGATTGCTGTCATGTTTGATGGCTGGGCCTCCTCTCAAAACAGAGAGTGATGGCCTGTTTGCAGGCTGCATGGGCTGGTCACTTCTCATCAGTTTGATCGCTGAGACTGTCAGCCACTGGAACTGCCGCCACAGCACACCAAACCAAACCAAACCACTAACCACAATCAGATTAGCCCAAAATTAACCCCAAATTGTCCCAAGCTTCAAATGAATCTTTGGTTAAAATTTAATATTTAGAGGAATATAATGCACATATGACTGTATGAGTAATTTCCACAGTGTATTACTTCAAGGATTGATTTAATTATGCAACAATATGTTTCATTAATTATGGCATTCATTGCCATTCATGTTTTCGTTAAGGGTCATGTTAATGGACACTAAACCAAACCAAACCACTCAATCATAACATCAAACCAAGCCACTAACCATGATAAAATTAGACCAAAAAATTAGTCCCGAGATTTAAACGATTCGTTGGCTAAACTGTAATATTTAGAGGAATATAATGCACTTATTGCTGTATGAGTAATTTTATTACTCATACAGCAATATTACATCAGGTATTACATCAGGGACTGATTTAATTACACAACAATATATTTAATTAATTATGGCATTCATTGCCATTCAATGTTTCCATTAAGGATCATGTTAATGGACACTAAACCAAACCACTAGCAACATTCAAATTAGACCAAAAAATTAGCCCCAAGCTTCAAATGCAACTAAGTCTAAACTGTAATATTTAGAGGGCTATATTACAGTTATGGCTGATGGTCATTTTCACAGTACATTACTTCAAGGATTGATTTAATTACACAACAATATGTTTAATTAATTCATTGTCATGCAATGTTTCTTTTAAGGATCAAGTTCATTAATCATGTTAATCTAAGTGGTTTAAGGTCATTAACTGTTTTGTTTTGGATTAGTGGTTTTAAAATAAAAACTAATACAAGATGATTAAATGGATAGTTTATAAAAAATTTAAATGATCTAGCCTTATGTTGTTTTGCAGAAAACAAAAGAAGACATTAAAATTATTTATAATTTTTTTAGTATCTTTTTGCCCTGACAATGGAAGTCAGTGCAATCTATTGTTGTTTTGTACACCACTGCCTTTCATTGGATAGACAAATATAGTTGAAACATTTTCAAAATATCTTCGTTTATATTCCACAGAAAAAGAGACCAATATGAACAATATGAGGATGAGTAAATGATTTACATTTTTGGGTGAACTAACACTTTAAATCTAATTTAATACAGATAATGATAATGATGTGAATAATTTTGATTTAACTAAACTCTTCAACTAATATATATCTTAGTGCTAAGACACAAAGGTGTGTGGTCAAACTGCAGGGGTCTTGTTGTTTTAACCACCATCGTTTGGCAGTGGTCACTGCGTGCCCTCTCTCTCTCCCTCTGTGTGCTTCAGGGTTTGATATCCCATAACTTGACAGAGAACTTATTGTTAGGAATGCTCAAGTGAAATTAGAGAGCTGTTTTTTGCCTGGCTGGTTCTTCCTGGCCTAGTTTGCCACATCGGATCTGTTGTCTAGCCGAGGTGCTGCAGAATAACTGCGCTGCTGTTCCGCTCCGCCTTTACCAGTGAAATGCCCATTTGTTTAATTGGCTGCTGCTCAGCAGACAGGCCTGCCACATTGAGCACTGGTGTGTAGGCCAGAGAGGATGGATGTGGTTTGACATGACCTTATTAGCATGCACTTACTGCGCGAGAGTGCACTTACAGCGCCGTCTCCTTGGTGACGCGAACAGGCGGATTAGGTCTGCCCAGACATGATCAATTTTCATTTTCTGGTGAGTGCAAGAGAGCGCAACTCACAAGCTTCCATTACACCGCTCAGGGCTTTCACACAATTAGCACAGACAAGCTTTTTGTTTACTATGGTGTGCGCACTGACCTTTCATATTCTTTTAAAAGCAGACAGATTTAATGTAAAAATCATGGTGTTAATTATATTTTTTATAAAAATTACAAAAACATAAACATGACGAGTGTTGAGGTGACTCTTACCACCAGCACATACACTGGATGGCTCGGCTGCTAAAATCTCAATGCAGGATTTCTTGATGATCTGCAAAGAAAAAAAGGAGTGCCAGAGTGCTTAGTACTCAGTATACACAAACTTTTTACAGAAGCAATTGCATTCTGCAACTAAATTCACTCAGACGGAACTATTAACTGGTAATGCAGTAATGTCACTCTCTTTTGGATGCTGACAGCTCATCTAAATTATGCTTTTAGATCTCTTCATAAAAGCGGCACAATCTCCTATATCTCCCAATTGCAACATCTTGTAATGTGACTTTATATCTCACAGTGTGACTGTATCTTGCAATGTGACTTTATATTTCACATAAGACCTTTCTTTCCCATAGTGTGACTTTATATCTCACAATGAAACTTTATCTCACAATCTGATTTTTTATCTTACAATGTGTGTTTACATATAACAATGTGTCTTATATCTCACAATAAGACTTTTTTTTATCTTGCAGTATCGCTTTATATCTCGCAATGTGTCTTTATATCTCAAATGTGACTATATCTTGTAATGTGACTTCATATCTCAAATATGACTTTATATCCCACAATGTCAATTTAGATCTTCCAATGTGACTTTGTATCCTCAATGTGCCTATATCTTGAATGTAACTTCCTGCAATGGGACTTTATATCTCACAACATGACTGAATATCTTACAGTGTAACTTTAAACTGAGCAACTTTATTTCTTATTTTTACTTTCTATTCTTCTATTCCATCCCGGTCACTAACATTTCTTTTGACAAAAATATCAGACTCCAAATGGGTTAAAATATTGGCATGGCATCCATGTTTGTTGTTTACAGCTGCAAGATGCCAACAATCACAATTTTGAGAGTGATTCCTGTCTTTTGTACACACGAAGGGATAATTTAGGTGATTCAGCTCCTCGTTTAAATGCAGCTGTTGCTACCAAAACTTTAACTTTATACGTAGCCAAGGACAGAGATATAAACAGAGGAACTTACAGAGTCTATCATTCCTTCAAGGGCCTGGAATCCGCCAATTACAGGGAACACATGCTCTATGGTGTCTGCAATTGTTGCCAGCTAAACAAGTAATACAATACAGGTTTACAGAGATATCTCCAGTACAGAAATCATGGTTAAATCTTGTGCAGTGGTGCTGAGATACCTGTGTCTGATTAAAGTCTTTTACACCCACACAGTACACGATGGCTCCCAAAGACCGAGCTCTCTGTGCCTGCTCATAGATGGGCAACAAACAGTCAGCTCTATTACCGAGCAAATGCCACTGTCAATTACACATCTGCCAGAGAACTGGCTTGTGCACTTGCCTCTTGTTGTGCTGTGACAAACTGATAGTCATTTAGCTCCCCATCCGTCAGTGCTATGATCACACTGGCTGTCCCTGTGAAATAAACGTCATCTCATTGAGGCTTGATTTTCCCAGAATAAAAGCGGAAGTGTGAATGAATTGCATGGTAATTCAGAGTGACGTTTACCATAATTTCCGTGATATATCTGCTCATTTGCCTGCAGTTAAAGCAGATGTTTACAGCATTAATGCAGGAATTTAAACCATAGTAGAATCAAAAGACTAGAGTGATTAGTACTCAATATACACAGATATTTTACAGGAGTAAAACCAAATTAAAATAGCATTAACGCAGGAGTTTTAATAGCAGAATCAGAAGACTAGAAGATGATTCAGTGATTGATTTAAATTGACTCATTTGATTCAATGAGAAAAAGATACCCGTTTCAATCCAAGATTCATATATGTATCACCTCCAGGTATTTCTCTCTTCAAACTATTTAAGCCTCTGGTAATTTCATTTCTGAATTAGAGATGATGGAGGAAAGCCATTACAATGGAGACAAATCATATGTGTATTTCTGTGCAACATTAATATTGTTTTGGATGCTGATGTGTGTGATACCTGTTCTCTGTGAGTTTCATAACCGTTGTTCCGTGAGTTGAGAAGACAATGAAGGACATCTGTAGCATTGGGCTGTAAAAAAACAATTCACATATTACTTCTGAAAGGTATTACAGTATGTATGTACAAAAGTGCATCAAAACTAAAGCAACTTTACCTTACAAATTTCTCAGCAAGATGCTCCACAAAGGAGTAAATTTCAATCCAGTGGTTTTTGACGCTTCCTGATCTAATAAAAATCAAACATGTTGAAAAACTGCATGCTTCAAAGAGTCAGAGGCTACTATCTCTTCCGTGCATTATAATGGCTGCCTTAAACACAATTACATAACAATTACCATCTTTTCTTACACTATCTGAGAGTAGCAGGTCCTTGAGTACTCTATAAAATGCGCACATGCCACTAATTAATTACAGGCCCCAAAGCGTTCCCAACAAGGGCTAATTGCCTTCTTGCCAGATGAATCTGTCTCCTGCTAGCAGAGAGCAACACCCCTTCCTCCTGGAGCCAGCCATTTGAATGGGAACAGATGGCAATGGGTGAGTGTAACAGGTTGGGATCCAAAATAGAGTTGGCATCTACATCAGCATCCAAAAAGGCTCACAGCTCCATCTCTGACAGGGGGTCAGGAAACATAAAACTGGACGTGTGGATCTAGCAACAGTAACAGCAGCAATCAATGCTAATCTGTTGTCAGTTTTAAAAACACCTGCAATTTTATATATTGATATACCGTGGTTCCAAAATGGACATTTGGGCCACACTTGCAAAAAAAAAATTTTTTTAAATAATAATAAAATAAAATACATCATAAAAAATACCCCAAATTGGTGCATGTAGCTGCATTAGATTATAGAATAAGAAATCAATTGCACAAGAAAGTTTCAGTTAGTCAGCTTAAAACAATACATATACTTTTTAAAATGAAGGGAAAAAAAACAGTTGGAAACTTTCTGGCTTTCAAATGTTCATGGAAAATATCCATAGTCAATCGGATGAACTACAACTGCTAGTTACTCTGCACCTGTTTGTACAAAAGGGGAACTGACTTCCTATCCTAATGCATCCAAATCACCTTAAAGCCAACTGGTTTAAAAAGTAAAATGGCAACAAAAAGTAGTTAATTCAAGGCCTAGCATAATGAGCTGATGACATATACATTTGATATTTTTTTATACAATGAAATGACATTCAGATATTTTAAGTGTGGTTTAGTGTCTAAATACTTTTTGGGGGCCACTGAAACAAGTAATTAACTTGAACACATTGTGCTGGTATGCAGCAGTCTAGAATAACAAGACCGTTCTGGTTTCCTTTGATGCAGCTTGGTCCTCGCTTTATCTCTTATCCTCCGAACTAACATCAATCTTCAGCAAACTGCTGATTCAGAATATTGTTATATTAAGAAACATTCTAAAAGGAGTCATAAAAAGTCACATATAGTGGCATAAAACTAGCTCTCGTTCCACTGATAATCAAAGGTATTTTCTCTCTGAAATGCAATGGAGCTGCTTTTCTTTCCAAAACTCTCTGAACCGATGGCCTGATATTTACAATTTGTATAGGGTCACTGAGTGGCATTTAAGGCCTTGGAAATTCAGCAAGAACCATTCAGCTGATTAAAAGTGTGGAAGTGTGGCAAAAGCCTGATGATGCATGCAATCCCTTAGGTCTCTAAAGGCATTCAGAAAACTTTCAAACAGAAGAGCGAACTGTGAAGTGTAACTAATATACGTTTGCGCTCCAAACACAGTAACAAAGGGTTATGGCTAAAATTCCAAATTTTGTTCTGTAATAGATCTTTAACCTCAGATTTAATATAGATTTCACTAAATGAGCAAAATTATTGTCTACAGGCATTGCTACTGTATGTTGCTCTTGAGCTTTACTTTATATTTGACTAAAATCTGATTCCCACAAAAACTCTTTATTTATAACCGTTCTCTAGCATGCTCCAGCATGTTTAAGCTTGTTTGGGTATTCATAACTCCAAGGTGCTAAAGAATTAGGAGTAGGATACCACTTAGGCTCACTAAGATCTCATTACACACTTAAATATAAATAACTATTTGCATTCTACTAACATTACATGTAAACAACTGCCTGTTATTGTAAGTTGCAAGAAAAAAATAGAGTAGGCCTATATTCAATTTTATATCTTGACACACCCGGTTTTTTTTATAAACGGGTATTTGTATAACTAACTAATAGTGCATGCTCTTGTGATGAGCTCTCTTTGTCATTTATGATTGAGACACACCTGGGATAATGTGCATGTGAACCGCACCAGGTGAGATAAAACCATGCTTGTTAAAGCATCGCCCGAGGCAAAGAGTCCTGTCCTCCTATCTGTCGCGTCTAAAGCCATTTAACACTAGACACAAACTTCAGGAATCCAACAACAGAAAAACCATAAGCATTGTGTGTTGATTCTGTTGAGATAGTTAATGGTTCATTGTTTATGTGGTTAGGAATTTTACTCGAATTTCATGTCAGTGCATCCTGCCATATGCATCCTTGTCTGGTCTCCTTTGGTAATAGCTCTTTTCCCACAATATCTCGCCAGACGTTTTCTGGTAGAATATACCTAGAATGACTATCCATTTAAAATTATTAATGAATTGTTTCATGTTAAAGCATTTGGATCAATTAAATTCTGTTATTCGGCTGTCTAAGCATGACTGTTATACTAGAAGTGCACGCGCGTCTGAGGGCGTCAGAGGCGTCGCGCAGCAGTGCGCGGTGAGAGGAGAACAAGATGCCATAAATATGAAGGCCACTTACTTGTCGAGGACAAAATACAAGTCGAAAGCACCTTGACAAGACCTCTTCTCGTCCTCAAAATAAGGCTCAGATTCACCAGTATGAAAACTGGGCAACAAAATCACTAAAATACCCACAACAAGGCTCATGTGAATCAGTGAACGTGCCATTTCATCAGTTTTTTCTCTCCAAAAGCACTGGGATAAAATTGCATTTCATTCCTGCAGAAAAGGAAAGCAAATCTTTTCCATGAAATTCATTCCTCAAAAAATATATTTGAATGTCTTGTCAAAGTGTTATATCCCGCAGTCACCTGAGTCCGCTTCCAAAATACTGAAAGCTCCTCCTCAAGGAGAACTGTTTGGAGGAGCGACCACAGACCGGACGGCGAGCAGGCAGCCAACAGCTCCTGAAACTTCCTCTTTCCGGGAGAGGGAGAATTTTGGCTTCAACGAAATTTCTTAAATTCTATTTGATATTATGTTATTCAAATCAGTCAAGCATTATAAATAATTAAGAAATTGAAACATTTTTTGAAGATATGTTTTTTTTTTCTGAAATCAATTAATCACTAAAACACTCTTAAAAATTAGAAGCAGGTTGAATAGACATACATTTAAAAAATAAATAAACCTAAATTAGGCTACATAAAAGTTTACATATTTGGAGAATCGTCACAAAATCTAACAGTTGAATTTTGATTCGACATTTTCTACTTGTTATGCCTCTGGGTTTAGGATTCGTTTTAAATGTGCATACAGAATGAGCATACAGTCTTTTGTGGTACTCATCACAATCTAACGGTCTCTGACTTCTGTCATTGATTACCCTCGCTTCTAATTAACACGCCTGCAAAGCTGGTGAAGCACCAATCAAATTGCCACCTGGGGGGGGGTGAATGAGGCTTATCAGCTCTGCGTCCTCTGCATAGATAAGTGCGTGACTGCGCAGCGCGAGAGACAGTCAGGAGCAGGAGAAGGTCGTGATCGCGCGCTCTCTGTGGATAATTGCAAATCGCGTCTCCTTGGACTGTGCACCTGCTCCGGCACATCCTCAACCAAAATCTGCTATACGTGAGTAGCAATTTTACTGCATATTGGCTAATTTTGTGAGATATTCCATTTTATATAAAATGCCTGCTGATTATACGGATTCAAACGCTATTAACAGTCTAAAGAACATCAAACCAAACGTAAAAGAAAAGAAAAACTGAACAGTTCTGATTTACCAATCGATTTCGCAAACATAGACCGATTTATTTATTTTTCGATAGTCGAACTAATTGCATGCATGGTAAAACATTTCCTATGTACCGGTGTTTTAGAGGAATACTGACAAAAAAAAACAAAAACATAAAAACTTTAGGCTATTAAAAATCCAGATTGCTCCATTGACCCTATTTAAGCATGGAAACATGTACTTGTCTTCTTCTTTTTAACTTTTCATCATTTAAATTCATATTTCCAGGAATAAAACATGGAGCATAGTATTATTCCTCGCACCTTGTGGACTAATGACAGCAAATTTCTCCACCACCATGTCTCGGACTTCTTCACCAGTGTACAAGTTACACAGGATATGCCAGCTGGAATATCATTTGGACCTTGTGTTCTTCATAATACCTTTTATGACACTATAGCCTTCATTGCATTGAAGTCCTTTGACAAACGGAATAAATCATATGTGTTTCGGGTGAGTAAGATGTTAGATTTAGACTGCAGAATTTGTCTTGTGCTGTAAATGAAACACCGCAAACGATCAGTTAAGTATTTTACTGTAAAATCAAATTTCCTCTAATGTCAAATATGTCCCACTGTCAACAGGTAGATCCTGAGGCGATGAAAGGTTCTCCATTAGTAGTTCCTTGGCTACGGTTAGTACAGGCTGCAATGAGCGCAGAAGACCAGAATACTGAGGCCTACTTGAAAGGAGGACAGCTGCACTTTCGGACTATTCGAGATGTGAAACAAGGGGAAGAACTACTTGTTTGGTACGACAAGGAGTTGTCACATCTTTTGGGGTTCGAAGACATAAAGACAAAAGCCCTGGCAGATGGTGAGTATGGGCTGCTTTCAAAGATTTTTTTTTTATTGGAATAAAATCATTATTTAATGCTTAAATAATTTGTTAATTAATTTTAATTGAATGTAACTTCAAATAGGTTAACAATGTCATGAAATTTTAATTCATAGGTCATATTCATCTCTATCAAATAAAATAGGTATAAATAGCTCTTCTTCAAAACTTTTGCACAAGTAGCCTACTTTGGTATTTTTTATGTATTAATTAACAGCTAAGCAATTTTCCTGTAAATGTTTGGTTTGTAAATTATTAATATTTGAGGAATTGTTTTTTTTTATACAAAAGCAAATATATGCAGGAAGCCATTTTGTTGTAATGTGACAAGAAAACCACTGAACACAGAAGACCCCTTTAGACCCTGAATATTTGGCACAAAAATGTCCATAAGACAGCAACTTATTCATTATTCAAAAATTTACAAAATTCGTATTTAATATGTAAATTGAACATATAAATGAGTTGTTTATAAATTAATTGTTGCTTAAATGTTAAGTTTCCTATTATTGTTACTACCATGGAGGGTCTGACAGCGTTTGTATCTTCATATGCAGGCTACACATGTACGAGATGCGGCCAGGCCTTCAAGAACGAAAACCCTTTCCTTGCCCACTGCCGTTTTTTATGTGCGCAGGAAAAAGTAGATATTATCCGACCAACCAGCGAACAGAAACCAGAAGTCAAGCGACAACGCAAAATCATAGATTTTCACAACATTGCAAGAGATCTGGAGCACAAAATGAACGGTTCTCCTGAAGACTCGGGGATACCTAGAAAAAGAAAACAAGAGGGTTCCCTAAGTCCCCGGAGCAAAAAAACTGTTTTATTAGAGAAAACCAACATCACTAATCACAGCAACACCGCCAACATCAACAAACACAGTCCACCTTTCCAGGATTTGTCAGAATCAGACAAATTATCAACAAATGAATCAAAGATACGTAAAAGCAGCGCATTTACCGAGGTTCAAAAACCACCAGAGCAGTCATCACGGGATATAATGGCGTCTCAAGTAGGCCTGCAATCCGACTGCAGCGCCTTCTCGTTCGTTGTACCCAAGAGCGCACACTCGGAACGGAAGAGCGCGTTTTGTGAACCCAACAAACGCACCATCACCGAAGTTCAGAATTCTTCACCACCAGATTCGGATAATATATCAGACTCTTTCAAATCAAAACCTTCACTAGGATACAGAAATGTGTTGGCTTCACACCTGTTTCACGCTGACTTGCCAAGCGTTCATGCAGGTGGAGTGATGTCTGCTCCTCTGGCTACAGGAGGATCTTTTTATTACGCACCCGAGCATTGGACCAGATCTATAGGTGGTCAGCTGCAGTCTACATCTTCTTTGACACTTCTACCCCCTACTTTCACACCATTGAGTGTTTCAGTGCAGAACTGGTGCGCCAAATGCAACCTTTCATTCCGAATGACCTCCGACTTGGTGTTTCACATGCGGTCCCATCATAAGAAAGAGTTCGCCGCAGAGGCTCAGGTGAGGAGGAGAAGAGAGGAGAAACTCACCTGTCCCATCTGTCACGAGTACTTTCGAGAGCGTCACCACCTCTCACGTCACATGACATCACATAATTAAGAAGAAAAACTCCATCGCACTTTAGCCAGGTATATGAAGATGCATTATCCATAAATTATGCATTTACACTGTGATGGTCCCTTGTAACTACTCAGCTGACAAAAATATGTTCTAAGACCGTTTTGCTAACGTTACCATTGAGTTATGAATTCGTAGTGTTCTCTGACTATTCGAAATGTTCAGTTTTTTACATGTTTGAAAAACGTAGTTATATGGAACGTTCCATTTGATCATATTGCAAACATTATGGGAATGTTACTTTTGATTGAACGTTTTAAAACAAGTAGTTTCGAAAACATTCCAGGTAAAATGTCCAGCTAATACATTCCAGTTATGAGAACATTAAAGACCAGATATCTTAGTAAACTTTCTATTAATGTTACTGGAACTGTGGAAGAGAGAACTGTGTGAGAGAACCTTGCCAGAATGTTTTGAGAACGTTCTCTGTTAGCCCAGTGGTTTATAGACTATCACAAACATTGAAAGTTGCCCGAATGTTCTGAGAACATTTTCTGATAACTGGGTAGATTGCCATTGGACAGGGGAAGCATTTTACTGTAGCAATACATTACAGACCGACTAAAAACTTGAACCTTTCAACCATTTACCTTTGGTAAAGATTCATTGTCTTTTTCTCTAAAGGTCATAGTCATTTCAGCAGTGTAGTCTTTTAAATGGTGGTCTTTGGTAGTGCAATTCAGGATAGGCCTACATCGCCACTAGATGGCTATAGACATGAATAACTTTCTCTTTAGAGCTAGCTGTACCTAGTACATTTAGTTGTGACTAACACTGTTGAACTGCCTGGTCATTTTCAACTTAACAGTGCCTTACAGATGTCATGATGAGTACATGTAAATGCTAATGAAAAACGGTAGAATAAATTGCTCTAGCATTTTTAGGTTTGCTAACAACTGAAGAAAACTATTATGAACTAAAGGCATTGCTTTGTAAAGAGATTTTATATTTGAAATATCCCTTCCTTCAGAATGCCAAATCTTTGTTACAATGTTCTTTTCAGATGTCTACTTCTTTTTAACATTTTTTTTTTATCAGCACAACGACAAGGAGGATGTATTTATTAAAATATTTTCTTGTTCTGTTCTTTTTTGAGATAAGTAGTCATTGTATTTCATTAAAGATTTTGAACATATTCCCCAGGTGTTTGCCTCTGATTTTAGCCATGAAGTAGTATGAAACATATCAAATACTACTTTCTTTTAGAGAACAGTGACATTGAGATGAATCTAATTCAATGTAGTTTTGTCTAGTCAGTGTAATTTTAAAATACTTTTAAGAAGTATGTTTAGAATATAAAGTGTCAGTTTGTTTTAAAAAATACTGACTTTCTTTAAAAAATAATGAGCTCGTCCATTTTTTCATTTTAATTTTATTTAAATAATTTGAAGTTTTTGAAACATTGGCTTGACACATGCACTAACACTGAGTGACCGGTAGAGTGCACTCTCTAACAATTCATAAATCCTCGAAGCCTCACGACTCTAAACAAAACTGTTGTGTGAGAATGGTGTTGTGTTCACGTTGATTTTTTATTTAATTAAACCCCATGCAAGTCTCCGTTTAATTATATGCATAAAGTCATAGGTAATAAACTCAACACTGAGAAAGTTCAGGAAAACGTCAAAGTTTTTGAATAAATTCAAAAGGGCGCCCATCTGTAGGCTATTTAGCTATAAACATTCTGCTCATTCAAGAAAGTAAAATATTGAACTTTTGAAGCCATTAGATTGAATAAAAAGATGTGTATACACTGGCCTAATATTGGTGCAATTAGAAGCCCAGCAGCCTGTTCCTGACTGTAATCACTTGATGAGAGTCATTTCATACACACAGAAAATCCTCTGTTCCTCTAAAGAGCATCTTTCATCGCTGCCATTAATTAATCAGGCCTCATTTGGAAAACTAAATATTGACTTTGGTTTTCAGTAACTGTTGAATATTTACATTTTGAGGAAGCCTCTGGTGTCCTATACAACCGATTTAAATATGAAAGTGCTCCCCAGGAAACTAAACATTGCCTAAAGGGATTCACCTGAGAGTTTCCCTCAGTGTTTCTGGGCAGCTTTAGAGGATGTTGGCGTTACATTCTCACATTCTTCTGTTATTTTATGGTCTCTGTGGGAGACCAAGTGAACTACAGTTTAATAAACCTCATTCATACTGACACTGTCAAAACTAGCCCGATAGAGGAAAGCAGTTTTTGATTACTGTGGAGACCATTGATAATCTCATCAGTTTGGTTGCCGCCAAATTTCTTTGCTAATAAACTAGTAAGTTGTTGATAACTCTACTTAAAAACGGTTTCTATCTACAAACTGGTCAGGTGTCTTTAATGGAGGGTTTGTTGATGACAAGTTAAAAACCAACAAACTAGGCTGGTTTAATATAAAATAAATTTTTGAATTCACATTTGCAGTGATAAACAAGTAAAAGCAGCAGACACATTCATGTCTCTTCAGTCTACATAACCAAACATGTTGACATCTTCAAGTGACTCTTTTCACACACTGCACAGAGAAGCCATTCAACACTCAAACTTGCACAAAGGAAAGACACAGCAGACAGTAATTGGGAGAACACGCTTCTTTCGTTTTCATTCACGGGCAAGTGGGATTAAAAGGGTTTACGTCAAATTAGTTTGAGCTGGGTGACATCATCTGTTGAAGTAAAAGTTGGAACTTCCTGCGCTTTGAGACCCGATGCTCTTGAAGTGGGTTGAAAGTGGGAACTGGGGGCTAGAGATGTCTTTGATGTCAAGGTAAAGAAGTAATGTACCATTACTCTCTTCGTTAAGTGAAGAATACAAAAACATACAATGCAGAAATATGCAGCAGAAAATACAAGCTCGTGGTTTAACATTTATTTTATTCTACTTATTATAAGGCTAGTTTTCATAATTTAAAACACACATTTACAAAAATACATTCTCTAAAATATAATATATGATTCCAAATGAACAATTGTTTATACACACTGACACATTTGGCCCAAATACTCCTTGCTTACGGCGCCAAATTGAGATCATCAAATGCGTCTGAATACAAAAAATGAACCTTGTGTAACATCTCTTAAAACAAATGCACAGGAAAAACGAGTCAGCACTAGCCATCAGTAACTTCAGCGATTAGCAACACCCCACCTTTTGGGATCTTTTAAGTTCTGTTTCAAAACTAAATTCAGATTAGTTACTACAAGACTGCTTTGCAGTCACACTAATAGTTTGATGTAGATTAAAGGGTTCACACTTTTCACATGTACTTCATCATTTATACTTTTAAATGAACCAAATATCAAGTTACACTTAGATTTCTAATGAACACCAAGACATTATCTTAACCTGTAACTACAACATTCATCTGAATAATAAGATAATTCTTTATTCTAATTCACTTTCCAATGTAATTCAACAGTTCTGCCAAAAAAAAGTTTGTTATATATTCAGTATGCTATAAAACCTCATCGTACATCCAGTAATCTACAAACATGAGTCCAACAACCATTTATGTCATATAGATGACAGAAAAGCCGACAATTTATAAGGGATACTTTTAAGAGTAAGTGCTTATGTTACTCAACTACAATGAAAAATGTTTACGACAGATCCTTTTTGGATAAACTGAGGAAATTAAAATATCACTTGTAGGCATTTATAAAAAATGAAATGCAGTCCTTAAAAATGTGTGCACTTTCTAACAAGTGCAAACTAAAGACAATATGCCTCTTCAAGGTAAATTTGGGTGTCAAAACCACAACAATGCCCATTTGTCTTTCTTTCCTCTGAGCAGCAAGTCTTATCTACAAGCGCACGTCTCCACAGACATGTTGGGGTAGATCTTCAACACAATGTTTTTGCTCTCATCCAGAAATAGAACACTGAGGGGTTTCATGATCTCTGGGACACAGCAGGGCTCTGGGATACCTGGAATTATCCCAACGGCCTTGACTATGCTCTGGATGGTTGCATGGTTGGAGGGGCGGACCACCTGAAAAGGACAGAAAAGAGAGGATAAATGAGGTGTGGTAGCGTTTAGATATGCAACTTTTGTTTTGCCCTCTTCAATGAAGCAGAGGAAATTATGTCTTACAACACCCTTCTATTATTCAGAACAGAAGAACTGTAAAACTGGCTCATTTCAAAAGAAAATGTGTCCAAAATGTGCTTAAAACCCCTATTAAGCATACAATTATTTGACTGTAATTGCACATAAAGTCTGTGTGCTTTAGTTGTGCTGGAACTGAAACATTTTCTGAAGGGATTCTTTGTTTAAAACCTCTGGCTAGAAAAGCTGTATTAACCATAGTCATTTTTAAATATTTCAACATGTCTAAACGATTCACATTCGCATACGCTGATCCTCGCCATGAGGTTCTCTGACCTTTGGAATGGGGAATTCACACGTTCCTGCACAGTAGAAGGCATCGAAAGACTTGGGAGACAAGATCCATTCGTTCCACCCGATATCTGCAAAGTCCACCTTCAGGTACCTCCTGGAACAGCTGCGAGGTTCTTTCCACTGTCTCCTCCGAGCCTTCTTCATGGTTTTCTCATCAAACCGGAGAACCTGAGACTTGCCGAATCCATCAGCATGCTCCTGGCCTTTCCTCCGACGTTCTTTTTTAAAGGGCTTTGGCTTGAGCGCAAAGTAAGCGCTTTCCCACATATCGTGCTGTTTGAAGCTGTTGTACTCCACCTCCGGGAGCTCGTTGTTCTCAATAGGATCAGAGAACTCCAAATCCAGTTCCCGCTTCACACGTATGTCAGGTGAGGAGTCTGGAGACTGAGTTGGCTGCTGGTCTGCAATGAAAGGGTCATATCTCTGTAGGCTCACGGCCACGCTGTTGGGCTCTGAAATTGCCAGGTCATTAGCGTACACCAGCAAGTATGGAAGGCTGGAGGACGGGAGCTGGTCCTGATACCTTTGATACTGCTCTCCGTAGTCAAACTCCACAGTGATCAAAAGGTGATTCTTATCTCGGGCCTCCTTTATAATGACAGACACATCCTTGCTCTGCCAGGTCCCACGTCTGTGAGGAACTGCGGTGATGTTTCCGAGTAGAGATCCCTGGGCTGAGCTGAAGGAGGGAGACCGGAAAATAAGATGGACAGAGGGTAGCAGATGTACGTTCAGGATGCGACAAGAGGGGTTCTTGAAGCGCTTGCAGAACCAGGACCTCTGGCGTGGCCGTTTGTCAAAAAAGAAGTGAAACGTAGATGTGAGAATCACCTCAGACCCCTGAAGAGAAGTTAGATTCAACCAGTACGAGACCCTCTCCTCCACATTCTCTGCAAAGATACGAGAGAAACTGCTGAGTTACATATTAATTATGAATATGGGCTCAAACAACAGGCTTTTTGTTCTGTCTATGAGGTTGGAGAAAGCACAAGGAAGTGAGGAGATATGTTACTCCAAGAGCAGACATATGGAAATGTTTATTTAGGTTCCCTAAAGAGTTAGAACCTGCAATAATGTCAGTCTTTTAATCGGCACTGATTAAATGCTTTAGCAGACTGCAGAAAAAAGACTGCATTGTTTCATGAGAGTGTAACACATGTTGTTTTTTAATGTTCTGGTTTAAACGGCTCTGAGAACGATATTGTGAAATAACTGAGCCACAACAACTTTAAAAACCTGCTCTTGAAAATGCGCATATCATGCATATGCATAGTTATGTCTGTATAGAGTAATTTTAGCTTATAAATATCTGTTTTTAAACGTTTCATTAACAAAATTGCACAAATTGCCATTGAACAGTTCCGTTCAGTTTTGCACGGCATATCTACAAAACATAGCCTAGTAGTGACAATATTCAGTACAAATACATAACATAAAAACCTAGGAGTAACACATTTGCGTTGCACAAGACAAACTTCAATAGAGCTGAAAAATAATAACCCCCCCCAAAAAAACCCCAATTAAATTGCCTGCTTCTGACAAAATCTTTTAAAAAGACTTGCCATTTTCCAGGTAAACCAAAACCAAGTCATTCAGAAGACACAATTAAGCTAAAATAAATAGCCTACTATTATAATCATTGTAGAATTTTTATCAAACATTTAAAACGTAATATAAATTCAGTATGTATCTGTGCATTGTTATGCATCATGCATTTATTTCTTATGTTACTTACCAGGTTTTGCTTTAAAACTTCTTACAGTATTTCCCTCTTTGAGCCGGTTAGGTTCAGTGTTGTACTTCTCATACAGTTTAAACATATGCTGTGAGAGCGCATCTGTGGCCACGAGCGCGTCTGTCGTGCTGTCTCGCGCACTTCTCCAAACAGCTTCAGACGCGTCAGTATCGGAACCGACCCAAAGCAGTAACAGGTGCGTCAAAAAGACATATTTAACAGTCATGTTGCAAAGAAAGAAAAGCTTCCAAACAATTGAATGCCGTGTAGCTAAAAAAAAAAAAACGCGCTAGCACATACTAAAACAAGGTTTCCAGTATGACAGCTTCGGAGTGACGTTTTCCAGTCATGCGGTTTGTAAAGTAGCCGCTTTCCCCGCCTTTTAACGCAGTGCAGAGAGGAAGTTGTTACAATGTTTCAGAAGTTCTGTAGGTCTCGTGCTTAACCTGTGGTACATCACTTATTTCTTCTGACCGCCACTATCCACGAGAGCAGGCATAAGCGGAGCGAGGTGCTGAGGTATCCGCCCATCAGCCAACGGGAGCTGCTGCTACATTACACCCGATCCAGCAAGAGGACAAATCCAGCAAACATGCACTTTCACAGTTTAAGGTTCTAGGTTATTGTACTGTTTTTTCCCTTTTCACAACAAGCACTTCAAAAGCTTTCTTTTTCATTCAAAATGAGTTTTAAGATGTTATTATTTTATAATGAACCACTAAGCGGCTGCTCTCATGTTAATAGCTTTTACAAAAATTTGATGAAATAGATTAGGGTTTACATTTTCATATTTTTTACTTTGAATCAGCAAGTTACACTTTGATTTTACACATCAAGAAGGTCTACAAGCATTCAACATAATACTAAAACATCTACGTTCTAGTTTACTTTCTAAAGTAATTCAATATTTCTTCAAACATTAAAGGTTTACATTATATTCAATATGCCATAAGACCTTTTTGTATGCATCCAGTAATCTACAACCATAAATATGAGTCCAACTGACATTTATGTCATGGTGATGACAGCAAAGCTGACCTGTTCAATTAATACGTTTAAAGAAAGATAAGAGGCTATATGTGCACTTTTCCTTCTTTATCAGTAAACGTTAAAATAAAGTGAGAGTGCAAATGCATAAATCCAAAAAGGCTACTTTGAAAGACTTTTGAATATTTGTGAGTGCCTTTGCTTGATTTCATTATAGTGATTTCATTCAGTACATGAAGCACACTGGGGGAACGGCCTTGTCACCTCTGTTTTTTGTGTGCAGTGTTTGCAGCGCTGTGCCAACAATGCTGGTTCCGTGAAAGCCCGGAGCTCCAGTGGAGAGACCATAACAAGCCCGGCCGTTTGGGTCATTGCGTGCCATTAAACACCTCCTGTGGCCCCTGGGGACCCCACTGGAGACCCCCTTTTTACTTCACACTTGAATGTGTCTTAAATCTGCATTAAAAATCTGACGTTCCTGCCCACTAGGACACTGTTACTGAGTGAATCAAGGGATAAATCGAGTAGGAGGGGAGATACCTCTGCTCTGCTTTGTTTCCACCCCTCTTTTTATCGTCCGACTGTGGGAAGGCGAAGCCATTAAGCTTCAGAATCCTATACCGCTTTTAAAAATGAATAAAAAAACAGAACAAGGGTGAAAGAATTCAAATTAACTCTGGTTCACAGAGACCTTTGATTCTTCAATGCAACTGCATCACTTGCTCTCTATAGCACCTGGGAGAGACCAATTCTCTCTCAGATCCTGCTGGGTCTGGATACTGAGAATGATTCTTTAATTAACAAGCTAACTACGGAATGATGCTAATAAGCATAAAGTCTTGTTTAAGGCTTGTCTCTCCAGGACAAATTCTCTTAATATGTTTGTCCTTTACTTGGAAACAGCTAGTAGTCCTGGTCTCGTAAAACACACTATTATTTTGCTTGCCTCCTTCCTTGCCTCCCATTCATGAGCTTTATATGGGGCTTGTTGCAACATCTTTCATTGGTTGGAAGGTTTTTTTTTTTTTTTTTTTTTTTTATAAATAGAAGAATTCTGTGAATGAAATATGTAAAACTTTGATGTATAAGGCTATACTGCAAGATCTCATAATTTTTTTTATTAAAACCTACGTTTTAAAAATGACATGAAATATGAATTTACGTTTCCTTCAGCCTGACACATATTTGCTTCACTCTTTGTGTGAAAAGGAGCATTTGTCAGGGCCTAGACTGCCCACTGAAAAATGTTTAATCACAATGTTCTGTAATTCATATAAAAGTAGCTAAATTATTTCTTGCCTTATTGCTTGAAGTTGTTTGCTTGACCTCATTTGAATTATTATTTTTTTGATCTCATACCACAGATATCCATGATATATAACATTTTTAATTACTTTTCATAAAAAAACTGACTGTGGGGAACCACTCATAACTCAATGGATTTGTTATTTGATATGGCTAGCAAAAACAAATAGTGTTGCTTAACTCAATTGCCTGTACTTAAGCAGTTTATGTGGTTCGCTTCATAAATGGCAGATGGGTCTTTGATTTCCTGAGGCTATTTTTTCTGTAAGTAAAATTAGGGAAGAATAAACTGTCATTTGTGGTATAGCAATAATTTTATTCAAGTGACAAATGCTAGATCATCATGAAATTAGCATTTGTAATAGCATGGAAATTTCTTTAAGTAAATAATTAGATTCATGTAGCTGAATCCTTCACTTCCCGATGGGATCCAGTACTGTTTATCGGTTTCTAGTATTATAAATGTGTTCAAAATAAAAAAACAAAAGATAGTAGAAACAACTGCACTGTAAAATTAAAGTATAGCACAGAGAGAAAATTGTTAACATTGATTATTATTATTATTTGACATAAAAGCTCTTCACTTTCCCACTAAAAAAGAAATGACTCCCTCCCTTCATTTTATGTATATTTGTAGAACTTCAGTAAAAAGGAAGTGGCTGCTGATATTAGAAAGTAGAGGGTCAGGTCCTTTGGCACAAGGACAAATACATTTTAAGCATCCATCTGTCAGCATCAAGATTTTTGAAAGGCAGAACGCAAGTAGTTGCCTGCTCTCTGTGTTTTTTCTTTCCCGTTTGTATTGGCTGTGTGTCTCATAGCTCAAGAGAAATACAATTATCCTTGCAGTGCCTTGAGTGATCAATCACGTCTCAAAGTTCTGGTGCTCTTGGACCTGCACAATATCAACGTGCCAATCTTGCCAAATGGACCTAATGGCAAAGAGCATTCTCTTTTGGCTTCAGTTACTCAGTTACTTCCAGTATACTTGCAGAATAACTGAGTACAAATGTTTTAAAACCACTGTTAGTTAGACTCAGTCTCAGTCTTGAAGGGTAAAGCACTGGATCTATTTCAAAATACTCTGAAACAAGTAAATCCATGTAAAGGATTATTGGAAAATATATATTTTTTTAATGAACAATTCTCTGGATTTATGAGAGTGATAAAATCATAATAATGAAACATGTTGGGATTCACACCATGATAGATAGATAGATAGATAGATAGATAGATAGATAGATAGATAGATAGATAGATAGATAGATAGATAGATAGATAGATAGATAGATAGATAGATAGATAGATAGATAGATAGATAGATAGATAGATAGATAGATAGATAGATAGATAGTCTGTAAATTTGAATGTGCCATTTCATATTCACAAATTCTTGTTCTCTCCATTTTGCTGCTAAAAATAATTAATATAAAATGTAATTTCAGGCCAACCAAATCATTTTACTTGGCTATGAAAATTACTGCATCTGGTGAGGTTTTATGAGTAGGTTTGTGTATATTTATGGCTTAATATTCCCCCCATCTATCTATTTGTCTCACTATTTGTTTAACCATATACAGAGCATCTTTGTGTAGCACAGGAGGCATTATACAAACTGGGTCCAAAAAAGGAATATAATGAATTGAACATAACAAACTGATCTGAATCTGTCCATGGTCCTGGTCCGCATGCCGTACACATGGCAGATTCCCTCCTGTCTGTCCAGTTCTGGATGGTGGCCCTGAACTAAGGCATGAGCTCACTTGGCTTTGGGAAGAGATGCAGTGCTTTCATTGTTCTGGTCCAGAAGCAATAAAACTCCCTCATGCTGTCCCGTTTGCAAAAGCCCACTGCTGTCGCTTTACGGCTAACATGATTTCACCCCTGACTGCTGTGATCAGTAGGTCTCCTGGACCCGTCTGGCTTTGATCTTTAACTCTCTGTCAATCAAAATTAGTTATCCTTCAATACTGACTCCTCCTCTCTCAATGCAGAATCCTGTCTAAGAACAAGCACGGCTTTGTCTATGCTCTATGTCTTCATGAAAACAGCCACATGCTGAGTTTGAGTTGCTTCACACGAGTGCCACATGTCACCTTGGAGTCCACTGTTCCTTTGCTACTGTGACGAGCTACATTTCTATTATATGATTAAGTTGTGATCTGAAGACAAGCAGTTATCTAGTCTGCTTATGAGGTGTAAAATGGATTTTGGAGACATGAAAATAAAGGCCACTTGCATGATTTTTTTCAAGACCTCCATTACAGAACTGACAACCAAAATTGCTTTGAGGCAAGTCAGGTCACTCAACAACCAGATTCGTAACTCCCCTGTTAGATATTTCTGGCAATGTAAGTACATTTATGAAAGCAAAATCTGACAACAATGGCAAAATTAAGTCTCCTTTGGCTCAAATCAACCAAAAAAATATTTTTTTTTCAGCCCGGTCGATCTAACATCCAAGTGCATGTTGATGTTCAATTGCCTCTTTTATGTGTAAACCCGGATTTTAAACTTCCTTTTACCTTACTTTAAAGCTCTTTTAATTTCACAAAAATTCTATATTAAGTAGTGACACTTATATAAGGTAATTGGCTCTTATAACTACAGTCACCATGCATATTCAGTGTTAGGATTTATGCCATTCATGTATGCTGCCTTCTGCAGCCTCTCAACAACTGCCATGCTGAAACATATGAAAGGGTTTCAAAGCTTCATACTTTAGTTATTCTTACATGCACACTTTTGAAAAACGTTAAGTTCTGAAGTTAAACATTCAGTGAAATGTCTGTCCTTCAGAGTATACAAATGTTTGAAAGGAACATATTGTAGACATTTATCTTCAGGTCATTGCAATAAAGATGTAACTTAAGTTGTTTCTTGCTTACCTTAATCTGCATCCAAACAAAACATAGAATTGGAAGTTTTAGAATGACTTGATTTCTTGGAGTGACTGTTTCCAAAACTGCTTTGCAAACTGCCAAACATATGTCATCGCTCTGCTGTTTTACTCTCCTATTTATCTTTGTCCACATAAGTTTTTTTTGTCCCTTTTATCATCTTTTCTTAATGGTGAGTGTATGAAGTCGGAGTATGTAAGACAGAAGAGAGTGAGTTACAAACAGATTGCTAAAATCTTTCAGTCATTATGACATGTGATGCAGCCTTTTAAGAGAAAGCTCATCCATTGAACAGTATTTCTTGAGATGAATGCAGAGATAGCTAAGTGCAACTAGAGGTTTACTTTACTAGCCATTTAGAGCATGAAAAGTATGCCATAAATCATAGCTGACATGTACATGTTTTAAAAGCTCCAAGGAAAAAATGCTTTAATACTGAATAAAAAAAAAACCCTGTATTAATAGTTAGTCTTAAACATTATTACACTGCATTTTATATTATTAATTCATTGATTTATTTTGGAGGGTTGGGTAGGGGATATCTTTACTGTGCTTGTTGAAAGAAATATCAAAATTTTTATGTCAAGATGATGTATTGGGTGTTGTGAAGCCATTATTTATACTTAATGCATTCTCTATGCATTTCTCTTGTTTATCTAGAAGAATTCAATTTAGCATAATGAACAAAGTTTCACATGACATCATGCATGCATGCAGTAATGTTCATACAAAATAATCATGTTCAAAAGCACCACAGAATGCCCTTTTCTACCTCACTGCTACGTACTGTATATGCCAACATACCAATCCCAAATCCGGCCTTTGCAATGCTCAATTTCGAAACAATCTCAAACATTCAGATACAATATGGCACAACAGACATCTGCTTGTCCTCGTCGCACGGAGCATCCAAACTTACTAAGAAGCCTGACCTCAAGTGTCTAGACACATTCAGTTTCTTTACCTGTGCGCATTTCTGTGGGGCCTTTTGAAGAACTTGCCAATAAAAATATATAGACTAGCAGGGTTACCAAGCCAAGGGAGAGAGGGTAATGCTACTTTGGGGTATTCAGATTCATTGAGTTTGTAAAATATAGTCTGTAGCAGGAAGAGTGAGCCAGAGCAGCAGATAAATCTAATTAATACTATCTTGGGGATAAATGCAAGACTCTGGATCATTTTACCAGCCCTGCTGTTTATTATTTATGTCTGCATAAAAACCAATGCCAGTTCATTTTATTTTTATTGTATATATATGATTCTGAGTCCCAGGATCAGTGAAACCACATTTTTAATGCTTTAAACACTATGCGGTTGATGGCTCTAACAGAGAGAGAACATGATGTGGCCATTAAAAGCCTCCTTGAATGTAGGGGTCTTAATGTTACATGAATGATATCACTCCGACCCTTTAATGTTCTGGTGGCCTCTGCACAGAGAAAATAACTGGGAAAATGCAGTTTGTTTGCAATAAGAAAGTAAACGAAGGCTCTTGGAATAGGATGCTGGCAGCCATTATTCTGAGGAACTGAAGGCAGAGGTGAGCCAGAGGCCACAATTCACTCACACAGTTGCACACTGATCAAACACTCAACAGTAATCCCAGAAATTTCTACAGAATGCCATAGAACATGAAATATGGGGTTATTTGGTTAAATTGTAAAATGTAATCGTGAAAATTGGATGCAAATTACACCTGATATTCCCACATGGGAAGAGAATTTAGTGATGATTTTTGGAACAAATACAATACAATAAAATAATAAAATAGTAGTTTAATTTGATGCAAATTCACTTGCCCAAAAATCCTTTAGACAAAATAATTGATAACTAATGTGTTTTAAGATCAGATCATTAATTATGATTAGTTTTGTTTACAGATCAATCAGAAAATAACAATGCAACTGTTTGGAATATGAATGGAGTGTAAATGTTGGATGAAAACTTCCATTAACGTTTTGCTTGGAACTATTGCCACATTTTTCTGCTTGAACACTGACAAAAGAGGCAAATATTATTCCAAAAAATACTCTCAGAAAAAATACTCATCAGCAATTCCCGGCATTAAGGATTTTCCTTGTCAGTGTAAGTTACAAAAATAAAAAAATGAAGGTTTATGTGAACGGAAATTACAAACTTATTTGTCTTTGAAAGAATCTTGAGGAATCTGTGAAACCAAATAATATTGTTGGTGGTAAAAATATTATTTCATGAAAACCATCCATGAAAGGCAGCGTGAAGCCAAAGTACTGTATTTACAAACCATTAAAGTTGGGTCACAAATACAAAAGGTTTATTCTCCTCATTATTTTCTGTATATTTTATAATCCTTGTCAAGTCATAGTTAAATCACAACAGTTAAGAATTTCTTTTTGATTGTAATTTCTTCCTGGCAGCCACCCACAGGGGTTTAAGACTTTGCTGTGAAGGTGAAGGTCATGGGCCTCTGGGACTTGTTCAGGAAATGACAGCACGCCGTTTAGACTTTAATGAATATAACTCTGTCTTTGTAAATACAACACCAAGTCTGTAGGTTTAGAAGGTTTTCCTTCCTGGAAACCAATTTTAGAGCATAGATTTGAGGGAAACTGCTCTGCAGTGAGCCATTTTTACATGGCAGAAAGTGGCTCATGAAAAGATGAGGCTCCCTTCGAAATATGAAGAGAATTTGATGAGAAGTCCTTTCCGTTCTCATTGTTGGGAAATGTAAGCCTCACAGACACTGAGAGATGACTTAAATGCTATCCAGAAGAAAAAAAACGATCTAGTCATCATAATGATTCATTGCAAACATCGACAGCTACATAAAGTGTCTATTGTGAGATGAAAAGGGAAGGCAAGCGCCTGTGGCTCAAGAAAGTGAATAGACATAAATTCAGCAAGAATACTCCATCATTTGTTTTGCTGAACAGCCTCTTGTGCCAAGTGGATTACTTTAGCACACTTCAGAATGACTCTTTCATTAAGAAATGATTGTGTGAACCATCTCAAAGTGGTCTCGAAAGAATAATGCACAGACGGAGCGATTCATATTTCATAGGCCGCTTTGGACTTTACTGACAGAGGTGAAGCATAATTAAAGTGAAGCATTGCAGTGTCGTAACCCAATTAAAAACCAAATAACAACAAAGAGACCAGCGGAATATTTTTCCAACACACAAGCCAGGCAATTTGGGCAAATCAGGTCGTTGTGAGAGCAATTGAACTTAATATTCACTCAGTCTTTCCCTCTTCTTTAACACAAGAGGCCACTTTTCTCCACACACAAAAAAGAGAAAATCCCTCGACCACCTGCATGAACTATAGCACCGTTGCGGTACAAGATGAATTTGTAGAGGAAAAAGAGTGAAAAATCATGCAAAAAAGTATTTATTGAGACTAATTCTGTGGTGGAAGAAAAATATTTGATTAGCTTTGCAGCAAGCAGTCAGTAGTGTTGGTCTAGTCCACGATGATACGGAGAGAAACAGCAGGCCTTTGTCTGCAGACAGAATGGCGCTTTCTATGGGGTCACTGCAGGATTCCAAACATCACAGACGGGGCAAAACTATACACTGGAATTCCTCTCCCTCTATGAATGTTTTATTAGCCATGTGAACAGGTCAGAAAGTCACCCCCTGTCATACAATCATCAGCCGTGGCGTAGGGGCACGTCCGATCCCAGCTTACTGGCTGCTGCCTGGATCAACTCGAATGCGGTTAGCATGATCAAGAAAGTATCAGCTTTACAGCTAAAACAACATCACGCTGCAGTTCTGGAAAAGTAATTGAACACACATGTTAGTTAGAGCAAAAATATCCTAGCAGTAAGGTAATGTCGCAAATTGTATATGGGAAAAGATCTTTTTTGTTTGGACTGTGGCTGTTTGAAGAGGTCTACTGAATCTTTAACCTATGAGCAGAAGCCATTTTAGTCCTAGCAGCTATTGCAAAACATTATGTTGGTATACGTAGAGTATTCAGCATTTCATTATTTCATATTTCAGCTTACTACTTTCTTATTCAAAAGGTCTTTCCATGGACCACCATGCAAGACTTCCCAGGCCCGGAATAAATGTTGGCTGGATGCTTTATTGAGGTGTTAAATTGGGAGCCCTTCCAGAATAAATGTTCAACACCTCCCTCCGTAAACACATACACACGCATGCACTCTATTCTAATACCACACCACCCATTCAAAAACTACCCAAAACAGCAGACTGCACAGAACTTTCCTTGAATGGATCTGTTTACATGTCCACTTTAACATACCGAAAAATAGTTTAACTTACCGGAGATTAGTTACGATAGTGGTAACAAGTTTAATCAAACCTTTGAATCAGTTACATCAGAGAATCTTCAAATGGATGTAATAATGAACATAGCAGTCTTCATTTACTCCCGGCATCTGAGCCGCTGAAGACAGTGGATTACCTTTGTTTGTGAAGGAAATTCGCCCCCGATCTAAGTAAATGCGTCTATGTTCGCGCAAATCATTCGTGATCCGGCCTCACCTACAGAAGAAGTGAGTATAAGGTTCTTTTATGAATCTTTGCGAATCATCTTTCCTAATAAAGTGCGAGTTAGCAAGTTCTGCGGCTAAAGTAAACAGTCTCATGAGAATGGCTCATCACCCCATGGAAGAGAGGGGCGGGGTGAGCGGAGCTCATTAGCATTTGAAGGAACATGCACTAAAACAGGTGGATGAAAACAGAGCTGATTTTGACAAGGTAAAAAGGGTGTTGTTTTACACTACCACTCAGAAATTTTAACCAAAGGATGTTATAGACTTTTCAGTAAGACCCTAAAGAATCATGTCAACTTGTGGAAAATGGACATCCGATGACCCCTTTAAGGCCCGTTCACACAAAGAATATTACTATGAAGATAAATTTAAAAATGTAAAGACTATTGCCTAAAATTTAAACTATTGTATAAAAGACAATATCACACTCGCATGTGTTGGTCTGAATACTCGCAGAAAATTCACGCAGACAAGACAAGACATACAACATACCCGTAAATACATGCTTGTAGTCCTGTGGGCTTTAGCTGTCAGGGTAACACAGATTAAATAAATAGTCAGAGACAGCTACACAGTCCTCTCTCCCTCCCAGGTGACTGAGTGAATATTAGAATTGATAATGTCTTACGTAATCTAAAGCTGACTAGGTGAAAGGCCAATGTAATTTAGTACTGACATAGTGCTCCATGTACACATTTGCTTTGACCCGGAAAGCCCTGCCTCCTAAAATCTGTTAAACTGTCTGCACTTACAGCATTACTGATGGTCTAAACAATCTCTGGCATTTCTTAAATCAAATGGAATATGAGCAGTGGGACTACAGAGTGGAATGTCACTTTTTCAGTTTTGTCATATTTCAAGGGTCAAGTATGTAAACATAGTGTGATTATATGCTGGCATAACAAATAGTTTGTTTTGTTTTCTAGTTCATTACATTTTTTATTTTTATTTTTTTAATTTATTTATTTTACTTTTTGAGAATCGTCAAGTAAATAAATCATTCTGTTCACTTGCATTCAGTGAACAAACTTGAATGGATGTTTTTGTGAATAGATTCAACAGATCTGTCTCCCCGAGATGAATCAAAATCTTGGAAGAGTCATGTTATATATAAAAAACTAACATTAAATGTATAATAGTATTCAAATATCAGGCAATATCAAATACATAATACTTTACATAGACATCATAAAACATGCATTTGTTTATTTTCGGTCTGAAATATAACGTTGCAAAGACAATGCATGCCATGTTCTGCTTGGTACCAAGATGTTTTTCATGTTAATTTAATTTAGAATGACTCCGGCACAAATGTTTACTGGAAACGAGTTTTACCCTGAGCCGATTTTTGTTCTTGTGGATGTGTACAGTTGATTGGCTTCATTATAATACTCCCAGCTCTTCTGTCTTCCAGCTCTTCTTAGTCATAATACCTTTTTAGTTCTCCTAATGATCCAAGGTTTTTTCCCACAAAACAGTGCTCCAGGTCCACGGGGTGTCGTGTGTGTTGTTGCTGCAGGTCAGTGGGCTGGAGCAGATAGAGTCATTATTTGGTTAGTGCTCACACCAGCTGGCATTCTCCGCCTGTGAATGAAGAGGCCTTTGTGGACAGTCAAGAACCCGCTGGGCATGCTGAAAACACATCCACGACATGAGGAGCCGAGAGAGGGAAGGCCTCTGCAAAAACAGAGACGACCAAGGCCTCTGCCAGTACAATCATGGCAGTCCTCATGTTCTGTCAGAGTCTTACCCGAGAGCCGGCCCTCGGGACATCGCTTGCGCTGGTGAACTCATACAGAATATCTTCACACTCATTGTGGGCTCCTCCACTTGAGAACAAGAGCCAAACGTCTGAAAAGGTATCCTTGCTGCCGGTTTTGAAAGACTGATGTAAGAAAGGGCTCCTCGTGTCCAAGCAAAGCAAATGGATGAAGTGAGAGTGTAAATGTAGAACTAAAAAGAGTTTTATATATTATTAAAAGATAAAGGCGTTCTTGTCAAGGGAGCCTGCGAACCAGAGGCTTGTCTGTCAGCACAGAGCTTCTTGGGATGTAAGAGCAACACTTAACAGCCCAGCAGTGTCTAGGAGACAAGTGACAGCACAAGATTGATGAGTTTTGTCATCCTTGGTGGGATTGGAGCATCAAGTTAATAGCGTGGTGCCGTTAACTGAGGAATAATTGCTATCAGATGTGGAAATGACAGCAGCCACTGTGGCAGGTGTGCTGTTGCCTGCAGGTCTCATGCTTTCTACCTGCGAGATCAAAGCTGGTTGATCGCTTACCTCACAAGCAAGGTCTCTTGTAACCCATGACCTCATCCTGCTCTGTCCAGTGATACAGCTTCATTGAGGGTGTCATGGCATGTCATATTGTCTTTGTGATACTTTACTGACATTTGGCAGAGATGCTTTAAATGTTTCCAAGATATTCAATATTTAAATACTAATTCCTGAAGAGAAAAATGTCTAAATGAAGAATAATGTTTAAAAAAATCTTATGTGGATTTGGTTTTGTTTTCATTTTGATCTCTTTACTAAGTTGGCAAAGTCATTTACACAATTGCATACACAATACTGCTAAAAATGTTGGGGTCAGTAAGATTTTTATTCAGCAAAGATGCATTCAATTGATCAAAAGTAAAGACATTTATAATGTTACAAAATAATTTTAATTCAAATAAATGCTGTACCTTTGAACTTTCTTTTAATCAAAGAATACTCAAAAATGTATTGTGGTTTCCACAAAAATATTAAGCAGCATGGTTTTCAACACTGATAATAAATGTTTCTTAAGCATGAAATCTGCATATTAGAATGATTTCTGAATTTATGTGACACTAAAGACTGGAGTATTGACTGATGAAAAAATTGTAAATTGTAATAATATTTCACAATATTGCTTGATGAGCACGAGAAACTTGTTTGTTTTACACATTTGTGATAATTACACATTTTCTGAACTTTTGAATCTTGCTGTTCACGGCACTCACACATAAGAAATACTGAAGATCACATGCTTTCACAGTTTAAAGGGTTAGCTCACCCCAAAATGAAAATTCGGTCATTAATTACTCACCCTCATGTCGTTCCAAACCCATAAGAACTTTGTTCATCTTCGGAACACAAATTAAGATGTTTTTGATGAAATCGGAGAGCTATCTGACACGCCATAGACAGCAACACAACTGAAATGTTCCCAGGTCCAGACATAGTAAATACATTGGTAAAACAGTCCATGTGACATCAGTGGCTCAACTTCAGTTTTGCAACGCTACGAGAATCCTTTTTTTTGCGCAAAGAAAACAAAAATGACAGAATTTACTCAACCATTCATCTCCCCCGAGTTACGTCATTTTGGAGAGTACCTCAGAGCGTATTTCACAGAATAAGCGTTGTTTACGTTCGGGGGGAAAGCGCGAGCATGAACGTAATCTGCGTATTTACGCTTAGGGGAAAGCGTGCATATGCATTGTGATACTCTCTAAAATGGCGGACGACGTAACTCAGGGGAGAAGAATGGTTGAGTAAATTATGATATTTTAGTTTTCTTTGCGCAAAAAAAAAGTATTCTCTTGGCGTCGCAAAACTGAAGTTGAGCCACTGATATCACATGGACTGTTTTACTGATGTATTTACAACGTTTCTGGACCTGGGAACATTTTAGTTATGTTGCTGTCTATGGAGTGTCAGATAGCTCTCCGATTTCATCAAAAACATCTTAATTTGTGTTCCGAAGATGAACGAAGGTCTTACAGGTTTGGAACGACACGAATTTTCATTTTGGGGTGAACTAACCCTTTAAATCCAGTTTGTTCCTGTTTAATTTCCCTGAGGTGCTCTTTGTCTATACCAGATAAACAACATTTCAAGGTATTTTTTAAATGACTGGAAAAAACATTTAACGCCACAGGGAGTCTGGTACTGTAAAGACATTAAAAATAAATACATAAACCTGAAATTGGAGATAAAGTCATCAACACAGCAAAAAAGTGCCAAAGAAATCCACAAGCGGGATTTAAGGTTTATTCAGTCACTGCTCTGCTCTTCTGGTGCTGTGTTTTAACCACTAAAAGCACAGCTCCTAAAAAAACAGGACTTACATTTAAATCCTGAACTGTGTGCTTTCTATTCACTGCAGCAACACACTGACACAATGGGTAAGGTAACACATGCTGAGAGGGCCAAAAAGCAAAGAAATAGAACAAAACTTGTTACTGCTTTGCACTCTTTTCATTGTGATCATATACATTTAGTATTCTAGATTTTCAATTCTATCGTGTTTTTTTTCCTCTTTAGGTCACAGTATTTATCATATAAATACATACATTTTACCCTGGTCTTCCAGGGCTATTTCTGGGGCTCTTTAAATGGTTCCGAAAAGTGCATCTGAAAGCCTTCTTACGAAAACAGATTTCCCAAATTCCCAATTGAGCATGAGTAATTTACTACACGCACTTAAAAGTTGTCACCCATACCTGTACAAACAGGGGTAGCCCATGACACACTTTCTACAAGTGAGGTGTATGGAAAAACCCAGTATTTCCCAGAGGCTACAGTGTGCCCAGTACACTTCAAACGGGCGGCAGGTTAGCACCATCAATGGGGCTTTTCTCCAGGTAAGTGCAGGCCCTCTGGCTTTGGCCAGGGTAAATGTCAGGCCTCGGGAGAGTGAGTTTATCTTGGACCAGTCTGGTATTTTTACACCTTTCATAAAAGCTCATGTCTGACCACTGCCACCAGGCTTTCCTCACTGGACAAATGGAGTTGTTGTTTTTTTTCTCTCTCTGAGGTGGTGTTCAGTCTTTTGTTTGACTCTACATATAAATTCCTAGCGGTTACATCTACAATATAGATTATAGATATAATCTATAAGGAATTTAACAATATGGGTTGCTTAATGGTTTCATATTTTTTGAAAAAATTGCATTGAGAAGTGAAATCATTTTCAGGAAAAAAATATAATAAAATAATAAAATATAAACAAATAAAACAATTCTTGAAAATGTTGTTTACACAGACCTTTTAATCATTTATTATTATAAAATACTGCTGACAAAATGTATAATGTGCATTGTTAACAACACGTTGTGAAAAGTCAGTAGCTACAGATTTTTTATGTTTTTAATTCAGTAAAAAGAACCTGATCATTAGTCTGAGAATCGGGCAAAATTGATCACATTATGGTTTTGATTCGGTACAAAGAATCGACTTTTAATGAGTCATTTGTTCTCAGACTACATTGGTCGTGCTGTATAGTTTTATTCATTAAAGAGAACAGACTCACATTCATTCGAAAATAGGCATTTTTCAAAAACTGGACTAAAACGTCTTGCTTTCACTGAAAAAAAAAAAAACTCTAAAGAGTCATTCATTCAAACATCAGACTATATGCTGTGTGGCTCGTCATTTGAACTGCTGTATGTTTATGACAACTAAAAAACCCACAATATTTAATCTACATATTTTTAAAGTTGTGTCCCATTCTACTTTTTATGTTTTGCATAAGAATAGCATATCAAATGAGCTGTTTACATGCTATTATTGCAGATAAGCCTTGTCTCCCCTAGCGATGTCATTTTTGAAAACTAACAGAACAAGTGCAGCTTTCCATAATGGCAGTTGTTGTTTGTTTTGCTAACCCACTAAGATGGTTAAGGTCTCGAAATGGCAGACTCTGCTTTAGGGCTGAATAAGACATAGCAAGGCTGATGTGGTCGGTTACAATGCCTGTCGTTTTTCCCCGCTGTGCCACCCATGAGCTTAAATTGCTAATGGCCCTGCCATGTATAAATACCATTCTCTAGCTAATTAGTCACACTCACCCACTGAGGGCTGCGGTTGCAGCTCAGACTGTAGGTGAGGCCAAAGGCCCACGTTTTAAATTCTCTCCTGCAAACAATACATGTCAGAAAGCTTTATCATGATCATTCTTCTGCGGCATAGGGCAGTTGGCTGGAGCTTAAAATGGGACAGAAAAATGCCTGTGAATTCATAAAATAGGAAACTCATTTTCGTCCTTGAAAAGTTTGAAGAATAAGTTAAGTGCATTGATTTATATCAGTTGTCATGCTTTTGTTTGTGGGTCAAGGCAATTGAGAGTTCTGTAGTTTGCTACAATATCATGTAACATTAATCATTTTCATATTGAGGATTACGTATTACAGTACCTGTAAGACATTTTCATGAGATGCAAATTCATAATTTTTAATTCTTCCAAAGACTTAAGAATAAACTTTACTCACCGAATGAACTTGACATCTTCAAGTGTAAGTTGCTCTCTGGAACAAGATGGATGGAGAGTAGCTAAACCAGCTTCAGTTGCATCTGTAACAGTTGCAGCAAATGCAAGTGCATTAGTCTTTGGCATGGTGTACAAAATATGGCAAGGCGTATGGAAAGTGAGAAGATTGTCAGTGTTTTACAAAGAGAATAGCAGATGGCCTGGATCTTGCCTCTGGCATTCGTGCCCTTTCCCGCTTCTGCTATTAAAACATGATGGGTGGAGGAGGGAAGCTTAATATTTCAACTCTGGCTAACAATTTGTGAGCTTCACACTTCACAACAAAGACGACTGAAAGTTCTTTGTTGGATGGCATTAATCATGGCATTGAACCTCAGTGTTACCAGCAGTAAAAGACAGCCATAAAAAACAAGGGTGCTTTCATTTACTGTTTCGGTAAGATCTGTGGTCTCAGGGATACTAGATATTTTCTTTCAGTGATATTTCATGTCATTGCTGTTGTTTGCAGTGGCTCGGTTTTCATCTGTGATTGTGATGGATTTCGTGACACAATTACTCATTTTTTTTTAGTCTTTGATACCTTTGTACCATATTAACAAAAACATTTTTTTTAAAGTTCATTTATTTTTGTTCTTCAGTGGCCAGAAAACTTTTCTTGCTTTGGATTCTCCAGACCATGTGTCAAAACCTTCCCTCAAGGGGCAAGATTCAGCCATTTGGAATTTATTTTCATTAAAAAAAAAATATATATATATATATATATATATATATATATATATATATATATATATATATATATATATATATATATATTATTTATTTATATATTTTTGCCCCCACATTTTGAATTTCAAGGCACCTTTTGCAATTTTCTGTGGCATTTTTGCCCTGGCACCTTTTCATTTCTGCCGCTGTCCCCGATCATTCATTTCAACTTTTTTTTTTTGCATATTGGGCATAGAACAAATATGTTCTGACAGTCCAGCTGATTTGAGAGAAAAAATGAGCTGAGTTTTGAATGTCGCCCTCTCAGATGGAAGGTGAGCCTCTCATGAAATGCCTGTTGTTTTTAGACGTTTGGAAAAAGTAACAGGCTGGCCTCAGACGCAGGGGGATTCCATATGTGAAAACACGTCACCTGGGCTTCCCTCGTCATCTTTTTCCTCTCTTTTGCTTAATTCTCTAATTTTTGCTGTTTTTGGACAAAGAAAAGGCAGTAGATTTAACCAGGTTGTTATGAATCAATTAAGTAGTTACTGAGGTAAATTGCTGGCAAAATATACAAACACACAACATACTAACCCGTTTGAAGTGCCTTTTCTTAGCTCTCCTTCCAAGTTCACTTCGCTCAGATCAGAGGGGCTGATATGCCTGATTATTGACCAATATTAGGATGAAACCCGAGCTGTGGACTGGGGGCGACAGCTCTTCCTTTTGATTGGGTGAGTGATGAATTACAAGGAAGTGCAGTAACTGGAGCCGAATCTACCACACGATGAGAGGCTGCTGGAGTGTTTTATCTAGAGACAGACAAGCTCCCGTTTCCCATTGTCTCTGTCTGAGACTTCCATCAAACAGAGGGTTAATGTTACAAACGTCTGAAACACTTGAGCAGTGTGTGTGTCTGCTAGTGACCATTATTAATGAAGTGACAACAGTGAAAGATGTGTGAGAAACATGCCACGTACCACATCCGTCATAGTCTATATATAAATAAACTCCAGACACCTTGTGCACTTCCTCTTCCTCCAGATAATAATGCACACTTATGGGTCCCTTTTATAATAGTTTATTTATATATTGCTTATGGTGTAAACAATAAAAATGAAGTGGTTTTACTATGGGCAAAACATATAAAGGATTATTTAAAACCAATCAATCAATTTGAGTTTCCAAAAGCAAAACATTTGCTCTGTATGAAGACCATGCAGCTTTCTGATTTAAGTAGATATTTTATGGAAAATGGTTTTAAGTCATTTCCTATCCACACTTCATTATAAATCCTAGAAACACTCAAGAGTTGTCCATGGACTATCCACACTTCATTATAAATCCTAGAAACACTTAAGAGCTGTCCATGGAAAACAGCACTGCAGTATTTTAAAGATGTTATTTCTTCAAGCTCCTATGAGAAAATTCTTAGCTCATTCTAATATACGTATGAAACTACAAATCTCTTCCTGAGGCTCAGAAATGAATGCACAGAAGAGAGGAAATTTCCCTGCTCAAGAAAAACAGATCTTATCAGACTCACACTGTTGCCCCAGAAATATCAGAGGTGCCGCTGAGTCCTCTTGCGCCACCTATGGGTGCTCTTTAGTTTACCTCCATTTATCTACCCTTTTGTTGTTGTTGTTTTGTTCTGGCTAAATTTTCATATTTGCGTTCTTTTCTTATTTTATGTCTTTAATACTTCATAAAGCATCAAAAAAGTGTCATAAAATTAGTCCATACCGCTACATTCTATGTCTTTTGTACTCATACGATAGCTTATTCGTGAACTGTGTTATTCATTCATCTTCATCTCCGCTAAAGCACAAATAAAGAAGTGACTTTATTAGCAAAGCCACATTATCAGCCTGTTGATCAAATGGCCCATCTGATACTCACTTTCTATTGTGCCAGAATGAGTCAGCGTTCATTCACAGCTATCAAAGCCACATGTTCGTCCCCATTTCTGACAGACACTCAGGGGAAGAAGTGACTGCTCAGCATCATTTGACATTATCTTTATGACACCAACCTATTTTGGGTCTTTATCACTCTATGTCACAGAGATTTGAAAATGAAGAGTCTTTCTGACCACTTCTGATACTATAAGGGAGATTTCTGCCTTTGTCTTCATGAATCCAATTAGCTGAAACAGTCTCTTTAATAACCAGGGAGATCCATCGCACATTTTGTGGCCATCACTTTTAATATCTCAAATCAAATCAAATCAAATGGCAAATGAAGGCAGCAAGGAAAGGCAGAGCTCTCCTGTTCTTCAGGCAGAAAACAAATGACCCGAATTAGGGGTCTCATCAGTCCTGTCTCCCGGATCAGAGCTCCTCTGCCTGTCAAAGTCACGTTTTAATCGCCAAGGTAATTTGAATTCACATTAATGAAAACAAATGGCTCCCTGAGCTCCTGGTGCTCAGTGTAATAAATTATTATTGCTCCCAACAATCACATCTCCCTGCATTTTTCAATTACACGCCCCCCGTTGAGTTGCTCAAGGATAGCCCACTTTGATGAAGATAAACGATCTTCCCGGGACGTCGGAGTGTCTGCTACCTCATTGTAATAGTTTTCTAATTTAGGCACATCTTGCATGATGTGAGACATGATTTATCTGTCTATATCTCTGGCTTGACATCGCAGTAATATAATTGAAAGCAGGTGCTAATTACACTTTTGATTGGGCAGGAACATTAACAAACAGAGGACGGCGTGTTGATCAGAAAACCTATTTTCCACACGGCGATTTAACAGTAATTAACAATGTCAGCAAGTTTTCTTTATAAAAGTCAAAGTCTGGGTTTTACTTTTTGTGGACAGAGTCTTTGGATTTATCAAGCCGCTGCTGTTTCAAAGTGTCATTGGTACCCTCTCCATCTGGCATTGTGGTTAATTGGCATCCCAGATTGCCCTACAAGCCAAGTAATCTGTTGTCCAATGTCACCATCCCCCTGTCTGTCACCGCGAGTGGCTCAGGTTTCCCGATCCAAGCTCCTTTCTGCCACTGACACAAACCGGATCCCTGGTTGTATGGTGCACTGTAAAACAACTTTCAGATTTATCACCTTTGAAATAATATTTCTCATTCTTTATCCACAATAAAAATGATCGACTGGGCCAATGTAAACAATAGCGATAGGAAAAAACATACAGAGTACTGTGAATTGTTTAAACACGCCTACATCACACACTCGGGTCGGTGATTTATAATCCAAATACACGCAACTCAGTGTACCTCTCAGGATCTCTGGAGAGCCGTATTAGTCCTGTCATCTCTTCAACAAAGAACGTGAAGTTCTGCAGGCTCGGATTGCAAGGGAACATCATTAAGATGTAATTGCTGAATGGGTAGCATAGCAGGGCATTGGATTTAACTGCACTTTGAATAAAGGTGTTCATTCTAACAGAGCAGCCTTTGGGAGCATATTGCCAACCCACAGTGGTGTTAATGACAGGCACTCATTCAATGTCTTTCACTCCCTGGAAGAATTTACGATAATTGTTCTGGTGTCGTGGAAAAGCGAGTTTTTGAAGATGGGCCGAGACAGAGGCCAGCCAGTGGGTCTAAAAACAGATGGGCTCTTCTACTTACAGGTAGTTTTTGCCCCCACAAAAATATCTTTATACACTGTTATTTTATATATCTAAATATATAAAATATATATCATTAAAATATTAATTTATATATAACTCTAATAATAAACAATCATTATGCATGTTATATATAGTGCAAGATTATTTAAATATAACTATATTATTTAAATATAATTTTTATAATAAATTATAATATAATTAAATTTATTATTATTATAATATTATAATTAATATAATATAATTTATTATTATTATACCTTATACCTATAATAATATCTGGCAAAAAACTAATATAATGCTAAATCCTGTGATTTAAAAAAAATAATGTTTAAGTTTCATTTTTATGCAATATGTGTAGAAGACTGGATGACATGCAAAACAATATGAGTTTCAGCTGCATGTGGACAGTTGGACTGTGCATTGAAAAAGCATTCATACCAAAAAGAAACTTAATTTCACTGTCAGTTCTCAGTGTCAATCAACAACATCTGTCAATCACTGAACACTGAACAGACAGGTCAGGCTAACAGGGGGTCAAGTTGCTCTACGTCCCGCTTATTCAAAAATGAAATACCATAACCACAGCTGCAACAAAATTCACTTTTCACAAGCTTGGCCTCTTGTCTGCTGGCAAGCTTAATTCTGAAAAATAACACCAAATACTCTTCCATTCAACATACGGACAGACGGTTATGTCTTCAGAGCATTCTCACTGAGTGACATGAAAAGGTTTAATCACCAGAGAGGTCCTCCAGTGAGCACTTTTCAGAAACATTTTTGGTTATGCCATTGACTTTACATGTCCTTGGAGAACCACTGAACCCTTTAATATGATGTAGATAAGGGTTGGCTTGCAGATGTACAATTCGTTCTACCTCCCAAGTCATCACGCCGGTAATGACTATTCTTCCATATTAGACTCTTGGCACAATGCAATATAAAGGGATTGATTTACCCATCTGAGCTCTAAAAAGTCTTTATAAGGATAAGTCTGCATACTTAGGAGTAGTACTTTGTTGGAACCATTTTTTTGAAGGCCTGGAGCAACAAAATAGTGTTGATGCAAAGTATACATCCAACATCAAACTAAAGGCCCTATCTTATGGAAATAGTGTGGGCCATCCCATCATGCAAAGTATTCTACTGCCAAAAGGGCAACTTCTGTATCAACATTTTATACATATATAGAATGCTTTACAACCTCCATATGATTACAACCGAACCTACAAGCCTGACTCGTCGTAATTGACTTCTCTTGAAGCCCACCAGAGTAAGTCTTTTTTTAAGCCTGTAATGAATATTTGGTCTGTCTGTGTCACTACACAGTCACAGAAAAGACGCCAGGGAGTGTATCTATACAAAGGACAATGTAAAAAACAAACAGACGAGCACCAGCTGTACTGCATCGGCCCAGATGGGCAGATCTTCAGACTACTCCTTCGTGTCTACTTACTGCAAACTGAATCCACAGACCTTTCCATCACAGTTCACTTCACTTAACACGGAACAGGAGCTGAATTATCAGCGCACGTATAGTTCAATCAGATTCACTTTCCATACATAACTCATAGGCCTTTTTTGCACTTAAATACTGTACTGCATGTAATTCCCTTGCTTTTCATTAATAAACTATTTTTTAAGATAAAATCTATGCTTCATCTTGTAGCGCTCAAGAAACCTGATCATATTTTACAGCTCACATTGGAAGAGATCCCTTCCTGCTGTTAATCAGATACATGGCTACATGGGGGATACAGTGCAGGTGGAACACTATTACTTACCTCCTAGTCAACACCTGCCCTGTTCTTCTAACCACCCGTACTCTTCTGCTTTTCCCATCATTTCCTCTCGTCCTCTTTTTCTGAATATAACAGGTCCATAAGTGAAGCTCCAGCTGTATGTATACAAGACGTCTTCTGTCTGCATATATAAGTCTCTGGTTGCTCTCAAAGATCCATTGGCTCTCCTTTATGAACTGATCTCTTGCTCTCTATAATTCACTGCAGATTCACAATATTCACTCATGGGTTGTGTAAATGAGGCTTCTAATTGCAAACAGCACTGACCATATTTGCAAATACACTCAAATGACTTGTATGAATTTACACTTACTCACACAAAGCAGCTAAAAAAATAATGCATTGCTAAGAACTCCATTTGGACAGCTTTAAAGGCGATTTTCTCAATATTTGGATTTTTTTTTGCCCCCTCAGATTCCAGATATTCAAATAGTTGTATCTCGGCCAAATATTATCCGATCCTAACAAACCATACATCAACGGAAAGCTTATTTATTCAGCTTTCAGATGATGTATAAATCTCAATTTTGAAAAATTGACACTTAAGACTGGTTTTGTGGTCCAGGGTCACATTTGTAGTTCGTATCCACACTAAATGAGGGTTCGAATACACGTCTGTGAAACCTGCTGCTCTCACGAGAAATAGGCATGTTGTATGAAATTATTAAGAGATGGCCTGAAGTGTTTTGGAATTATTTCTCAGAACTGGTTAAGTGCTTTGATTTGTAATTTCTATTTGCATTATCAACATTTCCAATGTAATTCTGTGGAACCGCTTTAGGAGAACTTTGACAAGTTAGTGCTGTATTAAATTGTGTGCTATTTTTACATTTGTTACCCAAAAAGTAATGTCTGCACTGTACTGTGAACCCAAGAGTTGGTGGATTTACAAGGTGGCTGTGAGATCATTTCCACACTTTCCACACTCTTATAAATCACTGGCTCTCTCCAAATACACAGTTCCAAATGACTTTACCACGACAATACACCCACTCTAGAGCTTTACGCAGAAATGAAAGTCACTGTCTTCTTGAACTCTCCAGCTCAGTGACAATAGCAGCGGCTCTGGAAGTGTTATAAAACTGAAAGAAGAGCTTGGTTAGGGCTTATATTAATTCTTAAAGTATGTCCAAATTTCCGCACATGTGGTTTCAGTTGCATGATCAATGACTGGAGTATGTCAGATACCAACCACATCCTCCACCAGTTTCCTTCTGTAAGTGCACTAAATCAAACCTCGCTCAAGGAATTGCTTCATGTCAGCGGGTTGCTATTGTCAATAAATGGAGTTTCACAGAAAAGCTATTTTATAGTCACACTGTAGGTGAACAAAATGCTGCAGTATTTGCACAAACCAGAATAATAAATTAAGACATATAATATAGGATTACCAACAACTATACAATTAATGTCAGGGCTTTCGTTCCATCAACACATTATGTTTACTATGAGGCAACAGTGGCATTGTTGGTTTTTACTAATTGTTAACATTTGGAGAACATGAAGAAAATGGAAGCAAAAATGAAATCCAGATGGGTCCTTATTATCGCAAAACATGCCTAAAATCACATCAGCTAGAGGAAGAGTGTTTCATTTCCAACACATAAAAGTAGCTTCTCAGCAAAGAGTGATTGTTCAATTAATAATAATAGGGAACATCCCTCCTGATGTGAAATTACCACTCATTTGTGGTTTAGCACGTTACAAAAAGTTGAAGACAGCTCTAGCGGTTGCTGCTATAGTTCAAGATACCAACAAGGCCTGGAACAGGCAAACTTGCTAATTGTGTTTTCGCACAAATGATTGGCTTTGAAGGCTTTCCTCCTCTTTTGCGAGGTCAAAAGGCTTTCCATGCGGTCACAGGAGCCCATGTAAGAGGCGGTATTTACTCTGCAGTAAAAGCAGAGCGGGAACACTCTGCCCCGTGTGCCATGGCTTTGGCTGTAAAGTCTCTGTTTTTGTTTCTCCTACTGAAATTTATCATCCACAGCGTGGCCGCAACGACATCTGGAAACCTCAGGATGTGTACAGATCAAGTGCAGGAAGAAAAGCTGAGATGTGCTGACATACTACACAGGATTCAATATGCTAGTGTTGTAGCTCTTTGTTATTAAATTGGCTACAGGTATGAATAGAAAATGTAAAGGAATTTAACATTTTCCAATCCTGATTCTGGCTCATAAGAGTGATTAGTTCTGTAATCGGACTGTTAGAGCAATTCACAACTATTTGACATTTTGGTGAATTGGTGGCTAATTCATATGAATTGGTACCATCTCATTTGTACATTTTCGTGCTTATGCCCCATTGACAGTTAAGTTTAGATATGTATCTGTGGATTTTATGGCAGTGTTGCGGTGCCATTGAAAGTAGTGCGTGGTCCACTGCAGTGCAAGGTTATTTTAGCATGGTATTTTGTCTGCGAAAAACATGGTTCTAAGTTTCCAACCTGAATATGATGTTTTGAATATGATAAATGATATTTTAAAACACACGAAATACAATTATATAGTGTTTTTATTTGTAAAAATTGATATAGGAAGAGTAATACATTTCTGATACATCTCATAACTATAGCTTATAATTGAGCTTTCCATTAAAGTACAAGGTTAATAATTTAGAATGTAATACAGCAATATAGTAGCTTGATCACCTTTTCACACAGCCTGTGGAAAATTAATGCAAATAAATACAACTATAGATCAAATGGGACGATTTACCCATTTTAAAAGCTCTGATGTGCTCTGATAGTCTATAATAAACATAACTTTTAAGACATTAGTGTGCTGAAAATTATTGTGCTGTTGCTTTGCATCAAGCTAAACAGTGAGAAGTACTACAGTATCACAGAATATTGGGCCATTAGCATTTCCAACCCAATCACACATTTGTTGCTTAAAATTGTGAGACCGATGTCTTCAGATGGTTTACTGCAAGCGTTCTTTCTCCATTACATGTGTAAGCAGATACGTGCTCTGCTGTCCAAAGTCAAATCCTGGTTTCCAAGCGATTACGCCTGCTGGCAGACACTCATAGGCTATACATACAGATAAGAAGGCTGTGGTTTGTAATCTCATACCATCAATCCTATTTCTTTGGGTTAATTCCTCCTGCTCTGACTTAATGTCAACTAAGAGGTAAAACAGCTTGTTTTAATCAAGAAGAGTGCAGATAAAGAAAGATTTGCCCACATAGAGAAATTAAAAGGCACTTTGCTAAAAGTATCTGTCTAGCAGCTGGTTCTTCTGAGAGTGTAAAAAGCATTTTTTTAAATGAAGATGGCCTCTCTCGCAGCTACTAAAATCAGACGCTGCAATACTGTCAAAATCAAACCAGTGCAATACTATAAGAAAATCACATAATTGGACATACTTTTATTCAAAATGTGAAAATAAGTTAAATTAATTGTAATTAATAATTCATGTGCATAACTTTTGTCTTTAAAAAATGTGTTCAAGGCAAAAAGACTAAGAGTCCAGAAAGGCTATGAAATCAGTGTTTTTAAGCCAAAATGGTACAAAAATATATATCAGATCACACAGGGACATTGCACACAAAATATCTACCATATTTCCAATGATATATTCAATATTCGAGTAATAGAAGTGGTCGTACTATATTAGACACATAATCAACACATCACCATGTCTGCCACTCAAAAACACATATCTTGTTGACTTTCTGAGGAAACACTTGTTTTAAGGACTGGAAGGATTTGTTCATGAAGAGGTTTCAGTTTGCCAGTGGTGATCATGAAGTACTTTTACAAGTGTGGCTTGCAGGCCAGCCTAACTAGAAGCCAAAGCTGTGATTATCGGGCCTGTATTTCATTAATGACTCTTAAGTGCCTCCCTGTGGCGATTCATTTTGAGAGCTATGTTAAAAAAACAAAAACAGAAACAAAACAAAACAAAAACTGCAATGAAATTCAGTCCTTATGACCTGGTTTATGAGCAGTCACAACACGTTGCAGACTTATGAATAAAATGACACTTTTTTGAGGTTTTAGTTAATTTAGAACAAACTTTGAGGTCTCATACTGTACAATACACTTGCAACACTCTTGAAGCCAAATGTAATATAGTGGCAGCATCAACAAAAATGTGAGAAAAAATATGTGAATTCAGTGACACTCACCTTTCCTGTAGCATGTCTGTTACTCCCAGAGATGGACAACACCTCTGACAGGTAGGTGTACAGTTTTGACTTTCCTACAGGCAAGAGATAGACAGAAAAAGGAGAAAGGTGATGAGTTAACTCTGCTCGGGACACCCTTACTGTCATCTGAGTTTCAGCGGTTTCCTCTGAGAGAAACTGGAGGCGGTGCTAATTAATTTAATGGCGAACCTTTCTAGGTGCTCGAATTTGTCACTTATTAGATAGCTCTTTGTCTACTAATCTGTTCTGGGAAGGGCTTTCAATTCACTGGCGAAGGTCGTCATCTCAGTATTGTAATTTTCAAGTTCAATCTAAAAGGAAAAAAAAGTGTTACCTGCTCACATTCCCCTCCAAGACCAGGACATTCTGAGGTCTGGAAAGACACATGATCTGCCTGTGTTTCTGTTTGTGCTGTAATATCTGCAAATGAAGTATTACAGCAGGAGGCGACAATTAAAACAATGGAACCAATATCTCAGTTTCTAACAAGTGGCAGTACTAGTGTTTGAACAATATAGCTTTTTAAGGTTGTGTTGACGTAGCGGTCTAGAAAGAGTGACCATTATAATGGCAGTTATTAGAATCAAAATGTAAAAAAAAAAAAAAAAAAAACCCAGAATGAATACCACTATAGAGTAATAAATTAATTAAACTAATCAAATGAATTGCATATTTCAAAATTAAAATTATTTTTAATTTATCACATTTTAAAAATACATAATCATAATTAATCACACTAAATGTGTTAAATTGATATCTTGTAATATGAAATCTTATTACAATTTAAAAAGTACTTTTTTTTTATATATTTTAAAATATAATTTATTCTTGTGTTGGCAAAGCTGAATTTTCAGCAGCCATTACTCCAGTCTTCATGTCATATGATTTTTCAGAAATCACTTTAATATGCTGATTTGGTGCTCAAGAAAAAATGGTAGTTGTAAAAATTGGTATTAACTGGCCTTTATATTCATCCATCAGTTAATGCATTAGTTATAAGTTATATATTTTTTTAGTTGAAAGATAAATGTTGAGCGATGATGATGCCGCCACTCTAACATAACAGATGGGAGATAATGCAGAGGAAGCCACAGAGCAGGCTTGCTGACCTGCAGAATTTGATGTGTTGAATTCCTGAGAGGCCTCAGCAGGGGAGCTGGAACCAGAGCAGGTAGACAATTGCAGGATGTCCCTACATACTGTCAGCTGCACCGTGCCCTCTGCCTTCCGCAAAATATCCACAACTTTACTGTGGCTCAGTCCTGATACAATGATGCCATTCACCTGCACAACATACACAGGTCAGGTACACTTCTTATATGGTTTATCAATGAAAAATCACTGAGTGAATGATTTGCACTTACCTCCAAAAGAATGTCACCCACTCGGAGACGACCATCCTGCTCGGCCACACCCCCACAACAAATATCCTTCACTCTCAGTGTGCTCCCATTGACCCCGCCCACCAGAGCAAAGCCTAGCCCACCTTTCTCAGACTTGGTGAACTCCACCTGGAGGATACAGCTCTACAGAAAAGAGAGGAACAGGAACATTTAGCCAAACTAAACACTAAGGCCTTATTAACACTGCACACAAATAAAATTTGGCTTTCAAATCCAATCATTAGCACTGACTATTCACACTGTCATTTTTCAAGTGATGAAATCAGATCCATTTGCTCAGATCAGACGGGTCAATATTTGGTACTAGACTACACTAGTTTGGGGCAAGATTTTTATGTTTTTTAAAAGAATTCCCTTATGCTTACCAAGTCTGCATTAATCGTGAAATATTATAGGAATTTATTTTTAGTATTTTAAAATAATTTATTCCTACAATTTCTACAGCCGTCAATGTCACATGATCCTACAAATATCATTATGAATATGCTGATTTCATGTTCAAGACATTTTTAGCATTATCTATGTTGACAACAGTTGCGTTGCTTAATATTTTTGTGGAAACTATATCTTTTCCAAAATTCTTTGATGAAAAGAATGTTTATATTTGTTTGATTGATAGAAATCTTGTGTAAGCCTGTAAATGTCTGTAATGTCTCTTTTGATCAATTTAATCCATCTTTTTAAACATTAATGCATAGATTTTAAAGGAAATTTTATTCATCATGACATTGTGTGCTGTGTTCACATAAGCGACAGATGCATTTAATACTGCATCTGTTCAAAACTGCTAACTTGTTTACTATATTGTGGACTGTAAATGAGTAAATATCACCAATCGCTAAATGAATAAAGACAGTGAAAATTAGTACATTTGGACACAGGTGCAGACATGCAAGTCCTGTCTGAACAAGCATCTACTCCCATTTTGTAGAAATGGTTTTCAATGTTTGCCATTTGAATAGTGTAATATTAATTAATTAATAGTGCTGCTGATGATTACAAAGGTATTTAGAGGTGAATGACATAGATTACAAAGCAAGAGTGATGTTACAGCCTATGTCATCAGCCTAAAACAAGGCCAAGGGACAATTACCTCCTGCTCTGATGTGACAGACAGCCTTTTCCTGAATTGCATGGCACTGTCAGCGACAGGTTTAACTGTAACAGAAAAGAGAGAAAGATTTTGTGTCAGCAACAACAAAAACATTCTACAACCAAAACTAAAGAAATTTTAGATGTAGTTCTTTAACTAAGCAGGACCATTTACACTGAATGGTTCATCAAACTCACTCAACAAATGTCAAAGTTACAAAGTTAATCAAAAATGAAGACAAAATCAATCCAAGCATCACATCACACCCTATTCTTCCTTCTAAATGAGAAACCAAGTTCACAGCAATTTAAAACAGTTCGCAAACTCACAAATGTCTCCCTCCTCTGCTGCCATTTCGGGGGGAGATGTGTTGATGACCTGCTCCGTGCTACTGTAGGTATACTATGCTCGCCTTTTCAAGCTCTTTCGGACCTCCTGGCTAGTGATCTCCTAGCAACCCGGATGCCCACTAGATCAGCTGGCCTCTATTCGTCAGACACAACAAAAGCGCACTTTGATCGGCCAGAGGAGGCCATGTTCCTTGCTAATAATTAATCCTGCACCCGCTGAGCAGGACATGCCATGTCTGTCAGCACAGATCTAATGCCACAACTCCCAGACAAGAGAGACACGGGAAACCAAAGGCTTTACCATCGGTAGGAGCAGCCTCCATGTCAGGGGACACAGGCTCTTCGAGGCGGGGGAAGACTTTTTTCTCCTTCCATTCAAACAAACCTGAATATGAAAAATGGTAAAAAATGGTCAAATGAAGATGTTTGTGGTTTTAATGTTACTCCAGGAATCTACATTTGTATTAAAAAGATGTATATAAACCTTATAGACCAACATAAGATTTTTCTTTTCAATAAACTCTTACTGACATATGTGAAAAATTAAATAATAATTAGTTTTAAATATGGTACTCCATAAATCTAAATTTCCTTAATTTTACATTTGTAAGAAAATATTACACAATTTTCAAACCCTATCTATCTATCTATCTATCTATCTATCTATCTATCTATCTATCTATCTATCTATTTTTTTATTATTATTATTTTTTTTTTTTTATGCTCTGGCTCATTTAATAACATAACTATTTCACCACAACCACCATCAACAACCTAGCATCATGGCAACACGATTTGCACAGGAAAAAAACAAACTTTTTTGAGAAAACTTTTTTGTATTAATTCCAGTGTACAAATCAATATGGATAAATAGAGTGAAAAATCAAAATTAGTGATTGGAATCAAAATAATCAAATATTATTCAGGACTGACACAGGGGGTAATGCTGTCTAATAAGAGATGACACTCCGCTTAAAATGACACGATGTTCAGTGAAGCATGCTATGAAAGCCTAGGCTGCTCTGGAAAACCACTGGAGCAGCTCTCTGTCTCTTTTCTGTCACTTCAGACTAGACTGAAACATGTCGATCACGACTGCCCTCTGCAGCGCATCCGGACACATCACACGAACAGAGCAAGAAAAAACACTTCCCACAGAGTCCAGGAGCAGTTACCTGGCCCATGGGAAGTCTATATGTAACTCCATATAATCAAAAGACTCAATAATAGCATCAAACACACACTAACACAACACAAATAAACATCAACCTCTTATTCTGTATAGATTATGAATAAACCAATTATTGTTGTAATTCAAGTAGATTCGACTCAAACATACCATTCCATTTATCTACTGGTATCACTGGTTGATCATCTCTGAAACAAAGAGAAAACATTTAATAAAAACTTGCAAAGGCAAAAACTGCTACTAAGTAACGATTATACTTAATTATTCTCCAGTCTAACCTCATGGCTTTGAATCGGACTTTGCGTGGGGCACTCTCACACACTTTCACAGCATCCTCCAGCGTCATTCCCAGGGTGCACTTCCCACATATATAAACAATCTTGTCATTGGGCTGGATGTTGCCCTCTTCACTAGCAGGGGAGCTTGGCACCACCTCCTGGACATAAATTCCTTGCCACTTGCTGCCAATACCCCCAGTTAGCTTGATACCTGCATAGACAGATGCAAAAGGATCATCATTTTGAACTGAAATGCTTTTGTTATATTTATATATATATATATATATATATATATATATATATATATATATATATATATGTGCTATAAAGCATTTCCTCACCAAGTTGTCCAGATGGAGTCTTGGGAATGACAATGTCCTGGAGGGTGTCAGGAGGTGGCGGAGGGAGTAGATTTTGCACAGCTCTGCCCAGCACCATGTGCAGTCTTTTAGAAGAAGACCTGAGGATGCTAATAGCCACGTCATCTGTCACGCTGGTCACATTGTGACCGTTTACCTGAAAAGGAGATAATGCCAATTCAAATCACTGACAATCAAACCTTATGAAATCTTCAGAAAGGAACAGTCATTACTGCATATCTGTGATTGTGTTTCTAGTGGTGGAAAAAGCTGTACCATGACAAGCCTGTCTCCTGCCCTAAGTCTGCCATCTGCTTTGGCTGGATTATCCAGGACCTCCTGGACATAAAAGCAGTTGTCCAGTTTACTCCTGGTTATTGTAAAACCGAAACTGCCACACCATGATTTGGTCAGTGAGACAGTCATTTCAAACTCCTTCATTATGTCCTAAAGGAAGAAGAAAAGAGCAACATGGCTATGCTAGTCCACCAGCATTAAATAATAATAATAATAATAATAATAATAATAATAACAAATTTAACAAACTTTAGTGCTTGTTAAAGCAAGCTTCTCAATGGCACTTACACAGAAAAACATAAATAACAAAAATAAATAAAACTAAAATATGTTGTAGGAAAAGATTTCAATTAATTTAAATAAGCAGGTAGTGAATTCCAAAGTTTTGGAGCTTTAACCAGCAGTGACATTTATGCTAATCTAAGGGCTTGTACATCTGTAGGCAACTGCAATCAGACTTTACCCCTCTGGGATCTTCATCATCCTCTTCGTCATCATCCCAGCCGTCGTTGTTGCTGGCTGAGGGGATGGTAAACTGGGCAGGTTTCACTGGTGATGACGCTTGAGTTGCTTGCTGGTAGGATGGAGGTGTGCTTAACAGTGATGGAGAAAGGGCCGGTGGAGGGGGCAGTTCAATGCTGCTGCTTGGAGGAGAGGGTGCTGTGGTGGTGATGGTCAAGTATTCCTCATCGGCTATGACGGTCAGTCCATTAGATGTGAAACTTGTCATGCTCTCTTCCACACCTTCAGTTGTGTGACTGTGATAACAAGAAATTAATATTTGTGACATACAGTGGTGGGAAAAGGTTTTTGCCTTTTGTTTTTTTTCATTGCATATTTGTCACACTTAAATGATTCAGATTAAACTAATTTTAATAATACACAAAGATAATGCAAGTAAATACAAAATGCCATTTTTAAATGATGATTTCATTTATTAAGGAAAAAAAGCTATCCAAACCTACCTGGCCCTAAGTGAAAAAATGAATTGCCCCCTCCTGTTAAATCATGAAAGAACTGTGATTAACCACATTATTTTAGAAAGCTAAGTTAAATTTCACTATCCAAACCCAGGCCTGATTACTGCCAGACCTGTTGAATCAAGAAATCACTTAAATAGAACCTGTCTGACAAAGAGAAGCATGCTTAAAGAGCAACACATCATGCCGGTAGGTGATATGATCTAAAGAAATTAGATCACATCACTAGAAATTAGATAATCTGTTTTTGATCTAAAAGAAATTCAAGAACAGATGAGAAACAAAATAGTTGACGTGTATCAGTCTGGAAAGGGTTATAAAGCCATTTCTAAAGCTTTGGGACTCCAGCGAACCACAGTGAGAGCCATTATCCACAAATGGCGAAAACATGGAACAGTGGTGAACCTTCCCAGGAGTGTCCAGCAGAGGCGGACAGTAGTGAAGTATTTTTACTTTACTCAAGTAAATTTAAAAAGTATCTGTAGTTTATCAGACTTCACTACATTCCAAAGCATAATGTCATACTTTTTACTGCACTACATTTCATAAATAAAAGTTGTTTGTTTTACCTTTAATATGTAAGAACATTAAAAATGTAGTAATTTCTTGTACTCAAGTAAATCTTCGAATTACTTTTACTTGAGTAAAAGTAAGAAAGTAATAGATTTCTAATGTAATTAAGTATTAAATGATATTTAATGTGAAACGTAGTGCAGTAAAAAGTACAATATTATGCTTTGGAATGTCATGAAAGTAAAGTTTTCTAAAGAAAAACACTCTGATAAAGTACAGACACTCAGCAGAGTAAAAATACTTCACTGCTGTCTGCCTCTGGTGGGCGGCCAACCAAATTTACACCAAGAATGCAACATGGTCCACGATCGCTACTTTTCTTGGCGTTGCCTGGAGCCGTTGTACTGCTGGATTCGGCCTGTTGGACCTGTTTTCCATTCAGTTCTCCCTCAGGTAGGTTTGCCTCGTTTGCGCAGAGGTGGTGTGGATCTAATGACTCTTCGGCCACTATGTCATGTATCACGGTCGGCTGGTGACCCGACTGTGGTCAGGAAGGCTTTGGTTAACTCAAGATCATTAGTAAATAAGTCCTTTATATTGAACGACTTTTTTACTTCACGTGGTCTGGATTTTTTTATTTGTGACTGATGAACATGGTCACACCCTAGATCTTGTTCTATCCCATGGTTTTACTGTATGCGATATTGAAATCTCTGATACTGTTGTATTTGAAATTTCTCTACCTTATTCTGATGTTAAACCATGTGTAGCTACTCGCAATCTCAGTACAGTGAATTCTGAAACTATTAATGATTTTTGCATTGCTTACAATTATGCCTTTTCTCCTCTAAATTTGGATTGTGTAAATTTATCTTCGCAATTATGTGCTGAAGAGTTACTTTCTCTGTTTAATTCTACATGTACCAGTATTTTACATTCTATAAGCATGCAAAACATAAATCAAAGCTTTGGCTAAATGAATCTACCATGTAGAATCTACCCTGACAGATTTGTAGACGAGCGGAGTGCAAATGGAAGAAGGACAAGCTTCAAATTTCTTATGAGATTTTTAAGGATTCTCTAGCCAATTATCAGAAGTTATTAAATAGATCGAGGGCTTAGATCAAATAATAGATAAATAGTAGATCAAATTATTTCTCTGATGTTATTGAAAACAATCGGCACAAACCTAGAGTTTTATTTAATACGTTAAATTCTGTTATTAATCCTCCTGCTCCTGATTGTCTTGATGCCTCTTTACAAACTTGTGAAAATTTTCTTAAATATTATATTGAGAAGATTGAAGATACTAGATCAGGGCTATTCAATTAATTTGAGGGCCGGATTATCGAATTAAACATTTGAAGGGGGCCAAGGGGGTGGGGGGCCGTCCCGATCTTTTTCTGGGGGGCCTATAAAATTGGAATTTAAATTTAAATGCATATTCAGCAGTAAAATGAACTAATATTACCAACAGTAACATCTATAAAAGGTTAACATTAGTCCTGTCTGCCATTCAATTATTATTATTTTTTTTACTGTAATTAAAAAAATGTGACTAAACGCATATTAATATATTTGTGTTGTCATATTTTCACACTGAACTTCCAAATTAATATAGAAACAACATAAAGATGGTATATTTTAAATATATGCTGAATGGCATCTTTTAACGAGCCTATTATTAACGAAGACGTATCATTGATACAAATAATGTTACTGTTGTCTCTATTAAAGTAATTTTTTCCCTTTAATTTTAGCCATTAATTATTGCCATTTAATATTATAGTATAATTGAAATGTTATATTATTATTTTACATTTAATAGGCTTTGAAAAATATAACTTTTTATAAGTGAACTCAAAACAATCTTCATATAAACAATAAATTGTATGCATAAGCGATATTGATTATTCTTTATTCAAGCTACAAAAGTTAATCAGCAAGCAGAGCAGTCAAGTGATGTTTCTTTAATTCTTTGTTTTACATCAATCACAGACTGCAGCAGGTTTCACTTTAAAAGCAGCGCTGCTTCTTTAATAAAATCTGATGCAAATGACGCGGATGCGAGGCATATTCAACTCTTTACAGTCATTTAGGATTTTATAACTGATTTAAGACTGTGTTTGTGAGGTACTCGCCAAAACCATGTATTTTTACATCACGCTTGTCTGCAGCGGCTCAGTTTTTGAGTAAGTTACAGCCAAACTAAACTTCCTGCTTTGCTAAAAATCTTCGTCCGATATTCGTCGCCGATATTTCTCGCCAGAAGTTATGACCGATAACTTGTTTAAACTAACGTTATAATTGTGGATATCTCATAACTCCCTCACATAAGCGCTTGTCAACGCTGCCATATTGATGTTGCGGTCTCTGGTAGATTATTATTGCATCTCTCCCTTTTCTTTGTGGGCTGCCAATTGAATAGCCCTGTACTAGATCATCTATTCTACTACCGGATTACGATCCATCAGCCCCATCTACATGCTTTGCTGTTTTTGATCAGTTTGAGCCTGTATCTTTTGAAACCTTGGGGGAGATAGTTGAACATTTGAAGCCAACAGTTTGCCATCAAGATATTATCCCTACTCGCATTTTTAAACATGCTTTTAGTGTTATTAGTCCGAGTGTCATGACAATAATAAATAGTTGCTTGGTCTCCGGCTCTGTTCCTGTCTCTTTTAAAAATGCAATAGTGCAGCCTCTTATTAAAAAAGCTAATTTGGATCCTACAGTTTGTTCAAATTTTAGGCCGGTATTTCGAAACTTCCTTTTTTTTTCAAAAGTGTTGGAGAAAGTAGTTTTCACTCAATTACAGCCCTTTTTAGAGACAAATTCAGTACTCTAGGTTTTCCAATCAGGTTTTAGAGCAAAACACAGTACAGTATCGGCACTCTTAAAAGTCTACAATGATATTTTATTAACCGTTGACTCTGGAGCCTCTGCAATCCTAGTTTTATTAGATCTTAGTGCAGCCGTTGATACTGTTGACCACACTATCTTGGTTTCTCATCTTGAGCAATATGCAGGAATTCAAGGAGTGGCTCTTCAGTGGTTTAAGTCGTATTTATCAAATAGAAGCTTTGCAGTTAATGTTGGTGAATTATCTACCTCAGTTCCTCTCAGCTGTGGCGTCCCTCAAGGGTCCATTCTTGCCCCATTACTTTTTTCTCTACATATGCTCCCTTTGAGGTCTATCTTTAAGAAGCATAATGTCTCATTTCACTGTTATGCAGACGATACGCATATATATCTGGGTGTTTTATTTGATAAAGCATTTAAATTTGACATGCAAATTAATGCTGTCGTTAAATCTTGCTTTTACCACTTGAGACTTTTGGCTAAGGTAAAGATATTTATTTCTTTTAAAGACCTTGAGAAAGTCACCCATGCCTTTATTTTTTCAAGGCTTGAATATTGTAATTCCCTTTATATAGGAGTTAGCCAGAAAGCATTGTCACGTTTAGGCAGTCCAAAATGCAGCAGCTAGGATGCTGACAGGCACTCGAAAACGAGAGCACATCACACCAGTTCTATTTTCCCTTCATTGGCTGCCAATACATTTCCAAATAGAATTCAAGCTTTTATTGTTTGTTTTTAAATCATTAAATGGTTTGGCACCTCCTTACCTTGCAGACCTTCTTAAATGACACACGCCTACTAGATCCCTTAGGTTCTCTGATCAGCTGCTTCTAACTGTTCCTAGGTCTAGATTAAAACTTAGGGGTGATCAGGCCTTTTCGGTAGTTGCACCTAGACTGTGGAATTCTTTACCCCTGTATGTTAGAGCAGCTCCAACTATATTTACATTTAAAACTCGGTTAAAAAATTATTTATTATCTCAGGCTTTTAATTCTACAGGGTATTGAGGGGTATCATTGAATTTTTAGTGTTTACTTTGAATTTATCTTTGTTTTTATTTGTTGTACTTTGTTTGTACAGCACCTTGGCAAAAATAGTTGTATTAATGTGTGCCTTAAAAGTGAAATAAAGAAAGAAAGAAAAGTTGAACTTTTTGGAAGGTGTGTGTCCCGTTACATCGGGCATAAAACCAAAACAGGATTTCATAAAAAGAACATCATACCAACAGTCAAACATGGTGGTGGTAGTGTGATGGTCTGGGGCTGCTTTGCTATACTTGCTGCTTTACTTGCCATAATTGATGGAACCATGAATTCTGCGCACTATCAGAAAATCCTGAAGGAGAATGTCCGGCCATCACTTTGTGACCTCAAGCTCAAGCGCACTTGGGTTATGCAGCAGGACAATGATCCCAAACACACCAGCAAGTCCACCTCTGAATGGCTCAAGAAAAACAAAATTAAGGTTTTGGAGTGGCCAAGTCAAAGTCCGGATTTAAATCTGATTGAGATTCTGTGACATGACCTTAAACAGTCCATTCATGCTCGAAAATCCTCCAATGTGGCTGAATTAAAACAATTCTGCAAAGAAGAGTGGGCCAAAATTCCTCCACAGCGATGTGAAAGACTCATTACCAGTTATCACAAATGCTTGATTGCAGTCATTGCTGCCAAGGGTGGCACAACCAGTTATTAGATTTATGGGGCAATTACTTTTTCAAGTAGGGTTAGGCAGATTTGGACAGTTTTTCCCCTTAATAAATGAACTCATTTCAAAACTGCATTTTGTATTTACTCAGATTATCTAATACAAATTCCTTCTTTAATATCTGAAATATTAAAATTTTTAAGTGTGACAAATATGCAAAAAATAAAATAAAATAAAGAAAACAGGAAGGGGGCAAAACCCTTTTCACGGCACTGTATTTGAGTATTTCAAGACCATTTTCTTTTATTAAACAGTGAACAAAGATCCCAAGTTTTATTAAATATAAGGCAGCACAATTGATAATTATAAAGAAATGTTTCTTGAGTATCAAATTAGCATATTAGGATGATTTCTAATCTAAAGGATTATTTGACACAGATGACTGGAGTAATGGCTGCTGAAATTTCAGATTTGCCATGAGAGGAATAAATTACATTTGAACACATATAAAGAAGTTAATTAAAATTCTAATAATATTTTGCTATATTACTGTTTTTACTGTATTTTTTATCAAAAATATGCAGCCTTGGTGAGCTGAAGAAACTTGTTTCAAAAATATTAAAACATTTTACACACTCCAAACTTTTGAATGGTATTGTATCTCAAGCACTTTATTCTCAAACCCAAAAAGAAATTTTGATTCATCATTAAATGACGCATTTACATTTAACATCAGGAACATATTGATCATTTTATAGATGATATAGAAATAAACAAGCCTTTACCTGGTACAAGCTGAGACATGGTTGGTTGAGATGGTATCATCTTTTGACTCTTGCTGATGGGCTGTTTCAGTGGCTTCAGGAGTTGGTGCTGGGTTGGCTGTTGTCACTTTAACAGTGCTTGGTGTTGGGGGTGGTGCGTTGCTCTCATGCCCCTCCCCCATTATGGCATGAGGTTTTGGTTCTCCAGCTTCACCTGAGGATGGACGTGGAGGTAGGGGTGGAGGGGCTAATATAGTCGTATCCACCAGCTCAGTATCTGGTTTCTGTTGGGTCAATGGGATCTCCTGTGTTTTCTCTGGGGAAACTTCTTTCTTTAGACCAACCTCTATTGCCCGCTTCTTGAGAAGTTCACTAAAGTCTTGGGCAACAGTCCTCACATGCAGGTCTAGAGACCTGGATCTCAATGCACGGGTTGGAAGTGTGTCATGACCCTGTCAAAAAAGGATGTGAGTTTGAGAAATAACATGTTTACACAAATTTAGAGTTGTTGCCAACCATGTAGAGAAAGGATGTTACCAGAGAGGTCTCAATATCTATATGTTCATCCTGTAAAGGTCTGCAGATTGACAGCCTAATCTCAGATGGAGATGTTTGGAGGAGATGCAGAACTTCCTGTGGTAATAGAAAGATATAAACTACTGTTAAAAAGTCTGCATTTTCAATGTTTTTGAGAGTCTCTAATGCTCACCAAGGCTGCATTTATTTGATGATAAAATCTGTAAATATATTACATTAACAGAATTGTTAATGTACAAATAAATATTTGTATACAAATATACAAATACTACGGTGACCGTGAGGTGACACGTTCGGTTCACTTATTTTTGTCGTGGCCACGGCATAGTAACTCGACAAAACTAAGGGAACCGAACATGTCAACTCACGGTCACCGTAAAATACTGAATCTCAATACTTCATTAAGTTAGTTGTCTCTCACTCTGCTTTGGTGGATCTGATCTTGGAATGTGGAATATAAATAATATATCCTTTACCTCATAGGAAAGGCCTCTGACAGGTTCTCCATTGACAGACAGGATTATGTCTCCCTCTTTCAGAACCCCACAATCCCCTGCAGGCTGACCAGAAGAAAGGCTCTTAATATGCACCATGCTGCCCTCATCCGGACCCAGTTCAGATATGATTAAACTAAACCCCAGGCTACTGAGACTCTTCGGTAGCATCACCTCCAGGATGTTATCTGCCACAATGAAAGAGCAGAACTCTCCCAATTTGTAATTTATAATCAGTCCAGATTCACACACATTAAAATGAGTTACATTTAAGAGTTAAATGGACAGTTCATCCTAAATAAAAATAAAAATTAAAACTTCTGTGGTAATTACAGTATACCCTGGCCACTCTTTAATATAATAAAAGTGAATAAGTACTCCAAGACGACTATTCTGAATCAAATATTTTTAATAAATCAGTCCATCCAGTTCACAAAGCCAGTTTGAATGATTTGTTTACCAAATGGACTGATCTGGTTAACATATTCAGCTTACTTATATTTATACTTTTATAGTATTAACTGATAATTGAAATTCACTTGTATTTTTGTATTTTTCAGTTTTCTTTTTAATTTAAGTTGCTGTTTTATCAATTTTGTTGCGTGCTTTTGTAAGTTTTAGTATTTTTGTAATTTGTAAATAATTATTTTTAGCTTTATTTTAGTTTTAGTATTAGCATTCATAATACTTCAACTTTTTTCAATTATTTATTTCACTTACCAAAATTAAAAGGCAAAATTTATAATTTCTTTCAATTTTAAGCACATCTACTATGTATTTTTTATTTAATTTAAATTATCAAAAATAATATTTAATAGTTTCTGTTAAAAATAACACCACTGATCATGACATCAGACGATCTGCAATATAGTCAAACAGACTGCTTTTATGGTGATTTTGAAACTTTTTTTTTTAAACTTGACATCCCTGGACCTCATTCACTTTCATTACATTCATTATAAATTGTATCCAGGATATTTAAAAATAAATTCACTTTCTGTGTCCCACAGATGAAAAAAAAAATTATACAGGTTTAGAATGACATGAGGTTGAGTAAATTATGACAGAATTTTCATTTCTGGATGTGCTATTGCATTATGCATTATTGCATTATTACAGATTTTTGCATTAAAAGCTGACTCTAACTGTCAAATTTGATGCAAAACATAGGCCAGTGCAAAAAAAATAATTATGATGTTATATATACATAAAAAACAATGTTCCTCCAGACAAACTCTAAATTTGGCTCGGTCTTTGAGTTACATGGGTCTGGCAGCTAGCACAGTGTCGCTGTCAGAATCGGTTGAAATGTTTTGCAGTGTTTTCTCCCCCGCTCTGATCCCCGTCTCACCATCTGACACAAAGCTGAAGTCCTTGGCCCTGACAGACAAGGGCGTTTCCATGGTCACATCTCTCCTCAGGGGGGTGGGTGTGCTTTGCGCACTGAGGGGTGAAGGAGATCTCTGTCTCTCCAACGTGGACGAGGCACTGTAAGTGTCCAGCACCACTGGAGGCTCTCGTTCCAGAACCAGGCTCACCACCTGAAAAAAACACATTCATATATAGTGAACATATTCACGTCATCAGCCTTCTAAACACAAGGCCTGTTAACTAACCAGTGCGTGTGGATGAAGATTGTGTGGCTGGTCAGCTTAAGTGTAATAGTGTGTCAGTATGACAATGCAGGGCTCAGCGTCATATCCCAGAAAATCTTATTAGCCCAGACAAAAATAACGACCAACACATATGCTTTCACAACCGCGTGTCACTTTAGATCTTTCTTTTGTGCTGTCTGAGAACCCGTAAGACACAAGGGTTGATGATGTTGTTGTCCTAAAGCAACTGACATGCTGAAGAGAGGAGCACAGGCCCTTCAGACATAATGTGACCTTTGGCTCGCCCTTGTGCTAGAGTTCACATCTTACAGCAGTTACTTCTCAAAATGTCAGCTAAGATTAAATGAAAGTAACTGCTCTTTAACTGTTCGCAAAGACCTAAACTTAATGCAAGTGCTCTGTTACTAAAGACTGAACTGGCTCACCTGTCAAAATGCTTGTCAGTTGTATAAGCCTTCACTTCATTACCTAAAACTAAAGCTATTAAAAACTTTTCGGCTAATGTTTTTCATTACAATTAATGTACAATTACGAAAATTAGAAATGCTGGAAAACTGGAAATAACTTCTTATATTTCAAACAGAAATATAAAAAACAAAAACAACATAAATTAATTTAAAACTATTAAAATAAAAGCTGGAAATATAAAATAAGAGCTAATATAAAATATGAATAAATTCTATAGTAGTATATAAACAGTATAAAAATATCACTGAAAAAATATATCACTTTATATATGAAAAAAAGGTTACTGTCTTTCATAACATCCGAAACATGGGTGTTAGTGTCCTACTGTGGGCTCAATCATATCCAGTTACATAAATGGTTGTGATTGTATCACTCAGAAGTAATGCAAACACATGTCATTACCTCCCCCGTCCTCTTCAGGCACTCTACCACCTGCCTGTGTGTGACGGCACGCAGGTTACAGCCGTCCACCTCTAGCAGCCTGTCACCTGTCACACATACAGGAATTCATTGAGCTGTCAACACCAATCATGCGTCACAGCCAGTCAGGATGTTGCATATTCATGCTCATTAGCATGTTAGGAACACATCTGAGTCATGTTTGTACATCGTCAAGGAGATGACAAATATGCATAGAACACATTAAAAAACCGGAACCACTACCGTTCAAAAGTTTAGGGTCAGTAAGGTTCTTTGTTTTCAAAGAAATTAATATTATATTCAGCAAGATGCATTAAATTGATCAAAAGTGACTAATTTGACTATTTATACATTTTATATTTATAAAGTAGTACTGTATGTAATGTTACAAAAATGTTACAAAAGATTTCCATTTCAATGAAATGTTATTCTCGAATTCTTTATGTTCATCAAAGAATCTTGAAAAAAAGTATCACAGTTTTCACAAAAATATTCAGCAGCAAAACTGTTTTTAGCATTGATAATAATAATAAAAAACACCAAATTAACATATTAGAATGATTTCTGAAATATCATGCGACATTGAAGACTGGAGTAATCACTGCTGAAAAATGAAAAATCAGCTTTGCCATCACAGGAATAAATTCCATTTGAAACGATGTTCAACCATCATCTTACACAAATTAGGTCTTTAAAACATCATCCTATTAAAAGTCTGACTAAAAGATTATTTTGAACTGAATAATAGGTTTTATAATTGGTAATGATGGATCTTAACCTATCTGTATTCTTCCATCTTGATCTGCCGCTCCTCCTGGGATCACACTTTTGATGTAGATTCCTCCATGATGTACATTAGTGTTGATTCCCCCCTAAAAATCATTAAAACAGTAACATACTCCATGTTTTAAGATATAAGAAATTACATGAACACCACACAGAGTAAAAACTCACAGCAACACTGATTCCTAGGCTGCTGTTGATCTTTCTGAGCTCCATGTAGATTACTTCACCTGGCTTTGAACTGAAGCTGGAAGAATGATTAGAAATCCTATCCTGCACAGGATGAACAATAAAAAAATATTTTGGTTAGTTTTTGTTCATGTCAGATGTTTTCTAATATGCATCACTGTAAATCACACCTGAAAATCCAGAATCCGCACCACAGGTATGTGCAGTTTTTTGATGTTGGAGAGGGTCTCCTCCAGCTCCTCCATCACAGGCCTGTACTCTGCACTCAGAGTGCTTTGAGAGCCAAAGCCTCTTTCCAGCATCATCCCTAAATTACTTGTAGCCAATGAGGTCTTACTGTCCCGGAGATCCTCTACTCAGGAACAAAAAATGGAAACATTTTAAATGTGTAATTTCTACCACCAAATGTACCATAGTTGCAAAAATACAGATATACAGTAATGTCTTACAGCTGGGATAGGAGAATGTATTTTTAATATTAAAATGCACACACTTCATTTTTAAAAGTGAAACTATGAAGACGGAACATGAGAAATATGGAATTATTTGGTACAATATGAAGACATACGTTTGGGTTGGGACACTATGAGCTCCACTTCATCTGGGCTGCTCTGCAGTATGGCAGCAGCTATATTAAACGTCATCCCCTCTAGACTGATCTTATTCAGAGAGATCAGCCGTCCACCTAAACACAAATAAAAGAAAATAAGTCTTTTTCATTTCTTTTTTTTTTTGGCACAAAAGAGGGAAAATGTTCAGGATTTTACCGGGTCTGATTCTGCCGTCCCTATCAGCTGGCCCGTCGGGAACGATAGATGCTATGAAAATTCCCAGTTCTAACTTCCCTGTGTTGTCCTCCCCGACTATTACAAAACCTTTCATCAAAAGTGATACATCAGCATTTTGGAGCAAGATTACTGCAAATGCTTAACGTTACATAAAAATGCATGTTCATTTTCACTCACCGAAACCAAGTTTTGGATCCTTCTTTAAAGTAACACAGATGATTTCTCTCTCTGGGGTTGTTCTTGTGGGTGTGTCCACTAAAAAAGAAATAAAAATAAATAATTAAAAATATATATATATAATAAACAAATTACACATCCAATTTTCAATGTTACTGTATATTGAGAATAACTTTTATGTTTTATGTTGCATGTTAAGTTGAAATGTTTATACTCAGCTCCCATAAGATCATAGATCTTATCATCGAAATATCAGCTAATCATTAAAAGTCAATGTCAAACTTTATCATTAAAACCAGAGAGAGCTTCACTGTTTACCTCTTATAGACGAGGTGGTGGAATGAACCTCTGAGTCCTGCTTTTGAAAAGATACACTGGACATGATGTGATAGACTGGAGGGCTGAAAGTTTCTGGAGGGCTGCAGGTAAGAAAAATCAACACGATACGATTTTTCATTCAAATTAAATTGTGATTTGAATGATGGGCAAAAAAGTAAGTCGTGACGTATTGTCAAGTATGGTGACCCATACTCGAAATTGGTGCTCTGCGTTTAACCCATCCAAGTGCACACACACAGCAGTGAGTAGTGAACAAATGCACACACACACACACACACCCGGAGCAGTGGGCAGCCATGCTGCAGCGCCCGGGGAGCAGTTGGGGGTTCGGTGCCTTGCTCAAGGGCACCTCAGTCGTGGTATTGAGGGTGGAGAGAGCGCTGGACATTCCCTCCCCCCACCTACAATCCCTGCCGGCCGGGGACTCGAACCCACAACCTTTCGATTACGAGTCCGACTCGCCAACCATTAGGCCACGACTTCCCCCAGCAAAGCATATCCATTGACATACCTGCTGCTTTGGCTCTGGTCTTTCAGTTCACTTGGGGTTCTTGATTCAGGAATGTAATTTACTTCATTCTGTTGCTGAATCCGAACTCCGATCTTTGCTGGCAGGTCATTGCATGACTTGCTCATGGAGTCATTCGGTAATCCATTCAAACCAATATTGTTGAGCACAATCTCCGAGCAAGACAGCCTCTTTATCTGATTGTGTCGAGCGCGGCATATTGATGTATATTTTGCCACGTTGTCATCTAGGTTGAAATATAACAGAAAAAACTAACTACAAGTTGACATGATAAAGTAAAAATGTCTTTCTTGAGTCCACTGAAGCATAACATGCTCGTTGGAAAAGTATATAATTTGTTATGAAAAAAATTATTAAAAGGACTCCACTGTATATTCAACTTCAAATGGCTCTGTATATAGAAATAATTCTACACACCTGAAGCTAAACAGTAGGTCAGCTGACGAGAGGTCATCTCACTGTGAAACTTGTGCTGGGCTGAGCAGAGGTTCAGGAGATACTGGGCGATCTTTGAGCTCTCTGTCACAAATGAGTGCTTCTTCCCACTTGGGCTGCACTCAATGGTAAATTTTCGTCTCTATGACAGGATTAATGGAGAATTATTAAAACCTTAAACCAAAACATCATGAACTTCAAATAGCATGTTACTGGATTTCACAGAGTATCAAAAAGAAAAGAACTAAACATGCAATATAAGCCACACGGATAATAAACTCACACTTGTCGAAAGACTGTCTGTCTCTGTCCAGTGAAATTTGCGGCTTAACACACGAGAATGGTTCTTGACTTCATAAACCATAATTCCTTTGGCACAAATTCCCAAAACCAGCTCTCCAATAATAGGTTTCCTTTCACGGGCAACTCTGTGGAACAGCACTCCATACTCTGGCAGCTGCTGTGCAATCTATAAAGGCAAGAAAGACACAGGAGGTACTGACAAACTATGACCAAATAGCCAGATGTTCGAACAAAACTATTATTATATTGATTGGTTTAGTTTTATAAGCATTACAAGAGTAATTTTAGAATGAGTGACTCTAACTGAAGGCCAAAAGAAAGAACCTTTAAGAACTCCATCTCAGCCTCCTCTGGAAGCATGTGGGCATTATTGGCATGTAACCTTGGCAACTCCTCTTTTAAACAGGGCAAGGCCACTTTCTCTATGACTCTCTTAGAGATGTACTGCTCCATTTGGAAATAGTTCTTCCCATAAACCTGAAAAAGTTAGTGCGATATCTTAACATACAGTCTAGTTAGATCTGTTGAAAGTTCAAATGTTCATTAATATCTCACTCACTTTAGGCAAATAATCTCCAAACTCAGCCTGCAGTGCTAATGCAGCAAGAAACAATGCCGTCTCCTCAGTACAGTACACTCTGTCCTCCAGAACGTCCCTCCTCAGCTGGAGATAGTATTGGTGTCGTGTAAGTCTATGCCTTTAAAAATAATTCAACAAAAACAAACAGTGAGCATTATTAGCACTGCAAACTATTAGGTATAATGCATTAAAGACCCCATGAAATCATTTGACAAGTTCTTTGGTTAATTTTCCAGGAAGATAAAGACTTCTTTAATGTGTTCAAAAGTTTGGGCTAGTTTTTATTAGTTTTTTTATGTTTTTGAAATCTCTTGTGTCTCGTATTTTCACCAAGGCTGGATTTCATTTTAAATAACTTTTCTAATTTAATATATTTTAAAATGTAATAATTCCATTGATGGCCATGCTACATTTTTAGCAGCCATGACTTTTCAATGACACGATAATCCTTCAAAAATCCTTCAAATATGCGGGTTTAGTGCTTAAGAAATATTTCTTATTTTTTTATAAATGTTGAAAATGGTTGTGCTGCCTAATTCTGTTGTGATAAATTTTTTTCAGGATTCTTCGATGAATAGAAAGTTTAAAAGAACAGTAATTATTTTTAAAAATAAATAAATCTTTTGTACCATTATATAATAAATTATCATTTTGATCAATTTAAAGCATCTTTTCTTAATAACAGTATTCATTACTGACCCCAAACTTTTGAAAAGTAATGTTTATGCACTACGTTTGTTTTTGGAGTGCACTAGTACATAGACATCAAAACTTGACAGACATGCACTAAAAGCCATGAAACGCTGATATCATTGGTTCTATCTAAATATCATGCATATGCAAACCATAAAGTGCCATTTACACAGAAAGCAGGGCAGCGGAATGGAAAAAAATGGCCTAGAGACACAGATTTTTAAAAGTTAAACTTTTTTTAACTTTAGAATTGCGTGTCATGTGTGAGGCACTGCAAATGATGCAAAATCATGGCAACCACAATGGCCCGTGAAATGCATGAAAACAATGGAAAAGCAGCCCAGTAGAATGCAAAAACATGTTCTGTGTGAACGGCCCCAAAGACAGTAGAAAAGCACATACAATATATAGGAGATGTCATCAGGGAAAAATTTGACACGGAGAAAAAGCGTAAATCTCGCAGAAGCCACTTTCTTCCAGTAATCTGGGGCAACCTTTGAGATTTTTGTCTCAGGGTCCAAAAAGAAAAATTCACCATCTAAATGAGAAAAAAATTTAATTAATGCTCAATGACTTATGTAAGACAGTTTAAAGTGAACATTACAAACACTCGTTCTGTTTACAGTCATTATAACCACACAAGAGCACACAAAGGTATATATAAAGACTGAATTACCATCAGTGAAAGCAAGGCCAAAGTAAAAGTGCTCCACAAGGTTAGCGTGTGCCACAACCATGTCGAAGACATCTCTCCCACGGGACTTGATGTCACATTTCACTGCCACACACTGTTCATTTGGCATGATCACATTAACCTCCCTTTGAGACAAGCCTGACTTGCCTTTCTTTGACTGTATCGATCGAGAGAGAAAGTGAGAAGACGCTAAATATACAGAGACAACCTGCAATAAAGTGCAATAAAGCTGCACAGAAGTGCTGAACACTTAAAACTGAAATGCATTATATATTTATCCAAAAACACTAAAACGCAGTTTACCACTATAGATCCTGGCAGCTCTAAAACTATTTGAGGTTCATCAATCATCCTGGTAAATTCAGGTCCAAGACTCTACAAATTAAAACATGGAAACACACAATTAACAACATAGGATGCAGCATACATATTATTGTACAGCACAGATGCTAAGCACATTACCTTAGCTTTCCTTTGGGAGAGGCTGACTGCAGACTCACTAACAGTGATACAGGGACTGGAAGATCGGGCTTCACCCTTTTTGGGAACGTTGAGGCATGAACTTTGTGACAGCCAACAACTTGTGCTTCGTCTGTGGTGAAGCCCCAGTGGAATTCTGGGATAGCATTAGAGATTGACATTAACATCACTAATAGTTAATAGCCTGATAATATATTTAGAAGTGCAAAACAATACTACTAACCTGTTTGAGCCCTGATAGGATGTGGTCTGATTAGGTCTACTTCTGAGAGACCAGGTTTTCTGTTGTTGGGAAATTCCTGGGAAAAAATCAGCTAGACTGAATATTGAAATATTACTGTATGTCTACATGCTTTGTAATAAAGAGAGAGTAAAAAAGTAGTTTGAAAATTTAAAGAAATAACATGCAATTTTTTATACAACAACAATGGATTCACTAAACACCTAAATGTGATATTCACTACTGTTTAAAAGTTTGGGGTCATCTAAATTAATATTTTTATTGCATTAAAGGATGCATTAAATTGATCAGCTCCTAAACTTTTGAATGCTAGTGAATGAGCTTACCTTGCTTTAGCTCGGAGTCCAGAGAAAGTCTGCGAGTCTCTCCTGAAGCTCCGTTCCCCTCTGTATAACCAGGATATGGTCCACGCTTACCTGCTCAACAGAGACCTGATCACTAACCACACGTATATACTGCACATGGTTGCACAAGTAACCTCTGGAAAACAGCCAAAGATAAGATCACTACGCTTTACATTACAATTTGTGTTTAAGCATCAGCGCTTTGAGCCTGATTACAACCTTTTGTAATCCCATGTTCGGTTTAAATTAAACCGTTAATCCTATTCTGGACACTATTTTATTGGTGCGGTGGTGCTTTCTTACGCACGTTAGTCAAACCTGCAGGGTTTTACTAATTTAATTTTGAGGATAAACATTATAATCCAAGGAATATGTTGGGATTACCACTGAAATGGTTAGTTAAGGACAGCGTTGAGGACAAATATGTGGCATCAACACCCACTTAGACTTGTTATACAAAGCATCTGATGTGCACAGATTGTAACATGACAGGCTAAAACTCTTCTATAAATACACATTGCAACAACTAATTTGCATATGTATCAAAACATCGTCACATTTTACATGCAATATTAACATTTTTAAACATTAAAGTAATTCAAATACAAAAAGAACAATTTAAAATATTAAAAATAATCATATTTAGCCTATATGGTTTTCATACTTAAACTTATTTGGCAACACTTCTTTACAATTTCACAACTATAAGAACATAAGAGGATAACATTTTGTGATTCAAAGGAATTCCTACCATGTAGTCTTTCTCTGATCATCTGACTTTTCCCACTCAACTGTACAACATTTTCAGTTAAAGCAGCTCGATCCACCTGGAAATGAAATCTCATGAACCTCTTGGCTATATATATATATATATATATATATATATATATATATATATATATATATATATATATGTATATATATTATTATTTTTTTTATTTATTTTTTAATTGTGCAAGTGAGAAGTGTTTCAGGTATAAATGATATGCTTTTTAACTCACAGAGTCTTGGAAGACATCCTCTACCAGCTGTTTGATGACTTTGTTGGGAGGAGGCAGGAGAGATGCTTTGTGGTGGGATTCACACACCTCCAAGATGGAGTTCAGGTTGGCTCGTCGATGGGCCATGTCCTCACACATGCTCAGGAGAAGGCAATTCAGAGGGTCACTTAGCCGAATGGGCTAACCGAGCAGAAAACACAATTATTTTCAGATTGAAGGTGAGAAGTGTAATATAGGCTAGCTGCCTTATTCTTCACTGGCACAACTTGTTCAATCAATCTTTTTCTTGATTTACTTTTTTTAACTCTAATTTCTGTGAGACTGACCTGGTTTTGAGGGAGATGATAATCAACTGACCAATACAGAGTCATCCCAAGAGAATACACGATTATCTGGAAGAAACGACAAATAAATTACATTTCTGTGAGCATTCAACTGAAGCACATTTTCTAAAATAAAGCCAACCTTCTTTGCAACGAAATTTTGTGCGAGGTGACAAAAAAAAATGGTGTTAAATAAATTGAGAATAAGTGAGAATAAGTTTACTTTCACTGCATGTCATATGACCACTTCCGGGGCGCCACTAGAACTCTCTGCGTTTCCCAAAAGCATTGCAAATTTAAGTACATAGTAGGCCCATTGAAACCAATGGTTCGACGATCAACTTAGGCTTACAATGCTTTTTGGAAAAACGCAGCCCAAAGCATTTGATGGGTCATTTATACCTTAGCTTGTTTATGAGGGTGTGAAAATAAATAAATAAATCTTGGTTTTGTGTTCAGTGACCCATTTTTGTGTTGTTTTTTAAGTTTGCGTTTGGATTATTGTACGGTTGGAAGATCCAAACATGGCCCATTATAAGATTTCTAACTGAGTCAGTCACTGATTTTTTATCTGTTGGTATTTGATAGAATCCATGATGCCATGTGTCTAAACAAGATGTCCAGGACCTCCAGCAGAAATATAGGCCCACAACATCAAAAAAAAAAACACAGCAGTATATTTCATTGTATACATGGGGTACTTTTCTGTGTTCACCAAACCCATCTTGAGTGTTTGCTGCTAAAAATCTAATTTTTTAGTTTCATCTGACCATAGAAGTCAGTCCCATTTGAAGTTCCAGTCGTGTCTGATAACTGAATATGCTGGAGTTTGTTTTTGGATGAGCTAGGAGAATTTTTCTTGAAACCCTACCAAACAACATGTGATGATGTAGGTGTTGTTTGACAAATTTTGTTGTTGACTCAACTATTTTCTGCAATTCTCCAGCTGTGGTCCTTGGAGAGTCTTTAGTCACTCAAACTCTCCTCCTCACCGTGCATTAGGACGATATAGACACGTCCTCTTCCAGGCAGTTTCGTAACATTTTATGTTGATTGGAAATTCTTAATTATTGCCCTGATGGTGGAAATGGGAATTTTCACTGCTCTAGCTCTTTTCTTAAAGCCACTTCACTAATTTGTGAAGCTCAATTATCTTTTGCTGCACATCAGAAATATATTCTTAGGTTTTGTCATTGTGATGGATGATTAAGGGTATTTGGGCTTTGTTTTCCCTCCTATTTATACTTCTGTGAAACTGGAAGCCATGGCTGGATAATTTCATGTTCATAATCACCCTGGAGTGCTCAAAATTGTGAATATGAATGGGAATATACTTCAGAGATATTTTACTCATAAGAATTTTGTGTATTTGAGAAAGACATTTCATAATGAGATTTTCCCCCATTTTCAATTGTTTTAGTTCAGTGAAAGGTTAGATTTTTGTGATTTAAAAAAATAAAAGGATTAATAATGCAGGTTTATTTTCAGAGCCTTCTTTGATCATATTTACCAAGGGTGCCAACAATTCTGACCACGTCTGTATATAATGACTCTATTATAGATCAGTTGTTCAAGCTGTTCCATCCGTCGCTGTTTGTTTCTTATGCAAGGAACTTGAGAGAAAGTGAGAGCCTTTCTACTTTTCCATTATATTCTTTATTGCTTTTTTCCTGCCAAAATGACTGAGTTCGTTTGGAATAATTAATTATTTCAGAATTTAAGAACAATTACTGAACAACAATGTCAGGCTTTAATATAGCTAACGCAAGCAATGTGATTAATATTCATGAACCTCTCAGACCTTAGCTCAATTTATTTTAGGCTATTACTAGTAATTTTGGGTTTGTTGATATCACTATATATTATTAGTATTAATGTTATTTACAGAAACATTGAATTACATCTCAAGCATCACCATGTATCTTCATAAAAATCTGACATTTTGTGAAGAGAACTTGATTTGATTTGCAAAGTGTAATGTATAGGCTATATATAATATGTTTGTGCCTGAGCGTCAATCTCTGACAAGAGTGCTACAAACAGAAGTGTTGGCATGCATCACTGAATGAAACTGACCTTCTCCATAGCTAGCTTGGTGGAGATGGCACGGCCTTGCAGCATTTCTGGGGCTGTGAAGGCACACACCTCATCTGTCGTAGCACAGTTCTTGAACACCAGCGTCTCAGTCGCGGACAAGAGCAGTGATGCAGGAGTTATAATGCTGCAGATATTGTGACCTAGAAAAACAGACCCACATTCATTAATTTTTCATGGATTGAACTCTTCACCATCAGGAAAAATCAACTAACTTCAAGGTCAGCGTTTTACCTTTGTAGGAAAGGTCTAAAAGGGATTCAGCTGAGCCCAGCAGGAGCGACCACACCTCATTCTCTTCCAGCGGTCCTCCTCTGGCTTCCAGCACCTCGGCGAGAGTCACAAATGTGCTGCTCATCCTGCGGAATCGCGAGACAGATACCTGAGAAGGAGAGACACAAGCTAACTGGCTGATGGAGGTGGAGAGAAATCAGCTGAAAGAGGAGGATGGAGCCTAAACAAAGTGAGCAGCAGGGACTCTGAGCCCATCCATCACCAATGTTTCATAACAATATTGTGTAACATACATTATTTATATTGTGTGATGTGTAACTCTAAATCTGTCTACAATGATCTATTTTTGTCTTTTGCTGACTTCATTTCCAGCTATCAAAGGAATAAGCTTAGGCAAGAATGTGCCAATTGTTTTGCATAATCACTGGTGATTGGATTGTACTTCAGAGGACACATACAAATACATTTCTTCCAAATTTCTTCCATTTTCAGATCATTTTCGGAGAGAAGCAAACTGCAAACAGACTGATTATAATTTACTACATTTGTGTTTTACTATCAGTGAATCTGATGCCTTCCCAAAGTTTCTGCATTAATACACAAATTATGAAAAGATTTGAAAATATTTCAGCCACTTTTCTATTTCCATATCTAAATCTTTATTTCCCCTGAACAATAGAGATCGTTTCCTTGAGTCTTTTACAGTGCGGGCATGAAGTAAATGGTTTGACATGCAGTAGAGTTCTAATGTTCCAGGAAACAGTTGTGACAATTGCACTCACAGTTTAGAGAATGTTAAGACTGTTTCAAAAAATGTGCAAAAGCCATTTGGAACAACTGTGTGTATTCTGGACTGTTTAACTGTAACTACTCAAGAAGGACCCCAGAGGGAGACATTTCACATTTATTAATAATATGGACTTAACAAAAGAATGTTCCTTTGGTACCACTCTTTTTGATGTAGACGTTCATAAATCTAAATTGCTTGCAAGAGCAGAAATGAACTTACATACTATAGTAGCTTACTTACTATAAACACATTCTTTGGTATTTATGAGCAATGCAATTTAATAAACCAATATAATAGTGTCTTTTTTATTAATTTAGCTGGTATTTATGGTTTTCCTCTTACTGTGATGTATACAAGAAGTGATGTGTGGCTGGTCAAAGTCCACATAACATTAAAACAGTATTGACTTTCTAAAAGCATGTGGATCATGATTCATTAGTGCACATTATTTTTATCCAGTCAATTCCCAAATGAATCAAATCAAATCTTATTCTACACATTTTCACTCTTAATCACATCACAAGTAACATTGTCAGATGCTGTTAATAGAACATTTTGATTCAAATTTCAAAGAAAGGTAACAACAAGCAAATGCACTGAATATAAAGAAAGTTAAGGATTACAGTAATCTGGCATGTGATGTGTGGGACATAATCTGATGTCCTGGACCTGGATACTGCCAAGGTACTCCTGGTGACTGCTCAAGTAAATGTGCCAAGAGATGTCACCAACATCAGCCATTAAGACTTAACAGTCATGACTCTTCTTTTTTTTCTTCCCCAACCACATTCTTACATACATTTCAGTATGTCAAGGTAAAATACTACTGTGCAATTAATGGCTTAGGGAGCAAAAATATTTTCAGATTTCTCTTTCAGGAATTTACTAAAATGTAAAAATAATAATAAAGTAAATGCTATATAACAGCTCTCATAAATAATGAGGATATTGCTGTAATTACTGTTATAGCATTGCCTCTGTAACCGTTCACAGATATTTAGCAGTATATTTTGTATAATCTGAAGAGCTACTTCAGAAATAAGACATCTTGTATATGACTTTTCAGAACTATAAAAGCTGTCAAAAATACATTACAAGTAAAATTAAAAATGTTATTTATATTAAAACATTTAGATTAAAAATATATTAATTATATTAATTATGCATTTAAATAATAATGACTGTAATGTATTTTAAAACCTTACGTTCAGTCTGTTGTTGTTTGGTTGTCTTGAGGCTTATATTAAACTAGATCAATCTGGTTGCAAATACAGGGAGATTACAACGTCTAGTTAATTACACAACCTGGGTGTTAATAGGCTGACTCAACACCTTTGTAAAAAAGGACATACTAAAATACGGTAATAATCTAAAAATATAAGAAAATTATGAATGGTTCTCTGCCTCAGTATGTCAGATCAGTCAGAACAACAAATGTTTGGGCTGGACACATACACACACAAAAATGTACCAATGTAATAATGAGCTTGAACTCCAAAGAAGGTTAAGCAGGACCTACAGATGTGTAAACAGGTTACAAGAAGCCTTGAGTTTCTTTTTGTGGCCTGTCAGAAATAAAATCCTTAATTTTAAGCACACAAATGCTAAAAACACTTAAATCAACATTACTATATACATATATATGTGCCTCTAAAATTTAAATAAAAATGTAAATAAGCTTGAGCTCTATCAGACCATTAGTATGTAGGAAGACATGCATTTTCTCATGGACTAAGAGAAAGAAATGAGACTAAACTCACTGCATTCCTTCAATAATCAAATCCTAGAATATTCTGACAAACAGCGTAGCCTTTGTGTACAAATACTAACAGGGCCACATAAACACTGGTTAAATCGAAACTAAAAATATCAAGAAAATAAAAGTAATTTTTATTTTGTATTCTCTACTGATTGAGAGGATCTAGGCTTTCCCTGTCCAAATAAAAAATTATGTGATATACATAAACTAATCACAACTCAGCACTGTAGCATTTTAATAGCATTAACCAATATAGCTGACCAAGTAATGGCAGCAGCATTAATTAATTACAAACGGACTATGTTGTTAATCTTAGAACGTACAACTTTCTGAATTTTACATGAAGAAAGATTCACAAACTCGTACAAATTATAACTACTAAACGTGAAATATGAACTAAATATGAATAGTTTTTACCTTCTAGCATTCGATGTCTTAAGGTCCTGATCTCCCACTGATGCCTTCAGTCCCGGCACACACACTTTAATCCTGTGGATCACTACATGTTTCGTTTCCCTTCTGTTACCAAGTGCCTCATGTTACTCAGCTATGCACAATCTCCAATTTAGTATACTGTAGTACTGTACAACCATATGAAAATGCGTTTGCTGATAAACTACTCACATCTAAACACTAAGAAGCATCTGATGTCTGTGGGACCTCGAAACATTTTTGCAAATTGAACAACTATTCTTAGACCACAGCTAAGAGCTCAATTGGATTAAATGAGCACTGATAAAAGAGGATGAGGAAGTCTTCTGGACCTTTTTTTTTATTCAACACTCTAAAAACAAAGTTAGAAAACTGTCACTGGGATGGTACCCAAAGGTACAAAAGCTAAAAGGTACATATTTGTACCTTGTTTACCCCCAAATTAGTACCTGAAGAGCGCATATCAGGAGGGTACCACCACAGTTTTGTACCTTTTTTTTCTGAAAGTGAATCTGTGGTCCTTTTTTTTAGGCCTATATATTTAAATAGCATTTTATTTGTCCTTGTCCTTGTTTAGGCATCCATTATAATGCATGCACAGAAGTATTCTGATTGTTTTTCATCACATTTCAAGTCCTGTATTGATTCTGTAGTGAAAATGACATTTTAAAACATTTTTTTGAATAAAATGGCTGCTGACTCTTTTGTCTTGCTAAAGCTCTAGCTAGCATATGTATCTCTAAAATACACAAATATTTAAAAAAAAATGTGCATACTTTTACAGCTTGATTGGAAAATTACACCGAAAAAAATTTATATTAAATCAATTGCTATTTACCTGTCTATTTCATCTCAAGCTCATCACTGCCACTGTTGTCTCCTTGGTAAACAAAAACATTAACTTTTGAAAAAACTTTATTAGGTGCCACAACTGTGGACAATTCTTTTTTTTTTTTGAGAAACAGATTGATATAGCAATATTCATGCAAGAAATGTTAAAAGGATTTATGATTAATTTACTCTTTGTTTAGATGAACAGTTTTAAATGTGTATTTTTAAATGTTTTTTTATATTCTATGAATTAAAGTATCTATCTGAGAGGGCTAAATACTGTATCCTTATAAGGATGCACAACATAGGCTAATTTTGATTAATATTAGGCTATTTTGACATGTAGATTCACAGAAACAGACAGACAGATAAATAGACAGACAGACAGACAGACAGATACACAGACAGACAGATAGACAGACAGACAGATACACAGACAGACAGACAGGCAGATAAACAGACAGACAGATAGACAGGCAGATACACAGACAGACAGATAGACAGACAGACAGATACACAGACAGACAGACAGGCAGATAAACAGACAGACAGATAGACAGGCAGATAAACAGACAGACAGATAGAATGCTGTATCTATGAATAGACCGGCGTGATGATGGCACGGAAGCGCGTGTGTGTTTGGTGACGTAGAGCGCATGTCGCAGTGCACGCGAGGCCTGCTGCCAGGAAGAAAGCACTTTCAATACACGGAGGTCATGTTTTCGAAACCAGCAGCCGAATAAGCGCCATCAATAATCGACAGAGCCTTCACCACATCATTTTTGAAGAGTCCGGGTATTTAAGTGGCATTTAGGATACAGGGAGTGCTTATATTTTAATCGTAGCAGGTAAGTGAGCGTTTTAAGGTGGTTGTAATGTGTGGCATTGTTTCGCCGTGGGGGAGGGTACGTGTATACATCACAGCTCATTTTCTTTTATTTGAAACAGTAATACAATAATGTCGCTATTTTGAATGATGAGGCTTTTTAACATAGCGGCTAATAAATGAGCCGGGCTCCGTGGGTTACATGAGATCGCTTACAATGCTATTTGTCAAGCTGCTGTAACTATACTGTGTGTCTTTTCTGGATAGTATTGAACCAGGAATGTAACATAAGAAAGGCTGAAGTACTTATGGCTGTAGCATGTGTACTGATCACTGTCAAAGACTTGACAAAAAAACTATACTTTGTTTCTTGTTTATATATTGTATCTTACAGGCCTGGGCTGTCATATAAATCAGGATACATATATTATACAAAAATGTAAATGTCACTTTTAAATTGCCAACAGGCTGACACAATTTCAGCTTGACACAATTTGTCCATTATATATGTTTGATGAGTAAATTGTTATAGTTATTAATTAAACTAAAAGAAACTATGAGCCCTATGTTTAGTGACATGTCAAACCATAAAAGTTTGTCTTAATCAGGATTTGTTCCATTGTTTAGTCTGTATATAGCCTAGATATCAAGCTAACTAGAAATTAGATATTTAACTAGAAAGTGTTTTTTTTTTTTAGCCAGTAGTCACTGTGATTCATTTTCACCTTTTATTAGTGAAGCTGTCCTGAATACTGTATTTTATAAATAATTTAATTACTCGAATGTGGTTTCTGTTCATTTCTCTTATCTGTTCTTATCTCTTATTATAATAATACTTGTGGTGGAAATTATTTTCTTTGAGAATGTTAGTAGCTGTGAGTCGGTGTTATTAACCTGTAAGTCTAATATTTGGCTCTGATTAAAATGAGAAATTGTTTAACTTGATTAACTGGTTTGTTTGAGTGCGTGCCTGATTGTGTAAGTATTTATATTGGCCTGTATGTCAAAAAGTGGTTGGTAATTTATTTATTTATATTTTTTCTTGCTTAATTGTAACTACAAATCAAAGCTAGTCTAGAATGAAGTCTTGACAAAAGTCTCTCTCTGTTGCTATGGATCCAAAATGCAATTTATTCATGCTTTCGTATTTGGACACATTCAGTGCTACTTCCTTTCATCACAGTGAATTGTGTTACTTTTAATTACGACGTGTCAGGAAAAAAATATCCCTGATATTATGGCATTTGTGGAAACGCCTAAATATGCGGAAGCATTTGTCTGTGGAACTGGGTCATGCTGTTATTCCTGCTGTTTTAACTCGGGTTTAGAGCTATTAGGAAACTACCCTACTCTTTTGTGGCATATGAGTCCCCTTTTTATGTGTGCGTGTGTTTCTAACAGCTGTATGCTCTAGTTATTTTCTTTTTGATGGCACAGAGATAAAGCCCAGAGCCAAAAAGAGGTTTGGGACCACTCAATGCTGTCCTTTCAGTTTATTCTGCTGTGCCAAGAAAAAAACGATGCTACAGGAAAATCATGTTATAGTGATGAAGATATCACAATAGTTGCAGTATTATAGTGGATTTTGTTTTGTTTTTATGGTCTAGGTTTGTAAAAGTCTGCCTCATTCGGATGCTCACACTTCGGCTTCACCATGAACAAAAATAAGCGAGAAAAAGAATTCTACAGCGTAGATGTGGGAGATTCAACATTCACAGTGTTGAAGCGGTATCAGAATCTAAGACCCATTGGCTCGGGTGCTCAGGGAATAGTCTGGTATGTTCTAGAGCTCATATTCCACCTCAAATCAAGGACGTTACACAATCGCTGCATCTTTTCATCTGCTTCATGCATCCTTTTCTCTTTTAGCTCAGCATATGACCACAACCTTGAGCGAAACGTGGCTATAAAGAAACTCAGCCGGCCTTTTCAGAATCAGACTCATGCCAAACGCGCATACAGAGAGCTGGTGCTCATGAAGTGCGTCAACCATAAAAATGTAAGTCATGACCCCAAAATGGCTCGTAACATGTTGCATGCAATGAGAAATCCAGCAGAGCATAAGCCATCTAATATATATGCTTTTTCATTTCCAGATAATAGGCCTTTTAAATGTTTTTACACCACAAAAAACATTAGAAGAATTCCAAGATGTGTGAGTATATGTTGTGTATTTACACAGCAACAAAAATGCCAGACCCCAGCTGATACCCCCTAATGCTCTCTCCCCTTTCTCTCACATCCACACACACCCCTCCCCTTCTTCTCTGCTCTCTCTTACCCCCCCATCACACCCTCTTTTTTTGTCCCTCCCCTTCCCGCCCCTTCCCCAACGACAGTTACCTAGTAATGGAGCTGATGGATGCCAACCTCTGCCAAGTCATTCAGATGGAGCTGGACCACGAGCGGCTGTCCTATCTGCTGTACCAGATGCTGTGCGGAATAAAACACCTCCACTCGGCGGGGATCATCCACAGGGTCTGTGCTCTTTAGCCTAAAGCCTGTCTGCCTAAACAAAAACACTGCTGTACGCAGCCAAGGTTGCACTGACAGCGAAAAGCTTAATAATCATTTAAGGTGAGGGAGGGGGGAGGGGTTTCATCCCCTGGGCTGATTACAAAAAGCCAGACCTCTGCCTGCCTGACTGCAGCTGCTGCTGTGGACTGCATTGCGCTGTTGAGGCAGGGACGTGTTGAGAGGCGACAGGAGGGAAGCGATCAAGTGATCCTCAGTAAACATCGCTGTCCCGTAGTCCCGTTTCACCTTGACTTTACCTCTGTCTTTTATACAGTGTGCTGCTTTTGTGCAGATATGACCGGAGACCTTTATGGTAATACAATGAATCTCGTGTTACTGCACAAGGTCATGTCCCATGAATGGTGACCTTTAAACATTTAATATGCAAATTTCATTTGCAGCCGTGGATAATCAAGCGTTAAATGAATAAAAATGGTTTCACTCTGACAGATCTATCGATAAGTGATGAGAAAACAGATGAACACTGAAAGGAAATTAGTCATCTTTTTCAAGGTTAATCGTGTGGAAAGACTTGTTTGTTGAGAGTGGAATACAGCTCATTTGTTTTGATTCACTTTAGCCCTTGGAAATATACTGTATTTTTGGTCAGTTTTCAGTAAGACATCGCACCATAAGTGAAACCAAAAATAGTGAATAATATCGCTTACATCTAAAACGCTTTCTAAAGCCCACAAAATTTATAACCAGTTGATTTGCAATTATTGATTTTGATATAAAGTGACACACGTTTACATTCACCCATAAATATTTCCTGAATGTTAATTCGCTGCAGCCACACATCTAAAAGCATAACCGTTTGAGTGGATAGTTGAACTGACACAAATTTCTATTTAAAATAAATATGGTTCTTTTGAACTTGTATCTGTATGTAAGAATGTGACACTGAAGACTGGACTAATGGCTGCTGAACATTAAGCTTTGTTATCAGGAATAAATTACATTTTAAAATATATTAAACTATAAACGGGTGTTATGAATTGTAATAATATTTCACAATATTACTGCTTCTGTATTTTTATTCAAGTAAATGCAGCCTTGTTGAGCATAAAAGACTTATTTAAAAAATATTAAAAAATTATACTGACAACAAATATTTAAACAGTATGTCACACTTTTTTTCATTATTTGTATTTAAAAAAATTTAAATACCAAAACTTTTTTCTCTTCTCAGGTTTTAAGTTTTCTTAGGTCTCAGACTTTTGAACTGCCATTATATTTTACATTATATTTTTCTTATTTACAAATTGACTAATATACTGTCTTGTGATTCTTTAGGATCTGAAACCCAGCAACATTGTGGTAAAGTCAGACTGTACCCTAAAGATCCTGGATTTCGGTCTGGCCAGGACAGCAGCTACGGGTCTGCTGATGACACCATATGTGGTGACACGTTACTACAGAGCCCCTGAAGTCATCCTGGGAATGGGATATCAAGCCAATGGTCAGTGCTGCTGACAAGCTGCAGAATGCCTAGTTGGCACATCCTATGCATGCTTAACTGCCAATATCATCCTCGTGTTGCGGGTTTCATTTCACGCTTTTATAGGCCTCTCTAATGCTTTCCTTGCACTAATAGCTTTGCAGTTTCAGCACCAAAATGTGTTGAGAACACCAAGATTCGTTGGGAATTCTGTCTTTTTGTTTTCACTTTGATGAAATGTAAAGCCTGTTCAGTGTGTGTGATGTGTAGACAATGGCTTGGTGTGTTCATTCATTTCTTACCCAAACTATAATGAATAAAACAAGCTCTTATGCAACAGTACAAAAATACTAACACCCCCTGACTTCCTGCTTAACTATTTTCTCTCTTTCCCTCTGCTGCACGCGCTTAGTGGACATTTGGTCTGTGGGCTGCATTTTGGCAGAAATGGTCCGTCACAAAATCCTATTTCCTGGGAGGGACTGTATCCTTGAGCCGTACAAGTAAAAAAAAATGCATCATGGACGCTAGAATTGTCTGTTGTCATTTTGACAAACTGCATTTTACTCATGGGGCACATAATGTGCTAGAAATACTGTATAGTCCCTCGCTAGTTTGGCATTAAAGATTATTTTATATTGTGTTCTTTGTTATGCATGCCGTATGTTAATCAAACGCTGGTTGGTTTTGTTTTGGTTATAGCTCTTTTTTTGCATTTCACTCCCTTATTTATTTCTGTGAGGGGTGGTTTTGACTTTCCAGTTGACTTTCTGGCTAATTTTGGCATTAGATTGGTGAACACCACTATTTTGAAGGGTTAGTTTTGTATTTTTACACTGACACCTGTTTTTTATTAGTTGTCATTGGTACTTGTTCTAGTTTCATATTAAATCATATTCTAGAAATAATTTTTTAATAAAAAAAAAATAAATAAAAAAAATTCTCTAAACTCAGTTGTATGTTGGTACTAGCCACTCTAGCTGTTCTGTTCTGTTCTCTGCTCTTGTAAAAAAAAAAAAACATTTTAAAAATCTTTCGAATTCCAAACGTTTGAATGGTAGTGTATATTAGAAATTTGGGATCTTTCAGGTATACCATTTAGGTCAAGGATGGCCTGATGGTGTTTGAGAACACATCGTCTCAAAAAGCCTACATCAGGATTTTGATGTCATCTGTAAAAAATCTACTGTACAGGGTTTTTTTCCTTCCATCATAATCAGTTAATGAGTCTCCATCGTGAGTCACAACATGAGTGTAAATGGTCAGGCCTGTAATGCACTGTGAAACTCGTTTCCAGTTTATTTATAGTATTGCGATGATTATTCTGTTACGTCTGTGCTCCATCCTCATTGATTTGTCATGCTAGACATGGCAGATCCTGCATGACGCACATCACTCTTCTTGCCATCTGATTTCATCGTCATTTTGTCTGTTGTCATTTTGCCTCCCTTTTTTTAAGCTCTGCGTTGCATGCTAATTTCACTTTCATTTCATTTTTCAGTGGATGTATGGTCCGTTGGCTGTATCATGGCTGAAATTGTCAGAGGTAGTGTGTTGTTTCCAGGTTCAGATCGTATCCTTACCAGTCTATTATGTGCCATCCATTCCCTGGTCATCACTTCTCTTTATTAAACACAATACTTTGTTTCCCATGGTACACTATGGCTTTTAGGACTAAATAGACTTAGCATAAGCAATCAAAATGAATTGGTTCAGTATACAAGATTTATGGAAAGCTTTCAAGATGATCATTTTAGATATAGTAGGCCTGTTTATACTTTTCTTAACCGTCTAATGCCTGAAGATATTGATCAGTGGAACAAAGTCATAGAGCAGCTGGGAACTCCATCCCTGGAGTTCATGATGAAACTTAACCAGTCTGTGCGGACCTATGTGGAGAACAGGCCACGGTACACTGGATACAGCTTTGAGAAGCTCTTTCCCGACATCCTGTTCCCTGCTGATTCAGAACACAACAAACTGAAAGGTACATCTGCTTGAAGATTTAAATGTGACATCATTTCTGTAGCATTTTACTTAATTAGACAGCTGTGCAATCGCTTCTTGCAAATGTGCATGTCAAAATGTTAATATTAAAGATTTCATCCATCATTTAACTGACACACATATTTGCAGAACAAAAACAGCCTAATTCAAAATTCTAATAATTTCCAGTGCATGCACAGTGAATGGCCTGAATAATCTGCTGTATGGTTGAGGTGAGGTGACATGTCAAGCCACTTGAGAACAACTGAAGTACCATTAACTGTACTGGATGTGATTTGTTATGCAGCAAGCCAGGCGCGGGACCTGCTGTCTAAAATGCTGGTGATAGATGCATCCAAACGAATCTCTGTGGATGAAGCTCTGCAGCACCCCTACATTAATGTGTGGTACGACCCAGCTGAAGTGGAGGCGGTGAGCTTATGCGCATTCATACACACCAATTTCCAATCCACTGCTGTCGAGTACACATGCAAGATCATTGTAATTTTGGAGAATAATCTACAAAAATAATGTTGGATTTTGTTTTCACAAATCATCAAACCAAGGGCTGCAATCTTGAAACCTTTTTATCAAGTGTTACAATTTCTTGGTATTTCTAGCAATACATTTGCAAAATAGGTTTTATTTTTATTTTTTTGAAAGCGGTCTCTTATACTCACCAAAGCCTCATTTATCTGATCAAAGTAACTGTTTTCTGTTTCACTGTATTTTAAAATCTAATGTATTCCTATGATGGCGAAGCAAAATTTTTTAGACGTAATTACTTCAGTCTTCAGTGTCACATGATACTTCAGAAATCATTTAAATTCTGCTTTTTTTTAATTGTGATACATTAAGGTTTTTTGAGTTCAAAAGAACTGCATTTATTTGAAATATATTTTGTAACATTATAAATATAATTTATTAAAGATCACTTTTGATCAATGTGTAAGTCCTTGCTGAATTAAATTAATTTCTTTCAAAAACAAAAAATATCTTACTGACTTTATACTTTTCAACAGTTGTAATAGTTCTCACAACACAAACATGAAGTTCCTATAAGCTCCTATTCGACACATTGATTGTTTTTCTCACCAGTATAATTACGTGTGCTTATCTTTCTCTCTTCAGCCACCTCCTCTAATCATAGACAAACAGCTCGATGAGAGGGACCACACAGTGGAGGAATGGAAAGGTGGGTTTGTTTTTCTAACTTTAAAGTTCATAGAGTGAAATCTGATGCAAAAGGAAAGTGCCAGAGGCTGAGAACGAACATGATTTGCCCACTGCACACGCGGTCGAAATCTTGTCTGCAGGGGTCACCTGATTGATAATAAGCTCCTCAGCATGTTTAAATGTCTGATGGCAGTTTCTTAAATTAGAAAGATTGATATTTCTTTCAACTCATGGAGCGTGTGCTGTCAACTTAAACCTTGCCAGTTTCCATGACTTCGTTCATCTGTTCAGCGTATGACAGTAAATATCTAAGTAACAATGCAACTGACTTTTTTCAGCTGCATGACAGTAGCTCAGCTGTTTTCAAATTTCCAATGACAAACTAGTTTTTCCAACAAGTAGCTACTGTATGTAGTGTGCCAATGCTGCAAGTTCCTAAGAGTGTTTCGATTTATTTTACTGAATCCGTTCATTTGGAGAAGAACAAAACAATGGGTTTTCATTTCAATCTCTTTTTTTCATCCATGTAAATTCAATTCTGGTGTTCGTCACCATGTTTTCAAGTTATTCTATATTTTTTAAACTCAAATGAAATTCCTATGGTTTTGTGCTAAATAGATACATTTACAAAGTAAATGTTTGTTTCCTTAAATGGCTTATTTAGATAAAAAAATTGGTGTTCTTTCTCTCGCGTTATATTTTAATAGTTCTTTCTTTGTTTTCTTTGTCTTCTTCAGAGCTGATCTATAAAGAAGTCCTGGATTTGGAAGAACGGGTGAAAAACGGTGTCATTCGAGGTCAGCCTTCCCCTATAGGTTAGTAAGACGATTTTCTCTTAGTCTAATACAGATTATGTAAAAAAAAAAATTGATCCATTTGCATAGACTCATCATGGGTGATCTAACTGACTGTTGTGTTTCACATAGCACAGGTGCAGCAGTGATCAACGGTTCACCCCAGCCCTCCTCCTCTTCCTCCATCAATGACGTCTCGTCCATGTCCACAGAGCCCACTGTGGCCTCAGACACAGACAGCAGCCTGGAGGCCTCCGCGGGACCCCTGAGCTGCTGCAGATGACTGTCACCTTCCCCTGGAGTTTCTCTGTGTGTGGCATGGTATCAGATTTAGGCCAGTCTAATACTTTATTTCGGGTCGGGTATGGCTTTTTTGAGTTCCGCTCTAGATACTGTAAATGACTACACAGTTTTATCTTTTTAGCAACAGCCCTAACAGGCTCAGCCAATGATAGTGGACTCCTTAACAAATCTCTTCTTTTATAAGCTACATTTAGAGTATTTTGTCATGTCGTCGTAGAGTGATTTTGGAAGGTAATCTGTAAAGGTTGAATTGTGTATATTTTCTCAAATTAATTTATTTTGAGTCTTTTTCCTGGTCAATGTATAATTTTCTTGGTCACTTGGGATATGAAAGTCTTTAGAAACAAGTCCCTATTAGTATTTTACAGTGGACATAACCATATTGCACAAATTAATATCAGCTATTTAAGTACATTTTGACAACTGAGGTGGCATTTTCTGGGTCATGTTTTTGCGCAGCACATTTTATTTAAAATTTGTACAGTTTCATTTAGATATAACAACTCACAACATCAAAAAAATATTTTTATATGTACATTGATTTATTTTACCAGGCTGTTCTTTTATCATGAATAGTTTTGCTGCTGATTGACTGTGAAATGTGACGTGCTTGTGCATATGTCTCTGGTGTTCCAGTTCTTGTCCTAGTCCTAGTTACCTAAGATTTCAGCACCTTTTTTATTTTTTATAATTATAAAAAGATTTTTACCCCTTCAAAATCTGCTTATAAACAAGCATTGCGCATCATTAGCTGTGATTGTATCATTGCATTTTGCAGTTTTTGTCTAATATATTTTCCAAACCCTAATAAGGTTTGTTTCATGACTGGTATAGCACACATTTTAAAAATTATTATTTGGAACACCAAGAAAAAAAAGTCAAAACTGGTTCATTTCTAGCATATTCCATTAGAGTTGTTAAGCTACTTATTTATTTTTGTACAACAGTGAAATGAACCAGATCTCTAAGATTGGTTTTACTTTTAGTGTTTTTTTTTTTTTTTTTTGTTTGTTTGTTGTTTTGTTTCTCCCGTCAGGTTGGAAGGTCTTTAATGGCATGTAATGTGCTGTAAATGAACGGGACCTACTGTATTGGGGACTGACCTACTGTATGTAAGTACTTTGTAACTTGTGACATTGAATACAGTGGAGCTCTACACATTATTTGATAAGAAGTTTAAGATATATCAGGGAAGTGGGTTTGTTTTACATTTGCTTTAGAATGTGAAGGTGAGAGAATGTTGAATAGGCCTGAAGTTGTGGAGTAGAAAGTGGGAATCTGAATGTTCTTGACATGTGGGGTTCAGCCCATTGGATTTATTTACCTGTGCACAGGGTAAAAAACGAAATATTTTGCTATTACTTTATATTGTTTTGTTTTAAGTGCTCTTAACAGTGGCAATGATATTAAGCCCTACATACTTGCCTGGGAAGCCCGAGCCTGCTGTAACTGCAAAGAGCAAAAGCTTTTAGGCACGAAACACAAGAGCCGTTTAAAGGTCGAGTCTGAACTACCTCACACTTGATGCCATACAGCTCACATTTTACAAGTATTACTGTAACCATGATTTCATTTTATTTATTCAGAAAAATAGGAGTGTTCAAGTGTCTGTATAGTTTGAATCTGTGAGAATGTACTGTCTGTATGTATGTGTATACAATTCAACGAGTGTGTGTTTTTGTTTATTCTAGACAGTTTTTTGTTTCCCTCAGCTTATGTGCAGTAACTCAAAGCTGAACAATGAACCGTGTTATTTCAGACTCGACATCAGTGCGAACATTTTTGGAAGGGTTCTGTTTTGCTGTTTCGAGAAAAAGAAAAGAGAATAATAAAAATGGAGAGGAAACGTTTCTCATCCCCAATCTCAACGATGTGCGGCATCTTGCATGAACTGCTTAGCATTTGATTTTAAGTCCAAAACACTGTACAAGAACTATAAGATCATGGTGCTGGGTTTATTAGACTTCACAAACTGATGCAGTTGTTTTATATTAGGTTTAGCAGATTACCACCTCATTAGAATGCACTGAAATTCAACTGTTAACATCATAACAACTGGAAAAATGGAAATAAACAGTTGGAAAATGGGTTTGCTTGTGTGTGTTGTTTATTGTCCCCTCTCCAAGAACTTATACTTAGTTTATCTTTCTTGACCGTGAACAACATTATTTAACTTTGGAAATTGTTGCTGCTTTCTACATATATTACCAAAGACTTTGAAGGGACTTTGCTTCACCCAAAAATGCAAATTGTCATTATTTACTCACCCTCATGTCATTCCAACCCCATTATACTTTCATTCATCTTCAGAACACAGATTAAGGTATAAAAAAAATGATTTCTGTCCCTGTTGAAAGTCCATTCCACCAAAACTTTTGATGCCTTTTAAAAAAAAGTTCATAAAGGATATTTATTTGAATCAAGTGGCTTAATCCAAGTCTTCTGAGTAGATGCAGTTACTTTATATGATGAACAGATTTACTTCACATATAAACACTGATCAGAGAACAAATATAAAGCACATGAAATAGTGAATATAAGGTTAATGCATACTTCTAGAGGCATTAAACTTTAGGTAGAATGGAATTTTTTAATGGAAATACAGCAATCTTTCAAGTTTCATTGAAAAATCTTCATATTTGTTTTGAAGATGAACAAATGTTCAGACAGATAAGTGTACTTGACAGAATTTTCATTTTGGGGTGAATTTAAAATGTTGGAAATCAAATATCTTTTGCACAACACCGTTATCAGTCAGTATATGATTCGGTTTTTATATCACTCATTATTTAACATCAGACCTCCCTTTTTGATTGTTTTGATGACAATGGCAATTTATTATGAAGACTAGTCAGTCTTCATTTGAAATGAAACACCCTTTTTTTTTTGAAGACCTCTACTTTGGCACTTTCTGCATTCAGGAATCAGTTAACAGAAAAAAAGACCACACGAACATACAGTATGTGCATATTTAAAAAAAAAAAAAAGCTACTTTAACAATTTCAAGTATATGTCAGCCTTAGATCCATCATCTATTTTATATAAAGACACTCATTCACAGAGTGTTTTGAAAAACACCACCTGAGAAATAGTTCTAGGTACATTAATAAGCTTAAATAAATACTAGCCTTGGCAATATTGCAGCTGAAGTGATATGTTGATAGATTTGTTGTACAATTGGACAGTTGTACAGTTTGGATGGTGTTACCTCATCTAATCTGAAATAAAGTCTTTTCTTCTAGTGCATTTTACTTACAATAAAGGGATTTGCTGAAAAGAGTTTGTGTCTGTGAGGTGTGATGGTGTAAGAGTTGATCTCATGTCTAGAAATGACCTGCCTTATGTGAGAGGCAAATACTGGAAACAGTCTGGTCAGAAATGCCATGCTTTGGTACTATCTGTGCAGGTTAGATTATGCAAGTGATGAATGCTAATAACTGAATGGCACCTTAAAGGAATAGTTCACCTGAAAATGAAAATATTGTTATTATTTACAAAGAGCAAGTGGCAAGTTTGACATTAAGAACAAGATTTACATATTGGTATGTTCTTCACACAAAATGTGCACTACTTTTTTTTTTTTTTGAATTCTCCTTTTGTTGTCTGCAGAAAAACAGCATATTGGTTTGGAACGATACGAGGGTGTGTAAATAACCATTGAATTTGTCTTTTTGTGTGAACTATTCCTTTAAAATGTAAGAGAAAAGTGTAACTGCTACACATGATCAAGTCCCCGTAACAAAACAGCACAAAATGACCTCTGAATACTCATGATGCATGAGCAGAGATATTTCGAAATTCCATCTACAACAAACACATAGTCTCTCAGTGTTAAATCAGGAGGTCTGTTAGGGGTCCAGTCAAATTTTGCTTGTCCTTGTTCCCAATGTAAGATCTCCCAAAGTGGAGAAGAACTCCTCCATCTCGTTCTGAAGCAAGCGGTTGCGGGTCTCTGCATCCTCACGGGCCCTCTCAGAGTTACGGAGTTTAATTTCCAACATTCGATACTTTTTCTTCTCCTGGCCCGACTCCTCCACTAGTCTCTCCATTTGGTTACGCAGAGTGACACTTGATTCCTCTAGCCTTAAAAAAATATTTTATGTTAATTCAATTTTAAAGTGCATACCAAATACTCCATGTGATATTGTTGGAAATGCAAAGAAAAAACAACACAAAAATGAAAATTAGTTTGATGTTAAGAGCTAAATTTACATTTTGGTCTGTTCTTCACCCAAAATAATACTACACTATAAAAATACATTTATTAATAAATTGCTATTTATTGTGAAAGTTCATCATATGAACTGAAAGGTTGTGTTTTATTTTCACGTTGCTAGCAGTACCAAATGAAATGCAAAAATAAAAATAGTTGTCAAGCAGGTTTCTCAAACACTCTCTCCTATTGCCAGAGACAGAAAGCCATGCCCCAAACTCACATCATTGGTTGAGACATTGTTGCTGTGTTGGTCTGGTCAGGTTTCTCAAACAGAACAATGCTTTGATAATACCAAGATTCAAGCAGCGCTGAGCAGATCGATCAATGAATGGGTACACTGTTCACTGAATTTTAAGTCCGAACACAAAATAAGTTCCGTCACAAAATATATGTCATTCAACCCGACCAATCAGGTTGTGAACGTATGACTATGCCTTTAGGTTCGGTATCTTTAGGTTTGCTGTCAAAAATGCCAGTGTGAACGCTAAGTGGACCAGGACCAAATGTATTGTTTTTTTTTTTGGTCCGGACCAAACAAACCGAGAGAACCGAACTACAAATGTGAACACCCTCAAAGTTTTTACTCGTTTCATAGGAAGACAACCAACAAAATGGCTTCCTCATGTCTGCATATTAAAACTAGGATAGGAGAAAATATTTTATAGTCACCATTATCTGCTTGTTAAGTCACAATGTAAGAAATACTGTTTCCGGGTCCAAGCCACTAGTTGCTTCAGATGTTTATGAGCACTATTTATTCAAAGCTCATTTAAGCTCAGCTTTGAAAAACTCAAGGCATACACAACAGTCTCTGGGCTCATGATTAAAAATGACTAATAAAAGATGAATCACTGTCTGGCCAACTGTGATTTCACTTTGATAGAGTGTTTGGACCCAGAAGCAGTAATATGTGCCGTTCTATTTTTCTTTTTTTTTTGCAACCTGTCACTCACATGAGTTCGCAGCAATTAACAACAACAATTCAATCAATTCAAGATGGACAAAATCAAGTTCTGTAATAAATAATGATTGCAACTTTTGTTTCATACCTACTTTAACACTGAAAAAACTATACACGCCAGCTTTCAAAAAGATCTTAACACTACTGAATGATGAGAAAGTGTATACTGCTCATGTCTTGAGCTCAATTTAAGTGTTTTAAGTAAACGTATACTTATCATCAATGTGCTGTGGATTTCACACATACCTTCGTATTCGAGATTCGTAGTTGGCCTTCTGTTTCTTTAACTCATCTTTCAGCTCTGTTACCAGGGCATTAAGTGCTGTCGTGCTAATATCAGTATCTCCTGTGACGTTCACTGCATCTTCTCCATTTCCATTCTCACTGCAGCCTGCACTGCTCACACACATTTCCAGTGCTTCACTGCTCTCAGTGACCTCCGAATTCCTGTCTTCACTTTGCCCTTGGACAGACCCTCCAGCTGACCAATCCACCTTCACAGAGTTCAGTCCAGAGGGGTCACTACCCACAGAATCAGCCACTAAGATCTCACAGGAGGATGTGGACCATGGCGTGCTTGCGACACTGGGTACGCTGAGACTGGATGAGGTTACGTTGTCATAAGTGGACAGACGGTGTGACAGGGCTGAATCCTTGCCCATGCGCTCTCCTGATGACGTACGCCGGTGGCTGCGAAGAGAGGAAAGCCCGTTCATCAACCAGTTGCCCGTACTGGGCAAGGTAGACACGTCTACAGACGAGCCTCCAATTTTTGCAGGCTGAGCGCGTACCCCTCCACTCTTGAAGGAGTATTTCCAGGAGGGGAGGGATTTCGCCTGTTTGCTGGGGCTGACCGTCACCCCAGCTTTTCCCTGAGGTGTCATTTTGGCAGTGGTAGGGGCACCTGTATTGATATCTAAAGATGTGGCACTGCCACACACACTCTCTGCAACTTTGGACGTCTGGCTCAGTGATGAGCAGTTCAGCATCTCCTCATCGGAGATCCACTCTGCCATGCCTCGCTGACCTGGAAGACAACTTCCTGTCTGCTCGGAAGACACATCTTCCTCAGTCCCCACATACAGACGCTCATGTTCACTGATCAACACCGTCATGAGCTGCTGAACTTGGGAAGTTCCTAACAAAAAATTTAAATAACTACACTGTAAAAAATGTAAGAATAATCAAATTGGCTGTACCAGTCATTTCAACTTAAATTATATTAAACTGATAAATATTACAATGTCCAGACTTACTTACCTTCCATCATTGAAACAGGGTCCTCTACTTTAGGCCGAAGGATATTTGGTCCAAAAACTGTTGCGAGGTTCTGAACGCTCATTTTGTTCTCAATCGAGTGTGACTGCACCTCATCTAAGAATCTACATTGAATTCATACAGAGAATACAACAGACATTCATTTATCATTCATTCAAATTAGTAAAGGAATCGTTTCAACAACATTTCCATGTAAAAGAAAACTGAAGAGATGTTAGATATTCACTTACTTGCAAATGTACTTTAACAAATTATAATTAGCCTGAGGAAGAGTGTTCACCTGCTTCACAAGCTCACTGAGTCCCTTTAGAAGACACATGGGAACAAGATACATTACAAATCCAGGAAACCAGGTTTTTGGTGGGGGAAAAAATGCAGTGACCTTTTCAAAACCACCCTTAATTGTACTGAATGTGCCCTTGTAGTATACTATAAAAAAGTATATATTTAAATAAATATATTATATTTTAAAAAACTGTACTTGCAGATATTTTATTAATGAAATAAAAATCCAATAAATTGTACATAAAGTACATGTTCATGTTTCTAAACACATTGTAAAAATGTAAAATTAACAGTTTAGTGTAATCTTCTGTCATGCTTTAGTTTAGAGTAAAACGCATTTCACATGTGAAGTGCTTGATTATATTGTTAACTGTATGGTTTTTGATATTACATTAAATGTTAATATATTTTAAAGTAAAGTATATTTTAGTTTGCTTATCAGAAGAAATGAAAAAATAAGAAATTCTGAAATTATATATAAAGATGTACATAAGTTCCACTTAAAGTGTGTCAAAAACACTTTAAACTTCAGGTTAATATACATTTGAAATACAATACAATAATATATTCTATATTATAAATAGCATGCAATCAAGTGTCTGAAAAGAGTACACATTTAAGTATATTCTTTTAAAGTATATTATTTCAGTAATAAATACTCTAAAACTCCTTAAACATGCTAAAGTGTACTTCTTTTTTGCAAGGACAATCATCATTTAATTCAACTTCATCTCATTGAAGACTGATGTATAGCAGACTCACCACTTCTTCATCTTTTAGCAGAAGCTGTGCACAGGTTAGAAAGTCCTCATATTTGTTAAAGGGAATCACAGGCTCTGGCAACTCCCTGAGGTAAAGCTTCAGGAGGGACGCCACTGTGTGAACGTCAGTGTTACTGCAAGAGGTCACACACAGGTCAGGGGGATACACAAATACATCAGTTTAGTTTTTATGTCTAGACAAGTATGGTAAACTGGTCCAGCACACTGACAAGCACCTAACCAGCATAAGCCAGCCTAGATATAGAGTAGAAACTCATGCTGGTCTAAACAAAGCATGTTAATGCTCTTTATAACACTGATATCCACATCAGTCTAAATTGTTTCAGTTTATTGGTCCCTCCAAAGAAAGCTGTTTGTCTGCATTTGACTTCTGCTCTAGTTAATAACTGAAACTTGGCATTATTTAGTGGACATATTGTTGGGTTTTATGATAAATTGCTTGAGCTATTCTTAATTTCTAAGTCAATTTGAATAAAAGCATCTGCTGAGTGATTAATTATAAATGTAAAAATGAAGTTTTAAACTTGTCTCACCTGTCAAACAGAGGCTTATCCCCACAGTCAAAAGCATCCTGCAGTTCTTTGACCAGGTTGGCCTGTCCTGGCATCCTAAAGAGACCTTCCTCTTTCAGACCTTGCTCCCGAATGAAATCCACACACTGCTCCACCAGCAAAGGGGCCAGTCGGGGTCCAAACTTTCTCTCATACTGTACTGTGTCCTCCAGGTGCTGGCCAAAGATACCTACAATAGAATACAAGCACCATAGAAACACGTAAAAACGATTACACAGAAAGGTATCATATTGCTTAACCCATCAATGCTCAGATTTTCCCCAGCGATGTCTTGATTAAAATTATTTACACTATGTTTTTTTACACTATTAAATATGTAAGGAATAATTGACGACGGGCCGTTGAATTATTAGAAAAATAATGCACACCCGAGGTGGTGATACACGTGTAAATTATGTGTCTGTGAGGGAGAGAGAGAGAGAGAAATAGAGTATGTGTTTTACGTACATAATAAAACGTAACTTTGTGACAAAACATGGAGATGATCTGTCGATTTTATCCCATTGCTTACTATATTTGTGTATTTGGCCAGTGTCGTTGTTGGTTTTGGTTGTATTGCTGTTGTAAGACCTTTTGAAATAACTGAAATCATTTGGCGAAGTGATACGGAACTGTAACAAAGACTATAGAATACCCTTAAAGTCTTAAAGAGACTTTGCACACCTTAGATTCTATCTAAGGTTTAGAACGTTCGTCAGCCAATCAGATTCAAGCATTCAATGGCCCCGTAGTATAATCAGGATTATTTAAATAGACAACTAGTGATCGCGACGTTCCACAAGTGCTGATATAAGGACCACTGCTTTTATCACGCAGACAATGATATTTTAGTACTATTAACTGTTATGGTATTTATTATTATTATTATTAATTAACTTTTATATAATTTATATTGAGTTATATTTTAATTTTAGGCCTATATGTGCTTTTGTTCTAAATTATGTGCTAAATATTTTAATACGATTTTATTTGAGTTAAGTTTTAGTAGCTAATTTCAGTACTTAAAATTTGTTGCAGTTGCAAAGGCAACATTTCATATACTCTTTTAACGATTTTAAATGTACGTTTTTGATCAAATTTATAATTTTATTTCATATTTATTTCAATAAACAAACAAAAAAAAGTTTTAATTTAGTATTAGTTAACAATAACAACACTGTTTTAGCAAGGTTACATCATTAAGACAGTAGGTGGCGGCAAGTGATCTCTATGAGTGAATCATATAATCATAGTGAACTCACTCAACCAATTCTGATTTATTTAGAGGAAACACCACCGCTGTGCTGAGAATTGCAATGGCCATTTTACTGAATGACCTTTGAAAACATGTTGTTTGACAAGCAAAAATCGACAAAGTAAGTGTTAATATTGTGTCTAAAATGTAAGTTACTTAATATTAACTTATTTTTATTGAACTGTCACATTTGTGCCGTCGGTTTGAATATCAGTGTATTAGAAATAATTTAGTGAAACTTAACGTAAATACATCTGTTGTAGGCTTATAGCATCCTGTAAACTCAAGATTGAGATATATTTACAAGTGCATTGAGTTGGGCTTCCCACTTCACCTGGAGGCTTGAGAGGTGAGATTTGATGTTTAAGGACAATATTGAGAGTTGCTGTTGTGTCTATATAAGCTATGCTGAGAACTGCATTCTTTCTGGGACACATAACAATGGCTTCCTGTTGCGGATATTTAATATCATTAAAATTATATTAAAATGGTTGCCTTTATTCAGACGCCCCAAAATAATCTGTTATTAAATACCTGTAACACAATGCCTAAAGATTCAGCCAGTCATTCAGACTCTGCCAGTGCTGTTGTTATCTTAGTGTGCCTGTAAATCAGCCATGCAGCATGATATAAGCTGTGTGCCAGATATAAATCACACTCTACCCAAACAATGTGAGAACAGAAAACCAGCCATATGCTTGCTAGTTTAGTTTTCTTGACTATGTTGCCTCATAAGATAGAATGCTTAGGTTTTAATTGTGTGTGAGGTAAGCTACCTCCGCCAAAGGGAGCCCAGATGACACGTCTAATGGCTTTGACCCAATCCTCCATGTCATTCTGGGAGTTTGCCATGAGCAGGAAAGCCTCATGGCTGAGAGCCGATCTGTCTTTCTCTCCGGGACAGCCTGTGGAGACAGAGAGGGGGAAAAGAATAAATAAATAATTTGATTGGTACTGAGAGCATCCAGTCCCCTGACATGTGAATGGACAGATAAATACCAAAACATGAATAATTCTATTCATTTACATCATTGTAAATGCTTCTGCTGTTTTTATTAGAACACTTGAAACACATTTCATAATTGACTAGAAGCACATAATGCTGTGGCATAATATAATTCACAATTGCTGGTCTTTGTGACTGAATAGCTATGTATAATGATTTTCACAAAAATGTTAAGTAGCACAACTGTTTTCAACATTGAACAGTAAATCAGCATATTAGAATGATTTCTGAAGGATCATGTGACACTGAAGACTGGAGTAATGGCTTCTGAAAATTCAGCTTTGCCACCACAGGAATACATTACATATTAAAATATTTTTTAAATGTTGACAACATGACTGTATTTTTGATCAAATAAATCCTGCCTTGGTGAGCATAAGACACTTCTATGAAAAAAAAAAAAAATCTAACCAACCCTAAACTTTTGCATGGAACAAGATATATAAGGAGAGGTCAACAGACATTAGAATATCTTTATTATAGTATAATAATACTGTTTTATCTCAATATATTCTAATATTATCTGCACAGGGTATGGTTGTCTGTACAGTATTTTAGTGAATATACCACTAGGTGGCACCAAAGTCATGGGGAAACAGCCCATAGACAAAACAGTGATTTCTCTTTATGACATCATCCTACATACCAGACATTAACCATAGCAGCACAGGAGAAAAGTGGTATTTTGTTCTTAAAGGAAGGACAGACAATTAGAGAAGCCATCTTTTGAGCTGATTTTTAATCATTCTGTTATTCAAATTAACTAGAGTTGAAGAGTTCATATTCCGTTGATTTGCTTTTGGATGGTTTTCAAAAGCACAGCATGCCGTGTTAAATTCCTAGCATTATGGAACTGTGACTTCTTTTCATTTCCTTCTACAAACAGCCCTCCCTCTTCATCTCCCGAAAATATCCTCTTCATAAATTCTGTTCAACCTAGTTTTTGTGGATGGATGGTTCCATTATCTGTCTGAGACTGGCTGCAGAATAAACTGAGTATTGTCAGGTAGCTAGTGGCTGTGTCAGACGACACATTGACTCCCTGAGGAACGCCTGACTGTCTCTGTCTGCATGTCTGAAAGACAGTGGGAGTGGGTGATGCATTGCCTCTGTGCTTGTGCCCTTGGCAGATGCAGTTCCACTGCCTTTCTCTCACATGTAATGACAATAATCAAAGACTTGACTTTGTAGAGAAGTAAATGTGACCTCTTCAGAAGACACAAGCTGTTGATTCTATTAGGACCAACCTTTATTTTGTTTTTAGAAATGGGTCTTTTGAATTTGAAAGACTAACTGAACTATAACAGACATAGACAGGTGTAACTTTCATGTTGTGTTTGGTTCATTTTGTCCCGGAGAAGATTTTCTATTTCCAGAAAATGCTAGTTATCGTTTTATCGCATTGGACTAAAACATACTGACTTTGCTCACACAAGGCATACGAATTTGCCACCTTGTTACACTTGTGGTGTAAAAATTGCTGTTAAATTTCTGCTATATTATTACCAAATATTGGATTACATTTTTTACTTTCTATCAAATAGTATAGGTTTTATATTTCTTTTTGCTACAGAAAATGAGTCATATATAGTGATTTTGCAATGAATCACTACAGCCAAATTTATCCACAAATAATATTTTTTGTTTTTCCAAATTCAAACTCCAAATTAAAAAAAGAAATACAAAACTTGTGCTAATTGACAAAAAAAGAACAAGTTGACCAAAAATTTGAATCCAAGATATAACATCAGAATGCCATTTCAATTTTTTGTTTATAAAAAAAACATTTCATTTGTTTTTTTTTATAATGAATTAAATGTAGTTTTATTTTATATTATCTTAAATCTAAAAGTTTAGTTGTATTTATATTTTCTTAAATATAACTGAAATCATTGTGAAATTGATGTTTGAATGAATGAATCTGAGTGACTCATGCTCATATGTGTGCACTAGTGGATTGAACATTTGTTCTAGTGTTGCAGGTACCATAAGCCCTCAGATTTTGGTTAGTCTTGGACCCTAAGGCACCAGTGGACACATTTTCATTCTGTACTCCTGCAAGGCCAAATTCAAGGTCAGGAATAATCACTCCACATTCACAACATACTCTAATATCTGAATTCCCAGCATTTTATATGTCCTTGCTGCCCCTTATCTGTTACCCAAAGCATGCCTAAACTGCTCACATCAACATTCTCCTAGCGTGCATATCCCAAACAATGATTTTACTATGACATTCATCATATTTCCACGGGAAGGTCATGGATATGGACTATTTATAAAATGAAGGACTGAACAGTGATGTGCATGTTTAGCATTCCACTGGTGGTAAGAACCAAACAATGTCATGCTTTGCAGCCCACCCTTTAATACATGATGCATTGTTCAAGATAAAACATGTACTTGGGAAATTAATCTCTTCAAGAGTTTTTGCTCTGCTGCGAGACAAATTTTCTTCAATAATGTCCCATTAGTTAAATACCTAGGCGTCCGTCCTATCACACCTTTTTTTTTAAAGAATTTCCACTTACATGTTATCAGTAATAATTTAGTTTTAGCTGTCTTTGAGCACTACAATGCATTGTATTTTGTTAAATCTTTGTACAGTAACAAAGATTTCACACCTTGAATGAAATCACACTATAAGAGCTCAGTCAGCAGCTTTTAGGTGGCTGCTGCATGTCTTCCTCTCTTATGTTCTATCAGAGCAAAATGGGAGGCAGCGCAAAGCCCAAGGCATAGTGTGCGGTTTGGCCAGCAGTTGACTGGGAGGATATCCAGCACGACAGGCCTGAGGCTTTCAGATGGAGATCTTTATTTTAAATCCAGCACTTTGCAGACACATTTGCCTTCAGAGGTGAAAGTCTGCGCCTTAACTTAATGAGAAAACTGACAGCAGGATAAAGTTCAGCAAAACTTTATATCAACAAACAATTTGCTTTGCTTAACAGATAACTTTGAATATAGTTTATTTTACTGTATATCATATCTGTATATAATAACATATGTCTGCCTAACTGTATCTCTCTCTGTGTATGTATATACATATATACATATACATACACACACACACATGTATATATATATATATATATATATATATATATATATATCTCAGAGCAAAATGTTTGCAAAAAATTACTTTACATTTTTTCATTTGTCCAGCCAAATTAATTATAGGTAGGACACTGGAAATTTGGCAATTAGATGTTTTAGTAATGAAAATTATCTATATTAAAAAATTGTGGGCACAAACTAGTTTTTTACCCCTATTTTGAAGTTACTGTACTCTGCTTTTGCATTGTCTGCAAAAAATAAGAAGTCACACCAAGGCAAAAGGCAGTAACTTCCACATTATCAATATTTGGTTGCTGATCACCATTTACAAAAACGTTACAGTAACACCTGTATAAAATCTAGTGATCATGGGCTGTCTCATATAGGCTACTGTCTATATGCCTATTGTCTATGTAGCCTAATGTGACTGTATTAAAGTTATTTTTTTTTTTTACCGTAACAAGCAGACCAAAAGTAAAACATGTGACCGTTTTGCAAACAATTTATTTGCTATGCTCAGCAGCGTAAAAGAATGCTAGACATATAACAATTGCTTTTATATTGACTTTAATGAAATGGCCAAACAAACGACTTGTGGATTTATGTGAATGCCAGCAAGCAGGAATAATGCTCAGAATGCTTGTGGATTAAACATCCCCGACGACGTTCATCGCCATGGATTGTTTTTATCTGGTTACAAGAAAAGGTTGGATAAGGATTTAATTGCGAACTGTTAGTCGGTAACTGATTGTATGATTGATCATGCTACAGCATTCAAGTCCACACCATAGAACAGGGATCCTCAAATCTGGCCCACAAGATCCACTTTCCTGCAGAGTTTAGCTCTAACCCTAATCAAACACACCTGAGCATGCAAATCAGTGTCTTCGGAATCATTAGAAATTCACAGGTATGTGAATTTTATCAGGGTTGGAGCTAAACTCTGCGGCGCATTGGCCTTCCAGGGCAAGATTTGAGGAACCCTGCCATAGATTGTAAAAAAAAAAGTCCACACACGTCCAACTAGAAGTGACAGCCAGGTGAATAATCTGCATTATAAAAAAGAAAAAAAAATCTTTAAAGGTTATTCACGTTTATGTATTGCTGCCAAGGTATCTAGTCTTTACAGTGCTTTGGCTTTGTTATATGGAGCTGTTTGGTAGATCGCGATCTATCTAATTCGTTTATCTACACTGTAATTTAAATGTGGCAGACTTGAATGGAAAGTAAAAAAAGGCAGAACACCGTATAACTCCAAGCCGTAACCGTAACTTCATTTTGACGCGCAGTTAAACAAAGGCAGAATGCCGTAACTCAATTTGAGCATTCCAAACAAAGTGAAAGAGCCGTAACTGGTGTTATACAGTGTTCTGCCTTGGTTTCTCCGGGATTTTCTCTGAAAAACAATGAAATTGACTCAAGATACTTATGCACATGATAAAGGATTTCTTGAATGTCCCAAAAATATCAATAACTCATTTTCAACCAAAATCGAAGTTACGCTCTTTTTCCTTTGCATGGCAGTATATGTATATATATATATATATATATATATATATATATATATATATATAAAATTAAAAACATACAAACATAGGAACCACTTAGTAGAGCACAACCAACCAGATTACCCCAGCAACCACACAGAAATGCCCTAGCAACTGCCTAGAAACCATTCGAAAGCACCTAAACAGCTTACATTCCTTTAATGCTGTATCTCCTTTAATGTCTTATATTTGAACTACACTAGATCTTGAAACTCACTTCCAGACAAGAATTTGTCAAGCCAGCATTTTTTCTAGTTGTATTGTGTTGCCTGAAATTCTTTTCAGAAACACAAAAATATGAATCTAGAACATTCAGAATAGATATGCTATCTAGTTTAGAGTGGTCACAGTCACATCCTAATCTTCTACAAGTCCACTTTGTTGGAATAATGAAGCTAACCGCTAATTGCTAACACAATGTGCGTCAATTGTGTTTAAATTCTTTATGTAGAGCAATTTGGTGATTATGCTAAAACTAAATCTTTTCCACAAAACCAACATCCTCTAAACATCTACCATTTGGAAACTCTTATCAGTCCTGTTGGTTTAGTTCTCTCTGGGGCTGCTGTCTCTGGTTCTGATTATTGCCGATGAGAGCTGCTCCGTGGTGAGTCTCTGTTCTCCTGATGGGCCCCCATTACTCCCACTGTCATAAAATCAGCTGACCCCCAATGGCTTCCTTATATTCTGAAAACCATTAGCTCTTCTTGTGTAGCACAGCCCAGAGAATCGGCACTGTATCACAGAAGAGAATTACATCATATAAGAAATGTGCTTTTATGTATCAACCTAACGATTTGCCATAATACAAAAGGAAACGAATAAAGATGTATATATACTGTATTGCTAGCTTTGTAAAACTTACTTTAGCGAGACATATTTAGGGCAGGAATTCAGAACCTTTGTCTTCTCAATTATATGTTTCATGGTGTGGTTTTAGTTTTCAGTTTAATTGTTTCAGAATGTGATGGATCACTTTAGCCAGGTTTTCACAACTGAAAAGTTTTTGTAGATAAATGCAAGGATTATTCTGAACTTTGTGACCATTTTTGTCTTGTGTACAAAAACAAGTACAAGTACCCCTTCATCAACATAAAATTGTGTTTTTTGTATCTAATTTGTACTAGATATCATTTAGCATTATCATCATTATTAAAAGTGGCCATTACACTTTTAAACTAAAATAATTCGATACTGTAGGTGAAAAAAAGAGTTTCCTTTAAAACTAAATCAATGTGTGAAATATAGAATCTGTTATTTTATAACAGCATGTAGTTTGATTTTGGTTTGATTGGCTAAGACATCAAATGGGACAAAAACTGTAAAACAGTGATATATTGCTGATATATTGCACGGGAAAAAATGTGAGTGAAACAAGTACAGAGCAAGTACATATTGTCACGATGTTGCTACAGATTTGGAGCGAAGGAGCAAGGAACACCAAGACGCAGGAGAATTCTCACAGTTAACCGTCTTTAAACTACACATGTAGCACAACTTGAACAAACACAGACTGCAAGGACTGGGGTTTAAATGCATGGGTTAACGAGAGTAATCAAATAGACACACCTGAAACAAATGACAATCAAACAGTGGAGAAACTGGGTCACGGGGAGCACATGGGGAGAAACACACAAACAGACAGTCCAAGGGCGTGACATATTGCCCTCCTCCCGGAAAGCGCGTCCCTGCGCCGCAGGAACAACATAGGGAGGGATGGTGGGAACTTGGGAAGAGGCTCGGGAGGAGGACGGAGTCCAGGGTGGAGACAACGGAGGGAGGAGCCAAGGAGGAAACAGGAGGAGCCAGGGCGGATCAGACGGAGGGAGGAGCCAGGGAGACGATAAGAGGGGCTTGGAGCAGGCGGTGCCAGGTGAGACCCAGGCCACAGCCATAATGTCGATCCACTGTGGAGCCGACGGAGGGAGGAGCCATGGTGGAGGAAGGGCTGACGACTCCAGGGGGCCGACCAACAGCGGAGATGGAGAGCCGATGAGCCAAGACGACGGGCAGGATCTTGAGGGCCAAGGCAGAGCAGATGGCTCAGGCAACCAATACGGATGGAGGAGGAGCCGAAGGGAAGGAGGAGCCTGACAGATCCGGAGGAGTGGAGTCCCGAGGCGACGGATGGTTGACGACAGACCAGGGCAGAGCCGGAGGGACGAGGGAGCCCAGCGGAGCCAGTGGACAGATGGGCTACGGCGGAGAGGAGGGAGCTAGGAGCCATGGTGGAGCTGACAGGTCGACGGGCCAAGGCGGAGTTCGGGGCTTAGAGGCTGGAGGCGGAGGCAAGGGATTCTCCATCCACGGTGACGATGGAGGATGGCAGACCCGCGGGGCTCGCACCGTATAAATGGTGGACTGAGGGCGAGCAGAGGGGCTGCCAGATGACAGAGGTGGAGGAGGCAGGAGCAGGTGGTGGGCGGGCATTCTTGAGCCTCCGGGCTTTCAGGGCTGGTGTGCACTGCCCACACACACTAAATTGCGACTCCCAGCACACGACTGATAGGGGATCGACAGGGCTGCACTCGGGGACACAGTCTTTCTCTGAGCAGGACGTGGAATCAGGAGCCCTCTCTGGGCTGGACAGGGCTCCATGGCGATCCTCAGCTCTGACGCACTCCTTGGCGATGGCTCGTCGGTCACTATGGGCTCTGGCTCTCCATCAGCGGTGGGCTCGGGCGTGCACTCTGCGCAGCCGGGAGATGGTGGTCTGGGCACTGGGTCTGGCTGTGTTCTGGATGGGCGGTAGATACTCTCAAGACACTGGATAATAGCCTCCCTCCAGCTCAGTCCAGTGGTGTCTGGGAGGTCGACGGGGCGGTAGTAGTTTGCCCCGATCCAGAACAGTGAGTTCAGCGCAGCGTCGTCAAACGCCGTTAAGATGGCGAGCTGGCTGAACTCAACCGCATACTCCAATAAGGAAAGGTGAGGGAGGTGAACTTGGCAGTGAGGGGATCCATGGGGAACACGGAAAACATAACACTGAACAAAACGCAGAAACATAATGGAGGGAAAAATGCAAATAAACTTTTTGTCGGTCGGGTCTTCTGTCACGATGCTGCTACTGCATTGGAGCAAAGGAGCAAGGAACGCGGAGACGCAGGAGAATTCTCACAATCAACAGTCTTTAATAAACAAACAAAGGGTAACAAAGGGCTGGCTGGAGACACACGTAGCACAACTTGACGTTCAAGACCCGACAAACACAGACTGCAAGGACTGGGGTTTAAATGCATGGGGTAACAAGAGTAATGATATAGACACACCTGAGACAAATGCCATAATCAAACAATGGAGAAACTGGGTCATGGGGAGCACATGGGGAGAAAAACACAAACAGACAGTCCGGGGGTGACACATATACTGTAATCATACCATTAAAAAAGTTTGGGGTCAGTAAGATTTTTTTTTAAAGAAATTAATACTTTTATTCAACAGAAAAGTGGCAGTAAAGACATTTATTATGTGATTTTACAGCATTTGATTTCTATTTCAAATACATTTCGTTCTTTTGAATTATTTGTTAAAGAATCCCAAAAAAAGCAGCACAACTGTTTTTCAAAAGAACAGCATGAAAAATTCAGCTTGGCTATCAAAAGATAATGTATATTCAATATATATTGCATTATTTTTAATTGCAATAATATTTTACAATATTAAAGTTTTTACTGTATTTTTGATAAAATAAATGCAGCCTTGGTGAGCATAAGAGATTTCTTTCAAACGCATTAATAATTCTTACTGACCCCAAGTCGGTATATTCAAATATGTTCCACACAGATTAAAAGTTTGTTTTATTTCATATTATTTTTAATTATATCTTTACAAAGAAATGAAATGTGTTATGTGTTAATTACAAAACCTTTTAATAGCCCCAGAGTTTCTTTGTAAAGTTCTTTGTTAGTCATGTTTTGTTTAACAAAGCAAGTCTACACCTCAAGTACTCCTGGAAACTACTGAAGTACACCATAAGGAATAGTGGTTGTCCTGGTTGGGAACTGCTGCATGAGATCATGACATCTATAAATGCACATCAGTATAACAGACTATCACAAAGAAACATCTGTATTGTTACTATCACAATCATTTAGGAACTTCATACGAAATGTGAATCAAAATGAGCAAGGAAAGGGTTAAAGTGTCAGTTTCAGATCAGAGAGCAGACAAACACCTTTCAGCATAGTTCAGGCAAAATTACAGGCCCTCACATTCATGCAAGACTACCTCACCAGCAGCAGCTCCACTCCTCACAGCCTGTTCCAAAAATACACGGCTCACAAAGCCACAGCTTCCTGGATCTTTTTCATGCATTTGTAACAGATGTTACAGTCCTTACAACCCACAGCTGGATCCAACATAGATTATTTACAGGTTAAAAAACAAAACTCCCATCGCCCATAAATTCCTATCCTGCTATAAACACTGCACTGTACTTTCACCACGGTAAATCTCACCTATCAATCCATACAAGTTGCTGTCTTTATGAGGAAAGTGTATCCTTACCCTTAGCATGAACAGATCGGTGCTCCTGCAGCTTGCGGCAACCGAGCCCCATGTTGGCATGCAGGCGCCAAAGAGGGCAGCGCTACAGCTGTGCCATGTTAGTTACATCTCTGGCCCTCCTGGAAGGTGAATATGCAACATAGGTGTGTGGCAGGGGTGTGTGATTGAGGGAGAGAAAACAGAGAAAGGAGTGGAAAAAAAATGTGCATGGGACGGAGAAAGATAGAGAGAACAGAAGAGAAAAAAGAGAGCGCAAAGAACCCCACAGTACCATCACCGCCAGAAACCCGAAAAACAAGTCCTCCGTCTGCTTCATTCATTCATTAAAAAAAGAGTTGTTGTGTTCTCTTTTTTTCAACCTTTTTCTTCCCCGCCCCCCTGGTCTCACCCTCCTGAGCGGAGCCACCACAGTGCTCATCTTTGCCAAACACTGCAAACACCCCCCCCCCCCCCCCCCCCCCCAAACACAAACAGACCCAGCTAATCAATCTGTGTGTGTGTGTGTGTATGGTTGGGGGGTTGATGTGTCTTCTCATGGGGGGGCGGTTAAACATTTCTGCAAGCCTGATGCACAAATCTCTGCATGTTGCTTGGATCTTTTCCCCTATTAAATCTAACATCTTATTAATTAAAACTTCCCCTCTTTGAAGACATTTCGAAGACCACAAGCAGCTTTGTGTGTTACACAGATGCTTTTATTGCACATTGCCAGAGGGCTTTAGATCAGAGCTTTAAATGTACCAAACTGCAATCTTCACAGACAGAGCGTGATGCTTCTGTCAGCTTTAAGGACATGCTCGGATCAGACCTCCCTACTCCAGTCTGCAGTCATGCTTTTGTGTCGAGAGCAAGCGTAAATAGAGCCATTGTTTGAGTGACTGATATAAAAAGACCAGGACTTATGGAAAGCGGGTTTAGTTTGGTGTACTTAACAAAACACCATTATATGGAGAAGCTCACGTTGTCCACCTTGCAAAAGGATTATAGGGGTGACAATAATAATGTATGTAGTACAGAATGAAAGAAAAATACATAAATGAAGGCCAGTGAAGAATCTCAACAACTAATGCATGCTTCATTCTCAGCAGAAGTTGCTAAGACTTGCCTTTTGTTTGGCCTATTTTTAAGAGCTATTCTTTCACCAACTCCTAAGACTCTCCGAGAGAAGGGATTTAGCCTTCATTCACTTTTAATCTTAATTTCAATAATCTGGGATGCAAGACCACCAAGACACATCAGAGGTTTTTGTGTCCACTCTTCATGCCAAACAATCAATGATTAATCAGTTTTACATTTTTACGTAAAAAGTAAAAGAGAAAGTGTGTAATTTTCAAGCATGACATAGTTTAAGTATGAATTTACGTAATCCTCTGTCAATACATTTGAAAAAAAAATACAGTAAAATCAGTAATATAGGTCACACTTTAGTTTGGGGGCCGATTCTCACTAACTATTAGCTATGAACTTTGCCTCAATAAACTCCTAATTTACTGCTTATTAATAGTAAGGTAGTAGTTATGTTTATGTATGGGGTAGGATTAAGGGATCTAAAATATGGTCACGCAGAATAAGGAATTATTATGTGCTTTATACGTACTAATAAACAGCCAGTATGCTAGTAATATACATGCTAATAAGCAACTAGTTAATAGTGAGAATTGGTCCCAAATCTAAAGTGTTACCGTAATATTTAAAAATATTATGATGACTTATTTATTCAAAGTAACTGTTGTCTATTTTATTATATTTTAAAATGTAATTTATTTCTGTGATGCAAAGCTGAATTTTCAGCAGCCATTGCTCCAGTCTTCAGTGTCACATGATCCTTAAGAAAACATTCTGATTTGGTGCTCAATAAGCATTTCTTCTTATTATTAATGTTAAAAACAGTTGCGCTGTTTAATATGTTTATGAAAAACATATTATATTTTTTCAGTATTATATGATGAACAGAAAGTTCAAATGAACAGCATTTATTTAAATTAGAAATAATATATAACATTACACATTTTTACTTGAATTTTGATCAATTTAATGCACCCTTGCTGAATACAAGTATTCATTTTTAAAAACACGCTGACTTAAACTTTGGAATGGTGGTAACGTTAATGATTTATTCATTTTCTTTTTTACCTTTTATTCCATCATATACTTGTTCATGCTTAGATTTTGCTTCAGCATGAAATTAAAGTATTAAAGTTAATTAAAGTATTAAAGTCTCAGGAAAGAATACAGACACCTCAGTGTAGGTTGAACTTTTATGTTCAGGTTTGACTGCTGTAGCAACAGCTTGTGATATTTACATGTTGTAAATGAAAGAATTCTCTCATCAGTCATTTTATGACAAAGACGGGAGAGAGTCTGAGCGTTGCTAAGCACCTAAATAAAATATCCTAGTAAAAAGACAACAGCATTTTACTATAGCATCACCAAAGCTATAAAAACTTGACCATAGTGGACAGGTTTCATAATGCAAACAGATTTTTATATAGCATTTCTGCATAGGATGGGAATAAAAACCCTGACCGGTAGGGCCACAGATATATGGACTGTATAAGGTTTTCTAATACTTGACAGTTAATGATTGCTTTCATTGGTTTCAACACAAGCAGCTGTGTCACTAAATGCATCTTGAAGGTCTCGTTAAGCATGTGTCACTGCTGTGGACCACACAGGCAAATGTGTATCAGTTTCACCCATTTAGACTTTATTTTAAATCAAGGACCACCTGCAACAGCTCATGTTAGCCTGACACTCCATACTGAATTCAAGGTCAGATAAGGTCACGTCCTTAGCTTATGAGATGCTGGGTCAGGCTGTGCAGAATGATGCAATAAGTGGAGGTTCCCAGAGTACATATAAACATTAGACGCTTCAGCAGAAACTGTCCCACAGGAACATACTGCTGCATCTATGACCCATGTGACACAACAGAGGTCGATTGTTTGCTTTGAATTTGGAATTCAGGCTAATCGTGTATTATTCCTGATATGTGACACTCCAAAACTAAGTAAATAAAAGCTAAATAGATAAACCAGATGAACGACTCAACAATAACTTTACATTGTGGGTAATTATAAACGTACCATTTGATACACATGACCTCACACAATGGGTCCAAACAGAAGGATCGACTAGTGGAGACCACTGGCGAAATTTGGGTAACACTTTACAAAAAGTCCTATTAACGTAACTAAATGTTTTAACTAATATTAATTACCAATGAGCGATACATTTGTTACAATATTTACTTATCTTTGTTAACATTAGTTAATAAGAATGCATTTGTTTATTGTTAATTCATGTTAGCTCAGGTCCATTAAATAATATTTCAAACTTTTTTTAATGTAGATAATGTTAATTAATGGAACCCTTATTGTATTGTTACCAAAAATTGTATTTTTTTCTAATCTAATAGAAAATGAATTGATGCATTAAAATACATTATATTATCAGCATAACTAAATGCCTAATGAAAGCAACATTTATATATATATATATAAATATATATATATATATCCTCTTTTGTGTCATGCATTTTTCAATTGAATTTTTTAAATTATTTTATTACAGAGTTTAACGAAAACAAATCAGATTTTCAATAAGGTATCAGACTTTTGGACCACACTGTAGGTGGTCAGCATTTTGCACATGAATGGATTTTGGTCTTCACAAATGTCCTTCATGTATCCTCAGAGGACACCTAATGCCCTCTAGTGATTAACTCTGGTAATGAGGAAGCTGTATTTCATCAGTAACAATATGCAAGCCGCTGCTCAGAGGCTGCAAACACAGTGCCTTATTTGTTTTCTTGCTTTGCCATTATATTCCTCCTTGAGTGACAAGTAGGATGAAGAGTTAAAGTAAGAATATACAATATAACATGCACAGATTATGCCTTGATGCCACAAGCCTTTAAATGCTTTATTAAATCAGACCACAGAAGATTCTGGTAAATTTAATTATCTCCTACCTGGAACTATTTCAAAAAGATGCCGCCCAGGTTCATCAGGATTGGCTGTCAGCTCGTTGACTTGACTACCTTGCAACGGGATACATCCCTGGAGGGAAAAAGAAAGAAAAGATCGTTTTAAACAGTGAAAGCAGGTCTGAAGGGCATTTTTTTAGAACAATTTGTGTTCATTCTGAACAGTTCTACATCATTTTAAGATGTTGTAAACAAACAATTTCTCTTCGGGGATAACTGGAGATTAGTGTTCCATTAGGCTATTGTAATTTGATAATTGATTTGTGGTGCTAATAAGTGCCTATAGGGGCTCACCTTCAGGGCAGATAAGGCAGTGTGGGATTATAGTTCTCTGTTGTGTGCATGGCCCAATTTTACGCTGTAATCAGCAATGCTGAGTCATGCATAATTAGACCCAACCACAGTCAAATTATAAATTATGCACCAGCCTCCTTTAGCTCATCCTCCATTCTTCACTGCCCCAGCATTAACACAGCAATGCAAGTTCTCATCGCTCAACTAAAATTCCTCTCTGCCATTCAGCTGCAGTTAAATGAAATTTCAGAGGGTATGCATTGATAAGGGTAAATGCTTATAGGGTTACCCACTCAAATGCAAGCTGGCTCATTTCTGCTGCAGAGATTGAATTTAGCTGGGATGGAGATGGGGTGGGGGTGGAGAAAGAGAGCAGGAGCATTACAGGGAGTTTACAGGCTCCAGAGGAGAATAATACCGGTTGAAGGATGGATGAGCCAGAGTCGTATATGCTGTAGAAAGTCATGCTGCATGAGGGGTCACAGGTCATCCGCTCTGTATCTGCTAAATGCTTTGACTTACACTACAGCCAAGCAGGAGGGCATGCTGTTTCCAAATTAGTTTGTCAAGCTAACAGCATGCTGATGTCATGCTGGTGTAATGGAGACAGTGAGGAGGATATAGCTGTGTTCCCAAAGCTTTGCTGACAGTGGACAAGACAGTGGACAGCATATTTATTTCTTTACATATATATATATATATATATATATATATATATATATTCTCTATACTGTAATCTCCACGGTGTATTACGTGGAGTGTTACATAGTCATATAAACAGATTTTTAAACAAAAATTATACATGAACATAAAAAGGGGGAATTTTACAGGAGCTAAAAATTACATTATTTATTTTACAAATAAAATAGCAATTTGACCAATTATTTCACATTTGTGTTGTTTAATGTTTTTGAGTCTCAAATGTTTATGTTTTTAAATGAGTAAGTCTCTTATGCTTATTAAGGCTGAATTTATTGAATCAAAATACATTAATATTATTAAATATTTTAAACACGGAAAACATTGTTTGAGATGTCTTTGTTATGGGCTAGGGGTAGGGTTAGGTCAAATAATGTCATCTTTGCATTAAAAATGACATAACTGAGCGAATGACACTTAATGACAGTTGTCATAAACATGCATAAAACCGCATTCATATTCATGTGTCATGTCATGATTATGAAGGTGTCATGTCAGTCTTATGCACACCCCTTCAAGTAAAGTGTTATCATTTATTTCATTTGGTACGTTAACATATTCCAGTAATACACTTTTCAGTGTCACATTAACCCTATGAGAAATCATTCTAATATTTGGTGCTCACAAAACATTGATAATGCTTTTGCTGCTTAATATTTTTTGGAAACTGTAATAAATTTTTGTAATACTTTTTTTTCAGGATTCTTAGATGAATAGAAGTTCAAAAGAACAGCATTCATTTAAAACCAAAAAAGTTTGTGACATTATAAATGATTTTACTCTCACTTTTAATCAGTTTAATCCTTGATGAATAGAAGTATTAATTTTTTTAAAAGTTGTTAAATGGTAATGGTCATTTAATAGTGTATATGTTTATAACATGAACATACAGTGGGCCAAACATCAGATATGTAATGCAATGAAATTCATAACTGCCTGAATAAATGCAGTGTTGTCTCTCTCAATGATTCAGGTTGAGCTCAATAACCTGTAGATGGTGTGTATTGTGGGCTGAGGGGTTGAACTTGAAAACAGTGGCGTCATTAGTTTTCTCACAATCAATGCTTAAATCAGTAAGATAAATAACATATTGATTTTTTTAGAGGTAGAGTTATTGATCAGATATGAAATAAAAGGTCAAGGTCTATTATTTTTAATCCTATTTTTACAACCTTGTTTAGACACAACAGGGCCAGATTTTATTTTGATTAATGTGACTGAATGACAACCTTATATTCCAGATAAATGATATAATAATAAATAACCTGTCTTTATTTTTGTTCTCAGGTTGCTTTGTCGTCTTCCCACTGTACCTGTGGTTTGGTTTCCTCCTCATCTTTGTAGAAGTAGAGCTGGTCAGTTCGAAGCACAAACCAGCGCAGCTGCCAGTTCTTCATGATGCTGCGCTGTTTCTTAAGCCAGCCTGCTTTCAGCGCCTTGTCTTGGAGGCTGGGGGATGATGGCCGGCTGGCGCCACGGGAGAGCTCCCCCATGACCATGCTCTTAGACCTGGCTGAAAATGTAAACACAAACAGGTACACATACATTCAAACATTTTAGGTTATATTTCATGTCACATTTACAGTACATTCTCATTCTGCTTATCTAAACCAAGTGAATTAGCCTCTACTAGTCTGGACAAGTATATACACAGAAACACACATAAAAATGCATAGATGTGTTTGGCAATGCAAGCAATTTGCCCACCACAGCTGAAAACAAGATGTATCATGCATGCCTTATGGCAGGCTTCTTGGTGATGCAAAAGCCATTTTTTGGGCTTATTCATGAATTTAAATTCCCCTTATTTTGACCAGAGACAACCACAAACCACAGCAAAGCAGATCAGATTGGGCAGCTGTTTTTGAGAGGCATGCCCAGTATCACAAGCAGCTGCTTTATACTTGTGGGCCGGAAGAGAAAAAAAAATCAATCCTTGTTTTCCTGTGTGCTGAGAACAGCAGGATAGCAGTAAACATAAGAGTGCACTCCCAAGCTTTCTTCATACAGCCATGTTTAGGATCACTCTGGATCGCCCTATTTTTTTTTCTTGTCCCACTGATCTTATTTGTGAAGTCATGATTGTTTTTTTCTAGCCTTTATCAGAGTGGCCTACAGTTGCTGGGAAATTCCCACTATGCAGTTTTTCATATTAAGAGTATGTATTAAAATTCTATATTTAAAATGAAAAAATTACATTAAAAAAAAAATTGGCAACCATATTAATTTCCGTGTTATCATATTTTTACAATTAAGTGAACATATGAATTTTAAATAATATTATTACTTTCATTTTAATGCCAGTTTAAAGCTACTAATAATAATTATTGCAATTATACTTCATTTATATACTAATATATACTATATTTGAATAAATTAAGAAAACAATACATTATTTTGTTCCTTCTTCAACTGAAAAGTTTCTTTTAAATTTATTGGAAATATTATAATATCATTAGATTATTCTAATATAATTAATAATCAAATTTCCAATAACAGTTTCCATTTTGATTTTTTTTAACATCACTGTAACTAACACAAGCCAATTCCACAGTGACAACATCCTCCAGGATCTGATGTCAATTTTGGTGGATGAACATCAGCACAGACATCAATATTAACAATGGATTTAATAAATTGTGTGATTGTGCCATTGTGTAAATAATCAAGTTATAATTATACTTCCTTAAATTACAACACAAGTATATTATTCCTTTCTGTGTTACAGAGTTGAAAAGGTACTGCATAAAAGCAATGAGTGGTGCTCAGCCTTCCTGTCTGAATAAAGGGCTGCAAATGCTGCCACTCTGATTCAATCACTGTAAGTAATGGAAGCCTCATCAGTGTTAATGTACACCTCACAGCCTCATGGAGAGAAAGAGTGAGAGAGCACAAATGGGACAAGGAGGGTGGGAGAAAAGCCCCTAAAATCATCTTGCCCTTTGAACAACAGTCTCTAGGGACACACAGAATGGTGTTTCTCCTTATTACCCATAAACCTAGCGGCCAGCTCTCAATAACACACAGCATCAGTGTTCAGCATCAGAATTTCCCCCCATTTTTCAGATTTTCTGCTCCTGTGACATGTTCAGTCTAAAAATACTGGAAGTCTGACCAGGCCCATGCATATTTTATTCAGACTCATTTTTTGGAATGACAAAATAGCCTTTTTTATGTGTCTGTTCCTTAAATATTCTTTCAGGGCTTTGGTACTGAATTTGAAGACTTGTTAAAAATGATTAAGAATTAATATCAACAATTAATCTCTGCCTGAAATGATCATCCTGCTTAAAATAGCCTCGTAATAAAGAGTTTCGTACAAGACATGTTTTATGAGGACACCTTGAGTATGGCATGAGGAACAGAATAGTAATGAATCTGCTGTAGCTCCTATATGTTTGCATTATTCCTTATACTTAAACTAATCCAGCTCTATTATAACAGTCTTGTAGTTTACAGTAGGCATAAAAAAATAATATATGCAAGTGAATAAATATAGATCCATCACAACTTCATATTTTAAACATCTAAAAACATCTGAACTTTTAAAATTAATGTTAACATGTAATGTAACATTAAAGGAAAATCTGAATAAATCATATTAAATAGATTTAAATATATAAGAATTCTGCTATCTATCTACGTGTCATACTTCCTGATAAATTACACATAAGTACAGCGCACAACTGAAAGGTGATTGTCAGTACATCAAATGTTCCTGCACTCAGAGTGAAATATCACAGCAGTCGGCAAATGAAACCTGGCAGTGTCTTTGAGCCTGCTGTGCAGGAATATGTGCTGCAGCCGCTTAATACACAGCAAACCCAATACCTTCATCAAAAGTGACACAATCCATATGCAAGATGACAAATGCAGAGCCCAGCAGACAGACAGTGTGCTTCAAATGCTCCTGTTTGCTTTATGTTGCACAGCAGGGCAGAAATCAATCCACAAATAGCCTTTTACTGCTGAAGCAGACAAGCCTATTCTCCAGGAGAAATAATCAGGAAAACCATGCAGTTATTATCAATTCAACTTTAAAAATGATATTGAGCCTGTTTTGTACATGAAATTGATCAATGGTAACATTGTACAATAAGGTTCAATTAGTTATGCATTAGGTATCATAAACTAGCAATGAAGTATATTCATTACAACATCTTTTTTTTAAAGAAAATATACTGTTGTCCATTCATAATACTTTCTTAATTCATACAACTGTTAAAAAATCCATTAATATATGTGTAAATTAACATTAACTTCATAGGAAATTAACATTAACTATCAATAAATGCTGCAAAAGTATTATTAATTGTTAGTTCATGATACCTAATGCGTCAACTAATTAAAACATATTGTACAGTGTTATCTGATCAATAAACTCACAAGATACTGAATGTATATTTAATTTATATTATAAGCCCTGATGTTATAGCAGGCTACAGGCTTTTACTCGTACATGAAACTGTTTGACATTCAGCTGTTATGATTTATTACACCTGCAAGTCCCTTGATTCTATGTGTCAAAACTACAATTCATCATAGACCAAGAATAGGATGTAAGTAGAGTTCATGTACAGAAAAATGGCGTTGGATTATAATGTTCACACTTATTCTTGACTTGCCTGCATCATGTCCTGTAATTTCCAAAAAATGTAGTGAAAAAAAACATTCTTCTTATTAAAATGTTTACACTAGGAAAAAAAAAGAGCTGTTCTTTGGGGAACCCAAAAATCATTCTGATGACATTGCTGCAAAAAACACCTTTTATTTTTAAGAGTGAATAAAAAAAATTCCACTATGAAACATCAGGCACGATCAGCATGTGTCAGGATCCGAATCATGACTTCCTGGTTAAGGAGTGTGACACAAAGCCAAAGACCACTTACACTCATTAACCACTAATCAAGCTGAAAGATGTTACCAAGCAACCGCCCAGTCTATTGGATCACTGCCACGGAGCCTCAGAGATACACAGGCCATCACTGAGCTGTGAGATCAGCAGACTAGCGGAGCAGGAGCCGGTACTGAGCGTAGCTAATGCAGCCAGAAGAGGGTGTTGCTACGGATGGGAACGCAGGACACTGATGCTGAGAAACAGCCATGAGAATTAAAGGTCTTACCTCTCCTGGACTGTCTAATCTTGGGACTTAGCATGGTGTTCATAGCTGAGCAACACTGTCCTCCATCCACATGTTGGGATCCGCACTCTACTCTCCTCCTGAGCCTCGCCCTGTTGCACCTCTTCCGCCTGCTCTGGACAGCATCTGTCTTCCTCCCTCCCTCCCTTCCTTCCTCTCTCTCTCTCTCTCTCTCCCCTCTTTCATGTCCCACTGGCCCACTGCACAGAGCGGCACGCTTCCTGGGCCCCTCCCACCTTCATCATGCAGAGGCAGATGGAGGAGAGCGACCCCTTGCACACGCTCAGATCCACCCTTACCCATAATGCATTATTTATCCCACACCACCCAAATTAATTCCACTCTGGACCAGCCATTAAAGGCCTGGATGATTACACTCAATAATTCAGTGAAGCAGAAACAGAAGGGCTTCTGCCCTTTCTCCCCCTTCGCTGTCCCTCCTAATTGGCTCTTTAGTATAGTGACTGTATCTGCATGTGCTTTTGTGTACTATTTTACATACTTCTCTATTCACCTCCTTCACTCTATGTTAGCTTTTTTAATTATTTATTTTATTTTATTTTTTTAGTTTTGCTCATTCATTGCAAATCACTTCCTAAACAAAACAAAAACAGATGTTAATGGGTTAGTTTGGCCAAATAATTAAAATTCTGTCATTATTTACTCACTCTCATGGGATAAAAACCCATATGCTATTTTTTTTGTGGAGCACAAAGAGTATTTTAGAATAATTTTCTGGTATTTTCCATATAACAAGCTCCAAAAAGGACCAAAAAGTACAATAAAAGTAGTCTACCTATTTATGATTTGTGTGCTTTTCTGAAAAACAAAAAAAAACAACAACACAAAAATTTTTTTTAAACTAAATAAACAGAAGAATTTGAATATGGCTAAATAGGCTATTTTCATGATAATTTTATAATTTTTGGAGGTTGATAGACATGGTCATGATGTCATTTATAAAAAGAGCTGCATATAAATATTCTTTGAAAGATAGAAATACAGTGGAACATGGGTGAATAAATAAAAGATTTTTATTTTTAGGTAAACTAATCCTTTGAATTTTTATTCATCCCTCATTTAGCTTTAACTGTATTATTAACGTTTAGTAGCTACTTTGATAATTTTAAAAAAAGTTTCCTAAAATAAATTCTGTCACACTTTTCACAGCATCAATGTTACACATTGCATTTCACAACAGTAACAATACATTGATTGCAGAACTACATGGTGACTGTATGTTAGAAGATTTGAGAATTCATTTAAAAAGTTTGTTGAAAGCCTAACAGTAAGAGCTATATAAACAAAGCCGCTACTTATTAATGAGGCATTCAATTAAGCATCTAGAATATATAGGTTGTATAAATGTTATGACCTGCTAGTCATAGTCAAGTTATAAGAGATATCTTAAATTAAATTACTATAAGGACACTTCCAGTCAAATAAGATGAATAAAAAAGTCACTTAATTACCTAAAAATCTCCATTGTCTCTCCATCGTAGTAAACACTCAGAGCTGTACATTAGGGCTTATGATTTAGCATAGTCATGCATGGCATTTGAAACTAACCGCTTCAAATATCTGTGTAAGTAAAAGGAGAACTACAGTTAAAGTTCAGCAATGTGACACAGCCAGAGACTCCCACTAAATATCTTAAGGAACTAAGGGGAGGAGAATGATTTTCCAAAAATGAATCAGATCTAATAAATCCACATCTTAAAAATGTGTCCACATTATCAAAAAAATTAAAAATGAAAATAATAGAAAAAAAAACAATATTGGTCCTCAGGGGAAAATTTGTCCCTCTAATTTAAACACTATGAGATCAGTGTTTTTATATTTACTACTCTAGATGAACTAAAGTCTAGCTAAAATATGTACTTAACTGCATAATAAAGGGGAAATTTACAAAAGCTGAGGTGTAAAATCACAAGAAAGTTGGTAGACTGACAGAGATATCTAAGGAAATGACGACTGCTAATGCAGAAGTGAAAATAGCAGTGCAGTGTGCAAGTGCCTCTTATTATGGCCTTATATGCCATTTAGTAGGATGTTTTCTTATACTCATTAGTACCGATTAAACAAATGCAATTAATGAAGAGCAATGATATCAAGTAGTGCAAAGTGGTGTGTATAACACTTTATGGAGTCGAGCCCAGGGCAGTGTAAAATGTGTGATTGCCCTGGAAAAGTCATGTAGTATTAAGTGTAAATACAGATACAGGAGGTAGATTCTTTTTTGAATTGAACGTCTAAAAGTAATTTAGACTCCAAGTATAAGCCTGCAACTATCATTAAAATACAAATTGCCCAGGCAGAGTCTAGCATGGGACCAAATAAACTAGCAGTTAGACAGAATTATCATTTAATCCAATAATAGATATAGAGGGAATGAAGAAGAGCACATAATGCACTGATTCACTCTGAAAGACTGAAGAGTTTTCGACTGATAAGGAAACAAATGCTTCATACAGACAAAGAAGTTGTCTAAGAAAATACAATAAACGCCCTGAATCAAACCCTGGACTTGGATGTCCCATCTTGAATATGCTCTCTTGCATTACCAGGGCTCTGCAACAGTAGTATCAGAATGCTTTTACTCATTGCCATGTCACTTAGACCAATGATATACGCCTGCTGATTCCCCCTCAATGGTATTACTGCAGCAAAATCAATGGAAAATTAGCAGCAGACTACACAGGCCTTGCAGATGATTAATGGACACCCATCTTAAAAGCAGGGCTGGGAATGCAGTGTGCGCGTCTCCAAATGCTGTCAGAGCAGCCAGAAGAGAAGAAACAAAGCTGCCTGCTCTGATCAAGAATTGCTTAAATAAATAAGTAAATACATTTAGTGTTAACCCGTTGATCTCTGTATATATAGTTAAGCCCATTGAAATTGATGTTACAATAAAATTCTTTATTTTGTAGAATAATAAAAATCAAATACTTTATCCCAATATAATATGCTAATAAATGACTGAGCATCCATTCTAAGTGTGTTGTTTTTGAAAAAAAACTCACTTTGCATATTTATTCGGCCTCATTCAAATACAGATTTATTTTTACTTCAAAATATTCAATGAGAGATCAAAATATACATTTACACTGAAAGACATTTATTTATGATACAGATACAGTTATGGCAAGACAAGGCAGCAGTGACCTCTGTTTATGTAAAGCACTATTTTGAAGATTTATAATCTAGGTAATATAATGTTTGTTTGTTTTTTCATTTGCTTTTACAAACTATGGGAGTGACAATTTAACAATCTTAAATTGAGGAAATATTCCCTGTAAATTAATGCTGGAATATACTACACATTTTTTAGATTTAAGAGTTTTTAACACAAAATGCATTATACACATGCTGACATTGTAAATGTTTACAGAAAAAACTGGGCATTATACACTAAACAAATAAGGATTGCATCGACTGTCACGTCGTTTCGCACATAAACTGTAACAGAAAAATGCACCTCATTGCAAGGAGATGCATAAGAAATGAAAACAACATTTGGTCTAAAATCAACTCAAAATATCAATCCTGTTTGATATCCTTCGAATGGGTAGGCTGAAGCTAGATAATCTGAATCTGTGCCCATAAAGCACTATGCGATTTTTTGGGAAATATGTAACCTTGACTGTCCAAAATCTGCAAACTGGCTTTGACTTTCAGAAACTAGCGTCGGCTCCTTCAGACTGTAATTCAGAGCAACATCTGGACAAAAGTTACATATTAAAGTCTTTATAAACAAAAATAAGAATCTAAACTGCGATGTTGCTTTGTTATTTCAAAGTCTCTATACGTTAAAAGACTGACTGCGCTCCGGTCTTCTTTTCCCTTCAAGCAGAAAAGAGAGGATTGTGCCCAACCGCTGTCTTTTAGAAGGCCCTTTCTGGTTGTACCGCCTAAAGTAGGTGGTGGTTCCCATGGAAATGGCATGAAGCTGCTCCACTAGCAACCATCCCACCCAGGTCAGAGAGAGGAAGTTGAGCAGAGTCAGGAGAAGAACCCAGGCCTCTCTTCCTGCCACTAAGCCCCAGTCAGACAGCTGCAAGCCTGAGAGTTTCAGGTAGAGGTAGTACACCGCACAGAGGATGAAGATGAGGTGAGCCATTACCATAGACATGATGAAGAGGACGAAGATGCGGTGGTTGTCCCGTCCCACACATTGATTGAGGAAGAGGCAGTGGTGGTCGTAGTCTTGGATGCATATGTCACACAAACGGCAGTGTTTACAGGTGTCCACTTGGATCAGCTAAAAGAAAATAGCTTGTGCAGTTTTGAAATCTGAATTTTGATAATAACAATAATAATACATTATAAAAAAAAATTATATATATATATATAACATTTTTGTACATGGGTATTTAACCATTCAAAATGGTTGGTTCAACCATACACCCCTTTAAAAAAAAAACATTTAATGCTGTGAATAAATTAAAGCTGCAGTCTGTAACTTTTTGTTCAAAATGTATTTTTCAGACTATTTTGGATTGGTTTGGGTAGGTACTGTTGCGGAGTAGCCCAGTACCTGCGTGATTCGTCATAGACATAAACAGAGAAGTAGTTCCGGCTACAATGTTCTTCCGCAAGGCGCACACAGTTTATTAACCTCTAGAGCGCCAAAAGTTATTGCAGCTTTAACTTCATCTCAAAATATGTCAGCAAACAGATTACTTACTTTTACTTTTAGTCATTTAGCAGATGCTTTTATCCAAAGCGACTTACAAATAAGAAAAAGTAACTAAAACTAAAAGTTAACACTCTGTAAATACTCTATACACACCCATTTAAGAAAATAAAGAAATTAAATAAAATTGACAAATGCATACAACAACAACATTTCAATAGTAAACATATAAAGGAAAAAAATATAAATAAATAAAATTAAAATAAAAAGCGATACTTATATCCTTTGCCGGTGTCCTAGACCGGTGGAATCGCACGGTAGAGTCGATGGTCTTTACACTCTTTACTTTTTACTTTTAGTGATTTAGCAGACGCTTTTATCCAAATAATTAAGTAGATTAAGATCCAGTTCTGATTATTATTATTTAAAATATCTTTTTTAGTTTTTTATTTATTATAAAACATTATTTATATTAATTAAAATATTGATTTAATTATTATTTTATACAACAACAAACAACAATAATAATATTAAATATAATAGGGATGCACGATATTATCGGACTGATATCGAAATCGGCCGATAATGACTTTAAATGTAAATATCGGCATCGGCCTGATATGCAAAATTATGCCGATATGTCTTGCCGATAAGGGGAAGGGGTTAACTCGCATGTGCTCAGGGTGTGCTAGCGATTAGATCACGTCAGCAATGTGGCTCATTCTTGAAGCAAAGTTTTGTCTGAATGATGAATAGATTGACTGTTTTGGATCGCTGCATTTAATGTGTGAACGCATGTACAGAAAGACGCGTTCGGTGTGGGATAGAGTAAACAGTTATAGCACAAGCAGGGGCAGCAGTGACAGCCTCCCCCAGGTCCTAATGCCCGTTCAGTAAGGAGTTTTAATCTGTAGGGGGCGCTGTTGGTCTACTTCTAATTAAATTAAAAGTAAAATAGCCTACACAAATAACATTTAGACTGTGTTTCTGATTAAATAAAGCAGTAATTGATGTAATAACATAAGTATGTTTTGATTTAATGGTCAGAAGCTATAGCTTACATGAAAAAAAAAAATCACAAACATGACACTTGTAAATTAAATAATTTTATATATACTGATTTATTCATTAATGTGTAACGTTTTATTTTTTAAACAAATCATGAGCTCTAAAAGATTTTCAGAATTTTTACAACTCTCTTGTTTTAGACCATCTACAAATGTTAAATCTTAAAATAAAATATTAGGGTTAACACTGCATCTTTCTGGGGGAAAAAATGCAGCGATTGATTATAGTTTATTTATATTTATTTTCAAAGCTTCAATGTACTGTTTAAAAACCTTTATTATTTTTTATTTAATTCTAATAAATAAGTTAACCAAAATGAATAATATTTTGCTTATAATTTCTGCACAGGAGAGACTTGGTGTTGTTTCCAAACAAAAGGAAATATATCGGTATCGGGCAAAATGAGTTGAAAAATATCGGCATATCGAATATCGGCAGAATTCCAATATCGTGCATCCCTAAAATATAACATAATTCAATTTGATTTAACCATTCAAAAATAGTTCCAACCCTCCAAAGAAAACCATTTTGATAACGTAAATAAAAAAAAAATCAGAAAAGAGATTCAGACACAGTGCTGGTCAAAAAAGTGCTCACCTCACAGTAAATACAGAATCTGTCTGGGCTCTTTCCAGCTTCTATTAAGTCTCCTATGCTGGAAAACTGGGAATCAGTGTCACCTTCTTTGAGTTGTCCTGGGTTCTGGTTTAAAACTTTCCAAAAAAGTCCAGCGAGCACACAAAAATGAACAAGTGAAAAATTTAAGAGGGTATAAGCTGGCCAAAAACGTGAGCGGTCAAGGAATAATCGACAAAACATCCAAAAGATTTCAACTTTTGAAAGAGGTTGATAACATGAGCTATCTGCAAAGGATATTAGGTACAATTTTATAGAGAAAGCAAGCTATGGAATGAATTAGGCCTGCAGTCAGTGTTCCCAGGTAAACAGGGTTTGGTATCCTAAAGTTCAAATGAAAAAGATGAAAAAAGGTCATTATGCAATCATCATTCTTTATATTAGCAGTGATAAGCCCTCTATAAGCACAACCCTCTAACCTTTGAAAGCTGCTCAGTCTGTGATATTGAGAAAGAATAACTTTTGCCATACAGGGGAAAAGCACTGCAGAAAAGATAGCCCCATATTCACCAAGAGCCACAGCAAAAATGAGAACAGCAGCCCCGCTGAGAGACGGTAACAGCAGCATCCAGAAGTACATCACTGCAGAACAGACCATTTCATGAATTACAGCTGATCAATATCATTATACAACAAGCCCAAAGGAAAAGAAACAGTCATACCATACGAGTCCTTTGGAATCAGATCTTTCGGTTGTTGACTGAAATGCGTCATAATCCTGGAGAGCTGCTGATGTCTACATAAATATTAGAGGACAAAAGTAGATATAATCTTATTCTGTTAACAATTTAAACTTCCATTAATGTCAAAGTAACAATAATTACACACAGAAAATACAATACTGCAAGAATTGTCAGTTGTTTTTTTTTAAATGTGCCCTACTTAAAACATTAATTGCAGTGCAGATTAAGTAAAGTATTCTTTGCGTTTTCTGGTTTGAACATAATTTTTTTAATTCAATGAATTTCCAAAATCTTAGTCTGTGACAAATCCGGCTAATATAAATAAAGAGATTAATAAAAATAGAGTCTTTACATTTTCATTGGTTCTCAACAGACCTAAATGTATTCCCTTGATTACAGAGGTCTAGAGGTGTGAGGCCAGTGTGGTTTTTCATGTGTAAAATGTGGAGTCCGCCACTCTTCAACAGTAGCCAGCACACCTCAATCATGCCTTTCTCTGCAGCCACATGAAGTGCTGTCGCCCCCAGGTGGTCAACTGCCTCTGGCGTACATCTCTGGTTAAAGATTTAAAGCAAAAGTGGCTAAAAATCAGAAATGCAGCAAAAGTCATGCAAGCACTTGATAAACTATGATTTTTATTAAATACATATAAATAAACAAAGAAATAAACTGTTATTTATGCATTGTAAAAGATTAGCTTTAAACCATATATTAATTCAAGACGATGCTTAAGCAAAGCTTATTATTCCAAGTCTCTTTAATGTCTGTCTGTGGGATGCAACACTTAAGAGTGTGGGTAAATTGTCAGCAAATTCTCATTTTTTGGTGAACTATTCCTTTAAGAAGAGAAGAAATGTAACTAATTAATGGCATTATTTTGACTCTCTCTCTAGGAATATTAGAAGTGTAAAAGCTGGTTCTGAAAGTAAAAAAACACATTTAAGAAATGCAATGAATTTCCACACTTATAGGAGCAATTTATAGCAATTTCCAGGCATTCTGCATTCTACATCAGTGTTTTGGTGTTTATTTTCTCCAGTTGTACCTTGTAAGAGAACTACAAGCAATGCTGTAAAGTAAAGGTGCTTACATTTGCTCTAAGGAGATAGCGGACTACATCAGAATTGCCTGTTGAAGCTGCCAAATGCAGCGGAGTGACCTTATAGTTATCGGCATCTGTGAAACTAAACATTCCAGTCTCCCACAGGTACTGCGTGGCAATACTGAGAAAGAAGAAGAAAGAGAGAAGAACATACAACACTATATTTGAGTATGCAGTATACACCAAAACAAAACTCTTACAATTCTTATCATTCTAGTGTAACAGGCCCAGTTACTTACACGCTTCCACCACCAACTGCATGATGAAGAGACGTTTTCCCGTGCTCATCTACTGTGTGTAAATCTGCACCGTGCTGCATCATTTTGTGCATGATATAAATATTGCCATTTCTGTTAGAATAACACAGTACAGTAAGCCCTCTTCATAGGACACTGGTGTAATGATCTTTCAGGAGAAGCAAAGTTTATGATGGATGTTTTAATTAAGTTCACAAATATAAAATGGATGAGGTCTCTTGTACCTGCAAGCAAAGTGAAAAGGCGTTTGTCCTGCATCACAGGGAATGTTTGGATCAGCACCGCTGTTCAGCAGAAGCTCAGCCATTGGCCGGTTTCCATGGAGAGCAGCAAAGTGAAGGGCTGTGAAACCTCCCCAACCTGCGAAAATCAGAAAAGTTTACAAAAACCACTAACCTTGAAACACAAATATCATGCTGCTGGGTTTTTGACTATCCAAAAACATGAGTCGACAATTAACATGGATATAACACATCAGCTATAAGAGTTTATAGTCAATTCAATTTGTTAGTATATGCATTATACTTTTTTTTTTAGTCTTTTATAATACTTAATAATTTAGTAAACACAACCAGTTCCTTAATGACAAATCATCCAGGAAGTGACAACATGTTTTGTGGTATTATTTGGTTTGCCTTACTTTTATAACATTCTAGCCACATCATAGAAATCAATATTATGTTATTATAAACAAACATTTCAAAGATGTCAAAATTGACATACGTATAATAACTCAAATTCTATTGCTAAACAATTAGCCAAGCTCTTTATTTTCACCCTGTTGTCCAGTTGTGTAAATAAATTATAATTAATACATTTTCAATAAATCTAAACAAATAGCTTGCAGAAATACATAAATCACAACTAACATGTATTTTTAGAGCTCAGAAGGTTCATTAACTATTAATCAACAATTCAATTTTATGATTATTAATCATAAATACCAGTTACTACAGCTTTCAGAGTATTTGTCATTTTGTTGAATTCCTCTTGTTTGATGACTGTGTTGACAATTTCATTGTGTAATAACTGTGAAGTATTTTTTGGGGGGGGTAGTATATGGTTTTGTCGAAGGGTAGAACATCTTACAAAGTGTAACAGGTAGAAGAAACAGACATAGCTATTGAAACGACAAATGCATTAAAACTTATCGCACATCTAGGTATTTTCTTTAATCGAGTGGCCATAAATAGATAATAAAGCAAACGATAGGTGGGTGAAAGAATGGGATGCTTACATGACGCTCCATTGACCTGAATAGGATCAGGAAGGTTTAGGTTTAGATCTGTCACCGTGGATCAATTACAGTCCCCTTTAAAATAAAAGACTCACCTTTTTGTTTCAAAACACCTCGATCCTGCTGTAATAAATGGGAAACTCGATCGATCTCCCCCCGTTGAATCGATTCAAATATACAACTTCCTGAAGCCTGCAGCATTCTGCCACCATGTATTTACTGTCGGCTGAAGAAACTCTTGACCAACTGTAAGAAATTAATTACAAAAGGAGATCTTAATTGTTCTGTTAGACTGGTACATCGGAAAAATCTACGTACAACATAATATACTCCCGTTAGATTATCAGGCAATCGATAAATGAACGAATCTGATATGTAAATATACTGTAGTGTACTGATTGAAGGGAAGCCCCGCCCCCTGGTGGATGCGGTTTATGTTCAACCAATGAACAGAAGGGAGTGGAATAGCTAACGTTTCCTCTAGTGGGCGCTCGGCGGCCCAAAATCTCAGTCAATCTTATAAAAGATAATCGTTTGAAATATGCAAACGATTTAAATGCAAAGACTGGTATATGGTATACATATGAAATCTTACCTCAGCAAGAGAGAGAGAGATGTTTTCATTGTTTTCCTCATGATGCAACCGCAAACGACACTGATTGGTTCAGCTACACCAGCGCGGAGAAACGTCACAGGTACCACATGACAAGGTCACCGAGTCTGCTACATGGTGAAATTGTATAACGCCACTGAAACCTAACGTAAATATTCTTTAAGGAATAAGAAAGGAGCAAAGAAATAAAAAAATAATAAATAAGTCCCGCTAATATATATATATCAGTGATTATTATAAATTTCCCATTCTGTCTACTCATTTCTATGTTGTCAACACGTGTTTTTAGCGTCTCAGTCAATTTCAAAGCACAAATTAAAATGTGAAGCAAAAATATACTTTTTTAAACAGTAGACAATTGAGTTCCATTATGCACAAAGTGAAGTTTGAGTATATAAACTGAATGTTTATACTGACAAAAATGTAATGATTTAAGAAAGTCACGTGCGCTCAAAATGGGACACATCTATTTTTGTCCCACTGAGTCCCGCAAGACAGTAAGTGTGTATGTGGGTTCATTTATTTATTTTAATTTATATATTTTAAAACAAGCCAAGAACTCGATCTTATATAAAATAAAGATTATGGCGCTCGTGACAGTTTGACCTTTTGTGAATTGATGACTTTATGATCGACAGATAAACGCAACATCAAAAACCATAGAAAAGGAAGCACAACTATCAGTTTGTTAAATTTGAAAATTATCTAAACATACGAGTCTATCAGATAAATATCAATTGTGAGTGTTTAATCTATAACTTTGTTTAGTCATTGGGTGATTTACACTGTTCTTATTTTAGAAATGTTCTTTCTATTTTTAACAGTTTCCATGTTGTCTAGTCAAGTGTAATATTTTGTGCTATCTTAAATTACCACATGATGTCACTGTTACTCAACATCTTACGCATTTTCAAGGGCTTAGTTGAAGAAAATTTCAATCACTTTAAACACCACAAGGCATATACACCATTTACGTTCCCTCAAACTCATTTTTGATTGGTCTCCTTTTTGGAATAATATAACTAAAATCAGACGTATTGCTTCAAGTCTTCTTCACTTGATCCTACTTTGTCTATTGAAGCTATGAAAACACACAAGAGCAAGAAAGTCCTCCTTCTCCTTTTTTCACTAGGAAGTAAGGCACATGACCAAGGCGCAGCTGAAGTCAGAGTTTCATACTGTGTGCAAAGTTCAGTCAAGCAGATTAGGAGGCATGTCTCAGCCGGCCACTCATTGAGTGCTGTGACATGGGAAGCCAGAGGAAAACATTCTGTCCAGCCATACATCTACGTACACAAGCCTTAGCAAAGCCTTGAGATGCCACCCACCAAACAACAGGTACGTGTGGGGTTACAGACTGACTAAACTTTGCCTGGGGTTCATATTAGTTTTGAAAGGACTCAACAGACTCATTTCGACAGCTGTTGTTGTGAGGTTGCGTGCTGTCATGATTCATTTGTATTTCTCATTTAAGCGCATTCAAAGCAGTTCTGTTGCTTGGAGATTCAACTTCCAGGAGGACAACATGATAAAGATAAAAATATAACTGTGGAGCATTAAGCATATTTACCGCAGTCAAAGCTTTGAATAAAATAATGAGATAACATTAATGTGCTGTATTTAGCCACTGAGTGAATAAACTGGTGGGAATGTGCAGTGCAAACACGTCATTTCTTCAGGAATGTGAATTGTCCTCCCTGTAGCAAAACACGTTCATGTCTTGACATCACAAGATCCCATTAACATGTGAACAGCTGATTGTAAGTTACAGGAAAACCCTCCAACTTACTGCTGTCTTTTGGTAACAGAAAGAAGGCAGTTGCAGATTTGCCTTTTAATGAAAGTTTATTGAACAATGTCTCAGGTGTTTCACCTTAATTTATCAAATTATTATTTTTTATTTTTTTATTTTTTTAAGGAGCCAGTTGGAGAAATGGACAGAATCAATAAGGAGAATGGGGAACTTAGTGTGTCAGGGGAGAGTTCAGAGAGCCTAGAAGTGAAAACGACCCAAATCCAAAGTGAGACAAATGGGGACCTGAAAGCACATGAGGATCCAGTGGTGCTTCTGAAAGATCAACTAACTCAGATGGGTACTATAAACCAACGGTCACCAGAACAAAGAGACCTCAACCAACTTCTGCTTCTGTTCATCCAGGTACAGAAAATCAGTTAGAGCAGTGGAGGAAAACACTATCCATTGGCAATCTTTCAAATATGATTAATTACATACAATATATTTAGTTTATATACATATATATATATAGATATATTTTACAATGCGCACACATACACAATACTGGTCAAATGTTTGGGGCTGGTAAGATTGCAAAAAAATTATTTTAAATCCCTATGGATTTTTTTTGGGATCATGTATAATACAGTAAAATAGTCATTTCAATAGTAATACATTTTAACATGTAATGATTTATTCCTGTGGTGGCGAAACTGAATTTTCTTCAGTGTCACGTGATCTTTCAAAAATCATTCTAATGTGCTGATTTGTTGTTCAAGAAACATTTCTTATTATCAAAGTTGAAAATAATCGTACTATTTAATATTTTTGTGTAAACTGTCAGACATTTTTTTTCAGTATTGAAAATGACAAAGTATTCTTTGATGAACAGAAAGAACAGCATTTAATTGAAATAGCATATTTCAAGACTTTACTTTTGCTACCCTAAAGCATTAGTGTATACATAAGGGTCTTTAAACACTTGATTTATAATGTATTTTGGTCTCATAAAGTCTTGATCTAATTTCTTTAAGAATTTACATTTTAGATTATATTAGCTACCTATGAGTTATTGGATGAAATTTTTGCCCCAGAAGCAGACTGCATCACACTGACACAGATTAAACTAAAATCTTGCATTTCCTGTTTAAATTCCAGCAGTAATTTGTCACTACGTGTCAGTTGGTCTAGTTTGCTGCAGTATTGACAAACACTCATGACCTACTGAAATGCAATCACGCTCTCAGGCTTAGTGTGTGTGTGTGTGTGTGTGTGTGTGTGCATGTGGGGTTTACACACGTGTGACTCGTTGATTTACAACTCCTGGATTCTTACTGGGATTTAACCAACCATAGAGTAAGGAGTAAGGCACCACATCCGCTTGGAGTGTCACACAGAAGTAGGGATTGAAGTTGGAAATGTTGAAATATTTACACAGCTTAGTAGAGATTGAAATTATAATTAATTAGGGAAATGAAACTTGTGTTGCTATGAAAATATTTATTGTTGGAAGTTCACTTCTGGTTAGATGTTTTTGCTGCTTCTTTGTGATAAGAGCTGATTATGCTATCCGTTCACTATTATCATGATTGCCATTGTGAGAAGCATGTCATAAACATATCAAACCTGATTTATCGTGTTCATGTTTAAATAGCAGAAATAATTATTCCACTTACTCTTTATAAGGTTTCAGAGAGCAGCAGTGTCCTTGATGATCTGGACCTCCAGGGCTTGGCGCTGCAGGTTGGAGAAGCTCTTGTCTGTCACATACAGCAGAGAGTGGCAGAAAAGCCTGCAGGTACCCAAAAATAACTTCCGCAAAGGTGTAGTTGGCAGTGTAATTGGGGAGGTCATTAAAGGCCAAAAATCAAACTGAGAGGTTCTGTTGGTGTTTGAAGGGAAGTTGCTCACTTCTTTATTTCACAAACATGTGGCAAAATAAGTTGCATGATAATGATGACCATCCTTTGCCTGTGTGATGCATTTGTGTTCATTTCTTATTATGGTGTTTAGTTGAAATTATTATTCAAAATGGATGTTGGTTACTTATCTTTTGTGTGCTGATCTAAGATCAAATGGTTTAATCGTGCTGTCTGTTGCTTTATGGCTTTGTTTAAAATAGAGGAAGCCCGATATGAATTGGAGCAGTTGTTTCAGAGGTCAGAGGTCAGAAGCAACCAAGGATGGCTTCTGCTCAAATCAATCTCTCTTTTGTCTAACAGAGACTCTGTAAGTTTTACTATTAAACCTATATTATATTTATGCAGTCAGCTCTATAATTACATTGCTATTGTTTTGGTAATAACTACGCATTTTTTAAAATTTAGTTAAAGAGCCTTTCTGTTGCTCACGATTATTTACTCATGATTGCTGAATAAAAATGATTCCATTCAGTATAAAAGGTTACAGGTAATAATCATCATCTCCTTTTTGTTATGGTTTTATTACAAAATTAAGTGTTCAGATGCCTACAGTAGATCTGTCATTGAAAGTTTGACAGAGAAAAATCCAATCTAGTCATGTTTTGACCAGAAGTTCTTGTGTTCTTTAACAGGAGGTTGACGTTATGATCAAGACAGGTCTTCCAGCATCGTTAGTCAAGTGTCTGTACCTGTTTGTAGCTTTGCCTCCCCGAAAAGAAAGCTTTGTCTCTCGCAGTGATTTCAAAGAGGAAGTCAAATGCTCTTTTCAGGATACTCTTACTCAGGTTTTTACATTTTGACATGTTTTGTTTTATATTATGAATCAGTTACACCACAAATGCTCAACTTGTGTATCAAAATGGTTATAATGTTTCCCCGTTAGCACTTCCAGTTTCAGAAGCAAACTTGCAAAAAATGATTTGGTTCTTAAAGTGGATGACCATTTATACAACGTCTACATGCATATCTAAAACATTTAATGCATTGGTGTCAAACTAAGAGAAATGTCTCTTTAAACCTTCACCTCTGCTCAGGTGATCTTGCAGCTGTGCAGGCATGTGCGTTTCGTGGAGGTTCTGCTGGAGACCCAGGAGCTTTCAAGTGTGATCATCTCTCTCACCCTACTGTGGGATCAGTGCAGCCCCTCATGGAGACAGCAGGCATCTCGTGTGCTCAGAGCAGTGTCTGCTGCACAAGCTCACAACACTGTACAGGCACTGCAAGGTCAACAACTACACACACAAGCTTCAGCCCATTCTTTATCCAAATAAATGTATCTTATGAGACCATTCTTATCAGATCTTATTTTTCATAATAAATGGTTTAAAATTATTAACAATTAGTTTATTGAACAAGTACATTGGTGTAATAAGTGTACTATAGGTAATATCTAATTTTTTCAACAACATAATGATTATATTTTGGATAAATATAGATATAGGCACTGAAGCACATCACAGATGACAATGATTTTGGTTTACTTTCACATGATGCTTATTTGAATTACCTAGTTGTCCCAATCCTCTGATTACATAACGTTTGTTTTATTTACTGGAGATCTTCATTGGGTCTAGGCAGGGCTTCAGTTAGAAAATCAAGTCAGAAAGTTTGACTGGGGACATCTTGTCTTGAAGCCAGTGACAACAAGAACAAATCAGCTGGCTAATTTAGGGAGACTTAGTTCCTGAATTGTTGGTGATGTTTATTTGAATTGTTAATATATACTTCAGGTACTTACTATTATGTATACTGTATTACTATTTACGCTTATTTTTGGTGTTTTGTTTTCTTTAGCTAGTAACTGCATGAAGATCTGCATCCAGAACATGCATAAGATCAGCGAGAACATCCCTGGTCATGTTCTATCTGAGGTGGCCGTGAGTGTATTCAGCTTTGTGAAGGACTCTTATGCCATCAGCCCTGCTCTTTTTGAAGAATTTGAGAACAATGATGGCTATGACATCTTTCAGGCCATCTTGTTACGGTAAAGTCATGATTGGGGGGGGGGGGGGGGTCTTAAATATAATAGGGGACTGTCACTAAATATTGCAGATGTGAAAGGCACACAACTGAAGACTAAATGTCTTTGATGCATTAACAACTAGGTTTCAGAAAAAGCATTTTCTTACTTCATTCTTAGGTATTTTCCATTCCTTTTTGTAACTCTCTTTCTTCCGCTCAGTCTCAGCTCCTTCCTCCTGCAAGTTTCTTTTTGAATGCTGCAGAATTCAATAATTAAAGAGCTCGTAATGAGATCAGCAGTAAATTGAGCTCAATCACATTACTGATCATGCCAGCTCTCTCTAACCCACTGTGTCTGCGTTTCCTCGCAGCAAGGGTCACTGTAGGAAAAGACTGCCCTCACTGAACAATGGGTCTCATTCACTAAGTGTGCGTACGCACTTATTTGTTCATAAAACCTGTGTGAAAACATTACTTTGTTCATAATTATATCTACCAGAAATTTTCATGTTAACTCTTCTGCATCACATACTGTAAGCAAGATTGCTTAGTGAATGAGGCCACTGTTATTCAAAGTCGAGGGCGGTAAGACGTTTTGAAAAGAAATCTCTTATGCTCACCAAGGCTGCATTTATTTAATAAAAAATACAGTAAATATTGCGAATATTTAAAATAAATTTTCTATTTGAATATATTTTAAAAAATATTTTATTTCTGTGATGGCAAAGCTGATTTTTCAGCAGCCATTAGTCTTCAGTGTCACATGATCCTTCAGAAATCATTCTAATATGCTGATTTGGTACATTTCTGATTATTGTCAATGTTGAAAACAGTTGTGCATCTTAATTTTTTGTAAACATGACGTTCAAGAGAACAGCATTTGTTTGAAATGTAATTTTTGTAACATTGTAAATCTATTTACTGTCACTTTTTTCAATTGTACTGACCCTAAACATTTAAACAGTAGTGTTCATTCATACTGTCTTTTCTTGGGAAGGACATATTGACATGTTTTTACCCTTCTGCAGCTGTGAGAAGGAAGTGACAGAAGAGCACTTCCTAACCGTTCAAGACCTTCTAGGCCTCATCGCGTCATTCACGATTTTTGGCAAGGCTGAGCTGAAGGTCGCCATATGTGTGAACAACCCCCAACCACCAGGTTTCCGGTTCGACCCCACCCTGACAAACGGTAAGCCGCCATGACAGACAGTGAGTGCCACTCTGCATCTCTGCTCCACCACCTCATGGTAACGCCACAGAAAAGGCAATTATGTCCAGGATGATGAAGTGTAGCTCTCCTCACTAACCCTGTTAAGCCACCCTGCATCCATTCTCCTCATCCATACAGCAATTCTCCATTCATCACCACCAGAGCACCTCACTCCTGAGAGAGAGAAAAACAGCCCCTTTTTTAACCTTTATTTCATTTGGCTTTGATGTGATTTTAATTATGGGTGAAATTCAATCTTATTACCCTCTGCAGCTATATTTATTTGCCATAAATATCAGCTCACTTTTTTCCAAAGAGCCAATCAGTCTTTTTCATATGTTGATGCATTTTAATGTTGATATAGTTCTAAATGTGGTTTAACTTCTTTAATGCATGCCATTTCACACACTTTCAGCAAGCATAAGTGTGATACTTGATGCGGAGTTACTCATTTGCATGAGCTGAGTTCATTGATGTATATAATGACATCAATAATGCTGCTGCCTCACTATATACTTTTAGGAATGGCATTACAAATTGTTATAAATATAAAATACAAATTGTGTATTTACTGTATAGTATACATAAAGTCAATGAATATAAGGTTATGCTACTCAAACATGCTGCAAAGTTCTTTTGGGCCAGTCATCTCAAATCAGAATTTATCAAGATCATTTTGGAGCTGCTTTTTTTTATTTTATTTTATTTAATAGTTTTAAGTTTTATTCACTTTCTTCACTGTACATTAAGTTTTTTGGACTAGAACATCTATAAATAAATGCTTAACTAGTTGCTTCTTTTTTCCCTTACTTTCTACATGCCTGACTTTCTTTATATCTTCAGGTTCGCCAGTGAAGAACCTTACAGCCTTCAAAATCATCCAGTCCTCCTTCTTGCGGTCAGGCAACACGGTGATCTGCGGCCAAATCCTGCGCACCATCCAGATGATCTGGTCTTGGGAAAAGGCTAACTTCTTCCTGCTGGAGTGGTCTCTGCAGTCTCTGGCTCAGCTGGCTGAGTGTGTGTGGCAGAAATCGCCACCTGTTCACCTCATTTTCTTCGAACTGCTTGAGACCGTCATCCTCCAGCTCTCCTACATTCCACACGAGACAATCAGAAAGGTCCAAGCTGTGTTGAAGCAGGGTTGTTCGGAGGCCTTCAACGTTGCATCTCTGGACTGCTTCTACAGGCTCATCATGCACAGCGGATTGCTGTCTGAAGTCCTTAGTGATGGAGGACTGATGGAACAACTGTTGTATGAGCTTAAACGAAGGGCAAAGATAATCAGAAAGGCTGGTGTTGCTGGTAAGTCTTTTGGTTTTCTCTGTAAACAATTTGAAATGCAGATGCCTGATCCTGATCTGAGATCTTATTTATTGACAGTGAATGAAGATGAGGAGAAGGCTGACAGCTATGAGAGGAAATTAACCACCAACATTTTAAATGTGGTTGCAGCCCTGGCCTTTCAGTCAGTCAGAAACACTGGTTAGTCAAAGTAATTTTCTTTATAACAAGTATTTTACACTGTAAAAAAAAATAGGTTATAAATAAAGAAAAGTGTATTGGAGTATTTTTTACCTTTTTTTTTTTTTTGTATATTTAATTTAATGTGCTGCCATTTCTTTGTGAAATGTACGGAGACAAATTTTTGTGTGTGCAGGGCATAATTAAAATAAACTAAAATGAAGTTAAAAACTATTAAATTAAAATAGGTAAATCAATTTTAGAATAAATAATAACTTTATAATAAATGTAAAAAATATATGCCAAATATGTACAATTTGAGGTTTTGAGTTTGAAACCAGTCATTATACTGTATCTGATCATTCTCTTTGATTTAATAGTGTTCATCAGGGACTTAGGGATGATTCCCTATGTGAAGATCTTTCTGGATGTTGAGCAGTTCCGCAGTCCTGCTCTGTGCATCCTGGAGCAGCTGTCGGAGGTCAATCCCGAGGAATACATGAGCACCGCCATCGGAGCCCTTTGCTCCTCCACTGAGAGCGAGATCAGACTCAAACAGGATCTCTTACAGGTATTTATTCCATTGCTGATTTTTATTTTTGGCTAATACACATGCTTGGTCACATATGCCTGCTGAAAGGGCGGTTTTCCATATGTATTTATGACTTCCTGGTTTTTCCTAATTTCTTACGCATGTAAACACGTTGAAATACAAGTCACAGTTTATTTCAAAGCATGATTGGATTATAACTGAGAGGACTCCTACTAAAACTAAACTGCGCTCAGGTATCATGTACCTGTCTGTAAATTCGGCTTCCATTCCTAATTCTAAAAATTATAACATGGTTAAAGCATAATGAGCCGGTGAATTTATTATATCAGCTTTTGGGAGCCTGATTCCATTATAGCCAAATTCAGATTGATTTGCTAATATACTGTTAGCTGTTAACTCAAGCTTCATTTGATTAAGCTTGCAGCCTTGTGGTGCGACACACACAAAATTATGAGGAATATCAGATCAGAGAATGTGAGAGAAATCCAATTATGCATAACTATGTTATTCAGTTACTGTACATGTCCATTTTTTAGATTCAAGCGCAGGAATACTAACCTGCAGACCATTAAAGTGTAACTGGGTTAAGGCTGCTGACAATTGGATTCACCCCGACCACACTGTGAAATGTGTCAAAGCCATTCTGATTACTTCTATTGGTCCTAATTAGGTTTGGGCTTCATTTTATGACACATTAGCTCTTTGATGTATTAGCATGGTAGATTGAATAAGGGTTAATCCATTTTGTGCTAGGCTCTTCGATACAGGAGACCCCTCCCGTTTCCCTTTTTGTAGTGATGCATTATATCCGAACAGATATTCTGAACACATCCCGGGTATAGGTATAGTAAAACCTAGTAACTAATTCCAGTAATATTGTTGATTGAAAAGCATTAACGTGAAGTACACTGCTGTTGAGAAGTTTGAGGTCAATAAGACATCTTTTTTTAAATGAATACTTTTATTCCACAAGAATTTAATTGATCAAAGTAACACTAAAAACATTTATAATGTTAATGAATATAACGAATGCTGTTCTTTTGAACTTTACATTCATTAAAGTATCCTAAAATAGTATCATGATTTCAACAAGAGTATTAAGCAGCACAACCGATTTCAAAACGTTAACTAAGCAGTAAATCAGCATATTAGAATGATTTCTGAAGGATCATGGGACACTGAAAACTGTAGTAATGGCTGCTGAAAATTAAGCTTTGCCTTCACAGAAATAAATTACATTTTATTTTCCATTTAAAATAAAAAACAGTTCTTTTTAAATTGTAATAATATTTCACAATTACCATATTTTTGATCAAATAAATACAGCCTTAGTGATCATGAGACTTTTAAAAAATCACCTTACCAACCCCAGTAGTGTACTTGTAGTAATCCTTTGTACCTTGCCTTCGGACAGTCTATCATGAAAGTTCTGGAAAACCCAAACAGCTGGAATGCCTTCCGCACTTCTGGAGGCTTTACTGGCCTGCTCTCCATAGTCGTGGACATGGAAGGATCTCTGCTGGAGGCACCAATGGGACCGTGGGCCTCATTGAGCCGCCAGTGCCTTGTTGAGCTGCTGCTCCTCACCCTACACACCCTCGCCCTTGCTGTGCACGTGCACCCCGTCAACGCCCACTTTTTCCACACGACCGGAGTCTGCGAGAAGCTGGGTGATGCCATGCTGCAGCTGGGCTGTTTCCAGAGAGGTCTCCCTATGGAAACAAACAAAGAAAACTCAGACTGCAGGACTTTCCAACAGTTTGTGGAGGCGGCGGAGAGGCCAGAACCTCAGTTGCCACCACCTTTAGGAGACTGTGTTAAATTGCTGGGATTCCTGGAGCAATTTGCGACCGGTGTGTGCTTGGCTGCAGAACCATGCATAGGATTGCAGGATAATAATGAGGCTGGTGAGAGTCAGAGGACAGGGGAGCCATTCAATGAGGATGAGGCGTTAAATCACATTAGGGCTGCAAAAGTCTCATTTGTGTCATCAGATTCTGGAAGGTAGGAACTCTAAATCAAATGTATATATTTATAGATGTTAGATTGCTGTCTGGTTTTGTTTTGTTTTTAGGTTTGTCTGGACAATTACATACAAATAATTCCAAAAAAGATAAACTGCACAGCATGATATTTATTTGATATAGATGTCTAGACCTGAAAAGTCATTAAATCAATACTGGGACAGTTTCTGCTTTGCTTTTTCTGTCTATGATTGTTAAACATGTCATTGCTTATTCAGGGCTTACTGTGACCTCACTATTCTTCATCCTGGAGCTGTTAAGCTGATCATGATTCTTCTGCCTAGTATTTACTGTTCCAGTGACCCTTGTGTAAGTAAAACCACAATCATGTTCATATCTTCTACATAATTTGTATTTGGTATAATGACTAAGAGGCCTTGGATTAAATGAACAAATAAACAGCATAGACATGTCCACTTCAAAATGCAGGTTTTTATATCTGTCCAGCAAAATGTACACTAACGTACAAAAGTTTGGCCTCAATAAGATTTCAAAGTTTTTATTACAATTGCATATTATAATTTAAAAGAACGGTTTTCTATTTTAATTTTTAATTTTATACATTATTATAATCTTGACCCTTCAGAAATCTTTCTGATATGCTAATTTGGTGCTTAAGAAACATTTCTTATTATTATCAGTGTTAAATAAATTTTCAGCATTTTATTCATAGAAAATCTTGTACCATTATTGTCTTTACTGTTACTTTTGATCATTTTAATGCGTCCTTGCTGATTAAAGGTATTACTTTCTTTTTAAAAAAATTTACTGACCTAAAACTTAAAAATATGTTTGTTTTAGAGCATATACTACAATAATTGCAGACATTCTTTCCTTTAGTTGTCTGAAGAGCTAAAGCTGGCTGTGGCTCATCATGTGCAGACTCTGGTGAAGTCAGAAAGAAACAGGCAAATCATGTGTGAGTTTGGTCTGCTGTCCACATTGCTGACTCACTGCAAACATATCCTCATCGACAATTCCCATTCGCTACATCTGCCCATAGTACGGATCCTTGAGAAACTCGCATCTCAGTCCATGGATCACAAGTGCCTCCGGTCAGCATAAGCAGATGCTCACGCATTCCTCATGACAAATGTTGAATACATGATATGATGAATGTAGGTTTACATATTTTGTATGGCATTAAAATAGTGTGCTTTATCTTAGGCGCTTCCTGTGTCTTGGAGATCCTCTGATGTGCAGTGGAGAAAATCGGCTTTCTGTCTCTTGTGAAGAGGCCGACATCACAAGTACAGTCCTCACAGACTTCCTTTTTGGATTATTTCCTGTTTCATGAAAAAAAAATGATCATATTGTTACATCTTTTGATTGAAGAGACTGTTTAGATTTTCATAATTTTCTGTTATCTGTTGCAGACCAGACAAAAGACTCTGAAGAGGATAAAAGGAAATCCTTGAAAAAGGCAATGAAAAGAAGTTTCAGTCTACTGAAAACATCTTCAGACAGTGGGACGGTAGTTCCTCTTCATAGAATCATAAGTCTGGTCTCAATCACATCGCCACGGAGCTTTCAGCCACACAAAGTCTCCATTTCCCCTTCCTTTGTGGAGTTTGACATGACAGACAGTGGCTATGGGTATGTGTTTGCAGATATCCTCAGAAATTAATCGGTTTACAGCAATACAGATTTACCAGGGTCAAAGGGCCACTGGGGCCTGTAAATTTGACAATACAGTGAAAACACAGGATGCCTTCAGATTATTTAAATGAATAACAATTGATATTCATATCATTTTTATGATATTTAATATACCAATACATTAATTATATATAAGTTAAGCAAGAAAGTTAAATGAAATCTCATTTTCCCCCTTAATAGCTATTGGTTTTACTTAACATACCCTTCTTGAACCTTCTGGAATCACAAAATGATTTGGTTAATACACTCTAAGGTTAAGGTACACTCTAAGTTTCTGTTCTATAAATTTTCTTTGAATATTATGTTGGGCAATGGGGGCCTTTGAATCAAAAAGTTGAGAACCAATGTTTTGGGGACTTTTATATAAAAATACAATTATTGAACATAGTGGTGAATTAAACAGAAAAAAATAAAAGTTGAATGGCATAAGTTCTGGACCAGAGGTTAAATTTACCATGTCATTGCCAAATGTAAAATGAGACTGGAAGTAGAGTTACTGATATATTAATTAAGTCTTAGTTATTTTTTCTGAATGACATATAACCATGTTGTCTCCACAGATGTCTGTTTCTGCCATCCCTTGCCACAGTAAAAGGTGTCAGTGCTGATTTTATCTCTACAGGAGGCTTGGGCAATGGTAAGAAAATCTGTAGAATTATATTGTTGCATAAAATAATCTGAGATTCAAATAGAAACCCCATCTAAAACATGAGACTTATAATTACAACAAATTATTTTGGTATGAAAATCTAATATACTAATAAAAGCTTGGTTCCAAATTGATTTATCTGCATCAGAAAAGTCCCATTTACTCATTTATAATATACAGATCCTGTTCTTCTTATATATCCTCTTGTTTATCTCTGCAGACTGCAGAGGCTTCCCTCCTTCAGCCGGCCTGTCTTTCTCCTGCTGGTTTATGATCTGTAGGTTCAACTCAGCCTGTGAATCCCATCCTGTGCGTCTGCTCACAGTAGTGCGCCACATGTCTCGTGCTGAGCAGCAGTTCAGTTGCCTGTCTGTCAGTATCTCTGCCACCGACGGCTGCTTGGTGATCTCTACTGAGGAGGAACCTTATCAGTTCTTAGGTGAAAATTTTCTCTTCAGATTACTTTTTATTTAGACTTTTGTGCTAGTTTAGTCATGTGTTATTTACAGTATTTTATTCTACAGACATGATGGAGCCAGACGAGCAGACTCCCAGTGCGCTACCATCCTCAGTGCGGTTCAAATGTTCCAAACAGCTGATACCAGGCCAGTGGCACCATCTTTGTCTGGTTATGGCCAAAGGAATCAAGAAGAGCTGTTTAGCCACCATTTATCTTAATGCAACAGCAATTGGAACAGCAAAGGTTTGTATAGGAATTTATATTAAAAGGATGGTTTTGAATGACACTGTAAACTAATGTAAACAGTTTGGGGTCAGAAAGTTTTTTTTTTCAATGTTTAGCAAAGAAGTCCCTTATGTTCAACAAGGCTACATTCATTTGATCCAAAATATAGCTATATATATATATATATATATATATATATATATATATATATATATATGTATATATATATATATATATATATATATATATATATATATATATATATATATATATATATATATATATAAAAATAAATATATTTATTAATTAATTAATTTTTATATATTATTAATATATTTTATTAACGTCAAGGTCATGGGTTCAATTCCCAGACAGTGAAGAAGAACCTGCAAAATGTGTACCTTGAATGCAGTTTAAGTTGCTTTGGATAAAAGCTTCTGCCGAAATGAATAAATGTTATTCAGCATTAATTGACAAAAAGTCTCTGTTGTTCTTTTGGCAGATCAAATACATTCAGCCGTTTCCCGGTCAGTCCATATCAATGGATCCCTCTGCAGTCATTGACGTGTGTGGGATTATTGGCACTCCATCTCTATGGAAACAGCATGCGGCTCTTGTCTGGCGGGTCGGTCCAACATACTTGTTCGAAGAAGTTTTGAGTTCTGATCAGGTGGAGACTATTTATGGGCAAGGCACCAAATATATTGGCAACTACCTTGCTCTCAATGCCCAAAGTGAGAAAGTTTGCTTTTCTCGGTCTAAAAACAGTTCTGAATTTTATGGAAATCTGTATTCACACAAGTACATGTGTAAATTAGGAGGCCAGACAGATGTTGCAGTGTCCCAAATCAGGATGGTATCCCCAGAGAGGATTTCCTTTGCCATAAACATGACAGTGTCTACCATCACTACAGTAGTAGATATTAGAGACCAGTACAACGAGGTGGACTGTCGCCTTATAGCCAAAGAGGTGCTTTAATTTTCCTTTTTTTTTCATGGATTGAATTGTTGATTGTTAAATGAGTTACTATTCTATTTTTTGTTTTTTTAATCACAGATTGGGATTACATCACGTGATAATTGTACTCCTGTCTTCCTGGCTCATAACATCAGTCAGCACCTTAGTGGAACTGCTCGGACAATTGGAGCAGCCCTGGTTGGTTGTTTTGGTAAAAAGTCTACTAGCTACTTCTCTAAAGTGCTTACTTTGTGACAAAACTGCAGCATTTTTATTTTCAGTGTGAACTTTTAATTTGAGGCTGATTTTACACCTTGATTTCCAGGTGTAAGGACATTCAAGTCATTCAGTGCTGCAAGTAGCTTCCAGTTCATTGGTGGACCTGCTGCCATTCTGAGTTTGGTGGCAATGGCCTCAGATGACAGCTCCATGTATGCTGCTGTCAAAGTTCTGCTCTCTGTTTTAGAGACAAATCCTGTGATGGAGCAGGAGATGAAACGAACCAATGGCTATAAGGTAGTGCTGTTAAATAAAGTAAGTTAAGACTTGAAGTATAATAAATCCAAGCTGCAGATTTGATTTGTTTTGTGTTTTCAGCTCTTGTCCTTCCTGCTAAAGATGAAGTCTCAGCTGATCAGCAGCAGGATTTTCCAACTCATTATGGCCATAGTGGGCACAATGGAACTTGGCTGTGTCGCTGTTCGCATTCCAAATATCACTGCCTTCCAGGACATCCTCTGTGACTTTGAGGTAAGTTTTAGATTGGTATGGTATATTTCTTCATAGCTACAATATTTTTCTGCTCTGGTGAGTGAAATAGCATTCTGAATGGTTTTAACTGAATATTAATAGAATATTAACAGTTTGTAGACTAACCCGGGAGGCTAACTTGGCTAACATAGCAAATCTGGTCATGGCTAAGTCTATATTTAGTGACAACATTCTTCAAATACTTGGAGTGGTGTTGTTGTGAAGGTTGAAAGCCACTGCAAATCTAATAAGATGGCACATAGAATTTGACTTTTAAGAGCTGCAGGATGACTGCAGGGACAGGTTTATTTTATGTTCTGATTCTAGTTTTCCTTTCAGTTATTTTATGTTAGCTAGCCTGTATAAAAATAGTGCTAACAGTACTTTCTGCATGCAAAACAAGGAAACAAGTGTTATGTGCTTGATTAATGATGCGCAATTAAATGAACGGTTTCTTAATATAGAAACGATTTTAGCAAGGTGCACTATTATTTAAATTGGGGTCTGTAAGATTTTTTTGAATTTTTTGTTTTTGAAGTCAAAAACGTCTTTAAGAAGTTCAGAATTCTTTAATAGAAAGTTCAAAAGAACAGCATTCATTTGAAATATAAATCTTTTGTAACATTATAAATGTCTTTATCGTCACTTTTGTTTTTGGTCAATTACATGTGTCCTTGCTAATTGCAATTAAATTATTAAAAAAAAAAATCTTCCTGATCATAAAATTTTGACTGGTAGTGTACATATTGTACGTTTATTAAAGCACACAGCAGTTGCAAAGTCATGTTTGAGATGTGACTGTGCATGATTAATGTTGTATAGCAAAAAGGGGAAAGTCTTTAAGTAATGTTTACTACAGACCTTATTTTACCGCCATTCTAAAAACTCATAGGAAAATTCAGAGGGAACTCTGATGCTAATTTTGTTTCTAGCTTTCTGTTGTTTCGCAAGATGTGAAATTACAAAAGTACTGTCATTTCTTCAAGTTTCTTGTTTCTTTTTCCTCTAGGTGTGGCAGAATGCTCCAGAAAATCTTGACGTTTGTGTTTTAAATCATTTTGTTGATATCCTGAATTCATCAAGGTACGCTGTAGGCTACTGATGTCACGTTGTTCTGGTTTTATGTTTAGTGTGCAGCATAAAGTGATGTGAAACACACATGGCTCACTTCCTGTTTTTCAATCATGCAACCATGCCAGTGCTGTTGGACACATGTTTCTGACTGTGAGTTTGTTTCCAGTGGGAGTCAACAGAATGCTGAAGTCATGCATAGACTCAACATAATTAGCAAACTCCTGATCCTGCTGCATGATACCAGTGTTACCCGCAAGAAGGTGTCAGTCATCTGCACCATCATCAAATCCCTCCTCGAGGAACATTTCAACACCGCAGACATCAAGAGGCATGTTTGTTAACTTTTATAGGCTCTTTTAAATTGAAGAAATTGTTGCATTATCGATTATCAGACAGTTTTGGGAAAATCACCAAAGATTTATGACACTGAATTAATAATGATAATTCACTCAGTGTGATTTCTTGACATTCCCGTTTGTTCAATCAGGCTTGGACTCTTCTTAGTTCATAGTCTTTTGCCTCCGACTTTGAATGAGAAAAGCACTTTCTCTGATTTGGATTTTGATGATCAATCACAAGGTACACATTTTTGCAATAAACATTCACTTGTTTATGATTTTAGATTTGTGCTCTGTTCCAAAATCTTGAAACGTTTGAGGGAAGCTCACTCCTTACATGCTCTTTAAACTCTTTGTGGCTCTAGGCTGGAGTCAGACTCCTGGGAGGTCAGTTTGGATCAGGAACCAGTTGCTGTCTATGCTGTCTTCTCTAATCATCTCAAACACTTCAAGCATGTGAGTCAAGTTTAGCAATGTAACAACACAGTATTGCACTCTTTATCCTTGTTTCTATGAACCCACTGACAAATAATTTAATCCTGTCTTTCTTAAATGACAGTAACCAGGAAGAGGTATTCTTCGCATTGGGATCCGATTGGTTCCTCCTGTTCTTACAGGGCCACATCCACACCAGTACAGTGCTGCTGGTGCTCACACTGCTTACTCACTTCCTATCATATCCAAACATCCTGGCCAAGTTCAAAGAGGGTGTGTCACCAGGAACATTAGTGGAGACCATGGATATGCCCACCAATATCACAGGTAATTCCAGATGAAATTGCAAAAAGTACTGTCATTGTGATTGCTTGTGATTGGTATATACAGCACTGCAACAATTTACAATAATGTAACACATTTGTAATTTATTTTAGATAATTTGAAGTCTCGCTCATGGTCGTTTGAATGTTTGAGCTGTATCTGTCCGGGGTTTGATGTTCTGCAGAAGCTTCTTGTCAACCACATCCACCTGCCTCAAGTTTATGGAGCTATCGCTGCACTGCTTATAGGAAAATCAGATTTCCAGGTTCCTGCTGAGCAGGTAGAGGTCACATTGCCTGATAATTCAAAATGTATTGTATCGGCATGTATATTTCATGGTTGTGATGAATTGAGAAAGTTTATACTATGCTTTGTCTTTTGGATGGCAGGTGGATGTTGACATGATGCTTCAGAGTTTGATTGACAGCTGCAGTGATGGATCTGAGAGCATTCAACTATGTGCACATGCTGCTTGTGTTCTTTTAGAGTTGGTTAAAGTTATCATTACTAAGGTAAGTGTGTCTAAATTGCTAAATTGATTGGCATAACATGATATATATGATATTTTTATTAGAAAGGCTTCGTCTGTGGTTATTTTTAAGTTAAAAACCTTTTAATTCTAGTTGAAGCACTCTTTGTCCTTGTCTTACGTTTTTGCTGCATGTTTATGTACTTTTTTTACTTTTGGTTTTACTGCTCTTTATTTTTCATTGTGTTATTGGTGTTTTTGTCATTTTATTGTAAAGCACATTGGTCAGCTCCAGTTGTAGTAAATAGTGCTATATAAATAACATTGCCATTGCTATATACTTTTACAGATAACATTCAGATTTTATAGAAGTTGGAATTGGATAGCATTTAAAACAAAATAAGGGATTGCACCACCTAGTGCTCAAAAAAGGCAATACTGTAATAGACAGACAGTTGCATGTCTACTGGATGTAATCTTGTACATATTCTTTAAGAGGCAGTTAACATGATTAGTCACTCATTAGAAACAGGCTGCATAATCCAGTTACATATAGGCGTTACCTGTGTCGCCACAGTCATTGATGCAAGACCAGTAAAACCAGATTTCCTCAGGTTGTTTTATTTGTATTACTCTAAAAAGCCTGTAACAGGAAGTGCAGATGGCTGGGAAGTTCATCACCCAGGTAGTGTGATGCAGTTTCTCTGCCTGGTGAACAGTTTGTTTCCTCAAGATCCTCTCTGGACCTCCCCTGATTTTCTTACTTCACTGGCCAGTGCTGTTTTCCCCTTTGAAACCCCAGAGGTGAGACTTTTGGGGACTGTACCTTTTTCTGTGCAATTTAAAAATATACCCAAGAGACATGTTTTGCCTACTAGGCAAGCAGTTTACAGAAGTGATATTCTGCTTCTCATACAGAGCTCTACAGGTGTTCATGGTATCAAAGAAAGTGACGAAGTAGTGGGGGAGCCCCCCTTGCTCCGCCCCTCCCACCCAGGCAGGAAGCAGGTGTGTGACTTCATCCGCATCCTCTTGATGGACAGCCTCATTAACATTCCTGTCAAAGATGATTTTCATCCTTTAATACAACTGCTAGAGGTAAGGGATGAAAAATATTAACATTTAATAATTCAAACAACTTTTTATTTTTATTTTTTTACAATATTGTATATCTATAATTTATTAAGCATTCTATATACATTAATGTTGTTAATACTAATAACAGTACAAAATAATATCATAACATAAATCACAATTATAATTTACTTAATATTATTTATGAATTTGTTTTATTTTAATAATAATAATTATAATAAACACTATACTGTTCGTTTTTAAGTACTGTTTAATAATAAAAGGAACTGATATTGCAATGCAGTCACATCTGAGCTGTTAAACCAGCATCTGTATGTATCTTGTGTATAAGTTTTTTCCTCCATAAGGTGCCACTCTTTGCTCAGTTTTGACGATGCGATGCACATTACAGCTCACTGGGGGATGATATCTAGCAGTTTATACAGTCAAACCAGTAGTGCTTTTGTGGACTATAGCAAATACCTTTTTTCCCCAGAAATATTTTAACAATCTGAATGTTTTGTTTAGTTTTCCCCAGATGGTGCCTGTCAAGAGCAAAGGCAAAGCTTTCAGACTGAACTCCTGGAGTTTGTGATGGACATCATCCACATGACAGGACAGGAAGAGGGCCAGTCTACTCACGTGACCAGAGATGGTAAAATATACCAAACACCATATAACACTTCTTTAAATTAATTTGTTGAATGTCAGAAATTCATTTGATCTTTTTGGATGAAATTATATAGGAAAAAATAAGCAGGGTTTTAAGGATGCTTTTCTACCACTGACATGTCCCGCTATATTCTCCCTAGATCCATCCAGGACCAAGCTGGAAGGGAAAACTGCTGTTTTGGTTGAGAATGTGGCATTCTTCAGTAAAATGCTGGTGGAAAAACTCTACTCTGGAATGTTTGTGGTGCAACCAGAGAACCTCTTGGTCTTCGTGGCTGAACAGATAGCAGTGGTGAGTTTATCTTCTAATTTCTCCAATGTACTGTATTGCTGTTTCAAGCCCAGACAAACCCATATTTACACTGCATGTTTGTATTGACATCAGGCACAGGAGAGAGGTCATGGTCATCTGGAAATAACGGTTGGCGCTTTGTACAAAAACTTGAACCGAGCCCTACTTTACTTCCTGTCTCGACCCAGACAGAGTCCAGCTGAGCAGGAACTCATTATTCAAACAATTCGCGTGTTACAGCAGCACTGGGATGTGATCATGGCAACATACAATGCCAATGTCCACTTCATCAGCTGTCTCATGCACTGCCTCGTCCTTATCCGCTCTGGCAGGTGTGTTTCATTGTTAGTGATGGTGGCACTTTTCACTAACAGGTTACGTTTTGTTGTCCTATTTATTTTTTTAAGTATTAAAAAGCACAAATCCAACATATCATTGGTTATTGTATGAAAAATGATTTGCAACCCTAAAATTATTAGTATTTTTTATTAATAAACAAATAAAATCAAGTGTTTAGCATTATTTAATGTATGACTGTATGTTTTCCAATATTTCAGTAGCAGGATTGCAAAATTTAATATAATTATTTATAATATAATTAGTATAATTTAACATTTTCCTAAATTCTAAATTGCTGAATAAGAAAAAAATATTTGAGAAAATTACTGTCTTTTAGCTTTCTTGAAGGGTTTGGCTGTGAAGTCCATAAGAAACCCACAAGAAACATTTGGAGGCATATTTTCCCACACAAGAACAGCCAGGTGATGTCTCAGACCAAAGTCACAGATTCAGCAGAAGGTCTGTTTTTATTTTTTATACTGTATATATTTACTTATTTTATTTTTGTTTCCTGTATGCCAGGCACACAAGTAAAAGTAACTGTTTTGAATATGGTTGTGATCCTTGTAGTGGAGTCAGAGCTGATGCTGCTTGTAGAAAGCACCTGGAATAGAGTCATGCAGGAGCGAAGACAGGCGCTAGAGGAGGCCTATAAAATTGACCTGTCTGCTAAGCCGGGCAGCAAGGAGGGCCAGGTTTCTATGGGTGATGTGAGCCCTCTGTGGGAGGAGACGGCCATGAAAGCTTGGCAGCTCTTCATAGGTCAGTCACTGCTTGTGTGTCAACATTTGAGATTACTGTCAGCCACCTTATTTTGATCCTCTTGCTCTAGGTTTGGTTGTATTTGACTGACATAAAGGAAGAGATTTGAGGCGGATATTAAGATTTGAGATGATTTTCATATTTTAATATTTTTCTTTCAGACTCTCAGAAGAAAAAAGCAAACAATGGTCACCAGAAGAGGGCAGGACTTCTCAGCAGTGCGTTGCAATCTGTGCAGAAGAGGTTTGGGAAGGATACAGTCGGCACTCCTGAGGTAGGACAGTCTAGTTGTTTCTAACACATTTTCTGTTATATTCCAGTGCCTTGATGCAATGCGTGTCTAGAACCACTTTGCAGTGTGTACTGTACTCTGAGTGATATTATGAACAGGCAGGAAGTGACTGGTTTAGTCAAAGAGAATTCCTTGACAGGTGCCCTCACATCATCCCAATGTCACCGCAACCGGAAGCCGCCACCTACCCCGTGGCACTGTCTCAATCCTGTCTCTAAATCAATTTGGATTATTACAGCTGAATACACCTCAGTGGGCAATGTAATTGATATTTGTTAATTTTTTCCATGGAAACACTCACTAGAACATTGCGTTTGCTGTTGAAGGTTAAAGACGCTGTTATTGTTGTTTTTTCCCCCCCGAAACGCGGCCCACATCATTAGTTCCCACCGCTGAAGACGTCGCCATCTGGAAAAGGATGCACAGAGATATTACTCAGGCACAAGGGCATGAAATTGCTGTTTCTTTGCAACTGCTGCTATCTCCGTCTCCGCCTCAGAAACAGGGGCGGTAATTATAGGCAGTCCCGATCCGATGAAAACATTCATTTTGTGTTACTCTGTATCATATCAGCTTGTGACAGCCTATCAGCTGTCTTGATGAATTGTTCTCCTCAGAAACGTGCTGCTTGAAATTTGCTGAGAGTTTTGTGGATTTTGAATTTCTCCTGGAAAGTCGTCATAAACACATCATGAGGTGCACACAATCGTCAGATCATGCATTAGTTCTTTCAGGTTTTGATAGAAAGTTAACTTAAAAAATTCAGTTGAGAAAGATTTAGCTAAATGATTAGCTGTGTTAGTTGCTCAAATAATAGTCATTGTAATTTTTGGTCCAAAGGCAGAAAATGTCAATAGACAGTATTATAAACATTCAGAAATATCTAATTTCTCCCTGCCTAGAGGAGAACCTTAGTAAAAAGAAAACTTATGTAAAAAGTGGCCTTAAAAAAAAAATTTTTCACAGGTTTATTGTCTTTTTAATTGATGATGTTGACCATAGTTACTTGTACTAGTTATTTGTTACTATTACATAATTTCTGTCTAATGGGAGCTAAATCAATTTCAGCATTTTAAAACGTTTATTTAGCACACACAGTCTAATCCAGTTGCCTGTACACCAGAGAACTTACCCTTACAGAACGGCACAGGGCAAACTTTCCTCTGGATTCATTTCAGATATATGCTACGAACTAATTATATCTTCATAATGGAAAGATAATTAACATAGCTAATGATCAAGTTAAGTTTATTACACATTCACCAGCAGCCTAAAATGAAGCTGACATTGTTATCATCAAAGGTAGTCTTTTTCTGTGGAAAGTAATTAAAATGGAAATCAGTGTGATGTTAATTGCAGAGGGGATGCTGTTTAATGTGGCGCACGTACAAGGCCAATAAGTTTGCTGTTTGGGTAAATGGAGTAATTAATGCTATATATTACTTATGATTCTCTAAATGAAAGAATACGATTAGGCGATGATTCAGTGTTTATCTGTCAACACAGGGCCGTAATTATGCCTGTGAACTCCTTTGTAACACTCCTTAATCCCGCCATCCATTTAGCACACACAAAAGCACAATTTTCTTTTTTTCTAGTTTTATAACTTGCCACTGTTTTTCTTTCTAAGTACCCAAATTGCATTTTTTTCCTGAATTTTGCTTGGATTTTCTCATTTTGCTATGGCATACAAAGCAGCGATGGGTATGTAGGTGAAACAAGTAGACTGAGTTCCTACTGTAAGTTAAACTGCAATATAAATAACAATTGTATTGCAATTCTAATGAAATATTAATGTTTTTAGATTTTTTTAAATGTTGTTTTCCTGTTTACCTGCAGAAATCCTTTTCACACTGTTTATAAAAAGTATTCAGCCCTTAGAAAATTTTCACGTTTTATTTTACAACAGATTATTTGATTTGCTGCGTTTGACACTTATAACAGAAAAAATAATTCAATTTCTACAAATTGGTCAAAATGTATTGTTCATATCTATTCATCAACCTCGAGCCAAAAAAGCCAAATTATGTCCACTGTAATTTAAAACAAATGACAAAATGGTCAGATACTATTTTTAGAAAACATTTTTATGCAGTTTATTAATTTTATATTTATCTTGTGCCTTCATAATTCATATTTGTCCCAGTTTGAGCTATAGCAGTGCTGGATTCAGTACTCTTACGGTTCACCTCTAGTGTCTGAACTGCAGTCAGTGTGGCTGTTGGGCCGGCTCCGTGAGGACACCACTGTGATGATTGGTTTAATGAGCCTTTAAGTAAATCTGGATATGAGCAGGTCGGTGGTGAAGTACACAGGCTTCCTGAAGGGCTAATGCCTATCAGTACAATAAATCAGCAGGACACAGAGCATGGCGCAGGGCCAGCAGCCACCTCACACTGCGCTTATATTATACTTTAAGTTAATTAGAGCACACTGAGGACTATTGGAGACAGCTTTATTGTATGGTTAAATAGCCACTAGCTTGTTTTTCCCACATGAATGCAATTTGCGAAATGTTATTGTAACTGTGTGCAAACCTAATAGCTACATACATATAACTGTCTGCTTGTTCACCTTCATAATGTACCTTCATGTGTGCGCATGTCGTGTGTGTTTGTTTCCAATTAGGGGTTCATCGTAGACATGGAAGCACACTGGCAAACTTGTGAGACCATATTTGACAGCATGTTGAGGAGTCACGCACAGGTTTTTTTTTATCATTAATATTTATAATACTGTGCCCCAGGAATCCAACAAAAAAATTAACTGGTTTGCTTTTGTGTTTTGCGTAGATGATGCATAGTGAGAATGATCGCATGGCCGTTCAGTGGCTAAGAATAGAGGAAGACTTGCTTAGAGAGAGGGGTCTCTTCGGCCCTGGTCCAGGAGTCTTCCTCAAACGAGGCTGGGTGCAGAACACCGCAGAGGGGCGCAACCGAACACGATCCAGAATTCGCAGAAAGGAGCTACGTCGATCCAAAAGGGTGAGCTATTTTCACCGTACATAAAAATAATCATTTCTGACTGAAGAATATTGATGGCATAATACTCTGAGCTTTAAATAAAATAAAATGCAGGTTTTATTTTGTATTACTATTATTATTATTATTATTATTATTTCTTTTAAACTTTTTCCAATCACTGTTGAATAATCTTCAAATGCAGGTTTTATTTTTATTATTCATTTTAATTTATTACAATAAATCTACAAAAAATGTCATTTGTCGTCTTTATCAATTTCAGTTCTATTGTTAAATATATATATTTTACTTTAAATAGATGCCAACACTGACTTCAGGCCTCATTCAGAAGAATTTTGTTGAAGAAAGCAAAAGAGCCGCAGAAGTTATTGAGGCTGATTCAGGTATCTCACTTTTCTTGTAAATTTTATCAGTGTTGTAACAGGTTTAAGATTTTGCAGCAACAGCTTTTTCTGCATATTTCTTTAAAAGTGCATATTTTATGTGTGTCCCAGACCCCAGGATCCTGTGCAAGGCAAGCCGGGAGGTTGAGGAGGAGCACGGTTTAGACTGTCAGCATTTGACCTTTTTCCCTGTATTGAATGAGGCCTCACCTCTGCCCGAGGATTTCTCAGAGCAGTGCATGGATACTCAACTCATACTGAAGGAACTGGAACCCACTGAACAGGTGAGAGTGACCCATATTCACCTGGAGCCACATTCCTTTGGTACAGAAAACACATTCTCGTGTGGACAGCTGTAGTGTGCGTGTGTGTGTGTGCTGAGCCTGACAGCGCTCTTCAGCATTAAAAGGGCCGGGAGTGGCTGACAGATGTATTAATAAGGAACAGTAGGGGGTGATGTCTGCTGTCTTGTATTCATTCAGTTGGTGGTGTGTCCTGCTGTGCTGTGTTTCAGCCGAATTGCCCTCTCCATACTTATTAATATAGAAATGCACACGCTTAACGCAGCCTACGCCTCAATTCCAGAGGCAATGTGATGACTTTAATTTACAGGCACCATGTCTACAGAGGCTTAGCTTTTCATTATTGCTCAAACAGGAAATAACTTCAAAGATGCAGTATTACGTGTTGTTAATTATTGCATTTATATGGAGCCGAGGTGTGGCGGTTGGTGCTCAAGTGGGCAATGTGAGTTTGAATCCAACTTTATATAATAAATATATAATTTCCCAATCCTCCTTTTACCCAGAATTTAATAATAATAATAACAATAGGGTTCAAAATACATTTTTGTACCCTTCAACTGCCAAACTACACACAAAGATCCGGGGCATCTATATAATAATAATAATTATAATTATAATTCTTGTAGTTGTTGTTATATAGATGCCCAATAATATCTGTGTGTGTGGTTTGGCAGTTGAAGGGTTCAAAAAAGTAAATTTGTTTATAAATATCCTCATTTTTTTGTATAATATCATTTCAGTGAAGGAATAAGAATAGTAGGCATTTAAATAATCATTAACTGTCATTAACTGACTACCTTTGGTTTCAGTCATGGCCATAGTTTGTGACAGAAATGATGGCTGGTGCATATGTCATTTTTCACCGAGCACTCTTAAAAACATCCTCTAGCAAGGTGTAATATGTCGTTGTTGTAAATCCCCAAGACCAGACAGAATTAGGCCTGACTCAGGTCAAGGCTGATTCTGTTTTATAGCTCCGTTTGAAACCAAAACCCCACCAGGTGGACCATATATTTAAACAGGGCCTTAATCAATTAGCGTGTTGCTATTGTTGCTGTGTCATTGATTAATTCTGGTAATAAACAGTGGGGCCCTTTCTCTGTGCCAGAGAGGGGGCGCTTCCATGGAGAGGAGGCTCTGATTTGATTTGTATTAATTGTGGAGCGGCTGGCAGTACGGCTGGACCCCATATGTTTCGGGATGCGGATCCCCGGAGCCCAGAGTCGTGGTGACTCAGGGCTGAGGCCAGGTGCAGCTGCTTGGTGTGAAATGAAGGGAGACAATACAATTAGCTGTGCATAATCGAGAGGTTTCGTGCGAACTCTGCCTGCGGAAGATTGGCCCCGTTTCACAAACACCCCATCCATTCAGCATCTTGCCTTTTTCTCCCTTTAATTTTTGTCTCTCCACCGTGTTGTTTAGATAATGAAGTGGTAACAGTGATCAATCAAGACCGGGGCAGCGCTTCTTTGACACGTTAGCCCCAGGGCACAATTCAGAAGGCAGGCTGCAATGACACTTCGTACAACTGTTGAAAACTTGGCTTGACATTGTGTTTACTCATTCATTGAATTTGGCAGCATGTAAAACAAATTACAGCTTTATTTTAAACAGTTCAATGCACAGTACGGATTCCTGTATGAGCTACTTGATACCCATGCTGTCTGCTGTAATGTGTCCATACCTCAGGTCAAAGCCAAACACTGCGTGGTGGTCGTCAGCGGTCACGTGCTGACCGAAGGAGTGCTGTTGTTTGGCAAAGCTGACCTCTACATATGTGAGGGCTTCACGTTGACCTCCACAGGAGATGTATGCTGTAGAATCCATCATCAGACCAAGTAAAGCTACCGTTTTCTCTCTTCATAACTCTCTATTTATACTCTACTGTTCAAACGTTTGGGGTTGGTGAGGTTATTTTAAAAATGTTTTTGAAAGAGGTCACTTATGCTCACCAGGGTTGCATTTATTTGATCATAAATACAGTAAAAATTGTAAAATTTTGAAATATTATTATAAATAAAAAACTGATATTTATTTAGGTAATTTATTTCTGTGATTGGAAAGCTGAATTTTCAACAGCCATTACTAAAGTGTTCAGTGACGCATGATCCTTCAGAAATTATTCCAGTATGCTGATTTGGTGCTCAAGAAATATTTATTAATAAGTTTCTGCTTGATATTTTTGTGGAAACAATTATATAGTTTTCACATATTTTAGAACAACATTTGTTTGAAATACTTTACTGTAACATTATAAACATCTTTATCACTTTTGATCAATTTAATGCATACTTCCTCAAAAGTATTAATTCATTAAACAAAAAAAATCTTAATGAGAATCTTTTAAATGGTAGTTTGTATTTATTTAATGAGAAACTTTTAAACAGTAGTATATATTTATTTTTAAGTTGGAAATAAGGTTTTGTAGTTTTTAAATATTTAAATGTGTATATAATTATGTGATAATTAGTTATTTTATTATTAAAAGACAGTAAAGAAGATAAAGATAACATTAAGTTTACTGAGATGGAACAGCTTTGTTTTTTTGTTTTTTTTTATAGATTTAACAGCATCTTAAATTTTCTGTACTTATAGTGTGAGAGACTCGTATATTTGCGGCATGATGAATAAAGAGAAAAACTCAGTGAGTCCAAACTGCAAACACTGGTCATATGATGAGATCAAAGAGGCCAATTTCATGCGCTTTCTGCTTGAGGTGAGATTCACAGAGCCCACAGTCATTTATTTTTTTTAATTCATGTATTTTATATTTAACTATTTATTTTATTCTGTTCTATTTGTTTATCATATTTGTTAGTTTTTTTGTTATTTATATTTCTTGATGACACTAGGACAACGCTCTGGAGATATTCTTCAAGAACGGAACTTCAGTTTTCCTGGTATTCTTCAACAATGACCACATCAATGCATATAAAAGGTAAAACAGGAAAGTGTTTGTGCTTCAGGCAGGCAAAGAACTGTGTGTGAGGTGACAGACTAAATTGATTTATCTTGATTTTTTTTCTCTCTTTGTCCTCCTTTCTAGGCTGTGCTCTGTGGTCTCCTTGTTAAAGGGAAGGGGAGAGACTGTACTTAATGTGAGGTGAGTGTCAAAAGCATCTGCCCAATCTCGCAGACAGCTGCCATTTCAGTTAGAGAGACTGTGATGCTTTTATATTCAAACAGAGTTTTGTGGTTTCAAAGTTTCCAGAAAACACATTGTCTTATGTGTGCGGTTAACTATTGATAGGAAGACTCTCAATCCCCTAAACAATATCCCAGCACTACACTGAAACTTCAATTACTGCATCTTCAGCCCTTCCTACCAATTAAAACGGCCTCGGTAACTTTTCAAAGTCATCAGCAGTCAATACAGCTCAAAATTTTATAGTTGTTAATTGTCTGCAAGGGTGCCATAAACTTACTACCTATTCGTTATTTCAGATGTTGTTTTGGTTCAAATTATCATTCCTTAACTCATCATTTCAATTCCTGCTCAATTTAGTTTTATCATGTTTAGTTCCCCTGACTTTTTGACATGATGAAGAGGGAATGGGCTTAATATCGATTGTTTCCCATCGGCTTCAAAGCCAAAGTTGTTTTCCTACAGTAAGAAATACACAGTCATTTGATGCATATATTTTTTTAATGATACTATACAGATTACAGATCCGACAGACCTTGGTTGATAGAGAAATTAATGTATATACTTAATTAAATATTTGTTGTTGATGTGCAAATTCATGTATTTGTACATTTGAATTCTATAGAAAACATTTAATTTGGGAGGCACAGTGAAACAGCTGAACTTTAACTTTATAACTTCAGCCTTAGTTGAAGTTAACCTTGTCGTAGTTTTGTTTGACATTTTCATTTTTTTCCCTATGAAAATGAGCTTGAGATCCAACAATATTTGGTGAACCTCCTGCAAAACCTGCAGTTTAGTTCCTAAAAGTACAGGAGAAAATTTAAATGTTGAGTCATTATGTATTAAAGGTTATTCATAAAAGACAATGTGTTGGTATCTCCGACAGGTCTGGCTTGTCCTTTTTGAAAACTTGGAGGTGAGCTAGTAGTCTGCTGCCGCCAATTTTCTTGATTACCTCGAGCTACAGAATTTGGCGAGATCAGCCCTGAAAAATGATTCTTTCTTTGCGACCTCTCAAGCAGCTTTTTCCTTCTTCACCTCTCTAGACAAGGATGGCACAAATCTCCCTCTCTCACCAAAAACAGATTTCCCATTGTCTTTACAGAGTCAGAGTCTTTGCCATCTCGCTGTGTGTAGGTTGCGTTTTGGTGTTCAGCTTTGTCAGGTTGAGCAACACATTTATGCATTCTGGTATCTGTGTGAACAAGTTATCAAAAAGTCCCAGTTCTGTCAGGTTTGTTAGGGTGGCCAAGGTGGGAGCGAGGGCATTTAGACGATTCATACCCAAGTTGAGAACCTGGAGGTTTCTCAGATTTCCTATGTCAGGCGATAAACCGGCAGAGTCCAGATTGTTGTTACAGAGGTTGAGGTAGAGCAGAGATCCCAGGAGTCCAATGCTTTCGGGCAGTTGTTCGATTTGGTTGCTGTGAAGGTCTAACCAACGCAGTCCAGTGAGCTGGCCAATGAATTCTGGGATTATTTTCAATTTGTTGCGGCTCAGGTCAAGTTCCTCTGTTTCTTAACTTTAGAAGGCATTTGGGAAACATGGCAATGCCTACGTTGCTCAGACCAAGTCGTAGTTTGCCATTTGGAGTTACTCTGAGCCATTTTCAATGTGATCTTCGTACCTTTGGCTCCGCCTGCTCTCTTTCCTTTAGCCATGGAGCTGTATAGACACAGATTAATGGTTAAGCAATTCTGAAGCATCAATTTGATTAAGTTTTAACTCAAGTCATGTAATTATTATCTCAGGACCTCGTAGCTTTAAACATGTATGACTTAATGACGGGACAGTTTAGTTGTTTGCATAGGGAAAGAGGTATCATGTATGCCCGCAGGCAGTATCGGGGGGCGCAGAAGTGTCGGGCTATTTGGGGAATGAGAGGGGTGTAATGTTTACAACCGACTCACTCACCCAACTCACCCTAAAGGGATCTTTTAGGATAATGTCGTACTCTAATTAAGGCTAATCCTAGATAACAGTGGATATGGCGAGCGCCCAACACATATTCTGGGAAAAGCTGTTTGTGTTCCGTCTGATTGATCCGGGGCGGTGCTAGCAGTCCGTGTGACTGTGTGGAGAGAGTCAAATCAGTACTTTGATAAATGACACTGGAAAGAGATTTAAACTCGCTCCCTTCATATCTTCCCATTAAAAAGGAGGAGTGGCTGCATTGTAAGCCCTTTGGCGACTCATTAATCACATTGGTAGATGGGCTAATACGGTTCATCCTGTTTCTATTAGACCTTTTGTTTTTGAATCCGTTGTATCCGAGAGGTGCAATTACAGAGAGCTGACCATCGGCGTGATCCATCTTCATGTTGTTTGTGATTTGCTGATTCTGAACCCCTCCACATGGAGAGAAAATTGGATGGTATTGCTATTTTCGTGACATATGAAATATAATAGATGCCACGACTACATGATTTAAGAGCAGAAATCGTTTGTTACCAAAATACTTTCTAACTGATGAATATGCTTTTTAAAACGTCATAGTTTAGAGTATTCATATTTTTACCAAAATTGAAATGAATAAATTTAGCATGTTGTGCCAATGATACAACAACACTTACATATAACTAAAACAGATTAGAGATAAATAAGTTAGACACTCTCTCATAATTTGTCATTTTTGTTGTTTTTAAAATGATCCAAATGACTAGTTTGAAATTATTTTTTTTCGTAGTAATAGCAAAAAATATATAAATAATGTGATAAATGATTAGGCTTCAGTGTCTAATTTTGCTAGTTGTGTCACTATTTGTACCTGTACTCACCCAAATAAATCAGTCACTTTTTAAAGAATATTTATATCTTTAAACATTTTATTGTTAATGTGACTTTTTTTTTGCCTGTGCTTAAACAAGCTTCTCAACAACTTCAGAAAGGCTAAAGGATTAAAGGTAAAAGGATTATGCAAAAGTGTGTAAAAACCATCAGTTTGCCCCAACCAGCTATTGTTACCCAGGACTCATTTCATGTCCTTTACGGTGTGAAGGAAGACTTAAATAAGACTTACAGTTTTTAAATGAGGTCCACAGCTGAATTGCTTGAGAATCAGAGGAGGATCTTCAGACTGTACTCCAAAAAGAAGCTTTGTCCTGTTTAACTTTTGTTACCAAGCAATGTTTGCGCGGGGTGCCAAGAATTTTATTGTCCTGTGACAGGAGCACGCACAAAAGAAAGGGGAGAAAGAAGTGTTGTTTGTACACTCCCTCAGTTTACATTTCCAGAATGTTCTTTGAAGTCCAACACGTTAATAGTTTCACCCATTAGCTACGACTGAACTTTGCATTTTTTTTCTCTCTCTTGCTTTCTTTTCATTTACAAATGGGAATAAGTGGTGATAAATGTTTGGGAGCAAACGAGTTTTCATGTCAAATCAGCTGTGATTTTGCATGTTTAGATGGCTTGTTATAGGAACTGCACCTGTAATCTTGTAATTCACTAATGTGTGTTAAAGAGAAAACTAAATCCCAAGGTAATATGTTACTGTGTGTTTATAGTTATTTTCCAAAACCTATAGATGGCACTATTTACTCCTTTAAAGGAGGGAAAGGCATGCCTGAATAAAGTCTTAACCCTTTTTTCCACAAGAATGAATGTTTCTTTTGGCCCTTGTGTCTGATGAAATAGGACCCTCCTTGGTTTAAATCCATAAGATCTTTCTATTCCTTAACCTGTTGCTATGCAACCATAGTAGACTTGGTTCGGATGACCAGTTCAGAATTCACCGTATTCAAGGCACTTGATTCTGTAACTCTGTTTGCATTGCATGTTAGGTGACATTGCAGTAGGTCAAACAGAGTATTTGAAAAATAAGTCAGAAAAATATCTAAATGTTTTACAGTAAAATCTTTGAATAAAATTTGCCTTTTTTTTTTTGTGTGTGTTCATACAGAAAGACAGCAGCGGTTGAGAAGACTGCTCTAATTAAATGGCAGGTAATGTGTGAGTCTCTTACTACTGTTCATACACTATTAATCATTATAATTTGTAATATACATCCTGCATTTATAGTAAATGGATTGAATGGCAAAATATAAGCTTTCTGAAAAGTTATTTTACAGTAACCCAAATGCATATTTTTGTTTCATTTTCTTCTGTTCTTAACAGTATGTATCTTCTTTTTCCATAGAGAGGAGAAATCAGTAACTTTGAATACCTTATGCATCTAAACACGCTTGCTGGACGGACATACAATGACTTGATGCAATATCCTGTTTTTCCATGGATCATTGCTGATTATGAATCAGAGGTAAATCTAGCATGCACCCAAACTTTAACTGAAAATATAGAACTTTTGATACAGAAATGTTTTGTTTGTTTGATAATCTCATTCACCGCTTGTTAGACTCTGGATCTGTCCTGCCCTGCTACATTCAGAGATCTGTCCAAACCAGTAGGAGCTCAAAATGAGAAGAGAAGAGGGAAGTTCATTCAGAGATACAATGAGGTGGAAAATAATGATGGTAAAGCATATGCACCTTTTATATGCAACTATTCTGTAACTGAGACCTAAAAACCTAGTGTTCATACAGCTGAAGTTCATGGAGTTTATCAGTTTCACTTGCAGACATGGAGGATCCTGGGTGTTTTTTTTTTTTTCCCAAAACTGAACAAAAAATCAGATTCATTTAGCCAATAGCAACTTTAAAACACAATGGCAGAATCAGAGCTGTTATTTGGAGAGAAAAAAAAACATTCGGGGACCTGCAGGACTGAATGAAATAAAATAAATGCTTTAATTTACTTAATGTCATGATTACAGGTGATCTGTCAGCTCGGTGTCATTACTGCACACACTATTCCTCAGCCATCATAGTGGCCTCGTACCTGGTGAGGATGGAGCCTTTCTCCCAGACCTTCCTCCACCTGCAGGTAAACTTCTCACCTGTTTGATCAGGCTCAATCACATCACACTACTGTTGTTACAGCGGGCGCAGTGCTACAGAAACTCCAATAAATAATGCCTCTTCTTTATCAAATGAAGCACAAAACATGTCAGAGTGACAGAACTTCTATAAAATTCAATTTTTCGAAATTGAACCTACTCGATGAAATGAGCTTCATTGTTTTTGGCCTTGTTTGGGCGTGTGTGCGCTTTTTATTTTTTCTTTCCAAAACCAAATTAGGGTATGATTTTAATATGTATGCAAATAAATTCTTTTGCATCACTTGCGTGCAAAACCGCATTTCGTTTTTAAAAAAAATATCTCATTTATACACATGGAACCAATTGATTAAAATAAAATGTCATGCATATTTGATAGCCGGTGTAACGTAATGCAAACATTAGGATAACACTTTGCAATGATATTTGCTTCACTTGAGCAGCTTTCCTCCGTACAGTAATATTCATAATCAGATTTGTGCCACTAACAGTATATTACTTTCATTCAATGAGGGCATTTGCTTTTACTGCAAATTACATAACTTCTCCAGAGATTTTCACCAGGACGTATAAACTCCCTTGAAAAATAAAAAGCCTGAATCAATTGCTTGAAAATGTATCAAATTTAAGCAATTGTTTTTTTGACTATGATTCATATACACACATGGGGCCCTTGTAGTGTTCTAGCCAGACTTACTGGTGGTGGAGCTCCCAACCTTGTGCATTAAACAAACATGTATATGATGGCTTGTCTTTTTTTCTTTACTACTTTGCTGTTTCTTTACTCCAAATTGTATTTTCCTTTTCACCGTGCCACTTTGCTTTGAAATAACATTAGGAAATGCAGCCTTACTAGAGTTTCAAATTTTGGTGGATTTAATCTTTTTTTATATATATTTTATATATATATATATATAGGGTGGAACATTTGACGTTCCAGAGCGGATGTTTCACGGCATTCAGAACGACTGGGAATCTGCGTCTAAGGACAACATGAGTGATGTCAGAGAGCTCATTCCAGAATTTTTCTACCTCCCGGACTTTCTTGTCAACTCCAACCAATTTGACTTTGGTAATATATATCAGTATTAGCACAACAATTGAATGGAAATGTAGGGGTTTTTATATTTAAAAATATTTTTTTTATTTTATTTGTAAATGGTCTGTTTCATTAGTCATTAAATGTGTGTATTGATAATACAGGTTGCATGCAGGATGGAACACCATTAGATGATGTGGTTTTGCCACCATGGGCCAAAGGAGACCCACAGGAGTTCATCAGAGTACACAGAGAGGTCAGTTTCTCTGGTCCATCAAACTCAAAATAGGCCTTATTGCGGGCCACCAACATCACAATATCTAATTCTGCGTTAGATGCTGCTTTACTTACTCTTAGCCTATAATGTGAAAGACAACGAGGGTCAGTGCAATCAGAGCACAAGTATCATGAAAGTAAGTATAGAGTTAAAACAGTATCGGTGTCATTGCACCATTCATATCAAGCTAAACTTGGTGATGGTTAAATAATTTTTGCAGCTGCTTTATTTTTTGCCTTTCTTGAGATAATAAGCACTTGTTGAGTTCATCAAGGAAGCCCCATTACTCTGTTTAACGCCATTGAAATTAGAAGATAACAGGCCCAATTCAGCGCAAGTACAATATCTGCACTCTCCTATAACTCCATTACTGAAGCCTGCTGGTTATTGGAATGAATGCTTTTTCTCACTACGTTATGCCTGCAGGCATATAAGGGCCAGGGTTTATCAGTTCCCAATCTACAGAGCAATATTTGTATCATTTCCAGATGGCATAAAATGAGCTATTCTGTCTGCTCACCTTCCTTCATATGCAAATGAAGGGTAATATAGGGATCTTCCACAATTTAGTGCTTGTGACTTAGAGCTGCTTTGAATATACTTAAAGTGTTTTTTTTTGTTGTTGTTTTTTTTGCTTTAGTATATATGTTTGTTATGTTTGGACACTTTAGCCAATTCTAAAATACTTTTAGATTTTAAAAAAACAATAATAATAAAAATTGGAAAATGACTTCGTAACACGAAATAGGAATACAAACTTTTGGAATATAATTTTTATATCAGATTGTTTGAAGTGTAATCAGTCGCTAGGATGGAATAATATATTTTTAAAATGCATTATTGTGCATTCTCTTTGACCTGATATTTGTAAGCACAGCTTTTCTGCCTGCACTTCTATGGAAATAAAAGTTACGGCATCACTGATAGCGTATTAGCCCCCATCCAGATCTGCTGACTGACTGAGTTTGCCCATCTCTGCAGGCTCTTGAGAGCGATTACGTGAGTGCACACCTGCATCTTTGGATTGATCTGATCTTTGGATACAAACAGCAGGGTCCGTCCGCAGTGGAGGCCCTCAACACCTTTCACCCATATTTCTACACTGACAAACACGACAGAGCGAGCATGAAGGATCCTGTCATGAAAAGCACTCTGCTTGGATACATCAGCAACTTTGGCCAAATGCCAAAGCAGGTACACCAGTTGAGCACACTGTTTAAAGAATATTAGGAGATCTTCTATAACTCTTTTCAGTTTTAGAGAATGTATTTCGTTGTACATACAGAATACAGTTGTAAAGCACTTTTGGTAACTAGATATACTAGAGATGCATGAGTATTCCAATACTGACAAGCTGATAAGAATATTCATGCAATGGCTGATAACTGGTAAATTTGGTAAATATGAAAATTCTTTACTATTTTGTCAATCAAAAACTAATTATTACTATTTTTAAAGACTAACAGAAATTAAATGTATAAAATCGACTGATACGATAAAGGAAAATCTCATATAACAGCCAGTTACCAATGTGGTGCCAATGTCATGCATGCCTAATATATGCAGCATTTCCAATGTTTGGTAAGGTCGATTTCTATAATGAGATGATTTACTGTGATACTGTATTCTACTGTAAATGCAATACTAAAAGAAGTTGTATGCTTCCAGCTCTTCACCAAACCACACCCTAGCCGTACACCTCACAAGGGTGCTTCTGGGAAAGAACCATCGGTATCCAGTCAGATAACCCCCTTTTTCTTTAAACTGGACAAGCTCAAGTCCTCCGCCCAAGCTATTAAAGGTACTGCTTAAAATGAACATCCACAGCTCTGTGGTAGAGACACCCCCCCCCCCATTTAATCATTCATAGTCACCTTGTTATTTTATTCCATTCCTCAATTATTTTTTACAAGATGGGGCCACGTCTACAGGGAGCAATGGGAGCCGCGAGGCAGAAAAGGCTGGCTAGACTTTTCACAGGCTCATTTTCTCAGTCACAGCTCAGCTCAGCTCCATTCAGCTCCTGCTATTTGTTAGGCCACAATTGAAGATACAGCCACTGAGGCTTATTTAATAATCGGAATGTCCCAAAAGGATCTCTCTGGAAAATTAGATGGTTCTCTTTCACTGTTTCTATCTCTCCCGCTCTATTGTCTCTCACTCAATATCTTGTCATCAGGCGTTCTCACATCAGGCGTTACTTTATCATTCTGATCAGTAAATCCTACAAGGAAAGATTTAAAGGGCATCAAGAGAGAAATTTGCAATCATCTCAGGCTTCATTATGATTTGTGTTACTGTTCTACTGTCAGAGAGAAGGGAGACTGACTGTGTCTTCACATATGTAGGTCATTTGAAAGTAGAATACTCCTCTTGACCACACAGTTTTTTAAAGTGCTGACAGTTGTTCCAACATATTTTTCACAATGTAAAAGTGATCAATTAATTTTAAACTAAATTAAATTTAAACATTTTAATAGCAAGTTCTCCACAATTTAAGGTTTTGATCTTTTCGTCAATAATTTTCGATGACATTAATTTTTAAAAGTACGTTTAAATAGACAGTCAGTAAGATTTGAAAGAAATGTGTACCTTTTATTCAGCAAGTCTACATTAATTTGATCAAAAACATTTACAAAATGTATATACATGGCATGTCACACTGCATAAACCTGCTTTTCTGTTGTTTCTCTACATAGAGCTCACACTGGGGCCTGTTGGTCAAATAGTGTGTAGAGAGAAAGATGTATTGGTCGTGGAAAAAAACAAGCTTCTCATCCCACCTCAGTGGAACACATACTTCAGCTGGGGCTCTTATGACCAGACCTGCTCTTTTGGGAGCTACACAACTGAAAAGGTTTGCTTTTATAATTTCTCTAGATCCATAAATAAGTTAACATGATGGGCCTGCTTGTAATTTTCATTGTTATTCTTTTTACATTTGATGTTTTCCTGTTCCTGTTTATCTGAAGCATTGTTTATTATTTACTTTTAAGGTTACTTTTGGTTGGCTGTTAAAGTTTGATGGCTTTATTACCTGTGCTTCAGAGCTTTTCAGTGTGTGAGAGCGTGTCAGACTGGGGAGATGTTGTATGTGCTGCCTGTCCCAACGACAGCACCATTATCACAGCCGGAACCAGCACTGTTGTCTGTGTGTGGGATGTCTCCATCAGCAAGGACAAACTTAAACACATGAGACTCAAACAGGTCAGACTGACACGTGTTATCAAAATGTTCCGAAATGATTCATTTTAAGATTTAGTTTCATTTTGTAATAAATGTTTATTTTCCATCTCAGACCTTGTATGGTCACACAGACACAGTGACGTGTCTGGTAGCATCAGAAGCACATAGCGTGATTATTAGCGGCTCTCTGGACCAGACCTGCATCCTGTGGGATCTGGAGGACCTCAGCTACATCACACAGTTAACAGAACATTCCTCTGCTGTGTCTGCCCTGGCTATTAATGACCTGACCGTGAGTACCCTCCAGAAAAAACATACACGCTCTGAGGTCAGCCAGCATTTTTCAGCTCCCAAATCTCTCTCCATCCATCTCACTCCCGCACATTTAATTTGGTTAGGGCCATTCGGCTCGTGTTGCTGTCTGGATGACACATTTATACCGGCTCATTTGCACCCGCAGAGTGGTTTCTGAAACTCCCCTCAGCCAGCTGTGTGAAGGAAGGGTGGGCACATCCTTCTCTTCAGACCTGATTTAATGCTTAAAACCCCATTACACAGCATGAAACCTGCAACTAAAAACACAAGAGAAAACTATTGATATATAATTACAAACCTCCTGCAAATAATTTATATTACAGCAAATTGAAAGTATTTATAGTCATTTAATCATTTATGATTATTTCTACATACATTTTACGGATTGCTTAAATGTCCAAATGTATTTTGGGCCACAGTAAATGTCAGGCTTGCAAGCATGAAATGAATTGAGAATGCCTTTTAAATTTACATTAAATTCCTAGTGGCACAAAGGATGCAGAATTGCCATTTATATGTAAATAGATAGAATTCAGAAGAGTTGAAATTAAAATATTTACAAAATTAATACTATGCATTCATATTTATGCAACTGTACTTTTTTAACTAGAAAAATAACATTTGTCTTGACAAACTTTGAATGTTGGCTTGTTTGAAAGCTTAAAAAAGCTTTAAAAAAAACTTGTGGACACTGAGAGAGAAACATTACCATTCAAATGTTTTTGGTCGGTAAGTTTTTGAAAGCAGTCTTACTTTAGTATTCAGTGTCACATAATTCTTCAGAAAACATTTGAAAAGTTGTTCAGCTTAATATTTTTATGTAAACCATCATGCATTTTTTTTTTCATCAAAAAGTTCAAACAAACAGCATTTAATTGAAATAGATTTTTTTATAACAAAGTCCTCATGTCACTGATCAGTTTAATGAATCATTCAAAAAAAGAAATGACTGACCCCAAACAAAAACGGTGTCTTTGGCCTGGTATGTGCATCATTAATTGCCATTCTGTCTCTCTCAGGGTGAGATTGTGTCATGCGCAGGGACCCATTTGTACCTGTGGACCATGAAGGGGCAGCTGCTGGCCTCTTTAAACACTTCCTGCCGGCCTGAAGGAAACATTCTGTGCTGCTGTTTCACACAGAAGTATGAGTGGGACCCCCGCAACGTGATCATCACCGGCAGCGCCGACGGCATCGTCCGGGTACGGGCAGATCTTCAGAAAGGGCCTCTGACTGAAAGATGATGAGGCGTAGCGTTCACATAGCGAACTTTATAATGAGAGAGTTTAAATGAGAAGTCCTCTCCACAGACCACACCTTTGTGCTTAAGCAATAAATCTTTCCTGTAGTGTTTCCTGCTTAATAGTCAGGTAATATAGCTGCAAAATATTAAAATATGGTAACTGGGATATTGAAATGGGGCTCACAGGCTTGGCTGAGAAGTCCCACAGAAGCATTAATAGTTACATGTGCTCACTTTAGACGAGGTAAGAGCAGTTATTAAATCAAAGTGCTTCTTAAATTAGGCATCAATTGGAGCTTGGACCTGCGACATCAATGGCCGGCAGATTTGATTTATGAATATAGCTTCAATTGCATGCAATTTTTTTATTTATTTTTTTCTCTTTTTTTCATTAACCGTGTGGTTCTGTTGCAGATATGGAAGACTGAATATACTAGAGTACAATTACCTGGACATGAGGAGTGCTCTGTGTCTCAAGGGCATGTTTTGTCATCAGCTCCTGAGGAAGCAGGTAACACTAATACACTTCACCTTAAGTGCAGAATTGAACAAGAGCGTGAATATGTGCTTTTGTTCTTGCCTCCGGTCATAGGACCGTTATAACCCACGAGCTTCCTTAATGGCCACCATGAAATAACAGGAACTCGCTCCTGGAATATTGGAAAACAATGTGCTTTGTGACGTCACGAGAATCGTTATTTTCTAATATACAAGTAATGTTTGAAATTAAATAGCCAGACCAAATACTAGACATCCTTCAAAAATGGCGTATAAATCAGATTACGTTTGTTCTTAAGTGTGATGGTGCAGCTGCTCAGCCGGAGGTTCGTTTTTGAGCGATCCGAAGAAAAGTTCATAATGATCTACTGTTTTGTGCGACGCATTAGGGCTAGCTGCGAGGAATTATGGGGCAAAGTTATTAAACATACAGCCTGTAAACACTGATGAGCAATTTTGCTGATGTAGGCATGCAATTTAGAAAGCAATAATAACCAAATCCAATTTGGTACACATTGGTTACAGCACCGCGTCAGCGCGTGTAAGTATCAACACGTTTAAATTAAATTGGGGGAACTCGTTGTAACAGTGAAGGCTTTATATTAGATGTATTTCTCTCAATTTAGCAACGTGCTGACCATAAATAATCTCTGTCTCATATCTCACTCTTGCTTTTCTTAGACATCAGCTCATGGAAGTGGGAAAGACACCTGGTGCTCTGTCGAGAGTTAAATCGCAATCAGACTCTCTCTCGTCGACGCTGCAAAAATAACCCTGCGATTACGGCTCTGGGCATTTCAAGGTATTGAAGAAAGGCCAGTCTCAGACCAAAATATAGTCTGAAAGCTGGTTGCAAATGATGTTTTAAATGTTTCAGTACAGGATTAAAGGGTTAGTTCTCCTAAATTGTAAAATTAAGTCATCATTTACTCACCCTGTGTTTGTTCTAATGCTGTATATCCTTCTTTTTTGGACGACAAAAGGAGATTTAAAAAAAAAAAAAAAGTCATGCTCAAGCTTGTCTATATAATGGCAGTGACAGGCATCAAACTTGGAAAAAAAAAAAAAGTATATATTCCAAGTATACGATATGATAAACTGAAATTGAATTTATTATTTCATGAAAATTTTGACCATTGCTGTAGGTCTTCTGTACATGACTGCATTCATGAGACTCTATTAGCATCACAGTTCATTCAGACTTACCCACGAAAAGCATGCCACATGATGAATTTGACACTTTTTTATCTTTTTTTAAAACGTTTGATGCTGGTTGTGATCCACAGCCATTATACAGAGAAGTGGGAGCAGGACAATTTTTTAAATTACTAATTTTATCCAAAAAAAAGGGGGCCTATGGCATTAGAATGACACCACGGTGAGTAATAACTGAATATTCATTCTCTTTAAGCGCACTATGATTAGCAGTGACTTTAGTCTTTTTTTTTTTTTTTCAGAACGCATGGCACACTGCTGGTCGGTGATGCCTGGGGCAGGGTATACAGCTGGTCCTGCGAAAGCTAGGATCAATCACTCATCCGTCAGTCAGCGTTAAAGTCGGCTGTAACTGCAGCTGAACGCAAGCACATGCCAGCGGAGAGTGCAGCTTAAGTGCTGCCTACGTGTGCACTTTGCTCTCACCACTTCCAGCAGGACTGCTGACTTCAGGAGACCCACTCTGGGTCTGGTGAATTACAGGGATGACGCATTCTTTCTTGGACTGAGTGAGGCTTGCTGGCCAGGGCCGAAAACACAACATTGCTTATTTAAGAAATGAAACATGATGCCATTTAAAAAAAATAAATAAAGTAGGCCCATTTGGTGGATTGGTTTTATTGTATAGTAGCTCTTTCTCTCACTGGACTCCCAGAAAGCCAAAGTAATGTTTATTTTATAAACACCGGTATGCTGGAGTTTCAAAGCCATTCGCTTGTGTGCCATTTCATGTTTTTGTTTTTAAACTACACCAGTGGACATACTGAATGGTGTATTTTATAAAGCAGCAGGGTTCTGCTTACTAGTTGTGTTTTATGCTGGAAGATTTTTTTATACAGTTTATACTGTATATCAAGATGATTTTATTAGTTAAATTTAACTGTCTGTAATTAAATCAAAGTAAAATTGCTTACTCGTTATGCAGTCCTGCAATCTCAGTGTGGAACATCAGGGAAAACGCTACTGCTAAAGCGCTGAATCAACCTCTTCAGCCAATTAGAGTCAGAGTTTCCATTGGCAATGTGCCCCAGATTCCCATCATAGAGGGTGTGGATCTGTAAAACTGCATTTACATGCATTCCATGATCTGAAGTATTCTGAAATAAATGGCACATAGGAAAGGACAGTGATGTGCTGTTTTGACTGTGTAAAGAATTATTACTAACACTTAAATTTACCTATACAGTTGTGGTTGTATGTGAAAGAAGTCTCTTATGCTCAAGCTAAACTATAATAACTTGTTGTTTTAATGTTTTAGGCTGATTTGGTGCTCACAAATATTTCTAACTCTTATCAATGTTGAAAACAGTTGTGCTGCTTAGTATTTTTGTGGAAATTGTGATACATTTTTTTTCAAAAGAACAGAATTTATTTCAACTATTTTTGTAACAATGTAAAAGTCTTTACTGTAATGTTTGATCAATTTAATGACTTTGCTGAACAGAAGTATTGATTTATTGGTCCCACTTTACATTGTGGCCTTAACTATGAACTTGCATCAAAAATAAGTATAATGTGCTTATTGTGTTCATGTTGTATTGCAAAACATTTTTGCTGCTATTGAGGTGGGATACGGGTAAGGTTAGGGACAGGTTTGGTGGTATGGACAGGTTTATGGGTGGGTTAAGGTGATGGGTCAACAGTGTTACAGTAATAGATGTAATTACAAAAATTTATTACAGATGTAATTACATGCAGGAATTAAAAAAAATATAAGTACAATGTAAAAACATTTGAACATTAGCGTTTCAAAACCCTTTTATTGTGCTCTGAATTTCAAATCTGAGCAGATTTATATACAATTTGAATGTGGATCATTTTGTCTTTGCAGCGTGGTAAAGGACTGGAAAGAAGAATTCTTTGTTCCTTGGTTGAGAATACATGATTATACTGTAAATGCCTGAGTTTATTCAACCTCAATCACAGGCTTCAATCCACATCATACCAAACCTCATTCCAACATTACCAAACTATGCTTTGTTGTGGCAAATGCAACTATTGTTCATTTTATTGTCAGCTTTATAATGCAGAATGTATCGTCTTAGCCCACCAATACATATTTAATCTGATTAATTTCACAGACGTTGCCAACACATGAAGTTTAAATGTGTAACAATCTGTTAAAGATGCCAGGAATACTAATGATTCTAATGATTTGAATAGCATCATTTAGTCATGACCTTGAATGATGCTTCTGTTTGCATTAATAATAGCCAGTATTTTCTGACACCCTTAATGAATCATAAGCGAGTGTGTTTGTTCTACAGAAATACTAGCAAATGTAAGCTTTCTGTGAATTGTCCAGTTGTACATGTGGTCCCTGACAGCATCCAGCAGTTGATGTAATGTTTTTGGTAGTTGTCGGCTACTGCAGTATTTAAATCTATAGAATCAACACAGATGTCCATTAACTTTAAGAATATGGGTCACTGCATGCAGAGGAACACATGCGTTTGCAACAAAATTGCAATTTGTACCCTGGACCCTTTTAAACTTAATTATATGCTACTTAAATATGAATCTTTATCAAATTTATTTTACATTTTAGGCTATATTGAATTTCTTAGACACTCATATTCAGGCTTCCTGGACTGATTCACCAGCACAGAAAGCTTCAGGTCCTCCTCTGTTCATCTGTCCAGATGTGTTGTGTAACTGTGTATTATTAAAGGGCTCTTTGGCACATGAGTGGGACTGAGTCTAGTTTTCTCAAGCAGACAGACGGCAGGGAAAGAGCTGTGATTACTGGGAGCTCCCACCAGGCCACGCTCCACTTGCCTCTCTCGGGAAGAGGGCTAATTGTTGCTCCCCTCCAACCTTTGGAGACTGTCTTCTCCTAATAGCCGTCATTAAGCAGCATAAATAATCCAGCGATGGGGGTCGGCCATCAAGATAACGGGGATGGGAATCTGAGATCAGCCGTTCCATAAGGTTATATGTGTATAGGGAGAGCAGTGTAATGTGTTTGCTCTCAAAATGTGGAAATTAAAGAATTATTAACGTCCGCTTTATTCACTGCAATATATATATTTTTGAAACTTTATATATTATAAAATTTAGCTAGGAAAAATTCTATTTTTACTGCAATCGATAACTGAACCGCAAGATGACGCCAGTTGCGTTTGTATGAAACAGCGCGAGTCTAGACTGATTTATTTTTTTTAACAACAAAGCATACAACAGTTTAAAAAATGTATAGCCTACACAAAAATGAGAGACATGAAAATAGTACCGGTTTTTGATAAAGCGTTGCCATGGAGACAGTGAATAATAGAATGTCACACCTCTGGATGGCGCGAATCGACCATCGACATAACTAACTGTGAATGTGAAGAAAAGAGTGGTTAAACAAACAAACAAACAGTTTCTCACCTTTGGAATCTAAAATAAAAGCACAAGGAACGACATGAGCGTGAGTAAACAACCATGTAAGTTATATTTTTGCTTAAGTTAACCGTTTCTTCCAAGTTGCAAGCTCAGCGCATAAAATGGCTGTCGTTTAAAATTATTATTATCTCCCTTAAAATAACACTCCACTTTTTTTGGAAATAGGCTCATTTTACAACTCCCCGAGAAATAAGCAGTTGAGTTTTAACGTTTTTGAATCCATTCAGCCGATCTCCGGGTCTGGTGATATTAAGCAGCGCCTGAAAGTAGTCCCCAGCTGAGTAACTAACTAGTTAAGGCTGTGTTCGAAATGGCATACTTGCTTACTGCATACTGCCGAGTACACAGTGTATACTGCCTACTATTTTTTAAAGAATAGTGTGTGAAACAGTATACAGTAAGCAACAAATGTTTCAGAGTAGTATGCTTAATTGTCACATGACAAACACAAACATTAATTCAGCACAGCTGTGAAGGTTGTTACCTTACAAACAAATGTGCTAACTAGTCTTTTTACAAAGGCTTGTTATTAAGGCTTCATACTAGTAAACAATATTGGCCAATTGAACTCATTTCATAATTGAATAACTTTACAGAGGCTATGGACTGAACTGAATGAGCTGTCTTTACCGGAACAATATTTTTGGCAGTTACACTAAGTGGAAAAAGTGATATAATCTAATTACACTAAGTGCAAATAATGATAAATTATGTTTACAATAAAATAGCAGCATTTTCTTTAGCAACAGGTGTGTAAATAGTAGTTAGGTGGCAGATATTTATACTTTAGTACATTATAAAACAGTATGCAATATTAGACAACAACATTTTAGTGTAAATTATCATAAATTTTATTTGATGAACGCCACTTTATTGGGACAAAAACCTATTAACAGCTAAGCACACTGTATTATTAACGAGGTGTTTAATCTCCACTTTTCAAATATTTACTTAATTTTTTATTGAAAATAAATGCCTTTCTGATCTGGTATGTGATGGGAAAAGGAGTTGCACGAGTTTGACAAAAGCCGAAATCGAACTCGTATCAACAGCAGCTCGTATCTTTTACTCTCTCCGCCACTGATTCTACAGAAATACACGTGTCTTCAGCAGAGCTGTTTATCACAGGCAGGCATTGGTGGGCGGAGTTAATGTAAATAGCCTCTGACAACAAATTGGTCTATTTGTCCTTAGAGTAAATACACTCCATTTCTTTTTAGAGCTGTTTGCATCGGAATTTAATTCTGTTTGCTTAATTGAAATATTAATTCTAGTTATATATATATATAATTTATTTATATATTATATTACTGCAATATTAATATTATTATGTAATATCTTTGAAACAATGTATAAAGCGCTATAGAGATAAAGGTGACGTCATTTGACTTGATCGGAAAAGTGCCGTAGAGATTAAAGTACAATTTATGTCCTACAAATGATATTGTTTTTAAATGCACAGCGATAGTTTGTAGATTACATGTATATGTATAAACGTGCATATACAAGTGTAACATTTATAATTATTATTCCCCGCCTCCAGTTCACTCACGCGTTTGAAGATGAAAGGTCACATGGAGTGCGTTGCATTCTGGGAAACAGTACCCCACGCAGTGTCTTCAGATGCATACATCAAATTTCAGCAAATGTAGCAGGTAATCCGGGCATTCCATGCATACAGAAAATTCACATACTATTCACAGTATTCACATAGCATACTGCAGTATAGTAGGAGTTGTATGATAGTATGCCATTCAGAACACAGCTTCTGTACTGATTTCAGTGTACTTGAGTTATATTTAGCAGATTCTGGCAAATATAGTAGGTCATCCGGGTATTTCATGCATACAGCAAATGTGCATACTATGAGCAGCATACATACTGAATGCTGCAGAAATAGTAAGAGTAGTATGATAGTATGGTATTTTGAACACAGCCATAGCTGCCAGGGACTGCTTTCAGGCAGCAAATTTCCTTGATTATTACGCCGGAACGAGAGTATAGTTCCTACCTAGCCATATCAGCCTAGAAAATTGCAACTTTTCACTTTCTCACGGTCTTAGTGCACGATGTAACTACAGAAGAGTCAAGTTTTAAATAGGAAAATTATCGAAACTCTTTAGTCATTTTTGATGAGCAAATGCTAATGGTCTAATCCGATTCAATGATCTATGCTAAGCTAAGCTAAAAGTGCTACCGCACCAGACCACGGAGATGAATGGATTCAAAACGGTAAAACTCAACTGTTTATCTCTAGGGGCCTAGAGATAAACAATGTACAATGAGCCTATTTCCAAAAAAGTGGAGTGTTCCTTTAAGTCGCTATTAACTGCTTGAGAGGAAAAGAGTAGTGTGAAAATTCTTCAGAATTTCTCCTTTGGAGTTTCTATGTGAAAATAACAGCATATGGGTTTAGAACAACATGACCGTTAGTAAATAATGACAGACATTATTTTTTGCTGAAGTTGCAGCTCAGCGCGGAAAATGAGTTTTTTCTTTGCTGCTGCCTCTTTATATTTGGTCAAGGGTGTTGTTCAAAACAACAGAATTGAGAGCAGATGAATGTGCTGTGCGTTGATGGCCTAATATGTAGCATCTCTGTGTAGTTTGTGGTACACACAGTGTTTGTGGATTTATGTCCCCTGAGTACAGCTGACATTCTCGCTTTGTTCTGGGTTTTGTGCTTGCAACATCTGCACATACTGTAGCTCCATACAAAAGAGCACAGAGGCCTCTCTCTGAGAAGATCCGGGGCAATAAAAAAAAAGCGCTCCACTGCTGCAGCATATAAACACTCCTGCAGAGCAAAAACAAAGCGGGACAGCAGAAGGTCATGGTAAGTTTAGACGAGACAGACAGGCTTTGATGAAGAGTATAGCTGTGTTTACGCTCGACGCTAATGTTTCAGAGTGATCCAGGGCTGAGGAGGACGCTGAAGAAACTGTATCTTCCACTCTCACTCCCTCTGAGCGCCTTCCTGTGCCCCTCTGCCATCCTCACGCTGCATCTGCTCATTAATATGCGCTGTGACCACAATGAAGGGGGAGAGTCGCTCTCTTTAACCTTTGTGCATGCGGCTAATTGTGCTAAGTAGAGGCGCTTAATAGACTGGAAAATAATCACCATATATCTCACGAAGAGAAGCAAATGACCTTCTCAAAAGACAATAGCCATCTCAATTTTAATACGTCAGTGGTTTTATGGTATTAAATGTCAAACCATTTGGGCTCGTCTGAATAATTAAATCAAATAAATTATAGCACCTAGGCAGAACCATCTTGTAGCCTAACCCAATTATAATGCACTGTAAAGCTAATTATTAAGCATGATTACAATTAGTATGATTTTAATAAATGTAACCATTAAAGGGTTCATCACAGTCACTGGCTCATAGCTGCGTGTGGGAGAAACGGAGAGAGAGAGAAAAAGAGAGACTAAACTCAAGAACGGACGATAAGAAAGGACAAAGACAAACTGAGATATCATAATTTGCATTGTATCAATGGTTTTATGCTTATGAGAGCTGCGCTCTTGCACTCATCTTGTCTAAACCTAATTTTGTAGATAACAGGTTTTAGCTGTTAAAGATATATGTTCAATTATATATTTGTAGCTAACCAATAGCATGGTTAAAATGATTAATCAGCCACATTTAATAAATTCTAAAGTAAAAATTATGATTGCCCCTGAATTATAAAATATGACAGATTTTATTACTGTATTACCTGTAGTGTTTGAAGAACCTGACTTACCATAATGCTTTATTTCTAAATCATAATATAAATGTTCATGTTTCTAATATTTATTTTAAATAAATTATTATACACTATTCTAAAATACATTATAATACACAAATTGCATTATATGCATAAATATAAATGTATTATGTATTTTGCTTATAAATTTAAATATTATGCACATGAAAATGTAAGCATTAGAATTTTTTTATAAGGCAAATGTACAGGCAAGCTAAATTTAAATTACCATTGAAATAAGCTAACATACCCCATATACCTTCCATAATACACTGTAGCTAATATTTGAATTTTTTAGTTACGGAAAGTAAACTACAACAACCAAGGTAATTGATCTTATAGGTCTTATTCTGGTTATATCAGAGGGTTAAATGCTCTTTGATATGCTTCAATAAACAACACAATGACGACCTGTTTAAGCAGACATGAATGAGACAATAAATCAGTATGCTCTTTTGCTCATACTGTGTCATCCTCTGCTTTTAGAGGAGTAATCTTTATTTTATACAACATAGCAAAAAATAAAATTGTTACATACTTTACAAAATTGCTTAATCAAATTACGCATGTTTGGAGTTAAATCCATAATGTAATCCTTACTTTTGGATAAAAAAAGGTCTCAAATTCATAGATGTTCCCACATATATATATATATATATATATATATATATATATATATATATAAAGAAAATGCTGCTGTTGTATGACAGATTTTATACTAGTAATACTAGTATACGTGAAATAACAGAACATCAGTATGTAGGTAAAAATATTTTAATCTCATAAATAATTTTGGTATGAAACTCTATACTGTACATATTTACACTTGCTTCTCCACAAAGAGAATTTGGGCGTATACAGTCCCCATGCATTGTGTTTTAGGCTCAAGTTGTGCACATCCAGTCAAGTCTGTTTTCTGCTCAGGCTTTGGTTTCACCAGCTCCAGCTCTGCGTATGTCAGACTGTCCTCTACCACCCTTGGCTTTAGGACGAGAAGAGAACAGGGCGTTTCAGATATATGAAGACTACAGTATGTGGTCAGAGGTCTGAAAGAGGAGTTTCTCTGGGGAATGTGGGGTCAGAACAACATTAAATTATAGGTATAATTTTAGGATTGTTCATAGATGGTTCTAACTAGGAGTCTCAAGTATGTCGGAACAACCACTTCTTCTGATAAACATATATTTCAGATGGTCAAACGATGTACTTCTAAAATGGAATGCAAACAGAGCAAGTGGACAGAGCAGTAGGATAGACATATAAATGTCGTACGATCCCCTGCCAGTCACACTTATTTAAAGAAGTCTGTGTTCTGCTAGTAGAGAGTATATAAAGTTTATCGTTCACCAACCAGATTACCACCGGATTTCACAATACAATGCTAGACCGTAAAACATTTTCTGTTTTTTGCTGCTTTTCTGCATTTCGGTGATGATTTCCCTGGAAACTAATCTAATATGAATCAAGCATGTTAAATAAATAATCACGCTTTGGAAAGCAATAATAGTAAATAAAATTATAACACCCATAAATGGAAGTTGGTATAGCAATAACTGTGGTGAACATAAAGCTCAATGAGAAAGCCACATTATTTCCCTCTTGCATGTTTGTAGTCTGTGAAAATTCAATTGAGAGGCTAAAGAAAGTGTGTCGTTAGATGCAAATATTATAAAATTGTGAATAAATAGATTATACATACAAAATTGATTATAAAACAAGTAATTTATCAAGATATATATTTAGGACAATTATGAAACCCTATCAGCATCACTCTTTTTAATGCTTTAGTATGAAAGAAAATAATGCTCTTATGTAAAATGAGTTCAATAAGAGTTAGCATTCCTACCATTTTTGTAGGTTGTGCCTTTAAAAGTTTGGTTCTACGTGGCTTTCTTGGTACAGGTGCTAGAAAAAAAAAAGAAAAGAAAGAAAGAAAAATATAACAAAATGTGTGATACTTTTAAGGGTTCAACAACTAATCATTTATAGCATTTATTAATGGTTTGGTTAATGTTCATTTTTACATATACTAATTTCACTGTAAATGACAATTAATTAGTGTATTTTAAAAGAACAAGAATGAATAATGAACAATAACTCATAAATTAACATTAACCTATATAATGAAATGCAATAAATGCTCATTCATGTTTCAAAATACCTAATGTATTAACTAACTTAACCGAATTGCACCTTCTTGTACAGTATTACCTAACATTTTGATAACCCAGTCATTTTTGATTTTGTGTTATAATGTAAGGGTTTCAGTCTGTTACGTACCTTTAGCTGGTATCTGTGGTGGTGGTAGTGGTTCAGTGATGTCTCTGAGCTGTGGTTTGTGTCGTCTCTCTTTTCTGTGCATTGCAGGAGAAGAGCTGGACACACTGGTAACTGTCTCTCCTGAACTGGATATATAAAACAGAACGATGTTATTCTTAGAATCAATCACTTATAACAGCAAAGCAGTGGTAAATCGTATTGCAGGTTTACCTGTTTTCAGGATACTTCACAAGGTAATAACTGGCTAGATGGAGATAGAATTGAACAAGCATAAGAACAAAAATAATATGTGTGTAATAAGAAAAACAGAATCATACAATAAGAATAAAATCATTTTTGTTGTATTTTGAAATGCATTTTGCTTGAAGAATTTTTTTAAGTATAATGTAAATGAATTGACTTAAAATGAGTTAAAAAGCTCATCACCTCGTAGTCTTCGTTTGTGCTGCAGGTGCTGACATGTGATAGTCATGGCAAAGACAAGCATACAGACCAGACCGATAGAGCAGATGAGCACAGCACACAGATACAAATCTGAGAAAGATCACAGCAAAACAATGTGCTGTAAATATACATTCTAAGCCCTGACCTTGCAAGCAACAAATGAAATGATATTTTCTTGAACAATGATACATTAGTTACCTTTTTTTTTAGTTTTAACAAATGGAATTAGAACTATAATTTGCATACAGTAATGTATTTTTTTCATATTGTATAGAAAATGTAGTGGAAATGTTGTAAAGTGTCATAAACCAAAGAAGAATCCTTATTCCAATATAAGCTTGGTCAGAGCTGACCACAAAAATAAACCAAACACTGCGAGCACACTTGGTTGAATTTGGTTTGGTCTTTCTCCACCAGAAGGGAGGAGATGTAACACACTAGCCAAAGCTGTGATCCTATCCACTTTATCAGTGATAGAGACCATATTCCAGAATGCAATAAACAACATGTTCTTATTTTATTAGGTAACAGCATACCTTCAAACATGCGCCATATGACATCAGCTTTTCCTTTGCTCGGTATATGATGTACTGAAAACATTAAGAGAGACATAAGTGAAGTGTGTAAAGTAAAAATAGTAAAAAGTCAAATGTTAAAAAATAATAATTGTATTAAAGGAAGAAAGTAACATTTTATGAGAACTGAAATCAGACTGTGCTTTTATTGATCTTTGGGGTTAGGTTTTCAGTTGTGGATTTTTATTGTGCTTCACATTTGTATTGCAATTTAACAATCTAGGTTTAGGGGAAAACGCAATTATGAAATGTATTTTCATTGTTGCATATTTGACTCAAGGCTCAGCCTGTTCATTCTCCCCAACATTTTGTATTCCATGCAGATTTTTTTCTTTTTTTTTCAGGGTTGTGCTTGATTAGGCTTAAGTATGACCAGGCAAAGACATTTAGTTTAAAAGGAATTTGTTTAAGAGTCCTCTAAAAATATTTAACCTGTGACCCTGAGAAATGTGGCTTTAAATAAATCTATCACAGAAAACTCATAAACAGCTATTAATACATACAGCATGCATTACATCAATGTTTAAATAACTTAGTCTACTATTAATTACTGTTAATACTTGTTTATCTAAGAAACAAAATTCAGATTTCTGAGAATATATGGAAAATCATATTTTCTCTCATTCTTTCATTAATTTTTCTTCTTTAAATTCTTACTGCATGGCATTTTTTCATGGCAGGTCAGGGAAAATTGCTTACAGATGTTGAGGGCACTGCTGGACAGAATTACTTTCAAAGCTAATTGTATTATATTAAGGTAAGATTTCAAATTAGCTGAATAAAAATGTACATCATTGTATGATGAAACACAAAGGTTCTCACTCTCTTAAAACTGTAATTTGTGTGCCACTAGCATCACAAAAAAAAAATATTTCATGAAGTTTCCTGAACACTTCCTCCATTGGCTAGCCAAAGAAAAACTTAGTTCTGCCCCCAAACCAACACCATTTCTCACGTCAGTGTTGCTGTGTCGGGAAGGTTAAGATGTTAAACAAAACGTAAAGGTAATTCAATCTACAAATAGATATTTCTACCTATTCAGTTATGAGAAAGTATTTTAATGTAATTTCACATTGTTAATTACTAGAACAGTGAAAAGCACAAGGGCTGAGCTCTAAAGAAACCCTTCCAAAAACATACAGAATCCCTGATCATTAGCATATTAAAGTACTTTTTAACAATATTCACTCTGTTCTGGGTCCTAACAGATCCTGTTGTGCGTCTCTGCTCACATGCACTACTTTAGCACCGACTCTGCTTGAAATGACGACCAGAACGGCTGTGACTCCATCCGCAGCAGGTATACAGTTACACATCTGATCTGCATTTTCTTTCAAGTCAAAGCCATTCTATTAAACCCCTGCTAAACTGAAGGGTTCAGCACATGTTCAGATCTGCAGACACATTGTGCAATAACACTTGAGAACAATGTGCACACTACATTCGAAGTCAAATGGGTGGGGAACAGCGTATGTTTGAGTGCCTTTTGTTTTGGAAAAGCATTAAGTCATTTTCTGGCCTACCTTGTAGCTGTATAGTTGGTTGAAGTGGTTAACCCCGCTCTGTGGTCCTGCTTTGGTTGATGTTTATGGGGTATTTCAGCTGATTGATATTGTTTTGTTATAGCTTTCACAAGACAAATTCCCTGGTTTAAGTCAACCTACGACCTTCATTTCCTTCCTTATTGCCTCTTGTTTGTTTACTCTTTCACTTGGTTTTATCTTGTGTTTTTGTGTCTCAGATTTGGTTAAGTGGGGTATCTGTGGTTGTCTAACCCCTACAATAATATTCTGTTGCTTTTATTCCTTCAAACGCACATCTTCATATATGTGAGATATATGCTGATGTTTTTTATTCAAGTAAATCATCAGCTACATATGCAGTTTATGGAATGGTTTTAAAAAGTATTTTTACTGCATTTATCTCTCTAAACTAAATCTGCTTAAATATACAGTGATTTCAAAGACTTAGTTTTTTTGGGGGGGGTTAGCTTCTAAAATGTCAGTTATCTTTAAGACGCAATGGTTTGTCATGGCCAGTGATGTAGCATAACTGTGAATAAATTTGCTTTTTGAACTTTATAAATTATAAAGAACTACTTAGAATTACTTAACTACTTTGCAATTCTGTTAAATTATAAAGAAATAGCTCATCCAGAAATGAAAATTGGGTCATCATTCACTCACCATCATGTTGTTCCAAACCCATATGACTGTCTTTCTTCAGTGGAACATAAAAGAAGAAATATGACTTGTGCACTGTATTCCAAGCCTTCTGAAGCCTATAATAGCTTTGTGTGAAGAACAGATTGAAATGTAATTTATTATTCACTGAAAATCTTTACATCTGCCCTAGTTCTCACTGGCACGTTTTTGAGAGAACAAAACGTATCTTTTCAAATGATCCATTTCACAAAATCTGACTTATTCATGGACTGATCCAGTTCCCAAGATTTCCAATGAATAACTAACGTTTTAGTCTATTAATCACACAAAGTGATTTTTAAATGAAAGCTCTAGTATCTTCTTCAGAATCTCCTTTGTGTTCTACAGAGGCGAGAAAGTCATTGCAGAAATGAAGTAAATGATGACAATGTTTTGATGACAGAATTTTTGAGTGAACTGTCGCTGCAAGTGCATGCAACAAATACTTATTTGTTCTCTTTATTGTTGCTAGCATCAGGCAATTGCCGTTTATCAGGAAGATGATTAATCCAATGGACGCTGAGGCTTACACCATAGGAAAGCTCATAATGCAGCCAGAGTAAATGTTTTCAGTTGCATCCTTGCCAAGTCTCCTCTCTCTGTCCCCACAGCATGTCCAGGTTGCTCTCGTTAACAGCCTCATGGTCTGTTTGTGTTGGCCCAGAACACATTTATAGTGGAAATGATGTATATATGTGGAAGGTGGAACCCTGAGGCTTACAAACACACTTGAAGCTAGCATGTAAGAAAAGGCTACAACGTGAGAAATGGGAACATTTACGCCTCATTTTCATGTTGATTATTTGAAATTTTATGGACCATTCAAAAACTATTTGGATTTGGGCTTTGAACTGTTGACATGGACTAATGTCACTTTGTGAATCTGATAGTCGCTCTTTTGTGATGTTCTGAAAAGACAGATCATCCCCTCTTTAAAAGAGGTTTACAAATAGCTAACAATGAACTTTGTCACCAACTGTGGAATTGAAATTGACCCTTTCTTGGATGAACTGAAGGGTTAGTGAACTGGAGGAAACAGCTGTTGTGTGGTTAGCCCTGACCGTAGCAAGACATCACTCTTCCACCACATCCAACTCAACCACAGTGTTCACTGGCGCTATAGTGACTAGTTCCTGAATTGAATATTTGTTTTAAACTCCAGATTGTTAACTTGTTTAAAAGCTTTCACATTGTGCATTATTTGCATTTTGCATATTTCTGCACTATTCTTTGCCATTTTGTAGTGCAAGTAGTGCAAGTATTGTTCGCACTGAAAAACGCAGTAAAGTCTGAAGTATGCTTTGGGCTTAGGTTAGCTAACATGCTAAAGCTAACTGCAACAACAAAAGCATCATCAACTGAAAAAGGTGAAAGCTTCCATGTAGTGTAATAAAAAAAACTGTGCTTCATTTCAGACAATAGTAGCCTTAAGAAGTCATATACTAGAAGGCCGAGTACAATGTATTGTACATAATTTAAGACACTGCTTTAAAAATCCTCAAGTTACCTTGTAATTCCATGCTCCCTGTTCCATTCGATGAGGCCCTCCACTTGTTTCTGTGCTTCCGTATTTCCTGCACTTTACAGGTATAGTTGCCCCCGTCCTCCAGGGACACATTCAGGATCAGCAAACGGTAGATCTGACCGTCCATTTCTTCCCACAAGTGGAACTTGCTCTGGGGAAAGTGTTTGCTGTAGTTGCCATAATATTTGCTCTTCTTCATGCCCATCCTGACCACGAGGTGCTCGTCTTCAGGGGTGGGGAGGTAGAGCCAGCGTAGCACCAGGACACTGCTGCTTCTCTTTCTCTGAGACACTAAGCAAGACAAAGTGATGTTGTCTCTCTCCATACACATGCTGACTGGCCCAGGGGTGACGGTCACATTTAGAGATTCACTCAGCTCTGGGAAATACATGGAGTAAAAAGAATAAAAACATGTTTAGACTTTCTCTTTATTGTTGCTGCTGATATAATATCTGTTGTATTATATTAAATACAGTATATCGGATTTTATGATATGGGCTACCCAAAAAAGTTATTACCTATCATGATTTAAATGTGCAGGCAAAAGAGAAATGAAATAGATTTGAATCATAAAAAGAAAACCTAAGAGACTAAAAAATTGCTAATTTATTTTCCAAATTTTTAATATATGAATAATATTAGTTTTTCTATGTATAGAACCTTTATACCTCAAAAAGATAATTGCACACAATAAAAGCTGTAGTAATTAACCATTTGTTGAAATTCAGATTATATAAACAATTATAAAGATTTATCCTAATTTGATTTAATTACCATAGGCGCTCTCTCGCTCTCTCTCTCGCTCTCTCTCTCTCTTATATTTATATATATATATATATATATATATATATATATATATATATATGTATGTGTATAAATAATATTAAATATATAAATTTATATACCAAGTTATATTTATTCTTCAGTTGTCTTTGGAGCTTCATCAATGATATCTCCTATTCTGGCCCAAATCTATGACCCCTAAAGGGTGTAAAATATCTGAATGCATCTGGGCTTAATATGCCGTGCCAAACAGAAACTACAGGTGGAAAACATTTGTCTGCCTTCTTGAACTAGAGAGAACACGACAACAAGATTGCATCCAGCTGTTAAAAGCCTTTTTGTCGTATTTATGTTGTGTCCCAATTACTTGAGTCCCTCAGGGGTCAACCGGGGCGCTGTTTTCAGTGCAGAAACCACATCACAAGAGAGATTTGAACATAAACAAAAAAGTCTCACAATAATAACGCTGAATGAAACCCTGACCTGAAAATGTCTAGTTGCTATAAAACTGTTCAGAACAATGCAACATTTTGCAATACGTTTTTACACTGAAGAAAAATACATATATTTAATGTGAAATGAGGTCAGTGAACAAAAGTGTTTTGAAGAAGAGTTTTGTTTACTTTTACATTTTTTAAACATGCAAAATAGGTTTATGCAGATGAACACTGCAGATACATGTGTAACAAATGTGAAGCTGTTTTCTGAAAAATCATCTCACTAATCATGTACCCCCTGAAAGCTATTTTGCAAGTTGTTTCGTCATTGCATATTTAAAGGGCAACATAAACACAGTCTTACCTCCAATAAAAGCTCTAGTCAGGAGAACTATCGCAACAGCAGAGAGCTTCATTTTGCAGACCCGTAGGCTCCATAAACCCAACTAAACGTCAAGAAAAGAAAGGAGTCCCTGGGATTTTCTCTCCTTTTCTTTCTGTTTCTCCCTCTCAGTGTGTGTGTGTGTGTGTATGTGTAATCTGAAACAGTGCGTGCTCTGTTCCCAGTTAGAAACACCCCTCTTTCCCAGTCTTTCTTTTTTCACCCGCTCTCTTTTTCTCTTTCTCTATCCTGTAATCACTCCCCCTGCCAGTTAAAAGTACATAGGAAATATCATTTCCTGAGAGAACCTTTGGAAGCAGCACAAATGTTCAGCATATGAAAGTATAGGAGAAGTGACCAGGTCTTAGTAGTGTTTACATCCTTATAATGAGTGAAGTGGACTGTCACAAAGCTAAAAGGAATTGTTTACCCGAAAATGAAAATTAATGTTGATCCAAACTCGTATGACTTTTTTTCTAGTGGTAAACACAAAGAAGATATTTTAATATTGCGTAGTGTACTTTATTTCTAACATGCAATTACAGTGATTGTGACTGAGGCTTTTAAACTTTAAAAAGGACATAGTAATCTAGTACTTTGTGTAACAAACTGACTAAACGTGTAAAGAAGTTCATACTTTGCATTCTATGGAAGGAAAAAAAAGTCATGCAGGTTTAGAAAGACATGAGGATGAGTAAATGATGACAATCTTTAAACTTTTGGGTGAACTATCCTTACTTTGACTCTTAAAAATATGGCCTCTGTCTGGAGTTATAATGTAGTTTTCTGTCTTCACTGCACAGTTCTTGTCCACCCATCTCGTGGTTTGAAGCATAATGGTTTATTGGGTAGGGCAATGTGCTGAGCTAGTGGTTTCTCCTACTGACAACTGCTGCCAAGAGGAGTTGAATTACACAATGTGCTTATATATAGCAACAGAGTACAGGACTACAGCTTAACACGTGTCCTGTCAGCGCAATACTTTTGTCTTTAACTCTGTATTGTTTAGAAAAAATATATATTTCCATTATTCTGACTGGATCAAGGAAGAATTTAAAGTACATACAGCATGTTATAATGGAAACAAAGCCTGTTGTGAATTTCACAGCCTACAAACATGAAACTAAACGAGCACATAAGCATGAAAATGGCAGTTATTAGTAAAATTTGATATGATGGAATCAGTCACATTAGATGTTTCCCATTTTTCAAAGCATTTTGCAAAGAACAAGCCACATGATTAGTGTCAGCAGTCTAAATGAGTAGGAATTCTGTATAAACAATTCTCTAAAAATGCTACCACTTATCTTTCAGGACTGCCTCCAACTCACTGATTACAAGAAGGAAAAAAGCACTGTATTTTACATCTTTGGCTACATTCAAAATGGAATACTAGCATGCATTTACTCAATTTGCTATACTGTTTTTAAAAAATGTTTATTTACATGTGAAATGGAATTAGCATCCAGCTATCATCCTGAAAAGAAGTACAGTTATTGTTACTTAAATAGCGAGTCAAAAACTTTAAAAATCACAGCTGGTTCCTTTACCATATTGAAAATGTAAATTTGATTTAGGCACTTTTGAAAATTCATGCACAGGCTTACAGTACATACTGTATGCTGCATAAATAGCAGTATAATGTAAGGCTATTCCTAAAAGCATATAGAAGACAGTAGTGACATCACTCCTGGAGTTAAAATTAGTATTTTTTTCAAGCGCATTTATCAGGTTTTTCTTTGCAAAACACCAGTTTTTTCTTTTCTAATTAACCAGTTAATCATGCCAGCAAAATGCAAGAGAAACTCAATTCATTTGGAAATAATTACATACCACATTCATTCCTGCTATCAGGACTCTACACTGACTCCATGTGGCTACAACACAGAAGATGCCAGATCCTCTCACATGGAACCAGCTCATAGCTACGCATATGCAAATATGAGATCCATTTAATGCGTATTTACTGTATATGGCTTTTATAGTTCAAGAAGATGTAAAATGGTTCACTTTGTTCAGTCTGGAAGCTTGTGTTCTGGATGAAATTTTGCAGCAAACGTGTATAAACTGGTGCGTGTGTGTGCACCAATAAAAAGGGTAAATGGCTATCACTTATTTCATGTTGCCCTTATAACGTAAGACACAGTGATTCTTTCACTTATTCAATTACAGTTTTAAGACATTGCCCACCCGCAGACCTGACTCCTGCAGCGAAATCATGCATTTCATATCAGAGTAGATTAAAAGGGCTCATGGAGAGAAGCTCTCAGTCAATCAGTAAGTGGCTTGTTAATGTAATACACGAGTCAGCGGGAGAGACGGCACAATAACACACACATCACATCAACAACATCTTAGCTAATACAGGAACCTCGTGGTCCGGTCTCTACTATGGGCATCTCTAGTTTGGTCAGTGCTGGGTACAGTAAGGTGCTTGACCGACCTCCACAGATGCCTCTTAAAGTTTTTAATGGGAGTCGAGGACCAGGGGAAATCAAAAGGAGATGCTCTCTCATATCTCTGGTATATGTAGCATCTCAAGGGAGCTCTTGTTAAACTCATTTGGGCCACTCGCAAGGCAACAAAGCAACACAAAGACACCCTTCCATTAAATCACTCGCTCAGTTTGTTTGTTTATTGGCTCTGCCATTAGGGCAAATTATTCTCAGTTAATTGGTTTTATAATTATACCACTGGATATGCAGAGGACCAGCATTGTGGCACTCCAGCATAGAAGTAGGACCGTTTAATGACCTAGATTATTTACATATTATAGCCTGTTGCTGTTCCCCAGTATCGGTAAACCATGATGTAAATTTCCGGGAATAAAAAACTCTTGTATCATGATCTTTGGATGTCAGCGATCCTAGTTTGAAACAAGGCTTATTAGCTGTGAACTACTGAAATTCTGTAGCAAGCCCAGTGGATCAGCGTTCAAAAAAGCCCATAAGATTTGAGTTGAATAAAATAAAAAGTGACGCATTTATAAAGGCATTTGTCACTCAGAATTCATCACAATTTAGGTTTTTGTTTTTTCTTGGAAATGCATGCAATGGAAGATCTATTGACATTTTCATTCAAATGACTGTGGGGTTTTAATAAAAAGAGACAGAGCAGGCCCATCAGGAGGGAGTCATTTAGCTCAAGCTTTATTCAGATGGGGGTCGTGGCTGATTAAGTCACAGACCAGCTAATATCCTTGATACAATCAATATCCGAGAACATTACAAGCGTCATAAGAAGAACTATGTGTTATTTTCTCTCAGCTGCATTTTGTAAATCCTTGATACAATCAATATCCGAGAACATTACAAGCGTCATAAGAAGAACTATGTGTTATTTTCTCTCAGCTGCATTTTGTAAATGAGCCTGGGAGCAGTGACGCTATTCTAATACTTGATGGCCTAAGTACTTTCAGTGACTGTGCATATTGACTGTGTTAATTATTTGCCTTTGATACACACAGTTTATAACTCTGTGAAAACAACTGTCATTTCAATTAAGATACAACAACTACATCACAATTCATTTTGTTTGTATTATGTGGACTTCATATGATGACAAAATGATACCCCATTCTCCCCATCTGCCATTGGTTTGAGATATAGTTAGCCTCACCCCTAATCTAACGTCATTGGTTGAACCAATGTTCCTGTGTGTAATGGTTGTATGTCCTGCAGATGAATCTAAAATATACATTTTAGGATTGATATATGTTTTAAATTTATTATTGATGGATATTATTGGTAGATATTTTTTAGCCAAAATAAATTAAACCGTGTGCAAGCAGGAGTCTCAATATCTTGACAACAACATATTCGTTTCAATGCAGCAGTGCAACAATAAACTAAGAGTGCATTAAAGGAGTAATGTCATCTGATGTTATGATAAAGCATTTAGAAATATTTGTCAAGCAGAATAGCTGTAATTGCAGTATGATCCCATAAATGTCATGAGGGGTGATTCACAGAAGGAAAGACCAGTGTTTGGAAGAGACCACTTTACCCTGTTGTGGGGTTCAACTCCTACCTGATCCCTTAAGAGCAGACATGCATATGTAATGTAACCCTTTTTTTACAAGAGTGCAGTACCCCACTGAGCCCCCTTAAATCTTATCTACACGTGATAGTGATAGTTACTCTAACATGTAAGGTTTTACACTGGAAAAAACAAACAGAAAATCTATATCTATTAGTGCTGTCAAACGATTAATCCTGATTAATTGCATCCAAAATAAAAGTTTTTGTTTATGTAATGTGTGTGTGTGTATGTGTGTGTTTGTACTGTGTATAATTATTATGTATATATAAATACAAATACACACACATACTGTATATATTTTGAAAATATTTACATGTATTTATATGCATATATTTATATTTATATAATTAATATTATATACAAATATAACCTATTTTTCTTAAATACGTGTGTGTGTGTGTGTGTATTTATATATACATAATAAATATACAGCACACACACATTATGTAAACAAAAACGGTTACTTTGAATGCGATAATTGCGATTAATCGTTTGACAGCACTAATATCTATATAAAAATATAAACAATAATAATAATAATATATACAAATATATTTAAATCAGCATTTTGTCTCATAGTATAATAAGAATTGGTCCAATATAAATAGTTTCATGTTTAATTGTTTTATTAATTGTGTATTTAATTGTTTGATTATTTATTTACTTGAATTAAGTGTAAATCTCATTAACTTTTTTATATAAAAAAAATAGTAATAATTTATCATTAATGTAAGAAAAAATTACAAAATGATTAAACACTGTCTGCCACTGGTTAGTTAAATAGATACTGTAGTCCCACCCTAAAACTCTCACACACACAAATATATATATATATATATATATATATATATATATATATATACACACACACACACACACGCACATAATATCAATAATACAGAATATTGCTTCTGATGTAAAACTTATTTTATAGATTCGTAGAATGCTTTTACTAGAAAAAAGGTTTATGTAGTGTAAAAGGCATTGCTTTTCATGTACAAAATTGTCACGATTGCAAAAAAGGTTTATGTATGACAAACAAAGATGATGGATTTATACATTTTAATATTGCAACCATCTCATGAGCTGTTAGGCTCATGTTGTTTTGGTCATAACATGTCATCTTGTTCTGCTGAGAATAATGAAATGCTCAGTATCAGGCAGTGCTGTAAACTACAGCTGTGAGTGGTGAGGAAGTAGTGAGTAAGGGTGCAGCAGTTCTGACAAGAGCTTAGCAACAGAGCTCTAAAGGGGACCGAGGGCGGCCCTGCCGCTCCATATGTGAGTGTCCATCACTTTTACACACCAGGCCCTCTGCTGCAGCCAAGACTCATGGGAAAGAGCTCACTGCACCCATGTCCTATTATAGCAGTGCCTGGCTGCAAAGTTAAGACTGCCATGAGACAGCTTGACATCAGGGGGACATTTGAAAATTGATTGACTGAGAGGAGGAGGAGCTCCCCCTCCTATTGTGACCCTTCTATTACCCCCTTTTATTAAGTTAACTGGCAACAGAGACTGTCCAGTTTAGACAATTTTCTTAGACTTTAATAACTGACAGTTACTAGGCTGACTGGGACTGTATTTGTTTTATATTAAGTACAATTATAAATTGGGGTAAAAATACTGAATGGACATCCTTAACTCTTAAAATCCCAAAGAGGGATCAGATATCATCTGTTGACAAGTCTAAAGCACGGTTCAGCCAAAAGAAATGATTGACACTTGTTAGTGAAGCAAGAGGCTATTTTTACACCGTGGGCACATGTTCATCTGGTTAGATATAGGCTATCCACCACAACAACTCTACAAGTGGATGCATGTTATGCCACAAACAACAGGGTTTTTTTTCTACTGGCATTGTAAACTTCAATGGTGCTTCAGTGTAATTTTGACTATTAAGGCCTGACATGGCACCACAGAATTACAGGCTTGTGTTTTTTTCATCTACTTGACACTTGACACCACATGGTTATTCCAATACGTGTGCTGTCTCAAGCCATCATCCCATGTTTCCAGCTCGATCGTCTCTACCTGATGCCACTGCTATTTCAGCGTGTTTCTACTTCTGAACCCTCGTTGCTTTAGCCCCGCCGGGGCCCTTGTACAAAGTGGCCTTTATGTCTGCACTTTATCAACCTTAAGGAGAGCCCAGCAAAAGCATTGTTGAAGAGATCTTTTTGCTGCACCTATGCAACGGATAAGGAATAGCTTCTTTCTAAAGCACTAAAAAATGAGATATAAGAGCAAAAGGTAAGAAAAAAAAGCACAAATTGTGTTCAGAATGTTATGTGAATATAGTTTATGTAAGGTGTTAAATTCTAACTCAAATATTTTTTATTATATAGTTTATAGAAATATGTAATTGAACAACAAAGAATATGTTGATTTATGTGGATATGAGTATCATAATACAAAATATATTTTTAAAGCAACAAAAGAAATTGTAATGTTAAAATGAGATTGTTGATTTATGATGCAAAGTATGACATATTTCTATTGCAATTATGTTTTAAAGTTTTGTTTATCTAGCTTTAATAAATTAATAATGTACATCCATTGTAACCCTAACTACTATTTATTATTTTGTTTTCATATTACTAAGCAAGGATGTAACCAAATGTAAAATAAATAAATAAACGTAAATGTTTAAGAATCTATCATTGAAAAAAATTCTTTGAGCATTATTCTGAATATTAAGAGGATGTGTCTGTGGTGGTTACAAGCCCTGTATGAAAGTAGCATCAGTAATTTCCCAATTTCTCTGTGAAGGCAGGACAGGGAGGGAGAAGAATGAAAGAGTTATGTGGACTAGACGAATCAGCCTTCAGTAAATAAAATGAATGAATAATATTATCATCTAAAGATTAGAAAACTTCCTTGATGTTATTTAATCATTCTGACAACACTTCATCTCAAAGTAATAATTCTAATTAAAATCTCTGTGTGTGTGTGTGTATGTATATACAATATATATATATATATATATATATATATATATATATATATCAACACCAAGAAAAGACATTGCAGAGGTATTCTCACTGAAATGTCTTTTGCATGTTTCAAAGGATCAGGGGAATTTATTTTTACTCGCATGTGTTTAAATTTGTAACCACACTGATGTGGGGGAAGTATTTATAGCTATTCCCCAGCAATTAGCAAAGAATCTAGAAATAATTGCCATTACATTTGGTGTTGTGAATACTGCTCTGCATAAAAGGCAAAATATTAAAAGAATCCATATTTAATTATATTTATTCAATTTTCACAACGTTAAACGTGCCTTTTTGTAATATGTAACGTCAAAATGCGTAAAGTGAACAGTTCTACTTGCTTCGAAGCATACTAACATTTTAATGATCTAATATTGGATGCAATACTTCAACCAAATATTTATATAATTCTACCAGTACTACCATTGAAGTCCATATGCAGGGTGTTCCAGTGGGACCCATTTTAGCATGTAAGCAAGTGTCAGAGAAGGTTAATATGTGATCCTGTGTAAGCATGGGAAGCAGTTTCCTTCTCTAAATATACTTCACGTGATATATGCAGTATGCAAGGCAGAGGTGCGGCTCGACTCACATCAGATTTAAAGGTCAAAGACAGTTTGGATGTCATACTTCATGATAAAATCTGAATTACTAGACATCTGAATCACTCAGCAATAGCAGTGTGATTTTCAAGAACTTACAACTACAGTGAACTACAAGTTTATGTATCTCTGGTACTTTTGCAGGAAAGGAAGGCATTTTGATCACCTCTTAGAAGGTGAACTACTTAAATGCAAGACACCCTGCGTCAGCCATCTCAAGACTGACAGGGACAACTGTGCCGAGTCCACGAGATTGAGCGCTTGAAATGAGCTCCCTGGAAAAGCGCCACACAGGCCAGCGGGGAAGCATGCAGGGCCACCACAAATACTCTGATGGCCTCAGTGACACATCCAGCAGCGGCAGCTTTATGGACGACACAGACAGGGAGGTGAGCAACCTCACCGATCGTGCCTTTAGGAGCCTATGCATTGGAGAGGAGGCTATTTACAATGACTCGGAATTCTCCTCGTCTCCTACTGAACGACATAAGGCGTTTGCAGAGGAAACCCAGCAAAAGACAATCTCCCATGAGGCATTTTCATGCAGCGTTCAACAATATGGGGAGGCAGAAGTACAATCTGAGATGGCCTCAACATTCCAGCATTCCTATGTGAATGTAACCCATCAGGAACAGGCTTTCAGAGATGGAAGCTTGGCTTATATGAACAATGGCTCCAAGGAGGTGACGTTGCAGCAGAGCAGGAGCACATCCAGAGTGTCATCTCTAATCAAAGCCTTTAGTTCAGGGGAGTGTTACCAAGACAGTGGGAAATGTGACATTATTCTGCCAAGGGATAGGTATAGAGACTTTGGCAGTGAATCATGGGACAAATCAGCTATGCTAAACATCCAAAGGAAACTCTCTGAGTTCTCTTCAGGATACCAGCTGAATTTTAAGTCCGGCCCCTTTCAGTCTTACAGAAACCATTTTTACACATCCGACGTGGCTGCCGCAGTGGCACAGATGGACACAACAGTCCTGATGAAATCTTCGAAAAGTAAGTTCAAGGCAGTGAACTCTACAAACTGTTTCTTCCATAGTGAATTCAGTCCCTTCCAGCTTTGGGAAGAGTACAACAGGTTTTCCTTCCAAAGTACGATGGTGTCAGGGTTTATGTCGGCTAATGAATTCCCACGATGGTATGATTCTCCCATGTACAAAGAGCTGAAAGACAACCACAGAATTCCAAACTCTCCGTGTGAAAGTAGGCGCTTCAATCAGAGACAAATTCAGGACGTTGTGGCTAGCCAGCGGTCCAGGTCCACGGTTGTCCAGAAAGCCTCCGCGATTGAGAAGAGGTGTGAATCTGAGATGGCTTCCAACTATCCGCCTTGGAAGAAAAACAATAGCTTTGTAAGGAACAAACTTCCAGGCAACCGGCCCTCCACAGTCTCGCCTACTAATGAGAGAACATGTAGGCCGGATTCAAATTTTCTAAGCAATAACAAAGTTACACATGAGATAGTGGTCGAGAGCAACTTGCCTAGCAGTGTGACACCGTTCAACATCACTCAGCTCCTCACACCGGTTATTCACACGAGACAAGAAACAGAGACGTCTGAGATCCTGCAGTTTGCACACACTCCTTCTGTTTCTGATTATTCTTCCCAGGGTGAAACTGACCCTAAACTTCAGACTGATGTCAAACATCCGCGTGACAGCTACAAATCTAAAGCTACTAGTCTGCTGTTCAACCTCAAAGACAACCGAAAAAGAGTGAAGAGTACGTACAGTCCCACAAGATTTAAAGGGCTGGAAATAACAGATCGAAATAAGCAGACCTCAAAGCTGGAGGGCCGAGAATCCAGATTTTCAGATATTTTTGTATCCCAAGAAACTGCTCAGGAGAATTTGATTGGAACGGATGTAGCCTCATGTAACCTAATTCGAGAGCCCAGTGTAGCTCCTATCACCCCTAAAGATTATACCGATGGCTTTGGATCATATGATAATTTGACATTAACTTCACCTCAAATTCAGGACAGAATCGCTAATTACAAATCGTTCCGTGGAAGTTCAGAGGGTCGCTCTCCCAGCACAGATCCGCTGGCTAACATAGGACTCTCAACACACAATCCTTCAGTACTGGATAAAAGCTCTCTGACTTCAGAAGGTCAATTAATAGACCTCAATGGTACTTTTATTCCTGCTAGGCCAGAAATAGCAAATGTGCTTCCAAAGGCTTACCTACCAACACATTCTTTGCCTGCTCAAACATCAGAGCGATACGGCCAGAGTGATAACGCAAATCAAAATGATCTAAAACAAAGAAAGGATTTTGGAAGAAAAACATTTACTGAATATAGTCAAAATGAGGCTGTTAAAGAAATATATCCTTGGGACCACACTGGTTCAGTCAAGGAAACAGATGGCAGATCTGAATCACGGCCATTTAGAGGAGAAATAGCAGCACTGATTGAGATGGACAAACAGAGAAAGGCCACCGCTAAGCAATATTTTGCCAATGACAGCTATTCTGTCCGAAAGGAAACATACATGCAAAAAGTGAATGATGACATTAAACTTGGTCGACTTGCAAAGGAGGAAGAGAAAGAGTTCAGGGAAGATACAATATCACCCAGGAAAACATCTTACAGTGAAAAATCTATACATGACAACCAGTTAAACAAATTTTCAAAGTCTACTGAATCGTATGGAATAACAAAAAACAGTCTCCAGAACAAAACATCTCCTCTAATGGAAGTTTATGGTGGTTTACAAAGCTTCAGTGTCAAAAGTGATTTTGTTAAAGGAGTACCAGAGCAAAATTCTTCTTTTAACACCATGGCGACACAAAATACATTTGATCAGAGAGCTCACGCACCTTTACAAAACTATAAATGTCAAAATAATGAAGGATTGTACTCTTATCAGCCTTACAGGTATGAGCCTAACAAACAGTGGCACATGTCATCAACAAGTGAAGATAGACACACTAAGGAAAGTGTATGGGCACAGAAACAATCAGAGGTGATTGAACAATCTGGTGCCAAGAGTTATACAATCTACAATACATCTTCAAGTATACTACACACACTTCAAAATGAGTTTTCCACCAACAACAGTGCACCAAATCCTGCTTTGCAGGATAAAGATTCAGTCGTCCCTAACATTGTCACCTCACATCAAAATAATACAAATTTACCAACTAAACAAGAAGACAGGTTCAGCATTAATGATATTCTTGCCGTTAGAGATAATGAGCAAGCAAGAAGGTTAAGAGATAATACATTTGTTTTGGCTAAATCAGAAAACACACAAAATCCAATTAAATATGATACAGCTGAAAAACTAACCATAACAGAGCCTGTAAAAGAGCAAGAACAACAAGGCTACAAAGTGCAGGAGATTACAAGTCCATCACCTGGTTATGTGAGAAGTGATTTTCAAAATACAAATGAAACAAATATTAGCACTGACAGAAAAGACAGAACAATGAGTAAAGATACTGACAAGGTCACAACAAGGGTGCTTTCTTACAAGGAAAGAGGCCAAAGTAAACAAGAAATACTGACGTCGAAATTGAAAGCACATGCTCAAAAAGAAATATCAGCGATTAAAGAAAAGGGACTTGCCAAACAAGGCATTCTTGCGAGAAATTCAACAAAAACAAGAGGGATTATCAATAATGATGGTCAAGAAGGCCATTCTGTAAAGCGGGAAATCACAGCAGACAAGCTGAATCATTTGTTTCAAGATATCACGTATTCCAGTGTAACCCAGTGCAAAGAACAAATTAAATTGCACAACGATCATCCCAAGAATAGATCTCCACCATCAACGGAAATACAACCTCTTAATTTTGAAGATAATCAGAATGCAATATCAGAAAAGAAGGATGAGAATGTAAAATACAAACCTTTGACTATAGAAAGGCAGAAAGACAAACATCCAGCTGACGATAAGGAGATGAAAGAAACTCTGGACAGAAGAGCAACAGTGGAAAATAATGTCCATAAAAACTACCAGCCATCCAGAATCTCAGAAGATAAACAAATAAGTATGACAAGCTCAGAGGATATAAACACTAATAAGGAATCGACAAAGCAAAGTCATGAAATGTCACCAAGTGAATCGATGTCAGGTCATTTGACAGCTGCAGTCAAGACATACAGAGAGAACTACATTTCCCATAATCCACCTGCACTGCATAATGAAAAACAAACAATTCAGCATGATCAGAAAGAAAATTTGTATGGAGTTAAACAGAGTAAGTATACTTCCTCTGAAAAAGCTGTGACTATACCTACTGATATAATCAAAGACTTACATGTTACAAGCAACAAAACTACAAAATCAAACAGCGGTTTGGGATTGGAGAAAAACACACCCACGGTTGAGGAAGCTAATGTACATCTTAAAAGTAAGATTACTGCTGCCATGGAGCAGTCTAAAAATGAACCAATCAAAAATAGCTCTGGGATTACAGCTAGTCAACTGACATCCTCATCAAGTGACATGAAGTTTAAAAATGGGATTCCACCTGCTAAACGACTAATGAAACCTGCCAAATCAGAGCTCACCTCAAACCTTCAAACCAATACATTGAATGTAGATCCAGAGCAGCTTATAAATAGAACCTACAAACACAATTCTGGGGTCAATTCAGATTCAGAGGTGTCATCAACAGACAATACAGTCAGAATCCACTCTGGGCCAACAAATGACCTGGCCTCACAAATAAACAGGGAGCCAGAAATACTAAAACCTTATAATGATGACGGACAAGCATTAATAAACAAAAACAATATAACACAGGAAAATGACTTGACTAAGCAACAAAACAACACTCCACAAGCAATAGCTGTAGAAACTACCTCTAATAGCTGTAATAACCAAATGCTGGAGAGTCACTCAAAACTAGAAACAGAAGAAGAATCACTAACACAAATAGCTTCAGCTGAAGTAAAAGAAAGCTGTCAGCAAAAAGAACTCCATCAAGATGATGAAAATACAAAGACTCTGGTCTCATTTGACAAGAATGAACTCCCTAAAAGCCATCAGAGCATGTCAAGAATAAAAGATGATTCAGAAGTAGTAAATAACAGTCAACACAAAGAGAAAATTACAGAAAATGCGAGCTCAAAACAAGAACAAGAATTTCCCAGACCGTTAGAAATATCACATGAGAAAAACAATCCACAAAAATCCACAGAAAAGTCTCAAGAAGTAAACCCGACCAATTCCAAACCCCAAAAATCAGCTGAAGATGCACCAAAGGCAAATGTTTCCCCCCAACATGAGGTAATTGTAGAGGAGGTTGCAACTCAAAAGAATAATACACAGCCTGTTTTAACACAGATTGTAGAATCCACAGCAGATACATCAAACATCACTATTCTTATACCAAGCAATGAAGAACCTAGAGAGGAACCCATGATTTACAGTATTTGTGTCTCAAGCAAAACAGAAACCGCTTCAGATGATGAACCTATGATCTATACTATTTGTGTGTCAAGCAAGTGTCATACTGATGAGCAACAAAATCCAGTAAAACAAGAAGAGGAGTGTTCTGTTGAAACTGAGAAATATTTGAAGGATGAAAGCTTTTGTATTAAAAACAAGAGAATGGAAAATGAACATGATGTTGACAGACAGACCGAAGTTTCTTCAAACACTGAAGAAAAAGAAGACATGATTGGAAAGTGTGAAAGTACAGATAAGGCAAGCATCACAGGAAGGATCGGAACATCATATGAGGACCTCTTAGCTAAATATGGGTTACCGGTCAGAGAGCATGGTCATCTCACATCAAAACATATGCAGGATGAGAGAGAACAAAAAGAAAAGGAGGAGAATGAAACTGACCTGTCACACAAATCAATAAATCATGGAATGAACAGACCTCTGCCTTCCAAAGAGAAATGCTCAGATACAACACAAACACATTCAGATGACTCCAGAGAGGTTTCTGATCAGCAAGCATCCATTACAAATCAACCTTTAAAGGGGACTGAGAGCGATATCAAGCAAGTAAAAGTGCAACACTATGATACCACATCAATAGCTCATTCCAGCAACATGGCTGAAAAGCAACAGAGTACAGGAATCAGTACACCAAAGTTTGGCCATTCTACAAGACATGCTACCCTAATACTCAAAGATGCAGAAAATGTCAAACAAGATCAAGATACTCACGTTGAACCATCAAGGCAAAGAAGGGGAAATGATATTGAGCTGAAGGAAAAGAAAGTTGAGGAGCAAGTGAGAAACACTGATAAAGTGCAAAGTCTGAAAATGAAAGGAAACGTTCTTGATGATTTACCTAATTCTAGAGAGTCCCCAAAGAAAACTGAGAATGTATCCCAGACAGCTAAACAACCTGCAACAACGGATGAATCAACAAGAGCAAAAAAGAAAGAGGTTTTAAAGGCACCCATTTCATCCATGGCAAAGGATGCAGTCAACACTAAACTCGTTGAAAGTACAATTCCCGAAATGACGATACCCCAAGCTAAAAAGAAGCCTCAAAAGGTGGAAAAGAATAAAATACACGGAAGAGAAACATTTAACTCAAAAGTTGAGAAAACTGTGCATGAGGCAAAACAAAAGGATCCTTTAATGGCCATGAAACAAGAATCTGTCTCAGTCAAAGATGCTCAAACTCTGCAAAAGAATGTAAAGGGGGATGAGAAAGGAGGGGAGAAAAGGTCACAAGAGAAGTTACAAGTTGAATTTAACACGAGTAATGAAATTATAAACAGGATGAAGATGGTTTTAAAAGATGGCGCTGCAACACATGTTAATAATTATAGGGATAAAGTTAGCAGTATTGGTGAGGATGTGTGTACTGTTGTAAAACAAGACGAGGCCTCTTTTGAAGTCCCAAAAATTCACTTAGAGGACATTAAAGTGTCTACAGAGGAAGTGTCATCAAACAAGGAATTCATGGCAGGCCACAAAAACCAACATGAAGTGATAAAGAAAGAAAACCCGAAAGGAAAGAAAGGAGCCATCATGACTGAACTTGTGGGTGAAAAAGACTTTACTGAGCAAAAGAACTTACCAGTGAAGCCTCTTACAGTCCAAAATGAACCCAAAACTGTGAATAATATGGCAGGGCATACTGAAATGGCACGTACAAATAAACATGATGTTGGAAAAGAAATCACACCACTTAACAAAGACAGTCCAAGTAAATTAGAAAAGACAGAATTTAATCCAAGACAAGGAGCAGTTGGGACTCAGGATATAAAAGTCTATGATAATAAACAACCCCCACTGAACAGTGACAAAAGGAAGAAAGAAGACCCTGTATTAAGTCAAAATGATTGTAATTTGAAAGTTAATGAAAACAGAAGCATCCTCAGAGGAAAGAAAGAAAGAAATGTTGAAGCTACGGAGACTGATCAGACTAATACAAACCAGTATCAGCCAGAAACAAAAGGAAGTGCAAGATATGAACAAGAGCATGCTCGGTTAAATCAACAGGACACAAGGAAAGAAGGTATATTATCCAAACCAGAGGCTACTCAGAGGAACAAGAAAGTGACTAGGCCAGAAATATCAGCTATCGCGGACTATGCTAGATTGAAAGTTATCTCTGCTGAAGACGATGCAAAAGAGCTTGATATATTCCCCAAAATGGACTTCTACAACAGTTATGATCAGCCAGTTTTAGGAATTCATAAAGACTTATATGGAAATGTGTCAGATATAGGGGGAGAATCTAAAAGAGACAATATTTCAATGGAGAAAGGTCAAAATCTCAAGCAAAAATCTTCACAATTTAAAAAACAAACAGAGAAAGAGACGTTACCTCAAAAACAAAACCTCTTGATTCCCAATACAGTTCAACTAAAACCTGTATTACTGGTAGCTTCAGGTTCACAAGATGAAGCTGCATCAAAGGGCACCCAACCAAGGGCTCTAATAAATCATAAGGAATCAAACACTAAACCAACTTTCATGGAGCATCCAAACAGAGGAGAAAGGAGCCAAATTTATCAGTCCAAAAATCCCCAAAGTGTACCTTTGCAAGCCGAAGGTACCATAAGCAGATCAAGACAAATGACTCATGATAAAACAACTGAAAAGGGAAATCTTTCTCATTATGGAAGACAAGAATCTCTTGCAAACTTGTCATCGTCTGGCACTGTAAAAGCAGCAGACAACCAAGTAAATATGGCATCACCACCTGGAGAAGAAATGGAAGAACTACAATATTACACAGTGAATGCTCTTGACACTGAAAAAAAGCCAAAAGAAGCACCTGACCCACCTCCTCCAAGTCTCAAAATGTCTCAAAACACAGACTCATCTGAAAAACCGGAGGAAGAGAAAAAGGAAGATGGCTCGTTTTTGCAAAGTCTGACGGACTACGGTAAAGTTTATGCGACAGGACCACGATCCAACTCTTCTTCTCCAGCCATGGGGAAACCCATCTTGTTCAGAGTAAAGGATAATACCATCAGAACATCTTCTGTGACCAAAACTGTCAAGCCACGCTTTCACAGGTCATTTTCTGAAGACTTCAGGATTGGCTCGCCAAAAGAACACTTGACTGGTTCAGAGAAAGAAGATGAAATTCACCCCAAAGAGTCTACTAACCCTCCAGTCTTACATGAACCAGCTATTGCTGCCCATCAGCTCCATAAATTAAAAGACAACAACTTGCCCTCAGCAGAATACGCAACAAAACAATCAAAGAGCTATCAGAGAAGGAGCCAACATTTTGAGGAAGAAGAAACTCGTTCTGTCATCAGCACAATGTCAGAGGATGTGGAGAACTGTGCAGCGAGCCTCACAGATGTGACCAACATAAGTTTGGCATTCATGCCCAAGCGTGACAGTTACAGAGACACCTACCAAAGGCCTGCGTCCGCCTGTTACGAACGATCAGAATCAGCCTGCTATGAAAGACCAGAGTCAGCCTGTAGTGATATAAGGCCATTCGGTCGACCTCCAGTGGTGCCCCCAAAATCTGAAAAAGCTCTTCGGCGAGCACAAAGACTTACAACGAGGCGTATGAAGAAAGCAGAGACCCCCAAGATGGCACCTGAAAACCAAGAACAGCTAGAGTCCAACTCAATCAGAAATGTCTCCGGTGTGCCCTCTTCACCTTCAGACACACTGTCAACAGATCTAGCGGTACAAGCCTCACCTCCTCTGTCACAGTATGACATCCAGCCAAATTACACCCCCCCTGCTCACAGTATAGTTGCCCAACCTTTCCCCATGACACAGAGAAAGCTTTTGCAAGACCCAAACTCAGGGCAGTACTTCATGGTGGATGTACCATTACCAGTTAAGACAAAGACATTTTATGACCCGGAAACTGGTAAATACGTACAGCTGAATGTCCGTCAGAGGTCTCAGGGTGCTCTAACACAGCCAGCATCGTTAGGGTTAGGGTTGAACACTCCCTACATGCTGTATCGTGGGTTTCTGCCAATGGCTGCGTCTTCATTACCACCCTTGAGGTCATCATCTGAAATGCCACCACCAGCAGACAACCAGGATACGCTTGAGAGCAGTGGTGAACTGTTGAGACAGAATGTTTATCTGCAGAATAGCAGCAGAGATTCCCAGCAATACCCTGATATGCTGTACGGGTCACAAGAGCAAATTCACAATCCATCTTTGAATGCAGAAAACAGTATCGACAACATTGAGAGACACACAGATATTATAACTATGAGTGAATTAGAGGACTTTGCAATGGAGAGCACATGACGAGTAAAGTTGGTTGTTTAGATAGGTAAATACTGTTTGTACACAAATATGAAGCTAAATGACTGTATATCTAAGCTATTTAAATGTGACTTTTAAATAAGTTAAAAGAGTTCTTAAAATTGTTTTTGATTTGTATTTAAGGATTGCTGTTAAATCGCATTGTTTTGTAGCTGAGATGACCGTAATTGTGTTAGGCAGGGGCTATTTTCAAAAAAGTCAAGGGAAGAACTGTGAAGCATTCCAATTAATTATGTTATGTTGAAAATAATTTTGCAGTGTACTTGTTTATAAAACAATAAAGACCATGGCCACAGAGCACACTGTAGATTCAGGGGAAGTATATTTTTAAAGTGACTTTTTAATGGTAATGCTAAGGTTATCCTTAGACCCAGCCAGAATAAAATTCAAGCTTTATCAAGTTTTCCAAATGGCCCGCAGTATGCATGAAAATTGTACACTAAGTTTGTCATGTTTAAAACTCAGTACTTGCCATATTAAAACAACTTTTCTCTTGATGTGCTTTGGCAGGTTACGTATTAAAAAGGGGTGGTCTGTCTTTACCTTGCCATGGTTGCTGATGTATGACTATAAAATGATTGCCTTATAAACAACTACTTGCAATGTACTACTTTTACAGTCTTTCAGAAACTCATTACATCATCATTAAAGAAAGATGTGAAATCACAATTTGTTGGTTGACTGTTGTTTTCTCACACAGATCCCTTTAAACAGCTAATGCATTAAAAAACATTAAAAAAAGGTTTTTAGAAAAATGCAGGTAATATCAAATGTAAACTTGAGAATGAGCTTCATTGCATTCTTTACCCCAGTGCTGTGATATACTGTATTTGTGGGTTTGAGTGAATTCAGTATATGCGCAATAGACCACTCTAGTGGACAAAGAGTGCATTGCACTTTGTATGTACAAACTAGATTCTCTAGTAAATCAATAAATTGTTACAGATATCTCTATATCTGTAATATCTATTTGTTTTTTATTAAACAAATCTGACTGATAATTATTTTAAAATAACTATTTTATTTCGTCCTGTGACACTGCAGTAATTCAAATGGTCATAATAAATATTCAACACTGTGTAAGAAAACATTTAAGCATAATCAGATCCATTCTGTCTTATCTTTCCCAGTCAAAATAAATGTAGTGAGTTATTGATCTTTGTTTATGTAAGTGCAGGCAGCTGTGATAACTGCACAAATGTTGACCATATCTTGACCTATGCAGGAGGCCCATATGGAGCACCAGAGTTTGGATATGACTTCACTGACAATGTATCATTAATGCAACAAAAGAACTCATTAACTTCATTCAAACAGAATTTGAAACAAATGATTTGTGTCATTATTTACTTTAGTTTAGGGTTTTTTAGGCTTGCTTGGCCTCTCTCCAGTTAATTTGATGTAACAATGCTTCTCATAATAGAATGAATTACTGCACTGAATAATCAATAATCCACGTGCAATGAATGTTACGAACAATCTTCTAAAAATACTACTACAATAACTCTAAATTACTTAAAACCACCACAGGCCATTTGTTTCTCTGTTTGCTTGCTGTGTGGGAATTCATTTTGGAAGAGAAAAAAAAGATTAACAACAGCAACAGTGTCTAAATTGATTTTTTCCCCTGAGTTGGGTTTTCTCAAAGTGGAGACATCTTTATCAGCCGATGCAATGTGCACTTACAATAGTGTTTCTATTGTCTGAGAGAAACATACTGAGGACATATGGAGCAAACATGTTTTAGGTTTAGATGTAAGAAAACTGTGATCGTTGTGACCAGTGTCTTGCCTGGTTTTGACAAATTGCTAGATAAACATATTTCGCTTGCTGTCCATGCTGGAGATTAAACTCAATGTCTAACATTCCCATGGACTGTTTAACTAATAAAACATATATAATATTTAATTATTTAAATAGATCTGATACAACATAATTTGCACTTCGATTGACAGGATTACATGAGCACACTCCTGTCAAATTACAAATGTAAAAATGTATTCAATTAATTGCTCAGTGAAAGAGTCGTGTAATTTAGAATGACTCTCCCGGGAAAATAAAGTAAAAATATTAAGTGACTCATCCTGAACACACTCATTTTGTCCAATCAAACGCTCTCTTGACCATGTCCCGCCCCCTAATACCACCTGCTTCTGACTATCACCAGCGAGTATGCTCATGTAAACAAAAGGTTAAATGTAAATTTTCAAAGAAAACTCCTTATTTTTTTATTTTCAGGAAAGATTTTGATATGTAAACTCGTTGAGTAACTCTAATAATTCTATTGCATGTAAGACTCTCTTATGGTGTTAGTCTTATAAGATAATTTAGTATGCTTTGGATTATTGTTTGTAACCCTCATTGTTTTTTTGTTGTTCTCTCTTTGTCTTTGTAATTGTTGTTTTGTTATTGCATAATAAAAAAAAGTAAACAAAAGGCTACTGGCTACTAAAAAAGGGACAAGCCCTTCAGCAATTCAATACAAAATTGATCAGCACAGAAAAAAGTACATCGAGTACATTTTGGGGATCTGTAAAAGAGCGAACATTTGACAATATTTTGAAACACTTAGTGTATGTAGGTGTACATACTAGTATACATATTAATAAATCACTAAGGCTACATGTATAAATTCATACTTATCCAGTATGCATATTGGTGAAAACTTCGTCAGCCACTCGCCCTCACGGCATGTTGTTTGATGGAAGTGATCAATCTGTCAATCAAGAGGGTGCTGTGAAGACACAGATTTCAGAAGCACTGCGTTTTACCTGTTTCATAGAAGATGGTCTCTTTTTTGATGACCGATGAGTGATAAAAATAAGCTAATTATAAAAAAGCTAAATGTGTGTGTTAATAACGTAGGACTTTACTGGGTGTGACATGATCTTTACTAGTTCTGCTTTGTTTGTTACTGTATAACTTCTGATTTAATATTTACGTTTATGATGCCTAATCTTTATTTAATAATAAAGATTAATCATCTTTAATCATTATTTAATTAATATTTTAAGAATATTTTTATATGTAATTCTTATCTATAAACTATTTTAGATGTACCTGTATAGGCCTAGTTCAACCAAATTGATCAAATCTGGCATTAAAAACAGCACAAATAATTTTCACTAGTTTGATGAGTATGAAGAACATGTACAGTTATTTTCAGTATATTGTTGCAGATTCAGTGCAGTCTTTCATCTGTTTGAATGTTTCGCACTTAATGTCATGTTATGAGTAATTGTAATTCTGCTTATTATATGGAGATGATGCCATGCCTGCTAATTAATAATATTTGTGGCCTGGTCATACTTTTAACTTTCTCTAACTTTATTTGTATTATAATAGTAAAATTTTCTATTATTGTCATCGTTCCTATTTCTAGCAAAAAAAAAAAGAAAAAAAAAGGTGTTTTCTTGTTTTTTTTTAAAGTTCAGCCTAAATAATACCTTATTTTCACACATATTTTGAACAAAGCATATATTATTGTCTCCAAACAAGTAAATGCCAAGCTGCACCGTTTCATCAGGAAGACTTTTGACATTATCTGGCTCTGCTTTGTCACCAGGGTGTCACATCATGAATAATTAAATCACTACTTTGTGATAATACATAATTCAGCATCAATTATTAATGCTAATGTGTGTGCAGTTTACTCAATTGTGTTATTGACTATCAAAAGTAATTTCCTGAAAATCCTCAAGGACGAGAATTTAATCAGTCCAGCTTCTTTTCAAAGGTAGCACAGTTGTGTTCTTAAACTAAGTTGCTTTTCCACTATTGCAATGTTTCTTTGTAAAAAGGTGCTCACGTTTTCTTTTAATAACCTATTTGATATTTCATATGCTCCTAAATGACTATTCCTCATCATATAATAGAACTTATAATCTAAAACAGTGTGGTTTTGTTTATATTTTTTGATACAAAGAAAATAACAAAACGAATTCCTACAAAAGTGGCAATAAGCTGCTTAAAACCCTAATGACAGCTGAGCGTTCCATATAATTAGCACCTATCACATCATTGCCATCATGGGACGCATATAAAATAGCTATGTGATATGAGAAAGTCATGATGTACTTTAAGGTAAATAAATAATAATAATGCTTCCATTTTTGCAGCCCTACCGCTTGTGAACTAATTAATAATTGATCATAGCCAGATGGTGTGAGCAATAGGCAACAGGAGATGTACATGATTGCCTACATGTTTAATTGTTTTATAGAACATGTCAAAACAGGACCAGAACTCTTGCAGTCTATCACAGACGTACAGATGCGATGACACGAGCGATGTCAGTTGCCATCACATCAGCATGAATAAGAGTTACCCAGATCATATCATAAAACATGACAAACCACTTAATATACAGTTCTGTCCTTGATATTATCTTACATATATTATTTCACATTAGTACATTTATATTTCAGCATGGCATATATCTTGACACAATGCAGAATGGCTATCATCACCTGACTTCACAGTACACAAGTCAAACATCAAAGTGGATTGTGAAAAATGAAATGTTCACATTGGCAACCAGGGAGTTTTCTTTTACCACACAGCCTGTCCAAAAGTCATTCCGCCACAAAAAAATGAATTAAGCGCCAGGTGCCCACATACACCCGAAGAGGGAAAACCAATGGCAAGAATCATGAGTAAAAGTGAACAAGGAGAGGAAAAATTACAGTTGAATTAATAGTTTGACACATACACGCAAAATACACAACAAGGGATTGCACTTAACACCGTCCTGTGCCGGGTATGTCAGTGCTCTCAAAAAAGAGGCAGCAGGCATTCAATGTTTAATTATAAATCCTTCGTCCAAAGCGTGTCCTCAAATTAGGAAAAAAACAAAAACAAGACTCCTTCATTTCTTATCCGGACCCTCCTTATGGCAGTGCAGATGTTTGTCTGGAGTTCTCCGTAGTGATGTGATCTTAGAGGTACCGGAGTTAGAACTGGAATCGCTTCCTCCTACAGAAACAGTGCTTTGGCCCAGCCCGACCCCTGGACCTGCTCCGGGCCCGGCTGTAGACCCTGCCCCCAGCAGGTTGGCTGACTGCAGCACCGCCTCCGAATGTTCCCTGGCTTTCATCCGCAGGGCTGCGACACTGGCTGTCCGGTTACTCTGGCACCCATATGGTGGCAGGAAGGAGAGGCCCATTGGGTCAGGCACACAGCAGGAACACAATGGACTTCCTAATGAGAGCAGAATAGTGTGTCATAACGGGTAGCTTATGTCCTTTATCATTATATATGTTTTTTTTTTACAACACAGGATAACAGACAACACAGCCTACAAATTCCAGTTCTGATCAATCTATCTATTGCACTTTAAAATAAGGTATTATTTGTTATAATAAGGTCTCATAAGGTAATGCAATCTATCTACGTTTCTAAATATATATATTCAGAGGCAACAAAATATGATAACAATATGCTCTGTTTTCATCCACATTGGTTGCAGTAAAAAAAAAAATCTAAAATATCAAACCTACCTGACAGGTTTTCATGATGACATGCAGTAGATGCTGGATCTTACCTTTTAGAGTTGCCACTTGTGAAAGGGCTTGTGCGTAAGTGGCTGTGTTCAGCAGAGTCCCAGGCAGACAAGATGGGAAAAAAGGTCCACCTGAACCCACCACTCTGTTAATACTGTGCATAAAGGAAAGAGTTTGGCATTACATCTCTTGACAAAAACAAACATATATCCTAAATGGACATTTAATTCGATGATCTACACACTTCTGCTGTAGTTCCATTGGTTCTTTCTTATTTCTGCTGTGGTCCACAGGAGACTGGTTGAGGTTGCGTGCAGGAGGGGTGCCGTCATTCATTTGTTCTTTGCTTCCCTCCTGGTCTGAAGTTCCTCTCTCTGTTTTTCTCCACTTTGCTCTTCGATTTTGGAACCATACCTAAAGAGAAAGCAGATGAGAAAGGTTTGATGAAAATACTGTTGTCATTTATTTTCTTTCATGTTATTCCAAACCTGTATGAATTGAATTATTCTGTGGAGAGGGAAAAATATATATAATTCTGGCTAACATCTCCTTTTGTGCAACACACAGAAGAAAAAAGTCATACAGTATTAGGGTGAATAAATAACAGAATTTTTTGTGTGTGAGAACATCCTCTGTTGAAACCCAATCTAAAATGTCACTTGTTAAGTTGCAGTAAGTATTAGAATTATTATTTGCACTCGGTGCTCATTTCTGAAATGTGCTGCAAAATCTAACAAGCCGGTGACTTATTTGAAACTTCACGAACACAATTGCTGAACATATGCAGCGAAGTTCTTGTATGTTAATTGAATGAAGGTCATTGCCTATAACAACATTTAATTGAGCAATTTTTCATTATCATTTTTTAATGACTTCCTACTGACAGTCTCCTTGCTTCTGAGAGAGAACCATGATGAAGTCGTTTATTTCTCTATTTAGTGATTGTTTGACAACATCAGATTCGATTAAGTCTGTGCTCTCTAACGCATTAATCATATTTGAATGGGAAAGGTTGCATAATGCAGCCATATCTCCAGCGCCCGGCCAGCATTGTGCAAAGTTACAATGATGCGAACGAACAGAACACCACACACATATAGCTGCTCTCTCCACATAATGACACAACAGTTTACTGGCAGGACAACAATATTCACAATGTAATTGTGGCAACATTATCTCACCCCTGCACCTTCCAGCTAGAAGTCATGATCCCCCAGCACTGAATGCTCCATAATTGCACCATTAATCTCAATTTGCAGTTTGTTCTTAATGCAGCACAAGCCAATTGACACTTTAAAAACGGTGGGCGCCCACTATACTACAACAAAAAGAAAATTTATTTCCTAATAATAATGTAAGTTTAATATCCCTGCATGCTGCGACCGATTCATGTTTAGATTTAATAATAGGAATCGGGTAATCCGATTAGAGAGAAATAATTTGTTTACAATCCCTAATTTACAGCAGCGAATTCCATTATCGCGTCGCAGTCATTGGTTTTAAGCGATAGTAAGATGACCCTGGGGAACAAAAGGGAAACTATTATATTTCCCACAATTAGATCTGAGCTCAGAAGGAAACCCAAAAGCAAATCTGGAATGCAGGAAATTACATACAGACACATTGAATGCAATTACATGTGGCCAACTTGATATTACCACGGATGTTTTGCAAGGCCGCAGAATATGAAATCGGAGGTTTCAGGTGCACGAGCGCTTTATAACCGAGCACAATCGTTCTCGGGACGTTTGTCTTGTTCGAAAAGCACCGCATCCTCTCTCCATTTGCTGAAACACGGAAATGGCAGTGCATCTAAGCAATTTTTATACCTTAGAGACGAGGGCAAATTAGTGTAGAACATTACCACTAGTTAATTATGAATGACCGATTAATCAACCTAATCTAATATCCCACATTATGTTGATGTTATTAAAGCGCATCGCGGAAATGACAGAGTGGCTTCATTTACTTTCTTTGGCCAAACGTGCTCAGAGCGCTTTTTTTGCGTGATGTATTCGTTACATCTCTGGATCAGGACAGTCGAGGGAAAGTGTCTCACCTGGACGCGAGCCTCTGTTAGGTTGATTTTCATAGCCAGCTCTTCTCTCGTGAACACATCTGGATAGTGGGTCTGTGCAAAAACCGCCTCCAGAGCCTCCAACTGTACAACATATTTTACACATTCATTTCACCAATTTATGCTTTATAATTCAGAGAGAAATGTCTTTTTTTGCATTAGCATGGGCTGATAATGAATGTTCATGCGTAGTGCACTGTAAAACGAACTAAAATTGTTTAACTGCTGCCTGAAGTGGTAGAAAAGTCCTTACACTTTTTCAAACACTTTTCAATTACTGTTTTAAAAATGCGTTACAAATAACAGAAATTATCGTGGCAGTTTAAATCGATTAAACATTTGTTCAAAGGAAACAGGCCTCTTCGGCCTTTCCTCTTACATTTTTTTCCATTAATGTCATGTCACCTTATTAATGGTTAATAAGCAAATGCTTGGTTTTTGCTTTACAAATAAAAGAGAAAGTTTACTTCCAGAAGGCGATATTCGCCATATAAATGTATGTTTATGTGCATCTACACAAGGCATGCCTATAGTCCTAAAACACACACACACACACTGGACGTTTATAAAGCATTATGTCATAAATAAGTTTCAGAACAGTGGTTCTATTTTGTATCCAGAAATCTTGCTCCTCATTGACTGGATACCTGTTGTAAAGTGAAGGTTGTCCTGTTTCTGCGTTGTTTTCTGCGCAGAAACCCGTCATCAAAGTCTCCAGAGGCGTGATTCCCAAACCCATTTGTGTTCACTATTTAAAACAGTAACGCGACACTTTTAAAACACAACAATTCTATGGAATAAAAATATACATTTTCTTATAGCCCTAAATGAGACGGAAAATATGATTCCATCGGTTGCCTCTCACTCAATCGTGATAGACTAATTCACAGGGAACAGTTGATTCATTGTATTCATCTGCTAGAGACCTGAATTATCACTTTACACAATGAGAAACCGTGACCACCAAAATGCCACTTGAAAGGCATGACATCTAACATCTGTTCTCAGACAGACTGCAACAAAAAGTCTCAGCTGGGCGGCTGTCAAGCCTCTCGATCACGTTACCATGTGGCAAAACCTTAAACACCGTAAAACAAACCCAAACATAGGCTAATTATTAAGTAACTTTGATTGTGAAATAAAATGCACAATATAAATATCAATTATAGAACTATATAAAACAGCCACAGAACGCGCTTTAATATTTTTTTTCTGTTTTTGAAATACGTATAAAATTACAAAGATAACATTTTAGATAAAACTCCATTCTTACAAAAGAAATGAACCGTACTTACATGTGTTGGTCCTGCAGCACTCTCCTTCTAACTGTGGAGGACAGTGAAAGTAAAACATGCTTCCCGGTGCTCTGCGAGTGGAGAGAATATTTCACTCTGCAAAGAAAAATATGGCCAAGCGTCCAACTATTACTGCAATCGCACGCGTCTTAAAAAGACAATTTTGAACAATTCTCATACGTTTCTGCAAGCGGTTTTAAAGTACATAAAGTAAAAAAAAAAAGCATCTGTACCAACAGACGGTCTTTTTGAAATCGCGATTCTCGTGTCTCCAGCTCAACCTCAGCAGGGCAATCGCACTCCCACCGTCAATCACTGAGCGCTTCAGTTTATCCGCTTGCGCGCGCGTAAGGAGGGAGTGACCAGATGTCTTTGTGACTGTTTAGAGCATGACAACACTCGCCTTTATAATCTCCCACGTAATTGCAATTAATCCGATTTTCGTTTTCAAGTCATTTGGATAGGTTCTGCGCGGCCAACCGGATTGCGCACGTGGTGGAAACGTCAAAATCCTCCAAGGCATTCATACTCCGAAAGTGTAACTTTAGCTCAATGCATGCATATTCCCAAATCACAAACTCACGAGCACAAGCACAAGCACGATGCACTTTTTTACACAGTTGCTTTTTATATTAAAAATCTAGATGACTGTTTTTGAATTTAAAATTGGCTGTCAGACCAGTAATTGCTCATTATATGGGTTAGGGGTCCACTTTATACGAGAATCCACTGGCTGCGCGCTCGCAGGTCCAAATTTTGATTTTGTTCACAGCAAGGGGTCCAAGGATTTATTTCCCACTCTCGCGTAAATGATATGCAGCGGGACCCTTTCAATTACTTTTAAAACGCACGCGGGACGCCGCGCGCAGACACCGCCGCTCCTCTGCTGCTGGAAATGAGGCTCCGAGTAGCAGCTGAAATTTTGAAGTGCAGGACGGTATTGGATGAAATCACATAAACTGCAAAAAGCAAGTGTAATGGTGCATAATTGGTTCTCTAATAGCATTACACAAGGATAATAGCCTGTTATGGCCCCCTGCACTATTAAGTGCTTCCCTGGCGTAGAACGTTTATGATATTAAGAGGGGAATATAATGATATTTTAGTTATTAAATGCGTGTAATTAATTTATGCACCGCTGAAAATAAAGTTGGTGTTATGATCTCGTCAAAATGCATCGGAAACTGGGGGACGAGCTCTGTATAACTTCTTGACATTGGTATTATTATACGGAACGGAGATAGATTGATCAAACCTATAGATCAAGTGATTTCTACGATCGTGAGAGTCTGACTGGGAGTGTATTACAGCAGTATATGTGCCAGATGAAATGAGTGTCATAAAGCAATGTATTTAAAACATGTCTTTGGAGTGTACGTGCGACAGAATAATTGCTGTTTTTAATTTTTAACTAACAGAATAATTGTGAGTGCATGAGGAAAAAACTTTCAGTACCATGGTCAGCGACAGGGCAGTTGACGTACAAATGTCCAACATTTAAAAACGTTTGATTAATAGACGACAAACGAATAAGTACATTATTATTCTTAATCTATTACTCCTATTCTAAACTCTTATTTTTATTATTCTTATTCCATTATCGACTGCATAAACGTATAAAAAGTTTTAATGAGGTCGGAAACTCGAACAGAGCATGACATAAATTCATAAACCCTTTTATTTTAAATTATTTCAAAAAGCATTTCGCAGTTAGTTCCTTTAAAGATTCATTCGCTCTTCAAGAGAAACGTATCTTCACAAAAGCACTAATTAAAAAAAAAGTTTTACAATAGCAGAAGTATTTTTGAAAATATTTATTTTTAATTGCTCGTGTGCTAACTCACATTGACAAACAATATACGACGAACGCTAATTTCGGACACATTAACTTACAAGAAATAAAGTCTGTCCCTGAGAGGCCATGGCATTGTGATTAATGTGCAACAACAGAAAATCATAGTTCTTTTCAAAATGAGATCCAATAAGCCCCCGGAGGTGGTGTATCATTCGACTCATCATCTTGTGATGCATTAAATTTCCTAGATCATATTAATAAAGTGTACTAAGGAGTTGATATAAAGGGTGATCTTTATTGGGTAACTTTTAATGAATCAATTTAATTGTTAAAATGTGTACAGTATTCCCTCAACCCCATCACTGGCTTTACATATTGCAATTACATTACATCTCATTTGTTCTCACTGAACAAACAGTAAGAGGAAGGCAGAGGTAGACAATCTCAAGACATTAAATAATATTCATTTAATACATTTCAAAATCACCTTCACTTACTAAAATGGCATGTAAACAATTTGGGGTTTGAAACCCTATATAAAATGTACATTTTCCATTTTACTGCCAAATTATTGGTAAAACTGAGAACAAATAATTGAGTGAATAGAAAAAGATTACAATAGTATTACAATAATATTATACTGTACTGGTCTCAACAATAATTGCATGAATAACACATTTTCAAGAGATCCCCAAGTTCAAGGAATTTCCAGGAATTTACAAAAACAAACAAAAGAATGACTTTTTTTCATACAAAAGGAGCGTTTTACAATAATAGGGCCAATACAATTATTTTGTACCTTTTACAGCCAACCTGGAAAGTTCTAGGAAGTTTATTGAAATGAATTGCATTTACACATTTTGTAATCTTAAAATAACTGATGCATCGAATCACCTGTGTTCCCAAGTGTGAGGTATGCATTCCATTTGGAACTTCTCAGTTAATAGCTTTTCATATGCGCAGATCTGTTTACCTGTAGTCAGCTTTAAGCTTCCACATCCCTTCCTGTCCAGGAAGTCTGTGGAACTCACAAATATTCTTGAGCAGTTCTCTGAACACTGGTGTTTGTGTGGAAGTGAGTCTCGGGGTAAAGCACTCCAGGATCTCCTTGGTGCTCGCCTGGCCATCCACCTGAGCTTGGAAGGCCACAAAGTTCCTCAGGTCAACCAAAAGCTCATCGTGTTCTGTGGGGGTAGCATGTACGGCAGTAGACTCTCTCTCTTCCTCTTCCTCTTGTCTCTGGGGTTGATTGAGGTGATTCCTGGCCTTCATTCTAGCAAGGAGAGAGGATGAGGAGAGAGAACCAGACTCCTCCTGCGCTCCTTCACCGCTGAAGTGAGTAGCAGATCCTGGCTTCTTAACAACTCCCTTCTTTATAACAGCTGCATCCTATATAAAAAAAAACACACAACATGACTGCTCAACAACCGTTTATTATTCTTTTGGGGGTTCACAGGATATTGTATCCACATTGACATACCTTGCATTTCTCTGCTGCTTTTGCTGCTGTCCCAGATGACTGAGACAGAAGTGAGTTTTTCTTCTGCCCAAACCTTCTCCTAAGAGCAAAATGGATGTTAAAACAGCCTCATATTATTATTAAAAAATATCAATATAACAAGACAGATTATTTTTTTATTTCCATTCAGTTAAATAAAATAAAAATAGACGTACTTGACTGGAGGTGGGGTTGCTGTTGTTGAACCTCTCGAGAAAGAAAGCCTGCAGTTTTGCCTGGAGATCTTCAGAGCTCTCAGCGCATCCTTCGCAACCCTATTGGCTTCAGATTCCACAAGAACATAGTCCGGGTTCGATGCCTCCATGATGGTGTCATGCTTCATGACGCTGTGTATCCCTGATTTTTTAAAGAGCTTGGCGAGAACATAATCGTCACTCTTTTTCTCATTTTTTTCCTCCTCCTCCTCCTCATTTTCCTCTTTCTTGTACCTCCCTTTCTTCACCAGGTGAGGAATGCGACAGCCCTCAAACCTGGCATCTTCAGAGTGCTTGCGCTTTTTATGCTTGCGCTTGTGTCTGTCTGAGGGTAACGTGTCTTTTTCTGGTGTTTCACAGTGCTTTTTCTTCTCTCTGTGTTTTTGAGGGCTGTTCGCAGGAGAATGATCTTTACTAGTGCTGTTTGTCAAACCATCAGCAGTGGAATGAGGTTCAAGGTTATTGTTCTGTGACCCAGAAGCATTGTTGCTTGACAGACCGTTGATTGAGGTAGAGTTTCTGTTTCCTGACAGAGATGTGGTATCTTGGTCTTCAACGCAGAATGCAGATGAATGAGACATTGATGGTCTCGAGCTCCCCTGAGAAGGACGGGAGGTTTTGTGTCTTTTTGGAACCTGCACATCTGACCCTGTGCCTATAAAAAAGAAAAAGAAAAAAGACAACACAGCTTTATGGAGTTACGTATCTATACTCTCAGGAAAAAAAGTGCTCTAAAATTGTACCTTCAGGGATACAACTGCTTGTCACTGGTTCAAAGGTCAACTTTGTATCTTATTTATCCCTAAATGGTTAATTGTAGTAACTTTATGGCACATATTACTACCTTAAGATAATAAGAAGCATCTATTTGAGGTACAAAGTTGTCTCTTTAAGGGTACATTAAGCATTGTTTCTGACATTGTACCAATAAAATGTTTTTAAACTGTATTTACATTGCCTGATTTCAACGCATGTTCTCTTTGTGACATCAGCCAAATGAACGGAGCTGTTCTTGCAAAGAAAATACGTTCAAATCGTTAATATATCCATGAATTACCTGCAAATATTGCACTGGTTTCTGTTCCCTGGGAGCCGTCAGGATTGCTCAGTGTGAAAAGTTCATAAATGTCATTAGACTTGAAAAACCGCCTCTGCTTAGGATCCTTTAGCACTCGGTTGGTGAGAAACTGTTTGAAGATTTGTCTATGGAAAGAGACAAGAAATAATGTACTTTTCTTTTTTTTGAATCATCATTACGATACACCCTAGTCCCACATTTCTTGAATTATTTCCTTTATAGCCTAAACACTGACATGCCACAATCTCACCCTGCTGGATGGTTTATCTGCTCAACAAATGCAGTGTCTTGGGTTAGCTCAAAATTGCAAAATTAATATGCGAACAATCCCGCTCTTCACAGTCCTTTCGAAATTCCCATTGCCTCCCTACAAATAACCCAGTAGTCTACGACAGCCTTTAGCGACCAATTAGCAAATTGTGTTGATATCTAATTAAAAAAATAATGCATTTCAATTACTGTCTATTGAGCTCCTGCAGACAGAAGTAGGACATTATGGATTATAATAGTCCTCCTCACCATTACCAGCTCCATCTCAATGCTCAATCCTAGGAAACTAACCTGTGGTAAATCTTCTCCTCAATTGTTCCAGCTGTCAGCAGCCTGTAAACCGTCACCTGCTGCTTTTGCCCAATCCTCCAGGCACGCTCACGAGCCTACAGGATGAGGTCAATAGTTCACATCAATACAGATCAGCACTGAATAGTTTGCATCAGATACAGCAAGAACATGTATTCGGGATGCGAGATACTGCTTTGGCCGACCTGAGTGTCTGTGCTGGGGTTCCAGTCTGGGTCGAAGATTACAACCCTATTGGCTCCAGTCAGATTGACTCCCAAACCTCCGACCCTTGTTGTCAGGAGGAAGATGAAGATATCTTTGTTCTGGAAAAAGACACACAAAAAAAGTTGGTTTAAAAGCTCATCACAGAGAGCGTAAAACAGGCACCGTGATCATGTTCACCTGGTTGTATTGAGTGATCAGAGGCTGTCTGGACGCAATGGTAGTAGTGCCGTCCATTTTGAAATACGAGAAGCCATTCTCCTTCACAAACACCTCCAAGATCTCCAGCATCTGTGTGTGTGGGAGAAATGGTTTCAGACAGAGCATTGAGAACAGGATTAGTGCTAATAGGATTAAGTGAGATTAATATTACATGTACAGAAGTACCAACTGTGTGGGTTTTAGGTTCTCTCTGAAGCCAAATCTCATTTCTATTGAACAAAGACAGCTGGGTCCTGACAGACACCCTACAATGCAATAAGATCTCCTAATGAATTCTATTAGAGGGCAAAATGACATAATAACTTTATTGGTCCTTTAGTGGTGCTGCTGGAGATAGTGAGAGTGCAGCTTATCCATCAATACTGTTGGTTTATTCGCACATCTTTACTTCAACGAAGGGCTGATGGATCTATTTGGATGGATTTGGCTAAAATCAACCATATCGATCACATCATTGCCGTCCATCATTGCCGTCCTGCAAAATTTGTTCTAGCCTTATTTTGCACTCCTTTCTTACTGACCTGCCTGGATTGGGTGAAAAGCAAAACTCGGTGTCCCTGTTTGAACCACAGGCGCAGCAGTGATTCCACCACAATCATCTTCCCAGAGCGTTTCCAGTAACCAAAGTGCTCCTCCTCAGTCAGCTGATCATCAGGGATGCCTCGGAGCAACCGAGGCCCGCCTGTGAACAGATCCGGGTGGTTGCAGATCTTCCTCAGAGCTATGAGGCCTGAGAAAACCTAGACCACAGGGTGGGGAATTGAGATTAATACACCGGATGGATATGTTAATACATTTAATGGAGGGAGAAAAACAATTCTCTTTCCTTGTAAGAAATAGGAAACACAAATCTTAATATTAATAAACCTGGTTAATTTAATGAAGGTAAGTGACCAGAGCAAAGTAAAGTCTCTTCCTTGAAGTAAATGCAGCAGTCTTTGCATTATATATGTGGCTTAATGGAGTTTGTGACCACATAAGAGGGGTTTGTAAACTGCTCTGCAACCCACAGCTTTTGCCTCCACAAAACACATTTGGAGCATTGTGATGAATAGTTTGTATAAAGGAGCGTCTCCTTGCTGTGACAATTCACACACAAAGAGAATCGATAGATCACAGGGACTGTTTTTTAATGCAACAAGCATCTTCACGGCTGACAACATTTATCAATGAAACAGATTCTGCATGCTTGTGACAAGGTAATTATCAGTAAAGAAAATGTATCTGTACACATATTATGAATATAAAGTGAAAAATGCCTCTTTTTTTTTCTTTTTTAATGCTAAAACTTGATTTTGAGGTTTGAATCCCACTACTACAACTGGAGTGTTCAAACATTCCACTACGCAAATTCCAGAAGCTCTTTAAATGAGAAACAGAAAAAACACATTGGTGTTTTACACATAGATCTATTACCTGCATGTCTCCATTCAGAATCTGATAAACCTCTTTGGAGTCCAGAAAATTCTGGTAAACCTGCCGCTGATCTTCCGTTAATTTGCAGAACAGGACCTGTTCAGACAATAAAACATTTGAGGCTGTAACTGTAGATGTTTGGGTGAAAGGCAACATATATTTTATTATTCAACAGTTAAACAGTAAGAAGTTTCAATGTTTGCATCTTTCTGATCTTCTAGAATTGCTGGGTGACATAAAGCTTGATGCTCTGCCTTAATTTAGAACTATTTTTAGAGAAAACAGAGTTACAAAATAACTGGCCAAACTGTGTCTGAAATGCAAGACACACAGACAAATAGTGGTGTATAGATTTATCTGTTATATGTATTGTATGGGCACCTGTTCGTTTTTGTCAGGTAAAGAAAGGTTTGCTTTCACATCAGCCTTCATTCTTCTCAGCAGGTAAGGGTTAATTGTGTCACGAAGAACACAAGCACATTTATAGGCTGTCTGGACCTTAGGAATAGAAATTAAAATAATAAATACATTAACAACAAATCAATAACAACATTCCCCCTGCAACAAAGTTGACAGTACAAAGACTTAAAGTCTAAAATGGCTAGTGACAATAAAGATGCTTATAATGTTAATAATGTTTCTATTGTCAAATAAATGCTGTTTATTAAACTTTATTCATCAAAGAATCCTCATTCCTCAGGATCACAATGACACTGCTGGAAATTCAACTTTGTGTCACATGAATAAATTACATTTTAAAATATTATATATTAAAAAGGTTGTTTTAAATTTTAATATTTCAAATATGGCTTTTTTTTTTTACTTTATCAAATAATACATCTTTGGTGTGGATATTTCAAGACAATTTTTATAGACCACTAAATTTAACAGCATATATGTTTTAACGTTTTGCAAGCAAACACACCAACTAAAATCTATTTATGTTTTTGGCTAATTAACAAGCATCCACTTCAAAACACTTTGTGAAAGGCAAACACAATTGTTTGTCCTGAGGCATGTCAACAGCCGCTTGTTCTCTTTCTCTCCTGTTATCAGCAGATTGACACATTAAAGATTCATAAGAGTGCTGCTGGACTCCAGAGGGGGGCTGCACTCTTTTATCAATAATGTTCTCCTGATCCAGCGTTAGGCCAAATGCCATTTAGCTGCAATTTAAATGGGTTCGCAGATCAAAAGAAAGCCTGCAGTTGAACCACAACACTGCAGGGCATACAACGAGCCCGGATTAGAGCCCATTTGAGAGGACAAAAGAGAGAGAGACAGAGAAAGAAACAGAGAGAGACAGACAGAGAGATGTGTGAATAAGTAGTGATAAAGCATAAGATTCAGTAAAGGAGCTAGCTGCAAAAGTGCTTAAAACTTTCCGTCCTTCTGGACTTGTAAGGCATCATTCTTTTTTTTAAATACATACATTTTTAAAAGTACTAATATTACATGTAGATCCTCTGTACATAAAGTTGTTTAAAGCTGCAAGCATAATTATAAAAGGATTAGCAAAATGTTGTTTAAAAGGATCTTAAATATTCTATAATGTCAATGTTTTCTTTCTTAAAATCCAAAAGGTTTCATTTTTAATCTCCAGATTTAAATTCCTAAACCCAGTTTTTTTTTTAAAGTAGACTCATAATATTTCACAAACACACACATACATACATGCATACATGAAAATACAAAGTGATTTTAATTAGTGCACTGGATGGATGTCTATTCATTTTTCATGTATATATCTTTGGTGCAAAGAAATACGTACTTCATAAAGTGTAAATTCTAATTGCAAGATTGTAAAATCTCTCATTTCTCAAATGAATATCCACTAAAACAAAATTTATGAACGTATGAGGCTGGTCAGCAGGACTGTGCAGACAGCTGGGAAAGAAGAGAGCGCCATGAGTCAGGGGTTAGCTATCTACAACCATTTAATAACATTAATAATTAGTAAAGGTTTTTATTATTGGCAGAGGAAACATCAATAGCCTTTTAAAGCAGTTCAGAAATGAAATCCATAAAGTAAGTGTGCTATTAAAAAGGTTTCCTAATAATGGCACATCTAGATTCCATTCACCATACAACCATCACTACGCTGTTAGAAGGTTTTTATATGCCTTTGAATTAATACAGGCACTTCCATCTCTGTGTAATATACAATGTGTTCTGCATTCATTACTCTGTTATATTTGATGTAAATTATAGGTTTATATATGAATAATAAGAGAATTTGAACTGCATTGATCAATAAGCTCTGGGTGATGAGTGGTTCACCTGCACTGGAGACGCATTAGCGTATCCTCCCATGGTAATGGGTACTGAGAACTGCTCCATGAAGACGGGCAGAGTCCCCAGCTTCCCTGGAAACACAAAGTCAAAAAGCGACCACAGCTCTTTGAGGTTATTCTGCATGGGTGAGCCAGAGAGGATAAAACGGTGGGGTGTCCGGAACTAAAAAAAACAAACAAAACAGAAATCAGTGACAATCCTTCATAATTTACGAGACGCAAGTTGATCAAGTTATCAAAATAGTTTTAGGGCTTGCCTGTGCAAGCAGTTAGATACTACTTGACAATAAAGCCCCTTTTATGATGAATTTGGTTTTAAAGCTCCATTAGCTTCAGTTTATTCAATACCCAATCAAAGTGGTGCAAAATTTCCAATTGATTTTTTTAATATAACGATCAATAGCACTGGAGCTGGAACTAAGATCATTTCTTAAAGGCCTACTACCTTTACTTGTGTTCTTTTTAAGACCCATGAGACTTTAATTGACCGCTTGATTATAAAATGAAGGAAAAATCTCTTATGAAAAAAGCAATGGTCACCTGCTTGCATGCCATAGTAACCCCGGCATTGGGGTTCCTAATTTTGTGGCCCTCATCCAGGATGACATAATGCCAGTCATACTTTTGGATGTAATCTTGCATAATGCGGATGTATGAGTAGGAAGTGATGAGGATGCCGTGACTGGCCACTATTTCTGGGATGAGCTTCTCCTGAAAATGAGAAATAAAGGAGTAAAACCTAATAGAAAGTAAACTCGCTAGCACAACAATGTCTTTTTTGGCTGTTAATTAAATAGAGGAAATTGCGATAGGTTGTCGGTATCAGGCCCCTGGCGACAGCGTCTTCATCAGAACGACTAGTCTATACGTCTGCTTTGATGTCTCACATGAACGGTCTCAAGTGTGTTCCAATTACAGACGTGCAAAGCGACTAACCTCTGTTCCCAACCCCCCCTCCACACTTTTTTTTTTAACTTTGTAGCCAATTAATCAGGTACATCTGTTCTACAGGAGTGTTAGTGTTAGCGTGAAGACGGTATCATTAGGTGCCAACGCTGCATAAACGTTCCTCTGTCTCTCTCCCACAAGCTCTTGAGACCAACTCTCCACCTAGAGGGCAAAGCACGGACTGCCAGACAACAACCCCCATTAATCACTGTGTCAGGCAGGATGGGGAGGGGGGCAGTGAAGACCACTCACAGTAAACACTTCACAGCCGCCCCACAGCAGCTCCTGCTACCTTAGCTTTAATTAATTTAACATTTCCTTGGAGCCATTTCGACTCCACACACTAGGATATTTGCTGACAAGGGGAAAATCTCACGCTGGCATAAATGTTACAGGCCGAAGCGACACAGTCCATCTTAATCTTGTTGTCATGTTGCTTCTTTGGATGGAAAAGTTGTTGAGATTACATACAGAGTGGAACAAAACAGTTCACATTATGGAAGTCCAAAGAATGGATGTTCTCAGCTCCAGCAGAGTGTGAATCACCTTTTTGCTGGTGAAGGAGCCCGTGTCGTGGAGGACAGCAACACGGAATGGAGGCCACCAAGTGTGGAACTCCTTCACCCACTGATGCATGACTGTAGCCGGACACACAATGACCGTGGGCCCCAATCCAGCATACCTACATGAGAGGAGAATGTGGTCACAACACTGGAGAAACTAGGTGGATTACTAGATTTAGTATGTACTAGGATTTTTAATATGCAACCAGTTGTCTGGTTTTCATATGGGGTAAACAAAAGCCTTCAGTTAAATATCATTCCCGCACCGCTTTCTTCATCGGCGAAGCAAAATAATTAATGAATGTATGAATGAATGAATGAATGAATGATAGATACTGTTGAAAAGTGTGGGTCAGTATGACATTTCAAAAATAAATTAAGAATTAATTTATTTAAAAAAAGTCATACTGACCCAAACCTTTCAACAGTATCATTCATTCAATTGTTATTAAGCAAGGATGCATTAAATTGATCAAAAGTGACAGTAAAGACATTTATAATGTCACAAAAGATTTCTTAATTCAAATAAATGCTGTTTTTTTTACCTTCAATCAAATAAAAATAGTTTCCACAATATATATATATATATATATACACACACACACTGTATGTATATATATATATATATATATATATATATATATATATATAGAGAGAGAGAGAGAGAGAGAGAGAGAGAGAGAGAGAGAGAGCTTTAAAAAGCTATGTTGTGAATGTCAGTTTGCAGTCTGGAATGAATGTGTTGCTACAAAAAAGACAGTGTACTGCAAAACAATGTTAAGAAATAGCTTTTTATTGAGTTGTCCTTTGCGTGTTGCATTCAAAAAAACATAACCAGTGTAAAATGATTCATGAACAAATGACCCTTAGGAGTTAGTTTGTTTTATTGAATCAAAAACAGTGTAGCTCAGTCTTTCACTGAACTGAATCCATCAGATTCACTGAATCACCATCTGACTCACTCACTGAACAGGAAGTTAAGTTTATTTTCAGTGATGTCATCTATATCACAATGGGGCAATTTTTGTGTCATTACCATTACCGGCTTATTATCCATACTTTTTGATGAAATGCACCTACAAATGTTTTACTTGCAATTACACACATTAACTTAAAGGTGATGAACCCCATGAGCTTACGCCACAGCTGTTCTGCTCTTCCTCTCTATGTGAGTGTTCACTAAAAGAGATGAACTGACGAAATGCACTAAATGGCTTTGGGAGCATTATGGCTTGATATGATATTCCGGATTGTGAAAGCCATTGATAGCGAGCCATAATTGAGTTTGCAAACAATCAATTTGCGGATGGGCGATGCCAGACAGCTTATTGACCATCCAGGAGGGCCTCCATCCCGAGTGTGTATGTTAAGAAAAGCAAAAAAAAAAAAAGGAAAAAGGCATTACTTTTTAAACATGTTTAATTACATGTTTCATGTTTAATTTTCCACCCTCCCAGTCCAACGAGCAGTCTCTCTTTCATGTCACGTCCTTGTTTCTCCTTTGATGTTGCCACTAAGAGAATTAGAGGAATATCATAATTGAAACGTCTTTAATAATTCACGCCAAACCTCTCTCCTCCAACAATCCAGCTGCTGAAATATTCATCGCAATCGAGACTCTGAGTCTGGGAGGGGTGGGGGAGACGGCTGACGTCTGTGTTTATGTGTGTTAGTGTTTATGAGTGTTTGTACACATGTATGTGTGCATGTGTGACTGGGTGGCTGATGTTAATAGTGATGATCATGTTTTGGAAAGGACAAGACTCAAAGAAAAGACAGAATGAAGAAAGATAGTAGGTCCAATTATTATGGAAGCCCATTTCTGCCTTAGATTGAATTTAGATGTTAAGATATTAAATAAAAATTAACTTAGGATAAAGTTTAAAATTTAAATAGATAGATACAAAATGTTTTTTTAGTCTTTTTTTACTCTAAAGTTGAAACAAATTTAATTAAATACAGTAGGTAAACAAACTAAAAACGTATGACCATGTGGAGTCCCTTGCCTGTAATTGGAGCCACGTGTTTTTAGCTTGCTGTAGCTCAGGCCTGCCAGGAAGGCAATTATCTGGATGGTCTTGCCCAGGCCCATCTCGTCTCCCAGAATGCCTCCTGCTTGCTGGCAGTGCAGTTCCCACATCCACCTGACACCTGTCTGCTGATACCTAGACAACAAAAGCAAATGTTTTGTCGCACAAAATGCAGCCGAGGCACAAACACAAACACAGTGGCTGATTAATTAATCATAGGGCCATTATCACTATTGATTCTGGATAAATGGGCCATAAGTGTTGCCCAATTGATGTGCTGTAAAACACAACTAGAATATAACAGCCGAGCCCTTCATTCTAAGTCTAAAGCACTTCACCCCTCCCCTCCTTTACAGCTCAGCTTTCAGGACTCATAAAATTTCTGTACACAGTTAATATTTCACATTGTATGTGCATGTGTAAGAAAACAATGCTTATTGATTCTATTCTTTCATTATGAGAGTATGTGTGATTTGTGTAAGCTATACTTGAAGAGTTTCTTCCAGAGGAACCCAGGCATTTTAAATCCTTCATCAAATTCTGCGTCACTCTCCTCGGACTCATCCTCTCCTGCTTCTCTCTTCGCCTCTTTTTCCCGAAGTCTTTGCCTTTTCCACTTCCTGCAAGAAGACAAAACCACAACAAAACCATTACTGGCTTCAACTTGAAGCCCTCTGAAGCGGAACATCATCACTGAACATTCACCAATACAGATAAATCAGCATTAAGCATGAGTTGTTGTTGACTGATATATATCAGCCTTGCAATATTTACGCTTTTTTAACCATCCCATTGGCCAAATAGTTTTTTTTTGGCTGATTATTAACAAGTTGATTTCAAACTAAACTGAGCTATATCCAGTTTGCCGCTATGTTACATTCACTGTGTACTGTAAAATTAGTGTTACCTGAATATGATTCCCAATGTGCACAGACTTATGAAAAATATTAGGATTACAGAATCAAGAAACTGCTATCAAAAGTATAATTATCTTTATTTTAGTTTTTTTCCCCCATTTTTTAATACATATGTGAAATATAAATTTCACTGCAGCTTGTGCTATTTACTGTCTTTATATTCAATGTGACACAATATCATAATTATCTGCTTTATATTGGCCTACAACCACCCTGCTCTCTATGATATCGGATTGAGAAATTAATATTGGTCGACCACTAAGCACAAGGCTACAGTTCACTAACAAAGTGGCTCGAGTAGCTGTGCTGCATGTCTAAAATAGAAACGGACCACCGACTGGTGTGGACACAGTGTCACATTGAACGTCAGACCCCACAGACATTTAACATTCTGAAGACTTCACATAACGTATTTGATTAACAATCTTCTCAGACTAAAACAAGTCTACTGCTGACATTTAAAATCTGACTCCGTTAAAGATGTCTCGTACGGGAAAGATTGCAAGGTACCAAAAGTCCCCGGCCTCGGTTTTTAATTTCCAAGCCAAAGAACTACAGACAGACAAAGACAGAAACCGGAGAGAGAGAGAGAGCGAGAGACCTTTCCCTTCATTCCAGCAGGTCAGATTTAATTGACCCACTTCTGGCTTCAGGGAAAGCTACAGCAGTTAGTGGCAGTGTCGTCAGAAAAGCAAATTAAGATTGATACAGACAATTAGGAGTTTGAGCTCCCCAAGAAAGGTACACAGAGAGGAGTGTAGGAAAAAAAAATCCATCTTCATTTGGGGTTGGTCCTGTCACTTCGCAATGAAACTGTTCCCTTTATCTGGGGCTTCCGAGACTGCACTTGTAATTAAGTCAAGACTAAGCATTGGTTCAGTTAATTACGTTTTTCCCCCCTTTCTTCCACCGCTCGGCATTGCTTGTGCTCCACCATAGCAGAAATGAGTGGCCGCATTCACATTTAAACCAACCAGAGCGGAGGAATATGGAGAGAGAGCGTATGCCAACTCAATTTGCTTACTATAAATACAAATGCATAAATCTTGTTAGGTTTGCTTCCATCTATTTGCACGTTAACATTGGAATAAATACATGCATACCATAATGAGAAAATATGAATAGGCATAGAATTTGCTTAGTCAAGGAACAGCTGCCAATCTCATCAGTGGATTAGGTTATCTGTTCTAGCATACATGCTAGGAAAAGTAACTAAACATATGAATGGCCTTTGACTGTAATGATTGGGACAGTTTATGAAATGACGGATTCAGACTAAACTTACCTAATCCTTTGCCTGTAATACTCAATATCTCCATCATCTTTACATTTCTTGACTTTTCCTCCTTTCTGAGAGTCTTCATCCTCTGAGCTGCTAGGGATGTACTCGTCGCTCTCATCCTCCTTCTTGGGCTTCCTGGTTTTGGCCTGGTTCTTCTTCTTGTATGGTTTAAGTTGATATTCATCATCTTCATCCACCAAGAACTCATCATCATCTCTCTCTGGTTCCTCGGGATCCATCAGCTCATCGCTCGGGACGTACTCTGAACCCTCGCTGTCAGACGTCTGTTGCCCATCGCCTGTCCTCCTCCTGGCTCGGGGCGGCTCCTTCTCCACCTTGGGCCTGGCTTTGGGGTGAGCCTTCAGGGCAGTCCTCTGGAGCTTACGCATTCGCTTTTGGAGCTTCTTATCTTTGCTGGAGAGCGATCTGTTCTTTTGCTCTTTCCCAGCTGTGGTCTGTCCTGAGTGCTTCTTAGTGATCTTCTTCTTTAAGATGGGTCTCTTCCTGCTATCTGCTAACATGGCTTGGTCGGCGAGGTACTTGTCGAATCCGGAGTTCTCGCTGAGCATAACCTTTCGAGGCTCTTTCTTCTCTTGCTTCTGAGGGATCCGTGAACCGAAGGGGGTCATGTGACCTGTGCGGATGAGCTCTTCCCATTCAGACTCCTGAGCTGGCATAAGCATGCTGCCCAAAGTGGATGGGCCTGGCTCTAACAGACACAAAGAGAGTGTAGAATAGTCCCACTTTTATGCCCACAAAACCATATTATAGCAAACATTGAAAGACAATAAGGGAAATTAAATTATATATATGTTTCCATAATGCAGACATTTTGCAATATTCTGTTTAAATGTGTAGAAAGTGTTTTTCATGAATGAAAACTGTAAATTGTATTAGAGCATTTATTATGACCATAAATTGTGCATTATTTACATCCGTTACTGAATTTGATATTCATAATATTTAACAATTAACAATCATAACTGTCAATAATATTATAATTTATTTCAGTTCGTTGAGTTCTCATAAATTGACAATATGCTGTGAGGTGTTAATATGTCTAGAAAAAAAAAATGTAGTGAAAATAAGGTTACTTATTAAAAAAAACTTTATATCACGCAGACATTCTGTATGTGTTAAATATGATGTCAATTCTATACACACAATGATTGTTCAGCAAGATCAAAAGAGCATATGATGCTCCAATACATTTAAACGATAAGGCTAATAATGCAAGTAAAGCTTCTGCAAAGAACTGTGCTTCAAACTTACCTTCGTCATCCTCGATCAATAATTCTGCCTCAAGCTTCTGGATATCCTCTCCGTCAAGAACAGCCTGCAATCTCTTCTGCTTGGCTCTGATCTTTTTTAACTGCTTCTCCTGTAAAAGACAACAGGCTTCTTAAGTATTGTGTAGTAAGTAATTAAAAAACAAACAACACCCCCCCACACACACACAAAAAAACCCCCAAAGCATTACTGAAATTTTACAAGCTCTTATCTCATTAGGAAATGAAAATTTATTTAATATAAAATATCAGTCAATTTAAAATAATAAAAATTTAAGATGGATTAAGCCGTCTCACTGAGATTGCAGATTTTATCAGATACATTTCCAACAACATAAAATCCATAGTGGTACAGGCTAAAACAAGCAAAAATAAATAAAAATAAACAGAAGAGAACAGTCTAGCTTATGCTTACCTTGTTCTCTTTTTGTCGTTTGACAGACTCAATTTTCCGACTGATGTCCTTGCTAGAGGCAGCATGAGGGGCTAACTGCTCTAAAATTTTGTTGATGTGCTTCAAAGCAATTGTACATGACCTGAAATGTATTACAAACCAACCACATTATATTGAGCTTAAATTTCAACACTTCATCCTTTGACATACTTGCATAATGCACTGTTTTAAGATCAGTAAAGCAAGCATAAATTCACCTGACGTCATCCAGTACAGACTCGTATTCTTTCTCGGCCTCAGCTTTGGCTGCTGCCTGGTTGACCTCCTGAATGGCCCTGTCCACCTGCTGCAACACACCTTGCTCGAGAACATCCTGGTCATACACATCCACTCCCAATCCCTGCAGCTCAGCAGCCTGAGAGTTGTGGTCCACTGACTGGATCTCCTGACGGTTGATCTGGAGCAGGGCCTGGGATTTTCTAGGATTCTGTGACCCAACATTCTCTGGACATGTAGCCGCTGGCTCTTCCTTACTGCTTCCTGGGATGGAAAGGCCATTGTCTTCTTGGACTCCAGGAGTAAGGGCGCTGACAGGGCTGGACAGGGGAGCCAGGGTTTGGTCCTTGTTACCTTCTACTGGCATTGCCAAGTAACTGTGAATAAGGATCATCTAAGACTGTAACCTTGGATATGTTTGAGTACTTAGACACCAAAGTAAAAGTATTTTAATATTTTAATAAACTGTTGAATAATACTATCTTACATTTGGAATCACATTTTAAAGAATATTTTCTGTCATAAATATCTCTTTAAAATTGTGAAAACATCTCTATTGAACAATTAGACTAACTGTCAACGACCACAACAAAAGACAACGTTACACAATAAGAGAACACAACAGCTACCAATATCAAAGAAACACACAATAACAAAGCGATAAACATATTCATTTGAGACAAATGTGATTATATTGACATAAAATTGACATTTCATTTCAAGTTTAAAATTATTTAAAGGGTGACTTATCTGATAGTATAGGTTTCTGTGCTAAATGCTAACTGTTAGCATATTATTGTTGGTAGCCTTCAACTCAACTCACACTTTTAAAAAGCACGACAATAAACAACAAACCTTCACAACGACCCGACTCTTTTAAATGATTTATTCGTTTAACGTGAAATCCATTAAGATCTCGTTTTAGTTTTGCTGTGTACTACTATCTTGCATGTGAGCTTGTTATACAATCACTGCATATTAAACTGTGAAGGGAGAACGTTTAAGGCACCAGATAAATGTCACCGGCTGAGGAAACATGTCAAAATAAAAGTCATTAGCGGACGTACAGTGAAAAGACAGTATATTTTTTTTAATAATAAATAAATGTTGTGCAGAAATTAATAATGGCAAAAATACCCTCATAGTTAAATATTCAGTTTTTATTCGCTGTGTGTATATATATATATATATATACATATATACATATATATATATATATATATATATATATATATATATATATATATATATATATATATATATATATATATATATATATATATATATATATCCAGTCACATTTCATTAGGCGTGCGTTCTAATTAAGATAATATGAAGTCTTTTTTGCAATGGGTGAATGAATACATAAATAAATAAATAATAGTAATTAAAAAACAGATCTGAGAGCACCGATCACACCCAAATATTTAAATTGTATTAGCTCATATATAGTATTATCGTGAATTACATTATTTACATATTTTTGGATTCGACATCATTTTGTTTAATATTTAACAATCATAATTATTAGTTTATTGTGATTTGTATATGTTTAGAAAACATTTTATAGCTCCATGCCAACGTTGCCCCTTAATGGACAAATTACAAGATCATACAGCGCCCTCTTGAGATCAAAATGTTTACAATCCCTTCCATGGTAACCCTCTTCATAAATGTATATTATAATAACAGTTTTCAACATTATTAAGGGATTCAACTCAAGATATGTATTAAAAAAAATCTCTTGATCGGTGTTGATTCAGTTGCGTTTGTTTTAGCATGACTGTAATACTGGTGAATGAACTGTAGATGGCGGAAGCGAACTGATTAATATTACTGCCTCCAAACTTTTAGGGCTGCATAGGCCGCAAGAGACATCTGCAATGTGCTGTCATGATTAAAGACGAAGGAAAAATATGGACGACCAATAAAACCTGCAAGTATAATAGTTTTATACTGCGTTTTCAAAGCCTGTTTTGCTTCTTTTCTCAATGGCCCTATTATAGAATGAATGACAGTGTTTGTGACACATCAAAGCAAGCGATTAGGAAAACAACCATTCCATAATATCCTGTGCTTGGTGTGCACAAATTTGATACTGTATTACTTGTTTTCCTGATGATATCATGCCAGCCAAATTCAATTGTTCTTGGTCCTTGAGTTTGTTGCCAGAGGTTTTCTTCCATATGGCAGGTTTTCCCGCTTTGGTATGTTTCCTTCCAAAAGCCTAAAGGAAATCATATTATATTTATGGCATTTTGTCAACCTGGGATTACTGAGGTACTAACTGATATATCCAGTGTTTGATTAATATCCTTTTCTAAATGTTTTATCATGGAATTGAATTCATTTCTCTCTTCTGTAGGCTACTTGCCTTATAGGTTCATTATTTAGCCTATCTGAAGTTGATTTCAACAATGATTTTTATTAATAGGTCTAATATTATTTTTAGTAGTGTGTCTTGCTTGAAAAGCTCATTAAGTTTGTGATGTGATTCAAATATATAATCTAATGCTTTTGCTATCTGATAAATGATATTTTAGATCTCAAATGCTAGAAGGAGACATAGTTTAGGACTGTGCTTAGTGATCTTTATTCAGAATGAACTGAATTGTAATATAAATGATACAAAAATTCCTTTCTGACATGTGTAAGAAACAAGTCCAGGCTTCAATGATGAATTGCTCCAAATGCTTGATTTTTTTATTATTAAATATTATGTATTGTGCAGCACCTGGAAGGTTTCAGTGGATCACCCTGAGCGTTTGAGTGTGTGCGAATCTTGGGTTAGCTTGCTTTTAAAGTCCATGCTTCTGATGATGCTATAAATTAAAATGTCATTTATTTCCCTTTCTTTGTAGTTTCTGACCCCTGAAATTAGATCTTTGTGCAATATGAGGGATTATGTTACTTCTTGGTGGAGCTTCAGATGATTATTGATAGATTGGTGGGCAAGTGCGTTGTATAAACCTCAAATGAACTTTTTTTTCTCAACAAGTCCTCCAGAAACTTGACTTAAAAACATACACCGCTACATCAGCTCTGTATATTTTACAGAATTAATTTCTAATGGCATGATTTTTCTGATTATTTTTTGGCCTAGTTTTCTATACTATGTAACAGAAACTGATGCAAATATGCACAAAATGCGTTTATTTACACTACATTTCAAAATAAACAGAGGATTTAATTAAAATCTTATCCACGTTTCACCCAGCCGTTCACAAATGCAGAGGCATCTTAACCAAACATTGAAATTGTTCAAATATACACAGTGCATTATAGCGGATTTTTTTGTTTGTATGTTGTGAATGGACTTTATAAATGTCACGTAGGCCCACTGAAACAAAAGAACATCGATTGCACATCCACAGAGCGTTAATGTTAATACTAAATAACAAAGAGTTTAAGCAACACATTTATACTGTTGCTGGTGCTCTAAACTGTTTTTTTGCAACAAAGTAAACATAAAAAAAAACCCCTGCAATTTTCTATTTTCATGATAAAAATTCATCTTTTCACTATTAATCAACTATTAAAAGCCTTTTCACTATTAATCAACCTCTTGGTGAGCTGTTAACTGAGGAATCGCTGTGATCATTGTGTCTGTGAGTTGAACTCAAGAACTGGTTCCAATTCGCAAATGAATCAAAGGCTGCATATGAAATTGCATACTCTTTGAGTTGGTACTTTGTTTGAATAAGTATTTACTTTACGGCCTTTAAAAGTATGTTCTGTAGGAATATGTGTATAAATGATATCAAGAATTAGGCTACATTTGTCATGTGACCTATCAAGGTTAGTAGTCTCTTCACTGCCATTCACAAAAAGTATTTTGTGAATACAAACTGCCATTCACAGAAACTGTTCATTGGATGTAGACTTCCAAATCTCAATGAAAATAGTAGGAATACTGTAAATTTGGACAATTACTCTATTCACACACTGTTTTTCATTTATTATTTAAATTGTGAAGTATGCCATTTCAGATGCAGCCATGCAGACTGGTTTTGCAGTGAACTACTTAAGTTGATTTATTGAATGAGACTGAATCTGACATATTGGAATAACAACTTAAATTTTAGTCTGCTCCACACACAAAACTATTGTGTGTAGATGAGATATAGCAAACAAGTATGACTTAACATTTTGCATCCTTATTATTCCATAAACATTGTTTACAAAAATTCACTGAAAATGTTTATGGCACAGGATCTACAAACACCAGAGTAAATCTCCTGCCATCATGAGCAAATGTGTTAGTATGACGAAATCACTTAATCACTGCTTTACGTCTTTCTGCCTCTCTGTGTGGATTCTTTTGAAGGTGGATAGGCAATTCAAACATTTACTCGGCATGTACAGTGCATTAAATAGGGGAAAGCTCAGAGGAGGGAAATAGAAGTTGATGTTTGAATTGCTCCCAGCACAAGTCTGTACATGTTGCTCCGGGGGAGAGCCTAGAGCGTAGGCAGGTGGAGAAAGCTTACTCAAATAAACTATGGGGCCACAAATGAATTACTTCAGCCAACGATATGTTCTTAATGCTGTTTGGAATCAAAGGCTGACCTGTTAAGAGGAATGTAATCTGGCTCCATACTTTGGGGATTTTTCCCTGATCTGACTTGCCTTCTGATCTGAGCCGTTTATTGAATCTTTTAAGGTGGTAGCCAATGTATTAGGCAACCACCTGTGGTTGTACCTGTAAATGCTGTATGAAAGTCCTCAGAAACACATTGGTGCTGGTAGTTCATGCAGTGCATGTACAGCTTGTACAATTAGTACTTTATTTTGTACAATGCTGTACTATATATATATATATATATATATATATGTATGCATGCATACACACACACACACAGAGTCAGGTCCATAAATATTGGGACATCGACACAATTCTAACATTTTTGGCTCTATACACCACCACAATGGATTTCAAATGAAACAAACAAGATGTGCTTTAACTGCAGACTGTCAGCTTTAATTTGAGGGCATTTACATCCAAATCAGGTGAACGGTGTAGGAATTACAACAGTTTGCATATGTGCCTCCCACTTGTTAAGGGACCAAAAATAATGGGACAATTGGCTTCTCAGCTGTTCCATGGCCAGGTGTGTGTTATTCCCTCATTATCCCAATTAAAATGAGCAGATAACAGGTCCAGAGTTAATTTCAAGTGTGCTATTTGCATTTGGAATCTGTTGCTGTCAACTGTCAAGATGAGATCCAAAGAGCTGTCACTATCAGTGAAGCAAGCCATCATTAGGCTGAAAAAACAAAACAAACCCATCAGAGAGATAGCAAAAACATTAGGCGTGGCCAAAACAACTGTTTGGAACATTCTTAAAAAGAAGGAACGCACCGGTGAGCTCAGCAACACCAAAAGACCCGGAAGACCACGGAAAACAACTGTGGTGGATGACCGAAGAATTCTTTCCCTGGTGAAGAAAACACCCTTCACAACAGTTGGCCAGATCAAGACCACTCTCCAGGAGGTAGGTGTATGTGTGTCAAAGTCAACAATCAAGAGAAGACTTCACCAGAGTGAATACAGAGGGTTCACCACAAGATGTAAACCATTGGTGAGCCTCAAAAACAGGAAGGCCAGATTAGAGTTTGCCAAACGACATCTAAAAAAGCCTTCACAGTTCTGGAACAACATCCTATGGACAGATGAGACCAAGATCAACTTGTACCAGAGTGATGGGAAGAGAATAGTATGGAGAAGGAAAGGAACTGCTCATGATCCTAAGCATACCACCTCATCAGTGAAGCATGGTGGTGGTAGTGTCATGGCGTGGGCATGTATGGCTGCCAGTGGAACTGGTTCTCTTGTATTTATTGATGATGTGACTGCTGACAAAAGCAGCAGGATGAATTCTGAAGTGTTTCGGGCAATATTATCTGCTCATATTCAGCCAAATGCTTCAGAACTCACTGGACGGCGCATCACAGTGCAGATGGACAATGACCCAAAGCATACTGCAAAAGCAACCAAAGAGTTTATGAAGGGAAAGAAGTGGACTGTTATGCAATGGCCATGTCAATCACCTGACCTGAATCCGATTGAGCATGCACTTCACTTGCTGAAGACAAAACTAAAGGGAAAATGCCCCAAGAACAAGCAGGAACTGAAGACGGTTGCAGTAGAGGCCTGGCAGAGAATCACCAGGGATGAAACCCAGCGTCTGGTGATGTCTATGCGTTCCAGACTTCAGGCTGTAATTGACTGCAAAGGATTTGCAACCAAGTGTTAAAAAGTGAAAGTTTGATTTATGATTATTATTCTGTCCCATTACTTTTGGTCCCTTAACAAGTGGGAGGAACATATGCAAACTGTAATTCCTACACCGTTCACCTGATTTGGATGTAAATACCCTCAAATTAAAACCAAACTCCAACACCAAAACTCCAGAAACTCATAACTCGAATTTAGTGATCTGTATGTATGTGTGTGTTTTTATTTAAGGACTTAATTTATAATTTAAGTATTTAATGTAATTATTTACAAATATTATTTGAAAATATACACTACCATTCGGGTCTGTAAGATTCTTATTTTTAAGAAATTAATACTTTCATTTATGAAAGAATCTTGAAAAAAATCTGTTTCTACAAATATAATAAACAGTACAACATTTATATTATAAAAACATTGAGCACCAAAGTACAAACAAACAAACAAACAAAACAAAAAAGTAAAAATATTGAGCAATAAATTAACATAGAATATCTGAAGGATCATGTGTGTGTATATTTATTTATTTAGATGTGTATTCACTATTCACTAATGTTAGAGCTGGAGTTGGAATCTCCATCTCCTTCAACTCCCTGCCCTTTTAATTCAGCACTACTAGGTCTTGCCAAAATTCCCACAACAGTAGGGGAGATGGAAGACTAATATGTGATTTCTTTGAAGCAAATGAAGTGGACCGTAAGTCTTTTTTTTACCTTTTGCTTGCCATTTTCACCATGGGAACATAATGTGTGTGGAGACCCAAAAGTTCCTAAAGATCTTTGCCACCACATTACAGATGCATGAGCAGTTACCCACAACTGTGTGCGTACAAAGAAGGCACGTAACTCCAGGTGGGCTAGCACGGACCTGCATTCATACCCACCCAGCCACAATGCACAATTTTGGAGACCAATCCAAAGAGCAAATCCTGCATACACCCCTGATACAAAGACCAACTGACACTTTTAATCAGATATTTAAATGTAAGATCTTAGTGGCTGTAGGTTTCAGTTGTTTTAGGAGCAACTATACACAAGCAGATGGCACCAGAGCTAATAGATATGAAATAAATGCCACAAAACTACTTTTTGATTTAGAATTTTGTGGGTCATTAAACTCCTTATGCTTGACTGCATGCTTTGTTTTGTTTAGTCTTTTAATTGTCTTCATTGGTATAGGTTTAAGAAAGTGGTCAAAAGTAAATTAAACAGAATATTCCTGGCTGGTTCAATACATATTAAGATCAACCTTTTTTCACCCTTATTACCACAAAAAAACATTTCAAAGTATAAAGTAGAGGAAGAAGCTATTTACATCATGTTTACAGGCATTTTAACGTTTTAGGCTTTACTTTGCATGGTAATGGATTTGAAATTTAATATAACTGTACCGAGAAATAGTTAGTAAAAGGATTTTAACACAAATTCTTTCACTGTAAAAAAAAAAAAAAATAAGTTTTTGCTTTTTCAAAATAAAAGGAGGGGCACCTTTGTATTGAACCCAGAATATTCCTTCAAGATTCTTCAAGACTGAGGCACTATAGGCACTTTTTTTAGACTCTAATGAGAAACCAGCTGTGTTAATGTGTCTGCATATCATGTACAGATAATAATTTATGAAATCAGAGGTGTGGATCTGTCCAGTGAGATTTGTCATTTGTAAGATGTCATTATATGGATCCATAGCACTCTGACAGTCTAAAGATTGATTTTAGGGAAGGAAATGAGACTCATACATCTGTAGGCATGCAGCAAAACATTTCCATTTTAATCACATTCTTCATGAGCTCCAGTTCAGACAGGTGGAGTGTAAGAAGATCACTGCGATATTTCATCCTCCCACATCCCTAAACAACACTGGTGGATCTAATATTCTTGGTTTATATTTGAGTTACAAATGCACCAAAATGCACAAATTGTTTATGTGACCAAATGGATGGACTTCCTGTGAAATAATTTTACTTTCTATTCCATATTAATGATTATTAGGAACTTGATTCACAGGAATTAATTGTTTATATACTGAGGATAATCAGTTCTTGATTACATTTACTGATTGGACACTTATCAACAGCTGTCTCTGCTATTCACTGTACTTGTATTAACATAATTTACTCAGAGATTGCATCATAACATGTCTTCTCTGAAGCACATGTCCCTTCGTCTTGTATGGTAGTAATTAAAGTCTTCAGTCTTTGTAGGGAATGGCTGCGGAGAACAGTTTTCCATGATTTTGATGATGATAAATGACTTGGGCCCTTGCTTCATATTTAGCTTGGATGAGTTGGTAGCATCACGTCTATTAGCTAAGCGGTACTGAGTTAAAATACATCTGTAAGTGATTTAGCAATTGAAAGAAGCATTATATGCTCTTCTGAACTGATGCTCACATCAGATGTGTTGACGGGGCATGAAGGTGCCCCGTCAACACATCTGATGTGGGTTGAGGTGTCAGTGTCAAGCAGCAATTCTCTCTTTCTGGATTTAATCTCACAGGGATCCATTCGTCCACTGGAACGGATTTCTAGAGTCACAATCAAGCCTCGGTTGTATATTGCAAAGGTGCGTTCGCTGAAAAAGCATTTGTGAAACATGAGAAAAAGCAGCTGTAGTCAAAATAATGATTAACCAGATGAGTCGACATCTGGTCAGACTGGTGAAAGTGTGCCTGGAATTCCATTTGTGTGTGTGTTGGAGGGGGTGATGTATGCTGTGTCTTTTCAGCCATGGCATCAGGGACCCTATTCACCGGCAGAGCTCCGGGGGGTTACAGTTTTGGAGGAGTCAAAGGCCTAAGATTAATAACCACAGAAATGAGCACACAACCGAAACACATCATGTCCATCCAGTCTTCTGAGGCTGCGCTGACACTGAACAGGCTACAGATGCACAATTTAGTGTGAAGGCAGCGGTTTAGTGCATGCCAGAAGAACAACAAAGGATCTGCTGCATCCTAAAGCAAAAATTCACTCATCCTATTTGCATAAGATTTTCTTTATTTCTTGGAACACAGAATATATTTGTGGGATTTGTAGTTCAGTAAGTGAGTCAGAAGATGGTTCGGTAATCAAATATAAAAAAATCTAAACTGTATTTATTTATTTATTTACTTTTCAGATTTCATAGTTAAAAGGTTTCAAATTGTATATAATTCTCTAATGTTGATAGTCTCTGTTTGTGACTCTATATTAATCCTTTCATTGTGCTTCTTTTCTTTCTTTATTGGATTACAGTACTATATATTTGTGGGATTTGTAGTTCAGTATGTGAATCAGAAGATTCAGTAACCACTGATGGATTCAGTTTGACCGATTTCAAACTGGTAACTCATCTTTTCAAACTTCAGAACTGGTTCATTTGTTCATGAATCAGACTAAACTGGTCGTGTTGTATGTTTTTCACATTTATCTCCCTTTTATTGAATCACTTTCAAGAAGACTGCAAAGTGTACAACTCATGTAAATTATGATTTCTTTTGTTGTGATGCTGAATATTTAAGAGCGGATGAGCACTGCTATTAAACCATTTAGGACGCACTGTTCCAAGTCTTCTGAAGCCCAAATCCTTTTGTGTTCCACAGAAGAAATAAGATGTAAGATGTCATTATATGGATCCATAGCACCCTGACAGTCTAAAGATTGATTTTAGGGAAGGAAATGAGACCCATACATCTGTAGGCATGCAGCAAAACATTTCCATTTTAATCACATTCTTCATAACGTCATATGGGTTAGAACAACATGAGAATGAGTAAATGATGACAGAATGTTCAGTTTTGGAAGTTAAATAGTATTTGAATTGCATTCAAATCAAAGTCTTTAGTGGTCATTAACAATTTATATTTAAGATTGAACTCATTTTCCTGTTTTTCTGTTATGTGATCAACCTAGCGAGAGTATAAGGAGAAATATGAACAAGGCTGTTGCATCTTCGTCATCCTTTTCTAAGAGATCATTGTGTTAAATATGGCTCTGGCACTTTTATAGTCTTGCTGACAGGCCTTATGGGCTTATAGGCTCTTCCTGTGATAGGAAACATGCTTTCACTAAGTTTCCCTCCTCTCCCGTGTGCCACCTCCCCTTTGTGTCCATGTTTCCATTTTTTAGAAAGAATTCACTGTGTCAACACTATTAATGAGCCATCACACCCCCCTGAGCCGGCAGACGCAGACTGTATTACATTTTGAGTGCTAAGGAATCAAATGAATCATGTTTGCTCTTGCCATACTTTGAGAGCTTATCTAATGCCATTGTTAGATAGACAGACAGATGTTTTTTATTATTTCTTATGACCTGAAAAGGTAACATAACTTTTTTTTTTTTTTTACACAGATTTGTTATTATTGACACAATATTTAGTATCTAAAAACAAATGCATTCAATCCCAGGATATCTGTGTGTTTACTTTAATTTAATAAGCTAAATCTGTTACAATAAGCTAAATCTTCAAATAAGTTTGCAGTGTTTAATAGAAATTTAATCAAGTTCATTCAGCTTTGAATCAAAGATAGTCGAAAGACATTTACTAAAGATTCCATCGGCTCGCCTCCAGACACTTTCTATTATGCATATATTTCAGACTGTGTATAAAATGTTTATAAATGTTGATAGTCTCTGTTCATGACTGATTATTAATACTTATTAGTTTTCTCCTTCATAAACACAAGCATGGATTACTATTGGGGAAAATGAGTCTTCTCGACAATATGTAGGCTACTTGATGCATTACAGCAAGCTCAAGTAATTACAGGCTTTGCTATTACATTTATGAGGATAATTAGCGTTTTACAGTAAGCGAGAGAACTGGGCCTTTATCATTCAGAAGTGCTGATGCTCGAGCAGCAGTGAAAGACGTGAGGAGTTCAGTGCCCTGATATTACCTGGCCCCTCTATTATCTCTAATGAGACAAGCAGATGTGTGTGGCATTGTCTTTTACAGCAGTGTGGGGACTTATTCAGCAAAAATAAAGCATCCCAATGGAGGTCTCACGCATAGAGGACAGGAAATGTAACTGTGGTAGGTTGCAACACAGAAGTAGCCCGGGTCTGATGCTCACATCCTTTTTCTAAATAGTTATGTTGTTGAGGAAAACAAACTGATGCGGTGTCTTTGCAGTTTGAGGAGGTCATTGTCTCCTCTTTTTTTTTTTTTTTCCCTCAAGCCCTGACCTTGTACAATAAGTCTATGCCATTGAATGGGGACAGACCTGAGCTTCCAGTCAAGACATGGGCTTTTTGTTTTCCCAGAAGTCATGAGACTAAGATCTTAGGTCAAAAGAACTGTCCACCCGTATCGTTCTGTCTTTTGCCCATGTCAGCTGGTGGAGCCACTGATATTTTCTAAAGTCTGGAGTAGACTGAAGGCTCACAGATTGACTGTTTGGCCCAGGGCAGAGTGCCCACGTGGGTCTTGTGGTTGATGTTATTTAACTCAGGGGGCTAAATCAGAAAATGAGCAGTCACAGATCACTTACAACAGACTCTGAAGTTACGTTGAGCACCAATCCAAAGTTCTGTCCTCACTGCAGACATTAGTGAGTTTGCAGTGTGCCCTGCTCAGACTCTAGGAAACAGATGCTGCTTTTGTCAAGCACAATAAAAACCCTGGCAGACTGACATTTTGTGATATTAATCTTATTAATCATTAATGATGAAATGAAAAAATGTGGATGTATGAAAGAGTGCATTCTATCTGTTTTTAGAACTGGCATGTTCTCAATACATAACCAGTAAAAATATTTTATGCTCACCAAGGCTGCATTTACATAGAAAATAGTTATTTTAAATTATAAATGTTTTTATTTTAATACATTGTATATAAATTTAATTTATATTTCAATTTAGTCTAAATAACGCAGCATGATTTCATTGCTGCAGATTTGGACTGTGTTTCAGTGAAGGGGCTAGAAACCGGACCTCAAGGGTTCAGACTTAATTTGTTTCAACACAGTAAAGTCATGTTCTACAAGGTTTGTAATGTCATGCAGAATCAGGGTTGAAGCTGTACAACCTTCTTGTAGTGGCCCAGGGGGAAGACCTGTTTAACACTTAAATGACTTTAACCAACTGCAAATCCCTCCTGACAGAGTCACAGCCCATCAAACATGTCCAATTGCCTTCGTTTCTGTCATTTTTATTTCTCGTGTGTGCAATCTGGTGCCTTCAGAAATCAACTGCAGGTCATGCATGTAAGACACATTGCGATCAGTCTTACATCTTGCACAAATTTGTATCAGTTGCACAATCACTGCTGGGAGAAACATAATGCCCTTGTTAATTTATCTTGAGAGGACATTGTGCGATGTGAAATATCAGGAATTGGAGGGATACAAAAGTCAAGAATCAGCTGGCCAAATCTAATAATAGTCTGAAAACGTGAACAGAATGTGCTGCATTTTTTGGAAGGTATGTATGGGTCTTTTGCCTTTGACATCTTAGAGGTTCACTGCACCAAGTAGTATAGCGCAATAAGTTGGCGTAATCAAAAATAAACAGTCAATTGACATAGGAGGGAATGATTAATACTGCTTTGGTGGGTCAAGCATACATCCTGGTTATGCAATATTCATTTACTGTTACAGGATGTCCAAAAATGACCGCAAATGGATTCCTTTAGACAGATGTGAGACAAACACTGTGTAAGAAAGTTCCAAAACTGTACCTGCTCTTTGTGTTATCTGTCTGTCAACACCTTGACAGCTTTATTTCAATAAGAGTAACTGAGAGGAACAAAACTAAAAGTACTCAGTTTTCTGGCAGTCAGGAAGGAAATCATATTGACATGGGTTGGATTGGCATTACAAACAAAGCATGTTCTTGGCTGCGTTCTTTGTTTTTCATTCTCGGCACCCAACGTAGCTGCTGTCAGCACCTGGTCAAGGTGCCAGTTAGGGGCAAATAGATCATAGAAAATTCCAACTGTACCTTCTTTATTCATTCACAAAAATTAATCTTTGCAGGCGAAACCACTTGAGTGGTTTCCTCTTCCCAGGACCCTTGTTATCGTATTCTGGGCCTGGTGACATTGCATTTGTATAATGTCAGCTTGCGCTGCACTTCCTAATTTACTTTTAGCAGCAAGAGTTTATTTCTTACAATCTGTCCTTTTTGGCAGAGATTCATTTTGGCCTTTAGGGACTTTTTACTTAGTCTTGCTGGTTTTTAGTTGAATCTAATTTAGTGAAGGTTATGTGAACTCTGGGCCCTGTGACTTGGTGAATCTTTCAGAGATAATTGATGTTGTGACAATCGGATCATATACCAAATTCAGTGCTCTAATAATTTGAGTGAACTTACAAGAAGTGTGGAGGGAATCACAGATCCTCTCTGGATAACTAAATGATCCAGAGTCAAACTGCAGACACAGGCCAGTCCTTAATATATTATTTATGTACAGGGAAAAGGTTATTACAAAGAGACTCACTGTTGTAGGATCACTTCATAAATATGCCCACTTGCTGCTATTCATTGTGATAAAAAGAAAGCAATAATGTATTTTCCTACATTATCCATCAAAAAAAACAAACTTGCGCTGAGATTAGATCTCGAGCAGATTGTTTGCCCTTAATATACTTTTTATGGAACTTCAGGTTTTTTGCTAGTGTGGTTTTAGAATTTGGCAGAATTTTATTAATTTATTCTGATATAAAGTGTAAAATAGATTTTTGGTGTTCTGTGTTGTTATTATAATATCAAAAGTGATTCTATTTTTAGAATATTGGTTATTGGAAAAATAATTTTGTTTATTTTAAAATCTTTAAAAAAATATTATTGTGTGTATTTATATTTACTTTGTTTTTGGGCTTGCAAATTCATTAATCAGTTATAGATATCATTATTCAGTTATAGATATCATTTCATTGCCTGTAGTAAAACAAACCCAATTACACTCGACCAGTTTTCCCCTGGTTCATCTGATGATTAGAGTGACAATGGGTCAGGATGTGACATGTTATTTTGGGAGGAAATGGAAAACACCGACCAGTGCTGTATTGCCCATAGATCTAAGTCCTTCAAGGCATGAAGGCTTCATACTACACTGTATATATCATATAATCTGTTCTGAATATAGTCGCCACCCTTCATTCTCCCCATTGACAGCACACAGGCCTCCAGGGCACTGGACAGTAAAGACATTCTCAGAGAAAAATGTAACGAGTCTGTTCAACTGAATCTGATAGAATAGATCCTGTTCATGTCAATGAGAGGTGGGAAGTTGGGGACATATTTTCTATTGGGTTTCCAAATACTACAGATTACAACTCATATGTGAGGACCAGATGTTTTGCCACAGGGTTAGAATACATTTCTCATCTAGAACTGCACAGGAACATACACATTTCTTTGGGAATGTGCCAAAAGGGCTAATATTCTATTGTAAGCATGGCTACTCATATTCACAAAACACATTTTTTCATCTTGAAAATGAGAGGATGAGTTTTATTTTCTTGGAAGTAGGTTAAATATGGCAATTGGCTGTGTCTTTGCAATCATTCTATTGCTGTACAATTTTCTTCAAAGAGTCTGGGTTTAGGTTTGCTGTTCACAGCTAGTTAATCAAGTTAAAATCATTCGAATGACTGGTTCCCTGAAGCTGAGCATAGTTTTAGCAACTGTAAGAAATGCAAACCTAGTCATTTTTATTGTGAGATTCAGACAATTCTACAATGTGCATATGCGGTAATGTGAGTAACAGTTAATCTATTTTATTCTCTGACCTTTCACAAAGAAAAAAAATGCTGAACATGGAATTTGCAAGTAAAATTGGACCGGGAACCAAAATCCATCAGTTTCTATCAGATAAGACCAAACATTGAATGCAATCTTTACTGATCCCATGGGGCCAGAGAATAATATATGTGGCACACTGTTCCCCCATCCAACATTAGATTTACTTTTGCTTTCTTAAGGTAGTGTATACAATGTGTGGGGCCCTTTATGCTGAGAATATATTATTCTGTCAGCTGGTCTTTTTCCCCATGATCTACTCATGTTTAGAGTGTCAGGAGATCAATAGAGTGAGAATGCATTGATCAGTTTAGTCTAACTTTACTAAAATTGATGTTTTCTTTGTAAATTCACTGTTGAAATGGAGGAAAAAAGTATATATAACTTTTATTTATAATATATCTAATATATCTATTATTAGAAAAAAAATTATATATAGATTTTTTAAATAATTTGTCCCTTTTAGATGTCTGTCTGTCTTAAGATTTTTGATGCTTTTTTTTTAAAGAGGTCTCTTATGCCCATGCATCAAGGCTGCATTTATTTGATCAAAAATACAGTAAAAAATAATAATATTGTGAAATGTTATTACACTTCAAAATACGGATGGTTTTCTATTTGAATGTATTTTAAAATGCAGTTTATATTCGTTATGGCAAAGCTAAATTTTAAGCAGCCATTATACTTCAGTCTTCAGTGTCACAAGAAATCTGTCTATGCTGATTCATTATCAGTGTTGGAAACAGTTTTGCTGCTCTATATTTTTTTGGAGCCTGTGATACTTTCTTTCAGGATTCTTTGAGTAAAAGATTAAAAAGAAAAGCATTTGGTCAAAATAGAAATCTTTTGTAACAATTTAAGTCTTTACTGTCACTTAACATGTCCTTGAATAAAAATATCTTTTAAACAGTAATATAGTACTTCTACAAAATATATATATTCTGATGCTATGAAAGTCAAACTTTATCAATTTGATTTTCTATAGTCATTAGTGTGCCTTGCTGGTCATCTCTGTAGTACTTCCTGTCTGACCTCTATCGGGTAGCTGGATTTCCCACCCTGACGCTATTGACTCAGCTGGGCTTAGGGAAGTGCTTCTATCTGAACACACAGTAATGCAAGTCCAATTTGTAATGCAGCTAAAAAGGTTGCCACCCTACTAAGCAAGCTGTAAGACCCGCTTTATTATCCTTCACACCTTTAGACCAGCACAAAGCTCTTTAAAGACAATCTCACTCTCAGGAAAACAAGCTTCTTCTCTGAGGCCCTCTTATGAGCGTGTGAAATCCCTCAGCGTTGGTGTTTGTAGAAACCCTGGCGTACAAAGGCAAAGGTCAGCAGAGCTTGGAGGTCTGATACATGAGGTTGCCCCTCAGATATTTTTGTGAGCCTTGAAAGGCGTCTAAACTTCCTCCCAATTTCACGTATGGAATAAAGAGAAGTGTTTGGCTGGGAGGCTTAAACATTTTTAATGGAAAACCTAACTGATTTTGTTTGTATTAATACAAGTGCTGTCAAATGATTATATTTAATATATGCGTGTGTACCGTGTATATTTTTTATGTATATATAAATACAAAAACATGCATGTATATGTTTAAGAAAAATATATTATGTTGATATATTATACACCGTGCACATACATATATAATGTAAATAAAAACTTTTATTTTGGAAGTGATTAATCGCGATAAATCGTTTGACAACACTAATTAATACACTTTTGTCAAAATTTGGATTTCATCAATTGTTGCAGTTCTACAAAATTTCCAACCTGAATTTGTTTAAATGTAATCTGTCCACTTTCATTCATAAAATATGGTTCATTTTTTTTCAAGATTAAACACAATAAATCTCCAAAAGTGAAGGTACTAATATGTTTTCACTCACTTCTGTTGAAATAACAAGAGTTGTAGAGTGGTTTCATTCCTCTTCCGGTGGCCGCTTTCCGAATTAATCACTCTCAACAGGTAACTTTCAGTGGGCGAACATGATGAATGGCACCAACTCCATTAAAGTAAAACAGCAGTGATTAATAACATCCCCAGACTTCACATACAGAGCAAGACAAATACACATCTCTCGTGACCTTTTGCTGTTCAGGGTGAAATCATAACCTTCCTCTCCTTTGCACACATACAGCAATCAAAACAAACCAAGCCTTAGCCCGAGGAACATTGCTAATGCTAAACGCACGCTGAAAGAGTGAAATTTATCACCCTTTGAATGTTTAAAGTAATTGGATCACATTCTTTGTTGTGTGGAATGCTGAATACAGTCAAAGTGAAAGACTTAATACAGTCAAAGTGAATGGTGACTAGGGGCGGTGATGGACAAAAAAGCATCATAATGCATATGTTATGATATATGCACTCTATTTTCTTCTGAAGCCATGCACTCGCTTTATTTGAGGAACAGAATGAAATTTAAGTAGTTTCTCTAAAAATCTTGGAAAAATATCTTTCTGGCAACCGTTGTCTCCATTCATTTTCATGTTGGCCATAAACTGGAGGTCTTTTGTTTCAGATCAGTAGCAGACTTGCAGTATGAACGTATTTAAGAGCCTATAATGCACTAATAATTTTATTATTTTGATATAAATGATATTTTGTGTTGTGAAATATTATAATATTTATATTTACTTGTGTTTACATTTACTTAGTTTTAGATTCGGTTTTACTTTTTTCTGTGTTTGTAACTCCATTCGTCTTTTTTTTTTTTAATTCCCGGCCTATATGGATCGAATTTGAATTTTTAAATTATAGGAGAAGACTCACAGTCTTCTTACAGGTTGGTTGGACGATTTGTTAGTCTGTCTTGTTGCAGATTTTGCTGTTTTAACCTGTAAAAAACAAAGAAAACGAAACTAAGCTTCACTTTAAAGTGGTTTGAAAGTATGGGATAAAAGCTTTTTGTGAATTCCTTGCTATTTTTGTTGCAAAATTCACTTTCGAACATTGTCATTTACTGTTCCTTCCTGGTGTAATATTCATCCCAACCCTATCCAGACAGCTGAATCCCTTTTTCAATAAACAGCTAAAAACTGATCCCTGATCACTTAGGATCATTCTGGATCCTTCTGAGAAAAAAAAAAACCCTATTTCTTTCGTTTCTTAATCCCTCTCTGTTCTAGCTTGTACTATTCTGGAAGATGTTCAGAATTTGCCTCCTTAAAATGAATCCTGTAGTGTGTGCTTGGATTTTAATTTGAACAGCTGCTTTCTCTTTTCAATTCTGCTAAACTCCCAAGTTTCCCTTTTGAGAAATTAGTAGTCAGTTGTGTTTGCCACGTCTCATTCTGGTTGCTAGCAGCGCAGAAGTGTCCTTTCCACAATTATTGTAAACATCTTATGTGTTTTGCATACAGAACTCTTCCAATGCATCCCATATGGCTTTCTTGATGCGGTTCTGTTATCAGTAGCCACATGATCGCCTTTGATCTGATTAAGCAGGTCACGCAGGAAGCAGTGTGTTTTTCTGAACACATCTATCATAAAGTATCTGATCTCTGTGGTCTCATCCGGTTTTAGCGTCAAGAACACAAATGAGCTCAAGGCCCAGAACAACAAGCAACATAAACAGCTTTCAATTTTCTCAGCGGGGTGGCTGCTCATTTATCTCTCTCAGTGAAGCAATCGCTCAGTGAAATATTTTCACAACTGTTTGTTCAGTGTGGGGCATTAATGGGTCATTTGGTCATTATCTGTTCTCCGCAGCTGTAGTTGAGATTTGTTGTTGACGTAAGTTTCATACGTTCTGTGAAAAATAGTTACTAGTTGTGGATGACTTGATGTCAGGCCCGCACTGATCTCTGCTTTAACTCAGTGCTGAGAGAGCTACTTGAACGAAAGTGACATTCAGGAATTCACTGGAAACCTCACACTCTTGTTATAAACAGTCTAATAAAAAAAGAAAGTGAACTTTCCACTCTGCACACTGAGCTCAATACTGTACTTCCTGCATTGTTATTGCATTTTTTGATCCTATTTGACATTTAAAATCTCTTTTGAGATTGATCAGTCCTTAATACCACATTTTGGATCATTCAGTAGATATATAAATACTATAAAATTTTTAAATATTGCATAACCTCAATATATACACCAAACCAAATAATAATAATAAACATATTTTATAATAATTTAACATTATGAAAATTGAATAAGATAGAACTCTTTAAAATAATACAAACACAAGGATATGTGTGTAATAGACAAAAGTATTTTAGAAATAATATACATGCCTATATTTAAGACAACAGGCTTGTGCTAAGCATTGTGCCAAGCATAACATTTCCTTTTTATAGTATGATACTATCCAAAGAGTTCAACTACAGGGCCGTTAATCATTTTAGACTATAATAATAACCAACTTTGTGTTAAAGTTTATTCATAAAGTTTACTCTGAAGCAGGTTCTCACATTAAACTAATTATCTTGCATCTTACTAGAACAGGTGTGAATGTGACTATCGCACACACTGTTCTGTCAGTTTCATTGAACCACAATAAAACCTGTGTAACTAATATCCTCCTGTATGCTCTCTCAGGATCAAATTAAAGTACATGCTTCTCACCTTTGGAATAATAAAGCAGCAATGGTGTGAACTGCTCTCTCACCTCAGTAAATTATGCCCTTTGCGCAGGCTCTTTTTTGGGGGGGAGAAAGTCTTTGTATGTAACCCAACAGCAAGTGAGAGTTCAACATTGCTATAGTCCATAAAATGTATTTCCATAGGAGATTAAGTTATAAAATAAAAATGCAAATGCAGTGTAAATCTCAAAACAAGACAAAGAAATAACGTAATGCATAAATGTATATTAAATCATTAATGGTCTATCACGAGAAAAACATTCCTATGTTGCTTGATCTGTAGATAAGTTTAATGAATGACACAATGATACTCAGATTTACACTGCATTTAAAGCATTGAAGTCGTGACAGTGTATCACAGACAGCTTCTGAAATCTGGGGCTAAAGAACTGCAGGTGTTTCAACTTGAGATCATTTTATGGGGACATTTAAACTGGCCATTAATAATTTTTAAATAGCTGTCTAGTGTGAAAGAGTATAAATTATTTGACCGTCGCAAGTGCACTTTGAGTTGATGTCTGAAAATGTGAAAAACTGTAAAAAGGGAGCGTGTGTAGATTTACTGCTGGAGAACATCAGAGGATGAATGTTCTTGGAATTCATTTCTCTTCTTGGGGTGAAACTGACCTGCAAATGGTGGTAACTGGTCATTTGTATCTATCCTCTAAAAGTGTCTGTATGACACTCTTGAACCTTTTTTGACTTCTTCCAGTCTTTCTAGTTTTACTATTCTTTCCCCTAATTCCCAAGAGTCTTTGCCAAGTTAGGTCTTTGCTTTCCATCTTGATTTACTGTTATTTTTCTTGTATGAATCTTATCTGGTTCTTTTTTGTCCTGTCCTTTCAATTATTTTTTTTTCCTTGTCCCTCTATCTTTTTCCTCTTCATCCACTCTTTCAGTTTCATTTTGTCATTAATTTCTCAGTGCAGACGTCTTTTGTTTGCTCTGAACAGTGTATTCTCTTTCAGTCCAAGTTTGGAAATAGTGTTTATGCTTTCCTGTGAGACATCAACTGAACTTGAATGTTGGATGAATCCAAGATAATTCAAATGTCCACAATACAAGGTTGATGTAACTTTCCAGTTCCACTTTACACAAAACCTTATACTGTGGAGTGTCCAAGTCCACATTTACCAGAACCCCTGAGGGTTTGAGTCAGAAGATATTGCTGAATATTATGACTCCTACCATTATATTAAGTGTTCTCAGCTGCGATTTATGTCAAAGTGTTTGAAACATTCCTTACATTTAATTGCACAAATAATTTGGAGCACATTCAGAATGCATTCGTCACGCTATGAGATTCAAGTAATATTCTTGGACTTCTTTTCAATAGCAAAATGACCCTCAGGTTTATTGTTGTTTGTTGAAGTAATGCCACCTAAGACAAAACAGCACGCCTTTAAATATCAAAGTATTTTTTGTTGTTACTTCAAAAGGTGAAACATGCCAATGTCTGGAATGTGTGCTCAGTGGTTAGATAGATCTTAACCGGTCCAACTCAATTACCTTTTAATTAGGGCCTGGAAACCTCAATGGGACAGGAAGCGATGAAGGTCTAAAACATCTGCAGGCTGTTTCTTCAGACACTCATGTTTTTGCATGAGTGTGTTTTGCATGTGCATGCTTTCAATTGTGCAAGCAGAAAAAATGTGTTAAAGCATGTTAGATTTGTACATCCAAAGTCCCTAATGATTTTACCAATATTTGTGCATGAGAAGCATAATACACAATGTTTGTGATGGTGCCATGTTGAAACAGCACTACGGTCTGCCTTATATTAGTAGGACTAATGAAAATGTATTTGATTTACTGTTTTGATTGGCCTTCTTTGGGATGTTCCACTGCAAAACACTGTTCATCTGGACAGTTGTTTCTGTCTGTTACTCATTCAAACAAACTGTTTAGTTGTGTGGTTTGGCTTTACCATTGATTTTGTGATAACAAATAGGATTTCCTTGGAATATTTGACAGTTTGTAAGGCAAAGTTTGGTTCTCATTGACTTGCTTTAAGCCTCATGGGGTTTCTTAACAATGAGAATGTGCTGAGAAAACGGTTTCTGCAGCCTTATAACACACTTTCACTGTTGTTGAAATGCTAGAAAAGGAGTGCAGTTCTTTAAAGCAGTATTGTCAGTGTATTCTGTTTGAACGTATGCCATTAGTCCACATTGTCAGATTCAATGTAAAAATGTCAGGGCTTTTTTTCATTGAGAGACTGACATGCATAGGGGTTTCATTATGTGGACAGCCATCTGGGGGATTTTCATGTGCCCATTGACCCCACATCATTTTGCTATGTAGATTCCATCATGGAGAGAGTGCTGTGGCCACAAAACCAGAAAACAATAATTATGGTTAATATACAATTGGCAAAGTAATTGGAACTGGAACAGGAACCGCAACATCAACCTAAAGCAATGCAGAAGGTCTTTTATAGTCATATAAGATATGCAATTTAGGGTGAGATCATACAAAACAAAACAGTTTATACTGTTAATGAAATATAGAAAAATTAAATCAGAATTTGGAAAAGGTTCTAAATCAAACTTGCTACCTTATGTATGACGGACCATCATGGCAGATCATTTCAATATTGTGACAGAAAACGGAAACAAAACCACCTGAAAACTTGCGAACGTGCAAATTACTCAAAAGAAAGCCAAAAAGGTGTTCTTATCTGTCCCATCTTTAAAATACATACTGTTATGTACCTCAAAAACTTGTTTTATTACGCAGTTCCACGCCTTGAGGAATCAATTTTGTTGTCTTTGGCTTCAACATAAAAAAGACACATGCGTCTTGAAGAAAGTGGCCCATCATTAAAATGCTCGATTGTGTAATCCATTTGGCTTGTGTCTGTGTGTAATGAATACATTGTGAATCTGGAAAGTAATCAGTGTGTCTGTTAAAATGCTGAATGCACAGTAGAGCATGAATGATAGCCAAAAGGGAATGACGTAAAAGGTGTACCAGTAGTTTGTTTCTAGCTATTAGTTATACAATGGGCTCAGGTCATATTAAACTGTGGGATCAGGGTAGTGTTTTGTTGAAAACTCTCCATATGTAGCCTAACTGTTTTATGTCCACAACAGTACAACTCTGTTATGCTATGAAAAGACATCTTAATTGTAAAAGATGATTAGACATGTTCAGATCTACCAAGGTAATACATTACATTACCAAGTTTACCAAGGTGGTAAGAGTGCTTACAGAGTTTTAATTGGTTGAACAGATTTGGCTTAACAAGTTGGCCCCTGCTGGTATTTAATTTAATTTATTTATTTATTATTTTCACTTCATCCAATACTTTTTACATTTACTTTCCTCTCTCTCTTATAATCCTTTACATGTGTAAAGCAAGACTATGTACAGCAGCCCATTACCATTTCTTCCCAGAATAGCTCACTTCAATAAAACTACAAATTATCTCTGGCCCTGCACTTTCCCTTTTCCAACTGTCTGCCATTCAGACATTTCCCAGCTGTGTCAGTGGTTTTATTCCTGTAAAGTTGTCCTGTTTTTTTTGTGGATTTAACTGTTTTGTTGATCCAGAGGAACTTTGTTAGGATCAGCCCAGAGTTACTCTTTCACAACTGATACCTGCATAGAGGAGCTGATTAGCAGCCATATGCATGATTACATAAGTATGTTTGTGCCAGTACAGCCCTGACCCAACTTGGCTTCTCATGTCTTTTGATTAATATCACTCCAAAATAAAGAAACTCAACACTATTTGACCATTCCAGTAAAGAAAAACCAAACACTCATACATCTCCTCAGCAGCAGCAGCCCTGTTATAAAGACTGAAAGTGTAATAGTGAAGCTAATGAAATATATATGATTAGTTCTATTATGAAACTAATGTTCCAGCCTATCATATTCCCATGTTCCTCATCTGTCATCTTTATTTAATTCCATCTGCATTAAGTAATTTTGAAGGGGCTGAACATTGCATTTCGTGTTTTGATGTCCCCACTGTCACAGCTTCAAGGCCTTTCTTTCAAAACCTGAGTGAATCCGAAAATTTGAGTTTGGCTGGTTGTGCATAAGTTTATGTTTAACTTGGAAAAGACAGTTAATATCCTCTGGCCTTTGTGTTTATTGTGCTGTCCCGTTGTCTGCAACATAGATTTAGAAAAGCTTGGTAGTGATTAAGTGTCAGTACTTTTTCCATTTCAGTGCTTTTGTGAACTAATGCAAACATTTATATAGACAACAAGCCTTCAGGCTATTGCAATTTGGGCTACATTCTGGCTGTTTGGCTCTTTATCAGTATCTTTAATATTTAAGGTTTAATTTGTTAACATTAATGAGGTATTGTGAACTGGTTATTTAATATACCTTTTTTTTGGAAATAGGCATTTTACAACTCCCCTAGAGTTAAACAGTTGAGTTTTACTGTTTTTGAATCCATTCAGCTGATCTCCGGGTCTGGCTGTAGCACTTTTAGCTTAGCTTAGCATAGATAATTGAATCGGATTAGACCATTAGCATTTGGTCATCAAAAATGACCAAAGAGTTTCGATAATTTTCCTATTTAAAGCTTGACTCTCCTGTAGTTACATGTACTAAGACTGACGAAAAATGAAAAGTTGCCATTTTCTAGGCTAATATGGCTAGGAACTATACTCTCATTCCGGCGTAATATTCAAGGAAATTTGCTGCTGTACCATGGGTGCAGCAGGCGCAATGATATTACGCAGCGCCTGAAAGTAGTGCCCAGCTAGATGGCACACTAGATAGCATATATACATATATTCAAAAAGGAAACAGTTATTTAAAATGATATAATATTTCACAATATATCTGTTTTTACTGATCACATAAATGCAGCCTTGGTGAGCATAAAAGATTACTTTAAAAAAAAAATTAACAAGTCTTACTGACCCCAAACGTTTTAATAAATTAATAAATACTGTAAATATTGTTCATTGCTAGTTTGTGAATATATAATGCATTAACCAAATTTATCCTTTTTGTAAAGTGATTGGGACCAAGCATGGTCATGCAAGTAAACATGACTTTGGAATAGATTCTATGCCTGATTCTAATTACATTTACATTTACATTTAGTCATTTGGCAGACGCTTTTATCCAAAGCGACTTACAATTGGGGAATACAAAAAGCGATTCATCTTGAAGAGGCAATCAGACAGAGGAAGTAGTCCAGTCTAGAAACGACAAGGGCCTGGACAAGAAGTTGTGCAGCATGCTTTGTCAGAAAGGGCCTGATCTTTCTGATGTTGTGTAGTGCAAACCTGCAGGATCGAGCAGTCTTTGCAATGTGCTCTTTGAAGGTCAGCTGGTCATCAAAGATTACACCAAGATTTCTGACCGAAGTTTATGGGGTGATCATTAATGAGCCTAACTGAATCGTGAAGTCATGCTGTAGAGTTGGAGTGGCAGGGAAGACAAGAAGTTCCGTCTTTGCCAGGTTGAGCTGTAGGTGATGTTCTTTCATCCATGCCGAGATGTCCGCCAGGCAGCCTGAGATCCGTGCAGCTACCGTTGGGTCATCTGGTTGAAAATAGAGATAGAGCTGTGTGTCATCGGCATAGCAGTGATAGGAGAAGCCATGTGCATGTATGATGGGACCCAGCGATGTAGTGTATGTGGAGAAGAGGAGGGGTCCAAGAACCGATCCCTGAGGAACTCCAGTGACCAGTTGATGTGGTTTGGATACCTCCCCTCCCCAGGCCACCCTGAAAGATCTACCGATGAGATAGGATTCAAACCAGCGAAGTGGAATCCCAGTGATGCCCAGTGATGAGAGGGTAGACAGGAGAATCTGATGATTGACAATGTCAAAAGCAGCAGAAAGATCCAGCAGAATGAGGACCGATGATTTGGAATCGGCCTTTGCAATTCGCAGGGCTTCAGTGACTGAGAGTAGCGCAGTCTCTGTTGAATGGCCACTCCTGAAACCTGACTGTTTAGCATCCAGTTTGTTGTACTGTGAAAGAAACTGTGAGAGCTGGTTGAAGACAACTCGTTCGAGTGTTTTCCCTACGAATGGAAGGAGAGAGACAGGTCTGTAGTTATCTAAAAGAGAAGTGTTTAATGTAGGTTTTTTGATCAGTGGGGTTATCCGAGCCTGCTTGAATGCTGTGGGGAAGATGCCTGTGAGGAGAGATGTGTTGATAATGTGTGTGTGTGCCGGTAAGAGTGTGGGAGAGATTGTTTGGAGAAGGTGTGAGGGGATTGGGTCGAGAGGACATGTTGTAGGATGGCTGGAGAGGAGAAGTTTGGATACTTCTGCCTCGGTGAGGGGACAGAAGGAGAAGATGGGAGTTAGAGCAGTGGATGTGGTTGATTGGAGGTCCTGTGGAGTTGAGAACTGGTTACTGATTGTTCTAGTTTTGTCTGTGAAAAAAGAGGCAAAGTCGTCAGCGGTTATCAAAGTGGTGGGAGGTGGAGGAGGGGGACAGAGGAGAGAATTAAATGTTCTGAAGAGATTACGCATGTCTGGAGCGCTGTTGATCTTGTTGTGGAAATGTGAGGATTTGGCAGTGTGGACTTCAGTAGAGAAAGATGAAAGCAAAGACTGATACCTACTCAGGTCCGACGGATCGTTTGATTTGCGCCATTTTCTCTCTGCCACTCTGAGTTTGGTCCGATGCTCACGAAGAACATCGGATAACCAGGGGTTAGAAGGGGCAGCCCGTGCTGGCCTGGAGGAGAGAGGACAGATGTCGTCTAGACAAGAGGTTAAGGTAGAGCATAAAGTGTCAGTTGCTGCATTTACATCCAGAGAAGAGAAATGGGTAGGCGAGGGAAGAGAGGAGGATACTACAGAGGAAAGAAGGGAGGGGGAAAGGGAGCGTAGGTTGCATCTGAAAGTAACCGGTAAGGGAGATGGTGGCAAATGGGTAGCAAAATGTAAAGTAAAAGTAATAAAGAAATGGTCAGAGATATGTAGTGGTTGTACCAGAATGTTATCTGTAGTACAATTGCGTGTGTAAATTAAGTCGAGTTGGTTGCCTGATTTGTGCGTGCTAGTAGTGGTGAGGCGTTTGAGATCAAATGAAGCTAGGAGTGACTGGAAGTCTGTAGCATAAGGCCTGTCTAGGTGAATGTTGAAATTGCCGAAGACTAAGAGTGGAGTGCCATCCTCCATGAAAGAGGACAGCAGTCCGTCCAGCTCATCTAGGAAGGTTGGTACAATTGGGCCAGGGGGATGATAGATTACCACAATCTGGAGTCTTATAGGAGCTGTTACAGTAACGGCATGAGATTCAAATGAGTTGAGATTGCCTAGGGGAGAGTGGGTAGAGTATTTCCAATTGTTAGAAATGAGCAAACCAGTGCCCCCACCCCGGCCAACTTGCCTAGGGGTGTGAGAGAAAGAGAAATTGTGAGAGAGAGCAGCTGGGGTTGCCGAGTCTTCTGGACGAATCCAGGTCTCAGTCAAGCCCAGGATGCTGAGTGTGGAATGTAAGGAAAATGCAGAAATGAAGTCGGCTTTGTTGATAGCTGACTGGCAATTCCAAAGACCTACAGAGAAAGAAAGAGGTGCAGTGGAAGATGTAGAGATAGTGTGCAGGTTAGCAGGGTTACGTAACCTTCTGTGTGTGTTTTTAGAGCGAGGTTGAGAGAGAACCGGAATGGTTTGGAAACACATGATAGACGTGGAAGGATAGAGGATAGGAAAGTGTGAGGGAAGTTAAAAATGATACTTAAGTGTGTGCTCTGTGTCGTTCCTCGGTTAAAGTCACGCAGGAAAAAGTCGTCTGTCTTTACACTCGTTGGTCTTCACATGAGGAGGCTGAGCACGACGGCTGAACGCTTCTGCAGACGCTTCCACGTCAGCGCTCTGACATTAAATAAATACAGTCTAAGAAACTAGAGTGAAAACAGCTGTGGCCGGCTTCTGATCAGCCCAGTCAACAAGGTAGGACTGCTAATAGCTCAAGATGAAACTAACACTTTTCACAATCACACAGGCTCGTTCTCAGCTGAGGCGCAAATTATTCTAATTACCAGTAAGTGCAATCAAACATAAAAACCCCAACGAAAATGCAGAGTAGAAATAGGCAGGAAACGAACTACTTCACTTGCTACTACTTCCTAGTAGCAAGTAAATAATTTAAACAACAGAACTGCGACCAAATTATTCAAAACACTTACGCGAGCTGCCGTCCATCTCTTCTGGTGACTAATCGGCTTTCCCGATTAGTCACCAGATTAGTTTTTAACTCTTTTTTTTTTTTTCAATTAGTTAAAAACTCTCTCGGGTAATGTTTAAAAAAATCATATTAGACCAGCGTTACTTAGTCTAGACAGCAGTTAAGTGCTTTAGTCACCTCACTATCTCAGTATTGGAAGGAACCTCTTGCGATTTTGAGTAATGATATCTTCAGATTGTATTGTTACCGCTAGTTATGAAGTACTATGAATAAATGAGTAATAGATAATTATTGCTTACTTCAATATGGCTTCTTCAACATTATTTTCTTAGCATAAGGTGTGGAGGGGAAGCAAAATGGGCCCCCGTCACCCCTCGTTAGCCCCAGAGAAATGATTTTCTATTGGTCACTTCCCCACATGAAATAGAGTCTATTGTCTTGTGAATATCTGTGATCAAAAAGAACACCAGCCATCTGAAAGAGGGATTTCACATGGTTGGAGGTTGGGGAGCCTCCATCAGAGCCTGAGTCACTCCAAAAGAATCTGGCTGTGCATTGCTTTGTCTGCTGCTCAGACCTCTTGCCAACCTCTGTGTTCACCCTTATTGGAGCCTAGAAGTGTATAATCCCTCGGACTCTTAGCTGTACTATGAAAATGTGAGGCATTCAATCTAATAACCTCCATTAACATATGAAAGAAATAGTTAAATCAACCACAGGGGGCTGTTTTTGTCATATTTTGAAGGAACTCTGCAGATGTTGTGTACAAGAACACTGTTCAATTGTTGCTCTACCCTCGAGAAATTCAGCAGAATTATTTCCTTCTAGAATTGATTTATGTCTCTGTAGGTTCTGTCCATTGTGAACACAATTAAAGGCATTAACTGGGCTTTCAGCTATGTACAATCAGGAAAAGTTTCAAGCGGAGCCATTCTGGAATCATTATTGCCCTTTTGAGGGAAAGCGTTTGCATGCTGTATCATAAAGGGTCATCAGATACAGAAACAATGAGTGCTTGCCAATGCGCTGCGATTCCCTGGTGGATTGTGACTTAGTGCTTGTCACACAGCCTTGTGTAAGTTTTTGAGCACATGCTTGCAATAAGGCAAGGAGATGGAGTAAGTTAAATGGCCATAGGCCACATCATACAACTTCAGAGAGATTGCGATGAGAAAGTGCAGTAGTCCTTGCTGTTCGTCCCCTAGGGAGCGAATTAGAGGGGTTTTCAAGCTATTTGAAAGATTAGACTAAATGTAATGCAGGGTTTGATGCAGAGACCCTATGAGAATTATCCACTGTGAACTATCACTGATCTGAATGAGGGAAGTGACCAAATCATTTTTTTTATAATATTCCAGATCATACTTAAAAACCTTTCTTTTAGTAATATTGACAAAACATTATTATCGATTATCTTTTTTGTTTCTTTGAACTTGTGTAATGTATTTTCTTCCTCTAAATAGAGTACAAATGTTTAGATGGCAGTAAAAGCTTTTTAATGAATATTTCAGACATGATGCATGTTAGTATTTGTTGATTAACTGGCAGTGAGTTCAATAGTGGTTGGTGCAGTGGTATTTTCTCCAGAAATGTATTGCTATATGGATTGTAAAAACAGGTTTGTTGACTTGAATTTTGACAAACTGTAAATTATTATATACCATATGCTTCATGATGCACATTTTATGCTTTCCTTTTTCAGTTTAAAAAAACTATAATTTTGATAGCTTTTTTGGTTGGTTTGTTTTACAAAACTTTGTTCTGTGCATTCAAATTTTCATTTATGTTCAGAGTGACTGATAATTCTGTGTTCTCTTGGGACTTAATCAGTGTGTTTGCCATCCTAAATTGGCCAATATTTGACTGTTGTGTTAACCAAGTATTAAATTAAGTGTAGTGGGGAAAACAAGAGTTTTAAATGGGTAAACTGAGGTTTTAACTTTTATCTTCATTCTTTTAAGAAGCATAAATATTAGTGAACAGAATAATATTTTTGAATTTGCATTATGGTCTCTAGTGAAAAATAAATATACTAAATATGCTGAAATACATGTATTTAATGCTAAGTATATACTACAAATACATTTACATATTTATGTACTTATAAAAATACCCTGCAATTGTACTTTTAGTATATTAAACTTGTATACTTTAAAGTCTAAGTCTTGTACTTATGTAATTGTGTGGAAGTAGTGCTGAAGTAAAGTAAATACTGAAGTAAAGTGATACTATTGGAAGTAGTTTAGGTACACTTGAAATAGCTTGCATTTAAAGACAGATATGATTCAAAGATCATACAATTCTCATCAATAGTGACATCAAAACACTATTTAGGCTTAAAATGTGCATTGTACACACACAGCGCTCCAAATAAAGTTTAATGAGTTTATATATAATTATACTACGGGGCCGTTGAATGCTTGAATCTGATTGGCTGACGAACGTTCTGAGGTGTGCAATTATTTTCAGGGAAACGCACGGCGAACGTAGTTCCAGGCAGCTTTCTTGACCGCATTACAGTTCCATATCACTTCGCATCGTTGTCAGCGCTGCCCTGACGATTTTATCAGTTAGCCTAGTGTAGCAACTTAAAGGCTACACATGACATTTCTCACTAGCGAGGTAATAACAGCGCTGCATCTTAAAGCAGACTTACAGTTTAGAGACGGTGCTTCAGAACACTGTTGAGGGACACACAGAGGTAGCCTAATTCATACAAGCTCTCTCTCTCTCTCTCTCTCTCTGTTTCTCTTTCTCTGTGTCTCTGTCTCTCTCGCTCTCTTTCTAATAACTTCATTATTAACTGCATTAGTCTGCTATCAACGGCTCAAGCCTCCATTGCCAGCTTTAAAATGACGTTTTGGAACTAGCAAAAGAGTCGTTGGATGAGATGCGGAAGAAATAATCCTACTCACAATAGCGATTTAAGTAGAAAAACCGGACGAATCCCTTGAAATATATAATCTGATCGATGTCTTGAGGTGTGGCAACCGTAGTATAAGCGGAATAATTGACTCCGGACCGTTGAATTATTAGAAAAATAATGCACACCCGAGGTGTAACGGCCACTCCGCTTCGCGTCGTGGCCGCATCACCACCTCGGGTGTGCATTATTTTTCTAATAATTCAACGGCCCGTCGTCAATTATTCCTTACTTATATAATTATATAATTTTTTATATCAGTAAGCCTTGAGTTGATATGTCAGCAAATGTGTTAATAGATTTGAACTATACTTAGTATGAAATAAATATATTTTAATATATTACTTAATTGGGTGTAATTCAAACTTTAAATATATATCTATATACATACCCATAAATGGTCACACTGTAGTTTGGGCATCAATTCTCACTATTAACTACAACTTTTGTCTCAAACTCCTAATTTGCTGCTTATGAATAGTTAGTAAGGTAGTTTTTAAGTTTAGGTATGGTGTAATGGATCTAAAATATGGTCATGCAGAATAAGGCACAAATATGTGCTTTATAAGTATTAATAAAGAGCCAATATACTAATAATATGCTTTCTAATAAACTAGTTAATACACTGTAAAAAAAATAAAAGTTGAGCCAACTTAAAATTTTAAGGCAACCAGCTTTAGCAGATTTTTTGAGTTTTCTTGAATTTTTCTTTTTTTTTTACAGTGTAGTGAGAACTGGTCCCTAAACTAAAGTGTTGTGTGTGTGTGTGTGTGTGTGTGTGTGTGTTTATAAAGCAACAATATTGGTATCACAGTTTGAAATGCATTCTTTATCCCCTGCGGTGAAGATAAACTGACACTCATAATTGACGTCATCTTATCTGTCTTCACAGCAGCACAAACCACTGAGCTTCCTCGTTGAATACTGGATCTCATTCCACATAGTTGATGACAGGTTATAAAATGTGGCATCCTCAAACTGGTTTACACAATGTCGTTTGAGACTGTGGATCTGAAAAAAAAGGCTGTTGTACATAAAAGAGTGTCAAAGTTTACCAATGACCTCTTGGTGAATAATCTTACACACTTAATAAAGTTACACGCTTTTACTACACATGGGATTTCACTGTTTCGGAAAGTGCTCAGAATGACATTACTTTTGGTTTAATAATTCTTTTGGCTTCTGTGAAGAACTTTTGTTTATTTTAGCCCCTGATTTCATCATGAAGTCGGAGAAAGCAATTTTCTCAATTTTAGCTGTAAGTGCCCTAATTTCCAAGCTCGTCCAAAGCAGCTTGGTGTATTATTCTTACAGGCGGTTGCTTGGGCAAACTTGACTTTCTGTATTTTCAATTTAAAACTTCTTGTTCAATTCATCCTCTGCTGAATCTATCAGCTCACCTCTGGAGACTTCATACAACTGGTATGACCTTTTAAACACATCAAAATTAGCCTTCAAGTAGCTGCTTGTGGCTTTTTGAAATTGGTGTCAGAAGTTATGTTGAACTGAAACTTGTAATTGTCCACTTAACTCTGAAACTTTTTTTACTATAATGATAACAAAGAAAATGTTTCTTGTTTTGTTGACACACACACACACACACACACACAAATTACGTGTCATATTTGTTTGGTATTTATTTAGGTTTTCACAAACTTATCACACATTATATTGTTTAGTCACACATTCCCTTTGTCTTTTTTAAATTAGTTATATCTTAATTTAATTATTAATTTGTATGTTAAAAAGTATGTTTTTATAAGTATTAGAAGCATTAAACAAATGTGATCTTATATATTAGGTATACATTTTATGCATATGACAGATGTATGAACTTTTATTCTATTCTATTAGAATTATCAGTTGTATTTCTGTTTTGAATTAGTACCTCACATATAAACTTGATTTAATCTCTTTTGCACCATATCAGAGCATACGTGTTTCATAATAGATCTGTACCAGATTTTATGACTAGCAATATTAATTTATTTTGCCCTTATTGTGAATATTGATTTTGACAGCTATATGAAGTTGTAATATGACTGAATTTCCCCTGCTGTGCAAGAGATTATTTCTTCTGAGAGTAAGGGTACAGTTTGGTTTTTATTGGGTTTCTTTTTCTGTTTTTAAGGGAAATTGAATATGACAGCTTATAAAATGTACAAGGCAAATATTTTATTTTACACCAAACCTCAGTGGATGTTTGGACAGGTGAAAAGCCATTCATTTCTCATGTAAAGCTAAAAAGTGCTGCCAGGATTATTTAAAAGAGCTGTGTATTTCCCTTTCCTCATTTGACATCCAGATTCTAATTGTTGGAGACATAGGTGACAGATGACCTTTTTTCCCTTGGTGTGAACCAAATCACAGGTGACATGACTGATGTTCATATGCATCCATTAGTAAAACTTCATACAGAATTCTTCATAATGATTTATTTCAAAATAAACACGTAAGTGACTAAATCAAATCAATATACAGACTTACAAAAGAAAGAACAACAGATGTGCTTTAAGCTGCCATATACACAGAAGTAATCTTCACATTAAGAGGGAAAAATGAATGGAAGGACAGTATATGCTACAGTTACTTATGTTACAGAGAATATTGGCAATTTGTTGGAATATTTATAAAATAGCTACCCTTACATTTCCATTTAATCCAGGAAATGCTTTATTTATTGGCATCAATGCACTGGGGTATTTTGAGTGAGAAAAGCTGAGAAGAGTCTGTTTTCATTTTCTAAATGTTGAAAAATATTCATTAGTATGGCTTTAACCACATTCTGAAATGGCCCTTTTCACAGAGTGCATGATATTTTTCCAAGATGTACTGTACTGGCGGGGGGCTCTAACCCTCATCCTGTACACAGACTCCAGTAGAGGCACAGAGCATGTAGAGGCATTATGTTTCCTTATAGGTTTTGTGCCTGAGGGTTGTGTTTGTGAGGTCTGGTTCTTTTAACGGCTCAACGTTATGAAATTGGCAGTAATATAACACAAATTCCATACACTAATTTTCTTTGGAGAGATACAAGGCATTGGCATACTTTGCTGTATGTTTGGTGTTCACATTATGTGTATTTCTAGACAAAACAGTTGTCCAAGAGAAACATGAGACATGCTTAGATGTTCAAAATTGGGAGGATTTTGAGATGTCTTTTCTGGGTAAATATTTTTGTGCCTCTATTTCAAAAGTCAGATATTTGTCAATTGTTTTAGTTAGGCTTTTTTAAATGTATTTGACATGTATTTTTTATGTACATGTCAGTTATTCAGCTGCTGTTCATGTTTAAATTAATAATCTGACTGTTCTTAAACATAGTTTGTCAATTATTTCACAAAAATATAAAATAAACCCACTCAAAATAATAAAATATGATGCTGAAGATACAAATGTTTAATAAATTTGGCAATACAGTCATAACTATGTCTAAACAAAGAAAACATTAGGCACTAGAACTATTCACTAAGTAATGGACGTCATTCAGAATCTGTTTTTTTCCTTAAAACTCACAAGGGGTTATAAAGTGCATTGTTATGTATAGGCAGTCATTACGTCAATTAGTTCTGCCTCAAGGTCTACCTCAGATGTTCCACTAACACTGCTGGTTTTTTTAAAGATTATCATGCCATGATTTAGTTTTCATCATTGAATGAATGAATTAGCTCATTAGGACTTGCAATAAATTCTCTAACCTCTACTTTTGTTTTGTTAACTGACGCACAGCTGTCTCTGTTCATGACATAATTCTGAGCGTGAAGCAACATTTAGTGTGTTGTGACACCGAGCTCCTTCCGCACACTCTGATCGGTCAATTAACATTTGCAAGCACAGATGTTCTGGTATCTACAGAATGTTGCAAAAGACACTCTGTCGGTGCACAAATGCCTTCCAGTAAAACCAATTACATTCTCCAAAGTCATTCAGAAAGTGTTTGGGTTATACGAGGTCTAAAATTGGTCATCTTTGTTTGGCTAAGTAACCCTGCCTTTCCAAGAACAAAAACAAGTGACTCTTTTTTTCATATATGCCATATAACGTTTACATGCAGTTTATGCTGTTATAGATATCCAAGTTATGAACTAGTAAAATACATAACGAAATAGTTGAAAATCAATGCCCTTCTTTTTGTGTCAAAGTACTTGCATGCATACGAGTTGTCAGAAATTCAGTCCTGCCAATGTGAAGTCACATATTCTGTAACATCTAAGATTAAAATAAATTTCAGAGTTTTGAATGTTTGCTCCAAAATACCTCATTATCTCAATGCCATTCTGCCTAACCCAACATAACACAACAAACAAGGAGCAAACACAACTCCAAAAATATCTCTTTACTGTTTTTAAGACGATATATAAAAAACATTGTATATACATATCATACGTAATAAAAAAAAGACAGTCATACATATATAATTGCACTTGGCGCTAACAGAGAAGACTACATGGGTGGCGACGATGGTCTGGTGGTCTTTTGCTGAGTCATTTACTGGGGATGCATATTTGGCAGGTTAAGTGCTGGGTCAGCAAGCATGCCAGAGGACTATATGGTACATATCTGTGACGGTGGGCTGTCAGATTCTCTTGTCATCTGGCAGACTTCTTAGCTCTGCTGTTGTTGGGCTTTTTTCATTCTGCAATGAAAAGATGCAAAACATTAGAATGAGAAAATTCACAAAGTCATACTGTAATGCTGGAGAATTTAAGTGTTTATTTTAACTAAATGTGTTCATGACTTCTTAAGAGAAGCAGGGCATTTTTAAATAGCCGGAATCTCCACAATGATTACAACAATAAACCTAAATTCTGCTTCTGGCAAGAATGTAACAGACATCCCAGTACCTTTTATAGGCTATTTGTATTTGTAACAGAGTGCTGTTAAATTTAATTGTGCTGAAGCTGTGATTTGTTTAAAAAAAAACAAAATCACACAGAAACCATAAAACATAATCCTATATTTTCAATCAGGAGGGTGTAATGTTTGAGCTACTAATGTGACCAAACTTAATGAAAAAATTATTATTGTTTTTTTAATGTATTTATTTGCAAATTTGGCCTATAAAAGCTTACTTGCATTTATCTCCGTATATTAGGTTTGATGGGTGTGTAAAAGTATTTTTTTTAATTACACACTTCAGCTTTTTTTTAAAAGTTTATATGAGTTACATGACTATCTAAGTTGATGGATCTGTTATGTAGCTCATTGACCGGAGGTGTTGCATATGGCAGAAACCTCCCTCACTACCTGCAGATGTACAACTTCCTTTTTCCCTTATTGAGCTGTACTAATGACCGCACAGTATGTGCTCATTAGCGTGTAGCGGCTATTCATGCCTCAAGGAGCCATCATTCATCTCTGGCTATGAGTGTTTTGTTGTGCAGACCGGACAGTTCACACTTTTCTGTCCCTTAGACAATGATAATTGTTTAACAGGTACAAACACACCAATGAAGGCAGAGTCTACTGGTATGCCATACATCCATATGAGCGTGCATCTACAGCTGGCAGTGAAATGAAAGACGAGGACAACCAGTCCCCTGATCTAATACATCAAGCTCATGATCAGACGTGGGAAAATATCTTTCTTCTTATGATTCCGTAAAACAAAAACTTGTTTTGCTTTGTTTAGACATTTACGATAACAATCAGCGGAGGCTATTAAGGCAAGGCCGCAAAGCCCGAACATGTTTTTCATTTTCTAGGCAGTAGCTGCTAATCTTGCACATCAATTTAAGATAAATATTTCAGAGCACTATAAGCGGACAGAAACGATCAAAAGAAATCCGAGAAACAAACTGGAATGGCTTTCGTGAGCATGCAGAGATATGTGAGAAACGGGAAAGACCAGTGTTTTAATGTGCGGGTGACTTTGTCAGCAGAGACTTTTACATAAACTATTACAATGGGCCTTTGATATTTGACGCAGCGCACCATTTAATCTGGGATAAGTAAATATAATTTGGTTAAGTGAAATAAAAGTGACTCTGTAAGGCCATTTATAGTGAGAACAAGGCTGTAAGACAAATTACACATTGTGTGTGGCCCTGTATTTCCTATCCTGTTTCTCCTATTTCTCTGCTCCTATTTGTCAAGAGGGTTTCTTACTTGTTCATGGCGTTCCTCAGGTACTGTTGCAGCCATTTGGTCTCTGGGTTAATGCACACCTCCTTGTTGTTCTTCAGTTTGGCACTGCAGGGGAAAAGTGGAAGTTTTAATTATATTGTTTGAATATATAGATATCTTCTTGCTGAAATTTGAGCTTTTTAGACATTCAAATTGCAGTATAAGCAATCAATCATTACTAAGTGTAAAGCTACAAGGGACCATTGTGAGTAGATTTTGAATGCAGTATAATAGAAACCCCATAGTCAGCATCAGCCATACAATAGCAGAACAGTCGTGCATTCAAGCTCAGCCAAGCAGTTAGTTCTCAGTCACTCCTCTCTCTAGTAAGTGATATTACACTGCAATTTCTCATCACCCTGAGTATACTTTTTCTGTATCTGTGTTCCTGTCTTCCCTACAGGTCTCAACAGATTGCCAGATTGTTATCTCACTCTTCCTTGTAGCTCTCAGCAAAGAGATTAGATTATAGGTGTCTTGTCAGCACAGGTGAACCATTTGTTTTCAATTGGCTACAACTGACACAAACAAATCATTAAACTCGTGTAAAGTAAAACCCAATTAGGTTAAAATGTAATTTTTGGATTTTGATGAAAATATTTGAGCAATATAAGGACAAATCAAGTTAAAATTTTATTTTTGGGGATTTTAGCAATAAAAAGTAACATTTAATATGATATTGTGTATTTATATTTCAATACTGAAAATACTGATTTTTTTAAAATCATTATAGTTGATGATGATGATAATAATATTTGAATATAATGTTGGGGTCTGCCTTGGTTATGTGTATTGTTGCTATAAATGCTTTCTAAAAAATGTTCTTTAATCTTTTCAAACTCTGGGTTTCTGGCAAACATTATAATTCGTCACACACACAAACGGTCTGCTGAACTTACAGCTGTTAGGTGTTGTCCCACTCATAACGCACAAATGAATGGCACTACATAATATAAATCCTTGAAAATTTCATGAGGAAGACACATTCTTCAGAGATGCTTTAAAGTATGCATCCACCATCATCATATCTGTATCATTTAAAGTAATCAGTTTTTGAATTCACGGATCTCCTCTAATTTGGTTAGCTGACTCTTTTGAAGTAGCAGCAGTTTATCAGGGCCTGGCATTTCTTGCTCTATCTCGATCTAGTCAGCGGGAGTTTGAGAGGGTCTGGACTGCGAACAGCAGGTAGTAATTACTTCACAGCAAGCCAAGGCCAACAGCAAACACTGGTAGATAGTGTTACCAGCATCACTCATCAATGCAGATTTGAAGTATCAAGGGCTCTTGAGCTTTGGGAATCAGGTTCTGATCTGCTCTCCAGGGCTTTGCCTTTGACTTTTGTGTCAGTTGTTGGTCGGTTTGTGAATATGGAGTATGACCAGCTGTTTTTATCTCGCTGACCCTTTGACACAGTTTAAGTCTTTGTTTACACCTTGACAAGCATTTATGGTATGGAAAATAAGTGAGGTTTGTAATGGAGATTGACACAGCACTGCCATTAATCTTTGTTAAAAATCCAAATAAAGCAGCTGTTTTGAATACTTCACTCAACAAAGGTGAAAACTTACAGGGAGGATAGTTCTCATCAGCTTGCAAGGCTAGGGTGTGTGACTAAGCACATCATTCAAGCCCTTTACATGTGTGAGAAAGAGCTTGAAGAGGAACTCTTTCGGACCCCTATGATGCCGTTTTCCTGTACAAAATACAAATGCATCCATGCTTAAGGTCCTACCCCCTCCTATAGCATTTCCCTCTGGATGTGCGCAATTGTGAGAGCCTGTCCATCAATATAATGCCAGACAGGGGAGGCCAATTCCTGCCCCATTCAGTGTCCCTTCAGTATTTGGAGATTGATGGGGTGAAGTGATGTGTTTCTGGGTCAGGCAGGCACCCCATCAGAAGCAGAGCTGCTGAGAGAGTCGGAAAGAGACCGTTTAGTGCAGATACTCACATGACTTGGAAGGGGCAGTTGGGTGTGTGGAGGAACTTGAGCTCGCGAATGCTTCTCTGTGGGACTGTGTTGACTGTGGAACGGCACCAGCATCTCTCTACCAGGCTAATGGGCTTGGCTGGAGAAGAATTAAGCGAAAAAAGGAAGAGAAACTCAATTCAGCTGTTGCTGTGATGTTTTTAATTCAGTGCATGTGAGCGTTGGAAGAAATCGTGATGAATAATGAAGTTTGATGAGAGAGTACACAAATGCAAATCACTTTTGCCTGCTATCTTAATTGAGCTCACACCACAGATGTGCTTTGTAAAAGAAAACCGCATCCTTGACTTAAAATGAAACTTAAAAGATTTGGTTAATTTTCAAAACCCATTATGTAATCATTCTAGTGTGCCAAACTTACTATTGCAACACTCTAATAACAACCAGCACAATTATCAGACACACTGAGGGTGCATTTTCCTCTAATGGCTTTTCTAAAACTTACAAAACGAGATTGTTGAGCAGTGTATATTATATAATGGAGATGTGATTATATTATGTGCTCTATAAATTTTAACTGTAAATGAAAATGCATACTAAATTCAGTTTATAATATTATAAGGTATAAACTGGGGTAATTGTAGGCTATATGCTTAGACATTTCAGCGTGCAATTCAAACCAATTAATTCAAAATAAAGCAATTCAAGCGAGTACAATTGATGAGAAACGCTTAGTGCACTGATACTTTATTTTAAATGGACTAAATGCAGATTAAACTGACTGTATGAATTGGAACGTGCGCGCACGCAAATACTTTATTTCAACAGTCTTTACATTTTTGCAGATTAAAGCCAGCGAGTTGTATGGCAGCGCGGATATTATTGTTCCATTTGGCTCAGACCTGTTACACGCTCAAGGAAGCAGGGACTTCACAGCTCGAGCAGCTTTACATTGTATGTGAAGACCGCACAGCGCACGTACACAAATACTTTAACGGACATTGCCCACTCACAAGAACCGAAAGTGTTAAGTACCTGCAACTTAACGGAGTTCTATCCACGTTAGTCCACTTGTAAAATGCTAATGACATCTCTAGTAATCTATTTTTATTGTCATGTAAACGCGCGAGCCATAGTTAAAGCCGCGCGCACTGGCTCGATTGAAGTAAAGACTGGCGCAATCTCTGCGGTTCTGTTTTATCCTCTAATTTGTGGGTAATTAAGAGAAAACAAGGAGGGCGACAAATACACACATTAATCAACGCCGTGCCAGTAGCTTTTCTGCGCTCCTGAGTTTAATAACCACTTTAAATGCGTAAATGCAGTGAAATACGCGTCTTTTCTTACACAGGTGCACGCTACCGTAAAAACCTTTTAATATTTTTGAAGTTTGCAATACTTGCATCGAATGTCTTTAATGAATGGATTGCAAAATAGCGTACCAAACATGCATCTAAGCTTTATGCACAGTGCAAAAAATAATGTAAACAGTTGAAAATGATCTGTTAAACAGTAACTCACCATTTGAAACCGGTGCGTGAAGAACGACCGCCATCAGAGCGAATATTACGATCACTTTCAGATCCATGTTTGCAGTGTGAAGAAGAGATCCGCGCAATGTAGAATCCACGAGCGACTGTGACAGCAGCAACTGCGTCTCTTGAGTTAAATCTGTGCTCAGGCTCTACTCCAGACGCCCCCACCGATCGCCCACCTTCAAAAGATGAAAGTGGGTGTTCCCACGATGATTTGTCAGCTATTTCTGGCACCAAATTAGAGTACTCACTTCAGTGGATGTTATTTTTTATTCATGATTTGTCATATTTGGAGTTTGGTGATGAATATTATGACTATTAATATTGTGACCAAAGACATGAGCTTGCATTTATAAAACATGTTATAAATAAAGTTCAAAACGTCATGTTTTTAAAAATGTAACATTTATAACATTTAAAGAAAAAGTTGATTTAACATCAAAATGCTTTCCATGTTGGTTACACAACGAGTTTGATTTGGTGTTTTTATCTATTTTTTTTATTTAATAATATTTTTAAACAGTATTGCTTCAGCGTTTATTTTTCCATGATGATAAAACATTGTCACACTAGTTATGCCAAATTACTTAAAGAATTTCAGTCTTTTAATGGACTTTTTTTACAGCCTCTGCTTAGTTACACTGTCTAGACATTTTTATGTAAACCCCACAAAAAACTTATTCAGAAATGGCAAACATATTCATCATAAAAGGACAGTCATTCATATGCATTGTATTTCTTAATGTGTTTTACTTGCTAGATTAGTCACGTCATTGACCTTTGCAATTCTCAAGTCTTTATCTATTTGCATTGTGTTTTCATTATTGTATATTTCTTTATTTTCTGAAATTCAGCCACAGAACCCACCAAAAGAGTTTACCATGACTAAAGGTATACAGATGTAGACCTCTGGCTTCTCCAAGTTCTATAGACTAAAATAGTCCAGTTTACATGAATTCTGATTCACAGCTTATGATCATAATGACTGTTTTGGAAATGAATAAATTGCATCCCTTGAATTAGCAAAATAAACAAATAGTCATGCAAAACATAATTTAAATAAATAAATGTGTTATTGTTTCATCTTTCTTTCATGAGGGAACAGAGAGAAAGTGAAAAAGGGAGAGCGAACAATGTTTTATATTGGGCCAGAACTTTCCACCAAGCCTTCCAGTTAAATCAGAGTGGGGTGACGTTGATGGGGAGGGGGGTGTATTAGTTTGTATAACAGGACACAGATGTGTTCTCAGTTTCCAAGGATATAGCTATGCCGCGCTAGACTTTTGTCCTGTAATGAAGTTCCAGAGAAGAGGGGTGCATTCTCGTGTAACAGGACTCTAAACAGGCCCAGCTCACTGGGTCAAAACTGCTGCTCAGTGGCCCATGTGTGCCAGTGCAGTGAGGGGTACAAGTGTTGGCATGCATTTAATCACGCTCGCACTCGATTACATTGACACATTAGTAAGTCAAGGCAGATTTTATGCAAGACTGACTTTGTTTTTTTTTTTGCCTTTTTGGTTAAAACTTAAGACCTTTTAGCTCGTATATATCTCATTTTTAAAAATGCGGAAAGATGGGAATAAACAATGTTATTTTGAAGCATTTAAATGTTTGTCTCTATTTTCTTGCTGTCATTCTAAGTTTTAGTTACTGTGTGTTTAAACTAACTTTTTAATGCCTTTTAAAGTCTTTGAGTGCTCAGTTTCCTCTCTTCAAAAGCCCGGAGGTGAATGCAGATGTCATTTTACAAGGTGCCACTGGTGGGAGAGTTCACACCCACCCTGAGATTCTGCAGGCACATTCCCAGTTGGCCAATGGATAACGAGATATAGAAGCAGGAAGTTCTATAGTTTTCACTTTAATTCTAAAGCCTCATCAGAACAGGAGCCCTATATTTATATTACGTTCTAAATGCTCAGGCAGCATCTGATTTAGCCTGCTTCGTTTTCCTAGTCTCATGCTTTAACAACATATTCCACTTTTTGCCCACCTGTAGGTTATTTGTATGCTTTTAGTACATGTAAATCAATCCAAACTTTGTCCTGTAAACCGTTTGGGCCATAACATCCAGTATAATCTTTTAATAATTATAATCAGTTTGATAAGAATGTATATAGTTTAGTGTATTTTTTTTAAGTTAACTATATTGTAAAAAAAGTGAACACAAATTTTCACTCAGAAAATACTAGTAAATTTCACAAAGTTTTGAAGCAGAAAAAATGAAATAGTAGGCCTATTTTTCTTGTAAAATGTACTCCAGTATTCGGTTTTATTTACAAAGTGAAAAAAATATTTTTTACAGTGTAGTCCACTCATAAATAATACATTTTCTACATATCTAAACATATTTAGAAGTTACAAATATTTTAAGAAAGCCATCAGAATTGTTTAAAGCATTGGTGTGTTTAGTTCTATGTTTTATAGACCAGCCGTGTGTTTTTGAATAATAGCAGATGGATTTGCTTTGCAATGGTAATATTCTGGTTTAGTTTGCATAGAAACAATATAAGTTTTTTATTTTTTACAGTGCAGAGCTTGTGAGGAATGAAGCGATTGTACTGAAGTGGGTCACCAGAATTATCTCTTCTTTTTCTGAATGTGCAAATAACAAGCATTGTATTTTTAAGATTTCATTAGTTAAAAAAATGTTAAAAATCATCTTAAACTATTAGAACCTCATTACTCACAACAGAGCTTTTCAAAGCCATGGAATAGGAATATTCATTAAACAATTTTGGATTAAAGCTCATTAACCCTTTTGATTATCATCTGACTGTAATGAGGGAAGTTCCATTTACAAGAGGTGTCAGGTCTTCCTCAGATCTTGCCCCGTCCTAGTCGCCCCCCACATGGAGCGTTGGGGCTCTTGCTGTGGAGTTAAGTAAACATGCAGCCAACAGGGGAAACCAGAAGTGTTATCATTGACACGAGAAGAGCCTTCTAGGGTCTAAATCCAGCCCTGCAGACTCCATGCCCCCCATATGCCTGCAGAGTGATTGAGTCCCTCCCAGACATACCAGCCACCAGGGCCGCCATATCTATGTAAATGTTGTTTAACAAAATTTGTTTGTATTGAAACAATTGACCCAAGCTAAGTTGCTGACAGCTGGAGTTTTGTAGTTGTAATTCAGCTTCGTAGTATTGTTTTGGCTAAAAGATGTTTTGTTTTTAATGCGTTTCTTTACGGCTCATAATATTGTTTTGTTCCATCAGTCTGGCCAAAAAAAATAAAAATCTGTATGAAACTAAATGTCAAAACTCCTAAAACAGCACAATGATTTTAAACACACAATATACATTTTGATATTAAATAACAAATAGTTCCATGATAGAATGTGTAATAGCAGTTACAGGGGCTAGTTGTCACACTTTTTTTTACTTTATATAAACATTTCTTATATATTTGAAAGGTATTTTTGGTGTAGGTGCATCCATTAAAATGTTAGCTGCCAAAAGATATTGAACATTTCCACAGTTATTTATATGAACAAGGTTCATTTAACACAAGCATGGCATGTTTCACACTAGATGGGCTAAATTGTCACAGACTATTCAATAGCCTTCAGTGTTATATATGTTGTTATTATATATATATATATATATATATATATATATATAATAAAAAAAAAAATGTAAAGGTAAAATTTGGAATAAAATTGCAACACATAAATCATGTGACTACTTGACCCAATAAAAATGTAAGCTGTTCAACCTAACATTTATGAAAAATGTCCTTATTCTAAGAAAACTGTTCAGCCTTTTGGTTAAAATCTCATTGTATGATTGACTTCTGCCTGAGTTATTGTTTTCTTCACTTCTTTTATTTATTTTTATTTTTTTTTATTCAGCTAAAATGTTTTTTTATTTTTTAAATTTAGCTAAAATATGATGACATTGGAGTTGTTTAGGTGTTTGAAACCAAGACAAGAAGACTATTAGAAAAAGAATTTGGACTCTTTATTCAAAACTTTATAGTTACTAAGATACAGCATCTCCATGTGACAACTAGCCCTGGTCTTCCCTCTATGGGAGACAGATTGTAAATGTGCCCCATGATTTTCTTTCTTTATGTTGGTAATGAGTCACAGGGCAGTCTCGTGAATGGATTCTCAGCAGGATGCCTCTGCGCTGTTTGTCCTGTACACCTCTGTCCTGTACAGACTGAGATGGAAATGAGGGGGTTGGCTGCAGATATGGACCTCTGAGTGGGACTAGACGACTTGAAACGCTGATGGCTGATAGTTAAACAGCTTGCAACAGGAATCACATAAGAGCAGTTTCATCTTGCTTAATCTGTCCCCTTTTCTCGTTTCTGTCATTTTTATAGGATTAGATCGATCCTGTTATTTTTTTCACCATCCTACGGCTTTAAATAGCCATTTAAGCTTTGTGTGGGACTGTGTGCACAACATCTGCTATTGCTCTTTGTGCTGAGAGAGGGGAAATCACATTATGTGTCTTTGTCATTGGCTCTATGGTAACTACAGTTGATGAAGATGAGTTGGGAGGAATAAAATCAGCTGATCGAGGGGAATGAGAGCAAACGGAGAGAGAGCAGATGTTTCACACATATTTACTTATCTCACAGCCAGTGTCTGTGCAGACAATCTTCCAGCAAGGGATCACTTAAAGAAATATTCTGGCATTGGTCCAAGTTAAGCTCAATTGACAGCATTTGTGTCATAATACTGATTACCAGAAAATTTGATTTCCTCTTCACTCTCATTATCTTTATAAAAATGGGGCCAATCTATAAACTGTACAGCCACATGATGATGATTTTAGCCTTAAAAAAATCACTAACTTCTTGTAAAGTTTTCCATTTTACAGCTTTGTGGTCATGATAAACAGATCGCCATAAACCTTAAAAAATCTTATGTGATTATTTAAACCGCTTTACAGCTCAAGTAACCCACAAGTTTAACACAAATGTTGTAAGTGCTTTTATAAAAGTATAAACTTCACATTTCTGCTTTTAAATCCTCTAAAAGAAGGCCATGTTCTCTACTACTCTTGATTCTTGTTGTCTTTATTTATTTTTTAAGAAAACGAGGAATGAGTTGAAATAATGTGCTAATCAAAATTGTCACATGATGCGTTATCATCCAAGAGTCTCTGCTAACAGGATTAAATCAAAGATGATTAGAACAACAATTGAAATTCATCCCACTCTTTAGTCGTACTTGAATGTGTCCACCTGAATGCCGTTTAATTGCAGAGATTGCAATTAAACCCCATGCCACATCTTCTGTTAAATAGATGTAATCAGAATGTAATCTAGGCAACATCTGCATCTAGCAAGAGGGAGAGCGGGAAACGCTGTCCCACAGGATACAACGTACCGTCTAGAATCTGCATGTAGCGTTTTGTTTAACCGCTGCCGCAAAAATGACACTGGAGCTTTGAAAGGACAACTATGTCATACACAGTCACAAAAAAATGGCAGAAGAGCAGATATTTTAAAGCTTGGGCTGTGCGGAGGGCTTTTTTCTCATCATTGATGGTTAATGTAGAGAGATATTGTTTCTTGGCTGCGGTCTGTGATTCACTGACAAAATTTCTTTGGTATCATCCCTTGCGAAAAGGTTGCTCCCAGAAGTAAAATAATGTAGCCTGTATGCTTACCACACTTTAAAGGAATCTGACGTGTCGCTGAAAAATGTGGTTCTTTTTTTTTTCTTTGTGAAAAATAGGTTTTCAGTAAATTGCAGTGTTTGGGTCACATTTCACAATTAATTTTTCTCCCATTTCACAGTCCTGCAATTGAACTGGGCCTTGTCTGATTAGGTTTATGCATGATTAAAGGGATAGTTCACCCAAAAACTTAAAACATCATCATTTACTCACTCTCATGTATTCCAGATTTTTTTACAGAAAAAGGTTTTTGAATAACACTCCTTTCTGAATGACTTCATATGGCTTAAATATAGCAAATTTATTCCTGTTATGCAAAGTTGAATTCTTCAAAAATCATTCTATGCTGATTTGGTGCTCAAGAACTGTTTCTTATTTATTATCATGGAAACCATTATACTTTTTTTCAGTATTCTTTGAAGAGTTCAGGATTCTTTAAAAAGTTCATTAGAACAACATTTATTTGAAAAAAAATAATAATAATTATTTTGTAACAGGATAAGATGCTTTATTGTAACTTTTGATCAATTTAATGCATCCATGCTTAATAAAAGTATTTATTAAAAAAAATCTTAACAATCTTCAAATTTTTGAACAGTATGTATTTCATATTTACTAATTCTGTAAAGTTTTAAGGGGCTTTTTTTTCATTTTGGAGGTTGAGAGCAGTGTTCATTCACTTTCATTATACTGTATTGCGGGACTATTCTTTAAAAAACTGACCTTTCATGTTCCATGGAAGATAAAAATCATATGGGTTTAGAATGACATGAAGGTGAGCAAATGATTACAGAATATTTATTTTTGCATAAATTGTTCCTGTAAAAGCGGTTCCTGTGTATTGGTGTCAGATCAATGCTAAATGCCACTATTTCTACGATTTTATAGCGTAGAAATAAACTTTATACTTTGAATTTGAGGCCAATGTATAAAGCCAACAGGATACGGTGCCACATCAATAATTTTATATAATGAAACATATTTGAAACAACAATTTATCTCCCTTGAACCCAGTAGATTTATCTGAATATCCAAATATCAATGGAATAATTTATGATTACGTAAAGCATTTTAGCTCAATGATGTGATCTCCATTGTTAACATTCTGTCTTTGCTCTAACAAGCTTGTGGTTTAAGCAAGAAAGCTAATCAAAACATGCAGGGCTCTCACGCTAATGCCAGTAAACATTGTTCTCAAGCGTTGCTCAATCTGAAAGTAATGTCCCTGCCATTTTTACTGCACTATCATAGTTAGAACAATCCTGTTAGTACAGAATTGTCAGGGATAAATGGTCCTGTATGATCTGTACGTGGAGATTCATCCAGAAGGTTCTTGTGTGTTTGCCAACTTTATTATGTAAACGGATTGCACAATTCAAGAGAGCAAGTAAGGTTTGGAGAAGCTATTAGTTATCTAAGAACACTAAAGTTTAAAGGGCGCGACAAAAACCCCTAACACCAATCATAAGTATATTTAGCCAATGTCACGAGTATATTTATTAAGCAACTCTGCTGCTGATCTGAATCTGCAGGCTAGATTTGGTGTGGTGGTGACCGTTTCATCTGTTGAGCTGACTATGTGTTGGTCTGTGTTAGCTGATCTCAGTTTACCCTCTCTGTGCAATGCATTTGCTACACTTTGCTAAAAAACATGACAAACCTGCTCCATTCCCCTGAAGCATGAGCGCGGCACTGAGATTTACTGTTCACCATAATCGTTCACAACTGTTCAACCGCACTCAGATGCTTGGCAGAATCATAAATCTTCAATACGATACAATCGGACACAGTCAGACACCACGGCACATCAAACAGACCAAAGTGCCATAACATTCTCACATTTCTTTGGTAGACCAGATTAAGTATCTTTGCAGAATCCTTCTTGGTTTCATTCTGTTTGGCCAATATTTCCATAAATGGTAATATCTACAACTTGTTAGCTTTTATAATTTATTTTTCTAAAACTTGCATAGTTTGATTCCGTCAGCTTCATACTGTCATAATGGTGTTGTTATTTTTAATTAGATATGCTATAAATTAGTCATTTTCATAATAACATACAGTTCTGCTCATAAGTTTACATACAGTACTTATTGCAGAATATGCAAAAGTAATTTTAAGAGAATAAGAGGTCATAAAAAATACATGTAGTTTCACATAACAGATAACATTTTTGAATGAGATGATTGTACTTATTTTGTCTTACATTTACATTACATTTAGTCATTTGGCAGACGCTTTTATCCAAAGCGACTTACAATTGGGGAATACAAAAAGCGATTCATCTTGAAGAGGCAATCAGACAGAGGAAGTGCTCGTAACACCAAGTTTCAGTCATTGTTAAAATAAGTACAAGCTAGTAAGGGAGGGAGAGAAAGATAGAGGGAAAGAGTGAGTGTTTTTTTTTTTTTTTCTTTTTAAGTTTAGGATGTTTAGTACTGCCGAAAGAGATGAGTTTTCAGTTGTTGCTTGAAGATTGACAGGGATCCAGCATTCCGGATAGGGGTGGGAAGATTATTCTACCAGCCAGGAATGGTGAACGAGAATGTTCTGGAGAGTGACTTTGAGCCTCTCTGTGATGGTACCACAAGGCGTCGCTCACTAGCAGATCCCAGACTTCTGGAGGGGATGTAGGTTCGTAATAGTGAGTGGAAGTAGGAGGGTGCTGAGCCTGTGGTAGTTCTGTATGCAAGCATCAGTGTCTTGAACTTGATGCTAGCTGCCACTGGTAGTCAGTGCAAGGAGATGAAGAGAGGTGTAACATGCGCTCTTTTGGGCTCGTTGAAGATCAGTCCTGCTGCTGCTGCATTCTGAATCATTTGTAGAGGTTTGATTGTGTTTGATGGCAGACCAGCCAGAAGAGCATTGCAGTAGTCCAGTCTAGAAACGACAAGGGCCTGATGGACAAGAAGTTGTGCAGCATGCTTTGTCAGAAAGGGCCTGATCTTTCTGATGTTGTGTAGTGCAAACCTGCAGGATCGAGCAGTCTTTGCAATGTGCTCTTTGAAGGTCAGCTGGTCATCAAAGATTACACCAAGATTTCTGACCGAAGTTGATGGGGTAATCATTGATGAGCCTAACTGAATCGTGAAGTCATGCTGTAGAGTCGGAGTGGCAGGGAAGACAAGAAGTTCCATCTTTGCCAGGTTGAGCTGTAGGTGATGTTCTTTCATCCATGCCGAGATGTCCGCCAGGCAGCCTGAGATCCGTGCAGCTACCGTTGGGTCATCTGGTTGAAAAGAGAGATAGAGCTGTGTGTCATCGGCATAGCAGTGATAGGAGAAGCCATGTGCATGTATGGTGGGACCCAGTGATGTAGTGTATGTGGAGAAGAGGAGGGGTCCAAGAACCGATCCCTGAGGAACTCCAGTGACCAGTTGATGTGGTTTGGATACCTCCCCTCCCCAGGCCACCCTGAAAGATCTACCGGTGAGATAGGATTCAAACCAGCGAAGTGGAATCCCAGTGATGCCCAGTGATGAGAGGGTAGACAGGAGAATCTGATGATTGACAGTGTCAAAAGCAGCAGAAAGATCCAGCAGAATGAGGACTGATGATTTGGAATCGGCCTTTGCAATTCGCAGGGCTTCAGTGACAGAGTAGTGCAGTCCTGAAACCTGACTGTTTAGCATCCAGTTTGTTGTACTGTGAAAGAAATGGTGAGAGCTGGTTGAAGACAACTCGTTCGAGTGTTTTCCCTACGAATGGAAGGAAAGAGACAGGTCTGTAGTTTTCTAAAAGAGAAGTGTTTAATGTAGGTTTTTTGAGCAGTGGGGTTACCCGAGCCTGCTTGAATGCTGTGGGGAAGATGCCTGTGAGGAGAGATGTGTTGATAATGTGTGTGTGTGTGCCGGTAAGAGTGTGGGAGAGATTGTTTGGAGAAGGTGTGAGGGGATTGGGTCGAGAGGACATGTTGTAGGATGGCTGGAGAGGAGAAGTTTGGATACTTCTGCCTCGGTGAGGGGACAGAAGGAGAAGATGGCAGTTAGAGCAGTGGATGTGGTTGATTGGAGGTCCTGTGGAGTTGAGAACTGGTTACTGATGTTTCTAGTTTTGTCTGTGAAAAAAGTGGCAAAGTCGTCAGAGGTTATCAAAGTGGTGGGAGGTGGAGGAGGGGGACAGAGGAGAGAATTAAATGTTCTGAAGAGATTACGCATGTCTGGAGCGCTGTTGATCTTGTTGTGGAAATGTGAGGATTTGGCAGTGTGGACTTCAGTAGAAAAAGATGAAAGCAAAGACTGATACCTACTCAGGTCCGACGGATCGTTTGATTTGCGCCATTTTCTCTCTGCCACTCTGAGTTTGGTCCGATTCTCACGAAGAACATCGGATAACCAGGGGTTAGAAGGGGCAGCCCGTGCTGGCCTGGAGGAGAGAGGACAGATGTCGTCTAGACAAGAGGTTAAGGTAGAGCATAAAGTGTCAGTAGCTGCATTCACATCCAGGGAAGAGAAATGGGTAGGCGAGGGGAGAGAGGAGGATACTACAGAGGAAAGAAGGGAGGAGGAAAGGGAGCGTAGGTTGCGTCTGAAAGTAACCGCTAAGGGAGATGGTGGCACCTGGGTAGCAAAATGTAAAGTAAATGTAATGAAGAAATGGTCAGAGATATGTAGTGGTTGTACCAGAATGTTATCTGTAGTACAATTGCTTGTGTAAATTAAGTCGAGTTGGTTGCCTGATTTGTGCGTGCTAGTAGTGGTGAGGCATTTGAGATCAAATGAAGCTAGGAGTGACTGGAAGTCTGTAGCATAAGGCCTGTCTAGGTGAATGTTGAAATTGCCGAAGACTAAGAGTGGAGTGCCATCCTCCATGAAAGAGGACAGCAGTCCGTCCAGCTCATCTAGGAAGGTTGCTAGAATTTGGCCAGTGGGGCGGTAGATTACCACAATCTGGAGTCTTATAGGAGCTGTTACAGTAATGGCATGAGATTCAAATGAGTTGAGATTGCCTAGGGGAGAGTGGGTAGAGTATTTCCAATTGTTAGAAATGAGCAGACCAGTGCACCCACCCGGCCAACTTGCCTAGGGGTGTGAGAGAAAGAGAAATTGTGAGAGAGAGCAGCTGGGGTTGCCGAGTCTGAACGCAACAGCTGAACGCTTCCGCTGACACTTCCGCGTCAGCGCTCTGACATCAAATAAATACAGTCTAAGAAACTAGAGTGAAAACAGCTGTGGCCGGCTTCTGATCAGTCCAGCCAATAAGGTTAAATGACTGCTAATAGCTCAAGACGAAACTAACACTTTGCACAATCACAGAGGCTCGTTCTCAGCTGAGGCGCAAATTATTCTAATTACTAGTAAGTGCAATCAAACATAAAAACTCCAACGAAAATGCAGAGTAGAAATAGGTAGGAAACAAACTATTCCTTCCTAGCAGCAAGTAAATAATTTAAACAACAGAACTGCGACCAAGTATTCAAAACACTTACGCGAGCTGCCGTCCGTCTCTTCTGGTGACTAATCGGCTTTCCCCGATGTCTTCTGGAAAACATGTAAATATAGGGCAGTGCTAAATTAAAAAATGTTATCCTTTAACAAGAATGTACACCTCATCATTCTGTTCAAAAGTTTACACCCCCCATAGAGCTGTAGATGTATACATGTTTCCAGTATTTATTCTACATATTAAGAAGCATGCGAGACAACATACCAATGTGTCTTAGGAGAAAATTAATTGGCTGAACACATTATGATAGCGCGGCTTTAAAGTTCCAGATTAGGGCTCACATGCACGACTCATCCTGGGGTGAGGGAGCCATTGAGGTATCGAGCCCAGCTGGGGGCACTTCTGCTGCTTCATTGTGGGTCTGAAGTGGCAAGGGACCAACCGGCTGTGCCTTTGTGCCTGCTCCTTTACTTCCTCTGTTGCGTCACAAACTTTTTCCTGCTTTGACCACCGGTTGGGCCAATCAACAGATGGAGCAGAACCATACGAAAAATAGTGACAGCCTTTCACTGCTGACCCACAGAAAGCATCAATTCTTCACTTGATAGTGAAGACAATGCAGTGCTCCAATAGTTCTCGACATCAGTAACCCATGGGAAGATCTGGAGAACCTGAATTCTGATTGGTGGAGTTTCAAAAGAAAAAGAGCTCTCAAGTATTTACTGTAAATGTACCTTTTAGGATTTTACATTATTTAATTGTTAAGGATTCACAATACTGTACCAAATCAGTAATTGGTGTGTATTACATTTAAATTTCTTCTACATTCTAACATCTAAATTCTAATTACATTCTAAAACAAAACAATTATACGGTGTAATTATAACTGTTATGAATTTGTGATGTCTATATTCACTTGTAGCATTGAATTGACTGAACTGATTAGTTTCAATTTGGCAAAATAGTATAGAATATATCAGTTATTGTCCATCTGTCTATCACCGTTTCATTTATATATACAATAACTGTTCAAAAGTTTGTGGTTGGTATTTCCTGTAGCTCAAATAGTAGAGCATGGCGCTAGCAACGCCAAGGTCATGGGTTCGATTCCCAGGGAAAACAAGAGCTGAAGAGCTGATAAAATGTAAAAACTGTAACGTAACTTGAATGCAATGTAAGTCGCTTTGGATAAAAGCGTCTGCTAAATGCATAAATGTTAAATGTTAAGGTATAGTTTTAAAAATTGTTTTTGAAAGAGGTCTCTTGCCACATTTGTTTGATCATTTTGAAATATTATTCAAAATTTAAAGCTAATAATATAAAATATCAGATAATATGCTTAACATTTCTCAGGATTCTATAATGAACAGAAAGTTAAAACAGCAGTTATTTGAAATATCATTTATTTTTTGAAGCAACACAAGTCTTTACTGTTACTTTTGATCAATTTAATGCATCCTTGCTAAATAAAAGTATAAAAAAAGGCTTCCTGGCCCTAAACTTTTAAACAGTAATTTTGTGAGGCTTCAGAATATTATTTTCATCCTGCCTTCATTCCTATGTCCGTGAGTCTTCATTTGTTGTTGGTTTTGTTTCTCTTTTTTGTCTTTTTATAAGTGGTTGCCCAACACTGAGGCTTGGTGTAGAATTAGAATTCCCGTAAAAGCCTGAATTTTGGCAGGACGCTTTAGCGCTGTCTGAGAACCTGCCACCTGGCCTACAAAGAAGCGAAAGCAGGCACTGAAGTAATCTTTCGTATGATTGCCATAACTACTCACAATTATTTTTAAGACACTGCAGGCTTCTAAATAAACAGCCTTTATAAAGTGTTTATGAATAAACAGGACTGCAGTAGCATCAAATAAAGAAGAGAAGGTTTTGCAAAGTGTTTGTCATTAAAATATTGCGTCATTAGAATTGGTTTGTTTATGCAGTATTCCAGTTTACAATGTGTTAAAGCTGGATTTTGTCAGAGTGATGACAGAGATAGTCAGCAGGTTATGGACACTCAGTGGGGTGTGAGAGCGTTTTGTGGGAGTAGATCAGAGCAGAGGGATCTTTTTCACACATCAATCAACAACATTGAACCCGGAGGACTTGCCTGCAGAGAGGACACTGATTGCCCTATTGCACTGAAAGCCTGTCCGCTGCCATCATGAAGTGATGCACCCTGTTATATGAGACCAGATTCCTAATTTCCTCTAAATCAAACAGTGGAATGCACAGGGTTGCTTACAGGGGTTAAGAGCAGGACAGAGCCATGGTCTGAGAGCAGTCAAAATGAAAGGACATCGTGGGTTAAAACACAAAGCTTGTGTTTGTCAGAAAAGCAATAAAAATGTTGAAACATCTTGATCGCTCCAAGTATGTTATTGATAAGTTATTTGCAATGAGTCAGAACTCATACTGAAAGTTTAAACATTATTTTTTACAAATAATGTTGCATGACTGACAGCGAGAAACAACAGTCACAGCAAAGAACACAAACTACAGTCTTGTTCATTCATAAATATTAAGCGTGCTCAGACAGTGCAGACAAGTTTATTTTGTCATTGAAACTTAAAACCACAAAGCCCAACATGTGCCTCAGGCAGCAGAGTGAACAAGAACATGTCTTGCTTAAAGTTCCCTGACTTCTAAGAGCAGGAAAAAAGGTTACGACTAGACAGCTCTTTTATTTGTTCGAAAGAAGGTCACAGCAGTTACTTGCAAGGATGTTTCGGGATCACGGATCAGTCTGTGACTTCTTAAAAGTTGCTGACTGTTAGATTGAGGCAGTGGCACTAGAGAGGCAGCGGAGCGAGTCTAGGTGAAGTGTGACCCAGACATGCAGACAGGGTGCCGCTGTACTGCGGCTAGCCCTTAAGTGTCTTTCTTCATGGATCTGTGAGCCACAAAGACTTAGAAAATGACAAAAATGTCTTCATGGAGTGGCTGCTCTCTAAGAGGATCCATGCTACGTGCTTGTAGCATTCCTCATTTGTAAATCTCTTTGGCTCAAAAGCATCCGCTAAATGAATAAATGTAAATATAAATGTTTACTTTGCAATCCTATACAGCTTCCTTCTCAGCTCTCTGGCTTACTTTGAGAGATGCTTTCCTATGAGAGATTTTGTTATCTATCAATCAGTAAGTGAACTTCCTCATCTGGCACAATTTATGAATCAAAATATATATTTTATGGCCTGAGTTTTTAGTTTATTTATATTTCAATTTATTTTGTTCTTGGTTTCTCTAACTATAGGCAAGTCAACTCAGTTATTCAACTCAGTCAACTCGGTATTTGTATAGCACTTCTTCACAATACACTGCTTCAAAACAGCTTTATAGGAAATCATAATATTAATCTTAATTTTGTCATGCCTTGTAGTTACATTTAGCAGATTAGATCACTTTGAAATGCTCTAAAACTCTAAAAAGTTCAAGAAGTACATTTTAAGCACTTGCTTTTAGATCAAATATATTAATCTCCCAAAAAAAATGATAAAAATAAATTATATATATATATATATATATATATATTTATTTATTTATATTTATATATTTATTTATATATATTTATATTTATAACAATTAGGACTATTAATTTAACATTTATTTAGTCAATTACATAAATATTAATTATTTAAAATCTATTGGTTCCATTTTATTTACAAAATAAAACTATAAATGCATTACAAAAATTTGGAATAAAAATGATTATGATTTAAACAATTTTTTTACTTGTTTGTTTTAATTTATTATTATTATTATTATTATTATTATTATTATTATTTGTCCATACAGTAAATATCAGTGGTATCCATTGTTGTTTTGGATGCATTGAATTTTATTATATGAACAAAGATGTCCACACTTTAGTTTGGGACCAGTTCTCACAATTAACTTTTGCCTCAAACTCCTAATTTCCTGCATATTAATAGTTAGTAAGGCAGCTGTTAAGCAGAGAATTGGTCCCTAAACTACAGAGTTACCACAAAAACAGCTGAAACATTCTTCAGAATATTGAAGACGTTTACGGTCGTCTTATGTGTTCTGCAAAATGAATAAATGAATATTTGACTTTATTCTCTTAGTCTGCATTGAACACACTGACCAACTCAGTTGCAAATTTGCTTCCTGTGAACGGTATGAAAATAAACTAAATGATTTATTGACTGCTAAGGACACTTTTTGTTATATATATTCAAATATTTACTCATCTGCAGCATAATTATCTGCCTTTGGTGTCTTTTCTCCCCAAATATTGCAATATGTGGTTCAAACTGTAATAGTAATCGAAATGGTTAAAACAAGCAAAGATGCAATCCTACAGCTCCTCAGGCGAGAAACTTTAATGAATTCAGTCATCTGTTGGTAAAAGACCATGACTAATGCCACAGAGAGTTCTTGTTTACTCTGTGAATGGGATCAGCATGTGTCAGCGCAAAGTCAGTAGAAGTGAAGAAGTAAGACTCTCGTATAGAGCACACCGCAGTGGCCATCACTAAAGACATGCTGCTGTCCATCAAACTTTTCTTTCTCAGAGCTGACACTTAAACTTTATTTACAAGCTCTGTCTGCACCATAAATCTACATCTGTTCACACTTTACAACATTTTCGTCTTGATTTCAAAGATTCAAACAGAGAAGACGCATTTAAGAAGGATTGCAGATGCTCCAGCGTCCAGGCATTAGCTGTCAGTCACGGCGAGCAGGAAGCTCATTGTGCAGGAATTATCTAAATGTGTATGTAACAGCAAACAATTTGAAAAAAAGTCATCATTAGAGGCAAAAAATGACTTGATGAAAAACAAAACATTTATGATTCTCGCTAAGTAAACTAAGTCCTGCTGAAGTCTAAATTGATTAATTATGTAAAGGTGAAATATTCTCTGGTGAACATTTTGACAGAGGGCAGATGTTAAATTATAGTATGTGACTTCAATTTTCAGTTGCTTGACCTTTGTTGCCTTAATGGCCTTTGTTTCTTAATGGCTGTTATGATTCATTGGCCTTTGCCAGTGACTTTTGGTGACTGGTGTTTACATAATCTGAGTGATTGTGAGTAAATGTTCCCCTCAGGTTTTTGTGGTTCTCGTACAGGACACAGGTGCCTCGTACAGGAGCACTGCTTGTTTTGTTTATGGCAATAATACATATAATAAGCTTGGGGTTGTTACTCTGCTTGTTTCTCCACAGTCTGCTCACATTTTCTCTGGTTACGATACTCAACAGATGCCTAGCCAGCTTTATGACAGGCTGAACTCTGGTTGAGTCAATGAAAAGAGTAAAAGAGAGAGAAAGAGGGGCAGATAATGTTTTGGACAGAGCTGTTTGGACAGAATGTTTAGGTTATTGCCAGAGCTGTGTTTGATTAGCCACTCCGGCCGCGCTCTGTTCTCAATTAACTCCACAGTCATTTCTTTTCTTCTTTCTTTGAGGAGTCTTTATTCTGGGTGGCTTGCAAAGTCGCATGAGGGACTATCAGCCACCCAGCATATATTCTCAGCCTCGAGAGAGGCAGTAAATGTGTGTAATTATCTTGCTGACGTGAACACGCTCAGGTTTCAGGCGCTTGTGTTATTGTACACTTTATCAGCAGATCAACAATTTTGCTGTGCAAAATTAAAGCATGAATTTCTGGATTTACTTGCAAGACATGCTCTGGAATGGTATTTTAGTATTTTACTAAAGTATTTTAAATTACCAAGTAAAATTTGGGTTTCTTGTAAAGCGGTCTGCATTTGAAAACAATCAAGGTAACAGATCACTCATTCAGGCAAAAATTCTAACAGAGCCTCATTAATACATTTTTTTGCTGTTAATAACATATAAGGTTAGATTATTGCAATTTTATTACTCTTGTTCAGAGCGCAAGTACATAACCAAATAAATAGTTAATTATTTTAATTTATACACTATGCATTTTAATAATTTAATTTATACCGTTACATAAAAATACATTTTTAATTTTACAATACATTTTAGAAGACATAAAATAGGCTATATTTATTTATATTTTATTTTTTTATAATATAGCTATAGAACTTATTTAAAAATTAAAAAAATAATACTAATTTTAGTATTAGTACATAACCAAAGAAAAAAAAAAAACTTACATTATGCGTTTTAGTAATTCAATTTCAGCAGTTAAATATATATTTGTAACTTTATAATGTATTTTATAAAACGTTATAAATTAGTCTATATTTATTTATAATTTATTTTCATTATATATTTATTTATTTATTTATATTTATATATAAGAATAATAATTTATATATATCCTTATACTTAAGAATAACAAAACATTCATTCATTGCTCAATGTTTAATTTAATGGCCACATTGTGCTCTAGCATGAATTTCTGCACTGCTCAACACTGGAACTTTATCTGCTCTCTAGATCATTTGATTGGATGTATTCAGGGTTTAGAGTAGGGAAAGGCCTTTAATTCTAATTAAGAGTTTAGGGCACCAGCAAGGGCCATTCCTGTAGGCGTATCTGTAGGGTGTCCAGCTGTGTGTGCTGCTCGAGGTGAATCAGTGTTCTGGCATGAGCTGAGACTTTCCTGCTCCTGTGTGGCAGGTCTCCATAAAATCCTATCCAGATTTCTCCGTGTTCTTATCATGATGGAGAGGGCAGGCATCCACAGGAGGTCCTCCACTTAACACCAATTTGCCTCCCTGCAGGTGCTCTTTGATGTGGCCATCATAGGGAAGAGGGAGGGAGCCATAAATAAGTGAACTTTCTAAGTTACCCCATCATTACACGGCCACATGGACCGGACTCGGCAACCTTTCCGGTCCAAAGGTCGTAAACCCACCACAGGCTACACAAACAGGACCATGAAGCAGAGGAAACTTCACCACACACTAAGTCTGACTAGCTATGACACATACATGGAATATTTCAGCCGTCTTACGATAGAAATGATTAATATATATTGATTGGATTTAGCTTTTATTTGTTTATTTTTTAATTACATCAAATTATGTATTATTCCAGAGATTTGTATATTTATTTATATAATAATTTATTTTTATTTATTTATAAATTTACTTGTATTTTACATTTATTTTATTTATATTAAAATGTAATATAATTTAATTTATTATTTTTTTTTATAAATATGTGAAATGTCATATGTAAAGTATTCAATAGGCCAAGCAAATAAATACTAAAATATTGCACATGTTCACAATGACAAAAATCCTCAGTCAATGAGGAGAGCTTTCAACAGTTCCTGCCACCAATGAAACATGCAATGCAAAACCGTCTACAAAGAGCTTAGCGTTCCAGAGCAATCAGTGCCCCTCTTCCTTTAGAAGCAACTTAAAAATCCTGTCATGTTCCCATGTCTTGAAAGGATTATAGTGCCAGTTGGCAAGCAGAGGGTGTTGACAAAGGCCTTCCTTTTCAATGAGAAAGACCACTGGCCTCAGCAAAAACCCTAACTTACGCCTACTATACATTACATGTTTTATGTTGAAAAGGCTAACATATGCTGAAAAGTGCTGTGTAATAACAATCACACACATTTTGATTTGTACAATACACGGTATGGATGTTCATGGTGTACAAACCCAACAAAAAGTTGACGCAAAGTCAGTGAGATTTTCCAAAATCCTCTTTTCGCAAATGATTTTGTTATATTAAAGGGTTTGAATTAGAATGATGTCTATTTAATTATTTAATGCCTTAGAAAGCAGGCGAAATGTGTCTGTCTGGCAAGGCTAAATTGAAAGGGGGTGTTGGTGTTGGCCAGCTGCACACAAAAAGAGCCGTGCTTGTTAGGTTTGAATAAAGAACACCGGAGTGAAATGCAGGGGAAAGCACTCCACTGCATCGAGAGGGGTCGTCTCCGGATGCTGACAGAATTCTGTTAACCCCTGACTCGCGTCACAAAAGCGTTCATTGTAGAAGTAGGCTGGATGTGCGTTTTTGGGGCGCTTCGGGTGAATGTAAAATAAGCCGTCTCCTTTTCTTCCTTTTGGCATTTCTTTCACCCCCCTGCTTTTACTTCACACAGATCTTTAGATTCAATTTACCTCTGATTCATTTCTATTGAAGCACATTATAATGGTCAAGTACTTCTGAAATAATCTGCTGTTTTCAGTTGCAGGTCTGCCTTTGAAAAGCAGGCCTGGTTTTCAGCTGCACTGACTTGAAACCCATTAACACATAATACACATTATGCATAAAAGTGTTTGGATAGATCATAGCCCCTGAAAATACTCTAATACACAGTATTCAAAAGCACAATGTGCATGAATGAAACAAAGCTCCAGCTCTAAATTAGAAATACTTCCTTTTTTTGTTATGCAAAGCTCAGTCTGAGTAATCTGTGTTTATGTGAGGTAGATTATGAATCCAATTTCTGAGCTCCAGCAGGACAAATTGTAAAAACAGTGACTGCGTGTGTCATTTCAATAAGTCTAGCCTGTACATTTTTACTGGCCAGTAATCTGTAATTTAAATGATGGGGAAAAATGCTTTATATTGAGCAGCCTCATCTGAGACTCATATAAAAAACATTTGCTTATAAAGAGATAAATATCTTATATATAAATATATATAAATAATAATAATAATATTATTATTATTATTATTAACAGGTATTCTCTGAAAAAAACTAAGAGTTTTGGATTTGTATATTTGTCTTAAATATAAATTTGTATTCAAAACATACAAGTATACAATGTTTAAAACAAGATAGATCTACACATTTATACAAAGATGCAAGAAGTTTTTTCAGTTAATAATAATACAGTTTTTCAAAAATAAATCATGTTAAATTTAGTTAAAAAAAATATTTTGAAGGGAAAAAAATATATCTGACAAACAAACTGTTTTGCTTCTCAGATAAATGTCTTGTTTTAAATGTAAACTAAAATTAAGTGTATATATTTACATTTACATTAGTTTCAACATTTTAAATTTTCCAACAAAGCCATTGACATGTCACAGTTTTCACGAGTTGTTTACCATTTAAGAGTTGGCATGGTTTTGGAAACCCTTTTTTTGCATTCATAATTATCTTTTATTATGAGTGTAATTTTAACAGCACAGGTTATTTAGGCCTTTATGAGCAGCAGCTGAAATGTCTGTGTGTCTGCATGCCTCCCTGCTGTTCAGGCCTGTGAAAGCTCACTAACCCAAAAGCTATTTTCTCGCGCTCACGACCAAGCTGTGGGCCAGAGGCTGCAGAATGACATGTGCTCGGGGCACAGTGACAGCCTGAGCTCTATCTCCAGATGTATCTCAGATAAACTTGCCATCTGGTGACAGGCAACAGACAAGTGCTTTGGTAAAAAGAGCGGCCTTTCGTACGCCTTCATAAACACAGCTATTGATGACAAGGCTTTAAGGAGATGAGCGCTGATGGCAAAGATTGTTAAACCAGTACAGGAAAGAGGTTGTTTTCATCATGGGAGACAATTTCTGAATTTACTGTGCAAGTGAAGACTGGATTCTTAATATATCACAGTTTATGCTAATATAAAATAAAGAGAAAACAAATGCCTTGACTGATTTTTCATGTGTAGTTTTAACCTTTAGATTTTATCATACAATTTTCTGTCACGCATTTTTTAAACCTGTCATATTGTCAATTGTGATTAAATATGCTATACTAAAGTGAGCTCCATAAGTAAAACATAAGTAAGTTTCATGAGCAATTCATATAGTGGTTTATTTCTCTGTTGATGCTGGCGAGAGTTACGGTTTCACAAATAGTCATATAAACAACCGCTGAGACAACGCACTGAATAAACTTTACTGTTATAACTTAACCTAAAAACAACTGTAGTGCAACTCTTTGAGTGATTTACAACTTACTTATTCAAATCCAAGGAAAACATTCCTTTTACATGCACTTCATCCGAGAACCAAAATTTACCAGAAGAAGTTGAGAGAGCCCTTCTTGCTGTTTAGAGACTTGAAAGCGGCCGTTGGGCTAAATTAAATGAGATGAAATGAAATTCATATTCCCTTAAGGTCCACCAATTCATATTTGTGCAGCAAGAGAGTATGATGGAATATGTTATGAGTGTTTGTACAAGTAGGCAATGTAAATGGAAACCAGTGTACATTTAATGTGGTAAAATTATGGAGGAACATTTTACCTCTCCAGAAACAACTGTTGTTCATGTGTTCTTTCACTCAAAGAAAAAAAAAAAAGCAAAATAACTGTTTATTTGTTAATTTTTTTTATACTCATTCTCTGAAGTCAGTTAAGAATAAACATTTTCATCATATAAAACATTTATTAATTAATAATGTTTAAGAATACTTATATATTTACTGTAAAACAAGACAAAAAACAGATTAAGATTTTGTACATGTAAAATTTGTGTGCTTTTGTTTTCTTTTTGTTTGTGTGTTCTTTAAGTTATTTAATATGCTTGATGTCTCAAAAATAATCTTCAAGTTAACTGAATTAAATGTCTCTGACTTGGTAAAGAGGTATGCATCGGTGCTATATATTCTGATTTTCAGCATATCATTGCACAGAAAATCACTAAATATGCAACTTTTTTTTTTTAGTCACTTACCAGACGTTTTTTAAAATGTATTTTTAAACTGCTGGCAAGATGATGATGAATGATCAATAATGTGAAAATCATTCAGCTTAACAGACACAATGATGAACATCCAAAATGAATGTTCAACATTTCCAAGACGTCGTGGTTAGCAGTCGGCTGAGTGAATTTACCAGGCAATTGGAGAGGTGTTTGGACTCCACCACGGCTTGAAAAAGGAGATCCCTAACTGTTGGTGTCACAGAGAGAAGCCTCTGTTTGTGAACCAGAGCGAGGCTTCAATTTCCTCCGTAAACTCTGGCAGCCGGAGCAGTCAGCAGGGGCAGCCATTAAACCACATTTAAAGAGGAGAGGAATGCTAAGAGACTGAGAGATGTTAACATTCTCCTGTCTTTGACTCCAAGTGGCTCTTTCGGAATCTGATCGTTTTACAGCTCAGAGAACAAGACAAGCTTTTAACACTACTACTGCTTTGCGTCTTGTCAGTCAGTGAACCAGATCCTGAGGGTTCATCTCATCACTGAATGGTTAATGCCATGTTTTTTTTTTTTAAACAACCGAGCTTGACAACATTCTCTTGCTTTATCTCTCAGAGGAGTATGCCAATGTGTGCTTCATTTGCCATCATTCACTGTTTCTAGTTCTTCACAACTCAGCACACTATTTAAAAGACATTAAGAGTGATCAATATCTTGTCATTTCAAGTATATACGTCACTCAGTGGTTTATAAGCAGCATTTAGGGGCCTATTGAAGACTATATAGCCTATATAAAGTTTCAGAGCACTGACAGTGTGGCTTTGAAACAGGCACCATGGGAAGAGGTTGAGCTTTAACACATCAGGGTGGGATGAGCATGGCTGCTGGCTGTTTTATAGTCATATAAAAACCACATGTGTAAATAAACCTCATTAATGGGCAGAACTGTCATCTTTCTTGTGTGTTGAGGTTCACTCATTTGTACAAAGGATTATTGTGGATCTCAAAGATTAAAGTGATGTTATTGTGCACAAACCACATTTGAACAAACCATTGATAGATTATTTTCATGGTTTTCAGAAAGTTCATCTATGTTATGTTTGATAACCAATACAATCTATACTATTTTGTCTTAAAAAAAATAGAATTAATTGTTTTAATGCTACTAGATAGATGGATAGATAGATAGATAGATAGATAGATAGATAGATTTACATTCTTGAACAGGTCTACACAACTTTAAATACCAATGAAAGCAATAAAGATTCCGAACTGCAATCAGCATTCATATAACCATAAATTATTCTGTATCTGCATGGACCAGCTGTGCCTTTCTTAACCTGGGTGAGAGAAAAACAATTAGGCCTGGTCCCCGAGTGGAGCACTGGGTCTTTGTTAATGACTAACATCCTGCAGGCTGTGATCTCACATCCTCCAGGGATCCCTGGCCATTATTCAAAGCGGTTGAGGGGCCACAGGGCCAGGACACAGGTCAGGGGCCTCCTGGTGCATTGGTAAGGTGAGCACTGATAGAAAGGGACTGCAAGTGAAATATCAGCACATTTTCATTTGGTGCATCTTAAAACGTTTGTTTTGGAAAAACCTAGAATTTGTTATTTGGAAAGTAAATACTGTACTGTATTTAAATGCACACCAGATTCAGGCTAAATTTTAATTTAAAGCTATGCTATGAGTAGAGCCTATCTTTTAGATTTAAATAACTGAGGCTCATTGGAAATACACGCCTGTGGTGTCCTTTCTAAAAAATTATATTATGTTGCTTCTTGCACATTTTGCAAGACTTTCAAAGTAAAATATTCAGTTGTTCAGCATTCATTTTTTTTTTCTGAAATAGATGATGAATGTGAATCAGGCAGTGTTTTATAATGCTGGTTGTTGTACGTATCAAAGCAGCTGGAAAAGGAAATGTCCGAAGAGTGATGGTAAAAGGCTAAAGCTTATCGCGTTTTAAAAAAAATAACACAGCACCTATTAAACCCTACCATAAATATAACCAATAGTGTTAACAAAAGCAAACGTGAGATAAAAACACATTTGCTGATTTTCGCTTGCTTCTACAAGACTTTGACCTTTTTTTATCACCCTGACTCAAGTTTCACAGGACTCAAGCACTCCACATTGCAAGTGCTATGCTGTACCAGGTGAGCTACCGAGCAAGCTTGCATATGGTGCTGGTTATGTGATGCATTATGGTGAAAGTTCATCATCTACCCCATAATCAATTTGTGCGACAAAGAATAAAAACAGTTGGCATTTTACTGCTTCTAGTGTTCATTTCAACTGGACACTGCAGACAATTGTGTATATTTTTTGGAAAATGTAGGCAGAAGCACAAATATCTACACCGTAATCAATTTGTGTGACAAGGAATAAAAACAGTTGGCATTTTACTGCTTCTAGTGTTCATTTCATCTGGACACTGCAGAGAATTGTGTATGTTTTTGGAAAATGTAGGTAGAAGCACATTTTTCCAATGAGCCTAGGTTGGATTTAAAACTGCAAATCTGGGAACCTTTCCCACACATTTAGGTGAGATGGATTGGAGTGCCATGCTGCTTTTTTTTTTTTTTTTAAATGCTCTTGTATTTTGTAAGTGTCTTTAAGTTTTGAAGCAGTCCAAATCACAGAGGAATAGGATATTGTGGCTTGTCAATCTAAAGTTTTGTTTAAATATTGTGAAGCCTGTTGTGTTTTTACATTCATAGCGTGTGACAGGCTGATTATTACATTATCACAGTGCAGCAGAATTCATGGCTGAAAAGAGAGTAGTTTTCCCATGAAGGAGACAAAATCCTTGCAATGTTGGATTTGTCTGAGATGTATTTGGCAAAAATGCGTCAGCAGACATCCCAGATAAGACAGATGGAGAACATTTGTCAGAGAGACTTAATATGGAAATGTCTGCATTGTTACTTCTGTTTACAAACGTTTTCATAGTCATTTAGCATTTTATGACAGAATCAGCACACACGTAGTGTACTATCATAACAGTTTATCACATCTGGAATAACGTAAACACAAAATAATATGAACTGAAACACATTTTGAATATTTACTGAAACTATTTGGGCTTATGGAGTTAAAAAGTGTCTAGACTCTATAAATATGCTATTAATTGTGGTTTTATATTCCAATAGGTACAGTGAATAAATCATTTTGACTTTGATAAGTATGATGTGGCAGCTCAGATGTGATTTAAAACGCTCACAGCTGTTAAATGTGGTTTAAAATTCATCTGGTTTCAATCAATACATGCAAATTATCACCTGAAAACACTATTTAATCTTAACCAAAGCTTTGCTGACATGACCACACAGCCTTGCAGGACTTCTGTTCCTCTGTGGGAAGACATCGGGCTCCTGTGGTAACATTAAAACCAACGTCTATAGGCTGCAGGAATAAACCTTTACTTTGACATTGAAATAACAGCAGAACATGGCCAATGTTTATCTATACCATGTGTAATAATAGGGTTTAATGCCCCAGTGGCTCATCTTTGAAAGCCTTTGTTTGTCATTCTGCTCAACTGAGCTCTGCAGGAGTGTGAGAGATGAGCTGCGGATGGCCACACTGCTGCCTTGGCTCCATACGCTTGTTCTTGTCTGTTTGTTTCTTTTGGCTCCCCGTCCATTTATCCTGCCGGTGTTTAAATCTGTGTATTCAAACTTATATTGCAGGTGGGAGTTCTTATTTGGCACGTTCAGTCCTCCGTCTGTGAAAACAAGAGTTTAACTGTAGCTGTTGGCTCTGCTGTATTATCGGCTTGTGGGACATTATTGGTTCACCAGTACAGTATGTTCAATAATTTAAAGTTCTAAATGAAATGAAGGAGATGGAATACATTTAATTTATGTTCCATCAATGTGCAAATGCTTGTGGTTAATAAGGCCACTTAGGACTACAAATTACAACACTCTGAAGTCGTAAGAGTGTTTGCTAATCAAATAACAATTTTAAAATTTATGTTTTATAGGGTGCTTAGCGTGCCTTCCAAAAAACACATTATCAATGGCTAAAAAAAATCTCAGGGGTCTCTTTAGTCATTCCCTCATGTTTGCTTGAGTTTAAATGGGCTTTGGATGCCAGACAGTCTTTTTTGTTGTTGTTGTTGTTTGTATGTTTGTTTGTTTGTTTGTTTTAATTTCAGGCATGAAATCCTGGGCATGAAATCAAAAATCTGTGAGTAATGATTTACTTCCTGGAGAATGGGTCGAGGCAACCTTATTCTGTGGAAATCTATCCAGTTTACCCCATTATAAGCAAATGTTGACGGCCGTCACAACGTCCATGATTAGAGTTCACTGGCTTTTCAGGGTCAGAAAGATGTCCTCTAGAGTCTAGAGGAAGCCGCTCAACCGCTATTGTCAAGTCATTCATATTTAGTTTCCTGTTTTGATTGGAAGAATTATTGTTTTATGCCTAGGACATCAGTGTCCATGGCACACAGGGTTACAGACCTTTGGGGGTTTTGTTTTTCCCCCCAAAAATGCAGCACTTTAAGAATGATGACTTCACAAGTCTTTGACATGGTATTCATACAATGATTTGATAGGAAAGGAAAAGCCTTTGTAACACTTAGTAATATAATAAAACACAACAGAAATATTATGAAGTATAAGCTAGAAGAATAAGCAGACATAATTCGCACTCCATTCAGCAAACCTAAGGATAGGTCACACTCACTTATTTGTAACAGGGTTGAGGAGTGTTATGGTAAATAAAGCATCAGGGCTTGATGGACATAATAGATTCTGTCGTGTTCCATGAAATGCTTATGCAGTGACATCTCCCATCTGTCTCTTGACAGAACCATAACATTTATAGAGCAACAACCTGTAAGCTTCTATAGACCCAGATCTCGGCTCAGAACTTAAAATATTAGGATATATGGCAAAAACATGCACTTAAATCTCTGAAACATTTGTTATTTATTACGAATTCATGGCAGACAAAGAAAATATCTCTAAAATAGGCTACTACTTTAATTCAGCTGTTTTCCACTAAACGTAATGTAAAACTCTCCAAGAAAACAAATTTTACATATCAAATCTTATTAGATGACCTCGTCATAGAGAACAGGAACCGCTATGGTTAGGGTTAGATCAAGAGTCTGAAAGCAACAGCTCCCTTCAGAGTAGGAGTCTGGGGTTGCTTCCAAACATAAACTCAAAGGCAAAATGAGAAATGAATCCTCTTCTGATCCTTTTTCTTTCAGTTCATTTTTAAAGAATTCTGTTGAAGAGAAATGTGTAATGAAGGCCATGCCAGCACTCTTGGTCTGTGCCCAAACACCTTTTATACGCCTGGTGTTTTCCATTATTTTGACATGAATGCTTGCGTAATCTCATCTGTAACTTAAGAGCCTAAGATGAAAAAGTAACCAAACCTCTTCTGGTTATCGTTGTCTTTAGTTTAGATTTTGTCACTTAGCCAGTTAACCATACTTACGCTTGTGTTCATTTAGGATGGTAAAACTACCATTACTGTGTTGACCTTATTAAACTTGTTTCAAGTGCAAGTCGTATATTAAAGCCTTCACTATTCTTCAAAAAGTCTTCATTCATTACACCATAGTCTATATTTTTCTTTTTCATTAATTTGTCACTGCTCACACTGTAGGTTTTGACTGTTCCTTTCATTAAGGGAAAATGCTTCATTATAGATTCATAGCCATTTTTAGGTTTTTCAGGCATTTAACAAAAACAACCAACAAATTATTTTCTTTAGAATGTAATTTTAGAATATAAAAGCTTTGCAGCCATTTTGGGTTAAATGTTTGAGTATTAGCATGTTAAATGTCCTGTCAAGTGTGGCGTAATGCCAAAGTCACTTCACTTCAAGCCTTGTGCAAGCCTCGTCATGGTCTCCTTTCACTTTTCTTAAACTGTACATGCTGTGGTTTCATAACTAACCAACATTTTATTTTATTTATTTGCATGGGTGTTCCTGACGTACTGTTTAATATTACCTCTGGCCCAAAACACTTGTCTTACAACTTTTTGGGAGCATAATGCATCCTATTTGCCATTAAACTGTCTTTGAGCAAAGTCACACTAGGTTTACAGGAAGCAAATTAAGCTAATACATTGTTTAGGTGAAGCAGTAAAGCAGTCTGGTAAATTACCTTTCAGATCCTGATTAATTGCTGCATGCAATCTGAATTCTAGACCACCACTGAGCCATGACAGAATTCACTGAGCTTTGTTAAAAAATGTTCAGTCTCTAAAGACAGCCAGACTGGCAGAGCAACTGTGCTGGTGACTGCCAGCTGCTGCTGACTTTAGCGGGCTCCAGTCTGGCTCATGCATGATCCATAAAATTCACAACATACAGCCAAATGAAGTGGGTAAAAATGGGCTGGGAGGTTCCTTACATTCTGACTTTATTGGTATAGCACTTCAGGGTCATGTGGGTTACGAGAGTGTTTTCTCTTCATGTGCATTGGCCGTTTTGAGACATAAAGATGTAATACTGGTGCAACAGTTGGTTACATGATTACAGCTATAATTGTCATGACGGGGATTTGGCAACCTCGCAGGTGAATTATGGTTTAAGAGGTGTTGTACACTTGGGTCCTCATCAACTTTCTGCTGAGCTAGCAATACACTGCATTGCAAATGGTAATGATACTGTATATCATTGCTGTTCTCTGGAGAGTGTCACCATTCTGAAAGTCTCCAAAAGGGGGCATTGTAGCTTTCTGATAAACAGCAAATTGCTTTTACCTGCAAATTAAAGCTACATTTCATTTTTGGATAGTTTAATAAATGGATATTAATCATTGCTTTTGTTTGTGGAGGCAGCTCTTTAGCCTGATGGCTGTAGTTGATGGCAATTAAACTGTTGGGCTGTATTACACTATTCCACACAATAAGCTGTTCATTTACACTCATTAATCTCTCTGACAAATCAGTCCAATGACAGAAGCCTGGCTCATTACAGTCTTCCATGACTCTCTTTTAATCCAAGACACCAGAATTCCGCCCACAGCTAATTGACTCATTTATCACCACTATCTGTAATGTGACTGGTGCAAGACGAGGTGCAATGGAGAATAAACATGCAACATCTCTTAAAATCCACTTGTTAAAGTCATTCAGTCTGATGGGATTCAATTCTGCAGACACTTTCCAATATTTCTTTGCTATATATAATTGCTAGTCCTATGTCAATAGTTCTTCAGAATTACACCACCACACATTTCTGAACAAGCAAAGCGAGATCTGCTTTTGTGAAACCCCATTAGTCATTACTCAACAAATAAAATAGTTTAGGGGTCATTTTTACTACAGTTCTTCTATTCCAGAAACATATGGCAGTGTTCTTTCTTTTCACAACACATTCAAACAAAAATCCTATGGATACTGTTTCTGAAGGATATGGATGGCATAATTCTGTACAACATCTCCATTTTGCTAATTCAGTGCTGATTCTCATTTAAACTGTGAAATTATTTCCTCTTCTTTAAGAAATACATAGGTATAATTTTAATAGGTAGTGTATTACAGTACAGCTTCTGGCTTAGTGAAATATTGCATTCCACAAAATTCTTCTCAAGAAAAACGACCACAGTGAGAGAAAAGATCTATGGGCTCTTAAAACCTATTTGTTCTCCTCACGGCTAGAATCTCTCCTCCATTTCCTTTTTTTGAAAGATTAATGCTACTCCTTTGACACACACGGCTTTCCTTAGACAAAGCTAGCCAGGTATAAATGACTTTGGTGAAATATATACATTTTCTAAAAAGAAGACTTTTGAAAAACATAAATTTGTAAAACCTTGTGGTGTTCATTTCAGCTCTCAGTGTTGGAATGACATGTCTGGAAATGATTAGCTTAAAATGTTTGAGACCACTAGTGAAAATAGTTTTATTTCCCGTTTTTCATTTTTTTCCATTACAAATTATTACATTTTATTTAAAAAATTATAAAAATACATGACCATTACAGGTTTTTGGTATCTTAAATAAATATATATATATATATATATATATATATATATATATATTTTTTTTTTTTTATATATTATATATTATATATATTATATATGTATATATATATTATATATATATATATTATATATATATATATATATTTATATATGTGTATATGTGTGTGTGTGTATGTATATATATATATATATATATATATATATATATATATATATATGTGTGTGTGTGTTATTTATATATATATGTGTGTGTTATATATTTGGTGTCATATGTGTATGTATATAGTGTATGTGTATATACAGTCAGGTCCATAAATATTGGAACATCGACACAATTCTAACATGTTTGGCTCTATACACCACCACAATGGATTTCAAATGAAACAAACAAGATGTGCTTTAACTGCAGACTGTCAGCTTTAATTTGAGGGTATTTACATCCAAATCAGGTGAACTGTGTAGGAATTACAACAGTTTGCATATGTGCCTCCCACTTGTTAAGGGACCAAAAGTAATGTGACAGAATAATAATCATAAATCAAACTTTTACTTTTTAATACTTGGTTGCAAATCCTTTGCAGTCAATTACAGCCTGAAGTCTGGAACGCATAGACATCACCAGACGCTGGGTTTCATCCCTGGTGATGCTCTGCCAGGCCTCTACTGCAACCGTCTTCAGTTCCTGCTTGTTCTTGGGGCATTTTCCCTTCAGTTTTGTCTTCAGCAAGTGAAATGCATGCTCAATCGGATACAGGTCAGGTGATTGACATGGCCATTGCATAACAGTCCACTTCTTTCCCTTCAAATACTCTTTGGTTGCTTTTGCGGTATGCTTTGGGTCATTGTCCATCTGCACTGTGATGCGCCGTCCAGTGAGTTCTGAAGCATTTGGCTGAATATGAGCAGATAATATTGCCCGAAACACTTCAGAATTCATCCTGCTGCTTTTGTCAGCAGTCACATCATCAATAAATACAAGAGAACCAGTTCCACTGGCAGCCATACATGCCCACGCCATGACACTACCACCACCATGCTTCACTGATGAGGTGGTATGCTTAGGATCATGAGCAGTTCCTTTCCTTCTCCATACTCTTCTCTTCCCATCACTCTGGTACAAGTTGATCTTGGTCTCATCTGTCCATAGGATGTTGTTCCAGAACTGCGAAGGCTTTTTTAGATGTCGTTTGGCAAACTCTAATCTGGCCTTCCTGTTTTTGAGGCTCACCAATGGTTTACATCTTGTGGTGAACCCTCTGTATTCACTCTGGTGAAGTCTTCTCTTGATTGTTGACTTTGACACACATACACCTACCTCCTGGAGAGTGTTCTTGATCTGGCCAACTGTTGTGAAGGGTGTTTTCTTCACCAGGGAAAGAATTCTTCAGTCATCCACCACAGTTGTTTTCCGTGGTCTTCCGGGTCTTTTGGTGTTGCTGAGCTCACCGGTGCGTTCCTTCTTTTTAAGAATGTTCCAAACAGTTGTTTTGGCCACGCCCAATGTTTTTGCTATCTCTCTGATGGGTTTGTTTTGTTTTTTCAGCCTAATGATGGCTTGCTTCACTGATAGTGACAGCTCTTTGGATCTCATCTTGACAGTTGACAGCAACAGATTCCAAATGCAAATAGCACACTTGAAATAAACTCTGGACCTTTTATCTGCTCATTTTAATTGGTATAATGAGGGAATAACACACCTGGCCATGGAACAGCTGAGAAGCCAATTGTCCCATTACTTTTCGTCCCTTAACAAGTGGGAGGCACATATGCAAACTGTTGTAATTCCTACACCGTTCACCTGATTTGGATGTAAATACCCTCAAATTAAAGCTGACAGTCTGCAGTTAAAGCACATCTTGTTCGTTTCATTTGAAATCCATTGTGGTGGTGTATAGAGCCAAAAATGTTAGAATTGTGTCGATGTCCCAATATTTATGGACCTGACTGTATACATGTGTGTGTGTGTGTGTATAATATATATATATATATATATATATATATATATATATATATATATATATATATATATATATATATATATATATATATATATATATATATATATATATATATAGGGAGAAAGAGAGAGAGAATTTGTTTATTTTCAGGTTTAAATTATATTTTAAATAAGGATGGTCTTGGACTTTTGAACCCTTATAGTATGTTTTGCATTATACATATACACATACACACACATACACATACACATATACACATACATACATATACATATGTATATATATATGTGTGTGTATGTATATGTATATGTGTATATGTGTATATATGTATGTATGTATGTATGTATGTATATATATATATATATATATATATATATATATATATATATATATATATATATATATATATATATATATACATACACACACACACACACACACACACACACACACACACACACACATGCATACATACATACATACATTTTATATATATTATATATATTCACACACACACAATTTCCCTATATTATATTTTTACATTAATGTGCAATGAAGGTTGTTAGTAATTGCTCAATTTCTGCAATCATCAGTGTATGAAATTTATATTACTTTAAGTCCATCATTTATATTTCATTTGTCAGAAGAACAGATGTCTTCATTTTAAAGCAAAGCCCTGACTAACATAATGATGAGCTTACCATCTTGCGTAAGAACTGTAATGATTTCCTGCGCTCTTCAAAATCAGAGCATATATATATATATATATATATATATATATATATATATATATATATATATATATATATATATATATATATATATATATATATATATATATATATATATATATAGGGAGAAAGAGAGAGAGAATTTGTTTATTTTCAGGTTTAAATTATATTTTAAATAAGGATGGTCTTGGACTTTTGAACCCTCATAGTATGTTTTGCATTATACACATACACATACACACACATACACATATACACATACATACATATACATATGTGTATATATATATGTGTATATATGTGTGTATGTGTATATATATATATATATATATATACATACACACACACACACACACACACACACACACACACACATACATTTTATATATATTCACACACACACACAATTTCCCTATATTATATTTTTACATTAATGTGCAATGAAGGTTGTTAGTAATTGCTCAATTTCTGCAATCATCAGTGTATGAAATTTATATTACTTTAAGTCCATCATTTATATTTCATTTGTCAGAAGAACAGATGTCTTCATTTTAAAGCAAAGCCCTGACTAACATAATGATGAGCTTACCATCTTGCGTAAGAACTGTAATGATTTCCTGCGCTCTTCAAAATCAGAGCAAAGAAATAACCACAAATTCAGAAGGTGCAGGAGCAGCCCTTGTTATTACAGACAGGGAACGTTTCAGATGTCAAATGCTTTGAAAAATTCCACTGGTGTCCTTCAACTCAACCTACAGGGATACTGAGGAGGAGATGTGGTGCACTCCTTTAAACTGGAGTAAATCAGCGCTGAGATATGCATGTGTGTGCACCCGAAGCGCTCATCTGCCTCTCTCATGGATTGTTATGATCCTAAGAACCTGTAAATGTGATAGTCTGAAGTTTAGCAAAGATTCATACTGTACAGTAGACATGCAATATCTGCTCTTGTCAAAACTGCACCAATTTGTTTTATTTGGTGATCTAATAGAGCCCAGCTGCAGGGTCTTGTGTGTCCTTCACAAGGACATACTGATCAGCACGGCAGGCTCTGCAGTCATCCACTTGCGGCTTTTTCTAATCCAGCTGAAGTGCAGCGAGGGCCCCTCAGAAACACCATGGTTGTCAGGCTCTATCTCCAGTCATAGAGTTTTATGGAGCACTGCTTAGAGGAACAAAGAGCGGAGCAATCAGAAATAATGAGAGGGGCTCAGGCCAGTAACTCACTAAAGCTGAGGATCACCCAGAGATTAAATGATGGGAGTTTGAACACAGGGCCAATCTAGTGTGCAAACAGTCCTGCTACACCTTTGCCGGAGAAGGGGTCCAATCCAAATTTGAGTGATTATGGTACATGTTAAACGTATATCATTAATATCATATGTGCACACTTAAGATATGACTTTCATTTTGTAGACCCCCCCCCCCCCCCCCCCCCCATGCACACACACATTTAGTTAAATTAAAGTGTGCACTTACGATATGAAGGAAATGTACAGGTATAACATGATTATTTTACATCCACATTTATTTATTTATTTATTTTGTGTGTGTGTGTGTGTGTGTGTTTTTTTGTTTAATTTTATTTTATTTCCATTTTATTTCAAGATACTTCAGGTTAAGTGCACACTTTATGGTAATTATGGTATATGTTTAACAGATGTATTAATATCATAAATGCACACTTAAGATATGACTGCTCTATACTTTAATTAAATTAAAATGTGCACTTAGGATATGAATGAAATTTTTAACATTATTATTTTAGATTCACGTTCGGCAAATAATTATATGTCTGTCCATCTAGATCTGTCTGTCTGTCTGTCACTTAATAGACTTTTTACAATTCACTTTTTTCGTAAAGAGTATCAATGGAAATATATAGCAGCCCATATATATTAGGAAGATGCAGATGCAAATGTTAGTAATCATATTCATAGATCAACATGATTTATATTTTTCTGGATTTGTTGGACTTTTTTTTGTGTATTTATTTCATAACCCCAATTTTATTGTATTTCAAGATTTGCGTAACAGCATGAACTATGACTTCAGTTTCTTGTAATTCGATTACTTTCTTCTTTACTAACACGTAACAGGAATCAGTTCTCTTTCCCAGTATGAAATGACTCATCAGATAAGCCACCCGAGAGCCTTCAGAATCCCTCTGTACCCGGAGGGGACTCATGGGTAATTTATTTCGTGATCCCTTTGGCTGGGAAATGGCAGAGATGAAATAGGTTCTTTAGTCTAGGATCAGTTATGATCTCTACCATCTTATTAGAGTATAGCTGTGTTTTGGAGATCACAGCAACAGACTATAACAAGGACAGTTTGAGATGGTGGCTCTGACTCACTCCTGGAGCTCTGCGGCTCCTTCCAGCATGAAGCTACACAGGCTCCACTGATGCTCCTCCTGTCATCTGCTGATGCCGCCACTCCTCTTTATCATCTCCCTCAAAAGGCAAAGGTCAATCAGTCCTATATCTGCATCTTCTGTGTTTCTCATGAATGATCAACGAAACATATTTCTGTTAGTGGAGTTTGAAAAGCTTTGATGAAAGTCAGTCAAAAAAATGCAATTTCCCCTGCATCCACATAGTGTCAGTGCTGCCATCAAATTTGTTAAATGCATGAAATGCCTTACTAATGGTGTGTCTCAAGGCATAAAGCTTCTGTGTTTTTGGGTGATTTAGATTTAAAGTTTAAAAGATTACATTTTGACTGTCTGAAACTAAATGTTGTGCTTTTAGATTAAGGTACCTTTTAGTGAAACTGGTTTCAGATCAGGTTTCAAGTTGCATGTCATGTCTAACGATCTTGAACAAATGAGCTTTAGTAATTGTTTCCTCATTTCTTGTTAGAAATTAAGTCAATATTGAAGTGGAAAGTTTTTTTCTGTTTGTTTTTGCATAACTTCATTTTCATAAATGCTGTTATTTTGAACTTTGTTCATCAAAGAATCCTGGAGGAATCATGGCACAAAAATATTAAGCAGCACAACATTGTTAATACAAAGAAATGTTCCTTCAGCACTAAATCAGTGTATTAGAAAGATTTCTGAATGTGACACTGAAGACTGGAGTAATGGGTGCTGAAAATTCAGCTTTGATATCACAGAAATAAATTACATTTTAAAATACATTAAAATAGAAAACAACTATTTTTAAATTGTAATAATATTTCACAATGTTTGAGATTTTACTGTATTTTGGATCAAATAAATGAACCCTTGGTAACGTCAACTTTTGAACAGTAGTGAAAGTAGTTTTTTAAAACAAATTATTATTTTAACTGCTGAAATGCACACACAGGGCTTTTCCATCTTTCAGACAAAGTCTTTATGCATGTGATCATGTATAGCATAAAAAATAGAAAAAAAGGCATCGGTATTTTAGTAATCAATCATCTTGATATTATTTACTTAAAAGTACAAAACCTTCTGAAAAATGACCTTTTTCTTCACTTCATGTTGCAACAAAAGCAAAGGTCTTTCTGAATGCAGAGAAGTTTGATGTTGAACAAGAATACATCTCATGAGATGTTTACAAAGCAAGATAAAATTGCCATTGTAATCAAGATTAAATGTACCCCAGTAGGCCATGATGAATAACAGCTCCATGGCAGAGATCTCATTATAGAATGGGAAATGAGGGGGAGTCCAGAAACACACCTTAAACAAAATGGTTCATCTACAGCTGCATTTTCTCCTATAACTTATTGCAAATCACCTTTTTAATCTAAATATCATATTTTAACTTAATTTCTACAAATCATGATTAAACCACTGCTTGCAAAACACAGAGTTCTGACCTCTTGTTATTATAACAGCGGGTTGGGACATTCCAACAGCTCACAGGGATCCGTCACATATGATTAACACAATTACACATTGGGCTGTCTGATGAAATGTTGTGTTATAACTGACTGCCATACCATGACACCTTATCAAGCTCATTAACACCATTGTCGCCATTAAATGGTTTGCAGTAGATTTGCTGTAGAAAATGTCTGTCAGCTGTGTGCCAGGAAGATAAATGGCTCTGTGTCATATGTGATGTTTGTACTTCACTAAAGATAAGATTTTTTCTTGTTGAGGTGAAGTAATATATTAAGTGCCACAAAAGGCCATCAAATTTCATATATCAGTCCCTATGGGAGTCATTCACACCCAGCATGTGTTTATGTATGAATGGGACAAATGAGTAAAAATCATTTCAAGACCCATTAATGTGATGATTTAGGGGTCACTTTGACTCAGCAGTGTATGTATTAGCCAGCAACCAGTCAGTCTTTACAGCATCACAGCAAAATGAGGTTCAGCTCTGACTAAAATAATTATTAAATGTTCTTGCAGACAGAACCCAGACATGTTGCAGCCATAGATACAAACCAAAACGCAATGCCAAGTATTTATGTATATCGATTTCAGGTTTTATGTTCTTTAGGAACAAGTAATTGATATTTATCTGTTGTGTTGTTGTTTTATTCTCGTTTTCATAACGGCATATGGTTGGCATGACATGAAAATTCATCTTGTCTATTTTCGTAATGCATTGTTGATCTTATTGTGAATGATTCTTCCATGCATTTTTTTTTTTTTTTTTTGGACCTGTTTAATCAAAATGTCAGAACTCTAATAACTCTAAACAAACATTACTTTTCCCCATGTTTTTTAAACCAACCTTTCATTTTATCAATATCTTTTAAGATTTATATCTCTCTTTAAATATTCTAAATAATTGTTACCAGACTCTTTTTGCATTATTTAGTCAATACATAGCATGCAGTAACATTAAATTTTCACTAGCTACAAATGTTGATATTTATTTTCTCTTGCACTGTTTATCATAGTCTAGCACTGAAGTTGTCAAAAGGTTAAAAAATATGTCCCGGTTGTGCTGTTATTCTAAAACCATTTGTTGAGTACATGCATTTTATTTTACATGGATAACAACTCTGATTTGGTGTGAGCTCGAAAGATGCAAGTAGCACAGAGAAAGTCATAGCTAGAAATACATTGAGTGGATAAATTTACATTTGCATGTATTCATTTAGCAGACACATTCATCCAAAGCAACAAACAAATGACACAATCAACTCATTGCAAGGAGACAATACTGCTATTATGCTGTCTTAACAAATCAACATAATAAGCTAGAGTAAACTAGGGTTAGGGCTTTTTAAACATTACAGAGACCAGTATTTCCAAATGTAACTCTTCTAGCTTTCAAACTACACCCACTACAGTAAACTCAGCACAGATCATCATATTTTGACTCAGGTTGCTATGCCTTTCCTAACTTATTGGACTTTCCCTTGGCAGATGATAAAAATCCCTTAAATGTTTGAGACATTGAAAATCTGAGACTGTAATTCTTGTGATTTTATGTTTTGATATATTATTTATTAATGTTGTATTTTGTAAGGAGCCACATTCCATATACATGTGCAGAGGTTTGTTATAATACAGTTTTTAATCAACTATCAACTTGTTTTTAGTGGTCAGTGACTGTAACTTCACAGCCTGAATCAAGAACGTAGCACAAAATGCACACACATACCTGGAATAATGTGCAGCTAATCTGGAAAACTGTTGATCCACGCAGAAAACAAAGGTAGCCTTGTTCTAATGTTAGGGGATTTACATTTTTCCTCTTAGCTGGAGTCAACTTGGATATCAGAGTTGTAAATTAGAGCAGAACTCTACAAGTGTTTGCCAAGATAGCCTATTTGGTTCTGGACGGTATAAGATGTATAGTACATAATGTCTCCTCCAGGGCCTCAGTTAATTAAGAACTGAAGTCATTTCATCTGTTGGTTGTCCTCAGAATGTCCAGTTCACATAAACCTTAAGACTTTACATTTGACATCTGTACTATTTTCCCAGTTACTCCCACATATCCCCTGTTATTTCTGCTTATTTGTGAACATTCAGGATATGGTTTCTTAAAGGATGAGCTGGCCAGCGAGGTATTTAACCTCAGAGACTGCGCAGAGGAATTTATGATGTTGATTGTCTCTTTGATAGACCATGAATTTCTCTACAATTGTGTTCAGTTATGTTGTAACAGCTGTTTATGCACATTCCATGATATGGTGCATTTTGGTGTCCTATGACTTGAGTTTAAAGCATTAATACAAAACGCACGATTTTTCATGTTAGATGATATAGATATATTTGATATTATTTAACAAAAGAAATGTCATATTTTGACAATCGGTTTGATTTGTAATAAATAAATAAATGAATTGCTTACTGAACCCTGTTTTCCATTTTGGTCTTGATTTTTAAAAAATCATGTATGTATTTTTAAATCAATAAATTTGTTCAATTATTTAGTTATTTGTTCTAGTTTTTCTATTTATTTTTGTTTATTGCTAGAAAATAACAAAAGCACAATAATAATAATAACTAAACTATAATGTGTTTAATAACAATAACAACAACAACACTTATAATAATAATAATAATAATAATAATTGTGTTAAAGATAATTATTTAGGACAATATATTTTTAAAATATTAAAATACTATATTATTATTATTTAAAGTATTTAACTCAGTTGTATATTCTAGTTATTGATATTTTTGGCACTCAGGTGTTGTCATTTATCATTCTGTTCGGTTTTGTAAAATATGAAGCATGATGAATCAGTCAATGTATTAACCAAAAGGAAAAAAAGGCATGCTGTTTCAAGTAATGCCAAAGTTATGTGGCTTGAAATCCAAGCAATACTGTAGTCACATGCGATCACATTTAATTAGATGGACCCTTACTGTGTCATGCCGTCATGCGGGTACATTGTGGTTCTAATCAATTGTGATCTGTTATGACTGAGAAAAGTCTGACCTTTGACACAGGTAACTAAAGAATGGAAGAGATGGTGTCTGTTCAGTGCGTCTGCTGGAGAATGATTAACATCTGTCTTGTGTCAGGATTGGACTATGAAAGTACTGCTGCTTTCTCTACCATTAATCATCTGGTTCAGGACAGGGCTTATCGAGCAGACGTTTGAGACTCCCTCCATGTACATTTACTTCGTAAAAACACATCTGACTTTGGGCAAGGACATTTTTGATAAATTGGCTGAAGGTAATTTAATTTGAATATGTCCCTCAGCAGCTGTAAAGGGATGGAGGGTAGAATACCTCCTCATGAAGGTCACACTGCTCATAACCTGTAAGCGTCCTGCAACAGGCGTGTGTGTGTGTGTGTGAGAGAGAGAGAGAGAGAGAGTGTCTTCCCTCAGGAAACATGCCTTATTTGTTCTCTATGCTAGTACCTATTCAGGTAATCTTTAACTGTAAAGTTTTTGTTGTTTGGTCCCCTCACCTTGAGTAGAGGTGGAATGCAGCAGGAACAAGCAGAGGGTGGTCAGTGTTTGGGTTTTAGTTTCTATGTTAGGCTGATTACTAGGGTAAAATCTGCACTGGGACGCCCTCCTGTTTAGGCGAGGAGATTTCTAACCATGGCACTGCCGTCCTTGCACAAAGTTTTGACTTCTTCTCGAAACTAGTAATAAATGAACTATCAATAGAGAACTTTAACTATCAACAAATGTTCTAAAGGAAAAAAAAACTTTTGATTTTGGCCATGAAGAGCTCAGCTTTGTGGGTTATAGTGGAATGTGCCAGCAGAGTTCTTGGCATCTCGACTTCTGCAGGTAGGACTGTGTCTTTGCTGTTCTTTTGTAGGCCATTGTTTCACTGAAAGTGCTATACATAACCTTCAAAAATAAAAATATCTTTCATCAAGGAACATGCATTAGTAGCCATTGCAATGTTTTACCCCGTGATTGAAGTGTAGAATTAATGTGCATTTTGTGCTCCTTACCCAAAATAACCTGCTTTAAAATGATGGAAATAAAGGCTAATTTGTTCCATTGCTTTGGTAATGACTCATTTAATTTGAAATGGAGCATAAATGTATATACAATTTTTATTTTTTATTTTAAATGCCATGAGTAGGGATGTATTACATATCAACGAAATTCCTACAATTAAATGAAGTCCAACAATTATAACCGCTGTTGTGTTACTGCAATCATTCCCCAAATGTTTTAAACAAATAATAAACACATACAAATAATAAACACATTTTAATAAAAAAAAATGTTTGAGACTGTTCAAGTATTAGATCCCCACAACGCTTAGCTTGTGAAATGTTTTTGCTTTTATTGTTAATGTTCTAGAAATTATAAGAAATTTAAAAAAAATCTAATTTTCAAGATGTAGATTAATATGAGTAAAAAGGTGTTATATACATAAGAATACTAAGAGTAATACTTTCTAGTCATTAATCAAATTAGTCAAAAAATGCTATTGAAGTATTTCATTCACAAATCTCAAGTAAATGTTTCAAATGTGCTTAAGGAATTCTCCGATTTGCCATAGACTTTGCATTGGACGGAGAACTGCACAATTCTCTCATATTGAATAACGTGTATTTTATTCAGTTATATTTATTTTTGGTTTACATGTACGTTGTTTTGAAAACCAGAACAACAATACTGACCTTAGGTTAACTTGGCCCAGCAGTGCCGTGTGGCAAATCTGACATCTAGTGGCCACAATAAAAAATGCATTACATTTATTCAGGTTTGCCTGCTATTCGACTGTTAAAAAGTTTGTGTGTATATTATATTTAAAACACAGTGGTTATTATTTTTCAGTTAATTACACCATATGCTTTATTTCTATTGATTATGATTTCTGCAGGTTAAGGTTAATGTAGGCGCTGTGTGTTTGTTTCATCAGTGCTTTGTGCAGTGGGTGTAGAGACTCAGAGACAGGGGGAGTTCAACAGCTTGGCTGTATATCTCCTGTGAGTATCAAAATGAGCTGCTGTGGGAGGTGTAGCACCTTAAAGAAGGTACAAAATCTGTCACTGGGGAAGTACATTTTCAAAAGGTACATCTTTGTACCTAAAGGGTGCATATTACTATCTTAAAGGTACATATTGATACCTAAATTGTGTAATAGTACCTGAGAGGTATACATGTTAGTACCTTTTGAAAGTGTACCACACCCAACCTTTTTTATGATGCTTTATTAACAAAGTTCAGGAGGAGCACATCAGATACTTAGCCTAATTAACACAAGCCGAGCTCGGAGACCTTCCCCGGACAGCACGCCAAATAACCTATATAATACCAAAACCAATAAATACCAATAAATATACCCATACTTCATCTAATTATATGTAAGTGTTAACTCGTGAGACTTTATTTTCCAAGAGTGTTCATATGAAAGTTCTCTGAGACATGCCTTCAGATCAGATGTTTTTTGTATTATTTTATTTTATTTTATTTTTTCCTGCAGTGAGCAAATAAGCCACAGTGATTTTTTTTTCCCAGTTTTCTATTCTGCATTTGCAATGAATGTACTAATGTAAAAATATATTAATAGTAATAGTGTTTATTAATATTTTCAATGAATTGTTAGTTTTATAGTTTCTAGGTTTTTTTTATTTTAGGTAAATGCTTAGTTTTTGTCATTTTTATTATCTGTTTTTAAATTATTTTAGTACTTTGACTTAAAATAAAAATATAAATTTGAAAAGTTTTTATTTCAGTTTCAAGGCATTTATTCCAAGTAACAAAAATTATTTTATGGCTTTAGTTTTAGTTAACAACAGGTACTTTTACAATTGAATTGTTAGAATCCACCTATTATGCACACACAGTATGGTTATCTGGGTGAGTCCTACTGTTGACTTTGGCCGGCGTTATCATTGCTTTTGATGCCACTCATAGGGTGGTGTAAGCATCCGAACGGAAGTTAGTTACACAAACAAACGGCTCATCACCTTTAGGGTCATGGTCACTGAAGGCCACAGTTATTCCATTTCTAACTATAGCAGGCAAAACAGTAGCACCTCTTGGGAATTACGCACAGATGGAGGCAAATGGGCCTCTTGTCCTAGATTATCTGATCTCTCCAGGCTCACGGCCAAACCAGAGAGGTTCTGCATCAACAACGGGGAGATATTTCCATTGGGATTAAACATAAAGTGGCTGTTCACATGCATGAACACCAGAATACCATAAACACCCAGGAAGTTTATGATCAAGTAATCGCTAATTGGTAATGAATATCTAATAAAAAGCAGTGATTAAAGTCAACATTAGTCCATGTTCACAGTCCATAGTCCATGTTCACAGTCATTAGTCCATTTTACTTTATTGTGGCGACAATTAGGATTTTAAATGAGAAAACTTGTAAAATGGGACTTAAGCCTGTGAAAAGTTGGAGTTACATTTGAGTTGTTCACAATAAAACCAAGAACGTGCATTAATAAAGTTAACAGAGTACATTTTGATTTCATTTTTACTTTGTTTTGGTATCTCTTTTTGAACTATTTGTACTGTTTGTTTTTTACTAACAAAAAGTTAGGTATTTAATAAACCGCTGCTTTACTTCTGTTTCAATTCTCTGCAGGCTCTCCTCGGTGGTGATCATGATTTTTGAAGTTGCCTATTTCATTGACACTCTGTTGGCAAAGTGCCTTCCGTATGTTCAATCAGATCATAAAACAATCATGTACTTGTGCTTATGTCATCATCTGTGGTATTATTGTGATTTTAATCAGTGCATTATAGTAATTCATATCTGTTTTTCTTGCTTGGAGTTGTCCACCCACATGGAAGATTTTCATTCTTTGGAAGAAGATGGCCAATGTTGGGGGTTTTCAGAAGTTTCTTTACTACTCAATGATGTCTTTGATGTGTTTCCTCCATCCAGTGCTTGTATGGCATGCTGTAATACCAGGTGCTTCACTCTTTACATAAATTATATATTTAAAAAGTAAATAAATACATAATACATTTAACAAAATGATAAGCATTATTGTAAAACAATTTAAATAGGTAAATATCTACTTATTTCTGCCAATGAATACACTAGCATATAGATAAACTTAAATCAATTCATTTGGACTTTGTGAGATCTACAAGAAGTATTATTTTTTAAAGATTTTGATTGTGAGTCATATAGTCTGTAAAAATACCCCCCCCCCCCCACACACACACACACACACATATATTATAGACAGACATAAAGGTTAACATGAATTTAAACACTTCGTCTGATTCTTTACAGGAATTATGCTTGTAGTGACTGGGTTCTTTAACTTCATACTGAGCAAAAAGAAGTCGTCAGATGTGCCTAAAGAGTCCAGGTCATCGTATAAAGACTCGGCTCAGTCTTCTGTCTGTGTCACAGACAGGGAGGACGCTGAACACACATTCTCTTTCCTCCACATCATTTCAGGCAAAAGAGCATCTTTTTTTCATAGCAATAACCGACTGCATGGCACCACAGACAGGGCTCAGACAGCGATGAATACCCAGCGCAGGAGCAGACAAACAGACACAAGAAATGTGCACTTCATTGAGAGTCTCAGACATAACGATACTGAATTGGAAGAATACCATGAAGTGGAACCAGAGGATACCATGTCAGATAAAGCACCAATGATTAGACTGTAAACGTGAAAGATCATAGTGTTATAAATCATTTTAGGCATGAGGTGCTAGGTAAGACGCTACAAATACCTATACTCAAAATTTGACCAATTATTCAAGGAATGAAAATGATTTTTCTTTGTTCACTTATTTGTGTGATGTCAAAGGTGAATTTTCAGCAGTTATTACTCCAGTCTTCAGTGTCACATGATCATTCTAATATGGTGAAGTAACATTTATTATTATCAATGTTGAAACATTGAAAATGTTGTTCTGTGCATTTTTGTGGAAACCATGATTTTTTTTTTCACATGACTAATGGATAAAGTTTAAAAGAATAGCATTTACTTTATAATTTTTTTTAAACAATATAAAAGGCTTTAATGTCACTTTTGGTAAATTTAATGCATCCTTGCTGAACAATGAAATTGTACATACAAAAATTATTTTTTACACTTTTTTTTTTTTTCACCAAATAGCAATCATTTCTATTGTAAAACAATCACCAGCAGATCAAAAGCAAATAGACTGTAAAAAATATTGAGTAACCTAATAAAGTAGTGACATCTAAATAAGCTGGTTTTAATGTAATATCACTGCATCAACCTGAATATTTTTTTAAATATATGCTCACAGTCTTTAACATCTTTCTTTCACAAGATTGAGCTCCTGAAACAACCTTTAAACACTGTCAGCCAAAGAGTTGCTTTTTATTCCAGTCTGTAACCTTAAGCCTGGATCTCCTGCATCCAGTCTCCATACGTCAATACAATTAAGAGATTCCATTCATCATACTGACCCAGACAAGAGGGTTTTCAGCCTAAAGACTGGACAGCAACCCCCCAGGTATTATTTCTCTCCATTAACCTGTATAGATGACTTCAACATCCTGAATACTGGAGTATGCTGCGTTCATGTGTTGTTCTTTGTGTGCTTCATGGAAAAATATTCAATTACACCTTAAATAAATTCTTTGCACTTATGTTTTGAGTAACCATGTTAATCAAATAGTTCCAGTGTTTTACTGTTATTTGTTAATGGAGAGTCGCACATGGGCACTGTTCAAAAGAACTGGAGTGAAAAATCTATGAGCGTCAGTGGGTCAGGCAATAATGCTTTCTGCACCAATAACGAGAATGACAGATGCAAATAAACCCAGTAAATCACCAAACAGCAAATCTTTGGCTTAAAAATGCCCCTTAATAGCTCAAAATGATCTAATACAAAATGAAGACAGTGCGGAATACCCATTAGCCCTTGTACTTGGATGATGTAAATAGCTGTACATTTAGTATACTTTAACTTTTTATTTTATATAGATGTTTTTGGGTCACTATTAAGATGATTAATGTTCCCTTTAGTGAACATTACTGTTCAGTACTTTCCTGGGAAGTTAAGTTTATTCAATGTATGGTTGAGAGTCATAATTTCCTGTCCATATTTAACATTATAATCTTCTCTAAATTTAAGCCAGTTCAAATGAAGTCGAAACAATGATATTTTAGCACAAATCTGAGGTCATTCTACTTGCAGCTAGCCGATCTTATCCTAAAATGAAAAATCTGTCATCATTCATTTACCTTCATGTTGTTCCTTTTTCTGAGGAACATAAAATATATATTTTACAACAGATGTCATCAAACTGTTTTGGTTACTGAGCACTATTCTTCAGTATACGGTTTTGAACAAAAGTAAATGATGACAGAATTGTCATTTTTGGGTAAACTAAAACAAAAAAATTCACACTGAAATATTTTGAGTATTTAAGTATTCACTTTGTTTCTAAATTCATAAAAGTTCCCTTATTTGGCAAGTGCCGTTGATATAATAATGTCCCTTTTAAAACAAATCTGTCTTCCCATGGGGGAAGTGTCTTGGCAGCTCAAAGCATCTACTTCCTCAAATATTTTATCCGACCTTTCGGTGTCATATTTTCCTAGATATATTCTCAGACTGAGCTAAAAACAGCAAGCTCATGTGCCCAAGAAACTATCTAGAGTTGCATTTATATGCGTATTTTATTGTTAATACACAATTTATATTAACCGAAGCTTTAAATGATTAAAATCCTACAGCTTAATGAAGTTGCAATAAGACAGGTGGACCGAATGCAATTTAACCGCAACCTTTCATTTGCTGCTTAATTGTCTCGTGGTTATCCCAATACTAGTGATAATTATCTCACAGACATGCTAATAATGGTGTGAACTGTCCCGGCGTTTCCCAGGGCAACCGCAGAATACTCCCGCCCACGGACGTCTCTGATTGGCTCCTGTACTCAGCGGAGTATAGGATTGGTTTATACAGCTGTCAGTCTTTTGAACTCGTAGCGTTATTTTGACCGTCTATTCCCCGAGGAAGCAGCAGGGTGAAGTGGAAGATAAGACGCTGTGTCTTACAAAACAGCTGGGCTCCGTCGGCTCTTACAAAGGAACCGCGTTTCATGAGCTGGTAGGACAATATATGCAAGCAAACAGAAAAGATATGTTCTCTAGACAAGAGTGCATTGATAATGGAAATGGTTTAATTTGAGATGTTTTTTTTTCTGAATAATTCTGCAGGTGAGCTGTATGTACCGCTGTCTTCTTTAGAAACAGTTCTCAGGTGCGTGTCTTTATACAGCTGTCAAAACAAACTGTACTTGAGTGACCGGCAACATCTGCGCCAGATGTGTCAGAATTGTGATATTTTCTGTATGTTTCCTTTTCATAATGAAAGCAAATCAAAAATAGCCTATTTGAAACTTATGTGTTTTGCCGGTGTCTTTCAAATCTGTCCAACTTCTGCAAAATAATGACACAGAAATCCAGAAGTGGTTAAGGACTCTATGCCTGATATATTCATGCAGAGAGTCACAGCTGGTTTGCAGTAATTGACTGGGTGGGCAGAGGGGCTTCACAGTGTCTTTTCTTTATGCAGGTGGAGAGCATCTCTAGACATGACCCCTTGTTTTTAAATCAGTCTAATGCACAAGTGGGATTCTTTCTGGTAGACACAGTAGATTGTGTTCCTTTTTTTCTTTCTTTTCTCGAAAGGCATTTCTTGCCATGAGACTAAAGTGGCATATTTAATAATTAATGAGAATGGTCATAGACAGAGGTGGGGTTAGTTCATTGAATATTCAAATTATTTTCCTTCACTGAATATAAGGCTTTTGTTGATTTTATTTAGGTGAATACAGGTTAATTGGGACACTTTGAGATAATTTGTGTATATTGTATTTTTTAAATTAAATGTCAAATGGCTTAATTTCAAATATGGAAACAAAATAGACAGATACCTACACAAAGACCATGCAAAAACTTTTACAAGGTTTTATTAGAAAATAGAAGTACAAAAAATATACAAAACCATCTACATAATACATATATCATTTGTTTGTGCAAAATAAAGAACAGGCAGGATAAATAACAAAGACACATACATAGTCTTTCTACACAGAAAAGCTAAAGATTGTTGAATTACTGCCTCTTGGGCTTTTTTGGTCCATTCTTCTTCTGGAGCTTCAGACAGACCTTCTTCATCTGTGTGTTGAATTTAATCCTGGACAATAGAACATTGAAGGGGTTTAATTATTGGGGAGGCCCGCAAAGCTGAGCAAGCAAAAACACGTTCTCAATGCACACCATTAATTGCAACGTAAACACTTAAAACTCTCTAGAGACAATATTTATCTTGACTCAAACATCTCTGAAAGCATCAGTAACTATATACAATTTGTAAAATGCAAGGCTTCTAGTGCTGCATATAACCAGTGTTTTTATTTGTTTTTTGTCAATATTTTATGTATTTGATTGTCAATATGTTAATGTATTAATATGCAGTTATAGCTTTTGTAGCTATATGGTATGCAGAGAGGGGAGCTAGTGAATCTTTAGAATAAGTACTTTTATGGTAGTATTTGCTTCTGACGCAGAGTGGCAGTGTTTTCACTTCATTCAAATGAAAAACCTATTTTTGGTTTTAAACAAGTGTACTTCTTCATTGACACTTATTTTTTAAATTAGTGTATATTATTATCAAATCGTTTGCAGTGTCATTAGAGGGAAACTGTTGTTGACATACCTTTTCCAGCATTTTTGCAGTTTTTTCCCCATCTTGGAATCTGGATTTAGGCAAGCTTCTGTACCTGACAGCTGGAGTCTGTGGAGGTGAACAGTGTGTTTTAAATGTGTGCAAACTACTGCAAGTAATAAGATACAGCAACATTTGATCTGAAGGATTTACTCATGCCAAACTTCCAAACAAACTTCATTTGAAGTCTTATATTAATGAATTTAATCTTTGCATTGCATCATTAATGCTTAGACTATTGGAAAAAGTGTTTTTACTAAAATTTAAACCAGGTTAAGTGAGACATTTTAGTTTTGCATTTCATATTTCTTCCTTTTTCCTATTTCCTATCCCGCTGCATCTGTATTCACTAGATTTTGCCATAAGACCGCTCATATTTCCAGAGTTCGGTGGTATTATTTGTCTTATCATGCCCATGCATGCCTAATTTGAAATGAAACTTATCTGATGCTTCCCACCAGATAAATTATCCCAACTTGCGATATGCCTCTACATGAGATATTGTGTAATATCGTCACACACTGTTAACAATTACATGGATTGCGAAATGTCCATGAGGGATATGATTGCATGTTAATTATTACAGACTTATAGTTACAGTAAAGTAGTGAATTTATTAGAATAGTACTATTTGAGGCAGGGGCATCATGCACATTAAGAGTTATACATTAACATACTTAACATATTTTTTTTAAAAGCTGGTAAAACAATAATTGCATCTTGTCATGACAGGTAGTAATCACCAAGCATTTTCAGAAATGCAAAAGAGTAACATTGACATAAAACACCTTTTGTGTTCCACATGAAAAAAAAAGTCTTGCGAGTTTTGAGTGACATGAGGGCAATAGATGATGACAGAATTTCAGTTTGAAGCAAAAGATCTGGGTGCGAGGTGCGACTCGATCAGAATTGCCAAATTTATACATGATTTTTTATAAATAAAGTGTTTTAGACAAACTTTTTACAACAATTTATCAAAGGTAATTTTTTTCAGAAGCTGCACTTAAAATCCATTTGTTTCATAAATCTTATGTAGCACAACACATTCAGATTACCCTAAATAGGAATGATGCTTTTTTTACTCACTTGATTTGAACCTTGTTGCAAAGAGGTTCTTTCTGTCTGATCGTGTAGTCTCTAATTTTTCTCAATTGCACTGAGTCAGTTTCCTCAACACATTCACATTTTTCTCGAGAGGATACTGCAGCGGTCCTGTTATCTAAAAACAAACCCAGAAACATAAAACCATGTGTCCCACATCACCTCCATTACCAATATCTGACAAAAATCTGTAAACTGTCCTGATAAGTATTTAAATACTGCTGTACCTGTGATGAAGTGTAAACAGACTGAGATTAGGAGAAGCAGGCAGACATTTGATTGCAGAGTCCTGAAAGCCATTTTTCTAAAGCTGTGTCATTCACAAGAATATCTCTCGAGTGTGTTTGCACAGAACTGTCCTCTTGTTCTTCCTCACTTTCCCTCCTTAAAGCATTTCCTGTTTTGCCATATTAAGGAGGATCAGAGTCACATGATTTCAGGTAAATGAGAGGTGATTTCTCAACCACCATTTTGTATGTTGGTTTTGGGTCTGGAATGTTATTGTTCTGTCAGTGGTTATATGGTTCAGAAAGTTTTTACTTGATCATGTGCTTTTCTGTATCCATTTAGAATTAATTGATCAAACTGAAGTGTTCCCACACATTGAACCAATGAATATACAAAAAATTGCATTGAAATCCGATAACCATGTGCTTCATGTGGTCTATTCTATTCTATTCTATTCTATTCTATTCTATTCTATTCTATTCTATTCTATTCTATTCTATTCTATTCTGTTCTATTCTGTTCTATTCTGTTCTTTTAAATGACTAAATCAAGCTGACTGCATTAGGTTATACCAAGTAATAGTTAAGCGTTTAATAGTTCCTTGCACTTTTAACAGTTTAGAATGTAACTTCTCCAGGCCTGGATCCTTGTGAAAACCCCGACATTAAGTTAAACCTTCAGTATTGTACTTTGTTTGCATTTGGGTATATTTTATATTTTGGTATATATGTGTGTGTGTGTGTGCATGTTTATGTGGTTTATGAGGACACAAATTTGTATAATGACATGGGTATGACGGAGGTATTACAATATGAAGGTGGTTTATGAGGACACTGCCTATGTCCCCGTAATTCAAAAGGCTTAAAAAACATACTAAATGGTGTTTTTTTTGAAAATCTAAAAATGCACAAAGTCTCCCGTGAGGGCTAAGTTTAGGTGTAGGGTTGGTGTAGGGCAATAGCACACACAGTTTGTTCAGTATAAAAACCATTACGCCTATGGAGAGTCCCCATAAACCACAAAAACCAACATGTGTGTGTGTATATATATTTACATTTATATAGCTTTCTATGTATAGAACCTCTGTAACATGATTTGACATCCAACTGTTAAATTTAAGACAAAAATTAAAAAATTGTAAAGCAGAATTTAGTTCTATGTAAACAGACATGAGAACACAAGAAAGTAGAGAAACGCATTGAAGTTCTCTTTTTTGAGCTAGTTCATGTTTATTATATTAGTTTATATTAAACTGTAAAAAAAACAAAAAAAAAACATTTTCTTTAAGTGATCACTGAACACACATTTATAAGAATGTATACATTTATGTGAACAATAAGGATATATAAATGTATAAGAATTTCTACATAAAGCTGTGTCTTCTGACAGGCCAGTACGTTAGCAGGGCTCAGCTCATCTCTGTATAACATGTCAAGTTTAGATACTGTCCCTGTTGTAGCATGTCTTCACTGAATGCCGTCCCTTGGCCTCCATACACGCGTGCACTCCTCTGAATTCAGCCTTTTCTTATGTCCTTGGCTTGTTTAGTGCATATGAATGTACAGCAGTGCTAAAGCACTTTGCACAAGCTTTGAAGAGTATTCGCTCCTGTGAATCTCTTGTTCTTTGCCTCAGTGTCTTTAGTATTTGAGGTTAAGATGTGACCTTCCTGGATTTAACCTGCTTCCTGTTTCTTCGCCTTGGCTTTTGCTTTTGTCCGCGTAAGCATTTTTTGCTGTCCTTGCCATCCTTTTGCATTCTGAAAAAACAAACAAACAAACAAACAAACAGTAGAATCAAGATCAGGAGATTAAGACTTGCAGACCACCATCAAATTTTAGAGATGTTTGGTGTGAGTGATTTTTGGATACTCTGTGCTGTAGTTTAGAGACTCATTCAGCAATAACACTCTCTTACCTTTGCCAACATTTCAGCAGTCTTTTGCCTTGGGGACCATCTGGACTGAGACACACGAGACTATTATTCTTCTGCTGTGTGACTCTAATGAAAAATACAGAGAATAATAGCACATGTAAACCCAATTCTGCATATACATTTAGAATCTTATGAAGTAAAATGTATGTGAACTACTTACATGATCTCATCCTGTAAACAGTTAGGTCCCTTTAGAGTGACTTTGAAATCTGAAAATGGTCCCTTGACTCTTTGTTTGACCTGTGGACACTGACAGGTCTTTGGAACATATTGACTCTCCACCACTTGAACTGTGTTTAGGAAAATAGAAAAAGTGAAATTATTAAACAGCCATGATATATCAAACAATTTCAGAGTTAGTATGATTTTTGTACTTTTTAAAATAAATTAATAATTTTATTTAGCAATGCATTTAAATGATCAAAAATGCTTAAAAATGATTAAAATGCTGTTTTTAATAATCTTAGAATCCTAAAAAAGTATCACAAAAAAAGAAAAAGAATCAGCATATTAGAATGATTTCTGAATGATCATCTGACACTGAAGACTGGAGTAATGAAAATTCAAATTTGCCATCACAGGAATAAATTGCATTAAAAAAGTCATTTTAAATTGTAAAATATTTAACAGTATTACTGTTTTACTGTATTTTGATCAATTATATTAAGACTTGGTGAGCATAAAAGTGTTTCGAACGATAGTATATAATTAAAATATCTAAATTATTATTCTAATTAAAGTCATTTATAGGCTAGTTAAACTTGTACAGTTAGTTTTGCAGAAATGTAAGATTTAATTACGTATAATTTTGCCAACTCAGTTATAACCCGACAGGTGCTCCGTTACGGTTTTATTTCAGTTACTGTAATTCATCTGTTCTGAGACACTCACCTGTTAGAAGGATGCTGAGCGTGAAAGCCAGCAAAGCATACACTGTCAGCGTCATGATGAAAGTGTTTCTGAGTGTAAGTGCTCAGTGGCCTGCTGTGATTTTATACTCCTATCAGGGACTTCCCAGCTCTTGGGCCACTCCTGTAAATTCCAGTGCTTTGTCACTACTCCCACGGGTTCTAGCCATTTGAACACAGATAATAGAGAGGCATTACCAAAAGCCCACTACTGCAGGAATCTTTAAAAACTTGGTCACATATAGATTATGCAGACTATGAGGAATTCCTTATTCACATCTGAAACAAAAATGTAAATCCTGTCGTGATTTCCTCACCCTCATGTCATCTCAAACCTGTATGCTGTTATTTTTCAATGTTGAAAGACTTCTGAAGCCATATTATAGTTTAATATATGAAACAGACTGAAATTAATTTTCACAGAAAATATTCCTATCCTAAAATGGAATCTCATTTGGATCTGTGCCAAAGTTAACGTCTCAAACCAGCCACTGATTCTCACATGACAAATCATGGAGGGGCAGTTTTCTTTCTCTAATACTGATATAGAGAAAGAGATTTGAGAGCTGCAAAAAAAATATATATAATCAAATGGTGTGAAAAAATAAATTATGATTATATCTATAATAAATAAATGATTAATGAATGAATTAAAGTCACACAGGCTAGTTTTATGGTGCTTTTTTTCTCTTTTGGAGCTTGTCAGATGCATTTACTATGATTTGTATTAATCTGGAAAACAGCTGTGTGAAGAATTTTCTAAACTTTTCCACTGAAGAATGTATTACTATTCTGTGACCTCTCAGAAGGTCTGAAAACATGCCATGGCAAGCCTTATGGCGAGATTACACATTTTGTTAACTGTAACTGATTTCCTCATATTCCTGTGATTACTTTCACTTGGTCCTCCTGCACAAGATTCATGGTGACATTAATGGTTCATTTGGATTATGAGTAGTTTTGAAATCACATAACACAAGGTATCATTCACTGTTAATCCCTCACTTGTTCTTGACATTATTAACTTTGTCTCTTTCTCCTTGCTTTCTTTCCTATTGTCTTGCTTATCTCTATCTGAAAGCCTTTCTATTGAGGAACCCGATTATGGATCCTGGCAAGACCTCCTGTGTGAGGCTGAATGAGGAGAAAGTAATTGCAAAGTAAGATTTCCACTTTTGATACACACTGAACATTAGAAACATGTCCTTGTTGTTAAATCATGTCCCTTTTTCAGGTCTGATATTTTGTCCCTTCTAAAAACGTACAACTGTTATCATGAGGGAAAAAGCTTCCAGCTTCGGATTCGTGAGGTATGTTACATCACAGAAAGTGAAACTGCAGACCTAAATCAAATCTTTTGTTTCCTGGTTAGTGATTAATAGATCTAATCTGACCAAGAGTTGAGTCAGAGTGTGTGAGACAGCAAAACAAAAAGATTATTGTCTCAGAATATGGATGTGGGAGTGGGACAATGGAGTAAATCCAAGTGCGGCATTTTTAAAAATGCTGGTTAAATGGGCCTACATGACATGATTGACTGCAAAAAATACTGAGAAAATAGCCTTTAAAGTTGTCCAAATTAAGTCCTTAGCAATGCATATTACTAATAAAAAATGAAATTATTTACTATTTATAAATTCTTTACGGTAGGAAATGTACAAAATATCTTTATGGAACGTGGTCTTTACTTAATATCCTAATGATTTTTGGCATAAAAGAAAAATTGATCATTTTGACCCATACAGCGTATTGTTGGCTATTGCTACAAATATACCTCAGCGACTTAAGACTGGTTTCGTGGTCCAGGGTCACATATGGCTTTAAAAAATATGTGGCTTTATGTGGTGAATGATACCTAAAAAAATGTTATTATATTCATGAACAGAGCTGGGTAGATTACTTACAGACTGTAATCTGTTACTGATTCCAAATTACATGACAAAAATTGTAGTTAGTAACATAATCCCTTACATTACACATTTTAGGCAATATAATCAGACTACTTTTGATTACTTTCAGATTACTTTTGACCTAACTTGTTTATCACTTATGTAAATAAGAAATAGGGTGAATTTGTGCATTTTAATGTGTTTGAAAGACAAAAACCTTCCAAAGACAAAGTAATACATGAATAAATGTATTACTTTGTGTGTGTTCATCCATAGTTGATGTAATGTTGAAATGCTAAGAAAACACTTAAGACTGAAATGATTTCTTTAAACCCAGTGGCTGGCTGTTTCTGTGACCTCTCAATTTTCTGTGTAATTACAGCCACCTGTCTAGTGACTGATCTTTGTGTGAATGTCCGCAGAAGACTAGAAGACTTTCTGAATGTGTATAAGTAGTATAAACTATTTTAGAAAATAAAATTTTAAAGATGAAAAGAAGAATTAGGGAGAATCAATAAATTATGAATAATTTATTGCTATTAAGTGCATATATGTAATCATCTAATCAACAAAAAAGTAACTAGTCTGATTGCAAGTATTTTAAAATGTAATTTCATATAATTGCAAGTACCTAATGTTTGGAATCTGATTACGTAATCTAGATTACATGTAATCATTTACTTCCCAGCTCTGTTTATGAATCATTATTTCTGAGTGAAAACATGCACATAATGACCCTTCCAAGGTCACTAAACTAAATGATTTATAATCTGTTTCTGTCAGTGAACATGACAGAGAGTACAAACAAGCTCCTAATTATTTCCAGTTTAACAAGTGTTTTTAAACGGAGGTTTGTGTGATCTGTCAGCAAACAGGACACAGTCTCTCACATTGTTATGATCTGTTGGATCTGTTACAGTTGCTGTGAAATCCCTGCAGGCTGCTTGTGCTTTTAGAACGAGTTTGGTCAAATTTAACCTCATTATGATACTGAAAGTAAAGAGATTTTCCACTGTTCAGACAAACATAGTGACTAAAATAACTGTTATTTGTCATTGTGTGTGACTATGCATAATATATTACACTTCTGCAACTAAATGTCATTAATTGAACAGAAAGTGCTTTATTCACAAATATGCCACATTTGTGCATAATACAGACTGAAAGACCATCAAATTGGATGCTTTTATTGGGTGTGTTTTTCAGTATGTGCCTCTGGTTGTCTTTTATTTGTTTCAGTGTGAGTGAACGGCTTACTTTAAAATCTTATGTGACTGAATGATGATGCTCAAATATTTCTACATCTCTTACACATCTTAATTTTTTTATTACTAAAATGTTGTACCGTTGAATCTGAATAATTTACATTTGGCAAAGTTCTAGGATCTAAATGATGATCTAAATGCCTGTGATGACAAACCTGTTTAGTAACTCCACTGAGTTGAGGGCATTCCAGAAAATGTGTTTTTTGTTGTTTTTATTCAAGATTATCACATGAGGCTGAGTCACGGGTATTGTGAGGATAAACGGATACTACCATGTGATAATATCTGTATGGAGAAAGAAAGAAAGAGAGAGAGAAAGGGGTAGGGACAGATAAATACAGACTGATGAAAGGCACATTAAGATAAAGACTAAAGGTTCATGGGAAAGTGAAAGTGCTGAAAGGAAATGAGTAACTGTGATAGATTGCAGGGTCCTAGAAAAATAAGTAAGTATTCATGTAGCAAGGGTCGTCACGCTCCAGTTCCCCGTGATGATGGTGTACTTCTTATAAACCAGCTACTTTCTGTGTAGAAGCACTGGCACTATGTTACAGCTGTGTCTATTAATGTGACAGCAGGTCTACAAGGGTAAGCCCAGATAAAAAGTGACTATATCTTTAGAGCATATTGTTTTATTCAAGATCAGCAAAGGTTTTTGAAGACATCCACTTAAAATCAACTTTAAAAGTTTAGGAGATTGTCTAAAATAGTCAGGTTAAATTTTTGTTAATTAATAAGGCAAAATAAACCTTTTTTGAGCATGTTGTTGTGAGAAGACCTAATTGAACCTGGGAACAATTATTGACTACTGGTAAGTTCGGTGTATTATGATCAAATACAACGAATAAAATGAAGATGATTTACCAGTGTCAGATTTGTGTTTGAGGACTTTTAAAAACATAGATTTAAGTTTTCCCTTCTCAATTTCCTTTCACGTAACTTGAAGACTTTCAACTTGGTACATTGATAGCAGAATAATTGCCATTGAAGTAAATTTGTCTAGTTTAACCAGCCTAAACTACTGTTTATAAACAGCTCCATCTAAAAGTTATTGTAAGGAAACACTTCAGTGCAAGATCAAGACTTGGTCATAATGCTTCTTGGTGTTGTTTAGACTTTAGTTTTGAAAGATGAGAGATTAGTCTCAGATTCCACAGAATGCAGCGACCACCCACAATCTATTCGCTGAGCTTATTGGGCACTACACACAAAAATGCATCTTTACACAACTTGCAGAAGTCAAGGTGCACCAATTCTGGAAACATGTTTACACAAGTCAATACACTTAAGGAAAAATTAATCACTGAAACTGACATTTTGCCAGGTTGGTGCATCACATCTTTGAAAGATTATTGTCTGAGCAACAAGTATGTCTGTTAGCGAAGGAATGAAAATTCCTCTTTTGTAAGCAATTTCTGTGAAATAACCTGTACTTTAGGCTACTACATCCCTGCTGAAAAAAACAAACAAACAAACAAACAGCTAAAACCAGCCTACGATGGTTGGCTGGTGTTTAGCTGGTCATCCAGCCTGGTTATAGCTGGTCAGCAGGCTGGTTTTAGTGTTGTTTTGACCATTTCTTTTGCTGGTCAGGCTGGGAGACCAGCTGACCAACCAGTTAAAACCAGCTTGGCCAGGCTGGGAGACGAGGTAAAACCAGCTACTTGAAGTGAAGTGAAGTGAAGTGACATTCAGCCAAGTATGGTGACCTATACTCGGAATTCGTGCTCTGCATTTAACCCATCCAACGTGCACACACACAGCAGTGAACACACACACACCGTGAACATACACCCGGAGCAGTGGGCAGCCGTTTGAAATTGCTTACAAAAGAGGAATTTTAATTCCTTCGCTAACAGACATACTTGTTAAATGAAATGAACATCTACTATTCTGCAATGCGTATTATAAAATTTTTATGATTCGTGATACTACAAAAGAAAACACTTTTCTTACCAACATGTTTCCTCCTTGTCCTCAGGATCAGAGTGTTCATTGAGCGTCCTCTGTTGGTTGTGTTTAGACAATGCTGTAAGATTACATGCAGCCAACAGAGGTCCCCCTTAGCTTCGGAACTGAACTTAAAAAGATAGTTCACCAAAAAAAGATTTTTTGATAATTTACTTTCTCTCATGTTGTTCCAAAGCTGTACGAAATTCTTTCTTGTGCTGAACACAAACGAAGATATTTTGAATAATGTCATTAAATGTAAATGATGACAGAATTTTATTTTTGGTGACTCTCATATCTCTCACAAGCTTATCTCTCACAAATATGTCATCTCTTGGATTGGGGACCTGATATAACAGTATATGTGCTTCTAACCACAAAGAAAATTACTGATGTATTTTAGTCCCTGCCCTTGTTTTATTTGCATAAATTACTTAAGGGATAATAAGGTGGGAAGCTATTCCTGATCTGTGAAAATGAAAGTGTGCAGAAATCTTTATGTCCGTGATAGATAGCTAGATCTGCCATAACATATTTAGAAGCTGATGGTAATATTGTTATTCCTGTTGCCATTTTTTTTATGTCTTTTTCTCCCCCCTAGTCTTACCATCATACATGCTGAATACACATCTAGATCACGTTATGTGTTTTCATACATACATGGCTGACTATAATTAAATCATAGCATTACTTTATCAGGTTTAAACAAACACACTCATACACTCATAGATAGATAGATAGACAGACAGACAGAAAGACAGACATTTTAGTAAAGGACACATAAAAACAAGTCAAAATACATTCTTAAATTTTATTTATAAAACATAACGTAGAAAACCATGACTTTAACAGCGTGTAAACATTAGCATCTTTGTACAAAAAGTCTGTTCAGACAATAAATTAAGAAGTTCAGTTCATGAGATCCTCTGTTGAGTTCATCCATCACTCGATCAGTGTTATCCTCTCATCAATATGATGTTATGCTTTGGTTCATTAGAGTAACCACAAAGCAGCAGGTGCACTGTCAGTCCTGCGCAAATCCTCTCCGTGTGACTGTAAGTGCGTCTGCGCAAACAACCAGTCCAGTGGGTCTTTAGTGCCGCGGTCCACCTGACTGTTGAACCTCAGCGTGACCTCGTCCAGACCCATGGAAGCGCGGCGGGGCTGCAGAGCCCGGGAAGCGCTGCGTGATGTTGAGGTAGAGCCAGCATGTTTCCCCACGGGCTTACGCCTCTGAGTCCTGGATATCCTCAAAGGGCCGCAAGCAGGCTGGGCAAGTTCCTTGATGGAGTTTGTGTATTCTTCCAGGGACTGCGAGAGGTCCTCGCGCGACTCTGTTATTGTCGGTAGAGGAGCCACAGACAAGAGTAATCTCCTGGGTTTCATCCTAGAGAGAGATGAGAGACTGTTAGTTATTCTTGTATTCTGTATCTACACTCTTAAAAATAAAGGTTCCAAGGTCATTTTAGTTTTCGTCTCACCAAAGAACCTATTTAGTAAACTCTTAGTGTGAAGAACATTTTAAAATTCTAACATTTCCACTATGAAGCACCGATTTTTTTGGTTCACCAAAGAACCTTTAAGTGATCGGTTCTTAAATAAAACATTTATTCTTAGTGTAAAGAAAAAAAAATCCTTATTCCATTGTCAAGAGCCTGTTGTGAATCTTAATATTCTAAAGAGCCTTTTTTCACTGCAAAAGAACCCTTTGTGCAATAGGTTTCCATAGATGTTAAAAGTTCTTCATGGAACCATAGATGCCAATAAAGAACCTTTTTTAAAGAGTCTTTAATGACCTTTGAAAGTCAAGAAATGTTTCGTTGTAAATGAAGATAGATAAATCAAATATCTCAAACTTACCTGTAGGACAAGCTTGTAGGATTGCAGTGCTGATTGTTGTGTCTGAGACTGTGTTTGGTTTGATCTGATTTAGAGGCAGCTCACCACCTTTTATAGGCCACGGCAGTAAAGGACCATAAGCCAAGGCTAATGGCACTAAATTTAGCTAAGTGTTGACCTTACATGCCTGACAGGAAGAGTGTGTGTGCTGAACGGAGAGTAGAGAGGAAGCTGACCAATGGGACCCCGCCGCAGCTGCCCCGAATGTTTACATTGCAGTAACAATGAGTCCCTGGGAGCACTCAGCCCTCCACCTACATGCCACTCGACTGCACTCGCTCACAATTACAACAGCTGCCAACACCATTACAATATTTTATTTTGGTCACATTTTTTTTTTTTAAGAGCAGGTCTTCAGAGATCCAGTGGGGAAAAGTCTGGTGGGCAGCTTTGACCTCTGTCTTGCTTTGTGATTGTGTTGAATGATTATTTAGTTAAAGAATCACAAGAATCTCCTGTTGAGGACTGAACAATTTTGAGGATTAAATAAAGTTCTGTAAATTCAGAACGTAAATAGCCTAGGACTGAAATGAGATGTTGACACAAGACCTTCCATCTAAATGAGTTTGTTTGAAACACAGTGGTTTTGTGGTTTGTTGAATTAATGTGTCACTGTGGGGTTTTAAGTTGAAATGCAGTTGCGGTAATAATATAAGATGTAAATTATAATTCACATGTGAATTGTGTTATCTCACCTCAGATTCACCCCTCAGCTAAAACCAAAACTATACAGTAGAGCTAAGAAATGTGCTCATCAAATTAGGTTAAAACCTTTAACTGTACAAAAATAGAAGGTTGTGACACTGTTGCATGATCTGCTACAACTAGTTATTTTAAGCAGCTGTCCTGAATGAAACCTTGTGGTTTAATCTCTGTGGTATATTTAGCTCTGCCAAGACAGTATCGTGCTTTGCATACGAACGGAAGAGATTTATATACTTTGTTGATTTAGGCCTTGATAGGATTAAGACTGTGATTAAGTGGCACGTTTCTGCTTGAAAGGATCATACAGTCTATCTAGCTGTCTATCTATCCGTCTGTCCATCCATCCATCTATCTAATATATTTTTAATAATACATAAAAAAAAAAATTTAACTTTGTTTTTTTTTTAACTTTGTTCAAATAAACAGCAAAGAATCCTGAAAAAAATTTATCATGGTTTCCAGAAAAATATTAAGCAGCACAATAGTTTTCAACAGTGTTAACAAGACATGTTTCTTGAGCACCGAAACAGCATATTAGAATGATTTCTGAAAAATCGCTTTGCCATTGCAAGTATAAATTGCATTTTAAAATATATAAAAAATAGAAAAACGTTAGTTCATTAAAGTGTATAAAATTTTTACAATATTAATATTTATACTGTATCTTTTTAAATCAAAGTCTTTCAAAAAAACAACTCCCAGCCTTTAAACAGTAATCAATTGTCATGTCTTGTCAGTTTGATTAGATGTTGTAAGTATATTTCCTTTTGTGCCGACTGTGGCCTATATCACAGCACTGTAACATTTTCATTTAGCGCTTCTGAGTGTGATGAATATATATAATAACTGACAGTGAATATTACTGAATTGAAAGCACATCATTGTTCAGAATCAAACTCTTGAATAATACATCTAGTACGTGTGCTGTATTGTACTCCTTCCAAAGTGACTTTCCATAACTTCACCGCCTCCAATTGAATATCTGTGTTTGCAACATGCCTCTCCAGCACGTACACTTGAAACAGAACTTAGTCATGAGCCAGCAGGATTTCCTCCATCTGACAAAGGAGTCAATGATTATTATTATTATTTCTTGCAGGAAGAGGGCGAGCTGATCGTGGAGGGTTTACTCAACATCTCCTGGGGCCTGAGGAGGCCAATCAGACTGCAAATGCATGATGACAACGAGCGCTTTCGCTATGGCTGCATAAGTGCATGGAGGTCGGAGAGCTCAGAGTCCAGCAGGTGGGTGGAACCACCGAATGCTGCTGCTACACCACACCCAGATGTGTCCTTTCCTTCATTAGGTCATAACTCCATCTGTTTCTCTCATTAACTCAGTCATAGATGTCTCAAGGCATGGGCCAGAATTTGATATGGGTGTAGAGCTTTTTATCTAGGTTAAATGGCTGGCCCTTTATCATTCTCGGTCAGCTTAGATTTGATCATACTGTACATAATGCTGTGTACTTTTCCTAAAAGCCAACAAATTATTACTTTGAAATCTGATGCACTTCCGTAATTCTCTAGGGATTGATGACCTGTGGTCATTAATAGAAAGTTTTGTTTTGAGGAACATAATGGCACATGGGTGAAACTGGGTGAAAAATCTAGTTTGAGCGACGAATGGAGCTCAAGCGTAGTTCAGGCAGACCATGGCGTGACTGCAGCATAACCTGACGCTCAGCTGATATTAACTCCTCCTACTACAATTAATAAGATATATAAGTTCATCCGTACTCACACTTGCCATAGTCTGTCGCACAGACATGCGCTTACCCTCCTCCATCCACAACTCCTCCTTATGCAGATACATGATCATCAGAATCTGAACCCTTCAGAGCGAAGCCTGCCGCCAAATATAAAGTTCAGGACCTCTACAATATTCTGACTCGAACAGAGTGTTCCTGACTGAACTGCGGTTATGTGGTGTTTATCTTTCACCAACAGAGGAACTGGTTATTCAGAGTCCTGGGCTACTTCTCACGTGCAGGACTCTTCTGAATCACAGAAATTTTAATCAGCTGTAATGTTGAAAGCTGCAGTGACCTTGATTTGATACTGTGAGCAAGAAGATTCAGCACGTGAGCATAAGAAGATTGTCACTGTGATTGCATCATTGTATAGCAACAGATAAATCAGAGTAATCAGATGTTTCTTTTGCAAATTAAAGTTTACAGTTACTCTTTGTAATAGAAAATCACAAAAAAACAATCAATATAAAGTAAAAATTATTTACATGAATTAATTAGTTAATTGTTGGCATTTTAGGGTAATTGTTGTTAACTAAATGTAAAACTAAAACCATAAAACATTTATATTATTACATGAACTAAAATAAAATATAAAAATGTATGTAGTTTAAATTGAGAAAAAAAAAACTATATAGACATACAAAAATTAATAAAAATAACACAAACACAAAAGAAAATCACTAAAACGTTTAACATGAATTAAAATATCACAAATATCACTATATTAACAAAATAAACAATTAGTTCATAATATTAAGAAAAACTATAGCCATATCTCAGTGATACTAAAATAACTATGGCACTTTCCATGAATAATATATAAAAAGATAAAGAAAATTATTAGATTTTGTATTAAATATTAATCAAATATTGTAGGATATCTGCAATAGTGTGAAACTTAAATCAGATGCTTATGTAAGATCAATAAGGCTTATTGCTTATTACATGTCCCAAATATTAATAACAAAAAAATCATTTCAAAGTTTCCAAACTTCATTTAAATCACAATAAAGCACATAATATGTAGTATGATCTCTTGAGATTAAATAACTAAATTTAATGTTTACTTCCATTAAATTTATTTTTATAAAGCTTAGTTTTCCATTATGTATTTTATTTATGTGGTTATTGTTTACAGGAATGAAAATGCTGAACACCAGTTTTGTTCAGAGCCCAACAACAACAAAATCAGTGCCTCACCTATACCCAGTGAGTATGAAAATGATCCATATCATTCCACACACAATTAGGAAAATCTTATCAGAAATGTTGTTGATTCTTGTTGTGAAATGGACAACATTGGTGGTTGTTATTGTCACGAATCCGGTCTATGAACTTCCGTTCACTCACCACCAGAGGTCACCTGCTCACCACAAGGACTCTCACAGACTCACACTACACAGACTGTTACACTACAGGTATACCCTGGACTACATTTCCCATCATCCATTGCACTGATTGCACACACCTGAATGCACTGATTACACAGACACACAGCTGAATCCCATCAGATGCTTTATAAGCCTTGGACTTCCTCTTCCAGATCGCAGAGGGTTGTTTAGCATCTATAACTGTGATAGCTACACTACGGAGCCAGTCTCAGTATCGCCTGTTTTTTTTTTTTTAAATTCTTTCCTGTGTATTTTAGATTTACCCATTGCCTTGCCGTTTGGATACTGTTTGCCCCAGCCTGGACTATTGCTCATGTTTACGGATTACCTCTTTTGGTAAAGCCCTCTGGATATTGTTAGCCGTCGATCGACCACGCCTGTTTAGGATACTTGTCTTGCCTTGCCCTCTATATACCTATTTGCCGTTGTCAGAAACTTGCCTGTTTAACGACCACGTCTCTGAATAAAGCTTTGCAGATGGATCCAAACGTTTCCTCTGTTCCTTCCGTAACAGTTATAGATTAGAATAAGTTTTAACTGAACTAAATGCATATCTAGATGTTCACCACATGTTTCCAACACCTCATTGAATGCTTCATCTTAATATTAGCTTGTTCTTGTCTCTGGTTGCTGTTCTGCTGCAGGTGCGGATGGAGCTGAGGAGGACATCCCCCAACTGCTGAGAACGAGAAGTGACGCGAGCTTTGTGAATATCCAAAGAAGATCCAAAATCCACAACACTGCCGATTCACAGAGGATAAAGAGACACCGCTTCTCCATTAACGGCCATTTTTACAACCACAAAGTAATTTAAATTCAGCTTTTGTGTTAAGACGGTTTTTTCTTTAATATAATAAAAAAAAAGCACAGTTAACCTTAGTGCACTTGAACTACGGCAGTCTATAAAGCTTTCACCTAGAGATCAGCAGGGCAGTGTCTCAGATGGAAGGCAGGGAGGAGTTGGAACTCCTCCGTGCTCCAAGTTCAGGACAATAGTGCTCAGTGAAAGACGGCACGCCTTGTGCCTGGCAAGGGGCCTGTGCTCTCATAAAGTGCCACAGCAGCATCTGTGACAGGAAGTGTCCGTCGTCCAAGTGTTTGTTGTACATCAGTGCTGTAAGATGGATGCAGGTGTTGAGAGGCAGTGTTTTCCTGTTCAGGCCTTCCCCTTTGCTGCTCCATGTGCTTTTATTATTGAGTGTCACCTGCCTCTCATAAATGGTCCTCGAAGGTCATATGAGTTGGCCTGGTGCCTCTGCAGATGTAGATAGATGTACTCTAGCCATAAATGTAGAAACAAGCAGTGTTATTTCAGTAATATTCGGATGGATACTATTATATATTTTTATATATAATATTACATTTGTGATTAATTTTTATTTTACGTATATTCTGCTTTCATTTGTTTAATTTTGTTTTCTCATTTTTATTAGTGTTTTTTTTAAATAGATTTTTATTCTTTTTAATTTAGTTTTACTTATTTTAGTACATTAAGTTAAACTGAATGAAATAAGAAATGCTGCAAGCTGAAATAAAATAGTTTTTTTATATATTTTAATTCTACAATTGCTTATTTTATTGCTGCTTTTGTTTTTTTTACAGCAATTGTACACTATAATTTATTGTTACTTTGTGAACAAAAGTGTCTACTAAACATCTGAATGAAACCATTGTCTGTTGACGAAGTTAAATTGATGACCACATATTATATTACCTGTCAAATTGTATAGTAAGAACATTATTAATTTTATTGTAGCCTATATTATTTTTTCCAAATCTCATTTGCCAAATTTTACACTAATTGTGTGGCACATAATTTATGAAATTTGCTGAAATTGATCTCCTTTTTGCACATTTTCTTTACAGACATCAGTTTTTACTCCATCGTATGGATCAGTGACTAATGTGCGAGTGAACAGCACTTTGACAACACAGCAAGTTCTTAACCTACTCCTTAATAAGTTTCGGGTAAGTTTTTCCTTATTCAGTTAAATGCCACAATCTTTTACGTCTCATTAATTCCCTGTTCTGTACAGGTTGAGAATAAGGCAGATGAGTTTGGCTTCTACCTAGTCCATGAATCAGGGGGTAAACCTTTTCATTCTTAAACTTTCCTTATTTTTAAGAAAAGTCGACTGATCCGCAGATTATAATTATATTTTCCCCCATCTTTTGTCTTTAGAGAGCGCAAAACTTAAGGACACAGAATATCCTTTGGTATCTCGTCTGTTGCATGGTCCATGTGAAAAAATTGCCAGATTATTTATTATGGAAAAGGACCTTGGTGAAGAGATTACGTATGATGTGAGTATTTTGTACATTTCAAAGTTCACAATAGGTCATTCAGAACGTGCTTCCCCTGGCAAACTAATATTCTGTTGTTCAAATATAGACCCCGTAAACAATGTCACTTCCAGATGCTACATATCAAGTCTAATTTTAGGATCCTATCCTGGAGACTAACAATAGTACAAATATTTATATTGCAGACTCAACATTCGTTGTAATATGAAAACGTCGGTTCATGCATATGTGCAGGATCTCTGTGATATTATTGTTAATATTCAGAATACTCTGTGCTTGTATCTCAGTGGTTAATGCAATAATGCACTGTCTTACAGGTTGCACAGTATATTAAATTTGAAATGCCTGTTTTGGACAGTTTCATAAAGAAATTGAAAGAGGAGGAAGAGCGAGAGATTTTAAAACTAACAAGAAAGTAAGTTTCACAAAAATCTGTGTTCCTATAACAAAACAACAATGTATTTTAATCTGTGTTGTACTTTTGTTTTTCACAGATACAGTGCACTGCGATCAATGATATTGCAAAAATTGGATGGCATCTCTAATACTGCAAATTATGCATGAGAAAATGTTGGCTGTTTAGATCAAAGGCATCCTCTCTGTTGTTCAGTCAACATCGGTGATCCACAGATTTCTCATTTTAGGTTTTTAATTTTTGGTGAAGACATGAGTGCAATAACTAGTGTATAAAAAGTATAGGCTACTGGTAAGTAGTGATTAGCAGCTGTAAGTACTTTTAACCACAATTCTCAGGTGTTATTAATGACCTAGAATGTTATTTTATGATGCACTTATGATCTATGACTTAAGACAAACCACTGTGTTTTTTTTTTTGTTAAACTTAGAGCATATACACCCCTGACATGTTTCTACAGTAACTATATTACCTTTTTATAAATTTTAAAATAAAACTAATATATGGAGAATTGTTTATTTGGTCTCACGTTTGTTTTGCTAACATATTGTACAGCGTCATGTTAGTTTATGTACTCGCAAAATGTCTAATTCGTAACATCTTTAATCATTTCCAGACTTTTGACAATATTACAAGTCAGTTCCATTATAATTATATTTAAAATGGATGCATGTGATCCTATTCCAATACGATATCTCTTAGTGCTTCATTTCATTACCTTAAATCATTGTTTTATTGCTTGAGGGGAAAAAAATGTTGTGCTGTTTCCCTCATGTTCCCAATGAGCATTTCTTCTATTGTTCTTTGAATGACCCTTGCACCGAGTTAGTTCCCACAAGCTATAAAAGCTCATGTTATTGAGACTAAGACATGAAGTCAGTGCCTTCTGGCTCGAGTGCCCATGTTACACAGTGAGAGGAACATTACATTACTTGAGGTGGTTCCCATTTCCTGGACAAGTAGCACAAGGAGAAAAAAATAATGTTGTGATTGTTCACTTGTTCAGTCTTTTATGCTACAAAATGTTAGTTGTGATTTTTAAATAATGGTTCGAAATGTTTTTTTTTTTTTTTTAATAACGTGATTTGTAATGACAACAGAAATGTAATGAAACGTATTATTAAACGTATGGCATCGACAAATAATAATTAATATACAGCCCCCTTCTGACGAGAAACAGTTACTGTGTTACAATGCTTATCAGTGAATGAAGGCTGCAAAATAAATTTTGGACGTCGGTTTTACAAAATTGCTTTTTATAGATGTTAAGCATAAATTCAAGACCTGTCGACGTTTTCATAGTGTTCATAATTGACATTTAAAAATTTCCTTTAAAGTTATAAATGACAAATATTAATAATGTAACTCTTAAAAAACATATATATATATATATATACATGTATATCATTACAAAGAGAAGGCTACACGGTTAAAGAGAGCTGAGCATTTAACCGACATTTACCATGGTAAAATTAATACGGAAAATAAATAGATATGCATATATGAAAAATACCTGGCATTACTTTTGGAGGTAACATATGACGACAACATTAAAAATAAGATTTACCATGGTAAAATTAATAAATTAATACGGAAAATAAATAGATATGCATATATGAAAAATACCTGGCATTACTTTTGGAGGTAACATATGACGACAACATTAAAAATAAGAAATCAAATAAAAAAAGTAATAAGTGTTTATGATAAGGATAAACGGAAATTACTTCCGGGCTATAGGACGTTTGTCATGTGCAGTGGAAGTGGACTTGTTTACCATTTTTAACAGCGAGGAACCATGCAGACAGTCATATTTCCACAGAATGATTTATTAATTATTGTCTAAACAACGTTACCGTAGATCAAGTATAGTTCGGGGTGGAGTCCTCAGTTAAACAAAACATTTAGTCCAGTCCTTCATGAGAGTGTCGTGCACGAACAGATTCAATGGCGCTACAATCAGCTCGTGATTCTCAGATATTTATAATCGGATGCGGCATCTCAGGAATTGGTGTAGCTCAGAAATTATTTAAACACGGTTTTCATAATGTACACATCATAGAAGCGACTGCGAGAAGCGGGGGGAGAATACTAACGGGAAGACTGGGTATGCACTGGAATTATTGCTTTTAAAAATGAACATATATCATCTGTCTGAAATCACTGACGGGGAAATTTAGCTTTTATAATTTGTTTATTTTTGTCATCTTATAGGATGGCCTGTCTTTTATAATATCCTATGAAAGGCCTACATGAAAATTGGTTAGCAGATTTCATTTACTTAGAATCTAATAATGTATAATTATACTGATATTTATCCCTCAGTAGTACACTAAAATTGTGTGTTATGCCACTAACTTACTTACCTTTACCTACTGTATACCTACTGTATTCGTGGGCGGGTTTTGCACTTCTGGCTGTACAAGTTCTGCATTTAAATGGGTCACGTTGTCTATATCAGTGGTTCTCAACCAGAGGCATCAGCAAATTTATTTAATTCAGTAGTTATTTAAATTCCTGGAATGATAAAATTAAGTGTAAGAAAATAAACAGCTTTGTCATAATTACAGTACAAATACCAGTTGAAATGACCTTATATTGGGGGCCTTTGAGTCAACAAGGTTGAAAACTACTAGTATATATTTTACAAAGGTTTTGAGTTAAAGTCCATATTTTCCATGTGAACCCAATAAAACCACATTGGAATACGGTCAGACAAGGGTCAACTATATGATGAAAGTACATTTTAACAGAGAGGTTGAATCATGTTCGAGGACAAAGGTATTCTTTATAAATGTCAGGTCGGAGCAAGTTACGTATTTATACAATTTATTAACTACAGCATTTCTTGGCCACAAATAATGATTTGATATAATTTGTTACCTTCAATGTTTTTGCTGTTTGCTTTATATTATATATAGTTATATCTTTGTATTAATTGTTTTGTATTATACTTGTTTTACTATTTAAATTTAGGTATATTGCCACAAGAAGTCTATTTTAGATCCAATATTGAATTTTTTTTGTTGTTGTTGTTGTTGCCAAGACTAGAATGTGCTTTGAGAAATATTCAGTAGAGTAAAAAGCTAGCCATGGTCTTCTCCATAGATGCATGTCACATTTATTTTTTAATTTTTATTTTTTAATTCATTCAAGGTGATAACATTGTAGAGATTGGTGCCAACTGGATCCATGGCCCATCGAAGGAAAACCCAGTGTTTCGTTTGGCATGTGACTACCAGCTCCTTGACAAAGACTCAATGTCTGAAGAAAACCAGGCCATTGACGTTGGAGTTCATCCGCTGTTTGTTTCCAACTGGTTTACCAGTTCAGGTCAAAAACTAGGGCTTGAGAAGCTGGGGCCAGTGGTGGAGTTTTTCATGACATTACTGGAAAGGAGTCAGCAGTTCCATGACAGCGGTGGAGAACCGCTGCCGAGCGTTGGAGAGTTTGTCAAGGCCGAGGTTGAACTACTGGCCCCAGAAGAGTGGAAGGAGGACCAGGCTAACACTGCATTAAGACTGGGCATGATAAACACACTGCTGAAGGTGGAGTGCTGTGTCAGTGGAACCCACACAATGGATGATGTAGGCCTGGGAGCCTTCGGCATGTATAAAAATCTCCCAGGATTGGACTGCACTTTCCCAGGGTGAGTTTCGAGCCTTTCTTGTACATTTTGAAGTGTCTCAATTATCCAATTCCAAAATGCTAAATCTTGTAAAGTTTGCAAACTAAACATGTTCGTGCATTCTTTTTTCTTCCTAGAGGTTATGAAGGTTTAATTGATCACATGATGAAGGAACTTCCCAAGGACACAGTCTTGTACAACAAGCCAGTGAAGTCCATTCACTGGAACTACACCAAGAATGAACCATCAGGAACATCATTTCCTGTTACGATTGAATGTGTGAATGGAGAGACATTTGCAGCAGACCATGTTATTGTCACTGTCCCACTGGGTACGTATAGATTCAGCATGACTTAATGTGAACTAGTGAAAGATTGGCATCTAACGCTTATTTGTAATTAACATTATTGGTCTGGTAATTGCAACTAGCATAATCTGTTCACTTTAAATGTATGCACTTTTAAGTTCATAAAAAGTACTGCCTTTGTTTTTGTGTGATTTACAGAGCCAGATGATTGATTTAGGTCTTTCTCATTTTCATAATATTGCTTATAATGTTATTTTAAAATAATATATTTTCATGTTTTTATATAAATAAAAAAAGTAATTTTTGTAATGTTGCTTCATAACTTTATTGTTACAATATCTGCAAGACCTATAACTCATCTGATGTGCTGTTTTATTACAGGATACTTGAAGAAGCACCAGAGCACTTTTCTGAGCCCTCCTCTTCCACTGCACAAATTGCACTCTATCCAGAGAATGGGCTTTGGGACCAACAACAAGATCTTTCTTGAGTTCGAGCAGCCTTTCTGGGATGAAGACTGTGATTTGATCTACCTCGTCTGGGAGGATGAAACACATCTTGCTGATGTTGTTTCTGATGTAAAGATGTCCTGGATCAGAAAGTTAACTGGGTTCACTGTGCTGAAGCCCACAGAGAGGTAAACATAGTCTTTAATTTTGCTTCAACTACTGCAATTTATGTCATAATAAGTTAAATTTCTTTTCTGTTGTTGTGCAGATATGGACACATGCTCTGTGGATGGATCGCAGGACGGGAGTCTGAGTACATGGAAACTCTCTCTGAGCATGAAGTGCTGCACAGTGTCACACAGCTCCTGCGCATATTTACTGGTAACATTTTTACTCTGTACAATAGGTTAACAGCTTAATAAGACATCATTTGATGGGGTCCAAAAGTGGGAGACCACACTAAAAATGCGCGATTAAAAATCTAATTTAATACATAGATCATATCAGATGTAAAACAATAAATAAATAACTTTTGAAATTTTTCATCATTTTCAGGAAATCCAACTATTACACCAAGGAAGCTTTTAAGATCTCAGTGGTTCCATGAACCCTATTCCTGTGGATCTTACACCTATGTGGCCAAAGGTTGCTCAGGATATGACATAGATAACCTTGCTGAACCCTTGCCGCTGAAAGGCTCAGATTCTAAGGTGCAACTACTCTCATTTTGTCAATGTTTATTCAAGCAACTAGATTTCATTCTTCTTTTGAACAGTACGCTATATATAGACATTTTCTCTTTACTCTTACTCTTCTTTAAATTATTATTTGATAATATAATATGAATGACACTTTATTTTTTGTAGTCTTTACAGGTGTTATTTGCAGGAGAAGCCACACAAAGGTCTTTCTTCTCTACAGTTCATGGAGCGTTGCTGAGTGGCTGGAGAGAAGCAGAGCGTCTTATATCTCACTACACTCCTGCCTCTGGGTCATTCTCATCTAAACTCTGAAAACTGTTCTCAAGAGTGAGAAGGATGGACAGTCATTTTCATGAGATCTGAAGGATTTTGTGCCTTAGAAATGGAATAGACAGAACATTTGAATGCAACTGCTGAATTATTTAAAGCATCATGGATGTACTGCATGACATGTTCAATATGCCATCCAAGTTTGATAACTGATTCAGCAGATGATTATGGGTATGTCAAAATTAACAAAACATTCTTACAGCAGACCATGTTATTGTCACTGTCCCACTGGGTACATATAGATTCAGCATTAATTGAAAGTGGACAATTTGTATCTGACTATTAATCTATTCATTTAAATCTAAGATGAATTTGAAAGAAAGCCACTGAGAACGAAAAATAAAAAGTACTGCAAGGAGCACAAACTTTTTTAACCTAATTGTAAAGTCAGATTAATTTAGGTGTTATTTTTTTAATGTCATTTTGAAAACACTGTTGCTTTCTGCATGAGATCTGATGTGCTGTTTTATTACAGGATACTTGAAGAAGCACCAGAGCACTTTTCTGAGCCCTCCTCTTCCACTGCACAAATTGCACTCTATCCAGAGAATGGGCTTTGGGACCAACAACAAGATCTTCTTGAGTTCGAGCAGCCTTTCTGGGATGAAGACTGTGATTTGATCTACCTCGTCTGGGAGGATGAAACGCATCTTGCTGATGTTGTTTCTGATGTAAAAATGTCATGGATTAGAAAGTTGATTAGGTTCACTGTGCTGAAGCCCACAGAGAGGTACACACAGTCTTTAATTTTGCTTTAAATACTACAGTTTAGTATTTAAATATGATATTTCTTTTCTGATTGCAGATATGGACACATGCTCTGTGGATGGATCGCAGGACGAGAGTCTGAGTACATGGAAACTCTCTCTGAGCATGAAGTGCTGCACAGTGTCACACAGCTCCTGCGCATATTTACTGGTAACATTTTTACTCTGTAAAAGAGATAAGAGGCTCTTTACAGCTTAACAGAACATTATTTGATGGGGTCCAAAAGTCTAGGACCACCATAAAAATCTGAGATCTCAATGTAATATATGTATTAAATAATTAAATTTGCAGTGCTGGGCAGTAACTAGTTACTAGTAATTTAGCTACTGCAATAATATTACTTTTTGCAGTAACTAGTAGTATACGATTTCAGTAATAATATTACAGTTACCATCCATAAAACAGCTTAGTTACTTAGTTACTTTTGATGCCTCAACCCAGCTGATTTAAAATCCAACAATCAAATAATTTCTAGATTTATTTTCATAATTTTCATGACTCGATGTGATGTGATGCATGTGATGTCCCCAGTGCAGCAGGCAAGCTTGGAATATGGAAAAGCTTACATTCACCAGATAGAAATATTGCATTATATTGATTTTGTCAGGAAAAAAAAGATGATCTGAACACTGTTGTGTAAATTGTTGTGGCTTTACTCTGGCATTACATCCCACCCACATGATCTGCATGTGGTACATTATATTACTATAATTGAAAATATTTTTGGAAAATTAAACAGTTTCTTACAAACTTATGTGATCTGATAAAATGCATAATGAAATATAATCGTATATGGGTAACGGAGAAATTCCAATTAGCTTCAAGCTACACATGACAATTAATGAGATTAATACAACACATCTGCTTGAATGTCACTATCAATCACTATTGAGTGTTTGTAAGAACTTCTGACTGCGATCCAATGTGGATTTTGGTCAAATAATGAGGCAGAAATATGTTGTTAATAACATTCTAGAAGAATTTTATGTGGAAGATACACAGTTACAACTTCTGTGAGGCGTGAAGAAAAAGTAATGTAACTAGTAGTGTAACTAATTACTGTTGCCAGAAACAAGTAACAATATTACTTTTGAAAGGAGTAACTAATAATGAGTAATATATTACATTCTTTGAGAAACTAGCCCAACACTGCAAGTTTGTAAAATGTGTGATATTAACCACATTAAAATAATAATAAAAATAAATAAAATGAAAGGTTTATAAAGTTAATTTCAGCTTGAATGCTGCTGTCATTAAAACAAAAGTTATTAGGCTGATATTATAATTGTAAAATAATACTAATAAATAAAATGCAAAAAATAAGCTTTTTTACTGGTGGTCTCAAACTTTTGTACCCCACTATACATCTACAGTGAAACAATCAAATTTAGAATATGAAATATTACCATTAATTTTTGAATTTCTTTCATAACAATTTTCAGGAAATCCAACTATTACACCAAGGAAGCTTTTAAGATCTCAGTGGTTCCATGAACCCTATTCCTGTGGATCTTACACCTATGTGGCCAAAGGTTGCTCAGGATATGACATAGATAACCTTGCTGAACCCTTGCCGCTGAAAGGCTCAGATTCTAAGGTGCAACTACTCTCATTTTGTCAATGTTTGTTCAAGCAACTAGATTTCATTCTTCTTTTGAACAGTACGCTATATATAGACATTTTCTCTTACTCTTCTTTAAATTATTATTTGATAATATAATATGAATGACACTTTATTTTTTGTAGTCTTTACAGGTGTTATTTGCAGGAGAAGCCACACAACGGTCTTTCTTCTCTACAGTTCATGGAGCGTTGCTGAGTGGCTGGAGAGAAGCAGAGCGTCTTATATCTCACTACACTCCTGCCTCTGGGTCATTCTCATCTAAACTCTGAAAACTGTCCTCATGTTCTCAAGAGTGAGAAGGATTGACTGATATTTTCATGAGATCTGAGTGATATTGTGCCTTTTAAGGGGAATAGAAGGAAAATCTTAATATAATGGCTTATGATTATACTGCATGAGAAATGTTTAAAATGTCATCCAATTTAATCACATTCAGCAAATGTTGATTTGTGGGTATCTAAAAATTTCAAATAATAAAAATAATGAAAAAAATAATAGTTAGTTTTTTGTTTTTATTTTTTCTGGTTTCATTTAGATAAGGAAGGAAACTGTTAAATTGTATGCCTACTTTTCAGTTGTCCAAATATGAGACCCTTTAAAATTGGAAGTAGAAGAAAAAATATCTTTTGGCACAGAATTTACCTACAATTAATATTCTCAACCCCGCCCAGTAGGTGGCAGTATACACATATGTAGTTGTTTCTCAACTCGTTACTAAAGGCACCGAAGAAGACGATTCAGTAACGCAAACATGGCTTATCTTTTAGTCAACAATAAAAGTAACTTTTCTGAATGCGAATGACTGGTGAGTGGTATGTCATATGCCTGCAACGGCAACATTTCATTTAAATTATTACCTAAACAAATCAGAACTAAACCGAAAAATTCAATTTTTCCCTCAGTGAAGTCAGTGCAGTGTTTATTTACCAGTGTGTATTTTATGGCTGTTTTAGTTTAGCAAGCTATGAAATTGCATTGTGATGATAAGAAGAGAATAATGCAATCTAATGCAATCAAAATTACACAAGTAATTTTGATTAAAAAAAATTAATATCTGTATTAATATCTGCCTATTTTGTTATAGTTCTGGTTCAGCCTTTGGAAGAATTCACGTCCAGTCTCCAGGAGAACTAGTTGAATTAGAGCTGGGCATCGGAAGTCGAAGACTTGTTAAAATGGAGCAAGGTTTGCCATCTGCGAAAGCAGTTTCCCAGCACGTTATGAATAGATGGTTAAAAAACGAAGATGACAGTTCACTGACCTTGCAGTCAGACTTCATTAAGTCAGAAATACGAGTTAAAGTGGAACCTGATCAAGATGACTCTTCAGTGCTTGATGTCAACGAGCTAGGAACGTTTTCTCGTTCTCAGGGGAATGTTAAAGAGGAGTTTTTGGACCTTGGTCTGCAGATCTTACCAACTGGCCTAATGCCTCCAGTTGAGATGGAAGAAGAGCTTGAAATCACAGCAAACACGCACACTTCTCCAGATAAACCTCTGAATGGGAGACGTGATACATCAAGCAAAAGAAAAAAATGCACAGACAAGAAAAGAACATCAAGAAAAAGAAAATCAACAGAACAAGTTAAACCAACTAGAATACATTCTGATGTATCAAGTGAAAGAATGAAATCTTTAATAATGCAGGGAAACGCCACACAGCAACCAGAGAAAGCAGGTAAAGGCAGAACATCCAACAAACAGCATAAAGAAGAGCGATTTAGTTGTGAAACCTGTGGGAAAGAATTCCAGCGGTCAGATCTTCTCACGGATCATGTGAAAATTCACAGGAGACAGAAACCATACGGTTGTGATCAGTGTGAAATGAAGTTTGCCAAGCCCTCTTATTTGAAAATACACTTGCGTAGACATGCCGGTGACAGGCCTTTTCCATGTAACCTGTGTGAGAAGAGGTTTTTTGACATCTATGACTTAAGGGTGCACCAGAGAGATCACACTGGAGAGAGACCTTATATGTGCCCTGAGTGTGGGAAGAGTTTTAAACGCGTTTACATACTTAACAAACATAAACGGACCCACTCAAAGGAGAGACCTTTTCAGTGCTCTGTCTGTGGTAAAGCATACAGATATGGGTACAGTTACAGATTGCATATGAAAAACCATCTCGATTAGGGTCCATGATGTGTATCGGCATTTTTCTTAGCAGTGAAAGGGTTTACATTTTTATTCCTTCCTTAAGGGATGAATATTTCCTTATGTAAATTGGAAAATGTGTTTTTAGTATTGATTTGAGAAGGCTTTTTGACTGAAATCATTTTTTATCTATGCTTTTTATGGTGGTTTGAAAAAATCATCTCATCCCCAAGAATGATTTTGTTCCACTCTTGAAGAGTGTATAGTTTATTCCTGTAGATGTCCAGTAATTTATAATAGACAAAACTCTTGCTTATTACACATTTTTTATGTTTTACAAGCAGATTTAGCAAGCTTGCATTAAAATGAGAGGATTACAGACTTAAGTCTCAATTCTCTTTCCGACATCTTGTGTTTGAAGAAATGTTTCAGTTCAGAAGAATCAGATGTGGCATAGACAAGATATCACAAATCGGTATAGAATGAAGTGTGTATGGATAAGTATCAACACTGTGAAAACAAACCTTGCTTGAGTGAAATAATGATAGAATGCTAATGGTTTGGAAATAAAGGTAATTTCGCTATGATGACCCATGCTCTGTGCATATACATGTCTATCTGTACTACTGTTCAAAAGGTTGGGGTTGGTATTTAAGTTCTTGAATTCATTCTCTTATGCTCACCAAGGCTACATTTATTTGATAAAATTGCAATAAAGCTACATTTTCAGCAGCTATTACTCCAGTCTTCAGTGTAACATGATTCTTTAGAGATCATTCTAATATGCTGATTTGCTGCTGAATAAACATTTCTTATTATCAGTGGTGAAAACAGTCAATTTAAACAGCAAATTGTATGAAACTATTACATTTTCTTAGAATTCTTTGACTAGGAAGCTTGAAAGAACAGCATTTTTTTAAAATAGAAATCTTTTGTAACATTGTATTTTCTGTTAATTTTAATCAATTTAATGCATCCTTGTTAAATTAAAGTAGCTATTAATTTCTTTCGGGAAAAAAAAATCTTACTATCCCCAAATTTTCGAACATTATAAATGAAGATGTTGTCATCATTTACTTGCTCTCAGACCTGTTTGACTTTCATCAAACACAAAAGATGTATTTTTAAAAATACCGAAGGTTTTTTGGGGGGATTTTGTCCATACAATGAAAATCAACTTTCCAACTGATTTTCACTGTGTGGAGAAAAACAGTTTAATCATTCTTCAAAATATTTTTTTTCGTGTTCCGCAGAGTAAATTAAGTAATACAGGTTTGGAACAACATGAGGGTGAGTAAATGTTGGGGTGAATTATTCTTTTACCATTTCTCCACTAGAGGGAGACCAAATGCTGCACATTCTGACCCCACCTGAGTTTTGCTGAGTAAACACATGCCCAGCATGCAGCCAGTTTGAAAGGACTGTACATATCAAAATGTTGAAAGCACAAATATCGCCTTTTTTAAAACATCTTTCGCAAAATAATAATTTTAGCACAAAAAAAAGTCCCTTTAAGGCATTCTATAGTCTAGAATAAAGTAATCAGCAGTGTGGTGGATAACATGGGTTTATATGGAATAAGAGGAAAGAGAATGTTCTGTGTGTGCTATGGTGGAAGTTCATGTAAGTGAATTACTAAATGCGTAGTTCACATGAATAATACCACTTTTCTTAAATGTACTGATGACACTACAACTGTTTGTGTTTGTATTTTTACAGTTTTGTCTATGGCGTGCCTTAAAAAGCCTGCAGCTGAGGTTACAGATACACTAAGAGAAGAATATGAATCCATTGCTGGCCCTGATTTGGAATCTGAGGTCTCTGATAGTGATTGCCCAGATTTGACAGAAGGTCAGAAAACTGTCCTCACAGACTTCGAGTTCTCATCTGAGGAATCTAGTGATGAGGAGAGTGAAGATCGCTTGAGTCGATGGAGCAAAGGAGACTCTTATTGGAGCAAATATCCTCCTCAAAGTGAAACCATGACCTCACAGAGCTGTCCAGGGCCTGCACTAGGGTCTTCAGTAGAGACACCTAAAGATGCCTGGGAACTTTTCATGAGCGAAAACATCATTGATGAGATCCTGCAATGCACCAACTTGGGTGGACTGAGAGCAGCTTTAGCAAAAGGCAAAGTGTGGCAAAAGATCACTAAAGAAGAGCTAAAAGCCTTTATTGGTCTGAGCCTTCTCATTGGTGTGGAGAGAAGTTGTGATGTCCCAATCCGGGAATTGTTTATGGATCCGTTACAGAACCCACTGTATAGAGCTACCATGTCTGTTGGTAGATATCAAGACCTTCACAGATTCCTACAATTTGATAACAAGAAAACCAGGGTGGCAAGAGAGGTATCAGACCACATGGCAGCCTTCCGAAATGTGTGGGACCTGTTCCTGATCAACTGCAGGAAAAGGTTCATTCCGAGGGATTGTGTCACTGTGGGTGAGCAGCTTGTGCCATTCCAGGGAAGATGCAAGTTTCTGAAACACGTGCCAAGCCGCCCTACCAAGAGTGGCATAAAAATCTTTTGGATGTGCGATGCCGAGGTCCCCTACGCCATTGATGGGGTCATCTACACAGGCAGACAGCTGGGAGAGGAGACTGAGGAGAACCTTGCAGAGAACACAGTCCTGAGGTTGTCCAATAGACTTCAGCAAAAAGGTAAACATTTTCATCAGAGAATCCTAAAAAAAGATTGCCACTAGTAGTATATCTTCCATTTGAGACACTTTGGGTTAACTATCTTCCTTAAAAGCACACGTAGTTTCATAGGTTACTTCTTGTAGGGATCAAACCAGCAGCCTTCTTGATACCAGCCCTCAGCCACAAACAGTGTGCCAGACCATCATTGTTGTTGTGTTACCTAATGACCTTGCCTTTTGTGTTTGTTTCTCATGATAGGTCTCAACATTACGATGGACAGCTACATCACCAGTGTCCCTCTGGCAGAGAAGCTTTTCGAGAAAAGCTTGACCATGGTTGGGGCCCTTCACCATAAGAATCCACATGTGCCGCCAATTATGAAGCCATCCAAGTTACGAGCACTACATACCTCCGAGTTTGGTTTTTGTGGCAAAGTATTCATGGTGAGCTATGTGCCAAAACTAAAAAAGGCAGCGATTCTGTTGAGTACAATGCATACCAGCAATGCGCTGAATGAAACAAGTGCTAAAAACAAGCCAGAGGTCATTCAGTACTACAACCGCACCAAAGGAGGAGTCAGCAGTGTTAAGCTAATGGCTGAAAATTATACTTGCAAGCGCCAAACAAAGAGATGGCCTATGCTGCTTTGGTATAACATGTTGAATATTGCCATTGTAAACTCCTACTCCATTTTCATTGCTCAGCACCCTAGCTTCATGGGAGGTGGGCATAACACCCAGCGCTTGTTCATAAAAGAGCTAGTGAAAGAGCTTGTAGTGCCTCAGATACATAGACGCAGAGAAGAAAGCCCTGGATTATCCATGATCATCCTTGAGGCCATGGACAGATGTGGGATGCCCACATCATTGTCAGCTGTCAATTCCGAGCTCCAAGAACAGAGTCCGAACAGAATAAGAAAAAGATGTTATTACTGTCCATCTGGAAGAGACAGAAAAGTGAGCAAGTTCTGTAGTGAATGCAGTCGCCCTGTCTGCAAAGATCACAGTCAAATGTTGGTGACTTGCTACCGGTGCATGCCTTAAGACCCATACAGAAGCAGTTTCTATATTTCTATTCTGCATTGATAATGACTGTTCTGTTGACAAGGATTTCTTAAATCACTGTTGTTTAAAAGCTTTGGTGTGTATTGTAAATATGGTTTCTTTAATTACTTTAATTTATTTAATCTTTGATTAATTATCTTTAATTGTACAATGTAAATTTGACGTCCATATTTTTTTGGATATAATGTTGAATTCAAAGATTTTTTTTTTCAGTTTTATGCATTAAACTTGACCATTTTGACTTATCAAAATTGAACCGTTTACTAAACATGTATACATTTATATGAATGCTGTGCATCTAATCAAATCCCAGATACATTCTTGGGGGTAATGTTACCTGTTCGATTTAGATCAGTCAGGTGAATGAAGTGTTAAAAAGTGTCTGCAGAAAGGCAAGTGAGTATATTACCACAAGGTGGAGCACTAATCAGTTTGAGATTGTAGGCCAGAATACCTCAGGTGAGTTAATAAATTGTTGTTTTGTTGGTTTGCTGTGTGAGAATCCTTTAGATTATTTAAAAAGCCATCTGGTCCATCAAAATGCAGCCGTTATGTTCTGGGTGTATTTATTTCTTCTTAGTTGGCCTTTTATTTTCTTTACTGCTTCTGCTTAAATACGATTGATTAAATTGAAAACAAATGTTCATTCAAAAACTAATACCTGATGTGACTGGTCTTTTTTCAGGTGTTTTTAAAGAACGTTTCTCTGGGATTTGTTTGTGGGCCATCACCCCTGTTGTTAAATAAACAAACCCATTTGCTTACAGCCTATTGGTTTCCTTAAGGTGTTTAGTTTCACATATACCACTAACTTCTTCCATGTTGTTTTGTGTGTGTTACATTAAGTATGGGAGTAAAACACACACTATTTAAATACGCATAAAATGGAATGCTATGACTGCTCAGTAGGAACTGCATTTTAGACATCTAAGCTATTTTTCAAATAGTTGTGTTTTTAAATACATTTCGTGATAAATATGAATATTCTGTTGAAATTAGCTAGTAGCCAATAATCAAGCGCGTATGTTAAACCGCGCGTGTTGATTGGCCGCTTGAGGCAATGACGCGCGCAGACGCCACATGAATATTCAATGAGTTCCTTGCTGTTACAGTGCAAATAAAGCGAGATAACGGGCCGTGGACAGCGGGCTAAAACTTTTTATTCTGACATATCAGAGCAATGACTTTTGTGTAATTATAAACCTGGGACACGGATCCCAGCGAAGGAATAGGGTCTGTGCTGGAAGAAGAGAGAGAAGCACTGATTTTTTGGGGTGTGGAAAACCGGACGGCGCATTCACAGTAGATTCTGAACAAGTTTGCCTTTTCCAAAAGTAACAGTGAAAGTTACAGTAACAACATGAGCTTGTTGTCTGCTATAGACACCAGTACCTCAGTGTACCAGCCTGCACAGCTTCTCAACTGGGTTTACCTTTCTTTACAAGACACACATCAGACGAGTGCCTTCGATGCCTTCCGACCCGAGCCCAACTCTTCCCATCCGGACCTGAACTACAGCAAAACTCCCACCAATGACCTGAGCTCCTCTCTCAACTCCAACTATCTCAACAACTTCTTTCAGCTGCAGAGGAATGAGGTAACTCGTTTTCTGTTCTCCTACAGATGATGGTTTTGGAAATAAGTTCATGGAGATAACGGTCCCTACCGACTGGAATAAGATTTATTATGTAAAGCGCAGTCGACTATGCATGTCTAATGTAGCGCGCGTCTAGTCTTGGCTACATTTATACAATACACAAATTTTTTTTTTTTTCATTTCTATCGTGTAATAATAATAAATTGTATTTATTTATTTCATTGCAATACTATGCAAATAATTTATAGTTTCAAGGATCATTAAAATCGTGCCAGCCTGCAGCTTTGCACACTCAGTTTATTGTATTTTGTAACACCACGTGTACAGCCAAATGAGGCAGTCATCCATGAAAGTTTCTTATTTTGATCATAAGACTACTTCCATTTAATTTGCTGCTTAATTTCAACATGTAGAGGTACAATAAATCAGAAGTCTGAGTTTGAAGATTGCCTACTGATCTCTACAGGCCTAAAATGTGTGCTGCCATAATTGATTTATGATTCATAAAGAAAATTCATAAATTAGTATGTTTGTAGTGTTTTATAGTTCAAAGGTTATTTCAAGATTCAAGCGAGATTAATGTTTCCTGGAAATATTGTCATAAAACATGTATAAGAAGAAACTAATATGGTTTTCACTTATCATTAAAATAAGGAATGCTTTTCTAGTTAAATATAATAGTTATGACACTTTGTATGCTAAAGGGGCGCACATGGAACTAAAAGTCTATTGAATCTTTTTGTACTCTTCCGTTAGTTTTTAAATGAGAGAATTACTTCCAGAAGCTTGAACATATGAATGCATTTTCTTTTTAATGATGTAATGACAGTGTTGTGGCTTAGACAGAGGTAAAATGTTGATGTTTAGTGGAAAGTTTGAGGAAGGGCAAAACTTTTATTCGTAATCAGAGTTAATAAAAACATTATGACAAGTTCTCTCTTTTTCTACCTCCCCCTCTTTAGTTTTCTCTCCCTTTCTTTTTTTCTTTTTCTCTTATGTGGAGGGTTACGAATGCTTTCAAAGTTCCCGTATTACACAAAGAGCATTTTTTTCCCTTTGTGAGGCCAGAAATCAATCTGTTAAATATTTACGACTAAGGAAGAAGGTCGGAACTAGAATTCTAGATTATTAAATGTCTTTGTTTGTATAACTTACCAAATTATCTACACTTTTCTCAGAAAGTGTTAACTTGTATTGTGTGTGTTAGTGGTGAATGGCAGTAGTTAGGAGTGACCCCTTGACTGGCTCTCCAGCTGTGTGAAGGGGTCCTCCACTGGTGTAAATGTGCGTGAGGGACACGGGAGACACATAGCCAAATTCCTTTTTGACAGCTACAATCAGTATTGTGGTTGCATTATTACATAAAACTCAATAGAAATTGTATGAATGCATTCAGACATAACTACTGATCATCATAATTTTTGTATTTTCATGATGTTCAAAAATTGACATTTAAAACATGGCTGTGCGATTTGTTAGTTTTTTGTTTACACAGAACTCCATAAATTTACATTGCCTTTTCATGTAACTCATAATCTTTTGTCAGACACGCTCAGAAGTTTTGAATTTAGGAGGAATTGAGTTGTGTGTTTCTCATGAATTTCTCTCACAGAGAATAACTATCAGCTAGATTTTACTGGCCAGGATGGAAAATGAACATCACATGTGCAGCTATAAAAGAAAGATCTAAAAAAGCTTATTTGCTGCATTCAGAGTTGATCTAACTGATGAAAACAGAGTCGTCTGAGAGTGCTGACGACACAACAGTGGTAGGTCTCATCAGCAACAACGATGAAACGCACTACAGAGAGGAAGTGGCACAGCTGGCTGAATGGTGTGGCACTAACAATCTGTCCCTCAATGTGGAGAAGACAAAGGATGTTGTGATAGACTTCAGGAGAAACTCCGTTGACCACCCCCCACTGACCATCGACAGCTCGACTGTGGAGAGAGTCAGCAGCACTAAATTCCTGGGGCTGCACATCACAGAGGATCTCACCTGGACCACCAACACCATGTCACTTTTCAAAAAGGCACAACAGCACCTTCACTTTCTCCGCCGGCTGAAAAGAGCAAGTCTCCCTCCACCCATCCTCACCACATTCTACAGGGGCACCATTTTGAGAGTGTGCTGACCAGCTGTATCACTGTCTGGTATGGGAACTGCAGAGATCACCAGTGCCCCTCTCCCCTCCATCCTGGACATTTTCCTTACACGATGCTCCAGCAAAACCAACAGCATCGTGAAGCACTCCACCCATCCCTCCCACAGTCTCTTCCAGCTCCTACCATCAGGAAGACGGTACCGGAGCATCAGAGCCCGCTCCGCCAGACTGCTCAACAGCTTTTTCCCCCAGGCTGTGAGAGCCCTGAACTCAAACCACCCCACCCCCATCTGAAACCCCATGCAAACCCCTACCTCCTGAAACATGGACCACCCCCCACCCCAAACCTTACCACACCAATGAAAAAACTGTATGGAATTTTTTTGTGCAATTTGAAGTGTGCTACACACAGGTGAGTGGGCCTGTACAAACCACCTGTAGTAACACACTCTCCTCTATGTGCACTAGACACTTTACACACACAGCTGCGTGTACACAATCCCACAAAAGACTCAGCAATATATGTATGTTTACATGCTCATGCAGTACAAATCATCCTGCACTGTTCCCCAAACCAGCTGCTTGACTCAAAATGTTTCTCCTTGCACATGTACAGTATTTATGTGAAGCATTCGTGTAGTTTGTATTTTTTATCTTCTATTTTTTAGTTTGTATAGGGTAAATATTTGTGACGCATTCATATAGTTTGTATTTTTTATCTTTTATTTTTTTTAGTTTGTATAGGGTAAATATTTATATATAGTATACTTATATTTAAAATCTGTCAGTAGGTTAGTTGTGTATAGGTTTATAGTGTTTTTTTTACTTCATTGTTGTATGTCTGTATTTATGTAGCACCGTGGTCCTGCGAGGCACGACATTTCGTTCCACTGTATGTCCCCACATGTAGCGGAATGACAATAAAGCTCAACTTGACTTGTCTTGACTTGACTTAAATACATGCTGTTTATTGTCCAGGCTTGCTGAGAACTAGATGACAGTTATCTGGACTTGCCAAGTTTCAGTACTGTCCAACATTAAACTTCAACAATAACATAACCTTCCAAAGCATAACCAGAGGAAGACATCACTCAAGCAACATCTTCCCGTTCAAACCGTCTGTAGCATGTTTGATTATTTACTGTACTCTCTGTGGTTAAATGGCAATCTGATTTGCAAATCTTAGACTCATGTACTTATCACTGGCTTTAGTGGATTATGTCGCCCCAATTTAGGAACTGATCCTGAATTAGGAATCTCGTTTGTTTGATAATATGCCTAATAAAGTAAAATTCCACATAATTGAGGACATTGTTTTTGATTATGTACTTAATCATATTTTACATTTTTCTTACAGCTTTAGGCTATAGTCTGTATTTAAGAGCTGCATATTATGACATGTTCAAAAGACATTGTATGAAGACATAGTGTGCTTCAGTTTTGTATTCACATTGGGATAAGCTAATTTTTGGATTGTGGATGTCCTGTTATGCTTTGCAGGCCCTGAATAATGGTTTATACAAAAGCGTGTCACCGTACGGCTCTCTTAACAACATAGTGGACGGGCTGAACTCTCTAACGGACCACTTCTCTGACCTCTCCCTGTCCTCTGAGCCACGCAAGCCCAGCAAGAGACCTCCACCAAACTACCTGTGCCATCTGTGCTTCAACAAGGGACACTATATCAAAGACTGCCCGCAGGTAAGCAGCCAATGAACTCTGCACACCCTGGGGAAATAGAAAGAGAGACATGTTGCTTCATTGACCTACTTGTCAAACAGGCATCTCTCTGTCTTTTTAGTCATGTGTATCAAGTTAATTGAGAGAGCTACTGTGCTGAGCATTGAGAGGTAACACCGGGCCACTGAGTCATCTTTTTTTAAAACATGAATATCATCTGATTTACTTTCTTTATTTATCTAACTTTCTCTGGTGTCTGACAGTGACATTAGTCGATAATAACAAAAACATTTGCATCAGGGATATCACACATAAAATGTGTTCAGCAGGAAATGAGGCATACAGTCATTTTCAGAAATAGGCTCTTAGGCACTTGTGTTTCGCAGGTAATATTAGTCGTTGTTGTTCTAGCAAATGTAACTAAAAGCTTCATAAAGCAGTGGTTTTGTGTAGATGCATGACAATATGTTTATAAAGCAACACATTTAAACAAATGTTCAAGTTAATGTGGTATCAATGGTCTCAGTGAGAAAAGAAATACTGCAAAAGTCAGAGATGCCAGAGTGAGAATATTTTGCCCTCAAGATAAACAGGTGACAAGTTTGTGATTTAAATTCGCTTATGTGCTTAAATGCATTGTTTTACTAGAAAAACCATAGGAAATCATGAGAAACCACTCCCTGACCTTTAATTGTCTTGTTTCGACTATTGCAACAGCATTCTCGTAGCGATGTTTACCCTCAGCACAAGACAATTATGTCCAAGCTTCTTTAAAAAACTATTTTGGTTTCAGTTTTTAAACACAAATTGGTGGTTTTAGTGTAGAGCACTGTTTGTTCCTCAGTTTTTTCCTTGTCTGATCTTTCGCTTTCTTCATTCCAATACTGATTTCATGAATAAAAAATAGTGTTAAACTTGCAAAAGTTCCAGAAACAAAGATAAAATACAAGTGTTTGTGAAGGAGACAGTGTCATCTTTAATTTTAAGCCTTTAGTGTTTTATAGTCTTTGGACATTGAGACAGGGTGAGGTTCTTGCTCAGGCCCAGACTCAAGTCAGAGTTGCATGGAATGGTAATGCAGACCAGATGTGGGATTAAAGTGGCAAACCTCCCTTTATGAAAGATGATGAGGGTTCCCTGCAGACTGTTAAAAGTCCTATCATGATAAAATATCTCCACTTCTTTGTGCACGGCTCAAGTAATTTACAGACTTTTCCTTTGACGTTGTCAACATGCTGCACTGAAATACACTGATGTTTGTTGTTATAAGGGCGTTTGCTGTCCCTGATGGGTGATGGAAAATATTTATCATGTGCAATTAGGCCTATAACAGATTGGACTGAAGTTGTATCAGTGTTATGATGTAATTGTGGATTAATTTACAAAAACATAGCACTCATGGTCATGTTACGTTGACTGTGATGTTGTTATTTCCATTAAGATATTAAGCTATTTTCAAAAGCAGGTCTTTTCAAACTTTTGATTCTTAGGGCCCCCAAATATGATGATTCATCTTTCTAATATATATATATATAAAAACGCTTCATGCTGTGTCTGAAAAAACGTGATATTATGAAGATGTTGTTTGCAAAGTAATTGGCCTTATATTGTTACTGTTCTAAATTTAGTGCAAATTATTTATAAAAATCATCTTTGCGATATTGACATTTTATATCTTTTTTTATTTTATTGATTTTTTTTAAACTAAATCATTTTGTCCACTATTAGAATAATATTAGATGTGTAAACCTTAAAAGTCATATTTTCAATTCATTTCAACTATTTATATTGTGTGGTTTACAGTTAAATTTGACAGTCCTAAAAATACATAATAAAAATATGAAATTTCCTCTCCAGTTTTCTTTGCTTTGAAAGTCTGAAAACCCCTGGTCTATAGGAATCTGCACAATGGGGCTCACTAAGTTGGTATCACCAACATCTCATGTTAAACAGCTTAGAGAAACAAATACTAAAAGAACAAATGCTGAGTTTTATTAGGACAAAACACTGCAGGCTATAATACTAGCCTGAGACCAGTCAGTAAATCACTGTCAGAACTGTCCTGTTTTATATTTCAGTTGCTTGTGTGAATGCCAGTGGAAACACAAGAAAAGTCCTGTGCCCCGATAGTGTCCACACCTACTCAGTTCAACACTGCTGCAATTTATCTCCCCCCGGGGTCTCACTTTCTGTGATTTACTTTCCATTTGTCAAATGCCGCATCCATGTATTTACTCGTCCGGACGCAGCGATTCGCCCTTGATTTCTGCCAGTAAGGACAGTTGAAAAATGGTGAATGTGGTGAGTCTGATCTTGTCTCAGAGGAAATGAATTCCAGGGTAAGCTGGTCCCCACTAAGGGTTTGTCCTGTCCAGAGGACTACATTACTCCCTGCCAACACAAACACTGAGGATTTGACTTCACAGGGCACAGCGGGACCTGTGATCTAAAGCCAGCGCTGAGAATCACATTCTCATGCGTTCTCCCAGCGCACCGTCTAGGTCTCCATTAGTTTCCCAGCAGACGAGGTGCAATGGGCCAAGCTCCCCAGTCAGGTCAGGGGCCGAGTTTCAAAACACAGCCGTCCCGGAGACTGAAGCTGACTGTGACGGGGGTGTCTCAGCCAGATAGGAATTGGGGAATGTCATGGCTCAGTTGGAGCAGAGCGTGGGGGCAGGAAGCGTGGTGGTTATGTCTTCTGGTGTGTGTGGTTCAGACTCACATGTGTCACCTAGGGGAAGTGGTTCTGGCCCTAGCGGAGCTCCACAGGGAGCGCTAGTTAGAAAAGAACACCATTGAGCAGGCAACTGTTTGAGCAACTCTGCTCTGCCCTGGGGCAGCTAGTGAGAGTTATGCAAACAAGCTCGACTAAACGGGGGAACAGTTTTGCCCTGTCATTCATTACCCAGAATTCCCGAGACCTCGAAAAGGCGTGGCCCAGTTCTTCTTATTTATATTATGCCAGTCGAATATCTGCTTGTTTCAGACGATGAGGCTCAATCTACCCCTCATACAGAGGTGCGGTGGGATTTCCTCATGGAAAATGTGTGCGCTGGAATGTGGCTTGTAGAACTGTAAGAGGCCTGCTTGTAAGCTCAGCTCGTGAGTCATGTCCTCTGCAATGCATCCCTATTGCCAATGCCCTTTTTTGTGTCACAGTCTCATAGTGACACTGGATGTCATTCACTGCAAGTGTTCTGACTCCCACCCTCACCCCATCAATGTGAGTCTTGTTAGGAAATTGTCGAAACATGGTACAGGGTGCAGAAAAGAATGCCTTTTTTTGTACGAAGGAATTACTACAGGGTCACAATCATGTTTCTGTCTCTTACATTTACCCTGCTTGATGTGCTGTGTTAGTGGCACAGTGCAACAAATGGGATGTTGGAGTTTTTATTGTTCAAACCATACTAGAAAACTTACTGCCATTGTTTATTTTTACACTTTTATTTAAATCATAGTCTTTTCTTTTGTAAAATATTATTAATATTAAATATTTCCTTAAAGAAAATATCCTTTAAATGTAATAAATATTTTGTCATAGCATATACATTTTTTTAATCCAGTTTTACTTCAACATGGCATGTTTGGTTGATAAAAATAACATTTTAGTTGATGGGAAAATACTAAATTAAACCAAATAATCACAAATTGTATGCATTAATTTAAACATGCATCAACATTTAACAAAAAGAGCATGTGATAACTGTCCTTATGAAAACCTGAACACCAATATTGTGAATTGTTTGTTTTTTAGTTATTCATTGTCTTTGTTTACGCACTTTGTTTTAGTAAGAGCATATTCACAATGGGATTAGCACATTCTGACTAGCACGTAACTTAGTTCAGGTTGACTTCTGCATTCATTTTAATGCAATACAGTAGATTTAAGCTGTTTACATTTATGTTGTGGATTTATGTAATTAATCTCATATATGCAGGGTCTAATTAATTAACTTTCCAGTGATGCACTTCATTTTATTGGAGTTAATTTCCTGTTTCCCTTCAGTTCATGCAGCTCAATCATTATTAGCTACTATTATTGAATTTTTTTCAACAAAATCAAATTCTTTCTAGATTTTTTATCTTCAAAAAACATTGTTAGTGCCCTGTTAATGTCTTGCAGTGTTTTTCTCATCATATTTTGTCAATAATATCATTGAAACGAAATAGTTCAGCGTGTGCATTTTTCGTCCTGTCTTCAGCATGTCTTATAAAATAAAAAACACCCTTTGTTCTTGAACATTTTTGTCAGTAATTTCATTGACAAGATTAATGCTGCATACTGAAGTTGCATGAAATTCAGCGATAAACGAGATACAGTATAGAGTAGACGCAGCTGGAGTCTGTAGTCTTCATATCCTTTGATGGGAAAATTGTAGATTATGTTAATCAAAAACACATGAATGCCATTGATTTCATACAGAGCTCTCATTATTCTTTTGACATAATACATCTCTTGTTCAAATTGTAATCATGGCAATGGAATGTGTATATATATATATATATATATATATATATATATATATAGCCTTATTTCGTCTTCCTCCAGTTTCCCAATGTTCTGTTTTTGAGTAGCTTTTTACAGTTGAAGCTTGTTTACTATTCAATTTATGTGGAATTTTAGAGGTTTGTTGATGGTGCAGGTTCTTCTGAATATAGCATAATACAAATGTTACCCGTATGCTGCATTATTTAGTTCCTCTAAGTGTTTTGGGCCACTTAAGTCTGTTGATTAACGATGGCAGATTCAACACTCTGGAGGCTATTTTGAACAAATGGTGCTCCCATCATCATCAGCATGAGTGAAATCTACCCTAGCACTTCACAGTTTGCCAACTTCATTACTACCAAAGCGAACACCTTTGTGAACTTGCAAGTTTTATTTCACCGAGCAGTTTGTCCGCCTTTGGTCAGAGCGATAAAGCTTTTATGATTTGTTGTTGCTGTTATCATTATGTAAGATAGTGAAATTGTAAACATTAGCCTGGGGTTGTGTAATTTAGTTTGACAAGAAACCTTTGTTTGAGACAAACTTCCATTACTACTGCTCCCGCCTGTGAAAGGAAAACACTCTGATGTAAGAGGCAATCACTGAGCTCTTAGGAGACAGTCACCTTCTCCTCAGTCTCTTGCTGAGATAATTACATAAACATGGCTCTAATAGGGAGCCAAAATGACAATGCATTTCCTGCTTCTTGATAGAAACAAATAAATAGCTGTAACTGCATACATAAGCAAGTCCATTTTCAATCAGAAACTACGTCAGGCTCGAGTAATGAGGTGTGAATATGTATTGTTAAAATGCTTTGTAATATATAGTGTGTACTTGGACGCTTGACAGTTCTGTTGCTCTGAGAGCACTAGAAAACTTTTCATGACTGTATCAAAAGCCACATACATTCAGTGATGTGATATAATTCACGGGACTCTTGGTCAGATATGGATTTGACTAAGTGGGCCTTTTGTTGTACACTTTATATGATCTTTATCTGTTTTCTGGACAATTAATCAGGCAGTTGTTTAAATCTAGAAAGATTTATGAACTGAGAGAGTTGATTCTCTTCTGCACCAAAACATGCTGGCGAACATTTCTGGTAATGCTGTATTACGATGTAAAACTGCTTCAGAAATATTTGTCTTAAACTGAGTGTATTTAGATATACATAGTATTTAGATTTAGTGAAACAATTAACTTCAACAGTTTTAGGTTTGACTTTAGTGTCATTTCATAAAAAAATCTCTTTACTGTGCAGTTAAACTGACAGGGATCACATAAAGTATGGTTCTACTGAAAAGAAAAAAATAGTTTTTAGCATAGTTGTCTGCCATTGACTGAGTTTACTGGCATTGGTACAGAGAAATTCAGCTCCAAAGTTTTTCTACAGAGAATGATGTTATTGTAGGCAAATTGCACTTAGTAAATGAATCTGAGTGTGATGTTGCTTCATAAATCTGTTTGTATTCATGTTTGTCCAGACCAGCTGTTCAGTGTTTCTCTCAGCCTGTCAATCTGCCGTCCTGGGAAACAACCAGTCTGATGTTGCAATGCAGATTTAGTGCTCACGTTCATGGTCATGGTCCAAAACATGTGTTTTAGTTGTTTTTATGTATAGCATAATTATGCACAATATTAAAAGTCTTTTTGAACTATAATGATTCATCTAATTTAATACTGACTATTATTGATTTTTTTTTTTTTTTTTTTTTTTTTTTTACCAAATAATCATATTAGAATGATTTCTGAAGGATCAAGTGACACTAACGACTGCTTTCAAAAATATTAAAAATTTTACCAGCCCCAAACTTTTGTGATAGTGATGCACATATACAACAGTACTGTATATTTATAAATCAGAAATGTAAGTGCACTTGTAAGAAGTACAATAGACAGTGATTGGGTGCCTCTTTATTTAAATACATCTTAATAAAGCATCAGTTTTGCTGATGGTGTGATTAGAGAAGTCCTTGTCAGGATTTGGAAACAGTCAGCTGATGAAGGCCAGCACTAGGGAGAGCACACTTAACACACTTCCTCAAAACGGAAATCAAAGTTAAAAGAATATGGAAAAGCTGGTTTCCTGCCAGCTGCTTTGTGTTCTTTACACAGAGAATAGCACTCTTCCTCTGACTTTTGCTGATACAACAGCAAATGCACCTCCCTCTTTCTGTCTTTCTGGCCTGTGGTTGTCCCTTTGCATGAGACCTCTGTCAACAGAGGAGGATAATGATAACAACTCTTCAATTGATTTTCATATTTAGAAATGAGAAGACAGCAAATGTGACTGGTGTTCTGCTTCAGAGTTGTTCTGTTTTTTTTTTTGTTTTTGTTTTTTGTTAACGCATGCGTTCCTCAAAGAGATTAATGAGGACAAATTAAAGGGCACAGTGGCATTCTCAGTCTTTAAAAAAAAACCTCAAAATAATGACAGAGATTCCTGCTTTGTGCAGACAAAGTGTATTGCTTGGATAAAGAGAGTAAGACGTTCAACCCTTCACTGATGTGGACCAGAGTATTGAGGATAATTATTCAATAAATCCATCTTAATTATCTTTTCATTAAATTTTATTTGTCCAGAATCCTTCATAAAGATTTCAATTATTTCTCAGTGAGAGGTTGTGGTCATGTCTGGTCTTGTGAGAACAAAAGTTAATGAAAGAAAACAAATATAAGAAGTGGATGTCAACACTAATATTATACAATCTGCTTGTAAAAAAATTATATGATAAATTTTGATTTGTGGGCTTTTGATTATGATCAGGAGATTTTCTGCAAGTTTTACCTCATCTGGTATTTTGTTCTCTGGGCTTTTTCTTACTGAGACCAGACTGATCCCCCCCCCCCCCCCCCCCCCCCCCCAAGTCTTTATTTACTCATGTCCATCCAAACCTGTATGACATTCTTTACTCTATGGAACACAACAGAAGAGATTTTGAGAAATGTCTCAGTGATTTTGTCCATATAATAAAAATACTAATAAAAAACTAATTAGTTGCCAGCATTCTTCAAAATATCTTTTGTGTACTACAGAAGAAACAAATATATTTTTGGGTGAACTATACCTTTAACGTGATGTAAGCACTTAAGATTTCTCCACTGGTTAGTCACAGTAAGTCACCTTCTAAATTATTATGGTTTAAAGTCGCTCTTGTGTGCCACTAACTTTTAAACCATAGACAAAGCCACCATAAACCTGCATAACGTCATTGGTATTGTTACCAAGAGGTTGTTTGTTGTTATAAGACTATGTACGACCTACAAATTCCTTTGATTACATTGTACCAGCCTAATAACTTTGGAGGAATGACCATTTGTTTGTCCTTATCTAACATGGAAACACATCCTGCCCAGCTTAGAAGAACAGATAAATGTACAACCGTAAGCTCATCTGATATCATATAAACTGATAACCCTGACAGATCCATCCCTCTCACCCAAGTCACTAGATTCCAAACTGAATGCCATCGCTCATATTTTGACCTCAGGATGTGAAAGGGCTGATGCAGACAGTCTTCTATTCAGAATGAATATTACTGAGGACTAACTGGCAATGTTCTTACTGAGGGCACACGAGCACAGTAAGATGGTGTCAGAGGAATAACACAGCAAGCTTTGTGTTCAGGTCTGAATCGGGACCATCAGGAAGGGCCTAGTGCTGGGAATGGCCGATGTTAATTAAGGGTCCCGTTGTTTGTCTTTAGGATCCCCAGACGTAGGGGTCAGGAAGTCAGCTCGTATTGTTCACCCAGTGGGATGCTGACTACAGCGCAAGCGGGGGACCACAGATTTTTCTTTTTTAATCACAGAACAGGCAATCTCCTGTTGGACTTATCTTCTCTTAGCAATAGAATCTGTTATTAAGGAGGACCAGGGAAGACAGTCAGTTGTGTTTTTTGGAGGAAGTATATAACATGACAGGATATCATTTTGCAGGCTGACAAATCATTGAGGAGAGGCGTTCAAGCCAGGTACCCAAAAGCTGTCTCATGAGCCAAATAATCATCACTTCAACTGTCGTTTATTTTTAACGCAGAGGTTGCAAGACCACCACTATTAATATTACTCCTTCCTCTTTCTTCTTCTTTCTTCTTTACATCAACACATTTTTACAAGTAATGATAAATTTACAGACTATTTATTTCTGTAAATAAAATAGATTTTCTGCCTCTTTTGGAGGTGGTAAACATTCATTTATTTAAATTAATGTTTTAAAATATCCCATTGACTTAGATTAAAATGTTTGGCATTAGTAATCATAATGATGACAGTGGTGATGTTATTGTAATGTGTGCCTTTTGAAATTTAATTGGTTCTCTTTTCTCAGTTTATTCTGACAGGAAAATGTTGCATGCATTTAATGCATCGTTTAATTTACACAGAACCATTAATAATATTATTTTTTTAGCATTGAAAGCTACCTTTGGATCAGCAAAACTAGTTCCAGGTTTTTTGATGATGATGATTATTATGATGATGATGGTCACTCAAGCGGCTAACCGTTTCTTGCCACATTATAAACACTGAAACTGAACTTTTATTTCCAGATATGTGGTAAAACAATATGTCCGACTGTTATTTTTGTCTATATGCAAAAATTGACTACTTGATGTTGTAAAAATGACAGAGTTAAACCCATACTGTGGTGTACTGGTTCTTGAGCCGGCACAAAGGACATACAAAAGAGGCTCTTGTAGCGAGCTGGAAGGCCTGTGTTGAGTCACTGTGGCGGCTGGAAGGGCTCAGGGAAGTAGTGGGGGTTTGAGGGAGAGAATGACTGAGGGGGGAAGGGCAGTATGGGAATGTTTTTACAGTCTGACCTGTGATCTTCCTTCCATTCTGCTCCAGTCCTTCTCTGACACACTGAATCTGTGTGGGTCCTGGTCCTGGAGCGGCCCCAAAAAATTATTTGGACACTTAGTCATGTATAAATGTCAAAATATCAAACCAAATGGCATTTGTTTAAAGTCCGTCTAAAGTCTATTCTGAGAATTGTTTGTAAACACATTATAAATGTTAGAAATGCATTGCTGAAACATGTTACAAAGACTGTGAACTATGTAGTACTTAATTGTGGAGTTAGACCGTTAAACAGTTTTTCACCATTTCCGTGATCAGGATTTTGTTTGGGCGGGGCTAAATCATGACTCAATGACGCAATCGAGCACGGCCCCTTTCCCAACACTATAAGACGTGTGTTCGACTTGAAGCTGCAGACCGATCAGTGTGTCAAAGTACAGTGAGAGCTATAGAGAGCAGATGCTCCTGATGCTTTCGAATCGCTCTCGCGGTACTTTGATATCATACACTGATCATTCTGCAGCACTGCTTCAAGTCGAACACACCTGATAACTAGATAACTTGGGCATGGCCAAGTATGGTGACCCATACTCGGAATTTGTGCTCTGCATTTAACCCATCCAAGTCTACACACAGTAGTGAACATACACCTGGAGCAGTGGGCAGCCAATGCTGCGGCTGCGGCGCCCAGGGAGCAGTTGGGGGTTTGATGCCTTTGGTCACACCTCAGTCGTGGTATTGAGGGTGGAGAGAGTGTTGGTTATTCACTCCCCCCACCTACAATCCCTGCCGGACCTGAGACTCGAACCCACAACCTTCGGGTTACAAGTCCAACTCTCTATTCATTAGGCCACAACTGCCCTTAGACCGCATTAGCATCAGTGGTTCACGGCTCAATCGCGAGTTACTGTCATTACCGTTAGTTACTACAGCCTACAGTTTATTAGCTAGCTATGACTTCGTCACGTAAATGCATAATACCAGGTTGCAATCATTTACAAAACACCTTGGTCTCCTTATTAAATAAGCTACTAGAGGAAGACAGTTGAGAGAGACGGCAGCGTTCCCGCAAGTGGGCGTGGTTTCAGCGCCTCCAGTGGACACGCCCCCAGCATTTGAGAGCAGAGAATACTGCTTATTTTTTCAAGATTTTGATAGCTTATTTTCTTCACTTGGAGGTCTTTTTAGCATTCAAATTTGGCTGGGTGGTTAATAACAAATTTTTCTGTGGTGTGACAAACTCAGAACACACATTTAATATTGACTTTACACGGACAAGGCACTTTTTTTAATAGATTCCAAATGAAGTCAATAAGTTTTTAAATACTTTCTGATCGTCCAATGTTAGTGGTAGATGCCCATAGTAAATGTGATAAACTATATCTATAGTTACTTTGCTAGGACACCTGTGAACTTGACTTCACACATCCACCAAAAATCACTATGAAACCAGTTGGTTAAAATTCATGGAAAAAATATCTATAAGGTTCTTCTGTAGAGGCCTTTGTTTGGACATGCCATTTGGTTTAATATTAAATGCAATACAAGTAATACATTTCTAGATGTCCAAATACTGTACTTTTTCGGCCCAATATACATCTTTCCAGAGATAGTATATGTAGTTTTAGTGCTTGTGTGTGTGTGTGGGAGAGAGAGAAACTGGCAAGGCTATCTGAGAGAAGACAGTGAAACAGGATGAAATGTAAACAGATAGAGCTTATCTCCATGGCTGGAGACATAACAGACAGCCCTCTCCTCTGGACACGGCTAAGAGCAGCTCATCCGAGGAATGACATGCGTTTAAATGGATATTTACTACACAATAAATCCCTCACCGTTATCATAGCGTAGTCAGATAAACAGATAGCATGATGATACAGCGACAAACCACACCGTAAAACAGCTCACATGTGCACAGCCACATCCTAAGTGCTCAAAAACAAACGTGTGTTTCAGCTGAATTGAAAAACGGGTCTCTCTTACAAAAAAGTGGTGCAATATGTCCTCTTCGCTATGTCAACCATGTGCTCTGAAATAAGATGGAAAAATTTAGATACATTACCTCAATCTTTTTACACACAAGCCAATCAACCTGCTCATGTCATTCATTGCTTCAGTAACTTAATCCCTTTTTGCAGCTGTACAAGTCGTTAGGGTTAGCTGGGCTGGCACAAAGATCCTTGGGAATTGGGTTTTTGACCATTGCAGATACAACGATCTTTTGCATGTGAACATTTTGAGAAATAACATGGGGACATTTTTAAGATGCGTTCACTATCGGGAATTGGGCTGTTGAGGGTTTCGTGTCATAGTCTGTAGCAACAGATTTAGTTTGTGTAAAACTGTCGCCATGCCACCATCCGATACAGTCCACAATTCTTATCTCATGTGCCATCAGTTTTCAAGGGCCGCTCGTTGCATTACGAGAGAAGAGAAGAGAAAGAACTATGAGAGAGAAGATTTCGAACTGATCAGAACCAATTAATATAAAAGTCAGCATTATCCACGTGAGATATTTTGCCAGTGCCAGCTAGTGTTAATGCGAACCCCTAGCATTTTTCCAGTGAAACCAAATACATAGAAAACATTTATCTACACATCGGGCCAAGAGAAAACCTTCTCCTGAGAAACCGAAGAACACAATGTGCTCATTCATAAATAAAACTCCCACCCGTACTCTTTTCAAGTATAACACCAATTTGAACCTGTTAGCCCAGATTCAGTTTTATTAATAACATAGTTAAAATAATGTTTTGAGAGATATTAAAGGGTAATCCAGGCACAACGATTTCAGATATGATTCATATTAGTTTGCTAAGATAAGTAAACATGCTCTGGTTTGTTTTAGGGGATGGGGGACTTACTGTACTTGTATTACAGCCATTCGGTTTCAGCTTGAGAATGATATTTTTAAAATGTATTCTGCCAGGACATTGTTCTCAGAGACAGTATAGCATCATTAACATCCGTATTAGGAAATTGATATCAGATATTTCATTAGTTGTTTGGCGGGGTGGCCAACACCATTTCCTCTGATGGACCAACACAAACTGCCTTAGTTTTGTGTGGACAGTATTTCATCTCAATATCTAGGCAAGAAAAGTACTGCAAAGTTTTGTTGAGATGTCTTTTTTTTTTTTTTTACTCTACAACATCAAACAAAAGAAACCTTGACAGCAAGAATGGTTCCCATAACCTCTGGTTCATAAAATTTCACTCATAATTTGATTACTCTCTTGACTGACAAGCCTCTGCGATAAGGAAACGCATCATTTATAACTCTAGATCAGTAGTTGCAGCACACAGGCAACAACACGTGTCTCTGTGATGTCTTTTCCTGTAAAACTAGAAAGAAATGACCTGGAATGAAGCTCATGATCCTTGAGAAGAGACTAAACAGCTCTTAGTGTGCAGGCCCTCTCAGAACAGTCTGTTTACATCTCTCTTGATCTCTTCTCGATTACCGATAGCAGGTCGGTTTGAAGCAGCAATATGTGAGAAATTATGCAGTTGTAGGTGCAGCCAACATTCATGTCTTCTATATGAATTGTGTTATTTACATCTTATCCAGGTTCCAGGAAACTGCAGAAATATGGTTTTGGCCTAGACTGTTTTTGTATTCATTAATTGGATTATTAATCTTTGGGAAAACAATGCAAATATTTCCACAGCAGATTAATTATAGATGCAAAAAATATAAAACAGCAAAATGCTTTTCGTATTGATGATTCCTTGTAAATATGATGATTCTTCGAAAAGATCCACAGGTTTTTCCAAGAAATTTCCCTAGTAAAAAGTAATATATTTAAAATACATTTATTTCATACTAAGTATAGTTCAAATCTATAAAATTAGCATATTTACTGACATATCGCTCAAGACTTACTGATATAAAAAATTAAAATTTTTATAAGCTTTATTTGGAGTAGTACTTGTGCACAATGCACATTTCTAATTAAGCATAAAATGTGTTTTAATGTCACTATTGATGAGGATTGTATGATCTTTGAATACTATTGGTCTTTAAAAACATGATATTTAAAGTGTACCTGAAGTATACTTGCTATAGTTCCACTATATAGCACAATCAAATATACTTCAGTATATCTTTAGTTGGACTTCAGCAATACTTTTGTACAATTAAAATGCAAGATTAACGGAATCACTGAAACCGGCTGAAAACGATGTAGTACACATGCCAGACCAATATGTGGCGCTGTCATTCTGCCACAGAGATACACAAAAAAACAGAGAAGAACACTTGGACCATGTGCGTAAACCTTGCGCGCTGAATATAAACTAACACACAAAGCAGAAGATTTTGCTTTAATAAAACTAATGAGCTCAGTAGGTTCTGCAGCACGAACACAGGCACGTAGTCTGACATTGTTGTTGTTGTTGTTGTCGCTGTTATGTGACGTAGCGGTGTCCGATTAGGGGCGAGATGTGGGCTGATGACGTCATCGTTTCAGAAAATATATGGATTTGCCGTCCACACGAAAACATTAAACCGGCGTTTTCAAATTTATCCACCCTGGGACCCGGTTTCAAAAATTATCGGTTTCACTCTTCGAAAACGCCGGTTTCGTGTGGACGAAACGCCTATACGGTAAAAAATTTATGCGTATACAGAGAAACCCGTCTTCGTGTGGACTGGGCCTTAGTATACCAGTTTAGTATACCAAAAGTACAATTACAGGGTATTTTTATTTAGTACATAAATATGTAATTGTATTTATAGTACTACTTACACTGTTTAAAAAAAAAAAAAAAAAAAAAAAGTTGAGCCAACTTAAAATATTAAGGCAACCAGCTTCAGCAGATTTTTGAGTTTTCTCAACTTGTTTTAAGTTTATACAACAAAAAGTTGAGAATCTCTTAAAAAAATCTGTAAAAAGCTGGTTACCTTAAAATTTTAAGTTGGCTCAACTTTTTTTTTTTTTACAGTGTAGTATCACATAATAAATGTATTTTAAATACTTTATAGTGTATTTATTGTTCACTACAGGGTTATACTTTTATTCAACAAGGATGCATTAAGCAGATCAAAAGTGATAGCAAAGTGATTGTTACATAAAACTATTTCAAATAAATGCCGTCCTTATGAATTTTTCATTCTTAAAAAAATCCTGAAAAAAATGTATCGTGGTTTACACAAAAATATTAAGTAGCACAAAAATCAGAACCAAATCAGCATATTAGAATGATTTCTGAAGGATCATGTGACGCTGAAGACTGGACTAATGGCTTTACCATCACAGGAATAAATTAAATTTTAAAATCTTAAAATAGAAAATGTCCATTTAAATTGTAATATTTTTTCCACAACATTGCTGTTTTTACTATATTTTTTATCAAATAAATGTAGCCTTGGTGTGAGCATGAGAGGTTTCTTTTAATAAAATGTAAAAAATCGTAGCAACTCCAAACTTTTGAACGGTAATCCTACTGTAAATACAAGCTTATTTGTCCATTGTTGTTTTATAAGGAGGAGAGCATTACAACAAAGGGCCCTGGATGTTAAATCATGTCTGAATTAACACACCATCCTAGTTTGAAAGCAGCAGAGGTTAGTGGCCTCACTGACACTGCTGTGACTGTGTGTGATGAACTCCTAATTAGAGGAGGAATGCCAAACTTGCCTGTCTAACAGGCACAGCGAGCCGTCTTGCCTGACAGTGCGCAGAGAAAAGGCCTTCATTAAAGCCCACATTTATTCTTCTGACTAAATTTAAATGGGAAATTCAGTGTTATTTCAAGATTAGGCTCACTTGGGTCCTGGATTCAGGTTCTGATCTACAGTACAGGCCCACTTAGAGTGTTTACCCACATGATGGCTAACGCTTGTGTTTGATAAGCCCTCTTGAAAAATATCAGTGCTTTGCCAGCTATTTGTCTGTCACCAGTTTCAACTGAGTGCTGAGATGATTGCCTAACACCAGTTTGTGGATATGTTCGTGCCTTCAGCTTTGCCAGTAGACTATGTGAGCTTGAAATAGTATTTTCTTATTTAATCCTCCTTTATAGCTGTTAAACATTCACTTCAGCTTGATCAGCATGGCTCAGTTAACAAAGTAGATTCCATAACGGCTGCTTTCTAATGCTTGATTGATTGTACTTCAGAAGTAGCAGTGCATTCGTATGAAATATTTTTATTTGCAAGCAAATTTGTAATTATTTCAGTAAAGTCAGTGTTGTACTAGTTGCAGTTCTTGTTTAGGGCTCCTGAAACGTTTTGAAAGTTTTGAAGACTTTTATTTATTTATTTATTTGGTAACTATGTACAACAAAAGGCAGATTGACTACTTCCCTGCACCAGCCGAAAATCTGCCATTAAGATGAATGGGAATGCTAACGGATAGATTATAGACCTCCTTGAGCTTGACATAAGACAGTCAATACTACATTCTCACCTTAAATAAAGTGTGTATGTGAGTAATGTTGTGGGGTAGTGCGCACATTTCCTGTATCATGTCCCTTCGATTGTGCTTTTTGACCCATTATTGTCATTATTAATGTGTTGCTTCATGTCATCTATGTGCGATTTTGGCAGGTCAAGTCTCTTGGAAATCCTCTGTTTTCTTTCTGAAACTGGGGAAGAGATGAACATAGCAAAGACTGTGGATTGTTAATAACTAGTTCATTTATTTGTGTGACTGAATGCGACTTTATTGCCTATAAATAAGAAGAATGCTGGATCCAAAGAAATGATTTATTGAGTGTTATGTTATTCAGCCTGCAGTACTGAGCTCTTTGCTGTTTTTGCTATAAAATCCTTTGTTTTGAGCTTTTGGAGAAGTTTATACTATCGTTACTTTTTGTTCATGACTGGAAAGCTATTTGGAAATGTTGCACAAGTACAGCCTTTGCTTTGGATGTTGCCCCATGAAGCCTTTTCAGAAACCCTGGATAGTCTATTAACTTACTTGGGTGGGTGTCATAATCAGAGGCTGACTGATCCACAATGACCTCTGGGTGTCTGGTAAAACACCTACTTAATGAGTCATTGCACCAAAACAGCTTATTTGTATATTTTGTATATTTAAGCCGTATTTATATATGTGTATTATAAGACGGATAGTTCCGATTATAAATTCTGACCGGATGAACTACATTCAAAGCCATGCCATCTATATTAATATGAAGAGTTGTTATGGTGCTTGGCAACCATAAACAGCTGACAGTTAAGGACTGTATTATTTGAGTATTTTTGTATTTGATTTAACTGGTATCCTGTCTTGTATCTGTTTCCAGCTTTTTATAAAAGTAATAAGCCACATGAGGTTGTGTGTTACATTGATTTTTATCGCAGTTAAAGGAATTTTAGGGAAGACATTAAGTGGAGAACACCCTTTAGCTGAGATAAGATCACTGTAATGCATGTCCTCTCATGGCTTATTAAATGCTTTATTAAACAACAAATTGCTAAAAAAATATAGTTCACACAATATAAACAAGACATTTAGAAAGTAATCAAACACTATTTTTTTTAATTCACCGGTGTAAAATATTTTAATGTAGTGATTGAGTATGTATGGCTAGCTTTTATATTTAGGACTGTAGAAGATAAGAATGCTCAGCAGTCATTGCTGTAAAGGAGCAGCTGCTAGTGGACAAATTAAGGGCCCAAGCAATGCCTGTCTTTGTGTAACTAAAAACTCCTATATAGCTATATATCATTTTTGTACATAATCATATGTAATATTTATGTCCAGCCAGATCTGTACATCTTTCACTGGCCTAACCCCTGTGGTACTTAACTTGCTGGAGTTTATAAATACATCTGTATGAATAAATAGGTTTATGTTCTACAGCTCGCATTAGAATAAAGGCACTCTCTCACACTTAGCTTAGTATTTAGAGACCAAGTATGAGAGCTGCCTACCTCTGCATCCTCTGTTTTTTTTTTCACACTAGTCAGTATATATGGGTTTGGTCTAGCTATATTAGTCTGGAATCTATGAAATGCCAACTCCCACTGCCAGCAATCTCAACATGTTCAAGCAAGTGAGTGGCCCATACTTTATACCACTAACGCAGGGGTGTCAAGCTCATTTTAGGTCACAGGCCAAATTGGACTAGGCGTCACTTTATGCGGGCTGATATATATATATATATTTTTTTTTTGGATAAACCTTGGTGAACCCATAGAGGGTGCTTGCATAATTCATACTCATACATCCAGGATTAATTAATCAGTATTGGCTTAATGTGGAATTTGACCGGAGACCTTTAGATAATGTATACTGTACATATAAACATTCATAATTAAGGAATGTTAATTAAACAGTAACCACTAATATAACATGTACAGTATATAGTATGTCTTATAATTATTTAGTGATGATTGAGAAAATCTCAGAAAATCCCTGGTCTGTCACTTACAGATCCAGTTTTGTGTGAAAAGTAAGAGACGTAGACTGAATGCCGCAGTTTGTTTAAAAAAAAATTTCTGTTGCTGTAACACAAATTAATCCATCCTGCTGTAAAAAGCAGGGTATAATGAATCTATCATACTGATATAATAAATGTTTGGGAATGTTTTCATCATAATTTAATTTTTGAAATTAGATTAGACTTCACCACGGGCTGTATATTCGGACTGCGGGCCATATGTTTGACACCCCTGCCCAAAAGGATTCTGTAAACCCATATATTTTAGAGCAAGTGTTAGATTGCTGTTCACTTTGGCTAAATGTCTGTTGTTTAGTGTAATCTATAACATATGTTTCAGTTCTAGAAAATGGAGGTCAAGGGACAGCGAGTGCTGTGATTCCCATCACTGAACGTTTGGCAGAGGAATTGCTGTATTTGTGTACATAGTGCATCATGTGTGACTCATTTACAATGGACTGAACAATAGGAATCTTAATCAAAAGATTTGCAGCTAATTATCAGAGTAAATAGAGCGGTGTAGAGAGTGTACCCCTCAGGAATGGCTAAGTTTGATCTGTGTGTGTTTGGGCATCAGTGAATCAATCTCTTCTACCAAACCAAACACAGATTAGTAGAAAGTTGAGTTTTCTTCCCCTCAACTTCGATGTGGGGTAATTGAGCACGTTGTATCTGGTGGGACTGGTGTTCCTGTGCTGTGCGGAGTGCAGTCCCATGGGAGCCGGGCGAGAGGCTCCAGCATCGGGGCCTCCATTGTTTATACTGATGGATTCCAGATGCTGGCAGAGGGAGCAGCCAAACTCCAGGGGCCTATGCCAAAAAACCAGGAAGCAGTCCAGTGCTATCTGAAATACTTGGAAAACATTACTTAGCTTTGTAATAACCTAGAAAAGAGTGAAAGGGCCAAAATCTGCACTGAATTTTCAAACTGATTATTAGTGACCACTGGACATGTGTTGGTTTCACGACTCAAAATAGTTGTTTCAAGGAATATGTAAGGTCCAGGGATATTTGCTTAAGAGACTAGCATTGTTTTGCAAAACGGGTTTGAATTTCAGTATCGCTGTCGGTCTGATGTTGTATTTTGGTGAACAGTGCTTTGCAAAACTGTTCATTTTGTTAAAGTAGCAACAAATCTTTTCTTCTGTATTGTGATGTATATCTGAGTGAAATCGATTATCAAAAAAAGAGAATATGTAGGGTGGGGAATTGGTTCAATGCATCGACCAGACGGAGGCAGATTAAAATTGTAGTTGATTGTAAGAAAGGGTCATTAACAGACTGCCATTTCAATGGAAGATCATAGCGAGTTATGGCATTTAAAAAAAATATGAGGTCAGAAATGAATCAAAGTAAGATCATGTGTTTCGAACATTTAATTTTCATTCTATGCCGACTTTAACGTATCATGTACTAAAACAGATCGTTTTTTTTCACAGCGTTTATATCATCTAGATTTTATTTATTTATAATACTATAATTCATTGTTAATTAATTTTTTATGTTATACAAAACTTGTTACAAATGCTAAAAATGTATTAAATAATATTAAAGTTAATAAATGAGGTTAAAGCATTGTTCATTGTTAGTTGGCACCTAAAACACTAACAAATTTTTATAAATTGAACCATATTGCAAACTGTTACCGGTGACACTATTATAGTGCGGAGGTGTTAATGACTAGTTCTTTGTGATTAGCAGCTTCCTTCCCTTTCTCTTTATGAACACAGATCCAGTATCAGCTACTTTAGACTCTCCAATGCCAATCATCAATAAAAAATGTCAAGGCTGACCCCAGGTCAGCAACTAAAGCTATAACATGTCAACATCAACTTTTCTTGCTTTCTAATTTCTCCCTAAATTCTGTCAGAGACTGTGCGTGATTGGATTGTTTTTCCTAACACTGAGGCATTGTGAGCTGCGAGATTTATCATTTAACAGCACACCTGTTCCCTCTTGTCAGTCTCTGCAATGCTGTCCTTGCCTTTCGGGTGTAAAAAGAGACAGCTGCACCCACAAGAAAAGGACACGGAGAGACCCAAGAAAACACTAGCCTCATTTAGCCACCCTAGTGGGGATTAATAAATAACACCAGCGTGCACCTGACTGGAATGCTTGCTCAAGTCCGGCCGTTCGAGGAGTACTCCGGAAATCGCACACAAACGCAGCTGATGAGCTCGACACTATCATTCTTGTGTGTGGGACTCTGGGAAAGGCCATCTGCAGGCTCTGTCTTGGCCTTGGCTGAATCTCCTCATCCAGGCCAGACAGAGCTCCACTTGATCCGTTCTCACATTGTGATGCTAATGACTCAGAGCTCTGTAACACGCGTTGGTACATTCATGTCTGTTTACATGTACTAAGCATTGGCATGACACCTATTTATGTAAAGTATTTGGACACAATCACACGTAAAATAAAAAATGCAAAATAAATAAATAAATAAAATCAAATAATGCAGTGATTTATAATTTCTAATTAAAGTTTAATTTCGTTTAAAATATTTAAAATAAATGTAATTTTATATTTTGTTGACTAATGCCAAGACTTACATTTTTTAAGTGTCCAAATAGTCCAAATGTTTGGCGGCCACTCTACATGTGTTTGTGTACATGTATATAGGAAAATATTCTGTTCAGCAATTATCAGTGTTTATTGAGTTCAGTGAGTTCATGCTTACTTAAATCAGACAGATTTTGGATGATATTTCCAAGAAGCATGAATTTGAATGTTTGTGGATGGCCAGCTATGCAGGTTTTATGATTAGCCAAACATTATGCACAACTTTTTTTTTTTTTTTTTTTTTTTGCACTGCATTCGTGAAGACTAAAAAAAAGTGTTTGGATTTTTGTAGTCTCCTGTTGATTCTCTGCCCCAAGAGTTGACATGCATTTCCTTGCAAAACCAAACTTCAGCAGCCTGGGCCAAAGAAGTGGTTTTTTTCAATTACCTCCAAGAATTCTCTTAAACTGCATAGTCACTCTTCCAAGAATTCCTCCATTTTGCACACAGACAAATAACATAAAAAAACAGCTAAATGTGGTAAATTATTATTAAATTTGTGGCCTCTGTAGATCTGCCGTTTCTCTCAAATAGATAGCAAGACCCTGTAACACCTCCATATTCTGTTAAACTATTTTACATTTGCTGCCATTAGACAACTGCTTTATGCAGAAAATTCTTTGTAGAATGTTTTGAAAGATGTCATCAGGAGATTTTTTATTATTTTTAAAATAAATTTGACAACTGAAATACATCATATGTACATTTTCTGTCTGAAGATTATTTGTTTGATTCTTTTATTCATTTTAACCATTTTATTGCACTTTAGCAGGCACTATACTGTAGAAAGCAAGCAGAGATGCAGGTTTGTGTGTATTTACGTGCTTTAAATAGTGGATTTAAGTGGGCTCGTCCTGACCAGACCCTTCATAAAATTTCCCACTCCTTTAAGTCTTATCTCTCTCCAAACACTGTGAATCCCTATCTCTCACTTTTCTCTCCTGGCACCATTTTGTTAATCTATATAGTCTTAATTGAAAACAGAGGGCTTGATCTGAAATGAGACTTTTAGAGTTTCTCATGTTATACCAGTGTGGAACTCATCTGCTTCTGATTTCCTTCCCCCTTCAGTCCTGTAGGGCCTGATTGGAGGAACGTCTCCAGCTGTGAGCGATGACTGCCGTGCTGTGGTATTTGTCCTGTTGCGGGGAGGTTGGCTCTGCTGAGAGGACAGTCAGATTCATCTCCCGTTTTCAGTCTCCATAGGGAACACAGCTGGAGGATGGTGAGAGGAGATGCTCGATCTGATCTCTCTTCTCCATAAGTGTTTACAGTCACTGGATACTTCGATCTCTTTGATGTCATAAGCATTCAGAAAGCTCAGAAATGTTCTGCTTAGTCCTCACAGTGTGACCCCACTGTCATTTCAGGTCGCTAGGATTAACAATGCGGGGGTCTTTGGAACAAGATTCACCTTACTGAATGTTGACAGGCAGTAAATATTTTGTGTGTATGTGTTTATGGCGAATGGCTGTTTTCGTCTATTTTTGCTGCAAAAAATAACTTTAGAACTCCCTCAAACAGCTGGATAGTGAGGACCCTTTCTTCAAAAACCCTCTTAAAGCTAATGTATATTGCTTCTGAAGTAAACATTGACTTGCGGCAGGATGGGAGAAACATATCTAACATCAGCTATTCATTCAGTGTTGCTCTTATCGATTCTCTTTCCTGTCTTTAAGCTGTTTTCATTGGACAAACAGCCAGATTGATTTACACAATCCTGCTGTGTCCATTAAGCGCTGGTTGGGTTAAAATGGTTGCATTACTTCTAGAGCAATGCACTGGGTAGAACTGTGCAAACACAAATCTGCAACACACAGGCTTCGGTCAGGATGCGTTTAGACTGTGGCGTTTCTGACAACGCCATTAGTTTGTCATTTCCCTGGTGGTGACTGTAAGTAGAGCGTACTCTACATTGCCTTATTTCCTCTGAGACTGTTGCATTGGAAAATAATGAGTGTTTTGTTTTGAGCAATTGCTTATTTTGTGGGAGGAATATTCTCAGAGCTAAAACAATAGGATAATACATTTTGGGTTCTTGGTTTTGTGGATTTTAGTTTATTTTCTGTAATTTATTTAAAGAAAAAAATCCATCTTTTTTATTTTTATTTCACTCATATTTAACAATACATTGTTTGTTTAGCTTTTATCCCCTTTCCTGTTGTAGAAAGCTTAGTTCCTCTCTATTAGCTACAGAATGTCTAAATGTTAAATTCGCCAGGTTTCCTTCACACTGCTAGTGTAGCTCTATTGGTCTAAAATCTATTAAAAACAACCAAAATAGGTCAGACTGCTGTAAACAGAATATCATGTGTGTCCTCTGGCACTTGCCTAGAGACCTCTGCAGTGCTGGATATATAGAGCCTTTTTCATAGAGTTGTGAATTCTTCAAAACTGCTGATCAAATCTCTCCTGTAGAGATGCCGTAACTTACGAGTGCCTATCCGGTCTTGTCCAGTTGCTATTCGAGGAGATCTGCCCACTGTTTGCTTTGTGGTACAGTTTAGCATGCAACGTTTGACCGACGTTTATACAACCCTACATGTATATACTGTATATACACCACTGGTCAAAAGATTTTTTTAAATTTTGCTGAAAGAATTCTCTTATGCTCACCAAGGATGGATTTGTTTGATCAAACATACAGTAAACGCAGGAAAATTGTGAAATATTATATATATAAAAAAAACTATGTTTTCTATTTGAATGTAATTTTAAAATAAAGCTGAATTTTCAGCAGTTATTACTCCAGTCTTCAGTGTAACGTGATCTGCAGTTTTGGTACTCAAATATATTATAAATAAAAATACAGTTATTTTAAATTGTTATAATATTTCCCAATATCACTCTTCTATGATATGAAGCTATAACACTATCCTATATGAACTAATACTATTCTCAAAAACTGGGCATCTGGCACACACCTGAGTTTCAGACCATGGGGCAGACCTTGACACCAAAATCAAACTCTGTGTTGAGTTAATTACTAAATGTTTGAAGGAAACCAGTGATGGAAAGCAGTGGTTCTGACACTAGATATCGCTGATTGTTTTGCCTGTTCACCCACACCAGACCACCAGCATTACGATAGCACAGGGACTGGCACCATCACAGGGATGGCCTTGCGTCAGACTTTCTGTGAAGTTTGAACGTATCGCCAAAACAACAGCCACAGCCGTCATGCTTTCCAGCTGTTGTCGACAGTTTTGTTGACAGTGGTTGACTCATGGTGTTTAAGGTTGGGGAGGAGAGCCTTTTGCATGCAGTGTGTCAGTTGGCCAGTTGGCTCTGGGTGGATGGAAGCAGATGCTAATAAATGATATCACTTCTTGTTTTGCTCATATGGGACCTGGAACTTCATTTCCAAATCCTCTCACCAGTAAAGCAGCTTTAGGCCTCCCTATCCCCTTAACAGTGTGGAATAAACACTCCGGTAGCCAGTGATTTGCTATGCAAGATTACACACGGTTGGATGCATGGATTCACATCCTAAATCCTGTTTAGTGTCACAGCAATTTGGTAAAAATCATAGGCACTCATAATGCACTACTAGCCACTTTTCTGTTCTCTTTTAGGAGAGGCGAGTCAAAAAGGAAGCAGAGGGTATGTAATAATGTACACTCTGTGACCAGAAAGCATACAGAGACCACACCGCAATTATCTGTTGAGGTTTGAAGTCACTTACATAATTAAAATCATTAACATTCCCCATATACAGAGTTCTCAAATTTGTGTAGTGGTTTGGAGTTTGAACTCTCCAGCAAAAGTCTGCCATACCACACATAGCATCTTGTTCAGTTTAGGAAGATGAAAAAAACAGTGTCACATTTCAAGTTAGCAGCTCTCTGTATCAACATTTTGTTTAGATGTTTTTGTGTGTGTGTGTGTTTTCTCGCAGTGCAGCATAGAATCAGTTGTGACAGGGTTTGACAGACTTGAGTTAAGCATTTTAAGTGTGTTTGGTTTGGACAAAATTTGACCAAAATGATGCTTTGCGATGCTCAAGGAAAAACTTAGTCTTTTCTTTTTGCTGTTATAGAGGCCTAGATACTGATGTCAGCATTGACTCACTTTGTTGAAACTACTCCCATACTATAATCCTTGTGAGAAAATTTTCTGCTGTAAAGGAAAAAAATCCAACCCTATAGATTTTAGTAATTACCGTAGTAATTTCTCTTGCTCACTAAGTGTTCTACAGGAGTTCTTTTCATGATTATTGTAATTATTAAGTAAAAGGTCTCAAAATGAATATCCAAATTTCCATTCTGTAAGTTTGCAATGTCCAAATGAACTTTTATTTTGAATTAATTTAAACAAAAATGTGCAGAATTTTAATATAAGCCATTTATCAGTTATTGGCCATAACATGAAAATAATTATCGGCTTATCAGAATTTTATAAAAATGTCAAAGCTGTTTATTATCAAAACTGCATGATGATCGGCAGCTTTTACCATTCCAAATGTTTTAAGAGAAACAACACAGTATTGGTTTGTTCTCAATAACATCAAAGATTGTGTGCAATGCTTTACTTATTTGCATAAAATTTGGTCAGTCACAAATTTATACAAATTTTCCACAATTCACAGAAGCTTCAAATTGCTTCCGAGCTGCACTAAGACAGAACTGTTTCGGCTGATCGGAAGAATGTTGATTTTCTGAGCTAAACTCTCATTAATCAGACTCTGTCTCTGACATGTCCTCTCAGGCAAGACCCAAAGGTGAAGGACTGACTCCATACCAAGGCAAGAAGAGGTGCTTTGGTGAATACAAGTGCCCTAAGTGCAAGAGGAAGTGGATGAGTGGGAACTCCTGGGCCAACATGGGACAGGAATGCATCAAATGCCATATCAATGTTTATCCTCATAAACAGGTACAGTATCCATCTTTTAACAGCTCATATAATCTGAAACTGTATTGCTAAAATACTACATGCAAGTTTTTCTAATCTGTCAGTTAACTAAGTAAGCACATACGGTGGAATCTTCCAAAAAGTTCTTATAGATGGGGCCCAGCAGGTACCCTTGAAACCTGAGACACAAACTCAAGGCATTCGTCTAACCCAAATACCCCTTGATCTCAAGAAGGGGTCATTTTTCAGGAAGACTATGAACACTGAACTCATCTACACTGTAAAAAGTGGCAACCTACAAATGTTATCTAAAAAAAGCTGTATTTGGATTGATGTTAAATAATGTTGAATAAAATGTATTTGTTTAGATATTTCCACATGAAATGCATTTTTTGGTTATTATTTTGTAGTATACACAATATGGCAAGAGTTAAAGCATTAATGTTATTATTCTTAAATGACGTCTGTGGACTTGCTGGTTAACCTTGTTTTTAAAGAAGCACTACACAGTTCTAGGCAGGTAAGCATGCGAATAGCTCTCGGGAAGGAAGCATTCACTGCAATTACCTTCACTACAAGTAGTTTTACATTCACATGCATTAGCAGCCATGTGGAGCCAGCTGCTGAGAAGGCCAGCTCTTCCACAGCACAGAGTATTATGGTTAATTCCTTTCTGACAAGCAAATTCTTTAGCTTTTCAGTCTCACCTATTTAACATGTTTCCTGCAGTAAGCGTGCAAGATGTACAGCGCACTGCAACATATATCAAAAAGCCTTTAAGGGTTTGCAGCTGGCCATCTTTCTCTGTAACTCAAGCAAACATATGAAAATTTCAGTTTTTATTGTTCTCTCACAATGGAAATCATTCTTCCAAGTCGTGCAGTATGGAAATCGCTCAATACTCCAGATTGTATGCCGTAAAGTATTTTATAACTCCAGCCACTCTCGATGGACGATTAAGTGAATGTATCTGAGTAGTGCCAATGCCACACTGCTGCATAAAATAGCCAGAATGTGCTCAAGAAGCAGGCGTCCGGAGATCCCTGCTTTTATCATTCTCATATTTAACGACATGCACAGGGGAACACGGCTGACATCTTTACAGTATGAGAGCAGACATGGAGCAGAGGTATTATATAAAGTCCTCCCATGCTTCCTGGGTTTTTTGGTTTTGGCAGTAATTCGTTCTGCTTACTAAGAGCATCAGGCTGCAGTTGCCAAATTATTAATTCACAGAGGTATTAGACATTTCCTCTCATTATCATACACAAAAGCCTTTGGCTCACAAGCAAACACTCCCTTGGGTTACAGCGCTGTCTCCTCCCAATGGCCCGTCGTAACCTGGTTTTCCGTAATTCACAGAGCGCAACTGAGATGTACAGGAAAGAATAACAAGATTGTAAAACGATCTTCCAAAAGCAATGGGTGGGAAAACGAACAATTGCAAAAGTATTATTTGTGATCAACAGCCAAAAAGATTTGGCTCGTGCACGTTCTCAGTGTCTTTTGCATCGGGTCCAAGACAAAGATTCGATATACAAAGATTCGTCTTCCCTCCCTGGTTGTCGTCTTGAGCGATGGAATCCTGTAGGCACCTAAACTTGCTTGGAATCCTCTTGTATATTAATCTCTGCAAAATTACTGAGGTGAAAAAATGAAATGACGTTTTAATTACAAAACATGTACTGCTGCCAGCGATTGCAAACACAACAAGGACGACTTGGCTCTTGATAGCCATCAACTAAACAAATTTCTGACACACCCCTGCGGTTGGCCCATTATGGTTTGAGACTTGGACCTACGCGATCCTGATACTTTGTCTCCAAAACCATATCTCCAAAGAGTCTAGCCAAACGCAAAAAGAAATGTCCCGTTTCAACCTGACTGATGTTGTGGACAGAAGTACACGTGCACTCAAAGTGTGATTCACATGTTCTGCTTCTCTCAGCGTCCTTTAGAGAAACCCGACGGCCTGGACGTTTCCGACCAGAGCAAGGAACACCCACAGCATCTGTGCGAGAAGTGCAAAGTCCTGGGCTACTACTGCCGCCGCGTGCAATAAGGAGGATCCCGAGGTCGTCTTCACCCTTTCCCATCGCTTTGCCTACCAAGCGCTCCAAGAAAAAGTGAAAAGTGCCAAAATATTCATGTAAATATCTCTAACGCTAGTAACGGCTTTGTGTATCAGCAGCATGCGACGCATTTATTGTGTATAATGGACAACTGAATATGTTTGGGACAATATTTCTATCCGTACGGGATGCAGTGGATTACCTCACCATTGCATCCCCTGATTGTGTGTTTACAGACTCTCCCTTCATTCTCCCTGCCAAGTGAACTATGAGAATGTGCCAAGCACTAAAGGTGTCGCGTTAGTTTGCTCAAACAAGGGCCCAGTGTGCCTTTGCAGAGTTCTTGGGTCAATAGCACATCATATTAACTGTGAATTAACAGAGGGACAATGGACTTTCCATCCCTAGCTTTTGTGTCACATATTTATTTATGTTTGTGTATCGTTTCGTAGTGCAATTGAATTAACTAAACTGGGATAATTTCATCTGTGTTTATACCTGGACAGGTATTGTCTAGCCCCACCTCTTGCCATTAGAAACTACTGTAGAATAGAACTTTCTAATGCTTCGGATTAGCCCGTCAGGTAGTTTATATCTTTCACGTGCGTGTATGAATTGCCAAATCCGAGATGTTTTTGTCAAGTTGGTTAAATGCAGCCCTGGAGGCATTTAAAGCGAGTTGTTGGCAACTATGCAAAACCATTGTAGCTTATGCAGAGTCATCAGTTCGAATGAAGTGTGTGGATGATCGAAACAAAGCCATGGCTAGCTGACCGTCACCGTCCTTTGAAATGTGATTACGTACGTTGTCAGTTGTTGCCAGAGAACTGCTTCAAACATCTTAGAAACCCATGTAAAGCTGAAGTGTTTTGGTACAGGGGTCAAAATGTGAGCTTTTCAGTCCATGTGCTAACATTTAAAAACATAACGCTGACATATTTGCCTCAGGATAAAGAGTGTGTTTGAATGACACATCTCAGATGAAATAGTGTGCATCTGTCTTATATAAACACCGCTCTAGAAAAAGTCGTTAATTAATTTCAATATTATGCAACACATTTATTTTTAAATTCAAAATGAGTCATTCACATCCTCCACTCTTGAAAATAAAGGTTACAAAAGTGCTTTCCCCACACAGCAATGCCACAGAAGAAGAACAGTTTTTAAAAGAACCATTTTTTATGACTTAACATTTTGTGCAATGGAAAGGTTCTAGGGATGTTTAATGGAACCATGGATGCATAAAGAACTTTTATTTTTAAGAACGTTGAATTTGACCCTTGCACTAAAATATGTTTCATTAAAGAAATTCTCCACTGTTTACACAATCATTCTGATCATATCTCAGAATGAAATCCTTCATTTTTAACCTTTTTATTGCCTAACCCCACATGTGTATGTGTATGCATTGGCTACAAACGTACCTGATGAATTACACCCTGTTTAAACTGTGATTTTGGGAAGCATTTTCTATTTGAGTGGACAAGGGAAAAGAAGGACAAAGTAAGTCATGCTGAAGAGTTTTTTTGAGATGTAACGAGAAGATACATTGGGTACATTTGATTGATCAGAAGACATTTGGCGAGAGACGTTTGATTGAGAGCAGAGCATTATGATGGGAGGGTGTTAATATTTGGATGGAAGTAAGTGTGTACAGGATCTCATCTATGTGCCTTTACCTCTTGTTATGGCTCACACGAAGTACTAATTGATCATATTTGAGTGTGGTCCAGGATTTATTGTGAACAATAAATGTAGCTTTACGTGTTCCAGTGGGAAGTCGTAGACGGATATTGTGAGAATTGTGTCATCATTGCGTTGTTAATCCTAGATGTACATATGAAGTTAAACGCATTTGCATGGTAAATACAGTGTGTATAATTGTTTACTTATCGTTGGAGTCCACGTATTTTCCATTGAATATTAGTTGTGTTTCATTTATTGGGATAAACTCAGATGAAGATATGAATCTCGTCTGAAGGGAACGTCTAGTGCCTTAACACAGTTTGGATTTTTGCCAAGGAATGTCATGTATGATGCTGAGGAATTAAAGGAGCCGATTAGATGTCTGAAAATGTAAACCAGCTAATTTTACTTTAGTTGAAAAAAATGGGTTTGAGTTTTTGATGGGAAATTCAAGGAGTATAAACTGCCAGGGAGTCAGTCATTAGATCACTGTTAAATAAAAAAACAAGGCTGTTTCTGCGAGTCGCTGCTTTGTTTTTTGGACGTCATCATTGTTTCTGAGACCCTTTATTTCTTGGTAACTGTGTTTTTCAGTTGTTGCTAATGGCTTCGCTGTGCGCACATTCTTACATGCCAAGGTTTACTTCAGGCCTCATTTAGGCTGGAATGAGTTACTCTGCTTTTTGATAAACACCGTAATGAATGGCGTAATGAAAATAAGCAGTGAAATAAACGATTACTGCAGATTTATCATAATCATTGCTGATCACCCGTAGCTGTTTGTCTACACAAAATGATTTCTTTGCATCTTTGGGATCAATTCAATTTATTGTCAGGTCTGTACACTTTAACAGATGACCCAATGCACCACTAGATTGAGGCCTCGTTATTAAATGTGCTTTATTATTGCAAAATAGTTGCATTGCACTATATACGTGACTAAAATGATTGAAGGCATATATGTAAATGAGCTTCCCATGATTTCTGCTATATTGAATGAAAGACAGAGCTTGTGGTATTGACAGTGTACATGCATTTAAAACTATACAAAGTGCTTTTTGCGCATGTGTTTTTTTTGTCTTGAAATACATATACTTGACTTTTATAGCTCACTTTCAGTATAAACTTGTTATTTTCTATTAAAAGGTATGTGTATTTTGGAAACAATATAGATAATGAAGATTTTGGAGCAATTTGATATCCAGACAAGATTTTGTTGTTTTCCCTTACAAAGATACTAGTATGTGTTTTGTGTATATATTCGATTACCATCATTATCAAGTTAGCTATTTCAAAATGTTATGATGCAATATTAAAACTTTGTATGTGAAAAAGGGCAAAATGCTGAGATGCAAAAGAGCTGGGAGTTTTTTTTTCTTCCTTTGATGTTTTACAGTAATCTTTGGTTATATCCTACAGAAATATTTATGGAAGGATTTTGTTCTTTTTTTTAACAATTCAATTCTTTTTTTGTATAAAATATGCAACAGAAGCTACTCTATGAAGAAAATATTGATGACTACATAGAATATTATTCAAAAGTTGGTACATAATTATTATGCCCTTACAAGCCATTTTATTTGTGTTTTTTTATTCTAGATGTTATTGGTATATAGTAACCTTACCTGTTACGAGCATACGCGTGCTTCAACATTGTTTAGAATCTTTGCGTGTCTTGCTATACAGCATGAATGTTTTGATTTGCATTTATAGGAAACCTATAACACTCGTTCTAACATCACAAACAGCAGTTTTTCACATAACAGAGATTGACTCACACACTGTAAGTCGTAGGGCCTTTTACTGAGGTGTTTTATAGACGCAAAACAGTGGCAAAAAAATGTGACTAACTCCAGTCATTGACCATAACACTGAATTGCACGTACAAACTTTTACATGGTCGAAATGTGTTTGTGAATCAGGCCCATACTGTATGAAACTGTGAGCTCTAGTTAGCCGTCTCCAGTTACTGCCCAGTCCAGGAATGATGTCGAAATATTTTTCTTCGTATGTAAAAATGGAAGAAAAAAAAAAAAAGTCTTAGACTATTTTTCAAACAAGTGTGTGGGACTGAAGTTTGCATGTGCATGTTTTTTTAAATGATTCAAAATGTATTATTTGTGCAATGTATTCTTATTTAATATTAATGTTTAATTCTTGCCAAGATAGCTTTTGTAGAATACACCTTTCTAATTGTTAGTCAATTAATAAATGCCTATTCACTCCTAGGATTTCCAGTACCATTAATAGATTTACTGAATGTACTGATTTAACACTCATGTTTGTAATGTCTGTAAAATATTTGTCATATTGGAGTGGACCGAGCAACAGAAAGTGTTGAGAGAATGTGCTAGAATGTGGGACGAGATGAAATCTGTTGCTCTGCGTCCATGAAACGGCATTCCGATATGTGCCTTATTTGTTAGTTAGGAAAACTGAAGACTGTGCTTTTAGAAGTTTGTTCGATTAAAACATTGACTAAGTGAATCATGTCTCGGTTTCATTTTTTTTCCTAATAGCACACAATGATACATATTTCTGTTCGATCTGTGCCAAATATACGTACTGCCTGTTTTTGGATTTCAACATGTTCTTTGGCCCGTGTTCGGGCGTTGGGAAATTGTGTCCATTTGAAATCAGTCACGCTGAAGGCGGTATGGACTGATTAATTATTTAGATATGATCCTTGGGAATGCTGCTTGTGTAATTGAAAACCATAGTCTGAAGCCTTGTGGAACAGTTGTCATTCTGATATCACATTCATTTACTGTCGAATAGCCCCGAAGAGCGTTTCTTTCAGATCAGCGTTCGCCTGGTCTTCACAACAGCGCAGGTTTGAAGACACAGATGTGTATTTTTTTCACTCGACCTAATTACTTGTAATGATTGTAAACACATGAGCGCTGTATGTGAACGTCAGGACTTGGCAACGACACTGGCTTTACTCTCAAAGCCAACTTTAAGTAATTGGTCTACACATTCCAAATCCCTTAAACTTCACTAGAGGGTGGAGGCCCAAATTATATCAAGTTTGTTGCAACAATGCAGACTTAAACAGAGCGAGAATGAGAATGTCTCTATAGCAACATTGCAATCTGAGAAGTCAAACAAACCAGTTGTGAGTTCAGACCCCATATGGTTTCATTTAGGAAAGAGCACTGTTTTCCACAAAGGTTCATAATTTACTTTCATAAGGCATTACTGTGATAAGCTACACCTACACACTGTCTAAAACGGACTGCTCGTTTTCTTTTCAGGGTATGTGAATGTCAGCTGGCTGCAGTTATAATGGAACACATCTGACAAACTCGTATTCCCAACTATTGTATGAACATGTTCAGAAGACTCTAGCTGAAAGTTTAACGCTGGAGGTGGAGAATCTTCATAGCCAAACAGGATGTCATATCCTGCTTTAGGGGGACAGGAAATCTTGTCGCTGGATAGAGTCTAAAAAAAGGTTTGGGATCATTCTCAGGAAGATTTAAAAAGCATGCCATTCAACCAGACATACTGCTGCAGTTGTAGCCGGCCCTCATCTGGAAAACAGCCTCGAGTCATTATTTGAAAAAAAAAAAAAAAAATTGGACATAGGATGCAAATATCCTGGAAGAAATTCCATGTCAAAACCAGTTTTGTGTGTAATTTATTTATTAAAAAAAAAACTGGGGTTTCTCTGGCATAGTTCTTAGAAAGGTAAACAATCTCCGTATAGCTTTTATCCTAATTTCAAAACCCCCCAAAAAAAGCTTTAACAGTATAAATTTCCTTGTTGTCCATGGCATTTGACACATAAGCAAGATTTGTTGTGTAGGGGTAAGTAATCGCCATACTTACAGAGTCATTTGCTTACTTAGTAAGCATAAAACACCTTAATGGATCAATAGACTGACACATTAAAATGACAATAGGTACTTGGGTAACAAATGTAAAAAAAGAATATCATTTACTTTAATATTACATGTCTAAGCAGTTTGGTTGTGAAAACGTTTGATCACATTGAAATGAATGCACATCCTTGGTTACTTGAGTTCTCCAGAGTCTGTGATGACGATCTTCTTTACAGTTCCTCCATCATGTAGGCCGCAGGACTCCATTACAGAGACCGTCTCCATTCCCTCCTTGACCTGCCCGAAAACAACGTGTTTGCCATCAAGCCTGAAAGAGAACAACAGGAAAATCAACACTTGGGATGAGTAACAATTACACCAAAAACCTTTCCACCATCATACCATTCTGTTTTTGCAGTGCAGATGAAAAACTGGGATCCATTTGTGTTTGGCCCAGAGTTCGCCATAGACAGAACACCTACAAGAGAGAGACAGCGAGAAAATCAGACCACCTCCTGAGTTACTGCATGCTTTTAATGTCACTTTGAATAATTTAATGATATAGAGATTCAGGGAAAATCTAACAACCAACAGTTCCACAATAACAACCAGAGAATAAAAAAATAAAGAGTTTGAAAAGCAGCAGGGGGCACTGGATGAAAGACAACATCTGAGTTGGGTAAGTTACGGCTCTCTACTACAATTACATCCAGGCATGTATTACACAACCCAACACTATTTGCCCATATTAATCTATCAAGAGGGTTTGCTGGTGTAGGATCCCCCTGGCACCAAAACTGCACCAGGATAGGCCGGCTTTAACTTGCTTAGAAAGTAGGTCATTTGTTTGAAGATTACAAAAGAGATTTCTGCAACTGAGGGAGCCTTACTACCACCTTGTGGCTGTAAACAGATGCACATGCAGCTTTTGCACATTTCCACAGGCTTGGAATGATGAAATTTATCTGAATCAGATCCCAGAGTAGATACCATGTCTAGACACATGCAGAAAGGTACTATGGATTTTCACAGATTTGGATTGTCCTCCACTGACAAACTGCATTATTAAATATTTTTGAATAAATTCTTGTCAGCTACCAACTTGACTATAGAACCATAAACTCTGTTACTGCAAACACATTTCATTTACAACCTTTTACAGATTCTTAAAAAAATTGGATGCATCATCCCATGAGTAGTCAAAAGCTGTACTCTCTATTTTTGTGACAGTTCATGGTAAGTATGGTACAGTAACAGTAACTGTAGTGTCATCACCTGGTCCAGTGTGTTTCAGCTTGAAATTCTCATCCTTAAATTTCTTTCCATAAATAGATTTTCCACCAGTGCCATTATGATTAGTGAAATCTCCACCCTGTCGGAAAAACATCAATCATTAGATGGCCTTAGGACCAAAACACAACTCATAACCAATAAATAAAACTGAAGAGATAAGATGGCATTTTACATAATAAATAATGGTAATGCTAAAGGGCACAATGAACAGTAGCATTACTAGTTTACCTGACACATGAATTTAGGGATGATTCTGTGGAATACTGAGCCCTTATATCCAAAGCCATGCTCTCCAGTACAAAGGGCCCGGAAATTTGCTGAAAGACAAGAACCAATATGAGAACTGCACTGTATAAAACTATGAAATTTATATAGATTTTTTTAAAATCGTGTACTATACATTATATTGTGTATTATATACTATATCTAAAATTAATTGTACATTGTATATTTTATTGTACATATTCATTTGTCTGTCATTTGTGCAAGGCCATATAAATATTATTAGATTAATATTATATATAAATCCTATATTTGCTTACCAGCTGTTTTGGGTACAACGTCAGCATAAAGCTGCAAATAAAGTACGAAAAAAAACGGTCTGAATATTAATATGAATTTAATAATAATAATACTTACTGGACACGATAATAATAATTATTATTATAGTTGTTGTGTATGAAGTATTATAATTGTCGTTATTAATAACAATAAATAATACTATTAAAGCCATAGTTACAACAAAAACATGACTCATTCAAGTTAGTTTCAGTCATTGGATGGATGACAATTACTATTTCCTCGCTCTTGTCATTGTAACAGTCTCTGATTCAAACATTTTTGTTACATTACAAATAACGGTGGTTCATCTTAAATGACTTGCCTCAATAATAATTCTTCCAACGAACTCGCCGTCAGCTGCAACGTCCATAAAGACCACAGGGTTCTTCGCCGGTCCTGAAACCAGTCTGTTCGCAGCGATTGCGACAGAGCAATATTTCATACGATTTTTCATCTGTAACATTCTTGCTGTTGTGTTGAAAACCCATCAACGAATACATATAAGAATCAGCACTCAAAGGTTATAAATGGGCTACACTCTCGTACACACACGTTCTTCTATGGTCAAGGAAAGGAGAGTCAAGAGCGTCGTTAATATCAACAGCGACACCATGTGGTCTGGTGAGTCGAAATAATAATTCATATTGATTCGGTTTAATCAGTTCAATTACTTTTTAAGCATCTCTGGATCACCCACGTTGTTATTGTCACGTGATATAAGTTTTATTTCGCGCTGGACAGTTTTCACCGACTGTGGCTAAATTTCGAAACAGCATATCTTAAAACCGGGGTTTAAAAGGGTTCAGAACATTATGAAACTAATGACTGATAATAATAGATAAACGAACACTGTATTTTTCTACAGCGAGGCATTCGCAGCAGTCAACTAATTAGAGAAACACATCAATAAATGTCATTTGTGGGGAAAACACTACATAGGCCTACTCTTTCTGGAGTCTTGAATTATTAATATTTAAAGGCTAATGTTTCTTTTGGTCTTGGACGAGTCAGTTGAGATAATTAAAATCTGTAATCTGTAAAAATGCCTAGTCTGAACAAATCTTTTTTAGCGAGTTGATTCAAAAGATTCGAGTAACTTAGATGAAACTCCCCACTATGTTACCCCCCTTGAGAAAGCCTTTTTTTACACATAGAAAACATTTGCCTCCCATTTGTTCTTTGTGGTTGTTTTCTTGCAGTAACTGTAAAGCCTGTGGTTTTTCTCTGCAGATTCTCACAGCTACGCATGCACACCAAATGAAGCATCAGAAACGCTGGAAGGTTGTTTCATCTGAATACATATTTATTAGATAAATATTAGGATGTCACAGCATCTAACTACATACAATTTTGCAAGACTAAAAATCACAATTAGTTTTTTGTTTCGTTTTTTCTTCTGACCAGTTTAGAATATGAAATGATTGTACAACAGAATGTACAAGCAAAGACAACTGCAACGTTTGGTGCCAATCACCTCAGATTGTACCTCATATTTGTTTTTAATTTTCCTGATCATGATATCAAAATTGTACAAACTCTGGATTTTGGTTACAATCTTTTGGAACCGCTCCTGGCCCCGTGTCCCTATTGTCCAAATTATTTCCCCAGGATTTTCTTCATTATCTTCTGTAGCACCTTATTAAGTACACAAGAAATGGAGCAATACACATAAGCTAAATATTACACAAATGTGTCTCTTTTTATCCCCTCCCCAAATTCCTCAGTCATGTGGGATGAATATTTTACAAAAGTGAACAAATGCTTAGAGGTTCCACAGACGCTAACAAACACAGATTCATTTGACCCAATTTAGATTCTGATGGGAGGATGCAAGCTTTACAAATTCTAAATACACAATGCACATTCCCCTGGGGAAAATGAATACATTTCTGTTAACGTGTCTCTATTTATCATTTACATATGTACATGCATCCCTAATGTGCCCCTTCCCCCTTTTTCCTTCGACCCTCACTGAACCCTCACCTGTGGCTGAGTAGTGAACACACCGTCTATTTCATTCAAACCTTTCTGTTCCTGCCTCAGCACTCACTGCCTCTTCAACGACTGTACATCGATAGTACGTGACAGCTTTAGGAGTCTTTAAGTTCAGTTTATGCCTATTTGTGTATACCAAGTGGGAACGAATATGTGGCAGTGCATCTTTGAAACAGGATATACAAGTGAACTACAGACAAACGCTATAGAACTTGAACCCACGTTTTCCTGTTGGAGTTCGAAGTATTTCAATTGTCAACGACAAACATCATTTTTGTACATAATTCTACACCAAGAAGAACAGGAAAAAAACAAACTAACTAAAAACTAATATTGCAAATCATAAAAAAATAACTTAAAATGGAAACATGTTTCAACGGTGATATTTCATCCAACAACACACATCCCAAACAGTATTCAGTTGTACAGATGTCAGCCTTCAACAGTCTTTGAGCAACATCAGTATCATGGAAATGTTGTTACAAATATCATAAATACTGACTATTATCAAGCGGGCCGTTTTGATTTAAAAACAAAAACAAAAAAATCTTTAAGAAAATCCATCTTGTACACATGGACGTTGTTAACCTTCAAAGTTTGACCGAATTTTTACTGAAATGTACGTTTACTGTAAGAATTGAATGCATCGATGGGTATTGAGATAATATATAGCTTCATTATATAATTGAATTAAAAAGTAAAAATCTATAAATATAGAACATATTCTAACACTTTCTTCATTGTTTGCTGTGTAATTACTATGATATTACTTGTAAACAAATTGCTAAAAGTGAAACATTATACATTTGATAAAATTCTATGGGTAACAATTTAAAAATGGGCTTGTCAAAATAGGTTTGGGCCACCTTCTCAAATCAGGGTGCATAACTTTGGTAATCCATGGACATCTTGTGTTAAATGTACACATTTTTGTACATTTGTATGATTGTAAAAACAGAAAAAAAACCAAATAATTACCATTATATGAACAATATATCGTGCATTATAAAATAAAACTTTAACACAACAGTTCATGAATAAAAGGCTGAATTAAAACAGTACAGAAGAAATGATTGAGGGAAAAAAAACAGTATCACTAAAATAAGGGGCGGTTGGCAACAGCTAATGTTTCAACATTGTATGCAGTTTTTCAGAAGAGGGGTACAAACATCAAGGGCCTAAGACGACCCAGCCTCATGCATGAAGAGAACTCACAGAGAAGACAGATGACACAAGACTGCCTTCCCTTTGAAATGTGAATTGCTTTCTTCTTGCTCTGCGATCGCTAGTGTGGAGAATCCACAGGACGTTGCGGGAGGAGGAGGAACAGTCTGTCGGAAGATGCACAATATTATGGGTACAGTGCTGAAATGTTTGCAATTCTGTCTTGAGAAGGAAAAGAATGCATGCCGTGATGCCCTCTAGCATTTGTTTAGAACATGATGCATATGTCTGAAGGTGCTGGACATATGAATCACATTACAAAATGAGGTGCAAAGCTGCGCGGTGTACTAGAACGGAACACATTCTCGTGTCCCGTGGCGTGAGAGTTTGGGAGTGTTTGGAGGACTTTCGCAAAACTCCCATCATTAGTCTCTGGGATGGGAGGGTTAGATCATTCTGGTGATTCCGAGATGAGCTTTTTTCCCTTTTGTTGTCTCCCTTACAGGCTTCCAGGTGCAGTTTTACGCATTCTCTTGTGCTTTTTCAAGGGAGATGGACAGACAAACAGTGTGGACATCCAGCAGACGAGGACTTGGGAAGCCGTGGTGGTGGAGCTTGGAAGAACAAACCTTCAAGAGATTGCGGACACACAGAGGCCGGTACAGGAAGAAATATATATATATATTTATATATATATATATATATATATATATATTTTCTATTCAGGTCTTCTTTTCACAAAAGGAAAAAAAATCTGAATTAAAAATGCTACAATACTTTCCACACACACAGTTCTGTGTGACGTATTCATATGAACTGATTATAGCTGCACATGTATTTCCATTAGTATTGAAAGATATCACTTTAGTGCCAACCAACATGGCTGCCATATATGTGTGGAAAAGGTTGCTTGTAAAAGAGTGAGATATTTACATGAGGAAGAGGCAAAAGGATGGCTGTTTCCTGTTTGCAAAGTACAGTCAGTCTTCAGGTGCCTCTCGATTCCTGACAGCCAAACAAATTAGGGCCTCTCCAAAAGGCCGACCGAAGGAAGTCAGTTGTTCTCAAAAAGGGAAAGCAGATCGTCATTGCTGCTGCTTGGGAGGTCAGGAGGGTCTAAGTATGACAGCAACTCGTCTGGGTTCGCCAGTTCCGGCAGAAGCTGTGAAGAGCGAGAGATAGACACATTTACGTTACAATCTTGCAAATGACCTTAATGAGGCTCTGAGAAATTAAAATAGAAATGAACTGGCACAATTTTTGACAAGAAATTAAGCTAATAATTTTATAAAAGGCAGGTAAATTAAATTTGTCAAAAGTAGCGTTATTTGAGCGTTATTTGTTGTTTGAGTGTTATTTGAGCTGTAAAGGTGTTTAATAAACAGTCATTTAGAGGTTTATGGAAATAATCTTTTTGGATTTATGGCATTAAGTTGTCAAGATGTTCAAAAATTGGATATGTCAAATGATTTAGCTTAACTTGTACTGAATCCAGAATATTTCTTAAATCAGAACTCTTTAGAATGCTCAGAGCTTTGGGCCATGAGGAAAGCGTGAGGCTCACATGACTCTGTGAGAAATGTAAGTAGCACATGACTCTAGAAATAAAACAAGCCCATACAACCATCAGTGTGGATACTCACATCCAGAGAAGGCTCGGGCATGTCTGCAGGTCCCTGGCCACCTGCCTGCCCGTCTGCGGCGGGGTTGAAGGTCATGTCGGCATGTGGGTGACTGTTTTGGCCTGGCTGCTGGGGGTGATGGGGGGGCAGGGGCTGGCGTGGGGGCTGGGAGGATGGGGGGCCGCTGTGATGCAATGGCTGAGCTGACTGGCTGTTGGGGTGAGGGGATGCGTGCATGCCTGGCTGCATGGAAACATGGGATTGATCAGCGCTCACGGGATGGGGCATCTGCGGAGGGAGGAGAGAGGAGCGATGAGTCTATCTGCATAAAGTGGAGCACTCTGACTGAGAGAGCTCTAGTGGCAGCCATAGACAGACAGAGAGCAAGACAGGTGCCATGCAGATGATTCCAGAGCACATACGCCTTTATAAAACTAAGATGATTTGCAAAACAATATATTTGACAAAATACGCAAAACCAAAGTATACTTTGGTCTTAATACTAAGAGGAAAATAGTTCATTTGCATACTTTTGGGGCGATTTCGATTTTCCGAGTTTGAAATCAACACATAAAAACAGAGACCTGTAGATTTATTAGTAAGAAGATTACAGCGGGTGTAAAATATGAGACTTTTATTTTGAAACACCTCATGTTAGTATCAAAAGTAATAATGTTAATGGCAGTACTGAACTGGCAAGCCAGCAGGCAAAGTATGAAAAAGTAATTTTCACAAGTTATTTCAAGAGGTGCATACGTGCTTAGATAGTTGTAGCGGTGAGGCTTTAAAAGGGATGAATTAGGGACCAAATCTCTCATTCTAAGTTTCTGTTTGAGAAGCTACAGATTTATCCCTTATTAAGATATTTTAATGAAACCTGAAAGTCAACTAAAAGTCCAGGTAACCAAAACTTAAAGATCCAAAAAGTTATAAAGGCTTTATAAAAGCAATCCATTGTGAATTGAGCGGTTTAAACCAAGTCCTGTAAACAGGTATGATAACTTTTTATAAGGATTGAATTTTTATTTTATTTACATTTAAACAATGATCAACATACATAACGCACATTACATTTGGTAAACATGGAAGCCCAAACGTGCATGTGATGCTCAAGAACCAATGACATTTGCACTAATGCTTGACATACATGTACTGTATGTGTGTCGCTTTAATAAAAAATTTGAGTAAATGATGACAATTATGATAACAATGAACTAACACTAAGGCATTAGCCACTTCCTTTTTTTAATGCATCATTTTACACTAGTATCATTGGACCTTTACCTAATATCAAACGTTTAAAGAGATTGTGAGGGGGTCGCTATTTTTTGGAGTAATTTGTTCCTAGTTTTAATACAAAAAATAAAATATGTCTCAAACATCAGCTCTTGTTGTTTGGAAACCTAAGGGTATGAGGTGATTTACCGAGTCGGGCATGCCGTGGGTGAGAGGCTTGTCAGAGGCCATGAGGCTGTTGGGCACGTCTGGTGGATGTGAGAGCTGGGGTCCGTGCATGAAGTCATTCATGGGAGCTCCGCCACCAGAGTTACTGTGGGAGAAGTCAAAGTTTCCATGGCCCTGGTAACTATTGCCTGATGCACAAAACAGAGAAACAGCAATGAGGAGTGATGACCTCAGAATCGCTGAGACAAAGAGCTAGAGAGATTTAGACAGCTTGGATGGCAAAGCAGCCTATTAAGAGCTCACAGGCGCAAGTTCTTCAGACTGTTACGATTGAAGGGAAAAAATTAAGCGTACCTAAACAATGAAGCTTGTAAAACGCTAAGGACTGTTTTATGAGACAGACAGAAAGGAAAGAACAGGGAGTCTGATCAGGTGCTGACCTCTACCTTGGCCCCCATATTCGCCATTGTTTCCTCCGTGCTGAGGGGGGAGGGGGGTGTAGGGTGAAGGGCCGGGACCCAGCTGGGCGATCATATCCATCACATTAGGCAAGATCATTTGACTGGGACTCATGGTTTTAAAACGCTTGGCCAGAGGGCCATCTGGGTCCTCCTTTATATGAATGTCTGACTTTATGGGCACCGGCCTCCAACTACACGTAGGGTCGATGGTGACCTCTTCAAACTCCGAACTGCAAGAATGGAACAACATTCATGACTGCGAATAATGGGATGATCATATCTCAGGTGCATTTTTACAGGGCTCTTACTGAACAACTGTGTGATCCAATGTTTTAACTTACTTTTGAATCGCACTGAGAATTCCCCACATGTACTGATCCACCTCCAGCCCTTCCAATAATGCTGTTTTACTGGGGACAGACCGAAACATATAAAACAAAGAGCCATGAGGAACAGCGTATCACATTTATTTGGCTGCCCAAAACAATTCTTTGGTTTGCCACGTACTTGCATACAGGACATCTCCACGTTCCTCTCTCACAGTTCAGCTGCAGATAGGACTCTAAGTCAAAGCACTGCAAAATCAAATGTAAATTAAATCAATATACATATACAGTATAGAACTGCAGTAACAGTGGCATGGGATTGTGGGATTTTTGCACAATTTGTTTTGATTCACACATTTGCCACAAGTTTTGCATTGATGATGTGGGAAATCCCCAAACACATTTATTTACATAACGCAAATGAGTGAGAATCTATAAATATCATTAACATAATCAGAATTTTTTATCATTTTGTAGTAATAAGTCTGAACATCCTTAAAATGAGGAAAATGTACTCAAGAAGAAAAATAAGATAATGTACAGTTTTCCCTAAAATATTTTTTCTACATTTGTCATATAGGTTTTATTTGTTATAATCATAAAGCTCAACATTTAATTCAATGTCTCTGATAAGGAATTATCTTAAATCAGGGTTTCTCAAATTGTATATGAGGGAACGTTTGTGAGGGTTTGTACACACACACACACACACACACACTATTTGAGATATATCTCAAACAGTTCACCTGCATGACATGTGACCATTAATCATCAGAGGACCGTGAACATGTGAAAATGTGGTTAAATTATTGAAATATTAACTTAAATCTCAGGGGGTTATTCACATAAACATTTTAGGTTAAAGGGGTTTGACTGACAAAAAAAACACATATCATCTTAATTCTGGAAATGTATCTTTAGATTTTTATCTTTAGATTTCTAGATTTTCTTGGGAAAACAAGAACATGATTAAGAACACTTCAACGATGCTTACCTGCACGTGTTTGCAGTCATGTCCCCTAGCAGGGAGCTGGATCCGTCGGAATGTGATTGGACACTTGAGGGACACTTTGATGGCTGTCTGCTCTACTCCATCCTCTCCATTTAGTGTGGCATTCCCAGAGGACACTGCTACACTACTGAAGTTTCTTTTAACTGCAGGAAAACAGACAAGAGCCATTGCAAAGATTAGGGGTTGATGAAGAAGATAATACAGAGTGACAGACATCCACGGATTGCAAAAAATGCAGCATCTACTTACTTTTGGTAATGCAGTGTTCAGCAGGAAGGAGCCTCTTCTTCAGAAGCCCTTGCAGGACTGATCGCACCGACGGCCTATGGACCAGCTGCAGCACGAACAAGTGCGACTGCAACAAGACCAAACATGTAACAACCCGCTAGCAAGCATCTTCACATCAGAATATCCTTTACTTTACATGATACAGTATCTGTACCGTTCAGCTTTCAGACAGGGAAGCATAAAACTGATACCAGCAAATGTAGTGGGAAGGCAGAGAACAGAAGCTGCTTCGAATCAGTGTTATCTGATTTCGTATCACATGCTGTATAACAGCTCTCTGACATGGCAGCTAAATGACAGACTATACATTATTGAAAGGCAGCGGAGGAATATTACTCACACAACAGCAGGCTGTGACCGTAATCTGGATGGTGTTTCTCCCTGGCTGACACACATGCTTTAGGTGCAGGGGTTTGTGGGATGTTTTATTGTCGCCCCTCTCAATAGTGAGGGGGGTGGCGTTGACACTGACTTGGACAGATGCGGGCCAATTGGTGTTCATTTGTCGGTCCTCATGATGATAGCACTTAAACTGCAGCTCCAGATCAGATCTGTTGGACAAGAGGAGAAGGTTCTAGTGTTAATGGAATAGTCCTCATAATGTTCCAACTCATATTGTAAATAAGATGTTGTGCAGAATGTTCACATTGCTATATTACATTTCATGAAAGTGGATGGTGACTTTTCATTAAAAAAGATCATACTGACCTCAAACTTTTAAACAGAAGTGTATGTTCTGAGTTCATTCAATAGCTTTGTGTAAGTAAAAGTCCAAAATTCTTTATCGAGTGAAAATCTTCACATCTGTGTGATGTGACTATGTATATATTCAAATCTAGTGGATTATCTAGCTTCAGAAGACTTGTGACAGACAGTCATGTCTTTTGTGGTGCTTTTATGGCAGTCTTTTGTCATTTTTGGAGACTGATAGCCCTTAATCACCATTCACTTTTATTCTATCAAAATGAGAAGCATGAACGGTCTGCTAAACTTCTCCTTTTGTGTTCCACGGTAGAGAGAAAATCATACAGGTTTGGAAAAAAATTAAGAGTGTGTAAATAATGACAGAAATATCATTAAATATTAAGGATGTCATTGTCGAGAGCATTGCAGTTTATGGCAGTAACATGCACACCTCCACATGAGCGTCTGGTGGACGGAGGGACGCAGATGGAAGACGTGGTTACTGACGGCCAGGTTGTGCTCTAATCTGAAGGGCTCCAACACCACTCCATCTCTCACTGGGAATGTCAAACGAAGCTCCTCGTTGGGGTTGGCTACAAGAACAAATATTGAGATTAGATGGATTCATAGTCTTCCCATTTAGACCATAGTATCAATGTGTAAGATGCTTTCAAGTTTGGCTTTCACCTCACCTAGTTTCACCCTTTCCCACCGAAGCACATATATTATGAATAAGCTCTGAGTGGATGTGAAAAATGCATGAATCTCAGATAAATGTGCAATGGGACTTTTTTTCCCACTCAGCTGCAGGTGGCGGATCAAAGGGTTCTCAGGGGTTTATTCTGATAGACTGTGACCGAGTTTGTAATACGGACAGAGCGGAGATCAATGCAATGAAACGGTTGTGTGTGGGGTTTCTTTGCATGACTCACTTGGAGGTGGAGGCAGAGACGTCATGTTTGGCTTCATGTCCGGAGGAAACGGGGGCTTGACATCCTGATTGGGCGACAGGTATGGAGGTATACTACTTCCTGGGGTCATGGGTGGCGTGGGGTTACCAGGAACCGGTGAGTGTGGGTAGTTCACCACCTGCCGAGGAGGCTTTAGCCGAAGAGACACATGATTACTGAAGACAGTCACTAAATATACAGCAAAGTTGTACACATGAGTACAAATGGAAGATTACACATAATTGTGTATGAAAATAAAACAATAGTTTCACCACCTACCCCATTTCCTTGATTATACACATAACCACCTCCAGAGAAATTGTTGTTCTGACCATTAAATGGCTCTTGCTGAAATAGGAAAGGGCATACAGAGTGCAAAGCAAGAAAGCAAGATAGCTCCTATTAATATTTTTGTTCTTTTCTTTTACCTTCCAAAAGTAAACTTGCGAGTTTAAACTGAATGTGGTATTTTCTAAAGTGTGAGCCAAATGACACAATTTGACAAGAAAATTGTGTCTGCTAACATTGCAAAGACCAAGCAATATGAATTTACCTTATAGTATTGGCCCATGGCTACCCCAGTAGGGGGGTACTGGCCAGAGCCCTGTTGTCCCGGCATCCTTTGCCCAGGGTAATTGGGTGAAGGAAGAGCTCTAGAAGCGTTTGGGTTAGGGTATTGCCCTTGCTGGCTGGGAAACTGGCCATTGGGTCCAAACTGCTGGCCTCCATAACTAGGCTGTGAACAAAAAAAACAGTTCACAGTCAGCAACAGAAACAGCCAATACAAAATATCTGCTGAAAGTCTATTTGAGGTCATTGGTGGTCTTACCTCTCCTGGATAGGGCCTCTTGGTGCCCTGCATGGGCATGGACTGAGGTCTGGGTCCAGGGTAACCCTGTTGAGGCATCCTTTGGCCGTGGCCACCGAAGGGCCCCATCCCTGGGCCTCTGGGCTGGTTCAAACCCATCGGCGGGCCACTCATGTTGGAGCTATTCATGCCACCACCCATACCAGCTGGGTTCATGCCTCCAGCCATGGACGGGGGCCCACGGGGCCCTGGCTGGTTCATGAACTGGTTATTGTAACCTTGCGTAGGCCCCATCTGGAAAGAGGAGCAGACCTGTAGAGAAGGCCAACAGCAGTTCAGATGAATAAGAGGACTCGTTTGGAAACCCAGGGTAGGGTAAGAAGCCAAAACCAGTGAGGGACTAACCTGGTTGTACTGATTCATGTCTTTATTGGTCTCTTGCAGGGCTGCCACGGTTGCTGTGGCAGTAGCTGTTGCGGTGGCGGCGGCAGCAGCGACGGCGGCCGCGGCGGCGGCAGCAGCAGGTTGAGTGAAATCAGAGGGCGGTCGTGTATGAGGGGGTATGCCTATGCCACCCGGAGCATTCGGCCCACCTGGGTAACTGAGCAGAAGCAATACATAACACTTAACACATCTACACCACAACTTACAGAGTCAGAAAAGTCTATTTAAATTGGAATAAAACTTGTTGGAAGGCCACATAAATCTTTCCTGGATTTGCACTTGGCACAGCAAGAAGGTGATATCATCCCTTTCAAGAAAAACATCCTTGAACTGAGTATTGGCTGGGCTTTAAAACCATGTGTCAAGTATCACTAATGGGAAACTCTTCTATAGCTTATTGAATCTCCCAAAGTGATGCAAAGCAACTTTGTCAAACAACTTCCCATCATCCTGTCTGGAACGGCATCTCTAATGCTTGAAACATTACCTTCCACCAAAGCCTCCTCCTCCCGGGTGCCCTGGACGCCCATACATGCTTTGCTGCACGTAGGCCTGGTTGGATCCCCCTTTGGCTGAAAACTGTTGTTGTTGGCCAGGGAACTGAGGTGAGTTGATCCCTGGGTTGTTGCCTGACATACCCGACCCTAGTGCATTGCCTCCAGGGTTCATGGGATTGTTGGTATTGGCCATGGGGTTACCCAAGACCTAGATCAAAAGCAATGTCGGTTATAAGATCAATGCTATCACTGTTACTGTTTTAATACAGTGACACTATACGTGTGACTCACCTGACTTTGTGATGTATTGGTAACTCCCCACACCGTCGTAACCACCGACAGCGAGCCAGGGGCCTGGTTAGCGTTTTGTTGCCAGGGAACGCTGTCATATGGAAAGGACCCATCACTACAAAACAGTGATATTTGATGTGAATCAAACAGTAATGTGAGATCAGGGGCATCAAACATGTTGAGAAAAAGTAAAGTTAACTCCAACACAGCCCGATAAAGAAAAGCTCCAATCTTGACTACAAAACATTAGTTTTTCCATGAAAATGAAGCTGTAATGTTTGCGAAAGTGGCCAATCACCAGCCCTGGAGCACTAAATGTTCTGTAAAACATCACTAAGCAAGTGAACTTCCTCAGAGTTTTCTCTGGCAATCTATCAATCTCCATTAACTTCTAGTTGACATACCTAAATGGTAATGTTACAATATCATGTTTTCATCTGCTGTTGTTTGGAACATTGTGAGAATGAATTTCATCTGCACAGCCTTCGGTGATGTCATGTTTACAGGGCTGTTAACGAAAGCTTGGTCAATGGCTTCTTGGAAAAGCCTCGTCTTCAAGATCACATGCCACATAAAAACAAACAATTCTGTGCTTGATGAGTGCACTAGGACGAAATTCTGAGAAAGGGGTGAGACTACTGTAAGTTTAACATTGCTTGGAACGGCTCCAGCAAGCGTCGGGTTAGAGCAGAGTTTTGTCTGGGTACTGACCCATGTGAGAGCGAGGGCTTCATGGAGTTCATGGGCGGCTGCAAGGGTACTTTGCCCTGTGGATCGCTCTGACGATTCTTCTGATGCCGCAACAAGAGCAGCCGTCCCAGCTCCTCACACCAGGACGACAGGAGAGCTGGAGAGAAAGAGACAAACAAAGAGAAAAAGAGATCAGGAAGGATCTTTGGCACAGAGACAAATCACCTGTTGGCTAAACAGCAATCTTGCTTATTTTATCTTCAGATTCCTATTTAGCAGGATCAAAACTTACTGCTAAGGATTAGCACATCTTTCCTTAACACATTGACAATTTCAGGTGTCATTTATATTTGAATGTCAGTTTTTTTTTTTTACATTTCAAATCTAAACTTCAGTGTAAGCAGTGGTGATAGTGATGCCAAAAGTGTTGTAAAATCTTAATCAGTTCATGTCTTTACCACTAGAGGTCACTACAATAACAGCAGCGGCACAAGCATGCTTGGGATCTATACTGGCTTGTCAGTATGCTTCTCATAGGATCATATGCTTTTCATCTGCAGTGCACTTTAAGCAGTGATACTACTACAGAAGACCTGTCTTCCCCTCTCATGAAGGGAGGATGACGGAGGACGGGGAGAGAAATAGCAAGAAATGGGAGATGAGAATCAGTGCTGAGGACAGTGAATCATGCCGGTGATGTATCCTGGCAGCACTTTACTCCTGAGAGGGGTGACAAAACGAGCCTCTCGCCATAGTGATCGAGTCGGTTTGGGATGGCAGCAGCTGGCATGTGGCCAGATCCTGGTCTAATCGATTCTACACGCCGCACACGGCTGAAACGCGAGCACTGCATTTAAGTGCTCTTCATACAAATGGCCCTAATACTTTCCAAGTGACACTATTTAGATAAATACTCACTACTAGCTGAGTCATTCTATGACAAGAGTACCATTTGTATCCACAACATCTGATAAAGTGCACTAAACACAAACTACTGCTATGAAGTGTTTTAATTTTAACATATTTGTTTAAAAAATTACTTCAAATTTGTAGCACTGAAACATATTTATACATATATATATACATACACATATATATATATATATATATATATATATATATATATATATATATATATATATATATATATATATATATAAACCAGTCTATTTAACTAATCACACCACTTATTTTCTTTAAAATAATCATCATAATCAAATAATCATTCTAAAGTTAGTTCTACTCATTATTTCCAGAATGAATCTTTTTACATGCTAATCATATAAAACAGAAAAAAGTAAACAAAATTTAGAAAAAAATTCTGATAATGATAACTTTTTTTTTTTTTTTAAATGTTCCACCTCATCACATTTCCAATGTCACATGTTGGGAACCCCACAAAATAATAATTTAACTTGAGGTGGCACAATGCAATTTATTAGCGCTTAAAGACATTCTTTGTCTGGTGGAATATTTCAAGTCATACAGCAATGTACTTTAAAAAACACCTTTCCAACATGAAAAATGTGCCTGTTTCATAGAATGACTCAGAGCTGCACACAGAGAACAAGGAAGAAAAAATATTCTCCAAAAAACTATCACATACCGACAGAACAAGAACAAAAGCCAGGAACTGTTTCAGTAGTGCTGCACCTCTAGTCTTCCTTTGCCATCAAACAGATTCTGCAAGGGACCTTAAAAAATATTCTCTTTCCCCTAAGACGAGTTCATACGTGGAACAATACCCCTCTTTCTTCTCTAAATCTACTTCACAGACAGTAGATGTGTAAAAAAACCTGCTACGGCTATTTGAACAGAGAGGGTGGTGTCAAGAGTCCAGAAAGTCTCTCTCTCTGAGTCTGGTGCAGAGAGACAGACGTCTGTCTTGGCTCTTTCCTCTCTAAATCGATCAGCCAGTAATGACTATGAAGACTGCTCAGCTGTCTCCAGCGCCTTTATTGCTGGGGGAACGTAAACCTGCACACAAGCTCCTGAAAAACACACACCTCAGTCTTATTTAACACAGTCTGCACTTTAGGGATACTTCACACAAAAATAATTTACTCACCCTCATGTCATTCCAAACTTTCATATATTGAAAATGCACAAATGAGATTTGAGAAGTAAGGTGGAGGGGATTCATTTCAATCAGTTCCTCACACAAAGTTGTTGTATGGAACAGTTTTTGATACTTTTTTTGTCATTGTTTTGAGTTGTACAGACCCTGGTTGCCATTTTTGTTTGGAAAAGGGCTGTTATCTGATATAATTTTTTTGTGGTCTAAGAAGGTCAGAAGGTCAAAGAGGTTTGGAGAAACAGGCCAATTGAAGTAATGGAGTGGAGTTTTCATTCATATTTGTGCGACATTAGTCATTTAATGCCTGTATTAATAACTATTTCAGAATAGAATTCAAGGACCCTTAATGCATTGCAGAATCGGATCTGGAGTTCTTCCAAGAAACAGCTTTAAGTTATTCAATATCCCAGCGGCACCTGACGCACTTTCCCTTCCAAGTTCAAACACACAATTACAGTGAGAAAATCGCGTTTGTGTAAATATATCAAAGGGGTCTGTTTCAAAGAGAACACTTCTCACCTCTCTGCGACAGGCGTGAAAGCCGTCCCAGCAGGATTGGAGCGGGAGGCTGGAATCACCCACCTACTTCAATGAGAATTATTCTACCTTGCCATTACAGAGAGCTTATCGGCCAGCTAAATCACTACCTCTGCATGCTGGCAACTGCTATTTTCTCACAAAAGACCAACTTAGAGCTCATATGACAGGTTACAGCCAGACACCGCCTGCCAATTTTCAACTGTTGTTCCCCGCCTAGCATGCCTCCCACACGTAACAAAGACTAGAGCTCTCCAGCCTGCAATTCAACTAGTAAACTCACAGAAAAACAACCTAATCAACACGGCACCTTCCGGCAGCGTACACTATCCCTCTCACCTAGCTGTATCCATCTCACCATTTCTCCCACAATCATCATTGCCTTAACCACTACCCACAGGGCCGTGTTGTCATATTAATGCATAACACAATCTCTCTCATCAGTAGGGATGCACTGATTTTTGGTCAAATATTAAGCTCATTTACTCTTAAAATGCTCCAGTAACAGAAAAGATATAATTAAGCATACATACAATATATTTTGCATAAACCCTGCCACACAAAGACGCACCGGCAGCAGAACAAAATGTCTCAAGATTGGAGGAATTTCAAGACAAATGACATCTAATTAATTTGCAGTAGTCACGCCTGCGTAGAGCTCCTGTTGTGCAAGTAGACAACTTGTGCAAGCGCAGAAGAACACAGGAGCTTTCCTAAAATTATTTGACTTAAAGTGGTCATAATTGTGCATGTTTTATTATTTAATAGGGTTTTTTTTTTTTTTTTGGTCAAACAGTCATGCTGTCCTTACATCCCACTGTATTTTACAGCATTACCAAATAGCAGCAGAGAGGACCAAAAGGAAAGTTTCTCTACCAAATGTTATCATGAATCCTTACTCACCAGTAAGTCGGCATTAATCACATTTCTCTTTCAATCCCTGTATTAAAACGCCTCTCTCAGTCTCCGTTTTCCTTTCATCTGCCTCCCTTCCCTCATTTAGTTCTACTCGCATTGCCAGACACCTGCTCCAGAAAGGGTTGTGTTGAGTGTTAAGTTGGCAGTAGGCTACTGTAGCTCTGTGGTAATGGGCATTTCAGTGGCATGGCTGTGTGTTGGGTCTATGTCAGCGGACATTATGGTGGCAGCGGTATGCACCAGGCAGTGATCCCAGCAGGAAGAGACGAGTACCAACACAGAGCATAGCTCTCACAAAGCCATGCCAGATGATAAAACTGAGGTTTGCTTACACCAGCCAGACTCTAATACAGTCTGAGACTTAGCATACTTAGTGTGCCATTTATCACAACACAGCAGCTTCAAAAACGGTTGTTAAACACAGTGTAAGGAGTCAATTCAGGGTGAGAACAAAGACATTAACAGTGTTTACAAATCAGTGTACAGTGTCATATTGTGTCATCATAAAACACTTAAAATGTTAATATAAATACATACTTTTTTGAAGAAAAGGTGGGTGGTGCTTCCAGTGTTACTGTTAACAAAAACTAAAAATTAGTCAAACATTTTTGTTAATGTTGTTAATAAAAACACAACCAGAAAAACTGACTACAAAACTAACTAAACTAAAACAAAAATGACCACAAATGTTTTAATTTATGGTATATTATAAAACTTGACACCCACTTTTAAAATTCAATAATGTTAAACATTTTTAGATGATATCAGTTATAACTTTGGAACTAAAATACTAAAACTAAAATAACTAAAACTAACAATGATAAAATAAAAGCTAAATAACTAAACAATAAAGCCAAATTAAATATAAACAGAGGAAAACTTACATTAAAAAACTCAAAACTACAATAAAACACAACCCTCTTCAAAATCCCTACATCCTGATCAATGATAATTTTAAGACAGTTTTGTCACTCTTTTAAAAAGATAGCACTCCAAAGTAGCAGACAGCAACATTTGCTAACACTGTAAGATCCATGCAATCCATACAAGCTCTGTGACTCATGTTCTGCCGTTTCTAAAGGTGCCAGACTGCAGTAGAAACCATCTTACTGAGGGGACAACAGCCTGTGGCTCTACAGACTTCTGGCAAAACAGAGCAGAGAGACAGACACTACACAAACCAACCCAAACCAACCCCCCTCCCTGTCTGCTCTTTGTCTAGAGAAGAGGCTCTCCAAGCAGGTTTAGTGGGCTTTGAATAACTGACCAGGGTAAATCCCCAAATGATCCAGTATGTAGGGAACCCAGGTCCCCCCGGTTACTCAAATTGCTTCTGAAGCAGCCCCAATAATGTTTGCCTGTTGCTCCTTCTCAGGTTGGCGACTTCTGCCAGCACCCGTTCTCGGCCAAACTCTCGGTTTTACTGGCTTCAACGCCTCATTATGAGCTTATTTATTATGATGTTGCTAATAAAAGGTAGATGCCAGTAAAAGGCGGTTTGGACAAGGGAGTTGAGCCAAAATCAAGTAGAAACTTCACTGTTTAATCAAAGGCTTTGTTCCAAAAATCTATTGAGCAGCCATGCTGTCCTACTACCTATATAAGCAGCATCCTAAATGAAATGGAACCTCATAAGTGACTGATTTAAGAAATCTATATAGACAACACACCTATATAAATAGCACTCTGCTAGTTGATTCCAATTGAGGTTAATGTTAGCATGTTGCTAAGCTAAAACACCAATATTTCATCTACCATATTAGATTATTATTTTTATTTTTTTTACTGAGCTTGTCACAATGCATTTAAGTATTACTTTCTTAGTAAATGATGTATGCTTGGCTCAGATTTGGCAAAAAAATAAAAATAGGCATCTTAGAAGACAAAACATGCTTTAAATGATGCTTTAAACTCACAATGATTCAAAATGCTAGTTTTGGAACAAAGCTAATGCTTAAAGTTAAATATCTGATTTTCTGCCAAAGGCCAAACCTCACTAAAAGAATTACGCAATCTATGCCCTGTCCACTACGATGGAATTTTGACTAGTGCAGCTTTGGAAAGTGGAAAGATTTCAAACCTCATGAGGATGTCTAGAACATAAAATGTGGCTGGAATTCATAATACAAGCCATATTTTCAAATGTCCTCTGAGACCTTTTCTCTCACCCTCACTCTCAATCTGTGAGTCCGTGAGAGTCTCAGACCGATGCCACAGTGAATTGGCAGACATGTCGACTGACCTTCCTGGATCACTTAGTGAAAATACACAACCCTGCTTGTCCACATGGCCATACTGTGTCTGCCCTTCATCCTCACCTCACTAAGATCATCACAGCACCTTACCTGACCTATAAAACAAACCAAGGAGAAATCCAACAGCAGATGCTGGCCATGGGAAATAGAGACCACTGTAGAAACTGCTAAAAGCTATTTTAATTAAACTATAAAATGACAAACTAGCATTTATGCAAAGCTTTCAAGTCATTCATTAAAAAAACAAAAAATTATAATGATAACGAATTTAGTTCAAGTCGCAGGTAATCTGTTTATTTGAAAATAATGCTTTCCTCAAATAATGCTTTTTATGAATTCCTCTTCAAATTTATCCATCCTAAATACTTCAATCTGTTAATGCAGGTCTTTTCCAGTGAGTGTAAGCAGCTTAAAGGAGAACTTCCCAACAGCCTTCATAGAGATTTATGTAATACCACCACACACACGCCAGAAAAATGCAGGTTTGTGAAGGGAATACAAGAAAAGACTAGAAAAACACAAGCTAATAATGGTGTATACAAGGAAACAGCATGCCAGAGCCAAGATTCTCACAGTTAAAACATATTTTAGATCATTTAATTACTGTGTTAGTAATACCCATATTTAACTGACTAATAGGCATGTGTTCTTTTTGCAAAAAAGAACAACCATCGTTCACAAAGTTCAACAAATTCCAATTAAATGTTTATTTATTAAATATTTTGGCTAATTTGCTTATGCTTCCTGCTATCAGTAAGAACAGTATTTTCAGCACAGCTGAAGACATTTTTTTCACCAAAAAAACAAACAAATTACTGTTAAATTTCAGATTTTTTACACAATCTATGTCTTGTCCACTTCTTATTCACAGAATACACTGGAATTTTGACTAGTGCAGCTTTTTTAATTACTACGTTACTAATATCCATACTTAACTGACATGGCATGTGTAGAGTTTTGCAAAAAAGGACAACCATCTTTCACAAACGAAAGGAAAAGGAAAAAAGGGAAAAACAGCAGCAGATTCTGTCTGGGCCTGATAATAGGGATGTTCTAACTGTAAAAAAAGCACTGTGGCACCGTGAAGTCTAGGGAAACAGTCTTCCCTCCGTTCTCAGTGACCAGCAATACGGCAGGCATGTTCTCAAGCAGCACACTACTATTAACTAATGACACAGGGCAGGTCCTCACGTACGAGAGGCTCACATATGAATTACGGCCAGTGCTGAACCTGAGCGCAGTCCACACACACTCACACAAGTCAGAGTTATTAACCCCTAACTGAGGCTAACAGGCCACAAAGTGACCTCCGCTCACACCGGGTGACGTAACCACTCAGGACACTCTCTGGCACAACACAAATACACACACAGTCAGATTAAAACACTTCACACAGGTTTCCACAAACACAACCACAGAATAGCTGCTTGAACAGATGAAACTGATATTTCTCATTTGAATGCATAAATAAACGATCACGTTGTTGTCTGTTTCTGTCAGTGACAGATGTAATGCGCCTCCTACAGCGCAGTAACATCCGCACAATGTGCGCTCGCTGACTTTCTGCTGTCTGTTTGAGAGAATCGAAACAGCTTGATGCTCTTTTGAATTGGAAAGGATTTTGAAGCACACGGCACAGTGCATTGTCGCTACAGATTGGGCTAAAATGGGAATGAATGACTGCGATGAAACTGAGAAGAGCTGACAGAAAGACTGGCACGTGACACAGGGCAGCCCTAGAAGTGAGTGACATACGGATGGATGAAAGCTTTGTTTTGAATACAAAATACCACAAAATGGGATATCATTCCTGTTCAATGAGCTGTACAGTCCGGAAAAAAGCTGAAAACCTGGGCCGTGAACCTACAGAGTGCCTTTGCAAAAGATGATGGGAGAAAATCCCGGGATAATCTGAGATGACAGTGCAGCCCATGCGTCTGTGAAACAGGTATGGATACTTAGTCAGAAGCCAATGACCCCCCACATACAAACAAAGGAAGCACATCAAAAGCGTCTGCGTCATTGTGATTCATCTCCTGTGACTGTGTACGAATGAATAAAAAAAGCAAAACAGAATGAATGCCCAGGGTGATGATGAAGAGAGAGAAGGAGAGCTCTCCACTAGATGTGTTTCACAAGCCAAACAATGCTAGAACACAGAAGAGTACCTGTGTCACTCTGACATCTCCTGCAGGTGGTGGTTTCTGTAGGGTTCAAATTCAACATTTTACTCAAGGGGGCAAAGAAATATTAAGACAAGATAGTATCAGTAAGCAGAGTTGACGTCATCAATGGGTGAACTGATGTCCTGGTTGAATTGATGGGACTTAACGAGGTTATTAACCCTGGTTCTGCTCCGGCCTGCTGTGCGAAACACTGACTTCTCATCTCAGAGGAAGAAGTGATCTAAATATCAATGCATTTGCTGAAATATTCCAGGTGCTTGCACATTTGTCAGAAATTTCAAGCTAAGCAACTCAAATGCAATCTAGAATTATGGTCTAACAAAATAATAGTATAATTAAAAAAAATGAATGACAAATTTTAAAAGCATTAACAAAGAGTATTCGATTCTTTTGGATTTAATTCTAAAATCGTAACATGACATTCTAACATCTACAAATCTAAATAATACACCGCAGAATCTCTCATGATTAAATTACAGTTGGACAAATGTGCATAAATCTTGATGATACTTCATATGACTAACACATTTGTCACTGTACGAGGAAACATGTAAATATCAAATTAGTCATATTAACAAGCATATCGCTACTCAACCGTCAACATTTTTTCCTACAGGCTATGACTACCCTATATTACTAATGGAAATTCTCTATTGGACTTCATAACAGGTCCTTATGACAAGACAATTCAGGCACAGATGGTTAAAACTGTGATTGTAATGATTTAGAGGATGACTTTGATACACTGTACATGTGCAACAATCTTAGCTGTTCATTCATATCCTTATTTACATCACTGATTGGTTGTGGATTTCTACAGTAAACTTTATAATATAACAATTTAAAATAACTTTTCTATTTTAATATATTTTAAAATGAAATTTATTCCATTGATGGCAAAGCTGAATTTTTAGCATCATTCCCCAGTCTTCAGTGTCACATGATCCTTCAGAAATCATTGTAATATAATAATTTGGTGCTCAAGAAATCTTTCCTATTGCGATCACAGTTGAAAATTGCTTATCAAAATCTACTTATTATTTTGTTGAAAAGCATTATACTTTTTTAGGATTCTTTGATTAATATAACGTTCAAAAGATTACTTGAAACAGAAATCTTTTGTAACATTATAAACGTCTTTACTATCATGCAATGCATCCCTGCTGATCATTTCTTTCTTTCTTTCAAAAAAACTAAAGAAATCTTAGTGACCCCTCACTTTTGAACAGTGGTGTATAAAATGTTTCTGAAATTACTACAAATTTCAAAAAAAGATTAGCATACAATGATTTTACCACAATGGTGACAACTGCAGTAAAATACAAAACCATTTTTCTTACATAGCTACAATTAAGAATATTATTAATAATTAAGAATATAAATAATTAATAACTCTGCCAACTGACACAGTTCACTAGACTGATATCTATTTTACTGTCTTTGAACACCTCTCATCCATTCAGAATTTAAAATCAAAAACTTCAACAGTAATCTAAAATAAAGTTTATGGTTTGTTTCTTTTGTTAACACTGCCTACTTCTTTAGATGTTTACCTTGCATCCACGTTGTAACTAAGGGCAACAGGAAATGTTTGCACAGGGCAATGGCACTTTATCAGTGTCTGTGGAAAATTCATGAAATGCATTTGCTAGTCTGCTTTTTGCACTCAGTTGAACAACAGCTAGAGCTGTAATATATAACCTGTAATGTGTTATTTCTGTGATTTCTCTTTTGTAACCTAAGCCGTTTACTGTAAATGCAGCAATACATGACACATTTAAGTCTATGTTACTTCGATAAATTGAATAATTCATTTTATACATTAGCTAATCAACACACATAAATCATTCTAATATCCAAATACAACCTTTAATAAAATACACAGAGAAATACACTTACTGTCTTAACCTCAAGAGAAACTAGCATAGTTTTAGACAGCTTAGGAAAATTTAACTAGCGTAAAACATTAGTACACCAATACGTTAGCATAACATTTGCATGTTTATTTAAAGTAAATCCAGCAAACACAAACGAAACACGGCAAAGAGCACCGAGCTATTAAAAGCTCCTCACCACTGAGGAGGAAGTTTCACACATGAACAGCAGGATCCTCATTACAGCAAACTGCTGTTTATTTCCCCATCAGCATGTACTCCGAGGCCGAGCGCTTTAACAAAACTTCACAAGAACCTTTAGACTTTGCTCAAGCAGTATATTATCCTTACGACGCTTTAACTGCTGCCCTGTAGCAGTTACAAGAAACAACTACTTACTATAAATATCTAGGGATCGTGCCTAGACTCAGATAGTGCTGTACAAACACAAGAGATGAAGCCGGCTTTCTAAATATACAAACAGCAGGGGCACAGCCATCAGACGACCCCCACCCCCCACTCACAGAAATTCCCACGTTCATTCCCTCACAAATCGGCCTGTCGAACAGAACCTCGAACGCACTGCAAAAAAACGCTCCCTCGTCCAATGATTTGCAACAGTGTAAAGAACGAACACACACTCGCAGTAGTCGGCATAGAGGAAGAGACTCTCCATGTAACCAGCTGGAGCCACGCTGTTGCCAGGCTCACATCAACCCGCTAAAGGACTGACAAAAACACTGTGCCTCAAGTAGGTCAGCTCTCCTCCTGGAGATAATCAAGCCCACTCTGACCCTCTATGTGTGAGCGTTTGTGTGGGAGAGAGGGAACTAGGTCAAACGCAGTCAGTTGTTACGACTCGATCATGTGCAGTACTTACGCATACACCTGCCTGCAACTCACCCGCATGCACTCCGACCGTCACGTGACTTACCAACGCTTGAGATCTGGCTCTCATCACAGTCTTCTCATTGCACAGAGAAAATGGGATTTTACCAGAAGGCAAAGACGAACCCGTGAGAAATCTACGAGCTTTTCTGTCTATCTCGGTCTGATTGTCTGGGGCTCTCTCTCTGTTTTCCCTCTCTTCGCCTGTCCAGCGACTGCACAATGCACATCAATTATTCAGCGGCGGTTTCTGGGTTTCCAGTGCAAAGCCAATCACAGATGGAGTTCTGTGCTAATGGGCTCCTGCTATACCTGGCTCCTCTACTCCAAGACGTAGCCCACAGGGAATCAGGTTAAGCTCTTCGAAAACTTCAGACACACACACATACAGAATGACAAGCCTGTAAAGTGTCTGCAGTGCAAAACCACAAAATGAACAGGAAGCACCTTTGTGTTTCAAAAGGGTTAAAAAAAGAAGCAAGAGAGAGAGAGAGAGAAAGACAGGGACGTGGGGGCAGGGAAAGAGAAGAGAGACAGAGGAAGAAAAAGCAGCAAATATCCTCTCACCTCAGATGTATGGTGTCCTAAGTGACGTCCGCATGCCTAAAACCCTCATTCATTCATACAAACACAGACACACACGCACGTATGCATGCACGCACACTCACACACACACACATCCATGCAATGCGACGGCCACTTTGCCAGAGGGCGGAAGGGGGGGAAAGCATGAGCGGCTCACATTTCAAACTGGCAAAGAGGGGGCGGGGCCTATCGTGGCAGACAGGCTGTATCTTGGCCCTCAACCAAATCATCCAGAGAAAGACTGAGAACAAACAACACGCTCGGATCAATTCGGTTAAAGCTGCGTTCACAGCCCTGCGATTACTGCTATCAAAGCGGGTGAATCCCGTTCATTGGTGAGCTAATCACATGACACTGATGTATAAATCCATCAGACTGAGCACGCTAATTAAGCCTGGGGCTGGTGGGCGGCCCTCCTGAGTGTCGTGTGAGGGTGAAATTAATGGAAACTGTGTTAGCTTTTAACACTAAGTGCCTAACTTGACACTTGCTAACACTGTTAATTACACACATCTAAAAGTGTTGAATATCAGAAAGGGATCCAGCACTTCCCCGGGCTATCAATAGCGTGCGTCCATTAATGAATTAATACATAGCTGTTCTACAGTCCTTGAATTAGCGTCTCCTAATCTGCTAATAAAAACGCTGTATCAACAGCAGGATTTTTCTTGACGCTGCACAAAAAAAGCACTGTAATAATTTCAAGTGACATCAAATTAGCAATAATTCATTGAAAGCTCCAACGTACTGTAGCCACAAAGACTTACTATGTAGCACGAAGCATCAAGACCTCAGTGTGCGCGCCGTCTCCCTGGCCGGCATTGAAGTGCTGCGTGTGACAGATATCTTTAATATCAAGCTACGAGGGGATGAAATAACTCAGAGAAAATGAGAGATGTCAAGGCTACGGGCTACATGAAAAAGGAGGTGAAGAGCCAAAGCTGGCTCAAACAGGAACTTGAGCTTCCTTTAACTTTTACTGCAAAGCTGTGAGTCATAACCCTCCACCAACACAAACACATAACTCCAGTCATTCTCTGCAGCTCTCAACTTCAGTACTTTACAAATGAGCAATCTTATAAATAACCTCATGTTTTTTATTTAAAAATCTATCATAATACAGCATAATTGTTTCAGATCACACACTAAATAATCAGCTTGTTTCTATAAGAACAAAAGTCTAGCAGAACAGGAACATCTAAAAGTAGCTGAACTGTTGCTGAATGATTACATCAGAAGAAAAGAGCCGAATCTTGAAACTGATTTAAGTCCAAAATTAACTTAGTCTCACCTGACAATGGTGGATTTTCTCTTTTCATAAATATTTGAACTGCAATATTCTATACATCATTTAAATATTTCTTAACTAAAAAAACAAACAAAATGTATATATATGAATTTGATATTTTATGTTTTTTTTCTTCAGTTTTAGTACAATATTTGTAGTTTGTTACAGCTAATGTTATCATCCAACTAACAAATAAATAGCTAATCAACAATAGTCAATATTCATTCACATTTGTTGAATTGGCATTGAAATTGTTGAATTGCTTGGTAATCGTTCATTCTGGCAATTGGTGATTGTGACCCGCTAACGATCTTTGATGTTGCAAACTCAAAGCCACAGTGAACGTCTGAAGTGAGAACTGCACGCAGATAGATGTAGGCAGGGTTTGCGGTATATCAAACCAACGGGGAGGTCCCCGGGTTTGAGTTTCTTGTGTATTTGCACTCGTGTCTTCTCTGTAAACCATGTGTGTACATGACATGTGAATTACGGCTGGGTGCTGGAAAGCGATCCGTCACCCTTGACATGGCGGATTGGTTGCTCTCCTGACGTGCCTTCCAGCTGGGATGATTTACAAGCTGCTGACAGACTTCCTATGTAGAGCAGGAACATTCCTCACCGTTGCGTTGAGAGATCCATTTCACCCCACAGTGTGGCCATTGGCCAATTTCATACTTTAGCCAATCCGCTGCTCAGAGAACAGCCATGTGTCAACTTTACTTTGACGTGCAATTGCGTCAAACAACTGTGTATCTACATTTAAAAAATTAAACAAAAAAACAACAACAATCAGGGCCAAAAACTTGGATATGGTGAAAGACCTCACACTAAAATGCAATTAAATGTGGGCACCATCACTCAGTAAGGGTTGTTGAGTGCATAGACTTGTTTTAGTCACAAAACTGTACAAATAACTGTTTATGACTGAATCAAAATGAATCAATCATATACAATTATTATAGAAAGTGACAAACTATTTTTTTTGTGTCAAAAATGACACAAACTATGGAATTCTTATAAACACTGGTTAAAGATTTTAGAGGGAAAAACAAAGCATTGTTCAAATTCCTGTACTTAATGTCTTCTGCGCTTCGTGCCAAATCTGCTCAATAACAGACTTTAAAAACACTTGAATTGAGACACACCTTGCAATTATCTTGTCGCAACATCTCACTTTGAACAATAGCACACTATCTCTGCTCTTGTCTGCAGGCACAAACGTAATTTTGAAAGTTGACTTTTTTTTTTCAGGAAAATGTTTAAATAATAGCAGGCTTTCTGAATGGGGCCATGCGAGCGAGAAACATGTCCTAATAGACAAACACATTAGCTGTCAATCTCTCAACTAACCTGCTCTCGATTAAATATCAGCATGACACATACAGAGGGAAGAACTCGATTTTGATCTAAGTGAGGAGACTGTTGTGACTGACAGGATATTGTTGTAATACTGTCAAAAGCAATTGTGATGCTGTGTATAATTAACATATGCTCAATAAAAGCATCTCAGACAAGGCATTTAGCATTTCTTGGTACAGACACAACTCTGTGCTCTAAAGAGGGAGATTTTAGACTAAATAATTATCCTATTGCACTGGCTGTGGGGTGCCAAACAAAGCCTGGTTAAAAAGTCTGTCAGTAGCATGTAAGCAGAGAAGATCAGACTCAATAAGAGCACTCACACATACACACAAACAGATGCAAACAGATAATTCCCATAATCACAGATTAATACTGCCGGCTAATCCCGCTGACAGAGAGGTCAGCACTCACAAACCAGCACGCACTAACAGACTAGACTTCATCTACACACATACACCACATCTCACATTCCTGAAGATCAGCTGGTGACAATGCACAACGCGCTTCCATCAATTTGCACTGATAATATATGTTTAAATTATTTTCCAATATAAACAAACACCTTTAAAAAATTTTTTTATAAATAATTTCCATAAAAATGAATAAGCTATTTTTCTATAATAATAATAATAATAATAATAATCACAAGTAAATAACATATATAATTATACATATAATAATAATAATAATAATTATTATTATTATTCTTACATATAGAATTATTAGTTTTTCACATTTTCTATTTTTCCTATTTTTATACATTATAAATTAATGCATTACATAAATTTTAAATGTAATTATAAATGTATTATTTAATTATTACTCACAGCATTAATAATAGTAATAAATAATAATTATTATTCTTACCTATAGAATTATTCAAGTTTTTCACAAAATTTTTCACATTTTCTATTTCTCCTGTTTTTATACATTATAAATTAATGTATTATATAAATTTTAAATCTAATTCTAAAAGTATTATTTAATTATTACTCACAGCATTAATAATAATAATAATAATAAAGAAATGTTCTTATATATGATTTTTTTTCCCCATGTTGAGTTTATATGTAAATTGAGATGATATGAAAAAAAATTTTATACTGAGATAATATGTAAATTAATGTTTTATATTAATTTAACATTTATATATAATTATGTATGCATGTTACTTACAACATTAAAGGTGGAGTAAGCGATTTCTGGAAGCCAATGTTGATATTTGAAATCACCTAAACAAACAAGCCCCTATTTTGATAGCTCCACCCCACACATATGTAGCCTACGCAACCCAGGCAACGATTAGTTCTGTGAAACAAAGCAAAACCAATGTTACACTGTGTCTACACCGGACATGAGCATCATAATCTCATAATCAATGATGCTGTCTACATTGGATGCTGCGCGGCTCGACATGATAAATCCCCACAGAAAACTGCTGCCACGTTTATAAGCGAGGTAAGCGGGCACTTAGGGCCCTGGGGAATCAGGGGGCCCCATCTGATGTTGCAGAAACATATTTTGCAGCTTTGAACAATGTAGCCAATCACAGACATATCTGTTAATTTCTTTAACGCAATGACCAGAAGTGTTTAAGTTAGAATCCACTCACCGCTAAAAATGCTGAGTTTGCTGAGTTCTGCAAACTCTGGAATCCTCTCATTATAACAAAGTGTAGATACGATGTAAATAAGAGATTCACTGTGCAGCGTAGAGAGCTTATTAACAGAATGTTGTGAGATTGCAATGAACTGAAGTGAGTGACAGCTTTTAGTGATTATATGAGGGAACGCACTTTGCACGCATTCTAGGCTGTATATTAATGTCTGACTGTCTCAGAACAGAGATATTCACCTTAGTAAAGAAAGTATTGTGTTTCAAGCAAGCGGCAACCTCCATCTTTCTTGAAACCAACGTCGAAGTGACTTAAACTGCAATTCATCGACAGGCCACTAGAGACTGGCTCCAAAAGGGAGTCAGTCCCTTAGACTCTCCATGTTAAAATGCCAAACTTTACAGCAGAAACAAAATATGTTTACAGCCTGGTACAAAAAGTGGTTTTGGTCTATATAGCTAATTTTGCCCTTCATGACAACTGTGAGGGGATGAATTTTTTATAACTCATCCATTTAAATTATATTAAGCCTTAAAGTTCTGCATAATTAAGGACGTGGGCACATGAGTGGCAGGTGGATTGCCGCTGCTGTCACCACTGTTGCGCTAGGCAGGCGTGGTTTCAGCAACCAGCTCCACCCACATCCCACCTTTTTGCCCATTTTTGATTATCCGGGAGTGACGCACTGCCAAGATGGCGACGGCCATCTCCGCACACTTTGAGCTTCAAAAATGCTCTTCAGAAACCTACGTGTGGCGTCACGGACACTACGTTAATTTTTATTTTTTTTTACAGTCTATGGTTTCAAGTCATAATTTTATTTGTCTTGATGTTTCCAAATGACTCTCTTGTATGCTTTTCCTTGGCGTGCCGGCGCGAACTGCCACGCACTCGTATAAATGCACGAATGCGATGACTGGAAATTTTTGCTTAATAATAGATTACATTTTCGATTTTTTTCTCGGCAAACACTACCGTATGCCTTCAGAATACTTGGAACATGGAATGAGTTGCATGGGATAATTTCATGTTTGTAAAAAGACTGAAAAAGTTTACAATTTATTAAATGGACAAGTGCAAGCATTTTTTTTATCTTCTTTTGTGATCCGAAAAAGGTAGACTAATATGGCTTTAAAACAGCATCAAATTGACTAATTACTGTCTGTGACTGGATAAATTAACTATGAGAGCGAGCAAGCAAAATAGGTGTTAGGTGCCCCATACCTGGAATTTGCTAAGGGCACCCACAATCACCAAGTCCGCCCCTGGATGTGCTGACACAAATTTCAAATGATTTCCAGTGTAGGCGCGCCACGTCCGGTGTAGACACGGTGTTACTAATCTATCGAGAAGAACCAAAGCAACCTTGGCATCCGATCGCAGGCCTTCTGCTCCTTGAGTTCTCGCCAGCACTGCAAAGCTGATCCAGTATTTACACAGGTCCTATTTCTTGTCTTATCGTTCCGCAGACGTTATCCTCTTTTGTTTTTTATCCGCTATCTCTATCTTTCTGTCGCTCGGCTGTTCACTGAACGCTCTCTCCTCCACATCATGAGTAGACACGCCCCTTACTGCTGATTGGCTACAAGTTTGTTTTGGTACTCGGCCCCCACTCAGTTTTCTAAAGGGTTTTTGAAAAATTACATACCCCACCTTTAATATTATTACTTAAAACAATTAACAATTTGAAAATGTATCTTGTTTTATGCATATTCAGAATTTAAAATATATATATTGGAAAACAAGACAAATATATTGATTAAGTGTTTTGCTGTGATGATAAATGTGTGCTCATCAAATTTTTCATTGAAAAATACATACTTCAAGCAAATGTGTTAGATTTGCCTACATCAAGTGTCAAAAAACAAAGGACTCCAATTGACCATTTTATAGCACTATAACTGTTGAAATGTAACATTAACAAGAGCTCAAAGCATAAATATATGAATTACTTTACTATATCTTACAAGACATCTGGCGTTTATCCATTACAGGTACTTAACATTCTTTTACAAGACGCAAATAAAAGTGTAATTCTAAGTGCAAATGGATGACATTTGGCCATCCTCACAGCCAAGTGTCAGCTGCACTGTATATCACAGAGACAGCAAAACATGACGGATTCATCTTGCAGCCGGTGACTGGCTCTCCGTGGCCGCCTGATTGTGCATTGATCGTGTAATGTGGGAGTGTCTCGCTTCTCTCAGGCTCTGAGCGCGCCAGACACACTGAACTCCGCTGTGTGGTGTCGGGTGGCCGCCCCTCTGTCGCCATCCTGCCTGTCACTGGGTTTTCGCTGGGGCTGCACTTTCTCGACAAATCCCTGGCCTGACGTGCATATATCTCTTCTCTCTCTTTTTTCCGTTCGCTGTTTCTGAGTGTGTTTGTGTGATGGATGTAGACAGATAAAGAGAGAAAGAGTGTGTGGCATCAAGGAGGACAGAAAACGAGAGGGACGGAAGATGGGTTTATGAGACTGAGCCCAGCCACTGTCGTCTGTGTGTCTGCGGTGGCAGACGCCCTTATGATAGAGGTAAGATGGATGCCCCCATGATGCACTGAGAAAGAGGAAGTCTGAGTCATATCTGCTTCCAGCCATTTCTTTATCAACCGCTGCTCTGAATGCAACCACTGGTATAAACTCTGCTTGATTTGAAATATTGGAGACATCACTGAAACAGATAAATATTTCCGCTATCAAACAAGCCACGTGAGTGTTACTAACAGCATACTGCCACTATCTCAGCTGTTTACTGCAAAAATACATTTATTAATCAGTATTTTTGTCTTGTTATCGAGTACAAAGTTCTGAACATCCTTAAAGCAAGTTTAATTACTGGGAATTAAAAGTAAATTAAAAAGTAAAAAATAATATAAATAAAGAAATAAATATTACTGTTATTGTTAATTATTAATAATCATTGTTTCAACTGAAATAAAAAAATAAAATAAAAATAAACATTAAATGAAAAACTTAAAAGAGAGAGAAATGTTGTCTTTGTGACTAACTGAAAAAAGCTGTATATCAGTTCAAGTAATAAAACGACTAAAAAAAATAATTAGAGATAAACCCAAAAACTAATAAGAAAGAAAACTAATAAGAAGAAACATAACACATACTAAAACTGAAATGAAAACTGAAAGCATAAAAATCAAAGCTATTTCAAAAAATACTGTAACAGTATATAAATACTGCTAAAATAACACTGCTTTCCAGTATAAAGACAAAAATATGAATTAAGAAAATAATTTTTGCAGTGGTCTAAAAAGAAAAATATGAACAAAAAATGTTTCTGGAAGGCCCAAGGTGTCCCACAGTAACCACGGTTCAAATGGACAGTTTATCTTCATTCTCAACAGCGAGCCATGTCAGGCCTTTCTCAAATGAAGTACACTCACACACCTCAACCCCGGCGTTTGCGGGCCATCTATCTCTGTTTGGCTGATGCCCGTCCGCAATTCACTTTGACAAATGTACAAGAACAGGACACTCAGCTTTGGCTGAGAAGGTCAGGATTTCAAACTGAGCTGATTACAAAGCGATGCTGCTTTGCTGATGGATGATTGTTGGAAAGTGAACTCTGGCGGCTTATCAATGAATTATTCGGGGGTGTTTCTGGCATGCCGAGAGCTCCACGTGTAAAATCAGGCAGGAAAAGACAACCTCGGGAAGTTAAATCGTCTTAAGGAGATGAGTGAGTGTCGGACAAAGGAATGTGAAAGGATGCTAATGCATGGCCGTGCGCTGTGATTGCATAATTCCGCAATTAAAAGATTTCCTGTCACATCGCTAAATGAGAAATGTGGATTCATTACAGGCAGAGTGTCTGTAGCAATGATGAGTGAGAAGAAACATCGCAATGAGAGAAGCGGTTCTCACCTGCCGACTTAGGGGTGAACTTGTCGCGGTTTGCCGCACACACGGCCAGGAGCCGATAGCCGAGGTCCAAGTCGAAACCCTGCTGCGCTGCCACGCGACTTACAACCTGCGGAAAGAGACCATATGAGCGTTAAAATGGGTCTTTGTGTATTCGCATGCTTCATCTGCATGCGTGTATCCATTATTTGCATTCACAAGAGAGGTGCAAACAGAGTTCTCGGCTAAAAGACTGAAGAAAAATCAAGCTGAAATGTTCTAAACACACTCTTTAGCATTAAGGCTATTGAATTTTTCAATAGACTACATGAGCTATGTGCAATTAAGCTTCCTTAAAATTCTACCCCAGACTCCCATGAGAGAAGCGAGAACCAGCGGTATACTCGCATCACCCGGCTACCACCCCCTCTTCCTTGTACACCAAATCTCTCTCCAAAAACTACTCATAAAAGAGCAATTTCCCTTTTTTAGTGCAATCATATCAAATATTTATATATGTGCATGAATAATGTATTCTAAGATAAAACAGCCACCTCCACTGATGCAGAATAGTGTTAAGACTGTGTTGATATTTGCAGGGTACGATTGATGAGCTTTCCCTAGAGATCTGTGTGACTGGTGCGCAGACGTTTGTGTTTGTTCTCTGAATACCCTGATCCGCAGAGACCACAGCCTGCACTTGGCCCCTTGAACTCGCAACTCCAGCTTCTTTCAAAGCATCTTGTGATCTTTTGCGAAACTATTCAAAAGCGTGTAAATAAAACCCTAAAGCCACATGTAAGACAGAGATGGTAGGTGACAATGGTACACACAGAATACATAACTCTGGCTTTACCTGTTGAATATCTTAAAGGGACTAAACTCCCAAAAATGTAATTTACTCACCCTCATATTGTTCCAAACCTGCATGACGGACTTTTATCATAGAACACAAAAAAGACATGTCCAAGCTGCTCTATTCCATAAAATGAAAGTCAATGGTGACAAAGTTGTTATCAGACTTCAAAAATGACAAACCACTACCAAAAAGTGCCATAACAGCAATCCATATGGATACTGGGGCTGTATATTCCAAGTCAAATAATGCAGTAACTTTGTGTAAGGAACCAAGTAAAACTTATTCAGTCCCTCTCTGTGAAGAATTTTTTTTTTTGAGCTTTACAGCCCTGGTCCCCATTCACTTTCATTATATGAAAAATAGCAAACATATCATATATTTGAAAAGCACAAAGTTGAGTAAATACAGAAATTATAACCTATTCCATTAAAATGATACAACAGGAACACTTATATTCTTTAGACCACAGGCTGACAATGACAATTTCTATTTTTTTTTTTTTACAGTGGTTAAGGTGCCTATTTTTCATTTTAAAGTTATGAGTTTAAATATTGCTCTGAATAACATTCAATTTGAAAGAATTCATTTCATCTCCCCTTTCAATCGCTATTATTATATCCATCAAAAAAGACAACCAATATAAAACGAGAGGCATTCGACCTTTTGTAATATCTGCTGTAAAATCTGAACGAGGCTGCACATGATCTTTAATGACTCATGTATCACACTGCTGCAGCTGTGCGCTGCATTTATCCACTTACTATCCTTCTCAATTCTTAACACCCGGCGCTTGACGTGCAATTTGTGTTCCACATGGGGTGCAATCGCGACTCTTCTTAATCATAAATTGTCATACATCTGCTACCAAGGCGATGCAAACAAAAATGACAAATCAAACCTGCGCTGACAGATCTCTATTCATGATTTAATGGTCAAATAACAGCTTAACGGGATTCTAGAATGGCATCTATGAAACTGAAAATCATCCAGTGTTTTGGACAGGCAGCGCCATTGCGCTCTTGCCAAACTTTAATTTCCCTTCTGCAGCTGCACTTGCCAAACGCAGCAGCCAGGCTTGCTGCCACGAGGGCTGGTATAGATTCCACTGGCGTTTAGAAATGCATCCTCACATAAGCCTTTTCCACATAATCTCTCTTCTCAGAACGCAGGCCTAAAATATTAAGTGATTCAACAGAAAAAAATATCAGGATCACTGAGCCACGCAAATCTTCTCGGTTACAGTTTTGCTAAAGGGCCGAAGGCACACAAACAGTGATGTGCAATATAATACAAAAGACAAAAATGGCCATTTATTTCTTTCCAAAGCGAGGCCCATAGCACTGCAGATATGCCGGGTTGACAAGAAAAGACAGTGGGACAGCAGAGAAAGTTGTCATTGCTAAAGCTACTGACAGTTTGGAGATGTCATTTATCATTTGGCTGAGAGCTGATATTGTGCAGCTGGGAGACAATGGAAGAACAGCTCCATATGCAGGTCTGCGGAGAGCAGAGAGCTACCTGCTGCCTGAGGGGAAATGTGTAAGACATGTCCACATCTGTCAGCCAGCATTCTTATCTCCCCAGTTCTTTCATCTCACCACCATCCTCACCTGGGGAGAAGAACCTCTCCGCTGCTCTCTGAGGGACCCACAATGCATCAGACAAATTAATTACAACATACAGAGCACAAACATACTGCACATCCTTTCGGAGTGAACGCGTGTGAAGATGGTGTCTGGGGACACACTGTCATTTACACACGACACCAACTCCAGAGAGAGAGGCTGAACCAAACTCAGGCTGTCAGAGCTGTGCAGTAGCAGCAGCACCAAGGCGGTCTGGAATACCTGGAGAAACCTGTCCGTTAACATTCCCGTTCATCTCGAAGGCATGAGCTCGGCTGGTGCAGAGACACCTTTGTGATACAGTCAGGTTAGTCAGGTTGATTTGAGCTAATGCCATGTGACCAATCAAAAAAATTATATAACTTTAAAATACTGATTGTTTAATGACATTAAACACACACACAAAAAAACCCTCAACAGCCCCAAACCTTTCATTAGTGACTATCCTGAGCTGTGACATAAAACTGCATGTACACTATCAGTTATTTTGAGTAATTAACATATTTTAATGTTTTTTAAAAGAAGTCTCTTATGCTCACAAAGGCTGCATTGATATGATCGGAAATACAGTAAAACAGTAATATTATGAAACATTAAAATTTAAAATAAGTGTTTTCTATTTTAAAATACAATTTATACCTCTGATGACGAAGCTGATTTTTTCAGCAGCCATTACTCCAGTCTTCAGTGTCGCATGATCCTTCAGAAATCATTATAGTACTCTGATTTGGTGCTGGAGAAACATTTCTTATTGCCAATGCTGAAAAGAGTTTTTGCTGCTGAATAGCATAAGAGATTTCTTTCAAAAACATTAAGAAATCTTAATTATTCCAGACTGGTAATGTACATTCATTCATTAAAAAATGCTCATAAAAAGCTATTAAGGGATTCAATCAATAACTTAATGGAAGTTTAAGTATGGGTTTTAAAGTGTGAAGGGTGGTATTTAAAGAATAATTACATTATTGTTGACAAAAAGGTGTCATTTATATCCAAAGGCTCTAAATATTAGTACAAGATTAATTGAGAGTTATGTCCCACATGAGGCACTATACACTATGCATTGCATTCTACCATCTAGTGTAAGTGTTATTTTGTCCTCCAATACGCAATACGCAAGGAAAGCTGCGACAGTTGAGTGCATGAAGAGTCCAACATTCCACACACTTTTTGGGGAACTTTCAGTGTAACCATATTTCTTAAACTATTTATACTACAAAATGGTAGTGTTTTACAAACTTTTTGCCTTTGTCCAAGACAATATTTGGAGGTCCTCGTATCTAAGCTTATATTTACCTCTGATGCTTCTGTTGTAATAAAAATAAATAAACTCTAAAATATGATGTCAGTTTAATGTTTAGCATTTTAATTAAGCAAAATAAATTTAATTATTTTAAGACTTATATTGGCCCCTGGTTGAGAGGCACTGATCTATGACATACGATAGCAAATTTTTAAGAAAAAAAAAATCTCAGCAAAGACACCTGATGTAAGTCTAGCTAGAACAAGTATATTCTGAGAGCCTCCCAGTATGCCATAATCAATGACTGTCATGGAGAATGTGGGGCGAGTGTCCTACTGTATGTTCAGCACCACTAGCATCAATAAACAGAACTAAATGTGAAAAGTTCAGCTTACTAATGGTTTAATTATACCTGATTCTGCATGGCGAGATAGGAGAAGGTATTTAAAAAAAAAGAAAAAAACCTTAAACACCAGTCTCAGTCTCAGGCAGAGGTTACAGGAGGGAGGAAAAGAAACAGAGAGAGAGAGAGATTAGTGGGTGGGCAGAGGGACACGTGAAGCGTGACTGTTGCTTTAACCTTCGTCACTGGCCCCTGACATGAGGACAAGACTTGAGCAGCTGCTGTCTTACCGTCAAGCATCCCATAAGGCTTTGCTCAAATGGCCGCTGGAAGGCTCGTGGGTCTCCACACCAGTCCAGTAGCTCCGTGGCCGCGGTCTGGAAATTGGCCGGATTCTGTAAGTGCTGTTCCAACAGAAGAAATCACAAATTTTACAACATTAAAATCTAGAGGGAAAATCAATATTTAAAAACTTAATTTTTAGCAATAAAAATAAACACCGAAAATATTCAATATTCAACACTGTTGTGAAAACATAACCATAATATTCCAACACGACATGTTATCATCACATAAATATCACATAAAATCATAACACTCTAATCATACTAAAACTTCATATGCAGGAATTCAAGATAAGCATAATATTAGTATGTTTATCCACCTAAAAAAATCATTCCACTAAATGATGATTTAGAAAACTTAAATCAAAAAAGAAATTCTGTCCAGAATTTGAAATGATCTTCTATTATGTTCCACAGAAGAAAATCACACAGGAAAATCTTTGATATATCAATGATATTTAATGTATCATAAAATTGAACATGATAATTTTTACAACAGCTATTACTTATTAATAGATTCATATTAAAACTGCAATTAAAAACTCTGAAATGTGTTCTTATTTACATACTGAGGGACATGTCAAAATTAATTTATGTGAAAAAAAGAAAATAATTTTGACTTTGTTCTATTCTAGAATATTTCTTTAAACAGACAGAAGCACTTGAAAACCTGCTGAAAAATATTTAATGAATATTATATATACATAAATATATATATATACACATTTGAGAGGATGTGAACCAAAAAACTAATCATTCAATTGATTCTGCTCGTTTCTGAATCTTATACCATATTCCTTATACATTTTATGGCATATTCACTACCAGTATTCAACAAGGGGTGGTATTTTGATCTTAAAGTGGATATCGTTTTCAGTCAGCCAAGTGCTCCAACTCCTCCTGCCCTTTGACTCGGTGCATCTGCACAGCCCTGCAAGAACCCAGCCGGTAACCCAAGGCCTCCTGGTCTGAACGCAGCTGTGCATTCTGGGACAGATCCACCCTCCTGACAAAGAGCTCAGTGTGCTTCAAGGCCTCCTCACACACCACAGTGCATCTTAATCCAGACTCTTCATCATCTTTTGTCCACTAAGATGTAATAGATCTGCACCTCTGAAAGCAATAGTCAAGCAGGGCCGGCCAATAAGGCGAGCACAGCGGGCTTTGTGGCAGAATTGAATGAGAAGAGGCTTATTCTCTTTTCCCTACGATTTTTTATTTATTTATTGAGCGCCGAGGTTGTTTATCCTCCCCTCAGGACCGCCCTCCCCCCACCCAAAATCTCCAGCGACCGGTGGCGCACAAGACATGACAAGAAATTTAAACAAACGAGCAATCTGTACACCCTCTTCAGAGCCTTTGCACGTTTAATGCTCCAGCGCTGTTTGGCCGCTCTGAGGAGGAGACTGCGCACTTTGAAGACCATTATACTCCGACGGACACCTCCTCTTCCCCGGCTCGCAGTGAGGAAGCGGCATTGTCTTCCGAGGGCGGCAGAGGTCGCCATTTGAATGAGCGAATTTGGTGTGTGTGTGTGTTGACAAAGAGCTCATCTGACAAAGAGCCAATGTCTACTGCCGCAGAACCCCGCTGAGTAAATCCTGCACACCATAAGGGATATGCGGGTAGAAAATGTTCCCCCTCTCGCCGCAAAAGGCTGATGGAAAAGAATCTCCATTTTGAAGGAGGCAATTCTTTGTTTAAGCGGACATTCTGGTGTCTGGCTCCGACCGCACGATTATCAGGAAAGAGAGGAGGGGATGGAAAGCTTGCTGTTGTGATGGTGGGCACTCGGAGCTGTGTGTCAGCAGTGAAGGGTTTTTGGCAGGATCACAACACAGGTGTTAACGCAACAGCAGCCAAATCTCAGCACTCCACCTTTCCCCTGCTAAGCATGTGGTGTCCAAACAGGACCTCTCCACCTCAGGGCAGCTCTGTGTGTTATGATCAGTCACTCCAGAGGCATTAAAGTCACGTTGCTTGACCAGGCCTGAACATCTACACTTCTGATGATCTATACTACAATATCACTGTATTACAGTCGCTGTATAACGGAAACTAAGATTTTTCTTGCTCCTTTCTTGCTGTCCTCCCAGTCCAGTTTTAGGAACTAAGCTGCAAAAATGAATCGTTGTGAAGTAATATGTCCCAACCATAAGAATATTCACATACACAGTTCACACACATACATGAAAAACCTGGAAATATCAGGGGTCCGTTTAATATAAACGCATATTTATAATATATTTCTATAATTTTAAATTATTTTGTAAAAATATATTCTTGTATGTGGTGCAGTAAAATAGAAAAAAAAAGTACAGGATATGACTAAATTGACTAAATTTTAATGACTAAATTAAGAAAATAAAACTCATATTAGGAAATTTTATGGGAAGGAATATTCAAATTATTCAACCGGCATTCAATACTACACTCAGACAAAAGACAAAAAAAGAAGGTCAGGATCTTGAAATCTTAAGGGCAATTTCTCTCATCAGCTAATCTGTCATAGGAAATCCCTGAGCACAAGCTCATTTCATCAGTCCTACACGGGACATGGACCATGAATAACCGCCTCCTCCAGTATCAGAATACTCTTCAGCAAATTTGTATTCATGTTCCATGTGAATGATAATTTCTTCTTAAGAAGAAAAAAGAAAAGAAAGACTGACTAATTAAACTTGAGTCGCTGTGCCATGTTTCACTTATTATTTCTAATCATTAAATTCCTCCTCATGTTCTTGATGGAGAATGAGCCAAGAGAATTGTTCTGATCATCCGAACGTTTATCATGCATTCAAAGGTAAACACTGTGAATGATAAGAGCTTTAGTTTTAGTTAGCAGAATAAATTGAAGCTTAACAAATAGGGAAAAGAAAATGGGGACACTAAGCTCAGACGCCACAATTTTACTTAATGTTCTGAGTATTTTTATATACATGCATAATATACAGTTAAAATAAACAACAACAATTTGTAGGGAAAATTGATCTGGGTGAGTGTGTGATTCGGTTCAATGCACCAGTTGGACTTGAGTTGATTGTGATGTCAGTCTGCTGTTTTCAGACAGAAGAGGTGTGATTGACAGCTATTGGCTGCCGACTGCTCAGTGTGCGGGCTTTAACTGCTGGTGAGGAAGTCTGCGATGGGAAAACAGAGGAATTCTGTAGGAAGGGCTCTGTAAATGAAAGTCAGATGGCAGTGCGAGAGTCTGGCAGTATAAGGATAGAAAAAAAGTCAAAGAAGTCAAGAGAGAAAATGGTCTGTTTGATCGACATTACAATCACAACATGCTGATGGCTTCATGTGGGTGTTAGTCATGAGATTGGACATAATGTTTTACACTACTGTCATTATAACCAACTGAGTAAAGTTGAAGGAAGAATAGATTCCATGACAGGCAAGCGTATGATTGAGTGACAGGATGACAGAATGATGAAAAGAGGGAAATGGGACAGAGAGGAAAGGAAACACCCCTATTAGATTGAAAGAGTATCAGGTTTTTGACATATTGATGTCACAAACAAGAGAACGCTTAGAAATTGTCAAGGTATTGGCATTTCCATGTAAACTAGAGGTCATTTACATGTGGAAGTTTTAAATGTACAGTCTGTTCTAAGACTACTACTGTGTTCTGTGCAAAACATTATTACTGTTGTACGTGGACATAAAATGATAAAGCATACTTTCAAATCTCTTAAGTCTGCTTAAATTGAGCTCACTGACGACTCTCATCACACTAAATGTGCCATATCGATATGATTAATGAGCAGCAATCGATTGCGTTTTGTCTTTAGCTTTAATCAGACTCAATCTGCTATGCAAAACAGAGATAACAGTGTCATCTGTAACCAATTAAATAGGCTCAGAAATTCAATGGATTCTTACATGCTGTAGACATGATCTTATTAGCGCTAAGACTTGCCTAATTGATGCAGAGACAACAAAGCCTAGTGGAAATCTGTGTGGACATGAAAAATGCTGAACTGTCTGTAATACACAAGTTGGCATGTCAAATATTTCCATAAATCTATCGAGAGATTTAAAACGTCACACCTACACAGCACACTGCAATTATCCAAGTCTAGAATCACAAGACATAGCCTTGGGTCATACCTACTTGTGTGTGTCTGGCTATAGTTGTGAGTGCCATTTTTTTTTTTTTTTCAAATGTCCTCTTTGATATATTAAAACAAAGACATTTGAATTGGTTTTCATAAACTGTAGTGCTCTTAAATCAGTCAAATCTTTGCTTTAAATGCACTGATACCTACTGATACAGTTTAGGGTTTAGAAACACTGTTAGCATGAGTCTGTGACTCAGAAGGGAAATGATTTCACAAATCAATAGGGGGAAATGTAAAAAGTCTTAATTTAGGTATAGCGTTATGTTTTGGGTTAACCTGTAGTCATTATACTATTATACTACCACTCAAGTGTGGGTTCAGTAAGAATTTTTAATGTTTTAATAATAACATGGTTAAATAGCATTACAATTTAAAGTAACTGTTTTCTATTTTAATATATTTTAAAATGTTATTTATTACTGAAATGACAAAGCTGACCTTTTAGCAGTCATTATTGGTCTTCAGTGTCACATGATCCTTCGGAAACCATTATAATGATGACTTGGTGCTCATTATTATTTTTATTTATTAAATATAATCATAATATTAATTATTATTATAAGTATTAATACAATATAATTATTATTTTTTATTATTATTAGCAATATCATTATTATAAATATTATAGAGATATTTATATATTTAAAACAGTTGTGCTGCTTTCCATTTTTGTGAAACCCCTCATAAAGCTTTTTCAAACAGCATTTATTTAAAATGCTAATATTTTATAACATTATAATTGTTTTTACTTTCACTCTTGATCCTTGCTGAATAAAAGTATTAATTTCCTTTTTAAAAAAATATTACGGTGCCCAAACCTTTGAACAGTAGTATAAATAGTTCAATTTAAAAGTAAAAGAAGCCTACGGCATGTCTGCATCTAGACAGCTAAGTAGCGCGCCTGTGTTTGTGTACACAAAAACAAGAGCCGGCTGATAGGAGATGCTTGGAAAACAGCCGAGGAGGACAAAAGGGTTCAGACTCCAACCATATTCGGCAACCTGATATGAGCCAAGCTAATGGAAAACTACAGATCACCATCAGAGAGGCAGTGGGAGACCTTAGAACAATGAACAGACAGACAGACAGACAGACACGGCCATGGTGTCACTGTGGTGCTTTTCTCCTCACCTGTTTGATGCACAGCAGCCTGTCATTGGTCTGCTGTATGTGCCTGTCCATCGAAGGAATCGAGTTCATCTTGACTGCTGCCTCTTTCTCTCTACCTAGAAGCCATTAAAGTTCTTCTCTCTGAAAAATGGACAGACAAAAGAGAGGAGTGTGTCAGGCTGAGAGGAAAAACGGGAGAGCACTTCAGCGCAGATCTGTGATCTCCTCACACGCTTTATGAGGCCCTGAAAGACACTGAGCGCTCAAATGACATTTCAGTAGTGGGTGAGGAGGAGCCGTCCCATCCATCTTTCATGTTGACAAAGTCGCTCCAGTGTAACTCTGACACTCCTCTCAGTTTCTTACAAGTACAGCTGTGATCTTCAAAAAAATGTTAGCAAAATAAACAGCACAACTCAGTAAGCATGAAGCAGAGATAAGAGTGTGTGCTGAAAGGAAGAACTGTGACCAATTACACTCTAATCAGACCTCTGCAAATGCCTGAACCCCATCAGTGTGTCTATTACACGCTGTTAAAGGTATCAGGCCTTACATTCAAGGTTATCAATTTAGCTGCTGCAGGATGATTTACAGTTGCGTTCGCTGGCAAATAAACACAAGGCCCCGTGGCCAGCGCTGTAACTCACTGCGCCGACATGCGGAAGGATTAATTGGTGAGGAACGGGAGCGTCAGGACTTCATCTCTCATCTGGTCACTTCACCACCATCACTCTTAAAATTCCAAGGCACAAATGTGGAAAAAAAACAAAAACAGGCAGACGGCAAAATTCCCCCACCACCCACTGCAGCGGTCTGATAAAGCTCTCTTCAAATACTTTGGCTGTATGCGTGACAGGACGGGGAGCGTCTCTGGCTCTCAGGAGGGTTAGATAGTGCCCTATATATGTTAAAGCAGACAGTGCATTTCAGGAAGTGATGTCGGGACAGGTATTAAGAGTGCTTTCTTAAGCCCGCATGAAATGTTTAAGCATGTAAGTCACGGATGAGGCGACATAGGCCTGGTACCTGCATAATGGAAGTGTGCTGAACTCACAACCTCGAAGTCATAAAAAAGCACAACTTGCTCCCATTTTAGCCAAAAATCTCCAGAAAATGTACAAGAAATGGAAAACACTGCAAAAATGTATATATTTATCAGTATTTGTATTGAGTAAAAATATTACAATAATTCTCAAATAAAAAAATTAGTATATTATATAATACATTCTATCCTATAGTAAATATATTTTTCTCCCAAGAAGAAAATATTGTTCTCTGTAAACAAGACTTATTGTTTTTAATTATCTTTTTTTTTCAAAGCATAGAAACTATATTTTGTTAGATTTACAGAACCATTCAACAACAAGTCTCCAATTCTTACTAGGGCTGCATTTATTTGATCATAAACACAGTAAAACAGTAATATTATGTATTTAAAATAATATATCCTCAACAATGCTGAATTAAATCATTTCTCTATTTTCATTTTCCAAAAAAAAACAAAAAAAAAAAAAAACTTTTGAATTGTAGTATATGCTTGAAAAATAAAATAAAAATAAAAACTATATAAGCAGTTTTTCTTCACAGATATATACGCACACTCACTGGAAAACAACAAAATATGGATAAATAATTTTTTCACACTATAAATCACAGCACTAGCAACAGCAAGGGCGTAGACAACATGCGAGCTGATGGTTTTTTTTAAGCAATGGAAATCGCTCAAGACATATGCGTCTCCCAATGAGTAAATGTAATGCTAATTTGGCAAAAGGCTCAGACAGGATTTGGGTCGGTGTGGTTGCAGTGACAGTCAAAGGCCAGCAGGTGTCTCTCTCTCTCTCACACTGCGGTCCTGCCACCCTGACCATCAGCACCACCACAAATAACTGCTGAGTGTTCCTTTAAGCCTTTACAAGCGCTACAAATCCTCTGCTCCAACCACTAACAGGGAAAGCTCAAACCAGAGGTTCGCCTGTCTGACCTTGTGGCTATTGATTAACTATTTCCCTCTTTACCCTGCTGTCACTCTCACCTCCAGCTACCAGCAGTGAGAGCACAAGAGAGACGGGAAGAAAGAGTGCTCTCACTCTCCTCCTCCTTCTCGTGACATGGCTTTTGTTTGGTGTGCAAACTCTAAGCTATGGGCTTCAAGAGGGCGATGATGACATGAAAACATCTTTACAGCAGCAGCTGAACATCCTGATCTATGACGTCAAAGAGCTGTAAAGCAGAGTCCAAAACTCCACACAGCTTGATCACGCATCCCTCTCGCTCTCCCTCTGTCACTCTCTCACCCCTCAGGCAATGAAGGCTGGAAAAACACCAGTTATATAACACACCAACTACCTCAATGAAAACAAACTCTTGTTCTCATTATTCAAAGAGAAGCAGAAGCTGGCCATGGAGTCACTCCAAACAAAAAGTTTACAGTCAGATACTTGGCCATGCTGGAAGAATTTCACAGTATTTAACTGCTCTTGGACCTATCCAACTCAAATCACATTTTCTTCATATAAAATAAGAATAATTATAAGATTAAATACCCATTATGTTTCTTATTAGCTGAATAAATAATTAAATATAATATTATTTGTGTTTCTGTGTGTGTATGCCTTAAAAAAAACATGCTACAAAAAAATCATTTAAGTTGACAACTGTGAATAAAAAATATTGATAAAAAATATTGCGGACACTAATCACTGTTTTAATTAAACAATATCAGTTTCATAAAGCATAATATTTTATGGAATTCACACCATCAAACCTTTAAAAAAATGACATCCAGGTTTTAGAAAAAAAAAATCAGCAGGATACAGAACCTTACCCTCAAAAAACAGTAGGATAAATCATATCAGATGAACAAGACCAGACATAATTCATATTGTCAGAACAAAAACAAAAGCAAGGAAGTGAAGTATAAAAAACACTGTGGAAAGCCGTTGTTTAATCTTATGAAAGGTGGGGTCAGACAGAGGGCTGAGGGAGAGATGGAGAGAAAGAGAGAACTTAGTTTGTGCAGGGAGAATTATCTCTTCATAATCAGACATAAATCTGCATGAGTGAGTTCTGCATTTCCACTCACGCTTGACTCCCTTTTCAAAGACAGCTCTCTATAAATACCATCAGTCGCTCTCTTGGGTTAAGGACAGGGATTGAGAGACTGATACTAGCCTGGAACACAATTCAAGAAAAAGGCCAAGCTTAAAAGACTGATCATAATTACAGCTCACGCTCAGATCCGACCATGAGATCTTTACAAAGCAACTCGACTCATTCATGTGGTGTAAACTTCTCATTTGCCACTTTAACACAGGACAATAGTTTCACAACTCAATCAGCATTCAGTCTTTTCCATCTTAGTCTAGCCAAGAGCTGCCCACTTTTTAGGAAAGATCTGACTGACATGTCAAATGACCAATCAGAACTAATCTTGAAGTCATTAAAGAGACAGTTCACCCAAAATGCAAATGATCACAAATTAACCTTATGTTGTTTGCAGAACTCAAAAGAACATATTTTGAAGAATGTTAATAACCAAAAAAGGTGACATTTGACAATTTTCCTCAAAGCATCTTCTTTTATGTTCTATAGTAAAAATAAGGAAGACTATACACTTCTGCTCTATCCCTAGTTACCTTCTTTTAGATATTTTAACATTTCCCAAAGATTTGCTGTCTCTAATCTGTCAAACTAATCTAGTTATTAGTTCTCCATTCAAAACAGCTCATAAAACTCATGTTCATTTCCAGGTGGGCTGGTGCACACTTGACTTCAGAAACATTGCATGGCACCAGCCAATCAGATCGGAACTGGCCATCTCAGCCAGGTCTCGTGCACGAAATGCCTCAGGCGGTCAGTGAATGGACTGTGGGCGGTCTGTGGGTGGAACGTATGGGACTCAGTTTCAGCTTGGCTGATCAGAGTGCAGTCACACTAAACATCAGACAGAGGGAAGTGTCTCAGCACCTGTTGGTGTGACCGCCACAGCTGAGTGGCAAAGAGGTGAGGGTCCACAACAAGTGCATCCCTGTTTGGTGCTACATTCCGCTGTCTTCTCGGATCGATCAGCGCCAACTAACCCTAAGCCACCTATAGTGGCCCCAAAAAGTATTTGGACACTTACACTACCGATCAAAAGTTTGGGGTTGGTAAGATTTTTTATATTTTTTAAATGAGTTTCTTAAGCTCACTAAGGCTACATTTATTTGATCAGAAATAATTTGTAACAATTTGCAAAATATTTGTTACAATTTAAAGTAATTGTTTTCCATTTTAATATATTTGAAAATGTATTCCTGTGATGCAAAGCTGAATTTTCAGCAGCCATTACTTCAGTCTTCAATGATCCTTATGAAATCATTCTAATATGCTGGTGGTTTTCTGCTAAAGAAACACTTCGTATTATTATCAATGTTAAAAACAGTTGTGCTGCTTAATATTTTTGTGGAAACTTTTTCAGGATTATTTGATGGATAGAAACCTCAAAAGAACAGCATTTATTTTAAATAGAAAATTATTAATGTTACAAAAGATTTCTGTCAATGTATTTTGAATGATCAAATTATCTATTTAATGTAATATTGCGGAATTAAAAAAAAATAAAATCTTACTGACCCCATACTTTTGACTGGATAACAAAACCTAAAACTAAACCGCATCAGCAAACAAATGATGCTAGAGCTTTTCTCCCAACTAACTTCACTATCATCAGCCATATTCCACTCAAAATTTTCTCAAGTTCTTGTAACTATAGACAGTTTTTACTGCATTTACTTTTAAAACCTATAACAACTTTCTGATAAATTATTTACATGAAATTCAATTCAGTTCGAATTCAATTGCCACTGTATATCAAAAGTACAAATAAACTCAAACTAATTTTCATCAACCTTATATGTAGATATAACCCCAAAACTGTGAGAAACAAGCAAACAGTGAAAGACAACCAAGCCCATAACCATATCATTCGTGCTCTGAACCCATTTGCGTGTGTGTGGCAAGGAGCAGTGAGCTGGACAGTGGCCCCTGCAGACAGCACAAGGCAGCGTTTGTTATGCGAGTCCAGAAAGGCAGCGTAAAGGCTCTCCACTGCTCTCTATTGTCCTGACCTAAAATGTGCCGTAATCTCCTGAGCAGTCTCTCTAGCACCATATGTGTGTGTGCTGGCCTCCTCCTGCCCCCATCTCTCCTTTTTTCCCTCTCTTTCTCCCCCATTCTCTCCTGCCACTCAACCCGCCCCTCCTCCCTCTCTCTCTCTCTCTCTCTCCGGAACCCAGGCTGCGCGCTCCTTTAACAGGCTGGGGAATGGATTCATTTCATCTAATGCGGTTTGGTCTGAAGCAGAGCCACTCACCCTGAGCAAGAGGCTCCCCACTGCAGTCATGTGTTTTCATACAAGCCAATCAACATGACCGCACCGGCTCACCATCTTCCCCCACAGTCGCCCTCCCTCTCTCATTCTCTATTTATTTCTTTCACTCACTCTACCTTCCTCTTACTCTCAAACAGGCTCCCCCTTTCCGCTTTCCCCCTCCCTTTCTGCCACCCCCTCCTTTTCTTCTTTACTCTTTACATCTGCCTGAGGCTTTCTGTTTCATTCTGGTCACAAGGCACTTAGCTACTGACTTGAGTCCGCTTTTCTGTCCCTTCACCTCTCTCCGCACCTCATCCTCCACGATATCACAGTCCCCATCCTTCCCGCTCACTTTAATTTGCTCTTTCTGTTCCTCTTTCTCTACCTGTCTCTCTCTCTCTCATTATTTGTTGGGAGCTCAGATCTGTTGGGATCCCTGCTGGAACAGAAGGTTGGTGTGGCCCATCTGTGAGCTGATGGGAGAGGGGAGGATACATGTACAGACAGACCACCCCCCACCACAAACTCCCCTCAACTAACAGACTATTTTAATTAGTGGCCAGCTATTATATTTGTGATGCTAATACGGTCTATTTTTAAAATGTATTATAGCAATAATAATAATGATACACACAAATACAAAAATTAAGCAAACAACTCTTTTTAGTTTACACAATATTATTTAGTCACCTAAAATATTTACTTGAAATTCCTAAATAATGTTTTGTATTTATGGTTGATACGGGCCTGCATTATATATCTTTTAATTTAGATGCAATATTCGCTACCAGACAAGATTATATATTTATACTGTATATAATTATTTAATGTCATGTTCAGATGTCAATGACCAATCATATCAATATTTTCTTTAACAGGAAGGTTAACACAAAAATAAATAAAATTAATTAATTAAAATAAATTAAAAAGCCATGTAAAATATACATAAATAATAACACCAATAAACTATAGTATAAGATCAAACAAAACAAATAAACAATACATTAAAAATAAATCAAAAAGCTAACTATATAATAACATATATACTTTTTGTTTCTTATTTATTATATTTAGGAGATTATAAATAATTTAATTTATTAATTTATTTTTATCCTTTGTGCATATATGTATGCGTGTGTATATATATATATATATATATATATATATATATATATATATATATATATATATATATATATATATATATATACACACACATACATACACACACACACACACACATCTATATATATATATATATATATATATATATATATATATATACACACATACATACATGCACAATGTACACAAAATTATTTTAAAGAATTATAAAAATCAATACATTAACAATTAAAAGTTGATTGACAACATTGACAATTAAATATACGCATGCTTGGAACATTGCTCAGTCAACTGTTGCATGGCCTGAGAAATATCATAAACAACATGAATATGGAACCGTTTGTCATCAGTTTTTAACATCACGTTCTTATATATATTACCTATAAGAAATGCAAGCTAACAATTCAGCAACCACACATATTCTCATGAATGCTCAAATCTGAAACCATTCAACACTGTGATTCTTCACACGCTGTATTTCTTCACAATTCCTTTACACCTCTGTAGAAGCGGAACGACCTCAGTCGGTTTGACCTTGCCCTTGAGTAGGTGAATGAAAAGCACATCACTAACAGAGGGCGAGTATGGCCACCCTGAAAATAATGTCAACCCAGCGTTTCCTGTGTGCAGAGAGCAAAATGGATCCTGGTCTCATACTGATCTGCTGCTGGGCCGCTGCACAGATAATATCCACTTTAATTTCTTACCTGAGGGGAAGTTCTCACGAGGGAGCTGCTGACGCCAGGCTGGGGATGTGACAGCCATTTTTCATCAGCTCACCGCATGATGCCAACACATAATAACCTTTTTCTACTAATCTGGGGTCAGTTTGGATTCGTTTTATTGTGTATCACTGTGGTTTATCGCTAAATTTTCCTCCTCAGTGACCGTTTAGACACCCTAAACTTCACTGCACGGAAACAAGTACGACATCACTCTTTAAAAATCAATTAATTACCCAATATAAAGAGAGTGATGAAGAAAATTAACTCTTTTACACAGGCAACTATACTTGCGGCTTGTGCACTTCCCAAAATGGGCAGTCAGTTTTGAAATTGTCCGCAGCTGTTTAACTATTTGATATTTGAGAGCGTTTGGCGTCTATAAATATTGAACAGCAGTACGGTGCCAGGGGTCTCTACAATGGCAGGTATGTGTCACCAGATACCCCAGGACAATCCCATCATGCCATGAATACGCTGGGGAGGAAAACAGAGACGGTATTTCTAGGGCGATTCGTGAACTCACACTCTCCCTTCTGCGCTCATTCCTCGGCGTCTGCTCAGTTCAGCTCTGATTCACTGCACGGGGCAAGACCAGAGCTGAGAAAAACTCCAGCTATTTCAGATAAGAGCTCCCTGGGTCTGTGTGGCGCTCGGCCCGTCCAACCCGAGACGGCAACAAATCACTGTGTGCGTAAATCACTATTTAACCCATTGCTCTTATCAACACACTGCCCAGGATTGCCAAGCATGGCGGTTGGTGTGTGTGTCTTTGTGAGGCTGAGGAAAATCATGTCCAGCATTCCTAAAAATCTTCTCTCACCCTCCTCTGGCTCATCCTGAGATTCTCTCATTTGTCAGAGATCGCCAACTGCCAGGCCTGGACAACCTTGTGTAAATAAACCAGGAAGTGTTTTCACCTCACAGTTGGTTAGAGTGGCAGAAGCAGTAAACCAGCTCAAGTCCCCCGCTGCTGGGGGCTGCTTCTGTTGCATTCCTTCACTTCCTTTTAAATTATATGATGAACATAAAGCAGTGGTTCTTAAATTAGGTAGTTGAACAACTGAAAAGAGGTGGAAACAATCAAAAAACTAAAAACAATTGTTACAGTTTTAACTAATGGATCCGCACGTTTTATTATGGATCCGCATACTTTATTTGACGTGTTTTGGATTGTTGAACACCACCCACTGAAATGATAACACCTACAATAGCCAGGACATTTTTTAATATAACTATAATATAAGAAAGAAGAAAGTCATATACACCTAGGATGCCTCGAGGGTGAGTAAATCACAGGCTAATTTTCATTTTTGGGTGAACTAACCCTTTAAATCAAAAATTCATCAGAAGGTACTCACAAAAAATGTAAAAAAAAAAAAATTAAAATGATTTGATTTACACCATTTACATGTTTGGAGTTTAGAGGGTTTTTTTTTAAAAGAAATTAGTAATTTTTATTCAGCAAGGATGCCAAAATCGACAGTAAAGACTTTCACATCATTGCAAAAAAAAATTAAAAAATCTAGTTCAAATAAATGCTGTTCTTTTTAACTTTCTATTAATAAAAAGAATCCTGAAAAAATGTATCATGGTTTTAATGTCTTTTTGATCAAATAAATGCATCCTTGGTGAGCATAAGAGACTTTCAAAAATATTTCTTTTTTAAAAACCCAAACTGATTAATTTAGTGTATGGTGCTTTTTATTATGCAATTAAAAATAATTATTAAAAATGTAATTTAATTATTTATTAATTTTAGATTTCATTATATATAAAAACTTTATAAATACAAAATTACTGACAAAAAATAACAGCAACACTGAATCAATCAACCAGTAAATCAAATCATAATGAATTTCCTGGTTTGTTTTTCCTCTTAAATCTCTACAGACAATAGTTTGTGGATCACTGATATAAAGCCAATCAAAATACACTGTAGTTCTACATCTGTTTCTGTATTTTTTCATTACTCCAGGCTGTGGTTATGAATGGATGGTCACTAAGTCTTCAAAAATCAGGTCACAGTGAGACACATGATTGTAAATCTTATGTACTGTTCCCATCTAAAAATAGACCCTAATGCACATCAAGGCAAGGAAGCTACTGAGCATCTCTCAGAGCATAAAAGACGCCTTCAAATGGATTCAGAAGCAGAGTCGAATAAGATGAATGCTTGTCATGTGAAAGTTACAAAGATTTCATACATTTACATATCAATTTAGTTTTTTAAAAAGAGAGAACTCAAGACTTGGCAGTAACATGGCAAATGTTGGAAGTTTACTACACCAATTTATTATTTCTGTGGTATAATTGAAATAAAATGCGGTCTTTCATAAGGATGAATAAATCCTGAGATTTCTAATTTAGGGTGACAGCAGAGAGGAGGAATTCCAGGCCAGTCTTTTTAGAACAAGAAAAAAAAAAAAGAGTGTAATTTACGTTCCGTTGGTAAAAGTGCATGGCTGTATTTCAGGCTGGGGGATGAGTGCTCAGGCTCTGTCTGTGAGCTCCACAGAGCAAAACATTGGGTTTGTGGACCACGAGTGAGGAGTAGAGCTGACAGGCCGGTGTAAACTGAACCCCACAGGCAGCAGACCAGCTTGGCTGTTGGTGGACACCTCAGGGCTCTTACTGCTGAATAGGTAAGCTGAGAAATTCCACGGCCTTCTGTTTCAGGCCTGCCCTAAAAGTGCTGAAACATCAGCAACTATAGTCTATCGCTGAGCTCTGGACTTTCACTCAAAGACTGAAAGACAGAAGCTCTTTCCCCTATGTCAGAAGATCCAAAAATAATACATATTTCAACAAATTTTCTAATGTCTAAATGTCAATACCTACAGAGAATGGACTCTTCTCACTTTTGTCTCACTTATATTCATGTATGCAACAACTTTTTAAAAAAAAAGTTAATTTGCATTCAAATGAAAACTGATTACAAAAAAGTGCATTATGTTGAAGACGTTGCCCTGATTTATACAACAAGATCGCAGATGAGAAAAACAGAGTGATTTAAACAGCCGCTTACATACTGTTCACAAGTGAGACTAGTGTTTCTCAAAAATCTCCAACATCCGACCTCCTGCTCGGCACTTCCTGCTGTGCCAGAGTTTCCTTCTGTTTTATAAGACAAATCTAATTAGTGTGAAACTCCAATTAAATGAAAAGAATCTATTAGAGGCAAAAAGAAGTCTCCAGGAATAGAACTTGTCAATAGGGTGTAACTCTGCTACGTGGTATTGGTTGGTTTAAAAAAATATGGTGATGAACCCAGCTGACTGAAAATACAGTGTTTTAATTATCTCACTCACTAATTAAACAGACTGATCAATGGCACAGCGCTTATAGCTCATAGCTGCTACACCTGTTTACAAGTGCACTATGTCTGGGGGCTAAAGAACTGAGTACAGCCTGTTAGAAAAGAGGTTTTACTGCTTAGAAAGCACTCAGATTGCACAGCTACAGGGATCAATCTGAAATTGATTGACATCAAACTCACAATTAGCACATGATCTTCTGGCCAGGCCCTGTCTGCATAAGTAGTGGTTGGCCCTGTTGGAAAAAAGAAAAAAAAAGCATAGTTGATCAGCAACATAGATCAACCACCCTCACCAAGAAGATCAGCATCATCAACTAACCTGTAAGAACATATTACAACAGAAATCTTTTCCTTTTTATAATTGTGATATCAAGACAGTGGATAAATGTTAAATCTGAATAATTGTAATTTTTTATAATATAATTTATCAAATATATTTATACAATACAATACCGAAATATAGAAAAAAATTAAATTACAGAAATAAATTAAATGTGCATAAATATGCGTGTATGCACTTTATATATGTAAGTGCATATAAGTGATAGATATATATATATATATATAAAATTTTAAAAAAAATTTTTATTAGGGCTGTCAACGCCAACGCTTTAACGCATGTGATTAATCTAAAAATTTTAATGCGTTAATTTTTTTACGCAAATTAATCGTTTGATAAGGTTTGACCCCAACTTTTTGCCGTCATCGCAGCGCGGAAGGAAATCATTGCCTGCGTCCCAATGTGCACACTATCCATCCTAAATTCTATGTGATATTAGTCATTTTAAATACTATTTAGGGCAGATAGGGTGTATAGTATGCACATTGGGACGCAGGGATTGTGTGATTATAAGGCGCCGGGCTCGACAAAAGTGAAGCGAATGCAGAGAGAGAGAGAGTGAGTAACCCGAGAGAGAGAGAGAGAGAGAGAGAGCGCGAGAGATATGTATACTCATATTTGATAAGGGTACAGAGAACCAGTGTTGCCAGGGTCGTGGTTTTCCTGCACAATTGGGCTATTTTGAAAATACAGTCGTGGGAAAAATTACAGAGCCATGGGTTGCGGTTTTTTGGGCTACTTTTATAATGTACCGTGGCCACCCAATACACGTGATCGCAAAAGGAAGTTATTACAAACACTCGATAGTGGTTTAAAGTGAGTTCTGAGTAAAAGTGTACTAGTAATCTCATAAATTGTCTTATGTAGCATGATGCTAATGTTAGCTCTAATGCATCTGCAGAACAGGTCCAATTCTTCTTCATAATGCATTTTATCATAATACTTCATGTAAGGTCGCAAGAAAATGTTTTGTTGTCTTTATTTTTTTTCGGGGAAGTCGTGGCCTAATGGTTAGAGAGTCGGACTCGTAATCCAAAGGTTGCGGGTTCGAGTCTCGGGCCGGCAGGGATTGTAGGTGGGGGGAGTGAATGTCCAGTGCTCTCTCCACCCTCAATACCATGACTGAGGTGCCCTTGAGCAAGGCACCGAACCCCCAACTGCTCCCCGGGCGCTGCAGCATAAATGGCTGCCCACTGCTCCGGGTGTGTGTTCACGGTGTGTGTGTGTTCACTGCTGTGTGTGTGCACGTTGGATGGGTTAAATGCAGAGCACGAATTCCGAGTATGGGTCACCATACTTGGCAGTATGTCACTTCACTTATCACTTATCACTTCACTTTATTTAGAAATACTTTTGATAATAGTTGGGTAAATGTGTACTGGGATTGAAGTGATGGTAAACATTTTATTGTCATTATAAAGGCTGATAATGGCTTAATTAAAACAAAAGAATAATAAGGATTATGTCTCATATCTGGCAGAGGTGTGAAAGGTTCTGTTTCCTTTAGCGCCTCGCGCTTTGAGCCAAAACCAAACTAAACTAGCGGGAGAGGCGCGACCGCGAGCCGTTTACGAGGTCAGCATGCATGCATTCCTTTATTTCAACACATTTACAGGTAAATCCTAGTATTTTAAATTGTAAAATGTATATATATTAAATGAAAATATACATATATACACACACACACACAACAATCATATATAAAACTAAATATAATTATATATGCACACATGCAAAATGTAAGGATTGTTACTATCTTACATAATATTTAAATAAAATTATTAATTGAAATGCTACAGATAGATGGGTGATACAGATGCCCTGCTACCATAATGAAAACAAAAAACAAATAGCCTCATTAAAAAGTAAATACAAAATAATAATAATAATTAATAACAATATTGAAAATATTAACAACAACAATAAAAATATAAATAAATTAAAAAAATATATATATATATATATATATATATATATATATATATATATATATATATATATATATATATATATATATATATATATATATATATATATATATATATATATATATAAATAATATAATACATATACACACACACACATATATTTTTGTCTTTTCTATATAATATATTGCTATATTGCTTACTATTAACACTGTTAAATACACTACCTAAAAATAAAATTAGATTCCAACAACAGGTCTGCATTTCTTCAATTAAGAAATTAATCTCCAGTATTAATGTGGAAGTGTCTTCTGGCAAGGGAGAAATACATGAACAAAACAGGGTTTGAGAGCTTTTGTCATCCGTACATGCCAGCAAAGACAGAAACGAGCAAGCAGAGGGTGGCGGCAAAGTGTCAGACGTTCACAAAGAAAATCAACTTGTGCAGTGTCGCCTGGAGCACGCAGTCGCACACGCAGCGGGCTAGAATCAATCCATCCAACTGCGACTCAGCCCCCGTGGATTAAGATTTAAATTGAGGCCCATCTACGCTGTCACTAAAATGGATATTGTATCCTTCATGCAGGAAGAAGGGAATTACGGCATTCCTCTCTCCCCCCTTTACTGCTCTTGACAGATAAGTGGTGCAAGCAAAGCTGCACGGCACAGGCGCTGCTTTTCAAAACCAGCAGTCGCCTTCATCTAGGCACGGGCAAATAGAGCATGGGACGGCTGGGGTCTGCGAGGGACGCTGTTCCTTTTAAAACCTTGCATGCTGTGAACCGGCTCAAATAAATATCCCCAAAGGCATCCCTCGTTCAAACACACTCCTTCAAACAGCGGCGAGCCAAGAAATAGCACCATCATGGCACTCAAACACTCTTTCCGACTCCCTCTCTCCCATCTTCTCTACTTCCTCCCCACCCCACTGTGTGGCCAGGCGGTCGGTGTAGCCGAAAGGTCACTGGTGGGTAATTTGTTTTTAGCTATGCAGACAAGCCTCACAACACACACGGCCAGGTAAACCAATTACACCCTGACATGAATTGCCATGACAAACAGCCTCCACACACAAGCGCCACGGCCATTAGCGGTCACGCTGCTGTCCTCCCTCTTGGAGAAGAGCCTCGTCCCTGACACTTGGCCCACCTTGGTTAGCTCTTTCTCATTAGCCGATCGGGAGATCATTAACCAACACCAACTGCAACCAAGTAGATGGTTTATATTTGACGCACAAAGCCATTTAAATCAAGCAAGCTGATTGACACAAATGTTCATGCTAAAATAAACCGTTAAGCCCCACCCATTTGGCAAGACCTTTATAATTTGGATTCCCAGAATTACAGCCAACAGCTTGAAAAGAACATCCTTTTGGTATTCAAAATATGAGACGAGATAAATACAAGCACAAGATGGATTTGGTCTGGATTTCATGGCATTAGCGATATAAACTGATGCTATTTTTCCACATATGATTTTTTAATAAAGCTCTTCAGCCTTTTTTCAGTCTGTACATAAGTGTGTGTGTGTGCATGCGTGCGCGCTGTCTGGTACCACCTCGTGAAAACAACAGCTTTCTTGGCATTCGTTAAAAATCCTCCAGAGAAAAACTCAAGCTATGCCTGGCAGCCACGGCTTTATGGATGCGAGCAATTTCAGCCGCATGTTTGCAAAACAGCATGTCATCATCGCTGCTGTTAATCAAACACACTCCCTCATCTACCCCCACCGTACACCCGCATACCGTCCTCTCTCTCGTGCTCCGGGGCTGCCATTTGACTCACGGCGAAGGGCTCCTAAGTATCCATGTTAAATCTGTTACCTTGCATCCCAGCACCCCCCGCACACCAGTCCTCCTTGAAATTAATTACATGAGTGAGCAGCACTTTTACACTCACTAACTGGCCATTTCTGTAGTCGGCTCGGGAGGGCTCTCCTGTACTCCATTCACTGGCCCTGAAGCAGCCCTCGGCCTCCCCTGCCAGTTACTATGGCAACAATGTTCTTTCAGCACTTGCAAAATAATGAAGACAATGTGTTTTCCATTTAGATTAGTTTTTGGCGCGGCGGTGATACAGAGTGTCCATCTTAGCACCTCTTTCACGGCTGATACGATGCAATAAAAATGGCTCTCCCGGCTTCAAATGCAGGTTTACCTCTACTATCGGCCAGATAGCTGGTGTACAATACTGGGGTGTACGATACTTTTTTTTTCTTCTCTTAACACAACAGTTTAATTACTTGCTGAGAGAGTGGAAGATCAAGTCAGTGTGAAGGGAACAAAGGAGGAAGACTGTTCACTCCTGCTACTGCAGCTACCGGGGGAGAAATATGAAGATTTTTCAGTGAATTAAATTGGTAGAAAGATTCATAAAACACAAAATAGAAAAAATGTATTCCTTATGTACTGTAAGGAAAAAATAGCGTAACTTTTTGAAACATAGTAAAATAATATCGTAAAAAAAATTACACAAATAACACAATTATGTTTATAATTTCACATATTTAAAAAAAAAGTGGAAATACACCCTATTTATTTTATGTAGCTTACTTAACTTATTGGGATTGATTCATTCATGATTTTCCCTCTTTTGTTGTTTGTTTAACATGTATGACAGACAGCAGGAATGTTAGACTGCTGTCACTTTAAGAGCTCCCCGAATCCAATATACTGTAACTTGCACATGTGTTTTCTTTCTCAGCTGTTTGCTTTCACTTAAGAACTTAATTACTGTGTTTACGAGGATACGTGCAAAGATGGGCATTTTGTGTATTTAACCGTTTAAGGCCTATTTAAAGCGGCAAAAATAACTAGTTCAATACTCCAGCACTCTATGAGCACCATCTTCATGTCCACACGCCTCTAACAGCGCTCAGAAACAGTCTCTAAGACACAACGCATATAGCGAAATTAGTTCTCTTTCGCTGCTGACTGCATTTCAACAACTTAAAATCAGATATTTTTTAAACCGCAATGCTTAAAAACACATGCAAACAGTACGTTTTCGTGACCATATAGAACAGCAACGTCATATGAGCGTGTAACCGCAATAGAGACCGCAATAGTCCAAAGTCTCCACCAGTTGACAAATTTCTACCGCTTAATCATATCCACTGGTATATCGTCCACCCCAACATAATGTTTTATTTATTTATTTTTTCGATATCTGAGCTCATACTTCATCAAATTTCCTTGATAGATTTCTCTCTGGTGACTTCCTGATCAAACCCCAGCCCTTCAATACAATAATCTGCAAGCTTGCATTCTTTTCATACATACAACACAGTTCTTGGTTTAGTTTGAGTCTTGATTTGCTTAAAGTAATGATTTAATTCAGTTTTAGAAACACTAAATTGATTCAGTGGGAGAGTAAGTTATTAGAATGTTTCTAAAACAAGTTTGAGACCGATTTTTGAATGATTCATTTAAACGAATCGGTTCACTCATGAATCAAAAGGTCAAAAGCTGTTCTGAATAAGAACAGGTTCTCTGTACCCAGCTCTACAGAGGACAAATTAACTCCATGCAACAGTTTGCATAAACATCCACACCCTTGTAGGGATAGCAGTTAGCAATGCTGCTATAAAATCCAAGCAAATTCTTCCCTGGAAAATCCTTCCCCAGAAAAGGGCCTTGGGCAGACCCAGACGAAAGCCACAGCTGTGGATGGAAACAGTACAGTGTTTACAGTGGAAATAGTGAGTCTGGGACATATTCTTCAAGTCCCTTTTCCACTGTTTATAGAAAAAGGAGAGGAACAACACTTCCTGAGAGGAAAGCCAGCTTTCCAAGCCCAAATCAAAATCAAGCGTTTTGACAAATCTGTAGACGGGGAAAACGTTTTCCACACGTCTACAAGCTCACACAACAACAGGGACGCCAACGATAGATCTCAATGTTATCCTTTAAAAATGTAAATGCGTTCAATCACACTAATGATTCGTGTCACGTATGAGCCACAGGATTTATGAGTTAGCAGCAACAGTTTATCCGTAAAATGTGCGGTAATAGACATTTTTAGATCTTCTCTAGCGTGCGGTAATTGAGTCGTGTTTGGCCCGTCTCTGTTTGTTTCTCGCGGTATCTCTGGCATGATTGAAATAGAAATGCATGGAAGGCCATTCTAGCCCTTAATTACATGGAGATAAGACGATTAGCCAGCGAGCGCTACTTCAAAACAGCTTCAAAAAGGACTCGTATTTTGTAAACTTCCCTCGTTTAGCGACGTGAAATACGACTGCAGTAAACACAGAGCGCAATATCACCACGATGTCGTCATCGTCACTACCTAACACTGTCTGACACTTTGTGTTTGATTGTACATGGTTAACACAGGATGTTTGATCCTGGAAGAGTGAGGCTGTATCTGTAAACACTGTTTATTCAGCTTTGATGACGCAGTTTAGCATCAAAGCGTCAGTGCTGCTCCACTGATGTCTGAAAGCCATGTTGCAACGCTCACGAAAGAGATGACACGCACGCGCGGTCGACGCTGATGCACAGAGGCTGCTTCTACACAGATCACTTTGTATCATCTCAACCTTCATCTACGAGCCTGCTCTAAAACATGCGCGCACAGACGAGTGTGATAATGAAGTCAGGCTGCCACCTGCAGAACGAGGCAGCTTGCATTCGAGATCAACGTCTGTTTGAGATGCTGCCTTTTGAAAGAAGGAATGTGAAATCCCTGCAGCTAGGAGCTACGGACTAGTGGAAACGTTATTTTGTGATCACATTACAAAGGCTACTTTCACACAGCCAGTGTTTGGGATTGAAAATTGCATTTACTAACAGGTGCGACTCTAAAATTGTCCTGTTCCTATAACAGTTTACAGAAGCCGATTGAATCAGTTGATTAAGTCAGTTCGGTCACAGATTGTGCGAACATAATTGTATTTAGTGCTCTAAAAGAGGACTGACAACTGTATTTTGCTGGTGTGTATGTAGCCAAGGAATAAAGCCTCAAACAGGCAAAGGAGAGGTGGAGTCTGGTGATATTGCAAACGGCAAGCAATTATTAGCGATCGACAGAAAACCCGGCTAATTGGCTTGCTCAGCTCAATACACAGCATGTATATTTAATGAGGCTCAAGTGCTCATCTGATCCCCCCTAAAAAAATCACAAGGGAAACAACGGTCAATTTCACATGCAGTAAATAATAATTTAGGACGAGTTGCTGCTTATGTTTAATTTCATAACGATTGAGCTTTTCATGTTGGCTTTTGAAATTCTTCAATAATTACTGCTGCAATGTTGTTCTGCAAGTTTAGTTTTTTTCATGTTATTCAAGACAACAAATGGCCTTGGGCCAGAGCTGCTTTGTCACTATGTACATTTTTTTTAATAGACAAATGTATTTTGAAAAAATACATAAAATACATATATAAATATATATAATATTATAATTTTTCAAAATAATTTTTATTTATATAAAAGAACAATATAAAATAAGATCTCACACTGACATTACATGTACTGTATGCAATTTTATATGCAATCTTATTTATTTAGAGACAGAGAGAGAGAGATTTTATTTTATTGTAATTTATTTATACAAAATTAAAAAAATCTATTTTAAAATGTATAATATTTCACGTGTCTTAGATATTCAGCAAAAAATATTTTGCTCAGCCCTGAAATGATCAAGTCACTGGATCGTCATGTCCACAGAGTGTCTCGAAGCATAACTTCAAGCGATCCACGCCAAGCACCGGGCCCCACTAAGTACCCAATTATGTGTTCAGTGACCTCAAAAGGAGGTGTCACTAACTCTAGCATTAGAGAGCCAAAGCTGTTAAGACTTCAGAGCAGGGCAAAGGCCTACCGATGTTAAGTGCTAAAGGAACCTTAGTCTATTTCAGCTTTTATACATGCGGCCGGGCTTGACAGGGGAGAGGAACGTTCGCCTTGCCGTAATAGCATTAAACACCTAGTACATGAATGTAAAAAGAGTCCAAGGTTTAGCTGTAAAATGGCCACTGTCAGACAGACTGGCCTTGCTCTGGCTCTGTTCAAAGACTCATTGTTCTGTACGACGAGCCTGGTAGAGAATGTGTAAAGAGACGAGCAGGGAGACAGAGCGAGGGAGACAGTGAAAAAGAGGCAGGTGGAGGGTTTGATTAATGTGGCCCTGGCTGCTGCCTCCTGCCACAGGCTGGTGGGAGACCCCCATAGCGCAGCCTGCCAGCCCTCACAGAGACCACCAGGTGAGTCCCATTCATCATCGCCCATCCAACACGGCCAGCCCCAGCCCGGTGGCCCTACCCCAACCCAACCTGCTCCACCGGGGCCCAAAGCGTTCCAGATAGGGCATCTGCTCGCAGAGGGATCACGTCTCCGAGCGCGTCGTCCTCCTGCAACAGTGGGGAAAGATTATCCCACTGGGCGGATCGCATTTGTCTGTGGTGGGGCTGTGAGTGGGGCAGGGTGGTTTCTGGAGGAGCACAGGCCGTTGTCCAAACCAAACCAGAGAGAGGCTGAGCCTGGCCAAGTCTGGCACAGCAACCGCTCATTAAGATGCTGCAGCCTCGAGACGAACAGCGCTGACTGATGTCATGGAGTCTGCACTGCCATAAGGTCACACAGCGGCCCACGCCAGATCATTTACATGAGTGCAACAAAGACTCGTGGGGCTGAATCTAGAGAGTGAAAAATTAAGCATACATGACAGAAAGGTGAATAAAGATTAAGAAGTGTCCTTTGGAGAAAACTTGTGTTGTTTTATTCTCAAAATTAACTATTTTACAGCCGCTGCATTCTAATATGCTCTCTCGTGAATCTAATCAATGAATTAGCCAAATAGATATTGAGAGCCAGGCCTCAGAAACAATTTAATATACAGGTACATTTAGCTACATTAATTAGTTTACAGAAAGAATCCATCAATTCTCTCAGTAGCATCAGAATAAAAACACAGAAGTTGAGCAAAACAGATTTTTTTAACATTAAACAATAACTACTGATCAGCAGCAGGTGTGCGTTTGTTCATTGTCGGCAATGATGCCGGTGAACGCATGAGCAGTGGCTCTGTTGTAGTCCTCTGCACTCTGTGCAAACACAAAAGCTCACCCTGAGCTGCTAAAAGCTGTTGACAGCCGGCCAAATACCAGACACACAAACTGAGGAAAACCATCTGGATTACCTAAATGAATTCTATTTTCTGATGGTAGACAGACTGGGACAGTAACGCCAGACCTAATCTTTTTTATAATCTGTATCAAACACTGAGCGAGAGGGGGGAAAAGGGAACAAATGTGAACACTTGCGTAACAGAAAAAGATGCCTGATTTTATCCTTGTACTGGACTAAACTGGACAGCCTATAGTTAAAGAGATAGACTAGTCATTTTGGTGGAACTATCATCATTTACTCACCTCATGCTGTTCTAAAGATGTATGACTTACTTTCCTCTGTGGAAGAACATTGTTTTAAGAACATTGTGGTCCAAACAAAACTGGGCCCTACTGACTTTCATTGTATGTACAAAAATACAATTTTTCAAATGATAACCTTTTGTGTTCCACAGAAGTCAGTCAGTCATCAAGGTTTGAAGCAACATGAGAATAAGTAAACGATGACACGACTTTCACTTTTGCATGAACTAACCCTTTAAAACAGATATGTAACATTTACACAGGCACCTCATTTCAAGGCTTTGCCATCACGCAGACTGCACATTATCAATGGACAAATGCATATTGTTTTTCTTTCCATTCTTAAGTCTTTAAAGCAGAAAGGTCAAACAATGGAACAATGATGACATTCAAATCCCTCTTACGCCATCATAAGTGTGGCAGAGTAAACACCCAGAGATGTGAATCAGCTTCAGTGCAAGTTAGAAAGGTAGTTTGACACAGAGAGAGAGAGAGAGAGAGGGGGGAAAAATTGAACATTGATTTTGCACACTGCCCTCTCTCTATTACAAGAGGCTGATCAATATGCTTGACACTGTGCAGAGGCAAAATACTGCTAGGCCTGCATATCTGCAGCGAGCATGAGGCCTGTCTGGTAATCATTCTTCCCTTATTGCCTCTCTCCCCACCCTCAACTCTGTTTAAGTGCGACCACACACACATACAGAGGCAAACACTTACACTTGTGAGCACAAACAGACACAAATATACGATGCAGCTAAAACATTTATATTGTGAGAGATTTTTTGCACTCTTATTACATGTATTATTTATATACAATATTATAAGACTAAAATAGCTCACAATGTGATTTTAAAAAAGACAATAATTTAAATCAAGCCATTATTGTCAAGTAGATTAAAAATGTAATGCAACAATTAATAAATCAAGATAAAAATAATAAACTTATTAGTAAAACTTTAAATTTTGTAAACTAATTTGGAAAATAAAATATATATTGCATATATCTTGAATACTTAATATAATTGCCCAGTCCTAAGACATAATCATGTATAAATGACATGACTGAAAATACATATTTCAACAAATCCATGCATGTCAGATGGAGACACTGTAAAAGGATAAAAAATAATAAATTTAAACTTTAAACAAGATACACTTACCTTAAAAGCAAGACGCAAAAGACTGACTTGTTTTCAGAGAATAAATATTAAATCAAGTATTTTTTCCCCACACTAGCACTTGCTTTCTTGTTTCAAGAGTAAATCTAACAACATTTAATGAGATTTCCTAAAAATAACAATTTGCTGATGGCTAAAGAAAAATCCAAAATATGTTTTGTAAAAAAGAAGTAAATTTATCTTGTTTTAGGGTGATTAGATTATTTTACAGGAAAATAATATAAAAAAAATACCAAATTGGAAAAATGCACATATCACTGTGAACAGATATGGCATGTTCCCTGACTGTGCCATCTCCTTTTCTTTCTTTCTTTTTTTTGTGCAAGTGAATGTGTGTCATTGTGAGTGGAGTGGGCTCATGTGGATCAATAGAGCATGAGCTGCGAATCCAACATCTACTGGCCGGAGCACAGAGGGTCAATCAGCCCTGAGCAGGGGTCTACAACCCTGTGTCACAGAGCTCTGCTCTCTTCCTCTCACTCACTCTGTCTTTTTACCCAGCTATCATCTGAACCTCTAACATGTATATCAACAGATCACAACCTCATGAAACACGTTCCACTGTCCAACATCTAGACAGGAACACGTTTCGCTAATCTGTTCTCTCTGCAGCTTCAATCATTGCCTTGGGCTTTTAACAGATACCGATCACCTGGTTGTTCATTTGATGAATGAAACATCAACCTTAACTCACGGATCAATTAGGAAGCTTAAACCCAGCACGGCGAGTTTTACACCATGTCCAAACCCTGCCCACAGTGAAATCTCACTGGTCTTCTCCATATCAAATATATACTGACTGGCAGTGATTGTGTTATATTTTCGTATGTAATATGGACTGGTACATTTCCTGTTGCTGGAAGCTTATGCTTCTGGTTAGAGCACAATGTTAGTCTGTGTCAGCACATGGACACATAGGTTCATATTTTTGGCCTCTGGATATGGTGACACCTGAGGCTGTGTGTGTGTGTGTGTGTCTTTTGCACAGAAGTGAAATGGTGAGGGGAGTTCAGGAAATAAGGGAGTTCCTGTTAGCTGAGGAACGCTGGGTGAGGGAGAGGCCTCACACCACTGAGGCTCGCATAACCGAGCAGCACATTACTGCTTAACCTAGATGAACAGCTTAAAAAGTCTTATAATACAGGAATGATGAATTTGATGGGCCCAATGTAAGAGCTAAATATAAGTGTTATACATTTATTTATAATTATTGGTATCTCGGGGCCTGTAAACTCACTTTAATAGCCTTAAAGCTGCAGTGTGTAATTTCTGTGCCACCAGCGGCACTAAATTGAATATGTATAATGACTGCTTAACTGTTTCCAAACCAGGTTTCCTGAACTTTCCCTCAGTCCTCCATTGTTCAGCCAAACAGGAAGTTCCATCCGAAACTCGGGCGATTGGATGAGCCAGATGACGGCATGCTCAAACACAGCCGGTGTTTTTTGTTTTTTTTGCTCTTTGGCGTTGCTCTTGCACACCAAAGTAAGTATTTTGGCATCATAGTTTAATCATGTAAAATTAAGTTTCCAAAAATATGGTTTAACTTTGGCATGCTAAAAGGAGCACTACAGCATAAAATGCAGAGGAGCAAAAATAAACATAAAAATCTAGAAATTCATTTTACATTCTGTGTCAATTTCCACTGGAAGTGACAATATTTTACTTTTAGGGTTAGGGTTAGGGATATTCAGTAAGGATGCATTAAATTGATCAATAGTGAGTAAAGACTCTTTTGTACTCCTTGAGATACAAAAAATGTCCCATGGTTTCCACATAAATATTAAGCAGGACAACATTTTTCAACATTGATAATAAGAAATGTCTCTTGAGCAGCAAATCAGTGTATCAGGAAGTTTTCTGAAAGATCATGTGACAATAAAGACTGCTGAAAATTCAGCTTTGCCATCACAGAAATAAAGTGCATTTTTTGAAATATATTAAAAGTAGAAAGCAGTACAAAATATTACAATTTTACTATATTTTTAACAAATAAATTATGAGATTTGTTGAGCATAAGAGACTTACTTCAAAAGAATTTACTTGAAAAAAAAAAATTACTGACCTCTTAAAAGGTAGTGTATATAAAAAAAATACAACAAGCTTTCAGCAAAATTTAAAAAAAAAACAACAACAAAAAATGCCTTTCTAGTGGTGTCACGATGGGGAAAAATGTATGCTGGGCAAAGGTAAGCATACTTATGACTAAATTCTTCAGAAGATGACTGGCGGACTGTTGTCCTAGCCTGCCCAGAACATCAAAGGCAGTCATTACATAAAGTGTCTGAAAAGCAGTCTCTCTTTTATCTTAATGAGACTCAGACTTCAGCGAGATCACCTGATGCTACAGTCCCCACACATACCATTGAATCCAAACGCAATGACAAAACTACTCATCCAAGTTTATACAAGACCAGCAAAAGTGTTTTATTTAGGGCTCTTAAAGGGATTTGATTCTTACAACAGAGCGAGTGAGGATATCTGTCCTGTCTTGTTTAGGTGTTAATCATTTTTCTTACTCTCAGAGAGGTCTGGGTGCGCACCTCAAGCTCTGGTCATGTCGTGTCTATGTCTGGCTGTTCAAACTTGTCTGTGTGCTTAGGTCACAGCCTGGAGCTTTCAATGAGGGTTTTATGCAGCCGTCTTAGCTGAAGCTTTACCTGGACAAGCTCCCAAAGCAGCCCTCCGCCTTCCATCAAAATTCATACCCTCTTCATTATGATTTAATGCTCCTCGCCAGATTCTCTAAATGAATCCTACACAAATAACATGGCCATTAGGTCATTTAATATCCTGAGTCTAAACGTGTGGGGCCCCTGGGATTCCACTCTTGTCTAGACATATGGAAGCACTCACACATGCACTCACGCACTAGCTCGCGCCCACATGTACACAGAATGCATGGGTCCCTCAGGAGCAGCAAAGGCAAAAGGACCTGGGGAAAAAAAGATGCGGCAGCAAAATAATCAGGCATGCCTTGGACACCACTCATTTATCAAGGCAAACAGAGCATCCGCGCATACCCCTAGGTTCTTGTACCGTTACCCGGGCTCATCTCCCCTGGCAACATTTCCTTGGATACAGAGTGGGGACTTGAGCGGTTAAGAGGGGAGAAAACAAAGAGATTTGCTGACGGACATATTGTGGGAGGCTGGGGGCCCCAAACTGAGTCCCCCCTTCCACACACATGCCTCACAAGTGTGACCTCTGAACCCTGGCAGGGGCCCAGCACACAGGGCCACGGCGCAGGTTGAAACTTAAGCTCCTGTGTTGCTGTTTAGTTAGGATGCAGAAGACAACTGGCCAGGGTGCTCTTCCCAGACACATGCAAACACTTTTCTGTAAAGTCTCATTTGCACTCCAAAACACCTTTATTATTATCAGTATTTTCTATATTTATTTATATTTATGTATATATGACAGAGTGTGTGGTTTTAAGGCTTTCATCTAATATAAAATATTGTAATACATTTATTTTTACTTGGATATCATACATTTTATAAAAATTAAATGTTTTTACTATTTAAAATGTATGTAATCTAACATAAATATTTTGTGAATATAAAATATTGTAATATATTTATTTTTATATATACATTTTTACTTTAATAGTATACATTTGCTATAAATAAGATAATTTTGGATTTTTTATTTAAAATGTATAATTAATTATAAAAATAATAATAAATGAAAAATTATTTTAAATATAGAGTGGGAGCATTTTAAAGGTTTTTTGTGTAATATAAAATATTGAAATAATAATTTTTGACTAACATGATTACATGGTTTAAATATTCATTTTTTAGAAATAATGAAATATGTATGTACCGGTATATATACACACAGACATACATACAATTCTTAAGTCATTTTATTATACATATACATACGTTTCTATACACAAAATAAATGTTAAAAATAATATTCTAAATTTGATTGTCTATTTTTCTTACAAAAATATATATATTTATAATATATATATATATACTTTCTTAAAAAATATATTTAAAAAAATTCAGATATTTCGACTGGAAAACATAAATATAGATTAATAAAATATTTATTTTGATTAATAAATGTTTTTGTTTTTTTTACAGTGTAATGCATGCATGCATTTTTTTATATGCAAAGTTTGCATAAAATGGAGGATGGAAACACCACAATGCAAAATAAAGTTCGAAAATACATTTCAAAAATTACACAAAAAAACGAACATGAGAAAACGAACACGGAAGATTAGAGGCATTATTATTTAGATGCTTTTACTAAAACTGGCTTTTTGACAGTGTCTCAATGCAGGAATGTGGAGTGATTTTCTCTGCTTTTCACACCTTCTTAATAAGCTGTCTGATGCTTTGTTAACAGATGAACAGATTTAAGATGACACAGTGAAGGGAGGAGGGACAGACAAGCGGAGGAGTGACAGTCAGCTTGTCCTCTGCATGGCGCTACGTCAGGAAAGCACTGTTTGGTGGTTGGTCTTCACGTCGACAGAACGCCGTGTGTCAGCTCAGCGCCCGAGCAGGCGGAGGGGGGAACAAAGGCTCAGTGAAGGAGGCTGGTAATGATCTGAGAGCCTGCACAATGTCTGCAGAAATTCCCCTTGATGCAGACGGCAGCCACCCAGAGCAGGCCCCTGAGAGCCGGGTAACAGCCAGTAATATGTCTCACAGTCTCTCAGAGAGACGAGCAGGCTGAGAAAGCGAGAGACAGAAGACAGGGAAGGAAGAGCCTCTTTCAGACAGATCCAATTGCAAGTGTAGCCATCAGAAGGGTGCTTACTTATGTAGAACAGATGACATAAACCCTTTCAGAAAGCTTTTAACAGATTGCCAGTGAAGAAATTAATAAATACACAAAATCAGATCATTGGCCAGTCTGCTACAGCCCATCCAGTGAGGAGGGCAGTGTGTTTGCTCTCTGGAAGCTCCTAACGACAGAGGGAAGTATAAGGCTCAATATTGACATGACCTCATTAGAAAACAGCTAGTGGACTAACGGTAATCAAAAGGAGAATGCAGCACGTATTGGGTTGCCCCTCATTACCTCACAGGGAGTACATTTAACTAACAAACATTAGTGCACGGCCTTGGCACATCTATCAGTGCAAACAATATGGAAAGGAAGGATGCATGTAAACTGCTTTTTGATGATGAGATATAGAGTGTGGTTTGAGAACAGAAAAAAAAATCAGATGAAAATCTAATTTTAACCTAGAAATAGACAGAATGCTTTTTGTTTAAACTTATAATGGAAAATCAATACAAATATATCGGTTTCTGGACTACTTCTAGGTCACTAATCAAATAAGCAAATGCATGACCAAGATTCTGCCCATTTTGCATTCAGATATAAAAAAGATATGTGACTTTGCCTCTACAAGAATTGTGTGTGAATAATTCGCTACTATTACCTGGCAGAAGAACTGTCCAACATGCTAACGCTCCCATAAGGCATCTGCAGCTGCATAAAGCATCTACAGGTACAGGTAAAATTAAAATGCTGCTTTATTCGCTAAATCACATCTGCAATTTTCAAATTAAATTAGCAAATTGGAACATAACTATTGAGCAATGGAAGCTGAAAATCTGCAGTTCGCTTGAAGCACAAGATGCTCTCTAGAACATCTCAAATCATTCTGGAAAACATGGATCATCAGGTTTTACACAAACTATTCCTTAAATTGTCGGCTACCTCAAGTGGTGACACTTTAAAGCCTTGAGCAAATATGAAGAGACAAATTGTAGTCTAATTCTTCTAAGTAGTGGTGGATGAACTAAACTGAGTCTAAATAAGTTCATTAAAGCAGCAGGGATAGGCCCTAAAGACCAGAAGGACCTGACTGAATAGATGTTTAGTCCTTTTTTGTTGAGTTAGTAATCCAAAGTCCTGTCTCTAAGCCCCCTCTCCTCCCTGAAGGCTAGCACCCTCACTTCAACCCCCTTTTCAAACACAACCAACCCAACCCCCCTCACAAGAGCAATCTCTTGCTTTCTGCTCGCGTTCTACTTCTCACTTTGGCACGGGCATCTCCAGTGCAATATTTTTGCCTAAAAATTATTAAAAACAGCAGAGAATGAAGGCATTTGTAGTAATGAGCGCACGTAAGCTGCGGTTTGTGGCCGCAGGAGTAATTAAACTCCCACACGGCATCTTGAGGGGCTGAGGAGGTGCGCTCTCCTGAGGCTGCCGCCCATTTTCTGTGGGCTGCTGGGAGCCGCGCCGCACAGTGCTGCGTGGGGCCTGAGGGACACTAACAGATGAATCCCTGTCATTAAAAAGGATCACCCGCCTCACGGGAATCGGCTCCTTGCACTGAAAACATATCTCTTAAGGAGGAAAGGGCTATCGCAATTTCTTACCCAAATGCAAACATACACACACAAACGCACCCGATTGCCCCTCGCCGGATTTATGCGCACTGGTTGTCATCTATTTTCAGGCTTTTGTTCCCTGTCCTCAAGTAAAATGTAGGTTTACATTGGTTGGGACACAACTTACTTAGTTCAGCAATCATGTCCACAACCATGGGTACACATATCCCTGGGGGTCTTAAAAGGACTGTTCACCCCAAACTGAAACTAGTCATCATCTACTTAATTTTAAACCTGTAAGCATTTTTTATATTAAATGATATTCGATCATAAATATTAAATGGGGTCCAGTGTTGTGGAACCCACTGACTTTCATTGTTTGGAAGAGTTACAGCTTAAACATTCTTCAAAATATCTCTTTAAAATTCATACAGGTTTAGAATGACCAAAGCGAGGTTTTCATTTTTGGAAAGATTTAACCTTAAAACAGAAATTATGAAAATACTGACTATAATAATAATACTAATAATAATAATACTTTGTGTTTACTTGTATTAAAACATTATTAAAATATATTAAATAATATATAATAAAACATCTTTATAAAATTACCACACACTACTACTACTAAAAATAAAAATAATGTTATGCTATTAATATTAATATGAAAAATACTAATGATATTGATAACAGTATCATTATTGATAACAATAATTAAAAATATATATATTACATTTTAAGCAATTATTAAATAACAGGCTCTATATTGTCCAAAGAAGTGTTTGTCATATTAAAGTTATTGTACACTGCTGCCTTCTTTCTCTATATGGAAATGAACATGTGGTAGGTCATATGCATGGTGCCCTTTCCAGCTGTCTATCTATACATAGATGAAACGTCCATCTGATTCGTATTCAGGCAGCAGCTGTGCATCTAATAATTAAGACTGATCAATGCAATGCAGATTACGCTAACATTCAAACAATAACCTTTCCCGCTAAGTGCACCGAACACAAGCCGATCGGGACAGATTGATGTCGCAGCTCAAAACGCGGCACATATTTAGAACATACTGAGGTGCCGAGATAAAAGAATGTGCTGTTCTCCGTGGCTTTTCAGTGAGTGGGATAAAGCCCTCTTTAAAAGGGATTTGGCCTATCAGGAACGTCTATATCTGGAAGCTGATACAGCCACAGAGATTGTAGATCATTTTTCATGTACAAATCTGCTTTGGCTCAGACAAGCAGGCAGGCAGGAGAACAGCAGAGGGCAGGGCGATCGCGAACGCTGCATCCAGGAGGAGGGGAGGGTGACGGGGGCACTGTCCACCACCATCACCCCTCCCCACATCCACGGCTCCGCCTTGGGCCTTCCTTCCCAGTTGCTCGGCCAGCTGAGCAATCAGGTCAGTCGGCTCTTCCTGCGTCCCCCCTGGTCAATTGTTCCCTCTCCACGCCTCGTGTGCGGCCCGCAGCTGTGGTGAAATGATGTCATATCTGAACCTAAGGCAGGCAGAGTGTCTCGGCGTAAACACGGAGCGGGGGTGGAGGGGCTCCGACCGCAGACAATGAGTTGGGTGAAGTTATGCCAATATTTCTGATGATCTCTGCACTTCTCGCAGGAAACGAAAAAAAGGGTTTCCAAACCCACGTTTCCATGTTTGCCATTCTTTTCCGGATTCAGCATCAGGTGGGTTTAGCACAAGTCAGCTTCAGAATAAATAAAAAAAACCCAGCTTTTTATTCTTATATTTATATCTTTTTTTCTGAGGGAATTGGGCAATATCATTGCTACAATCAATACGCTGTCTCAGAGGACTGGTTATTGGGTTGGTGTGTATATCTGCTGCAGCGGGACCATTGTGAAGCCATTATTTTCACTAAATCATTTCTCTAGGAGATAATCCAGGCATTAGCAATGCTTGGGAGCATTTAAACAAGCAGCAACCCGGCCATTTGTAGTCTGTCTCTCAGCGAACAACTAAGCGCATACAGAGACAATATTGTTGTAATGCAATATCCACAAACTCTCAGCCAGCGCATTCAGGAAAGCCACACTCCAATAACGCAAGTATAACAGAGCGGAAAATGTAAGTCAGCTCCTTCCAATTGTGGGGTGATTATGATGCCACCGGCTCTAAACAAATCAATTGCTGCTTCTGAACATGAGAGGATTCCGAAAGCATGCGGAAAACAGTTTGAACATGTTACAGTGCATGTGGACTTGGGAGTCCAACAAGAAAGAGAAATTCAAATCCAGCAGCCTGCCTTTGGGAGGAAAGCACAGACCCCTGGGCTTGTTATGGATATTGTTTGGAAGTCCTCAAAGGAAAATGGGCGGTATGAATGAAGCCGAGCTGCTTTTCTGATGCCAGAGTACCGAGCGTATAAACAAGCAGGTGATTTGATTAGGTGCGTAATCGAGTGAGTACAAGAGACCGCACTGGTCCTACTCACACCAACACTTAACCGGCACACTGACAAGCTTCCTGTGCTCCTAATGAGAGGCTTTTGAACAGAGCGTGTACTTCAAATACACACATGTAAGCACTGTTGGGATTCTGGGAGTCTTTCTTCTGTCTGATTCTTCTACTCAGGTTTTCAGGTGCACAATATGAAAAATATATAATGATTTCCAATAATTTCAACTGATAATGTGGAACAGAATATTCCAAATATGTGCCTCAAGAACACTGATTTTATTAATTTGATGTTGGATATATGTTTTTTAATGATTGCAGTAAAAATCAAATCAAGCCATTCATTTATTTTATAAATTGTGCAACAAAACATTTCTGATTTGCCTCAAATTACCTAAATGCATTGTAAAATCTTTAATTGATTGTAAGCTTTTACATATCTATTTTGGGAAATTATTATAAATAATTGTAAAAAATTATTATAAAATTATAAAACGTTAAATAAAATATAAAAAATAAAATAATTTAACAAAAGGATACATAAAATAAAATAAAAATCTGGCCACAACAAGCTGTTGATTATTGGTTATGATTATTGGCATATTGTTTAATCCAAGCAGAGCAACTCACAGACAGATTCCAGTTCCATCTCAGCCCAAGACACCATCTCCTTATTTTCTATAAAATGCCAGGATTACCATAGTAGATTCCATGGTGCATGAAGCCTTCTCTGTGATTTAAATGATGCACAGAATGCTGATGCATCATTATGTATTGGATCCTCCAATTAATTGAAAGTTGTTTTAGAGAAAAACACGTTAATCATTGAACTCCATTCCTTTTACAGCAGTCTATTTAATTTTTATCTGATTCCTTAAACAAACAGAGGAAAGCATCAAATGTAGCACACCTTGTCAGAGCAAACACGTTAGTAGCAAGGAGTCCACAATAAAGACATGATACTGTAAGTATGATCTACTTCTGCACCCACTCTAAGCTCTACACACCCCTTTATAAGCAAGAGCTTCTCTTTTAGCATTTTACCGTGGACCACTATTGTGCGGAGCGGTTTTGAACAAACCTTTCAATGATATCTGCCATCTTTCCATCCGTGTTGAAATCCAATCACCCGGAAATCACTGAAGAGGCAAATAAAGGTGCAATGATATGATAAACGCAAGAAAAGGCTTTCTAAATTGGCAAATGTTCTATAATTTAGATGTGCACACAAGTTATTTGTCCAAGAAATTCAACAGGATCTCCAAACAATCTCCTCTGCAAATAGAGGGAGGAAATAAGCTTCACTTGGCGGGTTTCTCGAGCTTGATAGGGCACAGAGGGCACACAGTATTTCACCTCATTTCTCCAGGGCCCAAGGAAACACAGCTAATGATGTAATGAAGTAAACAGCGATTTACATTTGTGGAGCCTGTGCCTACACAAGATGCACTGGCAGAAGCGAATGAGATCATGTCTCGGCCTGCTCCAAGGACATGAATATTTACAGTTCAGACTGGAGCAGGGCTGTAAATCACGTAAAGCGCCCGAGGTAAAGTACAGACCCATTACATGTTGTCTTACTGTCCAAGGGTCAGTTAACAAAGTCTTAATTTGTGACATTTATAGGTCACCGTGAGGATCGGTGTTGGGACAGAACTAACTCAAGGTAGCAACACAACTAACTAAATTTTTCAGCAGCTTTGTTGTGTTCAAAACAGTAGTTTTTCCAGTATCGTGCTACTTTTTCCAAAAACTAACGGTGTCACGTAACAAAACGAGTGAACTGAAGCAAAAATCAAAAGTGTTCATTTCATAACATCTGAATGGTTCATAAGTAAATAATATGGTTCCGAAAAACATTTTTGTAGTTTTATGTGGTTAAGTGTAAATGTATCTATTAAAGTTGTCAAATTGAGACCTGATACTATTTAAAAATAAACAACTCCCTTAAATGGCTTCAAATATAGCCATTTACTTCAAAAAGTGCGACTTAGATGTACTTAAGTTCTGAAACTAAGTAAGCTTCAAAGCAGTTTCCTCAACACAGGTTTTCTACATATGATTCTTCTCAAATCATGAATTATATCAAATGAGATAAGTCGGCTATGTGTCTGTATCCATAAAACTCAACCTCCCCGATCTGCTTTTGCCCTCTAATGTTATTTGTCTCAGCTCTCTTCAATCCCCTTTGGAGGGTCGATTCCAGTGCTCATCTGTCTACACAAGCAAGGTTAAAAGTACACATGAGGTATCGTGGCGGGAGTTCGCAATGGCCAAGCACTGAGCCTGAGAAATCAAGTATGTTATTTATGAACCATTCGGCCATTGACTACACTCACCTGGGCACAGGGTGAAGCACACAAGGTGCCCGTAACACTGGTGGCCCTACTGGGAATTAATTTGTTGTTCAAATTGCTACAGTATCCTTTATTATACCATTAACATGGTCATACCACTGTCACAAAATCAACTTTGCCAGAAGGTTAAGGACAAAAGAAGCTGCACACACTGATAGTATCATGTGTTTGTTTTCACTGTTTTTTATGCTATAGGCCTACAACTTGTGCAATGCAGGTAACAGTAAAAGCACACCAAAAAATCTGTACTGAACACAATTTGCATGACTGGATTTCCCCATCTTGTACATGGTTCTAGGTGACACGACAGACTACCACAATCTGACATACTTTACTGGGACTATCTCTCCACCACAGCAGGCAACTAAATCAGTTCTTTAAAATGACAAAAGTAAGTTTGTCTACACATATGAATATATAGAAAGTTCTAATGCACTTCTCCATCATTTGATCATCACATGAAGAAATGCAATCAATAGAAAAAGTAAACAAAATTGAGTTTACCACCAGCTTTCTGTGAGCAGTAATGGCGCAATGGTGCAACGTTAACTATCTTAAGTGAACAATGTATAATGTACAATCTAACTCCTATTCTTAATAAATATTTGTCTAATTTTACACAGTTACAATATGTTATGCAATATTGATTCAAGTAAATGTCTCTAATTTTAAAGTGCTTTGCTAATCATTTAACCTCATGTTATTCTAAATTTGTATGACTTCTGCATAACATAAGTTAAGGGGGGAGTGAATGTCCAGCGCTCTCTCCACCCTCAATACCACGACTGAGGTGCCCTTGAGCAAGGCACCGAACCCCCAACTGCTCCCCGGGCGCCGCAGCATAAATGGCTGCCCACTGCTCCGGGTGTGTGTTCACGGTGTGTGTGTGTTCACTGCTGGGTGTGTGCACGTTGGATGGGTTAAATGCAGAGCACGAATTCCAAGTATGGGTCACCATACTTGGCAGTATGTCACTTCACTCACTCATTTAAATACTGCACACTGCCTAAACAAATTTATTCCACCAGCTTTGAGAATCAAGCAGCATAATGGTTTACTAATAATACGTGTGGTTTCTAAAGGAAAGAAAAAATAATCAAATTAATTTAAAATGTTAGTTTTGTTTACTTGTGCCACTCGTGGGCAGACCGGATTGATCCCTGCTTCTGTTCTCTCTGAGCTTTCTGCTACTGTTTGTAGTGCAAGAAACAGTCAAATTAATCACTGAAATCATGAACCAATGTCAAACATGTGACTTAGTATGAAATCATTCTGATTATAGCAAAAATAATCCTAACCGTACAGTCCAACTAAATGACCTTTTGAATCATTGTTAAACAAACATCCTGATGGGCAGCTTACTAGCTCTCTGGATCTGCCTGCCATGTATGCACACAGATTTATGGGTTTGTGGTATGATACAGAAATTTATTCCTGCACAAATGTCAAAAGACTGCCACTTTTCAATATTAGATCAAAATCAAAACATGATTAACTTATTACGACTGGATGTTTTCCTGGTTGCGGCAAAAATCTCAAGGACTTCATAGAGATTTCTTTGATGCTCTCGGTCAAATGGCCAGTGTTTGGTGCGCAGTCTCAGCTTTGTCTCTGACATTCGAGGGTTGGAGCTATTTTAAGGAGACCCCAGTGCCTCTGGCAGGTCCACCACACGCCACTGTACAGCGGCTTCCATAGAGCTGAAGAATGGCTCCATTATTCCCCCACAAACACATATACTTTCACAAAGATCCACCCACTTCTGACCTGATCTAGCTGAAACCCACCACTATCGGAAATTCCCCCGATTTGAGAAGGTGGGAACAAAACAGAACAGAATGAATCACAGAAAAACTAGAGTGAAGGTTGAAAATAGACCATTTTAAGAACATTTTATTGAGTTTATTAATTTATCTTAGAGATTTTACCTTGTGAAAGGCTTTTATAATGCATGCAGGCTTGGAATTATTTTATATAGACTGATATTTTTCGCTTTGGTGAAGATTGTGTCCAATTACAAAACTAAATTATTCATAATCTTTCAGTTCAACAAAATAATTGCCGGTCTCTTGCCAGAGCAGATGGTAAGTTTTCATACAATCTTTTTGTAAATAAGATTTATAAAGCGCCTTTATCAGAGAGGATGTTAATTATCTACTTAAGCAAATGCATACATATATAGGCACACACAGACACACACACACACACCACGAGTCAGTAAGATTTTGTCTTCTTTTGAAAGGAATTAATACTTTTTTTTCAGCAAGGTTGCTGATAAATGTATCAAAATTAACATTAAAGAAGAAGAAATAAGAATGATTATTTATAAGGCTCATGTGACAGAAGACTGGAGTAACAGCTGTAAAAAGGTTCAGTTTTGCCATCACAGCATTAAATTACACTTTACAAATGATAAAATTAGAAATTATGTTATTTTAAATTGCAATATTATTTCACAGTCTTACAGTTTTACTGTGATTTTGATCAAATATATGCAGCCTTGCCCTTGGTGAGCATAAGAGACGTCTTTCAAAAACAAACAAACAAAAAAAATCTTACTGATCCCAAACTTTTGAAAAGCAATACATTTTGTCTGCAAAAAGTCTCTAAAAATCAACTGAAAACCATATGGTTCCTTTGTAAAATCCATATGGTTCCTTTGTAAAAGAAAAAAAACATCTGTTTCATCATTCTGCCACTCGCTCTGCCACCAATTCAAACATGAACCCATCCACAAATATATAGCCTGCCCCTTGTGTTTACGCGAGTGTGTGTTTGTGTACATGTGTGTGTGAGCATCAGGAAATACCAGGCCAAGCATTCCAGCTCGTCAGCACCTCTGGCCCTCATGTGACTGGAGATACACAGCCCAGATTGTGTGTGCAAGTTTGCTCAAGAAGCATGATAAGAAAATTTAGTATAAGTGAGGGAGCGGGAGGGGTAAAGGAAGGATAATCTGATATGCATGACTTGTGGTTTCTCCTAGCGCCTCTCTTTTCTTTGCCCTGGCAGAAATGGCAGTTTGCATCCATAATTTACAGGCTTCTCTTCTCCTGGCAATCTGGCCTTTATGGCTCCGCCTCCTTGCAAACTCATTAGCATAATGTAGATGTAAGATACTAAAAAAAAAAACATTTTCACCTTCGAGCTGTTCCATGTCTCATCAGTACACAAGACTAGGGAAAAAGCGGTGAATGCATTAAAGGCTCAGGATGAAGCACTTCATGCCACATGTGCTGTTTAGACGACTGTCTCCGACTGCCTGCTAAAACTGATTATTTTTCCAAAGACTCTCACATCTCAGTAATTGTGCCTGCCTTTAATAATCACGTTAAAAAATCTGACACTGACGTTGTAAGGGGGAACAACAAAGCAGCGAGTGATTTGAGAGGCCCCGCTGCTAATTATGACTCATGTTATACAGAGTGTTCTGTTGCTGCTCAAAAACACTAAATAAATTCGTCGTTTGACTGTGCTCGAGAAATATGAGCGTCTGACACGATAGCATGCATGCTTTCCCGTTTTTAGCACCAATTACGCCATTCGAGTTAATTCAGGAAAGTTGTTTTGAAGATAACACCATGCGAGCGGCACATGTGTGTGCAAATCTGCGATTAGGTGAACAATCATTAGGAGAAATGTGCAGTGAAGGATCATCAGTCAAAGCGCTTACCGGAGGATGCAGTAGATTTCTTTGTTCAGTGTTTGGCAAATTCACTCACATATCCTCATCAATCATAGAAGTGATCTGGAAGTTAAAAAACAACACATTATATTAATCCTTTGCCAAAGTAAATGGTGTGCACGGTTACATATGTTGTTCTCAGTATTCATAATCCCCCGTTCTGTACCTTCCCTGCTTGATAATGTCACACTGCTAAATAAAGGAAGCACACGGTTAGGCTTATTCTACACATGGGATCATGTGCCATTGTGATCAGTGGCATTTATCAGCTAGTATAGGAGACAATCTAACCGTTATAGTACGGCAACTGTAATATTTTTCATAAACAACAGCTAAATTTAGGCTAATTTAGATCTTTAATAACATAAAAAAAGTTAATCCGACAACTGATTTAAACAAACGGACCATCCCAAGATATCCAACTAAATGCATTTTAAATTTTAAACGTTTGTTTAAACTGCTAATGTTTTAATGTAACAACTAAATAATTTTTATGACAATTCTCTTTGGTAGCCTGTAATAATTCTGAAAGGTGAATGAAACCTGTCACTGACAGCATCAGGTGTAGAAACAATATTAATTTCAAGCACATAAAATACCAAAACAATAAAAGATAGTGATAAATTCTCTGTTAATGACTTAATATTCATGAGTATTCTTTGCCATTCCATGATGGCACAACCAGCACACCAAATAAAAAGTAAGACTAAAAATAAAAACAAATTTATTGCTTAAGGATCTGTGGAAAGGCTGACTTGCCTTCAGGTTCCTGGTCACCCTGTAAGGGTTTACAGTATGTTGCAATAAGGACAGGCTGACTGTAATTTATACCTTACTTAATGTATGCGGTGTGGTTTGAGTAACAACAACAAACATTTATATCCTGTCTAAACTACAACACAGATTACCTGCTACAGAATAAATCCCACAATGAGATTAAACAACATACAACATCGTATGAGTTTGAAAGTCAATTTACAACTTCTAATTTACACCATTAAATGTTCTGGAAAAAAACAGACATGTAATTTGCAGACAAACCCTGGAAGCTTTTTTAGCACTAATGTAGCAAGATGAAGAAACGTGCAGAACTAAATTGTACAGCCAACATTCTTCACTCCAGCTCAATTATAACCAATAAGCAAATTCATCCACTGTGATAAATTAATGGACTCATCCTCGATTCAAAAAGTCAGGGTTCAAAGAAAATCCCAGAAAGTGCGCGTTCTTTTCGTAAATACGATCATTCTGAAATGACTTGAAGGCAGCAATAATCTGTTCATATAAAACTTTCTGTCTTTGTATATCTTTCTCATCAGCTGCTACAGCTCCACCATCCGTATCCTGTCATGCAACTGTCACTGAGCCTGAATAAGTGGATTTATAATCTAAAGGGAAAAAGTGACGATCTGTCTGATTTTCTGGCCTCCACATGCGAGTGGAGTGCAGGGGCTATTAGGTGTGCTTATTACTTGAATTCCTGCTATCAACCCCTACAGACCCACATAGCAGTAATTTCATATGAATATTTCAAGTCAGCTTTTGGAAAAGCAAAACTACTGATATCCTAATGGGATCATGTTTTGACTATTAATGGACTTGTTTATCCTGACTGTATTTCTAATACCCACATACCACTTTTGATATACCGGAATATTGTAATTGTGTCAGGTCACAGTGACTACAGATACCAGAATGATGACGATAATAAAAAGAATAATAACAACTTCCACACAGTATGCTATTAAATTACACTCAAATCTGTTTGGCTGCTGTGACCTTCTCATTTATTTTCTTATTTTTGAGTCAAATTAAATTGGACACGTCCTTTTAATTAACAAAATTCTCTACAGTACTTAAAAATTTGAGAACAGACAAAATGTGAAGTGCACATTAACGTCCTACTCTGAGAACATCCGCCAGTGTTGTTCCGGACACTATGCCCAAGGACTTACCGAAATAAGGTTTAGACACGAGGATCTTATTGGTTATTCCATAAGGACTGCCACTGCTCCAGATTTCAATGGGCTACTACCGTTTTAAATTGCAAAATTAGGTTATCGAAACCCACATCTGATGAAACATCCAGCATCATGATAAAATGAATTTAAAAATAATAAATCTAAAAAAATATATAATAAATTAATTAAAATTAAAATGCATTTATAAATATAAAAAAATATAATAAATGCATATCTTTCTGAAACATTTAAAAAACAATTAGCCAAATTTGATCATAACAACTAATAATAATGAATACAAAAACCTCTGCATGAACATGAAACTGTGACAAAGGGACTATCATTGACTTATGAAGAAAATATGACCTTCAGGCTGGATGACTGATCTGGAGTCACTCAGCGTGAGAGAAACCCATGAGATGGACTGATACTAACAATAAAGGAAAGACACAGTCGGGATACAGAAGGCCGAGACAGCAAAGGCTTGATTATCCACACTTTCACGGTCACGGAGCACAAACTGAGAGCCGGCTATAGCCGACCTCCTCCGGTTCTTGGACTGCAGTGGCGCTCAGATGGGCTACTGGATTGGGGTGTATTGTCTGTGCTCCACTCATTAGCTGAGTCAAGGAGGGACTTACTGGGGTGTTTAGCTCGCCGGGTTTGTGTGGCAGCTCAACAAGCTCTCCCCAGCTGGAGTATGGCTCTCACATCACAGCTGCACACTTACAATTAGTGCAGGTGCAGCTGAGGAAAGACCAGGCACAACACAGACAAACACACAAAGATAGAAAACACACACTTACAGAGGTGTTGCACACCGCCTATGAGGGCTGTTACATGCAAAACAAAGCGCTGATGATTCTAAAACCAGCTCATTCTAAATACCGACAATGCAAAAAAAAAAAGATTTTGAATTTAGAGGTTTTCCTGAGGTTTAAAAGTCAAGATGTGGATGTTTTGCCTAAATGGTTATGACCTTTACATGATAAAAGTTTAGCTTAAGGCATTTACATTAACTTACACATCATTAAGAATAATCACTGTATGATCAAGCATGTAAACATTTTAATAGGAATCTTTCATTTGCATGTTCAAATACACTTCTGTTGTTCCTATCTGAGCCAAAACTAGCATACCATTAGGAAGCTAAATTGTTCTGGATGAGATAATGCACCAACTGCATCATTTTCCAAATATTTGAAGAGAAAAATAGAAGCCAGGCTTGTGTTTGTCCCCTCAATCTCATATTGATCCAAAGAGCCTTGCTTGCAAAACATTATCACAAAACTGAGCACGGAAACAAATTACATGACAAAAGCAGGCATTGATTTGCGAATCGTTTATTAAGGGGACACTAAAAGTGAAATGAATTCCAGCATTTTAAGCTTTGTTTCTCAGGCACACAGTGAGGCAATGCAGAAAGCTGGAATGCAGAGGCTGTCTTGCATCTGGAGTCGTCTCTGATGCATGTCATAAAAGATGCCATTAAGCAGAATGGGCCGGCAAAACACACAACATGCAGAGCTGAATAATTCATTTAGGGCTCAACCCGCTGGAGGGACATCTTTTGTCCCCAATTGGTTTTCCACATCAAAATCTGAGCATATATTTGCTCTGACTGAAAAAAGGCACAACACGGGCATTCTGTGAACATACAAATTAGCAAGCAGGTGTCTTCACATGTGGTGCAGACCTTTATTTTTCTCTGTACAGTTCAATAGAGACTGCAGACTGTTGTCTGCCTTATTAGGCTCTTTTCCAGGGGCAGTGGGTAATGAGACTTCACACAGACAATAAAAAAAACTCACAGCCAATCACATGAGAGTGATGCAAGACATCTGTCACCATGTTTTCCGCAGCTCTAATTTACTCAGTAACTGTAGTAGGCAAGATACACTCTAAGAGGGGTCATCAGTGAAGAAGAAAAGGCTAATGTCTGTCTGCAGGGTAACAGTTACATGCTTTTCCATGTTATAGGGCACAGATTTTTGATATAGACCGATTTCATAGAGAAACAAAATTTGTAGATGTTTTAGAATTTTAGCTATATATACACACTGTGTGTATATATATATATATATATATATATATATATATATATATATATATATATATATATATATATATATATATATATATCTCATTAAATATAATTATTAATTATTATATAATTAAATTAATTAATAATATTTTAATATAATAAATATTAGTTGCATGATAATGTTTGTTTTTTAAAAGTATATACATATAAGCAATAAGCATGAATTATAATAATTAGTAGTAGTAGCTGTTGCACCAGTAATCAATATTACATGGATTTTTGTACACTTCTAAATTGCTCTAAATATATCTAGCTAATCTTGCTATGCATTTATAATGATGAAAATACATTTATTAGTATTATTATTGTTGTTGTTGCCTTTAAGTATTTCAATAAGAAATTATTATTTTTAATTGAGAAATTGCCTAATATTTCCAAGTTTCCCATGTCCATATAAATCCTGGATACTTCAGATGAGTTTCAATCTAAGGAAAAACCTGTTTCTTCTCAATCAAAATGCCTTTTTGTCTGAGACAGAGGGAAACAAGTGCAAAAACACATTTAAAAAGCATCACTGGCAGTAAACAGATTGAGTTAAAGATCCAATGATGCAAAGTGCAAATGTGTGCATATGAAACCAGAGAGGGCCAGGAACAAAAATCAAGAGAACGAAACAAGAATCAAGATCGAAACTACTCCCACAATGTGTTTCCAGCAAACCAAGCACTGTAACTCTACACGTTTCAGCAATATATCTAAAGATTTTTAATTACTTTGCTCGGCAGCTGGAAAATGCCACAGTAGCCCAAAAGTTCACAAGGCCCCTTTCATTCAAACTCCAGTTATACAGGCAAGCGTCCAAGCCTGCCAACCACTAAGCATTCAGCTGGGCCTCCACCAGCGATCCAAGTCGAGCAGACAGCCACAGCCATGCGCACAAGAGCGAGGGGCTTGCTGACACATCCACAACCCTGACGCAGGGCAGAAAAATGCACAGGCCCACTCCAGCCTTTTCTTTGCGGCCGAGCTTGAACATACCCAACAATTACAGAGCTATTTTCTCTAGAAGGGCAATTCCCTGTTTATTGGTATCCGCCTGTCAAAGGCTCTCCCTGTCAGTCCTCAGCAGGAGCCTTCCCAGTGGTCAATGGGAGATGATTGAGCGTAACTCGACAAAAATGAGTGGGATTCCGGTTTAGGCAAGCAGTGTTACTCTGGGCCGATCCACCAGCATCAGACAGGAGGGAAGCGGTTTCCAAAAGGATTAAAAACAATATGGTGACTTGAGTCGCTAGCTTGTAATTTTCCAATACCGCCAGTTTAAAAAAAAAATTACAGTAGTGTTAAATAGAGGGAATAGATATGCTGATGTGGCATTCAAACTAATGTTTTCACACTTTTTACTTCACTTTTATGCACTATTTAACCTTTCCTGTGTGACAAGAAGCCGCAGTCTTCTCTGCTTGGTGGAATATTTGTGTCAGGAAGCTAAAACTCAAATAAATCCATAAGAAAAAGCATCTACAGAAACAATGTTTACTGTGAAGAAACCACATGAAATGTTTCTGAACAAACCTTAATAAGGCTTCTGTGGAAATAGGCATCCACTGCTCACACAGAAAAATAATTTGGTGCTTTTGGAAAACAGCTTCCACCCTAGTTTCATCACCTCACTCTCCCTTTGTTAGAGCTCGGAAATGCCTGAAGTTAGGAATGAAAATACTGGCATGTCCCTGCAGCTCAGTGAGAGAGAATATTTCTGCAGCTGCGGAGTGAAGTCAGCTCATCAGAACAGAGCCAGCAGGCCAGGTTTCCTCCACAGATAACCATGTTAACCTAAAGAACTTAAACACCCACCTCACGTTTCACCGCGAAAGCATGTGTGCCATGAGGTTACGAGGCAATCTTTAGGAAGCACAGAACGCGATGCTTCAATTTCTGACAATAAAAAAAAATGTGTCATGTATGTGCCTTCAAAATGACATCACATGTAATATGAGATTGTATTCTGGTTTGCGTGTTCACACTCACATTTACATGAAAACAAGAAATCTAAAAACCAAACGTCAATGAAAGGCTTTGAGAAATGCATGCTGGGAGCTCCATCAAATACAAGTCAACAGCAGGTTCAGGCCATCAATCTAACCTTCGGCATGCGAGAGGCGCTGGCAATCTCTCAGCATTTTGCTTTGATTTGAATTTGGCTCCCACAGTTCAGATGCCACTGATACTTTGGCACATTTTGGATGTCAGAGGGACTGCAAACGAGATTTTTATATAACAAGGTATAATAAGGTAAATAATTCAAAACTAAAATAAAATAAAGTCAAAAATAAAAATACAGTGAGAAATTCAAATAATATATAAATTGAAGTTGAAGTTAGAAGACCTTCGAGCCGGAACAGATGTTTTCTTTAGTTGACGGCTGATTCAGTTTGCTCACGTCACTTACATCAGCGAGGGTCAGACTCTTCTTTCAATTCAATTTAAACCGCATATTATGTTGCAACTACTAATAAAGCACCCATCCAACTGGTGAGTGACTTTTTGTACTCACCAAAGCCAATTTTTACTTGCATTTGACTTGAGTGTTATTTTTGGAGCCTGACTGTATGTATACAACAGGGCTCATTCTCAGCGCCATGTGACCGTCTATCGTTGCGTACACTGTCAGCATGAGGTGCTTCTAAGATATAACTACCGCAGCCCTGGAATGTGATCATTGCCATTGGATGTGGTGGTATCATGACCTTATTGTCATTCCTCTCTGCTTTCCTATTAAGCGCACTGCTCCCAGTAATTTTCGATGAGTCAAGCTGCCTGACTGACGCACTCCAATTAGGCCCTGGCTAGCAGAGCCCTTAACTCCAGCACACGCTGTACTTCAGGCACGCAAGCAGCCGGGCCTTTTTATCCAGTGACAGCAGGGTGACGGTGATGACATCGAGATGGCCTGCTTGGAAGCCTGCGGGCCGCACTAAGGAGACAGAAATATCTTCCTTTGACAGACATGGATACATGGCGCTACGCATGCAGCTGTCTAAATGTTGCCTCTTTTTGTCTCTCGCTGGCTCTGGTTCTATCTTTCTCTCTTGATCCCGCACTCACTCTCTTGCTCTCTTTCATTCAATCAACTTAAGCACACTGACTTTTTGTCTGCAGCTGAGGCGAGGGGTCAGCGTTCGGAGGCTAACCTTTAGACACAAGCATTTGAGATGGATGAGGTTGGGGCGGCGACTGGAGCCTGAACACAACCCACAGACAACCTCAGACGTTCTCAATTAATCAGGTCACGGTGCAGGGAATAACTCACTCTCTGGTATCTGGGATTGAACGGTACAACAATCTGCTGCAGCTCACGCAGCCATGCAGATATTTGCCTCTCAAAACAGTTGAAACTGTGCTCGTGCATGTGTGAAATATCTGAGAACGTCAGCGATAGCTTATGACACTTAACCTTTATAGCTGAATGTGTCGTAATGTTAAGCATTAAGACTTGGCTCCAAAACTCTAAGCAGTCATATTAATCTTACAAAAATGTAACCAAGTCTTGTTACAATCCCCCCCCCCCAAGACATCAAACCCATTTTTAGAACCAAAAATTATCATTTTATGATAATTCTGCAAATTTTACCCTTAATTCTCGTTAACATGGTGCATCAAGACAATTTTCTTCGATAAGTTAAAGGCAGAAAATAAAACATTACTAAGTATAAATATTTTACTAATCAAACAATGTTATTTTTTCACATTACAAAAATGAAATTTGAGGTAAAATGTGATTAATTGTAATGAAAATGTCAAAGTAAAAGTCTTGCCAAAAATAAATGAATAAAAATATTATTATTATTATAACAATACATATTTATAACAAAAAATTAAAATAAAATATGAATATACAATATTACTATATATTTTAAAAATAAAAAAATATGATAATTTAATAAAACTGTATAATATAAAATGTATAAATTCTCATTAACAATGCATTGAGTGAATTTTCTTTCATAAGTTAGGCAAAACAATAAACACTGCTATTAAGTATAAATATATTACTAATTAAATTGAAGAAAATTGGTAAAATCTGTGTAATTGTAATGAAAAAATGTCATAAAGCAAAAAATCTTGGTGCCAAATAATTAATCAATAAATAAAGTTATATTATTATTATTATTATTATTATGGTTACTACAAAAAATGTATAATTAAAAATAAAAAAATATATACAACAAATATAGAATATAACATTATGAAACAATTGAAAACAAATGTTTAAAATGTATTATTATAATAATATACAATTCTATAATATAAAATGAGAGCCAAGAAGAGCTACCTACTTGAACAACTGTCCTATTCCTGCCATCACTTCCATTGAAAGAGTTCTTGAAATTCCACACTGTAATCAGAAGTTTAATAGTCAGTTAGCTAGACCCTCTGCTAATTAAACACATATCAGAGGCCCCTTTTCCCTCCCTCTCTGTACTTCATTAACACAAGCGCAAAGGCCTTAAACTCAGTCTGGATGTCTTTCAAGCTCTCCTCCTCTGAAGGTGTGGGGCTACAGGAGGCCTCGCTGGAGATGGAATCATTTTCATTCAGCTCTTGAAGGCCCTGCTGCTTTAAAATGCATACCACATTCCTCTTTCCTCGTAGACATTCAGAGACATCCTTACTGACACTATAAAATTTCCCTATAATCTCAGAACTTAATTGCTTTGTTACGGCAGTTCTGAGAGAAGCCCCACATCTGCGGGTTCTTCTGGGGGCCCTGAACCGAAGGTGGCAACGGGACCCAACCTGGGGAGTCTGGGGTGGGGGAAACCAAGAAACTTGGAACATCCGTCTTTTCTTTATGGAGTCTATAAAGAGCTCAGAGTTGGAAGAACAGAATGAAAATATATGATTGGAGGAGTAGTATGAGTACGCTGGATGTAATGCGTCGGGATGACTGCTGTCAGATACAAGCAAAATGGAGCTTTGTCAAATGAAAGCATCCAATCTGGTGCACACCGCCTGCTACGGATCACACATAAAAACTGGAAGTGCAATAAATACACATTTTAATGTTGGTCTGGGCAGAATCATAATAGGCTCAGATTTTCTATCCAACAGACTGCATCTGTAAATCAACTCCACATAGTTCTGCCAGTGAGCAACACCAACATCGTGAACGCCCTAAATCACCAGCAAATAAATGAGAGAAATTCATATAATCAGTGCAGCTGGAAGAGACAGTGTGTTCTGATAATTCAAGGCTTTGTTTGAGTTCAGCCTCCACCCTCAATAGTTCTCAAGCTCTTCCAGGGATCCAAACCAGAACAACTACTAGGAAGCTATTGGCTCCAAATATGAAACATTTTGGATCCAAGTGACTTTTTTCAGATGTCTGAGGGAAAACAAGCTGAAGGATCAATTCACATTGAAGATTTGGTTGAATATTTCTAAAAAAAAATAAAATAAAAATAAAAACATAACATAAAACAAGCATAAAATTAACACCACTATAATGGTGCTCATTTCATTTTTAATCCAAAAGAACTAAAAAAAAATTATTCAGTGAGTGAGTCAGTAACGGCTTGGAATGATTCACTGGATAAATGAGCCGGATTCAGACCACCATTCTGAATCTTTCTAACTGGCTCAGTAAAAAAGAAAAAAAGGAAACGGGGGTAATTTTGGATCTTCCAAGATTTTATACTGTCTTATTAGAATTTGACAATATATAATATAAAACTGATCTTTGGCAGTCTCTATATTAAAATGATGTTCCTATTATGCCAGCCAGATTTATTTTATGCATATGCACACTGAGAGCCTATATCTCATACATCTCAATCTGTGCAACACTGTGTGCTAGTGATAATATCTGGAGACGCATTCAGATAAGTAATTCGCATATCCTGTGCAGATGAATAGTATGCAGGTTTGTAATTGTGTAAGCAATGCAGTGATTTGTTTTTGTTCACTCAGACCCTGAGGGCTGGCACTCTTCACACGGCACAAACCGGGACTGCCAGGAACTACACAATTTGTGATATTATTCAAATGAGCACATTGTTTTCCTGTTTACTGACACGAATGGGGGGGGGGCACAACTCAACAAGATTAAATCATTCAGAAACAATCAGCCTCTGTGTGAAAGTAGCATTTTAAATGTATTGCTCAAATTATTGAGAGCCATTAATGCATGTGTCCACTCTTGATGCACTGTATATTACACTCATTCATCATGGCTGCATGGCCTGGCAGGCTAACAGAAAACATCTTTTGTAACCATATAGCTTCCTGTCAATGGTAGCAAACACGTCTGTGCATTTAATGATTCAGATGTTAGTTTTTATTGGCGAGTAACTGACATCTTGGATGTCATCTTGGCAACATATGCGTTTCAAATGGTTTTTAAAGTAAAGTCAAGCTTCACTGTGGAACATAGAATGTGAAATAATTAATCATGTTCTAGCCATTCTTTTCCACACATATCACAATAAACAAAACCTAAATCTTTGAAGTCCAAAAAAAGACCAATTTTTTCCAGTGAGCCTAAACTCAGTAGGTTACAAGACTACATGCATGCTCAAATGTATGCTGTGTTCTTGAATATTAGCTTTGGCATAGTGTCAAACTCTGACCCCTATCAGGATGATAGCTGTCACTGGCATAAACACAACACAGATGCACAATCCTCAGCCTCTTCAGAAGTGAGATGAAGAACATCCCAACCTAAGCTTTCATTTCCCTTCCACACAAAAAACATATTTCCAGAGGAATCACCACATCTGTCCCGCATTGAACAGTCAGTGCTCTTCATGAATGCACTTCTGGCATGGATAAAAGGGATATTTCAGCTTGTTTCAACACCTTCCATTCAAAAGGGGTGTTGAACTTAATCTGAGCCAACAATAAAAAAAAGTAAAGTAACTTGATGGCAAACCTCCATTAACAACAACAAAGTGCCAGTATATAGGCAATTCTTGGCAAAGCTGTATTATTTGACTGAGAGTGAGGGTGATGTATTATAGTAGCAGCTTTGTTTCGTAGGGTTTTTTTTTGGTGATAAATCAGTTTTTGGTTGACGCATATTAGGTACGCAAATTTACAGTCAAACAAACTGCGGTAATAAATCAAACGTTCAGGAGTCAGGTTCATTTCTGTGAATCGGTTCATTCAGATGAACGGAAATTCAGTTTGTTTAAAATGATTCACCGATTCATTATAGTCGCTTAGATGCTACTGCTCTCAACTTCAACTTAATTAGGCTGTTTTCTAGTTTATTAGATGTTTTTGTGTAATTTTAAGTTAATTGCTGTGACTAATTAAGATCATTGATGTTTTTGTGCTAGATAAATACTTGCACAAAAACAAAAAAGGCAAACATGAATGAATATAATCACAGTTACACTACTGTTCAGAGGTTTGGGGTCAGTAAGATCAGGTAATACTTCAGATAATACTTTTATTCAGCAATGGCACATTCATTTGATCAAAAATAATAGTAAAGACATTTATAAAGTTACAAAAAAATACTATTCACATAAATGCTGTTCTTATGTACTTTCTATTCATTAAAGAATCCTAAAAAATGATCGCATTTCCACAAAAATATTAAACAGCACAACTGATTCAAAAAAATCGAGTGATTTCTAAAAGATCATGTGACATTTAAGACTGAAATAATAGACCTTAGTCAGGGAAGTGTCATGTTTAATTTTTGACAGGAAGGGAAACAAGTCTGTGAGAGATACAAGTGCAGGGCGTTCAATGGTTTGTACAGTTGATTAACAACATGCCGATAGCTTAGCAGACGATACGTCTTAAAAAAAACCCTACAAAACAGTTTCGACAATTGAGTTGGCAAAAATTATGTGATCTATGACTTTTATTCAGTGTGTGTCATTGTAAAGACTGAGTCTATACTCACAGCTTATAATATATAATACATCTTACCAAGCCTTTAAAATAAATACCCTTAAAATAGCTTTAAAATGGTTACTTTTTCTTTGTAACTTGTAGTGTAGCTAACTACTTCAAATTATAGCTTCACTATAGTTTAAATACTTAAAGCACGAGTAGATTTCAGCTTGGAAAACTACAGTTTTAGTACACTGCTACTACTGGCCGAGGCTCTGCTATTATCAATGGAGAACACAGTAATTCACAGAGGTAAAGACTACCTTCCCACAGATCGAAAAGAGAAACATAGAATTGGGAGTGTTCCTCATCTCAGATGTGTTTTCCTCCTGTAACTGCGGAGGCTAGATATCAAAGAGAAGAGGAATCCTGGGTGCTACATGAGCTGGGATGTTGATGTTAATACCTATGGTGTGAGCTAATCCTAAGAGTGCTGACATCCTTTTTCTTTATCAAACGCACCATGTGGCTTGTACACATGCCCAGAGAAAACTTCACCATCAAAGTTATTTCTTACTGTGGTGCTTTATCATGTGGTATGGAAGACAATGAAGACATAAATATCACCTGAATGCAAAACATCTTCAGTCTAGATAAAAAAAGAAGAAGTGGCTAGACATGAAAACTAATGACTAATGTCATTCTGCACCACTAAATAATGGCAGTTTTCAAACAGGTTATCAAACTGTGCCATTGTTTGGTCAAACTGACTGCCCTGCCCCTAAACTCACACTAATATTTGGCCAAATGTTGTTTTTTAGGGTTGGGTTGCTCAAGCAGAGTAATATATTACGTTTTAATTACAAAATTACACACTTAAGCTTTAAATTATATTTTAAAATATATAAATACATAAATAATGTGGCCAAATTGTTCTCAGAAAAGTAAATCACCAGCTATTTTATACAATAGTATTTAATACAACATATAATTGTAAAATACAAATATGAAATTATTGAAATATTACGACTTGTTTTAAGAGATATTTAAGATAAGTTTTTTTAGGGACAAAAAATTATGGAAAAAAGTATAATAGCTTAATAGCTTAAATCTATTTATCTCATTTGAAAAATGTTTAGATAATTTACTGGGGGGGGGGGGGGGGGGGACAAACACGTTTAATTGCAGGTTTTTAATTTTCTTTTTTCATTTCTTCTATTCTCAAAATATGAATTTTGATCTTTTTTCCCAGTAAAATATCTAAGATAAATTTACTAGTGGCAAAATATAAACAAAATAATTAGCCTTGTTTTCAGAAAATGTTCTTAAAATTTTATAAAGTACCAAAAAGTATGAAAAAAATTTGAATATCTTAAATATACTTATCTTCTTTTTAAAAATACTTAGATATTTTACTGGGAAACGAGATGAAAATGCAGATTAATAAAATTTTTCACACTAAAGAACACAAAACAGAAATGAAATGGAATAAAGTGAAAATGAAAAGGAGAAAGCGTGAAAAAAGAAAGCTGTCGAGACCCCTTTCAGGAAGTATCGCCCCTCCTTTGCTTTAATGAGGTTAACTGTAAAAGCATGTGCAGGATACAGTCTCCCTTTATACACAGCAATGGAAAGGTCACCTGCTATCACATCAAGGCCCCCCTCTCGGTACAAAGCAAGTGTAAAATTACAATTACACCTTAATGAATGGCATATTTCATTACATACATGCTAATTAAGAAGGTTCGGATACAACTCTGGCTGTGATAAGCATCTGCTTTAGTACCACGACAGATTGTTCAATCCTCAGAGCTACATGTTGCTTTGTTCTGAGAGAGGGAAAAAAGACAAGAGCATATGCGTATTGGAAAAGGGTAGCGTTTGCGCAGCGGTTCTTGCGCTGCTTTCGGAGTGGGGGCCTCTCTCTCACTGCAGTGTCAGTGTTCCAGGTGGAGTGTGGGAGGAAAGGCTGGTGTTCTGGCTTTTGTAACGGGCACCCATCTCCACAGGCTGGCGTGAGCGCGCTAATCGCTTTAGCTGATCCCGCTCGGCTGTGTGTGAGGCAGATGTTTCTCAGGCCACAGCACTGCTCAGCGTTCACACTGCACTAAGCGAGATTAACCGCCACCTTTATATATTTATTTATTTCCCTCGTTCCCTCCTTGCCCCCGCCTGCCCCAATTCTTAATCCCTGACTAAAAAGCTGAGGGGGAAAAAAATAGTGCTATATTAAATCATTGTGTAAAGCACCCGCCGATCGTTTCACAGAAATGTGTTTTCCTCCACGAATTTCCAAGACCGGTGTTAGGGAGAACAGCCAAACACGCAATAAGACAAATGTTTACGAAACGGCGACGAGGCCGCTCCATCATATCGACGCGCAACTCTCGGAGGTCGTGGAAATATTTTCCTGGTGTAAGTCAAAAAATAAGAAACATTTGAAGTGAGAAACCCAAGCCCTTGTCATTTGATCTCTTTCCCCCTTTCTTTCTTCTCTGTTGTTCCATTATGCAGGTGCTGGAGGCCTGAGGGTACGAGGCATCCGCGGGACTGGGCTGTGTGCAGATGCAGCTACTCTGCGAATAAACACTACCAGACGTCAATTCAGCCCGGCTCTGCTTCGCTGTATATTACTCACAGGCTTCCAATTCAGCCAAATCAACCCAGCATGTTCCTCTATGCTCGCTGTGCTCCCATGAAAAGGCTTAATCGTACGGGATATGTAAACATCTCGCGGCTTAAGGCAGAGGACGGGAATGACCCACTGCCGGTACAGAGGACATTGTGCAAAGGTCAAACGTTATCCAGATGTTACGTACTTTGTTCTAAGCCGCTTGAAATGCTGTTACCGTTTGATGATTTGACATGAGTTTTGAGACAATTGGAGTCAAATTTACATACACTCATATAGCGCTTTTCCACTGCATGGTACAGCACGGTGCGGTTCGGTATGGTTCACTTTTGGGGGGTTTTCCTCTGGGTACACTACCTGGTACTTTTTTCAGTACCACCTCAGTTGAAGTTCCAAGCGAACCGTACCGTTACCAAAACGTGACGTGCAAACTCTGCTGATCACTGATTGGCCGGAGAAAATCATCATTGAACTTGCGGCACGAGACACAACAGACCCGCTAGATTGAAATCAGCACAGCCAGCGAAGGATCGAACGCAACTGTTTTGAATGAGCGCACCTTTCTTTTAACAACCAAAAAATTACGTTCCTCTCATTGATAGCCAAGGAGCCCGAGGATCCCGCCCAATCTAAAGCGGTACTAAACTGCAGTGGAACCACAAACCGAGCCGAACCAAGCTGTGCCGTGCCATTCTGAGCCGTGCTGAGCAGAGTCGTACCACGCAGTGGAAAAGCACCATTAGTGACCATATTAGTGACCCTTACCAACACTTCTGATTTAGTACTAGGGGTCAAACTGAATTTATTTTAAATAGTCGATGCTGATGCTAATATAAAAAATGACATATATAAGTTGCTGAATTCATCAGAGCTTTTGCAGAGAAAGTAGTGTGTTGCAAGTTACATACAAAGAGCTGTTGCGCTTGATGAAGATTCAAGATCGGCCTGGTTTACATCCTAGTCCTGTTTTCCCTCTTTTTCCCTAATGGTTATATCATTTTGGTTATCTGTCCAAAGTCTGTCAAAAGTCACAAAAAAACAGCAACAATAATAATAATAATAATAATAATAATCATCATTTGGTTATCAGTCCAAAGACTGTCCAAAGTCCAAAGTCACAAACAAATAAATATAAAAATACTAATACTAATAATAATACTACTACCACTAATAATAATAATAATAATAATACTTATTATTAAAAAGTATTTATATATTTGTTTCATGATAGTATTATAAAACTACCATATTATAAACCTACTACGTATGTGAGTACTTTGGACAAAAAAGGCACAGGAAACACTGCCTTAGATTCGAAAACAGTACTAAACAAAATGCAAAAAGGTACTAAAAGTAAGACAATAATTTAGCAGTACAGAAAGGACGAATATCTAAATTTACAGCCACTGAAAATTAACAAAACAAAAACACTGAACCATGAAATTTAAAGACAAACAATGTCAAATGTAAAGACATGCCGACCTGTGTGTTCTGCAAGCTGGGGGTAACGTCAGCAGCCCCCCCTCCCCCTCCCCTCCCTTCATATAGTCCGTGGGGAAGGTCCCTCCGTGAGCTCCCGTCTACACTAGGGTCCACCGCACCTGCAAAAAAATAAAAGACACGTTACACCTTCAGCTTGAAATTAGAGTATCCTCCCAGGACCGCTCTCCAAACCAGAGTAATTCACTTCACACGCACACCCCTGACGATCTGACATTTCCCGCTCTACTGATGTATCCCGCACAGGTCTGGTACGGCATGTTTTGTTTGTGTTGCACTGGGGAGTTTTCAGCTAGAGTGACATCAAATGCAGCCACCCTGGGGTGTCTGGGAGTAGAGACTCCTGCTATAACCCGCTTCCCTCTGCTCACAAACTGCGTCCTTCCAAAAGGTTATCATAGAGCTGCTTTGTCGCTCCTAATACAAAATTCATTACATATAGCAGTTCCCACACTTTAATACGATACGTTTCCTGAACGGCTGGGTGAGCTCCTTCACAGTTCGCTAGTAGGTAAGGACAGCGTAAAACAGAGGGTAAAACCGGACAGAGACGCTTTGTGAAACTGCAAAAGCGCCATAAACATGTAAAGCGGTATGTGTCAGCAGCAAATCTAATTTACCGACCTTGCAACCGATCGCACGTTGCCAGGTAAGCCAATTAAGTGCCTATTAACCCTGTATAAGTGATAGGGGTGGAGAATCTTTGGTTTCTTGGCATGAACGGCCAACCCTGTTGACAGGGGTACCGGGGCCGCTTTCTGAGTGACAGCGACGGGAAGGTCAGCCAGTAATGTGCGGCATGAATGTGCAAGTGATAATGACAGGGCCCTCTCATCGTACCCGGCTCGGATAGCTGCTAGCTGGATTGGATGGCCGACCATCACATCTCTATGAGCATGATGCACATATGTTCTAAGCTGACGAGAACAGGATCAGCGGATGACGATGTGCAGCAATGCCTGCGATTGAGCAAACACTGGAACACTGAGTCTCTCTTGTGCTGGTCAAATTGCAAAAGTAAGACATAAGGAGAAGAGCCAAGCTTCTAACTTATCCAAGCAGCTGTTTCAAAGCAGTTTTTTGGACCTCATCTAAACCAAGAGGGATCCACATCCTCACTGATACGCATATCATTTGGACATTTCTACATTGTGAGTAAATTACACACCAATGCGACAAAATTTTGCGACAGGTGACTAAATTTCTATTGATAGCAACTGGCTAATCAACTGACTGAGTTAGATGCTAAGAATAAGTTTTGCACAGATATAATTTTCACTCGCCTACACTTGAACACTATGCATTTGAGAGAATATGCAGAATATTCTGAAGCATCATAAACTGACTTTCTATAGGTAAATGGTTCTCTCTTGTTTTTTTCTGAAATTTTTCATTGTTTTTTAAATCAGTTTGCATGAACATAGACAGCAAAATTAATATTCATTAACCCAGCAGCTCATCAGACCTTAGTAAACTTTATAATATTAGCTGCAGAATTCACAGGAGTATTAACAGTATTATTGTTGTTTTTTTACAGACATACTGAATGACAAAATCTAAAAGCAATAGTTCAGTAAAAATTCTGTTTAATATGACAGATATGCATTCATACATGATTGAAGTTTAGAACTAAAACATGACAATCTTAAAAAAATGCAAGATTGACTGATGTTTTGTTAAATGTGTAGTTGCATTCAAATCATAATCACAAGCTCTTCTATTTTGTGAAGATAAGCTGATTTTATTTAGATAAGATAAGCTGATATATTTATAAATATTTAGGCTATTTACAAGCCAATGGCAATTCTATTACCAAGGTGTGTGTAAAGGTTTGACATCATAAAGACCCAAAATTTACACTGAATAAGCAGTTGAGTCATAATTAGGGACCAGAATATCACTTGTGGATGGGTTCTTTAACTTGGGTCAATTAGCAATGACCTACTAAACTACCAAAATACCCTAAAACCACATGAAAAACACACTCTGAACACATTAGCAATCACAAATCAAGAACATGAAAAACATCTACAACACCCTGACAACATGGCAACAATGTTTGGATGGGTAAGTGAACATCATAAACAGATATGAACAATCAGATCAAGGATTCTACTTTAGCAACTACTTTAGTCTTTGTGCAAGTGGAGCAATTGACCATTTTACAGAAACACAATTAGAGGCTGTGAAATGAATACATGCTTCATTCCAGGAGAGGAAGATTGCCATTTCTGCATATTTGAATCCACTAGAAGGCAATCACTGAAATATGCAAACATTCATGAGAAAATAAATGTAGTGGAAAATTTGGTGCATATCTGCAATCAACTTTCATGTGCAGATCTAAGAAGAAAGAAGGGAGCTAAGGCAAATCGAACTGATATCGAGTATCAACTGTTTCTCAATGAGGTTTCAAAAAGCCCTCAAAAACATGCTTGAGTAACAGCATGTGTTTCAAAATGAGACAGATTATTGGAAGTGTCAATACAGTTACTGATACAGAGAAAACATCTGCATATGCTTTTAAAATGTGTCGATCCTCTGTGATCACTCTTTATGAAGTGCTATATACAAGTCATTTTCCACTCACAAGCATTGGACAAGTGTCTTTAAACTGCTTTCAGGCCTGTTCTGACAAAGTCACGGACAACAATTGGGAAAAAAACTGACTAAACGCATAAAATAAAATGAAATTAACCATATAATTATCTTTTATATAGCCCAGTATTTGCCAAAGGGGTTTCCCTGCATTGAAAGAAATAACAGTAGTATAATATTTTCATTTAGACATGATATCCTAGACTTTATGTACTCTTCAACCTTGCACAATTCCACTGATTTGCTTCAACCCTTCAAAATCATGACCTTTCTCCAACCTCTAAACGCGGTGAACTACATTAGACGACATGCACGTAATTCTCTGCATCCTAAAATTTGGGCATAATTCTAAAAGAACCAGTAATTTTCACATAACACACCCTCAATTCAATTTAAACAGACTACTAAATGTTGAGTCATGACATACAGAAAGAAAGAAAGAAAGAAAGAAAGAAAAAAAAAATCAATGTAGCCAGCAGTGCAAACAGTTGATAATTGCGAATGGAAGTGGGGGGCGGGAGTGCAAACATCATTTGTTAAGGTGAAACAGTACAGTTCCACACTACAGACAAGAGACGGGTGGCAAAACCCTGCCAAAAGCAATAATTGATCATTTACATGCAAATAGAGAAAGCAAAAAATGGGTTCAATCTAAAAAACAGTGAGCGTTTTGAAGTGCCGTGTCGCACAGGCATCCAGCAAAATCAATTCACACTCTGAAGAAACCGTTTTCCTCAGCCGGAGATAATGTGCCACACTATGGGTTGTCAGATACTTATCAGAGGGAAATTAGCTAAGGAATACTCCCCCCACCCAAAAAACCAACAGGTCAAGCGTTCCACCTCGCTCCCAAATCAGTGATATCATCAACTGGAGCTCCAGAGTAAATGTCAACAATTGAAATGATTTGAGCACAGTTCCTTCCAATTGGTCATTTCTAAAATGTCCTGGGGATATAGCAGAAACCCGATACTGTGTAAGAATGAGTCCTTCTGTTGTATAGCCACTTCTGCAGCACACTGCAAAGCCATTTAGTGCCATTTAATCTGATTAAAACACATCTTTTTCTTCTGATTTAAAATACAGGATAGATTTTCCATCTGAGAAGTTTAACAAAAATGTGTCATTTAACTAGCTTTTTTCTTCTTTCTTCAGTTCACTTATGATGAAAAGTGTCATTTTTCCATTAACAATTCCATTAAAAATTGTTAAGTGTTACAATACTTTCTCCAGATTAATATGCAGAGACAACAAGTAAGCCATTTGCAGGATGAATCTCTGGTGGCACTATCAAGCATTGCTCTGTTTGCCTGAAAATCCCAACCAGTCCAACACAGCAACACCGGTTCAGCCAACAGAGTGAGTTTGGGGTGAAACTATCTGTTCATCAACCAATAAAAGACAGGAGGAGTTTTCAGGAAACTTGTTCGAAAACACTCATTATTTATGATTCTAGCAGTACAGAAATAACGAACTTTACCTTTAATGACGCAGACAACAGTAAACTTCTAAAATTTCGAAAAATTCCTTTGGCTCAAATATCTGTGCACAAAAAGAGCCCAAGTGGAAGAGTACTAGTTGCATTAAAAGCATAACTGTGCAGAAATGCATTCAATGCCCAGGCCAGTTGTTCATGCCTGTCAAAGAAAAGGCCATCCAAATACAGATCTAACAAAAAGAAACTTGAATTTTTGTTTAAGATATATATTTTAATATTATACTCTCTGCTAATGTAATATTAAACAATTGAAAATTTTTCAAAGAAGCAAACATGATTTCAATGATGATCAATCAGATGCATCAAAAATATTCAGAATATTAAAAGATAAATGCTTAATAAAATAACTTTAAAATGCCTGTCAGTGGCTAAGTTCACAAATCAGGACTTGTTTGTTTTAGTCTTAACTGTAACTCACATTCACGACCTATATCTGTCATCAGTCTGAACAGACCGTGACGCTGAAAGGAGCTGCACAATAACGTCACACACATTATCCACATAATCTAAAAAAAATTACCATTATTATACCATATAAATTATCATATCAAATTTGTTGCAAACAATAAAACAACTATTTTAGAATCTTTCTGTCATTCGGTTTACTTTTTTTTGGATGACAGCAGTGGCTAATAGCAAGTTACCACAGTTTTACCACATGATAATTTAGTGGAAACTGTGGTTACAATTGTAAATTTTTGTAAGGACATGTATTTATAAACCCCAAACCCTATATTTGCAGGAAAGTCCATCATGTAAAATGAAGACAATATCTGAAAAAAGTACTCATTTTCTATCACTGACAGTTAAAATTTCCCTCAAATTATACTTGAACCAAAACATCTCTGCCAAAAGCACATCCATCAAATAAATACACAACAACAAATAGTGTCCTAAATCAGTGCGTCTCAAACTGTGGTACACGGAGTGCTGCAGCATGTACACTATTTACTAGGGATGGGCATTTTAGGTCATTTTAGTCATTCAACAGCTAAACTAATACAAGTTGTTCTACTTAAATGTTATCTGTTCTCCATCATATGACTTCAGAAGACTTGAAAAACACAGCATAAGTCATATGGACTACATTTATGATACTGTTTTCTGTTGCTTTGTCATTATTATGCCGTTTGACAGACCTGAGTATTCAATGACTTTAACAGTATGGAACAAAAGACAAAAATATATATATATTCTTCAAAACTTAAGAATAGCAATTCTTCACTCTTTTTGCCCTACTGAAGTCAAATGAGTTTAGAACAACATGAGTAAATGGTCATTTTATTTTGGGTAAGCTATTTCTTTCAATACAGAAATATTAATATTGATGACAAAATGTGTATACTGATTGTGGTTCACAGTTCTTAAGTTTCCACAAAGCTGAGAAAAATATTAGAGGGAAAATTGGTAGTATTTAGAAGTTCCAATTTGATTGAATGTGGTTCTTGGCCTGAAAAGTTAGAGAACCATTTGATTACAGGCCATTTGAGATCTTCTGTTACATTGATGACTGTTTACTTGTCAAAAAGTACCTCCGGAGTCCAACATCTCTCATCCATTTAGACATCATGTGCACACTGAGTCAAATGTCAGCGATTCAAAACAAACATGACAGGAATACAAAAATCAGACTCCATTTTAGCTTCTCCATTCTCTCAGCTCCATTTAGCCCTGTCACATTCACATTCTGTTTACCGCTACTGTAATTAACAGAGGCATCACTCTCTGACTGAGACTCCGCATAGCGGTAAAGGTACATTATGCAGCGTTTTGCTATGCTAATCCAGGTAATTTGCTTCATGCTGAGCACACTTCCCCAGTGTCTTGATTAACGATTCATTTTCCTGCATTAGTACCCTGATCAAGATATGACACATGGCATCTCATATATTTGTTCTTAGAAAGAATGCTTTTCTTGAAATCATTCATTTGCTCGTAGATTGTTCAGTTGCCTGCAAATCTGCCCATTTGGGAAGCCATTCAGCAAAGCCTGTATAAGCTTCTTTAAAGCAGATTGAAATGAGTGACTGGTCAAGTCCTCCAAACTGCCTTTAGCCTGTTTTTTGGGGATAACAGTCAGATACACATGGCCTGGATATAAACCAAAACACGGTCAAACCAAAACAGAACAAGAGTCCGAATATACATACTTCAACATTCAAACAGCAGTACTTGAAAATTATGATCTCCAAAAATTCTGTATTGATAATTCACTGAACAAACAATACCTGGATGGCATACTGCATCTTCTGAAGCGTGCAACCATCTTATTTGAAAAATGGGACTAAAACGTTTGCATGTGTCTCTTGCTCATCAAGACTACAATTAGCCTATTTGATCAAAAATACAATAAAAACAGTAATTTTGTGAAATATTATCAAATAAATGTTTTCTGTTTTCATATATTTCAAATGTAATTTATTCCTGTGGTGGTAAAGCTGAATTTTAAGCAACCATTACTCCAGTCTTTAGTGTCTAATATACTGATTTGGTGCTTAACTAACATTTCTTATTATCAATGTTAAAAACAGTTGCCCTGCTTAATATGTTTGTGGAAACCATGACATTTTTACCAGGATTTTCTGATGAACCGAAGGTTAGAAACAGCATTTATTTGAAATATAAATCTTTTGTAACATTATAACTAGGGGTGTAAGAAAATATCGATACACGTGAGTATCGCAATATTTTGTTTGGCGATACTGTATCGATTCTCCAAAACGGAATATCAATATTAAAAAAAAAAAAACATACAAGATTCATGGCAGTTGTTTCGTTTTGAGTTCATATCCCGACCGCTAGATATCAGTCTTCATCTCTGAACTTAAACAGTGACAGAAAATACTAGCATCAGGGCACTCCACTAATGTTAGTGTTAATATAGTTCACTGCCAGTAATGGAGGATGAAAGAATTGTTCCAGTTCTCGTTTCGATGTACAAAGCTGAAGTGTTGCACCATTTGGGCTTTTGTGGTAATGTCCGCCCCGGGACCGCGGCGAGAGCGCAACCTCGGTTCTGCCGCTTGCCGCATCCCGTGTTGAAGAGTCTTTGCGCGGAGCCCGGCGAGGGGTAGAATCGCCCCGCAGCTGCAGCTTTCTCTCGTAATTCGGGGGCATTTTGTGCAGTTGGGGCGGTGCTCGCGTCGCGGTCTCGGCGATTCCACGCGGAACATAAATACAAACTGAAAAACCTGTGAAATCCAAGTTAAAAAGTTCTGAGAATGTTTAACATCTGTATTCATTTGATTGTTTTACAATTGTTTTGTTTTCTTTAGGAATCCTGCAAGCACTTCATTTTTCATTGATATTAAGCAGATGTAATTTTTTGTTCAGATCAAATGTTATGACATTGCATGCCACAATTGTAAATTTAAACTGTGAAACTTTAAACTAGAGTCTATAAATATATATTTTTATCTTTTTATAAAATACATTTTATACATACATTTAACTAAAGAATCATGCAAGCACTTGAATATTTCCCCCTTTCCTCGTACTGCACAAAAAGTGGTTCAATACTGTTGAATGTTATGGGACTGATTATTGCAAATGCAGATCCCAGTGTGTTCTGCAGTGTATTCTGGTTAAACTATTTTTATTTATTTATTTTTTGCTAAGGTTTTCATATGGTGGTGTGTTCTTAATGACAGCTTTCCTAAAAAATATATATCCTATTCCTAAAATAAGAAATATCCCAATATATCGCCTTGCTTACAGTATCGCAATATATCGTATCGCAACCCCTGTATCGTGATACGTATCGTATCGCCAGATTCTTGCCAATACACAGCCCTAATTATAACTGTCTTTACTGTCACTTTCGATCAATTTAATGCATCCTTGATGACTAAAAATTAATGCATTAATACACACACCTGCATACTATAGTGCATACTCAATAGTTAAGATCAATTTCAGAACATATTCTGAAATGCAACACAGGAATTCGGACGTAGCCTAGAGCTGTGTGCTCATTCACGCGAGAGTCTTTATGAATAACACTCGAAGGGGATGTCGGAGGTCTTATCAAGGGCAGAGTGACTGATGATGATAGCAGCAGCCCCTTATTACGTCAACTGACTCTATAAAGACAAAGCGCATTGAGCTATTATATGCAATAACTAAAGCAATAGTTCTGATCATTACATCCTACGCTCGCTGGATGTAAAGAGAGAGAAACCAAATTTTCTAAACAAATCTTTAAGGCAGAATTTTCATATTCTCCATGAAGCTTGATGATCTCTTGCTCACCATGCTAGAATACTGATCCGTCTAAGTGGAATCATGCTGTTTGATTCGTTCATTTGTATGCCTGTCAAAGGGAGCGCTGGAAATATCTCATTTTCCTTTGAGCCAATACCTCATCCGTCAATGGGAACAAAAGGTCAGACACATTACAGTGGTCTGACTGAGTTTGTTCAAACCCAACCGCTGCTTGTCTGAGATGAACAATAACATCCCTCAAACAGTAAATATAATTCATTTCAGGGTCTAAATGGAAGCATGTCGCCACAGGGTGAAGAACCAAGTGCTGGAAAATTAAACGTTCTATGAAACACTCTAAAATACTTACAATTAGGCTTATTTCAATATTCAGCTAAAAATGCTCAATAACATCCAGTAAAAACAACATAGCAACTGTTTGGTGTGCTAGGTCACATTTAAGGACATTTGACCGTACTAAATGATATCTAAGAGCTCAATTCTGGGAAAGCTACTTTCACACTATAAAACTACAGTGGGTTTATCTCACTACAAGCTAATACCAACATTAGCTGACTTCACTGAAGCTACTTAAACAGCCAATCTTCCTAAAGACCCATGAAAAAGAAATACACCAAATATTGAGAAAAAATTGATTGAAAAAGATTGATGGGGGCAGATGGGGGCAGTCGTGGCCTAATGGTTAGAGAGTCGCACTCGTAATCCAAAGGTTGCGGGTTCGAGTCTCAGGTCCGGCACGGATTGTAGGTGGGGGGAGTGAAAGTACAGCGCTCTCTCCACCCTCAATAGCACGACTGAGGTGCCCTTGAGCAAGGCACCGAACCTTGCTCCCCGGGCGCCGCAGCATGGCTGCCCACTGCTCCGGGTGTGTGTGTGTGTGTGTGTGTGTTCACTGCTGTGTGTGTGCATGTTGGATGGGTAAATGCAGAGCACAAATTCCGAGTATGGGTTACCATACTTGGTCGTATGTCATGTCACTTTCACTTTCAAGATTATGGAAAGTTAATTTCATACTTACTACAAGCTAATAAAAATATTAGCCAACTACATTGAAGCTGTTTAAACTGATAATTTTCCTGAAAACCCGTGACATGGAAATACACCCTATGTATTTAATAAATTCATCTTCTTGAGAATGATTCATCTATGCCACATCTAATTTTTTTTTTACCTTGAAACAAAATGTAACTCCTCAACCCTCTTGTGAAACGACTGACTTCTCTCTGTTCACATATAATGCACTTCTCCAATCATTTAGTCCACTTAAACCTGCCCTTTTATTACAATTGACTGCACGATCGCATTCAGATCTGCCTTCATCCAATCAAAAATCATTGGAGAGAACCAAGGCAGCGTACTATATTTTTCCTTTTTAATAATCTGTTTTAATCAGACATATGTTGTGATACCAAAAAAATAAAAAATGTGTTGCTACTAATTTCATTAAATATATAAAATAAAATTATACATCCAAATGAATTTACATCCAAACAAACCAGTTCACTGTAATGAATCAAACTTTCCAACACTACTTAAGAGAGAGCGTCATTTTACGGTCATTTATTGCTCTACTAGAATGAATCAGACTTTCCAAAGCTGCATATGAGACAGAGGATAGTTTAAAACGAACCCATTCAGAATGAATTGAACTCTCCAAAGCAACATATGAGAGAAATGATAGTTTAAGATGAACTGATTTATTAGAACAGACCAGACTTTCCAATTCCACATATAGTATGAGAGAGAGAGCTGTTTAGTTGAACGTGTATATGATTCTTCCTTCTGGCTTTTGACGAAAACCACCTTGTAAAAAAGTAGTTTGTTACTGGAAAGCTACTTGATCTACTGTCAGACTACTAAGAAATGCAGTTAGGATAGTTTTGTCTTTCATTAGTTGTGCTAGGATTGCTTTTAAACAAAACAGAAAATGTAGGGAATGAAATGCTCTATTTTCTTGTTTGACGGACAGAGCCGAATCCCTTGTGTGCTCTTGACACCACAGCGGATCCCAGTGATGATGCAATTCCAGACCTCATGCCCGGCTACAGTGAGTCACAGAGCAGAGCAGGCTATTTGGATCACAAAAACTCATCTATTATTACACCACACATGTCACAACTCCCAGTGGCCCCCAAGAGCCTGACACACACACCAAAACAGCTGCACACACTTATACATAAACACATCACCCACTGAGACAAGACAGAGATAATAAAGAGCACACTTATATGGAAACATAGACAACTCCATAAAGCACTTCTGTATAACACTTCTCATTGTGCACACTCTTATTTTCAATAAAAAGCTGCAACTGAAAACTATAACTGAAGTGTTTTCACTGTTTTCTCTACAAAAGGTGATAATTTGCTACACTAGATGATCCAGGTCCAGGAATAAAGTGCAAATCCACTTGCTTTTTATTTCAAGAAGGTTAAAGGTGCAGTGCTATTTTAGTATAAATTGTATGCTATTATTTATTAATATTTGTAATTAGTTGATTTGTAATAGTTACAGTCTTAGCTAATAATAAACAACAACACAGCAATGGCAAAGTGTTTCTACAACACTAGCAGGTACTAAACACTGTACATCTGTCCCTCACATCCTTGTTCTCATTTGCAAAAATAAACATGGAGTTTAACCATCAAAAATTATTGTGTCATTACGTATAGCCCAGTTGGGCCATCCAAACAAATGGACTTCAGTGACCTAATAGTGCAGAAAATGTACTCTTCGCTTTTAATTGAAATAGTTCACCCAAAAATTAACATCATATCATAATATGACATACTTTCTCCTTTGGGACAAAAAAGTTCTACATGAATTTTCCATACAATAACAGTGACTTGGCTCTTATGCTCCAAAATGAGCAGCTTAAAAGTAATCCATAAGACATATTTTTTGCTATATTTTGTCTTCTAAAGTCTTCTAAAGATAGCTCTAACAGTTTGTGCAAAGAACTGACTAAAATTCAAGAACTGCTACAACCGGGTGATTAAATTAGTGAGCCGAACTCTGATTCATATATGAATCAGCCTGATCTGTGAACCGGATCAACTGGTTCACTGAAAAGAACCAGTTCAAACAAATGAATCATTCACTGAATCCGTTTTTTTTTTAGTTTAACTGACTCAGTGATCTGGTCACTGTAGTTCTCGAATTAACACCTCACTGGAGGGGAAAATGATCAGTGAATAATGACTTTGTACTGACGTTGTACAGCAGTGTGAATATTCTTGAATGTTTCCCCTTGTGTGTCGCACAGAAAACATTAGAGGTGGTAAATAATGACGGAACTATTCCTTTAATACAAGCACGGCTGCAATTCGCCCTAAGAGACACACAAAGAGCAAAAGGTGCAGACCACACGCAGGTGCTCGGCAGCAGAAGTGAAGGTGACTGGACGAGAGCGGGTGGGCAGGGCGGCTCTGACTGAGCTGAAAAATGAATGCAGCAAGCGGGCGGCGCTTCAGGGCCACTTTCCAGCACTAAAGACCAACAAGATCAATTACCGAGTGGAGATGTTTCTCAGCGCCACAGTGAGCGGCACCTTAATGAGAGAGGTTTCCATTACCTCCATAAATGGCCTAAGAGAGACGCACTGATGAAGCAAGAGCTGTAATAGCCTTTCTCTCTTTTCCTCCCTAATGACACTGCAAGTGGATTACGCTGCCAATCCAGCCATCCGCCGTGTTTATCATTTATGTAAATAACGTCAGCCCAGTGTGACATAATGTGGGGAGGTGGCTGATAGCGAGGAGATGAGGGTGTGGCCTCCGAGGCTTTTCGTGAGGTGCGAGAATATTATCTGCTCGTTTTGACAGATTCCCACGTTAAGAAAAATCTGTCTACGTTTCAAGCGTGCAGCTGTTTCAAGTGACAGTGCGTGCACATGTGTGAGGATGAAAGCAGTTTGTGTGTTCTCACTTTATATTCAGGTGAGAGTAAACGCCTTCCACTTCTGCATCAGACAGGTTTTTCTAATATGTACCATCTGACTGAAGAGGGATAGAAAAAAAATACATCAGCAGAAATATACACAAGTGGCAATAATCCTCTGCCCCCAACACTTGTGCTGTGCAATAAGCAAACTGAGCTTATCAGGAGCAACCACCACTCCTTTTAATAGCCACCGTGATGCAGTGCTTTCAGGCAGGTTTCTGTTCCTGCTTTTTTAAGAGCTTTACTGAGTGCGAGTGTGTGTACTGGTCCTCTCTCTTTTCCATGAACGGTACATGTTAGGGCTGAAAATAAATCTCTTATTATTTAATTGTTTTGGCAATAAAACAGCAACCATAGCCAATTAGATTCAACACAGTTTTTCACAAATAAACATTTATATACACCAATACAACAATAAACAAATATCAGTTTACTAACATATATTATTTTTTATAAAAATTAAAATGAGACCTCAAGAGAAACTGCTAATATTTTGAAAAGGAAAAATCAATCAAATAATTTGTTTTTTTTAATTACTTCTTGAAATGTATAACTTCCAACTCCATTTCCACTACTGAAGTGTAAAAATAAACTTATTATAACTTTTACTGCTACTAAAAAATATTTTTATATATAATATAAATAAATATAATTTTTAACAACATTAAAGATTGTAATTTCATTTTTTTATTTACACTTAGAAGTGAATAAAATTAGTTTTGATTGTAAATTTTAATGAATGAATCTGTTGTGACATCCCTTACGTTTTATCAACAAATGTTTGCATGCAACATCTCTTTGTGGACATTTTTCACACGTTTAAAAATGTTAACATAGGCCTGTGTGTGTGTGTGTGTGTGTGTGTGTGTGTGCGTGCGTGCGAGCGAGCGAGAGAGGGAGAGAGAGAGAGAGAGATTAATTATTATTATTAAATGTATTATTATTATTATTGAAATCAAATACTTTATTATTACTGATCAGCCAGTTCTAGTCCTATTACAGGTGAGGGCAGTGTATCCAGGTATTTGGACAGTCTCATTATTTGGGCACACAACTGCATTAATGCACTTCCTCTTGTCTGTTTTTACAGGCTCCACTGAATTACTTCTGCCGTGGTTCGATTTGTGAGGTTGTTTATCAGGCAAAACACAATGTGCTCTGTGTGCAACTGCACCAGGAGTGTCAATGACGCAGGGCTGCATTACCAACTCAAAAAACAAAAACCTAATAAACTCCTCCGTTGTCAGATGCAACTCCCTGACATACTGAGCAGCATGCAGACTGCAGGCTCTATGATTCAACTGACCTTATGCAATCACGACCCATAGGAAACAGCACAGATGAATAAATCACAGCATAGAGCATAATCATATTGCATCTGCTGTATGTCACAGGCAAAAACCTCAAACCCAACAGAGGACGTTTACATACAAAACCCATCATCTAGCCAAGCAGTCTGGAGAGTAAAAGCTCTGCAGTTACACTGTTGACACCATGCTAAACACAAAGAGTGTTTGCACACAAATTAAAATTTCATTTGTCATGTTTGGCACATGCACACTTCCCAGACTTCATTAGCAGGCTCCTCTCAAAAGGCCAAACATCCCATTTCAAGACTTTCACGGTGTGCCTCTGCCGTTAAAAATGAATCGCCATCTTCTAATCGAAACACTGGCCATTCAGATGCGCATGTTACTAAAGCGGGAGGAAAGGGATTATGTAAATATTAGCTGTTGACACAAGAGTGCGACTATATTTCAGCAAACTGACAAGCTGAGCTGATGAGGAACAGGCGATAACGAAATCAGCCATGGACGCTAATGTCAACTGATGTAAATTGTCCCTCTCCTCCTACTGCCAAAAGCTACAGTTCAACCCATCAACAGCAGGCCCATCATAATCAATAAGACTATATTTATCAAACAACGCACATACACAATGTTACAATACAAAACACAGAAATGTTTAGTTTTTTATATTTAGTTAATCACAAATTATATATACCTGGCTTTTTACCTGGCACATATATACATTTTGCATATATGTATGTATATTTTTACAGATCCTTTTACAGGGATAGTTCACACAAAAATGAAAATTCTGTCATGAATTACTCGCGTCGTTCCAAACCTGTAAGACCTTAGTTCATCTTCGGAACACAAATTAAGATATTTTTTGATGAATGCTTTCTGACCCTACATAAACAACATGGGAACTACCACGTTCAAGGTCTAGAAAGGTATTAAGGACATTGTTAAAATAGCCCATGTGACGTCAGTGGATCAACTTTAATTTTATGAAGCTATGAGAATACTTTGTGCACATGGATTTAATCAAAAATACCTTAATTTCTGTTCCGAAAATGGTCTTACAGGTTTGGAAAGACATGAGGCTGAGCAATTAATGACAGAATTCAAATTTTTTTATGAACTATAACTTATGTTATTATATTATGTTCCACATATGTTGCTAGGGATGGGTACTGAGAACCTGCATTTTTCTGGACCGGTACTTAAAGACCCCCCAGTACCCACAGAAGAGAGGGGCGGGGTAAGCAGAGCTCATTAGCATTTAAAGCAACATGGACTAGAATGGCTTGCTAAAAACAGAGCTGATCTTGACATGGTAAAAAAGGTGTTTTTTACACTACAACTGAGAAATTTTAACCAAAGTATATTATAGACTTTTCATTAAGACTCTAAAGAATCATATCAACTTGTGGAAAATGGTCATCCGATGACCCCTTTAACAGAAGAAAGAAACGCATTCAGGTTTAAAACAACTTGAGAGTGCGTAAATGATGACACAGTTTTCATTTATGGCTGAACTATTCCTTTAATGTTAATAAAATAAAACACAAAGAGAAGATTAACTCACTGCTCCTGACTGAAGAACTTTAATACAGCTGCTAAAGTTCACCAGTAATAAAATTACTTGAAATTTTCAACAACTTTTTACATCATATCTTTTTTGCACCAAATAGTATCGATAATAGTATAGATAAGTACCGGTATCGATAAACAGTATCGGTATCTGTATCGATAAAATGTAAACGATACCCATACGTATATATTGCATAGCTAAACAAAAATAATAATAATAATTAAAATAATTAAAGCCACATTTTGGCAAGTACAATGTTCTTACTGGATGAACTATGCCTTTAACAGCAGCACAAAACTATTCGAGTGGGATGTTCAATCAAATAAAGTTTACCAAACCTAACCATGCATAGTAATGTTTAATCAGGGCTACAACATGGACGAGGGAGGATGCTTCTACTGCTTACCATTCCCTCTCTTAAAGCCAACATGGAGGCCCCTAAGGCATTGGAAATCAACATCGGTGCCACAGTCACTTCGGCTCTGCCTGACAAACACGCATGGCATTGCGCATCCAGAAAGCTTTGACGTTAAATTCAAGCTTGTTAGTATACATTAGCCAGCCACTGCGCTCACTGCGGCTCAATATCCAGGGCTCAAGTCTCACTGCCATTTCACGCTAAAGGCCAAACAGAGGCAGACCTCAGTGTGCTCTTCAATGGAATGTTCTAGACTCTGCCCCAAGGCCACTCAGGACATTATCATGAGAACTCACAGGAAAGGCCATTGTGTTTACAAGAGGCAATTTCCTCCTTCAAATCCTTTTGTGTTTCCCTGTTAATGCAAATGGCCCGGACGCTGTGCGTCTCCACGAATGGATGAGAGCAAAGTCGACTCCGACTTTTAACACCAGGGATCCGTGCAGTGCAAAAAGCACTTACGTGATAGCGGCGCATGATTTATCTTTGAAAATTTAAAAGCCCTCTTGGTATTGCAGGAGATCCTGGTAGCTCCTCATGGATATGAGAGCAAACAAATGGAAACATCAGCATGCGCCGCAACCAGCTCCTCAACCTCTGGTGAGGTAAAGGTCAAACTGTCACTGTATTGCCTGAGGAAAATGAAGGCATGTTAAACACAGGCTGATAGTGCCCTACAGTAAATCATGTGTAAGACATGAGTGCTTAGTCACGTCAGGAGCATGTTTCAAAAAATGATTACTTGATTCTGATTAGTCAATCATGGCATTTGCTGTCAAATATTTTTCTGTAATGACCACTACACTGTATAATTGACCGGTGCCCCTGGCAGACAGTTTAATATGAGGCTGTACTAGTTTTGCTTCTCTCCTTGGACTCTTTGGCCTCACATAATAAACAAATTTTACCTTAATATTCCATGTTCATAATCGCAAACCTAATCTAACCCTTTTAGAGGGATACACGACCATCAGCTTCACCCTGTCACAATAACAACCGGCAGATCATGCCTTATCCCCATTCAACGCTGAAAAAAATTTGGTATAGAAACAATTTTCAATCAGAAATGAGTAAATTTCTAAAACAATTACAAAGAAATTGCAAGCAACAGTGAAATAAACATGTAATTGTGAAATAAAAAAATAGCAACTGAAATGGTATTTTCTTGCAAAATGCTCTCCAATAGTTTTATTTTCAACTTTGAAAAATCCTATTTTACAGTGTATATTACTCGGCTTTAAGACGTCAAATGGTTGACTTTAACCAATGACGGAGATCCTGTGTCAACGTTCCCAACAGACAATTCTTTCTAAGAGCTGCCTAATTATTAATCAACACTTTACTCTTGTAACATGAAACACTAGTAACGAGAAAACTAAGACAAGTGCGATAACTCCCAGCATGGGCAAAATTAACTAATTTAAATGAAGAGAATCACGACAAACCACTAATGTATTTGACAGATATAAATCAAATTGAGAATTCAAATCGCTGATATTTAATGTGCCACCAAAATACAGAGAGTGCTTTGAATTATTGATAAGCAGGGAGCAGGACGATTTTAAACAGCTCTGCTCCTGCTATCAATCATTCATGCGCTTCCCAGCGAAAACACTTCACTCCCTCAAGTGTCGGATCTCACTTATAGGTGGAGGGCCTATGATCTGATATCTCACTTCAAATGAAGGATTAAAATAAACCAGACAATTAGAATTTATTATCCATAAACAAATTGTATTGCAGTTGATAGAATAGATCCCTAGGTCAAGTGTGCATTAACAAACAACTTCATCTCGCATATCTTTGACAATCAGTCATTTAAAGCTGCACTGGGAAACATTTGCCAGTATGTCTAATTGCTAACTGACTATATAACAATTAGAGAGCCAGGCAAATATTTCTATTAGGTCATGCCTACGGTGAGCATAATCAAACTTGCACCCACTCGAACAAATGGAATACAGACTCTCTCTGTGCAAAGTCCTTTGGTGCCAATCGCCCAATTAGTGTCTGCATGCAAGAGCTTTCTGCCCTGGCATCACAACATCAAAGGCTGGCAACCCCTTCGTGATGGAGTCTACCTGCCAACATCAGAGCTGGTTATTGTCTTCAGGAATCCCTGAAACCTCCTACAAACATCTGGGGTTTCCTCTATCAGCAAAAACAAGAAGTGCAATGATCTGAAGGAAAGGCATTACTAATAATGTCATAATTTGTCCTGGGGATTTTGAGGACTCTAGTTGCAATTTTAGCAACAACTTTGTGATCCGAGTACCGTTCTAGCTAAAATAACACAAAGTACCAACAACAGTCAGAACGTTAACGCTTGCAGAAATAGGGTACAGTATTATAGTAGTAGCTGTATAGCAGTATATAACTCTTCAATTATTTATTTTAGTTTAGTTTATTTTAAAAAACACACATGAATTCAGCAAGGATGCATTAAATTGACCAAACACTTTTAGAGTTACTTTCTTTTGAACTTTCTATTGAAGGAATCTTTAAAAAAATGCATCCAATAAAGTTTTCCACAAAAATATTAAACAACTGTTTTAAACTGCGATAAGAAGAAATATTTACTAAGCACCAAATAATATTAGAATGATGTCTGAAGGATTATGTGACACTGACGACTGAAAATTCAGCTTTAACATTACAGGTGTAAATTACATTTTAATCAAAGAGAAAAGAAGTTATTTTTAAATAGCAATAATATACCACAATTTTTTTTTTTTTTTTACTGTATTTTTGATCAAACGTAGCCTTGGTGGGCATAAGACTTTTCATTCAAAAACATTAATAAATCTTACTGTAAAAAAAGACACCAAGCAGAAACTATATAATACACTAAAAAGCTTATCCATAATATTAGGCTTTAAACCATTTTCTCTTTTAGTGGAAAAAGTTATGTTTTCAGGGTGGAACACATCAATGATTTGGGGAATCCCTTGTGAGGTCGAGGATCTCCTTAGACATCAACAGTAATCCTGGGTTCCAAAGCTGTGACTAAGCTCCTGTACTTTCCCTGCCAGTACAACCCTTTCCTTCTCTTCATCCATCGATTTCATCTACAGTCTGCAATGACATTTTAGCTGAATTCTGTTATTTCTTCTGATTTGTCTCTACAACAACCAAATGACCTTTGATTGAGGATAATAGCTAAAAGCACTCTTTTTGTGCAGTGTCAGTGTCAGCTTTGCTGAGCTCATATCATACTGTACCGTACACAGAATACAGTAGAGACTTCTAGTGGGGCTGAAAAAAAGACAGAGTAATCACATCAGACAGGAAATATGATCAAATTATTGACAATTGCACAACCCTGCCTGCTATTCATGGCAAAATGACTTCAAACTGCATTGGTCAACAAGTAGGACATTTTGAACGTGAACCAACCACTTTCACAAACCACATCATAGTCGGTCTTAAAAAGGTAAATATTTAGTGGGTGTTCTGCTATGTATCACTCCAATTATGGTGACAATTTATAATCTGATTCATTATTAGCAAATAATATGTTATCATTGAGTAAATGACTGGAAACTAATATTTACCTTAGCAATAAAGTCACAATAATTTATTACACACCCTCTAGACTTAACAGGCCTGGGCATCGTATATATAAACGTGGATTTAAGAAGCCAAAACGGCGGTAATAGAGCACAGCTAATTATCCTCGGTGATGTTTTTGACAGCAATCCCTGTGCCAGTAGTCTGTCTTGGCTCTCATCCAGTCAATCTTATTTATTTGATTTCAGTCACAGTCGACATAGAGCACAGGAAGCACAAGCACAAGTCACTCAGTAACGCCACACAAAAACACAAGTTTGTCATTAGCAATCACTAATTTAACAAATTGTTCATGAAAGCAGAACCTGGAGGCCTTATAAACAGGTAAAACAAGCGTGCTTGAATTTTTGTGATCCTATGCAAACAAATAAAGCCATATACAAGTCACAACATGCCACGATTTGACCATGATTAATGACCAGAAATACTTGAACGCAAATCTTGATTTGCAAAACACATGCAACATCATTTAAAATGCAAAAATCAAGTATACATGAGCCACACGGCCATATTTCATAACTCAAAACCCAGAATAATGTCCTACACAACTTCATTGTGTAAACACAATAAATGATGAACCACTGAATGTTTCAGTAAATCAAGTGGATAAATTGTATATTTTGTTTAAATGTATATCATTTGCATTTATTATTGCGCTAGCAAATTAGCAACAAGAGCGTAAGAGGTCTACCACGTGTTAACCGCTACATAATACAACAGACATGGTTTCCTGCGTTTGAAGTCTTTAGTAATGAGCTTATGCAAACATGCAATATTGATCTTTCTGCTCCTCTATTCTGAATGCCTTTTATAATAATTTCATAATCCATTGGGACGTGGGCATCTTGCCAAACATGTGTCACGACTTAATTAGCTATCAGGGACGGAAAAGACTGCACCTGTGACTGACAGGCCCGAATGCAATCTGTCTGCACTGTCTTTCACTGAACAATACTTTGTGGGGAAACTGAATAAACAAAATGTCAGATTCACTTCTGAGATAATTCACGGAAGCCTTAGCGAATGATCAAATCCATACTCCTTTGAGAGCTGCATCTTTCCAGGAGGCAGTTTTAGTACGTCTATTACTGTAATGGGATATAATTATTAATCTTCTCCTCAATTGTCACAACCAATTTGTAGAACTGATAAACCGTTGAAACAACCACAATCCAGACTGATTCTACAGCTATTGAAAAACACTGAAGTCTAGTTCACAACGATACTATCCAAGTGTTTAACTAAAAGTCCAAAACTGGAGATGCAATTGTTTTGCCAAGGACACATTCATCACCATGCACACAAAGTCTTCCACACTTGTGACAGCCTACTACTTCCTCCAACATCAATATTTTCCAGAAGAGTTTTCAGCTTGAGTTGTTACTCTGTCAGACAGGCAACTGTGAGAAATTCCAGCAGTTTCTCCTCCCTCGTACTACAAAAGTGGAGCTGCCCATCAGAGCCCAGGCTTTCTGGAACCTCAGCCCTCCCGGAGTACAAACATATTAAAGTACATACAAACAACTTTCTCTGGTAAAGTCAACTTAGGATGAAAAATGTGTTCACCCTTTTAAGACAGTTAAGAGCAAGTAGTGATGTACATCTATAAAAAAGTCAATATTATTTTTGTTCTTGCTGATAACCAGCTGAAATTAAAATTCTATACCATTTCATAATAAAAGTAATTTCGTCATGATGGAAGATTTTCGGTTAATGCGACCTCTGTGTTTGTACTATGCAGTTTGTATTTGTACTATATCAGGCAAATTGTAATATATATATACATAAAATCCAATACCATATTCTAAATTAATAAATAAATAAAATTACAATTAGCCTGATATAGTACAAATACAAACTGTATAGTACAAACACAGAGGTCGCATTAACCGAAAATGTTCCATCATGACGGAATTGTTTTAGCAGTGACGAAAAATTTTAAAGCCTGTCCATCACTTTGATATTAAAAGTGATGTCACTTTCCAGGATCATAGGGTGATATATTGTAATTTATAACTGTAATTCCCACCCCTATCCAGTTGGTGGCAGATGCATTCCAGTGTGGCAGCAGAGTGCGTGATTGTCTCTAGAGCAAAAATAAAACTGTCACGAGTCTTTTGCTATCCCTTTGATTACGCACAGGCGAATATCCACTAGTAAAGCAAAAGAGATGTTCAGTTAACATGCGCTGCCGCTTTGCTTGAGCTGAGGTGTCTACAGCGATCTATCACGCCACATTAAAGAGCTATAAAAACTGTAGGCTATTTATTGCTTGAATTTCCTAATAAAATGGACAGAATTTGAAATCTGATATTGTTTAATTTCAAAAGTAACAATGCACAAAGCTTAGCCCATTGCAATTTACTGGATGGGAGGCGCACTATATGTAAAGTTCATTTATCAACTGAAAACAGCATCGATTGGAATTTAAGAATCGATATTGGTTCATAAAAAAGAGAATCTATTAAGCTAAATGCGAGAAATCATTTGTTTTGCCCAGTCCGCTGTCACTGTGGTGTGTGTTGATCAAGAAAAGTGACGCAGTCTCTGTTCATCTGTTCTCTTCATAAATAAATGCATAAGCCTATATGCTCGTCCTGTAGGTTCATTATTAAAAATGAAAATGTGAACAGATATAAAAGCAATTAAATGCACTTTTATAATTAAAATATGAAAATTAAAATGACGGTCAATAATAGATTGACAGATTTTTTACGACCCTGGCCATCAAAATGACGGACAATGTTAAAGTCTAACACAACCTCTAGTATTACAGTTCTAATCAAAATTAGCAATAACCTGCAACATTTCTGAAACAACTTTCATTTTAGGCTCTAGCTCAAGAATCCATCTTACTTTTCAATCCCTTTTGTATCTTTTCACAAACCAATCACCCGCGATAAATACAGTCCTGTCCTGCTTTTTTCATATTGAATATCCTTTTTCACTCTGAAATACATCACATTATAGAAAAAAATAGGTTGTAAACAGAATTTCACATTAACTTCAGGCAGGACGCTCTTTTGACGTCAGTAGCTGTACCCAAAAGTTGACATTTCCTGTTTGAGGCCTTCAGTGTATCAATATACAACTGACACTTAAGGGCATTCATTCATTCAAATCTAAACCCGCGTTCATAACACCCCATCTCAAACAACAAGAAGTATATCATTTCAGCTGACAATTCCATCTTTATGGAAACGATAACAGACATCTTTTTCAAGAACATGACTTTCTGCCTCTGCGAACAAGTAACAGAATAAAAACAGATCCGTAGTTCTCTTATCCCGTCTAGCATGTTACTGACAGTACATCAGCTCAGAGTGACAAATGCCTGCCGCCACGCATGATGCCAGCCACGAGTGGCAGAGGGGAGTGCAGAGGAGCACGGAGATGTTTATCAGACAACAAGTCAAGTTGATCTTCAGGACATGATGTACTTTGTCATGTTTCTGTCAGCCGAAACCAGTTCTGCTAGTAAGTGACAATCCTCATCTACTGATTTTCATCCTGTTTGTCCCAAATTTCAAACAGTTTGCAAGTTATAAAATATTCTTCCATGTTATTATAATATCTGGAACATCTCTTACAAATCTGCAATTTTTTAATTTGTATTTTAAATCAACTTCAATACTTTGAGACAAGTATTTTGTAAGTATTTTTTTAAATTTTATGTTTTGAATATTCAAACGAGGCATTATCTACATAAAAATATGCACTAATTTGCAGAAATCTCCAGAATGGAAACATGAACACTGATTGAAGCCAGATTCAAAATTTTTGTTTTGGTGTTGTTTTTTACTTTTTCGTCTTTTTATCACTCCATACATCAGAAAATACTGTCAACAGTCAGAAAAATACATATATATTTCCCCATTTTTAGGAATGTTATCTCAATATTATTATAAATCAGGTGAATGGTATATGTAACATTCTGTAAAAAGCTGATTTCTGACTCAGTATACTAGAAAAAAAAACTCACTTTGAGAAAATGGCCTTTAAAGATTGTGTAATTGAAATCTACAAATGCATATAGATGAGGTCTAATAAAACAATTAAATGTGCATTTTGCATGTTTTCTTTCCACTAATCTTAAAGAAGACATGTTATAGAAACAAAATAGTACAAACTCTCAAAATTGACCAGTGACAAAAAAGCCAACTTTTCATTTTTAACAAATGATTCTAACAGAAGCACACAAAAACTGCATGGTATCTTTGCCAAAGATGAGTGCGAGGCAAACAAACAAACAAAAAACATCTTACATTTGCTCAGGAGAACAACTCCCCCTCCCTTAATTAAATAAAAAGGCTTTTAGCCATCATAATGATTTACAAAGTGGCGAGTCAAACAGATTTACAGCGACAGCCTGAAAGGAACCCAACACAAATACAATTACTATTCACGTGACTGCCACTGCCAACCCCCTCTGCTCACGAGAGGCCAAGAACGGGAAACACGCTAGTACAGACGCAGACCCCCAGTGCTCTCAATTCACCCCATTAAAAGAAGCCACCACCAAACGGGGTGGAGAAAAAGGCTGCCATTGTGGAAGTCACTTAAAGTGACAGACACTTGGAATGGCGGTTTGCTACAAGCCAGCCGCGATCATTATTCAATATCAGATGAGCTGACGAACCATAGCCAGAGGGCAGTGACGTGTGGTAATTCTTTAGACACCAGCTGCAGCTAACAACGCAGGGTACACCACCTCATTATTGGGGTCAATTCTAGACAAAACACTGTTGTTCTTCTGTCTAAATAAACCATTTTTATTTTAATATAGAGACAAAAAGCACAATTGACCTTGATGGCATGACACAAAATTGTACTTGGGACTACACTGCTCTTTATGAAAACACACTGAAATCTAAGAGCACATTTTTGGCCATTAAATTCCATCAGACTTTCAGCGAACATGGAAAATAATTTTTTTATATTCATTCAAATATTATTATATAAAGACCATTTCTGAACACAGCAATGTGCTAAACAAAATTATTTTCAGGATCAATTACACACTATAAAAAGAAATTGGACATTTGACAAACAATATTAAATTATTTATAAAAAATATTTTAAAATTTTGCAGTTATGTGGTGTGACAAATTCATTTATCGCAAATATGCAAAATATAGGAACATGTTTGTACAATAATAAATTTTGATAACGCAATAACTAAGTAATAACCAAGTAATAACTGCTGTCAGTGTGTAGAATGTCAGTAACCCAAATATAATGTAACCTAGTCATAAATCTTTTTAATGGACACTAGTGGTGAAAAGTTAGGAATAATTAGGATTTTTTCATGTTTTTGAAAGGCTGCATTTATTTGACCAATAACACAGTAAAAACAGTAATATATTTTAAAACTGTATTTATTCCTATGATGGCAAAGCAAAATTTTCATCAGCCTTAACTCCAGTCTTCAGCGTCACATGATCCTTCAGAAATCAATCTGATATTCTGATTTATCTCAGAGTAGCCTATTTCATTTTTTCTATAAAGAATGAAGAGTGCAAAATGGGCCAACGTGTTAAATAAATAAGCATGTACATTGCGGCTCTTTGTTAGTACAAGTTGCCATCTAATTAATGATACTGCGGCACATAAGCAGTGGCCCCTGTGCACATGTTCAACTGCCATTACACTTCCCACCTGCCCACTAACAAACAAGCTGCTTCGCCTTCTGCGGTTGTCGATGGCTGTGGTGTGACGCAGGTTTGAGGTTTGTGCTCTCTTCCTTGAAAACAGACCTACATAAATGTTTGTGTGGGTGTTGGCAACTATCTGGGTGGGAAATCTCTTGCAGAGGAACCCCTCAGGGCACTCCAGATTGAGTTTCCTCTGTTCCTGTGTCCCAGAGTCAAAAGAATTCCAGAGAAAATTAGACAGACAGCCATGTGCACGAAGCCAGCTTTTGAGAGCTAGAACAGGGTAAGGCAAAGCAAGCCAACCTCTAAAACACTCAGTGATATCAATTAGACGCTCGAGATGTCCTGAAAAAGGTGCTTTGCTTTCCTATATCTGTGATGGCGACAGGAAAAAAAAGATCTGCATGTTATTCCCGGCCTGCTGTTTCTTGTCTGAGGGCCGCCGTGAAAATCTGAGCTGGCATGTCCCATCCGTCCCTGGTGACTACTTACTGCAGATGCAGAGTCAGGAGCTCTCAGAGCCATCCTCGGAGGACACGCACCCAATGTGCAACGCGCCACCAGCTCAATCTAGCTAATAAAACAACAATTCACTCTGATGCTCAACATCTCACCCAGGGCCACAGCATCATACAAAACTATGGGGGAATGTAACGGACGCCGTGCCGTCTTTAAGGCATGCCAGATTAATATGCCAGCAGTGGGTTAATGTGCAATTAAAACATTTAATGTGAACACTGTTTGCTTATGCATCAGCAACAAGCTCACTACAGAAAGATCAGATTAACGATCTCAGCAGCCACTAATGAAACATTGAACGTGTTTATGAAAACTACTCACTTAGAAGCTTCAAAAACTAGCAAGTTACTTTGCTGCCTACACAGCAAGCTGCCTTCCAAGGGAACATTCTAACCATCACAGAACTTTTTAAGTGACCCATTTGCAGTGATGCTATTGATAACTAAAACTACTAAAAATCAGTTTGAGCATTTGAACTGAAATAAAAAATATATTAAATATTAGATGAAAAACCTAAATTGAAAACTATAGTTAAATTGGCAACTAACTATAAAGTACTAAAATTAATACTTCAGAAATAAAAAATAATATTTAAAAAATAAACATAAAATTACTAAATCTTATCATTTTAATTACATTTCAAATAAAAAAAACCTAGAAAACAAATAATTCCAAATATTAATAAACACTATAAGTAATACTAAAATAGCAGCATTATTGAAACATAGGAGACTAGAATCACAAAAACACATAGCATGTTGCTAAGCTAATACTACCAAAAACTGGTATAAAAAGGAAAATTGTCATCATGTTCTCACCCTCATGTCGTTCCAAACCTGTATTACTTCTGCAGCAGACAAAAGAAGATATTTGAAGAATGTTTTAGCTGCTTTTGTCCATATAAAACAGCAACTTTCATTGTATGGAAAATGTAATTTGCGTTCCATTTGGAATGACCCGAGGACGCGTAAATGACGACAATTTTTATTTTTTATGTGCACTACCCCATCAGGGTTAGAGTTGCTCTCCAAAATCAGCTCAATAGATTCTGGAATGGAACATAACAGAGCTTTTGTCCATTAGATGACAAAACGTATTTGTTTCTTTATAGCTTTTGTTTTTAAAGAAACCATATTTTACGACACTCTGAAATGGGACTGCTTTTAAATCATAACACCCAGCTTACGCTGTTTGTCAACAGTTAATTAAAAAGCACTGAGAGACAATGACAAATACTGTTTGAAGATGATCCCTGGCAAGCCCCACATAGTGTATCATTGCTGTCTCTGGAATACACGATTAGTTTAATCTCATTACAGCAATGATAAATGATCAGTGCAACAATGGCTTCTGTTATCTCAGATGATTCGCGCAAGAATGAGGTATGAAATATCAAGGTTTAGTTGGCGATATCACTTACTCTTATCGCTCCTCTTAGCTGACAACTTCATTGTGGTGGTATTCAAACAACACAAAACTTAGTTACAATTTGTTACGGCATAAATAAACCTCTGACTACTTCACGTGAAAAACACCAAATTAAAGAAACTAGTCACCATTAACTCTACTAGCACACAAGACCTGCCATTTTACAATATTTGCACTCTGGGGTTTCTAATATGGCTCTTTATCTGAACAGCCCAGGTAGAGAAATTAAAAGACATGAGCTTAAAAGTGTGAAGCAGTCTGGTTCAGAACCGCAGGAGTGAACGAGAGGGAAGGGCGCATAGTGGCCACCAAGAGTGTGGCTTATGAAACAGTCATTAAGAGCCAGGGCACACAGCACTTACCTGGGAAGTGGTGCTTGCCATTGCATGCCAATTTAAGCCTGGACATACACTTACACGGCTCTGGATTTATCATGCTCTATCTGGCGCCGAGTCTGCAATAGCACTCCATGAACATCTCTCTGTTGCCTACAGCTGTCACCTCATGAGCTCTGCACGGAGGCTGTGATGCATGAAGTGTATTTGTGGAGCAAGAGGCGTGTTCTCAGATGGAATACATTTTCATTGTGAGATCTTCCTTGAATGGTTAATAAGTGCTAAAGAAAGCTCTGGGGCGTGCGGTTCTGTGATTTTGACACCGCAGAATCCAGATAATAGCAGGTTTCAAACAAAAACATGGAAAAGCATAATGATATGCAAATGATACAACAAAAAATATAGAAAATTGTCTAATGTAAAGAAAATGAGCTGTTTTAACTGCATACTATGCAAGATTTATATGATATTACACCATACCAGTGTTTCCTGCACAATTATTAGCGCTCTGCTGCTGCTGAATCTACATTGTCAAAAAAAGTAATTTTATCCAAGTTATGAACTTGCAATCTGAATATAATGACTGAAAGGGTTGGGTATCACTTGTACAGAACAAATTATGAAATTTGACTAAATCGGTATAATTACTGACTGGCTTATCATAAAACATTTGTGTGCCTACTTATAGGCATGGACTTTTGATTGCATACCTCCAGACAAAAAAAAAGAAATTGTCACTAAGATATTTATTAAGATATAAAACTGAATCTCAAAACTTCATCCTTTTTTAATTATAAATAGTGTGTCAAGATTAAAAATAAAGACTTAGCTTGCCTATTACTATACTTATAGTAACAACCCTGAAAAATTATTAACTGAATGATTCGGACATAAACTACATCCTCATCAAAAAGAAAAAAAAATCAATCCAAGCGCTTATAAAAGAGAGAGAGAGTAATGAGAGAACAATGACATGCATTTTTACTGTTTAATATAAATTGATATTTTTCCTGCAACACTAAGGGATTTGGCGGATCTAGTATGAATTTCATTCGCCACCGTCCATTTGTCATGTTCTCCTGACAACTCGTAGTTGCCTTTCATTCAGCTTTCATTTAGTCTCACCTTGTGCAAATGTCTAAGCCAAGGTTATGTGTGCGTGTCATTTGGCGCACACAAACGCAAATCCTCCTTCCCATAAAAGGCAAATTTGGATGAGAAATAATATTTATCTTTCCTAAGAAAACCTAATTAATTTACTTTGTCAGAAAGCATGTATGAATCTCTCGGGCCATGTTGAACGTAATTGCAAGTCCCTCTCAGAAACACAGTGATCACTCGCCGGGACGGAGGGAAATCTCCCGCTCGCAGACAGAGACAGACAGCTCAGACACGGTGACAAGGTCCAAGGTTTCCACATGATGGAATACATGGCAGTATTTCAATACATAAAATGAACGCAGATGCATTGGCATTCTTCTGCAAAGCCTGAATAAATGCATACAGATAAACACTGCAGAAAAAAGCACAAATGATGTGTCAAAATATCTATTAAATAGCTTTCGTACAACAAGTTACTTCAGTCTAATATTGTCAATGACTTGAAACCGAGCCCTGACCTTGAGTCTATAGCATCAGTGTACTTAACAACGCACATATTTGTTTCTCAAAGAGAGATGGATCTCTTTAAGAGAGTAGCAGGACTTAACAGTTTAGCATGGAGAACATGGCTCACTGAATGTATACTGATTTGCCTCAGTCAAAAGAAAACAGGTTGAGGACAATATGTTTGTTTTGCTTAAGCTGGATTTGCACGGCACACAGCGGCAGCCAGACTTCAAAGCACTGCGAGCTTTTATTGGCACCGAAAAACGAAGGTAATTGCTTGTGATCATGCAAAATTGTCAGTATGGTGGAGACATTTTGTGCTATAGTGCCAAATATCAAGCCCTCACATTGGAAAAAGAGTAGCTGGGTGTCATTTTTGATTCAAAGTACTTGCTCTCGCCGACAGAAACGGGATACAGCCATTGTGACATCTTCTGCGTTCATTTTTCAAAGAGCGTCAAATCAAACATGCATGAGCCTGTGACAGTGTGGGCCTGAAAGTCCCTATCTGAGGGGTAAAGCACTTAGAATGGCACCAGCTAGCTAATGTTTTGCACATCGCATCCCAGTGCATCCTTGGTCACATTGTCAGCTCGAAAGTCGGAGGCAGCCTTCAACAAGCTTTCAACTTATGCAGCCTGGAAGCAGATTCGGTCCCACGCCACGCTCTTTGCAGATGCATGTAATTAAAATCAAAAGTCCCTCTGCTTCGCCGAGGTCACTAACCGCAAGATGAAACGGAGCAACGTAGACGTAAGTCTGCAAGGAAATCACAAGTCATGCACTCCTATTGTCTGAATAATCTGTGGTTCGGAGGCTATACTTCATGTTAGCGCATTAACCCCGATCACCACAGAAACGAAAGTGCACGCACAAGTCGAGCAGGCGGTTATGCAGACGTAATGTGAACCATTAAAAAAGGCCATGATCCATATGTGCAGCATGTGGACTCAAACAAAGCCTGACTCGGGTTCAAGAGTGGGCGTGTGCGGGTGGTGGCTAGACGACTGTTCGCTTTATGATGAATGAAATGAACGTGGGCCAACTATTTCACAATTTCACCACAATAGTGTGCTAACAGTTAAATGTAAACCGGTCAAAACACTGATTAGTATTTTTTTAGCTGGTAAAAAACATATCGTGGCTTATTCTGGCTGTAAGAAGAAGAGGAGGTAGAGCAATACAGTATATAACACCATTAATGAAGAGTACCAAAGTAATTTTAGCCTAATTTTGCACTTAAGCCTACAATAATAAACAATGACTCTTATTAGGTGGTCATTTTTCAAGTTTCTAAACCTAAACAAAGTAGTTGACTAGAAGTGGGTAAAACAAACATATTATAGTACAATGAAACATTGAAAGTTCTAAAAATCCCTGATTTTTGTTTTTGTTTATCTTTTGAAAGATTTTATTCACTCATTTGGGACCTCAAAGTCCTAAAGGCAAAGGTTTTGCACCACTACATATCTGATTATTGAATGCTGGTGCTTAATTTAAAACAAACTAAAAAAGTCCACATTACTTTGTGTATCACAGCTCATAAAGAGAACCTTTTATGTATGGTATTGTGACCCAAGTATCATGATAATATTCTACAGAGGGATCACTCACGATTCTCACCCTTAAATCGCCCAGTGAATTAGGCGAGCTTTTGTCTCACATGCCAAGAATTTGAATGTGAAAAGAGATCATCTAGACTACACTCCTAAACTGGACAACCTTGAACACATTTGTTAGACTAGACACAATAGAGACACAAATGTGCATAAATAGGCAGCGATGTGAGCAATAATGACTAATAAACCTGTTACTGAATAATTTGCGTGTAAAATCTGATAAATTTTGACAATGTTAATTTGTTCAAATGACATAACTAACGTTTCACTCTATTTTGGCATGTTACATGCAACTTTTCAACAATCTTATGGAAGTTTAATTCCACATTAAGCTCAATTAAGTCCTGCGCAATACCTCTTTAGTCCCGTTGACAGAATGACTTGAGCTCTGTCTGTGCCTTTACATGACTACGGCTAAAGCCTCTGCCCTTGGTAATGATGATCCTCAACCTGGGGCCCCCGTCTGAAGGAGGGAGGAAAATAAACTCCTCTCCTCTTCAAGACACATTCTCCATTCCTGACTCATACAAGTTAAGCCACTCATAGAAGGTAACACTGGTGGGTAAATCTGCAGTGTTTTAAAATACACCCCCAGCAGACTCAACAAATGAGACTCAAGTCTTATGCGTGGGTTCATTTTTAAACATTTGCTAACAATAATTGGCCTTAACAACATACCTCCTCCAATAATGTTAACATGAACCAACACCACAATTGAAAATGAGTGAGCCGAAAGCTCAGTAATTTTACCTTTGTTCCAGGAGCAATCCACCCTGAAGTAAGGGGGAAGATTTTAACATTATCAGTACTCACACAGCCATGTAAACATTGACTGTGATTGTACTGTACTAGAGAGGTGACCAAGCAGTTGTCATCAAATGACAGCTCTGACTGAAGAATCATGCTGAAAACAATAAGTTTCTGTTTTCAACAAGCATGCTCACCAAAGAGAAACTCTAGTGTTAGAACTTAGTTTTGAGAAAACAAAACTTATATTCATAAAAACAATGACAATTTACTGTAAGCTTAAATTGTTGCTAGCAAGAATTTTGGCTACCTTTATAGGCTTTTTGTAGTTTATATGCTTCTTATTGGCAATAGAGTCACCTACAATAATTCAATATCAATAATTTCAAAATCGAAAGCAATAAGATGACAATGTATAAAGTATAGGCCAAGCTTCATTCAACATCATGTATCTTATTAACCGAAGCTGAAAGTTGTAGAATTACTAACTGTAAGAATCTCATTAATAAACTGTTCACTTACTAAGCAAAAATAAATAACTAATACAGGAATAAAAAAATAAAAAGAAACTGGTGGACACTTGGCATGTGTGAACTGTACTGTGTTGGGTAGTTTACTTCTTAATGTAATTACAAATTTTAGGACTAAATCATAATCTGTTTAATTCTGGATTTTGATCATAATTCAAACAAAAGCAACAAGAAACTTACTTCTTTAACATCAGCCTTATCATCTTATTTCTATATTATGTGTCTTGTGGAATATTGAGAGTATCAAGTGCAAATTAAGTTTCCTTAGATTAAAAAGTAAAATAAACTAGTAACCTAGTATGCAAACGTGTATATTTAGAAAGCAACTGCATTACACAACATGTATTTGCATATTGAATTTATTTTTGCAGGTATGGTACATGTTTTACAGCTACAGGGGCACAATCAGTTAATTACAAATTTATGAAACATGCATTTTTTGCCGTTTGCTGGTATTTAACGTAATCCATATGTAATCATGCAATCCACAAGTCAACTGTCATGTAATTAAGTAGCCTATATGTAAAAATGCGATGGTTTCTAATTACAAATACTTGATTTTTCTAATCTTATTACGAAATCCAGATCACATAGTCAGTTGGTACCCAACATTGCGTGTGTCCTCAAAGTCTGCTCCAATGTTCCATTCAAGCATTCACGGATTCCAAGATTCGAACGAGATGTTACAATTTATCAGCGGTTACAACGCATCATCGCGCTTCCGAACGCGATTGTCCTGTTACTAGAGCACAGCATGAAACATCACATTTCAGCACATGGTTGAAAGCCTTGTTTCCTACCACTTATCAAGCAGCCACAATGTAATTTTCACCTAATCAAAAAGACCCGGCGAATTTAAATCGCATTCGTGCAACCAAGCCATCCAATTGTGCCCATCTAAGCGTGCCAACCAACCGTCCACCGCATGACAGTGCCCTCTACATCTGAACAATGCAACACACCAGAACGATACGCTGAACGGTATATAAACGGTGGGCTCTGGTTCAGCCAAATTCCGTGTTCCTCTGAACTCCACTGTCCAGGAATTGCTCAATAGTGTTTTGCTTCGAAAACACAAAGCCGCATCGCCAACGTTTCAGTTTGTGCAATTGTTTCCTGCGCAGAAATACATGTGTACACATCTTAGCGATACTTTAAGTGACTCTATTGTTAGCTGAGGTTGGAGCTAGCGCGGAGGCTACGGATTCATTTGAATGCAATGCATAAAACGCTTCCCAGCGAGCGAGGTGTAAAAATAATAGGAAAAAACAAACACAACTTACTTTCAGGTCCAATCACAGCACGGCGCCGAAAATCTCCTGAATTTGAAGTTGCGATCTGTTTTCTCCCCTCACACTTCACAAACACTGAGAGAAAAGCGCACGGCGTTTCGTTAGTGTGACTGTCTGAATCAACTAACGTAGTGCACGGCAAGTTGAAGTGTCAAATTACACGGGCTATTCTATTACCACAGAGCCATGCTTGCTGGTTGCTGACAAAATGTGTCCCAGAGTCGCGTAAAGCGCTTGCGCTTTTGGAAGACACCAGGCGGCGCGCGCAGATGAACGGACTGGATTTACACGCGAGCACCAGTTGTTTGCTGTCTGAATACAACACGTCGTTTGGCTTTATTTCATTGTAATCAAACCACCGAGACCACAATGCCTTTCTTTGCAGGCAGGTTACTGATGAATACCTAGTAGTATGACTAAAGATATAACATGCATCAAAACAACACCACATGTAAAGTGCAATTATTGTTATAATGTACTATTTGCACTTACTAATCTGTTAGTATTTTAAGTAAATAAGAACTGGAGCAAAATGCGATCATTCTTATCAAGCTCTAATTATGAGTAAACATAATAATTATATACATAAAGACCCATTTTTGTGTGAAAATTAAGCATTAAGTTTATATTTATGCATTTAGCAGACACTTTTATATCGAGTTTTATATTTGATCTTCTCATACTCTCATACTTTTCTCCTTTCTGCATTTCTAAAACAAAAAAATGTACTTTTGAAAATAATAAGCATATAATGTTATAATACGCATATAGGCTAATAATGATAATAATAATAACAGTAGTAGAAGTAATAATAATAATAATGCGTTATAAAAATCCATATTTTTTGTAGGCTATTTCACTTATAAATATAAACGGTTAGAAGTTATGTGATAGAAATCTCTTCAAACATAAACAAACGCGCCACCATGTGAGTCCTCCTGCTTCCCGCGTATAAAAGGAACAGCTCGTTCCGTATTTTGCGATTCGCCGATGGAAAGCTCTGAATAACAAAGACATGTTTGAGAGCAGCAGCGCCAGGCTTGGCTGAGCGGTGACGTCAAGGAACAATGACTCTTCCAACAGTGCCGAGACACAGCGCGCATCTACTGCCTTCTCTGCTCTCCTCTCCTCAGCCAATGCTGCACGACTCGACTGACCGGGGGGGAGGCCGCCGCCGCCGCGCGCGCGAGCGTCTAGTAGCGCATCACACGCTGCGTTGCCTCACACCACCACAACAGAATTCCAGCATGTCCCTATGACCTATGTTCTAAAATATGGAGATATGCAAATACTCTGCCTGGGATTTTACAGCTTGTCATTTTTTTTCTCCTGACAGGAGCAAAGCAAATTGCTCAACATGACAAGCGGTATTATTGTTTTTAATGTAGATTTTGCGTGCTATAACTTTTATATACAGTAATTAAAGCAGTTTATAAATCTGCACTGAAACTGTGTAAATTAATTTGTCAAAAGAATACAATCTACATCACTGTTTGCAATATTAATAGAAAACACTTCTTCAACAATTGTTTGAAGAAGTGTTTCACCACCCCATTTCACTTTAAACATTTTAATTCAATAAAGTAAAGAACCATATTAATGGAAAGCAAACATTGAAATACATAAAACGTAATATACAATCTGTGTATGCCGCAAGGGCAATTTTTTTAGCATGTAGAAGTTGTGTGAATGTTTCAAACCAAATTAAGAGTAACTTCTGATTTATATGATCCCACTTCTATCATCAATTCAGTGTTTTTTTGTATTAATATTTTTATTTTTATTTAAATTGTAGTCAGAGTTTTTGTAATTTTGTTGTTTTGTCATTTTTGTATATTTCTATACATATTAATTACTGCAGTTAGTTCAAATAAATTAATTTTTTTAGTAATTTTATAAGTTATTTTATAAGTTTATCAGTTAATGATTTTTTTCCAAGTAACAATTTTTTCAAGGTTTTAGGTTTAGTTTTAGTTAACTATAATAATCCTGAATTCCATTAACATGATCACTAATCAAATTATAAATCAGATATGAAAAAAATGACACTTTTCCCTTTCACTCTAAGTCTATAAGTCTTCTGTCACCTGAGGATGGTGGTCGTATATGACAGTGATTTAACCCCTATAGCTCATGTATAATTGGTTAAACCGAAGGTGTGAGAATTGACACCCCCTGTCAATTCACAGAAGCCATTGTTTTGATTGTAGGAGCACAGTGAATATTTCTCAATAGGGCGTCAGATTTTTTTCCTGCTGTCTGTCAATTATTTCCAACAATCTTTGAGCAGTGCTTTCAGAGAAAGTGTTTGGAAGTGTCTTTTGACATCCTTAGCATCTCCACCGCACCGCTCCTGACATTAATGCATGGGGCCCATTCTCTGAGCACTTTGTTTCAAGGACACTTGCTCCTGTACAGTTATCTAAGTTGGCAGGGGTAAATCTAGCAGATGACATCATCGGTCACAGCCAGTCATTCATATTTATTTCTGCCCTGTTCTTAGAAGGAGAGTTCACGATCTGCCGAATGACAATTTAAGTGCTGCAGTCAATGTCAAAGCACCCTTTTTCTCACATTCAGATATTTTCCATTAGTTTTCCAGTTGCTGTTTTAAGCACACTTCCTTTTCGAGCCCGATTGGCTAGTTCAAATGTCTTTTTGTTGACATGCACTTATTCCTAAGGTCTCGAGGCACTTTATCAAGGCCTGACTTTCAAAGTGATTTAACAGATGCTGTTTGAATTTGTCGATAGGATGGCTGGTGCCTCAGATGGCTTTCGCAAAGATGGATATCCCCATGTAACATCAGTATCAAAGCACGGCATTAGTAATGCCGAGTACCACAGTGTCTATTGTGATATACCTTTTAAGCTGCTTGTAATATCATGTGTTCTGGGCCATTAATCAAGTTTTTGTGAAGTCCTTCAGAGATGCCACGGTTCATGCGAACAAAATCACGAGCAGTCAATGAGCAGCACACTTCAGTTCAAAGCTGACTGTTGTAAGGGTTCTTAGTGTTCGTGGATAAGCCCTCAACTCTTACATTCTGAGACAATATGACCAGATGGCTGCCAAGAAGATGGATGGACTTTAGGAGGAGTGACTTCAGCTTGACTGAACCTCGGTATAATTTCATACACATACAGATGCAAAAAATCAAGATAGAATTTATAAGGTCTGGGAACGTGCTGGACAGGGTTGTGCAAAATTCAGAACTGAAAAACGAGCTACCGTTCAATTCATGAGTGTGAATTTGAACTGAACTGGTCACATCCCACAGGAAGCTGAATTGGAATGACAGGAAGATGAATTTACATAATGCATTTTATATTTATATTTAATTATTTAATTACTTAAATGTATGTCATGAATCAAGTCTATGAACTTCCGTTAACTCACCACCAGAGGTCACTTGGTCACCACATGGACTTTTGCACCACACTAACTGTTGCACGTCACCTCAGACTACAATTCCCATCATCCATTGCACTGACGACACACAGCTGATTGCACTGATCACACACCCTACATAAACCAAGGACTTCCTCTTCCTCTCTGCAGAGTATTGTATTGTGTTTATCACTCCCCTAGAGTTAGCTGCCTTACCGAGCCATTCTGTGTTTTTCTGTTTAGTTCAGTATTGTTCTGCATTTATAACTCTCCTAGTTTTAGCTGCGATACGGAACCCTCTTTGTTGTCATAGTCTTGCCTTGTGTGTTTTTCTAGTGTTTTGATTCTTGCCCGTGTTTCCTGGATTTACCCTTTGCCTTGCCGTTTGGACTCTGTTTGCACCTCTCTTGGACTTCTGCTCGTATACCTGGATTATCTCTCTGCCTTGCCCTGTTGGATATTGTTCGCCGATCGTTGACTCTCGCTAGCCCTAGGATTGCTCTGTGTCTTGCCCGTACCATACCTGTTTGCCGTTGTTTGACCCTGCCTGTTTATTGACTATGTTTATAAATAAAAGCTTGCAATTGGATCCGCACGTCTCATGCCTTGTTCGCCCCGTTACAGAATACTCGGCCACACAAGGATCCAGTTTAGACGCGAGGGTCCGCGTTCATCACTCTTGTCAGTTTATTGACTATGCTTTGCTGTGTGTTGGCCCTCCATTCATTGTGGGTGTTGTGGAGGAGGAACGCGACACCGCGTCTTTGACTAAAATGGTGGCTGCACCAGAGTGCACTCACAAAATGGCGGAAACAGCAGAACCTGATCGCAAAATGGCGGACACAACAGCACCCCGTCATGCCAGTGCTGCCAGTCATGAGCCAAGTCATGTCACCATTGATCGTCGTGAGTCTAGTGACGTCTCGGCTGATCGTCACGAGTCTCACCACGTCTCCGCTGATCTGCCAGAGTCTCACCAGGTCTCCGCTGATCTGCCAGAGTCTCTTCACGTCTCCGCTAACCATCCAGAACCACGTCACGTCACAGCTGAGCAGCCAGAGTCTTGTCACGTCCTGTCTGTCACACCCAGATATTCAAGGTCAGTCTTTCAGTATCCTAATCTGGTATGCAGTGTGAGGGATGCACCTCTGGTGTCTGCACGTGCAGCTGGTATCCCCAAACCAGCTCACTTTAACCCTCCTGTTCCTGCACTAATTTCCCTGTCCGAAGCGCTTCCCATGATGGGGATCGCTTTATGTTGCGTTTGGGCTGCGTACACCACCTCGGACCTGCCCCAGGCGATGGCACCCGCTGCAGCTTCTCCAGAGGATACTGGATTCTGTTACTGAATTCTACCTGTTTCCTGATGTTACCACTCTAGAACCTCCAGAGGTGGCGGCGTTTGCTGCAGAACCTCCAGAGGTGTCTGTGAATCCTCGTCCTGCCCTGTTATGGCTATGGAGGCCGTCTGTGAACTCTTTGCCTGTCCTGTTGCTGCGAAGAGGGCTGTACCTGAATTCTCGTCCTGTCTTGTCGTGGCTACAGAGGCCACTTATGAATGTTTGTCCTGTTCTGAACCTGCCGAGGAGGCCATCTCTGAACTCTCATCCTGTGCTGAATCAGCCTTGATGGCTGATTTTGAATTGTCCATTTGTCTAGTCTCATCTAATGTATCTGATTTTGAACTGTCTGCTAGTCCAGGTTCAGTCACTGAAACGTCTATCAGTCCAGTTTCCTTCAATGAGTCAGTTTCTGTCGGTGCACCAGATTTTGAACAATCTGTCAGACCAGTTACAGTCTATGAACCTGGTTATGAACTGTTTGCCCGCTCTGTGATCACCAGGGAAACCATCAAAGAACTTGTGTTCCCTACCTCAGTCCTTGAGACCAAAAATGCAATGTCTGTCTCGTGTGTCTCAGTTTTCCCTAGGCTCCAATCTCTGCTGTGGGTTCCTGATCCGTCGTGGTGTTCTCCTGTTCCGCCGTGGTGCTCCTCTGATCCGTCGTGGTGTTTTCCTGATCCGTCGTGGTGCTCTTCTGCCCTGGGCTCCTGCTCTGTCTGCTCCGCCGTGGAGGTCTTCTGCCCTGTCTGCTCCGCACTGGTGGGCTTCTGCTCTGTCTGCTCCACTGTGCAGGTCGGCTGTCTGGCTCTGGTGGTCATCTGCTCCACCATGGTGGTCTTCTGCTTCGTCTGCTCAGGTCTGGTGGTCATCTGCTCTGCCATGATGGTCTTCTGCTCCGGTCTGGTGGTCTTCTGCTCCGCCTGCTCTGCCGTGGAGATATTCTGCTCTGCCCTGGTGGGCTCCAGTTCCGTCGACTCCGCCCTGGCTTCCTGCTGTACCGACTCTGCCTCGGTCCCCGGCTACTCCATTTCCACGTGGACCTGGCCCTCCGTCCCTCCCCCTGTTCCACCTCCGCTCCACCGCCCTCCTGGATTGTATAGGAGCGTCTGGAAGCCGCTCCTTGGGGGGGGGGGCTGCTATGTCATGAATCTGGTCTATGAACTTCCGTTAACTCACCACCAAAGGTCACTCGGTCACCACATGGACTCTTACATCCATTGTACTGACGATACACACAGCTGATTGCACTGATAACACAGCTGATTGCACTGATCACACACCCTACATAAACCATGGACTTCCTCTTCCTCTCTGCCGAGTATTGTATTGCGTTTATCACTCCCCTAGTGTTAGCTGCCTTGCCGAGCGATTCTGTGTTTTTCTGTTTAGTTCCAGTATTGTTCTGCATTTATAACTCCAAGTTTTAGCTGCGATACGGAACCCTCTTTGTTGTCATAGTCTTGTCTTGTGTGCTTTTCTAGTGTTTTGATTCTTACCCGTGTTTCCTGGATTTACCCTTTGCCTTGCCGTTTGGACTACTGCTCGTATACCTGGATTAACTCTCTGCCTTGCCCTGTTGGATATTGTTCGCAGATCGTCGACTCTCGCTAGCCTTAGGATTACTCTGTGTCTTGCCCGTACCATACCTGTTTGCCGTTGTTTGACCCTGCCTGTTTATTGACTATGTTTATAAATAAAAGCTTGCACTTGGATCTGCACGTCTTGTTCGCACTGTTACAATGTAAGTGTTTTATGTTTATATTTAAGTATACATTTATACAAGTTTACATTTGTATTATGTGACCCTGGAGCACAAAACCAGTCATAAGTCGCACAGGTATATTTGTAGCAATAGCCAACATTACATTGTATGGGTCAAAATGATAGATTTTTCTTTTATGCCAAAAATCAATAGGATATTAAGTAAAGATCATGTTCCATGTACAAACCCGATTCCAAAAAAGTTGGGACACTGTACAAATTGTGAATAAAAACAGAATGCAATGATGTGGAACTTTCCAATTTCAATATTTTATTCAGAATACAACATAGATGACATATTAAATGTTTAAACTGAGAAAATGAATCATTTTAAGGGAAAATACGTTTATTTTAAATTTCATGGCATCAACACATTTAAAAAAAGTTGGGACAAGGCCATGTTTACCACTGTGTGGCATCCCCTCTTCCTTTTATAACAGTCTGCAAACGTCTGGGGACTGAGGAGACAAGTTGCTCAAGTTTAGGAATAGGAATGTTGTCCCATTCTTGTCTAATACAGGCTTCTAGTTGCTCAACTGTCTTAGGTCTTCTTTGTCGCATCTTCCTCTTTATGATGCGCCAAATGTTTTCTATGGGTGAAAGATCTGGACTGCAGGCTGGCCATTTCAGTACCCGGATCCTCCTTCTACGCAGCCATGATGTTGTAATTGATGCAGTATGTGGTCTGGCATTGTCATGTTGGAAAATGCAAGGTCTTCCCTGAAAGAGACAACATCTGGATGGGAGCATATGTTGTTCTAGAACTTTGATATACCTTTCAGCATTGATGGTGCCTTTCCAGATGTGTAAGCTGCCCATGCCACACGCACTCATACAACCCCATACCATCAGAGATGCAGGCTTCTGAACTGAGCGCTGATAACAACTTGGGTTGTCCTTGTCCTCTTTAGTCCGGATGACATGGCGTCCCAATTTTCCAAAAAGAACTTCAAATTTTGATTCGTCTGACCACAGAACAGTTTTCCACTTTGCCACAGTCCATTTTAAATAAGCCTTGGCCCAGAGAAAACGCCTGCGCTTCTGGATCATGTTTAGATATGGCTTCTTTTTTGACCTATAGAGTTTTAGCCGGCAACGGCGAATGGCACGGTGGATTGTGTTCACCGACAATGTTTTCTGGAAGTATTCCTGAGCCCATGTTGTGATTTCCATTACAGTAGCATTCCTGTATGTGATGCAGTGCCGTCTAAGGGCCCGAAGATTACGGGCATCCAGTATGGTTTTCCGGCCTTGACCCTTACGCATAGAGATTGTTCCAGATTCTCTGAATCTTTGGATGATATTATGCCCTGTAGATGATGATAACTTCAAACTCTTTGCAATTTTTCTCTGAGAAACTCCTTTCTGATATTGCTCCACTATTTTTCGCCGCAGCATTGGGGGAATCAGTGATCCTCTTGCCATCTTGACTTCTGAGAGACACTGTCACTCCGAGAGGCTCTTTTTATACCCAATCATGTTGCCAATTGACCTAATAAGTTGCAAATTGGTCCTCCAGCTGTTCCTTATATGTACATTTAACTTTTCCGGCCTCTTATTGCTACCTGTCCCAACTTTTTTGGAATGTGTAGCTCTCATGAAATCCAAAATGAGCCAATATTTGGCATGACATTTCAAAATGTCTCACTTTCAACATTTGATATGTTATCTATATTCTATTGTGAATAAAATATAAGTTTATGAGATTTGTAAATTATTGCATTCCTTTTTTATTCGTAATTTGAACAGTGTCCCAACTTTTTTGGAATTGGGTTTGTAGATATTTTGTAAATTTCTATAAATATATAAAAACTTAATTTTTGATTAGTTATATGCATTGCTAAGGACTTCAGTTGGACAACTTTAAAGGCGAATTTCTAAATAAATAAATTGTGTGATTTAAATTAAATTAAGTGCAGATTTTCATGAAATATCTCTATAGACGCACAAACATTCAAGTTTGGTTTTTGAAGTTTTTCCAAAACTTTCAAACAAGGCTCCGTCAACATTCAAAACCATTCAAAGTTTGTCAATTAATTGAATTTCTACGTGCTTACAACAGAATTGGAATTTCAAAACCATGCTCAATTCAGTTGTGGTCTGGCAGGTGTCAATATGATTACATTAATAGCTACTTCCCTCTCAGATGAAAAGCCAAAGGAAAGGACAAAAAAACAAGATAATTCAGACACGTATCCCCATTTTGCTGCACTTTTCGACCCGGACTGACGTGAGCCGGCATTCCAAGGAGCGTCACAGCTCAGCTAATTCCCTGACAATGACAGGGGAAATGATTGATGCTGCTGGGACTTCATAGCTACATGATGGAAGGAGAGTTTCAGTTCTGCTGACATAAGCTTTCACACACAGACTGAGCGTTCACAGATTATTTACAGCTCCTTTACACAGCGCTCTATCGCCCTCACAGACCTCCTTAGAGGAAACACAAGCGACTGTGCCAAAGCACCATTAACTGGGTAGGTGTAAAGGATATTACAGAAGTGTAAAACAGACAAAGAGCGGAAATGCAGATCAAGGGCATATAAATGAGCTGCGCTGAGACGTTACCACAGCGCACAAAGATCAGCCCACACGGAGAAAGGCAGAGGTGCACAACGTATTTGACAACAAGACACAAGAGAAATCCGTTTAAGTACACTATTGATTCCCTTTAGAGTACAGCCACTGAGAGGAGAGGTGGGAGAGGGAGAAGAAGAAAGGGAGAGGGGGGGGGAGTAAAACAGATGCATCTGGTTCTCTGTTTGCAGGAGTGGAGGAGGAACTCACTCCGAGACTCTTTCCCCCTCTTTTATTTCTCAGAAAAATGTGAGCCACGGTGCCTGTACCCCATGCTGACTGGCCCGACTGGCTTTGGAGAGGGTAGAGGCAATCAATGTGAGCTCACAATAGAGCGAGAGCATTCAGAGAGCTAACTGCTCCCTCAGGCCATGTAGGAAGGAAGAGAAAGGAGGAGAAAGAGGATTGAGAGGAGAGGTAGGGGATGGACATAAAGACTAAGTTAAGGTTTATTTGGAGCCTAATGAAGAGCCAATGCAGGACACGGTTTATTTTCCCCTCTTCGGCGAAAAAAGATGCACGATGTTTGGACAGGACAGGCCCCTGGTTCGATCGGTGGAATGCGCACATTATTCTCATCCCTGAGATTTTACAGACACACACAACGTTAATTTTTAATTCAGCCAGTTTATAATAGACTGTGTGTGTTGCTAAGTGTTTGAATTACAAATCCACAAAAAAAAGAATTTATGCCACTCCCTAGAGGCTAATTTTATCATTTGAACTTGGAACAGCAGACGAGCAGCAGAGAGAGTAAAGTTCACTGTCGTATTCGGTCTGATTGTTAATTATCCCCATTAGATGACATAAGACAAGTTGCTGGAGAATCAACTTACTCAGTGGCTCTCAGAGTAAATTAAGAGATGGCCAAATTCCCTCTTGATTCAATGCCTGCTGGATTTATTCCGTAAAATTAATCCACCAGCACTAGCTTTGCCCAGTCTAACTCCTCTGACCTCCAAACAAAAATAAAAATACAATGCTTGCTCAAACTACACATTATTGTTCACCTTTAACAGAAGATGTTTTCTGTTCTTCAAGATGGCAATAATCAAATGATAGTGCTGGCGAGCTAAACAATTTTACATTGATCCACATAACCTTTTTAAGTCTATTGATTGTTGGTTCTTAAATCAGACATTCTCTAATCTCTCAGACACACCACATCTATGAGCAGCTTTTAAATATCGAAAGCTTCTCTAACAGCCTTTGACATTCGCTTCAAATCTGCCGGGAGTCAGTTTCAGTTTAAAATGTTAACATTTTTATCCAGCGCATCAGAAGATAACATGCATACATTTTACCACATTTGATGTGTGTTGGTAATTGACAGCGAATGAGGAAAATGCAGTCTGATTTTTGGATTACAGAGTGTTGAACAAACACCAGAGAAGTGAACATATAAAAGGGAGTTAGGGTTTAATTATGTTCTTTGCATGTTGCATAAACACAGCACCACTTACATCATATGATCACCAAATGAGTGCATCAGGATTTTCATTGCTGTGTAAAACCGTCCAGACTGCATTGCGGGAAAATGAGCCTCCTTCTTGGGAAATAAATGAAGCCCTTGTCTGAGAATGACCAGCATTTTCTTAGAGCCTTTAGATGTGTATCGTATTACTGGAGAACTGGCATGAGCAGACAGGTTGAGACTGAAAAATACCTTCCTGTACATGACATCATTTAGAGAACTTCAGAGAGCAAGAGCTTTAGTTTAAGCATGCAGTGTCTGTATTTGTGATTCATAAGGGAAATGAGAGGAGGGCCGCAGGCTACGTATACATGCTACTTTGATTTTGGATTTCCATCTCCCTCTCTCTGTGGTCACTGAGACAGGGTGACACCTCTCTCTGTTGGGCTGGATAAAAATGTTTGATGGAATAGATCTCTCTCACTGTTTTATTCTCTCTTAAACATTTGAATAAAATGGCCATGAATATTTTAATAAATTGAATGTGTAGGAGAGCTGTGAGAATTGCCAAGCTGTTACAAAGTGCTGCTTCTTTCTTTCATCGTATTATGTCTTGCCTAGGACAACAAGTGAGCCAATACTGACACTGCTGCACCCTCAAAAGGTGCATCATGTCCATGATCATAATAAATAGTAGGATTATACAAAATATGCATTTGAAGAATTGTCTCCCTTTCAAGTCATGTGTGTGTATTTGAATTGATTTGGTCACACCCCCAACAGGAATTTGAACAGGAATTTGAATTGGAACGACAGGTTGAGGAACTTACTGCATTGTAATTCAAACAATGCATCGTTGGCAAAAGTGTTCTTTCAGCAAAGATATGTAGATCGATAGATTAAAATTAAAATGCAACTTTTGCAATGCTTTCTCAATTCAAATTCAGGAATTTTAATTCAAATTGGATTGGCACACAACCCTGATAGATAGAACTCAAACTAAACCTGACTTTTGAATACTTTGAAAGACCTAACAACTGCAGACAAGTTCAAATACCCTTAATATAACACGATAAAACAAAAGCAATAACCTTCAGACAGAAGTCCTGGACTGGGTCTTGTGAGTCCAGGCATGTTTCACAAGCACAACAAGTGGGCGCTTCAATTGGGCAATTAGACGACGAGTGGCATGAAAACATGCTAATGAAGTTAATCCTTCAAAGGAGTGATGGCTCTCAGGCACTGATGACAGGGATGCTAATGCCTCCCACTGACTAGGTTGGGGGAGAGGAGCTGCACAAAAGACTGTTCTGCAGTCTTCGAGATTGTGTCATTGTGTGGGTTGAAATTAACTTGCACTCAATTCCCATTGAGGGTGGTCTTCCCTCCGTGCACGGCTCGACATGAAAAAGGGAACTGCCTAACGGATCCCACGCAAGCCGTAATAGATAAGTTGTGTAAGGCGCAAGAGATATGACATGGTTTAAATATATTAGCAGCGTACCATTGTTCCATTTTGATTTTCTCCTGAAGAATACGTCTGGGTGCTAATTCATTCGTTATGACTGTCCTGAAATTTCTAGGATGAGCCATTATATCATCACATACTCTTAAGTGTTATTCCTAAAGCACTAGTTAACTGGGCAAATGGCACAGCAAATGGCTTTTGATTGCTTTATAGAGTATCTGTGACTCTTTCTGTAGCTAAACACCATGATTCCACTCTATGCGGCGGCTACACATTGATTAAACTGTTTGCTCATACATGTAAATGAAATGATTAGGCCTCAAGTGCATATTAAATTGAATAATGTTATCATTAATAGTTAGAGCTTGCATCTAATGCTGAGTCAATGGTGCTGAGAGCTTGCCATTCTCATTAAGTCCATCCTAATTAACATTTTCTCTTAACCATTACATGTTCTCCCAACAGTTTCACCCCTTCAGTCTTTAAATCTGCCTCCAGGGCAATGCCATTTGGATTGTGCCATTGATACTACAGAAAAGACTGACATCTGCTGGCTAAGTGTCAGTAGCTAATATAAGCAGGTTGAGGTTAGAAGAGAAACACTGCCTTTTGTTATAGATTTATGGTTGTGATATTCAGTTGATGCTCAGTGTTTTTAAAGGAAGGTCATGTGCCTGGAGAAAGCTATCTGTTAACATTCCCATTCATCTTAATGGTAGCTGTTTGGCTGGTGCAGGACCTGGAGGTGGAAGTACATGATTGGAAATCTGTCATCTTTGCTCATGTGACCACAGAAGTGTTTGAGCCAATAACCTGAGCCACAGATGACATGTGAGTTATCACTCTGGAGCTGCATTATATATACAGTGCCCTCCAAAAGTATTGGAACAGTAAAGACAAAATTGCTCTGTTGGCTGTGGAGTCAAGACATTTACAAATATGATTAAAAGATGAATATGAGACAAAACTACAGAATGTCACATTTTATTATTAGCTGCTTCAACACACAGATGTTTTACCAGCTAAGAAGTTCAGCACTTTTAGAGTTTCATCCCTTTATCTGATGTGAGCATAAGTATTGGAACAGTTGCCTCACAGGTCTTTCTAAGTGATCATCTGGGTCCTGTTGCATTAATTCTGAATCTTGCATTCGATGATGACACACACAAACCAGGATGAAGACGAGGGAGCTGACTTTGAGAGAAAAGCAAGCAATTTGGATGCTAAAAGAAAAGAGGAATTCAGTTAGAGCTCTAGCAAAAACAAAGGGCATGGAGAAATCAAGAGTTTGGAAACCACCAGCAAGCAACAACGACCTGATCGGCTGAGAAAACAACAGTAGTTGATGACAGACAAATCATAAAAGCTGTGAAAATGAATCCTAAAATACGTGTCTGTAAAATCACCAACAACTTCCAGAAAGCTGGGGTGATGCTCTGATAATTTACTGTCTTCAGGAGACTCTGACACAGAATTACAGATGCTACACAGCAAGATGCAAACCTCTGACCAGCACCAAAAATAGAAAGACAAGATTAGAGTTTGCAAAAAAGCACAAAGGTGAGCCAGAAGAGTTTTGGAACTGTGTTTATGGACCGATGAAACAAAGATGAACCTTTATCTAAGTGATGAGAAAGCAAAAATGTGGAGAAAAAAAAGGGAACTGCAAATGATCCCAAGCATACAGCCTCATCTGTAAAGCATGGTGGAGGTGGTGTCATGGCATGGGCATGCATGGCTGTCTCTGGAACAGGCCCTCTCAACTTTACTGATGACTTAATGTATGATTACAGTAGCAGAATGAATTTGGAAGGGTATAAAACAATCTTGCCTACCAATATTCAAGAAAATGCCACCAGATTCATTGGGAAGTGCTTCATATTGCATCAGGACAATGACCCAAAACACCCTGCCAGTTCAGTCGAGGAATTTATAAGTGCAAAGAAATAGAAAGTCTTAGATTTCCCAAGTCAATCTCCAGATTTAAACATGAATTTGAACATGAATTTCACCAGCTGGAGAGGAGAGTAAAGGCAGAAACTCCCCAAAACAAGCAACGATTGGAATTGGCTGCATGGTGATGACTATGGGTCACAGACTCACTGCTGTGATTTTGCGCAAGGGATCTGCAACTAAATAATAGCTTTTAATATTTTATATCTGCCTTATGTTCAACTGTCCCAATACTTATGCTCACATCAATGAGTGGGATGAACTCTAAAAGTGCTGTTCTTTTTATTTGGTAAAACATATATGTGTTGAAATGGCTAATAATAAAATGTGACATTCTGTAGTTTTGTCTCATATTCATCTTTTAATAATATTTGCAAATGTCTTGACTCCACAGCCAACAGAGCAATTTTGTCTTTACTGTTCCAAAACTTATGGAGGGCACTGTATGTCATTATGATGCTGACTGGCTGACGGAAGCACAAAAATGTGCATAGTATTCACTTCACTAACAACCATTGCAAGATGTAAGCAGAAGACTGTGAAACATAAGTCTATTTTGCACTTTAAAGAAACCTTTAAAAATGGATGGATTGGATGCTGGTAAAACAGTTACTAGTCTATAATGAAATATTAGCAATACATGTTTATTGCAATAAATGCAGTAAGCTAATTCTGAATGGATAAATGGCATCGTTAAGGTGCTTACCAGCATTACAAGCTAAGAAAATATGTTTGCTTTCATCATTTAAGCACTTTTGCACTTCTGTGTAGGACACAATTACGGTACATTATGTTGTATATACGGTACAATTAATGTAAGCAAACTTATGTGTCATGCAGGAAATAATTTAAAGCAACTGCTTTTTGTACATTCTCACGACCACCTACAGTATATATACAGTAGTCAACATTTGAAGTGGATCAAAAAAGTTCATCAAAGTGGTCCTAAGACAAGAACGCATTTTGGTTTTAGGACAACTTTGGTGAAAGGTTTTGATCCACTTCATATGTTGACTACTGTATATATATATATATATATATATATATGGCAAGATGTGTCAGATGCGTGTTGAATAACATCCAGAATGTAAATTATTAACTCTCTTTGCTTCTCTAGGCAACAACAAGAATAAATAAACAGTCTTTGTCAAACAGTCAATAGAAGCATATGTGGTATGCAATGCTCATTCCTCAGTCATCGTTGTGAATTTAAATTCAGTTCCCATCAATACTCTGATGGGAGCCGCAACTGTGCGACTCTAGAAAACTTTACACAGTCTGAGCTATGTCTAAATACTTCATAACGGGAGGTTAATCATTGCAATATCATTAAATATTCATTTGCACAAAAAGACTTGAACGAGGGGTTGCTCTCCACACCGCTGTCAACACTGTTTGGAATGTGTCACCAGGCAACAGCCGAAGCAAACAGCACACCTGGCAGTCCTACTGTTCCAACAGGAAACCACACAGCACTCTGGAAAGCCCGCCCACTGCACACTCATGTCTTAACCAAAGATTCGTGCACACACCTATGTATATAACACACACAATCAATATCACATGAGTAAAAGTGCAGTTGCTCGAAATGTTGAGTTCTGTGCAGATATTGCACTTTCATACAGAAGTAAGAAGTACAGAAGAAGTAAATACTGAATAACTACCATTGTAGGCACAACATCGCCAGATACTTTGTTTGCTTTCGTTCCAGTTTCTCCAAACGATCTACCACCATGCGTCTCCGAGCAGCAAACAGTTGTTGTGTGTAGATTTGAACGAATCGCCTGAATGATTCAATGATTCACTCATAAAGACTGTCCCCAATAGTCCGAATTTGCTTACTTATTTTCCTTCAAGTCTTCTTATAGTGTGCTTGAATGGCTCTCCCTAGTGAATGAGTGAGTGATTTTAGACGCAGCACCTTTTTGAGCGAATTGGTTGAATGAATAAATCAGTGACTCACTCATAAGACAGTCCCTTGTTAGTAAATCAGAGGATTTTTAACTAATTGGTTGGTCAGTTGAGTAATTCAGTGACTCATTCATAAAGACAGTCACTTGTCGACACCTATTGACAACATGTAACCTGGAGATGCATAAGGAGTAAAAAAAATCTACACCTTTCACACACAAAATAGGGCTGCAAGTAACAACTCTATATAAAGCCAACATATATACATGTTTATTCCCACCTTCACTCCTTCAGAAGACTATTTGCACAATTAACATTTTGATTTGCATCATTGCCGATGAAGAGTGTGACGTTTTGTCCATTAATGCTCTTCCTCACTCTCCTTCTCTCACAAGCCTATCAATTTATTGTTATTGTTGGCAGTTGAGCTGAAGCTTCTGTATTGATTTCTCACCCCGAGAGAAGATAAGGTGGAGAATCGAGATGGATTCCATATCTATTATCTAATGGAATTCCTCCTCTTAGAGAGGCTATGGATTTTCTGCCATTGAACCTCTGCAAAAAGAAAGAGAGGGACAGAGTGGCCCCCACAGCCCAGAATAAGTCCCTCCTGGATGGATTAAAGTGTTCAGCACAATGCAGCTGAGAAAAGCAGAGCCATACCGGGATTGTAAAATAAGGTTTTTCTGAAAGGGAACTGCTCTTATCATAAATGTTTATTGACCTGGAGAAGGTTTAATAGCCCAGCTAGTTCATGTACTTGAACAATTGTCCCATGTAGCCTCAGCACGAACAAACTATATTTGCCATGGTCTACTCTGGTTTAGGCTCATCTACATGACTCTGAGACGGAGGCTAATAAAAGTGGAGCGTGATTCCTCCACGCAAGCATTTGTGGATGTCATCCATGCAGAAAATTCAACATTTACAGTGCTAAAATATAGGTCAGTTTCAGCTTAGTTATTCCTGATATCCACAGTAGTATATTTGGAGAGTAATATATCCCAAGTCTATTGCTTTTCTTCATTGCATTTTGTCAAGAGTTCTTTTCTGTCTTTGGACTATGAAAATATCATTGCATCCAAAAGCTTACAGAAGTATTAAGAAACAAAGTGGATTGTTCATAACTTACCCTCTGAGTCTGCCTGAAAAAGTACAAAACTGGAAAGAGAGAGGGAGAGGGGGGAAGGAGCACAGATTTTCCAAATTGAGGTTTGTAAGAGAGATCCATCAAAGCCAAAACCTGTAAGCTTAAAAGCAGTACCTGATGCTGTAGGGTTCAGAGAGTTCTCACACATTTAGATGGAAGATTATTAAGGTACAGCTGAAGCTCACTACTACTGTCCGTATGGCCATGGTTAAAATCAGACTTATGACATGATGCCTTATCAGGCCAACAGGAAAGCCTCTAAGCTCCTTGTTTTTAATCAAAAACAGATCAGTATAGGCTGACCCTCTGTGGCAAATGACTCTGTATTTCATTTTTAATATCCTCAAGGCAGCGGGTAGTATTTCGTCCCCTCGCAAGAGGTGCTTAGAAGCAATCGGCGCCATCGTTTTATGTCCTGTCCTTTTTCTCCAGTTTGAGTTTAATGGACAACCTCCCATAAGAGCTATAAATCCTTATTACAACTTGTTCATCTGATAAAGAGGTGATTTGGTTCCTTGAGAATGCCGATCAGGTTCACACTTGAGTTTATTATGAAAGATAGAAAGTTTTTAATACCTCACATCGTAACAGCTCTTCCAGTGTCATTCAACCTTTATTTTCAGTATTAGTCTCAGGGAACTTTGAACCTAAGTGCCATGCTTACAGGACATGAAGGCAATCTTGTGCTCAACAAGGCTGTATTTATTTGATTTGATGAAACATTATTACAGTTTAAAAGAACTATTTCCTATTTTTAAATGTAATTTTGGCCTGTGATGGCAAAGCTGAATTTTTACTTCAGTTTCAGTATCACATTATACTTCATAAATCATTCTAATGTGCTAATTTGACGCTCAAGAAACATTCATTATCATTATCAAAAACAGCTGAGCAGCTTAACATTTTTGTGACATTATAAATGTCTTTACTTTTACTTTTCATCAATTTAATGAGTCCTTGCAGAATAAAAGTATTAATTTCCTTCAAAAAAGTATTACCGACCCCAAACAATTAACATGAGCAAATTTGGACTGAAATTTTGGACTGAATGCAACTCCATGAGTCATAGGACGTTCTATAAAAATGTGAGGTAATTAGAATACACAGTTGTTTAGCCGATGACGTATGTTTGCTGAGCGTGACCTTTGACCCTTGTAGTGCCAAAAATGCAACAATGAGACCAGGCTAAATCCATCCACAAGAACTGAGACAGCAAGTACTTTAATGGGGAACAAGATACCCTTACTTGGTGAATGAATGTCTAGAGCAATTAAAGATTCCAAGTAATAATGGTGCGCAGACAGAGGAAAGCAAGGCAGGTCACGGGTAGCACATGTATCACCTGAATTACAGCTGCTGAGGCCCAACAGAGCAGGCAAGGACGTCCTCAGGGCAAAGGAAGAACATTCTCCTCAGAGAAACACAGGGAGGTCCACACCACTCAGATGTTGGAATCCAGTATCAATATAAAGCAAAGTACATTCACCACTTTGATTTTAAAACAGGTTGAATAGACTGAGCTCGCTGCTATGACATTTGGTTTCTAGATTGGTTTAGCTGAGTCTCTCTAGACACAGCCAGAGGCCCTAATGGTATGAAATGCTCCTGCCCTTTTGATAAATGTCAGCCGTTCTATCCACTTTTAAAGTGGTCTTCTGGAAGTGACCTGGTCTCCTAACAGATAATAATATCCATATTCACAGGCATGTTTAAGCTGCAGAAAGTTCAAAACAGTTGTAAGTGATTCTAAGAGTGTAGCGTCTTCATACTATAATGTATTATTTTGATTTTGTGTGCGATATTTATTCATCAACAATGTGATACTATTACTTTTTACTAGAACATAAGTGTCATGGGGTTAAGTAGTATTTTTATTAATCAATTTATTTATTTTTGCTAATGACATTTACAGTTTATAGCTGAGATTTCTCTTCTGCAATTTTGAGGTCTTGACTGTGCAATATTTGTGCAATTACATTCAGCATAGCAAAATATTCACAATGTTTATAAGGAAAAAAAAAAAAAGTATTTTGGAATATTTATTATATGCAATAATACACTTTAATTAATTTACATTTTTGCTGCTTTAGAAGACCTGAACCATCTACAAATCTTGTTTAGCTGCCTAATACAGTATTGCTAACATTTTCTTTCACATTCTCATTTATACAAACATTCTCAAAAAATTTCATTGTAGGAATTAAAAGAATAATTCACCCAAATATTAAAATTGACTTACCCTTAGGCCATCAAATGAGTTTGACAGATTTGGAGAAATGTTGCATTGCATCACTTGCTCAGCACTGGATCCTCTGCAGTGAATGCTGATTAAAATAAAATTCATAAGTAATCCACAAAACTCCAGTCAATCAATTAACATCTTTTTAAGTGAAAAGCAGTGTTTGTTTAATTTCATCATAAAGATTTTTTCAATATGACTTCAAACCATTGGATGAACTATTTTAAAGTAAATATTGTGCTGTTTTCAAGCCACATGACATTTTCTTACAAGGATTCTTTTATTGAGCAAGACACATGCTGCAGTGTTCTTCAAATGGTGCTATTGTATACATTTATTCTACATCTGGATGTTTTGCTGCATCTTTAAATAAGCTGAATAGATGTTGTTCATAGATGTAGGCTACTCTTTTCAAATATATTTTTACAGAACATTGAGAAAATATGGACATTGTCATATGGACACTCTGTACCAGCAGGAAAAAGAACCGTGTTACCATATGGCAATTCTGTACCACAATGGAACTGCAGTAATTGCATTTCTTCATTGGAAGTTTTTCTAAATAGTAGAAGTGTTTACAATAATATAATTATATTCATGCACAGGAAGCACAAAAAATGATATGTTTCATTTGTTTGCAAGAAATGAGCTATATTTGACTAGCAGTAAGGATGAGCTTGTATTTTAAGACCAATACTGTAAGAAAATTAATGATTTGACACATTTTAAGACTCTTTTTCCCCCCTAATGCAGTACAGAATTCACATTTCAATTGTTTTCCCATAGTTACTGGACCTATTTAGTGTCAGAAAAACTATTAGGAAATAATATTCCTCAGACAATATATGACTATTTTTAGATTGAATTATAGCAATCGGGGAAATTCCTTTATCCTCCAAACTTTGGCATTTTACAGTGATTTTCACTCCACAAAACAAACAGACCTTCTATACAAGATGAATCAGCTAGAATACCATTATTTTAACATATAAATAGAGCTTGTGTAGTTCAGGAGTCCCACATTACATAGTGTCCCAGATTACTGTATTTCACAATAGTGTTTTTTACTGTTTTAGTGTGATCATCCGCCCCAGAAGTAATGTTTGCTAAACACAATTGTGTTCTCAGCATCATGTCCAAAACAACTGCTTTCAGTGCATCTCTGCGTCTGTAAGTAGATTAGCCAACCATGCTGATATTCCAAGAGTTATCAATCTACTTAGAGGTAATAAAATTCAGAAAGGACTTAAATTAGTCCTAAAGAGGGCAAACACACTTCTGTTTACATCTGCACTTCATCATTTGTAACTCCTTTATTTTGCATCCTGAAAAGAAAAGCAGACAGAGACTAATTTGCAGGCAGTCTTAACGGGACAGTGACGGATACGAAGGAACAAAGCCATGTTAGCACAGCAACCTCTTATACACAAACACAGCGAATCAATCAGGCCATTCCAATGGTGAGTTTTTCTTCTCCAAGTAAAAGAATATGTCTATGTTATATGCTAATCCATCTGAGGGTGAGTGTATATATGTGTAGAGCTGAAGCTTTAAATCAGGTGTCTGTTTGCTGCTCGGAGGCAGAGGAGCCTGTGTTGGCACGTATTGAACGGTTTGATTCAGGCAGAGGTCTCCTGGGCCCCGGTCTGATCCATTACCCGCTCTTCTAGCGCACAGCAGAGGACAGGCGGCTCGGAGTGAACTGATGCCTTGTAACACACTCCTGCCTGGTTTCCTTAACAACAAATCACCCTCAGGGCTCTGCAAGTCTTTCAGTTCCTTTACCATAACTTCAAGGGTCTGAAACAGAGACGGAGGCTTTCAAGAGAAAGACATACATTAGCAACATAGAAGCACACGACTTACAGTTCGTGGTTTATCCTTATCTGATGTCTGTTTTATAATACAACAAAGTTAAACAACTGTAGAAAAAACGAAAAAAAAAATGTGTAGATACAGTGGCCCAACAAAGTATTTGAACACTTTCAGGTTGTCAGATGCTATAGAACATGTTTATTGTTAGATAAATGTTAACTTGACACTTGCGTGAACCTGACCACATTAACACTGAGATAAAAAAAAGTGTTGGAAAAATATTTTTATAATTTTTTGTATCTATTATTTCATGGTTAATGTTAATTTCAACATTTTTTTTTTTTTTTTTAATTAAATTATTTTTAAAATAATGTTTAAAAGATTTTTTTTATTTTTAATATTAGTATTAGTATTGTTTTGCACCTATTGTGTTACAAAAGGTTTCTATTTCAAGTAAATGTTGTTCATTTGAACAAGGATCCATAAAAATACTAAGCTCTGAATGACTTTGAGATTAGTTAGACATAATGATCACACAACATGGCGTTTCTCTAAATTATGATTACTGAGTGAAATTTGCATTAGCTGTTGCCTGCTATTGGTTTACAGTATATGTATATTATGGATTTCAATGTTAATGTTCAAACATTTTCAGAATAAAAGAAGAACTGTGTGAATAAGCATAAGGAAATACTACTCAAATGGAAAAGCATCATTAAAGAGAGCACATGGGTCTCCTAAGCATCCAAAAAGCTCACAGGGCGCCCTTCCCAGTACCCCACACACACGTTTCCACAGCAACTGTGTGTCATGTGGCGGTATTAGAATGGAATGGAGTAGTCAGAACTCCTCCTTGCAGTCTGTTCAGGTTTGGAGGCCCTGAACAGCTCTAGGCCTGTGGGGAACAAGTGGGAAGAGATTCAAGGAGGGTCTTCACAGCTCAACCTGTTACATCACATATCTTTGGCAGGGTCTCAGGTGAACATCTGCTTTTACTAGTAAGCTCAGAACAACAATGGTTGTTACAGGACACACACGCTCAGTATCTCACACACTCACTTCTCTCCTTGGCAACGGGTTAATAATAATATTCCTGCCACATTTTTCATGTCTGTTTTCCATTACTGCACGCTGATTGATGTCTGATCATAAATTAAGGTATGTTTTATTTCAAATTCTAGCTAGAGATCTCAATTTATCATGTCTACACATCATTGAGTAGCCAATATGTTGAAGCAGACGGGAAGCAATATAAAATTCTTTCAGCATACAACCTGTAGAATTACAGTAGAATAATTTGTGTTTAAGGGTGAATTAACTGTGATTAACTAAAAGGGATAGAACAGACATTCTGTGATCATTTACTCACCCTTATGCCGTTTTTAAACCTGTGTATATGACTGCAAGATATTTTGAAAGGTCCCTCTGATTTGTTTTTCTTCAATGGCGTACAATGTTATTTGATCTGGACGTGCCTGTTATACTGATAAGAGTAAAGTCAAAGTTTTATATCAATCCATGCAGAAAATTCAATAACAGCCAAATTAAAACCTATTTTATAGAACTAAAACCCACTTATAGAATTACGTATAATAAAAATCATTATCTCAAAGGGTTCTCAAAAGGCAAATTTTCATCCAAATTTGCCTTAAAGGTGTCATAAAAGATTTTTATAGAATGCTACCCAGAAAAATCCCTTTATCTGACAGATATCAGTGAATTAGGTGTCCTGAAATATCTTAAAATAAATAAACTGCAAAAATAAATGTCACATTCAGATTCTTTGTTTAGCCAAATCAGAAGGCTTTGATGTGCTTTCTACTTGTCAATCCCTTTGGATGCTCACCAGGAAGAGCAGGAAAATAATAGCTGAAATGAATCAAAGTTAGTGCCATATTCAGCTTCATAGGCATCTATCTATCTATCTATCTATCTATCTATCTATCTATCTATAAACCATCAAACTACATTTCGACCAATTTATTGTAATTACAATTTGCATTTAGATGGATGTACTGTTGCTTCCTCTAAAGTCAAAAATGTGGGTGTTATATTAGACAGCAACTTCTCTTTTGAAAATCCTATTTCCATGTTACAAAAACAGCATTCTTCCATCTTAGAAACATTGCCAAGTTACGGAACATGCTACCTGTTTCTGATGCAGTCTGTAGACTCTTGTAATGCACTTCTAGGTGGTTGTCCTGCATCTTCAATAAACAAGCTACAGGTAGTCCAAATGGCAGCTTCTAGAGTCCTTACCAGATCAAGAAAATATTATCATATTACCCCAATTCTACATTCCCTGCACTGGCTACCTTTCAAGTTCCATATAAGTTGCAAAATATTACTACATACTTTTAAGGCCCTAAATGGTTTAGCTCCTGTGTACCAAACTAATCTATCTATCACGCTACATTCCATCCCGCTCCCTAAGGTCGCAAAACTCTGGACTCTTGGTAGTTCCTAGGATAGCAAAGTTCACTAAAGGAGGTAGAGCTTTTTCACATTTGGCTCCCAAACTCTGGAATAGCCTTCCTGATAACATTCAGGGTTCAGACACACTCTCTCTGTTTAAATCTAGATTAAAAACACATCTCTAGCCAAGCATCTATATAATGCATCTCATAACCTTGTACTTCAGTTTCATCTGATCAAATGCACATTTCCATTCTTTTGCTTGGGTTGAACACATCATTTTTTTGCTTAGTTGGAACAGCAGCTAGGCTAATTTCTCTCTATTATCTTCTCTGTTTCTGCCACGGGATTGGCGTCAACAAGGAATTACACAAGCTTCAGTCTGGATCCAGCCCTTACAAAGACCTGAGATGACCGAACACCTGAGAACAGATTATGCCAACCCCCAGAAGACCTCAAATGATGCCAACCCTCAGACAACATACAAAACTACCAAATTTTGCTATAAGTTTGATCGCAACATATAATCATTGCTGTTAATAGTGTTCACCTGTAATCTGTTTGATTACATGATATTAACTAACTGCTTGATTTTTACCGTACATTTCTGCCATAAGGACATCAACTTGAGTCAACATTGATAAGATATTACGAAATATAATGTAGAAACTTTGCATCATGAAAAGTGCTATACAAATAAACTTGAATTGAACTGAATTAAATAATATTGCATATTAATATTGCATATTACCATAATAAATGTACAAATTACAATATTAAATTACATATTTGAAATGTAGATGTTGCTTGCTGAACATCTGAATGGCTGTCAATAGGAAAGATAATTATTGTTGGCGGATGGTGTAGTTAAAACTTCTCCCAGCAGGGGCTAATGAGGTCATGCTAACCAGCATATCTATAATTTCTAGTGGTGCCATCAGATAATCAATGTTGTCATGTTAATTTTGTAGATCACTGGCTAAGTTTGGTTCCAAGGTGGTGAACCTCACTTTTAGCACCTTTAACAATAAACACTACTTCTACAATTCTACTTCTTTTCAAAAGGTCAATAAAGCCTGGACCCTGCAATCACAGTAAACACTTTCTTCAGCATAAAAACCCTTCCTTGAAAGTAGCCTGTGGTTCCATTACAGACACACAAGAAATCATGATATTGAAGCAGCATGCAGGGAAAAACACAGCGTTTCTGCCTCTGCAGTCCTGATGGCTATGAAGTCTGTGCCAGTGTGAGACTACCTGCGGGCTCATGATGCAGGACTTTTTAAATTAAGATGTTCTCGCTCTCTCTTTCATAACACAAATTAGACCTAAGTAAGCTTGTTTTTGCTGACTGATACAGCCATAGTCGGGGTCCTGAGGAGCTGTAAGTGCACTTTTCACTGGCGGAGATAAGAAACCGGGGGATTTCGAGCAGCAGTGCTGTGGTTCTCCATCAGGGCGTAGCTGTTCTGCTTATATCGAATTGTATTCTACGCCCAAGTTATGACTGTGAAAGAGGAAAAAGCTGTTTCAGGGAACATCTGGGTTAGATAACCATGATGATCAACAACATATGCGTGTACGGTGTGCTGAAAGAAATACAGCAGCAGCCTTATATGAAATTAAATCTCTTTGTCATTGCTCTAAGTACAAAATCACAGAACAATTGCTAGATTAATTTACTACAAAAGGTACATCATCACATTAATAAATCAGACAGGATAATAAGTAATAAAAGAGAAAAATCAAGAAAAATGTGCCATGCGGCTTTTCATGGATACAGCTCTAACGGATTTAACCTTTCCACACTTTTCCCGAAAATCGCTCAGTGTGTGATTTTCCTGCTTTCAGACACTTTCACACCCTTAAAACTGCTGTAATCCATCAGGCGATAGGTTTCCATTTTTACCTGCTGCTGATAAAGAGAAGCAGAAGTACCCGTGCACTGAATCGCAGGGTAACTGCTTCAATCTATGGGGCCAACGGGTGTGAATGCAAATGGCCCCTGTGTAGTCCCAGTCCGGTGATCAATCCTGGCAGGTAGAGCCCCAACAGGAGCCTAATGTATTCAAACTAATTAAAACACGCCAGCGGGAAACTCCAGAACCCTGCTATTAAAACAGATACTTTTAAATGCAGCGCAATTAAATTTCCCATTGGCACACATGGCCCCGAGACCATCTGCACCGGTACTGAAGCGCTCACCCTCACCCTCACAAGAGTCGTTTCAGATCGAGCTTTCTGAAAACAGTTGCATCGGTCACAAGAGACTGGCAAGCTCTGCTCTAATTATTTCATGACACTTTGCCTCTGTTTAAAGAAACGTCTGCGTGAGTTTTCTTGATTGCGCTGCCGAGCTCTGGATATCATTAATCTAATAAGGTAATGCACAGAATACTAGCGAATGTCATGCTTCTTTTGAACCTTTCAGAGTTATTCGCCATGTCAAATGTTAGCATTTTTTAACACAAGGGGATAAAAAGAAAACAGACTAATTCCTGCCTCTGTTTTGCCCGGTTTTGTTTTGCTGGTGATCCAAATGAAGGCACTGTAAGCCACGCTGCAAAAAGGAGATAAGAATGGCTTGAAGCTTATGACAGCACTCTGATCAACACTACAATGCACTCCTCTAATTCAGACCCAACTGCAAACACATTTGCACTCAAAGGCAAAACCCACATGCATTCAGATACTGTGTGACTTCTTTGAAGTCACTGACATAACCACGGAGCTGCATCCCTGGTGTACATTGTATTGATGGGGCAGTACATCTCGGAATGGTCTATTCCTCAATGGTGGCAAAACAATCACACTGCGGTAATACATATAATAACTCTTTGAGGGAATAAAAATGATCATCTTGGTTGTTTTACAACAAAATACCTGGGGAAGGCAACCTAATACATAATACATGTGCAAAATGATTTCACATTTGACTAATGGTGTCTTTACACAGAGCTGTTTAATGCTGTTCACAGGTGGCATAAATGCATTTACACAGCAATTACAATTGTATACTTTGGGCTGAGATGGGTCAAAGCATGCATAATTCAGTCTGGCTCTATACAGCTGTGTAAAGATGCCTTAAAGGGATAGACAACTTGAGGGTGAGCAAATGATGACAGAATTTTCATTTATAGGTGAACTATCCCTTTAACGTGATTGTGATTCAGATTTAACCATTACAATAGTCATTATCATCTTGACTAAGCAATCAGATCAAAACTGATTTGATAGTTTGATAGTCAAAATGGATAGTTCTGGTCCTCAATGCTGATTGGCAGTGCTTGAAGTGGGCCGGTATGCACCGGTACTCAGTACAGGCACTTCTATATTTTAGCCTTTAGAGTACCTGCACTTTTTTGTGCGTACTGGCACTTCTGACATGTTGCCGGTACTCAGAGTAAAATCGCCAGGGTCTGGGTGATTAAGCTATAAGATCCCATATATGATTAGAAAATATATAGAAACTATGTAAATCACACTACCCAGGCGGGATCACCTCTCATCTCGACCAGTCACGTGAATGGCGCGCTGAGTAGTAGAATAATAATTAATTATTGATTATTACTAATTTGAATCAGTACTTTATAACAAAAATTATATCTTAAAATGAAAAGAAGCAAGCTTTTGTAAAAGGATCCAGTGAACGAATTCAAACAGTAAGCTCAAAACAGCGCTAATGCAGAGAAAACACGGACGATTTCATCAGCGATTATGGAGATAATAGTGACTTACGTCCAGATGTCAGTAAAATAATTATTTTCAGTGTGTATTTGACTTAAAAGCAAGAGTTTTTTTTATAATGAACGCTGATTATGTGGTGGTCAGAGATTTAGTGATTCTGACTGATTAATCAGTGCTGTCAAATTGATTAATCGTGATTAATCGCATCTAAAATAAAAGTTTGTGTTTACATAATAGGCTATATGTGTGTACTGTGTATAATTGTATGTGCATATAAATACACACACATACATGTACATATTTAAGAAATATTCATTCACACACACACACACACACACACACACACGTTGGTTTTTGTGGTTTATGGGGACTCTCCATAGGCGTAATGGTTTTTATACTGAACAAACTGTGTGTGCTATTGCCCTACACCAACCCTACACCTAAACTTAGCCCTCACATGAGACTTTGTGCATTTTTAGATTTTCAAACAAACACCATTTAGTATGTTTTTTAAAGCCTTTTGAATTACGGGGACATAGGCAGTGTCCTCAGTCATAAACCACCTTCATATTGTAATACCTCCGTCATACCCATGTCATTATACAAATTTGTGTCCTCATAAACCACATAAACATGCACACACACACACACACACACACACATATATACATATTTTTATGTATAAATGTGTATATTTTTTTATATATACATATACATATACATATAAATATACACAGTACACACACATACTGTATATTATGTAAACACAAACTTTTATTCTGAATCACAATTAAATGGATTATATATAAAGTAATTTTAAATACATATATATATATATATATACATAAATAGTATTAATTTACTTAATTGTGTACTTAAGATGGATCTGAGGATAATAAAACAACCCATTGTAAATCATTAATAATCAATTCAAAATGAATGCAAATGAATGACAATTTATAATTAGAAGGGGCTGGATATTCTATCCTGATGTTTTATTACAGAAGTCTCTGATAGCAGAGCCTTGTCCTGCTGTTTATGCCGTGCAGTTGCCCAGCAGTGGTCTCACAACAGATCGCTTCTGACCCTAGAGCCCCTGCCAGCTGATTTACATAAATCACACTCCAGATCTGACCGTTACTAGGCAGCTCAGGCAAACAGAGACTCATCCCGAAATGGAAATCAGGCCACCAACCCAGAGAGCATCATACATGCTACTGTGACAAATGTGGCAATGAGTGAGTTTAACTACTTCCTGCCCGCCCTCGTCCAGGTTAATACTCATGACAATGACAACTGCAAATCAATATTTCACATACTGCAGAATTAAAATAAAACCAGCTTTGCCAGAAAAGTTTGCATTTAATAATCACATCCTTGGCACATCCATTAAAATAAAGTGATTTTAGTGTTGCTTGAAGCGGAGTACCGGATGTATCAAATGAACTCGCCGCCGCATTACCATGCGTACTTATGATGAAGAGCCTAAATAGAGACGTGCTGTGACATAATAATCCTTTAAGCGAGAGAATGTTAATCGGGGAAGCAGCAATGTTGATATAAAAGCTCTGAACTGTGGCTGAAAGGTACAGCTGAGAATCTCAATATACTCAGTCTCTTCAGTGTTGTGACCCAGGGAAGCGGAGGTCATAATATTCCTCAGCTTCTTTAATTGCTATTTTAAGGATATCTCACTCCTACACCAGCCTTCCTGTCAGAAGCTTTGAAGTGGAACATTGCAATTACACAGGAGAAGATTTTACCCGGCTAATAGTGATCGGATGTGTTTTCTTGCTACCTGCACTTTACAGCTCTGATACTGTGACTAAAGGGTGGAATGTTCTTGTTTACAGTCCTGCGGGACAAATATAGAAGATTGATAGGAGAAAAACACCTAGACACCTAAAACTGCCCATTTTAGCCATTTATTCTTAAAGGAAACTGATGGATTTATAGCACCGAGGAGAAAAGATGTGATTTATTCAACCAGCTACACACAAATACAGCTTTTTCACATAATATAATTTGCTCTGCGAGTTAACGTCCATTTAATCAGATTCCCTTTGTTAGCTAAGGAAACGGGTCAGATTCAATGACTATTCTGTACATTGTGTGCTCTTGGCTGATTAAAATATACTGTAGTGCTCACCCAGTCCCCCTAAATACACATTAAGCAATGGCGGCTTTTCAGTAATATCCAGTTTCCAAAGGTGTAACACATCACAAAACCATCAGCCGTCTAAATGCCCTTGAAAACCAAACAATACACTCTTACAAATACAGGTTCTTTATTACCATTGATGGTTCCATGAAGAATATTTCACATCCATGGAAACTTTCCATTGCACAAAACGTTATTTATAGTGGAAAAATGTTCTTTAGATAATTCAAATATTCTTCACACTAAGAATTACATTTTTATTTTGCTGCAAAAACCCATTTTTTAGGAGTGTATCACAATAATGCAGTTTCATGCTATCCAGAATGCATTTGAATGTGCTTGTATTGTTGTCTTTTGTTTTATTCTGCTACGTCACAGACTGAAATAAACCAAGTATAGACTGGCATAATAGTCACCATGATTGGAATGAACTTGGACTGACATTGTGGCATGTGTTTCTCTGTGTGTAAGATGTGTGTAAGGTCTGTTTGTGGTTGATCACACAGGAAAGCCACATGCACACACCCCTGGCACTGCGCCCCACACTGACACCACATCTGTTTACATACCTCCACCTCGTTCTACGGCTTATGTAACTGTGTGTAAAGAAAAAAAAAAACATTTAGGATTGGCAGTTTTGTCTGTATTGAACTGTAGACTAATAAACAGCTGTGAACTATTTCTGAGATGCATCTAAATGATTCACAATTCAATGCAGGAGAAATAATGCACAGCTGTTATAAAATGTAAAGTAAAGTAAAAGTAAAGTAAAGTAAAATAAAATAGCCTTGGTCTTTATTTTTTAAATTTTCTATATTTTGATTTATTTAGAATTTTTAGTTCACTACCTTTAATATGTGCATAAGTATTTCATCAAGCCAATCAATGTTATGCAACAATTTTAAACCATTTAGCTTCAGTCTAACAACATCATGGTCTTCAAACACGTTTTCTGTTTTAGGCTCTCATGCATAAGTTTCCTGGAGAAAAAAAAACACAGAAACTGCGACAATATTAGAAATTATTTTCTCGGGCTGTTCTAAAACGCTTGAGCACTGATAGCATGCAGTTTCGTCCCTAGCATGGTTTATTCAATCTCGGTGCTAGATCTTTCATCTCGCCAATTCCTGCAACACTTTGCATGTCTTTTCATTCCACGTCTTACTTACACATTTGTTTGATGAAATAATTCAGATAGCAAAAGATTACATTTGGTCCAGTGACTTCTTTATTTTCCAGCACAGTTTTGCATGCTTAAACGAAAGCATTTATTATTTTAGCGCATTTATTCGGTCAAAACAAATGTTATCAATTGTATGCAGCACAACAAATAGGAAAGAAATTTGACCCAGGATACTTTGAACCACCACGGCCCCCAGGGAAAAGTAATGTGGAGGGAGAAAAGGACAGCCCCAGTTAATTCTGGGAGATTTCACAGTCAGCAGCCTATGCTTTCTGCTGCCTGCGAGGCCACACTGCTCTGATAAATATGTCATTTCCTGGCTGATAGGGCCACAGATGGAATAAGGTTTGTATTGGGAACACATGCGCTGCATTTTGTCACCCACTGCACTAGCTGATAGAGGAGACCCCGGGGGAAGCAACCTGCCAATTCATTTTCTCTCTGCAGATTTTTCATCTCTAAGAGAACGGGTATTTTCTCTGGAAAGACAGGGCAATATAGCTTAAAATGAAAAGGCTTTTAATAACTTCTTCCTGTGGAATGTATGAATCACCATATCAGCATAAAGGCAGTTCAATCACCCCTGTGTAGACAACAAGAGAGACTATCACCAATACTGAGTGGAACACATGCTATTTTTGCACGCTTTAATCCACGACAGACGCATATCTTACAAAAGCACGGCTTCTCAAGAAAATATAATGTCACAACGGAGACATTTCATCAGTCCGTTCCCTTCACTCTGTGTTTGTTTTACGCTGGAGGCTGTCTAGAAACAGCACAGCTTTGCTCTGCCGGTCTGACACAGCGTGGCATTGTGTGAACTTCTGCTGTGAGTCTCTGTGTGGCAAAGAAACAACGAGGGCTGTTAGGAAGCGGAATGGGAGCTGTCCACTCCTCTGTCACATGTACTCGTGTTCACAGGCCCACTCATGGGTGAGACAGGGGTAAAAGAGCCCACTTGCAGCTGTGCAAAAAGGCCAGAGGGAGGTTAAGCACAGCTGTCTGGGTGACATGGCATGATGGGAATATGTAGCAGGGTAGGGACCGGGCTGAAGAAGCTCCCTGGAAGTGTTATCTTTAAGATTTGCTGAAACTAAATCTCCAGACACTGTTAAACCTAAAGACTGAGCCGTATCCCAGAACAACCACATGCAGCAAAGTAGAGCCAAGAGACATTAAATTCACGGAAGCTCAAAAGAACTGCACTGAAATAAAATAATTAGAACAGTCGTAAAAATAAATATAAATAAAAATAAAAAAATAAATAACATCAAATATAATGCATTTAAATGTCTGGATAAAATAAAATAAGAAAAGAAAGTGCTATTTTTAAAAATCTTAGTCAATATATGTAAATAAATAAGACCAATTATAATAAATTATTTGCATAAAATAATATACTGTATAGCTAGTAAAATATGTCAATGTCAGAAGTGAAAAATCTTCCCTGGATAAAATAAAATAAAATAAGAAAGTGTTAATTTAAAACTTTTTTGTCAATATATGTAAATAAATAAGAAGAAATATAATAAATAATTTGTATAAAATAACATATCTAAAAATGATCAATGTCAGAAGTGAAACAATTGTCTCTTGATAAAATAAATTAAATTAAATAAGAAAGTGCTATTTTTAAAAATTCTAAGTCAATATGTAAATAAATAAAAATATAATCAATTATTTGTATAAAATATATCTAGTAAAAAATTGTGATGTCAGAAGTGAAACAATAAAATTAAATAAAATAATATAATATAAAACTAAATAAAATAAATAAATAAATAAAATAAAACAGCCAAGAAATAAAAAATAAAAAACCCAGTCAGCATAAGAGAACTGAAAACAAATAAATAAATATACATTATAGTGAATGAAGGAATAAATGAATGAATGACTAAATGAATAAATTGTAATATTATGTAAATACAAATAAAAACATGCCTATTATACAATAATTATATCTTAAAATTTTATTTCATTCAAGATATAAACTCTAGATATTACAAAAACTGTGCTTCTCAAGCAATTGAATCTAGTTTTAAGGTTGTTTAGATATTTAAACTGGGAAAAAAAGACAAAAACAAAGAGTACTGATTAACAACTAAAAATTAGCTTTTTAAGCAAATAACCTTTTCACATTCAAACTGTTTCATTATGGCAGATTTGTCAAAGCAAGACATTTTCATCAAATACTGATTTTAAGAAGTCTATTTATTATTACTGTTTTGGCTTTGGCTATAAATAACTTGTCATCCAAAATATCTGAACCAGTTTTAGATCTACCAGTGTTCAACGTGCTAATTGTTTGTTTCCTCTCTTTCTTCACCAGCCACCAACAGATCAGCTGCAAAAAAGCACTACAAAAGCCTGCATTTATTACCCACACGCGTTCCACTGCCTGTCCATCTCAAGCTCCCCCCGCTCCCCCATCCTCTCTTCCTATCTGCCTGTGCAGAGCATCTGCCGCCCAGAGAAGAGGGGGAACATGGGAGCACATTAGTCACCAGATGTCACCTTTTGCTGCCAGCCCTATCGAACAGGCAAGCAGACAATGCAGCATGCATAGTGAACATCTGACTGGGGCCCTCTTCAGCAAGACAGAGCTCACTGACTCGGAATGACAGCTCCAACTGAACGGCCCCGGCCCCATTCTATGTCAGGAGTGACACCTACAGTTCTCTCTGGATATCCACGCTGACTGTCACACCACTGGTGTAATAATACCGCTAATTGCTAAACACTTTGGTCTTTGGTTGATCTGATTTCTGCAAAAGCACTAGATGTTTTTTTTTTTTACAACTCTGATATTTTTTTCCAGTAGAATCTCATGCAGGATGAACAGGCTCTCCACAGGGACTCCAAGCGTCAGTTGTTGTGCCTGCAGGAACTAAATCATGCATACATTTCAGATCCATTAAGAATGTACAAGGTGCACTTTTGTCATAACTCAGGTCTGTTGTACTTCTGTTGGAACTCAGACAAGTGGAAGCTTCTTATTAGATTTTTTTGTGTTCCAGTTAGCTACTTTACATTGGCCAATTAAAGGAACAGTTCTCACAACAATCACAGTTCTTTCATCATTTACCATCTCTTATTATATAAGAGATGTATTATACTAGTGTTTTACTATCTTCCTCGTATATATTATATTATATTTTATTATATCAAGGACTCATGAAATTAATCAAAAGTGACAGCAAAGACATTTGTAATGTTACAAAATATATATAAAAAAAATGCTGTTCAGCTTTCTATTCATTAATGAATCCTGAAAAAATGCATCACTGTTTCCACACAAAAAAAAACAATATATATATGTATGTGTATATACACATATATATATATATATATATATATATATAAAGCTGCACAACTGTTTTCAACATTGATAATAAGAAATTATTCTTAAACAGTGTATCTGGAATAATTTCAGAAGAATCACATGATTGGAGTAAAAAATTGGAGTAATAGCTACAAAAAAACTCAGCTTTGCCATCACTGGAAAATATTATATATTTTAATATACATAATATATTATACATTTTAATATTTTCATATATATATATATATATATATATATATATATATATATATATATATATATATATATATATATTCAAAAGGAAAACAGTTATTTAAAACTATAATATTTCACAATATTACTGTTTTACTGGATTTTTGATCAAATAAATGCAGCCTTGGTGAACTTAAAAATCATCCTGACCTCAAACTTTTGGATCATTTTGATTTGTTCATCAGTTCATTTAAAGGTCCAGCTAAAAAGAATGAATCAGTAATAAATGTAGGCATCACAACATCTGGGGATGAAAGCACAGATATTATTGATGACAAAATTTCCAGTGAATAGTGACTAGACAAGAGTGGCCAGGATATTCCTCAAAAATTCACCTGTAGTGTTCCTTACAGAAGACAGAAAGTCATATGGGTTTGGAATGATGATTCATTTCTTGGAGAACTATCACTATGAATGTAGGTCCAAAATGATATAGAGAATAATCTGGTGTTTTGCTTCCTTTGAGGCCTCTAGACATCGTGAAAACGCCACACTCCTCTGATGCTTTTGAAGAAACAAGAGTGACCTGTGTGGTTGCCAGCTCATAAATCATAACCTCATAAATGTTGAATATTGCAGTGCGTATGGCAGAGAGTTATGAGAGCAGGGTCTCCAGTTCAAATCCCCAAAGCGTTTCATCCACAGCTCTGTCCGCAGCTGATGCTCCAGTCCCAGTCTGGGAGGGCAGTGTTCACAGACGCTGTCAAATCCAAGTGCAGGTAAATATGGGCAGCAATGTATTTTAACATTTTGTCATGAATAATTGAATGGTAAGTAAGTAGTCAAGAGTTTGACCTCCCATCTATCTTTCTCCACATCGCATGCATATTTAAACAGTACTTTTCACCATTTCATTCATTTATAACTGTGCTCTGATGTGAACCTCACTGTGGCACACATTACGGATTTCCACTTATTACGGATTAATCTTGTTACAAACATGTTTCATGAGTGGGAATTAGAGTGCACATTATTTGATAAAAACAAAGCTTTTAATTCCTTGTTTTGATTCATAAATGATGAGTTTCTATTAACGAATGACACGTGGCTGTATTAAACACAAGGGTAGTGTGAAATAGCTTGTGTTGTTCTGTGGTCAGTCACTCCAGCAGAAAAGGAACCGTAAGGTCAATGGCTATTGATCTGCTTCCCCCCACCCAGCTTGTAAGCTGCAGCTGTGTCTGCTAAACAGCATCACTGGCCTCTAATGCTGAACTATAACATCACTCTGTTGTGATAACAATCACCAAACACACAGGGGAGACTGGGGCTAGTTGTCACAAGGACTGTATCTCCAGTTCCAAAGTCAATGTTTGTTTTACCCTTTTCCTGGACAATAACAGCAGTGCTCAAAAGCTTTAGTCTTTAGCAAAAAATAAATAAATAAATAAAAATAACTCTATCCTAAGAAATATTCACTGGAGTAAGTCTGACAACTAGCCCTAGTCTATCCATTAAAATGAGACAATGGAATCACTGATGGTGTGAGATTCCTTCGCTTAAATTTACATTCATGGACAAACAGAAGCGATAGAACCACATCTTACTACTCTGTGTTACACAATCCTCTGTTCCTAATAACATGACAAGAAAGAACAGCAATAAGATGAAAAATATTTTTTTTCCATATACATCCTCTAATCCAGCAGATGTGAGGTTTTCCAGCACTAAAACCAACACCTTAGTGCAAGAATCTGGCTCTCCTCTTGGCAATCGATAGTAAAATTCCTCATTCTGTGCTTGGGTAAGTAAATGGAATTGAAAGTGGGGCAGGGGGTATTAATGCAGAGGGAGGAATATCCATTTTATCACGTCCTCCCTGCAGGCCCTGTTGATAAAAATGACAGCGGGAGCGCATTACTAATTCCACCACTGTCACAGCCCATAGTCACTTACCTTGCAAATGAAGTGCGGTAATGACACCTGCCTGACGGTCAGAACACAGGCTATACTCTCAGTGATACGGCCTAATGTTCAAATGGATCCTGGGAATGCATGGGCCTAGACCTGCAATGACATCCATGTACAGTAACACATCAGTACCATTTACAGGGGTCTTTTACGTACACTCACAACACACATAAACAAAACTACCAACCTGAAAGTCATGCAAATGCGAACTCATGCTCAACAAATATGAAAACAGTTGTCGCTTATGCTTATTATCTTGAACTGGTTAAAATTATACAGATACACATTTTTCTAACCTCGTAACGAGAATCATATTACTGAATCACAGATATGATTCAAGTTTATTCAGTTACTCAAAACAAATGAGCATATACAATGTTTTCGACTTTCAAATACAAAGCACCCATTTAACTAGTTTGTTTTACTGGCGCCCCCCTCTTGTTAGTTTCCTGTAAATTGTTGGTGAGCGGCAAAATGCATCACAAACTTGACAAATAAATAATTTGAGTCAGTGATTTATTGCCCAGCAAAAATAATGGCATCCATTACAGATGAATCGTATTTGCTAACACATATTAAGTTTGTATAGTGCTTTTTACGATACAAATCGTTGCAAAGCAGCTCTACAGGAAATTAAGTTTCCACAATATATTTATATATTACAGAACCTTAATATATTTAACCTATGGCAAAATTTGGTAATTCTGTGTGTTGTCTGATCATTGGCATCCTCTGAGGTCCTCTTAGGGGTTGGCATTATCTTTTCTCAGGTGTTCGGTCATCTCAGATCATTTAAGGGTTGGATCCAGACTGAAGCTTCTGTAATTCCTAGTTACCACGGGATGTTAATCCCGTGACAGAAAAACAAATAGAGACATAATTAGCGTAGCTGCTATTCCATCTAAGAAAAAATTATTTGTTCAACCCAAGCTAAAGAATAATAATAATGTACATTTGATCAGATATAACTGCAGTACAAGATTATAAGATGCATTATGTGAATGCTTGGCTAAAGAGGTGTGTCTTTAATCTAGATTTAAACAGAGAGAGTGTGTCTGAACCCCGAACATTATCAGGAAGTCTATTCCAGAGTTGGGGAGCCAAATGTGAAAAAGCTCTACCTCCTTTAGTGGACTTTGCTAGCCTAGGTACTACCAAAAGTCCAGAGTTTTGCGACCTTAGGGAGAGGGTTGGATTGTAGCATGGTAGAAGACCTAGAAGAGTACCTAGAAGAGTTGGGTATGCAGGAGCTAAACCATTTAGGCAAGTAATAATATTTTGTAAATGATACAGAATTTAATAGGTAGCCAGTGCAGAGACTGTAAAATTGGGGTAATATGATCATATTTTCTTGACCTGGTAAGAACTCTAGCTTCATTTTGGACTATCTGTAGCTTGTTTATTGAATATGCAGGACAACCACCTAGCAGTGCATTACAATAGTCCAGTCTAGAGGTCATGAATGCCTGAACTAGCTTTTCTGCATCAGAAACAGGTAGCATGTTTCGAAGCTTGGCAATGTTTCTAAGATGGAAGAATGCTGTTTTTGTAACATGGGAAATATGATTTTCAAAGGACAAGATGCTGTCTAATATAACACCCAGATTTTTGACTTTAGAGGACGTAACAGTGCATCCGTCTAGTTGCAAATTGTAATCCAAGAGATTCTGTGTACTGTTTTTTGGTCCAATAAGTAATATTTTATCTGAATTTAATAGGAAGAAATTATTGGTCATCCAATCTTTTAAATTTTTTACACAATCTATTAGCTTAGATAGTTTAGAAGTTTCATCTGGTCTTGTTGAAATATATAATTGACTATCATCAGCATAACAATGAAAACTAATCCCGTATTTTCTAATAATATTACCAAGGGGCAACATGTATATTGAAAATAGCAGAGGACCTAGGACAGATCCTTGTGGTACTCCATACTTTACTGGTGATAATTGAGATGACTCCCCATTTAAATGAACAAAGTGGTAGCGATCGGACAGGTAGGATCTAAACCATCTTAAAGTCTGCCCTTGAATACCAGTATAGTTTTGTAATCGATCTATGAGTATGTCATGGTCTATAGTGTCGAACGCAGCACTAAGATCAAGTAATACTAGCAATGAGATGCAGCCTTGATCTGAAGCAAGAAGCAAGTCATTTGTAATTTTAACAAGTGCAGTTTCTGTACTATGGTAAGGCCTGAAACCTGACTGAAATTCTTCATAGAGATTTTTTTTTTTTTTGCAAGTAGGAACACAATTGAGCAGACACAACTTTTTCTAAGATTTTAGACATAAACGGAAGATTTGAAATGGGTCTGTAATTTGCCAGTTCATTAGAATCTAGTTGTGGTTTCTTAATAAGAGGCTTAATAACCGTCAGCTTGAATGGTTTTGGGACGTGACCTAAAGATAACGATGAGTTAATAATATTGAGAAGCGGTTCTTCTGCGGCTTTTCAGTATCGCAAGTACTTCTACGCAAGTACTTCTATCTTTTAAGTGGGTAGAACAAAAGTCATCATAGTAGTTATTTGAGAATTGGCTTACTAGTCATATGGAGCGTAGCGTCCTGGAGATGTTGTCCAACAGGAGTTCCGCTCCGACTTTGCTGGGGTGCAGGCCATCAGCACGGAAAAGCCTAGGACGTTCCCAGAAAATATTCCAATTATTAACAAAGAGCAGTTTCTGTTTTTACACCATGACAAAAACCATTCGTTTACCATCGTCGATACGTGGGAAGTGGTCCTGATCAGGACTCGATCAGGCTCCTGAAGTCCCTCTTCAGTGTCTCTGTCTGCCGCAGCTTGGTGTCGTTAACCCCCGCGTGCAGCATGACAGCACCGATGCTCTTGTCGCCCTTCCGGATCACGGGTATCTGCGCAGAAAAATTGAGAACACGAGCACCGGGGAAATGAGTGAGTGAGTGTGCACTTTACCTTCAGCTAACATAGCACGGACGTGCCGAACGATGGAGTCTCCGACGATCACAGCGTCGTGTTCCGTTTCGCGGAGGGGAGCGAAGCGGTTCCAGGTGGAGATCTCGAAGACCGGAGGCGGAGAGGTCGTCGCCCGGGACCTGGCACACGTTTCCGCTGCTGGTGCACCCAGGGTCTGTGGCGTCCCGGTGCCGGAGTGAAGGACATCTGGGAAGATTGCGTCCTGGGTGCACAGGGTCTGTGCAGAGAAACACACGGAGCAGAGGTGGTGGGAGTGTTAGCAGCGTGCTGTATACTTACCCCGGACTTGTGAGCGTCAGCCTGGGATGTTTCCAGTGCGGCTCTCCGCTCTCTCACCTGGGCCTGCTTCTCCACCAAGTCGCGGATCTGCTTCTCCACGGCCTCCAGCTGCACCGAATACAGCTCGAATGTGTCCTCACCTGCACTCAAAGGAAGACACAAATCTGCCATTTAAGCAAGTAACAGTGAAACAATGGTAATGTGTGTGAATAGAGATTAGCAGCAGCCACGCTGCCGATGCTAACGGGCTATCAAAATAAAACTAGTGATAACAAGGCGCTCTGATTGGTTTTGTTTTAGAATGCTATAGGGGATATATTCACACGTTATAGAAACGAAAATGATAGTGTATAAAATTGTTTTTAAGATAGAAAATAGACGATAAAGAATCAACTTGATGGAGCTCAAAACACACAGTCACAAATCAGCGCATGCGTGTAGTCCTTTTAATATTAGTGTGCTGAAATTACTGAATGAAAGGTCCATTACTGAATTTGTATGAACGTGTACCTTACATCATGCATGCAAAATTTATGACCAAAAGGGCTACTGTCATATGACTTGAATTTTGCAAATGATAGTTTACCATGCAACAAAGAAGCAACCCCCACACCTATGAATTAAACATGGCACAAAAAGCGGAACATTTAATTGGATCTGAAAGCCAATTCTGTAGCCCTCTTATCTCCACCATTAATGAATGAGATTTTATTCACACAGTAATGAAATTATTTCATCTATATTTGATTAAAAACCAGTTGGCATACAAATACAGAAATGATTGAAAATACACTTTTTTAGAGGTTCTTGTTTAGGGTAAGGCATTTTCACATTATGAGTTCACTAAAATGCATTTAAGGAAGCCTCAAGGAATAATTAAAATGAACAATTCACTCAAAGAGGGAAAATCTGTCATTATTTGAATCATTTGAATTGAATAATTACAGAATTTATTCTGTCATTCTTGTTCCAACGCTATATTATGTGATTTTTTAATGCATTCATACTCCTCTTCATCATAAAAGCCGCTATTCACAGATAATTGGATCTTCCTGTGAGCTGCTAAACAGACAACAAAATCAATGAATCAGTGAGTTAAAATCAAATAATGGATCAATGAGCAAACCATTCTTTCGAAACAATTCTTTTCAGTGAGTCTTCTAATTCATAATGCTCAAGTTCAACTCCCTGACTTAATCACCAACTCACTGAATCAGTTTTCACACTCACAATGCAATATAGTATAACTTTATTAAAGACTAGGAATAAAGCACATCATATGAACTAATATTATGGTATTTTGTCAGTTTTGGAGACTAATAAAAGTGATGAACTGAACACTACAAATGATTCAGTAGCCGAAGGGGTTCACAATCAGTGTGATCTTGTGGAATAAAAACCATTACGAGTGAGTGTTTTTATACAAAACGTAGCTTGATACAGCCCTGACTGGGTTGAATGGAGATGGCTTAATCCCTGACAGCTGATTGAATCATTTTCAGTCAGTCCTCGGCCTCTGATTAGCCTGGAGATAATCGGCCACAGGTAAGCGACAGACGACCGGAGGTGCCAGCCTGTGTGATAACAACAGCCTCAGCTCAGATAAGAGAACAGACTGATGCATGAGCTAAAGCTCTGGTTTGAGATTGTCCTCCTATAAGCCCATCACTAGGCTTCCCAATCATTATGGAGAGCACAAAACTTGTTCTTGGATCAGTCCGTTACAAAATCAGTCCACACAGCGTCCAATCACGCCACCGCTCGGCAATCTGTTCAACAAATTGTGGGCCCTCATCCAGGGAATCAAATTTGTCATTCTGGTTGGACCACCAGAGCCTGTTTCTCAGTTCATCCCAGCCTCCTTTAGTGATCTGAGCATCTGCTGGCCCTGCTAAAGCCACGACTCCTCAGTCACTCCCTCTCTCTGCATGAAAACAACAGGGATGTGCGATCAGAGGGAACCAGGAGAGTCATTTACAGTGCAGATGCTGCCGGTCTGCTGCATGCTGCGATCTCATTCACACTGTTTTCCTGCACAATCAAGTGGGTGAGACGCACACACTGATAAACAAAACATATCTCTTTTCCACAGTGCACCAGGAGAGGCTTGAAATGGGAAAATGTCGGTCTGAAGGAAAGAATGAAATAAGATGCACGATTGAAAGACATGCTCTCAGACATTCATTTCAAAACTGAGAGAGAGGAAGGGGGAAATGATCTGCTGACCAAAAGCATCAAAGCTGCTACGTAGCAACACCAGCATATGTATCTACTTGGAGTGAGAGACATGACGGGGTCTGTGGGGGATATTGGGGTTGTTTTCTTCATGCCTCATGCTTTTTTTTCTTTGTTTGGGAAGAATCGCAACCTGAGTCGAGCTTGGGATTCAGCACACATGATTAGAATTCTAGCAACCCTACATGGCCTCTGAAGCAAATCATTTGCCAGGTCCTGAGGGGGGTTAAAGGCAACACATTTTACATATTAGTACCTAGCAACTGACACAATATAGAGGTGGTGATGCTGATACAACAGACTGCTGCATAGAACAGCAGCGACACACCTAGAACAAGTTGCTAAATGTTCAAAGAAAATAACACATGCTTAACTCTTAAAGGTACAGTTCATGCACAAATGACAATTATGTTGTTCCAACCCTTCTCGCAGATTGTTTTATCTATTTATTTTTTTAAAAATGTAATAAAGTAAAACACTATCTCACAATTTCGAAGATTCATTATGTAGTTCTAACCACAGAACAGTTCATAGTGACCACTACAAAAAAAGTACAGAAATAGCCTAGTGTGATGGACAGGCTGACATTTAGGTGATTATTTACAGATAATTTTGCCCTCCCACACAACTCATGTCTAGCCTACGTTCATATGTTCATGTCCAGAATTGAAAAATGACCAGTCCAACATGGTCTCATAACTAATTCATGAGGTGGCAAAATTATATGTCTTTGACTTGGTTTGTATATATATATATATATATATATATATATTTATTGTGTGTGTGTATTTTGCCCCTATACAATCATGGTTAGGTTACGAGTTGGGCTTTTTGGTCAGGTTTAATTTTAATGGTGTGTTTTTGTTTGACCCAACACATCAGTTCTGCATATGATGGACACTTTACTATTGTGTGAGGAATTGTACAAGAGTCGGATGGACACATTTTGCAATGCTTTTATGAAGCTCTTTTGGTGGCTCTTTTTTTCAAGCTTGTATTTAACAATTGTTCAAAATTTTCCACTTTGGTGTTCAACTGAAAAAATAGCAGCATATGGATTTGGAATAATAAGAGGATGAGAAAATAATGACAAGGTTTTATATTTGGGTTTATATTTGGGTATATTTTACGTCTTTAAAATAATGAAAGATTAGACTAAAATAATGACTAATGAAAGATATATTTAAAAATTTTCATAGAGAATACACTGCTTTATGAAAGACAGATGTCTGGTTCACAGCATAAAGTGTTGCTGATAAATTATGTATCTCATTCATCGATTTTAACAGGACGTCAATTGAACGACTTTACAAAAAGTTACAACAGATCAAAGCAGACCAGTGATTAATTCAGTGCTGATATTTCCATCAAATCCACTCCATCTCGTTTCAAGTGCTGGATGTGTGAATATAAATCTCGTTTCTCGCTTTAATTTCATAAACCTCAAGTTGTATCAGGAAGATCTTTGTCAAAGCATTGTTTGCTTTGACATGAGGTAGTGCGGTAATCACCTCTGCCAATCCTCAACAGTGAGAGACCATTACAAGCTAAGCCATGTGTTCAAGCATCAAAACCTGGAACTGACTTTGTATCCTGCTTGAAGAGGTGCCGCTGAATTAGGGATGACATCTCATTGGTTTTTCTGGACAAATACCAACACACAGTTTGATGCACTTCAACAAATATGGACACATTGACATTGACACACTCCTTGGCTAGGGGATGTCCCTGGTCTGTAACAAAGGTACAGTGGCAAAACATTTGTCTCAGTTTCTCTTTCTATCCACAGAAGCCCCTGGAGAAGGGCAGGCACAGCCCCACCATCTGCTAACTGCGTCAGGAAGAGCTAGAATGGCTGCCAGGACCCAGGTGACAGAACTGGCCGACACAACCTCACAAATCCATGCATGATAAATCTGCAACTGTACCTATTACCTCTCAGTTCTTCTAATTCCATTCAATTCTGTACAGCTGGAGCAAGGAGAAGACCATGTGACAAGGGTTAGAAGACCATGGCGTGAGGTCCTAATTGGTATGTAGGATGTGAAATAAATATTCACTGAGAACAACCTGGATGCAGCAGAAAAGCTCTACCACATGTGTAATGTGTACTCTCATTTAAAGTTTGACATCTACCAATGTTTTTTTTGGGAATACCAGACAGGAGAGCATTAAAGTCTGAACATTATAAATGAGTCAATTTCCCTACTCTACTTAAGAGAGAAACAGTTTACCACTTAATGCATAATAGATGATACAGGGCAATTTTGGAGGATGCCAAATGTGGATCACAAATTCACATATCAGCCACCGAGGGATGGTTTTGAAAGCTGAAGGACACCCCCATCTCCAACTGGCTAGAAAAACAGAGCCCCATCTTAAACTAACGCTATAGAGTAAGTTTGAACCATGAGCAAACCAGATACTAGGTGAATCACAAAACTTTGATTTAAAGCAAAAAAAGTAAGAAAGTCAGACAAAAAGAAAACAAGTACAAAACTGTGAACTAAATGTTCTTAATGAGGGAATTAACTACAATTTTAAAGCATTGTGAATGACAATTAAATAAAAAAATATGGCAAAATATAAAACTGCTAATTTAAAGATGCTGATTATTTTTTAGATTCATTAAAAATATTTAGGCCTAAGTAGTTTTTCACTATAATTCTACTGTTGAATATGATTATTTCAAAAACAAGGCTTCAACAAAGCACATATCGATTAACAACCAAGTGGCTCAAAGTAGGTCTGTCTTTAAAGTTATCTTTCGAAATCAATTGCCTTATGTAAAAAAATGCATGAAATCTTTACATCTGGAAGCCGACTGTTGCATTCTATTAGGATCAACCAGAACAATATTTTTTTTACGCTTTTTGGGTAGATCATTCAACCCAAGTCTTACTTATTGTCTCTGCATATTCAGCAGGACTAGGAGAAAACAAACATACACACATTTTGAGGTGCAAGAGAGATTTTCAGAAAGCAGACAGCAGATCTTTGTGTACTTTCTACTCAATTAGGAGCATCTCTCCTCTTGTCGATCTCTACTTCCCCCTTTATCCTCTTCCCTTTTTTCGGTCTTCTCCCCACCCTATGTACACCTCTTTTCACCTCTATTGGCATGGATAAAGCAATCTAATGTAGGACTACTCCTATGAGTTCTCTGGCTTTTGCACCTTTGCAAAATCATCGGGGATGAAAGGGAGCAAGCACGAGAAATTGCAAAGAGAAAGAAGAGGGAAAGTAACAGTAAAGAGACAATGAGAGGAAAAGAGAGAAATAAGGGCCGGTGGGGGCCTGGGAGTGCACGTCAGCGCTGCTGAGAAGAACCTCATTTTCCAAGACCATCTGTTACCAGTCCCTGAGCTGAAAGCTCCATTTATGTCATTCTTACCACTGCCATACAAGCAACGCGTCCTCTTCTACTGCTGCATACACCACAACTCCGACTCTTTCATCAGCAACTCACTGTCACTGTAATAATTAGAAGGCAGATTTATGGCCTAAGTATAACATAATACAATATTTAAGCAATATCAAGCGAGAAAGAGAGCTATTGTTCTCAATATGACTGAAATTCAACTGCAGGTAATCACAGCCAAGCTGATATTCAGACCAAACTGTTTAATTGCAAGTGCTTGTTGCTTTTGTACTGCAAGTTTATATGGAGTAACTTACATTTTACACACAGTTGCCAGTTACAAACCCGATTCCAAAAAAGTTGGGACACTGTACAAATTACGAATAAAAAAGGAAAGCAATAATTTACAAATCTCATAAACTTATATTTTATTCACAATAGAATATAGATAACATATCAAATGTTGAAAGTGAGCCATTTTGAAATGTCATGCCAAATATTGGCTTATTTTGGATTTCATGAGAGCTACACATTCCAAAAACGTTGGGACAGGTAGCAATAAGAGGCCGGAAAAGTTAAATGTACATATAAGGAACAGCTGGAGGACCAATTTGCAACTTATTAGGTCAATTGGCAACATGATTAGGTATAAAAAGAGCCTCTCAGAGTGGCAGTGTCTCTCAGAAGTCAAGATGGTAAGAGGATCACCAATTCCCCCAATGCTGCTGATATTGCTCCACATAGTGGAGCAATATCAGAAAGGAGTTTCTCAGAGAAAAATTGCAAAGAGTTTGAAGTTATCATCATCTACAGTGCATAATATCATCCAAAGATTCAGAGAATCTGGAACAATCTCTGTGCGTAAGGGTCAAGGCCGGAAAACCATACTGGATGCCCGTGATCTTCGGGCCCTTAGACGGCACTGCATCACATACAGGAATGCTACTCTAATGGAAATCACAACATGGGCTCAGGAATACTTCCAGAAAACATTGTCGGTGAACACAATCCACCGTGCCATTCGCCGTTGCCGGCTAAAACTCTATAGGTCAAAAACGAAGCCATATCTAAACATGATCCAGAAGCGCAGGCGTTTTCTCTGGGCCAATGCTTAATTAAAATGGACTGTGGCAAAGTGGAAAACTGTTCTGTGGTCAGACAAATCAAAATTTGAAGTTCTTTTTGGAAAATTGGGACATCATGTCATCCGGACTAAAGAGGACAAGGACAACCCAAGTTGTTATCAGCGCTCAGTTCAGAAGCCTGCATCTCTGATGGTATGGGGCTGCATGAGTGCGTGTGGCATGGGCAGCTTACACATCTGGAAAGGCACCATCAATGCTGAAAGGTATATCCAAGTTCTAGAACAACATATGCTCCCATCCAGACGTTGTCTCTTTCAGGGAAGACCTTGCATTTTCCAACATGACAATGCCAGACCACATACTGCATCAATTACAACATCATGGCTGCGTAGAAGGAGGATCCGGGTACTGAAATGGCCAGCCTGCAGTCCAGATCTTTCACCCATAGAAAACATTTGGCGCATCATAAAGAGGAAGATGCGACAAAGAAGACCTAAGACAGTTGAGCAACTAGAAGCCTGTATTAGACAAGAATGGGACAACATTCCTATTCCTAAACTTGAGCAACTTGTCTCCTCAGTCCCCAGACGTTTGCAGACTGTTATAAAAAGAAGAGGGGATGCCACACAGTGGTAAACATGGCCTTGTCCCAACTTTTTTGAGATGTGTTGATGCCATGAAATTTAAAATAAACTTATTTATCCCTTAAAATGATACATTTTCTCAGTTTAAACATTTGATATGTCATCTATGTTGTATTCTGAAAAAAATATTGAAATTTGAAACTTCCACATCATTGCATTCTGTTTTTATTCACAATTTGTACAGTGTCCCAACTTTTTTGGAATCGGGTTTGTACTTTATTTCCATATCACCAATGAACATAATATGAATTCCAAACAAAGCCAGCACAGAATTATCACTAGCTGTGTTTCTGAATTAATATATTTTTGTGATTCGATTCGGTTGAGTGACTGATTCAATGACTAGCTCATAAAATTACTTGATTCAATTTTGAATGAAAGAGCACGATTTAAAAAAATGAATGACTCATTCATAAAGACTTGAATCCTCCATGAATGAATTACTGTAGTTTGACTGAATTGGTTAAATGAATGGTTCACTGACTCACCTATGGTATAAAGATGTAACATGTAAAACGAGTCACTGAAAATACCCACCACTAATGCCCCCCCCCCCCCCCCCCCCCCAAAAAAAAAAAAGCATTGTAAACCCATAACTTTTAGAGTGGTCGGATTGCTGTTCTCTCAGATCGCATTTTTGATAATTAACTCGATTTTGGGAAATGCAACCCAGATTGAGTGTGTTTGGAAATTGCAAACATGGAGAAGCAATACAAATGATAAAAAAAAAGTCCCAGTGCTGTTGGACTGAATATCAGCTAATGAAATTCAAGGACTAGAACTAAAAAATATTAAATAAATAAAATCTGTAAAAAGTTGCCATTTTCCAAAAATACCACAGTATGATTCATAAATGCATCCTGAGACAGATCTAAAACTGTTTTATTGCTCTGCTCTGTTATCTCTGATTTAAAGCATAAAAGATTCAAAGCAACAGCTGCCAGAACTGTTACTCTGTACATGTATACAATAGAAGTCTGAAGTGCAGTGAAGGAAACATAAGAAACGGACTGACAGCGAATAGCTGAGGAACAGAGATGAAGCACTGCAGGGGGTTAAGAAGTAGGCACGGAAAATGGAAAAGGCCATTTGTGCTGTTTTCAAAGCACTGCCTGAACACAGTAGTTTACCTGGCTGCCTCTTTCCTATCGATGGGTGCTGGATTGTTTGCACTATTCTGTGACTGAGTGAGACTCTCCTTTAATCAATTTGTGGGGAGAGCACGCTGTAACCTTTGCAGTGAGATGCAGGTTGGTCAGGAGATATCGAACGCAAGGGCGCCCACACACTCTACATGTATTGAAAAGATGTCTGGTTAGAATAACCTGGTAACCTAACACTGTATTTCCCTGCATAGTCATAAACTTATACATGATTATAGATATAAAAATGCTGTAAAGATGTTTGATGTTTTGTTGTGCATGCATTTTAATGAGGTTGTCAGGTTGTCATCTGTCATAAAATGCTTTTGTTCAATCTGTTTCAAAATTATGTAAATGTTAACTAAACACAAATTTATCATTTCCTGACAACAAAGCAACAAATCATTAAGGATACATTAAATTTATCAAAAGTGACAGTAAAAACTTTTACATTGTTTCAAATAAATGCTGTTCTTTTAAACTATATATTCATTAAAGGATCTTGAAAAATAATTATTACAATTACCGCAAAATATTTAGCAGCATATCTTTTTCAGCTGTGACAATAATAAGAAATGTTACCTAAGCAACAAATCAACATATTGGAATGATTTCTGAAGGATCATGTGACACTGAAGAATGGAGTATGGATGTTTAAAATTCAGTTTTGTCATCATAGGAATATATTACATTTTAAATATTCAAATCAAAAACTAATAATATTACATATTACAGTTTTTACTGTATTTTAAATCAAATAAAATGTCCGTGGGCATAACTTCTCAAAAACATTTTTAAAAATCTCACCAACTTTTGTATATACACTTCTCAATGTCAAAAATGACCCAGTTTACCTAAAATTACATTAGTTCACAAGTATCTTCATGGATCCTCCCAAAATCTTGCAAAGTGTCTCTCACTAATAGTTTCTGACTATTGTGCCCTTGAGAAGCGACCCCATGATGACTTTGTATATTAAGAAAATAACCAACCAATCTGTTATGATATACCTGTTGATATGTACCTGACTGAACAGGAAAATGTGCTAATTATCAAAGGTGCAAAGAGGCTGGCGAACAGAAAATATGTCTGTGACTGAACACACAGTACAGGAAAGTCAAGGAGACTTCATGTTTTGTTCTTCAGAGCGCACTGACACAGACACCAAGGACGCCTCAACTCATTCGACCTACTTAAGAGTTGGTCAAAGTAAAGTGTGTCATAAGCTCAGTTTCACTGAGAGAGAAAAAAGCAAGCTTGTTAAATGCAGGCATAAAGATCTGCTATCATAGTCATACTGCAATGGTCACATCTCAGCATATACAATGAGCTTTTCCTCAGGATCAGCCATAGCTGTACCTATTATTAAATCTGCAACCTCAAAGACAACCATCAGCATGCATCTTTTGTCATCAAGGACCTTCTGTTTGTATGCAAATCTCTTTAAAAGGTCGTGGTCAATGTGATGACGATGCTAAAATGCAACTTTTTGCTGACCATTAGCTTTGAGCGGTTAAGCAAGTTAAACAGCAGCCCGAGGAAATCAGACGGGTGCATGAGAACGACTGGCTTTCACACTTGGCAGCGAGACCATGACAAACTCAATGTGCGAGTGTGTGCAGAACACAAAGCAAAAGGAAACCCCGCTCTGCCGCTATTGCCACACACAAAGAAACAGAGAAGTACATGGGATACAGCAGCAAAACGAGAAATAATTCAATGTGATATAAATTATATATACTTTCAGACGTGACATTCATTTAGAAAAAGCAAACTGGCAGACGCCAGGTTCGCAGACGAGGAGAAGCAGGAGTGTTTTGACATATTAAATGACTGCAGACAGTGGTGCGCTCCCCGCTCTGCATTCAGCCCACGTTTCCGGAACATTCTGAGCGCGCTCCTGTGGCTCTCTGCCTGACCCACCGCCAGCCCTCCTCAGATCACATTCAAAGTGATTGTGCTGTTCAATATTTCATTGACATCAGCCTCAAAGATTGTTGCAACAGTGACACCAGAGATAATTATTTTTTACCAATCTTTTTTGAGATGTTTTTGCCCCCTCCTCTCTCTGGCTCCAGCCATTCCTGTGGAGAATTGTTCTGCATAAATCAGCTGGTGGAATATTGAATCAGCCTCACCACAGGGAATGTGTTTTTGTGTGTGGTATGTGTGACTGATTATTACGAAGAGTCAACGCGCAAAACCAGGCAAACAGTGCCGCTAAGTGGCAGCTCTTAAAAATTTAAAGAGATCGTTCACACAAAACATGAACATTTAGTCACCTTCAAACCCTTCATATATATATTTTCTGCCCAAAATATATTTTGTATATATGCTAAACATTTTTTAAACTGAAAGTAAATTTAGTTTTAACCGTCATACATAAAAATCGTATAATAATAATAAAAAATATATCCAAATAATAGTTTAATTCCATATAGAACTCTAATACTAATTTTTAGATCAACTATTCATTTCCGTTTCCTGACTTATTGTTGTTGAATCTGACTGAGAGGTTGAAAATCAATCTGATTCTGATGGAACACAAATGATCTGAGGCAAATAAATGTTATAATGCAATGCAAACCTCTGAGATCCTTGGGGGGAAACATTATTGCTATCCACTGTGATCATGTGCATATTTAATAGCTTTTAACAGGCATGCTAACGAATACTCTTCAGAAAATGTGAACAGGTCTTGCACGCATGTTGCATAATATATAATATGGGGGGGGGGGGGGGGGGTCAAATTAGTGTAAATGCCAAAGAATCCTTAAAAACAACAGCAGCAGATATTTTATTTTATCATTTATCATTTATCATTTGATCAGCATTGTCAAATGTAATGAAACCAGTTAGTGTAAAGAAAGGTTACATAATGCACAATATTCCTAAGTATGTATCTGAGTACACGCTTAAGTACGCACTTTGCAATGCACCCGTGTGTTGTCAATAAAATATTCCTTGGAGAAGAGCAATGCCCTGAGGAAGGAACACAAAGAGGCATAAAATCCTCAGATTTCCCCCTCCGGTTCACTGTTTATATGAATCACAAATCACTAGGCCAACACACAGCTCTCAGCAGACAGGGGCCCTGGGTTACTCTGGTTACATGGGAACCCTGAAGATATCATTTGCACAAGACTGTCAGAGCCTGTTTTTTTATTCCACCCTCCACATCGGAAGACCTTGAACAGGTCAGCGCCATATTTGCTGCTAATTAATTGCACAAAAACATTAAAATAAAGTATACACACCCCAGTTGGTTTCTATTATAGTTCTGCCAGATCCAGTTCCCATAATTATGTAAGAATAGCTCAGGAAAAAAGGTTTGAAATCATCAATGGACCGACTACAGTCTATAATGCAATAGTAAATCTGTAGCATGAGCTGACAATTGCTCAGCACTGCAGTCTTTAGTTCAGGTTGACTTTAATAAAATTGGATAGCACTTAACCATCAATCAAATAAACACAGGGACAGGGGTCAGGAAAATTTTTTGACCAAAGAGCCATTTCCCCCCGTTTTTAGTTAATGCATTTTTCCAAAAGAGCCACAGTAAAAATAATATATTTAAAAAATATATATATATTTTTTTTTTTTCCCAATATAAAACAATAAACAGCAAGTTGTGATATTGAATGAATTGTGCAGGGCTTTCACTGTAAGGTTGAGTGACCACCTGAGGAGCATAAATCTGCTTCAGAGTGAAGAACAATGCAGTGCTAATTACAACTGCTTCTATGTGACTACTCATCAATGCGGGTATTTTGTCATATTTCTGTCACAGTATATCTTTTATTTACATTGTGTCAATGCTTTGTTATGGATTCACGAGCAGGGAGCCTACTTGACAAAAAAAAACTGAGCGGTGAGTGGATTCTAACTTAAACGTCTAATTGTTCATTGCCTTCAAGAAATTAACAGAAAAGTCTGTTATTGGCTACAATGCTTAACAATAAATAGAAACCTTTGATGTTCCATGAGAGCACGAATAACTGAGGGTGCGCTTGCTTTCGTTTGGGCCTCTAGCACCCCAGTAAAACCGGGCATGGTTTATGAAGTGTGCATGCATAATACAAATGCCCCCGGTTTCACAGACAAGGCTTAAGCCTAGTCCTAGACTAAAATGTAAATCTTAGCTGTTTCAAATTAAATAAACTTGCACTGACTGATCTTAAAATATATCAGTGACTTTCTTTTGTCTCAAGATGCGCCCCAGTAATGTTTTTTTCTAAGCATGTTTATAAAAATTACTTAAATGTCCTAATTGAACTATGGCCTAATCCTGGCTTAGTCTAAGTCCTGTCTGTGAAACCGGGCCATGGATTTCTGTGTAGCTAACCCATTTAATCCCAGTGGTCACAATAGTGACTGTAAAGGTTTTCATTTATAAAGCTCTAACAATGTTACTGGCTGGTGTTTTAGTGCATTTTCTGCAAATATGGAAAAAAGAAAGGGTCAGTTTCACGTTTAGTGCAAATAGTCATATGACCAGAGCAGTTTATTTCCTGTTTGCACCTTGAGAAGATGATGACTACATCAAAGCTCCAAAACAAAAGGCTATGTTAACAAAAGTATGACAAAGATTTTTGGTACACATTATCTTTAAGGTGTCTAGTATTAATATATGAATTCACAATTATTTGGTTTTGTTGAGTGTGGACAGAATGAGTAAACATGTTGATGGCAACAATAGTGACCGGTGGGATAATAACTTTTTTTTTTTGTATATCTATTCAGTGTTGTATAAGTTTTTTTTTTTAAATGTATAATAGTAACCATAGAATGTGATGAAACACCTAGAACCTGGTCTATTTCAGTTATAACACGGGTTGTTATTTCGGTTAATGTCTATTTCTCAGATTATAAAAAGTGTGCCCCCCTACGAAAAAGAAATGCTCCCTCCCCCCCACCCAGTTCAGTATGTTGTGGAGGGGGCCGGCTTGGGGGTCGCGTGCGCTAGCGCCTCATCCCAGGGTGTCCGCATTACTTAATTTGCATCATCAGGTGCAGGCAAAAAAAATTTTCTAATTGGTAGCAAGGTAGCCGGCTGCTGTAAAGCAGTAATTGTCAGTCACTAGTTTTGGAGAGACACTGTTCAGCGCATTTTCTGTCTCTTATTGGAAACGATTCAGATCAGCTCATTAGCAGAGACTATCAGCTGAACGGAGCGTGTCAGATGAGAGACATACAAAGAGTGCAAAGTAGTGGCTCCCCAGGCCCAGAGTTGAGAAGCACTGCTGTAAACTAAAGTATAATGAAATCCCTACAGGCTTAGATATTATATTTAACATCTGTATCAATCATTACAGTCCCATGCTACTAAACATTCAAGCAAAAAACAAACTTTGCATTTCTGATTGAGCACTCAGACATCATGATCCACTTTTTTTTAAAGAATTTATTTGACAATGTACAAGAACATTTTCAGGCCGATGGTCTTCCCTGAAGGTCTTACTGTAAGCGGAAAGACAAAACATATTCCAATGAGTTTTCTACAACATTGCAGCACTCAAATCTATTATACACACTACCCATACAAAATCCCTAAGTATGCATATCAAGGACAAACTGTCACTTCAAGGGAAAATATAATTGAGGGAGGGGTTGTTTCTGAACACTCCAGTGGGTTCTGTCAAACTTACAGACATGCAGTCAAGTGGCTAGTTTACCTCAAATGAGTGAATGCTAACCACACCACAGCATGCTACAAATTAGTAGTGATTTACAAGTCAAATAAGCTGACTGGAACAATTCAAATACAAACTGAAACTGATCTTTTTATCTGTTTTAGAAACACAGGATCCTTAAAATATCTGCAAGTGAGGTGAGGCATTGGGATTGAACATGCAAAGCACTTCAAGTAAGTGGTAAAAGTGGATAACATCAGCACACCATGCCGATTTCCACTCTACCTTCTCCTGAAACCTCAATCTTTTCACTTCTGTAAACATCCCAGGGAGGCAATAGAGGGCAAAAGATTGGACAAAGATGAGAACTTTCAACTAACACTATCAAGTTCTAAAATTGCTCTCTGAAAGAGATTTTCATGGTGGGTATGTAAATTAAGCCTCATAAAACCAGTCTCTGACTGTCACATGAATTGTGACCTTAGACCACAAAACCAGTTATAAGGGTCAATTTTTCGACATTGAGATTTATTCATCTGAAACCTGAATAAACAAGCTTTCCACTGATGTATGGTTTGTTAGGATAGGAGAATATTTGGCCGAGATACAACCATTTGAAAACCATTTGGTGCTAAAAAATCAAAATATTGAGAAAATCGCCTTTAAAGTTGTCCAAATGAAGTTCTTAGCGATGCATATTACCAATCAAAAATTAAGTTAAAATTAAGTTCAAGTTTTGATATATTTGCAGTAGGATTTTTACAAAATATCTTCATGGAATATGATCTTAATGTCCTAATGATTTTTGGCATAAAAGAAAAATCAGTAATTGTGACCCATACAATGTATTTTTTGGCTATTGCTACAAATATACCTCAGTGACTTAAGACTTGTTTTGTGGTCCAGGGTCACAATTTGTAAACCATTTTCAAAGAGCAATTACAATATAGTTTATTCTACTCAACTACTACATAGAGTCCAGCACTTCACTATTAGTGAGCACACTAGTCACACTACTCGAGTGGGATTAAACAGTTGCCTTTAAGAATTACTTCCAATCACATACTGATCAATAGCATTAGCCATCAACATAGCAGCTAAATGTTTGGAGTTAACTTTACAGATCACTCCAGACTCTCCTTCCACAGCAGTTAGTCTACTTGTGAAAGTGTTTACCTTCTATAATCCAGATGTACATTTGATAAAGAAGGAAAGATGACAAGTTACACATTAAAACACAAGACAGTGATGACGAAACAAACATCTATGATGGGCAACAGAAATAAGAGCTCCGAATCCTAAAGAACTCAAAACAAAAAATGAACATTACCTTCTTGCCAGAAGCACCAACAGAGGCTTTCTTAATGCCTCTAACTTTCTTCATTCTGTTCTTGCGTTCCTTGCGCTGCTTCCTAGATGTCTTTTTCTTCTCATAAAGACCATGCTGAGGAAAACAAGGAAGAGCTTTATAAAACAAGTAAATGTAATGAAAAAACACAATGTTTACTTATAAAAGCCGCCATTACTCATGCCACTCCAAATCTCGTGTTCTCTTTTGAACAAGAATGAATGATAATTTTGATTTTCAAGTTAATCGTCTCTTTAAAACAGAAAGGGCTAATGGAAATGACTTGATTTAAAAAGAAAAAAAAGACTGCTATTTTTTTTAAAAAGCTGCAGGTTTGCTGTGCTTGGCAACAAAGTTGTGATTATAGAAAAACAACTAAAAAATTACTGTTACTACTAAAACAATACTATTGTAAATATTAACTAAAATGTGATTTTGTGAGGAAGTCGTGGCTTAATGGTTAGAGAGTCGGACTCGTAATCCAAAGGTTGCGGGTTCGAGTATCGGGCCGGCAGGGATTGTAGGTGGGGGGAGTGAATGTCCAGCGCTCTCTCCACCCTCAATACCACGACTGAGGTGCCCTTGAGCAAGGCACCGAACCCCCAACTGCTCCCCGGGCGCCGCAGCATAAATGGCTGCCCACTGCTCCGGGTGTGTGTTCACGGTGTGTTTGTGTTCACTGCTGTGTGTGTGTGCAAGTTGGATGGGTTAAATGCAGAGCACGAATTCCGAGTATGGGTCACCATACTTGGCCGTATGTCACTTCACTTTAAGGACTTTACATTACAACTGTAAACGTACGATTACATCCATATTAACGTAAACATTAAGCCATTTAATTTCTGATTAACACCACACTTTCACTCTGCAACATGCAATGCATACTGAAGTCACAGCCTTTCCATTTCAATTCGATTAACCACACAATCCTACAAGCATCATGAGTAGCGTACCCTTTGCAGCCTGTATTTGGGCTCATTTTTCTTGGCGTAGTCCAACGAGTCATAGATCATGCCAAACCCTGTCGTCTTGCCACCGCCAAACTGAGTTTTGAAGCCAAAGACGAACACCACATCTGGGGTAGTTTTGTACATTTTTGCAAGCTTCTCCCTGATCTCTGTCTTGGGGACTGTTGCTTTGCCTGGATGCAGGACATCTACAACCTGAAACAATAATAAAAACAGGAATGAGCAAACTAACAAAAAGTGCACACTAAGCTAGCATACAATATTTGCCACACGCTTACCATTTGCTTCCTTTGAAGCAGCCGGTTTGTCATAAACTTTCTGGTCCTGACGGTGACTGTCTCGTTCTGCAAAACGTAGACATTTGTTAGACGCATTTGAAGAAATAACACAGCAAAAGAGTTGAAATATTCCAGGTTTCATCTATGAGCTAGGCTGATGTTCAACTTGGATGAAGCAATTTCTCAAAGAGCAGAATTCAGTACACTTGTCTTACCCTAAACAGTTACTTGACAGCCATGTACTGCGAAAACGCCTCGTTTATTATTAGCATTTAATAGCGATATTCAAAAGGACACGTGAGCATGTTGTATAGATGCAGTGCCGTTTAAGACAATTGCACTTAATGAGCACGAAACCATGGCTAGCACTTTAGCTAACTACATTAGCTTCATGTGCTATACAAAATACGGGGATCAATTCAAGTTTTCCAATGTTATATAGTTCCTATTTCTGGTCTACGGATCCACATATACCACCGAAATATAACATTTTTATTCTCCTAGCCACTGCTACGAGTAGCACGATGGTATGAAACGAGACACCATACCTAAGCGTTCGTACATATTATATGATCTAAATGAAGCTATATATTGGTTATTATATATATGTAGTGTGCTTTATGGAAACAATGTCAATATAATATCGCTGGATGGAGAAGATTTAATCGGATTTTCAAAATCGTTTGTCCACAGTCCACTCACCATCTTGGCGTCGGCTCGCTCAGCGACGAGGAAAAGGAAGAAGGCCCTGTAGTTGTCCGAGAATATGCCTGAGCGGTGGTGTAGTATATTGAGGTACTGCCTGACTGAAAAGCGATGCTAAATAAAATTTGTATTGTTTTCAGAAAGTGTTTAAAACATTTTTATTTAAGAGGTAGGATTTTAAAAATACTTGAAAGTGAGAAAAAAAGTGTTAAATGGAAATAAAATAACCCAGAGATTAATAGATCCATATTAATTTTAAGTCACGACTGGCTGCTTTGATGAGAATTAAACAATATGTTAATATTTCTAAACGTTTCAGTAAACTAGTAATTTATTGACGTTATGAAATTCCGACTTTCTACAGCTAGGAGTCAGTCGCGCACCTTTCAATGACCTCAGGACAAAATATTTATTTAGATTTACCTGAAGTTGAAACTTATTTATGCTAACAGACCTATTCTGGTTTAATCTGTCGATTTGTTACAGAATTTAAATCAATATTTTATCACACTTTTACCCTATTAATCGATTTGATATTGACTGAAACAAACCATAAAGACAATGATGAGATCAGTACAGTGTATCTAAGAGTAATGTTTATTTAAAAAAATATTTATATATATCCTTGCCATTTGCAGAAATGTAATGGTCTGTCACAGTCTTGGAGAAAAAAGACAAAACGATTTCTTTTTTTAAAAATGCTGTTTTTCTGAACTTTCTATAAATTAGGAGCCTTAAGAAAGTTCACCTGAATCCCAGGATCCTTGTGGAATTCTACCGCTGTACCATTGAGAGCATACTCACGAACTGCATCTCAGTATGGTACAGCAATTGCTCCGCATCTGACCGCAAAGCACTCCAGCGGGTGGTGAAAACTGCTCAACGGATCACCGGCACCCAGTTAACTTCCATTGAGAACATTTATTATAAGCGCTGTCTGGGCAGGGCAAGAAACATCATCAAGGATGCCTCTCACCCTAACCATGGACTTTTCACCCTCCTTCCATCCGGCAGGCGTTACAGGTGCCTACGCTCTCGCACTAGTAGGCTCAGGAAGAGCTTCTTCCCCGAGGCTGTGACACTTCTGAACGCCACACCACCAATCTAACCTGCACCTGCTTATTACTGCACTGGTCACAGTACTTTACACACATGCATTTGCACTACTCTTATTTTGCACAGACTGTACAAGTTATCACACTATAAACTGTATAAAGTTGTTACTACACAAAGCACAGTAAACTATTTCTATAAAATATTGCACTACTGCTATTTTGCATAGAATACATTGTCCTATCAATATTTTGCACACTCATCCAGCTGTATTTATTTATTACCACTGTTCTCACGTTTCTGCTGTTCATAATGTATATAATCCTACATTGCTCTGTTCATAATGTACATACAATCCCTACATTGCATTCCTATTTATATTCTGTATATACTCTGCTCAATACTGTACAATACTGTATATAGCAATTCCACTGTACATTCTGTAAATCATATCTTCATTTACTCTGCACTTATATGTATATAAAACACTATATTCTTGCACTTCTGGTTAGATGCTAACTGCATTTCATTAGCTCTGTACTTGTACTCTGCATAAATGACAATAAAGTTGAATCTAATCTAATCTAATCTAATTAAAGTATCATAAACAACGGTATTACAGTGCACAATAATACACCACACAATACTCTATGTAATTAATACACAGAGCACAACTATTCACCACTGATAAATAAATACGTACATACACATACATAAAACTCACTTGAACTCCATAAGGATACTGGAATAATTTCTGATGGAATATGTGACTGAAGTAATGTATGCTGCAAATTGAGCTTTGCCATCACATGAATTAATTACATTTATTTAATAAATTACAATAAAATATATTAAAATATAAAACAGTTATTTTAAATTGTAATAATATTTTGCAGTATTACAGTTTATACTGTATTTTGAGTAAATAAATATGGCCTTGGTGAACATAAAAGACATTAAAAAAATCTTACCAACCCAAAACTTTTGAATAGTATATACATAGATACAAATACGTAGGTAAGTAGGTAGGTAGGTAGGTAGATAGATAGATAGATAGATAGATAGATAGATAGATAGATAGATAGATAGATAGATAGATAGATAGATAGATAGATAGATAGATAGATAGATAGATAGATAGATAGATAGATAGATAGATAGATAGATAGATCTCATACATCTTGCATGTATCTCATTGCTCTCAGCAGATTCTCTCCTCCAGAAATGACAGAGATGTTTGTATGTTTGATCTTGCAGATTGAACTTGATCAACTATATGTATTCTAGGCACAACAGAGATGTCTTCTTCTTGTCTGGCAGACTTACAAAAAAGTACCTTGTCCTTTATCGATTTGTCCTTAACATCGACACGTTGACTGGACCGCCTAATGCAAAAGGAAAAGGTGGACATGCAGTTCTTCTGGAAGTTCTCATTCATAAAAGCATAAATAATAGGATTGTTGAATGAATTTGAAAAACCTATGGCCTGTGCAACAGCAATAAGCATATTGACTGTGATGTCATCATACGTTTTATTCAGGTAACCTGGAAACAAGAAAATAAAGCTGAATTTTGAAAGAAAACACACTGTAATGTGCACAGATGGACACTTTGTTTTTCTTACTGTATTCAAACAGCATATGAACCGTATGAAAAGGGGCCCAGCAGACAGTAAACAGCACAACAATGGTGACCATCATCTTGATGGCCCTTCGCTTCTTTCTGTTGCATAAAGAGGGTGGATTGCATAATGAGTAATCATTAGCAGTTTTTAGATATTCAATCCCTACAGTTAAACACTACCAGTTAAAGATATTCAATCCCTACAGTTAAACACTACCAGTTAAAAGGTAGTTGGAATAAGACAGTTTTTTTATGTTTTTGAAAAAAGTCTCTTATGCATTTATAATGCAAAAAATATATATTTTTTTTAAATCTCATTTACTCCAAACTTTTGAATGTTTATCACAGTAGTATATCACAGTTTCCAATAAAAATTATTAAGCAACAAAAATGGCTTTCAGCATTGATAATATGAAAAAATGTGTCTTGAGCAGCAAATCAAGTTAGAATGATTTCTGAAGGATCAAGTGACACTGGAGAAATTCAGCTTTGCCAACACAGAAACAAATTACATTATAAAATACATTATTATAAAACAGTTATTTTAAATTGTAATAATATTTCACAATATTACTGTTTTCACTGAATGCTTGGTGAGCATAAGTGATGTCTTTCAAAAACGTTACAAAATCTTAATTATTCCAAACTTTTAAAGAAAACACTATAAAATAAGAAATAGCTGTTATGATTAGAGTCAGTCAAATACGGCATGCGCTGAGAAATGTAAAAAAATAAATAAAAAGACCTGGATACTTTGCAGACCTCCCTTTGGTTCATGGTATTGAGGACTGAAGAATCTCCAACTTGTTTGCGAATCCAGAGCTCAATACCAATTCTGGTGTAGAGTAGCAGCATGGCTGCAAGAGGCAGTAGGAAGAGGAACACTAATATGAAGGTTGCATACTGCTTCCTGTGAGCACTCGAGCTCCAGCGCTCCTGACAGCAAACATGATGGAGATCATATAGAAAATCATATTTCACCTGTACACAGAGGGAAAGAACAGGGATTTGAAATAACTAATTAGGATATGGAAACTATTATCAATATAGCATATGAACTGGACCAGTGTTATTATGTGAATAATCTATTATATACAGTATCTCACAGAAGTGAGTACACCCCTCACATTTTTGTAAATATTTTATTATATCTTTTCATGTGACAACACTGAAGAAATGACACTTTGCTACATTGTAAAGTAGTGAGTGTAGAGCTTGTATAACAGTGTAAATTTGCTGTCCCCTCAAAATAACTCAACACACAGCCATTAATGTCTAAAATGCTGGCCACAAAAGTGAGTACACCCCTAAGTGAAAATGTCCAAATTGGGCCCAATTAGCCATTTTCTCTCCCCGGTGTCATGTGACTCCTTAGTCTTACAATGTGAATTAAATTTGGTGTTATCACTCTCACTCTCTCATACTGGTCACTGGAAGTTCAACATGGCACCTCATGGCAAAGAACTCTGACGATCTGAAAAAAAGAATTGTTGCTCTACATAAAGATGGCATAGGCTATAAGAAGATTGCCAAGACCCTGAAACTGAGCTGCAGCACGATGGCCAAGACCATACAGCGGTTTAACAGGACAGGTTCCACTCAGAACAGGCCTCGCCATGGTCGACCAAAGAAGTTGAGTGCACGTGCTCAGCGTCATATCCAGAGGTTGTGTTTGGGAAATAGACGTATGAGTGCTGCCAGCATTGCTGCAGAGGTTGAAGGGGTGGGGGGTCAGCCTGTCAGTGCTCAGACCATATGCCGCACACTGCATCAAATTGGTCTGCATGGATGTCGTCCCAGATGGAAGCCTCTTCTAAAGATGATGCACAAGAAAGCCCACAAACAGTTTGCTGAAGACAAGCAGACTAAGGACATGGATTACTGGAACCATGTGCTGTGGTCTGATGAGACCAAGATAAACTTATTTGGTTCAGATGCTGTCAAGCGTGTGTGGCGGTAACCAGGTGAGGAGTACAAAGACAAGTGTGTCTTGCCTACAGTCAAGCATGATGGTGGGAGTGTCATGGTCTGGGGCTGCATGAGTGCTGCCGGCACTGGGGAGCTACAGTTCATTGAGGGAACCATGAATGCCAACATGTATTGTGACATACTGAAGCAGAGACTGGGCCACAGGGCAGTATTCCAACATGATAACGACCCCAAACACACCTCCAAGACGACCACTGCCTTGCTAAAGAAGCTGAGGGTAATGGTCACTGGCCAAGCATGTCTCCAGATATTGAACATCTGCGGGGCATCCTCAAACGTAAGGTGGAGGAGCGCAAGGTCTCTAACATCCACCAGCTCCGTGATGTCGTCATGGAGGAGTGGAAGAGGACTCCAGTGGCAACCTATGTAGCTCTGGTGAACTCCATGCCCAAGAGGGTTAAAGCAGTGCTGGAAAATAATGGTGGCCACACAAAATATTGACACTTTGGGCCCAATTTGGACATTTTCACTTAGGGATGTACTCACTTTTGTGGCCAGCGGTTTAGACATTAATGGCTGTGTGTTGAGTTATTTTGAGGGGACAGCAAATTTACACTGTTATACAAGCTTTACACTCACTACTTTACATTGTAGCAAAGTGTCATTTCTTCAGTGTTGTCACATGAAAAGATATAAAAAAAATATTTACAAAAATGTGAGGGGTGTACTCACTTCTGTGTGATACTGTATATATACTTTTTGCCTTGTACCAGAAGGCACCTGACAGCTTCTAACAAGTTAAACCCTGGGGAAATCCTCAAGTATAATCTTGTAATGGTAATACACCCACAAACTGCATGCTAAGTAATGTTTCAACAAGTTGGATGGGGATGTTTTGAAAGCTTCAAATGGAAATTTTCAGCCAAAACATTTGATTGGTACCTCTAATTGTTGAACAAGGAGCATTGGAGATCCAACCATCATGGCTGCAATCCAGACAACCCCTAAAAGAGAATGAAAACTCTATTATGCAGATGCTTTTTGCATAGAAGTGGATATATGCATATGTATGTATATATATATGTGTGTGTGTGTGTGTGTGCATACATATATACATATATATATATATATACAGTATATATATATATATGAAGAATATTGGTTGTCAGAAACTACTTACCGAGCATTCTGTATGCTCTTTGTGGAGTGCACTGTCTTTTGATTTTCAGAGGGTGTACAATCCCCTGGTACCTCTCCACAGCGATGCAGGTCATTGTGAGAATGCCAGTCACAATAGCAGTGGTCTGAACAAAGGGAACTGTTTTGCACACCAACACACCTACAAAGGAATAAATGTTTAGAGAGTTAATTTCCTGAGTCTTTTGCTTTGGTAAACTTTAATTACAACCCATCAAAGTTTTGGACTGACAAGTTGAAAAAAAGCCAACTAGAGCCTACATCCATTCATATGTGTCCAGATATATTACGTTATCAAAGAATATACTGAGAACAACTGTTCATATAAAACTAAATTGCATACCTCTTATGAATATGTTTTTAGTTTCTGAATTATTGTGGGGTTTTATTGTCTAAAATTTCTAGATGGTGTAACTATTCGGAAATTCATACAAATTAAGGCTTATTAAAGGGCCAAAAAAAAAGGGAATAAAGCTGGTATAATTTTGTTTTAATATAGACTAATTAATATTTTAAAATGTTTAAACAGCCAAGTCAAAGACAGTGAAGATATTTTGTTGTCCTGTAAGGAGTTTAGTCCCTTAATTAATTAATTAATTAACTTTGGCCTTTATTGAGGTCAAATGGAGTAACTAAGAAAACTTCTATTTATTCAATATGTAAAAACAACAAACAATCAATAAATAATAATAATGGCTGGAATTTCAGAGTCATTAAATAAAAACATCTGTAGAAATTGCCTTTTTATTTCTTTTTTTATGATAAGACAACATGTAACCAAAGATTACGCTTCTAAGAAGTTGGCATATGTTTTTAACCTAGGTTACAAGAAAGTAGAAAAGATTTCTCTTTTTTATAGGTATAAGAAATCCTTACGATACATTTGGCTCTTGGACGTATTTATCATCAGCAGATTCACTAGAATGAACCTTCAAACTTGTCAACAGAAAACCTGCAGAACATATAGCAAGCGCACAAAACATCATTACAAACTTCACAAGTGACACTCACCCCCGAACCACTCAGAGGAGATGTTTTGCAGCAGAGTGAATGGGATGCAGAAGAAAGATATCAGGAGGTCGCTGACGGCTAGAGAGCAGATGAAAATATTTGTGGCAGTCTGGATCCCGCGCTTTCGTAAAACAATATAGACAACCAGACTATTGCCAATGAGAGCCAGGAGAAAAATCACCGTGTACACAATAACAAATGTAGTTTGGGCGCTGGCCGGTAACTCAGGGATGTAAACCAACGGCTTAATCTGATACGTCTCAATAAACTCCTGACGAGTAAGATTGTAAAACTGTAGTAGTTGCTCCAACACCTCAGGAGTAATCTTCGTATCCCCCATGTATAAAGCTTGTCTTCAAAAACGGGATGAAAGAATCAAAGTTTTACAGAGTAGGCTGATAAATCAGTGCTGCTCTGCTGCTGTTTGCTGTCTCTTCAGACTGAATCTGCAGCAGCTCCCTTGATGCGGAGTATTTCATGTGACTGTGTCACAAAACCTATAGTGAGTCACCTTCCCTAACTCTTAAGAGACGCCCAAGTATGCTGTCTTTGAAGGCAGATCACTAAGTTTGGAGACAGCCATGTGCTAAATAGAATCACAAATAGCTCATAGGCTACATATTGTAGTCTATAAAATGCCTGATCGCTAGCAAACTTTACTTTGAAAGAATGAATGAACGAACAAATAAATAAGAACGCTAAATTTTTATTTGTAAATCAGTTCAAATTATCTCAAGAATGTTGTAGTATTTATTTATTTAGTCTGTTTTTTTTCTCTCAACTGTTTAAACTAGAAGTAATCCATGTGACTGCTTATATAAATGTAACCAGTGTTGGGTAAATTACTCTAAAAAAACTTTACTAGTTACTAATTACATCTTCAACAGTGTAATTAGATTTCTGTACAAATACCAAAAAGTATTTAATTACTTACTACTAATTACTTTCTAAATCAGCCTCCACAAGTGCTTTTAATTCTTTCAACTATAAATTATTGTAGTCACACTTTAGATTAGGGTCCAATTCTCACTATTAACTAACTATCAGCTATGACTTTTGCCTCAAAATATTCCTAATTACTGATTATTAATACTTAGTAAAATAGTTGTTGAGTTTAAGAATTGGGTAGGATTAAGGATTTAGAATAAAGTCTTGCAGAATAAGAAATTAATATGTGCTTTTTAAGTATAGCCTAATAATAAACAGCCAATATCCCAGTATTATTAATGAGTGATTAGTGAGAAGGGTATAAAAAGCATGCATTTTAAAGGTGCCATAGAATGCATTGATACAGTCTTTTAAATTGTTCTCTGATATCTAAGGTATGTGGCTTATAAGGGCAAAAAATCTCCAGAAACGATTTTACATGTCCATTTACAACCATTTCTCCCTAGAATGAAACGGTCTGTTATTGGCTTATTTGGCAGGGTCATGAATAATGATTAGCTCTGCTCTGATTGGCTATTTCACAGTGCTGTTTGAGGCTCACTGTATGTCATTTCTATGTACAGAACTGTTATTATTTAACTATGCCAAGGTAAAGACAGTTTTTCATTCTATGCACCTTTAAGGTTAGACTTTAAATTTTGATGTTAAATCCACTATTGTATTGTGTATAAATGTTCTACAGTCTATATACAGTATTAAGTTAAATTACAGAAAAAATAAGAGTAATCCCTTACTTTACTTTTTCAAGGAAAAATAATTAAATTGTTTAGTCATTAGCACCCAACAATGAATGTAACTTCATACTTTTTCATCACTTTAACTTGTGGCTGTTTGGCACTACAATCAATATTCGGTAGAGATCCTGATCAAGAACCTGTCCAAATCATTACTGTTTCCATGAAAGAATAAATTAAGCAAACGTATCAAGACATTTGGCACTCAAGATACGAGTGGAGAACTGCAGAGGACACAGATGCTGACACATGCTGGTGCTCCATAATCAGTTTGAATTCATGTCTGTTTGATCTTGCTTATATGTATATGCGTCTGTTTTGCTCCACTTCACATTTGTACATGAATCCTCACCCAACACTCTAGTCTCAATCTTACATTTACAACTGACTTCATAGTTCATACTAGTTATGAGTCAGACAAGTTCTTTTTTCATCTAAAAACCAACCATATACATATTTTTACGAATTATTGTTTTTCTGACTTTAAATGTTGCCTTGATGAATGGGTCATTGTGCTTTTATTTTATGAACAAATTTAAATTTACGAAACAAATAGTACTTTTATAACTATTTTAAGACAATAGCTGAGAGAATGTAAATGCATCATTTTATGTACAAATGAGAATGAATCCGTTACACATCAAGGCAAAGATTTTCACTTTTCATCAGCCCATGGTGAACCTATGGAGGTGGAGGTCTTGAAGACAAATACACTGAATGGCTTTTATTGCTGGGGTCTATGCTAAGGTGAGTATTACCATGGAACCAGTCAATCAAATCAGACTTTCACTGTGGAACCTTGACAACCACCAAGAGCAGCTTCATTCAGTGCATCATTAGTGGTTCTTTGTATTATAGCAGCGTCTTCATTAGGCACGGTACTGAGTGCAACTCTGAGAGCTTTACAAAAAATAGATGGCATCCTCTAAAGGGCACTTGTACTGTATCAAAAGCCATTTACTGTGTACTCTATTCCAACACTACATGAAAAGATGACACTGCTGAACTCAGCTGCATGTTGCTGACATAAACCATAATATACTTGATCAAATGTTTATGACATTTCTTTTTATATGGATATTATATAGCACATGATCAGTGACAGAAATCAATTGAATTTGGGTTCAAATGGATAAAAAAAAATATGGCAGTAAAAGCAAGCACAACACATTTACAAAAATGATTGTAATTTTTATTATACTTTTATTTAGCAAGGACACATTAAATACATTACATGTGAAAGTAAAAACATTTGATATGTTATAATAGATTCATATATATTACAAATAATTGGAACTTTCTATTAATAAAAAGTTAATGAAAAAATAAAAAATATATATATATGATAAGAAATGTTTCTTGAGCACCAAATCAGCATATTTCACTATACTACTGTTTTAATCAGCCCCAAACTTTTGACCAATGATGTAATTACCATGTTTATTTCAAAATTGCATGATGAAACAAAATTGCATATTCATAAAGATGATAACTGATGATGAAATTACACATTATTCCTAATCATGTACTTTCAGATGTACTAATATTTTTAAATATCATATTTTTCATGTGTCACATTAACTACCACTGAATGAGGTTTGACATTAAACATCATAATCAGAGCAGAACATTGTATTATGGCTGAAAGCATCTCTACAGTAAATTGTAAATTGCTACAGAGCAGTTTGAGGGCAACAACAAACTAGCACTAATGAGAAGTCATCTGCGGGAGTGTTTTCAGGTCCTGCTCTGCTGTCTGAGGGAGCATGTGATCATGACATGTGTATCGCTATATTAACCTCAATGGATGTCTTGTATGCTACAAGAACAGGTCATTAAATCACTTTCTTTTTTGTATGAAGCAATGTGTTCAGATTCATTTAATTTGAGGTTGCAGAGCATTTGTGCTTGTATTAATTATGCTATTGTATTCTGATGAGTCTTCAAGGGATTAGAATAAATGTTTGATCAAATTGCTCATTTGATTTCTCAAATTGCTTCTCATTGTTTAACATGGATGAGGATCATAACTGTATGAGTATAATCAGCATCTTAAAATCAGAAAAGGAAGTAGGTGTTTCATTGGGAGTGAAGACTTAAGGAAATTATTCATCTGATGAACTGCTCTCATTAGTTTCAGTCTTCTGAAAGAACTGGAGTATACCGAGAAAGCATAGACTGCTGATTGCACATGATTTCTTGTATTTTTTAAAACTTTACTGACATTTCAACAAAACTTCTACTGTCACTGTTCCCTACATCGTGCCCTGAAATTATATGTAAACCAAATGTACACAGGTCAGTGGAATATATGGATAGTTGTACTCTTGACTGTGGCATGAAGGAACGATGGAAAAACTACTAACAAGAGTTTTCAAGGACTAGTTCACCCAAAAAATGAATATTTACTCTCAAGCCATTCAATATGTAGATAAGTTTGTTTCTTCATTGGAATTGTTTTTAGAAATTTACCATTACCTTGCCCACCAAGGGATCCTCTTCAGTGAATGGGTGCCGTCAGAACGAGAGTTCAAACAGCTGATAAAAACATCACAATGATCCACATGTAAATGACAACTCCATTCCATCAATTATTGTCTTGTGAATCAAAAAGCTGCATGTTTGTTATAAATAAATACATCAAGACATTTTTATCTCCAAACCGTTGCTTCTTCATATTGCTTCCAGTGAAAAAGTCATCTAATATGCAAAGATCAAGAAATGTGGACAGATCAAGCACCGTTTACAAGCATAAACAGTCCAAAACAATTCTAAACAAACATGTCAGTGAATTTTGATGTGAGAGGACAACAGGGGATGGAATTGTTCATTGGAGGAAGCATTATTATGGATTATGGACTAAATGCCTCAATGATGGATTTGTTTTTTAAAAAAAGAAAAAAACACGCAGCTTTTCACTTCACAAAACATTAATTGATTTACTTGTGGATTATTGTGATGTTTTTCTTAGCTATTGAAACTCTCATTCTGACGGCACCCATTCACTACAGAGAAACCGTTGGTGAGCAAGTGATGCAATGCTAAATTTCTACAAATCTGTTCTGATGACGAAAAAAACATCTACATCTTGGATGGCCGGAGGGTGAGTATATTTTAAGAAATTTTAAATGTTCTGTGTTTTCTTTAAGAAGCCCAGCAACAACAACAGAGTTATCTTGATGACTATTAAGACAAGAATTGGCCATAAAAATGTGTTTATTTCCCATCTGTGTAATGATATTCAAACACAATCGCACTATTGTGCACAATCGCACTAGGGGAATCGTGGCCTAATGGTTAAAGAGTTGGACTCGTAATCCAAAGGTTGCGGGTTCGAGTCTTGGGCCGGCAGGGATTGTAGGTGGGGGGAGTGAATGTCCAGCGCTCTCTCCACCCTCAATACCATGACTGAGGTGCCCTTGAGCAAGGCACCGAACCCCCAACTGCTCCCCGGGCGCTGCAGCATAAATGGCTGCCCACTGCTCCGGGTGTGTGTTCACGGTGTGTGTGTGTTCACTGCTGTGTGTGTGCACCATGGATGGGTTAAATGCAGAGCACGAATTCCGAGTATGGGTCACCATACTTGGCAGTATGTCACTTCACTATGCCTTATGAATGTCAAGATGCTTGTAGATTTGGATCAGTGATGTTGAACGCATTTTATTATATATGCAGGATATATCTGGAAACATTTCACAACAGCTGTCTGAGTGCCTGACAACCAAATATAAAAGGCTGATGTATGATTTAGCTGAAACGACAAGAAAGTGTTTGTGCCCTCAAATTTATGGAATATCAGCAAAAACAATTCTCAACATATCTTAAAATATCTGCCAAAATAAAAAGACATTCTAAAAACTGAGGACTGGAAGATGCTGAGTCCGGAGAAGATAAGAGAATCCAAAAATGAAACCGACAAAGTTTTCAGTCTCCACAGTGGAGCACCGGTCTCTTGACACAAGCTACAGGGCTGTTTATAATCATGATATGAGACAGAGCTATGAATAACAAGAGAACACTGGGAGGACACTACAAATAGAGGATACAGTATATGTATGAGATACAGTTTCTCCAAAGCACATGGCTCTTCACTGTTCTTGAGTGCCAAGCAGGGTTCATTTTACCTTGCCCACAGTCCTCTCTACACACAGACAGATCAGAGACATGAGCTTGGAAACCGGGGCAAAGAAACAAGATATTCTGTGCCTAAAACTACATGAGTTGTCTCTCCTTACACCTATACCTTTTATATGAGGGAAATTCATAAATGAGGATGAAGACAAAAAGGTAATCAAAATTAAGGTCACTTGTTTTAAACATCACCCAGCCTTGCATTCTAATTGGGTATGTCTTTAATAAGTTACTTTTTTTTTTTTTTTTGCAAACTTGATTCTGTCAATCTCATCCAAATAATGTACAGTCAGGCTGTGATTATTGCAAACCTAGAACCTGTCAGAAATCGTAAAGAGTATCTATAAAACTAATTTTAAACGACATTTTTAGGACTGAAGTCTAGACAAGGAACAGCAAGTTTTTATGTACAATTCAAGTCTGAAGGACAAGGACAGAATGATGTCAATCATCCATTTGTTCAGTCTAAGTTTTCAGTTCAAACATGAGAGCTGTGCTATTTTTTCCCTTTTAATTTACTGAATGGAATTACTAAATGATCCTTAATGGGCTGTAATGGACAAATAACAACTAAACCGTTTTATCTAATGACTTAATGAAGCAAACTGTTCTAGAAATATGTATATTTTAATAACCATGTACATGAATACAAATGATCATCCAGCAAGACTGTAACATTAAGTAAACTCTCAATTAATTGAATGTTTTATATACAATGAGGTGACATTTTTATAACAGTGTGCAAATGTACTTTAAGGTCAGCTTTAACACTTTTATTAACATTAATGTGTAGTTTATTAGGTTAACCATCTTCTGTGTTTATTGTCTTATATTTTACAAGGACAAAACATAACATTGCCAAGCCAAAGATAGAGTCAACAATGTAAATAAGATAACAGGATGCATTAAATCAAGAAGTGATTTAATGAGTCTGACAGAAATTGTAATAAAAACATATTTATGAAATGTGAGTCAGTATTTAGTCAGTTCGACATACTGTGCCTTTCTAAATAAGTTTCCCTCGCATGGGAATAGACTGGACACTGTGTGGGAGCCAGCGGAAACGGAGCCTGGCCATCGGAGAGTCGTCAGGGTTCTCAAACTCAGAAAAGCCCAGATGGTTGAGGATGGCATAGACACCAGCTCTAGCTGCCACCTGCAAACCAACACAACTCATGAACGCACATATACATATATATACATATATATATATATATATATATATATATATATATATATGCGCGTGTGTGTGTGTGTGTGTGTTGGAGGGGGGGGGGTTACTGCAAGCTATACACTTAAGTTCATAAGTGGCGCAGCTGCTCACTTGTCCTTAAAGGATGGCAGGATGATGTTTTTGTGGCCTTGACAGAATATTAAACTGGTGCATTTTCAATGTACTTTACAATTGACAAAATCCAAAGAGCTCAGCTTTCATAAAAACCTACAAAGTGCGTCACCAGCTAAATCTACCTTAACAATTTGGATGTTTTTCTTTGTAAATCTGAGGACAGAATGTTTAGTGGCCATATGAGGTGATAACCTCTTCTCTTGCTTAACAATTCAAGTTCAACTATCTTTAAACTATTGCGTAATCCAATAAATACTACCATTCAAAAGTTTTTTGTTTTTTTGAAAGAAAGAAAGAAAGAAAGAAATACCTTTATTCAGCACTGACAGACATTTATAATGGTACAAAAGATTTATATTTTTATCAAATGGATAATGTTCTTTTGAACTTTCTTTTCAAAAAATCCCCCCAAAAAAGTAACACGATTTATACAAAAATATTAAGCAGCTTAACTGTTTTTAATATTGATTATAATAAGAACTATTTCTTGAGCACCAAATATTAGAATGATTTCTGATCATATAACCCAGAAAACTTCATCTTTCATCTTCGCCATTACAGGAATAAACTACATTTGAAAATATATTGAAATAGAAAAGTTATTTTTAAATAGTAACATTTCACAGGATTATTTTTATTGTGTTTTTAATCAAATAATGAAGCTTTGTTGAGCACAAGAGACTTACAAAAACATTTAAAATCTTACAGTTTTTTGCTTAATGCAATTATATTTACATAATTTGATATTTCTATTTTTCATTCTGCTTTCTAAAGGGGGAAAATCATGAGATTGTTTAACCATGTTTTTTTTTTTTTCATAGACCTAGTTTTCAACAGTAAAAATAAGAAAACACTAAGACTTACAGTCTTCCAATTCTCTTACCCTTTCAATCCGAGGATAAAAGATGTGGCTATAAAATAAGGTTTGACTCCTCTGAATGAGACAGAATACATTTAAAACTTCATATTGACAGACTGACATTTTCCCATGAATGTTTCATGGAACTCAGAACTATGTTTAGCAGCAGCACAGTGAGCCAGAGAAGTGTTCATCCATTCATCTCGCCACAAGGCACTGGTCTGCTGCACAGTGGGTGTCCTCCCATCACCTTCTCAAGGGTACAAAAACAGTTGAACTATAGATAGGCTTGTGTGTTAAGTATGGGTGGCAGGTTATACCTGTATCTTTCTTCAAACTGAAAGTGAACTTACAATGTACCTGCTTATTTTTTAAACATATTTTTAAAACAGCACACTTTTATATTGATTTCTTAAATAAAAACAGGGTCATCTGTACTGAAGGTTGATTCAGTGATTAAGGCAATTTTTGCAATTTTTTTTTTTTTGTCAACATAAACTTATACTCTAAAAGTAGGAGACCACATTGTGAAGCTGTTTTTTTTTTAAACCTGGAAATAAAGTTTTAGTGTTTGGAAAACTGAAAACAAAGAAAAGTTATGAGGTAACTGTTGAGATACTGTTCTGTGTTTTTTCCCCTAAAGTAAGCAAGTGAGTCAGACTTCACCTGGTACATCCACTGGCTGAAGGATCGCCTCCAGGAGTCTTTCTTCTCCAGATGGAGGTAGCAGTTGAACAGGATAAGATAAATGTAAAGCTCGAGGTGCTGCAGGCTCCTTAACCGCAAACACTGAGCATCGGCCTCCGATTTAGCCATCTTAATCTGAGGAGGAAGAAGTGCCAGTGAACTCATTGTTATTCCTCTAGTTTCCTTCATATTTTTGTGACAAAATGCTGATGGCACGACATAATCAGCTGAGATTATACAGTTATTATCTTTAATATCTATTCACTTTGGTACGTTTGTCTCATGTGGCATAAACAGTCTCTGACATCTACACAAACAAGTGATTACATCAGTGTTTACATCGAGGTGAACATTGCTTGTTTGACCGATGTACATATATTACAACTTCTGTTCCTGACATCAAGTTCCTTCAACCTCTATCTTTTTTTAAATTAGATCATTTACAATGATATGTGTGAAAAAAGGTCAGAATAATGTCACATGCAAATGATTTATCTAGCAGAAAATTCATTAACTAATTTTCACTTTTTCCAAGTTTAATCAACAGAGTTGAGTTGCACCATTACCTCAGAACATATTTTAAAAGATGAAAATATAAAGTCTTGGACCCTAACAAGTATTTACAGGCCTTTTCAAAGCAGTCTTTCGGAAAGCTCTCTGCTCATTTACGCTGCTGTTTTTCAAGGTCTTCACTTTATAATAAAAGCATGTTTTTCAGCCTCACATTAAACACATTGAGAGTGCTCCAAGCTGATGCACTGCAATGGGCATTACTAACCTCTTGGTCCTTTTCAGTGGATCAGTACAAATGAGAAAATTGTACCTGTATAGACTTTATTAGGTACAAGAACAATCTATTATTCAACGTGGCTCCTAAAAGCACTGACTAACTGTATCTTTTTTATAGTTGACTTTTCCTGCTGAAGTTTATGCATGCAAAACATAAAAAAATAGTCAAATGAACAACATAAAAGTTACTATATATTACATTTCACCTGTCTGTAAGTGGATATGATGATTTCCCGTAAATGGTAATGCATGGGGGTCATCGTCTCACTAACAACATCAAGAGCGACGTCCACTTCTCTCTTCACACGATGGCCATCAGGTAACACCCTTACCACCTGCATCACCACCTAAACGCACACACATGCATGTTTGGGTCAAAATTCATCAAATCAAATGTTTTTTAATCTATAATAGAAACTATTTTCTATGAAATGCATTAAATACATTAATTTACTTTGCATGGGTGGGTTATGTCAATTAATGAAAGAAGTTATATGTTCAAAATTAACAAAATGTTTGCTTTAATGCTGACACTGGCAGCTGTTCAAAGAAACATGACCTCAATGTACCTCAAACTCTCCTTTGGTGTACTTGGCGTCTGGAACACTTACAATCTCATCATCTTCACACTCAAGAAAGCCCTGAAGAAAACAGGGTCAGGTTTATGAAACTGATTTGAACTAAATTTTAAACATTTTTCCTCTTCTAATCAATGTCCAGGGGATGAATGCTTTAATTCTCACTTCCTCCCTCCACTTAAACGTGTGACAGCTGAAAATGACCTACATTAATGTGCCACAGGGTGAGAGTGGCAATCACCATGGCTGCAGTAGTTCGGTCTTTCCCATTATGACAGTTGAAGATGAAAGCACAGTTGGGGTCTTCAGCCAGACTGCTCTTCATGGCCTCCAATAAGTGGTCAAAAACCTGAGGGAGAGCAAACATTTAAACTAAAATGTCAAAACTATACAATACTTATAGTGTATTCACTTGCCTCTTCTTTAGGTGCGCAGCAGTCAGACAGGGGTATCCGCTGGTAGCTGAGACCTGGATGAATGCTCTTCTGATGGAGAAAGAGCTCTTCTATGGTGTGACAACTCTTAAACATCCTCATCTGTTTATCCTGCTGTGTTATCACCTCCAGCCACTTCTCACACCTCAGGATGTCCTGCTTCAATGCCAGCTCCATTTCCTGTGGAGACGGCCATATTACTAAAGCTCCTTAGGTTCTTAAATCACAGCAGCACTTCTTGTGGGTGAAAACAGAAAAATGTTCATCTCACTTTTATCTTAATTTATGATGAAATCAAAAGCCATTGCACCTACCGATAAAACTGAAAAACATTTAATTTACATGGCTCAAATACTCTTGCAATAAAATAAGAATAAAATATGGCCTGAAATAAGATGGTCACTATGTCACAATGTATTTACACTCCATTGCTATTTTTGATTGTTTAATGTACTGCATTGTATTACATTGCACACAGTATGTATGCTGTACCTACAATAACTTTGTCCAGGCCAGTCATATAAAGCCACAACTACCCTCTTCAATTCCATTTAATACATACTACTACAGCCCTGAACAGAACTGCACCTGGAGCTGCTGTGGATCTTGAACACAGACTGGAATAGGCTGTTCCAGACAGCCTGGCTCTCGTGGGGTGAACATTTGTCCATTTGCCTCCAGCACAAGCTCCTCCTGCAGATTCAGCCAGAGAATTCTAGAGTGCCCTCGCCTCTGATCGGTCAGGTAGGACATCACGATAGACAGAGCCTGAAATGGGCACAAACATTTTTTTTTAGACTTTCCAGACAGCCATACATTAGGAGCCTGGGCTGCTGAAATGAGCTTTAGAAAGGATTTACCTCAGAGTTTGGCTGGGCCATACCATATAGAGCCATTTTGGAAACACGTCTGAAATTGGCTACTTTCATCTCCTTGGCTGTACTGAGCAGATCCGTTGCTAAAAACTCACTGGACACCTTTCAAAATAGAAAAGATTATGTGCATAATGCGCATGCCTATGTTTTAGGGAGAATATGCTGAGCTACGGGAGGAAGAGGTCACATAAGAGCAGGGCTAGAAAATCTCATGTTAAAGAGATTCAGTCTATACCGTTTGTGTTTATAGAAAGACTGGCAAATCAGATATACTCAAGCAAGAAAAGGACTATTCAAGGATAAAGTAAAATAACTATAACCTGGTGTATATGAACATATTTTAGTATATTTTTATCTGTTATAATATATAATCTTTGCGTCACCACAGTATGCTCCTCTAAAGTTAATGTATAATTTCCCTTTGGCTGTATTTTAGGTTTTCTATAACCATAAAATTAATGTTCTGAGAAAGTTCTGTGAATCAAAAATGATTCGCCCTTACCAGAACTCGAATCCCATCAGTTATAAGTCTGGCTGGCGCTGAGAGTTCAGAGCTATCCATGTTGGCCAACAGTCTGTAGATCCAAGCGTTCATACACAGCCACTGACTGAAGCTCTGAGAAAATGCCTGTGGATACTACAGAGATGGGGAGAGACAGCAGATAATGGAAAAATTATTAAAATAATAGCATATACTGACAGAAATAACAGCTTTTACATATAATCATATGGTAGCATTTCATTTTGCAATACCTGATCATGAAGATACGCATTGAATACTAATAGGTACACATAGCGTTCAAGACTTTGCAGTGTTCTTTGCAGAAAATAGCCTTTTGTGCTGCTTCCCTACAAACAAAAAAAATAAAAGTGTGAATGACACAAATGTGACCTTCATTTAAAGAAAAAAGCAAAAAGAAACTGTTTCTAGCAGATCAACAACTCTGTCACAAGAATGTTTAAGTCGAGACATACTTGAATCTGGTAATCTTCGCCAATGCCTTCAACCTTTAGTTTGTTTTCATACACAGCATTTTTTATGTTATGCATCTCAGAGCACATGGCAACAGCATCATCAACCTATGGTACATATACATAAAAAATACACTCAAAATGAGTTACGTAAAAGCATTCATTCAATAAATCGTAATGTGGGCTAGGCTTTGTAAGACATAAAAGGCTCAGTTTCTATTTACTTCTATTACTTTTGCAAATGAATACACCCTTGAAAGCAATTGGACTACTTCATGAACCGAGTTTTACAAACATCATTATACTCTAACCTCATCAAGGACTTGTTGACCCTTAGGTAGGCGACTGATTAGCAACTGAATCACTTGGAAATCCAATTTGTGTTCACTCTTCTGTATTTCTTGCCTGTGAAAGAGATGAAGAATAAGTAGAACTTAAACAGAGAATGGACCTTAAAACACAATATTACCACAGTAGAGTGTTATTAATTAAGCTATGCTCTTCTTTGAGAGAGTAAACATTAGGCTAATTGAAATTGTAGTGACAGTGTACTATAGGTACCTGGGGCTCTTTGATGCCCCCTGCAGGTGATGGAAGACCAAGGCTCCCAGAATTAAGCCAAGATTGGTGCGTCCCACCCCCACCTGGCAGCTGAAGAACAGTGCAGGCAGAGGTCTGGAGCTGTCCCGCATCAAAGACAGGTTTGGGGTCTCCTGGTGGACACAAATGTAGGTGAATTTGTAAAAGCATATTATCCAAACTAAAGGAATCCAAGTGAATAACAATGATTTAGCGCAATATACATGTCTGTATATGGTTCTGTAACATCTGTAACACAAATTCATTTTTGGCTGTGCCAAACTCAAATAAAGGGAAATCAAAATAGATAAAAAAAAATATTTCCTTTTTCTGATCATGAGCAGATACCTTAAGTCATTTTTCATCGTCTTAAGTTAACTTTTATAAATTTTGTCTGTGTTAATATGGTTTTGAAAGATTGATGTTACTGGTGATTGTGAAATATAAATATGGTTTGCTGGCTAGCGCTGGGTTCTTGGGATGAATTATTGGTTCAGTGACACAAATCATCAGATATAAATTAGCCAAAGCTCACATGGAGTTATTTTAAAATTAGAAAGTAGAGGGAGAAAAAAAAGATATATAATAGCCATGGTGATCTTACCCTGAGTATATTAACAAAGGCATCAAATGTCTCCTCCAGTGGTGCCCCTTCCATAGGGAGTGGCAATCTGTAATATCTAAATTCATTACATTTTTATTATTAAACAATACACAGAACTAAAATAATCTAAAAAGTAAGACTAGTTTTGATTCACATATGCATGTTTTTGTTCATCTATGGGCACTACTTTTTGCCAGATTTCTGCTATTTTTAAACAAATATCAATAATTGTCTTGGAAAGTTTTTCCCATGACATCATCATTTATTTTTGATACTGTTCAAATGCCTTTTTTGTTTGGGGTCGATAAAACATTTTGATTTAGCAAGGATGCATTAATTTATCACAAGTGACAGTAAAAATATTTATAATGTAACAGCTGTATGCAATTGGTTAATAAGATGTTTTCTTGAGCAACACAAAGAATGATTTCTGAAAAATAATTTGACACTGGAGTAATGGCAAAAAAAAAACAGTTATTTGAAATTGTAGTAATATTTAACAATATTACATTTTATTGTATTTTTGATCAACAAAATGCAACCTTGGTGAGCATAAGAAATTTCTTTCAAAAACATAGCAATCCCAAATTTTTTAACAGTATAGATTTTATTTTGTCATAAAATATGAGCAATTACCTGTGCAGTGGTTGACCGAAAAGTGGTCTTTTGTAGACCTCCTCAGTGACATAAATGTCCTCCTCTGACAGAATCTGTACCTGCTGAGGTTCATCTTTAAAATGCTCAATGTCATTATAGACATAGAACATATTTTCACTCAGCTTGGCAAAGTCACACAACTGGAGAAGATATCAGAGAATTAAATCCTGACACTGAGCAGACACTATGACCTCTGTCAACATTTCACCATAAAAGGATGGTAAGCGATCCTCTTCATACAACTTGTTCTGCTCTATAACAGACCTCTTTCCGGATTGAGAGCTCTATTTGCTCTGCACTGAGCTCTCTGTCTAGGTCATGCAGGTTCTCATGGAGGTTCTCTCTTCCTCTGGGAGTGTATGGAATGAAGTCTCCATCTGAGCGGAAAAAGACCACTGGTTCCTCCCTCAAACAGATAAAAATCACCTCCTGTTCACATATTTTTAGGAACAAACAGCAATTAACCTGATCATTATTTAAAGGTCTGTCTGCAGAACATATGGTAGTCAAGGTGGTTAAGACCTCTGAGTTGGGACAGACTAAAATCACCATTTTATAGGATACTACAGACATTTGATTGTTACTTCACATGCTACACTCTTAAAAATAAAGGTTCTTTATTTGCAATTGGCATTGCATGGGTGCATGGTTCCTTTCTTTAAACTTGTTAATTGTTCTTCACACTGAGAAAAGTTTTCATTGAAAGGTTCTTTGGTAAACCCAAAATTGTTCTTTTATGGCATTGCTGTAAATAATTTTTAAGAGTGTAGGTCAGTTTTATGCTACATAATAACATAATATATTACATATCTAATGGTTCTTACAGGAAAAAAAAGAGAAAAGTAATGGGACCCCAAAGTGAACTGTATTCATGGAAAGTGCCTCACTTCCTTTCATCCTACTGGACAAGGACAAGGAGCATACACTGACCTCACAGCCGTCAATCTGCAATCTCTGAAGGACCTGTTTGAAACCGCTCAGGCTAGGTTGGCCCATTCCAAACAGGGGGTAGTTTCCCTTGACCTTGCGGAAGTTGGGGGCCCCGTGACTTTTTGTAGTATTTAAGACATCAGCTCTATTGTATACATCCTGTACCATAAAAAACTCCCCCTGGACAATATAAAAGCAGGTCATAAAACTTATTTCATCGTAAATGACAAAGAAATTCCATCATTGATCTACATTTCCTGCTCATTATTACATTTTCCATTACACCTCCAGGCTTTTTAAAGTATTAAGGTCTAAATATTTAGTTTAAATCTCAAAAGGTGAAACATACCAGGACTAGGTAGTGCTCTGGCAGCAGGTCAGATATCCTTCCCACTGAGTAGTTGGCAGATTGGATCTTGTCATGAATCTGAAACTCTTCCCTGCAGTTGTTTCTGTACAGAGACAACAATCATAATGTCTATCAAACTGTCGTATATTTAAAACCCACAACTGGACAAAATAGTTTGTCTTTTCCTTTAAAGGGACAGTTCACCCAAAAATGAAAATTCTGTCATCATTTACTCACCCTCTGCTAGTTATAAACCTGCATGAGTTTCTTTCTTCTGTTCAGCACCAAAGTTGGTAACCAAATGGTTGATGGTAGCCATTGACTTACATAGTATTTTTTCATACTACGGAAGACAATGGCTACCAGCAACTGTTTGATAACTAACATTCTTTAAAATTAGGGCCGGGACTCGATTAAAAAAATTAATCTAATTAATTAGAGGCTTTGTAATTAATTAATCGAAATTAATCGCATTTTAATCGCATATAAATATTTGACCTGAGAACAGTGAGAAGTAAGTTTTTTTTTATATGGATTTTTAAATTTCCCATCCACAGGGCCAACCAAAGCGGTCTCATCAGCTTCTTTGTCCATGTTCACTGTGGTTTGTTTTTGTCTGTTTCTCAATATGCGTTCTTCAGCGATCTTGCGTCCTTGTGTTCTCGTTAACCGTAGAAGTTCAGTTCCAATTCTCAAGAACGCAAGTACAGAGGATGCATGAAAGTGCCCGGATATGTTCTTGAAACTGAGGATGCATCGAGTGCAGACTTGAGAGAATCGAGCCGTTAGAAATCCCAGAAAACGCTGTGGGCGGCCGGTGTACGGAAGCCTGTAAGCTTTAAAGTCGCTCTCACAAATACTTAACGGCTCTTCAAGTTGAAAGTAAACATTTATCGTTTTGTTTTGGTTAATTTTAAAGTTATAAGACCCGGAGAAAGTCTGCATTTTTATTGGCATATTAAAATGAATCTTAACAGTAAAACATATAACGCTGTAAAATAAAACACAATACAATTATATGAAAGTAATATCTATAATAGTATGAAATGTTTTAATAAGTTATGACATTTTGTAATATTTATTGTTCATTGGCCGTTTCTTATGCTGAGACTATGCGGTCAGTTAAGCAGGAATGCAGTAAGTTACATCTCAGTTCTCATAAGTGTGCGTTCTGTGTTCTCGCGTCCTTCCGAGTTCGTTCTTCCAAGGAAGCTTGCCAAGACTAGGGCTGGGTATCGTTCAAAAAATTTCGATATCGATACCGATACCTTGAGTTCGATACCGGTTCCTGAACGGTACTTTTTTCGATACCAGTTTTATAAAATCCGTTTTAATAAGATTACATTATCTGAAAAAACTATTTTTTTTAGCTTGTTGATATTTATAGACTCAAAGTCTCATCTCCTGAGCCACTGCACAAAGGAACTAAATATATCCAACACAATAAATAAATAAATAATTTTAATAAAGTTCAAATTGTTTTCAGTTTACACATCTGTTAGGCTACGTTTACATTAGTGCATGTTCATTTTAAAACACATAGCTCAAGACAGAATCATCATTTCTAGGTTGTTAAAGACTTCAAGAAATGTAAAATCTTCATCCACTTTCATAAGTGGGTGTTTTATTTTCTTTCACCATATGTTTTATTGTTATTAAATTCTGGTGTAGTATGTCTAATTATTTGAATGCATAAAAACAACTTAGTTTATTTAAATTTATTCTTAAAATAGCCTAATGAAATGTTTTATTTTTCCTCAGAAATTCTGTGTTCTGTATCTGGTTTTCAAATGAAGACATAAAACATTAATTTAATTTATATTTAAAATATTGAAAATCAAAGTTTATTTATTTTGGCAAACAAAGGGAGGTTACTATTAAAATTAAAACATGGAATAACTGTTGTGTGATCATTACTAAAAAAAAAAAAAAGTTTTAATAATTTTAATAGTAGCCTAGTAGTAGCAGTATGTACTGTCTGCTGAACAATATTAATACCGTTAATATTAAAACCGAACTTTTATTTTGACGGGTTGCCTGGAATACCTTTACAGTTCTGTGTGTATATGAGATGAGTTAGTTTTACTCGAATCAAACGGTAAAATGCTCATGAAGTGACTTTCAGAGCAGGTCTGGAGATGTTCTTCATGTCCTCATTTAGAGAGGCGGCAGACGCTGAAATGACCGCGAACGTCACTCGAGCTTCAGTCTGTGTATAATAAACAAACCGCGCGATTTAAAGAGCAGACTGCTCCGGGCGTGCGCTTTCGAAACGCTCTCGCGGAGGTCAAACACTGATCAATCTGCACGTCGCCGTTTCTAGTCAAACACAGCTAGTGATGCAGGCTTATTGGCTCACTGATGTGATGAGATTAACCCCTTAGGTATCGAAATTTGGTACCGAACGACAAGACGTTTTTCGATACTCGGTGGTATCGAGGCAATTCGGTCGGTGCCTAAAAAGTATCGAACTCGATACCCAGCCCTAGCCAAGACCGGTCTCCACGAACGCAAGTCCGTTCTGACGCTAGTTGGTGCTCCAGTATAATCGGTCCGCCGAAACTCATCCAGTGAGAAACGTTCCGCGGTGCAAAAATAAGTGCGATTAAAATGCGTTAAAAAAAATTAACGCGTTATTTTTGTGTAATTAATTAATCTAAATTAACGCGTTAAAGTCCCGGCCCTATTTAAAATATCTTCTTCTGTGTTCAACAGAAGAAAGAAACTCATGTAGGTTTGGAACAACTTGATGGTGAGTAAACAAAGACAATTTTCATTTTTGGGTGAACTGTCCCAAAAAAGTCAAAGTGAAGTTGTTGATGGTATCTACAGTAGTTTTCGCTCAAAGAGTAACACACAGGTGTGACATTTTGTGCATATGAGGGCCCTTACGGCCAGTTTTAAAAAGCATAATGTTGCACTTGTCACTTACGTGATGACAACAGGGGCCACCTTGTTTGTGATGATGGATTTGGCCTTGCTGTTGCGAATATTCACCGACTGTAGTGAGCGTCTGTGCTCAGCCATGCCGTTCCCTTGGTGATTAGCCTGGTGTGTAGGTGCAAACGGAGCAGCCTGGGAAGTTGCACTGGCACTCGTACCCATAATCTGCACAGAGCTGGAATGAGGATTTATACCGTGACTAATATAAAGTAAACAAGTTAGTCATTTTGCATGGGGTTATTTCTAACATTTGCACTTTTTAAAGAGCCAGACGCACATTGTGATACAAGACCACAAAGATTCAATTTCCTGGAACCCCAACACATGTAATGCACTACAAAACCCCCTAATAAACACATTTATTGAAGGTTTGAATGTGTTCTACAGAACCAAAAGTAAATCAGACATCAAATTTGAATGTGCATAGCATATCTGTCATATTTCATTGTGAAATGAATGGCTTACGGTCTCACAGCTGTGCCGCGTGTGTTCACATCCTTCGGTTTTTGCATCTTAGTTTCAGCAAGGGTTCAGGTCTCTCTTTAAGTGCAAATCCTTTCAACACGAACTCAGTTTCCTGTTGCTAGCCGAATCTTAACATAAAAAGCCTTTTGTTTTAACTCCAACCACCACTGAAGTTTTGCTAATCTCTTTTCTTCTCTTTCTCGCTCAGTGCCTCTCTGGTTCTCTTCTCACAGTGACAGGATAGCCGTTCCAACCCTTCTGGGGGCCACGAAGAAATACAGTACATCTGGTAACCAGACGACAGTGTGGGCGGCTCCAGACATTCACAGGGACAGCCCATGCAAAGGCCATGACGGAGACATTACAGAAAGTGAGAGAAAGTGCAAGATGAAAGATTTCTGATGCCTTTACATCTACCGAAATCTGAAAGTGTCTTATGTCAGAATCGTGAAGCCAAACGAATGTCCTGCATGTACTGCAGCGATAATGCAGTTAATTAAACAGATCCTGTTTTTTTCCCCTCCTCTTTCATAAGATCAAGTTTGTGCCAGAGAGATATCACTGGGAAATATATGATAGCTCTGTGAATGTCATTAGGACATTCCTGCCTTATGTTTATATAACTGGCTGGTCTATTGAAAGTTTGGGATACTGAGTCGCTGGCAACAAGAGCAATGCTTCCCTTTTCAGGGGCTTGATTTAAATTCCAGTTGTGTCCGAGTATCACGGTCACAGAACAAAAAACAACAACAAAAAAATCTCTAAATATGGATGGGAAAGACCCCGGGATGCATTTGTACAATGCTGCACAGATATGCAGTGGGTGGGAGTGACCAGTGATTGGCACATCCTCCTTCTTGCTAAGAAATGAGGAGTTTAAAAACGACCCCAGTGTTTTGTTCATGTGTGTTCAGCTTTCAGTCAACATCACAATCAGAATTTGAAAATACTGAAACAATGATCATAAGAGGCCGTGTAACACACACACTGAACATGGTTTTTAAAAATGCATGGTGCCCTAAAATAAAATAAATCAAGATTTTCTCTGAACCACTAATAACCTTATAATAAAACCTTTGTATTTTCTTATACTAAATAAATGTTAACATATTGTACATTTTTTATTATTTATTAATGGATTTAGGCTTCTGTGGTAACTGTATTAGTCAAATGATGCCTTCATTTGTTTCTTACTTTGGTCATTAATAAAATGAACTATAGAATACTTGGAAATAAAGAATATTTTAGATATTTTTCAGTGAATCTTTCTGCGTATTACATTGATATGCCAGGAGGTAGTGAGTGACTTGCATTGAATCATTCACTCAACCGAATCGTTCAAAACACTGATTCATTTAGACACTACACTATTAATCGGTGGCTTCTTTGGAACTATTTTTGTTGTTCGTAGTATACAAGTTACTTTAACTTTATTAAACTGTTGTATAAAAACAATATCCAACTCTCTGTCTATTTGTTTCATGTTCTGGGAGTTCATGTAAATCAACTCTCATGTAGTACACTTGCCCACCAGCATTTCACAGGATGCTGACTGATAAAGCGAGAATAAAACTTAGCTATGCCAAGCACAGTTTAAGACAAAATCACATAATTGAACACTTAAGAGCACATATTTCTACCCTGAAGCCAAGACAAGGTAATAGGGAAAGTAAATAACATAAAAGTTTCCTCACCTGGCTTCTCGCTCTCTCAGACACCTGTCAGGACTTGAGAGAAACAATTAGAGGTAGAAGACCAAGTCCATGTCACACTCATCTTGAGTCCTGTCAATTAATGTCCCTCACATGTCCAGAGACATGCAGTCAGGTGTCAATCCAGCAGAGCGAGTCTCAACAGACAGCAGTGCAGATGGATAACACAGGGGGAGGAGAGAAAGGCCACCTCCTTCAGCTGCCTCTTTCACTGGCAATAAATGTAATGGAGCAGGATGTCGGTGGGTGGATTCTCATCTTTTCACCAGTCAGTAAGAGCTCCATCTCCCAGCAACGGTGCTGCAGACATGCCTGAAATGTTGAAAAGCCTGAGTATGAATAAGCTGACACTGATAAGTTTAAAACAGTACGATCTTAATAATATTCTGGGTTAGACTTGATTTTCTTGTAATGGTGCTGGTTACTCGCAACGTCTCAAACCCAAATTGTTGCATATCGCAGAGGGTAATTTTGCTCACTGGCTGCCAAGTTCGTAATTTTCACCACTGCCAGTGTGTCGAATGTCTTTCATTGCATTGAAAACAGCCTCTGCTTGAACTGCTGGTGTGAAGTGGACACATTGTGATGCCATGAGTTTCCAAGCAACCAAGCTCTCTTCACATGCATTCATCTACTGTAATAAGGCCTTCTAGCTAGAGACGAGAAAAGACACATTGAGAACTCCCGCTTTTGCATAAAACAGTTGACAAAACTAACTTACAGAGGACCAGAATCTTTTTTTTTCTCTTTCGATTTTGCATTCATAAAACGAATAGCTAGCGGCAAATCCTCGTATTTCAAACATATTTACATGACATTCAAGCATATTGAAATGCACAAGCATTTAGCAGAGAAGACAAACAGACAAGTTGATATTAAGGTACTTTTATTGATCTTGCTGTAACAGTGTCCACTGGCATTGGCATTTCATTAAAATTAAATTGAACAGGGTCTCAAAGAAGAAAGAAAATACAGTTTCCAATTTTTGCCACATTAGATAAAACTTTAAACCTAAATCCCATCAAACAGAGAGCTAAATGCATTTCTGAAAGTTTCTGAGACCTGGAGGAAAGTATGAAGAAAAAGTAAGCAGTGATCCTTTTTTTTTAGAAAAAAAAGCAACTAAACATCCATATTTCTGAGATAAACTGGGATTTGACAAATCTATTACAGAAGGACAGTATTCAACTTCCCTTTACTGTAAATCATTATTACTTGAATATGACTCGTACAAAAGTCTATTAATCAAACCGGAAATGAAAATCAAATGTGCATCTAATTGTCAAGGATTTCACCAGTATCGAATATTTTATAGAAAGTTAACTGCAACCGATCAATGTTGAACCGAAACCGTGTTTATTTTTTAACCAGTCCATTGTATCGGCAAATCTTTCCATCTCTGTAAGAAAGTAAATAACAAACATGTTTCCAAAAATATAATGTTTTCTAGTAAAACATAGCAATATCTTGATCTTATCCTCAACTTGAAAGTTGGAAAGAAATCAAACAGAAAGGAACTGGTCCTGTATTTAAGGTATGAAAGGGAACTGTATTTGACACAGCTGCTCAGCTTAGTAAAGTAAGGCATGGATACAGAGGCTAAGCACAAGAGATCACTGTGAGAGAGAGAGAGAGAGAAAAAAAAAAACATTCTGTGCTTCAGAGAATGACCGGAGCACAGAACAAGACAATTAAAGTCATGAGAATAAGTCTTATCCTCTTTAAGTCACTTTGTTTGGATAATAACTTTGCTTAATTCTATTTCAATATTAATCAAACCTTCTCGCCTTCCACAAGATTTGGCACCCCCCCCCAAAAAACCTCATCAACATCTAAATGATCAGTGAACTAAAGACTAAAAAGCAGACCAAAAGAACATGCATAGAAGAGCATTGGAAAGATTAAATTCAAGTTTTCAAGATGTTTGATCTGAATCAAAATATGAATGTCTGGTCACTACAAAACTATCCACCTTTCAAAGGATCGTTCACATTGTGTGGTTGTGAGACAGACAATAGTAAAATGACCAAAACAACACTTCAGTGCTTTCCTACCTTTGATTTGATTATCAAGGTTCGTAAGGATTGTAGGAATCGGAAAGTGACGGTAGATGTCACAGCTGATATTAATGTTAAATATTCACCATGCTATTTCTCCCATGAACGGAGCCATAAGATGTGTACTTGTTAGGTACATAATGCAAGTGCTTCCTGAGACCAGCTCTCTTTTTGTCATTGTTTCATAAAGTATATTAAAACCTTGATTAGTCCAACGGTACTTGGTATTGTCTACCTTTAACCAGACGATGTGAATTAAGAGCTGATGTTGACATTTCAAGTGTCTCGCCATGCAAAGGTAGGTACAAATCACACTGTAAGCAGGACAAATCTGAACAGAAACATTCTCCCTCACCTAAGGTAACAGTTTGGTCTTTCAAAATTGCGATCAGGTTTTATTACTTAAAATTAACCAGCTAAAAGGGCGAAAGGAAATTAGAAGACTACGGACTGAAATGCTGATTCTGGGGTAGTTCTAAATAAAGCTAGAAAATTAGTTTGGCATCGTAATCCTATATAAATTCAACTGCGTAATTAAGGTCCGTGGTCTGTTTTTGGACATTTTTATAAAACTTGTTTTCTGAGCTGAACAAATACCTGAAAATAAAAATCTAGAGAAAAACCCAACTGTTTTAACTCTTGGAATGAATACGGAATCCTTTCTTTTTTTTTTTTAAATCAAATGTATGATGATAATCCTGCTGTCCCTTTTAAATAAAACTAGAAAAAAAAGATCCAGTAACTGTTTTGGATGGAAAAAAAAGATCTTACATTTGGGAGGACATGTACATACAGATAACTGCATTTCCTGACTTGAGTGCAAATCAATTTACATGTGAACCAAGCAGACTGCATTAACAGAATCAACTGGAACAGTGTACTCTGATCTATCAGCAGTGAATCTCTGATGGCTGATTTGTTTACGAGTCTATTACGGTAATTGGTAACCTATTCGGGCACTTACAATACAGAATTTTTCCCTTGCTCTGTGATTAAACAAGTACAGCTGATGGCTGCCCTGAAACCTAAACAAAAAGGGCTCAACAGGCTCCCAGATTAACTTTCAGGGCTCCAGCAGCCCCACTGGGCAAACCTTTAGTCATTTATCCCCATGATTACGCAGCACCCAGCAGCTAGAGAGAGCTAAAGGAGAGGGCTCACAACATTGGTTTCTACAAGCCAAGCCACTGGCACACAGGTACCAGGTAATTAATCGTTCTTCACGTTGGTTCCTCTTCTTTAGATGTCCATTTCAAACTGAGCATCTTCACCTGCAACACACACACAAAAAACAAACATGCATGACAATTAAAAGAGAATAGTATGAGTGAACACTAGTCTAACCCTAGTCAACCAGACCCATTACTGTTTGTGTACATAAGATGATTGAGCACAAAGCAGGGAGGTTCCAGTAAAAACAGATCCAGTTTGGTCAGTTTTAAAGACTAACCTTGCCCCGGCTTGGCATCATGGTTGTTGATGTTGTTAGCCTCATTCCTCTTAATTTCATTCAGGACGTTCTTTCTTGTCACTCCTGGGATAACCGGCAGACGTGCTGGCGGGGTCTGGGCGATGGGTGAGTTACGCCGGTCTAACAGGAACTTGCGATCATAGATTATTCGGGTTCCTGCATTGTCATAATAAACATACTGTTATAAGCTGGTTTTATTACATAACTAACTACCAGCCTACATAAAATGTCATAATCCTGAAGCAACCTGACACATTTCATTTAGTGTTACAAGGAAGAAAACAAGGCACATTGGGTTGAAAACAACATGGGAATGAGTAAATCATGACAACTGAGTGAACTTTGCCTTTTATGATAATCATCTGCCTTAAAAAAGTTAAACAGACGTTACTATGGCACATTTTAATGCACAAAGACTCATTTAGTTTCAATGGTCGTAACGAACAATAATAAAATTAAGTAATGATTGACAGAAATCAAGACACTCGGTAAGGTGTTTAGTGCTACATGTGCCTTTCTCTGTATGCGTTTAATCTAATGCATTCCTTTGTTCTGTTCTATTCTGTCCATCAGTCACTGCGGACCAATCATGTTGATCAGAGAGACGCACAGGCGGCGCTGTTTTTGTTTTGAACTACATGGCTGTGTGTCAAAAGCACAGGAAGCAGCCTTCCTAGGCAACATGTTTTGGTCATCGTCGATTAAAACGTCTCGACATTTTGAGCATCATCAGACTGTCTACGTGCAAGCTAACTAACCGTTCCTACGACCCCTAAAAATACTACCTAAGCAGGTTGAACACTAGGTTTTGAAACACAGCCTTTTATGTGGTCACGGCTTCCTGGCCAATACAGGCCACCCTCTAACATTAGACGGTCTCCACACAAACAACAGGCAAACGGCTGCAGATATAAGCTTGGGTTATTACCTCCTGGGGTGGTGGAGAATAAAGTGCCTCCAGGAGTGGTGCAATAGTCGTGAGGTAGCTGCGTTGAGTCGTTGATCAGCACCGTCCTGGTCGGGATGGCCCTGCTCTCACTAAGCTGACGACTGGACGACATTGCACTTGCTTCGGGTGCTAATCAGAGTCGAGCGATAAGTTTCCCGATGGAAGGTAAAAACCTCGGGCCCTTTCCCTCGTTTCTTATCTCTTTCCCAAGGTTTTCTTAACGTTCAGCTCGTCCTCCCAGTCGTCAGCACCAACCCTCCCTCCGCCAGGCAGGAAGCGAAGAGCGCTAGGAGGATATGACGTCAACGGAGAATTACGTCGCACAAACGCCCACTCCGCGAAACGCCATCATCATATTCCGCGAGGAAAGATGGCTAGATGGTATAAAGTACAAATAATAGAATTATATATATTTCTTTGAAAATAATGGGAACGAAAGCGTAAGAACATAATATAGCGAATAAACATGCACGCTTCAGATTATATATAATATGAATAATTAAGAGTTCACCAAGACTGCATTTATTTGATAAAAATGCAGGAAAAAGTAAAACTGTGAAATATTATTATAATTTCAAATAGGGTTGATCTATTAGACAATGTTTTTTGAATTTTCAGCAGCCAGTCTTGAATGTCACGCGGTCCTTCAGAAATCCTTCTAATATGATCATTTGTTGCTCAAGAAATGTTCTTTTTTTTCTCCCTTGCTTAATATATTGTATACTATTTGGATTGGGGCACTTGGTTTGGGACTGTCGGTTAGATTGAGAGAACACCTTGCTGACCAGCTAAAACAGATGAACTGTAAAGGCAAGTAAAGAAAAGACTATAGAATACCCGGTACACGTCACTTGTATAGGTCTGAACTTCTGAATGGGGAAAAAAATGCAACGCTTAATATAGCCGCTCAGACGCTGGAAGCCCCGCCTTCTGAATGAAAGAGCCAATCGCTAATCGGTAAAGTCACTGCAGCTGCCGTTAGAAGTCCCGGTTGCTATAGTAACAGTCAGCGCTCTGCGCATGCGCACTGGCTGATCTAGCCTGAGAAATAAGATTTTTATAACGCTATTTGAGCAAAAGAAACAACATTTATGACACAGTTGTTGTCCGATTTCATTGGTGATTTCAAATATGAAATTTAATCGTAAACTAAGCGAACAGTTTTGGAGAATTTGTTGTTTCCCCATACAAAGTGATAGGAGCTGCACTTGGATGCCCGAGAGGCGATTCAAAGATGGCCGCCGAGTGACTTGACTTGTCTTAAAAAAGACTTTGGTAAAGGTAAGACTTGGCCATGCTGTAAAACCAACTCAAACCAGCCAAGAGCCGAAAAAACAGCTTAGATTTAGGATTTTAGGTGCAAATATGCAAAGCTGTCTTAGTTTGAACACATTAAATGTAACCGCATTCAAAGTGTGATATTTCATATTTCCTTTCACAAGATCTACTAGCACTGTCTATCACTGCCGATTCACAAATCAGATGCACTTACGCTTACGTCTTCTGCGCAATTCACTCACTGCGCATGCGCGATTTCCTCTAGCACGTAGCTGCTGTCCTACTCGTCCGGAATCAATACACAGAGCGCACAATATGAGTTTCTCCACTGAAGAAAGAGGAAACCCTAACACTTTGAGTTATAGGATTTATTTGAGTAAGTATGAATTCTGTTCTTCGGGGGTTGGCGATGAGAAGTTTGTACGGTCAGGTCAGTTCATTGATTTAAGATGAAAGGGGCTGGGCCGCAAGTCCCACGTGTCGCTTTTTCTCGCGTCATTTCTGACCTAAAACCTAATCAAATTAATAAATTTAATGATGTTACGAATTAAGTTGATATTCGATACATAACGTTTATTGTAATGTCTGATTAACTGTAGATTTATGCAAAGTTATTCTCAGTTTGCAGGAAGTAAAGCTGTTAAGCCGGTTAACGTAAGTTACATAATAAAAATCGAAAGTCCCAAAAATTATAATATTTTATTATTGCCAACAGTGCAACATCGCAAACGATGTTATTTTTGTTTGCATTGTTGGTATAACCTAAGCTCATTAAAATGGGTAAATCCAGGGTTGCAGCACTCGGTTGCTTTTTATTTTTAATTTTCATAAAATATCTATTTTTTTCTGTTATATTGTCTGCATTGTTTAAAATGATTTCGGATGAATAAAACTAGAAGTTACTAAAGCGGATATACTGGACTATTTTCCACCAAATTGGGTGTGATTTGTTTATTTTAGTTGCCACTGTGCATTAGACCTCTCATCCTTAGCAGCAGCATGTCACCTGCTCTCTTCTGAGAAGTAAAATTATTGACAAGATATATGAACACACGGCAAGATCATTAGTATTAACTTGTGCAGTGTAACACAATAGCTAACTTCAACATATATATATATATATGTATATATATTCTGTCATCACTAATCCATCACACCTGACTTTCTTCTTTGGAAAACCTAGTGAGAAGTTGTGCAGAATATCTCAGCTTTCTTTGAACATGAATAGTGGTGTGATAAATTCTGTTATGTTATGGGTTTTATGATATGCTTCATAAAAGTCTATAAATGCACCCAGAACATACAGTTTAATAAAGTTTAAGTGCCTGGGCTTGACCATAACACATTTCTGAACGTCTGATATACTCTTATAGAAATACTTCTTTCACACAGATATATTCATTTAATATATTCAAATATCATACAGATGTATTCATTTTTTTTCTTGCTTTGAAAAATAAAAACTAAGGGGGAAAAATCTCATTGCGTGTTATGCATCAATTTCAAGATAAACAACAGTGGACATGATGGCATTTTTATTCAGTTATTTTTATTTGTGCCTTAATATAGAAATCAGGTGCTCAGCCAGGTTTTAAGTGATCAGATAAAATCAGGATCAGCTTCCTTTTTGAAATGTTCATTTGTACAAAAATATGTAAACTTCTTTTTTTTTTTTAACCAGAGAACTCAGATGGAAAGTACATTTCACCATTCCATGATATACCCATGTATGCAGATGAAGCTCAGGTACAGTATGTTAATTTAACATGTTCTTATTTTCTCTTCTCCTAGTCTCAGTGTTGAGCCCCCTCCCTTATGGGACCCCTTTGGCAGTGAACGGCCATTTCACAATCCAGCACAGTGTATATCAGCTCTTTATCGGGTGAAGGGTATTGGTCTGTTAGAGGAGTGATCTTTACCCTTTCAATAGTGTCATCTTAAATCGTTCAATACTTTGGACTGTTCTGAAATCTTACCTGTATAAAACCTTGATTAGTCATTCTTATGGCTTTACATGAATTATTTTAGTAATATGAAGGTTAAAATGATGGGAATGTCACAGTTAGGCTTAGTAAAAATTTTCCCCTTTTTTTAAATAAAAAAAAAAATATATATATTTTTTTCTCTGTAGAACATTTTCCACATGGTTGTTGAAGTACCACGATGGACAAATGCAAAAATGGAGGTAAAGTATGACCAACAGTATAAAACTACACCACTTGCAGTATAACAGATTAAAACAATAGAATAGAGGACTTTTTAACAGGCTATTTATTTTGCAAGGTCATATATTTACACACTTCAAACATGAATGGTGACCGTACAGTTAAAGGAAAAAGACTTTTAACCTACATTTTATGGTGTATTGACATTTAAACAAAATAATGACTCATCAACTATCTAGTGCTTGTATGTATAACATTATGGTTTACTTTTCAGATTGCTACAAAAGACCCACTGAACCCCATTAAGCAAGATGTGAAGAAGGGCAATTTGCGCTACGTGGCCAATGTTTTCCCCCACAAAGGCTATATTTGGAATTATGGAGCAATCCCTCAAGTAAGCTTTAAATCAGCACTGATCACACATTAAACACAAAGAATAAAACAGACAGAAGGTAAAAACCACTTCAGTTTCTGGAATCAGTCACTGTTTAAACCACTACTGTTCAAATATTTGGGGTCAGTAATGTTTATTTTAATAGAAACCTCTTATGCTTGCCAAGGCTGCATTTATTTGATCAAAAATATAGTAGAACATTATGATATATTATCATTTTTAAAAACTGTTGTCTTATTTAATATATTTTAAAATGTTATTTATTTCTGTGATGCAAAGCTGAATTTTTAGCAGCCATTTCTCCATATTTCTCCATTCTAATATGCTGATTTGCTGCTCAAGAAACATTCATCTTTTATAACATTATAAATGTTGTGATGGTCACATAAGTGTTAATTTGTTTAAAAAAATCTTATTGACCCAAAACATTTGAATGTCAGTTTATGTACATTCCACCTTCATGAACTGATTATTTTAGTACTTGATGCCTTTAGTATGGTTTGTCAATATGAAAATACGATTGCACAGATTTCCCTTCATTGCAGGAGAAATACATTTATTCCATCTCACTGCATTCCAGTGATCTTGGTGGAAACAGTTTAGCATTTTTAACAACCTTTCTTGTAGATGTGAATTGCATGTGCCATTGTTTCATTTTTTCCCCCTAGATTTTACAACAACTTTCTTTAAATCTTTTCTGACAGACTTGGGAAGACCCTGGGCACAAAGACAATGACACAGGGTGTTGTGGTGACAATGACCCAATCGATGTCTGTGAAATTGGAAACAAGGTATAGATATCAGTGTTTGTCTTATTCTATGAAATAAAGCCAAATTTATAAAGCAAGCTGTCATATGTGCAGCTACAGTTGGATTAGATAAACAAACCCCACAATGCTTGATCTTCACAGGTGTGCTGTCGTGGCGATGTTATCAAAGTGAAAGTGCTGGGTGTTTTAGCAATGATTGATGAAGGCGAAACTGATTGGAAAGTCATTGCAATCAATGTTGATGACCCTGAGGCAAAGGACTTGAACAGTAAGTAACACTCGTTGCTTTCCACTTGACTTAGAAGAGAGACACATATGTAATTGTTATCATTTTTCTGGTGTGAAATATAGACATTGGTGACGTGAAGCGACTCAAGCCTGGCTACCTTGAGGCCACAGTTGACTGGTTCAGGAGGTACAAGGTACCTGATGGGAAACCTGAAAACCAGTTTGCATTCAACGGAGAGTTCAAGGACAAGGTGTTTAGTTAAGAAAGTTGTTGTACACAAGCTTTAATTTGTGATTGGTCATATTTGTCATAAATATGCTACATTTATTCTAGAACTTTGCTATTGATACAATCAAAGCCACACATGGCTTCTGGAAGGCACTGATCTCACAACAAACCAGTGCTGGAGAACTAAACTGGTAAGGGAATGTTTCTGCAGTGGTCTGCATTTGTTTGCTCATTTTGCATAGTATTTTATTTCAGCTCTGACGGTTTGCACTTTCATTTTCAATCACTACAGATAACCTGTTGTAGACATGGTTTACTGCTGGAACATATCAACATAATATAAAATAAATTTCTTTTTTTATAATTTCTCTTTTACTGTGCAGCAAGAACACTTGTGTCTCAGAGGGAGACAGTCAATTCTGCTGTTCGGCAGATGAAGCCAAAGCAGTTGTTGATGGAGTAAGAACTTTGTTTTTGCTTTCAATTAATTTATATACAGATGTATATACAGATGACTAGCAGTAATAGTGGTTCCTTATGACAAGACTTCATTAGTGTGGTAACTGAATTTTTCTTTTCATATTTTAGTCTTGCCCATGTGGAGAAGCTAGTCCAGTTCCAAGCTCAGGTTTGATTTCGTGTTCTTCTCTTTTTTTTGTTTACAGTGAAACATCAGATCTGTCCATTTAAAAAAATATATATTTTTCCTGTTACTTATGCATTCAGTTTGAGTTTATACTTTTTCTTTCTAGATGTGACATATTTACTTTGTTGTGCTGTCTTTTTCAGTTGACAAATGCTTCTACTATGCAAGGAACTGAAGAACATAACACTGTGAACGGACCAGTCTGATCATGTTTCGAAAATGTATGTCATTATCTGTCTAGAATAATGGTATTTTATGAAAATAGGGGCACTTAACACATTATCTGGGGACTGAATCTCACATTAACATTTAGGGGAGCTAACCAATGTCTTGCTAAGTTAAGTTGTATTTGATAATGGTTAGATATTCTGTGTAACAGATACTGAAGTTAGCTAATAGTCTGGTCAAACTCAGGTACTGTAAGATTCTGAACAAATGCTTTAATAAAGCTTTTCTCATAAGACACTACTATCAGAGATTTTTTGTTAATACCTTTTGCTCTGTATTAGATTGTCTTATTCTGTTGATTACTCCAACTCATGTTGTTTCAAACCCACATGACTTTCTTTGTTCTGTGCAACAACGGATATTATGCTGGCAGCCTCACTTACTTTCATTGCATGTTTTTTCCCATATAGTGTAAGTGAATGGTGACATTCTACCCAACATTCATGGAACAATGTCATACAAGTGTGGAACAAAAACTAATTCTTTACCATGTAGAAGTTCAACAACTATACACTATCTATACCATTCAAAATTCTGGGGTCAGTAAGATTTTTTTGTATGAAATTATACTTCTACTCGGGCAAGGATACGTTACCTTGATCAAAAGTGCCAAGAAAAACATTTATAATGTAACAAAAAAAATAATTGTTCTTTTGAACTTTGTTCATCAAAGAATCCTGATTAAAAAGACCGTTTCAATTACACAGCAGAAATGTTTCTTGAGCACCAAATCGGTATATTATTATGATTTCTAAAGGATCATGTAACACTTGAGTAATGCCTGCTGAAATATAAGCTTTTCATAGTAATAAATTACCTTTTCAAATACATTAAAATAGAAAAGAGTTATTTTAAATTGTAATAAGTTTTCACAATATTACTGTGGTTTTGAAGAATGCAGCCTTGCAGTGAGAATAAAAGACTTGTTTCAAAAAATCTCATCTATCCCAAACCTTTGAATGTAAAGTCTTATCTGTCAGAACCCACAGCCGCAAGTCGGTCAACGTTTAGCAACCAGATGCCAACACACTAACCTACAATCGATCTGAGACCACCCTATGCAGCTACGCAGTTCCGGTTAAACGTCAAATTCGGCTTGTTTTTTAGCAGTAGACCGGACTGGCTTGTCTACAACAGGAGCGGACCCTTCCAGGTATTGACACGAATGTTTTACTATTGCAACGAATTGTGTTGTGTGCTGTTTACAAATGACACAACATTGCAAATGAGGCGACCATAGACATTAGCTACAATGTTTAACAGAAACATTTTTAACGCCAAAAGTAAGGTTTTAAGGTTTTATCTATAACGTAATAGTGAGCGTTTTCACCTTTACAATGCTCTACTTTACTCATTCAACTTCAGCATATCTGGCTGTTGTTTTGAGTGTATGGACGCGTTTCTAGAAAACGCGCGCTAAACATTTGGGCTGTGTATACGGCGATGTTTACATTTAAGGTACAGTTGGGGAACAGTAATATTTACTTGCGCATGTATTCATCTTAATTTACAGTGCAAACCCTTATTAATGTGTAAAAATGCACTTGAATTTGAACCCGAGTTGCTGTCCTTTGAGTTTGAGTGACAGCTATGTCTGTGTGCTATATCCATGGCGTCATGTGACAAGGTCTCACAACTAGAAATAGTTTGTTGCTCATTGGTTAATAGCTACAAGAGGGTTTATGTTTCTTTTCTTAAATGCACTCTTGGAGACAAAACGTTAACTTGGGTCATTTAGTAACGTAGTATCAGCTGTTTTTCATCTGCTTACAGTAGATTTAGGTAAAGAGCTTATTCTGGAGAGCCCCTTGAAAAGTCTTGGATCTTATACTGCATTGAAACAATTCTCTCATTCTGCTGCTATTTTATTTCAGGGAACAGGGAACAGGCTACAAAAATGTCTTTCATATTTGATTGGCTGTACAGAGGATTCAGCAGTGTGTTACAATTAATAGGTAAAGTATCAGACAGATACTGAAATACTGATGAACGCAAATCATAATGTAGTTGATCTTTTGTGCTTTCATAATCTCATTTCATTTTAGGACTCTATAAAAAGTCTGGGAAATTAGTTTTTCTCGGATTAGACAATGCTGGAAAAACAACATTATTGCACATGCTTAAAGATGATCGACTTGGGCAACATGTTCCAACACTTCACCCTAGTAAGTAGCCTAAAGTGCCACATATTTTACCGTTTTAATATGAGCTGTACACATTTTAAAATGAAAGTATAAAAACAGAATAGCTTATTCTTAAAAACTGAATTCTATATATGTTGAAGCAATCATTGTACACATTGTACCGTATCTTGTCTTATCTGGTAGCATCTGAAGAACTGACTATTGCTGGGATGACTTTCACAACATTTGACCTGGGTGGACACGCTCAAGGTAAATATAGCATTTATTAATAAATGATTAATATATTTGGAATTTAAATTCAGATTAAAAAATCACTGCTATAGTTAAAAGATTTATTTGAAAAATATATACAAACAAATTTGTTTAGAAATTCTAAAACAACCTTAAACGCAATGCAAATTGATTTGGTCTATCCTCAATCCTCAGCAAGAAGGGTTTGGAGGAATTATCTTCCAGCAATAAATGGGATAGTGTATCTTGTTGACTGTGCTGACCATGAACGTCTACTAGAAGCCAAAATTGAGTTGGATGTAAGTCTACTTTTTACTTTTTTATATGAATATAATTCATAGTTTTGTCTATGACCAGTTATTTACTAATCAGTGTTTAACTATGAACCCATCCAAACTCTCAGAAAAAAGGTACAAAGTTGTCCGCCCCGTGAAAGTTTTGTACCTTTGTTTGACATTGCAGAGGAATATCACTGCACTGACTTCAATTCACTAATTTAAATTTCTCCGCAGTCCCACCAATCAAAAAACAGCCGTGTATTTGAATAATAATGAGGGCACCTTGCTCTTTAATCATAGGCCCTCTTAACTGATGAAACCATCTCCAATGTGCCAATCCTTATTTTGGGGAATAAAATCGACCGTCCAGAAGCAATTAGTGAAGATGCGCTGAGAGGAATGTTTGGTCTTTATGGACACACCACAGGAAAGGTAGGTCATTGGGGGAATATATTTAATATATTTATTACTTGTACAGTATATTTAACAAAATGAATGATATTTTCTGGAGCAATACATGGTCTTTTGTCTCACACAGGGGAATGTATCACTGAAAGAACTCAACCTGAGGCCAATGGAAGTCTTTATGTGCAGTGTGTTGAAGAGACAAGGATATGGTGAAGGTTTTCGATGGCTTTCTCAGTATATTGATTAACATATTTAATGTGTTTATTAATTCAAAACCTGTGTATCCTTATTTATTAATTGGTTATTTATCTTGTAATGAAACTAGTAACCAGGGGTGTTATATATATTATCTGAGCCTATAAAATCCAGTAGCAATTACTTACATAAGTTACGTTTACCTTAGCAGTCATTTATGCTGTTTCCTTTACTAAATGCAGGGATAGAAATACAGTTTGCTTTAACAGTTGACTGAGCTGGGTTATTTTAAGAGGTGGCATCAAGTTACAGAACACTTTTTTTCAATCCAGTGTCAATTTTATACGTGTGAAAGGTAAACATATCATTGAACATTTAAATCAAGGATTTTAATCAAGTGAACATCACTTGTGCTGTGAAATTCTGATGTGAAATCATCAGAAGATACAGAATCAGTGTTTTTGTTTTCATGTTACATTACCTCAGTGCCTTAATGTTGGTGGGGTTTTTCCCTAGTTCTGTATGTCCCACCTGTTCAAAGGAAACACTTTTGAAGTGATTTGGTGTACATTGCCAACGTATACATGCTTGCTTATCAAAATTACCTGAGATTTAAAATGAAATATTTCTATCTAATATATAAAAAGTACAAATATTTGATTTGTATGTAGTATTTTGATACTTTTAAGACTGTGCTTATGTAGCACTCAGTGCCAGTTATGTCTACATTAGCCTGTTTCAACACTAAACTACCTGACTGTGTAATGAGTACTTGTTGACTGCCATCTGTAACTTATCTGCAGTCATGGCATGAGAGTATATAGGCCTTTTTAATTCATAGAAAATGTGTCATATTACTAGGTCACTTTTACCCATACTTGTACATAGGCTTAAGTGAAAGGATTGGGAGTTTCAACGCTGCTTATCTTTTGAAATGTAGCTGATTATGTACATGCCACATGTAACACTTTGTAGCATTTACAAAAATAAAAATATATAAATATATATATTTTGAATTTTCCGTGTGTACTTTGATCTCAAATAAATCATACATGTAGGCCTATATGAAATTATGAATCATAGAAAGCAATTTGAATAAACATTTTAAAAAATTGTGACATTCTAGTGAACTTAAAAAAAGGTTATTTGGCCATATTTAATCCTTACCTCTATGACTTGACCATCAGAATGAACTAGCAGCACATTGTCGCACAAGAACACAGTCTAATGTATAAACGACGTCTGATTTGTTAACGAAACTTTCTTTGGAGTCGGATCTTTTCAATGAATCCGTCTTGCTTATTTATTTACAAAGCGAAATTGACTCGTTCACGAATGGTTTGACGCGAGAAACGTCTCTTTCGGATATAACAATCGTATTTTAATGTCTATGATAATCACGGCGACGTAAAAGAATCACTGAACCGGTTCTATGAAACGAATTGTTCGAAAGAGTCGGACTTCCAATTACAACATTCATCCTCCGCGTGACTATTTTTACGCCAATGAAAACATAGCAGGAAGCACTGCAGATGGATAACGCGTGCAACAATGTCAAGTCGGCGATAAGCTAATATAGATATTATTAAATTATCTAGCTTGTCAGACATATTCATTGCAACTCTAACTAGTTGTTATTGATAAACTGTGTTTGTTAGCATGGTGACATTTGTATCTTGAACTCATCAAGATGCAATAATTAGTACTATTATTACTATTATCTTAAAAAAACCTGTGACCATTCTACTAAACCAACTTAATACTGTTTTATATATATATATATATATATATATATATATATATATATATATATATATATATATATATATATATCCAACGTTTGAAAATGAAGAATGTGGAAGAAACATTCTGTGTTGTTACAGTGTCCGAGAAGCCATTCAACCTCACTGGATCTCAGAATAAAGAAATGAGCTGTAGTGGAGTGTTTCTGAATTACCAGTCTGGGATTGTAGTCTGTAATGGCATTTTGTTCTCACGCTTTATCAATGACAGACAGTCCATGAAGAAATACGCGAAAGTATTGCATTCTGAAAGTTTCACTGAAGAGATAAAAGTGCATGCAGATTACATTCACCTTTGCGCCAACCAATCGTGTGTAACGGACAGACGCAATACTGTTAATGATGATCAATTGTGCGGAGTTTGAAGATGCATTTCACAAGATCTTCAAAGGGGCTGATAACTGGGGCTTTTATAGTGGCACATTGGATACAGAAGTTCTGGAAGACTCCAGGTTTTTAAGTTGGTTTGCACTTTTAAAAGTGACTCCATCTACATGCACTTGTAAGGAAACTATTCCATGGGTGAAGAGTGGCATTCTTAAAAAGGGATGTCATGTCATCGCATGTGGGTCTCCATTCGGTGGTCTCTGTCCAGACCTCTTCATGAACACAATTAGTAAAAGTATAGTTAGTAAAGTGGCAGGAGATGAGAATGCCCTGATCCTTACTGATGCCCGCTGCTTGCCTGGAAGGAAGCAGTGTGTTTGTTAGCAAAGGAGGCAGATCTCACCTTGTGGGTTTGATCGTTTCACCACTGTGCTGGAAATCAGATGATTGGATTGCTCGGTTCACCTGATTCTGAAAAACATGCTACAGGCTGGTGCCATCCAGGAGTTGCTGATAGAAAAGTAATCGCAGTTTATCACGTGCTCTCTTCAAGTTCCATTAACTGCAAACCAAAAGCCAGGCTCTGAATTTTACCCTGGAGTGGTGCTGACTGAGAGCGGCCAGCTGTGGGGTTCTGGTGTGCTGATATACCAGAATCTGGTTCTGACCTGCAGGCATGTGGTGAATGAAAGGTCTGTGCTTACCGTCAGAGTCGACTTTGGAGAAAGGTAATGGGCTTTGAGTTCATTCATATTCATCATTATAAGGCCTAAAGAATGACATTTTGTTTGGTGATCTTTGTTAAACATGTTACATGTTATTGGCATTTTTAATCACCATGGGATTTGTAATAATATCTAAACTTTCCACCTCAGATTTCATGCAGTAAGTGGTAAGGTGCTTTATTCATCAACACCATCATCTCCCTATGATATCGCTGTGGTGGAGCTTCAGGAGCCCCTCGCAGACTCAGTAAAAACACAGTTTACCATGTTCTTTCACCCAGGTAATGTGCTGCAAACCTGTTTTATTGAAACTCATATTCAGCCATGTTTGTTTTAAGATTTTGATTTTGTGATTTTTCTGTGGATGTCTAATGCCACCAACATAAGACAAATAATATTTGTTCTTTCCAGTGTGTCAGTTTATGTGTGTGATAAGTTCATATCCAAATATCAGGTGGTTCTGTATCAATTTTGACACTAAATTTATATTTTTATATTTAACAGTAGTATTTTACATACAACAACAATTAATGTGATATTTGATACTATATTTTTTATATAACCTCCAGTCTTTTACATACAAAATATAACAATGGTAGCTTGTTTCTGTCACATAAGAACAAATCATGCTTTGGTAAATCATATTACCAAAATAAACAGTAAATAAACAGGAAAAATTGTGACACTGTCATAATTTGGTAACACTTTATTTCGATAGTCCACTTTAGACATTCTACTAACAGTAAGTAACTTTGCAACTACATGTCAACTAGCAGTCATTAGAGTATTAGTAGACTGTCTGTTTAATATCTTCTAACACTTTATTTTTATGGGTCCACAACATACAATATGCTGTCAGAAACTTTGCAAGTATACATCAACTTATTCTACTAACCCTAAACTTACCCTAACAGTCTACTCTGAGAGTTAGTTGACATGTAGTTAAAAAGTTACTTATAGTTAGTAGCATGTTTAAAGTGGACTATCAAAATAAAGTGTAACCCATAATTCGAAGATAATTAACAAAAAGTCAAAATTATAAGATAAAACGTCATAATTATGGCGTGAAAAGTAAAAATTTTGAGAAGTCGTAATTAAAAAGCATGACATAAGTAAAAAATTATTACATAATTAGGACTTGCATGCAAGTTGAAATTATGGCAAGTCAAGTGAAAAAATACTCATAAAAAGTAAAAATGATGACAGCGATTATGAGTAAGTCAGAATTGTCCAATTATGACTCGTGTCATTTCAACATAAAAATTAGTGTAATTAAATATCAGTGATACTTAAAATTTAAGATTACACAGAAATCCTGCTTAAATTCCTGCATCCTTTAAACTGATTTTTTATTTAATCAGATGCAAGCAAGTGAACATAATGACTGGTCTAAACAAAACATTTTTCTTTTCAGCGCTATGTATCATCCTGTAAAGAAGCATAGATACATTTAAATGTATTACACTTATATGTATTATAAATAATGATCCATTTCAGTTTATATAAAATGTTTTGTAACTGTGTGTACTTTGTCCCTGTGCAGCACCTGGAATTCTCATGTTGTGTCTGTTTAGGTGAGGATGTGCTTGTTGTGGGTTATGGAGCTTTAGGAAGCAGCTGTGGCCCTTCCTTGACCTCGGGGATCTTATCCAGAGTTATTACCCATCAGTCACGGCCTGTGATGCTGCAGACTACTTGTGCAGTGCAGTCTGGAGCCAGTGGTGGTGCTGTGGTTCGCTCTGCCACTGGGGAATTGTCAGGTAATATCATTACACATTTCATTTTAAGTAGTTTGGAATTAATGGAAAAGGCTTTGTTTATCAGAATATCAACCAGTTATTGTTCAGTAAAAAAACAGTATTCAGTGGAGATTGAAATATACAATACCTTCTCTAACCAGAAGGGGGCACCACGTGACCAGTTAAGCATGTTTTTATCTCAAACTTCAGCATCAAAGCATTCCAGCTCTCATTTGATGACAATGTCTGTTTAAATCAAGCTTTCATAGGCAGATTCTGTCTCATTTTTTTTTTTTTTACTTATATATTCCAATATTAGGTATCGTGTCCAGTAACACAAGAGACTTTGCAGCAAGTGACATCCCCACCTGAACTTCAGCATCCCAGTGACTGTTCTGGAGCCTCTGCTGAGACGTTTTACTCAAACGGGAGATGCTGCTGTGTTTAAGGTCTTAGACAGTGCAGAGGATGATGTAAGGAAGATATGGAGACTACAAAGCCTTCAGAGCACGCTTTAATCAGTCTCCAAAATTTCAGTGAAACTTAAAATTTCTTTTAACTTGACCATTTAAGATTACACTAAAATCCTGCTTAAATTCCTAAATTACTGTTAAATGCGGTTAAATTTTATTAAAGACAATAAGTGAATATTGAAGTGAATAGTGTTTACATCATGCCTTCTATTAAAGTTAAAATGTCTTCTTTTTTGAGCCCTCTGGTGACTCTTGTATGCCTTGAGAACCAGCTTTTATTGGGTATTTTTGGTAGTTATTATAAATTTCACTTGTCAAAAAATGTGTTTAAAAGTGGGTTGAAAAGATTTGTTTTCTCATGTCTCCAGTATCACATGAAAATTAGCATGTCGCAGAGTCTTGGGAGTAATTAGGAGAACAAAGGAACAGCACTTTCGGGCCCAGTGCCTTTAATCATATTCAGGCAAGAAAGATGACACACTCGGACAAAGAAACATGCAACTAAATGCAAATATACTGCAACTCAGCGTAAATATAATGTTTTCTAATCAGTAAATCCAAGTATTTACAATAATAATGGCATGTACAGTACAATACAATCATACACTTGTCCAAGTGGTATAACGTCACTGTTAGCAGACTGCTGTACACTGCTGAGTAAGACATCAGAACATTCACTACTGACTTTTAATGAGCAGGCTGTCTTTCCACCCCATCACACCAGCAAGGTGGTGTCGTATATGATAATCCACAACTAATTTAAATATCGTCAAGGTTTGTCTCGATTTATATTCTTCTGTAGACTCTGTGGTACATTGATGAATACGTTTACACTGGGGATGTTACCATGTCAAATGTGTTTTCTCTTGCTTATGTGGAGCTTCGAAATCCCATCTGAGTGAGTTATCATACCAGGCCGAGTCTAATTCATACACGTTTTACAGCATTTTAACCCTAAAAACTGATTTTTTTTACTGTGGGACTCATGTACTTCACCTTTAGTCGTAGATTTTAAGATTCATATCTAGAATACAAATCCCTGCAGCACCAGATTTACACCTAGGAACATTACAGCCAACACATCTTTCATTGCAAATGATGGGAAGATCTGATTAGAAGACATCTGCAAAGACAGATTGGTCCCTTCGGGTATATGAGAGAGAATATGTCAGAATGCATTTTCGAAAGCTCATTCCTGCCTCTCCTGTTCATCCATACACTGCCTCGTTATAATATCCATGTTGCATCAGAAGTACCGTATTACTGCCTGACCTAGTGGAGTATAAGCTAATTCTATTATGACAGACATATGAAACCAGAGCGCACATTTCTCAGGATTTATGACTGTCCATTTCAAAGAAAACAATGATTTGGACGTCGGGGTGAGGGAGAAAGCTACTGCATTGAGGCGTAATTTATATGAAAATATAATGCTTTGCCATCTCTGGTTTCGTGGATTATTACACACAAGACAGGAAAAAAATAGTGCCTTTAGGACAAGGATCGTCTTGTAGAAGTGCATTGTGTATTTCTGGCAAGTAGCCTAAAATCGGTTGTAGTTTGTGAGCATGGAGGAATAGTTCTTCAAATACACTGACAAGGCTACTTTATCTCAAGACATTTACGACTATATCTACTTCAAGGAAGCAAAGAAATGATGCAGAGACTGTTTCAGCCAGAACAGAACCTTTATAACAGTTTTAGCTTTTTGAGCTAAGCTAAGCTAACTTAGCTTTGAGTGTTTTCAGACTTTGTGTCTCTTTGTCTTCATAGTAATCTGTGTTCATATACACTAAATCATTTGGAGGACATTTAAAAGAATTTACAGAAACTTTAACGGCAAAAACATTAGCAGCAGTCTCAGTTCCCAAAGAAAGCAGTTGCTGATGATCGACAGAAGATCTAATAAAACAGGTTAGACCGTGAAGCCTGTCTATCTTTATATACATACTTTAAAAAGTCGCTTTAGACTGTATCATTTCTGAATGTGTAGTGACGAAAGTATGTATTTATTTGACTTGCATAAGAATGCATCACATCACACCTATCAAGCGCCTAATTCTGAGCTTGTGTTTGCAGATGCTAGAGACTGATTCAGGAGAAAACTCTTGCACTTACAACAAAAATATGATGTTTCACAAGTATCCATAAGCCCAATAATCGAAAACCCTTTCCCAATACCGTAATCTCACTACAGCTAACACTAACCAAGCCACCCTCCCACCCACCCTTCCCAAGTCAATGCTGTTTGGAGTGCAGTATAAAGATGACAGATCCTCCAGTGTCCATCGTTTAATGTCAGAAGATAGAGCTGCCTCTGTAGAAATGGGCCACAGAAAGCTACGTCGAACAAGGCGACAATCACGTTTTATTTTACCAAATGTATCCGCCGTCATCTACCTCCCCCACCTCCCCTTCCTCCTCCTCAGCCTCCTCGCCGTTCTCCTCCGCCTCCTTCTCCTCCTCGTCTTCCCATCCGAGCCCGCTGCCAAAATCGCCAGAGTACGTGACCACCTCGTCTGCAAAAGGGAAATGTTGTTAAAAAAAATATTGCAAGCGTTTTAGGCTAAACAATATCCCCTTGGCGTGAGGACAATAAACAAACAGGAGGTGTGACTTTGACGTTGGGCTTTTTAATCGCTATTTTATGTCCAGTCAGGGGATTTGTTTTTATCACTGCAGGTCCGTCGCAGCCAGTAGTAATTAATCTTAAGGACCTTTATTTCGGTGAGACAACTGCTCTTTTGGAATGGAAATGAACCTGGCCTAATGAATGTAGCACTTGGTCTTCTGTCAGATGGGTGACTGATGATTTTGTGGATCTAAGCCCTAAGCCCTGTAGCTACAGAAGGAGCATTGTCCTCTGTGTAGTGTGTGTGTGTGTGTGTGTGTTGTGCTCGTGCTCACCACAGTCGGGGTTGCCATGGATTCTGGAGCCCATTAACTCTCCTCCATGCGGGTCCACACACCAGCACTCCCCTCTGCTCTTGTCACACTGCAGTCTCCTGTAAAAGCCGTCCTCATCACAGCTGGGAATGTATGTATCTGAAACGACAAGTAGAGAGGAAAACACACAGACACGCACGTTTTGAGAAACACAATGCGTGTTTTACATTTATTTTCATATCCTATACAAAATGAGTGTTGCATCACGGGTGACATTGCAAACTAGTTTGCATATTGCTGTAAATCATGTGACAGACTCAAGTGACACTGCTCATTGTAATGCATAAAATGTAACCTTGGCGAGGGTTGAGGGCTGGGTTTCTGTCTGCAGTGTCTCGAATCATGATGCACGATAAAAACCAACTGCACAGAGTAATAAACATATATATTTCCACATAATCATCATGATCTGTTTAGCAATGAAATGCTGGATTTAACCCTCTGATCCACTGAGTGTACTAAGCGACAAATCTTTTAAAGCCAGTTTTAACCATTCAGAATGTGATGTTATGTCCTAACCACCTCCACCACGGGTGAGTCCATTGACCCTTACCCATAATTCTATTTATGTCTTTGTGTGCTTTTTATTTCTGAGAACATAAATTAAGCATAGCTGGTGATGACCATGTGCAACTCTAAAAAAAAAAAATTATATATATACATATAGATATTTATAATCATTTCCCTTTGTGATTTAATAATTAATGCCTCAGAGGGTTAAAGACCGATTGTTTTTTTTGTTTTTTTAGGGTTAAACTTTTCCTTTTACACTTACCCGTAATTCTACATGACTGTCTTCTTTTTATGTAATTGTGTTTTATATTTATTACAACATAAATAAAACGAGGCTGACAAATATAGTGATACTCTCTGAACCTCTGGAATATTTATCATAATCTTTCATAGCAATGGTCAGATGTATAGTCCTCTCAAAATATGCAATTAAAAAAGACAGAAAATTATTATATATCTGTTTTAAAAAGAATATAATAAGTAACAAAAATATATATATTTTATTGTGATTTGACTATAAATGCATTATAGTGTTATACAGGTTGCACTTTCTAGGTTCGGCTTTTTCTTAGGACTGTCATCTTTTCTATTTTTGAACATTTATTCAAAATGGCTTGCAAAAGTAGTAATGCACTATACACCTCTGGAATGTTAATTTAGCCTTTTTTGGAATGTACAGATTTGTAACTCTTAAGATGTATCATATAGGTGGAAAAAGGTTTATTTTATAGGTTTAGATATTACATTAGGAGATTTTCTTCCTTTTGTGATTTAATAAAAATGTACCTCGTACAGTAAACATGGGTTAATCTTTCACGATAACAATGAAACACTTTATTTGTATTATATACATTGCTATTTGTTCTCAGGCTTCGGGGGCTGTTTGCATTATGGCTGCCTCTGATTGGCTGAAGCATCTGCAGCGTGTCCTTGGAGAGTTCTGAGAGCGCTGCAGCCAAACATGCAGCACTGCCCACAGCCATGAGCGCTGCTCTAATCCACACACCTGATTAGGGGCTAATCCCAACCTTGTGCTTGTCATCTGTTAAATGAAACTCCTCTAGTCACTTTTGCCAGAGCCTCCCTCTTACCTCCCTTCGGTCTCGCTTTTTCCTTTTACCGACCTTCTTTCTTCCATTCATCCTTCTACAAATTGTATATATTCTATATAACCTCTTTCTTTGGATCTCCCTTTGTTCTTCTTCTTCACACCTTAATTTGCTCTTCCCACGATAGTACAGCGAGTCTCAGCGGAGCGTTCATTCTTACCCGGTTTCTTCTTGGCTCCTTCTTGCACTTGGATTCGCTCTAGCTCAGCCAGGCAGGGAGGCTCTGTGGAAGAAAAACAATCAGTGCCTTTAGGGAAGAGCCGGCGCTAATCTCCTCCAGACAAACGCTTCACACGAGCTCCTCCACCAACTCCCAGATGAGGCGGCATTACACCAGGGATGCTCTCTGTGCAGCTGCACAATCAAATCACACTATCACACAGACGCATTTTAAAAGTGGCACAATAGACGGTTCTAATCTCTAGTTTTACGGCAATACAATTCATGAAAGAACGAGTAAATTAAATTTTGAGTAATAGAACTTGCTTTGAATAGGTTTTGAACAAAATTAACACCTGTTATAGAATATTTCTATATTGCAATTTTCTCTTTAATGCCCTATAATACATTAATCAAAAATGAAAATTCTGTCATCATTTACTCACCTCAAGTCATTCAAAACCAAAATGACTTTTTTCTGAGGAACACAAAATAAGTTCTTTAGCATAATGTCCAAGCTGCTCTTTTCAATTCAATGAAAGCAAATGGTGACCACAGCTACTGAGGAGGAACCAATATGCCCAATAATTAAAGAGAATATTTCTCTTTTTAAAAAATGTCTTTATATTTAGAGATTCTTTCAGAGCGGACTACTTATTTTTCTTTATTCATACATGAAAACATTAATACTGACATTTTCAAACTTTATTACACTATAATATAGTATTTTAAAAATAAAATTGTGAATACTGGAATATGAAATGATTTTAAAAATGAATTTATTATAATATGAAACTAAAATTGCCAGTAGGTGGCATGTCCCTGTCTCAATGTGTAAATCATTCATCCAAATTATTATTATTATTATTGTTTTTTTGCTGCTTATTCATTCAAAAACCAAGGGACTTTATGAATGAGTTACTGAATCATTCACTCAAACAATTTGTTCAAAAACACAAATTCACCAATTCTGTTTCAGCTTGGTTGGAACTGTTTTTACATGACGTAGTGAATGTGTTGACTTTTTTGTTTGGTTTCTGCAACATAATAAATGTCAGCTCACAAATTGTTAAAACAACAAATACAATATTATTTCAAATGATACACACTGCTATCATGCAAGATTTGGTAATCACACAAAGATATTATACGAGTATGAATCCAGAAAACTTCGAAAGTAGCATACAAATCATACAGACCAATTTAATGGTCATTTTTGAAGCTTGACAACCCCATTTACTTCCTTTACAAGGAACAGAGCAGCCTGGACATTCTCCCAAGGAAAGAAAGTAATGCAGGTTCAGGAATGACATGAAGGTTAGTAAATGATGACAGAACGTTTCCTGTAATAAATAAATCAGTACAGCACATACTGGAATATTCGCCAATGCTTCAACACTATCACTATGTGAGTGCTGGACAGGTCAAGTAAAAGAAAGCGGGTTTCTGTCTGACTGCCTGTCTAGTTTTAGTCCCAGAGAGTTTGAGGCTGAGCAGGCTGTCAACAACCAACACTGATGTTGTTTTTCCCTCCGCAATGGCCATTTCCTATCCACCGGAGGAAATACAAGGGGAAGACAAAGTGTGACAGGCCAAAAGCAACTGTGCCCTACCCAGGAGAAATGAGAGTGCCCAGCCACATACCGTGAGCAGAATCAAATCAAACAAGATGCAGGCTGATCTAGTGTGTGTGTGTGTCTGTTAAGATACTGCTAAGATACAGCTCTGTGCCCCTCCAGTGCGATGCACAGTGGAGCATATGTCTGTTTGTGTCAAGAAACTTGCCATGCTCCGTGGTTTAAGTAAACACACACACAAAGGAATTTCTCAAACAAAAGAACACACTTACGAGTCTCATTAATATGTAGAGCATGTTGCCGATAAACACATGCACATGCAAACAGACCTACGCTCTCCCCCGCTGACACACACACACACTGACTGTCAGTCACCCTAGCAACACACACTAAATAGCAATTCCTCCAGACTTATGCATCTCGTCAAAACGAATACTCTAAATCACTCTCTCCACATGCCACAAACAGCTAAAGGTCAATTTATGCCTTCTCCAGCTCTCCCATCTCTCATTTTCTATCCAAAGGTAGTGTTTGTAGAGGAAATGAAAGATTTGGATTACAATAATCCAAACATACGGTTCCCCTCCCCCCTTTAATGTTTGATTATATTTAGAAAACCAATTAAACTTAATCCAGTGCAAACTGAATGAGTTAGTGGCATGAGTATGCAGAACTCTCAGCACACAGATGGATTTTTCTAAAGCCCTGTCTCCACCGACTGGTGTCTTCTTTATCTTTAACACCAGTCCAGTGCGTGCCGCTCTGCGACCGGTGTTTGCATGCAATATCGTCTTCTAGGCTTTTGTAATGGAAACAAAATATGCCCTTCAAATCCAATTCAAACATCATTTCAGATTTGAAAGCCCCAACTCTCTGAAGCAGTGTTCAACACGCTCAAACACGGACTAGTGCTGGCACTGATGTTCGGCCATGTGTCCCCCTTCTGTCACGCTGATATAACCAAGCAGAGCAAACTGTGGACCGTGGCACTGACCAGCAGGGTGCAGGGCACAAATGTGCAATGCTGAGGCAACGATCCCGGTAAGAGCTGATTTTAAATGTGAAGTGTGTAGTTTCAATGTCAAAACAGTGTTACTTTTTTGAGTTTTTGCCTTCGGATGAAAATATTTTATTAAAATGCCATCTAATTTTAGTCAAGAGTTGACACTATTGATAAGTATTTGAAACTAACATATTCTTTATAGATTTTTTTAAAATATAAATACATGTATTGCGCATTGATACTATTTTATTTTTTTATATATTCTTATCAACAGTATATTTTAATTAAATTTGGTTAATTATCATAATGATGCAAAGTTTTTTAAAATGGGCATACACTACTGTTCAAAAGTTGGGGTCAGCAAGATGTTTTTTAAGAAAGTAATTTAATTCCGCAAGGACACATTAAATTCATCAAATGTCACAGTAAAGTATTGATAATGCTACATAAATTATGTATATTGTCTCTTTTAAAATATGTTACAGCTTTTTATCAGCACAACATTAATAATAATAATAATTAATGTCTTGTGAGAACCAAATCTTTGTATTAGAATTATTTCTGAAGAGTCATGTGACACTGAAGACTGGATTAATAATGCTGAAAATTCAGCTTCTCCATCACAGAAATAAATGAAATTTTAAATATATTCAAATAGAAACAGTTATTTTAAATTATAATAATATTTCACAACATTAATGTTATTCTCTATTTTTGCACAAGAGGCTTTGGTCACACTTTATTTTAAGCAATTCTCGCAATTAAACCAACTATGACTTTTGCCTCAATAAACCTCTAATTTGCTACTTATTAATATTTAGTAAGGTAGTTGTTAAATTTAGGGATTGGGTAGAATTAGGGATGTAGAATATGTTCATGCAGAATATGTGCTTTATAAGTACTCATAAACAGCCAATAACTAATAACAGGCATGGTAATGAAGTACTAGTTAATAGAGAGGATTGTTACCGAGGCTTCTTTCAAACAATTAAAAAATATTGCAGATCCCAATTATTTCAATGGTAGTGTACTGAATATTGGTTAGTATATAGAATATTTCATTATACTATTATAAAAAGGCCTGGTTTAATTGTGTAAAGATAGTAAAAACTCACTTTCTCTCCAAAAGCAGAGGCACCACTCAGCTGTGGAGACTTTGCCATCACGGTAGGAGTCACAGGAGTTGAAGAAGGGCCGTATGCACACTTCATACTTGTCCAGATTAATGGCAGACAGCTCAGCTTGATCCAGATACAGGTCACTGTTCGTGTCCAGCTTAGAGAACATCCAGCCAATAGAGTCCTTACAGGTCGCAACAAGAGTTCGGTCCACAACTGTGCACAAAAAAAATCACATGCTACATGTTAACGCAAGAGAAATGCTAGCTTATATACTGTAATACTTCTGCATTGTGTGAGATTTTAAATTGGATTCCAAGAGCCATCTCTCCCAGAACAGATGACTGCATCATATTATCATATTATCAAAACTGCTTTTTGAGTGGATAAAATGCTGCTGGTGCTCTTTGGCCACAATTCAAACATAACAGCTCTGAATCTGAAGTTTTACACTGCAATTTCTCGTGCCAATTATCATAGGTAAAAAAAACTGCATTTGTGGCATTTCTTGAAATGATACAACCAAAATAAACAAGGTTAGAGTCACTGTATGCTGATCAGTAGTGAAGCTGCTGTAATCTCTGAATATAAAAGCACTGGCTAAATACATGTTAGAACCTCACTTGATGCAGAACTGGCTACAGGATTCCCCGTGCTGTTCTGCTTGCCGTTGCCTTGGAGCAGTTGGAACCAGTCCCGCAGGCGATCTCCCAGATCTGCCAGGTCCTGCCCTGTGCAACTCTCTATGGACAAAAAAGAAGAGAGACGGAGACAGTGAAAGGAGATAAGGGGGTGTTGGCAGACGTTGGTATTAAAGAGTGAACAACCAATCGTCCTGCTTTTGCCCTTCTGAATTTGACAAGAAAAGCCTGCGGAGACTGCAGACATAAATCAGACATAATCAAAGTCAGCAGAAATTCACAAAGCAAGCAGCAAAGAAAGAAAAAGGGCAGCATAGTCTGTTGATAAATCAATAAAGCCTTTGTTACAGCGAGAGCTGCAGACTGCTCAAGGGGATGTGAAAGAGACAAATGGCATCAGAAGCAATCTCAGAATAAAACCATTCATTATTATCATCAAAATATGATCCTATAAACTTAAAAGCTGGCCCTTCTATTGTGCTTCATTCAAGACAGAAGGTGCTTCTTAATAACAAGATCATGCTCATGCAAAAATGAACCTTTTTTCATCATTTACTCAAATCTTTATGACTGACTTTCTTCTGTGGAACACAAATTATATTATAATATAATAATATTTCAACTGTTCATTTTGGTGAGAAAGTGAAATAATGCTAAATTTCTCCAAATCAGTTCTCATGAATTCACCTACAACTTGGATAGCCTGAGAGTGAGTACATTTTCTGAAAATTACTATTTTTGAGTGAACCATTCCTTTAAAGGTGTTCAAAACAACTGATTTTCAAAAACATCCTATTTTGTGTTCCAAAATAAATGATTTTTGGTGAGACTATCCCTTTAACAAGCTTTGCAAGACCAAATTGCAGCTTTTGGGAGTGTGTGGCAGGTAAATACCGTGTTTGCTGTCCACGTCTGTAGCAGGAGCCGCGGTGACGGTACAGGGGCAGAGACCAGCACATCTTACCTCCAACTCCTTCGCTGTGAGACAAGCCTGCTGCTCCAGTTTGCACTAAATTCAGGTGCAACACACACACACACAAAGAATAAGCAGTGCCGCCATAACACTTGTCCAGTGTCACATGCTCCAGTTCAGTGGCATGAATTGTAAGCCCAGATAGAGCACAATTATTTCTACAGATGAGTGAAAATCGCTGGTTCAGACAAGACATCTCCATTAAAAGAAGCTGATGTCAACCTTAATTTCTTCCCTCACAAGGTCAGAAATAGATATAATAGAGATAATACATAATTCAACAGAACGGTTCTTTCATCCCCAAGTACCCAGAATCTCTTCAGACAATTCTTTGACTTTTAAAGACGTCAAGGGCCAGAGGTATAATAGACACCATTATCCATACTGTGCAAGCAGACTGATCCATGAGTCACACAGAAAATAATAGAGATAGAAAAAAAATGTTTTTTTGAATGGCACAGAATAACAAGAATAGAAATAACGTCATGATGCATTCATTGTCCAAAGTTGCAGGACAGTGAAAGGATTATGAAATTTCTCTTCAGGTTTTTTTGTTGACAGGACTAAGAAAATATTTCTACCTGATCTGACTCTTAAAAATGACCTTAGCTAGTGTTAATTCATTTCCTAAAGTTTTGAATTATATTGATATTATATTATACTGGACATTATTTATCATTATTATTAACAATATTAAAGTGGCCATTATTACAATGGTTCACTTAAAACAACAAACTTACTAAGTACTTTTCCTTCCCTTTAATGAGACATGTCCTATTTGTCTTTCACAAATTATTGTGTGATCTCTGGGAAAATGTTCTGGGGGCCTTCATGAAGAAACGTTCTCCAACAAAGGCCTAGCGGCAAATTTCTTTATAAATGAATCCAGATGGGACGTTTAACAAAATTAATGAAAGATATATGTGTATATGTGTGTCTTTCTTGTGTGGTGGGATTCAGAAGCTCAACAAGTATGAAATATCACCTTTGACAGAAATACATCATCAATTTACACAAATGTTGGATGAAATGAATACAGTTAAAAAAAATTTTTTAAGCATGATTAATTATTTTAATCTACTGTCAGCCACGGAAGTTAAATTTTGTTTTAAAAATAAGCAAAACCGATCACAGGCTAAAATATACTGATTTAGCGAATATGAAGCTCATTTTTGGGTTACCTAAGTCGACCCAACAAAAAACTAAAAAGTCTGAACAAGCAAAAAAGTGCAACAAATCCAGCTGTATTGAAATAAGCTGATCTGCAGAGAAATCTCTGCAGTTCAGCTAGTTTTAATACAATTAAAGGAAGTTAAATGCAGTGTGAAGTACCTGAGAGGCATAGTTGTGTCCATCAGAGCCACAAACGGGACCAGAGGAAGATACTGGGCAAGCTTTACAGTTACTCTCCTGCTGCTGTCTAATGACCTGCTGCTTCAACCTAAAACACATCAGTCAATGTTAACATGCCATCAATAATATCATCAATATTCAATATGAGATATAAAGTGAGGCATGCTTGAGTAATAGTCACTCAAATGCACAGGGACAGTGCATCATTGGCCCATTTTTTTATTTAAAGTTAACAAAACGTTCTCTGTAGTCAGTTGTGCGCTACAATGAGAACCAGTCCCTAAGGGACAGCCTCAGGAACAAGTTCAATTTGTAAAAAGAACAAACGTCCAGGGACTAAATCTGTGTACCTCACAATGTGCCACCAGACAACGCATGCCTGCTTTAATAAATTGCTCTTATTTCACCTCTATAAAAATATGACTTTCTCTTCACAAGTGAATTAACATTTTTTAACGCTTGTGGAAATAAACAGATCATAGCCATTTTATTTATTTATTTTCCCCTAGGGTCCAGTTAAAATGTTAGTAAGGGTTCTTTGCACCATAGTTTTATGACCATTTTCTACCCTGTCTCATTTTTTGCTGTTGTTTCTTTAAGACTTCTTTCTAAACAGCCATCTTTGCTCATACGCACTCAGCCAATCATCTTTACCTTAAAAGCTCAGAAATGTGATTCTTCATGATATGAATAATGAAAAGCTAGATTGGACAGTTACATTCTGCACAGTGCCTTAGATTGGCACCCAGTTTCTTTTATTCATATACCCTAAAAAACAAACACTATCCTGACGTATATTACTGTTATGTGCATGAAGACAGTCCTGTAGCTGAAGGGCTTACCTGTGCTCCAGCTTTTTGCGGTTGACGCACACAGCACGCTGGTAGCCCTGAGCGACACACACTTTATGCCGGCTGCATTTGACCTTCTGGCAAGGATCCTTAGTAGTGTCCACATCTGTAATGAAAAGAGATGTACCCCAATAATCTGCTATGCATTCAGTTTTTTTTTTTTTAGATGCTTCCAGGTTTTTTTTAGATTTTGCTCCCTGAGATTTCAATATTGTAAACTTTCAATAAATACAATGAATAATGTATTTAATTCCAATAAAACATTTAATATTTATTAATATTTCATTATTATTGTTTTTTTTTTTTATTAAATGCTGCCACCACAACCTGAATCAGTGTTATTTTTGCAACTGATACACTATTGTGTATGTTTTTGATTATTCATTTTAATTTCGATTAATATTTGAGTTTTTAATTTTAATTTTAGGTAAAGTTTTTGTCATTTTTATAATTTTTTAAGAATAATGTATTTTCCATACATTTTTTTTTTTCTGAATTTTCATTTCAGTTTTAATTATTTTAGTAATAAAATACTTTATTATTATAATTATTATATCTGTTAACATTTATTTTATTTAAAGTAACACATTTTTATGGTTTTAGTTTTAGTTAACAATAATAAACTCTGACCCAAACATAAATAAGCAGCAGGAAAATTACGATATTGTTTTTTATGCATACTTTTTATATTTATATTTATTTTGTTAATTTAAAATGTATAATTTATTTATTAATTTAAAATATTTAATAATGAATCTTTAGGGAAACTCCTATTTACACCAAAAGAAACATGTCATGACAAGCACCCTTTGATTCATATTTAAGAACATTTATGCAAAATACAAAAATGAAGCATCAATGCTCTCTATGCCACAGCCTTAGAGAAGCTAAGAGACAAAGATGTTATTTTACTGAATGTTTTTCAGTAAGCCATCATAATTACACCTTATACCTTATCTTACCATACTACATATAATATTACAAAAAACTCATAATCCTCACTGCACAAAAAACAATATCTCAAGACTGACAGATTATTACGATCTATACACAACAGCACAAGGTTGATCGGTAAGCCTCACTTCATCACAAAAGGCTCAAGCAGATTAAAGAGAACACAAGAATAAAGATGTTGCTATAGCAACAGTCCAACTCCAGAGTGAGGATTGATTAGCTGCTCATATAAGTAAAAAAAAAGAAACTGTCATCACTCCCTTTAACATTAAATATATCTTACAAACAGCCCTGTGAGCTTGTCACTATAAAATACATAACTAAGGTCTCCGTGTGTAAGCGATGCTAATTCTGGCTTAGAGAGCTGAGGAATCTTGTCCAGTCACCACCGTATCCTTTGTTTACACTCAGGGCAGCATTTAATGTGATCATTACAATCGCCGAGTAGAAGTAAGGTGCTAGTGACTCTATCACACAAAGCCAGTGGCTGAGCTAATGCAGCTAATATACATCAGTAGCCAGAGCCACTTAACGCTGAGCATATCAGATCAACTCGCGGGGAAAGGTTCACGGAGATAAGGATGTGATACATGCTGTGTACACAGGAAAGAGAAAATACAATCAAGCTGATAAATAAAACACGCACGCTGATTGAATAAAGATGTCTTCATTTGTTTTTAATGAACTGAAGCTTTGTATCCACATGATGGCCTATTAATTGTGGTACAGGTTGACTCAACAGACTGCTGAGATGTTCTTTTCACAAGTACACACACTGGGAATGTGAAAAAAAACATCTGCTTGTGATAAATCTGTCCTCATACTGGCAACTCTTTGTTGACCTATTAATACACAGTCAACTTACAGGATGTGTGCAGCTCAAATGAGATCATAACATCATATCTGACACGGATGATTAGCTATAGATATGCAAGAATATGTTCTGCTGTGAAAGTTTTGCCTTCAGGACTCAGGATGAAAAAGAAATACATGAAGTACTGCTTAAAAGTGTAGGCTAGGTACTTAAAAAAAAAAAAAATCAATTTATACATTCAGTGTATGCATTAATTTGATCAAAAGTGCCTATTCAAGAATCCTGAAAAATGTCTTCCACAAAAATATTAAGCAGCACAACTGTTTCAGTATTGATAATAATAAGAGATATTTTCTTGAGCACCAAATCAGCATATTGGAATAATTTCTGAAGGACCATGTGACATTGACTGGACTGGACAAGGCAGGAATAAATTACATTTTAAAATATATATTCAAATAGAAAACGGTTCTTTTAAATTGTAATGATATTTTACAATGTTATAATTTTTTAGTGTATTTTTAATCAAATAAATGCTGCTTTGGTGAGCATAAGAGACTTCCTTTAAAATCATAAAAACACTTACTGAGCCCAAACTGAATGATAGTGCATGTGAATGTGTGTAAAATATGGAAACCTGTTTCCACATTAGTGCAAAACAAATAAATAAATAAAAGCTAAGGCAATTTTTAAGAGGTCATTTTGAATCTATATCTATATAAATTCGTATATATATTGAATTTACTTTATAGTAAATGTCCCTTTTTTGGAGCAAGGATGTTTTTATACAGACATGAGCAAGTATCATGACTGGTGTTTTGAGAAAAACTGCTGTCACAATAGATACATCATAGATTTGTCCTGAATTTGTGTGACAGCTTGTAAAATGCTAATTTGTTCCTCGTTAAAAAGGTAAGGACCAGTGCTACCTTCCAAGAAGACACTGTAAATAAGGCTCTTTGGGAATTTCGGCTGCTTCGGTATCTGTTAGCTGTCTGATGCCTGAAAATCAAAATATGGAGAGCAGATGCTCTTGAAATATCAGACTATAAATAAAGTCTTACAAGGCCAATTAGACACCAACATAATGTAGATAATTGATACTATTTAACATTTCTTCTACACTGCAGATTTATCTCATCTAATTTCTCTCATGCCACAACAAGGGTGTATTTTAACACTTTTAAAACTTGGCCAGAACAATCTCTTTAATATATTTCAAATAGATTTACTTTTACTTTTGAAATTCCTTCTTAAGAAATTGCAGCTCTTTTCAAAATACAAAGGATTGTGACAATATAAGATCAGTGAGCTGTTCCTTGCTTTACTCTTTGAAAGAAAAAAGGATCTGAATTTGACTGATACCTGTACTGGCTGCTTTTAAGTGGAAACATCATGTTTCTTGGGGCGCTGAGGGCTGGGACAAATCTCTTATCACTGCCTCATTAATTATCTCATAAAGGAGACTAAATGCATTCAATGCGGTATGACAAATAGCTTTTATTTAATGCATTTTTTTAAAAGTAGGTTTTAAGTACCTTTCCCATTTTTCTTATGTATGTGATTAATACTGGTATTAATACTTAAGTGTTCAAATTATTAATAGCACAAATACGAACTCTTAATATCAAATTTATCATTATATGTGTGAAATCTTGCTCTCTAACAACTGTGACAAATGGATCTGATAATAATTCCCTATTGTCAAAGAGAATTAATTCAAATAATGAGTTTCAAACAAAAGATTTGTGGTGGGAGTAGTGACGGCTCAAAAAAAAAAAAAAATGGACCATCGGGTTCATGGACCTCTGTTCTTGGACATATGAAGCTTAAATGGATTTGTGCTTTGAAGGAACAAAGCCAGTGTCTGTCAATGCTAAATCAAGCCTCCGGGGCTCTTACTGGGTCTTCAGTGGAACTAGCAATTATCCATTAATTACATCCTGAGATATTTGCTAATGGACTCCTCCATTCTGAGGACTTCATTTCAACTGAAAAATCAAGACATAATGTTCAAATGTGCCCGGGCAGTCTCTTTACTCTAGCAAAACGAGGAGATGACCTCATCTCTTGTGAAAGCAATTAGTGTTTGGCAGCCAAGAAGAAAAGAAGGGCTGTCTGCTGTGACAAACATACACAGACCACGGGCAAGCCTAACCACTCCATTGAATGATAATTACAGTGCTTGCACACCACTGTTAGGGGTTTGTTTTAAAACACTAAATATTACATTTATAACTAAATTAATTCAGTAATTAATTAAAGCGCTTAACATGCTATCTGGGTACAAATTTTAATTGTAGACTTTAAATTTTAGTTAAAAACTTTATACTTTAAAAAAAAATCTGATTAGCTAATAAAGTTTGAAAAAATCTCCCACTGGCTTGCTGAAAACGTTTAAATCTATTCAAATCACTGTAATATTTGCATACTGAGTACTACTCTTTCTTACAGCTATTTGCATACTGAACTCTGACTGGTCCTGACTTCCTTGAATATATTACACTGCCATTGTGTTGACTCTTGTGTGCAACTGACAGAAAACAAAATGCATGTTGAGTATCATGATAACAGAAGACTTAATTTACACAGAAGAAAAAAATAAACTAAAACTGGCACTAATTCGTCTGAATATTTAACCTAATGTAAAATACAGCTCCATTTGAAAATAAACTAGGTCATTGTTTGCCGCATCACGCAATTTGGGCACTTTGGGCTAAAAGATCACTCCAATAAATGTAATGTGATACTATTACCAATATTAAAGATGACTTACTTTCATTCGATCCTTGACTTTCATCCCATGATCTGATGTAATCGTCCTGGCAAAAACAAAGAAGTGAAACAGTCAAATGTGCTACACAGAATAAACGTTAAAAATTTAGTGAAGAATAATACTGTGCATCTATCATTAACCAAACTTAAAAGTACAATATTAAGATACTTTAATTGTGAAAAGCAGTAGAATAGCACTAATGGAAAAAGGAGGGATGGAACTTATGAAAAATTCTGAGAGGCAAACAAGACAAAAGAAAGTTGAACGCTTGAATGAAATGTCAAACGAAGATGCACAAGCAATGGGTTACAGCTTTGATAGCGGATATTAGATCAAGCATTTTAAACGAGACATCAAACACAAGCAAAGTCATGATAGAGCACTACTGACCTCCACTTCCTGGTGAAATGTGAGAAGGATGAATCAAAGACAAAAGAGAAGGAGACAGTTAGAGGAGAGCGATGCATCTCTGAGGAGCAACTATCAAGAAAAAAAAAGACAGGCTCCAACTGCTAAAATCATCTAATCGCCTCCTGGGTAAAACTTTGAATATATCCTTGATATTCCCTCATGTGTCCTTATAAAAGTGGCAGTTGCTTTAAGATAATTATACACTCGGTGCTCATAACACTTGAAATATTTCAGCACTCTGACGAATAATAATAATAACAACCTTTTTTGTAAAGTTCACAAGCTTATTAGTGCCATCAGCAGTCATTTATCTTTTCAGTTGAAGGTGTAAACAGGAGGTGAAATTGTTTATTGACTGAATTTGGCTTTGTCAGCTACAAAAGCGCTATAAATAATAATTTTTCTGCAGCAAATGTTTAAATCACAAGTCAAGTTGCAATACATATGCTTTAGCACTCACTGTAGACCATTAAAAAATGACATTTTCATGTCCACTTCATGAATATAGGTCTTGTATGGGTCTTGATGAAATACATTATTGTATTATACATTTATTTAAGACCAGACTTAAAATGAAAAACATGCTAAACTATTATTTTACTATATGAATATGTGCTCCTGATATGATATAACCTTGTCAAAACAAATGAAAGACCAGTGGCTCAAAATTCAGTGCCGCATTGCTTAACTGCAACGATCCCTGGTGCTGCACAACCTTGTTATTGATTTCCTGATACCTGCATTATTTAAGTCAGTTTTTGCTGTCTTGGCAAAGTAGATACTGTGTGGTGTAGTGAGACATTAGATGTCCATATCAGTAAACATCGAATGGACAGAGTGGTAAAATCTCTTGAATATATATATTTTTATATTTAGTTTATGCAAATTGTAGCAGCCACCCATGCAAACACAGCCGTAAATTCATTTGATATGCACTTTTATTAAGAGGAGAATTGTGCACTCAGTAAGCGTGAAGTATGTGGAAAATATTGTGTCACATCAATGTGTTCCCCCTCGCTGAAAAGATGCAAGAATGAGTCAGAGTAGAGAAATATCGGCATGGCTAACAGAAATATTGCCACAACATATCCTCATCATTTCATTTTATATGACCATCATCACAACACATCATCATCAAGATTTCGTAAAAGCTTAAAAAGTTTAAGATTTCTTCAAGCTTAATAGAGAGCAACAGTGCCCAGCCACATTTCTGCGGCATTGGTTACAGAAGTATTTTTCCCATAGGGATTTTTTTTTAAATCTTTATTTAAGAGTTATTAACCATTAATTCAATCAACAAGCTATGAACTTTACAAACTTTAATTTGAAGCAAACTACCCTAGTGAAAAATAAATGCCAAATTCTGTCATGAAACTCTAGATGGTGCAGGCTGATGTGTCATTTATGTAAATTGATATTTGCAGCGATAAACTACTTGGCACTAGCTGATTGGTTCAGCCAGTGAGCTCACTGCCTCACATTTAAATGCTGGTTAGCATTCACTTGAGCAGTTCACAGCGTGCTTTCAGAATTCCTCTGAAACCCTCCATCCCTAGCTAGCTTCATTAGTGTAGACCTGCTAAGGTTACTTTATATGCTCTTTGTGCAGCAGCAGTATGCCTTAAATACTCACAGCACCGTATCATTCCTGTACTTGCTTTGCAGCAGAAGCAATAATCTACAACAACAGCAATAACCAACAGCAGCAATTAAGCAGCAGCAGCGTAGCAGATCTATTCCGCCAAGACCAAATACATTAACACTGTCATATCCATTACCATGCTAAAATAAAGAGAGTTGTCATGATACAAATATATTAAAATGTATTTAAAATACATTTATTTCATGCTAAGTATACTACAAATACATTTACATATGTATGTGTTGAATAAAAATACCCTGTATTTTTTATACTAAACTGGTATACTTAAAGTCGGCTAAATTGAAACAACTAATTATGTACTTAATGCACTTTAATTATGCTGAAGTAGTGTTTATATCCAAATAAACTGAAGTATATTTGATTGTGCTAAAGTGGAACTATTGCAAGTGTACAAATTTCGTGCATTTAAAGAGCAATATTATTCAAAGATCAAACAATCCTCATCAATAGTGACATTAAAACACATTTTAGGCTTAATTTTCAGAAATGTGCATTGTGCACAAGTAGTACTCCAAATAAAGTTTCATTATGATTTTTATGTCAGTAAGTTTGGCTGTGAAATAATGTGGGCTGGTGGCTTCAACAAAAACATATACCATTGATTAACAACTTCATGGCTCACAGTAGGTCTGTCTTTGTTGTCTGTAAAGGTTTATATAACTTATCATTAAAAACTCATTTCCCCTGTGGAGAAAATTTAAATTCCGGAACCTGAACCACTCTATAATAGGTAGTAAGCAAAAGTGGCTCAACCAATGGCAGATGTTTTGGGCAGGGCTATCTGTTTAACTAACCAATAGAAGAAGAAGAGGACACCCAGAGGAAACCTGTTTGGAAACAATCATTATTTTTTATCATAAGGTGCCACTGGTGGCTCAGAAATTATTTTCTTTAATGAAGGACATATCAATTTGATGAATCAACATATCGCTTTAACATATGTCAGTCCAAAATGTGATCACATGGATGCGGAATCCCGACAATTTGTTGTATTTTAGAGCATAGAGACATTTCAGAGTCAGCAGCACTTGAAAACACAGTTGAGTGTCTCCTGTATCCGGAGTCAGCTCATCTTTGGCCTGCCTTGAGTGAAGGCTGCCAGGACTATCCCTCAGAGGACACTGGTCTCATCAAAAACACCACAGAACGCATCAACCCCTGCTGTGCTGACTGACAGCTATTTTATCCCTCATATCTCTGCAATGTAGTAGGGCATGTCTGAACATGCGCTCTGTAAATTCAGCTTTGATTTGGAGGCCCTCAAAACACCTGTGTATGTTTATATGACATACAAGCATTTGACTGGCACCCAAGAGGAAGATGAAAGCGATACACACACACGTGTGTGCGTGTGTGTTCACGCAGCAGTTGGTGGGTGAACTGGATCTGTCTTTTTCACTCAAACATGACAGTTACATCACAATGCAGAGAAAAATGCAGGAACGTACCATTGTGCTCCTGTGTTGCTGCTGCTACGAAAACATCTGCGATAGTGACAGCACAAACACATCAGGGAGCAAAAATCACTAAAATATGGGTTTATTCATAGTGACAGTTTCAAAACTAAGTTCATTTAAATATACAAAACTCACCAATATGGCAATCAGAAAAAAATGTAACGTATTTACCAGTCAGTTCACAGGTTTCATGTAACGTTATATCCTTCCACCTGGAAGGTAAAACAAGGCTTTCTTCTGCTGCCTGCCTGCCTGCCAGTTGTTTTTTACTAGGCTGTACTAAGTCCTAATGTACTAAGACAGTGATATTAAATGACAAATTCAGTATACAACTTATTGATGGTACAAGCAGATGAGCACAAAATATGATTGTAACACACTTTTCCATAGAAAACCATTATAAAGAAAATGATTAATTTGCATTTTGGTGCATTGCGTTCATATTATTGGCTCATCTGATTGACTGTATATAGTATGCATAATCGATTAACTGTATTTTTGATCTCTGTCTTACTACATTAAACCACATTATGTATTTTCCACATCAAGCATTTTTGAATAATATCCAAATCATGAAAAATGACTCTCATGATCTGATTCTTGAGTCAATCATAAAAGATTCAGCCTTGAACCTGCTGTTAAATTTCGATCAGACTCACTCAGAAACTGAAAGTGAATCAGTTCACAACCCTTACTGAACTGTGAATAATTTAGTTTCTAAATAAATCACAACCGTGATGTGTGATTCAGGTTTGTGAGACATGCATCAGTCTATTTACTAACTGGTGTTAATATATGACAATGTGTAAACACGGATATACACTGCAGAGGTTTGTTGCAAATATTAGTGTAAGAATGGTATTCTAAAAATATATATTAACATTTTTCCCAAACAGGCACAGATATTCTTACAAAACAGTGATATATATTGATGTATGGCACACATACAGTCAGGATCACTAGAATAAGAGCATTTCAGTACACAGCAGAGTTGTTAAAGGCTAAAGTAAGAAGTTCTGCACTTAATCAACTGATGAACTACTGAACAATAGTGTTCACCATGTGATTCTTTCATGTCAAAAAAAGTAATTTTACTCAAAATATTTCATTTTAGGAGCCAGCCCTTGTCACTTTTTTGTCTGACACACTGCTTTCAGCTTATATCCTCCCACTTTGTTGTCTCTTTAATTTCATGTCATGCCTTGTAACCTTAACCCTTTAAAACCTAAGGGTAAAATAGGTCATTTTTACATATTTTGTTTATTTGACTGTAAAATTCTAACAGAATGTGCTATTTTCAAGTGCAAGGTGTCATTTTTTTCAGAAAACAGACTGCTTTCAAAAAAGTACAGTTTTTGACCATTAATGTCGTGTGTTGAGTTTGTAAACAGAATTTAAATAGATAAAAATAAAAAACAACAGTAAAACATTTTCTGTTTTTTATTTATAAAAAAGAGAAAAATCGTGATCGAAATAATCCAACACTTCTTACTTCAAAATTCAACTATATTACATATATACAAGTAGTTTTGGGACACTGGGTTGCACAGTTTTCATTCAGGAGGCTTTTTTGTTCATACACGCATACATTTATACATGCATGTAAATGCGTGCACATGCATACACCCATACATTTACACGCACGGACTCATTATAGCGATGCACACACTACATGTGAAAAAGTCTCACTCAGACTGCTCCCAAAGTCTCATCAAAAATCATCCCAATCGACTCCTGTGCTGTTTACTCCTCCTTCACCATGTTTTTGTTTGTTTCGTTCATTATTTTATGCAATCCAAAACTCCGCGCTCCCTATCTCTCCATTCAAATTCTCCCTCCCCGCTCTCCCGGAAATCAGCCGTCATTTGTCGACGGAGCGCAAGAAATTACCGTAATAAGCAATATATTGCCGAAAAGCGCATGTAGTTTACTGTCAGGAGCAATTTGAATTATTGTGATGGTGCAAACGGTTGAAGAGTTACGGTAACATGAATACAGCTTGGTTTAGTGTGTCGGCGACGACACAGCCGGTCTTAAAGGGTTAAGGGGATATATCGGAACCTTCCCAACTATGTTTTCACTGTCACACCACGGCTATGGCTGACAGGCAAGCAAAAGCCTCCCACTTGATTTATGCATTGGGCCTTTTCCTACTGGGCTTTTCAGATTAACCGCACACGGGCACATCAAAAGCGCTGCTAACAGCCCACTCCCTTGACTGTGAACATATCCTGGCTTTCCTCATGTATAAAAAAAACTCTAGCCTGCCATTCTGTTTTTGTAGAGCCAAGAGCGGCAGGCAGCTCCTCCAGGACAGAACTCCAAAGAGAGTGCTGACGTCTCGGTGAGAATGCTCTGAGAGCGTTTGTCACTGACTCATGCCTTTAAGTGGTAGCATATAACTGAGGGTGAAAGCCTTGTGGTGACTTTTAGTGTTATCTCTTAGACACATAAGAGGTTACCGCATGCACTTGATGCATGAGAAATTTTACAAATTTGGATTGCTTGACTTGAAGCCTGACTCATTGTAAACAGATGAAGTTATCCATCTACCACAGATGCCTAGCAGATATACAGCACTGTAATGTGCTATAATGGACAACACACAGATGGACAATGAGATCACATTTTAATATTAACAATTTCAGCAACTGACACGTAACTCATAATGATAAATCATAGTTTGCCAACTTGAGCCCCAGGTTGGAACAAAATACAACAGTTCAATAAATAAGATATTAATATTAAGTAAAAGCACGTTCACAAGAAAAATGGTAACTATAAAGATAACTACAATGATAACTGTACTGGCATCCCTGTCAATGGACGATAATGTTCTGTTTCTTATAAGCGCGAGCTGCAGTTATTTAATTTGCCACTTTAAATGCTCAAGCTCTTTAAAACTGGGAGGATTCTGATTTTTTTTATAGTTCATTAGCTGGAAAAAAATCCTTCTGAAAGTGATTCTAATGGTATCGTTCCTCTGGGCTGGTATTGTGATTGCTGTGTTGTGGACTTTCCTATTCTTATAGAATTAGAACAATTATTAAAACATTAAATTAATAGTTACCATCCTTAGTGCACAAGGCCTAGACTTAGCTTCAGACATATCTACAAACAAAGCCACAGACTAATTACCTGTTGTAGTGGTGAATCAACAAACCATAGTGTTATTTCTCCAGAATGAATCAGTATGCTTGAACAAATCAGATGAGTGTATGATTTATTGAATAAAGACGGTCACTTCTCTAGTAAAAAATAAATATACTGTTGTATATGAAACACATTTATTTAATGCTAAATATACTATAAATACATTTGCATATTTATGTACTTCATAAAAATACCTTGCAATTGTACTTTTGGTATACTAAACTGGTATACTTAAAGTCTAAATTGTAACAACTAAAACTTATTGCACTTTAATTTTGTGCGCGTAGTGCTGAAGTCCAACTAAAGATATAATGAAGTATATTTGATTGAAGTGGAACTATTGAAAGTATACTTCAGGTACACTTTAAATATGTTGCATTTAAAGATGCAAGATTCAGTAAAGTTTCATTAAAACTTTTATATCAGTAAAACTTGAGTGATATATCAGTATGTTAATAGATTTGAACTATACTTAGTATGAAATAAATATGTTTTAAATATATTACTTTTTTACTAGGGTTGATTCAATCCAAAATGAATCCAACTGGAACTAAAAGATGGTCACTGTTGCTCCGTGGCACCTTAAAAACATTCCAACCAACCTGAAACAGCAACACTGACCTAACCAATGGCATGAGTTTGGGGTGTGACTATATGATAGTCAAACCAATAATAGCAGATAGGCAACGTTAGCTGTGCAGAAATTATATAATATTTTATATATATAATATTTTATATATATTTTATATTTTTAGAATAAAATAATTTCAAACACACCCAGAAAAGGTTCAATATTCCAACCTCTTCAGTGTCAATAACACTCCCACTGACTCAAAGGGACCAACTGACAGCTCTGAAAGTGAGAGAGAACAATTATACAGCACAGGCAAGTGCTGCCTTTAAATGAGCAAATCTGACAGTAGAAGCAGTCAATAAGCCATTCTCTGCTTGTGAAGGGAAGTGAGAGAATCAAATGCTGGGGGGTGGGGGACAGGCTTGACAATTCTTGCCCTCCTGCATACCTTTACGGAGCTCTTTAGGCTTAATCCAGCCTCATTAATGCTGGAGGCAAAATGCACTTTAATGGGGTTTAGAACAAGTCACTTAAATTAGACATTTTCAAAAAACATGTCTTTTTTCAAGAAAATTGAGAATAAATGCCACCTTCATCAAGGATGAGCAGTCTTGAGGGTGGAAATAACACTGTCATGCTTGTATTTGTAATTGGATGCCTTTTTATTTAGCAGTTTTGGTAGGTCAGCTTGATCTTGAGAGAACACGGTGTTTGGCACCCAGACTTCCAGGGGCAGCAGGAAACAAGTCAAGAGAGTGACAGAAAAGTAAGTATTGCACATATTGGAAAAGGAAGGACATGTTAAAAGAGTTGTAAGACCAATTTCATGTCTGGAACTGGACCAAAGCCTCCAAAAATTAGCCTGGGTATGCCACCTGCACTCTCGAGATAAAAAGTCCAATTCAGCAAGAAAGGCCCAGACCCCAGTAGCAGAATGATGAAAGGCCAGTTTCTCTCCACTCAATTAAAGCCCACCTACACTCCTGGTCTATAGCCAAGACGTGGTGCTGTAATGCCCTCACTCGCTTTTGTCAACAGCCATCCTACCGCACTCAATTTCCCCTGCCCTGCAGGCCTGCGACCTCCTTCTCCGGACAATCCGGCCTGTTGAGTCTCTCAAATGGGGCTGACAGTGACAAACAGATGTGCGCATACATCAACTGTGTTCCAAAAAAAGCATAATGTTTTGCATTTGAGTGCACTGAATGCTGATGGCTGAGATCTTAATGGGGTATTTTGGTGTATCATCTTAAACTGCATTATCCGTAATTATGGACCATATGCTATGCTGCTCTGGCAGTTGCGAGGGCATTCCCACCTCCACAAGCATGTGACTGGAATCTTGATGGACTGAGGCTGTGACGGGGCCAGCGCTGAGGTTCTCTGCAGTAAGTCTGCACATCCAACTGGCTTGTCAGTTGAGATCACTCACTTCTTTTGACAGCCAAATATTGATGCATTTGCATACCGCCAGGTTATTTTAAACTACATTCATCAGCGACAACACATACTTGCTTAGCTGTGCCAAACAAAGCCCTTGACAGAGTTCTGTCCAAAAAAGAAACTGATGCATTCAATATTTAAGCCACAGTGAAAATTTAATAAATTAAGAAACAGACACATCTAAAGCAATCACAGGGAACAGGCTTCCTCCACCCACCATGAAAAACAAAATGTGCATTTTAAAGGAAATGCCAATGACTGGTTAAATGAAGACCATTTTCAGTGTAGGCTTGAAACATTTTTGCCTCATTAAAAATGTAGTTGAGGAATAACAGGTGCAAGCCAACACAGCGTTCCGGAGCTAAGGGAAAGCACAGAATTTTTTTGAGCTTCTTCTACATCGAGAAGGGAGGGGGGAGCGTTTGCCAGCCACCGGAGAATTGGCTAGAGCTGCTGGTTGTTTACTTTCAGTAGCATAGATAACGGATTCACTCCTGGTTTCTCTCTTTAACAGCCGGGCAAGGTGTGGGGTGAAATTTGAGTGAGTCATTTACCCTCAGCATCTCTATAAGCATTTACAGATAATGAACACGAACATATCATCCAGGATGTTTAATAGGAAAAAAGTCCAAGCGAGCAAATGTGCACTAAATTGATCCATTTAATTTTTTTTTTTTTTTACTCCCTTGAATTATATTCATCATATATCATTTATATGTAGACTATAATGTTGGAAATATCTGATATATAGCTCACTTCAAAATTAATGTTGCTAAGGCAATTGTGAATATAACTGTGTCCAACGGGGATTTGTCATTTTAAACGACCCAGTCTATTACATTCTTGCAGTATATTTGGTATTACATACTGACCATGAAATAAGATTTAATTTTCCACTTGTATGGAAATAGATAAGCGAGCATGCCAAAAATGGTTCTGATTCAGTCAGTTGTTCAGAACGTAATGCAATATAATCTAATGCAGTCAGTGGGATTTAAAAATAAATAATCAAAACTCAATGTAAATCGAACAAATTTTACACTTTGGAATTCTCAAAACATTATAAGCATTATAAAATCAATCAACTAAAACTTTTATTTTGAATGACTTTTATATGGACCTCCCTTAATATGTTAAAATGAGACTCTGACATGCCTCAAATGACCAAATTATGATGTGCTGTATAGCTTTGACATGCCCTGACTATTCTCCAAAGGCAGGACGTTTTCAGACCAATGTCTTAACATTAAAGAAGTCTATTGTTAGATTTATTTCATCTGTAAGAAGGGTAGAGAGTATGGCTGAAAGATCTTTGTGTCAACTTTCAATTTTTAGGTATCATATCTCATATGATATCATGGATTTGACAAAACAAGGTAATAAAATCTATCCGCATACCATAACGGACCCTTGAATTACAGAAGGTTGGTAGTTCACTTTTTTTTTTTTGAAACATTTAGGCTGCTGTGATATTTCAAGTAATCATAAAATAAATTCATAAAATCATAAAAAAACACATGGCTTGAATAAATTGAACAAATTATATATATATATATATATATATAGAATTTAAATATTTTCATTTATAATAAAATTAAAAGTAATCAGAGCTCAGAAGAGCAAGGACACCTCCTAAGAGTTCTCAAATAAACTTCAACATCAGTCTCATTACAGTGATCTCATGCTGTATCTAAAAAATGAAAATGTTAACTTATAATCAACCAAGAATGGAATACACAATGAATATGAAATATTAATGTCAAATTACACACCTCTATGTGCATCAGCGTGTGCTCATGAGCCTTTCATGTTCTGCTGCTTTCATCAGCGTTCGCTTGAGCTATATCATTATTCTGCTCTGAGAACCTCAGAGGACTTTAAAAGCCAGCATCAATTTGGATTATTTTCCTTTGTCACAAGCAACATTTTAAAGATGAAATAAGCTGTGTTCAGAGATAGATTAATTTTCAGAGTCTACATCAGTTCCATCTCTGTCTCTGATTAAAGATAAGAGGTGACTGTTAAAAAAGGCACTGAACTGTGTCAGAGGGCCTGTTGATGTCTCAGAATCCTTGCAATCTCAGAATAATAAATACATTCATAAGCATGGTTTACCATATGAAACCACATATAAATGCATTTTAATATTGATTCTTTGTTTTGACAGGAGCCAGGGTTGAGACAGTCAATATCCAATTACAATGCAAATTATGTTAATCCATGAAGTGTGTGGTTGAGTTTAAATCAAGGTGAGAAGTTACTCATTTGGCAGTCAAATGAAATATTTTTAGGGCAGTCAGCTATAATTAAAGTTCTAGTATTATATTAGTTTTGCTGGGAGACAAGTTTACTTCTTGTTCAAGGGGTCCTGATTCTGTCATATCCTGCACATACTGTATGTTAAAAAAATAAAATAAAATACCATTTAGCATTAATCATTCACAATTAGGATCTTCCCATCTGTGCAATGACATGACAACCCAAACAAAACAGCAGACGGCATGTCATGGGCCAGTGCTATTCAGTGCTACTGAAGTGTGTCACCTCAAGTACAGTTCAAGAAACAGTAGCAAGAACAACCTGCATTTTAATTAGATGGTTGAGTCAGAGACTGTGAAAGGGCTGAGACTTGTTTTCTCAAAGCTGTTTTGGTTTTCTGTGTTGGACAAGCATTGCTCCTCTGCTATTCATATGTTTGAGATGGTGTGATCAATAGCCATTGATTAGAGAATATAGAGTCTGCTGCAGGGCCTAGTTTGAATGTAAGCCACTGATGTAGAAATGCTATGTCCATCTATTTATAATCCCAGTCTAATTCGCACTTAATCTTTTCATTCCCACATTTTGATAAATTTTGGGTTCTCGTAGATGTGTTTTTCCACCGTAATCATTTAAGGAGTTATACACTTAATCCAGTTCTAGAAGGGTAAAAATAGCTACCGGCCAAACACTGATGGAGATAAATCAGTTTCTATTGGACGGTTTAATGTTTCATTTGGAGCAGCAAAACTCAACAGAAAACAACCAAGGACCTTTTAGTTTTCAAGAACAGTAGGTCACCTGCAAACTTTAAATAAACACAAGCCCTAATGTTAATCATCTCCATACGTAATTCTGATTGTGTTGCATATTCATTGATTTTTGACTAACAAAAGAGGTTTTTCCTTACAATGTCTTGGATAATTTTATGCATATTCACAAAGAAATACCATCGAATATAGGATCGAATAACATACCTGTACAAGGACAACATGACCTTTGAGAGATAAATCAATCCATAAATCTCCCTCTGAATACATGTGAAGTTCTAATCAAGTATTAAAGTTGCCTATTATTACATTACATCAACCAGCTGGACAATGACACTCTAATGCAATCTGCTTTATTCTGTAATCAAACCTATTGTCAATTAAACAAACAACAACAGATGGTAAGTTGTTACCAAGTAGGCTATATTTAATGTTTGACTGAATATCTGAGCATTTTAAGAACATTTTACCTTTACAAGATACATCCAAAGGTTTGTCTAAAGTCTTTTATAGTTCAAACATTTTAGGCTATATTTACAGCATGAGCTCAACAGTTCAGCCTATTCTATCACAACAGCTAGCCTATTTATTATCTTAAATGCAACTACTTTGAAAAGGAAGATTGATTTCTAAGGGAATGCTAAAGGACTAATGGTGTTTTAGGAATAAGACTGTCCAGCATAACCATTCTTAACACTTCCTAACAATCGGTATTGATACGAACTAAAGCAGAGAGAGTCAGGTAATGTCATCATGCATAGCCTCAAAGATAACTCACATCTCTGAAGCGGTTCCAGTGCTTGATCTTACGACTGTACTGGGAAATGGTGGACAGCCACTGTTCATCTTCCATGAAATTCCCCGTTTTCTCCGCTTCTTTCCCGCTCTTAACGTCAACTTGCACGGAAAACCGTACGAGCATCAGCAACGGGACGAGAAGACGTCCCAGATCATTCATCCACACCATTATTCCGCTTGTCTTTTGTCTCGATTCCTCTGCTTTAAAGGGCGAGAGACGGATGCTGAGACTACAGTGAAGTGTGACCTGATTACAGGATGCGTCTTCCCTCTATAGAGAGAGAGAGAGAGAGAGAGAGAGAGAGATGAAGACGCAAAGAGCTGCTGCTATCAAGCTTGTCGTTATATTATATGATCATTCGAGATGTCAGTCAGCCCATCACCACTTAAAACAGAAAATAAACATGGGGAAATAAACATGCTCCACTCTTTTACCTGCCATGCGTTTTTAAAACAGAAGTACTATTTTTCACTTTGACCGCAGGATGTGCTTTAAAAAAATTAGCCTACCATTTCATTTGATTGTCTTGTTTTTAAATGTATGCATAATAATAACGTTTTTATTCGATTTTACATGTACGTTTTGTCACTACTGTTTCCTAAAACATTTATAAAATTGTAAAAATAGCAAATATTACAGTCGTCTTTCTATATGTAGTTTAGGCTATATTCCATTTATATGAGATATTGAGACCTAAATAATTGAGGTGAATCTAAATTTATTTAACATTTGTTGGAGAAAAATGAACAGACTGTCAGTAGCCTATGTAGGGATCTTTATGCAGGTTACATCAATACTTCAGTAGGAAACTAGAGACTATCATTGTGAGTGCTTCATTGCTCTTTCATTCATTCAACGATTCTTTCAAAATGCTGAAATGAAACAAGGGACTGTCTGTGGGTCATTGGATCATTCACTCAACCTATTTGTTGAAAAATTGCTTCCCTTTTTGTTTAAGGAAACTCGTGACTGGCTGAATTCGGCTCATACTATTTCTACAATACTTTATATCAATTTTATTAATTTCTTATATTCATTTTATTTATTGTAGTAGCCACTGTCTTTATGGGTGAATCATTTAATCATTCACTCAACCAATTCGCCCAAAAATTAATTCAAATGAGTAAATATTTGTATATAAATAGCCTACCTAAATCACATTTTCCCCAGTAACAAGTGGTATCTAGCACCAAAATGTTTTTTTCTTTAAGTAGACATGACATACTACCTTAAATTTTGTAAAGTCAACATTTTATATAAACTATAGGCCTATTTTTTATATTTATATGTTGATTTGCATATTTACACATATTTAGATTCACACACTTCTTACTTTGTTTATTGAAATTTGTTTAAATATACTGAACTGTTATAGCTTTTGTTGTAGTAGCCTACTCATAAATCAGCAAATAAAAAATGCTTGTGTCATTTTGTTGCAAATTGCCCTGTAGTATTAACCTATTTGTAAAGAGCTGTGCAGGTTTCACTTGAACAATGGGTATAAAATGGTTTGCTACACCTTCATTTGCAGTAGGCCTTCAGTTTCATTAGATGTGTTGTGTGCACAAGGGAAAATCTTATTATTTCATTGCTAATGGCAAGATATGAAGTAATATAATCTGTTTCCCAAATGCAACCAGTTCATATTAATGAGGAGCATAAATAGGTGTTTGGAATGAAACCATTTATGAGTGTGATATTTAATACAGCTTAGGTTTGATAAGGTGAGTTATTATGGACCAACGCAAGCAGGAAAATACCATGTTTTATTTCAACGATGTGACATACAAAGCACCGAATGACAGGACAATTGGCAGAACACACATGACATCGTTTAGCTGTGTGTGAATATGTCAGTGTATAGAGTAATTCAATCCTGAAAGCCCCACAGGGGGTTTCAAGTGGTCATTTTTGACCATGCCTATAGTTGTCACTTGCTGTAGTTTCATGCATACATACATTTTTGTATGAATATGTGTGACACCTGATTCATATGAAAGAACATAAGCTGCAGGCAAGCAATGCAAACCTCAACATACTTGACACAGAACATACATCTCTATTAAAGACAGGAATACAGCTTTTTGTATACATATTTGTCAAAGTTGTGTAACATAAAAAACATACAAAATTCCAATTATAAATATATTTATAACATAAATATCAGAATAGAAAACTGACATTCATGCATTTGGCAGACAATTGTAGGCCTATGCAAAGTAACTTTGTGCCGTTGTGCAAATTCATGCAAATTTTACAAAAGTGACTTATTTTTCATGAAAGGCCTCTTTAATAATAATAACAATAATAACATATGCACAATTTTGAAGAAGTTAAAGAGGCTTTTTTCATGATAGATAGATAGATAGAGAACATCAACATTGATGGATTTTGTACGTGAATTGTTCAGCGAAGCATCTTTCCAGAAAAAATAAAACTTTCAGTAAGCAAAAACCCCATAAAACAATTAAAAATCTTGCAATTACACAAAATGTAGGACCTTTTTATAATGCATGTCATTGTAGACTATAATTGTAGCCCCCCCATACTCATTTTCATCTATGTAAAATTTAACATGGCATCTCCACCGACTAAGGTCTATAGAACCGATGTTTATCTGTTCACACATTCCCTGGGAAGGTCTTGTTGTTGCCAGAATCATGCACTGTTTGAGCTAGATAGGATCAAATATAAGAGCCACTCTTATATTACTCCTTCTCCTCTCACAAGTACTAAGAAAGAAACATCAATGTTTAATGGTGATGTTGTACCACATGGACCAGGACAGGGTGCAGTTTTTCCCTGCTCTCAGCACTTCCCAGCAATGCAGCGCAGTGTCACTTCTGCCACTGATATGCTGCAGTGAAGGCAAATCCTACACTTACCCTGCTTCATTTCATTCTTTCATCAGCAACGAGAGTCTGAAAAGTCCCAGATGTCATTACCTTGTACTGCAAGTCAAACTCTTCAATGTTTCCCTTTAGTGATTTTTAGTGATACTGATATGTCTTTTTACCTTTGGTCTCATTTTTGGCTTGGCTGATTCAAGATGGCAGTTTTTTCAGAGGTAACTGGAGACATATGGACATATATTAAACTGTCATATGTCATTGATCATATCACTAATCACTGTACACTATTCTGTCTGCTAATCAAATAAATAAACAGACACGTAGCCTAATATTGATTCAAAGCAACTCTAGTGTATTTTTGTGATTTGGGAGCCAGATTTTTGTGGGCCTTTTTAGAAGTCAGTGTACCATCATCAGAATGATTTTGAAACTGATATTTCAAGGTAAAAACTTACATACAGTAAAAGTGACCATACGCTCTCTTTTTCCCAGACATGCCCAATTCTGGATTTCTAAATTGTCTAAAATGTCAGAGTTTTGGCTTCGTTCTCATATTAACACACTCTTTATTGTTCTCTTATATTATACGTACGAATATTTGCATTGCATTTATTGTTCTCTGTAGATCTCACCTTCTCACACATCACGATTGGTTGTGCGGTGGCCCTTTACGGGCCCACTTAGAGCTAGCCTAAGGGCCCCCAGCGGGCTGCCAGCACAGGGCCCCTGAGAATTTGCTCATTGGCAAAACATTGGCCCCTTACCACTGGCCCTGCATGGGCAGCCCTCACTTAGCCCCTAGGAAGCCCTCAGTATGCCCACACAGGGCCTGCACTATTAATCTACAACAATACATCTGTTTCACTTTAAACACTTTCCAGCTACTATAACTTAAGTCTTTTGGAAAAACAGTTATTATACATCTGAAATTGATGCAGTCACCACATAACTAATGTCTGTATTGTATTATCAAAAATGTACAGTGGTCAAAGGGATTTCAAATCAATTTATTAAATACAAAATAGAAAACATTCAATTTCAGGTTAATACAGCTACATATGGTATGTAAATACACAAAAAGTAAAAAAAAAAAAAAAGAAAGCAAACAAAGCTATGTAAGATTGTTGGATTTCGTCATGTGAAAGTTGATGTGTGCGAAAGTCTTATCTGTAGTACATCAGTGTCCAAAACACTGTCCATAGCTGAATTTGGCTGATAGCAAATGAATAATCCAACCTCTTGTAATGAAAACACACCACAGCTCTCAAACACCAGACTCTTCAAAACCAGGAATAGTCAAAAATAGTCCAGACTATGGTCCCACGTCAAAAAAAAATACTTTAAATCCATATTCAAACTGGACCATGATGTGGTGACCATGATTCCTGACCTATATTAAACAACAGGTTCTGAAAAGGTCTCTTTTGGTTTGGGTCATTCCAGTTCAATTGAGTGGCTAAAGAATGGCCAGTCAATGTTGTTTATATTCTCCTAGTTGCATTACAGGGCTGCCTATACAAAATCTGCATGGGCCCAACGGTACAAAAACGGATTGGCCCACACTGGGCCATCATTGGATTACGGTGGGCAGCCCACTGTGCCTGCAAAAAGGCAGCATGGGCACCGCAGGAGCATGTTTGCAGGGAAGGGAGTGCTCTTTGTGCACTTTCCTATCCATTCAGAACATATGTAAAACCTTTGTTGTCTTTCATCAGTTGCATCAGACAGCTGATAAATATACTGCAACAGTGTTACAATAACATTAATACAGAAGTAGGTACTACTCTGAAGTACGATAGAAGCAACGGTTTCAGCTGCAAAAATAAGCGGACTGATACACTATTGCTATGGACGACAGTGAATATTACGTAGCCTAATAATCGCAGGTTGCTACTATTGACCAATCAGAATCGAGTATTCAGAGAGCTATGTAATGATAATATCTGATAATCTATTTTCTCTGGATTAGAATTAGTTTTTTTAAGATTTAATCCTCAATTCCATGTTGCAACGTGTCATTTTTCAGTGCTTCCTCACCAGTATAAATCTGCACTCAAAATGTCAGCATCTGCATCCTCTTTCTCTGAAGCACACAGCATAATCTTTAAAGTGGCTCAATTAATCTTCGCTGAAGGCGTTAAACAATGCCTTAGCCTATTATTGCCTCCCGTCGACAGCAATAGTGGCAGGCATGATCTTTGCACAATTCTGCTTACAGCAGGATTTTACAGTTGTTTTAGTGTTAGGTTCCCCCAAAAGGGGGACAAATTGTAAATGGCATGAGATTTTAATAAATTACTCATCTGTGCAATAATATCACTGAAGGAAAGCAACCTCCTCATGGTCCAATAGATAAGTGGCTCGGATCTCTATGTTAACCTTAACTGTAACTTTACACCTAAACTTGCTGTGCTGCGTATGGGAACTGTATGAAAAAACTCTACATCTCAGCAAGAATTATCCAACAACATCAAAGTTTCTCCTGGCCCTCTGGGAGCTGGGATCCTTTTCGTCCTCCCCTGCAATAAATCAAATCTTAAATGGAACAGTGTTTTGGATGAAGACACACAGAGAGACATTATTTAGGCGCAGTGTGCATCTATACTGGGTAATGTTCTTGATATTAATAATCAAACATATTTCTCTCTCACTCAAAAAAAGAAATGCTCCAGTATTTTATAGTCAGACGATATTCTCATGCAATGCAGTCACAATTAGTTCATAGTTCTGAATCTGGAGATAATAATGGTTTCAAGACTTTAAACATCAGTGACCACAGACAAAACTGGAGTCTGTCTTCTTTCCTACAAGCATGGTGTTTCTATGGTTACTGACTACTCAAAGCAGTCCAGGGACTGTTCTGTTGCTCCTCCCCTCTCTGTGCAGCCCATTAAATCTGCTCAGTCCATGATTTCACGAAACTCTGACCACCAACACTGAGCCCACCTGCATCAGTCAAGACACTCGCAGTGTCCTTTAGTCTGCCTGGATTTCATGAGGATTGAAAGGACAGTTATTTATAGGTAAAACTCATTTAAGCATTGCCAGGGATCAAATACATGCCTGTGTTGTTCAGCATATAGTAGGGGAGAGCGGGGTAAGTTGTCACACTGTTCATAACTCCAAGACTAAAGCCTCTATCTCAAAAATCAAATAGCCACTTTGTGTGACTTCTTCTTCTATAGTCAACTTCCTGTTCACATGTGGTCAAGAGCACTCTAATCTGAGGTTAGCACAATTTTCTTATTTTTCGGTTTAAAAAGTAAAAAATTGCACTTTAAATTTTATGCAATACAACTTTGTTAGGTATGAATGTTAAAAATTATTATTTTGCACAAAATAGAGGACACAATAACGTGTCTTTTGATACTTTAGCTGACGTGCTATGTTGAGCTAACCTTGAGATTTAGCCAACATTAGCACACATGTCAGTTTGGGGCAAGTTGTCTCAATGACTTTGGGGCAAGTTGTCACATGTGACAACTTGCCCCAGTACAAATAAACACATAGAACTGCAACCCCCTTGAACATTCAAGCTGGCTTTAGGGTGGCTGGGGTTCAACCTTACAACAGAGATGTATTTCTGGAAACAGAGTTTGCACCATCCTACGTCACAGATCGCCCCATTCAGGCAGCTAAAAGAAGAAAAATCATACAAGAGTCATCATCAGATGATGAAGAATGCTTCTGCCTCGTCTGTGTGGAGCCATTTTCAAACAGTCGTCCAAAAGAGACCTGGGCCCATGATGCTTGCACCTCAGGCCAGGCAATTTATGTGTGCCAGAATTGTGACTCTGAAGATGAGTCTCATTAGTCAGATACAGGGCATCTGTTTTGTTCAGAGGTTAAACATGTTAAGTTAAGCGAGTTATCTGCAGCATTCCATTCAGTTATCATAGATCTACAGTGGTGTGAAAAAGTGTTGGCCCCCTTCCTGATTTTTTTATTTTATTGCATGTTTGTCACACTTTAATTTTTCAGATCATCAAACAAATTTAAATAATCAAAGATAACACAAGTAAACACAACATGCAGTTTTTAAATGAAGGTTTTTTTTTATGAAGGGAAAACAAAATCCAAATCCACATGGCCCTGTGTGAAAAAGTGTTTGCCCAGCAAACCACAGTGAGAGCCATTATCCACAAATGGCGAAAACATGGAACAGTGGTGAACCTTCCCAGGAGTGGCCGGCCGACCAAAATTACCCCAAGAGCACAGTGACGATTCATCCAAGAGGTCACAAAAGACCCCACAACAACATCTAAAGAACTGCAGGCCTCACTTGCCTCAGTTAAGGTCAGTGTTCATGACTCCACCATAAGAAAGAGACTGGGCAAAAATGGCCTGCATGGCAGAGTTCCAAGACGAAAACCGCTGCTGAGCAAAAAGAACATAAAGGCTCGACTCAGTTTTGCCAGAAAACATCTTGATGATGCCCAAGACTTTTGGGAAAATACTCTGTGGACTGACGAGACAAAAGTTGAACTTTTTGGAAGGTGTGTGTCCCATTACATCTGGCGTAAAAGTAACAGCATTTCAGAAAAAGAACATCATACCAACAGTAAAATATGGTGGTGGTAGTGTGATGGTCTGGGGCTGCTTTGCTGCTTCAGGACCTGGAAGACTTGCTGTGATAAATGGAACCATGAATTCAGCTGTCTACCAAAACATCCTGAAGGACAATGTCCGGCCATCTGTTCGTGACCTCAAGCTGAAGCGAACTTGGGTTCTGCAGCAGGACAATGATCCAAAACACACCAGCAAATCCACCTCTGAATGGCTGAAGAAAAACAAAATGAAGACTTTGGAGTGGCCAAGTCAAAGTCCTGACCTGAATCCTATTGAGATGCTGTGGCATGACCTTAAAAAGGCGGTTCATGCTCGAAAACCCACCAATGTGGCTGAATTACAACAATTCTGCCAAGATGAGTGGGCCAAAATTCCTCCACAGCGCTGTAACAGACTCATTGCAAGTTATCGCAAACGCTTGATTGCAGTTGTTGTTGCTAAGGGTGGCCCAACCAGTCATTATGTTTAGGGGGCAAGCACTTTTTCACACAGGGCCATGTGGGTTTGGATTTTGTTTTCCCTTCATAATAAAAAACTTCATTCAAAAACTGCATGTTGTGTTTACTTGTGTTATCTTTGATTAATATTTAAATTTGTTTAATCTGAAACATTAAAGTGTGACAAACATGCAAAAAAATCAGGACGGGGGGGGGGGGGGGGGGGGGGGGGGCAACACTTTTTCACACCACTGTATGTGCAAGCCAGAGAACATTTGAGTTTAAAGTTCAAAGTAAGTGGTCTTGCCACTTAATGTGTTTTGACTGAAATGTGTATTGTTTGGATTGAAATAATTGTTTTTCCAAATTCTCTAGGCATGATTGTTTATATTTCCAGTTCTGGTTTCAATTTAAAAATTAAAATCTATATTCACAATTAAGTAATTGTGTTCTTATTTTTAGATCATCTAGTGTGACAATTTACCCGCCGATGGGGCAAATTGTCACAAGTGCACATTCTCTATTCAACAGTCTACAACTCCGTAATGAGATAAGATATGAAAATGTAATGAATACAACATATGTGCCCAAGACTTCCTTCTTTCATTTGCTATGACATTTATACCATTGTGATGTGTATGGTGCTCAGTAAATGTTAGACAGTGTGAAAAGTGTGACAACATACCCCGCTCTCCCCTAATATTCAGATGTGGAATAGATTTATGACTGTGGGACGGTTGATCATCCTAGTATGAATACTACAAATAATATACTTGATATTAATGTGTATTTTTGTTTTGTATGTTTATGTATTGTTATTCCAATGTGAAAACCAAAGAACACAGATGTTGATAATACCGTTAATTTCTTTAATGATTTTATGAACAAAGCTCATGACTGCCCCCTGGTGTGTATTTACAACACCGACTGTTGACTGCAAATCCCAATCTATACTACCTTACAAAGGTTTTTTTGTCTAATTTTTTTTTTTTTTTGCCATCACAGGAATACATTCAAAATATATGAAAATAACAGTCAATACAAACAGTCATTTTAAATAATATTTTATATAATCAAATATATGCAGTGAGACTTAAAAAAAAAAAATACTGATCCCAAAGCTTACACAGTAGGATATGTCCAAACAGACATGACCCTATTTATTTTCCAAGTAGTTGCAATTTTCTCACTTCAAGACGCACTAAAGGGAAAACTAAAATAATTCATTGTTAAATATGTATTTAAATCTCAATGTGCTTACCTTATAAATCAGACAGTTGTAAAAGCATCATGATTACATTTCTTGCAGTTTCATTCCCAAAAAGACCAAAGGGCCAAAAGCATTCTTCTTTACTGAAAGAATGTATCAACCAGATCTTGAAGATTATTTAAATGCCTTTAATTTGGCCAATGGGTAATTACAAATATTATTTGCTTTAGATGCAAGGCTGCAAAATGAACATTTTACTTTGAGATGGATAGCCCCTCTGACACACTACTAGTTGCAAATATTTCACATTTAAAAAAAAAAAAACTTTATATGCTACAAAATTAACCTTAAAAAAAAAAAAAAAAAAAGACTTGTCTCATGCTTAATATATCCTCGGAATGTGAAATTAGGCATAATTATGTTTCAGCTATAAATTTGTTAAAAAGAAAATGTATTCTTATTTCTTTTTTGGTAACTATGTTACATTACATACAAAAAAAATCATAAAATGTTGCACTAAAACGAAAGAACATAAAATATGGAAGAAAAAAAAAAAATCTCCAAGAACATTTTAGTGGCTAATTGGTCTAAGCACTAATGTCAAGCATTGATGTTTTCCTTCCTACAGTATATTACATAATGCAGAGACTTACAGTATACAGTAAGACTGGATCTGGCAAGGCACTTGATTATGCTTTAGAACCCTTAATCTACACTTTGCAAAAAAAAAAAAAAAAAAAAAAAAAAAAAAAAGTTAAAATGACTGCTTCTAAGGTTCTAAAAATAAATTAAAATGGAAGAAAATAGTATGATACCATTTAATAAATACAAATATTCATTTTCCATTTGCATAAATCTCAAACATTCTTTTTAAAAATCCAACAGGCAAAACCACAGTGAACAATTCATTAAATGCTGAATGACACCGGTGTAATCATTTGACTTCCTGTGGTCAGATAAACGCTCAAACACTACTAGAAATTTCAGAATTGGCTCAGAAAACCCAAATATGGGTATTGAAAAAATGCTTAGAGAAGAAAAGGTCTAAATAAAAAAAGAGAAGCAGTAAGCTAGCAGCATTGATTACCAAGTTAACAGCTGTGTACTTTCCTCTCTACCAGCAAATCATCCAATGCTTTGATTCATCCAATTTTTTAATTCATTACATATTTAAAACCATATATATAAAACCATTTTGCAGATGGTAAGATCTTCCATGACTTGTATTTTTCCTAAGATTTTGAAGGAGAGATGAGAGTGAACCCATGTGGCACCAGGATGGGCTTTCTTTGTTTCTCCTGAACTGGTGCAATGCAATGTCCCATTTTAGCAAAGAGAACAGAACATTTCTGTATATTATCATCTTCAAATGACATCTCACCTGAAACAGAAAAATAATGAGAAAAGATGGATGTCCACGGATAAACACTAGATGATTCACTAGACAAAAAATGTAAAATTCAGAAAAGAAAAGTAAACTCACATTCTGCTACTCAATGACCATGTAACAGAACCTGTATATCTGAAAGTTTCGAGCAGCTGGGTGTTGCCATTTTCTGTGCCCTTTGGTATAAATCTGCATCTCCAAAGTACCGTGCCCGATACAACAAGCCTTCCTCTGCAAAGAAGAGCACAGATGTCTACGTTTTCTGAATATTATGCTAAATTACACATGCATTATGTGGACAGGCAGGCACTGTGAAACACTGCTTTATACATCATTTATAAACATGCATTATTAAGCAGCTTCATATGCGTCACATACTTTGCTGCTTCTCCTTCCAGCAATTGTTTCTCAGGTTTGATATATAGTCATCCTCCACACTTTGTTCAACATTCTTAAGATTCATCCCCTTGTATTCTTCTGAGAAGTGGTCGCCCACATAGTAAGGCACCTTCAGAGTGGGAGTGTGTCGCCTGTTTGTGTGGCCCATGGATCTAAAGCAGGTGGAATGTTCGATAACGTCAGAGATATTTATCACTTGAGTGACATCCATCATGCTTTATCAAGATAAACATGTTTTTGCTTTCAGAACATTTTTCTGTGAGACTGAAGTTTAAGGATATGAAAACAAACAAAATATGCTTAACTTGATGTGACATCTAACTCTAATCGCACAACGGGATAGAAAAAGTGTTTCATGTGACTATCAAACACACCCCAGTGTTAAATAATAGTGTATTATAATAATATATCAAGTACACATGATCATTTAGTCAACATTGGTCTTACGGTCTGTGGCTGAGGCTGTATGGAGGACTGGAAACCATCATCTGGCTGAGAGCTGAGACTATGATCAGAATGAGTATTGGCATCAGCTGTACAAACAAGGCAAGGCCACCCTGGATGATAAAAATCCTTCATTAAAATTAAACCGTACAACATGACATAATGAAAAAAAAAAAAAAACTATTGTTATATTTCATCAGCCTCAATAGTTATTTTAAATGCATAACCACTGGCTCAAATAATGCAATTTAACATACCACATCATTTTTATTTGCTCTCTTGACCATAGACACAGGGTTTCTGTAGGTTGTATGAAGGTAAATGTGAGATTTTCAAAGACCTTTTTAAGATCAAGTAAACAAAATTTAAGGAATAAATCGAATGCAACAAAATGTTTAATTCATTGTACAAACAAATTGCTTAAGAATATGAAAATAACTTAACGTAAAGAAAAATGATGTTCCTTGTTTAAATCAAGATACATTTACTTGAGAAGCAAAGTAATACAAGATTGGATGTCTTGTTTTATTAGAAATTGATCACGTTCATGATTAAAACAAGAACGAATATCTGCCAATGGGCTCAGAAAAAATGTCCTTAAATTTACCTGGGAAAACAAGTTTTCATACCCCATTGACAGATGTGTGTTCTTGTTTTAAGCACAAACTCTTAAACAATTAATATTGTTCAATTCATCAAAAAATAAGACTTCAATTTGCATCTCAAGTAAATGTTGTTTTTTTGCAGTGCAAGCAACATTTAATGCCATGACTATATGATTTTAAGACTTTTAGGCCTTAACTTGTGGAAGGGAGAAGTAACACTTTTTAAGACCTTTTTTAGGACCTGCAGAAACCCTGCGACACAATCTCATAACACATTTAATAAAGGGCTATGCTCTTAATTGTCATTTCACCTGAATATCAACATTGGTAAGATTTATTCGGTTGAGTATTGAGGTTAACTGAATAATTTTGTGTCTCTGTAAAATAGTGATCTATGACATTATAATATGTTGAATATCAAAGGTTATTGTGTAGAATTGTTAATGAGGGACTTATGGACATATTAAAGTTCTTAGATTTGTGGAGTTATAATATTCTGAAGTGAAAAGGGAATGGCTTCTTGTATAATTGACATTTTGTTCTATTCCCCTTAATAAAACATCAGCCATTCTGTACATGCTACACTTACATATGCACATCTTCCCTCACCTTACATTACATTACAAGTAAAAAAATCCTTATAATCTTGCAAGATGCTTAGGCTCTTACTTCTCTCTGTTGTTCTCGTCGTTCATGTCGCTGTTGATGGCCAAATCTCATCCTGCCATTGCTGTACACATGCACATTACCTAGAAGCGTAAAAAAGAAATGGCACAATGACACATTTCACGGTTTTGAATGTATTCGAACACAACCACTGACATGTTTCTAAAACCACATTTAAAAAGGTCACAGGACTCACTGGTGGGAAATCCGCCTCCAAAGAACATATTGAAAAGGTCCTCAGGGGAAATATCTGCATCAAAATTTCTGTGATGGGTCCTGTGCCTGTGAGTCGGATGGGCTTTTTCTTCACCATAAACATCATACTGCCTTCTTTTTTCAGGGTTACTTAGAACTGCATAAGCATTACCTATAGCTGTTGAAGACCAGGAAACAAAACAAATGAGAAGACCACATGCAAACGCTCTCCATACTGATTGCAGAATGCTGAATACACAGGATCAAGTCATGTATTTTACCTTTAAATGCTTCAGTGGCACCAGGTGCATGGTTTTTATCTGGATGAAACTTTAGAGCTAACTTTCGGTAGGCTTTTTTCAGATCCTCCTCACAGGCTTCTTTACTGACTCCAAGAATCTCATAATAGTCTTTACATCTCTTAATTCTGCATGAAGAGAATGACAGAACACAGCAGAATAGGAAGAGAGTAGTTAGCACTATGCACACATATAAACAGAAATAATGTCCATGTCCAGGACTTTTAGGCAAGTAGTCTGAAACAAATAACAGACCTTTTGACAGCATCCAGCTGCTCTGATGTGTATGGTTTGGCTGATTCTGTGGCACCCTGTCCAGAGGAGTGATCTTCAGTGTTGTGACTTCTGTTTCGTAATCCATCATTTTCTTCACTTGTAGAAGGCCCTCCATTCTCAGCAATAGTTTCTAGTAAAGCTGAGACAAGAACACTTTCATTTAAATAAGAAGCACTGGTGTCTGTCTGTCTATCTATCCATCTACCTACCTACCTACCTACCTACCTATATCTACCTATCTATCATCTACCTTCCTACCTACCTATATCTACCTATCTATCCATCTACCTACCTATATCTACCTATCTATCCATCTACCTACCTACCTATCTATCCATCTACCTACCTACCTACCTACCTATCTATCCATCTACCTACCTACCTACCTACCTATAGCTACCTACCTACCTACCTATATCTACCTATCTATCATCTACCTTCCTACCTACCTATATCTACCTATCTATCCATCTACCTACCTACCTACCTACCTACCTACCTATATCTACCTATCTATCCATCTACCTACCTACCTACCTACATCTACCTATCTATCGATCTACCTACCTACCTATCTATATATATCTATCATTAATCCAATAACCAAATCCATCTATCTACATCTACCTATCTATCCACCTACCTACCTATCTATAATCCGTCAACTCACTATCTATCCAGTAGTGAAAATGATTAAGATGCAATTTTAATTTAGATTATATTACGTAAGATTACCTACATATGAAAATACTATATGGACATCTAACAGAAGTGATATAATAACAAAAGCAATAAATATGTGGTTCGACAACATACAGCTAGATCAAATAAAAGTAGAAAATAGTGTTATTTCACAGTCATAATACAGATCGAGATCCCAAGGCCTTAATTACCGTCTAACTACAGACTTCGGGTTTTCCGGTGGCCTTTTAACAGACCTCTTACGATCTGCGCTATACACTTATTTACATTACACGCACATCTCGCCTTTTCAGTGGGAAACAGTCTCTGCGCCTTCTCGAGGAACCGTCTGGCTTTGTCGGGCTCACTATCCCGCAGCGCTGCGATCGCTATTTCGATGCAACGCTCCGCTTCGTCCTTGTTTGATTCCATTGCGACGGCGGAACTGATGACTGATCTCTTTCCCGACGCCCCCCCAGACGCAGCCTGATGACGTTTACAACAACGTCAAGAGTTTTTCACTAAAGGATAGAACGTCCACTTTGTAGCCATCAAAGTCCCTCTAAGTCTTTGCTAGCTATGGATGTAAATTGTTCATTACATTGTGAAACTGCACCTCATATTTTCTGGAATTGTCAATATACAAAGAACTTTTGGTGAAAGGTTTCTAGATTTAGAAATGAAAAATTGTTGTGCAATATTCTTTTATGATATGAACATGTATTTTTATTTTTTTTTGGTTATTTTCTCCTGAAGGTTTGAACAATATAAATTCTAATAATTCTTGAATATCTTTTCGTTGATAACAATGACACTAATAATAATAATGACAACAACAACAATAATAATAATAATAATGCAAACTTTTAAGATCATATGAACAGTAAAATAATAATGAAACAAATTAAAAACCCTTTGTACTTCCGGAAACGTGGTGTTGCGGTCTGAAAGCAGAGTGGACGCGCTAGTAAAGAGCGTCATATCAACTGAAGTTGTTGTGGGCACATGGAAAACAGGTACAAGGAACAATATTTGTTTTATCGGACTGTTGACAGTTTACACATGTATGTTGTGAGGCAAAATATATCTAGTGCACTGACGCGATCATTTCATGACATTATTTCGTGTAGTTTTTTGAGCGCGTGACCTCAGAAGCTGCACCAATGTCGCGTGCCTATAAAACAATCCGCTTACATTTAACCTGGCCACTGCTGAAACAAACAGTCATTATACCAAAAACATGCTTCAGCTATTCAATAACCAGCCGCTGTGCTGTCAACACTGGCTGTGAGCCTGTAAAGAGAAGAAAGGAATGGAAACCCAAACTACCTGCTGACTTGCATACTCTCTCCTGGGAAGAGAGACTGGCTGATACTGTGACTCCTCTGTGGAGAATGAGTTATGAGGAGCAGCTCCAGTGGAAACAAGAGCAGCAGCACAAGATCTTACTTGAGATGACAAAGCAACTAGCTCAGGACTCAGTGCACCCTTTTTCAAATGATTTAAGATTCCCCCTCCTTCCCATAGTAGCATCACCAGTGAGTGATGGATACCGCAACAAATCAACTTTCTCTGTCAACATAGGGGTAGATGGGAATCCTAAAACTGTTGGATTTTATATCGGCAATGGTAAAGCAGGCAACATTGTCTGTGTCCACGGTGACCATCTCCTGAACATGCCTTCAAAACCCAAGATGGTTGCAAGGCACTATGAAGATTTTATACGCCTCTCACCACTGAAACCATGCATTTTACTTCACGATGGTGGACACTGGAGAGAAATCACGATAAGAACAAATTCCTCCGGTCACACAATGGTCATAGTTTACTTCCATCCTCAAACCCTAACGCCTGAGGAGATAGCCGTCCATAAAGCTGCTCTGGTGGAGTACTTCACACAAGGTCCCGGAGCAGTTTGTCAACTGGATTCTCTGTACTTCCAGGAGACCACAATGACCCGTTGCAGTCATGAACAATCCCCGTATCAGCTTCTGCATGGACAGTCCCATATCTTTGAGGAGGTTCTTGGCTTCAAGTTCCGCATTTCTGCTGATTCGTTCTTCCAGGTGAATCGGGGAGCAGCGGAAGCTTTGTACAAGACTGTCGCGGAGCTGAATCGGGCTTGTGTTGGAGGCACCCTGCTGGATGTCTGCTGTGGTACTGGAGCCATTGGCATTTCGTTATCGCCACAGATGGAGAGAGTCATTGGCATCGAGCTCATTGAGCAGGCGGTTGAGGACGCCAAGTTTAATGCAGCACTAAACAGAGTTCATAATTGTCAATTTCTCTCAGGCAAAGCGGAAGTTGTTCTACCAAATCTGATGGCCACTTTGAATTCTGACGGCGGGCTGACAGCTGTGGTGAATCCGTCCAGGGCTGGCCTTCATTATCGAGTTGTCAGAGCCTTGAGGAACCACCCAGCCATAAGAAGGCTTGTCTATATATCATGCAAACCTGACGGGGAGGCAATGAGGAACTTTAGAGACCTGTGCAGTTCAGACTATAAGAGGAAGATCACTGGAGAAGCCTTCAAACCAACTGTAGCCATCCCTGTGGACCTGTTTCCACACACTACTCACTGTGAACTAGTGCTTGTGTTTGAGCGATAGTAGCTGTTTTTGAGAAAGTAGTTGTTCATTCCAATAAATTACTTTTTATTCATGACATTTTTATTCATTAAATGTCAATGGAAAATGTTCAATGCACTTTCTCTCTCTTTAAATATGTTTTATAGTTAACTAAAACTAAATCCATAGAAGAATTTTTTGCTACTTGAAATAAAACAAACAGTAACAGTACTAGACTAGTTTATTTTGGCTAGTGGACAAGGAAACATTTATTTTCATTTAGTGTAATTTGCTGTACTAAAATAGCATTAACATTAAGAAACTAATAAGATAACAAATCACAACAAAATTACTAAAACTGAATTTAAATTGAAAAAATAAAAATAATTCAAAATATTAATAAAAATTATCTCAGTGATACTGACATGACAGCTGTACAATGTAAAACATTTTTTACAAGAACATGCTGTTTTATCTTGTAGTAGTTAAACAATATACTAGCATCTCAATGATATTAACATTTAGTAAACCCTTATGTTATGTTTGACTATAGCAGATCCCTTACATTATCACTAGAGGGTGATATTGCATCATCCCACCATTTTGTGCAGTGCTACATAGACAGATGTGGTGCAGTTAGATATTTTCAAATGTGAATGCTTAAAGAATCTGTTCTATTTATATAACCAACTTTCTCAGAAAAGCCAGTGTATTCATGTATACTTACAGCATTTGTGAAGTCCAATAATAAATATGATCAAGTTGTGAAAATAGGACAGATTCCTTAATCATTTCGCATTTGAAAATATAATTATGAGCACAACTATCATTTTCAACTGTACTATGCTCTTTCTATTTAAGTATAAACACAGAACCACCAGCTTCAGTGTGACTGAAAAGGGCTGATGATTTGGATGAAGCAAGCTCACAGCGAATCACCAACTTGGCAAAAACTGTATAGTAGGTGCACCGATTCAGGAAACATTAAGTAAATGCTTCTTGACCAGACATTTAGTGTAATATGAAACAGTGACGTGAGTGCAAACTACAATGGCATTCAATTACTGTAATGTGCTCAGCAGTACATTTTGAAATTGGAGATGAGATCTGGCTATGGAAAATTATAGTAACCCACAGGAACTAATCCCTGTTTGTCATTTTAGCACATAAGGATCCATATTTCCTCTTTTGAGGAAATTGTTGCTGCATGTGTAGCTCATCAGAAGATGGCCTGTGTTCACCAGTAAGCCAATGCTACCTTTTTAGACTAAACTAGTTACAAAATAATCTCTTCTTGGAAAATATTGATAGGTTTGCATTTGTATTCATAGCATTGTAAAACTCACTATACAGTAAACATTAACAGATATATTTATATGTGATGAAAGTATTACATTCATATTAATTCAATAGTTTAAAAAATTATGTTTAATACATTATGTTTGTGTGTCTGGTTATTTAAAGTGTTTTGGCAAAATAGCCCATATTGACTTGGGCAAAGACTTTTCTAATTTTTCTAATTTTCTAATTTACTCGTGAACATTAAAAATAACAAACAAGCTTTGTTCTGATCTGTATCTCACAGTGAGAGTGTTGGCTATCAAAAACCAGCGTACATGGCGTCCACAACATAAGCATCAGATAACCAGGCAACCAATGAAACTGGTAGGGCTAGATGGCATCCTCTCAGCCTCGCCCAATTGCATCATTTTAAACGAAATCAGAGGGTTAGACACGCAAAAAATAAAAAATTAAACCACTCGACGGGGAACCTGTCTGCTAGCATCAATCAAATTGCGATAATTCTTTATGGTTGCATCGCAAACAAGGTGAGCGCGTTTATTCCAGCGTGCCTTTATTGAGACAGAAGTCACACCCATTTTGTGCAGAATTTAATGTATTCATTGTATGAGGGCTTTGTCTTTTATATCAATGATGACTGAAATGACAGATGGCTTTTATTTGCCGACGGTCGTGAAAATATAATCGACTTGTTCTCTTTACAGGAGACAATAACGAGCATGAAAGAAATGGCGACGACGACGACAGAGGATGTTTATGATGATGCTTACGAAGAGAAACCGGGCCCGAGTTCTCCAGTAAAAATCGTATGGAGGAACGTTATATTAATGTCTCTTTTGCACCTAGGAGCACTTTATGGTCTGATGATTCTTCCATCTGTCTCATATTTAACGCTGATGTGGAGTGAGTATGTTCATCTGATTCTATTACTGACCGACGATTGTTTTAATAGCAACCTGATCTGGTGTTTACTGCGTTTTTATTTTTCTGGCCTAAGTTTAATTTATAAAGAGACTGGATAATGTAGTAATGTCTGCAACTACGTGTTTTGTGTACACATAGATAGATAGAGAGATACACAGTCACACACACATAAAATATTTTATAAACCATCCCCACCATAACCCTTATTACATTTTGACTCCAAATGGTAAACATATAGTAAACATTTAATTCAAAGTAATTGTAAATAGAATTGGCAACAAATATGGAAATAAATCCTATTAAATATGTCAAATGTATGCTAATAATTTTAATCAAATATAAAGTTGTTAGTTAATTTCACATTTATGGACACTGAAAGTTATTTTCTGCAATCTTCATGTGTTCAGTAGAAATACATTGCAAATCGATTCATTAGTGTGGATTTTATATATCATATTAAACAGGAAATTTGATTTTTGTTGGATCTGCTGATTTTTATTATATCAGTTCTGTCTTTTAACATCCATGAATCAAACTATAAATCAGACATGGCATTTAACATTCTTAGCTCAAAATTGTTTTTTTCTTTTCTTTTTTCTCATGTAAGTCTTTAATAACTTTTATGCTGCCTTCCAAATTGTATGATTTAACCCTTATCACTCATGTCAAGTATAATTGGCTAAACTCAGCAACAGTCCCCGGTTTCCCTTGCTTGTTTTGCAGGTATTTCCTCTCATAAGTAGAGATCGACCGATATATCGATTTACCGATATTTTTCCCGATATTTAAGCATTTTTTCATAATCGAATATCGGTTTTGTAATATCGGATTCCCCGATAAACACCGCCATCTTGTGGACGTTTTCAGAATTGCGTGCAGGATCGCAATTGCAGCGCATCTGAAGGGAGACGAGACAGCAACGGCGTGCAGGTACTTGATTTGCTGTAGTTAGTAAACTATTTAATATTACAGGCATTAATGCACAAATTAGATGTATTACATAAATGCCTGATATATAGTTTAAATGCAACTTGGCTCTAAGAAATATGATAAATAAGATATTCTGTCAAGCCCTGTCCCTATAAAGATAGGCTATAACTTTGCCTGAAATAACACAGCCATGAATTAGCACATGGTGGAAATAAAAGCGCTGAATTTAATTCTCTCTGTGGTCTATTAGTCTCGTGAAGTCGGAGTCACATAGATAATCCGTCAAGTCCTCTCCCAATAAAGACGTAACTTTGCATGAATTAAATAATACAGCCATGAATGATTGCATGTTGGAAAGAAAAGCATTGAATGTAATTCTCTCTCTGTTGTCTATATGCTAATCATTAGTCTCGTGAAGCCGCTTTCATATTGCAGTTCACTCAGCGGTTGATGCTCAAGAAATGCTCAGCACGGCCACCGCATGTAACTTTTAACAAGATTCACTTTTTTGAAGCACCCTAAATTGTATTAACACTTACTATATAACCATTATTTCGTTTATAAACATCTAAATTAATACAACTCTATGGAAATTAATTATTTATTATCTCCGCGATCGATCGCAGTTTGAGTAGCCTATAGTTCTGTGTAAAGGCATATAAACCGCGCTGTCAGCAGCATAATTTAGAGCATGCCAGTTGAGAAATGCAATAAAATGCAATGCTTGTTATATTCCAATATTCCAGAGAATATTATTCCGTGAATTAACATTATCCAGTGAATTATTCTTCACTCTTTATCCTATTAAACAGCTTATAAACCTACTAAAACTGTAGTTAAAAATGAAGTTGATATAACTCCTTTCCTTTATTTTCTCCATTTGAAAACATTAGACTTTCTATGTTCATTTTGCTTACTGCTAATATTAGTGTTGCTGCTAAAGCTTTTTATAAATAAAATGTTTTTTTATTGTTGTAATATGAAGATTAAATTGAACATGACAGGGCTCTAGACTGCGACCAAAATGGTAATTGTTTGCGAGTTAAAATTTGACGTGGTCGCATTTGTACGAGTGCCAGGTCTGCGCTACTCCTAAGCGTCTGCTTCATACAGCGCGCGCTGCCAGCCGCAGCACATTATAGCAGGAGTCAGATTTCACTGATCACGTGAAGAGAGGTGCTTTCACCCGAGCGCTTAGTGGGTAGAGCCTGGTTCATACTCGCCGCGTCAGCACGAGCGTGAAGGTGCGCGTCGCGGATGGAGCGCAACGGATGGATTTGTTTTCAAACTAAAGTAAAAGACCGCTTCTTAAACCAGAGAAGGTGAACATGCTGGTGTTCTTGTAGAAAAAACATGCAAGTCCTGTCAGCTACAGCCAGTTTAGTTTTACTTTTCTTTTTGTTTTCATTTTGAGAAGCTTGTTATCTTTGCTGTTTACCTCAGGTTATGCTATGGAGGCTTTCCTTAATTAAAAAAAAATATATATATTAATATTTATTTGCTTCCTCAGAGTTTGCTAAACATTCTGTAATATACTAGGTATATAGTACAGCATGTGGTGTGTCCTATGCCATGCCTCATCTTATTCGTTTTTGTTGATAAATGTTATGTAAGAGTTTGTCATTGTCAACTTACTGTTTTATTGTTGTTGCGCTTTTTAATTAAGAATAACAATGAATCCATCTTTTGTTTTAGTCTTAAAAAGTTAAAGGTGTATAGATATAAGCAAAACAGACAATGATCTTTTCTTGTAAAATGTGACACCAAGATCGCAAATTTGAAAGTAAAAAGTGCACGAAAAAAGGAATTCCTGTTCACAAAATTTAAATCACAAATAATACAGATGAAAAAGAACGAGTTGAATGTTGAAAACTTTCGTTACCATATAACTATAAACTATGATAAAAGTTCATCAGCATGCATTGATTAATCAAATGTTGTAGCAAAAACAAAAAACAAATTGCAACCAAATTATGTGCTCGTGCGCAAAAGTGAGATCAGTGGGAAGAATGTGTCTAGAGCCCTGCGTGAAAGACTGCTAATTCTCAAAACATTTTTTGTTAAGATGACTGAAAGGAGGAAAAACCAAAGTGAAGTATGGACTTACTTCACGCAGTCATTTATTTACTTTATAACAGTAAATAAATATCGGTTCTGCATATCGGTTATCGGGCACATAGACATACAAATAATTGGTATCGGTATCGGTTATAAAAATTCAATATCGGTCGATCACTACTCATAAGGGTGGAGGTGTCCATCTCTTACAGATTCAAAGTTGTGATTACTATTCTCAGATATTATCAATTATTGTCACGTTTTTTTTTCTTTTTCAAAAGCGAAAATATGTCAGGGCACTTCGTCTTAGCTAAATTTGTTATGTAGACCAATGCTAAAAGCGTTTTGTAAGCATGCGTGTGTGTATGTGAGTGATAGCGAGACAGTCCCGTGAATAATTTGAAATCCTACCAAAAGCTATAACTGTGCTCCACTGTTGTGTACATTTTTGGCATCACAGCGCTGCATAATATTGCACCCTGTTGAACAAAGAACAATTGCTGTTGAAATAGGCTCGCCATTGTAAATTGAGCCGGGTCATAACAGTGTGCCCTTCTTCACAGTCTGTGGCCTGGTATCCCACATCCCTTGCAGCCTTGTCTGACAACATTTTGTCCTCTCATAGAGCGAATCAAGGGCACACACACCGTTACACACTATAAAAGCTGTGTGTAGTTCAGACTAATTTGTTTTTAAACATTCTGTTCTATTTTCTCTCTTAATGTGACAGCGGGAGTGTGTTTCATGCTAAGCGCTCTAGGAATAACCGCTGGCGCCCATCGCCTTTGGAGCCACAGGTCTTACAAAGCCTCGTTGCCATTACGAATCTTCCTAGCGACTTCAAATTCCATGGCTTTTCAGGTAAAACATTTTTAAGTGGATGAAACAATCTTCCACAATAAAAAATGCAGTAAACTTGAATGCAGCTCAGATGGTGTAGTGGTTAAAGATCTGGGCTAATAGGTTCAAACCTCACAAGAGCCGAGAGATAGCCATTGTGCCCTTGAACAAAGCAATTAACCCCAGAATGTCCACCTGGGATTGTACCTGTAATAAGTGTAGTGTAAGACACTTTGCATAAAAGCATCTGCCAAATGACTACTTGCATTTGCTATATGCGTATATATATATATATATATATATACACTATATTGCCAAAAGTATTGGGTCACCCCCTTCTAATGAACATGTTTGACTACTTTAGTAATTTCTATGAGTGCAAATCTGAATGTTTAAGCATATAATGATATTCTAGGGAATTGTGCGCTTCTAATTTTATAGCAACAGTTTGGACAGGACCCTTTTCTATTCTAACATGACAGTGCCTCTGTGTATAAGACACGGTTCAAAAAGACATGATTGATTGAGTCAGTGTTGAAGAACTTGACTGGTCTGCAGAAAGCCAAGTCCTAATCCCAGCTGAACACCTCTGGTGTGACTTTAAATGCAGACCTTGAGCCAAAAACCCATCACCAAACACCAATAACTTGTACATAAGGGTACTGTCATTTTAGACACGTCCAAAACTGTTGCAACAGTGATGGAAATACAATTTTTAAATACATGAATTATGTTTCCATCTTTGTTGCCACAGTTTTGTTAGTGCCTTTTTCTGTTCTAAAGAAGGGGGTGTCCCAACACTTTTGTCCTTATAGTGTCTATACAAGTCAAGCTGTTTATATATATATATATATATATATATATATATATATATATGCATGAAATATATATAAACAGTCTTGTACTGAACTTAGAGTATGACAGATATAATATACAATTACAATATTGATGAATATATATATCCATTTAGAATGATATCTATGAGTGGGCCAGAGACCATCGTGTCCATCACAAGTTTTCCGAGACTCATGCGGACCCACACAATGCCCGCAGAGGATTCTTCTTTGCTCACATCGGCTGGCTGCTGGTCCGCAAACACCCAGAAGTTATTGAGAAAGGACGCAAACTGGAGCTCGCTGATCTAAAAGCAGATGGGGTTGTAATGTTTCAGAGGAGGTCAGTGGGAATTTGTAATATTTTATATTCAGTTTTCTTAATCTTCTTACCTACACTCCTGTATAAAGGTTTGGGGTCTGTAAGATTTTTTTTATTTTTTATTAATACTTTTATTCAGCAAGGATGCATCAAATTGATTAGAAATGACAGTAAAGACATTCATTTTGTTACAAAATATTTCAATTTCAAATAAATGCTGTTCTTTTGAGCTTTCTGTTCATCAAAGAATCCTAAAGAAATAAAATTTTTCCACAAAATATTAAGCAGCCCAACTGTTTTCAGTATTGATAATAATAAGAAATGGTTCTTGAGCACCAAATCAGAATAATTTCTGAAAGATCATGTGACACTGAAGACTGGAGTAATGCATGAAATTTTAAAAATTATGATTACATTAGAAAACAAATATTACAATTGAAAACAGTTCATTTAAATTGTAATAATATTTTACAGTTTTTACAGTAAGTTTTATCAAATAAAGGCTAAAAAAAGGCTTCTATCAGAAATATTTTACAAACGTTTGAATGGTAAAGTACATACACTACTTTTGTATTGACATCTTATCACTTTTTTTTTTGGATGAACTCAAAACCAGTACAATTGATAATTCAAAACTTGATTCAATGATGCTGAATAATTTATTGATTTACTGGTTTAAAACCTGACAAAAACAGGACAAACTTTGATCCAGGTTTAGTCATCTGAACCAGGCCTCATATTTGGCATTAGCTAATGTGTGGAATAATCAATATCCTTTCCCATCACTTTGAATGAAGTCCAACAAAAGTCCTGAGCTTTTTGATAAGGGTTTAAAAACATGTTTCAGAGAATTTCCAGATCAGATAATAGAATAGCTGGTTAGTCAGCATTTCAAACTGCATGTTGTGTTTCAGCTGAGGTTTAACAACCTGTGTTAATTCAGAAAATCAATGACATACATATAAGAACATGTGACAGTTAAGTGTAAAGCAGTGATAAAATGGCTATTGAAATGGTTGTTTTTAATCTTTCATTTCTCTGTCCATAGGCATTACAAGTTATCTGTGATGGTGATGTGCTTTCTCATTCCCACGTTTGTACCTTGGTTCTTTTGGGAAGAGAGTCTTTTGACCAGTTACTTAGTTCCTTGTCTGTTGAGATACACCGTGTCCCTGAATGCGACCTGGCTGGTCAACAGTGCAGCTCACATGTGGGGAATGAGGCCTTATGACCACCACATCAATCCCAGAGAGAACAAGTTTGTTGCCTTCAGTGCCATCGGTAAGAACAATGTCTTTTCTTTTACAGCTTAATATTAATTCTTTCAATCTTGTTGAAATCTTTTTAAAAATTCTAGTTCACACATTTATTTATTGACATAAAAAAAAAAAAAAACTGTTTAATATTTGTTTTTATCTATACACTCTTTTGTTTAAAATAGTTTAAAAGAACAAAATTGATTTGAAATAAACATATTTGGTGTGTACTGATTGGAGAATATATGCATGATTTAATTTCAGGTGAAGGATTTCACAACTATCATCACACATTCCCCCATGACTACGCTGCAAGTGAGTTTGGCAGTCAGCTGAATTTGACCAAGGCGTTTATAGATCTCATGTGCTTCTTTGGACTGGCCAAGGATTGCAGGAGGGTAGCTCATGAGACCATCATGGCCCGCGTTCAACGCACCGGTGATGGCAGCCACAAAAGCGGTTGATTTGTTCAGTACATATGAGAAAAACAAACAAACAAACAAAAAAAGTTATAAGGCAACATATACAAAAGCATTTGCAGCATTTCTTAGTGTGCAATGAAGATTGATCTATATACACTCTCATATGAAATAAGAAACTCTAGAGTGTGTTGGACTAATATGTGTTCTTAAGAATTCTTTCCTTTTCATGACATGTGTTGGACTGTGGGAGATTATTTTCGGAGATGGTAAAGGCCATAAATTGGGAGGATAAATGTCTCAGTTTGCCTCAAGAGGTAAGAGATGGTACTTCACTAGTTAAACAGCCATGTGCCTCATTACAGCCCTCTCTCATGAATAGGTTGACCCATGTTTTCTCTGGATAAACAGTTACTGTTATGATTTTAAAACATCATTCCAGCAAGCTATACAAGCTGTAAAATTAAGATGACACGCTATTAATATACTGGCATTATTTTTCATTTTCTTAGATGATAAAAGCTTTTTTCCATTTGAAACTGAAATTAATTTAACGACCCACCAAAAGAGTTATTTATAGATCACTATATATAGTCAAATAAGACTGTGCCATAAAAAAGTCCATGGGAAAATTATTCTCAGTTGAGCTAAAATGTTGACTTCTATAACTACGGTTAGTTCTGTTTAGAATAGGTTTGTTAGTAGTGACAGTATACATGGAAATACATCTGGCATTATGGATCAAAATATTTGAATATTTATTTAATCTTATTTATTTTTATTCTACATGCCAATGCAAAGGTCCTCAGATCAGTGATGCTTATAAAGAGGAATTCCCTCAAGTAAAATGAGCAATTCATCAGAAAGTTTAATTTCTTAATCATTGTTTTCCAAAGAAACCAATCTGGTTTCCTTGGACTCTTTTGGTCCTGTAAAAAAGTACCTGTCAAATGACCAGGTAGGCCTATATGGTGAACTCTTTTCTAATCACAAATATATTGAAGTATGAAAGGACTATTTCAAGTATTATGAAAGATATTTAACCAAAAAACATTTTGAAAGAAATGTGTCTGTTGGGGTAAAAGTATTATGGTGTACACTTATTCTAGCAGATTTATTATAGGACATTTATTTGCCCTTATGATATAATCCAATGATTGGAATATTCAAATGTCTTCTTCAGATAGAACCTTGCCCTTTGCCTTATAGAATAGGCCTATATATCTTCAGATTTTGGGTTAGACTCAAGATTGAAAATATAAAGATGTATAGCATCAGAAAAAATATTTCAAACTTATGAAGTTTTAAGTCATTCAGGGTGGGCTGTTTTCTTGGCTCTTCTGTGACGAATGAATGACCATCTGTAGCTCCCTATACATATATTTTTTTTTTTCTCAAAAATGTTTGATAGATTGATAGTGGTATGCATTTTCCAAATGTAAAAAATGTCAAATGCTTTATATATTTAAAACACACCCATGTTTAAGAAGAAACACAAACTGACACTGCATTTTACAGCTTAATTATTTGTACAGTGTTGACCTTTTATGTCTGGGATCCTTAATGGGCACATTTTCAAGGAATGTTGTTTCATGTACCATAAACCAAAATTTCTATAAGTGGAAGAGTTTTGCAAGTTGTACCGTGAGTTTTGTTATGAATCAATATTAATCTTTTCTTAATTGAATAAAATGTGTGTATATCTGAAAATGTAGTTTCAGGTAACTTTCTTTTGTAGGGCTGACCACAGATTATAATCATATAATCATAATAAGTGAGTGAGACCACCATATCAGTTTTAAAGCAAAAATGAAAACGGTTTACTCTTATCATTTAAGCGTTTACCCGTGCGCGATATAGCGGTAGGCTACATGAGTTTAGTGTCACTTTTTTTGTTTGTTTAATGGTTTGAAATTTGATTGTAGGCTTATATGGAGAGCTAAATTACAAAACTTAAGCAAGCAAGCAAATCAATTTTTTTATTTATTGAAAATCTATACCTGAATTAGGCCCTACTAATTTTCTGATTTTTAATCGGTAGTTTTGTTTATATTTCAGCTGTGAAAGAATAACATTTGGGGAGTAGCCTACATGGTAGCCTAATAAGTCTAAATGATGCGCATCGTTTTTAAATCAAGAATAGGTCTATTCATTTCGGAACGTTTCGCTTAGATTTTTACGACAGTAGCCTATAATCTACTCGCATTCAAATAGACCAAACAGGGGATTTAGAAATTAATTTAGAAATCTCTTTATAGTGGCAAATTTGTTTTACTTCTGTCTCATGGAAGCCTTTCAGAGCATAGGCTAATCCAAAAACATCCCTCTGGAATCTCCCAAATAACTTTCCTAATCCTAATTTGCACACGAGAAGATACGCGGACGTCTCAGAAGCTGAACCTAAAGGTCACGAAGGGTCAGCTAAAGACTAAACTGAGAGAAAAGGTAAAATAACACTGAAAAGAATTATGAAGTCCTCTTAAAAAAACGCAAACACACAATCGTATCGATTATCCTCCTTATCTATGCTGATTCAACTCCTAGCGAGAATGGTGGATTTAACTTTGATGAGAATCAGAATCAGCAAAAATGAGACAAGTTAGCAAGAGCCATACATAGGCTACGCATTATTTTTGTCATTGTGTTTTTATTCTACTAAATGTTTGAACTATTTTCATTCAATCTAATTCATCAGCCTTTCTAAATCGCATTTAAACGTACTCCAGTGGATCCTTACTGTTACTAAATTGAATCTAATTTGCTCTTAAACCTGCAAGTTCCTCAAAACGCTACAAATAGCATTTGATCCAGTAGATAATGTCCGTAATCCCTGAGTTTTATCAGCCACTGCTGTATCAAACCCTTTCATGCTGCTCTTGAAATTGAGTTTTAAGGCACAACCTTAGAGATGCCATCCTGATTTCATATTAATTCACTCCAACTGTTAGCACGCAGGGAGCTCTTCCCAGCTATTTGTCCTGGAGGAGCCCAGGGTGCCCTTTTGATCATTTCAATCTCTCTGGTACAATAGTTCTGATTGGCTGAACGAGTAAGAAAAGGGAAAATCTTTAATTAAGCAGATAATCTCTTGTTGGGATGTGAGGAGCTCCATTTCAGAACCCCCTTGGCTCACACATGAGACCCCCAGCCTCTGAATTCTGGATGTAGGTTATATAGAGCTCTTGCAGACCCCTCTGCTTTCCAAGGTGAAGAAAAGTCTGCCAGTCGTCTCTCTCAGGATGTTCATGCATTTGGAGGTTTATTATTACGCTTTCATTCTGATGGCTCACATGAAGTCTTGCTGCTGTTGGTGAGTTCATCGTTCTGTTTTCCTTTACGCAGGCGAATGCTAAATTTAGCCTAGATACGTGTATTTATATCGAGCTTTTACATTCTGTGTTTATCTCTGGGTATCTGGATTAAAAAGTCGGGGTGAAACAGACACTTCCACTGATCAGTTCCCATTCCGTCATAAATGCTTTTTGAGCCTCGTTTCATTGGTTAGAGGAAAAGCTGATGAAGAGCAAAATGCTGTTCCTATTATAAATTGATAAATCCTCATCTGAACATCGTTCAAAAAATTTTTTTACAAATGAAAATTTGTATATATGTATTAGCCTATATGAAACTCCAATGAAACCTTTCATTTTGAGACTGTAATTTCCATTTTAACATGTACTCAAAATCAGTGACTTATTTGTAATTAGATAAAATTATTTTAAAATGTAATTTTAATTTTATTTTTTATCAATGTGAAGCTTTACTATTTTCAAGAGGAACATATACAAGTAATGGGTCAGCTGACTTAATAGGCTGCTCTGTCTTCCAGGTCAGTGAATAATTTCCTGATGACTGGCCCAAAGGTAAGCCAACATCTTTTGATCTGCTTTGCTGATCTTTATCAGGAGAGGGAAACTTCAAAAAGTCAAAATGGATGGATTTGGGTAGTTAATGTTTGACGTTGACCCTGTGATCACAATGCAAGCAAATGGCAAATTAAAAGATTCGCCGCATCACAAGTGCCGTATTTCTTGAACGTGTATCTTCTGTGGATTAGGTATTACTTGCTGCTTGGGGTGGACTGGACCATATAGCTTTCACACACTTCAGCTCACTCACAATGTGAAGTTGTGAGGACTTTTTACTGAGTGGCAAGGGAAGGGGCCTTTGGTGGGTGGTCATCATTAGCAACCCAGCCGCCCGTGAGAGCACTTGTGGTGCTGTCTCTTCTAAACCACTTGAGACATATTAGATTGTATAAACCGCAGTTTCACAGCCACATAGACCCTTTTTGTTTACTTTGTGTGCATTTCTGATGGAAATACAGAAGAAAAAAAAATTTGACCCCCAGATTTCTAATATTTAAAACGTTAATATTAATTCTAAAAATGATTTCATTATAAATAATGCGATCATTCTGGTGTTTTTTTTTTTTTTTTATAATTGAATAAATGAATAAACAGCAAACATACATTTTACACCACTGTAAAACCATAGGGAAACATTTACCCTAATATTTCTAATATTAATTCTAAAATGATTGCAATAGAAGTAATGGTGTCATTTTGGTGCTCTTTTTAGCGTTATTTTAACACTAGAACCGCCAGAGGTCGCTGTATACCTAAAAGCGCCAGCGGGTAAATTTTACCCACACGCATGGCAACTGTTTTTATATGGCTATTGGCTAAAGAACATATTTCATTGTATTATGCCACTGTCTTCTCAAATAAGTGTTTAGAGTCATGAAATGATTGTCTAGTCGTCAACTATATTTTTAGCCTGTTGTTTTATGTTCAAGACTTTTTAGTGCAGCCTACACTAATCCATTATGGTCAGTAAGCTAAACAAAAGCCTGCACTGACAACGAAAATTAGAAGGTAGTAAATATTTGGGTGGTGTAATATTATATAATACAATGCCATTAATCAATATATTAGGATAACCCATGTTATTTAAATGACTAAAATAGCCAATAGACAATAATAATTCACCACACTGTATAGGATGCTATGACAGATTCAAGCGCACAGCTTCACCTAGGCCCAATTATTAATTTGTTTAGTTATATCATTTATAATTTGAATAAGTGAAGTGAAGTGACATTCAGCCAAGTATGGTGACCCATACTCGGAATTCGTGCTCTGCATTTAACCCATCACGCGTGCACACACACAGCAGTGAACACACACACACCGTGAACACACACCCGGAGCAATAAGAGAACAACACCAATAAATTTTGGGTAATCAAAAAAGATAAATAAAAATAAAATGTTTTATTCATTACATCATAGATCGGATTTTTTTTTTTCTTCAGGAAACGGCCAGACTAGAATAAATAGCAACACAGTAGCGAACAATAAACGATATGGCAAGACAAAAATTAAATAATAAAACCAAAGTTTGACCAACGTTAGGCTAAAACATCTAAATATGATGTCTGGATCACTGTCAGATGCTAAGCCGACCCAGGACGCATAACTTAACCATCAGACTCTCCATCACTCATGGCATTTAGGCTAGTGTTTCTACCTGCCTTCCATAAACCGCCACCTTTTAGTCATTTTTACTTTACTCTGATGAAACCGATAACCGCTAAATCAGTGAGTGAAAGCCGTTGCCTAGAAATGTACAATGTTAAAACAAGCGGCAAGAATTAATTTAACAACATTGGATTGTAAATTACATAATTTTAGTAAAAGTCAATGACTGGGAGACTTGAATGTTTTGTTGAAAATGTTATGTACATTTGAAAAACAGCCACGGGTAAAATTTACCCCGTTCTAGTGTTAAGTGTCTAATTATTATTTTTTATATTTTCTGTTATTTTAAGCGTCTATTATTAGTTTTTATTTTTTATATTTTCTGTTATTTTAATTTATTTTAAAGTTTTAGTATTTGTGTTTTTGTCATTTTTATTAGTTTTTGTTGATAATGTCGATATAGTTTTTTTTTTTCATATTTTTAGTACATTGACTTAAACTAAATGAAAATGAGAAATATTTCCTTGAACTAGCTTATTTTATTTCAAGTAACAAAGTGTTTATTTTGGCTTTAGTTAACTATATTTAAAACATCATCTATTAAATGAATATACAGCAAACAAACATTTTACACTGTCGAACCATAGGGAAACGTTTACAGTAATATTTAATACAACTTTATTCAATTATTATTCAACTTTACTAAAATTATTTAATACAACTGTATAAATTTTTTTTATAGACATAATGGGGTCATTTTACTGCTTTTTAAAATGTTTAAACATTATTTAATAAATTAACATACAGTTGCATTTTTATATGAACTGTGCATGCTGAGAATTCATAGCATCTAATTTTATCATAAGTTTCAGTCACAGTGTGTTTTGAAAGCACTTGATAATGAGTGTGTATTTCATCCCAAATCTTTTTGGTGTGGTTTGCATTGTTTCAGGCCTACTTGATCTACTCCAGCAGTGTGGCCGCAGGAGCTCAAAGTGGGATTGAAGAGTGCAAGTATCAGTTTGCGTGGGACCGCTGGAACTGCCCAGAGAGGGCTCTTCAGCTCTCCACCCACAGTGGACTCAGAAGCGGTGAGACCTATGGCCTCTGCTGATGCCTGGTTTATGTATATTGTGCTTTCAGGTCTCTGAAAATGCACACATTTTAATAGAAAAAAAGTGTGTGTTATTTATACTGTGTGTTTAGTGACTCAAAGCCCATCTGTATCAATCACAGATATGGCACTTAAAACAAACACAACGATCCTGTTTAAAGCAGAGAGAAGCATCTCCCAATGTTGATGTGCCTGAAAACACTGCATTCTTGAGTCAATTAAACCTGGTCTGTTAATAGGCAAATAGAAAAGCCACCAAGGGGATATTGTGCACCAGAGTGAGTGAGTGAAATGGACGCCCTCTCAAGTCAAAGGGTGTAGGTCAAAGGTTTGCCTCAGACTCCTTTCATTAGGCATTCCTTAAGTGCCAAAGAGGGGACCTGTTGCAGGCCAGTGCCGACCCCAGACTGGCAATATACGAGAGCAGACCAACAGCGCTACTCCATGTTTGATGCAGGGGAAATAAGAGTCAAAAGCCATCATTACTGAGATGGATGCTAAAGATTTGAGTAAATCATCTGATGAGGAAGAAAATCGTTGATGTTGAGTGTTTGTATTTTAGTAGCCTAGAACCTAATATTTCATAGACAAGATGAATAAAATAGCATTTCAACAGCATATTCATTTCAGTGTTGTTTCTAATCACAGCAAACAGAGAGACAGCATTTTTCCATGCCATCAGCTCTGCTGGAGTCATGTATACCCTCACCAGGAATTGCAGCCTCGGTGACTTTGACAACTGTGGATGTGATGACACCAGGAACGGCCAACGAGGTGATAAACTAAATCTCAACATAGATGGAAAGTCAGTCAACATTAAAGGGATATTTTGGGTTAACTATAATTTGTGCATTTTGTAAAGTTATATTCAATTTAACAACTTTATTCCCATGACTTGCTAAATATAACCCTAAAATAATGAGAACATCATTACAGCTCAAACAAAACATGAGTTTTAACAGAAGAATTAATTTAAATATATTTATATATAAACTACAGTTCAAAAGTTTGGTGTCAGTAAGATTCTCTTATGTTCACATAGGCTGCATGTATTACAGTAAAAATACAGCAAGAATAGTAATATTGTGAAATATTACTACAATTTAAAATAACTGCTTTCTATTTAAAGGTTTTTATTTTTTATGTAATTTATTCCTGTGATGGCAAAGCTGAATTTCAGCAGCCATTACTCCAGTCTCCAGTGTCACATGATCCTTCACAAATCATTTAAATATGCTGATTTGGTGCCCAACAAACATTTCTTATTATCAATGTTGAAAACAGTTGTGCTGCTTAATATTCAGTGATAAATGGTGATACATTTCTCTCAGTTCTGTTCTTTGATGAATGGAAATTTCATTTGAAATATAAATTATTTCTAACATTCTAAATATTTTTACAGTCACTTTTGAACTTTTCAACTTTTGCATTCTTGCTGAATATTATAATTTTTTTCTAAAAAAGAAAAACATTTTCTCACCAAACTTTTGAACGGCAGTGTGTAAGTATAATAACTAGGGCCGGGACTTTAACGCGTTCATTTAGATTAATTAATTACACAAAAATAACGCGTTAAATTTTTTTAACGCATTTTAATCGCACTTATTTTTGCTCCGCGGAACGTTTCTCACTGGATGAGTTTCGGCGGACCGATTATACTGGAGCACCAACTAGCGTTCAGACTTGCGTTCTCGTGGAGACCGGTCTTGCCCATAGATATATATACTGACTAGATGTCGCCTCTGACGCTGCTGTCCATAGGAACGATGCGTCAGCGCGGCCGCCATCTTAGGTCGGGGGAAGCCGCGTCTACTCTGCATTAGTTAACATTGGCAGAGAACTATCAACGATTAAAATCACCTTAATTTGCTTAATTTTCAACCGATTTTCAAGCCGTTTGGTTTATTATAAATGTCAGACATATATTTATGATAGAACATAGATTAATTATTTTACTTATATATATGTTTTATCATAAATATGTGATATATCATATACAATACAATACTTGGACACACCTACATAACTAATTAATTTGTTCTACAATGCACAAAACAATTACAAGGATGCTGATAGTGATATGAAAAAAACATGAATAATATAAAGTATATATAAAATATAAATAAATAATAGAGCAAAATTTAAAGAGTTAAAGGCAAGAGTTAAACAAACAAAGCGGGAAAAAAAATCAATTATGGACTTCCTGACCAACAGACCTCAGAATGTTAGGATGGGGAACCTAACATCTGCATCTAGGCAGAAATTAAATCATCATAAATCGTCCAAATCTCAAATGATTTTTCTTAGTTTTTTGGTTTGTTCCAACTGACAGACATGTATTTATGATCGAGTCCAGAGAAAATTGAAGCTTTTGATATTAATCTACTTCAAAACTAGGTGTAAGTTTATTATTCTTCCACTTCAGTGAACTTAAAATTAACTATTGTTACTTACCTTAGCCTAATCTACTGCACACAAAATGGCTACAATGGTGTGATATCCATACTTAAAAATACATGTTAATTAAAACATTTGAATTGTACTGGTTTATTTTGTACATCAGCAAGCCTGCAATACAATGACCCAGCGTAAAATGGTTATATAACACAAAAACAAACATAACGTGCGTACGTAGTGTGAAAACATCTTCCAGTATTTACAACAGCTTATTAAATGATTAGGCTACAGTATATAACAGGTTAACCATTCTTTGGAAACATCCAGTTCATGAAAATATCTACTACAGCACAAAAGTCCGGCATCTTCAGAGTTGATCTGAATGCTGGGAAACTTTGGCGCTTCCTTCAGATCCCCGACCCAAGATGGCGGCGATGTTGATGCATGCTTAGAGGCCCAAGGCGACATCTAGTCAGTATATATATATCTATGGGTCTTGCCAAGCTTCCTTGGAAGAACGAACTCGGAAGGACGCGAGAACACAGAACGCACACTTATGAGAACTGAGATGTACTGCATTCCTGCTTAACTGACCGCATAGTCTCAGCATAAGCAGCGACCAATGAACAATAAATATTACAAAATGTCATAACTTAAAACATTTCATACTATTATAGATATTACTTTCATATAATTGTATTGTTTTATTTTACAGCGTTATATGTTTTACTGTTAAGATTCATTTTAATATGCCAATAAAAATGCAGACTTTCTCCGGGTCTTATAACTTTATTAAAATTAACCAAAACAAAACGATAAATGTTTACTTTCAACTTGAAGAGCCGTTAAGTATTTGTGAGAGCGACTTTAAAGCTTACAGGCTTCCGTACACCGGCCACCCACAGCGTCTTCTGGGATTTCTAACGGCTCGATTCTCTCAAGTCTGCACTTTCATGCATCCTCTGTACTTGCGTTCTTGAGAATTGGAACTGAACTTCGACGGTTAATGATGACGTAGAACGAGAACACAAGGACGCAAGATCGCTGAAGAACGCATATTGAGAAACAGCCAAAAACAAACCACAGTGAACATGGACAAAGAAGCTGATGAGACCGCTTTGGTTGGCCCTGTGGATGGGAAATTTAAAAATCCATATAAAAAAAACTTACTTCTCACTGTTCTCAGGTCAAATATTTATATGCGATTAAAATGCGATTAATTTCGATTAATTACAAAGCCTCTAATTAATTAGATTAATTTTTTTAATCGAGTCCCGGCCCTAATAATAACTAGTATAATAATCCTCAAATTATTATTACTACTATTTTAAGTGCCCATAATCCTGATTTTGGCTTTTTTTTTTAAGGAAAAGGAAAAGTGCAAATTAATTTTGTGGCAATCAATATTGTTCCATAAATGCTGTAAAAAAAAATATATATTTTTTTATTTCTATAAAAGTATATACCACATTTAAGTATATTTTTATTTAGCCTAGCAAAAAACATAATTCTTTGTCATCTCAGGTGGTGAGGGATGGCTATGGGGAGGCTGCAGCGATAATGTTGGATTTGGAGAGGCCATCTCCAAGCAGTTTGTGGATGCACTGGAAACCGGACAGGACGCGCGAGCCGCCATGAACCTGCACAACAACGAAGTAGGACGCAAGGTATATGAAGTCTGAAATTGAGGCATGTCCTTTGGCCACCAACAGCTCGCGGAGTGGCTTTTGAATCATTTTTCAGTGCTTCTAATGATAGCTTACCACCCAAGAGTTTCATTCACCCCTTATAAGCAAGGTGCCACTCGCTGTCCCAATAGAGTGTGCGCTGTACCAGAAGGGCCTATTTACAGCCTGTGAATGTCCTTTATGACGAGGCCTTAACTTGAGATTCTTGGGATCAGTGGTGCAAGCTTAATTAGACGACCTAGGGGTCCACACATTGCAAAGGTTCTGTATTCTGTTGCTTCCCAAATAAGTGTTTAGTTTTATTCTTGCAATAAGGATCTTACATTTATGTTGGTCTTTGTTGTACTTGAGAGAGCCACGGGGATCACAGCCATGTGGCTCAAGTGCTCTTTGTTTATCCTGTCTGTGCCCCGTCTGCAGGTTTTGTCAATTCATTGGCACCTGGAGCATCATTGTAACTGAAAAAATGTGAAAGAATTCTTTTTCACTTCCTCCTCAATGGACTTGCCACTGGGTCTGCCTATGACAGAAAACATGTTGACAAAAGCTATGCAAAATAAATACACCCCTTTCCTGCACCGAACAATCTAGCTCGATGTGAAACCCTGATTCTGCGGCTTCCACAAGCGAATGAGAAAAGAGGCGTTCCTTTTTAAAAGACAGCTGTTTGTTTCAGCCGAAGTCAGGAATTATTGTACGACCACCAAGAAAAGAGAAAGCCCAGACTTGAACCTTGAACCTCTCCCTCTTAACTCGCAGTTTCCTTCTGCTTGTTTAAGTGGATGTATAGGGTGCCTACTAAAGAGCTTATTGTATTTTTCGACTGATGAGTTCAGTCCTGATTAGAATGTTTTGAAACATGAACATTTGCCTCTAGAATGCATGAATGAGTGAGTTCTTTAACACGAGATCCTCTCTTCAACCAGGCAGTGAAAGGAACCATGCAGAGGACGTGCAAGTGCCATGGAGTGTCTGGCAGCTGCACCACTCAGACCTGCTGGCTGCAGTTGCCTGAGTTTCGAGAGGTGGGCAACTACTTAAAGGAGAAATATCACAGGGCCGTAAAGGTGGACCTATTGCGCGGCGCAGGCAACAGTGCGGCCAGCCGTGGTGCGATTGCTGAGACCTTCAGCTCGATCTCGCGCAAAGAGCTGGTGCACTTGGAGGATTCCCCCGACTACTGCTTGGAGAACCGCACTCTGGGCTTGCCGGGAACAGAGGGCCGTGAGTGCTTGAGGAAGGGCAAGAATCTGAGCAAATGGGAGAAGCGTAGCTGCAAGCGGCTGTGTGGAGAGTGTGGTCTGGCTGTGGAGGAACGCAGGGCTGAGACCGTGTCCAGCTGCAACTGCAAATTCCACTGGTGTTGCGCTGTAAAATGCGAGCAGTGCCGCAAAACTGTCATAAAGTACTACTGCGTGAAGAGAACCAAACGGGTGAAGAACGACAGTGCCAGCCGTAGGAAAAACTATCGGTTGAAGAAGCAGCACTAGAGATGCCATGAACTTTCACGGTGGTCCAAAAGTTTTTGTCTCAGAATACATCCTTAGCTTGAGAATAAAAGGAGCTCAGAGGTCCATCTAAATGCTTTAATGAACACCTACACTCTTAAAAATAAAGGTTCTTAATTGGCATATGGTTCCATGAAGAAACTTTAACATCCATGGAACCTCTCCATTCCACTTTTAAAACGTTCTTCATGCCAACAAAAAAGGGTTCCTTTAAGAACTGTTCACTGAAAGGTTCTTTGGGGAACCAAAATGATTCTTTTATGGCATTGGAACCTTTATTTATTTAAGAATGTAGATCTCCAGAGCTGTTACTTTGAACGCGTAGTATTTCACTTAAGAATTTCACGATTATTCCCATATACATTTGTAAGATAGCAATGAACACCGCATCTAACCGATATATAGCACAATAGACTGTAAATAACCTTTTCATTCACCAACAAGGATGTACTTTGATGGATAATTTATTGGAATTGTCATTTTTAAAGGGGATTTGAATTCACTATCGGGCCACTTCTCCAGCTGCCATAAGAATCATTTCTTGCCTATTTTTTTTTTCTTGTCTGTTTCCATCTGTTTTAGAATTATGACAATAGTTTTACCCTGACACTGTATATGAACTGTAAATAAGAGGAAGCACTTTGTATATTGTTAATTTATTGCACAGATACTATAGTGCTGTTTTTCTATGATAGCTTCTTTCGTTTTTTTTCAATTTCATAATTAAAGATACGTAATAGTATCATCTTTTGATGAGTTATTTTGTATTAAACCGTCCTTTGCTAATTTCTTGTGCTCAGAAAAATAAATGTGCCTCATAATAATGACATTTTAAGTGTTAAAAAATGAAAGACCATATCATAAGTCCCATTCCCACACACTGTAAAATCAAATGATTTTCTGTAGACCGTTGGTCAGACCTAATGATTTCTTTGTCTTTGGCATATATAACCCTTTTCTTTCTGTATTCTTCAGCTTGAGGTCACATAACCCGGGGGCAGAGAGACAATGAGAGAAAGCATTTAATTATAGTCCTCCTTCCTTCACGCCTCTCTCAATTTTTTCTTCACAAATGCCTCCTTTTCTGTCTTAGTAATCCTCAAAGCACTCCCGATGCTTTGCGCTCGGATGTTTCTTTACTGTTTAAGACTAGTTTAATTAACTTTGTAGAAACAGAGGGAAAACATGAACCAAGTCGCCCCACAAATCATCTAGCATCTAATTTTGTATGCTAATCTCCTTTTTCATGCCGCCATCTCAGGAGAAAAAAAAATGTTGGGAAAACTTCATGTAGCCTGTGTTGGGCTTCCTGTGGATGTTTTATTCCAGGCCTACCTATTTGGCTCTTTTCAGTCCTCTAGGGCCTTCCTTTGCTCAATTTAACAATGAATGGCGAGCTAATCAGCTCCCTCGGAAATGCACTGCTGCTGAAGACACTAATCCCTCTCTCCTCCTCCTTCAATGGGCTGTCGCCTTCAAAAGGACTTTGGGAAAAGGCTTTGCATGGATTCACACTGTTTGCTGAATAGAAGTTAGTTCAAGTATTGTACCCAAACAAGTAGGGTTTATAAACAAATACTTGCCAGCTACCGTCCCATCGGCAAAAGTGCCAGCCCTACAGTAAAACACAGTGACAAAACTGTGGCCCTTTAAATGTTGACAAAAAAAAAAACCTAATTAAAACTATTTATTGGTGATAGCTTGTTCTTCTGTGCTTCTGTGGTTTCAATGAAGCACCTCATTGACATCTTATTTACGAAATAAAGATCAAAAATAAAAACTCCCCTTGATACCTTGCTAATTATGTGCAGATTAAGTGATTTTTTTCCAATTTAGTTTGTTAGGATAGCCAATGAAGGCAACACATTGTTACAGATATATTAAGTTAAAATGCGTTTTGATATTCACAATTCAAATTTCACTTTATCTATAAAAATAAATCGAGTCAGCATAAAATAGCCTAAAAAAAGTCCTACATACAATTAAAGTATTTTATATGATCGGATCTTTAGAAAGCATAGAGATGAAACGGCATGCATATCATGAACTCCGTTGGTTATCTTGCCTAGTTATGATATCAAACACAAAACAAGAGGTAATTAATCTCAAAAATCCCCAAAGGCATGGTTGAAAAATCAAGCCCCAGTTGATTCAACCTTAAACCCTACTGCTAAACTTCTGTTTTTTGTGTGTTAACATGAAAGCAGGGTCACGACTGGAAGGTTGGCCTTGCCATGGATGATTTGCAGTGGGGCATGAGTTTAAGGTGGCTGAGAGTGAGACTTTGTCATGTGCCGTGTCAGATAGGTTGTCTGATACATGGAATTCACAGCAGAGAACATTCTTTTACAGTATATTGAATTGTGTATATTCTTAAGCTGTTATAAATAAAGATCTGTTACAAAATTATAGTATTTTTATATTGGAATCAGTGGTGTAGTCTAGTTTTTTGTTTTTAAATTCCCTAGCCTGACCTTCAGTTCACAAGGCTGGCCAGGAGTTTTCAACTCTCTCATCAACTGAAACAAGGAGATATAAACATTGTTTTCAGTTTAACTGCTGTACACAGACACACACACAAATTTTTATTTGTGGAGGTATATTTAGCAGTGTGACTGATGGCCATGTGCTCTCTCTCAGCACACTTAAATGATGAAACATTCCACAGAAAATGGGAAAATTACATTTAATGGTTCTGAGAAACCTTGACTAATAGGATTTATGACTTAAGGCATCTGGGGGAAGAACACCAAGAGGTGGCTAAGGTCAGCATGGGTGTAAGTGTAGCCGTGGGTGGGAAAGGACTATTTGTCTTCCCCCTTTGACATTCCCCTAGTTTTGTACACCAGTTGATTCACATGACTTTCTGATGAAAAGATACATTCCAAAACATAGCTAAAATATTTCAAACATTATAAGCAGAATTTGATAGGACCTACCTATTCCTAAAATGGTCAGGTATTCAGACAAGGCACACACAGTGTTTTATTTTATTTTTTTAATTTTTTGATAAAGAAAAAGAAAACATTGATTTGCATTAACAGGTGCATTTAGAGAAATATTTGAGTTTGGCACAATAGTTCCATCTGCTGGTGATTATTGGCACTGACACGATCACTAGATCATTATGTTCGGTAGTCCTAAAACCCTTTATAGCCTGAGGCTTCCATCTGTATTTTTCCTATGTGTTTTTATATTGACGATAAAATATTTATACATAAGATTTGTGGTTAACATTCTCCAAAGGAAAGTGCAGCTGCTTGTGTTACTATAAAATGACAAGTTGCAATTCAGACAATGGCCAAAACAAAAATATTAAGCATGATATTAAACACAACGAGCTTTGCCCCAGAAATAATTGTTTTAGTTGTCTCTGTACAAAAGCCAAAACATTAGTTTATTATCTGTAAAATATTTAACCATTAGCCTACTAGAATAAAGGAGACACATTTTCAAATGTAGGCCTTTATTAGTGAATTCATTTAATATCAAAAGCAAGGAAAAACTCCCTAGAAAGACAAACTGTTATTTAACAAACATGCATTTCAAGGCGACAAAGAATTCCTGTTTTCCCCCCTAGAAAATCGGATGCATTTGTTTTAGTTAAAAAGTTTTTGTAATTTATTTTTCTCATATCTTCCCCGCACCCCCTTGAGTCATCCTTGTGGTCCCCAGACCCCTGAACGATAGTGGGCCAACTTTAGGTAGCACGGTTAGAAAAAGTGTCAATGATCTCAGGCGAGTTTTGGGGCCCTCCGGAGGTTATATGTAGGCTATATTTTATAAGAAAAGAATCCGTGAAGGCTCAAGGGAAAAGTGAAAGAAAAAAATAGGCCTAGACTAAAGTTAACACTGTTTGAAAAGGTTACTTTGTGTCATTAATCACACATACAAATTCTGCCACAAGAAACAGCAGTGACAGGTGATTTGGTTACAGATATTCTTATAGGTACAATTCATCTAAATGTGCCATAATTTACTCAAGTATGCAAACCTCCAAAATATCCTTTCGTGTTCGACAGAAGATAAGGGATAATGAATGTCCTTTAATAGGTATTTCGTCTGCAATAAAGGTGTGTTTTTCAAAATGATTTATATAAGGTATCCAGTCTGTGAATCACATTACCAGGATTCAAAGTTTTGGGGTTTATTTCCAAGAGTGCTAGCATATTTGGGCCTGCTGGTGCTTATATGAAGGTTCTTGATAATCCATGTCATACATGGTGTAGTATTTTCACTTGGATGTATTTCTCTGTAGTTTAATAAGAAAGTGTTTCTCTTCATGTGATGCATAGTGAAATATAAAGATACATACCCAGGTATAAAGAGGCTAAGAATATTCTAGTAGATTGTATATAGCACAAGTATGGCCGACCACGAAGCAACCAGTTGTCCAATATCGCCATCTACTGTTCAATCCGCACTCTGGCTTTTTCTTTCCCCATAGGTTTGTGCGAGCGAGACAGGAATGTTACTCATCGATTCAGATGTCCAGGACTATGGGACAGTGAGATTATATATATATTTTAAAGGATGTAATTACCTTAAAAATACATTAGAAAACTTGATTTTGATCGGTCAATTGCGGTTTCAGGTGAAAAATATTTCTGAAGGCACTGTAGACAAAACCTTTTTTTCCATAGGCTTCATAATTCTATCCATAACATGTCTATTTTTCAGACCAGTGGAAAGAAAACATACAAAATACACATTTTAGTGTTTATTTTATAGCACTTTATCTTTTTGCGTTTGAGAGTGCAAAATTAGACCTACAAAAGCCATTTTCTCGAAATGAGTTTTTCCCTCCTGAACTGAGCCAGACGTCTCCACTTCAGTAATTAACATGCAACAAACTCTTCAGTTTTAGTTTTATTCTTAATTATATGCCGAGTGTTTTACAAAGGCGTTTATTTATACAGGCTATAATCCTGATTTATATAACATTTTATTCTTTAAAACATCGTGATGACTGACTATTGACGTCATTTTCAAAAATATAAAGAGACTACGATATTTTCTGATTTATGCGGAGATGAAACATGTTTTTTATAATTTGCATGTGAATCAAGAATTTTGCATCTGGCTTTATTCAGATTTGTTCAGAGTCTGTTTTGGAAATGTATGAAAATGAGTGCACATTTAATTAGATGGTGCTCATTTGCATATTTAAACATTTTAGAAAACGTGTAATACAAAACTACTGTCGTAAATGTACTATGATTAATCAACTAGGAAAGTATGGTGATACTATTAAGTTAGCCTGGTTGTTTGTGTTGTCTTACCTGATGATGGCCTTTGTTCATAGTTTTGCTGTGCTTGTGTCTTCCGTTTCACGTCCCATTAATGATTACCCTGTCGGCTTTATTTTGCGAAATATTTTTATCAATTGACATATTTGAAATAGTTTCCTTACTGCTCACCCACTCATTCAAAAACACCGGCGTCCAACGGAATAGAGACTTTTATTGTGGAAAAACCCACTTCCGGTGGGTGTTATCGGCAGTGTTTCTGTTTCCACGCTGCTTGTGTTGCGGGTCGCTCCGCTCCGCTCGTCTGTTCATGTTTCTGTGGGATGCGTGAAAGGCCAGGAGTGGTTCTCGCTGCTCCACTCTGTGCCGTTCACCCTTGTGTGACTTAATTGTGAAGTAGCAAACTCAGAGGACATGGCAGCCGCGACCGTGGCTGAAGTGGACCCAGCAGAGACCGATGGAGCTGCCGCCGTCTTCACGGATCTACGCGACCCAGGCTGGAATGAATCTCAGCTTCGGCAATATACTTTTCCAACCCGACAGATACCGCGACTATCTCATACGGATCCGCGTGCGGAGATCCTCATCAATAACGAGGTACTTTGGCAGATTTATCTCGCATCGCATTAGAGTGAGACAGACAGATGGAGGAGTGGAGGCTCGATCGGATGGGTGCAAGGTGCACTAAAATGAAAGGACGATTTAACCTAACTCAGCAGGCAAATAAACGCCTTTGTCTAACATAAAATACTAGACTGTGCTGAAATTATAGCTGAAACTCCTTCATGTGTTTGATAGATCCTTCAGTAAGTTACGTCCGATCCCAATAAGCGGACAAATCTGATCATCTGTTAACGTTATAACTTTACGTTTATTCCTCAGTTACAGCATAACCTTAGATGGTTTTGTAACGCCATGTTAAGTAATGATTTAAATACTGAAAAGGGGTCGTTAAGTGTAATTTCTGCATAAAGTGAGAAGTTTACAATATACTATTGCAGTAAGATATCCTAAATGTAAATGTACGTAAGTGCAAGTGCATTTCCTAAAGCCGTTTAGCATTCTAACTAGATTGTATAACATTATTTATAACATTTATTCCTATGTTTTAACTATAGATTAGAAGTATAAACAGTCACAGTGTTTTTATATGACCTAGGGAGGGGTTCCTGCACCAAACAGAAAGGAAAAGTAGTAAAAAATCATATAAATGAAAGTATAATTAAAGCTTTGCAATGTAAGGTACGTGTGTAAAAAAACAACAGTGTAAAAAAACAACAACAACTCCTGCAGTAATGGCTTATAATCAGTCGAAGCACGTTGTTCATTGTGTTGACGGCTGTCAAACAGTGGCAGGGGACTATCCTAGCTGTTCACGAGTCCGTGCGTTTTAATTCTTTTAGAATTAATTAATAAAAAGTATTGTTTTTAATTGAATGTGTTCATATATATATATATATATATCTCAGAACACTTCTGACGCATAGTCAAATTTTAAGTTATTCAATAATTATTATTTAAAAATATTTAATATCATGCATATTATAGTGATTTACATTAAAAGTCTGTGTCGCTGCATGGCGGTATGTTCCTGTAGCGGTCGTCTAGTGTATCTGCAGCGGAGCGCGAGAGCAGTCTGCCCGTGCGCGTGCTGGAACAGTGTACGTTCTTCTAGTCACGTAGCACTTGTCACTTTTTTTTTTTCATGCTACAGCGTCAGAATAATTCTGTGTCAAATAAACGCCGAGCCTTGGCGGGGTCTCTGCACGACTCGGACCGTATTTTTAGCGGTTCAGTTTAATATTTAAGCTCTAGCCAAAATATATGCATTTGAATGCAAACATGAGTGTGGAAGTGTGTTTGGTGCTACAGGAAATATACAGTACAGTTAAAGGTGACTGTGCTTACATAATAATGAAGCGAAACTTCAGATGACCCAGCCAGAATAGCACTGCACTAATCTGGTGTTTTAAAAGCAATTATGTGTGACTAATATTAATCTCCTAAATAGTTAATTTGACTTTTTTTCTTTTGTAGGAGCCTGTTGTATTAACAGATACCAGTTTAGTATATCCAGCTCTAAAATGGGACATACCCTACTTGCAAGAGAACATTGGATATGGGGACTTCTCTGTTTACATAGCAGACAATCACAAATTCTTGTATTATGATGAGAAGAAGATGACAAACTTTCAGGACTTTGTGCCCAAATCTCATCGAATAGAGATGAAATTTTCTGAGTTTGTGGACAAGATGCATCAGACAGAGGAACAAAGTGGAAAAGAAAGGTATGCCAGTTTGATTTGCATTAATGTAGCCATGTTTAAAACTGCTGGCTGAGGTGATTTTTTTTTTTAACTTAAAAAGTGAAGGCATATTGATTCATGACTCTGGTTTGCCATTAAACAAAGATGGCTGCTCTCTGTCTTTTTTCCTTTCACAGTTAGAACACCCTTTCAGTATCAAATAATTGTACATTTGTGTACAGTGTATGTTTAAATTTTACCTTGACCATAAAGTTGTGAGGTGTTTATATTGACATGAACAGTAGATGTGCAGTGGAAAAGTGTTGAGATGCGTGAAATCCAATCCAGGAAATAAAATCGCTCCAGTGTATGACTAAGTAGTTAATTCTGCCAGCTGATGTCCAGGCCACATCTGACCTTTTGATACTCTGCTTTGGTGGCATTATCGCTGTATCATTTACAACCATCTTTTTCTGGTTCCAGACCTTTAACTCTTTAACTTAATAAATAAATATTAAGCAAATTCAAATATATTTACTTAATATATGAAAATTCTGCGAGGTAGAATTGCATTTTAAAGTAACTTTTATATTTAATTAAATTTATTTAATGTGAAATGACATTGCTGTTTAATTTGTAGAGTGTACTTGCAACAAACTCTGAATGATACAGTAGGCCGAAAAATCGTGGTGGATTTCCTTGGATTCAATTGGAACTGGATTAACAAACAGCAAGCTAAACGAAATTGGGGGCCGCTGACCTCAAATTTGCTGCTCATAGGCATGGAAGGTACAGTTTCAGTGCACCTTAATTTTATCCATATTATTGGCATTATTAGTTAAAATAAAATTTTGATTGGCTTCCCCCTCTTGAAAATTGTCCTTTGTTGTCATGGTGAGTTGTTGCAGTAACCATCGTTTCATTTTTTGTGTTTGTTTATCCACTCAAAATGTCACATCAGGCAATGTGACACCAGCACACTATGATGAGCAGCAGAATTTCTTTGCACAAATCAAAGGACATAAGAGATGCATCCTCTTTCCTCCGGATCAGTTTGACTGCCTCTATCCTTACCCAGTTCATCATCCATGTGACAGACAGAGTCAGGTATTATATGTTTGATAACACTCTGTTCTAGTGGTTCTCAAATATTGGTATGTGACATTACCCCAGAAGTTTACAGTCTAAAAAAATATACATTTAAAAATTTGTTCAATATTGTGTTATATATTTTAGGTAATATTGTTATGTTGTGCAATATTGTGTGACTGTTGCATAGTCTACATTGTACTTGAGCAATACAGCATGCAAACAAATGTTGAGAATATAAAATATTACATTAATCTGTTTTAGTCACGTGACTTTTCCCACTCATTTGCCATGGTTATGACCATCAGTGTGGCAAAATGATGGCGGTGAATGACATGCCAAGATATGTTGAAACTTGTGTTGATTTATACCAGGTCCTATTTTACAGGTTTGAAGGTAGCACAGAACATTTCACAAATATTTGTGACCCTGGACCATCAATTTTTCATCATCTGAAAGCTGAATAAATAAACTTTCCATTGATGTATGGTTTGTTAGGATAGGACAATATTTGGCCGAGATACAACTATCTGGAATCTGAGGGTGCAAAAAAATCGCTTTTAAAGTTTTCCAAATGAAGTTCTTAGCAATGCATATTACTAATCAAAAATTAAGTTTTGATATATTTACAGTTGGAAATTTACTAAATTTATTCATGGAACATGATCTTTACTTAATATCCTAATGATTTTTGGCATTAAAGATAAATCAATAACTTTGACCCATACAATGTATTTTAAACTATTGCTACACATATACTCCAGAGACTCCAGACTGGTTTTGTGGCCCAGGGTCACATTTAATCTGCAATCCTTCTCCGTACACTGAAATGGATTGTATTTTCGATTGAATGTGAAAAAAGTTTGTTCTTGGTATAAAAAGTTTGAGAACCACTGACTAAACATCTTTGTTTTCAGACTCTTTAAGACTGTAATGATAAAATGTACTTCAAGTTTTTTTTACATTTTATTTTGCATTAATAGGTTGATTTTGAGAATCCAGATTATGACAAGTTTCCTAATTTCAAAAATGCTGTTGGATATGAGGCTGTTGTGGGACCAGGTGATGTCTTATACATCCCAGTGTACTGGTAAGATTGCTTCAAATACACAGAATACACAGAAAAGTAAAATACACAGAAAAGATGGATCACAATGATTACTTTAAGATGAAGTGTGTAATTCAGCCAGTCTGCATCAAATGTGGAGTTTGAGGCAGAACTATCTGTTTGATCAGCCAATGGCAGATGGGAGAAGTGCTTAGGAAAACCTGTTAGGAATATTTTAGTAATTCTGTTCAGTAGTGCAGAAGTACTCTTCAGTTCACGTGACTTTTTATTTTAAAGCAATAAATTAATTGAGAGAGCATTTGTTTGATTTCACATACATACATACACATTTGTAAATTAATAAATGTGGTTTAGTTTTACAAATCTTTCCCAGTTTATGTTTAAACAGCTTGAAGATATCAGTCAGTGAAGTGTAGACCTGAAGTGACCCAGCTAGTGTCGGCTCTCTCTCTGTTGCGTGCCTCATTCGGCAGGCCTCTGCCTCTCCGCTTCCATGGGCTGCTGACTTAGTTTCAAGCCTGTGAGAGTGACTCAGCCATGACGGCTTCCTCTTCCAACTCCTTGCTTCCCCTAGTCACTGGAGGGCAAAATGATGCCAACCAGCTGTGTAATTCTACAGTCCATACTTTTTCCTCATGGCTGCCTGAGTGTGAACATCTCTCCTCTTCTTTTAACCTAGTGTCACAGAATAGCACAGTTTGAATTAGAGAGCAAACACAAAAAGTGTACTATTTTTCCAAATGTTCTCAGTTTATTTGTATGAATATCTGAACTCTAATCCGGCACATGGACTAAGAGTGGTGCACAGGGGCATCATGCTGTATATGTTTTTGAAATCATTCAAAAATTAAGCTTACTGATCTGTAATTGTTCAAGTCTCTAAAAACTTTACAAACAGGATTTCATTAGCTGTTTGAAAGTGCAGTTTAGCCTATATGTGTAAGTGCACATCATGTGCTTTGCACAAGTGACTATATTAAGAGAGCAGTCATAGTGACAGGTGTGGAAGGAATGTCCAGGGTGGGATAACTGTTTTTCAGTTGAACTTTCCTGCATGGTGCTCTTATCTAAATTGTTTGTCATAAATACCGATTGAATGTTATCATATATAAAAGCTTTATGGAAGATTTTTTTGTGTTCGTTCATTTTAGAATAGTTTAAAAATATTTAGTTCTAAATGCATTTGTGTCTGAATTAGACATTTTAAAGCAATCCTAAACTGAGTGAACACATATTTAAAGTCAATTATTAAAATTCATAAAATATGTTTTTATACTCTTAAAGGTTTGGGTCTATTTTATTTTATTTTTTTAGATGTTTTGAAAGATGTCTTATGCTCAATAAGGCTGCATTCATTTGATGTTAAAATACAGTAAAACATAAATTCTGTGAAATATTTTAAGTATTTAAAACAAATGTTTTTTTAATAATATTATATCAGCAGCCATTACTCCAGTCTTCAGTCTCACATGAGCTTTCAGAAACCATTATAATAAGCTGATTTGGTGCTCAAGAAACATTTATTATTGTTATTCAGTTTTTTGTGGAAATGTGAAATGTTTTTTTTTTCAGTATTATTTGATGAGTAGAAAGTTAAAAAATAACAGATTTTATTTGGAATTGAAATTTTATGCAACAATTTAAAAGCCTTTAATGTCACATTTGACAAGTTTAAAGTGTTCTTTCTGAATAAAAGTATTAATTTCTTAAAGAAATCAATAATTAGTGACCCTAAATGTTTGCATAATACTGTATAGGTTTATGAAATTATCTTAAATGATAAATGTTTGTATTTTTTACTCTATAAAGGTGGCATCACATTGAGTCCCTGTTAAATGGAGGAGTGACCTTCACAGTAAACTTCTGGTACAAGGTATGCTTTTGCAGCATCAACTCATCCACTATAAACATGATACATGTTTGCACAAATCAACCAGGATTGTACAAAATATTTCCAGGGGGCACCCACTCCAAAGAGGATAGAGTACCCTTTGAAAGCTCATCAGAAGGTGGCCATAATGAGGAACATAGAGAAGATGTTGGGAGAGGCCTTGGGGGACCCGCATGAGGTACAGAGAAGTAGAACAGTCCATCAAAGCCTTTTCCGTTTTTAGGTCCTCAGATATGAATAATGCATTAAGGAATTCCCTGTGTATTTTGACCTTGACAATAACCTAATTACAAGTATATTTGTGGCTAACCTGCTTTAAACCTGAATAAAATTGTGCATGCCTACATTTGACTGTGACTAGAGCAAAAATGAATAACCTTTTTCCTCTTTCTACTACTTTTTAATCGTTTTGTATTGGTGGGTCTTAATACATCCTAATTTGCCCTTTCACGTATAAAGGCCTTGAAAATTTCTTAAATCAGAGCAAAAAGTCTTAAATTCATAGTCATTACCAATTTCACAAAAAACTTTAGTCATTTTGCTTCTCAAGGAAATATATCTTGATTTTAGAATCTTTAGACATTTGCACTGGAAAACAAAACAAAAATACTAACAAAGAACATCAGTTTTTTGCAGTTTGAACAGAAAATATAAGTAGTTATTTCCATATTCTAGTTCTTGGGAGCTGATGTATTAAAGCAGTTTTTTTTTGGGGGATTAATAAATTAAAAACTATAGGAAATCAGTTGGGAGTTCTATTATTCAGACTTTGCAGTGTTGTTAATACAACACAAAGTTTTCTCCGGAGACATTTTTATGAACAAAGCATAATAACATTTTGTGTTCCCTTCAACTTATTCCTTGAATTTTCTTTACTTGGTCTTAAAAAGTCTTTAATTTAGCTATAAAAGCTGCATAAACCCTGAAAGAATACATTTTATAGTGATTGTTGTCTGTTTTTCACAGGTTGGTCCATTGCTGAACATGATGATCAAAGGCAGATATGATCATGGACTGAGTTAATGGCCTGAGCTGAACACTCTTTAGGGTGCTGCTAAGACGGTCTGTTTATATGTATGTGTGGATATGACTATGTGTACATTCAGACTGTTGAAATGCCAGTATTTTGGCAGTATAAAGACTTTTGCCTTTTGTCTGCTTTTATTTACTGGACCCATTATACCTAGTTCTATGTTGGTGTAAGGAGAAAACCACTGGTGAGGAATCTTGAGTTGATCTCTCCTTAAAAAAGTCCTTTAGTTCATATGTGTGCAGCATTACGTGCTAAAAAATAGACGAATGCAGAGCCTGTAAAGCACTTTTACACCACCCAGAGCGCCTGTTGTCAGGTTTTGTCCCATGTTGGGACAAAGAAGGTGCCATATGTCATGATTAAGCTCCTGTGGTTCAGAGTCCACGCAGTAAACCTGGCAGAGTGCCCCGAGCATATCTACAGAGGAGGATGATTTACAACTATTTACAGCCTACCATCAACTCATTGATGGTTTTAAACTGTTGATACTATCATAATTCAATATTTTGTGTTTGCTTTTGAATTTGATCTCATGGGTTAACAGTGTTACTGTTAGGATAGAGGTAATGCAGAATACAATGGTCAGCTACAATGTTTTAAAACAGAAAGGATTTCTTATCCTTCTGTAGGCGACTCGCTGAATTTAAATTTGTGTTAGTCTATATGCATTTGTAATAATTTTTTTCTTTCTATTTTTTTTGAGCTGTACAATAAGGCAAATGTTTTTAGTCTCTTGGTGTTATATTTTACAGTGCAACATTTATATGGTACCATTTCTGTAAGGATTGTAATTCCGAACAAACTACACTTGCCAAGTGTTAGCTGTCTACATGAATTGAAAAGAAATAAAAGATTTTGAATGTTTTTTTTTTTTTAATTGCAACTTTTTTAAAAATCTTTTTAATTAATTTTTTTTGTTAAAATGTGTGTGCTAAAAGCTGAAATTGAGATTTTCTACACTAGTTTGGGGTCATAAAAAAAACTTTTTTTAAGAAGTTAGCCGAGGCTAAATTTATTTGATTGTTTCTGTAATATTTCAAAACCTTGATACAATTTATTTTTCTTCAGGATTATTTGAATAGAAAGCTCAAAAGCATCCATTTGAAAGAATAATCTTTTGTAACATTATAAATATCTTCACTGTCACTTTTGTTCAGGGAAGAAAGCAAACAAATGGTCACTTAAATTTTTTAAATTGAAGTTTTCTTCATTACATACTGTAAACCTATTGGTATATCTTGGACTTCAGCTGATTTTATATTTTTGCCAAAATGTCAAACAGTGTACCAACAATAATAGTAGTCATCTATCATGCCTATCATCACAGACACAAAATAAATGATAACTAGGGAAATTTTGTCTTGTTACAAGCGTTTCAAATTCTTACAAAAATTTTAAATTCTGACAAGATATTTTGAAGTGTTTGGCCTTTCACAGACATGCCTTTTGTCTATTGGATTATTTAACAGGTTTTAGCATTGCTTAACATGCTTTAGATCATGAACTATGTTGTGTAAAAGTATAAGAGAACAAAACATGTTAGTTCAAAGGCTATCTGCATGATCTTTTGACTTCTGTAGTTCTCCGCACTGATTTCTGAGTGGCTCAAAGTGGTTTACATCTGTTCTTGAAGTCTTTAAATTAAAACAAAATCTTTCATTTTTCTTTTCTCACCTTGATCAAATTTAGATGTTCCTCCACACTAAAATTTATTTATTCTTTAAAGGATACCTATTATGCCCCTTTTTTTTTTTTTTTTTTACAATATATAAGTCTCAGGTGTCCCCAGAAAGTCTGAAGTTCCAGCTCAAACTACCCCATAGATCATTCATTATAACTACTGAAAATGCCTATTCTGAGTGGAAGCAGAAACACGCTGTTTTCGTGCATGTATCTTTAAATGGAAATGAGCTGCTGCTCCCCATCCCGTTTTCCAGAATACAACTGCCTTTCCAGCTGGTTCCTCAGATTCTCTGCTAAAAAAACATCTTTCGATTATCATGTCTATCGCGCTGAAATCATGCGTTTTAAACCATATTAGTTTATATATAGTTTTCTGAGAGCACACATCTGAAGCACGCACACAGAAGCGGCTGTCACACTGCATGTGAGTACTAAACTGAGTATAAAAGTTCTCTTTCATGTCTTATTGTGCTTAAACTACCAAAAACACAAGTTACATAAACAGTCGGCTAAGTTACATAAGATTTTCATATGTCACCTTTAAACACAACCTCATGCTCTTTGTGTTCTTAAAGGTAGGAAAATCCATATTCAAACCAGTTTTAAAAGTATTTCAAGTAGACAACTGAGGAAAGACACAGCATTCATAAAACATTAATTCTTTACTGGTTACTCTCAAAAACAGTAAAATCAGTCCTTGAAAAATAATGTAAATATATTTTAATCTAATCACTGTACTTCAGTTTCAGGGCCATGGTGGATCTGGGTGGAGGTGACTGGTAATGTTGACAGCTGATACTGTAATTCTATGCCAAAGACAATATGGTTTACATGTAAACGGAGTACATCAAACACAAACACATCTCATATACTGGTGTAATATGGATATGACGATACAATTGGTAATGGTGAACACAAAGCACATCCATTACTAAAACTATGCAAAGCAACTACACAATATAGACAAACTAACTCTAGCTAATATGCAGATGAAGGTTTGGTCTATCCAAAGCTTGTCCAGTGTATATGAGGTGCTGAATCCCAAATTAATAGGCAGACCTTGTTTGTGAACTGCAACTAAAATCAACTGTCACACAGACCCTGCTATTCTTTAGTCTCTGTAGGAACATATATGGAGTCTTTTTTATTTCTGTATATTAAAATAAACACAGAGTGCAAAATACAAACACTGATGTTCAACTCTTTCCTGCCACCGAAAACGAGCTAAATTGGTTGATTTTATAACAAAACAACCACTTAGTGGAACATTTCAATGACTTTCAGTAAAATTATCTGTAAAATAGGGTTTGGCTTAAAGAAAACAGTCAAATGTAAACACTATGATTTTAGGTATAGCTTATGGTTTTAGTAAAAAAGTAGTTAAAAAATAAATACAGTAACGTATGAGGGCTCGAAAAAAGAGACCTGCTGGGAGATTACACAGCAAATGAACTCAAACATCAAAACTCCAAAGAAACAAAACCTCCAGCACCATGTATGTAAATGGACACACATTTGGACCGAGATACAATTAAATAAAAACTAAATCAGTTGTTTCCAGTCAGATAACCAGACACAAATATCAAAAAACAAAGGGTTGACTTTGAATGGTCCATCAACAAGATGCCTTTCATCAATGAAAGCGATATTTGCGTGCTGGTTTGAGACTAACGTAAGTCTTCTTCATGTCATCCGGTTCTTCTTTCTTGACTAGATGGTAGCGCTCTCCCTTTGTGGTGACCACCTGACTGCCGTGATAGCGCACCAGTTTCTTAGGAGCCTGCAGATGACCATACAGGAATTAATATTAATATCCAGGAATTAATATCCACATAATTCATTGATGTTATACAATGCAATTACTGAAAAACGTACATCTTTTGGAGTGACTGGTCTGTGCACTTTCTTGTCTTCTTCACTATCAACTAGCATGTACCTGCGGGGTCCAAACATTTGATTAGACATTTTTTGCAACTTGCAGTGACATCCAATATAACAAGTTTGTGAAATAGTTTAAAAGAATTTGAGATCAAGGTAAACAACTCACTTTTCTAAAATGCTTGCTTTAAGTTTCTGATCAACTTCAGCAGAAACAGTCTTCCCTTGGCTTGTCTGAAAATATATAATTTTTAAGGCATCAGTGTTATTTTTACTATTATCTATATACTGCTATAGTATTTAAATATTTTGAGTATCCTTTTATTTTTATATTATCAGTTTTTATTGCGATTTTAGTTAGTTATAATACTTTCATTTTTTCTTTTTAGCTTCAATTTATTTATTTTTTACTTCAACATTTTTTTTGTTTTTGACAAATATACGACTAAACATTTTTCATTTTCCTTTAAATTTGTTTTTCCATCTAATATTTTATTTTAGCTTAATTTCAATTAACAAAGGTTATTTTTAATAGTTTTATCAACAATGAACTGAATATCTTTCAAATATAAAAACCATTAATCTTGCATAACAAGAAATAATAGGCAAAAACCCTAATCATAGATCATTTTATCTATAATTAAGTTTTATGAAATAAAACTACTTTAGTGAAAGGAGCTACAAATTAACTTACGTTGAGAGACATCGGGCACTTAAGCTGGACATCTCCCTCAATAATGAGACGAACAGCTTCCTCCATGTCTCCTTTAGCAATAGACAACGCACTTCTGGTCTCAGTCACACTGCATTTAGGAAACATCTCAAGAAGATGTTGCTCCTGTGTGTCCCATGATAATTCACTAACCTGAAAACACAGTCCCAAATACATATTCATTTGCAAACCAGCTTGCCAGCATCTGGTATACAGGTCCTTCTCAAAAAATTAGCATATTGTGATAAAGTTCATTATTTTCTGTAATGTACTGATAAACATTAGACTTTCATATATTTTAGATTCATTACACACAACTGAAGTAGTTCAAGCCTTTTATTGTTTTAATATTGATGATTTTGGCATACAGCTCATGAAAACCCAAAATTCATATCTCAAAAAATTAGCATATTTCATCCGACCAATAAAAGAAAAGTGTTTTTAATACAAAAAAAAGTCAACCTTCAAATAATTATGTTCAGTTATGCACTCAATACTTTGTCGGGAATCCTTTTGCAGAAATGACTGCTTCAATGCGGCGTGGCATGGAGGCAATCAGCCTGTGACACTGCTGAGGTGTTATGGAGGCCCAGGATGCTTCGATAGCGGCCTTAAGCTCATCCAGAGTGTTGGGTCTTGCGTCTCTCAACTTTCTCTTCACAATATCCCACAGATTCTCTATGGGGTTCAGGTCAGGAGAGTTGGCAGGCCAATTGAGCACAGTAATACCATGGTCAGTAAACCATTTACCAGTGGTTTTGGCACTGTGAGCAGGTGCCAGGTCGTGCTGAAAAATGAAATCTTCATCTCCATAAAGCTTTTCAGCAGATGGAAGCATGAAGTGCTCCAAAATCTCCTGATAGCTAGCTGCATTGACCCTGCCCTTGATAAAACACAGTGGACCAACACCAGCATCACTGACTGTGGGTACTTGACACTGGACTTCAGGCATTTTGGCATTTCCCTCTCCCCAGTCTTCCTCCAGACTCTGACACCTTGATTTCCGAATGACATGCAAAATTTGCTTTCATTCGAAAAAAGTACTTTGGACCACTGAGCAACAGTCCAGTGCTGCTTCTCTGTAGCCCAGGTCAGGCGCTTCTGCCGCTGTTTCTGGTTCAAAAGTGGCTTGACCTGGGGAATGCGGCACCTGTAGCCCATTTCCTGCACACGCCTGTACACGGTGGCTCTGAATGTTTCTACTCCAGACTCAGTCCACTGCTTCCGCAGGTCCCCCAAGGTCTGGAATCGGTCCTTCTCCACAATCTTCCTCAGGGTCTGGTCACCTCTTCTCGTTGTGCTGCGTTTTCTGCCACACTTTTTCCTTCCCACAGACTTCCCACTGAGGTGCCTTGATACAGCACTCTGGGAACAGCCTATTCGTTCAGAAATTTCTTTCTGTGTCTTACCCTCTTGCTTGAGGGTGTCAATGATGGCCTTCTGGACAGCAGTCAGGTCGGCAGTCTTACCCATGATTGCGGTTTTGAGTAATGAACCAGGCTGGGAGTTTTTAAAAGCCTCAGGAATCTTTTGCAGGTGTTTAGAGTTAATTAGTTGATTCAGATGATTAGGTTAATAGCTCGTTTAGAGAACCTTTTCATGATATGCTAATTTTTTGAGATAGGAATTTTGGGTTTTCATGAGCTGTATGCCAAAATCATCAATATTAAAACAATAAAAGGCTTGAACTACTTCAGTTGTGTGTAATGAATCTAAAATATATGAAAGTCTAATGTTTATCAGTACATTACAGAAAATAATGAACTTTATCACAATATGCTAATTTTTTGAGAAGGACCTGTACATTGTACATGTGCTTGAAAGGCCCATTACCTGAGCTGTGGCTCCCTCTGCTTGTAATGTGAGGTTGTGTGTCTGTTCTCTTGAACCTCCAAGGCCTAAAGAAGAGCTTTCTGAGGGGGAAAATGTACCTTCCTCTATTTTCATCTCTCCAGATTCTTAAACACAGACACGAATCACATTTCAGAGTGGTTGAGTGGCTTTTTGTTTGATCTGCTTTTTACGACAAAACTGAATGTATCTAATATAATATATAGTTTAAAAAAATGCAACATCTGCTATGAAAAGAAAATTACCCGTGTCTCGGGCTGAGGCCAACTTTGATGCCAGATTAAACATCATCTCACAAACTTTGACACTATAAGAAAAAAAAAGTTACCAGCAGTCAAAAATGCATGATATTGCACATTTTTTTAAATACAAAATAATTGTAAACCTAAGTAGGAATAATCTTTCAAGACATCTGTCCACAGTTACCTGTCAATATCTGAAAAACCAGGAATGTATGCCTCCAACATTTCAACAAACACCTCTACATCAAAGTTTTCCTCTACACTTTCTTGAGATCCCAAATCCTCTAGCACCCCAGTGATGTAGGACAAAATCACCTCATCTAGAGTACTAATAAAAAAACATGTCATTGGTATAGTTTAATGATTGAGGAGAAAAATATAACTTTAATTAAAGGTATGACGTGACACGCCCTCACCTCAGATCCGCATGAGGAATGTATGACAAAATGAAGTCGTACAGCGCGTCGTGGATTATTTTTTGAAGATCCATCCTTACATGAAGTCGAATCGAAAAGAAGAAGAGAGAACAAAGAAGCAATGACAATTTGTTAGAGAACTATATGTGAAGCTTTAAGGCTGGTGTGCTGCGGAAAACAATCACTACATTACTGTGGCAGCGTGTTGGAGATTGAGTTCAATATGTGAGTAATTGAAGGTTACACAAACAAGCATCTGCACAATTTTGGTTCGAATCTTGCAAAAAGTTGGAACAAACTACTTTATTATGCAAGGCTTAAATAGTCCAAAAGCATATAGATTTGCGTGCTTCGACGTGGATGCAGATTGAATGCACCATTTCTTTTTTTTTTAATTCACAAATTATTTAATCTGTTGGAAAACATGTTTGAAAAACGGCAACATTTGCACGCGATATCTACAAAATGTTTTGGTGTATAATCATACAAGTGCACAACCAATCTTATGGTTAACATTTTAGAAACACGGTGCACAAATGATATGCATTCATCCGCTGTCAAATAGAAGCATCTGATACCGATATCAAGGTTTGTTTATGTGCTCAGTATGGTAGCCGATGGCTAACTAGCATAGTCCATGCGCAAAGGCCTTCAAGGATGTTCGTCTCACCTTTGGATCAAATCGCACAGCTAAAAGAATACAAAGGAAAAAACAGCTCGTGAAAACTGATAACTTGTGTTGGCAAGCTGGCAATAAAGCTTAAAATGTTTAGCTAATTCATTAGCACTGCGCGCGGTCGCTGAGGTTCAAAACCTTTGACGTCACGTCCGCTTTAATGTAAACACACCCTCGTGTCACTGTTTTGATTGCATTTACAGAGCCGAGCAAACTATTCTGCTGTCGGTTATACGGTTTATTTAGCAGTCAGTGTATAGAGCTGTGCCATAGTGCAGATTTACGCTTGGAGTTCAAATGTTTAATGTTACTCTACCTAATGATGCATTACATGTCTTGTTTTGAGCTTCTGTAGTTGATTGTGCTTGATTATGATTGCTATAATTTCTGAGTTATAGTTTGTTTGTTTTATGTCATCTTCTCATTCACGAACAAAGACTAACGTAAGTCACCCATAGCAAACCATTTTTAAAGTCAACTAATTGCAAGTAGAGATTGAACAATATTTTAAGTGTCAGAGAACAAAGTTTCATTGTTTTATTTCTACATTTGTCCCTTTAAAAATGGACTATAGCAATAAAAACAAATGTAAATAAAATATATTTGATGCATAGCCTATTTTATGTAATAATAGGCCTAATAATAATGATAAAACATCCTAAATTTTTTATATAACTAATATGAAAATAATATTTTATATAAACAAAATACATAATACAAAACCTATACATTATATTTTATTTACAGATACACACCCATTTTTATTTTAGCTACCATAACTACCACTATAATAATAGTAATAATTATATTATTGTCATGATCATTATTGTGCATAAACTATTATAAATAGTATATTTTTATTTACTTTTGTTTTTATTGCTGGCATAAATAACTGCTACTATAATAATAATTTATTATTTTGACCTGTTTTGACCTCTTTAGGCCAAAATCCTAAATGTTTCTCACTTGAGAATGAGAGGCTGTTATGTGAACTGAGAAATTTGTGCAAATAATACACTGAACTAGTTACTTTACCTGTAAAACGCAGTTGTTTTCTGTTCAGTTTGATCTAGCAAAGGACTGCTACTTATGTGCCCGTTATTGATCTGTCTCTAATAGCTGGTGTCTGTGGTGTTTTACTGATCTATTATAAAGCCCTTCCGCACACACGTCAGCATCTGTTAGCGCACATATAAGGGGTAAAGAGAGCTCCAGTGTTATTACACTAGTGTATGCTGTCACGCCTCCTGATTACAAATTGGTTTCATAGATGTTTAGCGCTGCATAATTAATGCTTCATCACGCGTGTGTGTTTTATCCAACAGCACTGTTTCATTATTAGTACGGGAAATCCAGTACATGAGGCTGATAATGAGTCTAGTCTCATGTTGGCTAGACTCTATTTAACCCTCTTGGGTCAGTGGCATGTAGAACTGTCTTACAAACTGAATGCAAGAAAAAAAAACTTCCCTTTTCTTTATATACACAGCTGATATATATCAAGAATATAGCAGTGTGTTCATTAATACTAGACTTGTTAATGAAGTTGACTAACAACACAGCCTAATTGGATGGAAGGTAGCTAGCTTTTATTGTGTATTAGATAATATGCATTCTTAATTATAAATGCATATGACTTATTCATAGGACATAAGGCTATAGGGTAAGATCATAATGTTGGTTACATATTCTAGAGGTGCATTAAAGCAGTATACATTTGTGTTTTTTACTGGGTTAAGGGAAGTCAAGTGAAGATATCTGTGGCTCTTATTTATTGTAAGTGTGGAGAGGCTAATTGTCACTATAAATGGGGTAAGTTGTCACAATGGCATTTCATAAAACAGGAAAAATGTATATATAACATACCATGAAATTGTAATAAATGAATAGTTGAAATATAGAAAATAATACAACTTGTATTTGAAATATTTACTGACCTGTAAAGAAGATTTGTTAAAGGTTAATGTCTCATTTAAAATCTACCTAGTTTAATTGTGGTCTACTTTTACCCAGCAGCTATGGAAAAGATGCTACGGTGTTTTTATTTTAGTCTGTGGGCTAAATTGTGATATATATTGAAAATGTTTGGTCAGAGTCACGGTTTGAACACTAGGTGGCTGCATTGAGTCATGATACACTTCTGCATCGTTACTGTTGACTTTGACAGAAACATAAAGCAGTTTATAAATCGGGAAATGTGATGTTGAGAACTCATTTTATATTTAGTTTTTATGGGGTTTACAGAAATTGTTAATTTCTAGTTTATGCATGTTTTATTTTGAATTGCTTCTAGAAGTAGAGGTTTGCTGTTTGGGTTTCAGCAAATATTTTCTTACGGAAAAATAATTTAATAATTTATTTAAAAATATAGCTTATTTTCGTAAATACTAAAACGAATGGATATAATTTATTTTGAATGATATAATTTATTTTGATCTTAATATGTAAATGCTGTTATGGATATACGAAACTATTTAATTTAGCAAAAGACAAAACAGTATGTTGATTTTTTATTTATTTTAAACTTTCATACTTTTACCAGGCACTGTTACAGTTGGCCTAGTCTTGCCTTGCGTTCTCTTATTTGCCATTACTGACACAAGAGAACTATTTTCCAGTTGAAGGCATGATGTGTCCCATCTGCCAGCGTGCCAGAACCCTTGAGCTCAAGGTGGGCCACAGAGACCCTGTACTGAACCTGCAGGGACCACTGTGTCATGAAGCACATCCCGTAACAGAGCTTTAACATACTGTGTGAAACACAATGCACTTACATATGTTAAAATGTTCTGAACAGCTCTGATGTTTGTTAAAAACACCTGGTTGTTGCTCTGTGTGTTCAGAAACCAGATGAGAAATTAAGAACGTACAGCTGTATAGTGAAAATCTGTTATACAGAAGTTTAATTTATGTTTCTCTCTAAAAGTAGTTTCACTGTGTTTTAAAAAGATTTATTTGGTAGTTTATAGAAGTTTTCTTTGACGGTAGTGTCTTTTGATGACACCTATATTATTGTGTATTTTATTGTATATCATTATAAATCTATTTTAGCTTGTCTTCCTAAAAATACACATCACTTCTATTTTTTTGTGTGTATATATATATATTATAATTTTACTGTTTCATTTGTCTGTTATAAATGAATAACTACATCTAAAACATTTAGCATTTAAAACATTAAAAAGTAATTAAAAGCTTTTCACTCATATGCTCAAGCATATCATTCAGCAATGGAAGGCCAGGATACACAATGTGCATATTGTGTTAAAAGAGAAAGATTTCCATTTGATCAGACACAATGGAGGAAGACTTGATCTCCGCTTTGCAATTTCCTCTCCTTCGTTAGAGGAGCCAAACACGGTGCGAATAAATTTACTGCCAAATTAATTACCTTTTCCCCAACTTTAGACAATAATACCAGAAGCTGTCTGTCGGAACACATCTCTAATTATTTTATTAATGTTTGATTCACAGTTCAGGTACAGTGCTTTCACATTTTTTATTAACTTTATTATACTTTGAAGTGAATGTGAATATTATTATATATTAGATGATCTGAATTGAATTACCCAAGTGCCAAAATCAAATCAACAGATTTTTGTTATTGTCTCACAGATATCGTAAAAAATTTAACAAATCTATTGTGTAATTGAAGCCACCGAGTTTTATCAATGAGCTTTTTCAAGCTTTCACAATTTGCCTCCTAAACCACAAATGGTGAAATAAATGAATAGAATTTAATCACACAGTCATACTGCATGAAGCTGTGCTTTCCATCATTTATTATGAGAGGAAAAGAATTGAGATTATTTTTTTAAATATATTTTTTAGAAACACAAGCAGTTTATAATTAATTTTAAGTTCAAAAGCAAAAAATTTTTCACTTAACTTTGGTGTATTCTGAGACCATATATACAATTTAAACTACACTACAATTTGATGTATTTAATAATAATAATTATTATATTATTATCTTTTTTAAATGATTATTTTTGTGCATTTTTAGTGCTTTTTTTTCTCTGACCATATCTTTATGAAAGACTAGTAGCAGGAAGCTCAATGTCAAACAGTAGCATGCATTCTGCAGGCATGGCAAACATTATTTAGAGCCGCTTCTGTGGCCAGGGTATCAGGCTTGGGGGTCTGGAGCTGTATCAAGCCATCAGAGCTGGCTTATCCGGACTCCTGCAAGGCAATGCTTGCCTTCCCGTCTGGCTCCTGCTTAGATCCTGTCTCAAGGAAATAGGCACCAGACTGGCCACTGCTCCCTAAGACCCACTGCGAACAAGAGGCATAATGCGGTTTTGTGCAGTGGACGTTGTCTGTTGTAGAGGAGTTTAAATGCTTGAATGAACCGCTGAACTTGGTAAATGAGCATGTTTGAATTTGTTGATTCTGAAATTATTTTTATTATTTAAGTCACTAGTACCATGTAGCATGTGCAAAGCAGCATATTTTCTGTTTTATTAAGTAGCTTTCCTTTTATCACCATGTTTGGTTTCATATGAAATTATCCTATTAATGGGAGTTTTGTGGTGAACGAGCTTAAATCACCAGTATTTATCAGATATAAATCATTAAAAAGGTCAACTTGTCCTACAATGAACTCGTCTCTCCTCTCTTGAAAATCTCCTCTGGAATCGAGCATGCTACAGCGTCTATATATGACAGATCTTATGGCGTATGATGTATGAAGTGCTTCATATCAAACGAAGACCTTGTTTCTGGCTCATACTTCTTATCAAGCCCGTCTGTGATGTGACCCCGGCACTTAACTGGTTAAAGTGTGTCCGCAATCCATCTTCAGGACCCCCTGCATATTAACATTGATCTGTTGGAAATGAAGAACAGACGTGTGTTATCGTTTACAGTGGGAAAAGTTTTCTTTTCATGATAGATCTGGAGAGCAACATTTCTGACAAATGGCCTTTCTAATGTGTTTTGTTTTCCGTCAATAGTGTGGCTCTTCTCTGGATTGTGGATCAATAGAAGCAAACGCTCTGTGTGGCAGGATTTAAAGGGATAGTTCAGCCAAAAGTGAAAATTCTGTCATTATTTACTCCCCTCATGTCATTGCAAACCTGTAGATCTTTCTTTTGTATGTGAAACACAAAAAGAGTGACTTAGAAGAATGTTCAAGCTTCTCTTATTCATATAATGAAAGTGAGTGGTGACCATGTCTGTTCCTGAGAAAAAAATGCTTTCAAAAGTATCATCTTTTGTTTTCCATGTAAGAAAGAAAGTCATACAGGTTTGGAATGACACGAGGGTGCGTAAATGATGACAGAAATTTCATTTTTGGGTGAACTATCCCTTTAAGATAGCTCTTCAGTGGTTTCTTTCTTGCCTTTTGTGCAAACTTTGGCAACGCTACTTTGCTTTTTATGTGTTAATACCCCTCTGTGTTTTTGAACAAGTCTGGAATATTCAATGGTGGGTAGTCCGTATGGGGGGGGGGAAGCGTTTTTACCAGTGAACATACATTTTCAGGACTGTTTCCAGAGCTTTTGGGTGTCTCTCATGTGTGAGACTGCTCAGTGGAGAGTAGACTCCCCTCGGTAGAAACATCTGTTGTAGAAGGGCCTGTCACTTTCCCTTTTGTAGGCTCTGTCTCTTCCTCAGACTGAGACTGTCATCAGGTTTGATCATTTACGCGGCTCAGAGAATAATGTAGCAGAATTGGGCATGCGTTCATGCAGTTGAGTGACTCTGAGCGTATACGGTTTTTCTCCTTCAGATTCGGTTTCGAGAGGAGATGTTTTTGTCACCAAAACCAAAATTTGAAGTGTGAGAGAGATCTTTTTTCTTAGAATTTTAAATTGTGAGATATTATTTGACAAGTTTTAACATTATACTTTGTATGTTTATGTAACGACTTGGAGAAGCCAACAAACTTGACTTTAAACCTCCTATTATTGCATTTTATGTTGTGGCATTAACTTCAAAAATAACAGAAGCAATAGGCTTAAACTATTTGCATGGACGGGCAGGCTCATTCATTCAGCCTTATCTCAAAGTTCTCATAGATGAGATATACCTGTGTCTAAAATGGCCCAAAGGAGTGGTGTCTCTCAAGACAGACAGGAAATGTTTTTAGAGCAGCACCACAACAGTGCCACAAGGCTCCTCACCTCCTGGTGTCTTCAGGTCAACTGCCATTTATCTTGTGTCAGAGAGCACCTTGAAGTGATTCTTCATCTTATCTTGACATTAGAGCCGCGTCAAAACATGATGTCCGTGCCACTGGAGGCAATCCATAAATAAAGGTGGAAATGCAATCTGAGCAAACAACTCAACCTTCATCTGCATTTACACTAAGGTGCTGCCATCACCCTGTATGCTCAAGTCTAAGGACATAAGAATGAATTATGTGACATTTTGGGATAGTTCAATCATGAAAATTTAGCTCTGGAATTGAAATCATCCCTCTGCATCCCTTTTTGTTTTTCGTACCTGGGTACTGAAACGTTTTTTTATATATGTGGTAGCTCACTGTTTTTATGAAAACTTAATTTCTCAAAGTTTCTAAATTATTTAATGTAAATGTGACAATTTCGTAACTGCAATTTTATTTCTTCTAATTGCAATTTTACTTTTAGTAATTGCAACTTTATGTCTCATAATTGCTTAATTTTTGTAAATGTGACTTTATATCAAAACTGTGACTTTATCATAATTGCAACTTTATGGCTTATGGCTATTTTTTATGTTACTTTATTTCACAATTGTAATTGCAACTTTCCACCTTAAAATTGTGACTTATTTTGTGTAAGTGTGAGTATATCACAATTGTATTTATATATCTCACAATTGCAAGGTTATTTCTTCCGAATGTAATTTTTTTATTTCAACTTTTTGAAACTCATTGCAACTATTAATGGTAATTGTGGCATTATTTCTCTCAAAGTGACTTTATTTTTTACTTTTAACTTTTTATTTGAACCGTTTTACTATTTAAATACAAAATTGGGCTTCCACACTTTGTCAAGTTGTGTGATATCTCTAATGAGCCTTTTGTACATTTTAGCTCAAACAGGCATTTGATTTCTGCTGGGAACATTTTTTTCACTTCAATAAGATATTGACAAAGATTTCATTGTTACAACTGTTATTGACACTTTAACAGTTACTGGATTAATAGCTCATGGCTGTCTCGGCACAGTTCGAGTTGCCATAATTGGGTTAGATTTTTTGCTCCTTTGTTTATTGTCATTGTAAATGCGGGACATATTTTTTCAGCACAAGAAATACACCTTTCACAATTAGATTAAGCTCAGCAAGACCTTTGCAGTTGGATGCACAGGTGGTTACAGGGTTCAGCTGCCCTCTGTAAAGATTGTCTTGCTTATGAAAATACAGGTTATTTCAGGACGAAAACATGCTTGGCTTCAGCGTAAGGGCCCTGTGCCTGCACTCTTGCCTGTCACCATATTGCTCATCTTGCACAGCGAGTGGAATTCCAGCCCTGGTCTGCCCGCTCTCTCGCCAATGTGTGCGTTTTGTTCAGAGACTGTATTCCATTCTTCTAACTTTGTTCCATTGACTGAGTTGCCCCGAGTGAGCTATGAGAGACGCTGACTTTCTGTGCCAAAGGTACGCTAGCATTACTGTCTGAAGAAAATAAAGCTTGCTGTTTCGCTTTGCTGCCACCAGATGCAATTCGCAGCATGAAATACGGGCGGTAGTCTCTGGGCTCTGCGCCTTGTGCAAAAAAATTGCAGGGTGCTTTCTACTCTAAACCCACTATTTTCATTTTCAAATGATACAACTGTCGTCATATGTCTTTTTTGTATTTGTCTTTCACTTATTGTGAAGCTCTGTATATTTTCCCAGAGATGCAGAAAATTTGATTCATTAATTGTTTTTTTGTTTTTTTTTCTATGAAAGTGTCAGAATATGCTAAAGATGCTAAAGAGAATATTCCATAATAATTTCATCCTACTTGTAGATTGGCACATAATAATAAAAAAAGTGATTACAAGTTCCTGTCTCTTATCTACTACAGACAGTCTTTCTCCCATGGCCAGTTACCAGATCACCTTTCCAGGCTCCTGGTTTGTACGATTCCACACCTGTGTTATAAAATGCAGAAATGTTGTCTTTTCTCCCAGTGAGACAAAACCAGTTACTTGCAGTTACTAAATTGAGCTTCCTCCTTCCACAAAAGCACCTCTAACTTAAAGGTTAAAGTGTGTTTGTCCTGCAAGCTGTTTTAAGAGGCATAGTCGTTTTAGCCTCATTTTTATTGACACTAACGTTTACAGTTTTTATTGCTACTTTCTGTATTTGTGCTAAGAGTATATATTATATTTTGTATATTTTTAAAGGTTATTTTTGTGTTAAATTAAAGCTTTTTTCACTTGTATCTGGGATACACTGAATAGAATGCTTTTTTAAGTAAGACAATTCTACTTGAAAATGCCCTGTTTAATTCATGTTACTTGCTATTTGTCTTTGAAATTTACTAGCAATTTCTTAGTAAAATAGTTTTCTACACCTTTTTTTAGTGTATACTAGGGTGGACTTTATTCAAATAATTAAATTAAAAAAATAAAATTATTAAATAATAATTTTATTTATTATTATTATTTAATATATATTTTTAATTTTATTATTTGAATAAAGTCCACCCTAGTATACACCCAGTAATAATTAAATTAATAAATAAAATTATTAAATAATAATTTTATTTATTACAGAATTTTAAGTTGTTTTTATATATACTATATATTTTTACATTTATTTTTATAATTGACCTTTTCTAAAAAAATAAAGTTACATTACAAGGTCAATATAAATGTGTATGCAATGTAAGATTGTATTTGGTGTAAAAAAAATAAATAAAATCTTGTCACAGTGTTGCCATTTTTGTTGTTTTTCTCAAAGATAATTAATATTGAAGCTACCTCAATGTGAAAATGGCAGATCAGAAAGGCTTTTACATGCTTCGGATTTTCAGTGGAACCCATGCCATTTTCATATTGATTAATTATCTCCCCCTCTGACGTTCCAGCAATGAACTGGCCCCTTCTCTATCTTGGAGATATATTTTATCTTCCTCCACCATTCATGTACACATTTATTGAATGTGGAGACCTCAGGATTCATCTTTTGGCCACCATAGAAGCATAACTAATGGCAACGTTAGAGTGGTTTTGTGAACGAGGCGACCGGATGCAGGTTAACCAAGCAAGAAATAATCTAGGATTTATATCCTGCATGAACGAGCATAGGATATGCCAGGAATAAATTCATCCCCCAAAATAATTTGGGAGGGTGCGTTTTCAATGGGACGGTTTTTGGGGAGTCGGATTGCCGCTGCTGATATGAAAGGAAGGGACTCGTATACGCATGTGTGGCATTTATAAGCAGATAAGCGCTGTCAGTTTAATGTTTGGTCGAGGTCAAATGATCTATTTTGTCTCTGACCACAAGTCTAGACAGCTGCCATTTAGAACTTCACGTTTCTTTGTGTGCATTCAAGACTTGGCCCGTTCTACTCCTCCTGCCCAAACAAGGATTTTTTCGAGCGGTTGACATTGCCACACAAGCTGTCTGTGGAATCCCCTTTAATTAAAGTGACATTTGAAGCTTTTCTTGGCCACTAATAAACCTGGAAACCCATTAAGATCTTCCTAATTACTCCGTTTGGGAGGAAGGAGAAACACATGGGCAGCCAGCGCAGGGGTTAGCCTGCTGGCATTTGGCCCCAGAAGCTTAGAGCTACACAAAAGAAAATGTCCCCTCGGTTACCCATCCCTCCCAGCTGAGCTCTGCTCCCCCTCGTGTTTTTGCTCGCGATGAATGGAACTATATGACATGTCAGTCTTAGAGTGTCCATTCATGGAGTTGAGGGAATGTGTGAATGAAGCCTCTTAATTAGAGCGGCCTCCGTGAGTCACCTGACTCGTCATTAAGGTGGCATTAAGCGAGCCCTCTGTTTTAATACGACCAGGGGAGGGAGCGTCTCTCTTTGTGTGGCATGACATTTTAAAAATGTCTGAGTGATTTTTTTATTTTTTTTTCTTTCTTTCCCCCATACACTGAAAACCAGTGGGGTCCAGTGTTTGTTTTGGACCTGTTGTATGGCCAAAATATCTTCTTTTGAGTTCCACTGAAGAAAGTTAGACCTAAAAGTTTGGAACAACACGATAGTGACTAAATGATGACAAAACTTTCATTTTTTGGTGAACTATTCCTAAAACAGTATTTTAACATGCATTTGGGAACAGAATGTGTGCTAGGTTCACTTTATTTGTGGACAGAAGTTTACAGAATTTCACCAATATTCTGCCAAAATAAAAGCTTAAGAATTTGTCATGTTAAAAGCTTGAGAAATTGAAATGGAAACATTTGTATTGTAATTTGTAGTGTTAGTTCTTGTAAAGAATAAACCTAAACTGTTGAAATATTAATGTAAATATAAAAGTATAATTTAATGTAAAATCTTCCCTAGTGAAAAATAAATATACTTAAATGTATTTGAAATACATTTATTTATTTCAAGTATACAACAAATACATTTTCATATTTATGTACTTAATAAAATGCCCTGTAATTGTACTTTTAGTATACTAATTTGGTATACTCAGTCTGCTAAATTGGAACAACTAATTTTGTAATTAATGCATTTTAATTGTGCAGAATAGCGCTGAAGTCCAATTAAAGACATACTTAGTTCGATTGTGCTAAAGTGGAACTATTGCAAGTATACTTCAGATACACTTTAAATATTTTGCATTTAAAGACCTATTATTCAAAGATCATACAATCCTCATCAAAAGTGACATTAAAACACATTTTAGACTTAATATTAAGAAATGTGCATTGTGCACAAGTAGTACGCCAAATAAAGTTTAATTATAATTTTCTATCAGTAAGTCTTGAGTTATCTGTCAGTTAAAATATTTGAAGTATACTTAGTATGAAATAAATGCATTTTAAATAAATAACTTTTTCTAGGGTTGGAGCTACGTCTAAGGGTTTCGGCTGAAAAAAAAAAAAGAAATTCCTAAACCAGGGGTTCCGAATTCTTTTACAGTTGAGGGAATTAGTAAATGATACTAAATATGTGTTTATATGTAATGGCGTGTATTTTACCTTATCTGAGATTTTTTTCTCAGGTTGAACTGTAGGGCACCAAGCGTGACTCATGACCTTGTCTCCCAAAATGGCTGCTGCACAAACAAATAAAGATGATGAAATTCTCTTATTGTCATTTCTCCACGAGAAGCTCAAGTCTAAACAGCCCTCTGGTGTTTTCTGGTACAAACAGGCTGATGTGTGTTTAGTGCATGTCCTAGTCGGCAGATTAATGACATTAACGAAGTTTCCATTAGGCCAGCGATGGGGGGAGACAGGGGCGTCCATGCGGAAAGCCACATGACTGAAGCACTGATAAGAGAAAATGAAACACATCTCCGTGGGCCAAGAGGGGCCAGGAAATGCCACTCCAAATTAGCCGCCGGCCCAGTTTGTTGTTACTTCATTAGCCCAACAGCCTTGGGAAAAATAAAGAGGGAGGTTACGACCTCTCCCGTGTCCAAATGGGAGGCCCAAAAGAGAGTCTCTCCAAAGTTTGCCTCTCTCCCTCGCCCTGCTCTTTCTCGCTTTCTCTCTCTCTCTCTCTCTCTCTTTCTCTATCTAAAGACAGGTGGCTGGGAGGGATGTTCCTGGCACCAAACCAGAAATGACAAAAACCACACTAGATAACAATTTATTTAGCACTCAAACACAGGCCTGGGGATAGCCATCAGGTAGTGTGCCGCCCAGCGCCAACACGGAGCAAGAAGGCCATCGATGCAGAGCTAAGAGCAGAGCCGAGCGGCTTGCTTTGTTTCATGTTTTAGCATGCTGAGATATTTTTTTTTTCTTTTAAGAAAGCTCAAGTTCCACAACTTCGGTCCACAACTAAGCTCTTGGTGTTGCTTGTACAAAACCCCTTTACACCAGCTCAAACCCGAACAACCTTAGCCTTGAGTTGTGATCAGGTTTCTGTGTTTTTGGGTCTGCATTAGCTTAGCATATTTGTGGAAAACAAAACCCCTTGAGGCATAGTGCGGCCCTTGTTGTTGGTAACGTGAGTGCGATAGCAGCTCCTCATTTAGCCGTTGGTGACTTTATTAAAGTGTATAGTTTCAGACCCCTGGTGCCTTAGCTATTGTATTCTCACCACTCTATAGCAGGGTTAAGTCCTCCGCTGCTTGTGAATACACAAAACACCTCTCAGCCACATTGACTGCGTTCTAATGCATTCAACTCACACTGAAGGAGAAGTGATTGTTGCTCTTATTTGTCCTGGTGTTAAATGACATAAATGGAAATCTTAATATTGGTCTTCTTTTGTGCCCGTTTCAAAATATTTTACAAATGTTGATGGTTAAAGGGGTCAATTGCATATTGAATTGTTAGTTTAGCTAGATTTAATTGGGAAATAACGTGATCGAGAAATGTACACAATTATTTCTTAATTGACTACAATATTTCTGTTAGTCATTTGTGAATTACTTAGCAAGTCAGCGCAGCATGATGCTGTAATAAACAACAGAATGCATGGATCTTGAGAAGTGTTTTTCAAAGTAACTTTTTAATTTGACATGGTGTCCTAAAAAATAAGGCGCCCATGGTGCAAATGATGAGACGCAATATCAGTCTGTATGTGTATATAAACCAACAACTGATTAAACCAAACAAGATTTTTTTTTCAACCAGAAGTTAATTGTACAACATATAAATGTATATCTTTAATCATTTATTCTGTTACAATAATCAAATGTTTTGGGGCTTTTCTCACTAAATACTAATATGTGATTAATTTGATTAGCTTGCGGTCAGTACATTTAAAAAAAAATATATTTTTTAAAAGACATCTCTTATGCTCACCAAGGCTGCATTTATTTAATCAAAAATACAGTAAAAACAGTAATTCTGAAATATTAAGCCTACATTTTAAAATAATGATTTTCTATTGAAATATATTTTAAATGTAATTTATTCCTTGGTTGGCAAAACTAAATTATCAGCAGTCACTTTTCCAGTCTTCAGTGTCACATGATCCTTCAGAAATCATTCTAATATGATGATTTGGTGCTTAATAAACATTTTGTATGATTATTATCAATGTTGTAAAACACTGTGCTGCTTAATATTTTTGTGAAAACTGTGATACTTTTCCCCGCCCTGAAAATCTTAGATGAATAGAAAGTTCAAAATAAATATTTTTCTTTTATTTAAAATAAAATTATATAAAAGCTCAGAAATGAAAGTTACATCATAATAATTTTAAGTACAGTTAAAATGTGAGTGTGGATGTAAGGCACACATCTACACCCAGACATACTGCACAAATATACATGTTTATCAGGGCTGATCACAGATGTGGTTGTCTGTGGTGGATGAAGTGTAATTTGTACTATGTTCAGAGTTTTGCTTTGCCAAGTACCCAGTGGAGGGGAAGACACACAGAGGCCTGTCTGATCTCAGGTGCAAAGTGAGCATGTAATATTCACCTCTGGGCTGAAAGGCAATCAGTGGCCAGCAGTTGGGAAATTACAGCGATGAGCATAGCAATAACGCTTGAGTGTGTGGATGCTTGTTGTATCGTCGTGCACTTATACTTAAATATGCTGTGGATGAGTTGCTGCACTTCATGGTTTTTATGTAAAGGTGATGATCGGACTGTATTTCACTCTCTGCTCATGAACTTTGAGTATTAATGCTTTATTCTTTGAGGGATCAACTTTAAATGATGATTGGATGTTTACATCTATGAGTTTGGACATAGCTCAGTGTAAAATTGGAAATACATTTGAAGTGATGTATTGACATAAAGATTGATCTTTTATATTTGATTTACTGAGCTATCAAACAATTTCCTGATGAAAAAAGAAACCATTTCAGTGGAATTATATTTTAATATATTAATTATTAATGGACAAAAGCAACAATTGATATTCTTCATACTTCCTCAAAATGCCTGATGCAAGCAGTTAAAAGATATTTTAAAAACATTTAGGAAATATAAGGTTGTATATCAATTGCTACTGTTAATATGGAAATAATAAAACAAACCCTGCAAATATATCAAACATATGCATGATATATTAAATGTTTTACAGTGCAAAATTTACTTATTTTGAAAACAAAAAATCTGTTCTATTTTCTAAATAAATGTTTGGTGTTGGAAACATGCCAGATGTTGTATGTCATCTTTTTCCTGCAAAGAGGCATTTGCCTGCAACATTTCTGAGTCAAGCTGACTCCTAATTGTCAAGGCCATTTTGGGCTCCAGCCCTAGTATTAGAGCTGTTTTCTTTTAGTTTCATTAGCTCCCCACTGGAGCCAAAAAGCTCTTTAGTGGTGATGGCTATTGTTGGTGCCCTGGTTACAGCTCCACTGAGCACGCAATAACATTTTATGTGCTTGAGACGAGACTCACTTCTTTGAGTGTTCCTCAGGAGCCGGTGGAGAGGTCATTTATACCCACTGCTCACTCTGGAGATCTCTACCTCTCCATCTCAGCCTTCCTCAGCATTTTGGAGAACAAAAGCAAAGAAAACAAGTTATTTTAGACATGGTCCTCAGACAATATATTGAACTGAAGTTTCAGTCATGGGAACGGCGTGAGTTAGATTTGTGTTTTATTAGATTTTTTTTCTATAACAACAAAAATATCCTAAATTCAAATTGGGATTTTACTAATAAAGCATTTTGGACTTTAACATGCAAGCCAATGTATATTTTTTTTAAAAGCTAACATACAAACAATAGCAACAACAGATATTATGTTCTCTCATCTGCATACTGTGTAGAACAGTTAATTATTGATTTACAGTGTTTATCAAGGTGCTGTAATCTCCAGACACAGGTAAAGATGACTCCCGTGTAGACACAGAAAATGGCTCTTCACATTCAAAGCCATGTGTTATTTAGCTTTGCTTGTAATGTGTGGGCTGTTAAGCGGCTGGGAGCGGGACTGAGTAGCGAGTGTTTACAGGAGGTGGAGTAAGTGTGGGATCAAGGTCATCTCTGAGCAATGCTAGAGTGATGGGCCATCAAAGAGAACAGTGAAAGAGCTCTGACAGACACAAGAGGGCTTTTATTGACTTCAGTGGTGTTCCTCAGGTAACAGTGAGGCATGGCAGAGATGGGAGTCTTTTATCTCTCCTCTTCTCTCTCTCCGTCTGGAGTTACCTCTGCTGTGTGGGCCTCTTTTACCTCTACCTGTCCCATATATGCAATATATGCACATATGTTTGTCTAAAACATTTGAAACATCTTTGTTAAATTAGTGTTGGGGCTGTTTCTCTATATCTCAAAGAACATTTGTATTGAGAGATTTTGTTCTAGAATTAACTTTTAGTTTTAGCAATGGGGAAACTGGGGCACTTTTTACTCAGTGAATGTTTCTAACGGCAAATTATTTTGGGGAGTCAGTTTCTGTGTGGACGCATATTATAAAGACTACAAACATTTTTTTTAGCATTGCTCTGAAAGAAAACTACAGTTCATTGAACACACATTGACCTTTTGTGACAACATGCCCTTGTATGCCCTTGTTGTCACACTATGTGGGCTAAGTTGTTGGGAACTTAACAATGGGAACAACGTTGTTACCAATGGGAACCATAAATAGCCTCAAGGCTTTTTAACAAAATTCAAGCAGTAAAACATGTTTATGAAAACAATTCATGAAACTGCAAATGTTTAAAGTGGTTAAAAGGTGGCTTTTTGGAAATTATAGATAGGATATCAAGTTTTTTTTAAATTGTATTGATATTTACTTTTTTCTTGTACAATTTTGTAAACTTGTCAAATTCAATTCAAATCAAATTAAAGTATAATATTCTATTAAAAATCAAATTAGACTAAAAATTGATTGACCTAAAAATGTGACAACTTATCTATAAAAATGAAAAATACCCTTGTCCTGAAAATACATACATACACTTCTTATAAAATATACCTTCATCATAGTTGACATTTATGCATCAGTAAGATTTTTTTTTTAAGGAATTAATAATTTTATTTAGCAAGCACACTTTAAATTGATACAAAGACATATGTATTTCATTTAAATGTTCTTTTGAGCTTTCTATTTATCATAGCATTCTAAAAAAAAAAAAAATAATCAAAGTGAAAAAAATTATGAAGAAATGTGACAGGTTTAAGATATTAAGCAACATAACTGCTTTCAACATTAATAATAACAAAAAATGTTTCTTGAGCACCATATCAACACAGTAGAACGATTTCTGAAAGATTATGTCACACTGAAGACTATTCAGCTTTGCCATGACAGAAATTAATTGCATGTTAAAATGTGATCCTGGACCACAAAACCAGTTTTAAGTAGCACGGGTATATTAGTAGCAATAGCCAACAATACATTGTATGGGTCAAAGTTATCAATTTTTCTTTTATGCCAAAAATCATTAGGATATTAAGTAAAGATCATGTTCCTTCCATCAAGATATTTTGTAAATTTCCTCCCATAAACAACTTTAAAGGCGATTTTCTCAATTTTTAGATTTTTTTGCTCCCTCAGATTCCAAATTTTCAAATAGTTGTATCTTGGCCAAATATTGTCCTATCCTAACAAACCATACATCAATGGAAACTATTTATTCAGCTTTTAGATGATGTATAACATTTTAAATAAAAAAAAAATGGACCCTTATGACTGGTTTTGTGGTCCAGGGTCACAACTATTAAAATGGAAAACAGTTATTTTAAACTGTAATAATATTTATTGTTTTTACTGTATTTTTTATCTAATAAATGCAGCCTTGGGCATAAGAGACTTTTTTCAAAAACAAAAATAAAATATAGTGCTGTCAAACGATTAATCGCAATTAATTGCATCCAAAATAAAAGTTTTTGCTCACATAAATTATGTGTGTGTAGTGTGTGTATTTATGTACAGTAGTCAACATTTGAAGTGGATCAAAACCTTTCATCAAAGTTGTCCTAAAACCTAAAACCAAGGTGCATTCTTGTCTTAGGACAACTTTGATTAACTTTTTTGATCCACTTCAAATGTGATATATATACTACTGTATATATAGATACACACACACACACACACACACACACACATGCATGTGTATATATTTAAGAAAAATGTTGTTTATATATTAAATATATTTATATATAGGCCTAATATAAATTATATGAATATAAATATATACATGTAAATACATGTACATATTTTCAAAATATATACTGTGTGTGTGTATTTATATATACATAGTAAATATAAACATTACACACGCACACATTGTCAACAAAAACATCTATTTTAGATGCGATTAATCGATATTAATCGTTTGACAGCACAATAACAAAATAAGATAATAAAATAATAAAAAAACAATAACTGCAAATCTTTGAATGAAATGTCAGTGTGATTAATTGTGTTCACTTGTTTACCAAAGAGCTAAAGCAAAAATAGGATTTCTGTTGTTAAGATGTAATTTTAAAAATTGAATGCCAACATACAAAATCACTTCTGATGAAGTTTTGACTCGGCCTTAACCTAACCTAACTGAAGTACAGATCTTTCCCATGTGACATTTAGACCCAGTTTCACTTATTAAAAAGATGTTGGAAAGCTATAATGATTATAATACAAAATGTAATCTTAAAAGCCCAACAAAAATGGGTAAGGGTTTGGAAGAGCCTGAAGAGCTTGTTAAATCTGGCCGTCAGTGGTGTGTGTTGTAGCTCAGGTCTGGCGTGGTGTGGGTGAGACTCTGCGATTTGAGCGGCAGCGACAGATGCCGTATGGTCGGTGGTATTCCCAGCAGAAAGAGATGCCCCTGGGGTCTGTTGACATCTGACAGTACATCAGGGATCAGCATTGACACTCTCATGTTCTGATGCCATCGTATACAGTATGTCATTGATCACATGTACCGGCCCGTGCTGAAACACATGTGAGGTGGTGTCATCTGTCTGTGGATGTGTTCAGCTCTTCACTGTTTAGTGCACATTGAAGATGTGTTATCCTGGAGCTGTGAGGTGTGGACTGAAACCTGTAATGTGTCAGTAGCAGCGATGGGCTTGATTCCTGCCAGAATGGAAACACATCAGTACACCATTTTAATGCCGTTTAAGGTACAAAGACATGTATGATTTATTGAATTTATAGCAGTGTAGAAATAGTTCTCATTTCAAGTTTGAAAATACTTTTTCATTGAATTTTCAAACACACCAAGGTGTAAAGTTTTTCAGTATCATTTAAAATAATGTTTAGGCATGAATGTATCAGAATCAGAATGAGCTTTATTGGCCAGGTATGTTTACACATACGAGGAGTTTGTTATGTGTAAACATACCTGGCCAATAAAGCTCATTCTGATTCTGATACATTCGTGTAATATAATGGCTTCATGTAACGGCTTGATACAAACTGAAATATTTTAGAGGGGAGTGTTTAAGGAACTGCATTGCCTATGTTTGACCAGTTGAGGCCATGCTTTCCCCAAACTGGGCAGACACAATGAGACCGGAGGACAGATAGTCTGCATCTGTTCTTCTCAAACAGAGAAAACCCCTTTCAGCCCTCCTCCTCATTTTCATATAGAGCCACTGTGTTCCTGTATGCAGTCAGATATAGACAATCACATTATTTATGCAAATGAAAAAAAGAAACAATTTCATTATTTTATCTTATTTAGTCTAATTTAATTAAATTTTATTTTTGAATTATTGATTATTGTAAATGAAAGTGTTTTGCTTTTTGATCAGTCATGCATAAATTTGATTATTTTTATGTTATTTTATTTTTGATTTGTTAATGATTATCCATGCTTTGCGTTTTGGTCAGTCATGAATAAATTATTATTATTTTTTTTAATTTAAACTTTATTTTACTTTATTTTTCTTTTTTATTGTTGAGGATTATAAATTAATCTCTTTTTTGGTAAGTTGTGCATTTATTTTTATTTATTTATTTTACTTTTTTATTTAATATTATTTTATTTTCAATGTTGATTTGAAATTTTTGGTTCTTTTTTTGGTCAGCCATACATCAATTTAATTGTTTTTATTTTATCTGTTTTTTAATTTGTACTCATTTAATTTGTATTTTTTAATGTTGATGACTATAAAAATCTGTTTAATTGCTTTTTGGTCTGTCATAAATTCTCTGCCATGGCTTCAGGCTTAGGTATAGGACCCCCATGCAGAATAGAGGATTGGAGACAATTTCCCTGTTGAAAGGTGGTCTACCTGTGCAGGCCGGGCCAGGGGCAGCTGCATGTCATTTTTGTCCCAGCCAGCCAGGGTCTGTCAATTAAGGGAACACAGGGCAATCTGTGGCCACTGAAAGAGATCCCCTCACCCTGCTTGCTGGCAGAGAGACGGGCCTTTGTTCACTGGCATGTCTCACATACTTTCTGAGGCTAGATAAGCCCGGGCTTCATGAAACCTGGCTTTATATTTGGCCACTGTAATGTCCCCACGAGGGCAGAGCGTAGTTAAGAAAGCACAGGCAGTGAAAAGGTAATATTCCCCTCCTCATTACGGGGTCGGCAATAAAAGCCACAGGTTAGGTGGTCCTGAAATCTGGCTTGGAATATTTGCTGAATGATGTACCCCCCTCGCACCCCTGCCTCACCTCCTCCCCCTGGCGGTGTAGAAATAAGCTGGGAAGCTAGAGGGCGGCTTGGTTGTTTCCTGAAATCGGATTAGCAGCTACTCTACACTTAGATCTGCAGGGGAAAGGGGCTTTATTTGAGCCAGGCTCAAGACCACCCATCAGGTAAACAGGTACATTAACGTGGGCCTAAAGAGAGAGAGCAAAAATCAAGGAGAAAGAGAGCGAGCGAGAGAGGAAGAGTGAAAGATTCGGTCAATGATAGGGGGGCGGTTTCCATTGAGGCTAATGCCAATTTTTTTCCTGTTGATTTCCACAGAATGTTTTTAATCCAGAGGGACTGTTATTTGACCTACAGAGGCAGGTGCAATAAATATAAAGGTCTGATTTATAGAATTCAAACTATTTTTTTTTTTTTTTAGAATTTCAGAAACGTCAGTTTTTCATTAAAGCAATTATCTACCCAAAAAAGGAATTGTACTCACCCTCAGGCCTTTCAAGATGTAGATGATTTAGTTTCTTTATCAGAACACATTTGGAGAAATTTAGCATTACATCACTTGCTCACCAGTGGATCCAGATGATAAAAACATCACAATAATTCACAAGTAATCAACACGACTCTAGTGAAGTGAAAAGCTGTGTGTTTGTAATAAACGTGTCACTATTAATAGATTTTTAACTTCAAACCGTTGCTTCTGGTTAAAAAAATGTGTAAAAGTCATCTAGTCTGAATCAGGAGAGAAATATGCCGTTTACAAGCTTGTTTGTTCTAAACATGTCTGTCAGTGGATTTTGATGTGAGAGGACAACAGGGGATGGACATTTTCACTGGAGGAAGCATTATTTTGGATTATTATGGATGCATAATTTGGCTAGAAGTGACTTTTTATATTTATTCTCCTTTGTTTGTTTGATTTGTTTCTTACAAATATGCAGCTTTTCACTTCACATGACGTTATTTGATGGCCTGGAGTTGTGTGGATTACTTGTGGGATTATTGTGATGCTTTTATCAGATGTTTGAACTGTTATTCTGACGGCACCCATTCACTGCAGAGGATCCACTGGTGAGCAAGCGATGTAATGCAAAGTTTCTCCACAAGTGTCTTCTGATGAAAAAACAAGCTGATCTACATCTTGAATGGCATGTGGGTGAGTGAATTTTCAGTAAATTGTTGTTTTTGAGAGAATTATTCCTTTAAATTCTAAAAAAGAAAGCATTTCAGATTTTTCTTTTGTTAAATTTCAGGTTTACAGCTCTTATTTTGGTCATTTATATGCGATGCACCCCTAGATCCCTCATGCGCCATGATATCTAAAGCCTGCCATGTCGTAGCACCACCAAAGCATCCTAAGGAAATCCCTGAGTGCTCCTGAAAATGAGTTTTTGGCAAGTTGCTTGAAGACATGCTCTTCCCTGCAAGCCACCCAGGCTTTGTTAGCATTGCTGGCCTGAGCCTGGAGCCTTCAAGACACCTATTATGCCTGACTCAGTGGGGCAGAAAGCGCAAGAGCCTTTTCTGCAGTCATGTGGCCACAGTGGCATTATACACAGTTGAGTATTAGATATTTTGTGAGTCATATAAACAGTGCAGAGGACTGTGAGGCTGCCTGGAGAAGTTTTGATAATTGGGAGTTATATAAGTGCCCAAATCCTCAGCGGAGGCTTGGAAGAGCCCCCCCCCCCCCCCTTTCTTTCCTCCTATTATGTATTTTTGAAAAGCCAAGACGGCCTCACAGTGGAGGTGACAAATCCTTTGACATAAACTGTTGTGTAAAGGTTAGGGGCAAAGCAAAGTCCTCAGGAAGAATGCTGCTAATTGCCTCGTCCGATTAAGGTTTTTTTTTTTTTTGTGGTCTGTGTTTTACAAATGAAATCAGCGCTTGTGTTGAGCCTTGTTTGGTACTTAATGCTATTGTATCCACGCTGAACAGTTCACTCACTGATGTTGTTGTCAACATCCACAGACGAGGTATGTGCCGGTTGGGTGCCGGCCGGGAGAATGGAGATTTTATTAATCAGTGATGGGCAAACTGCAGCACGGTCAGCTGTCAGGAGGGAGGGTCGGGCGGGGGCTTCCTTCAAGAAGCAGACAAAACGGCTCTTATTTTTCAAGATACTGTTGCTACAACATGGCACTCGGGAGCATTTGTATTTGACATGCGGGTATGCGCTGGCCCTCGTGTTTAATGCAAGACCTGTTAGCAAACCTTGCTCTTACACTATCTGATAATGAGATTCAGATAGTAAAAGAACACGGTTGTAATTTAGGACAGGCTTAGTTATGTTCATCATGTGTCACAGGAGGGGGAAGCACCTGGTAGACATTTTAGACATGAATAGAAAAATGTAGTTCTGAAAAATTTGTATATTAATTGAAAGAAAATTTTGCCTTTTATCATCTGTATTTTTGTCCTGTAGAGCTACTTTAAAACTTTTTAGATATATTTTTAAATATTCAATATCTATCTATCTATCTATCTATCTATCTATCTATCTATCTATCTATCTATCTATCTATCTATCTATCTATCTATCATCTAGTATGAAAAGTATTATTAATATGTATAATTATATTTAATATTTAAAAGATTTTATAGACAATACATATTTTACTTTATACTTTAATATGTAGTAAGGTAAAATTTACTTTTTAAAATATTCAATATTATAGATTTCAATCTATTATGTTGAGAAATGATTGTTTGTACACACACCCACACACCTAACACCCATAATATACACAAAATAATGTAATATACACACAAAAAGTCATGTTTTACCTCACTACATATTTAGGACATTATAATATAATATAATATAATATAAAATATAATATGACCCTGGACCACAAAACCAGTCATAAGTTGCATGGGTAAATTTGTCGCAATAGCCAACGATACATTGTATGGGTCAAAATTATAGATTTGTTTTATGCCAAAAAGCAATAGGATATTAAGTAAAGATCATGTTCCATAAGGATATTTTGTAAATTTCCTACCGTAAATGTATATAAACTTTTTGATTAGCAATATGCATTGCTAAGAACTTCATTTGGACAACTTTAAAGGCGATTTACTCAATATTTAGATTATTTTTGCACCCTCAGATTCCAGATTTTCAAATAGTTGTATCTCAACCAAATATTGTCCTATCCTAACAAACCATACATCAATTAAAAGCTTATTTATTTATTTCAGGTGATGTAGAAATCTCAATTTCAAAAAATTGACCCATATATTTACTGGTTTTGTGGTCCAGGGTCAAATATAATATAATAGGGTTCAGGTCCTGGGTTCAATTTTTTTTTTCAGGTTCAGGTCAAATTTAATATGATATGATATATGATATGATATGATATATAAAAATGAATAATTAAAAAACTGTCCAGTCTAGGCTGAAATATACAATGCTTTAATGTTCACTGTCTTGTCTTGTTGACATTCATTGCCCCTTTTCTTTATCCCCCTCCGGTTGTGGCCCCAATTATAAACAACATGAATTTTCCCCAAAGCGGGTGCATCCTCCTGCCCTGTACAGCTGGCCGGTGTGAAGCTCTGCTCTCTAGCTGTCTATCCCCCTGCCACCCCAGCTGTGAGAGAGGAGAGTGGCTGTAAAAGGACGGCAGGCCGAGGCACTCAGGCATGACCCTGACCATGTCAGGCCGTGTGTGCTGGGGGCATAGAACTGAGTGCCTCCAGCGGTGTATTTTACCAAGCTGACAAACAGGGATTTAGTTGCCAGCAGAAACCACTCCACCTTCTTTCATATACAGCCCTGAGAGATCTGTTCATCTCTCACACAGCTTTGCATCTCTTGCCTTTGGGATGTGACCAACAGCAACAACAGAGCCTGTTTTAAATCCAGTATCTCTCTAACCATGTATTTTTTTTTTTACATTGACATTGAAAATTCTGTTATCATTTACTCATCCTTATGTTGTTCCAAAGCCAGTATGTCTGTGGAACAGAAAATAATGTTTTATGAAATTAAAACACAGGTCTTTTTAGTACAATGGCAGTTCTTAACACAAACTGTCAAATGACATAAAGGGCAACAAACACAATAAAAGTGGTCTATATGACTCATTTCACTATATTTTGAATCATCTGAAGATATACAATAGCTTAATGTGAGCAATACATTTGATTTAAGCCATTATTCACTAAAAATGTTCTCTTTGACAAGGTAGATGCTGCAGTTTTTGCACATTTACACCTTTCACACTAGATAGCGTAAAAGTCTTTGGCCATTGTCCATCTTAACTATCTAGGATTTGTTCGTTTTAAGTGTTAATTCACTCAAAAATTAAAATTCTGTGATCATTTACTCACCTTCCACTTATTCCAAACCTTTATTTTCTGTCAAACTCAAAAGAAGATATTTTGAAGAATGTTGGTAACTAAACAGTTGCTGGTAGCCATCGACATCCATAGTATTTATCTATTCTATGGAAGTCAATGGCTACCAGCAACTGTTTGGAACAAGATGAGGGTGAGTAAATGATGACAATTTTCATTTTTGTGTGAACTAACTCTTTAAGGCTTTGATTCCCTTGTGGTTACACATTAAACAATGCATAACTTGCTGTTTTTCATACCTTCTTTTTGTTGTTAATTAAATTATTAAATAAATAATAATTTTTTTTTATTGAATATTAATTAATTAATTAAACGTTAAATAAACTAAATTGTATTATTATTATTATTATTTATAATAAAATTAATCATAATAATGATAATATTTATTATTTATTGAGTTTTATGAGGTGAATGAGGATCTTTTCTGTGTGGGCTTGTCTCTGCGGGTGGTTTGCTTCACCCGTTTTGCTTGGCATGGAATTCAGTTGGCGAGAAGGCCAGCCTGGGGCAGAGGCTACTGGTTAAGCATTTTCATGGTGGATTTGAAATCAGATTATATATGGGTCCGCTCAATTGACTTAATGGATTTTAAGAGACTAGATCCTATTAATAACAGTGAGAGCCCCTGAGGCCACTCCGCCACCAGTATGATGAATATCTAGCATGCAAATTAAATCTTACCTCAATATGCTTGTCTGTTTAATGTAGTCTTTTACTTCCCCTTTATTTGTTTAGATGTAATATTGTTTCAAATTCGGGCCCCTGTACCTTCAACCAACCCGAGGAGCAGTAGTAATTTCTCAGAAAAGTGAAGTGTGTTTTGGGGCTCAGGACGCCTGAGGACGAGCCCTGATCATCATGTAGGAGCCAGTCATATTCTGTCATTTCTCTTTCTTAGATCCACTCTCATTTTCCTTCTATTCACCGCCATCTCTCAGTGGGGATTAGAAAACGCCAGCCACTTAGGACTCTAATCCAAGCAAGTGCCACTGTTTGCTCTGTAACTGAGCTTATCCTGTTTTTTCCCCTTCCTCTCCCTCTCTCCTTTTTTAACTAATGAGAGGTGTACTTTGCCTTATTTCTTTGCATCCTGTTACTCTACGCCTTGTTAGGAGTCAAAGGTACGCAGCCTCACATGGGGCGCATACGTTAATCGGCTTTGGTCTTAATGATGACAGAGATTATACAGCGTATAGAGCTTTGACTTTCAGTCTCTGGGTGGTGTCCTGGACCCACCTGCATGGGGTTTGAGCTGGAGACACATTATACTCTGATCAGAAATTAAAGTTTAACTCGGCTGGAGGAGAAAAATCCCCAGAAATGGTAGAATAAACGGCTGCACATTATCTTCTTCTTAGTGAAATGCCTTGTTTACGTGCAATTTATTTGTTCCTTATGGCTGGGGAATGATTTCTCATGTGTTATCAGCATCGCAAAGTAAGGGGATGTTTTTCCTAAAACGCCGTTTAAGATTTTATTTATCCATTAGCTTTCAGAAAATTGAATCAAGCCATAAAAGTTGGGAAGTTAAATGAATTGAATCAGTTTTTTGAAAATAAATGCATAATTAACTTAATCTATACATGAGTGAGGTAGTTTATAGACAATGTCTTTCATTTTGAGGTGTAATTAGGCTATGTTCCTTTTGTAATTGCCCATTGGTAGAAAGTGACTGTTTAGCAATAACATGTTTTGCCAGTTAAGTTATTACAGATGTAGATGAGCAACAAAGAGCTTCAGATACATTTCAGGTATTGACAGACTGAAGTAGGCTAATCACAGCTCTGGCACTGGTTCAAAAAAAAAAGAGAAAGAATATTTCCTGTTTCTAGATATGAACATCCGGCCAAATAAAAATAAATAACCACCTTTCAAACAAAGGTATGCTCGAGAGTGCGCACCTCATTTCAAGCACAATTAACTTGAAATGGAGTGCTGTAGGATCAATAGTCCCCAGTTGATCCAAGGGGGCTGTCACTCTGTGGAAATGGCACACATATGGTAATACCCCAGCTTAACAACAACTTAGAGGATTTACTGTTGCCGTTTTCAGACCAACATGAATAACAAACAGTCGTCCACCCCCTGGGAGCCATTTTGTTTTATCCCAGCTTCAATTAATCTTTCTGGGGGAGGATACCATTTAAGATAAATAACAGGGGGAGCTAAGGAGGATGTATTGAGGAACTAAACAGTAAAGTATGCTAATTATGAAAATGAAAACCTTTTTTATGTAAATGAAATGCTTTTTCTTTTAAGCTGTACTGTGCGTCCAAGTTAGAGAGAGAGAGAGAGATTTTTCCATTGTTATGCAGCAAAACAATATTTGTAGCCTAAAGCCTTCTTTAGCGTAGGGAGTATTTATACCCAGGTCAGCTTATGATAATGTATGTATATAATATTGTACTCTTGTACTATCTGGTCGCATTGCTTAACAAGTTCCTGAACGTTCAGCAAGTTAATAGCCAACAGTATTCAAACACTCAAAATACATGACATTATCTTTTCAGTGACGTATAACCTAGGGACTGCATGGTTTAGGCTGCATGTTAAAGGGGCTTTCAGTAGTTCGGTGCTAATTTAAAAAGTTTTACACATTAAGAAATGATTGTTTTGTGAAGAATAATCTGAATGGTGTACACTCATATATGAGACTATAGTAGTTTTCTATAAAAAGTGTTTTAATTATATAGGTCACTCCTCAGTGTATTATTCCATGCTCAAATGACATGACCCACTGTATTTCACTAAATGTCAGAGAGAATACACTCACGGTTGAAAGATTTGATGACAGAGAAAATCCAGAGCGGTGATTCCTAAATTGCTTCTTTTTTGTTGGACAGGTAAGGGTAGACTGTTCTCTAAACCTCAGTAGTATAAGTGTGATTTAAATAAATAAATAAAATAAAATCCTGCTTAATCACAATAAATGACAGTACAGCATCTTATACCACTGTGGTATCGCTACTTAAAATACGCTAAGAATAGGGATGCTGATGTTAACTAAGGACCTACTGAATAGAATGCAAGCATAATTAAGCTACCTTTCACGATTTTTTTTTTTAAATGTGCCATTGCATGATTGTGTCCTATAGAGAAGACAATCCCAGAATACAATGCGACAAGCTAAGTCAAAAAAAGGTAAACCAGGATGAGGTAAATTTATATTTCAGTCAGTATAGAAAAGTATTGCCTAAAACCAGATTTAAAATAGCTGTTTTGCTTAATATTTGAAAATGCAATTTTATACTTCTTACATTATCATTGTTAGCTTAGCAACATGCTAATGCAGAGCTCTGTTGGAGTCAATGAGCACATTTACAGGCACATCTGATAGTTTACTGAAACCCATTTTAGCGACCTACATGCAAACCAGTAATCTTCAGCACAAGAAAACTGTGCTTACAAGACTTAAATAAATAAATTAAATCGGGTTATTCCCCATTATTGACACTATGTGCTTAATGCTATTTTATGGGTTGCATGTGCTTATGCAGAGTTTTCCAAATCGCTTTTCAGGTTCCATTTCAGTTAGTATGCTGTCTCAAAAGGCAGCTCCCTATGTAGGCAGGTGATAGCAGGGCAGTTCACTGGGTTTTGTAAAAGAGACATTGGGTAACCCAGACTGATTCTGCTTGATCTTGAATCCAACCTGACTCTTGTACTGATCTGTGCTGATGAGTGCAAAAGCAGACAGGCATATAAAGAGGCATATCACCCTGGATGATGAGAGAGCTGAGGTCAATTCCAAATTGATTTCCTTCAAGTGCTGAATTGATGCATTCCATTTGATCATGAAACTTTGCCATTGCGATTGAATATCTGCTTCAGGAGCTTGTATTAGAATTGACTACGGTGTGTCGAAGCACTTTCAAACCAGGTGTGCAATTGAGCCACGCAGCGTGTATGATCGGCTATCAGCCAATGTGCCTAACTACGTTGTCACTCGGTTTTAAAGTCATTATGTGGATATTGAGGTACTTTAAGGAGTTTAATCTGCACTAAACCAGCGAAAGTGCAGTTTTTCTGTGTTTTCCCAAGGCTGAACGACACTCTGATCTCTTGCCTTTTCGACTGATACCGCTCGCGTTGGGCACGGGAAAGCAGACATGCTACACAGAGGCAATTCCCTGTCCTCTTTCCCCCGGAGTATGTTAAACCAAATCTAAATTGCTACTATGATTTCCTCAGCAGCCCCTGATGGAAAGCGAGTTATGTTGGTAAAGAAATGAATAAATGAGGGGTGGTTCAGCTCTGGGGCCAGTTCTCCGAGCACTTGCCTTTCTCATGTAAATCAGAAGAACGGGAGTGGGTTAGGAGGACAATTCCCAAGCCGCCACTTGGGTGAAATGCAACTTTCCTGTGCTTTGAGAGCCCACAATGAAGAATTTATTTGGAGGATTCAGTTTTAATTTAAAAGGAGTCAGCGACTCGAGGGAACAGTCGTGGCGTATGTGCGTTCAAGACAACTAGGGCAGCCACTACCGGCTTTTCCCTATAGTGCTCCACCTCCGGTCCATCTATTGTGTACATGTGCGTGTATACTGCGATACATCTGAGGTTTTTCAGGGGTGGGAATTCATCAGGGTGAGGAAGTGCATCAGTTTTGGTTATTATGTTTTAAAAAATCATCTCCAGCTCCCTATGAGGCAACAAAAAGGAAAAAATTGCTCCACTAGAGGCAGTACCTTGAAATTGACAGCTGTTATCTCGCTCCAATGTGCGGCACCATCTGCTACTGATGCCAGACAACAAAAAGGGTTAATATTCTATGATGTTTTCTGTTGGCACTGCCGCCACAACCAGTCAAAGTGTTTTGTTCTGTGCCAGCAGTTTGTATCAACCAATAGAATAAAATCTTCTATTACCTGCGTACTAGCGTCGAGGATGCGGTTCACTTAAAGGGTAAGAAATGCTTGGGATAGTGCCAGAAATACACCTGAAGGTGCTGAAGATGCAGTTTAGATGTTATATGTTATATTATTGTCTTTGCATTGGGGTTTGAAATCTTTAATGTATGTAATAGGAGTTATCAGCCTATCAGTGTTTAGTGTGCGCAGATATTAAAACAATGGCACACAAGCTTTCTTTTTGATAGCATCCAGAGAGGATGGAGCCTGCTGACATTAATAGGCTTCCTGTGGCTAAGTAAGCAGTGGTGAAATAACACTAAATGTCCCCAGATTGTTTGACAGACAGGGTCGGAGACTCAGAACAGTAGGTAGTTATTATGCAGTGTTCTAGAGAGGCACATATTGCAGACCTCGGGTCCCACGTCTAACCTATTACAATGCAGGGAATCACTTATAGAGGGCCGAGGCCAAAGTCAAAGCCTTCAGTGTGTAATCGTTTGTACCGTCTGCCTCAAAAAAGTCAATGTAAACCCAAATTGTGAAAGAACTCCAAGACAAAGTTGAGCAGAACTTTTCTTTGAGCAGAAAATAACACATATGGACACTTCATTTGCCCAAAGGTTTAATGTTGACAAAAAGCTAACAAATATGTCCATAAATATGTGGTTTAGCTGGAAGACAGGCTTTTTTTAACGAGTCGCTCATTTAGCATTCTGGGGGACCGTTCACAAAATGGTCCAACAAAGAAAGCGAGCAGCAGGGGGTAAATTGGAGCTCAGAGATGAATTATCATATAATCAAAATTCCAGACTGCGCCAAAAACAAAATACACAACATAGAGCGAATCACATTGCTGTTTCATTGCTCTGTTCCTCACTTTTAGATTGTAAGTTTATTTTTTTCTCCTGTTTGTTGTATTTATTTACATATAAAATCTGAGGAGTGATTTACACTCAGAATTGCTGTTTTTCACGTTAAAGTTATTGTTCTCGTAGCACTGTTTCTGTGTTACAGTTGAGTGAATTAAAATCCAGACATTACAACCAACAAAAGCATATTTCATGATTGTGGTTGCTCACTTTCATGTTGTCATTGTGCATGTGTACATTTAGACCTTTACAGAAGTTGAGAAAGTGAGAAATGAGATTGATATTTCTAGTTTCTCTATTTTTAAACACAAATTAATGTTTATTCAAAACCATATTATTTTATTGTATAGGACACATTGACATTTTGCTTTAAACTTAATTCATTGTTATTATTCTTTGTTATAGATATGCATGTAATGTAATTTCCAATGATTCATAGTAGATGCTTGCTATCTTTTAAGGTGAGCATTTCCTTTTGAAATTAGTCTTACAAATAGTAGATTGATAATTTAATATAGGCCAATGTATGGATCATTGCTTTAAAGTATAAAATCTGTATTGACTAACTTTTCCATATTTATGCATTCCTAAAAGAGAGTGGATGTTTTGAAAAGTTTCTTGTTAATAAAGACGAAAATATTGCTGAAATATTGCTATTCAAAGAGCATAATTAGTAACCTAATCCTACTTTATTTAGAGAATAAAATTAGAAAGTTGCAATTACTGTTTTTTGAGTAACATCCAATACTGGTTTGCTGTGTTCCGTAGTGAAAAATATATATGCTAAAATGTATTTGAAATGCATTTAGTTCATGCTAAGTGTAATACAAATATATTTACTCTGGTGTGAAAAAGTTTTTGCCCCCCTTCCTGTTTTTATTTATTTATTATTTTTTGCTCATTTTTTGTCACGCTTGAATGATTCAAATCAACAAATGTTAATATTACACAAAAGCCCTATTCGGTCGGGATTTGTTTTACATGGAGAGGTGGGGTAAAGTAATTTTGACTCCCACATGACAACAGGGAGGTGACGGCGGTGCATAAATCGAGTTACTCCTCCCACTTCTGGTAGCTTTACTGAGATTTCTTATCCTGTGTGAATTGGCCATTAATATTACAGACGTCCTGTGGTAAATTAACATTACTCCATATACCCCTGTGAAGCTAATCCAGTCCGAATAGGGCTAAAGATAAACCAAGTAAATACAAAATGCAGTTTTGAAATGAACACTGACCTTAATTGAGGCAAGTGAGGCCTGCAGTTCTTTTAGATGTTGTTTTTGATACTTTTATGACCTTTTATGAGTCCTGGGTTCTTTTATGAGCCGTTGTTGCGCTCTTGGAGTAATTTTGGTAGGCCAGCCACTCCTGGGAAGGTTCCAAGTTTTCTCCATTTGCCATGGTTCGCTGGAGTCCCAAAGCCATAGAAATGGCTTTACAAACCTTTCCAGACTGATATATGTCAACTATTTTGTTTCTCATCTGTTCTTGAATTTATTTAGATTGCGGCATGATGTGTTGCTCTTTAAGCGTGCTTCTCTTTGTCAGACAGGTTCTAGCTATTTAAGTGATTTCTTAATTCAACAGGTCTGGCTAGTGAAATTTAATTCTGCTTTCTAAAATAATGTGGTTGATCACAGTTCTTTCATGATTTAATAGGAGGGGGCAATTCATTTTTCACATAGTGCCAGTTAGGTTTGGACAGCTCTTTTCCCTTAATAAATGAAATCATCATTTCAAAACTGCATTTTGTATTACTTGCATTATCTTTGTGTAATATTAAAATTAGTTTGATGATCCAAATCTTTTAAGTGTGACAAATATGCAAAAACAAAAAACAAACAAACAAACAAAAAAAAACAGGAAGGGGGCAAAAACCGTTTCATGGCACTGTACATATTTATGTACTTAATAAAAATACCTTTCAATTGTACTGGTATACTTAAAATCTGCTAAATTGGAACAATTAGTTTTGTACTAAATGCATTTTAATTGTGAAGCAGTAAAGATATAAGGAAGTATATTTAATTGTGCTAAAGTAGAACTATTAGTATAGTATACTGTAAGTATAATTTAGGTACTCTTTAAATATTTAGCATTTAAAGACCGATATCATAATATATATATAATTTTTATATAAGTAAGTCTCGAGCGATATGTCATTAAATATGTTAATAGATTTGAACTATACTTAGTATGAAATAAATATATTTTAAATGTATGACTTTTTTACTAGGATTTACATAAAGCCATAGCCAGAATGAGAAAGCGAGGTTAAATTAGTCAAAAGCAGCAAGTAGGTGTGTCCAGTGACGCTAAAAGAAGCGTGAACTGATAACTAAACATGATGTCCCTGTTTCTACAGAGTCTTCTGTATGTTAAAGCTACTCTGCATTATGTGTGCAATTCGGCATTTGAAGTGTAAAATGTGGATTAGGTGCTTCTCTTCATGGCTGCAGGCTTCCGTTCTGGTGATAAAGAAAACAGCGGGACTCTGGACGCATGGCGAGATGAGACTTGTGCGATGGTCAATAATCTATTACCACACATCGGCCTCCACAGAGTGACAAATGCCCATCACTGAAATAGGAATGCAAAGGTTAATGTTGGTCTGGTGACCTCAGCCCCAACTACACAGACTGAAGTGGTTTTACACTTGCAGCCACAGTCTCCAGGGGCAAAGACAGACACACACAAACAAAAGAGCTGAAAATCAGAGCAGCTCTGTTCATGTACAATATAGTTTGTTGACATTGATCATTAATGCTTTCTACAGATTATTCCATAGATACATTTTATTTAGGGGTGTCAAATTATTAAAAATGCTGATTTATTAATCAAATTAATCACAGTAAAGCACTATTTCCTGAGAAAATCATCCAGTTGAGGAAAATTCAAAGGCATTTAGGGGCAGTTCATACAGGATACATATTTCTTTTCCTATTTGTGATTTTTATCATATTTAGCTAGTTTTTTTTATTATTTTTTAATTTCACACATGGTGAGGGACATTAGAGTCACTTCTTGCTATTTTCAGCATCTTGTGTCACAAGTGCCAATTTTTTAAGACACCATGTCAGGTTAAATGCAGTTATATTTTGAGCTTTATTCTGTTGTGCTTCCAGAATGCATCCTATATGAAACAGTTCCTCATTCATTCTGGTGAGGTTTGTTAGTAGTAGCTGTATCTCTGCATGAAGTAACAAAAATCTTTGGTTTAGAGATAATGTAAATAATGGAAAATAATTTCAGTAAGTATTTACAATAAGGTTCAATTCACTAATGATTTAATGTATTAGGCAACGTCATTACCTTTTTTTTTTTAATTTCCAGCATTCATTGTTCTTAAAGTATTGAAAAAAAATGAATGATCAGTAGTGTGTGTATGTGTGTGTATATATATATATATATATATATATATATATATATATATATATATATATATATATATAAAATAACATTGACCTAAGTTAATTTATACAATTTGAAATGTCAAAAATGTTCTGGTATATGCAGAAATTAACATGATATTAGTAAATGCTGTATTGTTTATTTCATAACTAACATTAAAAAAAACAGAACTATTGTAAAGCCTTATCATTATTTCTAATCATTGTGCTTTAACTGAGCTAGAATGTGTTTATAGCTGCTCACTGAAAAATACAAATTCAGTCGTCATTAATTGCCCTCGAGTTGCATGTTGCTCATGACATAATTTCTTCTTTCAGACATAAAAGGTATATTGAGAAATATTTATTTTTCTTTTTTTGGGCCATACAATGGAAGTCAGTGGGCACCAAAACTGTTTGGTTACCAACATTCTTCTTTTATGTTCGCAGAAAAGAGAAAGTCACACAGATTTGGAACAACATGAGAGTGAGTAAATGATGGCAGAATTGTCATTTTTAGTGGGGACGTTTCCACAATTGACTAGTTGACTTAGGAGGAGCTGTGGTAGATTCTTGTTGAAGGGAAATCTTTAAGGCTCAGTAACAGGTAGAACATCATTCCAGTGCTCTTATACCAGTCAATGTATGCCACTAATTCTAATTCACAGCCACCCAAGCGTCACCCACTGCCTCATCTTCTCTAAAACACATCCACACTCACACAATTGCTTGTGCCCCTTCCAGTGCTGTTCAATAAACACTTCTCAACTCATCAAAATATTTGCCAGCTAGCAATGTTGCTTGTCCAACAAATCACAATTGTTGACAATAGTTAGCATACATTCTGTGGTAGCACTTTATTTTACAGTACTGTTCTGCATATATGTACTTATTATAATAATTGCAGTAACTAGGTACTAACCCTGAACCTATTCCTAATCTAACCTTAACCCAATTACCATATATTGTCCAGTGTTTCTAATGTAACAATAAAGTACATCTTATGTGAAATAAAGTGCAACACATTTTGTTTTTAGTTTGGAAAGTTAACCTCAGAAATTATGTGTTCAGTTAAAGTAGGGAAGAAAAGTAATTAACATACCAGGTAACAGGCTAGTAAGACTGTGAGCATGATTGGAAAATGTCAGTATGTTTTAAGCACATTTCAAAAGTGAAATGTGTAATTAACATTAGTTTCAGTTCTGTGGGCTTCACCGAACAAAATATGGTGCAAAAATAATGAATATTTTTAAATGGGTTTCCTTGGCACTCATTCTGTATGCCATTAGTTGGATAGCCCAGCCCCAAAGCCACGCCATTGGTTGAGCCCATGTCTACATGCTAAGCTGGTTTGGATACACTACAGAGGCACAGTGTTTCACTTTTTGGGGAAATCAAATACTTAAAGGCTTACTTATATTATTAAGAAATTATGAACTTTATATGAAAATACAGTAAAAGTGTATTTAAATACAAATAACATTTTCTATATTACTATATTTTACGTTGTTGTGATGTCAAAACTGACTTTTCAGCAGCCATTTCTCCAGCGCATGATCCTTCAGAAATCATTCTAATATGCTGATTTGGTGCTCAGTAAACTTTTCTTATTGTGTTGAAAACTGTTGGAAACCCTTTTTTTTAAAGATATTTGGATCACTACAAAATTCAAAAGAACAGCATGTATATCCTTACTGTCGCTTTTGATCAATTTAATACATTCTTGCCGAATGAAAGTATTAATTTGTTTAACTGTAGTTTATGGCTTTGAACAGTAGTTGATGTATACTGTATTATATACATAATTATAATGTTATAATATTAATAGTATTATAATATTTTATTTATATCTTTTGGTTTCCAATATTCCCATAGAACAAATATATAAAGGCTTATATTTTCTAAATACATCCTTATATTCTTTAGCAACAATCTAGCATCCAGCTTGTTTTTTTCTTTTTATATATGCTGTGTTTAAACGAATATGGCAGGTTTGTGAGGCGTTCCCCAGAAACAGGGTCAGAGCGTGTGTAGTCAAATGAATATACATGAATATTAATCAGCTTGTTTTCTTGTCCCACATGCGTGTCTGACAGACTGAGGTCTCGTAATCTGGGGGCAGGTATATAAAGAAATTAATCCAATGTTTCATGTTGCTTTTTTTTTCTTTGCTAAAGAAAGCACCTTGAGCCAGGACTTGTACTTTGAAGTGTTTGGTCTCTGCATATTGGCATTGTGGCTTCCATGTAATAATGATAAGAATGGACGTGAGGCATTTAAGTAGCAAATCAATAGCAAATTAAATTTTTCGGCTCTGAGGCACACTTTCACAATCACGTGTAATTAGCCCTGACAGTCCATCCCGGGCTGAATTAGATTGCTGCCTCTTGTCACGTAACCCGTTTTTTAAGTCTACTTTGGAAGGGGGCACGTCAACGCTTTATGGTGCATTTCAATGCCTTGCAACAAAAACAGTGGCATGGCTGTGTTGTTTATCATAGCTTCCAGGCTAGAACATCTGTCCCAGTGTAAGGCAATAACCAAGAGAACATTGACATCAACTATCAGCATACTGTAGACTCTTAATTAAAGGGAAATGGAAATTTAATCCCACTAAACCAGCTTGTTTGCCATAGACTCGGTTTACATTTGGTGAAATGTGTTTGTCAGAAGTATCCGCATTGCACGTCTTTGAGATTTAACAAACTGAATAGTCAAATTGTTCTCACCGTCATATCACATGACCCAGAATGATCACGCTAGCTCTATATTCTCAAGGAGATCGCATTGGAAGGGCAGATCTTGAAGACTCCACCTGAAGTAGGTTAATCAGAGAACACATGGCTCTTGCCTGGCGGTATTGGGGGAAAATGGGCTAGAACCTGATTTAGATAAAGCATGATGACCCACAGGCACTCCTATATAATGAATAGTGTGACGAAAGCATCCTCCAAAATGCACTGCTTGTTGGAGACCATTCTTCATCTTGGTACTCCATATGAATAAACAGGGCCTGTTTAATCGATCTTTCCTTCATCTGTTTGTAGGGCATATGGTCCAGACTCTACAATTGCTGAAGTGCTTATTCGTTCGGTTGTTTTTTGTTTAATTATACACATTTAAATACATGGCTGTGCATTTACGATCTTCAACAGGCAACTAAAATTGTTATAAGTTCTTATAATCTTTATTCAGTCTGTCCACTTATTGTTTTCTCTCTTGAAGGTAAGGTTGATGCTTTTTAAATTAACTGCACCTGACTGACATGGCAAACACTCTCAATGGGCTTGAAATCTGCAGACAAACCCCCTTTTAATAGACTTACACCTCATTTGGCCTCTAAAGCCCATTGAGGGGTCCCAGAGGATGGGTGAAGGCAGGTCCCCTCAGAGACCGCAGGCTGCCTCTCACTCCCCTGTAGCCGGAGTGAAAAGCGGAGAGTCCTGATTAGAGCATGCCTCCCAGCCAGAGGAGACTACAGCAGGACAATGCCGCATTTTCCCTTTCAAAACAACAGGCCAGCCCGTCTGACCTCTGTCACCACCAATGTATGTCACTGTGAAGATGACACATGCACACACACATACAGAAACAACAGAGCAGAGGAAGGCCACACTCGATTGTTTTTTGTATTATGTAAATGTGTTTTCTGAGTCCACTGTCCACGTTTTGCTTTGCATTCCCTGTATGATACACAGTGTTTGATCCATTTTTTGAAGCCTTGAACCAGAAAGTTCAAACAAGTGTAATACAAACACTTAGGTATAGCCTACTCGTATTTTATAATTTTGCAATTTGGGCCATGTGTACATTTCTGGCATCTTTTTTGTGTAGAATTTGTTACAATGTTTTACCTTACTTCAAAGCTTACTTCTGACATTTAAAAAATGCATTGTCAAGTAAAATTTCAAGATGTGCAACGTTTCAAAGCAGCTTTAAGGAAAATCTGTTATGTTTATAATGCCTTAATGATTTAACAGAGCAGGTTTTAGGGCTGGGCAATAATGTATAAATAATCCTTTGGATTTAGATCTAGCTATGTGGTATTAATTATTTTGTGTAGCATATATAGTGCCACAGTATGTTATTAAAGATGTCATATAAGAGATATAAATATTAGTTGATTTTGGTCTGCGTCATTGAGCATTTCTCAAAAAGTATTAATGAAAATATGATCAGTTGATATGTGAATAACCAGTTGTTATTTTAGTCTGATTTGAACATTTGAACATTTTTAAAATTTAATTAGAAGCCATTTAAGTGACAATCTTGAGAAATGTAGGGTATGGCTTTGATTTCAAATAGAGACAAGCCGGATTTACTATACTGTAATGTCTGCCGTTACTATAGTAGAAAATTACGTTGTGAAGATTTTAATCACATTGGTCACTAATTAGTTTAAATAGGGAGCAGCTAGAAAGTCAGTTCATTGTGAATTATTTCATGTCTTAAAAATAGAAGATATTTTGTATTACTTTGTGCATTAGTCTCTGCATTAGTGGCATCCCTATTGTTCCTTCATATCATTAAAGCCACAAGCAGCAAAATTGAGTTTTTAAACTAGATTAGTATTTTTTTCCCCTTACCACAGTTATGAAACCCCTTTTGGACTCCAGTCAGCTCCCAATATACGTTTAAACTGAATTTCTATACATGTAGGAGTCTGAGGGAAATGCTTTGCAGGAAAGGCAGTACAAGGAAAAGCCTCAGCCTGAGTCCTTCCTAAAAGCTCTTCTGTACAGATGTGCGTGGAATTCAATATCCATGGTGTGTGTAGTATATCACTGAGCTGGGAAGAGATAGGAAATGCAGCTCCAGCGCTGCTGAAGAGGCTTTTGGGGGCTGAGAGTCTTGGAGTGACACTCTGTATTCAGCCCCCAGCAAAATATCTGATAGAACCATGAGCTTTCAACTCTACCAAACAGAATACTAATGCGCACTCTGTGTGGGCTTTAGCCACAGAAATCCACCTTATAAGGTTAGAACGGGTGTATTTATTTAAACCGAGAACATGTGAATGAAACAAAACAAGCAAAATAATTATACTAAAAAAGCATTTATCAGACTCAACTGATGGCTGAGGCGATTGCCTCACTAACCCTGCTGATGTGCGGCAATATGGCAAGTTTCCACAAGTCAGGCCTGGGTGAAGTGGTCATTAGAAACAAACATTGTCATTTGGAATGGATCGTTACTCATCTGAGTATTGTTCTCTCGTATTAATATGGAGATGACCTTCTCAGGAGGGGGCTGGGTTTGCTTAGCCGCAAATTATGATTAATACCAATTGCTATTTATGATATGCCACAAAAAACTTATGCATCATAGTGTCATATTCAAATTGGTGCCCGTAACCTTGCGATCCCTAAAAAGTCATATGTTATGAATTTGGGTTGGTGGCATTGTTTACGCTGCATTAATCATGCAAACACGCATTTGGAAAACAAATGGCTTGTGTGTTTTTTGGAAATGATTCAAAAAGGTCTGGCTCTGGTATCGCTCGCTGAATACACGGCGAGAATAAAGAAGACGTGGCTGTGGAATGGCTCATATAGACACTTTATTTTTGATTCGATTTCCTTTAAGAAACTATTTTGTACTGCTAGGAACTGCTTCATGCTTTGCTGGCACAAACATGTGTAAGACAAGCTGTGTGAAAGACCCATCAGCCAGCTGTAAGTATAAAATTTAGTAAAGTCTGAAAGTACGGTGAAAAATTGTCTCTTTAATCTTCCCGTATAGCGTTTTTTTTTTTTTTTTTAAAGGTTTGGCAGTGTTTATGATGACTGCCTGTAAATATAAAATAGTATATATCTGTCATAATAGTCTAAATCAGTACTCACAGTACTTGAAGGCTTGGAAAGTGTGAGGAAAGTGACTCCCATAAGGCTTTAAACAAAGAATTTGACTTCTTTTTGCCATGATCTGCTCTTGATCCGTTTTTTTTTTTTGAATGAATGAATGAAGATTATTATTGCTGACTTTATGCATGCTGTCGATTATGGGACGGCTTGACCTTAGTTACCTAGTTACCCATATTGGATGCAGGTCAGTAATTGAATACCCACGGCAGACGTGTCGCTATTTCTTAGCGAGCTCAGCTGCTGAATGAGCTGTGCCGTCATTGTCGTCCAATGAATAGGTTACAGCACGTCTGAATGAAGGTTATTCTTGGCTGGGACAAATAAAAGGATGTTGGTGATTTCATGAATCATAATGAACATGTGATGTGCACATTTTTGAGAGCTTAACCAAGCACAACCTCAGGTTCCTTTCTCTCTGTCGCTCTGAAAGGTGACATCCAATGTTCTGATAAGGCACTTAATGTACACGAAGAGCCCTTGCATAGCTCATTTATTCATTGGCTGTTTCAAAAGCATCCTTTGTCTACACACGGGGCTTATTGTCTCCATATTAAGTGGGGTTCTGTGAAGATTTGAACAGCATCTTGACTCCCCTAAGTTGAAGTGCGGCCGAGGTTAAGTGGTCTCCGTGCTCACAGCACCCATCTCCACTCCTGCGTGACAGCTGGGGACTAGGCCGTTGCTATGGTTATCGCTCCTTCTGTTGCATTGCTGTGCCCCAGACTGCTCATTTGAGACAGAAGCAGTCCACCACCCAGACACGAAATGCCGATCTGCGGATCCGTAAACTTCCAGACGGGCTGATTTCTTGCCGTTTGCCTCTCTCCCTCCCTCCATCTCTCTCTCTCCCTCTCCCTCTCCCTCTCTCCCTCTCTTTGCTTTGCTTATGGCATTTGGCTGTTACTGTACTTGCTTTGTTTTCACGCGTTTGCAACTTTTGATTGCACACAAATTAAAGCAATCGCATAAAAAATGGAAAGTCATTTTTGGAACACTAAAAGTAAATTCCATTCACTCAAGACATCCTTCCTCCAGTTTATATTGCTCTCTTTACAGAGCACAGTATTGCAGATGGAAGCTTTCCAATTGATAGTGAGGCCACTGATCAGGAAAATTATTTCAAATAGTTTTCACCACTACCCTCCCCACAGCATTGGCCTTTGTAATGGCTCAGGAATAGTGAGCATGTTTCTGGCTGTTCTGTGATGAGAATTTATTAAGATAATTGCAAATGTAGGCATATTTATCCTAGTGAAATCCTATATAATAATAATAATAATAATAATAATAATAATAATGGTTTTGTATTGTTGGTGTTAATAATATTAATAATAATTAATGGTATTAATATTCTGTAACAGTGTAAAATAATAAGTAATTAAAATAAATAATTGTTAATTTTATTTTGTATTATTATTATACTATTGTTTGTAGTAGCAGTAGTAGTAATAATAAAAATATGCATAATGCATTATTTAACTTGAATATAATTTTGTAATATAATATCATTTGAAATTTATTATATAATTTAGTTTGAATTAAAAGAACTGTGACACACTTAGCCTAGTTTTGCCTATATATATTTCTGCCTCTTGTTTATTTATTTATTTTTATTTATTTATTTTTTTTATCTCATTGTGTAAAGTGTAAATGCATTCCACATTTTGCGTAATGAACGTCTGTGCTGAACTCTGTACTGTGATCTATGAATAAATGTGTAGATATTAACTCGTACTGGCAGTTTATTACTGGAAACACTGTTATTTCACTAATGGGGGGACGAGCACATATGGATTAATTTTTGTCACCGCTGTCAGTTTTAGCTCCAAATTAGTACATCCACCCTCTCTTTGTTAGAAACCCTGAGAGAGACGGCACTCCTTATCTCAGAATCTTCTCAAATCACAGAGGAACACAAGCAGACAAACAAAAACATTTCCTCCAGTGAGAGGCTCGTCTCTTGCAGGGCGAACATTAACAGCTCCGTATGCAGCTGTGCTTGTAATTGTGTTTTTTCTTCCGAGAGTCGTAAAGATGAACTTCAAAGACTTGGTTTAGTGCTTTCAACTAAAGAAGAACCATTCCGATCCCAAAGCGCTCCACTTTCTCAATTACAGTCAGTTCATGACTAGATAATTTTCAGCTGATAGGTTAGATGAGGGTTACTTTGATCTCAAGTCTCAAAAGTACATTCCAAACCTGTCCCTCTGCAGACGTAAATAGAGCGAGTGGACATCATTCTGGCAATTTATAGGGCTTCAATTACCCCCGCTAGTTGTTGGCATGCCTAAACTCTGAGCCGGGCTCTTCCTGTCAGCACCTGTTTGTTGCTGGGCCAAAGTGCCTGGGCCGTGGAGCATCTGGAAGTCCCCACAGCGTTAACCTGCCTTTAGCACCTCCTCTGTCATGCTGCCGGCCGGCCTGCGTGAAGGGTAAATTCAGGCCGTGCGGCGGCGGGCCCCACCGGAGCCTCCGACCAGCAGGCTCACATTAGAGGACATTTGTTCCACAATATTGCTGCCTCCTGCTTTCCCTAGGCTGGGCTCTGCGCAGAAGGTAGAGGCAGATATTTGGGTTGTGGCCAAAGCATCTCCATAGCCACCTTGCTAGCACTGCAGGTGCTGAGCTGGGCTCCCCACTGCTAGCGCTCAGGGTCCAGAGCCCACACCGCCTGATGGAACAAATGCCGGCCGAATAAACTTATCTCGCTTGCATGACAGCACATACCCTCAGGTTAGAGCACTGTGCTAGTTTTGCAAAGCAAGCGGGGTTAGGAGCACATCTTCGGAGCGAGGGGGAGAAGGATGAGAGACAGAAGAGAGGATGAAGGATGGCATCCTTCTTGCTTTCGTATTTGACTCCAATATGCAGTTTTGATAAATGAGCAGATACCAAGTGTCTTTTTAAAGGAATAGTTCACCCATAATGAATATACGGTCATTGTTTACGCCCTTGTGTCCTTGTGTTCCAGACCTGTATGACTTTCAAATGTGGAACACAGAAGAAGATATTTTGAAATATGCCTCACTGTTTTTTATCCATGCAATGAAAGTCAGTGGGGTCTAAAATGTGTAGCTTTGGACCTTATTGACTTTCAATAAACACACTCAGGGAAAAAAAGGTACAAAATCTGTCACTAGGGTGGTTCGCTTTCAAAAGGTACACCTTTGTACCTTACCTTATTCATCCTAAACTCAAAAAAAAAAAAAAAAAAACTTTCCCTCTATCTTTCTCTCCCCTTACTAGCTTGTACTTATTTGAACAATGACTGAGACTTGGTGTCACGAGCACTTCCTCTGTCTGATTGCCTCTTCAAGATGAATCGCTTTTTGTATTCCCCAATTGTAAGTCGCTTTGGATAAAAGCGTCTGCCAAATGACTAAATGTAAATGTAAATATTTACCCCTATAAAATTGCATATTACAATCTTAAATATACACATTTGTACATAAAGTGTACATATTTGAAAGGGTATCATCCCAGCTTTTATACTTTTTTCAAAGAGAAATGGACAAAAATATTCTTCAAATTATCTCTTTTGATGATTACGTGATTTTTAGATTGCAGAATTGAAACTTTTGGGTGAACCAAAACTTTTACAAGACACCTTGTTTCTGATGTTATACTGTCACTCTTGCCTCATTCAGGAAGGGTTAAAAGGAAGACTTTTCTACCCATAAAATGTGCATATTAGTACCTCAGAGTAGTTAACGTGCTACTATGAACCTTTTAGCGGCAAAAAAGGTACAAAGATGTACTGCCTCAGTGACAAGCTGTTGTACAGGTACACAATTTTGCACATTTTTACCGAGTGTGTACCATGAAGTGTATTTGTAAATATCTGAAATGATTCCAAATCACAATGGAGACTCCTTCCTGGCAGGTCGCAGTGATTAAGTAGGTTTTAATGTGAGATCAATGACTTCAGTTGAAGTATAACAGTGTTGGCATATGTTGAGTTGAATGGCTCACTTCTCCCATGCTTTTAGAGCCCAATAAGATTTCATCAAGATCCTGATGTAAAGGTGCCATGGGCATGATTGATCATCCCCAGCAGATTACCCCCCCCACTCCCGGCCACGACCACCAGAGGCCAGCCGTGTCTGGGCGTAATGATTTGCAATGATCGGGGGTGAGGAGTTTGATGATGGATGAAGCTTTCTTAAGAGGTCAGACGGTCAAAGGAAAAAGAGCATTGACCATACGGGGTATTGACACAGGCCGGAGAGACTGAATAGCACTGTGCCATATGTCTTTATCATAATTAAGTGGGGATACTTAACTCTGGAATGATGTGGTTCCTCTTGTCTATTGGGAGGTATGAGCAGGCCTCCTCAGGGAAGCTCTCCCACAATAGCCGACCATATTGTCAAATGATATGCTAATGGAGGTGACCCCTAGTTCGGAGAGGCTATTCCCACATCTGAGAGGTTACTCTCATGAACTGAGCCCACTTAATGAAGTTTAAGATGCTTTTTTATTATATTCCATTTGGTTATTTAGTGTAATGGAAAATGAAAGCTATCAGTAAGTTCTTTCTTTCTTTCTTTCTTTCTTTCTTTCTTTCTTTCTTTCTTTCTTTCTTTCTTTTTCTTTCTCTTTTTTTTGATAAAATCCTCCCAGATCCAAGTCCAAATCTAGAATAAAAACATCTCTTAAATGTTTTAAACTAGTTCTCATTATTTATAAATGACAATTGCAGCTGACCTTCTAATACAAATTAGTTTTAATTTAATTAGCAATTAGTTGTATAAATTCTTAATTTGATTTATCTGTATAAAATATTATTGTGTATGTACAGTATATGTGTGTGTATGTATGTATGCATTCTGTCTAAAAATGTTTTACTGCATATCACACTTGTAATATAATTTTATATACATATTTTTTAAATGATATAAAATATTGAAATAATTTTTTCTACATTGCAGGCATATTTTGGCATTGTGTGTGTTTGTATATATAAATTTATCATTTATATATTTTAAATAACATTTCCTCTTAAAAATTGCAGCATTATTTAAACAGCCATTCTTATCCTTTTTTAATCCTTGACCATGCTGTTCCAGGTAATGCATTGATTTTCTCAATTCATACATCATTCATTTTAGTTTCATTTCTGGTTTTTGGTTGGAAAAATCATGCAGATAGCAGCGGATATTGATACAGTCTGACTGTATGAGTTTTATGCAGCCGATGCCTAAGAAGAACCTTGGATTTGGAGGGGTCGTCGCTGGCACACATGAGTGCATGCATCAGAGAGCAGGAGTGCTCAGCCAACTCCCCCAAAAAGCCTGTTCCTCGGTACGGGGAATTACACGACCTCTCTCAGCTCACCGTAACCTCCTCATTATACACACACCAATGAACTCGGATCATATTTTCCTGGGCAGTGGGAAAAAATGGAAATGGGAGGGAGGGTGGTGCCATGCATTTGAACAATGCTTTGCTGTTTTTTAAAATGACTCCATGGAGAAGTTCAGATCCCGTGCTGCCGTGCAGACATTCTCATTTGCATTTTCGGTATTTTTGGAGTGTTTTTATGCCCCCTATTCTTAAACCACAGAGAATAGTGTAAAACTGGCTCTGATTATGCAAATAATAAAAATATTATATTTTGCCTTAAATCTTTAATCAAAGAATTGAAATGCTTCAGCATTTTAATTTTTTTTTTATAAGGAATATGTCTCGAAATAATGAAAGCATATAACATTTCATTATTTTTCATTATGCATATAAAATAGCTTCGCAATAATTAAATAGTATATGAATATTTCTTTATTTTTCATTCTTAATTTTACATATAAAGTAGCTTCAGTTTGAAAAGAACAACTAAAAATCATTCATCTGTTTTATTCCCTATTTATTTTCAGTTTCTGAAAAGAATAGTAGGCCTATTTGGTCATTTGAGAGCAAGAAGGATCATTGTAGTGGACACTGTTTATGAGCCTCCTGTGCTGTCTCTGTCTGTGGTCTCTGTCTTGCGGTCCCTCCATTCATTTTCAAATTAACCTCCTAATAGACCTCATCTGTCCACGGAGAGCCTATTAACTAAAGATCTGTTTTCATCTGCTGGACAACTTAGGACAGGAGCGACCCCTGCCACACGGACCTCCACTCTCATGCAGTGAGCAGCATCAGAAACAAAAAACGAATAAAAAAAGAAGTAATAAAAGGATTTCATTACATATAGTTAATTACCTCCAGGCCCGGGCCATCCCTTTCCTGGCGATAGAATTAGAGAACCTTAATTGCTTTATCACCCGGCCTGTGATTTCCAGCAATCAGGCGGCTTTCATTTAATTCGGCTGCCAGGGGACAATGGGGTGCACTCTGCTCTCTACCTGCCCTGGAGCACAGATGCACGTGTGGTGGAGTAGGGTGAGCCCCAAACTGGCAAATTTAGTGTCTGTGAATTAATGAAAATCAACAGCGGAGTCTGACGACTGCCCCTGAGGTGCGTGTTAGTGGAGGACGCTGTGCTTGAGAAGGAGATGACTAGTGAAGGCCTGTTTCGGTGGTGGTGAGAAGAAGGCAGGGAAAACCTCACACTGGTCGCCTGAGGATAAACGAAGGAACCGGGGGGATTCGGACAGCTAACGATATCCGAGCAGTTAACACAGACTGTATGAGAAGGAGGAAACCTGACAGGAAACCTGTCTGAGGAATGTCAGTATGATTAAAAGGCATATATTAATTAGAGACGTGTTGCTTCTTTATAAAAAAAGGATTATCGTGTCATGTCTATGAATATGTTTTACATTTAGGTCTGGTGGGAAATTTAAAGACATCTTGTACGGTTTTTGTTTGTATTTGCCATTACCATTATTTGCTACTTGCTAGTAATGCTAGTCAGTTGCAGGTATTAGGGAGTGATGATATTTTGTAAACATCTCTGTGGACAAGAAAAGTTAACATTGTTTTGTTTTTCGCAACAAATACTACGTTTTTTAAAATTTTTCACCTTGAAATGGCTTGACTGAAACCGTTTTTGTTCGTATTTTCTGTTGAAATAGGCTGAAAAGTGTCTTGTCACTTTTTGAAATATTCAATAGATTTTAGTTTATATCACAGTCGTGAACATTACTTGCTAGTAATGCTAGTCAGTAGGCAGGTTTTATTGATGATTCTTTGTGTGGACAAGAAAACTTAACAATATTGTTTTGTTTTCCTCAAAACATGCTATACATTTTTTACATTTAAAGACACTTTAAATATTAAACTGCTTAACTAAAGCAGCTTTTGTTCATATCTTCTGCTGAAACAGGCGGTTTTATCACTTTTTGAAATATGTAGCTTTTTGTTTATACTAACTAGTAATGCTAGTCAGTTGCAGCTAGTAGGCAATACTTTGTAAACATCCTTGTGGATAAGAAAACAATATTGTTTTGTTTTCCTTAACAAACACATTTTTTTTTTTTTTTTTAGATTTGAAAGCACCTTGAAATGGCTTGACTTGTTTTTTTGTTAGTTCTGTTGAAATGGTTTTGTCACGTTCTAAAATATCCAATAGCTTGTTTATATCAGAAACATTGTTTGCTACTAGCTAGTAATGCTAGTTGCAGGTATTAGGGAGAGATGATACTTTAAAACTTCCCAGACAAGTTAAGATAAGTTAACAATATTGTTTTGTTTTCCTCAACAAACCCTTTTTTTTAGATTTGAAAGGACCTTGAAATGGCTTGACTTGAATTTTTTTGTTAGTTCTGTTGAAATGGTTTTGTCACGTTCTGAAATATCCAATAGCTTTTTGTTTATATCACAGTCATAAACATTGTTTTCTACTAGCTAGTAATGCTAGTTGCAGGTATTGGGGAGAGATTATACTTTAAAAACATCCAAAAAACAAGTTAAGATGAGTTAACAATATTGTTTTGTTTTCCTCAACAAACACTACTTTTTTAATATGCTGAAAATCAACTTTGGAAAGCGCTATAGAATTCAACTTCATGTTTTCAGATTCCTGTTTAGCGATCAGATACAGTCCGGCTGGTGTTATCCTGCAGTCCCTTACTTCTCTATTTATTCCTTTGGCTCTAATAAGGTCAAATTTAAATACACAATTCCTGACAGTACATTTTCTGATACTGCTACCTTTAGGTTCTGCATGGCTGTTTGAATCAAAGAGTGGTTATCTCTTATATTGAGCTGTTCTAACCTCTGTCCGGTCTGATTAAACAGACCGCTGTGAATTTTCTTGTTATTCAGGACCAGGTTTCAGGGTCACTTACTGTCGAAAACAAAAATGCATAGGCCAGTAAAAGACAGTACGCATGATAAAACAAATATTAGTCCTTATAAAGTTTTGATTCATGTTTAAGGGTTGGCATTTCTATTACAACTGGACTTTTGGACTTATTGTTTTGTTTTAATTGGAATGTATTGCAATAACACTCTCTCGTGATGTGCTCAGGGTGAACTTTTGTTACATTTATTGGATTTTCATTTATTTATTTTTGGAAAGAGGTAAAGGCTTTTAATTGTGTTTGTGTGCTCCCGGTACACCTAGCTAATTTTTTAAATTACAGCATTGCAAAAGCACTGAAACACACACACACACACACACACACACATACATTTATGTATGCATGTATGTATGTATGTATGTATGTATGTATATACTTTTTATATGTGACTATTATGTCAATGCTTTTGCAATGCTGTACTTTTAAAAGTTAGTACAGTAAAGCTGCAATAAAAAAAAAAAAACAATTTAACTGTTTCCTATTTTGTTGTATTTTAGAATGTAATTTATTTCTGTGATGGCAAAGCTAAATTTTCAGCAGAAATTACTCCAGTCTTCAGTGTCACATGATCTTATTATCTTATTGTATTTCATTACATTTCTATTACATTCTGCATATTTATTTATAATGCTTTATAAAATGCAGATTCTATTGCAAAATCTTTCAGTTATGAAACAAATAATTTCAGCTGTAAAGTGTCTCTAAAACGTAACATTTTCAGTAATTAAATACACAATTTATCCTGTTCAAAAAGTTTTCAAACTTCTGGTCTTAACATTGCTTCTTTGTGCATCAATAACTGTTTGTAATCTTTTGTTATTATTTTATCTTGTGGAATATACAGTACATAAATATTTGTTTAGTATCTTCAGGGCAGTAGTAAATCAAAAAGAATTGCTTGTATTATCTCCTATATTCTCCATATATCTATTGCTTGTGGTCGTTTTGGTTTTAATTCACATTTAAACAGAACTCATTACCCAGTCCCTTCATTTATTATCACCTTCTTTGTCTCAGCACTAGATAACCATAGATTGTCAGTCCTTGATTAAAACGTTGACTTTTTACTCAGAATTAACCTGATTATTGTAATTGAATGTAAAAGCGTGTAGCTCAGCACAGGCCGTGATCAGTGGAGATGGATTAGGAGAGAAGGCTTTCAAATTGAATACAGTTTTCCCCTCTCAGCCCATTAATTGTGCCGTTTACCACTACCTGAGTAAGTGACCAGTGCTATTTAGTTTCTCTAATGATGATGCACAGTGGGCTTGGGTCGGAGATAATTATAAAAAAAAAAAAAAGCTCAGCCTTTCTCTCTCAGCCTTTACTTTTGGCCCATTGACAGCTGAGCACAAACGAAATATTGAGCTGTCCTCTTGGCAGCATCCGGAATGGCAGCATCGAGTTCTTCAAATGGTCTCTTGTGCTATTTCAAGAGCTAAAAAAACGTATTGGTCTCTGGTCTTCTGCTCATGACTGACAGAAGTTTTTAAATGCACTCTGGTGTTCGGCTGTGTGCCTCTCACTCGAAACCCGTGACAAAGTTTTCAAAGTTTTGAGTACATTTTTTTTTTTTTTTTTTCTTTTTTTTTTTACATTTTCTACAGAGCTCAATGATATATATTTTTCCCATATTGCAATTATTTCAGCTGTTTCCTTTTTTCCAGTGAAAATTAATGACAAAATACTGCAGTCCTGCGGTTTGGTTCTCTAAAGAACCTTTTAGTGAACAGTTATTAAAAGAACCATTGTATTTACCATTGAAAAACCTTTTAAAGAACCTTTTTCCACTAAAAAAAACCCTTTGTTCTTTAGAAAGGTTTCATGGATGTTCAAGGTTCTTCATGAAACCATTGATGCCAAAAAAAACCTTGATTTTTAGAAGTGTAGAGAGAGGAAGAGAAGAAGAATCTCCTCTCCCGAAGACCCTTCTGAAATCTCTCTTGATCTTCTCTCTCTCCATCTGAGCAAGTGTTTGCTATTCCACACATGACCACAGGCTAAGTGACATCAAGCCTCATTATATTCATCACATGCCACATTTGTAACCTGTTAGGGGAGTAAATTGTGCTAAAATCAGCTGATGCCCCGTCCCTATCCCCCACTCTAGCAGAGAAGATGTTCACCGCTCTAAGAAGTGCAGCACAGGGTTAATTGGGTGGCTTTGGCCCTGTTATATTCTCTGCCATGATGCCATATCTAACACATTTCAATGCCTGACATGAGAATACATTGCATCTGGATGAAAACTGCAGTTCACTGATCTTCTTTGCAGCAAAATGAGGAATATGACATTTATTTGGAGAGGGTGGTCGGAGGTGCTGAACCTCATCTGTAGTAAACAGATAACATGAATGGATGAGTCTGTTTAATGAACTCATTTGGTTTCCAGCAGAAATGACTTTTTAACCTGCTTTCTCTAGAGTTATTCTCAGTGAGGGATACATCTGCTGCTATCGCGTCGTCTTGTTGTTTTAACCCATAGCACATTGTGCTGTGCTGTTAATAGTCTTTGTGTCAAGAGGAATAAAGGCCATAATTACACATGTACGTAATAGATTTTAGTATAAATACAGTAGTCTTTACCAAAGTGTGTTAAGTCAGTAAACGGCTACAAATAACATTTTACTACACATGAAATGCACACTAATAATAAAACACTTTGCTTAATTTTGCATTGTTTTACTGTAAAAATCTAAACATCTTTGAAGCATATTTAAAGTGTGTGTATGAAATGTAATAAAATAATATATTATGCTAAATAATTACCACATATTCACTGAAAGCAAGTCTTGTCTTTGCTATTGTACTATTTGTACTAATGGAAATTGCTTTAAGAATGTTTTGATATAATTACTGGAGAACACACACACACACACACACACACACACACACACACACACACAAAATAAATATTGGTAACACTTTATTTCGATAGTCCACTTTAGACATTCTACTAACAGTATGTAACTTTGCAACTAAATGTCAACTAGCAGTCATTAGAGTATTAGTAGACTGTCTGTTTAATATCTTCTAACACTTTATTTTTATGGGTCCACAACATACAATATGCTAACTATCAGAAACTTTGCAAGTATACGTCAACTTCTTCTACTAACCCTAAACCTATCCTAACAGTCTACTCTGAGAGTTAGTAGATATGTAGTTGCAATTTAATGAGAATTAGTTGAGATGTAGTTACAAAGTTACTTATAGCTAGTAGAATGCCTAAAGTGGACTATCGAAATAAAGTGTAACCTAAATATTTTTTGTTGCAGTACATATTTTTGATTTGATTATTTTAATATAAATATTAGAACAGAACAATAGAATATAATTCATTTTAATATTATACATTTATTTTAATATTAATATTAAATTAATATCACACCATGATAATCTCCATATTCAGGTGCGCTGGAAGCACGCTGTGTTTCAGTGAGTACAGGTGGGCATGAAAGGAAGAAAGTCTTGTCATCTTGATTTTTAAATATGAAATCTCACTTAAGTTCTCCAGAGGGGAAACATGCTTCACCCATTCTCTGCTACAGCAGAAGAGAGAGAGACAGAGAGAGCAAGAGAAAATTATGCTGCCACCAGTGCTGAGCATATGCTGGAATAATTAGGGGGGGAAATCTTGCACTTATGCAAACTTCCAATTGCCAAAAAAATAATCTGTCTCAAACAAAGGAAAGACCCCTATGGTGCTGGGGTCTATGGTTTCTGTCATACCTATTCCTGTGGGGTTTCACATGACAAAATGCAGAAAGTTGTTTTGTCCCTCTTCCTGTCATGTTACACCCCTTAACCGGAGTATCCCCCCCCCCCTCGCTCTCTCGTCCTCTCTCTCTCTCTCTGTCTCTCATGTTGTCTTGCTGTCTGTGCTGTCAGCCCATAGCCTGGCACCTGCTCTCATGTTCCTAATTAGTCTCATTTAATTAATTATATTCTGCTGCACATCTCCTTATCTTCCTCTCGGTTCAGTTTTTTTTTCTTCCATTTACATTAGGCTAAGAAATGAGCTGCTCAGCTTTGTGTAGTGAATTTAAAGAAATCTATCCCTTGTAACACCACTGAAAATAGAAGGAAGTTTAGTGACTGTGGTCATTTTTCGACAGTAACCCTCTGTTGCATGAATTATTAAAGCACATGGGAATAAAATGTCTTAATGTTTCTTTATGCTTTGGAACTATGTACAATACAATATTACATTGCATTTTGACATATTTTACAGTGGACAAAATATATAATTTTGAGAAATAAATATTTATTATAATTAATATATATATATATATATATATAAGACATATATTAAGACACACACACACATATATATATATATATATATAATTTCTGTCTACTGTAGTATAAAATAAATAGAAGTATATGGATATGGAAAACATGCAATAGGGTTAATAATTTACATTAAGCTGTACATCTTGTGTGTTAAAAGCAAAAATATTATAGCAATGAATGACATCCATATTGAATCGTCATTTAGCTTAATTCTATACTGATAATACTGTTTTGTTTTGTACTTCTGGGCCTTTATTTTTGGTGCCGTCCAAATTTCCCATGCCAGTTTATTCATTCGTCCATTTGCCAGTCACTTAGAGTCAGTCTGATATTCGCCCTCCGTCAGCAATCCCCACACTCAAGGCCTCAGTGCTTCGCATTTAGTTACTGACACACTCATCCGCCGGCTCTTTACCTTACCTAAGAAAACAAGTCAACTTTAAACATGGCAAGTGAGCCGCAGTCAGGAGTGCACTTCAGCAAAGACAGTTTATCTAAGCACCTTCTTTCTTCTCGGTTAGTTTCTCTATTTCATTTGTCAGATTCACTCAGCTTGCATGCCGCTGTTGTCTATCAGGTTTACTGAAGGTGTGATAAATAGCGTTTTTTTTTTTTTTTTTTCAGCAAAGTGGACTGTAGAGGAGCGAGAATTCAACTGGGCCTAATGTGCTGACTTGAGACTCAGACTGGCGAGCCTGTGGGTGATCACTCATCATTTGATCTGCGATAAGGGATTTTGGTTAAGTTCCAGTGGAGTTAGAGTTCAGACAGATTTCAAGATCAGATAGAGAACTCTGTTGGGAAAACAATTTCTCAAATTACTGCATTAAACTCATAAACGACTTGAACTCGTGCTGTTGTTTTCCTGATGATCTCTATGTTGTCGACTATAGCAGGGCTGGACTGGGACAAAAAATCGGCCCTGGCATTTTGGGCCAGACCGGCCCACTACATACGATCAAAATACTACCCATCTTTGCACGCTCTTGAATATGTATACCAGCTCCTATTCCATAAAAGCACTAAAGCCATATAATAATAGGTAGGAAAGAGTGAGAGTTGACACATTAAAAACTTCTAAAAAGTGTAATTTATTAATATAATGAAACTATAATCCACACTGATGAATCCTAAAACTATAGGCCTATATAGCTATGACATCCTGTGCATGTGCCTGTGTGTTTGAGGGAGAAAGGGAAGAGACATGATAAATTGTTGATCAGATGATCACTGTTTCCCATAGTATAGCATTAAATAAACTGTAAACTTACTTAGTCAAATTTGTAAACTCCTTGGATGAACATTTAAAGCATAAGAAGGCATCCTGTGTGTGTGTGTGCGTGTGCGTGCGCACTTCCCGAAGCCATACTCAAGTAAAAGTACAGGTATCTTACCAAAACTTTACTTTGGCAGAAGTTGAAGTCTTTGTCTAGAATATTACTTGAGTAAAAGTCTTAAAGTATATGATATTTATTTATATTTAAACGTACTTAAGTATTGAAAGTAAAAGTACAAGTAAATGGAAAAGAAGCATATATATATATATATATATATATATATATATATATATATATATATATATATATATATATATATATATATATATATATATATATATATATATATAAATAAATATTCGTACAGCTTTAGTAGCAAGATTGTGTTCAGTTTGAACTCTTTCTACCATTTTGTATTTTTGGGTAATAAGAAGCACTTCATCCGGTACTTGGTGTCATTTCTGGAATCTGCATCTGAAATAGCATTAAGATGTACGGTATTTATTTACACAGTTTAATGTACCTCAGAGGGGACATGGATGCATTTAAACTGCAGTTACAGATGCATAAATAGGCCTAATGTTGTGTTTTTAACATAAAACGGCGAATACTGGTATTTGAAATAATTTAAAACATGAAAAAAAATGTGAAATTAAAACCGCTAGTAGGTGACAGCAAAGACTTTGGTGACAGAAAGTGACCATTGCTGAGTGAGTCATTGAGATTCAACCGATTCATTCAAACGGCTGATTCATTCAGGTACAGAGCATTTGACTGTGTTAATGAGTGAATCACTGAATCACTTATTCAACCGATTCGTTCCAAGAGCGGATTCATTCAATGAGTACACCGTCCATTGCTCATAGACGCAAAACAGTGCTGTGATCTTTGTTTGGAACTATTTTCTTTGGCAAAATTTAGCAAAAACAAGCAATAAGTCTAAAATGTAAGTCACTTATTGCTTTACTGAACTTGTATGAAATTATTAAATGTGTTCATAGATATAGAAGTTAACCATATTATATAAATATAAAAAGCATACAGAAGCATTTTTGCCGTCTACAATTTAGAATGCCTGGAATTTTTTTAATAAATTAATAAATCAATGTGCGTGCACTCTGTGTGTGATTTAATGATATAGCCTACTTGATGATGTCAGATCACACATCATTACAACAACACTTACCCTATTATTGCAGAAAATATACTGTATATCACACACCCCAGACTCGACTTTGAGTGGAAAATGAATCATCCGCAATTGTGCGCGCACTTGTTTGCATTTATCAGAGTAAAAGTATACGTTTTAGTTAGGAAATGTAGTGCAGTAAAAGTAAAAGTTGGCTGAAATATAAAAACTCAAGTAGGCTACAGATACTCCCAAAAAATACTTAAGTACTGTAACGAAGTACTGTATTATTACTTTGTTACAATACACCACTGTGTGTGTGTGTGTGAGAGAGAGAGAGAGAGGGAGAGTGAGAGAGAGCCCAAAAGGTGAGTTGTTTAAAGATGTGATTGGGTCAGCCCAATGTCAATTAAGAAAATAACCAACCGTCAACCGATTAGTCAACTATTTAGGCAGAAAAACTATAGGCTGCTAAGAGTTTTATGGGCCGATCAGACAAATATGGTATGAGAAGATGTATAGGCCCGACCCAAAAAGTACGTCGGCCCAGCGGGAAAATGCCCGGTCTGCCAGATGGCCAGTCCGCCCCTGGACTATTGTAATGTCTTCTGCATATGGCGAAGATAAACCATAAGACGATCTCATGTGGTGCTTCCATATTGGACACCTGCAATAAATAGACTCCGCTGTTTGGCAGATCAGTCCTCAATCTTTTCATCTAGGAGACTGCTATGGAAGACCATCCAAGCTACCTGGGCTTTCAGTCTGGTGGTGGAAAAAGTCTCAAATTTCACTTCCTGCTGGTTGAGATGCCTGAGTCCCAGCGCCTCGGGTAGAGAAAGGGGCTCATCAATAATTCAGCCTCTGATCAGACCTTCCACAATGGGGAAGAACAAACTTTTGGCTCGACGGCGACCACGTCACACTGATAGTATTTCCCATGCTTAGATAGCTTTGCATTGACCATATGGACATCATAATTACCAATGGGATGATGCAACAGTCTCTTGATCACCAGGCCAAAAATCACACAGCAACCTTAATTAGTTTGGGCTGCTTCAGAGCCCATCCTAGGCTAATCTGCTGCTGTAATGATGTTTTCTGATAGGCAGGATACCACAGGTGCTAATTGATTCTAATCAAATTTTTGGAAATGTGCACAAAGAAAAGGAAAATGTAAGTGGAGAAATTTCAGCTGAATTATCAAGCTGTGATCTACTTTTTAATTTTTGTTTATCATGTATTAAGCATTTAATCTGAAAGTCAGTTAGTCATTTATTTATGTGTTTCTTCAGTCACATCAAATATGAACAACTAAATGCAATATTTGAAATTTTCTACAGTATAAATGACTCCTCTATATGAATTCCGTTTTTTAGGTATGCATGTGTGTAGTATGAATAAATTCGAGGGCTCCAGATTGTGGTTAAAAAAATCTATTTGACTGAATTTGACAGTGGTGACACTCAATAACGCTTTGTGTGTGTCTATATATAGTTTATTGCCTGTATGCCTTTTGGTTGTAGATTTTATGCATGCATCTAACAACACTGCATGGGGCATAATGTCCAATTCACAAACACTCTTATGATTCTTTAAACAAACTCTTGAGTTTTGGTTTGAATCAGGCTCATTCAATAAGTGAATCATTCAGAGCATGAACAACTTACTCCCTGAAGGAACCATGAATTTTCTGGTTCTAAATTAACCTTAAACTATTACTGTGATGTTCATATGACAACTTGTATTTGCATATTCACAGAGTTTTGTTGTAATATTAAAATTTCACAATATGGTATTCTTAAAAACATCTAAATATTTAACAAAAAAATCTTATTCTTTCTTATATCTGCTATAATATTTTTATCTGTCACAATTGGCATCATTTTAGAGCAGTACTTTTAAAAACTTTTTAAATCAGACAGGTCCTCAGCTCCCGTGGCCTCATGGAATAATTAAGCTTTTCAGCAGAAGCAGTATGATTGGTTATTTGGGTATTTTTCACCTACGTATTCAGACATACTACTCATTTGACATACTGCTTTTCACAATCTTCATAGTATGGAAGTGAGCCTACCGCTATATGTGTATAATTCCTGCTGTTTTCCCAGACCTGTGATTAATCATGAAATCAAAACAATCAGCATGCATGTAGAGTAAAAGATTCCTCCTCTACGGAAGTGGCCGTATACATGTATAACGAATCGGAGGCTATTTTCCAATAAAAGAGTATTTATAGTATTCGAAACTATGGGGTGGGATTCTATCCTATTAACCTGAGTGCAGTGTTAAAGGATCTGTTTATGGAGAGGAAATGACAAGAAATGAGGTTGACAGGCCTGGAGTGAGACAGTTAAATGCCCCTCGCTGCTTTGGATAATTAATAAATAAAGCACCAGGGGAGCCCTGCCATGCCTTTCTCTATGACAGGGGCTGTCTCCAGTGCGCTAAAGCATTAAATGACCAATTTCTGTCAGACTAACTTCTACCACGCACTCTCTCTTTCTTTCTCCCTCTCTCACTCGCTATTTTTCTCCCTTCTCTCCGTAGCTTCCTCCTCCGTCTCTCTCTCTCTTTTCCAAAGTAAGCTACTTTGCTCTCTTTGCACTGAGTTTTTCAGCGACTGATGGCTCTAGTTCATTTCTGCTGAATTAATTGGTCCCTGAATGAATTCTGTTGACAGGGCAATTCATCATGTGTTTGGCCTGACAGTGACTGGGTGTTGGGGAGGGGGTGGGGGTGTAGAGACGAACACTGAGCCAGGGGGAGTTTGGGGTTAGGAGGGACGATGGGGGTTGGTGCTTCTTCACTTTCTCTTCTTTTTCTGTCTTTCTCCGTCTCTGTCTCGCTCGCTTTCTCTACTCAGACACTTAACGGGCGAGATAAGCCTCCACATGGAGTCTTGAGGACTGTAGAGGGGGGATTGTGTGTGTTGTTTTAGCCTCTCTCTCGGACGTTAAGGGTGCCCTGGGGTTGCAAACACACAAACCCCCTTAGGTAGGGCCTTTGCTGGCTTTCAGAAGATCTCCACTTGATTGGATGGTCAGGTCATAGGAAATCTCTCCCCTCTAGGCGGTCCGATTTCTCGTTTCCTTACGGGCTAGGTGACATAATCGCATGGAGAAGCAGATTGCGTTAGCGCTTAATTATATAATGTCTTACACAATGGCCATTCGAAGTGATCATTTAGCCACTGAAAGAAAATTAGATTTGGCTGCCGATGGAAGTGGCCAGATTTGGAGGCAGAGGGTCTCTGATCAGATGAGCTTCTGTAAGATTCCTGTGCTAATAATACAACTAATAAAACCCACCCCGCTGTTTGGTGCAAAGACCGAACCTGGTAGCTCTCAGCACCACCCACACGGCGCTTTTTACAAAGCAAAATCAATCAGTGCTTGCTCATTAGGACACTCACCAACTTATGTAAGCGTCTCTTGGATGGGCTCACACAGCTTGGGTAAAAATTACCTCATAATCACAGCGCAGCCATCAAGACAGAATCTGAGCGCAACAGCCACTGCAATGATGCTGGGAAAAGTGATTGTCCATTCCCATCACTGCCACTTCAATAAAGTATTTGTGTTAAATACAAATTTAAACACACTGTGTTAATTAAGTTTATATTTAATACATAATATTTTACCTGCATTACAAAGAATATACTCATGTAAAGCAGTATTTGCTGTATAGAAAATCTCATAAACTGTATATCGTACAGCTCTATATATGTGACCTTGGACCACAAAACCAGTCATAAGGATCAATTTCTCAAAATTGAGATTTATACATCAATGGAAAGCTTATTTATTCAGCTTTCAGATGATGTATGATTGACAATATTTGGCCAAGATACAACTATTTGAAAATCTGGAATCTGAGGGTGCAAAAAAAATCAAAATATTGATAAAATCACCTTTAAAGTTGTCCAAATGAAGTTCTTAGCAATGCATATTACTAATCAAAAATTAAGTTTTGATATTTACGGTAGGAAATTTACAAAATATCTTAATGGAACATCTTTACTTAATGTCCTAAGTATTTTTGGCATAGAAGAAAAATCAGTAATTGTGACCCATACAATGTATTTTTGGCTATTGCTACAAATATACCCCAGCAACTTAAGACTGGTTTTGTGGTCCAGGCATATGAAGTTGGATATATACAGGACAATCAGTACAATCACATACTATGTATCAAATCTCAACTACTTCCATCCATCCATCTTCTTCCGCTTATCCGGGGCCGGGTCGCGGGGGCAGCAGTCTAAGCAGAGATGCCCAGACTTCCCTCTCCCTAGACACTTCCTCCAGCTCTTCCGGGGGGACACCGAGGCGTTCCCAGGCCAGCCGGGAGACATAGTCTCTCCAGCATGTCCTAGGTCTTCCCCGGGGTCTCCTCCCAACTACTTGATTTTTATTTTTTTTTCTCAGAAAATGTAAGTATATTATTGACCAGCTAATTATATAAAGTTGTACAGTATGTAAGTATGTCCAAATTTATCCACATACTTGCAGTATACTTGTATGGGATGATATATACTTTATACAGTATATCTCAACTGCTTGTATCATTGCAAAATGGAAACTATAGGCTTTTATTGGCCATCTCTAATCTGCTAAATGAGATCATAAGGCATGAGGATTTGAAGATATTATAAACACACTCATGATTTTCTGCAAAGCTGATTTGTTTTGTGTAAACCCCTATACATATAAATTTGACCTGACTTGACTTAATTCAGACTTTTTTGCTGACTTTTTGGGTAAAAACAAAACAAAAATCTGTGTAATGGAATTTTTTCACATTTTTTCATTTATACACACAGTGGTGTGAAAAAGTGTTGGCCCCTTTCCTGATTTTTTTTTTTTTTTTTTTGCTTGTTTGTCACACTTTAATGTTTCAGATCATCAAATAAATTGAAATATTAATCAAAGATAACACAAGTAAACACAACATGCAGTTTTTAAATGAAGGGTTTTTATTATGAAGGGACCCCCCCCGTTAAAGCATAACTGTGGTTTATCACAACTGAGTTCAGTTTATCTAGCCACACTCAGGCCTGATTACTGTCACACCTGTTCGCAATCAAGAAATCACTTAAATAGGACCTGCCTGACAAAGTGAAGTAGATCAAAAGATCCTCAAAAGAGACACATCATGTTGAGATCCAAAGAAATTCAGGAACAAATGAGAAAGAAAGTAATTGAGATCTATAATTGAGATCTGGAAAAGGTTATAAAGCCATTTCTAAAGCTTTGGGACTCCAGCGAACCACAGTGAGAGCCATTATCCACAAATGGCGAAAACATGGAACAGTGGTGAACCTTCCTAGGAGTGGCCGGCCGACCAAAATTACCCCAAGAGCGCAGCGACGACTCATCCAAGAGGTCACAAAAGACCCCACAACAACATCTAAAGAACTGCAGGCCTCATTTGCCTCAGTTAAGGTCAGTGTTCATGACTCCACCATAAGAAAGAGACTGGGCAAAAATGGCCTGCATGGCAGAGTTCCAAGACGAAAACCGCTGCTGAGCAAAAAGAACATAAAGGCTCTAGGTTTTGCCAGAAAACATCTTGATGATCCCCAAGACTTTTGGGAAAATACTCTGTGGACTGACGAGACAAAAGTTGAACTTTTTGGAAGTTGTATGTCCCATTACATCTGGCGTAAAAGTAACACAGCATTTCAGAAAAAGAACATAATACCAACAGTAAAATATGGTGGTGGTAGTGTGATGGTCTGGGGCTGCTTTGCTGCTTCAGGACCTGGAAGACTTGCTGTGATAAATGGAACCATGAATTCAGCTGTCTACCAAAAAGTCGTGAAGGACAATGTCCGGCCATCTGTTCGTGACCTCAAGCTGAAGCGAACTTGGGTTCTGCAGCAGGACAATGATCCAAAACACACCAGCAAATCCACCTCTGAATGGCTGAAGAAAAACAAAATGAAGACTTTGGAGTGGCCAAGTCAAAGTCCTGACCTGAATCCTATGGAGATGCTGTGGCATGACCTTAAAAAGGCGGTTCATGCTCGAAAACGCTCCAATGTGGCTGAATTACAACAATTCTGCCAAGGTGAGTGGGCCAAAATTCCTCCACAGCGCTTTAACAGACTCATTGCAAGTTATTGCAAACGCTTGATTGCAGTTGTTGTTGCTAAGGGTGGCCCAACCAGTTATTAGGTTTAGGGGGCAAGCACTTTTTCACACAGGGCCATGTGGGTTTGGATTTTGTTTTCCCTTCATAATAAAAAACTTCATTCAAAAACTGAATGTTGTGTTTACTTGTGTTATCTTTGATTAATATTTAAATTTGTTTGATAATCTGAAACATTAAAGTGTGACAAACATGCAAAAAAATAACAAATCAGGAAGGGGGCCAACACTTTTTCACACCACTGTACATACATATTTATTTGTGTATGTATGTATGTGTGTGTGTGTGTATATATAGAAGAATCTCTTGACAAGATTCACAGATATTCAGATGATTACACTCACAAATGTTTCAGATAGGACCAGGGCATGTAAAACCAAATTGAATTAAATACATGTAGAGCAAATGTAAGTCCCAATAGTGTAATTTGTGTACAAGTGTTTTTTTTTTGTTGGTAGTTTTTAATGGCCAAATTTCAGCAGCCTGATTTATCTACATTTTTTCCAGGTGAAAGGAGAAACTGAAATTAGGAGAAATTACCGGCAGCTGAAAAGTTTTTGCTTGTTCAGATTCTTTGTGGGCCTGTGTTGTCTTCATAGATATTTTAATTTGCACACCCTGTTCTTAAGCAGCGTGGAAAATCGGTTCTTGTCATCCCACAAACTACACTGTCTTGATGACATACAGTACCTAAGAAAGAATCCATTCCCAGACATCGTAGAACATTTCATAATTAGCGGTGTCCCTAATGAGGTGCATTTGATTGACAGCCCCAGGTTGGCCTTTCCCCTCCCCAGCATCAAATATGACAGCAGTGATGATGATGAGCACATAGACGGCTGACAGGACTTACCAGTGAGTGCTGTCCAGTGCAACTCCTCTGGTGCTCCTTCTCTCTCCAGTGTGACACCCCATGACAGATGATGCCGTTTTCTCCCCATTCAAGCCTCAGAAAACACCAGACATTTTCCCATTTCTTATGAATAATGTGCCTACAAATCTTTATTGTTTGTAGGAAATTTACATAGAACTACATGGACACATTTTCCGTGCGATTACCAATGTGACTAATGCTTGATGAGATGCAGGCGATGTCACGCTGGCCTGTTTCTTGGTAACGTGTATGTTTCTATGTCAGTGATCAGGTTATTCTTGTAAAACCAGCGCAATACAGTCATAGAGCCGTTCTGGACTGTCAGATAACATGAGCGTTTCTGTTGGATTCATGGAGTTTCTTTTAGGACTGAGTTTCGCATTTTACTAATTAAAGTGCAATACTGTGAGAAATTGTTAAAGGCTTTAAGTTTATTTAATGAGAGTTTTATTTCATCTCACAAGTTCAAAAAAGTGTGTTCGATGCACAGTACCATAATAATGCGTGCAAACATATAAACTTTGGAATTTAAAGTTTGCTTTCCAAAAGCAGTTCCCGTAACCTTGAATTTCAGTTGAGAATGAGACTAAACCGTCATGCAATTGTTTGTTGTCTCCAGCAGTACTGAGCTCGGGCCCCTTACAGTGTTTGAGGAGCCGAGAGGATGACAGGTGCTTTTTGTAATGCCTTGCTGATGAGAGCCAATCAGCTGATTCCATTCTGCTGCTTTTTTTCCCATCTCCCCTGTTGTCATCTGGCATGCTAAAGTAAAGATGAGCCTGATTGACAGATGCATCCGGGTTCACAGTTTATTGGTTCCAGCAAAAGAAGCAGATATGCCAATTTAGACAGGGGAGTGACAAAAAAGTTTCCATCTAAATGGAATAATTTTACCACTGGGAATTCTCAGCTGGGGGAAGAACAGAGGCAGGCCTTTTTTCGTTATTTTAACAAGGGCTGAATGACAAACATATACGACAGTAAGAGGCTGACAGAACAGCAGCTTTTGATGCTTCACAGGGGAGCTATGAAATAAACAATAGGCAGAAAAATTGAATTACAGCAGGGTAGGATTGTCTGCTCGGGCAGGAGGAGAGCTGCTGCAGGCAGCAGTCAGCTGCGGAGGGAACCCAATGCATCATTAAATAGTCCACACTCTGTTTTACACCCTCACTGTGACTCCTTCTCTCTGTTTCCGTTCCTCCACTTTTCCTTTTCCTTGCTTACACTTTCACTCTCGCTAAGACTCTCTTTCCTCTCCTTTTTCCCCGATTGAACTTTTATGTTTGCTTCCCGCTGGTTCTTTCTGCCTTAAACGTCCTCTTGTGTCCTCTTGCATTGGGATGAAAATCAATGCCTATATGTATGTTGCTTTTAAAAAGTATTTAATTATATGTAAAATCAATTTACAACTAAAAAAAGAAAGAAAAAGATAGAAATTGTATATACATAGGGTTTTTAAAATCATATGTATGATTTTTTTAAAATGTCTGAATATTTACATATATGATATAAAAAATATATATGATATGATAAAAATGATGAAAGAATTCATTTATTACAGAGTTACATATAATTTATTTTATATTAAATAACTTACAAAATGGTAAAAAAATCTATAAATATATTTGTATGTATACATTGTTTTTTATATTATATATAATATCAGTTGTAATATAATTTTAATTTTATATACACATTTATATATATGTATGTATGTATGTATATGTGTATATATATGTGTGTGTGTGTGTGTGTAATTTTATTTGCTCTTCACTAACTACACAAACAAATGATGATATGTTCATAACTAGTGCTACTACACAATAAATGTCTTGCAGCTCAGCGTATCCTTGAAGGAATCTTTCATGAAAGGGTTAATAATCACCACTACGGTCACAGGCTGACATACAAAAATTTTTATTTTTCATATGCACAAAAAAAAAAAGAACTGGACAGAGGTGGAATAAAGGTGATGGCTGAGGCCATGTTGCTTTTGTTACATATTTTTTTTAATTATTTTTTTTGCCCGTAACAAATTACGTTTGTGATACATACAGTATTTTGCATTATTTTAACGAAAGGCGCGGAAAATTGTCTGTGTTTCTGCTCTGCTGCTGCTGGCTTGTTTTAAAAGGAATTCTGTCAAGAACATGTTTCCAAAAGCCACAACCAAATGTTGTTTTCTTCATTCTAAGCGGGATAATAGTTTAACTTGGTAGCTGAAATAATAATAATAATAATAATTGTATTTTTATTTTTGTATTGATTGAATTAGAAGTTGTCCTGTGTGTACATTTATGTTATATTTGTTGACTTTTTCCTCCATTTGCATGCTATGAATTTTGAATAGTCTGGTCCTGTAGTAAAATAACTTTAACTTAATAGTGGCAACAAAAAAAAAAAGCTTCAGAATTCTGAAGTCTTGTATTGAATTGTACAGGAAGGTTCAAGGTACAAAAACTATCCACAAAACCAGGCATGTGAAATGTATTTGTTCATTTCTACAGGCGTATCCTCTGTACAGGATTTAGGGATCATTTAAAATGAAGGGTTAAATTGAACGCAGTAGTAAAGGAGAATACAGAATACCATTTTACTTGATTTGCATAGAGACTTAAACAGTATGAACAAGTTAAGTAAAAGTGAACCAAAACAAAACATACAAACAGCTGCACATGTGATGATAGCATCTGAAACCCACCCATCGGCACAGGATGGGTTTCAAACTTTTTGTTGTGCGTCTCTGCAAAGCACAACACATTGAAGACACAAATGTAATGTCAATCTTTTTTTTCTTTCAATTCTCATATCTACAAATGGAATCAGTAAATTAGTACGATACTGCAATGGTGAAATGTAGGTGATCTTATATACATAGAAGAATTGTTTTCACATTATACACAAATCATTCTACAAAGCAGCAGTTTGTTGCAAATGACATATCTTTGAGTAACAGAATTCACCTTTTTTGTGTACATTGCTGTGGGGCTATGATGGATCTTTTCCTTGTTGTTCAACATTACCACATACAATCAGTATTGACTACTATTAAAACATAATACTGTTTTATTGACAGATACAGCAAATAAAATATTAAATATCAAACTAAGTCTTTGGCAAACGTGGTATAAAGTACATTCACTTTACATTTCCAGGAGCGTATGTATGGACCATTTCCATTTCTGTCCTCGGTGGATAAACGTTTGTTCATCCACACAGAAGGGTTACATGCATGTCTACCTCTCAGGACCATAGCCAAACCATAAAAAAAAGAAATAAAAAAAGCTGTAAGGCATTTGTTGAACTTGTTGTACAATTGACTGCTAATGATTACTTTGGTACTGAGCCAGCCAGAGTCAATCTGTCTCAGTTACACGATACAAAAATGGTTCTTTTGAGGACTTTTTTTTTTTTTTTTTTTTTTTTTTTAAAGGACTCCACACTGAAGGACAAAAAAGGCATATACTAGTTTCTAGCGTATAGCAAGTGCATTCTTGTCCAGTGTTGCTGTTACTTTGTCAATTCGAGTTGACCTTTTTGCTTAAATAGAACATGTAATGTGACAACCTTTTGAAGATTCAATTGTACTTAGAAATCCAGTAATGCAAAATAGTGCAAACGAGAAAAGAGCGGCACCGATCATGATATTGGAGATTACACATGATAAAATGGAATATCCCAAAAAGGTATGACACACAAATGTACACACGCACACAAACCATCAGCTAAACCAAAACAATAATTTAATATACGGTTTTCTTTTCAGGTCATATACAGCAACAGTTGACGTCTTCTTCAGTGTCTGACCTGTTTTTTCTTTTTTTTTTCTTTTTTCATTTTCCCCATTTTGATTGTGTATCACAGAAAATGTTAAATCATGTTGGTAATTTCATACCACGAGTCAGAGATGGCTTCTAAAACTGTTACACTTGTCTGTTTGACAGAAAATGGAGCAATACTGCAGTTTTCTGCTGTTCTGTCCGTGAGAGGTAAGACACTAGTGAAATGGTGTAGGATGAGGGCAAATTACGTTAAAGGCCTCAGGCAACCTTGTGTGTGTATGTGTGTGTGTGTGTGTGTGTGTGTGATCTGTTAGTGATACTAAATACAGTATGTAAAGGAATGTATTGATTGATTTAAAGAGAGAACGAAAACAAAAAAACAACAACACATCAATTGTTACTTGGTATTTCTTCACACGGTTCGTCTTGTTTTATATCTCGTATAATATATATATTTTTGTAGAATCTTTCAAAGTCTTTCAGCAAATAGTCCAGTCATTGTTCAGTGATTTAGAGAATGAGAGCCTTAGTGTTGATGTTGCGTGAGGGGGGTATAGTCGATGTCTGGGGGGGGGACCCGCTGTTGCTTGACCCTCCTAATCCGATCTCGGCCCCGTGAAACTGAAGATCGCGTAGCCATCTTCAATCCTTCTGACCTTAACGCCATTCAGACTGGTACGATATGGAGGCCGCGGCCATGGTCCTGCAGTTTGATTGGGTTGCCATGGTAACTAGTGGCGGTCATAGGCAGTGGCAGCAGTGGGAGGGGCGGAGCCCCGGGATGCGGCACTATAATAATAAGGGGAACCTGGAAGTTAACAGAAGAGCGGAGCGTTTGAAACCACAGCAAGAGCAACACTTATGCCCACTCCTAATCATTTTGCTTATGTAAAATACAATCAGACTATTCTATTACGTTCGGAAACCTCAGCACACACAAAAACACTTGCGAAGGGCTTATGCGCGTTTTAATTTAGAGATGCGGTGTGTTATGACCTTGCTAATCAAAAAGAGAAATAAAACTGTAGCTAGTTTAGTAAAGCTGCATGCAAATAATGTCATTGTAAAATGTGATTATATTAATCCCACTTTAAAGCGACTAATCCCATAAGGGATAAGCAAAAAGGGTTAATACTCACTTAATAACGCGGGGTTGCTGAACCGCCAAGCTTCATTGTAAGTTGTGTACTGTGGGTGAGAGTAGGGATTTCCTGAAAAGTCGCTTCCTGAAATCAAACACAAGTGACAGGTTAGCAATAAAGCAAATTGTGTACCTTTTTAAAGGAATATTAATAAATTCCGGGTGAAATAAAGCTCGACTGTCAGCATTTGTGGAATAATGTTGATCACCACAAAAATTAATTTTGATTCATCCCTCAAAAAAAAAAAAAAAGATAAAAAAAAATCAAGGTTAAGATGAAGAACTCATATTGAGTAAATATTTTTGAAGCCAGTTTTGAAGGATTTTAAAGAACTTTGAAATTTCATAAAAGCACTTCAGTTATTTAATCTGTTAACCTGTGCATAATTTTTTGTATTTTTTTGGCATTTATGGCATTGTGATGACAATGAAGTTGTAAAAAAGGCAAGTAAGCATTTTTTTACACTAAAATTATGTTAAGATGATTATTGGTTCCATTTGGTGTCTATATAATTGAAACAGTGAGTATTTTAATGTTTACAGAAAAAATGTCAATGATTAACATTTAAACAATTTCTAAAAACAATTGCTAGTAAATTTCACAAATAATTACAAATGACCCAAGTTAAATGTATAATTTTGAAGTAGAAAGACTGAAATAGCTTTTTCCCTTGTAAAATCTACTCCAATAATGGTTGTTTCTTATAACTTATTATTATTATTTTTTTACAGTGTAATTCAAATTTAAAGGAGGGACAAGAAGAAATGCATTTTTAAGGTAAGGTAATGACATATGCTATCGATTGAGCTTAACTGAATTACTGAATTAAAGTAATGCTGTGCTTGAAATATTCGTAATATTGCATCACATTAGTTCAGCACATCAGAACTAAAGGAACTGGCATTGTTTCACAGCGCTAGCTAGCAGATGGCTCGCCCTGTCCTCTTTCCTACGCCCTGGTGCTCGGCCATTTTGGCTGAATTTGTTACATTAATCCTGAGCTGGGTTTTGAAGTTTCCTTTCTTTGATTCTGCTGTTGCGCTCTTAAGATTCTCTATTCTTCGGCCACACCAAAGCCCGGCTTCAAAAAACTTCCCCAATGGATTCGTTCTCGCACACACTCTACCCTTTTTATTCGGCCGAATTCGACTTTCAGGAAGCGACCCTGTCCATGTCAGTGAGCAATGCTGTTGGTCCCCCACGTTTCTTTCTTTTATGAGACAATAAAGGCTGGGTTTTATATGAAGCTGGTGAGGAATGGCTTTTGCTTTAACAGTGTTTGGGGTCTGTCACTAAATCTTAGTCGTTCGAGGGCCAGATGAATGGAAGTGCACACAAAACCCATGGCTCTAGGATTTAAGAGGATTTCTCAGCCTGTGTGACCAATGAAAATGAATCTTTGATGAAAACATATTTGATGTACCTGTAAAGATATGTTTGCCCAGCAAATGAATCCTGTCACTGAATTAAATTTGCCCCTGCGAACTATTCATGTTTGTGGGCCGTGGAAGCCCAAGACAGACTTGAATCTATCTGAGGCACTCAACGGTGACCGAGAGAAGAATCCCTCTCTGTGTTTGATGTAAAATATTTGTTTTCCAATTTTCGCACACTGCATGTTTGTGCTCGGACTTTGCGAGCGCTGATGTTATCCCCTGGCTCCGCGTACAATTGCATTTACACTTTTCTGACTTCTCTGCAGCACCTCTCAGACCATCCGTTTGCATACATATGTGTGTGTGTGTGTCTGCGCTGTTTGGGGAGAGGGCACCGGTCTTGCTGGCAGATTGCATCCTGTCCTGGCAGTGAAACTCAAGTCGGGTCCCTCTGAGAGATAGTGATTTAAATATTTACAGGCCTTCCCGCCCGCTGTTTTGTGACCCTTAACTGTTTGCTGTGAACCTGAACTGCAGGTTAAGTAGAGGGGAAAAGAGATACGCTCTGCAGCACTGGAGGCAGGGTGGAGAAAGCTGTGTTTATCGATGGTCTGTGAGAGCGTCGAACGGTCCGGGAGAGCGAGGGAGGGGCGTAATGAGCACTGGAACCTGAGTGGAACAGAGAGGAACTGTCCTATATCCTGCACTTATGTCCCTGATCACTTATTGAGAGGCGCTAATTTTCTCCTCGGCAGCCGATAAGCTGATTCTCCTTCTCAGTTGATTGACGAGTCGAGATCGAGATTCACACTGCCCGCTGTTGTCTTTGCAGCCATCCTGCAATTACGGCTCCTCATTAATCTTTTTCTCATTAATATTATGCTCCTCATTAATATTATCCTGTTTAATAAACATTAGCATCACCAGAAATGTCATGGGCAATATGCTTGTGTCACTTCTCTTTCACAACTCTCATTCTTAAAATGTTACCTGGCATTCTACACTAATGTATTCAAACAGGAAAGGAAGCTCTGGGCCAATGTTAATTGAATATTAATGCAAAATTGTTATCAAATCACTGTTTTATTTTCCAGGTGCAGCAGTGCAAATTCAAGTTGGCTTTGCATGACCTCAGGTTTCCTGAAGATGATCAATTGCCGAGGACTGTTCGCTGAAAATATTACGAGCTCTCTTAAAATTAACGTCCTCATAAAAATAGTAATTACACTTACCAGGGACCATTCCAGCAAGTGTAGAGGTGGGGTAGCTGCCCTGCCCAGTGGGGGGAACATGAGGTGGGTATCCTGGTAAGGTTGTGCTCGCCATGTCTCGACCTGGAAAGAAAGTCAAAGTTTGTGAGGGCAGCTCCACAAAAAAATTAAAAAAATAAAGTCAATAAATACAAAAAAATTAAATGGGTGCTGGATATAGTTATCCTAAAATCTTAATAATAATAATAATAAAACTGAAGAGGAAAATCATCCAGAAATTAAGATTTTTAGATTATATATAAATACATTTAGTATGTGTATATTTGTAAAAAAAAAAAAAAAAAGATAAACTCCACATATTCTGATACATCAAAAATTATGATGCGTAGAATAAAGTGGAAAAGCCCCCCATACATTAAACTACTTAAAGTGTTACACTATGCACATTAATAATAAAAATACTCAAACATATTTGATTTCCTTAAAAACACAACCCTGTAACCCTTTTCTCTGAAGATCTGTGGAAACTGAAGTCAGCTGTAGCTTTTTATTTGTAGACAAATAACTAGAAAACCCACATGCCAAACATACAGTAGGTAATGATCACCTCTCCATAAATTCACAACTTGAAAAACTGATGACCCTGCAGAAGCTAAAAACAACTCTGCTTTTTTTCCTCTTCTAGGTCACTCGGCCTTTTAACTTCCTCTATTACACAGAGTGGCGCTGCTGGCCTGTTTTGACTGAAATATTTTAAACTGCTCGACATAGAGAAGCACAGAATGCCCTCGGCCTGCTGGTGGCATCGCTGCTGCTAAAAAAGCCCAGAACATCACACTGCCTCCATATTCAGTTCTGTAATTGAAGGTGACGGCTAGCAATCCTGCTGGATGTGCTGGCGCAAACTTTACAGCACGTAGGCCTTCGTCAGTCCCGAATGGGCCCTCGCGAGGTCCCGCATCATTGTTTGAAAGGGGACCAGTGAGGGGCTACCCCAATCTAGTTACTAATAAGAGAGCTGCCAGTAAGGGTGGCACACTAAGTCAGTAAGCAATGTGAAAATCCGTTTTAGTGTGATGTTGTGCTTTTGGTTTAATTAATGTGAACAAAGGGCAAATTACAACCGAGTTGTTGTCTAGTTTTCCGTCATTAACTAAAAATATGAGCAAAATTTGCAGTTATAGAGTATGACACACAATTCCACTCACACATTAACAAGCATGTTAGAAATACTAATACAGAGGCTTTTAATCATAAAATAAAATCAAAGTACTAGAGACTAGATAAGAATTAACAGTACTTTTCAGGGCCGTACAGGACAGTAGCCGTCTCCAGCAGCGCTATGGAATGTGCCCCAATGGATTTTTGAATATATTAGATTTTAAATGACATTTAAAAAATATTTGTAGCTTTTGAAAACGTTGCAGTTTTACAGTGTATATATACCATTTTTTTTATATACACCATACCTTTCAAATGTTTTGGGTCATTTGTAATTTTTTCTTTTTTTTACAGTAAAATATTATATAAAAAAAAACTGTTTTCTATTTTAATGTATTTTGTAAATTGTTAATGTTAAATGTAATTTATTCCTTTGATGGTAAAGCTAAATTTTCAGCAGCCATTACTCTAGTCTTCAGTGACGCACAATCTTTTAGAAATCATTCTAATATGCTGATTTGCTGCTCAATAAATACATATTATTATTATTATTATTATTATTATTATCAGTGTTGAAAACAGTAGTGCTAAACCCCTTTTTAGGATTCTTTAGTGATTAAAAAGTTTATTTGATATCTTTTTCTACTGTAAAATAATTTAAAAGACTTTACTGTCACTTTTAATTTTAATTAAATTTAATGCATACATGCAATTAAAAGTATTAATTTCTTTTTTTTTTTTTTATCTAACTGACCCTAAACTTTTGAACAGTAGTGTACCACTTAAATGACAATTTGTTAAAGAGTAATTTTCCTTTCTTTTTGTAATGTCTTGTTTTGTGCAGGGCAAATGACTGTCATTGCTGCCCCCAAAAAAAGCATGACGCCTTTGGTTGTTTCCCCCTTTACCAGCACAGGGTACGTTTTCTAATCTTTCTTTGTATTATTATTTTATTTATTTTTATTTTTTTTTGTAGGGCTGTACCTGCTATAATAGGCTGGCTTGCATACTGGCCGTAGCTGGGGGCATGATGGGCATAGGCACCGTAGCAGGGGGTGGAGGCATCTACTGACACGCTGGGCTGGAGAGGCAACAGTTCCGCTAGGCCCGTGACTGCCAGTGAGGAAGGGGTGAAAGGAGCCAGGGAAGCCTCATGCGGCTCCTGCTTAACGCACATGGAGGATGAATGTGACTCTGCCAGGTGGAGAAAAACAACAACAAAAACCCCACACACACACAATCAGACAATGCACAATCGCTCGCACTCAACAAAAAAACAAAAACAAAAAAAAAACAAAGATGAATCATGACAGATGGAAGTACTGAATGGAAGCAGTAAAAGAAAAGGAAAATGAAGTTTGGCTGACAGTGTTTGGTGTTGTTGTGATGCTACATTGCGCTTAGGAGGAAAAGAAGGATTTATGTGAAGTTACGACTGCCGCGGTGTTCTGACTCAGTTCCTCGGGTGTGTTCAGGAGTTTTAACAGAGCCTCCAGAGGCACACGCTCAGAAAACAACATTTCTACATGCACGAGGGGATTTGGTCATGGAAAGCCAGGAAATGTTACTGTGAACTTGTGCTATAACACTGATCCACAAATAATTACATCAAAGATGCTTTAAAACTTTTGCCACACGTATGTGCTGGCAATATTTTTTTATTATATATATTTTTGCAATATTTATTAATTTATTTAGTCATTTAGCAGACGCTTTTATCTTTTTTATCCAATATTAATGTAAAACTCTTTATATTTATTTTTTCTTTCTATGACAAAATTTATTTCTGTTTTTCAGTAAAATTACAGCTGGCAGTAAAGGCATTAGTAGTCCGGCATTTCTCAGTAAAACATCGCCTCACACAAAAACCTAAATATGATTTTATCTAATTTGGTGGCATGGTGCCAGGAATATATCGCTACAAATTTAGAAGTTTAGACACAATTTAAATAGAAAAAATTTTTGATTCTCTCACACTGCAAAAAAAACTGATTCGTAATATCGCAGTGGTTCTCCATACTTGGAAGTTTTTGGAAAGTTACAGGCCAGCTATATTTTACATGCATTTTACCCATTTGGTATGTGTTTGTTTTGGGCCCTGCTTATTCATACTTACAAACAGAATAGATTAGAACTTAATTTTTTTTTTTTGTAAACGGATCAGAGAAATCTTTGGTTCAGTTGTTTTTTTCTATCTAGTTTTTCTCAGAATGAAAAAAAAAACAATTTGCTCCACAACAGACACTTTCACAGTCGTCTATCAACTTTAGATTTATATACAAATAAAGCTACATTTTTATACAAACCTGATTGAAATAATTTATCCATCGAATGAGCTAAAAATGAGCAAATATACACAGGTAAATCACTTTGAAACTATATCTCTAGAATAGCATCAGCAAACAGCAGCTTGGCTCACAGATCAATCACGCTCAAATTTCCCTAAGGTTCGGAGGTAAGAATCGCATCTCAAAACAAAAAGCCTGCAAATCGTGACACAGCCCCTTTGCATCGCCATCCATAATATCATTTGGCTGATGAGGTTTGGCATTTTTCATCTTAGCGGGTTTGCGACTGCAGCTCGAGCAATCAATGTGAGCTCTGTCTTCATCTCTCTCTCTACTCATCCTCTTTAACATCCTCTGCTGTTAACATGGTCTGTGGGGAGGGCTCTCACAGCTTCATGATAGCCTCATTAGCTGTTTCCCAACTATTGTTGTTTTACAACCAAACTATGTGCGGAGAGTCGCTCATTAAGATAAGGCCTTCTTGTTGTCAGACGCAACCCTGACAACCAGTTCTGACCTAACGCCAGGAAATCAGGCAACTTAACTGGCCTCTTTCCCACACAAATCAATGGCAGAATTTCCTTTCCTGGGTGAGTCTGGGACTAACAGCCGAATCTTCATGCAGCAGGAGCAGGATAAACATGACGTTTTTTTAATTCAAGAGACAGAAACGAGGCTGTTAGATGACTATATTTCAGAGAAGAAGATGACGGCCATAAAGCCTAACTTCAAAAATAAAAAACCTTAGAGGCCAATAAAGGAGAAAAGGAAGAGAGGCTGTCGGAGGAATTAGGCCTTGCGTTTTCACGGCCTCTGCTTTGCCGCTGTAAAGCAGACAAGGGCGTTCGCTACACTGACCGAAGCCCAGTGTTCAAGATCACTGAACTCTGAAACTAATCAGAAGTGGTGTTGCTTATTGTCCTGGAAACAAGCAAGACCTGCAAAAAGGAAGGCTGTCAACCTCCTGATTACTGAGATGGAAGATAAACACTGGTCTATGTGGAGGTGCATCACATCTCAACACGATCAAGAGCTATAGAGTTTTCCATGTCTGTCTTTCGCTCTCATGAATGCACAGTTTCACATGGGTGAAGAGAGAGAGGAATGACTTCTTTTTTTTAAAATCCAACAGCTCCAGCAAAGTCACTTGCCTTAGAGATGAGATATATAAAAAACAACAATTTATAATCACAGACACTGCAATGTTTTGTAACAATACTGCGATCTTTGACCTCAATTTTCAACATTTTGTCACAGGAAAAAACGGAATAGACTGCTTCACCCCGATCAATTACAGCAATGTAATGTTTGGACGGCCAAATTGCTTGAATGCCCAATTTAAGTTCCTAAAGTCATTCATTATCAAATGTGTGCTCAAAGGTTAGTGTGCTATTGTGAGTCTGAAATAAACATTAATTTGGGCTCTAGGGCCTGCCGGGGCTTCTGGTGACTCAAGACAGAGGCAGTTTGTCACCGGGCCACACATCAGGTACCTCAGTCTAGCCGCCAGCGTGTTGTTTGCTGCTCACTGGAGAATAGCGGGCCACACTTAAAAAATGGCTCTCTGGCGGATATATTTCAGCCGGAGTTCATCAGCAGCATAAGCCGACACAAAGCAGTCTTTTCTTTCGCTCTGCCTGCGTATACTGCTTTTCTTTCTTACTTTTCTTGCTTGTTTTTTTTTTCAGACATGGAGCTCTGTTGCTTTCAGGCCTGGGCACTCATTTTTCCCCCCTTCTCCTCTCCTCCCATCTCTCCTAAGAGATTTGGAACAAGGGGGATCCCTTCAGCACCTGCTCAGGTTTTCAGCGGATCGGAGGGGTGCCCATTTACACGGTACCATCCTACTGGCACCAGGAAGACTTCCATTATACGGCTCGGCAGGGACGGCGCTTAAGAATCTGCACTAGTCATTCATTGTGAAGGTATGTGCAAACGGCCTTTTTAAAAAGCTAGCCATATCTGGACAGCATCCAGACTTTTTACTGCAGTTTGAATAAATCATGCCATTGTTTTTTTCCCCTCTACTACAGTTAATACATGAAAGTGTGGAATGTGCATGACGCATAAGGGCAAGTATTGCATCTGATAAGACTGAAGCCCTTTAAAACAACAGAAGCACAGATTAAACCCACAACAACTTTATTATCTGTACTTTATAGCAATTTATATTATTAATGTATCTAAAAAAGTATGCATCTATTCCATTATTTAAAGGAATGGACTTTACTACAAGTTTTTTTTTTTTTTTAATTAATTACATTTCATTCAGCATCATAAATTTCAGTCCAATAGACAAGCCATTTTCAAATGCATTTTCCTTTAGGACTTTAGGTACAGAGCAGTAACCCCTAAAACTAATTGGGTAAACAGTTAACACAAAAAAACATGTCTCTTATGCCTCGTAGTGCCCTTAAAATTCCAATTTCTGTTTTGTAATGAAGAGTTCATTAATCATTCATCTTTAATAGATTATGCAAATCGCACGACATAAAATCAACAAGATCAATGGCAGCGTGAATTTTAATTGGCTCAGGAAAACATTGCTGGGAACGAGCATAATCTCCAGCTCTATCCAATGAGAGGGAGTAATTTATTCAGAATTGGCTCTCAGTGTAAATGCGTAGGGTAATTTAGCACCTCCGTTAACTCTGTCCTTATTCTTATTTCCAGTTTATCACATGCGAGTACACCATAACATTAGGTTATTGCATCTTTGAACTGCTTTTCTTGCTTTTTTTTAATAAATGAAGTTATTACTGCCAAAAGTCATTTAGAATATGACATGGAACAGTTAATATATAAGACTCTCAAGAAATGTCATTTGAGCCTAGATATTCTGAAAAAGCTTTAGAGCATAATTACAACTGTATTCAATTTTTTTCAGAAAATGCTGAATTTAGGTTGCCAGGGGTAAGCATTCTTATCATGGATGCATATACCGCACCGACACCGTTGTGAAATCATTAACAACAATAAAAACTTAAGCAACCATTTGAAAATCTCTCCATCAGGGCCGTTTCCTATGCTCTACCAGAAGCAAGAGGTGGTCTGCACTAAGACCACCGGTGTGTCCAGTCCCAGGTGCAAGAAAGGCCACCTGCCATGAGGGTGCTCCCTAGACCGAGACTGCTTTCATACAAAGGACAAAAACACACCTTTCTTCTCCAGAGGCCCAACTTTCTGGAGGGAACTCTACCTCCCACATATTACTGAGGGGGAAAAAAGCCCTTTCTTTTCACATAACATTATCCAGCTATCATTTGAGAAGGGGGCACAGCAATTTTCAATCATCCTGTCCTCCGCCCACACAGAACTCATTGGCTTTGATGGCTCCTGCATAATTATGTGAATTTTATTAAAAGCTCAGCGTATTAATCTCAGCATGACAGTTGGCTATCAGTAAACTTAACCTTCTCTGAGGTAATAACAGCCGCAACAATGAAACAATATTTCAATTAGCCAGGCTGACATTAACCACCGCATACCACAAGGGAAAAAAAAATGCTGCAGTATTAAAAGGCCAAACCGTGCTAGGCCGCCATATTTCTTTCTGAGAACTATCAGCTGAAGAAAACATTTCAGTACACAATGGTGAAGTAGTAAAACAATACATTGGTTTTTGAACAGTGACACTGGCCAACAAATCTCCATAATCACTTCTTGCATGCAAGTAACGGCGCCTGTCTGTTTCGATCGCTCCTTTCTTACACGGCTCCTCAGAGCAAGCAGCACTAATCCATCCACTTTAGATCTACATGTCACATTCCACTCTCACCTGTCCGCTCAACTTAAAAAGCTCACTTTACTACATTAAACAGTCACATAGTCTAGAATATGAACGTCCTGCCAGTATTCTAACGGTCAGCCGGGACAGTGGATCCAGCGTTCTTACCTGTCACTACTGGGTAGCTCTGTGACACGCTGGAGCCCAAATCTGAGCTGACGCTGGTTGACAGACTGGGCTTGACTTCGTCCAGTCCAGGGTTCAGTGCTGGTAGCGAGTATTCATTAGCCTGCCAATGAGGGGAGGGGACACTTTAAGTAGATATATCTTGGGATCCAAGCATCACTTTTAAGGTGTCCAATTAGAAAGCTTTCTGCCTCTGAGCTGCCAGTCCTGTGTTATTTTATTTCTTTCTTCTTTTTACGATATTTCTTATGATTTAAGGAAAGTGGATTTAATATAGCGGCGGCTCAGTTACTGTGGCTTTGTAAATGGGCACCTGAAATCCAGTTGTACTAAACTTGCACATTATTTTTATTTCCCCCAGTCAGTGCATGTGGGTTTTGGTGGAGTTAATGTGAACTGTGTGTGCATACATTAAGGATGTGAGCGGGACAGAGAGTAGGATTTGGAACAGACTGAAAGGAAGGGGTGTCAGCTGTCTCTTTGTGCTTGACTGCAGTCATTCCCCTGACCAGCCAAGGGAGGAGACGGGTCTGCTTTGTTCGATTACCAACATGGCCTCGTTTCGAGACCATTTGTAATTGTTTTCTTTAGGATGAGAAAATGATGACACGAACATAATCCCGAAACAGCTTTCTGTTATAATTTTTATATGATGCTTACATTTGTTGGATTAAGTTGCATTTGAGGTCATTTATGGTACTATGATTTTTTTTTTAAATAGATTTCTTTGTAACGAATGCAACAAATGAGAATAGATTTCCGGCTAGCATTGTTCCTCGCATATTAAATTGTGAGCGTACATATGTCCATATATGTCTGCGTGCGTGTGTGCGTTCGTGCATCTGCGCACCACAATAGGGCCGGTGTCCCAATGGGAAATGCTGTGACCCCAGACTTGTCTGTCTCTATTCCAGATAAACTCTAATTGTCTGCTACAAATGTTCAGTTGGCCAGTAGCGGATGTTCCTCTCTATTTGGTCTGGCCTCAGATGCACAACAGCTATTTTATCATGCAGATAGGGGCAAGTTGGGCGTGGGGCAACTGAAGAGCCATCTGAAAAGGATGACCAAATGGCTGGCAGAAGTGTGGGAGGGGTAAACCCATTGAGTTTAGCATTTCCAAAATGGCTTTTTAATGCCCAGCCTCACACACCAGACATGGCTAATAGGTCCGCTCTTTCAAGAGTTAAAAAGGGGGCACAAAAACGGACCAATAAATGGGAATGTAGTCTGATTAATATTACATTAAATTAAAAGTGATTTTTCTGGACTGTTCCAGGGCTGTTTTTTCCCTCGCGTTTAGCCTCTTTCCTTGCCTTTTTTAATACCTTCTTGGCTTCTCTTTGTGATTGCAAGTCATTTCCAATTCGTTTTGGTATTGATCTTCCAGTAGAAATCAGTTTTGTAATTAGCTGCAAATTAGGCCCTCTACAAGGGGTGAGGGCTGTCCCCCTGATTTATCACCAGTGTAATTCTCTGCGATCGGAGAGAAATTAAAATGAACTCAATTAGGCCACTGCTTTTGCTTTATGGGCCTCTACTTGGAGTTTCAAGGGAAAAAATTAATAGTCACTGGTTGTTTGATAGTATAATGAAAGTAAATAAAGCTTATCTCCTGTAATAAGCCGAAAGCTTTAAATAAGAGCTTGTATATACAAGGTGGTGGTTTTTTTTATATTGTTTTTCACAGCATAATTTTTCAAGAGACTGAAGATCTGTCAATTATTTTTCGTATTCGTATCAGCGGATTCATGTTGATGTGCAATTATTAAAAACTAAATTAATCTGGCTTTAATGCACCTTACACTATTTAATGCATATATTAGTGATGCTTAGGCAAGATGCATCAGTTAACATTTGTCTGGGATTAAATCGTATGGTGACTTGATTTCACTAGTTCATCTTAAGAAAAATAAACATCTGTCGGTTCGAATGAGCTCTGCTGTCCGCTCACACCCCGTTTTAAAATTAGTACTGCAAACAATCTCCAGATTTTTTGTTTAAGAGTTAGTTTGTTAGTATTCGTCCATTTGCCTCAATATTACTAACCTGCTCTGGCTTGATGTGTTCTGACGTAGGGAAGACGTCGGGGTATGACGGCCGCTCAAACACCCGATCCAGAGCCTCCAGCTGCTGTTGAGTGAAGGCATCGGCCCTCAGGTGCTTCCGTAAACTCTCCACACTACCCTGAGAATCACTGTTTGGGCCAGAGCCATCTGAACCATCTATGAGAGGAGAGAGGGACAAGGCCACATGCTAGTACCAGTCGTTATGGTCCTGTTTCTCCCTGGGACAGGCACCCCATCCCGCCCTCCCCGCACCCACACAACAGCTATGTCTAGTGCCGTAGTGCAGCTCTCAGCACCGCTGGATGAAAGATTGGACTGTATCAGCTCAAATTCAGTCAGCGCTAGCCTCAAACTGATCCTAATAGCTGTGGAAAGATAGAGCGCATGAGGCTGGGAGAGAAAGAGAGAGAGGGAAAGATGTGGACGGTGCAAAGTGGGAGAGAGAGCACCCACACCTCCCCCATCCCAGATCGGCATCAGCACAGTCATCATCTGATAGGCCTGCAGTAATTGATGGATTACCTTCAGAGCAAACATATACTTGTTGGGAACGCCATGTGTTTTAGCACGAGCCACCTTGTTCTCTTTCCCGTCAGTGGGCTGGTGGAAAATGGAGAGCTATTATTTAAAAGGCACAATTTCCTTTAGAATGTAATGCTGCTTTCACTTTCAGATTGCTTTTCCCTGGAAAAATGGGAGGCCAGTGCCGGCTTGAATACAATTACACAGCTTGACTGCCAGCTTATGCATTTCCCTCCATCTCGCTCTCTATAAACAAATGAACAGTTTCCCCTCAGACCGTGACCTCATCACCCTGCCGAAGCAGGTAGCCTTCTTTCCCCAGCGCCTCATTTTGCTATTCCGGAAGCCCTTCCACAAACATTCGGCAAACGTTCATGCAACCTCGGCAGTCCCACCGGCAGCCTCTCGTGTCTCTGGTGGTGGAGGGGCTTTTTTGCTCCCTTACAAATCTGTCATTCTAAATTTGCAGCAGATTATGTTCTCTCCTCGGCGAGAGTGTAGTGATATATGATATGCAAGGCCCCTATTGATTGCCTGATCTGGTGGCAGGAGAGAGGCGAAATGAACTTGAAATGAACATCATGCCTCAACTCATTGTGCGTATAATACTCTACTTAATCCCACATTTTTCTGTGCTATGGAATTCAATTGATCAATCATGTTCCACTGATAGTACCATTTCAGGGGCTTTATTGCCATTCTACCCGCCAGCTTGACCTTTTTTCAATGGCTGAGGCCACAGGATGAACTGACTTTCAGGAGAAATAGATCCACAGAGAGGTTTGATAAGAGACAGGGAGATGGTACGTGTGTGTGAGTGTGTATTTAAGCTACACTGACGTGACTTTTTTCTCTTCCTATTAATTCCAGTTGTGGTTGTTTTGTTGTGTTTTTTCTCTCTGCATTATTTGAGTCATTCCATATCCGAGCGCAGGCATTTTTTTATAGACAGCTCCCTTGGGGGCCTTCTATAAGGCTGCGTGTTGTTGCCATATAAACCTCAATTGTTCTCTTTGGTACCGAAGAAAATAGAGTCATTAATTACTTTCTATCAGCTGGTCTAAGTGCAAACTGCGATCAATAAGCAGGCGTTTGTCATTTGCTTCGGTGCAGCATGTTTCCCATACTCAAAAGCCCAAAGCGCGCAGGGCCGCTAGTTGGCACAGGGGACAGAGCTGTGGGGGCTGGGCTGCTCTCCATTACGTTACAGTTAGGGGAGATTTAGGTTAGATCAAGGTTAGATCAGTGTTTCTCACTGGAATTTTTTGAACATTTAACAGAGATTCAGTGTAACTGCAGTGATGCTGTCTAGACTATGTATATGGCTCCTGTTTACATCAGTGCTCGTGCTATATTGATTTCATTGGAACACTTGAGTGTGTTTGTTTTGACATCCCACTGCATTAGCACTCTGGTGCTATGTGACTAGAGCTCTGTCAGATCAGATAACCAGAGTCCATAAAACAGGCCTCCCCTGGGCTTCCTCCTCTGGAGAGTCCAGTTCAAATAAAACTAAGAACAAGAGACAGTCAAAGGCTTATCATAGTGAACTTGTCATTTTAATAGATGCACTGTATGTAGTCAATGTCCGTACGTGTAAGGTGCTTTTGAATATTTTAAAGTGGAATGTCCTAAATTTGTGATATGAACTGAGGGAATATATTAGGCTTTAGGAAGTGTGTTTAGGGTTGATCAGGCAGGTGTGACATTTTTTTAAAGAGAGCAGCGCTGAGCTTCCAGCTTTCATCTCAACAGATAAGGCTGGCTTGGATGAGAGAGCTTTTTGAAAAGCAAATGAGGGTCTCGTGACCTCTGTGACCCTTGACCTGAATATCACACATCCACTCGTATAGGGGTAGTTCAACCAAAAATAAAACCTCTGTGATCATTGTGTTGTGACTTTCTTCTGTTAAAAATGTTTTGAAGAATTGTTTGAATGTATGGATTTAAAGAAAAAAATATAAACAACATGAGGTCGAGTAAATGATAGAATTACATTTTTTGGATGAACTATCCCTTTAAGTCTAAAGTTCAGTGTTCCTATTTTAATTATTAATTTTTTTTTTATCTAACGAAAAAGTAACTTTTTTTTTTTAATACTTGCTCAAAAACTAGAAATTTGTGTGAGTTTGCACTCATTATATAGGCTGGAGAAGCAAATAGGAAAAGAGGCTTGGCACCCCTATTTCTGAAATCTACGGTGCGGCAAGGCTGCACAGCACATAACTAAATCAGAAGAAGATGAGACAGTGGGAAAAAGAACAAGAGAGAGATGGAGGGAGAGAAAGAACGAGGTGGCAGCAGCAGCACAACCAGGGCTGTTAATTTCCTGTTATGTTACAGCGTGTTTAAAGGCTTTATTAATTCAATTTAGTGTTGCTGAGCAGTGTGCAGGCTGCCAGTAGGAGCTGCGCTTTCTCTCCTTTTTTCTTTTCTCAGGCTACCGCTGTCAGCATGGGTTTCTCCTCTCACCCATAACACACATTCTTTACTGTACTCACACCCGGTTTAGCACATTTAGCACATCGGCCTCATGTGACGTAGCGTTCTGGAACGCAATTAATGAATGCGTTTCTCCCTCGCTCTCTCTCTCTTTCCTTTTAAAATCTGCGTAATGCGGCGCACCATTAATTCTCAGCATCAGCATTCATAATTGACTTTTCCCTGACATGATTCCTCCTCGAGCGAACCACCCTGTCCTTAGATGTTTTCGTGCTGCAGGTTTTCACGTTTGAGCTATCGGCCAGGCCGGGGCGGCGGGTCTGCTTGAATGCAGATGTATCAGCCGAGCGGGGGCATAGACCTTTTGTGTCCTTTGATAAGGAGCCCGGCACCTTCTTCTCTGCCGGTTACGCTCTGCAGCCTCTCTCAAATCTGGTCTTTCTCTTTCATACAGAGGCTATCATCGTGATGAGATCGGTGGGATGTTCTTATTCGATTTAGACTGAGGCCAATCCATTTCTTGGTTTGGATGCATTTCATTTCTATTCTTTTTTAAAGTAGAATCCATATTGACACAATAGAATTTCACAGGCCATGAAATGTAAGCACAGGTTAAGCATTCTAGCTGTGGGCCAAACTATTTTAGCATGGGGATTTGAAGTGTGTTGTCGCTCACTCTCAAAGCAATACTTTTAGATGAGCAAACAAGCTATAAGTGAAAGTTTTGCGTTCTTGTACCACAATGGCACGAATGTAATCTCTTTAGAGCTAACGTCAAATAAATATGCCACTAGGCCTTATAAATCACCCCACTTTCATTTCTTTCATGTGAACGCACGCTCCCACAGCTGATTCAAGCATCAGTCTTGTGTTTTCGCGTGCAATTTATTGCAATCAGCCTACTCCCTATGTAGGTTATGTTTGGTTTCATACAGATGGAAGAGAGCCGGGTCACACCAACCTGCTGATCAGTCGACGCAAGGACAGGTGAGAACGAAACGGCGCGGAAATACGCAACTTGTGCCTGTACTGCTAGTAATTAACTCAGTTCATTCATTTGTGTCATTTTGTAACAAAGTATTAACTTTGACAAATGAGAAATCCCAAACAGGCTTAATTTCCCTCTTTTGCCATTAATGCATTTGGCAAAAGAGGCATTCTATTTTCCATAATGAGATACACAAATAAATCTGGCAATGGATTGAAGGGCCTGTGAAGGCAGCAATAAGGTTGAGGCGCATTCTCTGTGCTGGCATAATTGGTATCACTGCTTGCAGACATATAAACCAATCTTTACACAGATAGGGCTGTGTCTCTCTCTTCCCCTTTAGGCTATTTCTTTTGTCTCCTCAATAGCTTGCACATCCACGATAGAGGAAGGGGGTGCTAATTTGTGAATTAATAGCTTTTCTCTGCAGAATTGCAAATTCTCTAAAATGTCACTATGTTCAACTTGTGGGGAGCTATTGCCACCAAAGAACTAATCTTGGGAGGCTCCCCCCCAACCCCTGCCTCCCTCTCCCTCCCTTTCTGCGATGGTCCGCACCACACCGAACGTCACCCGTAGCCGGCGAGCAACACGCTACTTTTAATTTGCAGTAACACATGAAAATGACAGATTAATGACTCTTATGACACCTGTGTCCCAGAAGCTCCTCTTGCAAAGACCTGGTGTACATAACGCGTGTCACACTACATTATCTCCATATCACTCTTGTAATGGGGACCCTTTTTTTTAAAGGGCACTAGCATCATCAAATATAAAGACTGCGGAAGCCTACATCTTTTAAATCAAACACTAACTCATTACACCGCTCCAGAACTGGCTGGTTTTAACCTCATTTCACACGTTACGTGTTTCAAAGTGCATCTGCACATCTCTTCCTAAAATCGGATTAGCATATTTCTGTTATGTCATCATCTAATGAAGGTAAGATTGGCTGCGCCCAGCCAAATAAGGCTCAGGTAGCCCAAGGCTGCTGGGCTGCTATGAAATTGAAACCATACACTGGCTGTCGCTCTGCCTCCCTGATGTCTCGGTGTGAAATAAGGGCTAAGTTTAAATAACACAAAGCTTTTTAGACATTTGGCACTGTATCAAATTACCAGCCATGAGCTCTTCATCAGGGACACGGGATGACATATGCCCTACAAATGTCTCGGTACACCTTGAGAGACCTGCAAAAGATTGTGCGACGCTAGAGGAGGAAAACACATTGGCAACGATGGGAATATTTACTCTAGTCGTTATAATGAAAGGTAATCCTCGCTGAAGTGGTATTAAATTTGATATTGCGCACGCAAGTAAACTCGTGTTTTCCCGCCTAGTGTTTTATGATGCAATTACACTCAAGCCCTTCATCCACTCTTCACGTTGTGTCAGTTCTAATCAAACTAGGAATAACTACCGCCGCTGCCGTTTGGCTGGGTAATCCCCTCTCGCTTATGTTATGTCCCTTCTCTGTTTTTAGGAGCAAACGGTCTATGACAGTGACAGAGGAAAAGCCCCACGACGGTCTCGGTAAGAGCTTGCCACGCTGTAGCAAATGTGATTTGCCACAGTCGCTTTCTCACAGTGTTTATATATGATCCAGAGCTCTCTCCATAAAGATATCATTAAGCGTCAGTGGGCTCCTTCTCATCCCCCTCCCCTCGACACACAACCCTACACGTACACGTGCACGCACACACACACACACACACACAGAGCACTTGATCAGACTCGAGTGGCTCGTGATTGAGCAAGCAAAGAGAAGGTGGGCTAACGGAACTTACAATATCCTATTTTCCTCCCATCCAAGTGGTTGCCACTCCAGAGAACTAAAGAAATGGAAACATAAAAGAAGCAAGTAGCCCTGCTTTGATAAATGTTTTAAGAGATCATTTCCAACCAATTCAACCTCCCTCCCTTTGACTACAGCACTTTCTATGTTCCCGTTCGGCCCGGTGCCACATGGATGTTTATTCACTAGAATTCAAAAGACGATTGTATGAAGAGCCGATCAGCCATTAGGCCTCAGGCGGTATGTGCCCTCTCATTTAGAAAAGGAGAGAGAATGTTGGCATGAGCAGGTTGGCAGCCCCCATTTTGCCACTATTTCAGTTCTTCAAAAGCAAAAATACACAGCCAGAAAATTGTGAGAAATTAAAACGTCAGAATATGTCTTTAGAAGTCAATTATAAATCGCACATCAGGCCATTTTACATTGCATTCTGCATTTCCAGTCGGCTGTGAGCACATTTCCTCATGCATCTCTTGTTTTTACGTTGCTGATTTCTTTGTCTTCCTTTCGTTGACCGGTATTATTTACAAAAAGCATAAAGCCGTATCCCTGACGCACTACCTAAGCGTTATGCTGTCATGATTCGGACCAAATGATAGCATGTAGGCATATTCTTGTTTGCACAGAGCTACTGTATCATCAAATAAAATGTGCTACAGCCATGCAAACACCATAATATCAAGCGGCTGAATGAAATAGCCCAATCTGCTTTACTACATAACAAGTCACTTGAGAGCGCTTTTTTCTTTTACAAAATGCTTTGTCCAGTGCTATCAAAATGCCATCTTCATCTCCCCACACAAATTGGAAATTACAGGGGGCTGTAGAGAGGCCTAGAATAGGAGTGAAAGGGGAATAAAAGCGATGGAGAGAAATCCAGTCACTTACCATCATCACGTTTTCTCTTTTCACCGTTGGAGCGAGGGATTCCTAGGATGCCATTAATAGAGTAGGACCCCACGGGGTCATTGGAAGCGCTTGACACTGGTGGGGAGGCTGTGCTGGGCACTGAAAGAGCACAGGAATAGGTTAACGTATATGGAGTGCTCTCAAGATGACCTTAAAAGAGAATGAATTAACATTAGGTCACAGGCGTAATTGATGTCATTACGATTTTTATGTTTATATGCAAAATATATGCTGTCTCACCTATAGTGTGTCCCGCTGTGGTGAGAGGCGTTCCTGTGCCGTCGGAGGATGGATGGAAAGGCTGCTGAACTTTGGTTCGAATTATCCTATGAAATGACAGTTAAAAGAACACAATGAGTCGAAGTTGCAGTTGGTTGGCTGGATCACTTTACGGTAAGTTTTTGCACAGCCTGATGCGACCCAATGCGTGTGTAAAACTCTAGTGTTGTTTTGGGGCCTTCCTATATAGATGCACTGATTCTGTCACAAATAACCAATCTTGGGGTATTAGGGCCAATCATGGAGTAGATGTGCGAGGCAGAGTGGGAGCTACCGCGGAGAGAGTGGATTCAATCAAATAGGATCCCATCTTTAGAAATACGATAAAGTCCCACTACCTTGAAGGTGTGATATGGGGGAAAGTTTTCATTGCACTTTGGTCTGAATGATCTTGCAAACAAAGCATGAAATCGCATCAATTCACCTCAATGATGAGCTTCACTGCCTCGAACTGGCCTCAGCTTTAATAATCTCTCTCTCTCCCTCTCTCCTTCTTTATCTATCTCAATCTCAATCTCTCCCTCTATCCTCCTCCTCACTGAAGCAAGTGAAGATTGCTTGTAGAGTGTAGATACTGACTTCCCAGATACGCCATTTTTTTTCTAGCACAAACATTCAGGGGTGCCAGTGCGGATGAGGCCCTATTGATTGGGACTTGGGGATAAAAAAAAAAGTTGGGAATTAGAGGCAGAGAAGAACAGATGCAAATGGAGGGCTATAAATTATATGTGACAGGAAAGCAATAGTGTCTCATTGCTTCACCAAAGCCCACTGCAGCATCTGATGTCTTTAATCTGGGAAACGCTTTTGAGAGAAGAAGCTGTCACCTTATTCCAGGAACACATTTACAGTGGTGTGAAAAAGTGTTGGCCCCTTTCCTGATTTTTTTTTTTTTTTTTTTTGCATGTTTGTCACACTTTAATGTTTCAGATCATCAAACTAATTTAAATATTAATCAATGATAACACAAGTAAACACAACATGCAGTTTTTGAATGAAGTTTTTTTTATTATGAAGGGAAAACAAAATCCAAACCCACATGGCCCTGTGTGAAAAAGTGCTTGCCCCCTAAACATAATAACTGGTTGGGCCACCCTTAGCAGCAACAACTGCAATCAAGCGTTTGCGATAACTTGCAATGAGTCTGTTAAAGCGCTGTGGAGGAATTTTGGCCCACTCATCTTGGCAGAATTGTTGTAATTCAGCCACATTGGAGGGTTTTTGAACATGAACCTTTTTAAGGTCATGCCACAGCATCTCCATAGGATTCAGGTCAGGACTTTGACTAGGCCACTCCAAAGTCTTCATTTTGTTTTTCTTCGGCCATTCAGAGGTGGATTTGCTGGTGTGTTTTGGATCATTGTCCTGCTGCAGAACCCAAGTTCGCTTCAGCTTGAGGTCACAAACAGATGGCCGGACATTGTCCTTCAGGATTTTTTGGTAGACAGCTGAATTCATGGTTCCATTTATCACAGCAAGTCTTCCAGGTCCTGAAGCAGCAAAACAGCCCCAGACCATCACAAACACTTTTTCACACAGGGCCATGTGGGTATGGATTTTGTTTTTCCTTCATAAAAAACTGCATGTTATGTTTACTTGTGTTATCTTTGATTAATATTTAAATTAGTTTGATGATCTGAAACATTAAAGTGTGACAAACATGCAAAAAAAATCAGGAAGGGGGCCAACACTTTTTCACACCACTGTATACTCGTTGGCTACACATTTTCACATTTGTATAAACTATAACATGGATGTAAATTTCATTACTAAGGAAATCCTTATTTCATATGTACTGATGATTTGAGTGAAGTGAACTGGCAATGTTTTTAAAAACATTTTTAGTAAAAAAAAAAATTAAAATCTATATAGCAAAATCTGTTTAAGTATTATGAATATTGTGTGAATTTTTTAACATCCAACCAAAACAATGATTTAACCCTACGATTTGCATTAGCCACACAAATTCAATAGCTTGGATCCATGTTCTCGCTATCGAATGAGCTATTTGGAAGGTGTGAATTAATGACTTGCCAGGGTGCTGAGAATTCCCTGTAGAAATATTAAAATATGAATCGATGCTATTGAAAGGATGCTTAGGATTCAGGCGATAGAAGGGCTCAGAACTGGTTGTGTGCCAGTGACTTCATGCTGTGAGGAGGACACAGAGAACACCCCAGACAGTGTGTAATCTTTAATAATTCATGCAGAGAAAATGTGCTTAAAGCTGGGACATCTTCTAATGTCAACAGAGCAGAGGTCAACCTCAGTGCTCAGTGCATGAGGGTCCTGCCTCTGCAGTCTGCTCACTGGTGAGGGAATACTTTTAGACAGGGTACAAGAACACCTGTTTGAAAATGGCACAATGCTTACAGCTTGACTAGGCAGCTGCAGCCTGTGTTAAATGTTCTGTTATGATCATAGGAAGTGTTAAAATATTGCATTTTATTTGTACTTGCCTGCTTTCAGCAGTATCAAAGTTAAAGAACACTGTAACCCAGATCACTTCAAAGCACAGCCCTCACTGATGTTTACTTATAGCAAATCCTATTTTATTAACTAATACAGGCAAGTTTTGAAATGATTAGCTCAGGGAGTTTTATCCTATAAATGTTCCTTGAGCATAGAAATCCCAACTTTGTATGATTCAGAATAGCAGTAATAAATTCCAGCTACATCATTATACATATTAATTTTATACATAAACAGAGGTGCTTATAATGGCCTCCTCTGAGATGACAACTTGAACAACATTGGAAACGAAGGTTTATTGGCTCTTCTTTCAAGTCATTAATGCAGATTAAAAATTTACCGCATACATGTGTTGAGACCTGTTCAAATTGCCCTTTTTAAGCAGCCATAGTGCATGAAATGAATTTTTTCAGCCTCTCTCTCCCCCGTTTTTTTTTTCTAGGAAATGTCTTGTGTGGGTCGGCCCATGATCTCTCTTCAGCTCATTAAAATGTAATGCTGCTGGCCAGCTCTATGGAACAGTGCCTCCTAACCAAAGTTCATTACTCCTGCTTGCAGGTAGGCCTTTTTCACCTTGTTCTTCCACTCTTCTGCTCCCTCCCACCACCACGACTCCATCTCACTTGGGATAGTCTTGCTAGCCTTTGTATTTTAATAAGAAATAAGAAAAAGAAAGGTAACTAATTGTTAGGACTTTTTATTTTCAGCTGACGTATTTAATGTAGGTAGGCATATAAGCAAAGTGGGGCTGCATATGATGTCCCTTGCATTATTTACGATAATATAAGAACTACAGAACCTGTTTGTTAGTCCTTGCTAAGTTTAATAGCTTACTGAAATTGCTGAGATAGAAGCCCAGTTACACACCCACCATATTTCAAACTATTCTTGTTTAATAATATTAATAATAATAGTGTAGTAATAATAATTATAATAATTATTGTTATTATTATTATAATAATTATTGTATTAGTTAAAATAAGTAGAAAATATAAAAAATAAACATCGTTTTTTTCCCAAACCCGTTTAAATAGGCTACCTTAACTTTTTTTTTTTTTTTTTGGTCTAGAGTAGCATAGCCTACTATATATATATATTTTTTTTAGAACTACTGAGATTCCGTGTAAGGCAGTGATGTCTAGTCGCGTATTTCCCAGTGCAACTGGATCTGGTTACAGATTATTGATTGGTTTTCATCGAGACAGATGTGATTTTCGCGACCTCAACTATAGATCCTCTGCAGGCTGTGGACAGATTTGGGATTGAATTGCACATTTGAGACCACCCCGAGAGCAAGAATTAAAAAGCAAAAAAAACGTCACCCATTGAATACGCATCGTCAATTGGAAAAGATGTGTAGTTTTCTATACAAGGCCTCTAAAGGGTTTTCAAATTAGCTGATGATAATTTGGCCGTTAGTGTTCGCTGTTTTAATAACAGTAGACTATAGGCTACTGCTGAAGGTCAGTAGAGAACGGAATTAATAGTTTTGTTCTGTCTTCATGCTTTTCAAAACTGAAAATCGAAATTCAAATAGCATTACCTGTTTATAGATGAAACACTTGGTACTGTGTCGTTGTCACAAACGCCCTCGGCCAGGAGTCGGTCTCTGATCTCCCAGGCGAACATTGTGGGATTTTGCCGCTTGTATTCTGCGATTTTATCCACAACTTTGGGTGTCGCCACTTTTGGTTTGGACCCCCCAATAACTCCAGGTTTAATACTGCCGGTTTCATAGTATCTAGAAAAACATAAACGATAATTCGTTATTTAAAAAAATCTTTACATGTCAGAATATTGGCGTGTTTTTTTCTTTCTTTCTGTTTTTTTGTTTTTTTTTGCTAGCGCGTGGCATTGTGCACATTTATAAACAGTGCGTTGTGGATACGGGTCATAAATAGCTATATAATGTTAATTTAATTATTTATTTTTTTTATTTGAGTTTCAAATTATCAAGTGTGATTTTTCTTCCCAACCCTTGCGACGGGAAAATGTGTAGGCTAATTTTTATTTTAACACCTACATTTGATATGTTTTCCGTTTTGAATAATTAACATTCGTATGCTGCGATTTAAAATCATCCATTTATCAAGCGGTTTCTTTAGCGACTGATATATGTCCCATGCACCCCACGATTAATACATGCCACCAACACATATCTCATAATTTCTAAGGAACATTTAAAGTGCAGAATACCTTATAAGATCCTTTTGATAGCTGAAAAATATTTCAGAAAATTCAAACATCTATAACAGTTTCCTAGAAAACATATCCTTCCTCCTCAACAATGAATTTAAGGTCAGAAATCTTTTATATTAGACCTTTTCACTAAAAGGGAAAAACTTACTAATACGACACATAACAGTAAAACAAAGTTTATTTACATGAAGCAATCATTTCATTACTATTGTTATTTCTACACTGTTATAACTGGACAAATTTACTACATCTGTACATTTCCGTACCTTCCGAGAATTTTGCTGACACAGCCATGGCTGACCCGTAGTTGTCTTGAGATGTCACAAGGTCTGACTCCTTGGTGCGCGAGCTCCACGATTCTTTGCCTGACCACATCAGGTAGGGGTCTGCCATTCACAAACACCCCTCCTAGCTGGTTCACACCGCCGTGCCCTATATGGGATACAACAACACAGACACAAAGAGCATAACATTACATACATATAGAAGATAGGCTGCGCCGTTAACATGACTACCACACAGAAGCATTTAATCTTCTCTTTCTCCCCTCAACCTCTCTCTCTTTCTCCCTTTTAACACTCTCCGCATGGAAGCGCGCACGCACACACACACTACCTGCATGTGCCCATGTGGACAACGATAAACAATAAGATAGTTAGGCTATAATGTATATTTTTACTAAGAAACATGATGGAAAATGCATCCGTAAAAGGTCTTGACGTCCCAGTTCTTTTTTTGTTTATTTGTAGGCTACTGTTTTTTTATTTATTTTTTTATTTTACTATGACAGTGTTAATATATATATATATATATATATATATCGAAAAGTTCACGGGACGACAGTTAATGTTTTCCTCATACAGATAAAACAAATTAATTATGCACGTTGGACAGTCGTTTTTAAATTTATAGTTCAATTAATTTCTTTATATTTATAGATATATTTTGTCAGCACAATGTAGCATGATAAATATCTACTATTGTAATAATAATAATTATCCACACCGCCATCCTTTTATAAGCACTCATGATTGTAAACACTGGCAGACGTCATGTGCTATTCTACCCATAAAGACCCGCTGCAGTTAGGTAGTATTTTCCTCTACTATTCCATTGCAGCCAAACACATGTCGCATAGATTATGTTTCAACCTGTTTAATTTTCCTTGCACAATTATTGTAAATAATTAAAAAGAGCTTTGATAACTCATATTACAACAATGGAGTAGGCTACTGCAAAATAATTAAGAATTAATTATTTAAATTAGACCCAGGCCGTCCGTCATCTTGTTACAATACGGTCTTTTCAACAAATATCGCACAAACAACTTTTAAATTATTATTATGGCAAAAATCAAGCATTTTCTATGATTTTTTTTTTAATGTAGAGCACATTTATTTCCATTAGAAATTCCTCGCTTTAAAATGCAGAGATTTTAGAGGCAGTGTTTTGTAAAATAATTTAATCTTTTGCAATTCATCTGGTATTATTGCGTTGGCACATGTTAGACATTTCTGGCGATTTTGATTTATATTTATATTCTTCCTGTAACTACATCTGTTGCCATCCCACATGTACCAGTAATTTACTCAGGCTTACTGAACTTAAAAATAATAAATATATTGTTTATAATATCATAATCATTTACGTTTTAAATACAAGGCAGAATAAGTCATTTTAAATTAAGCTAAATATTGTAATCGACTTTTTGTCGGAACAAACGATTTAAAGGCCGCTAAATATAAGAAGCGATCGTATTTTTATTCGCGGTGACTACTTTTTGTATTCGCTTTACTGAGCGTCAAGTATAACATATTTAAACAATCATTTCCTACATTTCTTGTAAGAGCTTTGGAAAACTTAGTAAGAGTAAATAGCTTAACGCACAACGGTTATATAGTCTTACAAAGCCAACTCTACCGAAACGATGAACAATTTAGACTTTATTTATGCTAACCGAGGTAGAGATTTTTAAGGAAAATACTGATATTTTACTCACGGTGCATCGCCGAGAAGGGGTCTGCTTTGCAGTGAATATCCATGGGATAGCAAAGGAAGGAAAGATAATCGACTGAGGTCGCCGTCTCGCCTTGATTATGTAGCTTTAATTGGAATTAATAAAGATCGCTATCCGTTCAAAGCGCAGTGCTTCCGATGCCAGTGTACAGAAGTTCTTCAGCGCGCGACGAACTTTATCTCGTGCTGATCAGTCCATTCAGTGAAGACACGAGGCTGGTCAGGTGCAGATCATGTCCTGCACTGGTCTCGCAAAAAAATATTTTACGCAGGAACGTTAGCGTAATCAGTCGTTCAGTTAATATTTGTTAGCTACATATTTAAGGGAACGCAAGCATTAGTGGTTGCGTCTCCTCCAGTGTCCTCTGATGAAACTGCAGTGTAAATTCCTCGATATGGAGAAGCGTTTCTGGTAAAGTCTGAGGGGTACAGTCAGATTCGAGCGGGGGTGACAGGAAAAAACATGGACACGGCGAGTGTCTCTCGGTCCCCCTCTCTTCAAGAATGGGATGTGCCTGTTAGAAGCTTTGGGCTGAGACTGAAACCCCTCTTCTCAGTGTGTCTGTTTCTAAAAGCTGCAGTCCACCGCCCCCCTCCTTCCCAGATCCCCCCTCGCATAGAGATGGATGACATGTCAGACAAAGGCAATAGATTCCAACACTTTGTGATTCGCCAACGCAAAAAGCTGGAGCACCAAATGAGGAGGTCTCTTCATCTGACACTTCGGAAGGGGAGGGATGCAAGCAGGGAAATGAGGAGAGATGGGTTAAAAAAAATCGAGGAAATTAAAAGACAAGTGGAAAGGAAGCGGTACCACCAGCGGCCAGGCATCGTGGTATTTCTAAACTGTATGTTGTCAAACTACATGAATCATATTGGTGACCTAAACGTAGTCTGAATGTAACATTTTTTTGTGTGTGTTGTTGATTGGCATAATGTTGTCAAGATGAGACTATTTTAAGACTAAGGAACGTCTTAATCTTTATAACAATGTTTTCAATTTACTGTTTGTTTTTCTTTCAATTAGGTCTCGTCGGGTGTTTTCACATTTTTCCACCGAACATCGATTGTTAATGCATTGGTGTTAAATAATAATAATATTGTTAAGCAATATTTTGGCATTTATTTTCTAAAACAGGACATACGCTGATGCGTTTCTTTTCTAAAACAGGAAATACGGAAAATGTAAACAATAATATAAAGTATAAATATGAGCAATGTACAGATATAAATATAGCCTACAATCTGAATTTCTGACAAATATTTGCTGCATCTGACAGCTATATGACAATCGAGAATTGTAAGTATTATCATTTCTTTTGGTACTGTAACAACATTTAAGTTCGCTGGCCTGTCAAATGTTAGTAAAAGGACTGCGTCTTGACCATGCTGTTTGAGCTGCTGTATTGTAGGTATTTCTGTAGATGGCGCTGCTTAGTTTGCTTTATTTGACTGAGGGAGGCTCTTAAAGTTTGTTTTATGGCTATCCAACTAAATTTTTGATTGTTGATAAGTGATGAACTTAATGTTTGTTAGTGAGTTCTAGGTTTTATTTATTTTCTTATTTTTATTTATGTTATTTTTGCTCAGATATATAAGAAAAAACATGTTTTGTAGAACTGAAATCGATGGTTGTTCATGGTTGACTCTTGGTTTTGTCAGTTTGTTTATGCCATAGTTGATCACTGAGTGAACCCATGTGCTTCAGTTGACGCTTCGCTATTTTTTTATTATATTTTAGACTCCTCTATCTTTTCGCTATTTTTATTTTAAACCAATTCTATCTATCTATCTATCTATCTATCTATCTATCTATCTATCTATCTATCTATCTATCTATCTATCTATCTATCTATCTATCTATCTATCTATCTATCTATCTATCTATCTATCTATCTATCTATCTATCTATCTATCTAGGCAAAATTTCTAATAAATCGATATAAAATGTTTACATGTCTCAGAAAAAAAAGAAGCTATTTCAGAATACGTTTTTAGATCCTGGAACATATTGTGATCACTTTTTAAAGCAGGTGATAAAGTCAGCGTGCTATCTTCTTAAAATGTATTTTTATTGTTTTAACTGTTAAAATTCAAATACAATCGTATGCACTCATTTGACGCATCGCACTCAGTTATCACACTGTTATCGTTGTTGCCTTTATTATTGTTTTTACTCTTTTCCTTTTCTCTCTTTTTTTTTTTTTTTTTGTAAAATTGCACACTCAATTGTAAAACGTGTGAAACGTGTAAAAAAATAATCTGAATTTAAGCACCACAATTGCTGTGTTTAAAAAGATGCTTGTAGTAATTAGTAAAAAGTGCAGGCTTTGGCTTGACTGAAGAAGGATCTTACACATTTATGAAGTGTTCGCACTGTGACCGTTGTAGGTCCGGCTAAAAGAACAGGAGGCTATGTTGCGTTATGCCTTCCGGCTAAATTTGGGGACGATTCTTCTTTTTGTTAGTATTTTTGGAGGGAGCTTCTGGTACAATATGTAACACCATGGGCTGTAATTTCACACTCGACTACGCATTTCCCCTAAAGCTGCTTTTATTTCCCCGCAAGACCCCAGCTTTTTGCCTCCACTCCCCTTTACTATATTACTTACTTCCTCTGTTAAATGATAGGAAAACTAATTGCAACTGATAGAGGCCATTGAATACTAAAAGCGGGATATTGAGACTTTGTCTGTGCTACAAAATACAATTATATTTCATGTGGCTCCTCGATATGTGTGTGTGTGTAATATATATATATTAGCATTCCTATAATATTACCGTCCTGTCACAGCTGGGCAAGGGAAAAGGGGGTAATAAATTGCAAGCGTGCCAGTTTAAATAAACAAGAAACATGCAAAATATTTTTTAAAGGTCTGGTTTGTTTGAAAACACGTTTTACATTTTGCATTCTTTTTTAGACAAACCCAGGAGGTTTTGCTCTTAAGAGAACGATTGGGAGAGAGTGATCGAACGTGTCAAAGAGAGAGACAGACAGAGAAAGAGAGAGAAAGTGCAGTGGTATAGTGCATCTGTTTTGACAACCTCTGCTGTACGCCACATAGCCTAAGTTTGTTAGTCAAAGTGAACAGCGATGAACGTCCAATGAGAACGCAGAAAATCACTCCTGTTCCACTATCCAATATTTATATTTCCACGTTTAAAAAGCCCAGCCTAGGTTTCATCTCATTCACTGTAATATTCTCTACGTCACCAATCGATACTTTCCACTCCACTAAGCCTGCTGTCCACGTCAGTGTGCTATAGCTGAATGCAAGTATCCTTAGCTTTTACAGCAGGAATAACCCATAATGGAATTTTAAGAAGTCTGATACGCTTACTGGGAATTTCAGTCGCCGGATTGTTTTAAAATAATGCATTTGGCTGTTTTCCCGGAGGTATTGAGTTATCACAAACACCGAAAAAAATCATTGTAAAATCATTGTGATTTTTTTTCCTTGGGAAAAAAAAGTTATAACTGAAAAAAGTTTAAATAATCTCTGGTCGACTTTAGAGTAGGCTATCACAGAAATTAAACAGATGGAATAATTTTTCAAATAACACTAGCATTAATAGTAATAATAATAGTAATGATAATACAATAATAATGATATTAGTGTCTTGCACAATACCTAAATTATACAAAAACAATTTTATCGATAAATGAATCATCTTTCCTATATTAATTACAGTTTAGATGTTTTAAAATCCAATACCTCAATAAACCAAAATATGAATATTTGACCGCTGTAACCAAAACAACATAACTGCATTCACAACGCCAGTCATGATATCAGCTGTGTCTTTAGATTACCCATTCATGATGTCTATAGAGTGAACAGATGGACCATCAATTGAGTTCTGTCCACAACATCAGAGATTGATTTTGTACTTGCTTTTAATTTTACCATAATTAATTAGATTATTACAAGTGTTATATTGATCTTCGCATTTACACCCAAAATAGAAAGGTGAATTAGCATATGATCTATGTTTTCAATTAACCGAACAGCATAAGCAACAACAACGACAATATTAATAACAACAACAACGACAGTAGTACTGAGCCTAATAATAATAACATTGGAAATATTAATTTATGTAATGTTAATATTGCCATAAAACTATGCGATCGCAAAAAGGCTGGTGTTTGGGGAAATTAATATTTGAATGATGCAATGGGAGATCCTGCAGTAATACTATTATGGATTACAGCGAGCAGTTATGTCAACTCACGGGCCCAGCTAATAACATCACATAATAGCATAATCCCAGTGTGAATCAGTTGCCACTTTAAATGTACAGGTTGACAAGGTAAATGCCAGAATTTTCAGCGAGCAAAGAACTACCGTAAGAGCAGACTTGCAACATTATAAGGGCGGTCAATAAAGGTTAGTCGCTGCTCAAGTAGTTTGCGTTTGTACTGTATGTTCTTACCTGAGCTGATGGCGACTCACCCCTACCGCTAGAAAATAAACTCTCACACTGTTTGGCGAGACGAAAAGAGAGCCCTGCGCTTACCTGATCGACCAGAGCCGTGAGCCATGGCTTTTCCCTGTCTAATGGTCCGTTTCGTCGATGCAGCCCACTAGATCTGTTCGGCCTCCTGCGTTCCCTCCTCGGCTGGGCGTCCTGCCTCTCCCCGCTGCTTTTCACAACCTTTGACCGATCATCCAAAACTAAACGGTTTAGACGACAACAAAAAAGGAGAGCAACCTCTGCTCCACTGAGCTAGATTGATAAAGGAGGGAAAATAGCAATCAAAGCAAATAAAGCGTTGCAGGTGTTATATAAAAAGAATAAAACTTGTCTGCTGGAAGTAAAGAGGAGACTAAGAGTATGGAGATATGCTAAGATCTGCACGCAGGCGTTTACGTGTAGGAGACTCAAAGGTAGGACTTATACCGATGAATATTCACGATCATTTGAAAATGTATAGTGCTTATGTGTGCACTTGTCATCTTAAAATGTTCTGATCGTGAACTTGTATGAAGTTTGCTCAGAAGTTCTCGGAATGGTTGTGATAACTGATTCGTGCTGCTCATTGGCTGAACTTTAAGGTGAACCTGTTCTCAGTAGGAGGGTCTAACTAAATAAACGAGCTAATACGGAATTTGGAATTATGTTAATATATTACGAAGTCAGATTAATTACATGTTGTTATAACAGTTCTGACATGTTTTGTTACTTTATTTCGTGTTACTATGCGTTTGATTTTTGTTTTTTTTTGTGGGAGGGGGTTGGTGTTTTTTTTTTTTTTTATAGGCCTATATATATATATATATATATATATATATATATATATATAAATATAAATATAAATAATGTGGGAAAAGTAACATTGATACTATGTTGCTGAATAGTTACCTTGATGTTGCATATTTAATTACCAGGTTAATGCAATTAATGCCTGGTGACATACACATTTATTAGCCTACTGTACAGAATAGTTGCCCAGTCACATCACCGTTTCATAAGGCTTTGGGTTAAGAGACTATAGCAACCTTATAGCACAGTAATCTTTATCATACCCGCCTCACCATGCCGGCAGAAAAAAAGGAAAGGCCAAACTTTTCAGTTGAGCAGTCAAAGGTGTGCTCCCTCCCTGTCACGGAAACAAGCCAATACTCATTTATTGGGGAAGGTATTTGGTTGTATTTTAAACCAATGTTACGTTTCCTCTTTGCACTACAATAACACTGCAGTTCGTAGCCTACATCATTTGCAGTTTTGTTGTAATTCTAAATATTGTAAAGATCGTTTCGTATTAAACGTCCGTTTATGTTTAAAAATATTCAGATTATAGCCTGTTATTTTAATGCCAGTTCAAGTGAAAATCGTAAAAAAAAAAAATCTAGGCCAACTCTGCATGGATAACTTTCAAAGTTTAAAATAACATTTGTCGCTGAGGGATTCGATTTATAAAAAGAATATTGAGAATGTCAAGTATGTATAGCCTATGTTAAGGCTGAACTAAACCACAGCTAGTCCTGCATTTCTGTTGCTGGTTTTATTTCTTAGAAACATTATAATAGTAACACGTCTCTGTCATTAGTAATTAACATTCAGGACAATTAAATTAGTCTGATGTAGGGCACTGCACATGTAGCAAGACGTCCACCCATGTTTTAATGAAATCGATTTCTCCGGCCCTCTCTGGCTTCAGTAAGCACAATACTGACGTTTTGGATCCCTAAACTCTGACAACAGCAGATTCACACAAAATGTTTGTTAACTAGGCGAAGTTGAGGTCATAATAATTTAATGTACAGTTTTACGGCTTTACCACGCTCTGTCGTACTTTTAGATATTGTAATACGGTATATTTGCAAGTTACTTGTTCCAGTTAGTAGACTTTATCATCCCATTCCTCTCTTCTCTTCGTGATCGCTCGCGCTGTTAAACTCCGGCTGAAGTTTCCACTCACCCGCTCTACTTATATGTGCATTTGTGATGGGCTATGCATCTGCATCGAACATCTGAACCATATTGCTCACAACATAATTCCGTGTCATTTTGCTACTTTAATGTACTGAAGCCTTGAGTGGCCGCGCGACTGTTCTCCTCGCATAGTTGGCGTTTTGCTATATACCACATCTATGGTTTTTATGTCGAATCAGATGAATACGCGTATTAGCCTATTCGTTGTAAGAATCATTCAATGCACAGCTGATCTACAGAAATAAATACATATCGAAAGTACTGATTTTATTATGTAGTTTAACCGTAGATACAATTATTTTAAACTGTTGTAGCCTATTTTTTTTCAGTAGCTGTTGATCAGTTATTATTATTTAAGGACAATACAGCTTATGAACTATTTTCTTTCTTTCTTTCTTTCTTTCTTTCTTTCTTTCTTTCTTTCTTTCTTTCTTTCTTTCTTTCTTTCTTTCTTTCTTTCTTTCTTTCTTTCAATTAGTTAATGAGTGGATAAAGCAAACCGGAGGAGTCCCGTTTTGCACCTTCTCCAGAGTTTTCTTTTGATTTTTGAAATGAGTGATTTTTGGATGTGTGTGTGTGTGTGTGTGTGTGTGTGAAACTCATTATATACGAATATTAAATATTTAGTATGGATTGTAAATTGAGAAATTATATTATACATATTTTTCTTTTGATTTATGAAAATCTGTGTGTCTCCACACACACACACACACACACACATATATATATATATATATATATATATATATATATATATATATACACATGCACTCACATACATTTTAAATGCATGTGTAAAATGTGAAAAAGAAAAATATGTACAGAATATAATTTCTCATTAATTTACAAACAATAATGTATTTTAATATTCCTATATAATGAGTTTCCAGTTGCCATGTGTGTATGTGTGTGTTGGATCCTGAGGCAGCCCAGGGTGCTCTCAAGCCAGCTGCCACTGTTTAAAACAGACAGGAAACAGCTTCCACTAACACGACTGCAATATGGAAAGCAGCGACCTCCTCAATGCACCCCATGGCATGATTCTAATATCCCCCCTTTCACTGTTCACGCACACACTCACATACATGGCTTTTGTTAAATGCGGTATAAAATGGTTGAATATGTTTTGTCATTTATAGTTTTAACAGCATCATATGGATGATATTTTGGAGATCATTCATAGGACCTTGACCTGTTTCGGCAGTAACTCAGAAGTGCTTGGTAATGTGTGTCTGTAGTGTGATAGAAGAAAGACTTGGATTTCCCCGTGCCTTAGAGATGCTTTGTTTCACTGTAAATGTGTATGTGTGTGTGTGTGTGTGTGTGTGTCTGTGTGAGTGCATATCTATTATCCTTCTGAGAAATACAGAGCCGCTCGGCTCCCACACTGGCCTCTGATCATCGCCCTGTAAATGCAGCCTGTCACCTTCAGTAGTGTAATGATCACAGAAACAGTGACCTTGATCTATGGCAAGCCATAACGGAGAAGAGAGAGCATCTCCCACACTCCTCACTCAGAGATAACAGTGAAACATGGCATACAGGGGAAGCCAAAGGAGGGTTCAGAACAGGGCCATTTGATTGGCAATAAAGGTTGTTGGAGTGTCTGTAATGGATGTGAGATCTCTCCTGTTATCATCCATTTGGATAGGGCATCGACTGAAGGCGACGTGATTCCAGATTGAAAACTCAGGGAGTGGCTGATTATGGTTTTATTGCATAGTCCATTACACTAGTCAACACTACACACTGTTTCTCAAAGCAGAGGCTGTGGTGGATTAATGGGGCAGCTCTTCTGTTCTCTCCAGCCCCCTCGGACATACGGACATTTCCTTCCCTTCAGCAAGGCTTTTTGAATATGTCCCAGTTCCTGCCACATTTAGCTTTAAATAAGTTTCACCCTCCCTTCTTTTTCTTCGAAGAAGGGCGCAGTGGGTTCATGCACCCTATGAGTTCAGCACTCATCATTTATCATCCCTCTCTTTTTGGAAACGATGAACAATATTGTGTCATAGACTCCTCTTGTGATGCAGAATGAAACTTCTGGAAACTGTATGTGCATCTTAAATGTAAGAAATATATATATATATATATATATATATATATATATTTTGTTGTTGTATAGCATTTGATAAATGTTAACATAATAAATGTTATATGAAATATAAGGAATAGTTCACCTAAATTACAATTGTCATAATTTACTTACCCAATTTCATTCCAAACCTGTATGTTGACCTAGGTATTGTTTTTATTATTATTGTTTAATAAATATATTTTGTGGAACTCAAAGCATAATAATAATAATAATAATAATAATAATAATTGAAAATGTTTCTTTTTTTTATGTGAATCATTTTATATGTAAAAATATTTCTTGGTCTTTTCCAGTACCAATATATACGTGGAACACAAAACATTTAGTAATAATAATAATAATAATTAGAAGAAGAATTGAAAATGTCTATTTTTGTCCATACATTGTAAGAACAATGTATCCATAAAATAAAATGTATCTAATGTATGTATCTAATATATCTCTTGGTTCTTTCTGATATATAATATACACTTATTGAGATTAATTTAACGTCTTTTGTGTTGAGAAGAACATCAAATGGGGTTGGCACAACATAACAGTAAATCAATGATGGCAGTTTTTATTTATTTATTTTGGGTGAACTATCAATTTTTAAAACTATATTGTTTGAACAAAATGTGTTGTTATGAAGATTTTGCACTATGGGCAAATTACATTTCTCAAAATCAGACATGGTGACAGAGTCAGCAAAATGTAACCGGCATACCAGTGAAGGGCACCAAAAACAGTAGTAAGAGACAAGAAATAGTGTAGGAAAAAGTAGAAATTTCTCCCTGCGGAAATCTGGGCGCTTTTGTGAAATCTGGTCTCCACAACAGCGAGCCACATCAACTCATCTCCCCTTGCCAGCTTTTCAGATTTAAAGCCAGTACGGGTTTAATTACCAAATGATGACAGTGTCATATGGTGCCATGATGGCACAGGATATGTGCGAGACACTGACTGACAGTGGGAAGCTGGAAAGCAAAATGGGGGAGAAAAAAATAGCTGAGACAGTAAAACATCTGTAATTTGCAATTCACTGGTGTTCAGTGGTTGCTCATGGATTAAAGATTAAAAACTATTGTCTAGCAGATGGAAGAGAGAGAGAGCAAGAGAGAGAAACATGGAGGGAGGGGGAGCTTCTAAGCAGCCCATTTACATTTGTATATAAGCAGCACTGTTAGGATAATCACATGGAAAAAATAAGCTGTCTCCATCACACACCCAAGGCAATGCCTCCATTAGCCCCATCTCCAGATGCAGATGCTTCTGTTTTCAGATCGATTTGTGATGACAGCATGTTGCCCTCTGTAACAGCTTGGCATATAGTTTTATGCAAGAACAGAGATAATCTTTTAGATATTGTCTGAAAGACGTCACGGTGCTAAATGCAACCATTTACACTCATAAAAATGTAGGTTCTTTATTGGAATTGATGGTTCCATGAAGAACCTTTTAAAATCCAGAGAACCTTTCTAAGGTTATTTACAGTGGAAGAATATTAAAATGTTCTTCACTCTAAGAAAAAATGGAAATGTTCAATAAAAGATTTTGGGAAACCAAAAATGGTTCTTCTATGACATTGATAGGAAAAAAAACCCTTAGTTTTAAGTGTGTATGAAAACGTCCTATTTTATGCAACACTTGTACACGCGTGTTTGGTTGACCAGTGTCTAGAATAAAACCATTTTTTTTCTCTGTTGGTGATTGAAGACACCAGCTACACCTGATCTTTTTGTAATTGTAATTAATTAGTGTTTTGTTAGTCTTGCTGTGCCTTAATTAGTTAGCACTGCCCAGTAGAGAGAATGAGAGGCAGTACCTGCTACACAGCAAATAATTATTAGAAACGGCTATACGCTAATGCTGTGAAGTTGACCCTACTTTTATATGCTTGTAGGCTCCTTTGATGCTTTCGGGTGTACGGGGGAATGGGCAGCCCATTGAAGCATGGCAGACCACCTGAGAGTTGTTTTCTGGACTCTGGGAGGTCACCTGACACCAGTGCTCTGGAGAAGGTGCACTGCACTGGAGTTCACGTGAGTTAAAGGACCTCTTCAATAAAACATCACCAGCTTTCAATGGTGCACGCTTGAGCTGCTTGTGTAATTGACTTTTTGACTTTTTTCGGATTTGCATGGACTCTCCAAAAGTAGCTCACCTGGCAAGTATCGCTCTGCTCCGAAATTACAGTAGCGCTCTGTTATATTACAAATAATAAGCACTCTCCACTGACCACTGCTACTCATACCGTCTTAATTTAGACTCACCTTTTAGACCTGCTATAGAAGCTATAGTAAATGAAAGCCTTTTGATATCCATACAGTTCCAATAAAAAATTCTGTCGTTATTTACTTTTGTGTACATAGAACATTAGACCCCAATGACTTTCAATGTATGAACATAAAACACTATCTTCTTGTATGTTCCACAGATGAAAAGATCTTATAGCTTTGGAATGATATGAGAGTGAGTAAATTATGAAAGAATTTTCATGAACTATCACTTTAATATATTTTAATAGCTGTAAAGGCCTCTCGGGTGAAATATGAGATTGCAAAATGCTCTCTCTCTCTCTCTGTTCTGTAGGTGAAATTCAATATGCACAAACCATTTTAGCCATCTTAGGAGTGAGGAGACGAATCATTTCTGTTCTGAATGGATGATTCGGAGCCAGAGGTGAATCATACAGGGGTTTGTTTGTATCTGTGCCTCTGATCCCCCTCTGATAGTCCCTACACCGCGCAACATCTGTCACGCCGCGTGCCACCATCGCTCACGTAGAGCTTTAGGTGATGCTGGTGTATGGTTATTCCTGCCACACGGTCCACATGGGCATCCCCAACGCCAGCGCTCATTAGCAGGCAGGTGGCGTTAGAGATTCGACTGGGGCCGAGACGAGGAATAGAACCTGGCAAACCGGGTTGTACGTCTGCATCGGGTAATCCCCGCCAGATTGCCAGGATATCAGAAGTGACATCACAAAGCCAACAAAAATTAGCATCCCTAATGGTCTGCCAGGCCAAACATTATTCTTCATGATGAGAAGCAGTCATGCCTGCCCAGGGCTCCTGATGATTTGGCCAAAAGCAGTGGAGGCCCCTAAGCTCTCAGCTCCAGCCAAAACCAACAGGCTCTATTCTCCAACCCATGAAGACCGGTTCTACTCTACTGCAAAGGAAGTTCCTGAGGAAAATCCTTGGTATATTCCCATATACTGCTGATGCCTTCAGATTCTAGAAGATCCTTGGAAATGACTTGCCTCAATGGAAAGAAAGAGGCTCTGACCTGGCGCTTGATAACCAGTCAAAAACACCTTGACTAGATTTAGAAGCTAAAACCAAGAAAGATCAATGAGAGGAGAGGGGGAGAGTGGCAGATTTAATTAATTACTGCATATTAGAATGTTTGTTTACAAAAGTGAACAGTTACAAGGGGCCTGATGGTAATTAATTTAAAACGTACTTCCCCCTGTCCCTGCCTCGCGTCGGCACTAGACGTGGTTGTTTCATGGCAGGTAAGCCTACGTCTCATTGGATTTCCATCAATTGCTCAAAGGTGTGTTTGAAAACAAAGATGCATGGTACGCAAATTAGCCTGAATGTTAACATGATTGCATATTAAGAAATCTAATTAGTATTCAAAGGAATCAAAAGGGAAGAGCTGCATGATATTGTGATAATGCATATCTAAGAGGAACGTTTCACCGTTTTCCACCTAAATCGTATTTGCTTTTTCATTAACTGCTGGATTTAAATGTAACTTTACATTTTAAACAGATCTGTAAATTGTCTCTGTGAAGATGACTTTATTTCCCCAACAATGTCAGAGTGGTTGCATGTCTGTGTGTTTTCAGCTGTGGTCAGGAAGGTCTCTCGAGGTCCCCCTCCAGGACAATGATGTATTTAAGTCCCCTAAGAGGTCAGATGGACTCTGTCCAGAACATCACCTGCAATCAATAGGGTTGGTAAACCAGGCTCAACTGAGTGGCCATGAAGACTCCCCTTATAAACACTCTCACAGAGAGGCCGGCATGGCCCATTGCTTTGCTAAAACCACAACCAACATCCTGACACACACACACACACACACACATGCCACCACTCTGAAAACAAGTGTTGATGACAAAGAGAAGAAAAATAACAGCACCTCAGCGGTAAGTGGAGAGCCTCCAGGTGATGAAATCCTCTCTAAGGGACACAAAATTGAGGCAAATTGACAGCCATGTGAATGTGTTTATAAATGCTAGTGGGTGGCACTGTTATGGAGCAATGAGTCCACTGGAGTGATAGCTGGGATGGGATTTTATTATTTTATTTTATTTTTAAATTTTTAACTAAATAACTGAATATTGAGATTTAATCAACATGAAATTAATGTATGAAATAAAAATGGTAAAATAATGAAATACAATTTATATTAGATATTTTTTTATTGCAGCTAGCTGACAAGGCATTTTTTTTAATTTAACTCGAATTACTAAAATAACTTAAACTAAAACTAAAATGAAATTAATATTACAAAATTACATTAAAAAAACAAAAACTAAAACTTTAACTAAAATGACACATATAAAAAGCTAATTCAAAATATTAATTATTAATATATTCTTTATTATATCATATATTATATTATCAATATACTATGAATGTGTATACATTTAAATTTGCATGATTTCTCAGTCATTATTCTTGCTATTTTGCTAAAAAAATACATAGATGTATATTAATTTCTGTCAGTCTGAAAAATGCGAAAAATATCAATAAACAATTAGTTGCACTGTTAAAAAGTTGAAAAAGGACAGTGTTTTAATAGTTTTTTTTTTTTTTTTTTACAGTTTTCCATTACTGGTTAATTTTATAAATATCAATTTTGCCTGATTATGATAATTCATGTTTCAGCTTTTTGCATTTTTATATCTCAGCCATACTCTTTACATTCAGCATCACTCTGTCATAGCAAAGATTGCACATTCTCCTTAACGCATAGGTGAATTGGGTGCACTGCTTCAATCAAGGCTTCACTATTGGGTTTGAGAATCATCAGAGCCCAGACAACAAAAGCAAACGCTACAGTGAGTGTCTCTACTGTAAGTGGCTTTTGAAGAATTGGCACAGTCATCTGGCGAACACCTCACATCTCTCACAAACAAATGAAGGCCAGGCGCTTCAAAGTGAGATTGATATCTCTCTCTGAACTTCAACCAGAATATTCTGAATATTGAGAGAGGTGCACTCCTCCCACGGGACCGCCAAGGCGCCTTTCTCAGAATCAGAATCAGAATGAGCTTTATTGGCCAAGTATGTTTACACATACAAGGAATTTGTTGTAGTGACAGAAGCTCAACAGTGCAACAGAAAGACAGCAACAGGACAGGACACAGACAATAAAAGAATAATATACAAATATCCAAACAGGCAATGTACAAAGCAGCAAAAACATAATATATAATATAGACTATGTATGTACAGGTCAAGTATGTGCAAATTAGAAATGAGAAAATAAAAATAAAATAAGTGAGTGTGGTGAATGGATAATGTATTATAATTGTGTGTTCCACGTTTATTGTTGAGTGTTCATGAGATGGATTGCCTGAGGGAAGAAACTGTTTCTGTGTCTGGTCGTTCTGGTGCTTAGAGCTCTGTAACTTCGACCAGAGGGTAACAGTTCAAAGAGGGAGTGTGCTGGATGTGAGGGGTCCAGAGTGATTTTACCAGCCCTTTTGCTCTGTACTGGATAAGTACAGCTCTTGGAGAGTGGGGAGGGTTGGACCAATGATTCGCTCAGCAGTCCGGACTACTCTCCGTAGTCTTCTGAGGTCAGATTTGGTAGCTGAGCTGAACCAGACAGTTATTGAAGTGCAGAGGATGGATTCAATGATGGTGGAGTAGAACTGTTTCAGTAATTCCTGTGGCAGGTTGAACTTCCTCAGCTAGTGAAGAAGGTACAACCTCTGCTGGGCCTTTCTGACAATGGAGTCAATGTGAATATCCCACTTCAGGTGAGATGGTGGTGCCCAGGAATCTGAATGACTCCACTGCAGTCACAGTGCTGTTCATGATGGTGAGTGGGGGGAGAGCAGGGGGGTTTCTCCTGAAGTCCACAATCATCTCCACAGTTTTGAGCGTGTTAAGCTCCAGGTTGTTAAGATTGCACCAGACAGCCAGCTCCTTAACCTCCTGTCTGTAAGCAGACTCGTCACCGTCCTGGATGAGGCCGATCAGTGTGGTGTGGTGTCGTTCAGGAGCTTGACAGAGGGGTCTTTAGAAGTGCAGTCGTTGGTGTAGAGGGAGAAGAGCAGTGGGGAGAGTAGGCAGCCCTGAGGAGCTCCAGTTATATTATAGAGTGCTGGATGTGAATTTACCAAGCTTTACTAACTGCTGTCTGTCTGTCAGGAAGCTGTTGATCCACTGACAGACGGAGGTGGGGACGGAGAGCTGGGTTAGTTTATTCTGAAGGGTTTCCGTGATGATGGTGTTAAAAGCAGAGCTGAAGTCCACAAATAGGATCCTCGCATAAGTCCCTGGTCCCATAAGTTCTCACATAACTCCCTCATTCTGCCAAAGAGGGGGAAAAAGATTGCCCTGTAGATCTTCCATGTTCATCAATATTCACTCATTCATTGTAAGCCATGGCAGCTGAAATTTGGCCTACTATTGCTGAATGGATGACCCAGGGATCCACTTTGTTGCCATGAGGTTGTCTGCAATTGAGATTTAGGGTTAAAATAGAACGATACACAATTTTTATGAACTTCAGACTCATCTATATATTTTACCTTGTGACAGAAATCTTTTCCATTTGCTCTGCAAGTTCTTAAGATTACCCATCCATTTAATACGCCTAGAATAAATGTATCTACCTTGTTCTGCTTTCTGACTGTTTGCCAAATAATAAATAGTTTTTTCCCTTTCTGTTTTTACTTGGGAAGATTTTTCAAATAATATAAAGGAAACTACTGCTAAAGATAGTTGCCATAAATCTATATGTATTGCTGAATTCTCACACAGTATTTAAGCTACTGTAGTGAATTATTGATATTAAACAATTAGCAAAACGTTAAAATGTCTTAAATGTCTTTGCAGTTGCAATGTGCACATAGACAATATAATATGTATTATGTACCATGACAACACAAAGGATCTTGAACACACTGTAAAAAAATAATCGTAAAAAAACGGTCAAATGACTGGCAGCTACGGCTGCCAAACAAAAACCGTAAAATTAAGGTAAAATATCTTAATTCAAACAAGGAAAAACCTGTAAAATAACAGCGTTTTTTTCTAAAACTTTTAATGAAAAAATCTGTAAAATGATAGTTTTTGCACTTTATTGGAATTAAGATATTTTTCATTTATTTTACGGTTTTTGTTTGGCAGCCGTAGCTGCCAGTCATTTGACCGTTTTTTTACGATTATTTTTTTTACAGTGCAGATTTTTTAAAATTATGAAAAACCAAACAACGTTTTTTGGATTTACTGTAAAACATCCACAACGAAAATTTATTTTAATACAAACAAAATGCCAATCAGGTTTGCTTCTCTGTTAGTATCTCCACAGCTGTATGTCTCTATTAGTGCATCTTTCCGAGAACACCTTAGTAGCCAAATGAAGAGGCAAACACAGATGATGATGATGATGATGGTGGTGGCCATGATATACATCACTGAACCACTTTGAGGGGAATTCCAACTCAAGGTGAGAAAATCTTTTTATTTAGAATTTGTCCTGCTCCATTTGTTCCCATTACAAGGCAGTGAAAATAATCATATGTAAATAACATTCCAGATAACGAATATATGTTCTAAATATGTACTTTTGTCAACATTCCCATTAAAACAATTATTTCTGTATGTTCTCATAATGTTCAAAATGTCAAAGGAAACATTTAATTTATTTTGTAAACATTATGGGAACATTACTTTTGAATGTTGTCTGAACATTCTGAAACAAATAGTAAGTACTAGTGATGTCAAACGATTAATCGTGATTAATCGCATCCAAATTAAAAGTTTTTGTTTACATATGTGTGTGTACTGTGTATATGTGTGTATTTATTATGTATATATAAATACACACATATACATGTATATATTTAAGAAAAATATGTTGTTTATAAATATATTATATATATATATATATATATATATATATATATATATATATATATATATATATATATATATATATATATATATATATACAGTATATATAATATAAAATATAAGAATGTAAATGTATATGCATGTAAATATTTCCAAAATATATACTGTATGTGTGTGTATTTATATACAGTATACATAATAAATACACACAGTGCACATACATATATTATGTAAACACACTTTTATTCTGGATGCGATTAATCTCGATTAATCGTTTGACAGCACTAGTAAGTACATTAGTAACATTTAATTAAATAGTTTGTTATTAAAGACCAGATAACTTTGAACAGACTTTCTATTAATTTGACTTGGTAGAACATTTGTTAAAAACTGAAAGAATCTTGCTAGAACTTTAGCCAAGGTTCTGTTAGCTGGGAAACAGGACTACTGTAATACAAGTATATACTGCAAAAGGAGTGCCTTAATATTGTGTTGGTTGTGATATGATTTTTGCTATGAAGCACTGAAGTAATGTTGTGTGGTTTTGTTAATATCTAAATCAGACTGAACCACAAAAGCCACAATCATACGAATTCCACCTCCAGGTAAACCACATTTTAAATTCCAGGTAAATGTTATGTGAAAATTATGATGCTGTCACTGTGAAATGTACTAATAAATCACCACAGTTGCATAAATTTTCTATGGCGGAAATTTCCCTGAATGCAATCTCTACATGCATGCATGTTACAATCTTCGTAACGCACAACAAAAACTACTCCATAATGATCTCCCCTCAGAGGTAAATCAATAATTGCAGAGCTACAAAAGAGTGTTTTGTCCTAAAATGGTAATTAGCATGGGTCTTGACCTCCCTCATGGCATCTCTCAGTCGCCCATCTGAGAGCCAGGGCATGTCCAGAGCTGACACTTAATGACGCTAACATTACACACTCGCTGAACATTGTCGGGCTTTTGTCTTCATTCACATCGAAATGAAGTTCTTGGGGCCCACGTTTATCAATCATGGTGGGGCTCCAGCTGTTCGCCAGTCTTTGGCCTGACTTCAACAGCCGCGCTTACAAATTGTCTCTGAATAGTGTGGAGCTCTGCCTCCCCACCCTTCCACCCCCTTTTTGTCACTGTCTCCTGACAAATGTTCCACTGCAGCTTTTCCCAGACATGGCCGACCCTACCTTCTGCTCCTCGCCATTCAGAGGGGGGTTCTGGCCTCATGTTCCTCTCACAAGATGAGCATGGTAATCTGCAGTTCAGACTGTTATTTAAATGCGTAATATTGCGATGTTGTATTGGGTATCAAGAATGACACTGAAAGAGAACATAAAAATGCCACGTCTGATGGAGATCCTCAAAATGAAGTATTCATAATAGCCTTCTGATGCATTAATAAGAGGTGTTTGTGATCTCTCTTTACTACTTTCTAGATCTCCTGCTACCTGACGTCCATCAGACATTTCTCTTGTGAAACTTAAAACAATAGAAAACAAAATCAACATGGGTGAAGAGATGCGGCTGCCTCAGAGGGATGAATGACTGATACAGTTTCTCTTTCACTGTGCTTTGAAAAGTGAAATAATTAAGATAGATGGGCAGATGAATTAGTTGTCTTCCAAGGTCAAACGCTGATTGCCTTATTACTCTATTACTCCACTGTTGTGAAACTGTTACCGGTGACACTTTTTCATGATATTCTTTACATCCACAAAAGAGAAAGAATGAGTGAAGGAGTGAGAGAGATACAAATTGATTGTTTGGCGGCCAAATCAGTCATAGTCATCTTGGGTGGAAGGATTAATGGGTCTGATGGCTGTTGCAGGTTCAGGCAGGGAGACGGGCAGAAAACAAGAGAAATTGGTTTGGGCCCCCGGGAGCTGAATCGATGTGAGTAGCATGTAAGCAGTGCACTGTTGTTTTGTGTGTGTGTGGAATGAGAGAGAGAGAGAGAGATGTAAGGCTATGACATATTTGTTTTTTAATAACCATATACAATTCTTCTGGATAACACTGGATTAAAAAAATTGTTTGGGCTTAATGCAAGTTAAGATCAGTAAAAATAATTTGTGATAACAATAGAAATTAATTTCCACTTTAGTGACAATGTTGATTACCATGAAAATGAATTTGCAATTGAAAATGAATGTCCCTCTTTTGTTAAATTTATATTTATAAAACACTGATTGTCTTGTTACTCTATTACTCCATTGTTGTGAAAGTGTTACCTGACATGCATCAAGCATTTCTCTTGAGTTTGGCAGGTGAAACAAAAAATAGAAAATAAAAATCAATATGGGTAAAGATATTTTATTATAATATAATATATAATATGAATTATATTATAAGCAATCAAGGTTATGTTGAAGCATTACAGTGGAAGTAAAGGGCCTAATTTTTTCATAAATGTGAAGCTTAATGAAATTTGTGTATATTTGAGCTGTGAAATTTCATTTTATGGTTACTTTAGGTTTTTAGGTGTTATATTGTCATGGTGATGAAATTGTATAGTTACACAGAAAATATTTGTAACCTATTTTTAAAATCATGAATACACATTCATGCTATGTGGCAATATTATTGAAATCTAAAGTTACGGATTTGGATCCACTTTCTCACTTTTTTTAATTCAAATATTTTTTTTGTGGTAATCAACATTTCGCCACAAATACTGTCTATGAGCTTAACTTGTGTTAAACCCATAATATTTCTTAGAACTGAGTATTGAATATTAAAGTTGTGGAATATAACATATTTTAAAATCTTTTTTTTGATTATATCCCTGATTCTGATGTGTTTTTCTGAGCTTCAGGTTTCCTCCTGAAATGGGCCCAAGGAGGTTAGCAGCTGTGACAAAAATCAAAATCCATTTTCTGTGGCCAAATGTAATGAGGACCAAATGGTGGATGTTCCATTCATCTCTCCGGCCTGTCTGAGCACTCAGGCCACAGGCAGCAGGCTTGTGAAGGCAGGTGTGAAAGCTGCGGGGAGTCTTATGAGCAACCCCATGATGCTCTATGTACAGGCATGGCATTTTTACTAGTGTTTTTATTAGATATATAGTTATTTTTTTATTAAATCACCACATCAATCTATGTGCGTATAAGATAAATCGTCCTGGTTAGAGGTCCATCTAATCAGGCATCACAAAATAAACTCTATTCTGGCTTCAAGAGTGGGCTGTTGTACCCTTGAAATTGTTCCTATTTGTGGACAAAATAGGGTTTGCTACGCATACTGAGAAACATCGCATGAAAATTGCTCCAGGATTATGACTGAGAGCCCCTCTTCAATCTTCAGAAAGCCCACCCACACAAAATATGGCTGAGCAATTCACTATGGTGAAGCTAGACCTTGTGTGCGGCCAGAATATATTTCCCTCCTTTGCAACCGAATTCATGTAAAATTAATCAACTCCCCACTGTAATTCCAAATATTTGCCACGTGGACTGATTGGGGTCAACGGCTCAATTCAACATCAGGGGAGTGCAAATTCCCCATCATGATTGATTGCCAGCATAGTCACACATATTATTATTATTATTGAAAGAGTTTATTAGCTTTGAATCGGCTGGTTATGCACCGCTGTTTTAGGGTTTTGTGCTATTTTCAGTGAGGCAAGAGTGGATCAGAGAGTTGTGAAGGCTTGATGGTGTCATTTGGAAACTCTCACCTGGTTAATCTGGCAAGAGCTCTTGTTTCAGCGGTGATAAAATAGTCCTGAACTCCAGGAGCTTTCTGCCTGTGATTTGTATTTAGACTGAATGCTCGGGACTCTCACTGAGCACCAGTCAAGGCTCGTTATTCCCTCAGATAAACAGGCGGGTCAATCGGAGACCACCAAGGCAATTCCCAATTCTTCTGTTTTTTATTTTTTGCCATATTTATGTTGTAATCTTCATTGCCATGATTTCGCTTGGCAGTCATAAATCATAATTGCAAAGACTATAGAGGCACCAATTTACTTGCGGATAATAAGGTCTTTGTATTTATAGCTACGCTGGCAGTATATTTTATGGTTATGATCATGTGCATTACACCAGTTCATTACAATCAGCATTAGCTTGAGCTTTTTAATAGAATAAGAAGAGTGCCAAATGCCTGTCTATTTTAACCTGCCTTTCTAATAGCCATATGAGTCTGATAACTAAGCAAAGAGCTTGGTGGTAATGAGTCATGTGACACCTCATGGGGTTTTCCATAACTATTTGAGTAAATGTTCACTCTCCACCAACAATTCCCTTTGATGACCCATTAGATATTATGGGGCAGCCTGCTGTGAGCTCCATAGTCATGATCTTACCAAATTTGTGTTTAATGCCCAAGAGACAAACAATAACTAGATTTTAAAAACTTCCTGACATTATCTCTCATCTGAAAGTCTAACAAGTTTTGTTGTGAGTGACACTTAATTTTTAGATATTAGTGATATTGTTGTAGCTACTGGGGAAAAACACCCACAAGGAAACAGTGGGGGGAAAAAGTCTAGGTATGTGAGAGCCCAATACTTAACTCTTTTTTTTTTTTTTTTTTTTTTTTATCAAAAAATATATTTTTTTAATTTGGTGCACGTTTTGGTATTTTACTTTAAATAATACATTTTCAGATTTATTTTATATTGCATGTTTGTTATATATAGTATTTATAATTTTGAAAATAATTATTTATCATTTATATTTTACATTTAAACAGTTTTCACACACGCTATTTGCTTTACTGTTATTTCCCAATGTTTTATTGGCTACTCAAAGACACCTATTTGAAGGAGAGAGAGAGAGAGAGAGAGAGAGAGAGAGCTTAAAGGATCCATCTCCTTTTGTTTTGAAATGTATTTGTTTCATTGAAGCCTTTGCCACTGAATCCTGATCAACTTCCATTGCCGACGCTTGTCAGCTGGGGAATATATAAAGATAAATGGTATTATGTTAAATTCCACTTAATGACAAATTTTTATTTTCTGAACACGGTCATTTTCTGGCTTGTGAATCAAGTGTAAGGAGCTAATTACGTGAGGATCTGAGCAAAAATAACTCCTCATCTCAAGGATAATGGAAGAGAAATGTTGTAGATTAATGGCACTATTTATCTTTTTTAAATTTCTATCTTTCTCTGGTGATAGCTGCGCTCCCCAAGGAAAATATTCATAAAATGAAATTGAAGTCGTAACTTAATAGGTTATTAAAATTTTTGAGTGCATATCACTTCTTCTTTCGCGGCGCTGTAAATTTAAATTGAAGTTTGTGGCGTTCGGAGTCACCAGCAGAGTTTTTTATGATGCACAATAGAGGGGGAACATGCATCTTTGTCAGGAGGTATTTGCTATTCTAATTTTATGGCAGGCCAGATTATCAAAAAGGAATGTCATGGTGCGGGCTGCTGACAACACCTCAGCCTTCAGCCATGTGTTTCCATTAGGTGTCTGAGCCGTCCGGGGGTTTGTTCGTCCCATTATTTTCCATTTCTGTCTTTTATCTTGATTTAAAGTGAGGCTCACTGCATATTCCTGTGCTGTCATTTCCTTTCCTCTGCCAGAGCCTGAGATTGGGCAGCACAGGGCGCCTCAGCACAGGGACTCGTTCTCTCTCTGGGGGCCGCGTGTAGAGCGATTCAAGGTGGAATATCTTTAGCCCGCCTGTATGTTTGGAAACACTGTGCGAATGAGAGATGGTGATGGAAAGAGAGAGGGGCCATCATCACCGCTCTGGCGTTTTTTCCTCAAGGTCAGGGGGCTAAATTTATTTATTTCCCTGAAAGTTACGATGAAATTTTACTGACTACTTTGCAGTAATGATGAGGGACATCAGCGGCCATAAATTTCTCTTGCCATTTGTTCGCCAATGATGAACCATTTTTTATTTAGCCTTCAAGGACGTTACTTGGTATTTTTTATGGAAGCGGTGTTATATGTAATGATATCCATTTCATAGTGTCCTATAACCCGGTGGAAAAATTAAAAGTAAAACTGACTGGGGTGCACGCTATTCATATTCAACTGGGGCTATTGAAATAAACAATAAATGTCAGACACAATTTGTGATGTCCTTGTCTGTGTTTCAAAATTGCAACTTAAATGCTTGCGCGCTCTTCTGAGAGCTTATATAGTTGCTTATGCAAAATAATTCATTTTAAAAAGGTTAATAAATATAATTAATTAATCGTTCATATTTTCGTATTAGGCTTCTGGAAACGTGGCTTAATAACATCATCAACTTATTTTTATTTCTTTTCAGTCCCTCCAGAAATCCACAGATTTCTGCAATCTAAAGGTCATGTAATTAGCATAACATCATGATGTCTTTTATTGATTGGCTATTTAAAATCCCATTGTAGTCCTGGGAGTAATGTTAATGGGTAGAAGCCACACCTCTTTATTGCCTCTATTATGATATCCCATGAGTCCTTGTGGATATTCCTCAGTGGGCACTCTTTTGTAGTTCATTAATGGTCAATTACTTAGAGCTCATGGGCCCCACTGTGTCATCAACAGCGACACTAGCCAACCCTCTTTCAAGCCTAACCAATCCCTGCTGCCTCCTAAACAAATAATAGAAAACCTTTCAGTGCGCAAAGGCTAGAATCACAGCCTCTTAACCAGACGATGCCGGAAAACCTGCAAGTTCCTGGTCCCCTGTTATTTGAAAATTAATACCATTTTGTTTCTTCATTTCAGGACGTTCAACGTACATTTGTCATCTGAGAGATAGCAGCCTCCATTGTTCCCCCAAGGATATTTTCCCTCTTTTTTCCCTCCTCCTCAGTCTCTACTTAGAGATTCTGCAAGCTGAAAGCTTAAAGTAGAACATATTGGAATGTTCAGACAATCCTGACCTGTTTATGCAAGCAGAGTTGATAGGTTGTCAGGCCCCCAGCGAGAGGGCCCAGAATGAGGCAAGCTATCCTTTAAACTGCCTGCCTGATATTTGTGGATAATAAAAGAAATAAATCAGACAATAGGCCTGAATATTTTATTTGTTATCCATATTCCTTATGGGCAAAAATGATACAGAAATGTAAAAACAGCAATTTTGCCCTGGCCCCTGACGGAATTGTAACACAGCTGCAGCTGTTTTCATGTCTAAAGACAAAGTGCATTCTTGCCACTTGGCTAGCTTGTGCTATATATGCTATAACTCTATTCAGCAGGCCGTTATCGTGTTTTTTAATGGGGCCATGGCTACCCCTTCACACACATCACCCCCTTCAGCCTCCTAGAATTTCATCCTTTTCTCATAAAGCCCTTTCTTACAGTGGTTGGCTGTTTTGCAAATGTCAGTGTTACGGTATCTTACCATCGCCTATATGTAAACAAGAACCTGAGGCCTAGCCAGGTCATACTGACCAATGTCCGTTGCCTATTGCCCTTAATTTAGCATCTCTCGCCTTGCTGTGCCATGCTGCGTCTTTGTGAAAGTTGCCTCCATCAGCAGAATGGTGGTGACAGTCAGAGGGGAATGAGCTCGTGAAGTGATTACGAGAACGGGTGGCAGTCATTCAGACCCCCGAGATGACAGCACATTCAGAGGGAAAGTGCCCAACTGGCATTAATCCCGGGAAAATCGCAGGCTTCCAGAAATGCATTGTGGGCCTGATAAGATGGTCGCTATAATATGCACTTAATCTGCAGGTCTCCAATGAGCCTGCTTGTATTTCCAAACTGGAGGGAGCCATTGTTGTGAGGCCAGCAAGATCAGGGGCAAAATGGTAAGCTTTTATTATATTCTAATGGAAAACATGGCTATATCATACTACACCTCATCTGTACGAAGCTATAAAATCTCAGACTTGTATATAAATATTTAGGGCGAATTCTGTCATAATTTGCTCATGTTGTTTAAAAAATGAAGGACTTTTGTGGTACTGGTTGATTTTTCATGCAGTTGAATGGGACTGGATCTTTCAAGCTTCAAAAAGTATGCAAAAGAGCCATTGTCATATAAGCAGTCCATGTCTCATGTATTATATTCCAAGTCTTTTGAAGTCAACCAGACCAATAATATGTAATAATTATTCACTGATAGTCTTCTCTTGTGAGCTGCAACTGAACCATTGAGTCAGTGAGAACTGAACCAGATTTGTGAATAATTATTAGTTAAAAAGATCTGATTCAAAAGCCATTTAACGGCTTTAGAAGATTAAAACTCATTTAAAAAATGTATGATGGTGATGGCGCAGTGGATAAGACACATGCCTTTGGTGTGAGAGACCCGGGTTCGAATCCACTGTGAGACACCAATGTGTCCCTGAGCAAGACACTTAACCCCCTAGTTGCTCCAGAGGCGTGCGACCTCTGACATATATAGCAATTGTAAGTCGCTTTGGATAAAAGCGTCAGCTAAATGAATAAATGTAAATGTAAACTAAAATACATATAACATCAGTAAATAAGAGCATTCGACATGCTAATTACAAAATTCATCTCATTGTAGAGGGAATGGGTAGCATGAGACTAAATGCAGAGTTCCTGCAATAAACCAAAGCCGATGTTCTGTGCCAAAGAGAAAGGTCTATGTTGGCCAATAGCTGACTATGTCCACTCAGCACATTGTCAGAGCAGAGCCGACAGTGGCCCTTTCACTCTGTCATTAGGCCATTTAGGGGTGAAAATATGGGGTTGTTCTGAGCGGGAGGAGAGCACTCTCTGCCTGTTATTATCAGTTTTACCCTGACAACACCCTGGTCTGTAACTTTCACCAGAGAGATGAAAAGATCGAGGTCCCTGTTGAGAAAGGAACCATTGACTGAAGGGCAATTTCATCTGAATGTCGTCAGCGCTGCAATCTAACTGCTTTGCTTTTAAGTAGTTCATGCAGGTATTATTTTAAAGGTGTGACATACATTTTTATTTTGGAATACTTTCTCATATCCCAGTTTAATGTGCAACTAAGACAGACATGTATGGCTTGATTCCCCTCAAAAGTGCTGATGACAAAAATAAAGATTGTTTGTTTAAAAATTCTGACCAGCCTGACATAGCAACAGTGGCTCAGCCAATGGTGTGAGTTTGGGGCGGGGCTATTTGTTTGTTTGACCAATGACAGATGAGGGATGTGTTTGGGAAAACCTGTTTGAAAACAATTCTATTTTTGCATAAGTAAATTGTCATCAATTCAAGTTTGTTTGAATAGTGTATATAATGAATGATAATGTTCATTCAAATTTCAGTATATCAAATTGTTTATACTTGTGACTTTTCAATTCTCTTCTCATCTTTTAGAGTAAAAACACTCTGGGACAGGTGTTGGGAGCTAGTCTCTGCCATAAACTCTTTAATTGAGCTAGTTGATGATTGATTATCATGCTTCGCTGCTGGTTCTATTGGTCCATGGCATATAAATGTTGATTAGAAAATAAATATCACATACCTCCCACTGTCATATGAGCTCACGACTTGTGTTTGCCAGTATCGGCCCACTAAAAGCACCAACATGCACATTCTTTCCACCTGTGACAGTTACGTCGCTGACAAAAACGGAGTTGCTGATGTAAATACGGCCAGAGTTCTTGCAATGTGCACTGCTCCTCTGATTATTAATGATGGTGGGGCAGTATGGAGTATATAATGAGAGACCCAGGTGAGCTCCAGGAGAGTCCGTACACCACACCCTAGGGTCCCACAAATATCACCCTTGTAATTTCATGCCTCTGATTATTATTGCACACTGTAGCTCCGAGCACTGCTCCTCCACCCATTCTCTTTTCTTCCCCAGCTGAGCTGCTGTTTTAACAGGACAAGCCCACCTCCTGCTCTGTTCCCACACACACACACACACACACAAATACAAATATGGGCATGATCACCTACTGTATTCACTGACTCGCTCTCTTCATCTCTGAAGCACATACACACACTTTAATCTTTATTTTTTAATGTTTTGCCTCCCTGGACCAGTCATGAGCTTTCTCATTTCTTCTTCTCTCATTTTCTGTTAATTCACTACCATCTGCCTCAGCATCTGTTTGAGGAGCTAGAAAAAGTGTCTGCCATGATGGAAAAAGTCTCGGCTCTTTCTTTCTCTTGTTTCGAAGCACAGTATCTCTCTCTCTCGCTTGCTCATTTGCATGCCAACCATAGATTTCTCTTCTTTCTTTGTTTGGGTCTCTGCTCCACCCCTTTCACCCGGTCGCTTTTTTAGCATAATCTCCTCAAACGCCTTTTTGCGCCCTCACTCTATCTGCAGTGAGTAAACCGGGCGGCCTTCTTCCTCTCTTGGCCTCAAGCCAGAAGAGGGAGTCATATCCTTTCCATGTCCGACTGCTTACTTAATATCCACTGTCAACAGGAGAGCACAAAGGATTAGAAAAAGTGCAATTGTAATGCTTACACAATGCTTTCACAAGGTCCTCCCGACATCTTCCCCTTCCCCCTGATGCCCCGTACCCCCCGAATCCCTCCCAGCCTGCATCTTTGAGGCTCGCCGACAATAGCGGCAGGCCTGCTGCAGTGCAGAGCCCGGGCTCGGCATCACCCCCAGCCAACCTGCAGATTACAGGCATTCTTTGTGAGGGCCAGGGTTGCTGCGGTCCCCTCTGAGGAAGAGGCAGTGGCAGAGGCTGTCCTGCCTCAGGCTGCATTCTCCTCTGTTTAGAGAAGTTATTGTGTTCCCCCGCTTTGAGTGACACCGAACCCATCATAATCTCCTCCCCGCAGGGACTTGCGCCAGTTGTCTAGCAGACCTTACAAACTGTTTCGACCCCGCGTCCTCTATTCTGTGCCGCATTAGTGTCATTTAATTAATTCGGGCTCGCGTTTCATCTTCACTTACATCTCCCCGGTGGTGTCACGGTAAAACACACAAAATTTTTATAGATATAAATATATGGAACGCAAATTATTTTCCGAAGGAAACGCCGTACTCTGCATGTTCTTGTAAATAAATGTAATTATCATAAGTGCAATGTTATTTTAATTAAATTGCTGCGATGAATTGTATTGAGCGCCCTCTCGGACCGATATGAACTCTGCGGGTATAAATGGAGACTTCATTATTTTATGCAGATGTTTAACATTTCAAATTTACAGTTATAATCTATAACCTGCTACGGTTAAGATTATTTGTCTCGCGGTGACACTGACCAACCATTTCTGTATGATCCTCTTGGCTTTGGATAATAACTCTAATAGAGTGGATGCATTTGGCCTAAGGTGCTAGTGCATGGCATTCATTTCCCATAATGCCTCCCTTGCTCTCCCGCTTTCTCTCTATTTCTCCACAGGGAACACTTTGCTGATAAGTTGCTGCATTACATACTAACTTTTCAGCAATAGCTCTGCATTTGACTCCTTTATGGTCCAAGTCCTAATGGTTACCCTCAGGCTCTGCCTCCGGCAGTCATGTCACAAATAAATAGAGGCTGACACAGTCATTTACTTAAATCTTCTCTCTGCTTTTGCACCATTTTCCCTTGGAGATTATGCCTGTAACAACAGTTATTTGAAATGTCACTGATTCATGCCTCCAGGCCATAGACAAATGAACATTATAAATCTATTAACACCTATAAATATTTAAATATTTGCAAATATAGATTTTTACATGTATTTTTTGCTATAGAGATTTAAGATAAAAGCATACTTATTATTGTATAGATTTATTATAAAAGCCAACTCTTGTAATTCCTATGTCTTTCTAGAACTTAAAATAAATGTTGCTTTGAACTGTACAGTCTGTTTTGTATATCTGTTTATTTACTCTATTAATAATATGCTTCCCAACCACCTTTACAATCAAAATGCAGTTAAATTAGTAAATTAGTTACTTAGCTAGTTGGTTAGTCTATTTTCATAAGTCTTCCTGATTCCCAGAACTTTCAATATATGTGTAAGTATATGCATATTTATTTAATTTATTAATTACATTCTTTACAACCACTTCTGCACCATATTTATTACATTATAATTCTAAGAAAAAAAGATATAAATAAATAAATAAATATTTGCATTTATTTACATTTTTATCTTAATTAGCCAGAAGATTTTCATGAGTTGCTTATTACCAGAATGTATATGTATATTAGTGTAGTTGACAAATAAAAATTAGACTGTGTCCTATGGTGTGACATTGCAAAAATGTAGAGAAAAAACAACATACAAATAACATGAGAAAACTGTATCTTCATTCTTAGTTACAAATAGCATGAGAGAGGTTTATCTTCAACGTTAAGAGTTTTTTTTCCATTTTTCGATCACACCATAGGACACATTGATATGCCAACTACCCATATACATATTTATTTTCAAGCACCTTTTAGTGCTATTTAGTACATCATAATTCTGAGAAAAATATTAACATCTATAAATATTTGCATTTATTTTTTTAGTGAAAGATTTTTGTAATTTGCTTATTCCCAGAACTTGCAGTTTATTTTATGTATTCATACCTTTTCTTTATTAATTACCTTTTCATTCCACCTTTACAACACATTCAAGACATTAAAAGTCATTGTTCTCCTGTGGTCCATTGTAACTGTATAACAAGGCTGAGTTGATGTCTGAGTGTGAGGTCATCTTCTTTGATGTTTCCGTATCCGTGGTGATGAGGGGAACTGCTGTGGTGACGCTGGAGTTGCCACGGGGACTTTGTTTGTGTTTAATTTCCTCGCTGGCTATTGTTTAGCGTGGCCGTGCCTAGAGAGGGTGGGCATCTGAGGTCGCTGTCACAGAAAGTCGTTCTACATGACCTCCTTTAACCTTTCCTCTGGACCTTCGTGGCATCCCAACTTCCCTATTGACTGCCTCGGCTGATGAAGATATTTCCACATTCACATGCAGAACTGCCAGAACATCAAATAGGTTAAGCAGATTAATGCACGGACATGTTAAAATTCTATAAAGAACAAATAAGACTACTAAATGTGCAATGCACTGGCCCAACTTGTAATGTATGGGTTGAATAAATTGTTCATAGGCCTTAAATCCTTTACATAGTACAGAATTAAAGTTCACCCAGTCGTATTCCACTATGGTGCTGATGTTCACTTAAAATATGATGATATAATGATATTGCTCACAGTATCAATCTATTCCATTTGATTGCTTTTTTGAGATGGGCTCAAAATCCATCTAGGAATAATAGCACCATCTACCTCTTTATATTGCATGTATTTGTTACCTTTAGCCCAGTAGCAATAAATTCAATCTAGTCTCTTGGATTTGGACCACTGACCACTAGGAACTGGTCACAGTGAGCTGCCACAGACCACTTTACCTCCACCTCAACGCAATGACAGCACCACAACACACACACACACACACACACACACACACACACACACACACACACACACACACACACACACACACACACACACACACACAAAAACTTCCACCACATCTTCATTCCCTACACACCTTTATGAGTTAAACTTTTATGAGATCACATTTATAAGATATCAGTCTAAATCTTCTTAAAGTTTTTGATGGGTCAGTGCAAACTTTGCCTGTATTTTCATGTGCTCTCAGTTACGCAGATTCACAAACTATTGATGTGCTGTTCGAAAGTACACTGTAAAAATTATTTTTCAAAGATTTGAATGAAAAAGATTATTGGAGTATATGTTTTACAAGAAAATACTATTTTAGCTTTTTCTACTTCATAAAATTGTTTAATTCAATGTATTACAGTTTTTTTCTTAATGTATTTTTATTTTTTAAAGAAGTCTATTTTGCTCAGTATGTAAATATAATAAAACTATATTACTGTGAAATATTATTCCAATTTTATATAATTATTTTCTATGTTAATATATTTTAAAATGTAAATTATTACTGTTATGCAAAGTTGAATTTTCAGCAATCATTCATTCAAATCAAAAATTCTTATGATTATCGATGTTGAAAACAATTGAACTGCTACAAAAATTTTTGGAAACTGTGATAAATGTCTTTAAAGGAAAAAAAACTATAATAGCTATTATTTGAAATGGAAATATTTTGTTACATGTATACATGTCTTTACTGTCACTTTTGATCAATTTAAAATAAATGTACTGATTTTTTTTATTGCCCCCAAACTTTTGAACAGTACAAAATGTCATTAATGGTGTTGCTAAATAATGCCCATATTCATGTTTGAGTATAAATCATATGGGAAGACTGATTAAACTAAAACATGTATACCAACTATGGCAACTTGATAAGAAACTGTTACAAATATGCAACCTTTGGTCACCCCCCCAAAACCCCATCTAAATCCAACAATTACTGTAGTCATTGTTTTAAAACTTTAATACATTAATATGGTAACTCCCAAAAATATCATTCATCTTCCCACTTAGAGTAATATATGATACTTGTTACACAAATACAGTTTACACGTAGCAGGTTTTGATGCTCTATTTTAAACTGAGTTGAGTGGTTGCATGTGGAACACGTGTTGCTGGCAGAACAACAACAACTTGACATTTAGGAGTCAAAATCGAGCGAGTAAATTATCTTCTCCTATTATAGTGATCATTGTTTAATATGTCTACAGGGAACGTCAGTCTCTGAGCATCTCACTCATTAGTTTTTAAACTTCGCGACATATTGTTTCCTGCAAGTACAAACATTCAGAAAGTAAATTGCTTATGAGTGATTACTGTCTTTCATTACTGTTCCCAGGGGAGCTGCTAATGGAGCCCAGATGGCAAAATAAAGCCACTTTAAGAAGAAAGAGAAATCAGTGACATCAGCCTATGTACATACGTTTCCCTTTTTGCTCTATAAGGAAACATAAATGTAGAGTTAAATGATATATTTGTGGTTATTATGAAAGGTGATCTTAGAATCTTTGATTGAGTGTAATGCCTGACTTTATTCTCCAACAGAGCTGAATGTTTGGTCAATTAACACAAGAGTGCAATGGTCCGCTGATGAGACTCTGATCTACCAGCTTTACAGTTTAAAAATCAAGGTACTTTTTTTGTTTTGAGAAACTGCTTTTGATCTCATCACATACAAACTCTTGAAGAATTGACATGACAAGGCAAAGCTGATCAGTGCACTAAACTATGCCTTTGTAGTCTTGCTGGGAATGTTATGAAGTAACTAGCACGGCAATTAGAATGCTTGCTTTGTAAATGAAAAATTCAGTGACTCCCGTGACAGTGATGTATTCTACATTGATCATCCTCTGTAATTTTGACTCGCTAATTAATCAACTTTATTTATGCGGTAAGGAAAAAAAATCCTAATGAGCCAAATGCCTCAGCAATCCAGACGCGCTCAATCATATAAACTTTTAGAAATATGCTAAATATGTACATACTTTTACATAGGATAATGAACCATTTTTAAAACAGTAGGCATTGTGGAGAACCAGAGAAAGAATAACATACACTTGGGAGACTTTGGCCAGCTTTTCATTAAGATTACTGTTTCCATAAAGTAAACAGATTTAGTTAAAAATAATCTTTTATTTAGTGATTATCTAGCAAGAGTGTTGAATGAAACTGTCCATGCACTACTTGACAGAGCAGTTTGTATCTTAATATATGAAGGACATTTAACATTGTATATTTGTGTTTCACTTTTTTTTTCTCCCTCTTAATGTACATTTAAATTTAAATAGACAGAAAACTACTGCAACTTTCTTTGAATTGGCTTTAGCAGTAACTCTCGAATTATTGGTAACATTTGCCAAAAAAGTAATATTTTTTATGATGAATAGCTCTTCATTTATGAGGATGAGTGTATTTATTTCTGTCTTCTTAGCTAGCTAGTTAGTTTACTGAATGAATGAATTAATAGCCTTATTTGAATGTTTGAAATACAATATGCTAATTGCAACATTAATTTGGTGTTGACATGAATCTGCATGATATATATTGTAACATACTGTACCTTTCGAGTGTAACATCTTTACATAGTTTCAATGCAGCTGATGAAAGAATGACAGTACACTTTGGCACCTTTCTCTTTTCTGACTACTGTAATCCATCCAGTTTCCCTCCTTTGGCTTGTAATGTAACTTTTAAATATTTTCTTTTATTGTTTTTGTGCATATTTTGAGTATAGGCAAACTTCAAAACTTACAGGGACCACTGACCAGACTTGACTTCTCAGCTTTTGGTGACACTTGCAAATGGGAACAACTTTATGGCCTAGCACAAATTTACTCCACAGACATTTAAAAAAGTTTTTTTATAAATTGACTGTCACTTAAATTCATTAGACCCCTAAATGGCCTCACCTTTCATTGTAATGCATGTGCTCCAGACCAATATATATCTATATATATATATCTATATATGCACACCCTCAAAGCAAGGATCTTTGCATTGGGCAGCCCACCGTATTTTACACAGTTTCTCTTGTGTTCATTTGCATTTTTATGCAAGGTTACACACAGGGGCTCGATTACCATCGTGAATAGATTAAGGAAACTATCAATCACGTCTCTTGTCGGACACAATGAATCAGACACACCACTTACCTTAAAATTGGAGATGTGGAGATCAGGACTGTCTGTTCGGAGAAGGACGACCCCAGTTATGATCCAACAACTGTCTTGCAAGGTAATGCATTCGGGTGTTATTAAGAACATCAAGTTTTAAAACACAGATGTTGGAGAAATTGATAGTATCGTAATAAATTAAATTCTATAGCTCACTTTTACAGTACGGTCCCTCTTTTTTGCTTAACTGATACTCTTCATTTGTCAGCTTATAGAATAGAGAAGCTGTTGCTCAGTAAAAACTGCATTATTTCTAGGGCGAGGAGGCTTAAAACTTCAGGCTAATGATAACAAATGACAGCTAATGAGTTGTCCAAACATAACAAATGAAAAGAATTAAAGGCTTAGAAGCACCACTGTTTCATTAAAATGCAATAAGGAAAGGAAAGATTAGGTTTATGGATGAGTGAGGATTTTTATTGTGTAGGTTTGGTTCGAAAATGGAAATTCACAAACAAGGGGAGAATCATGTTTAGTTAGCTGATGGGACGTGATTAGTACCTATGCAATTTAGCTTACTGTGGCATACAGGGACGCGTGTACAATTTGGCCAGCAAATTTTACATTAATCTTGTGTGATTCAGGAAGTCTCGCTGCTTTAATGTTTCTTTTTCATGGTTTTTGGACATTGTTTTTCTCTCCCCCAAAGTCTTTGCACTCGACATTGAGCACAATATCATTTATCTTTATGATTGTATTCCTTGAGTAGCAGTTTTCTTAACAATAATCAATATTGAAGTCGCCATTGGCCAAAGCGACCAGAAGAGCACAGCTGTATGAAGAAGGGGGAGGTGAGGGAATTCTTCCACTGAATTGACCTTGTCAGTGTAACAGTGCTGTTTGAGTTTGGCCCTGAGCATTCAAACACGCTCTCAATCACCCCTGGAACCCAGCAGTCCACACTTGGCTGCAGTAGTAGCCCTTCGCTATGATCTCAATTTGTATGTTGTCTCGGGCTATTACGACTTGACATGGTAAAATGAATGGATTGATCTATCGTTTGAGAATATCTCCTTCCTGGAGGCGGGATAACTTGTTTTCGAGACTTGTGTGAAGAATAAATAATTGTAATGAAACACCACAAAACATCGCCAGACGTCTTTAAGCCTGACTTTGTGGTGGGTTAAACTAATTACCGGGAATAATTTAAAGAACAGCTTGAATGAGGATGATGATACTCTTATTATTGGTCTGTATTATCAGATATTGCTTTTTTTAATCCTTTTATCCTAACAGGCAAATTATTTTCTTGTTTTTGAATAATTTAGTTAGACTGGTGCTCAGTAAAGTAGATTATTATTCAGTTTTGCTCTATTTGCTCTATTTGCATAAATTGAATTTACATTGATGTATTTTGTATGTTCTTCACATTGCTAGGCCCGGCTCATTTGTGTAATTTTGTTTTTATTCCGCAGCAGCTCTAGAAACCATATAGTCTCTGCCGAAACACTGTCTTAACTCTTGACTGCGTTACATCTGTTAATGAGCTCGCATATTCGGAATGCCGCCATGAATTACTTTGCATGTTTTTAAAATGCCCGGCACAGAGTGGGTGCTGTGTACTACCCATCTTTCTGCAGTCTCCCATAGGGAGTGGAGAATTACACTTATGTTTACTGCAGAAAAGGAGGCGTGCTCACAATTAGATTGCAATAGAGAGCCCAGCAGTCGGCTAGACTTCATGCCAGGATTTACAGAATGAATACATTCAGCCTTTACACAAAGTCAAAAGGGTCTTCATTGTGAGGGTTTGTAGCTCAGTGTGATGGGTCAACATTGGATAGCTCATAATAGTGCAGCATTACTATTCATAACCCTATGGTCAAATACATTCATTTGAAGGTTTGAAAGGAGAATTCATCCCCAAAAATTTACTCATCCTTATGTTGACGGTTTAAATAATGTTTCAGTAGTTCTTGTTCATTCAGGAAAAGTCAATGGGGTCCAAAACTCTTATGCTCCAAAAAATAATCCATATGACTTGACTGCTTTTTGCAAACTGCAGACTTTCAAATCAAATCAAAACATTGATCAATGCATGCATACACATACTGCATCAAATATGGCGATCCAAATGCTCCAACGTCATGATGTTTGGTCACATTATACACAAAAACCAATGATGTTTCACATTGATTGACAGTTCTTGTTGCCCTATTTGATGTAGTCTGAATGAGTTGATAATTGGTTTTGGTTTGATTTGAAGGTGATTTATGGCTTATATGAAAAACAAAGTGAACGTGTCTCTTCAGAAGACTGAATGTCAATTAATTTCACACTAACTTTGTCCTTTTTGAGAGCTTGAAAGTTTTTGACCTCATTGCAGTGTTATTTTAGTGTTATTTATACACTAATTAGTACTTTTTAATATTTTGAGTTAGATTTTATTTTTCTATTTAACTTTGTTTTAGTAATTTTGTTACATGCTTTTATTTTTATTATATATATATATATATATATATATATATATATATATATATATATGTATATATATATATATATGTATATATATATATTATCGTTTCACTTTTAGTTAACAATAGCAGCACTGCTTTGTTGACTTTCATTGTATGGACAAAGGCAGCTGGAACATTTTTCAAAATATCTTTTGTGCTCCACAGAAGAAAGTCAGTCATTTGAATTGGAATGACGTGGTGAATAAATGATGAAAGAATTTAGTTTTTGAGGTAGTCCTTTGCGAGTACAATAGATACAAGTTAACATCTGAGTTTTAAGAGAATTACATATGTATGTTTTTGTGTTTGTGGGTGTGTGTGAGGATGAGAGAGCCAATATCAGCAGTCACTAAATCATCCTGTAATCAGCTCTCTGTGCAGATCCATCCATGCATGTTGAGAGCGGAGTCTTAGCGTGGCCTGCCTGTGAACGCAAGTCCCCCCCTCCCTTAGCCGACCCCATCTGTAGCCCATCTCCTTCTGCATTAACTGGAACCTATAAAACTCCTGAGCGGCACAAAAGAGTTAATGATTCCTTTTGTTTTGTGGAGGGGGGGGGCGGCGCACAGGCAAATGACAACAACAGATCCATCAAACTTAGCGGCGCTGGGCATATCAGCACTTTCTCTTCACCGCTGAAGTGCACATATTGCGTGCTGCCCCTCCCCCAGGAGTGGCAAGCGGACCGAGGGGACAGGGCAGCCCTTCGGTGGCCAGCCAGGACTTGATAAATGACTGGAGCAAACTTCCCTGTCGCCAGCCGGAGAGGAGCCCCCCTGCAGTGAGCTACATCATTCTAACAGCATTATTCTTTGTATGCTGTTTGTCGATAAAGCCACCCCCCCATGATTGGCGTGGTAACATGGGCAGGTTAATTGGAAGGCTGAACTGTGAAATGGCACGGGAAGTGCACAGATATTGTCCCCACACCATAACATATGAAGAGTGTGTATCTGTCTATCGATTACATGCTGGGTTCACGGCACCACCGTGAGCCACAGATGATTGGAGATGGGTGATAAATGTATGTAGGGAAGAATGTATGGACACTGGTGCCATGGAGGCAGACACTAGACAGAACTTGGTTGAAGCTTTTGGGATATATTAGTTTAAATGTTTTTATAGTCTTAAAGTGACAAAACTCAGGACACTCTCAACCAATATGACTTGCTTTCTTCTGCTCTTTTCCATGCTAAAGGTCATTAAAGTATCATTAAATATAATAAAAGTAGTATATACTGTACAGCTGTGCATGTGATTTTGATAGGCCAACAAACTAGAATTTACATTACATAACAAATACTGTATCATAATTTACGTTATTCACCAAAAATCTGCCATTAGTTCTTCTTAGCGAAAAGTATATTTGTCTAATTTGTGAACGAATCCTTTATTTGTGTCAGGTTCATGAATTAGTTGATTTGGTTCACAAAGCTGGTATGAATGATTTGTTCAACAACTGAATATATATATTGCACAAAACTATTTTATAGCTCCAAAAGACTAAAATATAGAATACAATACAGTATGCGAGTATGGTGTTACTTTAGTATAATTTACATATTATTATAGTAAATAAATAAGTTAGTTTGAATATTTTGTGTTTGTATTAATCTTGTTTTACTTAATATGATATATATATATATATATATATATATATATATATATTTTTTTTTTTTTTTTTTTTTTTTTTGTACAATACTGTTAATATCTATAGTTAATTTATTTCAGTTTTAGTTATTTTAGTACATCAGGTTAAGCTAAATTAAAATCAGATGTGTCATTTGTATTTTTTATTTTAAATGTTTTATTTTTATCTTCATTTTATATTTTTGAGATGAGAGAATTTTTTGAAAAATGTCTAAAATCTGGTTATTAAAATGTCAGCAAATTTTAACACAACAAAAATGGAAAATTTTATTTTTTTGTTTCACAAAGTCAAACAGGTTTAGAACAACATGAGATAGAACTGATGAAGACATGATGACAGAATTTAAATTTTTGTGTGAACTGTCCCTTTAAAAATCAGTGTCTGAAATGCATTTTCTTGTGTTTCTTGTGAAACACGTCTCAGAGACAGTTTATCACAAGATCTATTGCATGTAAGACAGTGCTGAAAATGCATTTTCCCAAGGGCTTAACTGCATTTTGGAGCAGCACTAGTGTCAAAGAGGCATGGCAATGTTTTGTGTCTGGACTCTTACCTGTAGCAGCTCTCTTTAGACAGTGATCCTTTGCTTCAGAAGGCCTTTTGATCAGAGGGCCATGCCTAACATCAGATGGAGGACACTTGATACCAGACAGAGGAGGTAATATAACACAACGTCCTCCTCTAGAACTTTTGCTCCCTGTCTTGTGTGTCTGGCCACCCTGCTGCCTGATGCTATCAGCAAGAGAGAAAGACTGACAGTAGCCCGGTGCCAAAGGATAGGACATAGGTTTTTTACAAAGCTTGACAGGGGTCAGGTATTTAGTTGCTGTGCATTTTTTCCCTTGAGAATTTCCCAGCGAGGCATAATATAAATTCGATAGCCTACAAACGCATGTCATTTGGCTTGTGCTTGTGTGCTCGTTCATCTAAACATTTGTGCGTGCTGTATGTTTCCATGTGTCTGGCTGATCGGGTTTGTTTGTTTTCCTTTCCTTAACGTGTCTATCTGTTACACAAGTTATCTCCCTTCACATAAATGAAGCATTACGTGGTCAAAGTGCAAGCATCTCTGTAGTGTGTTACTTCAATTACCTTCCCATCATTCCAGGTAGTACCATGATTCATTGTTTGGGTATCAAGAGTGTCATTAATTTGATTCCTTAGCCTAGATATATAGTTTATTAATTCAGAAATTAATTGCAAACGCGAAGTGACATTTTACAAGAAATGTTTAGTATTGCATGAATTATTGCTTTGCTACATTTGATGGCAATTGGGCCTATATACTTGCCTTTTTTTTTGGCTAATAAAATGAGCCCCTCACTTCACTTTTCATGTGTTTGGTTACAAGAAATGAACTTAAAGGTGGGCTTTCTATATAGACACCTAAAGTTTTATTTATTACTACATCATATTTAATGCACAATATAAAAAAAAAAAGGGGGGGGGGGGGTTAGGAAAAAACTTCACATTCAGCTTGAGGTATATATGTCTTTTTACTATGTTTTTTTTTTTTAATGAAGTAAAAGTAAGAATATTATTAGAATATATAGAATGTATAGAATATTTATTATTTTGCTGGTAATATTTCAAGGTGAACATTTAGGCCTACTGGACTGAAGCAACTTATTTTTGGAAAAAACCATGTTAAAATGAGTATCCAAAAATGATACATTTTCAGTAACATTTCTTTGTCTCTAAATCATGATTGTATTGCATTGCATAATTAGTTTTGCCCTCACAATGAAAATTACAGAGCTTAGATCATAAAACTAAGCATGTAAACATAATCATACAGAGATCATAATCATTGGGAGATATACAGTGACCGATACTGTACAGCAATGTTTATATGCATTTAATGTAAGTAGTGTGTTATAATGCAATAAAGATCTAATTTATTTACATGACAAGCTATAAGAATTTATTCTTAACTTTTTGGCCATAAAATACTGGAAACTGCACCAAATTGGTGCAGTTTCAAATTGGTGCAAATTGGTGCAATTGGTGTATGGAAACAGCTCCAATCAGGACTGCAAAGCATTACAGAGAGTTGTGCGCTTAGCTGAGCGCATCTCAGGGTCTGCTCTCCCCTCTCTGCAGGACATCTACCTCAAACGCTGCAAAAGTAGAGCTGTCAAAATTATCAAGGACTCAAATCACCCTGGTAACCGACTATTCACTTTGCTTCCATCTGGTAAGCGCTTCCGTAGCCTGATGGCAAAAACTGAGACTTAGGAGGAGCTTCTTCCCCCAGGCCATCAGGCTCCTAAACTCTAACTCTGTGTCATAACATCACATGACTCCATGTAAATATCACCATATCAATAGCTATTCATAATTTTTCTCTACCTCATATTGCTGGTATTTAAATACCCTGGACAACTTTTTGCACATTCTTTTTGCACATTCCTCTTATTACTATTTAAGTCAACAACATACTGACCTGTACATTTATATATTTTGTATATTATATATATTTTTTTCTACTTTTCTTTTTCTTAATATTTGTATACTTTATAATTGCACTGTCCTTGGAGCGGACCTGACCTACATTTCACTGCTGGTTATACCCTGTATAATTGTGTATGTGACAAATAAAAATCTTGAATCTTGAAAATTGCATATTTCTTTCTCAGTTTTGGCATCAAATTGAGTTTTATTTTCCTATATTCTGTTGTATCATATTATATGTGCCATTAAAGCCTGATGTATTAGACATGATACTCAAAAAAAGTAAATAAAATCATTTATTTTTTAGATTTTGTCTAAATGTTCAATAAACTGTTCTATTTTTAATAAAAATCATCAAATTACTATATATGACAATTCTATTCATATACAGGATATATAATATCTACATTAACAGTGACTGTTAATATGGCTTGTTGGTTGCATTTTAAGAATACAGTATTCTAAAATAGACAGGGTGCATGGTTTATGGGCTCTGCAGTCTGTGCCACACACTTTTCAAATATTGTTTTGATGTTCACAGTGGGACAACAGATCAATGTTGTCGATGCAACTTCTGTCATATTTTACTTCAGTACATAGTCAGATATCGTCAGCAGGACAACAATCAAAGCATCTTGCAGTAGCCTCGAGATCCATGTGTCCGCTTCATCTCCCGTGGTCTGCCTATGTGAATGGGTGGAAGGCCCCAGCAGGCAGTGTTCTGGCCGCCTCCGTGCTTCCTGGGCCTCCTGGGGCCTGGTGAGTCTGCCTCCTCTCTGGGTGGATGGGAGGATAAGACCGTCCCTCGCTGCACAGCGCTGGGGTCCAGATTGCTATACTGGGACAGTCTGGAGGTGGGCTATGGCACTCCAATTCATCTCCTGCTGTAGCTCAGCGACGAAAGCGCTTGGTGCCCACTTCTCATCTGTGGGAGCACTCAGGAAGATGGATTGGTTGGCCGGACCATCAGAGGAGGCAAAGCGTGTTGCTAAGAGCCTATGCAGCACGTGGCTGCTCTCATATGCAAGTTTGATGAAAGACATTCACAAACAGAGTCTGGGGAGCTTCTTCTGTATCAGATGTCTCAAAGTGGCGTACACTTTAGAGCAGGCGAAAGTATGAAAGCGGCACACGCTGGCACGGGCCATTCATCACTTGCTTTTCACTTTTATGGGGTGCTTTCGAATACGCCGTTCAATGGTGGCTTTCACTAGGTAGGAAATTAAGATGCTTCCTTAAGTCCGTTTCGGTGCCTTAGCACGTTCCACCTTGCTCGAGCCGCTGCTCCTAATTACATGGGCATGTCCAGAAAGACAGACTAAATTACACACAGATATAAGATGAGGTGCTATCGGTAATATTCTTATGATGTTCCTATTAATCAGCTTGGCTGGTTTTTATCACAGTCCGCCCGGCCCACTGCTGGCCAGTCAGTAATCAGAAATACATAAAGAAATTCTAGTCGAGCCAGGACCCAGCTTTGTCTTATTATGGAATAAACCTTGTGGAAAATATCGGTTCATCCCCAGAAGCGGCTACAAATTGGTCCTGCGTGACACGCTTGGAATTTCCGCCGCATTCCATGACCTAAAACAAAAATGACATGAACATTGACAAATTTGACAAAGAAATTTGTGCAAAAAACAACCTCTATTTGGTCAGCCAAGCAGCAAATATGTCGGATGATATGCTTTATTAAGCAATCCATTTTTCAGCAATAGCGGTGCCATCTGCAAAGGTTAGCGTGCATCAGGCTACAGAAATTTCATCTGCCTCTCTGGGCCTCGGCAAACACTCCGGCACATTTTTCATGTACATACAATTTTGGATGCAAATAGAATACTTGATGAAAGGGATGACCTTCTGAAGTGACTCCTTGGCAGTAAGGTAGGATGGAACAGGCAGCAGGAACAGAATGAGTTACTGCCCTGGCTGATCCAGCAGCGCTGTAATATATGACTACTGTTCACACACAGAGTGAAAGCTCACCCCCACCCCACTCTGCTACACCTCGTTTTGTTGTGCCTGGATAAAGAAACTTGGCAGAACTTAAAGATGATATTCTTACAGTTTTGCCTAAAGACCCATAGAAAGTTTTTATACGCCCTTTTTAAGGTCCTTTAAATGATGACGCCATAAATAAATGTACATTGCATAAAGTTAAATTAAAAACATTATAAAATGCATAAAATATAGTTTCCAAATATAATAAAATTTATAAAAAATGCTTTGTTGTTGAAAAAAGTCTCTAATGCTAACCAAGATATTTATTTGATTAAAAAAGCAAAAAATATTTGATTCTATTTTTAAATATTTCCTGTGATGATTCAAAGAATTAATTACTCAAGTCCAGTTGTACAGATTAAATGGATAGCGAATGTGTATAACATTTTTATATAAAAAACTACCTGTAGAAATAATGTTATATGTCGTCTCTAGATTTGTAGAACAAATCTCAACAATATTTGTTCTGCTCAACCACCAAAGTCTTCAACCTGAAAATCTGATATTGCAATACCATGAGAATCTAATTATTTCAAAACAGAATAATCTGAGCTATGCTATCCACATTCATTTTATCTCTATATTCTGTATAACTGTATATCAACCATTGGTAGTGTTTAATTTTTTTTCTTTAGAGAAACAAAGCTATTGCCATACTTAAATTAACTCTGTTAAGTCTCCTGTGCTATGAAAGAGACACAAATATATATAAATAAAACACTGCCATGTCTAAAATATTTCCATCCATAAATTGGTTACCGAATCTAAGCACAGTTTTTTTTTTTTTTGTCACCGATGATTGTGTCACCATGTAAGCAATGCTCTAGCTGCTCTGTCTTTGTTGTCAGAGGTTTAACAAATGGACAGTCAGAGAGCTAGTGTTCCACTTACTCAGAGGTGTTGGTCTCATCTGTATTGTGGCTGGCAGCACAGTCATCTTCATTCTCTTTGTCCTTACTGAGGAAGGTGATCTATCAGACCACAGACATCATGGTGAGTCTAGCTGGCCTCTGCCTTCTCCCATTTGAATTGAACACACAGTATTTTAGTGCTCTGCAAGCGTTCCTCTAACCAGGACAGGATTGAGAATGAGTGAGCTGTCCTTGGCTTGTATTACTGTCCCAATATGATTGAGTTCCTTTGCTGGAATTGAAGAAAGGATGAAAATTGAGGACTTGACTTTCTGAGCCATGTGTTTCAGTAGGAATCGGTTATCTCATTTCCATCTAGGTCATTTTACCCTCTTTTTATATTATGAGTAGTGAAGTGTTTCATAAAAACTTTATGGAGGATTTTAAGCAGACGTTACGAACAAGATTAGCTTTCTGAATGTATATAGTCTCATCTGCTGTGAGCACGAAACCATTAGGATCTCATTTTATTACAACAGCTTCATTATTGTTTTTGTTGTTGTAATTTAAGAAGTCTTATGCATTGAGAATATTTAAAACATAGTTAAGACACGGTGGTTTAGTACTGATCAAGAACGTATGTTTTGTTTGTGTTCCCAAACAGAGCAAGATCAGGCAGTCTGAGTCTTGTAGGGGAATGATCACAGCGCGATAATTCGACTGACTAAGAAGTTCCTGCTTCAATGACTTTGTCCCACGGAGGGACGCGACTTCCAGACCCCTCAGATTGATTGTTTACTTGGGAGCTGAGGGAGCAGAGCATCTAGCGGTTTCCCAAGGTGAGCGTTTTTCCAAACACCTGCTGTTAAATAAGCGGGGCAGACCTCTGGCTGGCGCTCTCCGGCCAGGGGAATACACTGGCTTTGTCTCTGTGATGAAGGACTAGAGCTATTTATCCACCCCCCCCATCCATTGGATATGTCACCAGCGAGGTGCTTAGGCTTGAGTGTTATATATAGACTTCCTCAGCCTCTAAATAGAAATGAAATGGGATTGCCAGTTTTTTTTTGTTGGGCCAACATCAGAGGGAAAAAAATTAGAGATCCGCTCGCTGTGTATTTCATCACCTGCAAAGCCAATGAGGGAGAGCGCCTTGTGCCCGGTGACTGCAAACTGAGCCCAGGTTACTGCACGCTACAGTAGCCAAGAATGTGTGGTTCTGTAGATGATTAAATCAATACAATTTTGACAAGACATGTAGGAACATGCCTCTTTATTTTACGCAGTTCCTTCCCCACCGTCAGGGGGCATTTATCACCCAACCCCGGCTCCGTCATCTAATGGAGATTGTTCTTTAGTCTGCGCTTGATCGAGAGGTGGGATTATGATGCATGTCGATAGTTTGCTGAGATATTGACACAGGGACAAAGAGCACAGCCTGCAGCTGCTAGCCCATCTATTCCCAACACGCGGCCACATATGCACACAGTCATTGTGGAAGTATCCCCGCTGGATGATTCCCATTGATATCCCATTGATGAATCGGCCCAAGTGCCCGGGTGACTGGAGGCGGTCGTTAAGACCCCCGCAAACTCATTCAGCTAGCGATTAACGCCGTGGCGGTTCTCGTCTTTATTTACCCTGGCTGTTTTCTCAGTGTGCTCTCCCACACAACTCTCCAACACGTCCTTGGGACCTTTATCGTGGGCTTCTCACAAAGGGTTAATGATAAAAGACAGCACGTGAGGGAAAGAACGCAGAGGGATATTGAATATGAAAAAGGGGGGCTGCATTGGAAAGAGGAATGAGTTGGGGGGGAGCTAATGACAGGTGTAGCTGTAAATTCTTCATTCTGCATGGGCTGATGGGAAGCGCTCGGCTGTGCGCTCGTCTGTGACTTTACAACTAATCCTGTTTGTAAGTTATTATTTATCTTCAGCAAACTTTGTCAAACTTGGGCTTTGATTTTTTTTTTTTCTCCTCCCTCCGATTTCCCTCTTGTGGCTCGCTCTCGCACATGCTCCCCACATAATTTATGACTGCCTCTGGTCCTCATGACAGATTATTAAAAGTAGAATTAGTTTTTTGCGCTGGATTTTTCCACTGGGAATTGGGAAGGCAGTCCTCTCAGAGGAAGGTCTCTTGCGAGGTCTCCATTACTAATAGAAGTTTTTTCCCTTTTTTTGATGGGGGTGAGAAGACTAATGATTTGAATTTACTGTAGCAGGCGTCACGTGGTTGGAAAAGCATCAGCAGATGAGACAAGAGGTTAAGTTCTTCCCCATAGAGAGCTTTATTGGATTGTTTAGCAGCAGAAGGATAATGTTTTTGTCAGAGAATGCCGGAGCGCGCTAGTCTGGCTACGGAGAGAAGAAAGATGAAGAGATCGAAAAAAGACAGAGTGAGAACCAGATATGGGGAGACAGAAAAGAGCTTCTCTCTTATGTGGGTGGTTTATAGATAGAGGGATAGAGAGACAAAGTGGAACCAAGACAACATTGTTTTTTTGTAATGCAACTGGACAAACTCGAAGGTGCGAGTTGGATATTTCCAAATGCGATCGATTTCCTCTTTTGTTCTTTTATTCTTTCTGTCATGCGCTCACATGCAAAAAAAATGCAGGATAGATGGGCACACATGCACACACGCACACACACAAAGTGCTATTTCCATTCACCTGATGGCCGTTTGGAGCTTGTTCTCCCAGCATGCTACTGCAGCATGGGAACCAGAGGGGAGTCACAGCACAGCTGAGAGCCTCGGCTTAATCTTATGCATCATTAAGCACTCAGCGGCAAGCCAGCGCTGTTCATATACATCATCCACGCTTAATAAACATAATGATGACATAAGATGTAATTCTAGATGAATTTTCATTTTATAGGGAAATGGAGAATTCCTGTAGAAAGGAAAAGAAAGAAAAAAGTAAATTATCAGGGAAGTACAAAATAAATGATGTTTTTTTCAGCAAGATGAATAGCGGTGTTTGGGGCTTTAGAGCGGGAGAAGAGAGAGAGAGTGTGATGCGGGAAGGGGATGAAGGGGCAGTGGAGGTGACTGGGAAAGGGGGGGGGGGGGTGGCTATTTGTACGTTTTAATCGCGGGAGTCTGATAGACAGGCTAAGGGAGTCGGAGTGGGACTCATCCATCATGCGCACTGAAAATCAGTAGTATGAGAGGTAGAGTTTCAGCCTGGGTCGCCTTACAGGGGAGGAAATAGGATTCTGATGAAAGTGTGAGGGGAGAGCAGCCCTAGACACTTGCCGGGGCGACCGGGGTCACCCAAAGGCAGAGGAGACCTGAGATTACCGCATCTGCTCAGAGAGCCACCCAGCCCGGACCCCTCTCTTATAGCACGGCCCATGGCACAGCGATGAGCGGCACTCATGAATTAATGCAAAGAGGAGGGAGATGAATCGCCTTTTGAAATTAGTGAGCACTTTGAATTCCGACGGAGTGGGCCGGGCAAACTACTTCCCCTCTATCAGTGACTCTTGACACGGGTAGATAACGGCGCAGAACGAGCATCTACAAATCAAAGCGTAATTACGACTGCTGGCGTCCCATAAACGCTTTAGTCAAGATGGCCACTCGGAGCTGTGCGCTGTTTGTACAGCTGTGTGAGCCCAAGCTTCAGATGCGGCAGAGAAGGAACGCCAGCAAGTGCACAGTTGCATGTCTGCCAAAAGGCTGAGGAAGTGGAATGATCTGCTTCTGTCTAATGACTAACTAGAGCAGATCAGCCCTAATGCAACCTCCCCGATGCAGTACTGCAAAACATACAGTAGCAATCATTTTGTTATTAAGGTATCTTGTACACTGACAAACCTTAAAATATGAAAGCCTATAGCATAAATCATGTATAACATATACAAACATTTATATAAGCATTTTAAAATGTACATTATACAAAAATAAAATAATTTATCTATCTATCTATCTGAATAAAAGTGTGTGTGTATATATATATATATATACACACACACACACACACACACACACACACACACATGCATGCATACAATACAGTAGATATAAATGTGTAATATATAAAAGTTCCTATTTATATTTCAAATAAATTCTGCCCTTATGACTTCAAAATAACATCAAATAAAAAAAGTATCATGGGTTCCAAAAAAATTAAGCAGCTGACAACATTGCTAATGAAAAGGCACAAAAATAGTATATTCAAATGATATTTGAAGTATCATTTAACATTGAAGACTGGAGTAATAGCTTCTAAAAATTCAGCTTTGCTATTTGCATTTAAAATATATTAAAACAGTTACAGTATATTAAATTGTATTAATGTTTGACAAAATTACTTTCTTCACAGTATTTTTAATTAAATGCCACCTTGCTGAGAATAAGAGACTGCTTTCAAAAACATCACCAATCGTGATATATATGACATATATAAATGAGTATTTGATTGTACATTTTACAATGTACATTATATAAAATGTTACAATTACAAAAAAATTACTACACTGAATAAAATTATAAACGCAACACTTTTATTTTTGCCCCCATTTTTTATGAGCTTAACTCAAAAATCTAAGACTTTTTCTATATACACAAAAGGCCCATTTCTCTCAAATATTGTTCACAAATCTGTCTAAATCTGTGTTAGTGAGCACTTCTCCTTTGCCGAGATAATCCATCCACCTCACAGGTGTGGCATATCAAGATGTCCACCAGAGCTGTTGCCCGTGAATTGAATGTTTATTTCTCTACCATAAGCTGTCTCCAAAGGCGTTTCATAGAATTTGGCAGTACATCCAACCGGCCTCACAACCGCAGACCACATGTAACCACATCAGCCCAGGACCTCCACATCCAGCATCTTCACCTCCAAGATCTGAGACCAGCCTCCCGGACAGCTGCTGTAACAATCGGTTTGCATAACCAAAGAATTTCTGCACAAATGGTCAGAAACAGTCTCAGGGAAGCTCATCTGCATACTCGTAGTCCTCATCGGGGTCTCGACCTGACTGCAGTTCATCATCGTAACTGACTTGAGTGGGCAAATGCTCACATTCGATGGTGTCTGGCACTTTGGAGAGGTGTTCTCTTCACGGATGAATCCCGGTTTTCAATGTATAGGGCAGATATGAATGGCCCACTGTTGTGCCATTCATCCACGATCATCACCTCATGTAGCAGCATGATAATGCACGGCCCCATGTTGCAAGGATCTGTACACAATTCCTGGAAGCTGAAAACATCCCAGTTCTTGCATGGCCAGCATACTCACCAGGCATGTCACCCATTGAGCATGTTTGGGATGCTCTGGGCAAACAACAGCGTGCTCCAGTTCTTGCCAATATCCAGCAACTTCGCACAGCCATTGAAGAGGAGTGGACAACCTGATCAACTCTATGCGAAGGAGATGTGTTACACTGCATGAGGAAAATGGTGGTCACACCAGATACAGGTTTTTGGAAAAATGGGGGCAAAAACAAAAGTGTTGCGTTTATACTTTTGTTCAGTGTAATTCAATTATAATTTGTGTATATAGATTTTATAGATCATTTTAAAATAATTTGTATAAAAAGATTACAGAAATTGTGGTGCAATTTTGAGTTGAGAACTGTTTAGCACTCTTCTGTAGTGCCAGGACATGTCCCAGTAAACGTGCTGCCAATGTTCAACTGGATCTTTTCCCAGAATGCAAGTCCTTGTTAATGTGGGCACACAGAGTTCTCAGAATGTATGATTTATGTAAATTATGAATGTATACAAGTGCAAAAAAACTAAAGACGTGAATGAACAAATAGCAAACATTCCATGTAATAGGCAAGCTAACATCTTCTCCCTTGACCACTCAAACAGTTACACTGCAGTTAATTTGATTTAGAGCATTTATTTAAAAATGATGGTATCAGAGTTACGCTGAACTACATGTAAGAATGTAAGTGACTCTTTCATGGTTCTAAGTTGATGTCATTATGTGAAGCACCTGTTATGGAACATCCTGACAGAATCTAGTAATCATCCATTGACCTTGTAACTCTTCTATGCTGTGCTGTGAAACTCAGTGCAAATGGCTAGCTTTTGATGTAATCTTGCTCTCATGAAGTATAGAGCTGTTCCTGGCACCACTGGCATACTGCATCTTGTTTCTCAAACTATTAAAAGTGTCAGCGGTTGTCTTCTAGTGCTTTTATATGCTGTTATTAATGACACAATGCTAACCGCCCATACATCTAATTAAAACCTCAAACAGTTATAGCAAGGAATGAATCCAAAAGATATTATATAATCATAGCAAATAATGTGTTTTTTTTTTTTTTTGCACTGCCTTTGGAGGTTAGGTTGTAATGGGTTATCTGTATTCACACGGTGGGTTGTGAACCCATTCAATGATTGTTATAGAGCGCTGTAAAAGTTGAGAGTTCCTGCGGCAGGTTTTATTACTACCGGCTCTTATTTCAAAGCCTCTTTTAATTTATTACAGATTGTTTATTTGGGATTAAAGTTAATTTATTGTAACCTCCTACAACTAAACTTTGTAACTGTAGTCCACACCTGTCTACTAAACAATTAGCATAGTGCTAGCAATGCCAAGGCCATGGGTTTGCTTCCTAGGGAATGCGTGAACTGATAAAACGTAAAACTTGAATGCAACTTAAGTCTCTTTGGAAAACAACAGGCCTCATAAGATCACAAGAAAATTGGAGAGCCATGTATATGTTTTCAGACCACTGTGATTTAGATGACATCTGTGGGGTAGTATAAATGTATCTTTCTGCCGTAATGCATTTTTGTCTGGTTGGTTCCCCCCTCTTTCATTCCTGCCCTTTGACACAGTCATCTACCAGAACCCAAGCCTGCTGGCCTGCATTCAAGCCCCCTGTCTTAACCTGAAGAATTATGTGTGCAGATAATTAGCTCTTATAGGTACACTTCCATTTCTTCACTTCACTAAGCACATCATCTTCCTTCCCTCTTTATTGTTTGCTTTGCTTTGCCAGATCGATGTCTTGCTACTGCGTAAGTAGCAGTCATATCTAAAGCAACATAAATCACAACAAGGTTCCCTGTCGCACCAGTCAACGCGGTAGGGAGCGTCTTTTTTCCGCACGGATCTCGGATCCGGGTTTGACTGCGCTCAATGTCTGTCTGTGTGGCGCTGTGCTCACTGGTCTTTTGCCATGTTAAATGGAATGTGATTACACAGTGCTTCGCTTTGGCTTTCAGAGTCTGTCAGAACATCAGGCATTTGTGTCAGATCCCTCTCCGCCCATCCCATAATATCCTCCTGCTCCCTTTGAGTCTGTTGAGGGGGAATTTATCAGATTATCCCCTATCAGGTGCCTTGGTGGGAGAGGGTGGGCAGCATTTCTCCTGCCATTACTGCCAGCCCTGTGATCATGCCCCGCTAATGAATGCGCAAATGCAAATAGCCCTTCCCTGTAAAAGTTGACATTGTCTCCTGTGATAAATTTTCTGCTGAGGTAAGAGACAATTTAGAGTGGAATTACAAGCAGGCTCTTTGTCACTCTTCGGGTCCATTTACATCCGTAATTAGCTGTAATTCCACTGCACCCATTAGAGAGAGAGAGAGAGTCACCACTGAAACAGATAAGCAGTAAAAAGGGGCGAGAGAGAGGAAAAGAGAAGCGCCAGATCTCTTGATGCTTTGCACAGCGCCGTCAGCTGGTGATTTATATGCACCCCTACGCGCTTGTCGCCACGCCAATGGGTGTAAACATTGATTAGGAGCAGGAAATGAGGCACACACTTTGTCCTCTGTGTCAGGGTCTTTGGGTTGAGGAAGAGGAAGACTCATGGTCTTAATGTGTACAGTCCTCAACACCTGAGCGCATTTTAGAGGGTGGCGTTAGATACGCCTCTCAAGCATTACCCAAACAAACACATGACATTGTGCCACAGCGCTGCTTGAGTGACAAGCTCAGACTTGTCATTGAGTATCTCTCAGACCTGTGACACTCACACACACGGGAGTCATAGTGCATGCTTTTCCCCACAAAACAAATGTGGATTGATGGAAAGCTTTGAGATGCACAAATGATTGCTTTGTTTTGTTCTACTGGCATGTTTTTGAACACATCTATGAGTGTCACCTGCAACGAGAGGCAAATTAATGCAGGACCCCAGTGATTTTATCATGTACTTTCCCTTGCAGTGCACAAGTGGCCAAATAATCTGCAAAAAGGTCAAGGTGCATGTCTCCTTCCCTACTTCGTCACCCCTATCTAATGAAAGGGTTTCCTGCATTGAGTGTGTTTGTACGATATCTATCTTAGCCAATCCCCCAAATCCTGTCATTACAAAGCTTAAGTGTTTCCTGAACCTCCTCTCATAATCCATTAGAAACAATAAAATGTTTTTCTTAGTGCACTTGGTAAACCAAAATGATGGGGAAACTACTTTGAAACTGTATCTTGCCAATTTTTTATTTTTTTTATATGTAATGTGTTTTTGTATTTAAAAAAAATAAACTAATCAGAACTGCACTTTTGCAGGCACAAAAACAACAGGCAGTTTTGAATTAAGTAGTTTATGTAGATTTCAGTGATAGTAGCAAGTGATCCAAATGAAACAAAGTGTAATTTGCATAACCGAGTGGTAAACCCAGTACATGATTTGCACAGGGATTCCAAACGGAAAATAATTTTTTAATTGTTCATTTACATGAATCGCATAGAATGAAGTTCGAATGAATGAATCCAAAGGCTGCATACGAGAGAGAACCGTTTGGCATGAACCGATTCAATAGAATGATTAGGTGCGTTCGACTTGAAGCATGGCTACAGACGGTGGTCAACGAGAGTAGCCGCTTGCAGTCAGGGGCGGAGTTGAAAACGGAGTCGTCAAGTCGGACACTTCGGGGCTCTGGTAGTTTGCTGCATCTACCTCAGTCATGGCAGATCACGTGGCGTTTGCTTGCTTTATTGCAGACGAACTGGAAGCTATAGAAATGTATGAAATTGAGCACAATGAGCAACGAAAGTGAGTAAAGGTTCAATGTAATAAGTATTGTTTTTATATATCCAAAGGGACATGGGACCATACCCAACACCAGTGTGACTCGTTATTTCTAATACTAACCAATCAATGCAATTACACTTAACAATTTTCATTAGAAGTGATTCTTTTTTTATTACTATGTTGGTTTATGTTTTAATAAACCTTTAAGATGTATGTATTTAAGATGTTTGAAAGGGTGTCATCACGACTGAAACAAGTATTAAGTAAATAAACAGAACATATTGAAAATTTGACTTGTGCAGTATGATTCATTATGTGTGTTTTTGCTACTGCAACTTAATAAAAATAATCTATGAAGATAATAATTGTAAGTACTAAATGTGATTTTCATTACAGATAAAAGAATTAGGATGTTACATATTTGTTTACTTATTTTACTATTTCTCCAGTTAGGTAAGCACATTTTAGTAAGACAAAACACCATGAACATTCATACGTGAACACCATGAACAGGCCTACGGATAAACCCAATTTATTTGCCTTTCTATTCTGATTTATACCAGCTTATGAAAGTGATCTGAATGTTGTATTAAGTTGACATCCAGCCAGAGTTGTTGGCAGTAATCACAAGTGAAGATGGATGAACCCAGCAACTAGACAATTAGTATCAATCAGAATCCATGATGACCACATTATATTAAAAGTCTGTAAGATTGACATTTGATTTATTCCATAAAAAAATGATTATCTAAATAGGTTATGCAGCTTAATACTGTAAAGGGTCTGTATGAAAAAGGTCCAAAATAAACCTATGCACAAAACCTATATAAACGAATTAACAAAAAAATGATTGCAGTAAAAATAATTGTAATCTTTTAATAAACATGATTTACGAGATGAAGATGACATGAAAAGTTAATTTATTTTTATTTTTTTGAAAGTCCGTATATGAGCATTAGTGGGACTGAAGTTGTCAGAATAAACCCGAAATACACGTCGTTGTTGTCATGTGGTGAATTTGGCCAATCGTGAAACAGCTGTGTCGTCATCAGCGCTCCCGCAGTCGCTCTGGAGAAATTGCGCCGGCTGAGTCAGCCGGCTGCTCTCGAAACGATATCGCGGTACTTTGATGCCACACGTGACAGTGACGTGTGGTCGGCGCCGGTTCAAGTCGGACTAAATTTCTAACCGGCATGCACTGCTTCAAGTCAGTCGCCGATCGGTCTGCTAAGTGCTGCATGAAGTCGAACGCACCTATTCTGATATTTTGGATGAACCGATTCACTCGAATGAATCAAATGTTCATTGGAATGAATCGGAAATTCCAATGAATCGGATTTTCTGAGAAACAATGAAACATTTACTGACATTATATGAGTCATATATTGATATGGAAGTTTACATGTTTGGTAGTGCACTGAATGTAAGTTGCTGATGAAAAACGTGTCCCAATTTACCCGACTATATATTTTTGATACTCTTGATACCATTTTGGATATAATAGGCCTACCTCAAAACCAGGGCGTGTTCGTTCACAAGCTGCAAGCAAGGTAGAATAGCGAACAATAAAATTTGCGTTTGCGAGTGTCAGCGCTGTTCTTTCGTTTGGAGAAACCGATGCAGACGATCCAGTGCGCGAGTGAACTGTCGAAAGGATCAAACTGAATCGCACACTATTTTTTCAAACTATTATAAGTGATCCATGCGCGAATCGCTAGTTCTGATTCTAAACAGCTGATAGAAACAAGCTTTACATGATTGCTGATGTATTGTCTGTGGAAATGCCAATCAGGTTGGTGTAATATATACTTCACCATCAGACAATGATTTTAGTTATATTTTATTGCACTGTAAAGGGTATAGTGACATTTATTAAACTTATTAAAGTAACCTATTAACTGGATGAGCTGCACCAGGCTACTTAAAAACAGATTAATTTCATTCACAATATACTGGAAGAATTAAGTTTGTAGTGTTGCTACCTTTGGTTCCCCAACACTGGTAAACAACGACCACTTTTTTTTCCCCTCTTTCCCATCCCATTAATGACCTGTAAAACAATGCCCTTTCATTGAGCATTTATTTGACCTCCAGTGGAGAGCCGTACCTGAGTGCTTTTGTAATGCCATCTTCCAGTGAGCTCTAATGAGGCTCATTGTGATGTCTAATTGTCTAACAGACATTTAACACATCAAATATCGTTTGCTTGGATTCATTAGCTATAATGAAGGAATCCACACTCCTAGATTCACCATTTAAAGCGTCATGTATGCCCAGCTCTGCTTTGTTGATGCCAGCATTTCCCCTCTCTCTCCTCTCTCTCTCTCTTTTTTTCCCTCCAGTGCTGTTTCAATCCCTATGTACCTTCTGGTCTGTTACCCTGGTGCTGTAAAACATAGATGCCTGAATTGTGCATTAGGGCACCATGATTACATCCATCAATCATGTCAGAGAATTTGGAAATGATGGTTTAATGTACCTTTTTAACTACATGTAACTTTGTTGCTGCCTCTGTACATATTTTGTGCCATCGATATGAAATGCACGAGAAGGAAGGGTGGAAAAGAGAACAAAAACCCATTGTGTTTTTTCCCTGTCATTAAGCTGTGCCTGGGAGATGATGTGGAAGCCGTATGTGGTCCAGGGGAAGTATTTATGGCCCTGCTTGAATCTGGTTGGGCTTCGCTGATAGCTGAGATAATGGGAGCGAATGGGATGCAGCGAGCTGTTCTAATGGCACCAACAAGACATGGGAACAGCCAGGATAAATAAATGTTAGCCATTTTCTCTACTCCACGCCATTTGCATGTTCCATCATTAAAGCATCTTAAAAAGTTCCGATAATATAATAATAATAAAAGTACCAGTTGCATTTAAAAAGTGGAAAGCAGGTCTTTAAATTTTCCTAATGCATTTAATGCAAAAGCTTGTGTTTCAGTTGAATAGCGGAGTTGTGTTCGGTTGAAGATAGCGGGAGCTTTAATTTTAATTTGTTTTAATTCTGACACTTATGCTCCAGTGGCTTTTCTTGTGAAATGGGGATGAATACAAACAAGATTTCACTTCATTAAACAGCAACAAACTGTACGGAAATTCCACTTACTTATGGAAATGGATTTTATGCATGCAAAGCATTACTTGCTCGGTCTACGCTGAAATTTGAAAAACATTACAGGGTGAGCCTATTAGCTCTGACAGAGTTGAGCACAATTACTGAATGGGGGGGATCAAGGTACAGCTAAACCCATGGTGATAAAAAGTGACAAGCTATTAGGAAAGTATATTGACCTTAAAAAGCACTTAATTTAATAAACCGCAGTTTGCACAGGTGGCATTACTCTAAGACTGGCATAAAAAAAGACAATGATAGAAATATCACTATTTTACAGAGGTTAATTTTAGGACCTCGCTATTAAGTATAAATGATTTGTACACTTTATTCAGAGTATACGGAAGTAAATGAGTTATAATGTAACGTTTATGGTGAATTTACCCTATCATACACTTTAAACTCATTGCATTTGAAATCATCCTTTTTGAATTATCTTAATTCAGTTTTTGTGTTTATATCCACTAAATGTAAATGGATAAGTTCTCTTCATTATTTACTGGCACCGTTAATCGTGAATTATCAATATTTAAAATAATGTAGCATTTCATGTTGACCACTAACCAAAGAAAATGGTCTAAAAGCTAAATAAGGTTTTTTTTCCTCCCCAGTGTTGAATTGGTAGTTGAATTAAAAGTATATTTTCATGGGTTTTTTATCCACTGTTTGAAAGAATGTTAAACTATTCTGAGCTATTTATTTAATAGAGACAATTTGACAGTTATTGTCAGCACTTGTAGAGTCAAGATAGCTGCTTTTCAGTAATAGCATAAAAAAGTATCTTATTTCAAAATGTAACTAGTGAAATCAGAAAATTTGGATTGTGACTTCAGAGCTTTTGTTTACATTTCAATGTTATCTACATTTTCAGTATCTGTTGGAGTGAACTGGATTTAGCTGGACTGGTAACAATGGACTTTTCTTTTTCCTGGAATGGCATTCAAAGGTAAATGCTGTTTCTTCATGCTAAAGGTAAGGAAACAGTTTAATAGTTTGTTAACCTAGCTTACAGAATTGCCAGTGAAATAAAAATATTTGGGGGTTTAAAATTTGTATTTTCATGCCTAGTACTTACATAATTCTCCATATAGTACTTACTGTTTTTAAGGTGTCCACATTGTATTTATTTGTGTGTGTGTGGCATCATGTTATTGTATTGTTGTACTGAAATATCACAGGAATAGGTCTCATAAGTGTAAAGAACACACATTTACGCAAATAATTCATTCTTATGGTCACTGAGGCAGCTCTTCAGAGTAAACCTGTTTACATACTACATTTTTAACTTTGACCAACCTTAATGCACCATCCTCCTTCAGCTCGCTTTTAGAGTTGAATTATCTCAGGGAGGTCCAACATGACTTCCCCGATTTTTTGAGATTTTAGCAGACAAGGATAAAGGAGTCCCCTCGCTCTTTTTTTCCTCCTCTCATGTCATCTTGTGCTCGGTCTAATCTCCCGAGCGTTTGAGGCCAGAATGCTGCTTGAAGTGAATAGAAACTTCAGACTTATTGTTTATGTGCTTCTCAGTGTGACCGTTCTTTGTGTCCCCCACCTTGTTTTGTTTTTCATGCTACTTAACAGTGACATTGAATACCATGTGTGTTTATCTGTCTTCAGTGCGTTAATCTGTTTGCATTACTGCTGGTATTCTGGTAGTCCCATTATATATTAGAAAAGCAATTATGACTTCATTAAACATCGAAGGTGTTAACACAAGTCATAAGACTAAGCCATCTGTTGAATTATCTTCTCTGTGTCCTCTTGATGCCATCCACTAAACAACACTTCTCACCAATTAAGGTTATACTTGGTAATTTAACTTTGAAAATGGGAAGTGTTCTGTTACCCCTCTAATAATAGCAATGCATATGGCGGTTATTTAGACTTTTTAATGAGAGAGATGGCCCCTTCAATTTGTCTTTGAGATCTGGAAAAGACAGATTGGAGCCCGAGGACTCAATTCACCTGAGCATATGCTAGAATCGGAGGCTTTTTTCTGCATGTGGTGGCAGACGTTATAACATTTTGGCCTATTTTTGTAATCTGCTGTGGGATTGTATGACAGAATGATTTCACACTTTTTTTTTTCTTTCCCCGGTTACATTTGTCGCTCTTGCTGCATTGTGTTATTATTGTAAAGTTCAGATATTTGCATGATGGTAATATTTAATTCAATGTATCAGAGTAACCAGGTCAGGTGATATATTTTTTGAAGCAGTTATTTTGTCAGAGTTAGACTAAGTCGATTTGCTTTTTCCAAACCCTTTTAAAAATACATGCTTATCGGGAATCGTCACACGTGATCGCTGTGAAATATAGTCCTTTAGTACCTCATTTGAAGTGCGGCACTGATATGTCAAAGAGCCTGTCATCAACTTAACCTCATCTCACTCTGTAAAATCAATAAATCAGTGCTGTAATTGGGCTGCTTTAACATGTTTTCTGTTTTGAATCACATGCTGGGGTAATTTGAAACTGAGCAGTCATAAGCTAACATCTTGAATTATGTGACATTTAGGCATCTTCAGCCTCTTAAATCTGAGACGAAGGCATTAAGACAGATAAACGCATCTAGAAATCAACTGGATTTAAAGCTAAATGCTTATTTTTCATGCCTCCAGTTCATTTAGTTTAACACATTCTATCCAGTTGGAGCTGTCTGTATTTGAGATGTTTTTAACACTGATACGAACAAGATTTGTACCACTTTAGTTTTAAAGATGATATTATCGCTTTAGCTGTGCATATCTTACTGATTTAGAGATTTAACAGCTTAATACCGCCTACCTTATCCCGATAAGTGAAGGATACGCTTAGCTGGGAATACCAGCATAAGAAGGACTTCATTTTTGAAAATAAAAAATGCAAATCATGCTTTATATCATTTCATTTCAAATTTGAATACAATAAAAATCAATGTGAATGAGTTAAAATATTTTTTCTTTTTCTTTTGTAAATTAAGCAATTGCATACAGCTAAGAAATAGTTTAGACTAAAAAAAGATGCTGGTTATGTAAAAACTAGAAACAAATATAATATTTAGGATTAGGATGGAAAGACAATTATCATAATCAAGTACAGTTCTTCAGTGAAGCGTTTCTTTTTAACATTAATTTTTCTTGTTTCTGTTTTGAAGAAAACCGACTGTATACCACCTCTGACTGGGATGGAAAGGTTTTCTCTCAGCATCTTGCCATGTGTGAGAGTGTATTGACAGCTCGGATGGGAAGCTGGCAGAGGAAATGGCCTCATTTGTTTCCTATGGCTCAGTAATGGCAAATCACCTCTTAGGGGCAGTCAATTGACAGACTCCAATCCTAGCGCGCAAACATCCATGAGGATTTTATTGGCTTCCTCTTCAACTCCTCCACCTAATGTGGTTAGCCCAATGAGGCCCAAAAGTTGTAAAGGTATTACAGAAAAAAAATCAATCACCTGCTGTCCAGGCGAGTTCTGTTTTAGGATGAATCGTTTAAATGAGGACATCAGTCAGACTTGTTGTGTTATGTTTATTCTAGTTGCAAAAGGAGACGTTTTGTCAGTTGGCCAGGATTTAATATTTTTAATATAACCGGAAGATGGATTTTTAAAATCTGTTTAAAAGTACACAACAGTTCTCTTTAGCTCTTGCAGAAAGAAAAAAAAGAAGAAAGTTTTTCCCAAAATCTTCTGCGTCGTCTTAATGAACAGGTGTCTACATAACACAGCCCACCTCACAGATGGCTATATAATTAGCATTCATTATGGCAGCCTCTCCAAGGCCAAGATCTGTGTGGCCAAGAAGACTTGCTAACCTTCTCACCTTCAAGCAGACCCTTCCCTGTGGGAGATTGACATTTCTTTTTTTCTGAGCTCGGACGAGATTGGGGGCCCGTTCATAAGGTGTCATTTTGATCATTTTGATCATTTTGAGCATTACTAAGACATGAATTTAAATTCCAAGGAGGTGAAGGTCTCCTTGAGAGATTTTAAATATCGGGGAATAGCCCAAAAATGTGAATTAATTGCATATTTTGTTCTTTTTTTTTTTCATGATGCTCCAGCCAGTTAGCTGTCATTGAACATATTACATAATATTGAACAGATCTACATAATAAGATTTAAATATTTAAATAGCACTTTAATAAATTGTATTCAATATTTATAAAATATATAGTATTCTTTAGCCCATTTATACCGGAACAGTGCATTCATGCGAGCCTTCGCCGTATCTCCCAGAGCTTAAAACAAAACAGTTTACTCCTGTAGTCACGGTTGTGGCAGTAGCGGTCAGGTCATTCCACGAGCATGTCAGCTTTCATGCCTGACTGCTTCTGTTGTGGGGCGAGGGGGGTGGGCCAGAGTGCAGGGAGCACGAGTAGGCCTGTAATTTTCTCCACTTAGAAATGAATTCCATCTAATCTCATTTCACCATGTCAAACGGCACTGTGACATGCTGTTTTCCTCAGTAACATTTGGTTATGCTGCAGCAGTCGACTGCCCTCCTGATGCAGCCTGACACCCTCTGGTTATTAAAAACTGTTTGCACTTTGCGATATTGTATGATGTGGGTTAAATGCAGAGCAATAGAGAGACTAAATAAACCCTCTCTGTTTTTTAGTTTCGTCAGCTGATGTCTTGTGCCGCTAGCTTGTCTCTGCTCTGAGGTTAGGTTGCCTGTGACTGGGAAATACAGTTAATGGATAATCCATCTTGTATTTCAGGTGTTGCGACCCTCTGGCCTTACCTTTTTTTTTCTGATTAAAAGCTATTTATTATAGTTTCTCTCTATTATAGTATCATTATAGTAGCTGCAAAAATATTAATTTAGAAACACTTTCCTATTTGAATATATATATTTTTACATTCTTTTAAAAAATGCTTTTCATGGATTTCAGTGATTGTGTGTTTTATGTTTTCGTGTGAAATTGTAATTGTTTTAAATTTTATTTATTTATTTATTTTGTTCTGTCTTGACGAGGACTCCCTGGAAAAAATAGATTTTATCTCAATGGGACTTTCCCCTAAATAAATACATAAACATTCTATTCTATTCTATTCTATTCTATTCTATTCATTTTATCAGGTTTCATTACTTTTCATTTACTTTTTTTCATTATTTGCAGTTTTCATTCTCATAAAATGTTAACAACAACAAAAATCATTAATCAATTATTGTATATTTGCCTTCATATGATTAGTGCAAATGTAAATGGTAATTTATTTTATTTATTATATAATTTAGACAGTACTTATTATTGGTATTATTTTTTTCCCACCTTTTTCTTGTTTATTTTTACCCTGCTCTTAATTATTAATTGTTTTGTTTATTGTACATACATTTTTTTCATAATAATAAGAAAAGGCTTTTCTTTGTGCTGTGTTCATTTAGACAAAAAATATTATAAATTTAGCACCAAATACTAAAAGCATAATCTTTCTCAGTTACTCTCTCAGTCGTTGAGTGCAGATACACACACACACACACACACACACACACAGACGCTTTCCCCTCACCTCACAATAAAGAAGTGCGCATTTAGGAGATGGAGTTGCAGACTCTGAGTTATTTGCAGGGGTAATGTATTATTCTGTTCAAGTAATGATCAGGTAGTGTTAGATGAATGCGAGGTGTTCAGCTCCATTACTGGCCGCACATCAGTGAGGCATTATTACATTATCGCTGCTCCTTAGCAGGAGATTGTCTGTGTGACCAGGTTCTGAATACACTCATAGTGCTCGGGCTGGCATAAATTGCAGATTGGCTCATTGCTTTCAATGATAAAAAGTAAGAATTGCTAGTAAAAAGAACATGGACTCAGGCTGCTCCTCAGCTGTTTGTCAACTGAAGATGTTGGTGCATTAGAAGGAGGGATGTTAAACAGTCGCAGAGATTTTCAGATAGATCAAGAAATCTGCCATTGGGCATTCTCACTGCTCTAAAAGGAAACACGAATCTCTTATACATTTGTTTTTCATTTGGTTTTGAAATGAAAGGAATTATGACCAGTATAAGAAGCAAATTTGATATATTAAGATATATCCATGATATATTACATGGGAAATTTTACCAACGCTATTGAAAATAAATTAATATTTCAGATTTTTTTCAAAACATTTGGATTGCTTGCTGACTGCTTTTATTTACTTATTCTTAGTCTGGCACCCTAGACCCTTGATGATCCTTAGGAGGGAAGGAAATCATTAAAACAAATTAGACTGTAAACATTCTAAGGAGCGTTTGTCTTGGGGATCAATATGTTCTGCTGTTCTGTCCTGGAGTCTATAGTGTTTTCAAACCATCATGAGGGAGATTATGAGAAGAGTCCTTTTTTTGGCTTACAGATGGACCAATAATTATTGACAGCTTGGAAATGAACGACTGAACCTCCTTTTAACCTCCTGCCCAACTGTAATACATAAACTTTTCTTTTTTTCTTGAAAATGCCAAAAGCATTAATTATATTTTCAAATAAAATACTGATAGAATTTTAATTTCTTTTATTTGGTTTAGTTGTATTGTGATTGCCAATATAATATAATCCAATAATTATCTGTTTTATGTAATTGTTTTTACTAAATTATTATTTTTACTAAATTTATATTTTCAGTTTTTAATAGTAGATATATTGTACTTCACAGTTTTTTCTGAGCACATTTCTGATCAATATTATATTATTAATTATACATTTAATGTATAATAATAATAATTGTTAGTGGCTTGTTTAACTAATTTCAATCTTTAATTTAAAAAAAAATTGCTCCGTTCTTTCTCTACTCCATCCATAACATGACAACACTGTGCAAAGCAGGTGATTATAAGCTGCAAATTGAATAAAAGTGTCCCATTAAATCAGACAATATCACATGTATTCATTTCCTCCTCTTTGTACCTTTTAAGCTTATTTTCACTGAGGATGAAAAGGAGAGAAGTGTCTTCTCTAGATACGATTTAAGATAGGATTTAAAGCCCAATGTAAAGCAATGTAACCAAAGCTCTATTGTCATTTACACAGCCTGGGCCCCTAACCTCTTCCCCAGTTATACGGTTGAGGCCTATGAATTTGTGACCCCCCCAGATAATAAGTCTTAATGGCAACAAAATGACTCCTCTGTTTCATTCTGTTGTTATGTTAAAAACAGCTAACCTAAAATGACCACTCTCTGCATATCAGGCTGGGTTGTTTGCCTTGCTTTTGGTGGGCTGCAAGTTGGAGTTCCTTCTGTTCCCCATATGGCAGCATTGTCTTGGTAATGTGCTACAATGCCCTCCCTTGGAGCGTGCTGCAGGCCCTGCTGCTAGAGGATAAACTATTGGTTTCACTTTTTCTCTCTGAGCCCCTGGAGGCAAGCCTATGGCCTGGGGGACATGCTGCTCTCTGAGCTGGGGGGCTTTCAGCGCGTGGCGCTCCTCCACCCCCACTACCACTGCCTGAGAGGGCCCTTAGCCAACAGGAAAAAAAGCAGAAAGGCCTGAAAGGAAGGATGCGTAGCTCTTGGGGGCTCTGAAAGGGAATACCAAATTCATTGTGCCCTGTATGGCGGGAACACAGCATACGGCCTCTTATAAGACCGGATGTAGATTTTATAATCATGCCAATCATAATTTTTTCCAAAAAGTACTTTCAGTGATGTTGAGTCTGACTACTTCTGCTTCACAACTTTTCATTAGCTTGTTTGTAAATGCATTTTTCAGTTAGCCTTTTCCCCCCTAATTTCTAGAGGTTTTATTAAAAATGCATATTTAAATGGTCTTCTTTTAAAAAAAAGTGAAAACTTATAAAATCAGGGTGTCACCCTTGAGGCATCATCTCAATCAAGAGCGTGCATTAGCCCAAATGACTAATGGGACTCTCTAAAATAATTAGCAAAGAATTTTAAGAAGACCATTATATTATGTAAATGCATAATCATAAAAAAATGTGCTGCATTTGCAAATATGCATATGATTTCATCGTGCCTGTTTTAATTAACCACGTTGTCCTGCCTGAGAGATAATATGATTTATAATCTATCATTAGCAGTTGATGCTCTCTCCTTTTTTTTTTTCGTTTGTTGAAGTTGTCTTGTAGTGTCCGCCAGTTTGATCTGTTTGCTTGGCTGCCATATAGTTCATTGTTAATGGAAAAATTAATTGCCAGGCGACATCAAGAGTGTCAGCTCAGAAAATGTAGGAGTCAGTTTGATAATGTAAACTAAGTAGCGGGATGATGCATTAACATGTTCTCCCCCACATCAAAAATATCAGAAGTGATTAAAAACATTTAAGCTTAATGCGTTATGCTATTTAAAATACAAATATATACAAGTATATTAAGTTTTCATAAACTGACTTCTGAGTAAACTTAATTAAATATATAAAGCAACCTCAACTAGATTTTTCTGAGGCAATAAGTATGCAATTTTTTTCAAGTAACGTTAACATATTGAAATTTACAGTGGAATGAATAGTTTAGTAAATCTAATAAAATGATTTAGGAAATCATACAATTCCCGAAAAGATGGCGCATAGCAACACTGTATATATATTTATAGTATTATAAATACCTGTACAAAATCAATGATTGAGAGATTGAGAAATGCTAAAATCACCCAATTACATAAACTAGATACATAAACTCCCAACTTGCATTCAAGAACATCTGAGAAATTACAAAACACTTATGAAGCTCCTTCTATGAAAACTTTAATTGGCCTTGAGGTCATAAAAGTGCCGCTTTCATACTCCGAACAAGCTTTGGTTCACTGCTCACAAGACGTACCTTTTTCACTTCCTTTTTTTATGCTGTCCTTCCCCCCTCCGGGATTGTTTCTACAACACACATTTGTGAATCTGAATTGATGAAAAAGTAACAAAGCCGCTCTGTTGTGGCAGAATGAAAGGCCTGTGAGAACACTGGGGTTATCTGCTCAATAAATATGATGCTTCCTCATACTACAACTCTTTGTCACTGACAAAGAGCAAACAGCTGGTAGATGAAATGCTACATTGCAGCACAGGACAACAGACATTTTCAGCTTGGCTGACCAGACACTAGCCTTTGAGCTGGCTCTGGGAAGGCTGTTTGTTTGACCCAAAGGAGTGGAATTGACAGAGAAAGCCTGCAGCACTTTTCTCTTCTATGACTAAGATGGCAAATTATTTTGTGTGAGGTGCTGTGTTTTTGCTAGCTCTCTCATGACCGCTTTGCACCTGCTATGTACAGGGCATACTTCAACAAAGAGAGCACTTGTTGACTGAATTCTGCTTACACCTTCTTTTAACTTTTATATGATTCAACAAGCTCTTCATTAAATGTGTGACACTGTAGGGCTTTCATCGTTACCAGTCTTCACAAGATGTATAATTTGTATTGATTCATTTTTAAATGATTAATATGAACAGTCTTTCCCAGGTAGCAGTGTGCACCAATTGTCTGATGGTATAAACATAGCAATCCGCTGGCATTGATTTATGATACAGGGCACTCGCAAATTGACTTATATGCAAGAGATGTAAATGGGGAAGGCTGTTTGATGGAGACGCTCATTTCCTTCTATAAATGTTTTAAATTAACTCAACCCTTGTGGCAGAACAGCACAAGCTTTTCTTTTTCCCCCACTCTCCCTTTTTTATTTGCAAGATTATCCTCATTATCAGGCAATTTGTTTCGTAAACGGAAACATTTCCCTTTGATAGAGTTAGGACGAGGGAGTTTGATTAAGAGGATTCATTTCTGAAAGTAAACCTATGAAATTAGCCAAGGAACGAGCCATGTTAACAATGATGCAGAGCAAAGATGTTTATAATCAGAGCTTTTTGACAGCACATAGATCACGGTAAAGGTGGAAATAAAGCAAGATACTGAAGAATCACAGTCCCACAAAACGATACAATAGTATTCATTTATCAAGTTTGTGGAGCTTTTCCATCAGACCGTAGTCAATTACCGGTATGAATAGTAAAGATGCATGTGATTCCAGATTCAGGACTCTTATTGCCTTTTTGTATTGCAGTGCTTAGGATAAAAAAATGATAAAAAAATAAATAAAATAAAATTTAGCCAGCTAGCAAATCATGACACAAAAGAAAAGATATATATATATATATATATATTCTACAGTATTAAAAATACATACTTCATAAATTCACTGTTCACTTTTTGATTAAGTCGTTTTAAGTATGTACTTACATATTTCTCAGATTATTTGTACAATATTTTGTAACATTGTTTTTTCCTTAACCCTATTGCCTCTACCCTTTTTCTACTTGCTGTGGTTTTTTAAATATGCTTTCTTTGATATTTTCCTAATTGCTTTATTGTGTTGGAGAAATTAAAAATTATTAAAAATACAAATATATTCTATATATTTTTGTATTTGCATAATTTGTATGATTTTTTAAATAATGTAAATATTTAAAAAAAAAACTTATTTTACCCTTCTGTTTTTACAAAACTGTGTTGCTCCATCAATATTTAATCTCTCTCTCTCTCTCTCTCTCTCTCTCTCTCGTTCTCTCTCTCTATATATCATCATATTTATTATCATATATATATATATATATATATATATATATATATATATATATATATATATATATATATATATATACTTTTTTTGACAACACACTGTAGGACTATTTTTTTTTTGTTGCTTCTTAATCTTAAACGGGACAATTTAATTTTAAACTCAGCCTATTTCTTTCTGACTGCACATATCCTTAACTGTATGATTTTTAATTATACCTCTGTGCCAACAGACCTTTCAGACATAAAAGTTATCTACCAGCTCAAAATCTGTGGCTCCTGCTTCCTAATGGCATGGTATTAAAATGCCACTAATTAAATGGAGGAAATATACAATATGAAGTCATACATGATACAAACAGACCAGAGAGACTTGGCTGCTGTTGGCTCTGCTTTAAAGCAGGCACCTCCACTGCTCGCTGTTAGTGGGAGGACCCCTACTGGAGGCTCAGCATTTTCTCTATGCCACTTGGATGTCTATGAGATCTGTTGCATTTGGACTTCTAGTGTTTTATTCCATGCTCAATATTTAAATGCTTTTATATTCTATAAGGGAAGTCAGTTAAAATCTAAACAACCAAAAAATAACAACCAAAGAAAACATAGAATCGCCATAATTTTATGGTGACGAAACGTTTTTCCCTTAAATCTTTTCCGTTTGATCTATTGCTTAAGCTTAAAATGATATTCTGTCAGCATGGTCAGGTGTAGAGATGTGGAGTTCAAACCATTCACAGAGCTTCTCTTTGTTAAGGCCCTGGGGTTTTGTTTCACTTGCAGATTGCCAAACCAACTCATGGAGTAACATTTTAAAACATTGATAGATGTTTATTATCAAAACAGTTAAAATAAAACTTAATGGGAGTTCATCTCATCTTGTTCAATTAAAACATACTGTGCAAACATTGTTTCCTTTGCTCAAAGGAAGCTTGTGTTTCATGTTTTATTTCACAGATATCCTCTTACGATGTTAAATGAATCGGGGGGGATATGTATGAACAAAACCTCAGTCCTCTGGGAGGGAATTTGTCTTGCTGTACTTAAGAAGCAGCCCTTGTAAATTATAAGCGCCTAATTTTTGGTAATTAAATACCACTTGAATATTTAACACCATTGTTTGGGTCTCCAGCAAAATGCGTACCATGACTTTTGGACTATCAAGTGACTATTGTCTCCTAAATTGGGATAAAAACCGAAGTGCAAGCCAACCCCTTGCTCCTCTCCATAATTTATTTGCATAATTAGCTCTTAATTTTAATTCACTATGCAAATATGTGCCTCTTTTAAATTGCATTTAAATGTGAACTGAGCTCACTGTCAAAGCTAATGTGAATATATTGTTAAATCGTGATGAGAAATGATCGAAAAAGAAAGCAAGTGTAATGGGGAGCAGAATGTGCTCGTAGACCAAACATATTGGCTATTTAAACGGTTTAGCTAGGTTCTGTATTTTTAGTTGAGAAATACTAGAAACTTTAAATGATTACATTTTTTTTTGGAAGTGAAGCACTTTCCGTTCACTCCCCCATGTTCTTTTAATACACAGAAAGATATTTGTTACTTCTCGAAAATGCTTTTTTCTTGCCCTCTGTTGATACTCAGAGGATTTTTTCTGTATCCATTTCTGTTTGGATGCTCTTTTGTCAGTTTAGGGAGTATTTGCTCTTGTTTCTCTTAGAGAAGGGAGGCGTGCTTTGAGGACACTTATTACCTTCCATTATTCAAAGATATCAAGTGGTCAAGAAAACGGGGCTAACTCTCAGTGGCTAAGCCCATAGTCCAGTCCAATGGTGGCCTTTGTAGAGAAGGGAATACAAACCCTTGGCTGGGACAAAGTGAAGGGAAATTGACCTGCTTGATCCCTTTTGGGGGAGCGGCTCTGTCTCTTTCATCTCCTCTTGAGGTCCGTGATCTTGAAGTAGCACTTAAACAAATGAAATTATGCCCCTGCTATGATAGGAATATGATGTCCTTATGTGCTTTATTTAAAAAGAAGACAGCTTCTTTGTCATTGACTCTTAGTATTTGTCCTGAATCACATGGATTTTTTTTTTTTAATCTAAAAAGCATTTGTTGAATAAGTCTAATAGTTTTTGCAGGAAAAAAAAAGTAGCGAGAGAGCAGGAGCAGAATAGAAATATGAGACTGACAGGCCTTTGGGCCGAGGAAGTAGCCAAAAGGGACAAATTAGCTTTAAACAATAGGGGATCTCTTCCACTGGGGGATAATTAAATGTTTTCTTCATCAAAGCCAAGACAGTTTGCAAGCTGCTCATTTTGTAATCCTATCATGTTTGCCCCTGAGATATGCATTTTGAATTTTCTTCCCCCTCTTTCTTCAGGTTAGTCACTATCTCCATTGATGGCAATTCCATTTAATAACACTGTTGGGGGCGTTAATTATACTGAGGGCTCAGGCCAGCCTGTTTCGGGCTGCTACTAATGCAGGCCCTATGTTGTGTCTGTGGGGCTCCAGCCCACCGGATCACGGCAAACAAAGACCTTTGTCATTTTCAGGTGAAGAGCAGGGCTTGCCAGAGACTCTCAATTGGGATGGTTTTAAAGAGATTTTTAAATATTTTATATATAATAGAAATTAATTTTGTAATTTTTTACTGATATTTTATTTTTTATATTTTATGGTATTTTACCGTCTAAAAAACTTAAAAGCAAATAAATGCAGCTAATTTTAAACATTTAAAAAGGACAGCACTTTTTTTTTAATCTCAGACCCAAACCTGTGGAGGAAAACTCTTTGCTATTGCTCTTCGTCCCATTGCCTCAACCGATCCCATCTGCAGCATGTGACAGGGACATTTTGTGCCCACTCTTTCTCTTTGGCCACTGAGCTGTGGATTACATGGTTTGTTGTAGGCCGTGGATCAGAAGAAAGAAGCTGAATAATGTTACCCGTCTCTTTGAGGGAGGCCCATGGTCAGCCGGCTTCAGAATAGCTTTAACAGGATCTCAGAGGAAACGATGGCTTTTGTCCAGTGCTTTCCAAAAAAGGTTAAGTCAAAAAGAACTGGGGGTCGCCTCTTAAACAGTCGCTGGAATACAGATTAAACCCGTGCCCACCTAACCTCGTGACACCATCAAACGGCATGCTGGGCCGTTCCAGCCTTGAATATGTCCCAGTGCAACATGCCTCCTGGTCCCTGTGGGCATGGCTGAACATTAATACCGTCCTTGAAGCGGAAATTTTTAATGTAACAGAGGGAACAAAATGCATACGGTTAAAATAGATGAATACATTGTATTAGGCTCTTGGCACATATTCCTGGCTTTGTAGCTGATTTGTTGGATCCCTCTATCTTTCGGTAGAGGGTCATTCCAGTGTTTGCTTTGGTGGTGCAGATTGTGGCGAGAGGATCCTTGAAGTGGAGGAAAGGATTAGCAAAGATTATCAGTCACAGTGAATAAGCAGAAGTGGAAAAGTATTTCACCTTCTAGGGCTCATGCTAATATGAATAATCAAATGTTCCCCAACCACCCTGTAGTCCGACGCACAACCGCCAGTACTGTTCACAGTCCTTAAAATTATAATTTTTCTTTGCCACCACAAAGAGAATATGTTTTGAGGGATAAAGCCATGCTGAAACAATTGCAGCGCCTTGCCTCGGGGTCTGACACAGACTCTGGGGACAGCGTTGAGCTCAGGGGCCTGTTTGCTCAACACAATCCGTCCTCTTTTCCCAGAAGGCCTGTCACTGCTCAGATCATTTAAATAGCCATTTCTCTAACGGGAACTGAAGCCTGTCTTCTTAGATGTAGACGAGCTAGCCTGTTTGCTTACTGAAAAGCAGGAATTATGGATTTAACCTTGCAATGCATAAAAGGGGTCAAATTGACACAGTAGTTTGTTATTTTTGGAATGTTTTTTTCAATAAAATCATTCAGTTCCTTCCATATATTTCTTATATAGCCTCAGCAATGTCATTTACATGTTCGCTGGTCATAGGTTCAGAATAAGTAATATTTTTATAGAACTGTCTCTATAGAAGTCTCTCCATTTTATTTTGTTTTATTATGCACTGTATTTTATCCTCACCAAGGCTGCATTTTATTTGATTAAAAATAGATTCAACAAGAAATAATGGGAAATATGATTAGGCTATAATTTAAAATAGCTGTTTTCTATTTTAATATGTTTTAAAGGGTAATTTATTCCTGTGATGGCAAAGCTGAATTTTCAGCAGCCATTATTCCAATCTTCAGTTTTACACGATTCTTCAGAAATCATTCCAATATGATTTGTTGCCCAATAAAATTTTCTTCCTATTATGAATGTTGAAAACAGTTATGTTGCTTAATATATATTTTTTTGTGTAACTTCTTTTATCAGGATTCGTTGCATATAATTATAAAATGTTTGAAAGAACAGCATTTATTTGAAATGTGTTTTTGTAATATTGTAAAATGTTGTACAATATAAAAAAATCATTAAAAATATAAAAAGTAGTCATAAAAATAAAAACAAAAACAATTTTGAATAGTGTTTTGTCAATAATGTATAATTCCTTGAAACTCTATAGAATTCTCAAAATTGGTATTGTATTACATTTGTGTCTTACAATGTATTTTTAATCATTATAATGTTCTCGTATTAAAAAGAAAATAATAAAAAAAATTGGCTTTGATTGGCCTCTTTCATCCACAACCAGTGATAACTTGGACACACCTGGATGAATGATTCTCATGATCCAAAAGATCACAATAAGTATAGGCTGATTTGTCAGAATGCCTTTTCTTTGAGAAAAAAATGCTTTGCTTATAGGTGTTATGGGCCATGCATTCTAGACTTAAATAGGTTTCAAGATATTATAGGGAATATTTGGAATAGAATAGTCCAAATTGTTGTTTATGAGATTGTTGCTTTAAACATATTGCCCTGGCTACTGTATTTGAAATGCTTTCAAATTTCATGTCTTGAAATTCTTCATTTCCTCTGGGGACTCCTCTCACCTCCATCTTCTTTCAAATATCCTGACAGTGACAAATGACAGGCCTGCTTTACATTCTAATGTGCTTAATTGAAAATACCTATGTAATCTCAGTTTAGACTGGGAGGTGAATAGTATTTTCACAAACCAATAAAAAAAAATAAAACATAAGCACCTTAGAAAACCCCAGAGGCAGTTTAATAGACCTGCTACTGCTGCCCGGGGGCCCCTTATGAATGTGTTTTTAGTTATATAGTGATATCTGGGAGTACATAAGATGACAAAACTGGTAAAAAGTGAATGTATAATGGCTCTGTCAAGCCGATGGATTTGCAGGCCATCTGCAGTAGCTGCCTAAACTGAATACAATCACACCATGCTTTTATGTAAACAGGCAGCACCAGAGCTCTCCCCCCTTCAATTCACAGGCTGGTCAAAGCCCAGGAGCTCAGATCAATAAGACATTCATCCCTCAGTAAGCAGTGAGACAAAATACATGATGGTTAAAGAGTTCAGTTCATGAATCTGGAGCAGCTCTTGAGGGCTTCTCACAAGGAGTGTGTTTTTTTTTCCAGTAGTTTGGCCGAATACAATCAATGGCACAATGTGCTTCAGCTCATTGATGATAGCCCATCATTACAGATTACTTTCGGAGAGTAATGAGACCCCACTAGAGAAGATAATGCGATTCAATAATATGTTAACTGCGCTCATAGAAAGAAAAAAAGTCTGTACCTGAAAAATTACCCCGCACCACCAAAGAGCTTTCTCACAAACAGAGGATTATCCATCTATAAATAAAAGGGTTTGATTGGCACATTGTGTTTTCATAACTTCATACAGCTACACCTGTGCCCATTATGAATATTTTAATCTAATCCAGGTCTTAATTTACAGTGCTGAAACAGAAAAAAAGTATCCTGCAGTGCCAATTAATTAGGTGTGTGTATAAATATTTTAATGGCTTCTGATGCAAAGGTGACACCACACAGATAGAATTTACAACTGTCTGTATCAGAATATTAATAATGCAGAGATGTTATGTTTTTCTCCATTTTCAGGGCAGTAAAGACAATAAAGAATGGCATATATTTCTGAATATTATATTTTATTTTATTTTATTTTATTACATACTATTTGATTTTGAAAATCATCTTGAGTTTTACAGAGATCATGTCAGGCCTTTTATTTATTTATTTATTTATTTTATTTTAATTTTTAAATAAATAAATGAATATATATATATATATATATATATATATATATATATAAATAAATAAAATAAAAATAAAAAATAAAATAAATAAATAAATAAAAGGCCTGACATGATCTCTGTAAAACTCAAGATGATATATATATATATATATATATATATATATATATATATATATATATATATATATATATATATATATATATATATATATATAAACTACTTGTTCAGAAGTTTGTCCAGTAAGATTTTTAAATGTTTTTGAAAGAAGTCTCTTATTTAATAGTGATACAGTGATATTTAGTAACTCTCTTATTTAATAGTTTAACAGTGATATTATCAAATATTATAATTTTAAATCGGCAGCCATTACTCTAGTCTTCAGTGTCACATGATATTTCAGAAATCAATCTATATTTAATAATATTATTCTATTTTATTTTCAGGAAAACAGACTGCAGGTTCTAGATTAGATTTTTTTTGTTTGTTTTCTGGTTTTGGATTATTACACGGTAGACCATCTGTTGTGAAGCAAGAGCTGCCATGTTAAATAATAATAAAAAAATTTATAGTTTACAAATTGTATGTTTTGTAGCTCTTTGTTTCAGGTGCCGGAATGTTTCAAGTCTTTAAAATTAGTCAGGCTTTGTTACCATTAATAAGGCTAATTCATGCAACAACTCTGCTCAGTCACTGTACAGCCTCTTTGACACAAACATTATGATTCGCATTGGTGCATTGGTTAGTGATAAAAAGAAGCCGATTATCGCAATTATTAGAATTTTTTGGCACCCTTGTGAAAAGGCCATTAACGATGTGTGTGTTAGTGACAGAATTAGTTCTATGCACAGACACGGCAGGGAGCCCTCTCTTTCTACTCTAATTCACATCAGAGTCAAATCAGCATGCTCAGAAGCCATGAGTGGCATCAATGCTGTGTGTTCCATCCCTGAGACAGGCCTCTGCCATTAATCACCATTATTGTTATTTTAAGATTAGATGACTAAATGCTGGCATTGGGGGTAGTGGCACCAGAGTCGTAAGACCTTCAGTGTCTGATTTGCAGGGCCTGGTGTTTCACCCTAAGTGTTTGGATGGAATTAAGATAAGAGATGGCAAGATAAATTTTAAAGATGCCATTACCTTGTCAATGGTGTGTGCAGTCAACAAGGCAACTTTGGTTTCTATCATTTTCTTATTTGGTTTACTGTAGAAATTATGTATTTCTATGACATTTGAATGCCTGTATGATTATGACAAACCAACACCTGGATTTCAGCATTTGTCTGTGGAGAACACTGGTTTATTTCTATGTGGAAGAGTGTCTACTTTGCACATTTCATGGAATATACAGTCGGATCCAAAAATCTAGCATTCAAAATCTAGGATTTAAGTTTTTGAACAACTTAAACCAAACATTATGATGTAAAATAAGAAATGTTTCAGATTCTGCACTATTTCTAGGTGACTAATCGAATAAGCAAATTTGTGACATTGACCATGTGAGCTTTGTACAAAGTTCTCAATGTTATTGCTTTTCTTCATAATCGTATAAGATACCCTTTGGCTCATTCTCAAACCAAGCTGGAAAACATGATCATCAGGTTTGACACCAATATATGAAGTTCATGCATCTTGAGTTACACTTACATATAAATTAACATTTTTTTAAATTGAAGTTTTCATAATATCTATAATCTGCATTTTAACTTTTATCATATGAAGTGAAAAATAAAAATATTAATTGGTAAAGTCCAAAATAGAAGCATTTTCTCTAGTGGTCTTGTGTTTAACAATCCTGATATTTTATCTAGTTTTGTCCTAAAATCACACTTGTGCATATTGAAAATGATTAATCTAGGGAAATTCATCATATGCTTTGATAGGTCCTGATTAACATGTATTTATGCAATTAATCAAACTGTTCTTGCCAAAACAATGATCACACCGGTGGCATTGCCAAAGATTGTACACCTGCTGCCGAATCAACTTACACATTATTCTGAAGACACTGGAGCATTTATTGTAGCATCCCTGTTTCACTCCACCAAAACCACTGAAGCTACAAGATTAAATTGATCTCCTCAGCACTAATTTTTCATCCATGACCCCAAAGTAAACAAATTGTCTCATCGCAATCTATCAAACAAACACCAGTGCAAACATGGTCATTGGACATGATCAACATCACTCATCAAAAAGTCAAAAACAAGAGACGAGAGGGTTTGTATTACAGTGTCCAGAGGTTAGAAAATGGTGTACACTCTGCAATAATTGGTGTGGTTCTCTTTCCTATAAAAAGCATGTAACCTTATGTTATTCATGGATTCAGTCATTTTCATCAGCATGGTTCAGTTGGAAAGCTGTAAAGTACTTTCAGATAGCCATAAACACATCTGATGAAAACAAATTAGAGCGGAGAAATATAACTGTCTCAAACATTACAGGCTGCGGTCAAAATGCATTAGAGGAAAATTTCGATGTTGCAAATAAATGTAAATGTAATAAATGACACTTGCATCACATAAATGTTTGAATCACTATTTCACATACATCATTTAAATGCGTTTCTTTTCCATTAAACATGCTATTAGGAATATCTCAACACATTTATGGAAATAAGGTTACTAAACTAACCTGTTGATACACAAGTAACCTTTTATGAGGAATAAACTCTTGCAAATAAAGTAGCCATCATTTTTTGACAACATGAGATGAGAGTTTAGCTGATTTGTTGGCAGGCTTCTGTACTATTCTTGTTAATGAATTTTTAATACCCTTAATGACAGCAGAGGAGCGATGTAATTAAAGGAGCAAGTTAAGAAAAACGCTGACTTAAACTCTTTATGAGGACCATTTTAATGTTAGTTTAATTGGAACTAACACATTATCTTAATGAACAGATTGCCTTCAAGGAGGTTCTTTCCCTTAGCAAGCTCGAACTGGCCTGCGTGCAATTTTGAAATACTGGAAGGAAGAGTTCACCACAAAATGTAAATTGTGTCTTGATTTACTCCAAACCTCTATGACTTTCTTTCTACTCTAAGTGAAGTGGAAGAAAGAGAGAGGAGGACGGGATCAGGAAAGGGCCGTGTGCCGGGACTCAAACTCAGGTTCAAATAACAACATCAGACTGGTACAGTATGGACAATTTTTTTTGGGTGAACTCCTTTCAAAGAAGTATTCAGGCATGTAAAACAAACTCTGTTTTATACTTTTCTCATAAGAATTCAAAATTCTACCACAATTGAAGTTGGACTAGCAATGTCCATGTGGCATGAAATGAATGCAATTCATAAACCGAAAGGGTCCAAAGCCCCAGCAAATGGACTGTCCCGCAACATGACATAGTTGACATTAGCGAGACTGTCCTGTTTTTGTCAAGAATGTCTGTGCACCTGGGTCTGGGGTGGGTTGTTGGTGGCAGGGTGGGGGAAGTTTTTATGCGACGAAGCTTTGGGCAGTTGAGTTTAATTTGGGATTTACAAGTGACATTGTGCCCCCACACCCGTCCTCTTACTCTCTGGGGTTTATGAAGTGAGACAGAGGGTCTTCTCATGAATAGACAGCCTGCAACCGGCCATGCACAAAGTATTATGGCTCTGCTGCATTATGTATACAAATACACCTCAGCCCCCAGCTCTGTCAACTCGGCTCTGGCAAACTGCGAAGGTCAAGGTTTGCCTGCAGCACTAAGGCAAATGAAGATGTTTCATAGCAGGTTTTACTTCAGCCAAATTATTAGACTAAAATTTCACTACAAGAAAAAAAATGGTCTTTATATTTGGATATGATGTTGGTGGCGGTTGGTCAGGGTGTTTGGGATGAAGTGATGTATGAACCGCGAGCACCCAGATGTCGACTGCAGGGCTTATCTTCCAGAAGCGGTTTCCCTTAAGCCCTAGCATTAATACACTGATAGCCCAAGGAATAGCCAAGCATAAAATGAATGTAAAAGGATGAAGAAACAACAAGAAAGGCAAAGAAGAAAGAGCATGCGAGTGTTTAGGCCAAAAGTTCAACAGACCAGTAATACAGAACTACCAGAAGCATTACAGGATGGCTTGTATCCACATGTGTATAATTCATTTTTAGGCTGCTTTAGGATGAAACTCTCCAAATGAACGTTGGATCACGTTAACTCTTTGGCATGTCAGCAAAAATGGTGCATTCTTGAATAACCGTGCGGTATTTATCATGCCATTATAAGCATGAACTGACTGATTATTGAGTTTGTCGACACATTATTCTTAGGGTTCAAAGTGCTGTCATTTAAAATTTCCTCCAGCTGAGTAAAAATAATTCATAATGTCCCAATTATTGAATAGAATACAGTGGTATTATTGAGTAGTTGTTTTTCAAGTTTAACCTGTTTGATTGTCCATCCTGCCAAGAAAATACTCATAACATCAAAAGCAAAGATGAAGAGGAGATATTAAGAGAGGATATTAACATTGTGTCTGGGCAGTAATTTAGCCTCTGGATCTTTTGCTCTAGTGAAGTGTAAAACAATTTGTAAAGGACAGTTAAGTCGTTGCCACTGCTCCACCTCCTCTGTGCACAGGACTATGCAGGAGTAGCCACGTTAAAATATATGAATGACCATAATTACATAAACTATATACTACATAAATAAAAAACAGTTGAGGGTGATCCAGTATCAGTCAATCAATCGCTCGCTCACTGAATCAATCAGTCATCAATTAAGGAATTACATTGGTTGTATTAAAATTCATTTTTTGTTTCATACCTTGTCACAGTAATACTTTTATTTCCTTATTTTATTGATTTAAAAAATGCCCAGAGGCACTAAAACATACAGGCAATGATTAATGTCCCTCTCAGAAAAAGAAATTATATGGAATAAATTAAACTACTGCAGCAGCAAATTGAAAAATAAGGATGTAAATGAGCTTTGAATACTTAATATCTTATAAAGAAAAATAGTCAATGAGGCCCAAAAATGATGAGGGATCGCCAAAGAAACATAATATTAACACTAATGACCAAGGCTAGGTTTCTGCACTGTCAAAATCTAACTGTCACATGTGATTTGCTACCCAGAAAATGAGTAATAGGGGACAATATAGACCAATTGAAAGAGCTAACCTTGTTCACAAAGCGAAAGACAAGAGCAGTAACCCACTGGATGTCGGCTGTGAAATATGGCTTAGAACAGTTTTTAAATTTCAAGCGTTTTAGTGAGAATTATGATTGAGCCAATCAACGTTTGTGTGTGTGTCCATTCCAGCTTTAAAGATCATAAATGACCAAATGTGAACACTTCTTGACATTGTGAACTGTGAGAATTCAGCTGAAATGATCAAGCGCTGTATTTTGATGCGAGAATTCAGCCAAAATGATCAAGCACCGTATCTTTTTGTTCCCAAAAATTAGAACCTAGTTCATGGCTTGCTAGAGACAATATGGTGCAGTCTTGGCACTCAAAAGCCCCTTCTTTGCTGAATCCCACCCAGAGGTGCTGGTAAAAGCAGTGGGGTGAGTGAAAAGATCTGGCAGTGAACTCCTTCACTCATCCCTTCCCATTGCAGCAGTAGGGGATGAGAAGAGCTGCTGTATATTAAACATCGCTCTTTCAATCGGAACCTTTAATTAGAGCAGCTCAGTATCAGTTACAACAGTCCTGCACAGCTGCCCGGGCCTTTCGAAGCTTGGTTACTCTACCAGACTTAATCTGGAGGGGGGAGGCGAGGACACACATCGAGAGACGATTCAGGATATTAGCTGCCTCTCGGCTGTCCTCCAATTACAGAGGCGGCCAGGGGCACATGACCCAACATCCAAGTCCAGGTCTCCGAAAATCTTCTGTTGTGTTATTGTTATTTGCCATTTCACACCCCCAACCCTCCCGCTCCCGCCACTACCACGTTGCCGACATCCGTTCCTGGCTCTCTCTTCTAAGGATATACTGAAGCGTGTGTTATGCACACCTAAAGACGCTATAAAAATTGCTGAGGTATAAAATCGAAAGTGCTCAAACTGTCGGTGCAGAAATACCTGGCTGCTCGGCCTGTTTGGTGTGAGGGAATCGCTGGCAAGGCCAGGAGCACTGTAAATCAGACCAAGTTCCGGCCTGTTTGTTTACATATCACAGTCTTTACTGTGGTCCCAGTAAGCTGGAAGGCCTTCTCGACTCAGGCTATTGTATGGCTCATAAAATGAAAGAATATCATGATTGTGCAGGTTTCTCTCTCAAGCTTGTTTGTCTATTATGGTCTGTAGGGCGCAGTGTTGAAAATAGAGTTCATGGTTTGATGAAAAAGTGTCTGTGCATTATGGAGCTTGACGTTCACAGTGCAATGTTCCTAGAAGTTGACATTTCAGAACATCATAAAGTGTCATTTTGCTGGATTAACGGCATACAGCATGTTTTTTTTTTATATAGGTTGATGGAAATTTCATTGTTTAAACAAAATGTTTCATGCTCATGTCATTTTGGAAAATTCATAATTGAGGAAATGTTGCTAAATAAGTATGTTTAGTTTGCATAGGTTCAAAACCTTTTTTTTTTTTTTTTCAGATAAGATGGTTTAGGGTAAGGAATTATATTGATTTATACTGATTTTGTTGCACCTCTGAATAATTAAATTTTAGTATACATTAGTATTAATAATAGTAGTATTGTGAATAAATAAGTAAATAAATGTTTATGAATAATTGTCGTCGTTGTAAAATGTTTTATTCATTTAGTGTTATTATTGTTTTTATATATTTTTATGCTTTTGTAAAAGATTAATTTTCAAATAATTCTTTTGGTTTTGATGACATTATAAATGCTTGTATTATTATTATTATTATTATTATTATTATTAAAGATCAATTATTCAGTTTTACTAAATATTTTATCAAGTTACCATGTTTGAGGTCTTAGTATGCATCTTCATTTTTTGGTTTTGTCCACTGACAGTTTATTTATACTTAGTCACATTAGTGTAGATTGCAGATACAAATTATTTGAAAGCTGTGTTTAACAGCTTGTCTCTGCCAGAGTTATGATCTTCTCTGCTTGACACTGGAGTTACTTTTTTCCAACATGGTTACAACTTTGGGGTCAGGAGCACTAAGACAGTGTATTTGGATGTCAAGATTTGTTTATAATGTATATGTTTACAGGTCATGCATTCTCATTTTACATGAGAATAACTAATCAATGGGGTTCATAACTCATGTCCGAGTATGTCTACAGATAGAATCTTGCTGTATATCAAGCGTGCGTGTGTGCTTAAAGTGGACAGCGGGGCAATCTGATATGTTATCACCTCTTCCTCTCCCTGTCCAGTGTGCAGCAATAGCTGGCCTACAGGGAGCTGAACCAGACAGGTCAGGCATGCAATGTGGCTTCCTCTCTGTAATCAGAGCCTATAAGGACACACATACACTGATGTCTCCCTCAGTCCCAACAGCCTGCATCACTGGGAATAGAGTCTCTCTCAAGCGCATGGCTGATTACAGTGAGTCCAGGCCCACCGATCTCATGGTGTTGGAACAAATATATACCAGGCTGCAGGCTTGACCATTCCACTGACTGGCTACACCTTTCTTCATCATGCCTTGACCTGCCTGATAAGCCAAGATTTTCACATTTTATGGTTTCTCTGTGGCCATAGTGTGCCTTTTTTCTTTTCTTTCCTTTTCTTTTGAAGGGGCACCGGTGGCAGTCCTGGCTTGGAGTCCTAGTTGAGAGAAAACATGGCAAAAGGGAAAGAAACCCACATTTGTTAACAATATATTTATTTGCGTAAGATGCATTAGTCCAGTGGTTCCACCTTATACATATATAAAATATATCAAATACGAAGTAATATTGTTCAAAAGTTTGGAGTCAGAACCTTTTTTTTTTATATATAAGTCTCTTATTGTCACCAAGGCGGCATTTATTTGATCAAAAATACAGTAAAATCAGTAATATTATAAAAGTAATATTTTGAGCTATTCTAAATACTGAAAACGTATTAATAAAAGTATGCTACTAGTGGAAACTTCTTGATTCTTGATGAACAGAACAGCGTTTACTTGAAATATATATATTTTTTGTAATGTTGTAGTCTTTACTGTTGCCTAAAGGCAATTTAATAATTTTTTTTATAAAAAAAAGAATACAATTTTCTGACCCCAAAATGTTGATCAATAATAAACTAAATGTTTCCTTTTTATTTATTATTATTTCATTTTTAATAAATCAATCAAAACTGAATCTGACAAAATGTATTTATGTTGTATGGAAATAATTTTTCTGATTATAATGAAGAAAAACCATGTTTATATATGTAAATTATAAACAACTTTATTTTAAATATTTACTTACTACTTTTTAATTTTCAATAAATCACTCAAAAATTTGCTACTGATTCTGACATCCAGTGATCAAAATTGATATTGTTTGAAAAAGAGCAGCTTTGACTTTTTGGTAATAAACCTTTTGTGTTGCACAGGAAAAAAGTTTCAAGCAATATGAGGGTGGATGATGATAAGCACATGCGCCCTCAGTTTATATTAGCATGATGCTTAGGGTTAAGGTTTTGTTGCGCAGGCCATTTCTCAAACCAATGAAACCAACACAGAATACAGCACAGAACGGAGCAAGCAACCAATGAAAGAAACCACAGTAAATGTGCTCTTTTTCCTTTGGTTGTAACCAAGCTTTAATGAAAATCACTAAATGTTGGTAGAATTACACCAGAAACAGTATTAACAGTCTGCAATAGGCAACCGTGTATTAGGAGGATTCGGCCTGCATGAGAATGAGAAGGACAGAGTGAAAGAGAGCTAGGGGGAGGGAGGGATGGGGAGGGAAGGAGTGGGACAGGTAAACAAATTCCTTGTCATTTTCTGTTGTTGTCTTCACTGTGCCACTTGGCATTTTAATGGAAGCGAATCTGATGTAACATACAGTGGTATGGCGACCGCGGCATCATACAAGCCAAGAAAACTTAACTCCACAGACCTATGCATTAAACATATTGTAGAATAGAGTGTAACATTTATCACTGTCAATGGCAGAGAGTTTGTATAAATTTAAATGCAGTCAAGCATGCTGGTCCCCCCCCTCCCCACTGTATATGTGCACAAAAGCCCATTTTCCTGTCTTTTCCATTGTTCTACAGCCCTGTTCCAAAAATACCACTTGAGTATTAGGAATGTGCAAGACCATTTCTCACCATGATATGCAACCAGCTTTTAATGTATTTAGTTAGTGTCAAAATTTCCATGACATTATACAAAGTATATTCGTGTATGTCACAGTGCATGAATTGCACTAATTATTGTAGTCATTTAGAATTGCTCTAAATGCCTTAATTCCATGTTAAATTCAAATCTAGGTATCTTATATTTAAATATAACAAAAGGTGCATATATTTTGGTGAACTTTACGTAAAATTTTTGTTTAGCACCTCTTTCGCACTATTTTGTCATCTTGCAGGGAACAACACTTTAAGCTTCAGCTCGAAGACACAAGCTGCAAAAGTGGAGAGCAGGACTGCTGAATTAGAATGTGAGGGTAATTTATGGGGAGCACTTTTGCCAGAAATAAGGGCTGATTTAGAAAAAACAATCACGCCTGTAAGTGTGGAATCTGTCGGGGACCAGTGCATGGCAGCAGTGGTAGCTGACACTTTGCACATTAAAATAAATTACCTAACCTTTCCACTTGCAGTGACAAAAACAGGAGAAATGAAAGATAATGGGTTATTATTCACGGCAAGATCCTATACATAATAATGATATCATCAATAATGGCCATGATACCACAGCTCCTGCGGCTTTTAAAAAACATTTAATGGAATTACTTTTTGGAATCATCACTCCTCGTCCAGTCCCCAGTTATTCAGCTGGAAAGGAGCAGGCGAAGGGAAAGAAAGAGAGAGAGAGAGAAGGGAAGAAAGAAAAATGGAGAACATTATATTCCTAGAAGCCTGTTACCAACCGCCAGTCATGAGTCAATTTGCCCAATAATACAAGCAGAACTAGAGAAAAAGGGCCATTTTAGGACCTGCTTGACTTTTTTAGGCAGTGAGCAGCCATTAGTCTTAGCCAATACTTTCAACCAACTGTCTTCGAAATGTAATGAAGCCGATTGGCTGGCCTTCAGGGACGAATATGTTGATGTTCAGTTTTGAAACTTCAGGTAGGCACAGACTATAGGATAAGATGGCATGAGCTGAAGCTGGGCACATTTTGGAGGGCAGGAGGCAAGACTGGCACAGAGACCCAGGGGGCTGGAACGCTCGGCTGCCCGTCACTCTTCACTGTTGCCCTGCTTAATGAGAATAAATCCTTTGAGTGGAGCACACACAATTTGTCCTTAGGTGCTGGGCAGTACTTAGGTTTTATTATTTCTTTGATATTGGTTGAAATAAGGAGGATAGTTTTTTGTGGAGCTGATTTTGGATAATTTAAAAGGATAAAATTGGATTGTGTGGAGCTCAATTATAAACCTGGCACTTTCAGAAAACAGAATCTTGGAAGATAAAAGGGATTTTAACAGTCCCTACAATTAAAAAATGTCTTAGTTACTTGAGGACATTGATCTTCTTTGTTTTGTAGTTTATGTTTGATGGACCTAAAGTAAATTTTGGCATCTCATATTTGCATGTATAGTGATATAATGAATTTTTCTTATTTATTACTATTTCATTTTTAATAAGAAACATCACAATAGAATCTAACATTTAGTGATCAAAATACATGTTTGATGTATGCAAGCTGTTTTCTTATCTTTGGCTTTTTGATTTATAATAAAAAAAGTTCATATTATAGGCATAATAGAAAAAGTATATAATTTTGAGTAACACTGACATGCAGTGGTCAAAATTTATGTTGTATTAAGAAAGAGCAGCTTTGACTTTTTATTAATAACTCCTTTTGTGTTGCACGGGGGAAAAGTTGAGTTTCAAGCAATATGAGGGAGGGTGAATGAATATTTATGGTTATGTTTGATGAAGCTTAAAGGGATATTTTACCCAAAAATGTCAAATTCTGGTAGCCATTAGCTTCCGTAGTATGGATGAAAAATACTATAGTCTATAGCTATAGTCAATGGCTACCATCAACTGTTGTTGTAGTTACCCACATTCTTCAAAATATCTTCTTTTGTGTTCAACAAAAGAAAGAAATTCATACAGGTTTGGGACAACTTCAGAGTGAGTAAATGACAACAGAATTTTCATTTTTGGAAGAACTATCCCTTCAAAAAAAAGCAATTTTTTTGTCATGTTTCATCTCTATGCACATATATAGGGATATATTGCATGTATGTCTTCATGGACTGTATACTGCAAAAGGGAGATTGCTAGGAGCCTTGTTTTGTTTTGAATGCGACATGTTTGTTTGTGCACATTTGCACAAGCTTGGTTATCCAAAAATTGAATACGAAGTTAAGAGTAAGTTCCTACAATAGATAAGATGTCCTGAGCCACTCTTCTCTGAAGAATCACAGTGATTAGCTTTTTTAATTAACATTAGCATTATGGCATATGTGCTGTGACTGAATACCTTCATTTCACCGAGCATGGAGAGTGGAGCAGTATACTCTGCAGAAAATTCACTAAAGTAAATTTAACTGTCTGCATCCAATATAGTCCACCGGAGATTGCTTTATGCATTTGACTTCATAATTAACAGGTTTCAAACCCATAAACTTAAATCATTGAACACAGCTGGCGACCTGTAATTAAATGCATTAAATATTTGAATGAACATCTTCTGCAAAACAAGACAGCAGTGTTGTTACACAGCAAGAACTTTAAGCTTAAACTTCAGTTGGAAGCGTTTATCATTAAAGAGATGGTGATTTGAAATAAAAGTTTGTATTTTTTCTACATTAATCCAAGGAACACGAGTCAAAAGTTTGAAATAATTAAGAAGTTTTTTTTTTTTTAAGTCATGTATGCTCACCAAGGAAAAATACAGTAAAATAGTGCTATTTTGAAATATTATTACAATTTAAAATACCTGTTTTCTATTTAAATGTATTTCATATGTATTCCTGTGATGGCAAAGCTGAATTTTCAGCAGCCGTTATTCTAATATTCAGTATAACATGATCCTTTAGGAAAACAGAAATCTAATATTTATTTTTAATATTTAGTATTCTTCAAGTTCCAAAACCATTTTGATTTTAAAAGTGTGCAGTTTTTTTGCACAGTCTTTCTCCTGAATAAGAGCCCTAACAAAAGCTGTTTGTCGGATTCTTTTTTTTCTGTTTCTCCTCAACCCACCAATGATGCAGGACTCAATGAGATGTGTCCTGGATGCAGTGTGAGATTGGTTAATACAAACGCTTGTTGGTGAAAACAATGTCCTCTCAGTGGTGACAGAGACAAAGTAGCTCTGTTTGGGGGACGCGTGCACTGGAGACAGGTGATGGCTGCTAGGGAGCCTTTGAAGAGAATTTGAATTTCATGTGCAAGAGGAGGCAGCTTGTCATTAAAAAACCTTAATTTCTATGTCAGATAGTCTTACAGGTAATCGATCATCTTGTCAGATGGATTTTATTTTTTCCACTCCTTCAAAGTGGCCTTTACAACTCTCCAATTAAACTTGCAGGTGAAATGGAAAAATTATGCTTTTAAAAGAAAAGCCTGGGAATTTAATTTTGCAATAAAATATAAATGCACAGGCCCTGATCAGTCAATACAGAGCATCTAATCCTAAATTAGTGCTTATATGTATTGTAAATGGAGTACCATCTTTACCTTCTGTGGAATCAGGATCAGATCATTTATGAGGAGGAATAGCCTTTGCGCACATTGTATTACAGAAGCGCTGTGTGTGTTAGAAAGATCATATGAGGTTTTTCTTTTCAGCTCCCATTCTAGTTTACATCCCGTTTTCTACGACTAAGACATACACTAGGTTCACCACCATTGCCCAGAATATCTCCACATGAGAGCCATTTATTGGTAAATTTCTAAACGTTAACGCTTGTCAGCTCCAATTTCTGTCCCAGACCTTCTTGTACCTGGGGAACAAAATGCTTGTACACTTCCGCTGGAGGCTCTCTGCCTCCCAAGGCACACATTAGATCAGACAAGGAATGACAAAAACCACCAACCGACACTCTCCTGCCCTTAAAAGACATTTATGGCTCTTGCGAATTTGCGAATTGAATGAATGAGTAGGCTATTTGGAAGAAACCAGTAATGGTCATTGAGTGGCATATAATTTAGGTCTATAATGTATGTTTTTTATTTTATATCCTACTAATGAGTTGTGCTGTGCAAGATAAGTTTTGTTTCTAATGCATGGTAATTTGGTAAACTTCCAAATACAGTTTACACCTAAAAAAAAAAAGAAGAATTTTGAATAAGCAATGTATCATTGCTGCCTTGTTGGTACTTGCATGTTAAAAAGTCAAGTCCTTACAATTTAATTCAAATTAATTTATTACTAATTAAGCTTTCCTAATTGACATATGAAGTCATTTAAAAATTTGCAAGTAATTTGCTTCTACGTTCAGTACAACAGCATGCAAAAATAGCCCTGTAAAAATGCACAGAGCATGTTGAGTCGTAGCTACAAAGAACCTTAGAACATTAATGTGTTCTATAGCTGCTCTTATAAAGCCTAAATGACAAAAATGCCAGTGCAGCAAAAAAAATGGTGGAAGAAATAGAGTTGATTAGCAGAACCTTCCCAGCATGCTGTGCAGTGACAAATGATTGACTTGGAACAATATCTAAGGCGATCAGGATAAAGCACCGGCCATTTCAAGGCTCAGCAAAATTCAAATTCTAATTAGACTCTGTACCACATTCCAAAAAAAATTGTTCCCTTGGTATTTTACCCTATCAGGTGTCTCTCTCTGACCAGTGAAACAAAACGAATAAAGAAAATGATTAAAGTGATAACAAAGGCATAAAATTTAAATTATTGCGGCATCACATCTGGGATCTGTATGTCACTGGGCTGCCATTTTTGCCCCCACACTCAGCACTCCATTTTTTCTGCATGAGGGCAACTGTGAGAACAGAGGAGAGGGAAGGAGAGAGAGAGAGAGAGCGGGAGGGGAAAAAAGGGTATGAAATTAAAAGGTAGAAAGCGAGAACGCAAATAGGCTTTCAGCTTTAGCGTTATTAATGACTCTTCAAAAATCTCAGACTTTTCCAATCTCTCCGAGAAGCGCTTGAAGGAGCTTGCAGATGAAGCTGACCTTCAAAATGTTCTTTGGTCTTTAGTTAAGAAATTCACTCACCATTATGGCATCATTAGGGAAACAAGGATAAAATTACTCCATGGTTAATGACCTATAGGATCCCCCACCAAAATTTGTTTCAGATCTAATAAAACTGCGCTTAACACACTCGAATGAATTATGAAGACTGTTACGTGGGGTATTAAAATGTGGAAAATAGATTTTCTCAAGCTAGGAGGACTGGACTTTTCAAATCAGATAGTAGAATGGAATTTTCTGGGCAATAAATTCTACCATGTCTCAATTTCATTTTTTTCCCGCTCTGAATTTTTCAGGCTGTGATTGAATCTCTGAGTGGGATGGCCTCTAAAAATTCATTGCCAATAGCCAGCCCCCCCCCCCCCCCCCCCCCCCCCCCAAACAAAACTCCTCTTATGATCAAGAGATTGACGGATGTGCGGGCAAATAAGTGTAGTGCGTTTATCTCCAAGCAATGAAAAGTATTGATATGTGATACGTGAACATGGATATGGATAAAATGGGAGTTTAACCTCCTTTAATGCAGAAAGTTTTTTTTGCCGGAGGACCATTGCAGACGCATGACACACACAAAAAGAGCAGGAAATATAGAATAAAGAGTTTAATTAAGAAGATCTGTGTTACTGAGCTTGATAATTTACCATGAAGACCTTTATAAAATTGGATTTGCATGTACATTTACTCAGCATGCTGGCCAGATTAACGAATGCCAAGGTGCTAATTAGCAAAATGTGTCCTAGAACTGAGAAAGCATGCAAAAAGCTGTTAGGGAGGAAAAATGAGGCTGCAGGCTATTGGACCTGTTCTCTTGCACACACACACACACACACACACACACTCGCACGTGCACACACACACACACACACACAGTCATTTAGGCAGATATTATGTTATTCTCTGCAGTCTTAATGTCAACTTATTTTGAGAAAAGGGAGGAGAAGTGGAGAGTTTGGCTTAGCGAGATCTGCTTATAGCCACTGAGAGGTGGTTTGTGCGGTAATGGCATTTGCTCTCTTTAAACTTTAATCTTTCCTATTAATTCCCTGCAACTGGAGAATGTGCAAGAGTTAATGTTCCATGAACGTGTTGCTCACTCTGCAATCTCTTCAAGCTAATTACCTTCAGGTGCTAAATGGAGGGAAATTGCAATCCATTTGGATGAGAGAAATTTCACCTCTCTGTCCCCTGTGCAAGATTTTTGGGTGCTTTATTGAAGGAGGGTGAAAAGATGGGGGAATGGAAGGAAATGAAGTCTAAGTAGAGTAGTTTTCTGGATGTATCGTTTAGTGTGAGTGTTTTTGGGGCATGCTGGCGCTGTCTGTCTGGTGTGACCCAAGAGATGCTGTGATACTTACCTGTGGAGGTCACTCAGAGGTCAACAGGTGTTGGCTGTGACATGTGGACAGTTTAGCAGATGTTTGATTGACATGAATCATTTGGATGGCCCATTAAAATCTTGTGATGGGGAGAACTGATAACATCATTCTGACCATTCATAACCATTCTGAAGTGTAAACAGTGAACGACTCTAAAGGTGAAGAGCCTTTCGGTGGCTAAGATGTTGAATGCAATGATTACACCTGAAGGTTAATACGAACGTAATTACCGTCTTCATTTTTGAGCTCTAATCATAATCGACCTGCTTCCGTTGTGTGACATTTACTGTATATTAGACCCACGCAATCTGCACCCATTCCATATGTTATGTTATAATGCATATATGAATCAATGCCCTACATACAAAAAATATATATATTTGTATGCCAAATATTTATATAGTTTTTCTGGTAACACTTTAGATTAGGGAACACTATTCCTTATTAACTAGTTGCTTATTAGCATGCATATTACTATGATGTTTAAAAAGCACATACACTCTAAAAAATGCTGGGTTAAAAACAACCCAACTTGGGTTATTTGGCAACCCAGCACTGGGTAAATATCAGACAGAACACATGCTGGGTTATTTTGACCCAACTGGTTGGGTAAATGTTTTTACCCAACACGCTGGTTAGTTTTTATTTAAGTCAACTATTGTTTAAAAATTATTATATTGCTACCTTAAAAAAAAAAAAACTCACACAGAATTACTATGGGCAACAGCAATAATCCAAAGATGGACATTTATTATTAAGCAAGAACACGTGGACAAAATATAAGACAAATTGAATTTATTTGGGTGAATACAGCATAGTTTCACTCGTAGCTGAAAGATGCCGCGACTGACTCTGTAAACTGCCCATAAATCAGTCGCGTAGCTACGGGTGGGCCTGGGTGGGTCCGGGCCCACCCACTTTCATCTGAGGCCCACCCACTGACAAGTTTGTAATTTTCCAAATGGATACGATTTATTATACGATACTAATAAACGTCTTATTTCACTAACTTTATCAATAATATTAAAAGCTTGTTTTCATGGTCAATTACAGGTCGTTTCTTCAATTTCCCTCTTCACGCTTGTCAAAATGATGATTCGTCCGTTTCTGTTAGTCCCACCCACAATGTTTTGTTTACGACGTAAGGATATAATAGTAAAATGCGCGAGTTTGTGAAGTTAAATGTGAAAATAGCCTAGTGAAGCAAACATAAATCAGATCAATTCTTTAAAAAGTAAAAGTCTTGTAATAAATCCGAATCGAAAACTTCTGAACCAAGTGTGTTTGAAACATCATATTAGCATATGTAGTGTTTGATCCGCTAAACAGATGCGTCCTTGGTGGAAAGAAACACATAAACGTTGTGCTAGATCATGGTCGCCACAACAAACTGCATAATTTACAGCTGCGCACATTTCTGCGGTCTTCGATGTGCGTGAACTGACTGAGACGCTTGATTATGAAATCATCTGCAAAGCCGTCTTGGGTTACGTATGTAACCCCAGTTCCTCGAAGGAACGAGACGCTGCGTCAGGAGACGCTTTGGGGAACGCCTACAGCTTAACCGGCTCTGAATACCAATGAAATATGTCCAATGGATGGGAGGGACGTCACGGGCGAGGTGACGTAATGACCAGCTGGTATAAAAGCACGTGCGGTGAAACCGGCGTCAGCTTCTAGAATGAAAAAGTGTGAAAGTGAAGTGACATTCAGCCAAGTATGGTGACCCATACTCGGAATTCGTGCTCTGCATTTAACCCATCCAAAGTGCACACACACAGCAGTGAACACACACACACCGTGAACACACACCCGGAGCAGTGGGCAGCCATTTTATGCTGCAGCGCCCGGGGAGCAGTTGGGGGTTCGGTGCCTTGCTCAAGGGCACCTCAGTCGTGGTATTGAGGGTGGAGAGAGTGCTGTACATTCACTCCCCCCACCTACAATCCCTGCCAGCCGGAGACTCGAACCCGCAACCTTAGGATTACAAGTCCAACTCTCTAACCATTAGGCCACGACTTCCCCTGAAGCAAGCGCTAGCAGGGATGCCGCAAGTGTGGGCTCGTGGCGCAGCGTCTCGTTCCTTCGAGGAACTGGGGTTACATACGTAACCCAAGACGTTCCTCTTCAGGAACTCAAGCTGCGTCAGGAGACGCTTTGGGGAACGACATACCCACGGCACCAGACTTCCAAATCCCTGCCCTGTGTGTATCCATACGGAGCACAGCTGGGCAAGAGAACAGAAAAACCTGGAGTGGCTCGTATGTCTAGGCCATAAAACCTGACAAGGTCGGGGCGTAGACATCCCGCAGCGTTGCAGATGCCCTGGACAGGGACACCTGCGAGAAAGGCCTTGGAGGCCACCACACTCCTCATGGAATGAGCTCTGACTCCCAAGGCGAGGGGAGGTCAGAAGACCCATAGCTGAGTAGCATCCACGAACCGACTGCCTCAGTGCACCACGGAGGAAACGTGTAACTCGGGGTTGTCTGCCCACTGTCAGTCCACCAAGAGGGGTGTGGTAAGCCGAGATTGCCGCCACATAGACCTTCAAGGTGGAGTGGGCTAACCCTGCGGAGAGTCGAGCCTGCAGGAACTCCAGCACTGTACCAACCGGGCAGTTAACTGGGTCGAGCTGGCGATCTCCGCACCATGAAGTGAAGAGTCCCCACTTCAGGGCGTACAGTCTCCTCGTAGAGGGAGCTCTGGATTGGAGAATGGTCTCAACAACCTCGGTTGAGAGACCGGAAGCTATGAGCTGTGCCCCCTCAGGGGCACGCCCACAGCTTCCACAACTCCGGGCGGGGGTGCACAAGGCTGCCTCCTGCTTGTGAGAGGAGATCCCTCCTGACTGGAATCTCCCATGGAGAGCCGTCGAGGAGGGAAATCAGGTCCGAGAACCATACTCAGCCCGGCCAGAACGGAGCTACTAATAGCAGCCGGCCGGTGCACTCTCTCCAGAACTCCGGGGAGCAGAGCGATCGGGGGAAAGGCGTACAGACGAAGCCTCGGCCACGTCTGTACCATGGCATCCAGCCCCAGCGGAGCTGGATGACGTAGAGAGTACCAGAGGGGACATTGCGCTGACTCTTGAGTGGCGAAGAGGTCCACCTGAGCCTGGCCAAACACTCTCCAGATCTGCTTCACACCTCGGTGTGAAGCATCCATTCCCCGGATAACAGCCCCTGCCTCGACAGGGTGTCTGCTCCCATATTGAGATGCCCAGGGATGTAAACAGCTCTCAGTGAGAGGAGTTTGCCCTGGGCCCACGCAGATTTGGTGTGCCAACCTGTACAGGGGGTGCCCGCAGTCCTTGGTGGTTGATGTAAGAGACCACCGATGTGTTGTCGGTGCGAACTAACACAGGTCTGGGAGAAGTATTTCAGAGCCTGAAACACGGCCAGCATCTCGAGCCTGTTGATGTGCCAGGCGAGATGATGACCTATCCACCGACCGTGGGCAGGGTGGCCAATCATGACCGCTCCCCAACCGGTGAGGGATGCGTCCGTCGCTAGTGTTACGTGGCGACAAGGAGCTCCCAACACCAGGCCCTGGGACAAGAACCAAGGTTGTCTCCACATGTCCAAGGCATGTAGGCACCGCCGCGTGACCTTGATCATGCAAAGCGGGTTTCCCCTCGGGGAGAACCCCTTGGTCTTGAGCCACCACTGTAGGGGTCTCATGTACAGCAGGCCAATAGGTAACACGTTGGACGCAGCCGCCATCAGACCCAGCAGTCTCTGAAACTGCTTGACAGTGAGTGACTGGCCTTCTCTCACTCTCCTGACTTCTGTGAGGATCGACTCGATCCGAGCAGGAGACATACGTGCCTGCATCGTGGTCGAATCCCACACCACACCAAGATAAGTGGTTCTCTGTACTGGAGAAAGAACACTCTTCTTGGCGTTTAGCCTTAACCCCAACACTTTCATGTGGACGAGAACAACATCTCGATGTTGAGCCGCCCTCCGCTCTGACTGAGCGAGAATCAACCAATCGTCGATATAACTGAGTATGCGGACGCCCTGTAGCCGCGGAGCTAATGCGGCGTCCACACACTTCGTGAAAGTGCGGGGTGAGAGTGCTAGGCCGAAGGGAAGTACCCGATATTGGTAAGCTTTACCCCTGAAAGCAAACCTCAGGAACTTCCTGTGAGTGGGAAGGATGGAGACATGGAAGTATGCGTCCTTTAGATCTATGTGTCAAACCAGTCCTTGGACTTGATCTGAGATACTTACCTGAGCATCTTGAACTTCAGTCTTGCAGACTGAGCGGTTCAAATGGTGCAGATCTAAAATGGGACGCAATCCTCCATCCTCCTTGGAACTATGAAGTACCGGCTGTAGAACCCGGACTCTCTTCGTAAGGAGGACCCATCCTTGATGGCTTCCTTCCTTAAGAGAGTATCTACCTCTTGCTCCATTACCAGAGCCTGCTCGGGGCCCACGAACGTGGAATTCACCCCGTTGAATTGAGGCGGACGAGAATCGAACTGGATTCTGTAGCCTCTCTCTAGTGCGCAGGACCCATCGAGACACATTTGGCAGTAGTTTCCATGCTGCGAAATAGTCTACTAAGGGAACCAGTCTCTCGAGACTGGCCTCTGGTGTAACCGGAGCGGCTAGTTCGGTGCCCTGAAGCGGCGCACCGGCAGGGAACGACCGAACTAACTGCTCTAGAGACCCCCGAAGGAGTGGCGAGCATCCCAGCTCCGCTACGTTACCGGGCGGAAGAGACTGAGATGTGCACTCGCTGGAGACCGCTGCGCCCTGAAGCACCATAGGTGGCAGGGTTGGCAGAATGATCTCATGAGGGCACTGGGGGAAGACGAGCACAATACTCTGCGGTGAATCGTGCTCTACCCCAGCGGGGCTACCCTCATAAGCCCTGATCCCACTCACATCAGGGCTTCTTGGCCGAAGACCTCTTCACCTGCTTGGCTGGGAGGTCCTTGACTGCGCACCCTTCTGACCGCCCGACCCGCTCCAGCGGGCGAGCTTGCCTATACGAGGAGCCAGCACGCGGCAGGGGCTGCTCTCGCCCAGCAGCCCCGTGAGCTAGAGAGCGGCGAGGGAGACGCGAGCGTGACCTCAGTGTGGAGGTCGGGGAAAAAAGGCAGGCTCGGATGTGGAGGCGAGTCTGAAACCGCAGAAACGCAGAAAACCTTCTCTGCGGTTCGACAAGCCACTCCACAAGCTCCTCATATTGGGGTGACAGAGTGGGTGCACATGCTCGACGCTTCCCATGTCAACCTCCTCGGAGGAAGACACGAGAAACGCCGACGCCGCTGCCCGAGGGGAAGTAACCGCGAGGCGGGCTTCCGAACTCGAGGAGCGGTCATGGGATCTGACAGGTGAGGATGGAGATAGAGACTCGCTCGTCTCCGATCCCTCCATCAGATCCCGCCGCGAACCCCACGAGCGCCGCCTCCGCTCCACCTCAGCGGAAGCGGGCGGGGAACGCCAAACACACACAAGCTGTGTGTATCCCCTGCATACACAAAAAACATCTGCAGGGAGGAACACACAGCTCGTATTGCGCTTCTCCCATATTCCAAGCCTTAAACTGGCTCTTCTTAGCCATAGCTAAAGACAGACAACAGTAAATAAGACTGACAGAAACACAGAGCGCTTGCTGAATGACAAAAAGCTGACGCCGGTTTCACCGCACTTGCTTTTATACCAGCTGGTCATTACGTCACCTCGCCCCCCGTGACGTCCCTCCCATCCTTTGGACAGATTTCATTGGTATTCAGAGCCGGTTACGATGTAGGCGTTCCCCAAAGCGTCTCCTGACGCAGCTCGAGTTCCTGAAGAGGAACCCGTTGTTGCACACTGAGGTAATAAACTTCCTTTAGTTAATATTAGTTAATGCATTAACTAACATTAGCAATACATTTGTTCCGTGTCTATTCATCTTTGGCTCAGGCAAAATGTTAACAATGTTAACTTTTAATTTTAATGACTTCCTATTAGTAAATTTTGAAATGAACATTAACATAACAAATTGCTAATGTTAATGCATGCTTTAGAAGTACTGTGTAATGAACCTTGGTGCTTTATTTTTTGTTGGCAATTTGACATTTTCATATGCTACACACCTGGCCCACCCAGTTTTATTTAGGCCCACCCACTTAAATATTTCTGGCTACGCTAGTGCCATAAATAAACAGTACTGAGATTAGAAAAGATATTTTAACATCAAATTAAATTAAACTCAGTATTATAATGAATAAAATCCATTTATGTTATGCAAGGCAAAAGGCGTTTCCATCATATGAAACAACCACTGCAGACGCAGCTAATTGACATATAGTCCTTATGTTGCGTTGCGTAAAATACACATTAAAGATTTTATAAATGAAATAAAATGTATATACAAACCTTTATTTCACTGTAGAAATGCACCAAATTGCCCACGACGGTGCTGAAAACTGCTTTCTCCTGGACGTAAGTGGACAAAAAAAAAAAAAAAACTTGCTCTGACCGTAACTCAGCAGCTGGGTTGTTTCTATTGAGACAAGCTCAACCCAGCGGTTGGGTAGAAAAAATAACCCAGCATTAAAAATTACCCAGCAACTTAGTTACAGAAAAACTACCCAGCACCTGGGTAAAACTCAGCATTTTGGTTAAAAAAAATAACCCAGCATTTTTAGAGAGTTAATGTCTTGCATGACCATATTCTAGATCCCTTAACCCTATCCCATAACTAAACATAACTACTGCAACAACTACACAAAAAAAAATTCTGGGTTAAAAACAACCCAACTTGGGTTATTTGGCAACCCAGCACTGGGTAAATATCAGACAGAACACATGCTGGGTTATTTAAACGTTTTTACCCAACATGCTGGGTTGTTTTATTTAGTCATCTATTAAAATTATTTTATTGCTGGCTTAAAAATCACACACAGAATTACTATAGGCAATAGTCAAAAGATGAATATTTATTATTAAGCAAGAACACCCATGGACAAAAGACAAACTGAATTTATTTTGGTTAATACAGCATCGTTTACAATATTACATTTAAAATCATTTAACATGTATTTTACAAATAAAAACGGCACATTATAAAGTAGCATTTTAATTTAAGTGTATTCAACCATTCTCTGTAATCACTTTTTTATTGAAATAGTGATAATTCTAGTGCCCTTGTGTTGCTGAAATCTGAGCCGGTGAAGGGCTGCTGTTCGCCGGGGGAACTGCAAACTTTAGACCGCGGCCTCGCATTTCACTCGTAGCTGAAAGATGCCGCGACTGACTCCAAAACCTGCCCATAAACAAACAGTACTGAGATTAGAGAACATATTTAACATCAATTAAATTACACTCAGTATTATAACAAATAAAATTAATATGTTATGCAAGGCAAAAGGCATTTCTATCATGCGAACGACCGCAGCTGACTGACATCTCGTCCTTATATTGTGTTGCGTAAAATAATATAATTTACACCACATTAAAGACTTTATAAATGAAATAAAATTTATGCAAACCTTTATATCCCGGAAAGAGTGCACCAAATCGGCGGCGGCGGCACTGAGAACCACTCTCTTCTGTGCTCTGACTTTAACTCAGCAGCTGTGTTGTTTCATCAGAGACAACCTCAACCCAGTGGTTAGGTAGAAAAAAATAACCCAGCGTTAAAAACTACCCAGCATCTGGGTAAAAATATTTAAAAAATAATAACCCAATAAAACGACCCAACAGGCTGAACCCACCATTTGGGTAAAAAAAAAATGACCCAGCATTTTTTAGAGTGTACTTTACTTGCTAGTAATAAGCGGAAAATTGGAGTTTACAGAGGGAAAACCCTTAATATAGAATATGTGTTCCATAATCTAAAGTGTTACTGGTTTTATTAATAGTTTAAACCATTTTTTTTGTTTGGTTTTTATATTTTCCATTTTAATTGTAATTTTATTTAAAGTTTAGTCATTTTGTTATGTGTTTCTGTCATTTTAATATTTTTTTCTATATGTCTATATAGGTTTATTAATTTTTATTTCAATTCTAGTTATTTTATTACATTAAGTTAAACACAAGTTAACCTAAATTTAAATTTGAAAGTAACTATAAAAAAAATTATATTTCATTTTATTTCAGTTAATGTTTTATTTCAAGTAACAATTTTTTTTGGTTTTAATTTTAGTTTTTTAGTTTTAGTTAACTAATAATAACCCTGGTGCAAAATTGTTTTTGGATTTTTTTATTGTTTATTTTCATGAAACCTTAGGAATTCTGCGCAATATATTTAAACGTAGCAGTACAGTCTATGCATTATATACAGTTTTTAACTGAAAAGTTCAATAAATTAACAAGCAAAGGATGATGCATATAACATAATGACTGACATTCCAATTCTGCAGAAATCTGCAGAACTTCATGTGAAATTCTGGACTAACGGATTCTGTCTAAGCCTGCTGATTGGGCCCTGAGGTTACATAAAGCGAAAAAGGTGGAACAGTTTCTGATTAAAAGTTAACCTGAATAATTTTGTTTGTGAGATGAAAATGAAAGTTTTCAATGCATTTCTTTCATAAGCCTCAGATCAGTGTCTGCAAGATTTTTCACCCAGATTGATCCAGTGCATCAGGCGTTTTTAGAGTCAATCACAGAGACATCTCATATCAGACATGTGAAAGGGCCAGCTGGGGAGGGCTGGCCACATTGTGATCACTCACCTTCATCCTTAATTTGTTGTCATTACCTTTACGAGCATTTCAAGATCAAAAACAAGCAGAGAGGGAGGACTGCCATGTGACAGAGTGGGATCGAGGGCTTCGGTGGGAAAGTGAGAGAGCGAGGAGACATTTTGGATACCCTCTGCTTCATTATGTCTATTATTATCCCAGTTAGTGATGAACAACATGCTCTTTGCTACCCAGCATGCTCTCCTCTTGTGCCACTCCTACTGTCTGCACATGGATCCAAATCCTGTATTTCTAGTGTCTCAGAATTCCAGATTCCTGTGGTGTTTGAGGGCAAATTGCCTTTCTTGCACTTGCAATAAACCCCAACTGCTAGCTATTGACAGATCTCCCTAAATGTTTGCAGGAGGGGGATGTAATTATCTTTTATCAAATTTTTCCCTCCACCTTGCGGGAGGGTCCTCGGGAGGGGGCTAAAGGGAGAGGAAGTGAGGAGATAAGAGCAGAGGGAGGGGGGTGATTATCTGTAATAGAAGAGCATGGAGGGACACTTTGTCCCCTGTTTGATCTGTCCCTATAGATGACACAGCAGGAAATTAAAGATGAAAGAGCTTTACCACCACTGTCTTCTAAGCAGCGGGAAAACACGCACTCATTTGCTGGTCGCGCACAACTCCTGCGACGGACTTTTAGCACGAGGCGTAGCCGTCTGTTATAGTCATGCATGCTGCTTCTTATTCTTATATGTATGAGGTTAGCAAATTGTGTAGATTTTTTTTTTTCACTCATTTCTCTGAAATATATTGTCTGACACACACAGCATAGATATTTTTTTAACTTTTTAGACAATATTTAAACTAATGTTTTGATAATTACACTTTTTTCACACAAGTACCTAATAAACATTTAGCTTGTCACTTTTATTATTATTATTAATATTATCATTATTATTATTTTTTTTTTGTATAGGCATATACCTTAAAGTTATGACTACATAAATGTGGGGCATCTTTTCACATTATACAGGGTAAGTTGTCACAGTGGAACCTATCAAGAGGCTATTTAAGGTTCTTCAGCAAGATTAAACGGGTAAAACAGTTGGGAAACAGGAAAAATGTAAAAGATAATGTACAAAAATACCAAATTATATTGTTGAACTTTTGAAGTGTTTTTGCACAGTTTTAGAATATCACTTATCACTTTTAGTCTTCACTCATCATCGTGTAATTACTGGAAATGTGTGTGTGTTTCTTTCAAAACTTTGCATTGCATTTTTAATATAAAAAAGTATGCATATATGTTATTTTGCACTTACAAAAAAGTTGTGTATATTTTAAAATTGAAAAAGGGTCAGTATTACAGTCAAAATATTAGGTCACTCTTTCTTTTAAGGTCCAATTCTCACCATTATGACTTTTGTCTCAATAAACTCCTAATTACTGCTTATTAATAGTTATTAATAGTAAAGTAGTTTTATAAGCACTAATTAATAGTATGCTACTAGTGAGAATTAGTCCCTAAACTAAAGTGTTACCAAATATTATGATTAATAATATACATTAAAAATATTGTATTTTTTTGGAACTGGGTGTTTGAAACCAACATACATCACCATTGTTAGAGAAAACAAGTTTCATGCATTTGAACTTTTAACTTTTCAAACCTAATATACTGAGATATAACACTTTTGATCATTTATATTCTAAAGCAATATTGAAGCCCCCTTATTTATATATTTTTTTTTTACACGTTAAGAATGATTGTTGTGTTTTTAATTTAAAATTTGATCTAGGTTTTTCCAGAGATAATCTGATTTATGTTACTCATTACACTAATTTAAACAGAAGAAAAACTGGCATGATGTTCAGAGCGGCCCTCACATTTTTCTTTGGCTATATTTCACTGGGGTAATAATAAATGAATTAGCACAGAGGAGGTTTCCAAACAGCCTGTATCTTACACAAACATGTTGAGTGACAGGGCAAAGCTCCCACTGTGGCAAAGAATCTCCCACAATTAACACTCCCCAACATATATTTCAACAGCTGAGAGGGGAAAGAGAGGCGACCATCAAACAGGCCGACTTCAAAAGAGGATCATTCCGAATCATTATATATCTCTTTAGCTTCATACCTCATCTGACTTGAATTTCACAAACTTGTAAAATGATTAATTGATCTTATGAGCTTGCTAGTAGCTAATCATTGTTTACAATCATGAAGCTTTGATAACAAGGATCATATCTCTTTCCCATGATAAACGGACAAGCAGATTTATTTAAAGAAAACATTCTGAATAGTTTATGGTAGAGGATGTATCGGCTTTCTGGGTATTATTACGCATACATGCTCTTTGAAAAACATACGAGCCACTGATCCTTTGCTTTGAAAAACATTGACATTTTAAGTGAGAGTAAAAAAACACTCATAATCTCTTAGATTTTTCAGTCGCTTGCTACTGTATGTGTCAAAGAGGCAAATATTTCTGCAGAAAGCCCTTTCTATTAGCCTGTGTGTGGGTATGAGACTCTTGAAATGAATTGCTCGCTAGTGTCTCTACCCTAGAGCAGTACTTATCCTTCAATGTAGCATGAAATATCAAATAAGAGTAATCGGCTTTGCAAAAAAACACTGAAAGTTAGTTGCTAGAAGTCTTTATCTCCCTCTCCCCCTTTTTCTTTTTTGCCACATTCAGTTGAAGCTCTGTTTTATTTTTAATACTTTTTTATGTAATGCAGATGTGCCTGTGCAATGTGAAATAGTTATGTATAATATTCATTATTTATATATATATATATATATATATATATATATGACTGTTGTGTCTGTATTATTATTATTATTATTAAAAGAGAGAGTTTTTATCATAGCTATAGTTATACGGTCCGAACTTAAATGAACTTGACTTGATTCGTCATTATTTGAAGTGATACTGAAGACAAAAAAAGTTTCTTGTTATTTGATAGAAATGCTTAATATGGTGGATATTAATACGTTGCTCCCTCTGCTGGCACAGACCATCTAACAATGTGTAACTCGAAATAAAAGGTGATTAGTCTTACAGAAGGCTGCGTATGTAATACCATTTCAAATCCAGCCTTGCACTATATATTGTTTTTAAAGTCCTCTTACACAGGCTGTGTATGTAAAATCGACCAAAGCTTTAATTTACAGGTATTAAATAATTCAGCCAAATTGTTATACATTTCTTGTCGTAGCATTTGGGCATGTGAATAGGCAGGTCGATGTAAATGGAGCAGCTGGCAAAGACTGTGAGTGACTCTCGCAGCAATACTGGAGGTGGCTCACAGCACTCAGAAACATAGATTTACTATTTCACGCTCCAGAGTCCATGCTGTCCTTAAAGACTTAAAGGCATTTCACACCAGGATTACAATTTTACAATCACAGAGAGTGACCTATCACTCACTCCCAGGTCCCACTACTTCAACCAAATCACCTATTCTTTCTTTAAAAATGAGCTTGCCCTCTATCAGCATTATTCATTCTCTCCCTGATGGGAATTAGCAAACTTTGTCATGAGAATTTCACTTACTAGATTCAAGCAACTTGTTAAATCAAACCGGCCGGTAACTCTGTAATAAGTGAAAGGAATAAGAATAAAAATCCTTTCTTTTGTAAGGTTGGACAAAATGAAAAGCCACTATTGACCTCACAGTAATCTTGGATTATAAATCCAGATTATAAATATGAACTCATTTTTCACATACAAGTCACTTTTACAGTAAATAATTTACAAGGGACTTTGATAATGGGTAATTTGTTTGATAATTTTTTTTTTTGAAAAATGTATTTGCATTTTCAAAAATTTGAGCCAGACTTCTCAATTACAGCCTTTTAATAATGCATGCAAAACAAATGGCTGTTTATTAGACAAAAGTCAGTTTTAATATCGTTTTTAATCTAAAGTTTGGGGTCAGTAAGATTTAATTTGAATAACTTTTATTCAGCAAAAATATATTAAATTGATCAAAAATGTCAGTAAAGACATTTATAATGTCACAAAAAGATTTCTGTTTCAGATAAATGCTGTTCTTCAAACTTTGTTCATAAAAAAATACTTTCCACACTTCATTATGCAGCACAACCATTTTCGACTAATAAGAAAAATAAGAAAGCTTTCTTAAGCACCAAACCAGCATACAATATTAGAAGGCCATGTAATTCTGAAGACTGTTGAAATGGCTGATGAAAATTCAGCTTTGCTATTTAAATAGAAATAGTTATTTTAAATTGTAATGATATTTCATATTACTACTTTATGTTTGATCAGAAAATGCAGCCATGGTAAACATTATTTCAAAAACACACAATCTAACTGACCCCAAACCTTTGGACTTTTGTATGTGACCCCGGTCCACAAATCCAGTCATAAGTAACACGGTTATATTTGTAGCAATTGCCAACAATACATTGTATGGGTCAAAATTATTGATTTTTCTTTCATGGCAAAAATCATTAGGATATTAAGTAATGATCATGTTCCATGAAGATATTTTGTAAATTTCCTACTGTAAATATATCAAATTTAATTTTTGATTAGTAATATACATTGCTAAGGACTTCATTTGGACAACTTTAAAAGCGATTTTCTCAGTATTTAGATTTTTTGCACTCTTAGAAACCAGATTTTCAAATTATTGTATCTCGGCCAAATATTGGCCTATCCTAACAAACCATAAATCAATGTAAAGCTTATTTCAGCTTTCAGGTGGTGTAGAAATCTCAATTTCTAAAACAAAATTACCCTTATGTCTGGTTTTGTGGTCCAGGGTCACATTAATTTATATATTTTAAATTATTCTTTTTTTCTTCTTGTCAGCCTACTCAATTTTTTTTTTCTTTTGTGATTTTTTTTTTTTCTCAGCATTTTTTAAAATGATAAGTGGGAACTATTTGCATATGCGTGATTTAAAATTATTGATGTTTTGTGTTGTTGCTTTGTTTTTATAGTTATACTATTAGCAGAGACCAGAGACTAGTGGTCCTCTTTCTTGTTTTCGTCGTCAAACTAAGAAATTTAACTGTGTATACCCACTGTCAGTAGAAGAGTGCCATGTAAAATAGTACAGTCAGGTGGCTTGAGCAGGTAGACAGACTTCTGTGCCAAGCTGTGACCATTTAGCCGCTGATAACGCAGGTAATTGCATTTCTGGAAGGGCAGAAGCAGATGAAACACGACGCGAACAGATACCACCGGCACACCAGCCCCTTCTGTCGGAAAATTTCATTTCTTTCCATGAGGAAGCCATGAATGCGAAGGCTGAATCCAAATCCGTTCCCCCTGCACGTTTATCAGGCCTGGCCCACCAAGTGGGGAGATGGAGGTAATTCACTCAGCTGAGACTCACCACTTTAATCCAATTTACAGCCTCCCCCAGCAAGAGATAATTACAAGTCTTAAACCAGTTAGGAGAGGGGTAGAGGGGGAGAGGAAAAACCTTTGCTCTCCCAAACTGCTCCCGGGTCTGCAAAATATCGACAGAGAATGGGAGAGGAGATTTCTGCTGGGAGGACTCAAGCAAAGGCATTGTTAAATACTAAGAAAGTGTGCAACTAATGAGGCAAAGTGAATTCCACTGCAAATGGAAGCCTGGGGTAGAGTGCAGAAATATACCCCGGGTCATGTTTGCACGTTTATGTGCACCCTGGCAAAGGGAAAGCTGCCTTTAAGGTCAACGACGCTCGGTGTGTTTTTTTCTGAAGAAAATGGCCAGAAAGCACGGCTAGATGTCTTTTTTTTTTCTTTTTTGTAGTGCACGAATGGCATCAAGTGCTTTGTTAGCAAACTGCTGCCCTCACTCAAATCTCATTTGCGACTTGTTGCCGAGTGTTAAAACATAAAACATAGCTTTTAAAAAATGCAAAAAAAGCATAGCTTTCCACTTTGAAACTTTCCACTCTCGAAATGCTTGACAAAACCCATCCTTTCATGTTGCGGTGAAGTCTTTTTCCATGCTTAGTCTGCACAACTACTTCAGCTGATTATGTGTTCATGCCATCACCTCGCTGTGATGAAATTTATCACTCTACATATATATTCAATTTTCAATGACCTGTATCCCACTAGCATCTCAAAAATGTCTTTGTAGTGAGCATTATCGATTTTCAAAAAGACGTCATAACAAAAGAAAGGGCAGGTATTGATTTTTCTCCTCTGAAAATAATGTAACATTTAGCCCTTTGTAAACAGAATTAACCTGATATCACTGGGCTATCCATGGGAAGTGACACTTGCACTGTCACATTAATAACCATACAGATGGAGTGTCATTGCGTGATCCTGGGGTCATGAATTGTCATTATTCTTTGCAGTCAGATCTTCTGAGTGTCCGTCGGAGAGTGTGTTCATGTCTTTGTGTGTGTGTGTTTCAGGATGAAAAAAAAAAAAACTGATATTCCAGATATGTGGGTCATTTCAGCTGTCATATATTTGAGACCAATCAGCACATAATCAGAATTAATCACATGAATGCGTTCATTGATTCTTTTTGTTCATCCTTGTGGACAGCGGCATTTTACATTCTGCACCACTTTACTAGAAACTACAATGGAAACACATTGTATTATATAAAATAAATAATTTCATACAGTATATTACACTGTATTAACTGTTTATTCATATAATGTTGCCCTCTGGAAAACTGTATTCATGGAATTAAATTTTTTTTTTTTTTCAGATCAGATATCCTGATGCATCAAAAGTCACTTGAAGGTACCCCAATTGCATAATATGTATGCCAGCTATTTTTTAATAGTGTTATTAAACACATAATTCAATATAAAAATAATTTCGTAAGAATCGTAAGATTAAGTACATCATAGATTCAATTTGGGGCAACTTTTGAGAAACACCCCTGATCCTAATTATTGTTAAAAATGAAAAAAAAAAAAAAAAACACATAATATTGACATATATGGACTTAAAAACAGTTAATCTAAATAGCAACATATATATTGTGCAACTGAGGTATTTATAAGTGACTTTTGATGCCATCAGGATATCAGATCTGGAAAAACAAACAAAAAAACAAATAAACTGAGAATGCCATGATTGACCAATCAGAATCAGGTATTCCAGATAATCCCATTACAAGAATAAACATATAATATGGTGTAATATAATAAATGAAATTGTATACTTTACATTAAAAAAATGCTTTCCCATTGTAGTTTCTAGTGAAAATCGTACAGAATGCAAAACGCCATTCTTTCACGGATGGGCAAATTCATCTTAATAATTCGTTTTCTTATATTTAGTGAGATGTTTTTGAGTAATGAATTCACATCAGGGGTTCTTTTGCGATAAGTTCTCTGCATTTATATCTCACCTATGTTTATTTGTTGATCATGTACTTGTTCATCAGCTGAACTGAGGGACTGAAGTCAAAATAAAAGTACAGCGGGAGCAGCTTTTCAATAATTAATTGAATACATGCCTGTTTTAAGTAGAGGTTGTATTTTGACATCGTAAAATGTCATGTAAACTACTGTATTCACTTCTTCTCTCCAATTAATCCAGTCGCCAGGGCTAAAACATGCAAAGTGTGCAACTGCAGCCAAACCAGTGAGTGACTGTGGGTCCTCTTCTGTTCTTTGATGTGAGAGCTGAGGAATGGGGTTAAGTTGTGTTAAAGAATGTGAGGAAATCATAATGAGGCGGACTCTCAGGGAGCGGAAGCGTCAGTGAGCTCTAATTAATGGAGGCAGAGACACTCCTAAAGTCTCCCATTCAGCGCTTCACAATGGGCGTCTCTCTGAAGCAGAACCTGTGGTGGAATATTAAAGAAATGAATGAAAACGGGCGCAAATGCCGGACCCTCTGCCACCCCCGCCACACCTCCCATTCCTTTGGCACCCTGGCTCTCATTGTGTGCCTGTTCTCGAGTGTCTCCTCCAATCTTCTAGGGGAGTCCCATTCAGTGCAATCTGCTTCAGAAGATCCAGCCGCGCCGTTTTGTAAATATGGCCCCGGACAATACGCACAAAGGGAAGGCACATTGCCAACAAGTATCCAATTTAGTGCTTAAAAAAATGTTAACTCCTCAAGCTCCCCTTGACTCTTTTAGACGAGGCACGACGTGAAGAGCGACAGTGCCGTCGATGCAGAGGCGAGTCGGGTTGGGGGGTATTTGAGAGGGGTTGCTGGAAAAGTGTGGACCCACCTGTCACTGATTATCCCTCCTGTTAAAGGGTTTAGTCTTGACCTCTCCTCCTCCTATCTGCCCCTCACCACTAATCTGTTCATTAACCACCAGCAACAAAGACTAAGAGTTTTGAAGAGGTCAGTGTAATGTGGCGGTATCCGAGGCGTGTGTATGTGTGAAATATGAACACTGAACTTGTGTGTAACCATGAATGTGAATAACGGTGACTGTGTGGCCCACCAGAGCGCTAGTTGTGAATGGCTACATCTTGTTAGCGACATATGGCTTCATTTTGTTCTGTTACTAGTGAGTTCCTGTGCTTTTTTAACCATGTGGAGAGCCATAATAAACAGGACATCACCTTTGACCCTTACTGTATTATGGTGAGCCTACAACTGAAGAATGTTTGGAAGGCTTCATTATTGTTGAAGTTCAAAGTCCAGTTCTTTGTTGAAAACAATGCTGTGTTTTAAGCCTTTAAAGTAAATTTGGGGTCAAATTATAGAATGTATTTTGTGAAAATATAACTTGGAATTTATCATATAATATTTAGAATTACATATTTCCTACAAAAAAAAAAAAAAACTGCGCCAGCATAGTGAACAAAAAACTTGCTTGTTTATCCTAGACTACAATAAGATTAAATGAAGAACAAAGAGCCTTTGCGACATTCTCCAGCTTCTAAGATTTTCTCAATCTTTGTTTGTTTTTTTTACTCAAAGTAAATCGGATTTATAATGCTGCGCTAAGATACCTCCCTTTTTAGTTGGTAAAATTCAGTTAATTAAAATAATTGTTTTATACTTAGATTTGTATAGATTTTTCTAGTATTTTTTTTACATTTATATGGCCGTTAAATCCAAGAGTAAGTCCAAAATGAACAAAATTCTTTTAGAATAGACTCATTCATGCTCCTAATCTTCACTTCCTGCCTTTTTTGTGATACATGTCTATTTATAATTGCTACTTTTGTTGTCTCTGCTGTGCTGAATAAGTGGTCTAAGATATCTGATGCCACTTTTTAGCCACTGCCTTTGTTTTTGTACACTGTAACTCACAGACACATTCTGCTGTACTTGAAATTCTCTTAACCTCCTCTCCCCCTTTGTTGGAAGATTTTATGTATATGTGTCATTTAGAGGTTTTACTTCAAGATTCTGCCATGGGATTGAGAGAACACAATTTTTATTTTTAAAGTCGACTTAAAAAAATCTCTTACCCACCCTTGTGTTGTTCCAAACCTGTATAACGTTCTTCCGCTGCGGAGCACAAATTAAGATGGTTTAAGAATCAGAGTTTGATGACCATTGACTTCCATTAACATTTTTTTTTAATTACTTGTTTTATGCTCCACAGAAAAAGTAAGTCGACATGAGGGTGATGACAGCATTTTTGGGTGAACTTTTTTTGGGAGGGATGAGACCATTTTAATGTCTACCTTCTGTGTTTCATACTAGTATAATAAAATAAAAATAAATAATTTAATTGAATTTTTTGTGGTGTTCCAATAAAAAGTGTTAGGCCTATAAGTTATGGATATCATGTAAAAGCAGTCATTGCTATATTAATTTGCTAGGAAGCTGTAAAAGTCAGTTAGTTGTGTGTTTATTAGTTTGTGACAGGCATAAAGACATGTATATTAATTCATGACCCCAAGAAAAATTGGACAACAATTACTGCCAAACATGTCTGTCAGAGCAGAAAAGTAAAGGTAGCAAAAAGATGACAAGAATACATGCTCAATTCATTATACGTATTAATGAAGTTCTGCTTGATTACTTGTAGGTGACATTCAATGCCAGTGGGGTTTTTTTTCACCTGACATAATGGACACTCACATGCAAATAATTGAATCTTCAATGATTAAGCATAGTAACATTTTGAGTTTTATTAATGTCCTCACTGATAGGTCTAGTAATTAAACGCAGTGCAGTCGTTGGTCATAATTAAACTATTAAGCATCTCAAGGTTTGACCTTTTCGCCTCTGACCCACAGTTAAAGCAAATGTAATGACTCAGAGAAACTCGTTTGTACAGGCATGGTGAGGTGACCTTTTAGTGGCATAGGACAGGGGGTTTTATGACGTTTCTCTTGAATTCAGTTTAAACACATTACATACAGGCTTTAGAACAAAATACCTTATACCACTTGCATATTTTACAATTTGCTAAAGCTCTCAAATAAAGAGAAAGTGTGAAAAATACAGAAATATTTAGCAGATAGGACTTTTACTAAATGGTTGTAATAAAAATCTATAAAAGTTTTGTCATAATAAGAAATTATAATTATAAATTATATACTGAAGTGTGTGTGTGTGTGTGTGTGTGTGTGTGTGTGTGTATATATATATATATTCGAATACAAACCGTTAGGCCTATAAGTTATGGATAGAATATGGTTGAAATCATTCAGCTATACATAGCTATACTGTATGTATATATATAGTATTGTATTATTATATAAAAATATTCGTAAAATATATTCACATTCACTGTGATACATATGGTGTGTGTGTATATATATATATGTGTGTGTGTGTGTGTGTGTGTGTTTATATATGGTATATATAAGTGCGTGTGTGTGAATGTATGTGTGTAGATAGATGAATATATAGTTAAATAGATAAACATGGATGGATGGATGGATGGATGGATGGATGGATGGATGGATGGATGGATGGATGGATGGATGGATGGATGGATGGATGGATGGATGGATGGATGGATGGATGGATAGATAGATAGATAGATAGATAGATAGATAGATAGATAGATAGATAGATAGATAGATAGATAGATAGATAGATAGATAGATAGATAGATAGATAGATAGATAGATAGATAGATAGATAAACTTTTTTTTTTACTCTCCCAATAATTCCAAAGTATCATTTTGAATTCTTGAAGGTAAACTTACAAATGACTGCTGCCTTGAATCTTGCAGCACTGACGTCTTTCCTCCATTTCTTCTCATTCCTTCGGTCCAGTAAACAACATCTGCCATTCCATTTGCCCACCTTACACTGTAACCTCTGTCTAGTATAGTTAAGTGAATGCACAATGGAGGGTAATGATCTTCTACTAATGTCTGCTATTACCAGCACTCTCACAGTGATAGATTAGAGTAGATACCTTGTATATTTTCCCAAGGCCGCTGTTGTCTAATGTGCTTGCATTGATGTTTTTCATGGAATGTTTTTTGTTTAGTTTTTTTGGTCTTTTTTCTGTTGTTTATTTAAGGTTTTAATCAATGAACTGAATTAGGATGCTTGCAGTGGTATTCGAGCAGTTCTCTGAGGACATCCGATTTTTTCACATTATAGGCTCGAGCTGTGTTAAGCTCTTGATAAAGATAATTGCCCTCGACCCTCGGCTGCATTTGCTTTATAAGTATGCCACTGTGGCCGAGCCATAGATCAGCCTCTTACATGCAGATCAGGGCTGGATCAATATGACACTACATCCTGACCCCGAGACCTCAGGTCAATACCCCTTAAATCAGTGCGCTCAGAATTAGCCGTCATCAACATCAGTTAATGGAGATGCTTCATCCATGCTGGTGAACTGAATGGCAGTGGGTTGTTTGTTTTTTGCAAGCCAGGGCTTGTTTTGTGTTGTAGCAGCCCTCCCAGAATCCTGTGTTCCGAATTTTTTGTTTGTTTGTTTGTTTTAACTGTCATGGCAGTTCAGTTTAAGTGGGATCTGTGTCTCATCGGAGTTTTGCATCTATTTTATTCCCGAAAACATGTTGAAAATGTTTTCATTGTTGCTCCAAACATTTCCTTAGGGAAGTAATATTAAATTCAAAATATGATGGGCTCTTTGAACTCATTTACTCATGGTTACTGTTTAATCCACAGGCGTGAGTAGGAGCAGTCTGAGGGATATTGTTTCCCTGAGGAGATCATTGACTAAAACACTTTGCATTCCATTCACTGTATGTAAGTCATTTTCAGAGGTTATAACCCAGAGCCGGTGAAGGAGGACACGATAGCCTTTATGGTCCGAATCAAAAAGCCTGTTCAAGTTTCCTTTCACGACTGGTACCTCTCAGCTTTAATATTTTACTGTTCTATGTAAAACAAGTTTTGCACTTACAACAAGTAGACACATTTACACTTTGACTGTTGAATTTCTTTGACTTCTTCTTTTTAAATAAACATTTTTAAAAAGCCAACTGATCAACAAGTGCACAGGATTATTCCGGCCTCACCGCTAGACTTCCACGCTGGTGAACAGATCTGAGAGCAGCCATGTGGACCCTGCTGCTGCTGCTAAAACTGACCATCACAATCCCAGCCACAGCTGAGACTTTAACTGAGCAGCACAAACTGTTTTCTCAACAAAGGGATTGGCTCAAACAAATGTCATAAGCCTTTAATGAGAGAGCTGATCTCTCTAAAACCTACTTCTATTCACAGGCCCTATAGCCATTGGAGTCATTGAGACTAAACAGAGGTTCTCTCTCTTAGGAACCCACTGCAGCCAAGCCACATGACAATGCAGGTCAATTAATTGGTTAAAAAAAGTGGGAATCCAATTAATGTGTATCAAGCTGGCATTTTTGCATGATGATAGCTCATTAGTGGGGGTGTTTTACTGGATTATCCCCCCCTCATTAAAAGGCTGTCTTTCTCAGTAGGGCTTTAGGCAGCAGGGAGGGGATTCTTTATGCAACAGGTCTGAAACAAAAACTCCATGTTATCCTCATTTAATGGATTTAACGGTGTTGAATTTTAAAAATGGCTTGGGCAGATGCCTTTTGACAGGGCACTGCAATTCACATTCACTTTCACGCTGTTCCTAAACTACAGAGGGGCATTTAGTGAAAAAGTGAAAGCAAACTTTAGTGTACTTTCACCTGTAAATGGTGTGGACCTTTTCAAAACTAAAAATGTCCAGTAAAATGAATTGATCTACCTATGTTTGGTAATTTTTGTGACAACACAACATGGAAAGCTGCAATAAAAATAAGTCTAAAATAGTATTATACCTAACCACACTGAAAAAAATGCTATTAAATTAACAAGAAAGCTGAGGCCAACACCACAGAGATGTGTTGGAATGCCTTTTCCTTTCTCTTGTTGCTGCCATCCTTTACAAACAATTACAAAGTAATGCACTGAATTAAACATGATACTATGAAGTAGAAAAACTAAAATTTTATTTTCTTGTAAAACCAATCGTTATGTTTAAACTTGTTTTTGAGTGCATATTTCATCAAGTAAATTTATACTACAGATATCTCATCCATTTAAATGATACTCACTTCATTATTGAACATATAGGGTCATTTTTAACGTGAAAAACTGCCAAAAATGGCATTTTTCACATTTTGCTCAGTTGTTTTTAGTTTGTCTCTGAGCAGAAGATTGATATCCTTGCCATACTTGTGTAGAATAACTTCACTTTAATCTTGTTTGAGGCAAAAATTCAAGTGGAGTGTGTCTAGTTGTTTCCGAGATTACTTCATCTTTCTCTTTGCAGCCACTTCCGCCTTTGTCCTCTGGCATTCAATGTCCCATTACCCTTCACAAGCAGCTAGTTTCTGCTGTTTGCCCAGTGCTTTCCACTGAGGCCAACAGCACGGCGATGTGTAAGAATGGCTTTTCTTTTCTATCATCGCTGCCCTCCTTTACAAACTCTGAATAATTGATGATTGTTTGCAGTGTGGGCCATTTTTGTTATATTCACCGCCAGAAGCAAATTCTAATTTTTTTTAAACTAACTTTAAATTGTAAAGCATTTAGGGTAGCCTGTTCTTGTTTGAGTCAAGTGTTTGTTTGGCCCAGCTTTTTTTTTTTTTTTGAGGAAAATCCTGTGTTTGTATCTTGTGACATGTTCAGGGAACTGTGAGAAGGACAATTAGTCCAAAGTCACGCGGTGTTGGGAAGTTACTGATCTTGGGCACATGATTTAGGTCACCAGGACTGGGTTTAAAGTTCTTGTTCTTAGAAATGGTGAAATAGAAATAGGGCGTGCTAGTTCTATCCTGAGCTATCCTGTAAGCTACCGTCACCCGTGCATCAAGTCACACCCATAATTCAACCTCTTTGTACATTCATAATTTTTTTAATTAGTTTTTAGTTCCTTTTCCCTTTTTTCCCTATTTTTCCATCATGTTCAACAAACAATCAGTTATCAAATCAAATTGCTTCCAATGGTTTATAATTGAAGTCAGTAATTATAGCCTTAGAACATTAAAAAGTAGTTTTGTATATTTGATATGTGCCCTGAACACTATGCAAAATATAAACCGGAGTGTCTATTTCATGAGGGTATCAAAGTTTAGATTAATTCAGCCTCAAGTCATGGCAAATGTTAATTGTCAACGAGTAATGATGAAGTGGGAAAATAATTAGGAATATGTTAATCATAGTGTTTACTATGCAACTCAAAGCATCCTAATTTTAGCCTTAGATTGCACTGGATGTTTTTCCCCCATACATATTTGGTCATTGAAAATGTATAATGTGCTGGAATTTTGTACACTGGTCTATCTGGACAGGAAGTAAGCTCTTTTGTGCGTTTTGTGTTGCTGACACATCACAGCATAAAAGACTGTTTCTATTACTTCCTGTCTAATCCTTAAGGTCAAACATAGAGCATCAGCACATGGTACAATGACATCTGTGCAATGTTTTCTCCTTTTTTTCCTACTCTAAGAATTAGTCCATTTATTCAATTCCAAAACATGAAAAGTGAATTTTAGGCTCATGTCATGTAATGCTATTCTATTTTATGTTATTTATTTAATGTTTTTCCATATTTAAGGTTTTCCACAGCTATACTATTCTCTCCACATTCCTTAAATGTAAAATGCTGCTGTGTTCGTAATTTAGTAATCTTTTATGTCAGAAGAAAAAAGTTCAGTAAAAGCTGACTCTATATGTTGCAAGTTGATGCTGTATTTCTTCTTCTTCTTTTGGCAATATTTCCCTCTCATTCATCTCCTAATCATCTATTCTGTGCACCCAGGCGTATACATTGACAAATGTCTCCAACCGTAGGTATTTACCTAGCGTAGATAAAGAATGTTAAGCATTTCCAATACCTGCAGCATTAGGCAAATCTATAAATGAAGACTGTTTTTCCCTCTCTTATAAGACACTACTCGCACAAATCTAATGAATGTTGGTTATTTTCCAAAGTCTTTTTTTCTGATTGAATAATTTCAGAACCTCTGTTGTTTTATGTGCTGATAAAATGATTCTTGTGATTTTGAGTTAATGTTTTGAGGATTTTAATGCTTTCAGACGCACTGTAGTAGACGTCTAGAGTTTTAATGGGCTACATCTCACCTAGGCCCTTCAGACCGGTTGGGTTATAACCCTAAAAGTAACCGCTGTTATTTAAGCACTGTTTTAACCACACAGAGTGTATGTATCCATTTCGAAATCAGTTTAGACTCTAGCAGTGAGTCTAACAGTAGCCGTGGGGTTAAATCCCTTTCATTCATTCCCTGTAATATACTGAAACACAGTACAGTACGGCAGTGCATCGGGGAGTTTGATTTCAAGCAGATACTGACCCCAACAATGAACAGATTTAATCTGATTAGAAAGCGGCAGTCCCTGTAAAGCAGGGTGCTTGTGCATGGGACCAGCCAGTGAGTTTACCCACTCATGCCATCTGTTAAGAGGCTGCTCCAAAGTTCAGCTTGGATTCACAAGCCCCTGGAGTTCTACCAGCTTGCTTACTTCTCCTGTCCGCTGGATCGTGGCGCGTGCGCGTATGTGTGTAGGTTATGTTTGTATGTGTGTGGCTTATGTTTGTATGTGTGTACGTGTGTTCATGTGTGCATGTCTGGACCCACCTCTGCTCCACAAACCATACCGATTGTCCCTGCATTCACACAGGCAGGTAGGAGGCTGGCTGTCCTCAGAACAGGGTAAGCCTACCGTGATACAGCGTACTGTAGGATATTTGAACCACGGTAACATTATTCTGAGAGAAAGTTTCATTTTAGTCGCTTTCGCTGTATTTTTTTGTTTCTCAGGTGGTTCAAATGAATTAAACTTTTCACTCTGGCTTTGAAGAACAGCTTTGTTTGTGGCCTTAAGTGCAAAAAGTCAAAGCAAAGTCTCTCTTGCTCTGTCATTCTCTGATGTACAGCGCCACCATCATGCTGAGACTGACTAATGAAATCTTAGACAATGCGTTAAGGCCGTATACTGTATGTTTCAAGTCAAGTTGAGCCTTTGCCCTTTTCTTTTATTTTTTTTAATTTTTTTTTAATTTCCTAACCGCTGATAATCACCTCTATTCACAGAGTAGATTTACAGGCACATGATTTAATTTCTGACTGAATTTATTATGCAGGCGAAACAGCGACTGACTTTTTTATTTTTATGTTTTGGAACACTTTCAAGAGAAGTGACGCACAGAACAAAATATATATATTATAGACTACGCTTTTGGCAGAATATTTTTGAAATATGATTGTTATTTACACTTTTAAAGAAGCAGTCTAGATGCAATTCACTACATTAACAATGAAATCATTTACTTTACATGGAGGATTGCATTGGAGGCTGTGCAGATATGGTTTCAATTATGAGTCTGTGTTGGAAATATGTCTGGATCACGTTAATAAATTTAGAATGGATCTAAAACTGTTATCTCTTATATGTAATGTACAAGGTAGTGCGTACTGTCTTTTTTTATATATAGAAAACATTTAAAATTAGCGCATTAGGCTCATGATTTAACTCCTATATCTTGGATTCCTTTGACTCTCCCCTGGGTTTTTGGGTTAATAGATAACCGCAAACAGCTTGTTGAAAAATGATTTAGTTTGACCCACAAAATGATTAAAAAGTCTAGCCGTACCCATACATACTTTACTATTGAAATGCTTTGGGGTTGTGTGATTGAATTTCTGACCTTTATGTGAAATGAGCATGAGGGTTTTTTTCTGTTTTGCCGTAGAGACAAAGCTCTCAACTTGACTCGTGTAATATGCAGTGTGTAGAAGATAAGGGTGGCCATTTTAGACATACCATTTATGAATGTGCTTTTTGTGGCAGATACATTTTGTAGGTATTCATAGGAATTTAAAGTAGGAATTTCTATAAATGATATGTAAATAATATATAAATTCCTACTTTGAATCCCTATTAGTTCATATACATAATTTAATTCTAAAAATAATAAATATTTATTTATTTTAACTTCAGGTTCTAATGTTAGCTGTGCAGAATTTAGAAGAATATTTTTGCTTACATTGCACTTCCAATTGTAACTTTTTGCATTATCACATTGTTGTGCATATTTAGTGTTTTTTTAAAGGTACTTAACGTGTTATTTATGATAATGCAATAATTCTATTGGAAAGAGAGAGTCAGTAAAGAGTCATTGGGTCAGTAAAGTGTGAGTCACTGGTTTGAAGTGTTGAGGGTGACTGTAGGAGACGGGATGGCGGGGAAAGTTCGGAGAGGAACCTGGCAGGGCCCGCCAATCAATCGCAAAGTTCACATTAAAAAGTGCTGACAGCAGTGGGAGAGAGAGTTCCCACTTTCATCTAGCGCAAGACCTCCAGCTAACCTTCACGTCACACTTTTCCTCTCAAGACCTTCTTTCTTTATTAAATTGTGTTGCATCCCACGGTGGAATTCAAGGCACCGCCTGCTTTGTCACTTATCACAAAACTTTTGACTCATTGCATTTTTCATATGAAAAACAATTCATATGATAGCCTTGAACCAGGGCCTTCTTTTGCTTTTTTTCCGCCCACACACACACACACACACACACACACACACACCACTCCAGTTCAAAACCCCTTTGATTAATTGAGTTTGCTGATCAAAAGCTAGAATCTCTACTGTAGATATATAAAATTATTGTGTGTCTGTTTTAAAAAAAAAAAAAAACATATCTGTATCTTTTCTGTCTTGTTCACAGCAGAATTAGTTTGTCTGGGTTGAGTTGTTTTATATCCTCATCTGCAGTAATTTTCCAGTTCTGTAGTTTAATGTGACTACAGGGAAGAACCAACAAGAAACTCTGAAAATCTAAAATGTATAATAAATGTGTGTATTACAGTTTATTTTTTATAAAGTGTTGTATTTCTTTAATTGCTTTCTAAAGGTGAGCTTGGCTCTTGCGTTTCTTTACAAAGTCTATATCAATAATTCATAGCATTAACATTTTTTTGTAAGATTATGAACTAGAAAGGATATCACTAACAGGAATATAATGACAGTTAAAATAAAGCCAATATTATAAAGTATTGTATACTTATTTTAAATATGAAGTATTGCAAATGTGCTTTATTAATTCTTTAATTCTAAAGGAAATCTTTTTGCATTCTGGCAGTCCAGTTTGAGACATGAAAATGCATAAATTGTGCTCTGTGATTCATTTTTCTAAAAATAAAAAAAATTGTATTTTTACATGCAAGATAACTTTTTTCTTAAAACAACAAAAATGGACAACAACAGAGCTGATGTCAGCGTTCTTACCAAAAACGTATTGAACTTCAGCCTTTGGTGCTTAAGCTTAATTAGTGTGATCTGCAGGAAATTTTGGTTACCAGCCGGTAACTTCTACTTAAACAAAAATGAGCAAAACAGTCTTTTGTTGCCTCTTAATGCTGTATGGAGGGTTATGTCAGTATGGCTATGTAGTTCTTGGTCTTTTTAAGTAGGACTATATATTTATTTTTTCTAATTAACTTAAGCTTTAAAACTAAAACAAAACAAAAAAAAAAATCATACAGTTAGAGTTAGTGTGTTTATCTTACCATAAGCATATTTGCATATAAATGTCTGTTTAGGACCAGCTTCAGAAGTACTTTACACAAACCAAATATCTTAAACAATTATCTACAGTGCTAAACTGACTCATATATTAAGAGACAGTAAGAAAAAATGTTGGAAAGTGCTGTGCTATACACTTTTCAGGTCAGTTATTAACAGGACTAGTCTATGAAGTTTTGTTTTTGTCAAGGGTCAGGAGAGAATATGCTATATAGGCCTATTATATATATTATTTGTTCATTTATTTTTAATATATATGTTTTTTCTTGTTTCTTGATAGTATTTTTGACATATTTACTGTCTAGCAAACATGATCAGGTGTATATTCAAATTCAAGCAAGAATTTGGGGCCAGGAAAAAGGAAATTACTGGTGTTACAGGAAATACTGCCATCCGGGGGTGAAAATGTACTACAGCAACAATACATGACACATACTGGACTTAAATATATTTTATGCTAAATTTATTGTTAAAACGTTTGATGTTCACTGTTTATGTAATTTTTATGAATATATACATTTATTTGTAGACATTATATACATTTTTAAATATGGTTATGTATGCATTAAATTAAACAGTGCTTTTAATTCAATGCATTTCATAAGTTAATTTTTTTTCTCTAACATCTTCACCATATAGCCATAAAGAGATTTAATTGTATAATGTGCTTTATTTAACATGGCTTATCTTAACTATCTTTTTGTGTGTAATATGTGACCCTGAACTACAAAACCAGTCATAAGGATCAATTTTCCGAAATTGGGATCTATACAGCATCTGAAAGCAGGATAAATAAGCTATAGGACAATATTTGACCGAGATACAACTATTTGAAAATGTACAAAATATCTTCATGGAATGCGATCTTTACTTAATTTCCTAACGATTTTGGCATAAAAGAAAAATCAATCATTTTGACCCATACAATGTATTTTTGGCCATTGCTCCAAATATACCCCAGTGACTTAAGACTGGTTTTGTGGTCCAAGGTCACATATCTCCATATATTTAGTTTGTGTGGCTTTTGAATGACAAGAAAAAAATCAACTAATCCAGAATATTTCAGATATATTTTTAGCTTTAGCACACATTTCCTCAGTGCACTTAACCTTGCTTCAGCTTCAATGAGACGGTCACTTTAGTCTTGTTACCTGTAAAATATGTCTTCTTTTTCTCTCTTTTCCCTGAGCCCCCTACAAGCTGTCAAGTGTACACAAAGGAAGGAAGTAGGATATTAAGTTGCTGAGCTTTGCTTGTGTGCTGTGTTTATTTGCTGTGACTGAGAGATTACACTGTTTATATGTGGGGTGGCTGGAATCTGGTCAGGTGTCTCCTCAGGGCTAAAGTGGCAGGTCGGGAGCTAGAGATGCACTGTTGACACTGGAATCAAGAATGAAAGTTTGACTGGAGACTATTCACTGCGAGTAAGTGGCTGCCATCAATCATTCTGGGAAAAAGTGGACGTATACACTCAAAATCCAGCAGTGTTTGTGGCAGGAGAAACAAGATCCTGCTTTTGAAAGAGAGCTTGTGTGATACGATATTTGTTTTCATATACATATTCAAACGGCATGTTATAATAGTATTAGTTAAGCAGCTTTGAAATTAGTAGGGGAGACGGGGGCTACTTTTTACTTTATTTTTGAAAGTCCATTTCTGTATATAAATGTATTTTTAAGTTTTAAGTTATTTAATATTTCCACTGCTTTTGCTCAGGAAAACAGGGATATATTTCATTGATCACACTATGACCTTTTGACCCTATATCAGGCCATGTTGTCACACTAGGGAGTAAGGCTAATAAACAGCCTATTCAACAAACTTTGTAAAGTAATTATAAAATAATAAAATAATTATTATTACACACAAAGAAATTCATGGAACAAAAAAATAAATAAATGGAATCTACCATTCAACATATCAAACCATTGTTTTTGCATTGTATACATTTAAACACATATTGCAACTTGTCCCATTAATGAAAAATACCCTGCTTGTGAACACAGTTAAACCTTTCAGTTGAAATCTACCTGTTATTATATAGATTTTTTTAGTTTGATAGAAAAAATTTACCAAAAGTTGCTAACAGCTAAACTAAACCAGGTCTCTTTTGAGATTAGATTTATGGTGCATTGTAATAAAATCCTGTTCCCGCTAAAATGTATCTTGTGCATTCAGTAATACATACTGTATTAAAATACAAAACAGCTTTTTTTGTAAGAAATATTTCTTATTAGAATCTAAAACAATAGCTTTTTAGCTTCAAAGTATGCCATTGTTACAAAAAAATAAATAAATAAAAAATCTGCGGTTCTTCCTCTATCATTGTAGCGGCATCATCAGAAGCTAAAAATGGCTAGTTGCCCAGGCCTGCTGTCATTGGATTTTGATTGATTACCATAAAAAATATCTGTTGCTGACTGTGTAGAAAGTTGATCCTGTAGACCGGAACCCATGTGAAAAATTGAGGGGATATATGTGAGCATCTGACTTATTGTCTGTAGGAGTAAAAACACAGTTAGCAGCCTTACAGTCATTCCTGCTAGTGCTGTATATAACCTGAGGCAGTATAAACAGTGGAAGTGCTGGGATACTCTCCCTCAGTCCTGGTCTAGCCCCTGTCCTGGCTCCACTGTCGTACAGATGGGAATAGATGGAGGTTTTTTGCTTGAGATGCTATCAGAATGAATACAAATGTGTATGTGTGTTGTTTTGAATCGTCAGCAAAGCGGGTCTTCAAGGTCAAAGAGGCTGCCTGTTTTTCAGGGTGTAATTCTCTGTATATCTTACTGTATTCTTGCTTCATGTTGCAAAAAGGAAATAATTTAACATGGCAAGTGCTTTTGAAACTGTCGCACTGTGAAAGAGGGTAAGAAACAAAAGCATTTGTTGAATGAGATTTCCTCTTCTAGCTCTGTCATTTCATTGTATTTCTTCCTTAATTAAAACAGTCACAAGTTTCACTGAGCTGGATATCAAAGCCTGCGACATTTGGAAATGGACTTGGTGAAGTGTGCTTTCTTACATGTCAGGAAACTTTACAACTTGCGCACTGACATTCCCTGTGATTGGTGGAAACGATAACTAAACTTCTGATTTTCCCATTATCAATCCCTTAGGACTGCTAATCATCTGCATGTCAATGTACACACCAATTAGGGTCTGATTTCATTTTGAGTTGGGGACAACAACAGTAACGTGTTATTATCAGTGACAAGAAAGGAAAGAGAAGTGTCCCAAGAGTGTGTGTTAGAACAAAGCCAATTATTGTTTTAATCATATATAATAAAGCATTTATCACTGAGTTTAAATAAATGAATAGCAATTGTTAGAAAGGAGAACTATATATTTATATTATCTCTTTGTCAGTGTTATATTAGTATTATAGAGATATTGTAATTTTAATGAAAATTTTTGAATGTCTATATAGTTATAGTTTTCAAAACAGTTTAAGTTTATATCATTTTATTTCAGTTTAAGTCTACTTCATTTTTAGTTGTTTAGTTATTTTAGTACATCAAATTAAGCTAAATTAAAATTACAAATGTTGACTTGGCTAGTTGAAATATAAAGTTTAATATCTCTTTACTTCATTTAGCATTTATTACAAGAAAATAATCTTTAATGGTTTTAGTTTTAGTTAACTATAATAACACTGTTATATGCACAAATTTCATTTTCTTTAGTAGTGTGGGAAGCCCACATCATAATTTGTGCGATAAGTTGTTTTGCATGCATTATAGACGAGAACAAGAAGGATGTTCTCTGTGCCAGTTAAATTGTGAGGGGAAAGAACTCAGCGTACTACAGATTGTGCTGAATGATGCATTAGGCAATGCTAAAACAATTAAAAATGCAATGTTTATTTTAGTGGGCTAATAGATGTCTTCTTTCTGAGGCTGGCGTGGGATTCCCTCTCACACTGAGGAAAAAATATCATGATATCTGTTACGGAGAACATGAATATTGCAAGAGTAGAACAAATAATCCAGAAATTGCTAATCATAGTTCAGGTCATTTGAGAAGGTTCTCCCAGGAGAGTGACTGATGGGTCTGCGTTTACGAGGCGCCTTTGGATAGTGTGTCAGTGACGAATAAACTCTCCATTATTTATGTGTGCAAAGTGTTGACCTCACAGCATGCCACCAACCTTTAGAAGTCCTCTGGAACATTTTAAAAAAGGGAAAAGTGATGCTGTGTTTGATGTACATCTGTCTCTGTTTTCCTTTTTGGTTTACGTGAGGATTTCTGGAATTTCCCTTAGATTGTTATTATAAATTCTCATTAGGACATTATTAAGTTTTTTTTTTCTTTTTAAACAAAGTTTACAAAAGTATGAGCAAAATCCAAAACTGAGAAACTTTTATGTTCATAAACTTTAATCATCTGTAATGTAGGTAAAGAGATGGACACAAGAATCAAACATAAGTCACAGAGTTATTATAGTTAACTAAAACTAAAACAAAACCATTCAAATTTGTGTTACTTGAAGTAAAGTAAACTCTAAATTATTTAAAAAATCTCACTTCATCTGGAAGTTTCCAAAGCAACTTTTCTCATTTTCATTTAGTTTATTTCATTTACTTGTATTAAAATAACTAAAACTAAATCTGAAATAAAAATGAATTAAAACTATATCGATATAAACTATATATTAAACAAGCAAAACCTAATAAAAAATACAAAAACACAAAACAAAATTATTAAAATGAAAACAGAAAATATAAAAATTAAACCTAATTCTAAATATTAATAAAACTTTAATAGTATCTCAAATTATACAAAAGTAACACTGACAAGCTATGGAAACAAACATATTAAAATTTAACAAATGTTGAATAAAAGCGATTGGATTGGGGAATAAAAGCATGCACAAAAAACAAGAAAGAAAAAAATAGCTGAGATCAATGATAGTCTATTGCATTTTTAAATGTCTTATGTATTCTTGTAAATCCTGAAATATTATTTTATTTTATTTATATTTTTTTATTCTTTAAGAATGCAATTATCAAGTTCTTTAGTGGTTACAAGTCCCCTTTTAGATTTACGAGCCGCAGGTTTTGCAGCACAATGGCAGAGGAAAGCTTGTGTAAATGATAGGGTTTATATTATCAGAGAACTGTGTAAAGCTCTTCCTCATTCAGCCAGACGCAGATGTCTAACATCTCACATTACAGTGGAATCCAAAGGGAAAGGTCCACAGCCAGAACAGGTAGATGATGGACAGCACGCCACTCCTGTGAGGGACCATAATAGACCTGACATGCCATTTTCCTGACAAGCTGCCAAGCATCTCCTTTACTTCTCCCAGTTTGCTTAATTAAAAGAACACAGCCATAGACACAAGCGTCAGTCCAACCAGTATTCAAGAAAAGACAGCTCAATAAAGATTACTATGTAATGAAGACAATATCAATCTCAGGATCTTCACACACATAATAAACAATGAAGTTTTGGTTGTAACGATGCTGTTTTGAAGATATGGTCTTATGGAAGAAGTGAGCAGCTATCAAATTCAGTTTTTAAAGATTGCATATTACCAAAAGTTTTTGAACAGTTAGATTTTTGTTTTTTAAAGAAGTCTCTTCTGCTCACCAAGCCTGCATTTATTTGATCCAAAGTACAGCAAAAACAGTCAAATATTTTTACTATTTAAAATAACTGTTTTATATTTTAATATATTTTAAAATGTAATTTATTCCTGTGATTTCAAAGCTGAAATTACTCCAGTCACATGATCCTTCTGATCTTTCTGATTCTGATTTGCTGCTCAAAAACATTTATTATTGTTATGTTGAAAACAGCTGAGAAGATTTTTTCAGGTTTCTTTGATGAATAGAAAGTTCAAAAGAACAGCATTTATCTGAAATATAATTTTTTTTGTAACATTAGAAATGTCTTTATCATCACTTTTGATCCATTTAAAGCATCCTTGCTAAATAAAAGTATTAATCTATATAACCCCCCCCCCCCACAAAAAAATAAATAAAAAAATAATGCTGACTTCAGTGTATAATGTTACAAAATATTTTTATTTCAGATAAATGCTGATCTTTTGATCTTTCTATTCATCAAAGAATCCTGAAAAAAAAATTACTGAACTGTTTTAAATATTGATAATAATAATAATAATAATAAATGTTTCTTGAACACGAAATCACCATATTAGAATGATTTATGTAGGATCATGTGACACTGCAGACTGAAGTAATGATGCTGAAAATGTAGCTTTGATCACAAGAATAAATTACATTTTTAAATATATTCAAATAGAAAGTCGTTATTTTAAATAGTAAAAATATTTTAGAATATTACTGCATTTGCTGTATTTCGGATCAGGCTTGGTGAGCAGAAGATAATTATTTAAAAAAAAACAATCTTACTGTTCAAAAACTTTTGACTAGTAGTGTATAAATTTTAGTTATTTGCTTTTACATCTAAATATAAGCTCAAATCAAATGGCATCTTCTTAAAATACAAATAAATCTCCCCGCGACCGACATCCATAGTTCACTGCCCTCAGATTGTGGGCTGGTCTGATTTGAGGACATGCTTGACCCCTCAGCGCTTGGTTTCTAATCTCTTTGAAATATTCATAAGTGTCTTCCCTGCATATGTCTTTCAGTGGGAGGGTTTAGAGAGGTGGGACAGGCCTGTTTGTCGTGTAGACGGCCAGTTCCTCCTATCAGCACACACATGACCAAGCCGCTCGCTTTTACCTTGTAATTGGTTTCCAAAAAATGGGATCTCCAACCGCTCGGCCCAAGCTACCTTTATCAGAACTGGCCGTTTAAAGAGATGCCGCAAAGAAAATAATCAAAAAACATATTATCTGAGAAGAGGACATGAACCATCTGTGTTTGCACTGCCAGCTCATTCTGGGATGGAAATGTGAGCTGATTTGTATCTGTGTATTTTGATTGTTTGCAGTAATAATGAGAAGGACAGGGTCAATGCCGCACATTCAAAGAGACTGACTTCTGCCAAACTTGTAAACATTTTAAAGCAGCAGTGCAAATAATTTATGTATCAGTGACCTCGAATGCGAAAGAAAGAGTTTCTAAAAAAAAAAAATGGTCTGGCTGGAGCCCACATGAAACATCTCTCCACAGAACGTTCCCTTCCACAACACTCGCTGATAGAGGCTGTTTCCTTTGGCATTAAATCACTCATTAAAGATCAGACATGAAAGTGCTCACAGAAAGCTACAATGTTTAGAGCTAATATGCCAGATAATAAGAGAGGAACAACTCTTTCAAGAAAAGAAGAGTGACGGTTATGGAGGAGGACATTGTCTGGATGTTTTTTTCATTATGACAGTGGTACCGAAGCTTGACCCCATTTTATTAGTTTTAAAAGGCAACCACAGACGACGGAAATGCTTGTTAGGTCTTTTATGGTCTGCGGTCTTGAGGTTTCTTTGATCATTACTGTGACTTCTTTTCAGCCTCTCATACAAATGACTAGATGTTTGTTCTTGCTTCAGACCAAGGCTGCATCTCATTGCTAGTATTACTTGATCAAGGTGCTGCGTTCGACACTATAGACCATGATATACTCATAGATCGATTACAAAACTATACTGGTATTCAAGGGCAGGCTTTAAGATGGTTTAGATCCTACCTGTCCGATCGCTACCACTTTGTTCATTTAAATGGAGAGTCATCACAATTGTCACCAGTAAAGTATGGAGTACCACAAGGATCTGTCCTAGGTCCTCTGCTATTTTCAATATACATGTTGCCTCTTGGTAATATTATTAGAAAATACGGGATTAGTTTTCATTGGCATGCTGATGATACTCAACTATATATCTCAACAAGACCAGATGAAACTTCTAAACTATCTAAGCTAATAGATTGTGTAAAAAATTTAAAAGATTGGATGACCAATAATTTCCTCCTATTAAATTCAGATAAGACAGAGATATTACTTATTGGACCAAAAAACAGTACACAGAATCTCTTGGATTACAATTTGCAACTAGACGGATGTACTGTTACGTCCTCTAAAGTCAAAAATCTGGGTGTTATATTAGACAGCAACTTGTCCTTTGAAAATCATATTTCCCATGTTACAAAAACAGCATTCTTCCATCTTAGAAACATTGCCAAGCTTCGAAACATGCTACCTGTTTCTGAAAAGACTGGACTATTGTAATGCACTGCTAGGTGGTTGTCCTGCATCTTCAATAAACAAGCTACAGATAGTCCAAAATGCAGCGGCTAGAGTTCTTACCAGGTCAAGAAAATATGATCATATTACCCCAATTTTACAGTCTCTGCACTGGCTACCTATTCAGTTCCGTAACATTTACAAAATATTATTACTTGCCTATAAGGCCCTAAATGGTTTAGCTCCTGCGTACCTAACTCGTCTTCTACCACGCTACAATCCAACCCGCTCCCTAAGGTCGCAAAACTCTGGACTTTTGGTAGTACCTAGGATAGCAAAGTCCACTAAAGGAGGTAGAGCTTTTTCACATTTGGCTCCCAAACTCTGGAATAGCCTTCCTGATAACGTTCGGTGTTCATACACACTCTCTCTGTTTAAATCTAGATTAAAGACACATCTCTTTAGCCAAGCATTCACATAATGCATCTTATAATCTTGTACTGCAGTTATATCTGATCAAATGTATATTATTATTATTCTTTAGCTTGGGTTGAACAAATCATTTTTGCTTAGATGGAACAGCAGCTACGCTAATTATGTCTCTATTTGTTTCTCTGTTGATTAACATCCTGTGGTAACTAGGTAGGAATTACAGAAGCTTCAGTCTGGATCCAACCCTTAAATGATCTGAGATGATGAACACCTGAGAAAAGATGATGCCAACCCCTCAGAGGACCTCAGAGGATGCCAAAGCTCAGACAACATACAGAATTACCAAATTTTGCCATAAGTTAAATATATTAAGGTTCTGCAATATATAAATATATTGTGGAAACTTAAATTCCTGTAGAGCTGCTTTGCAACGATTTGTATCGTAAAAAGTGCTATACAAATAAACTTGAATTGAATTGAATTACCAGAAAATACAAATGTCCATATTTAATTTACTTTCATAATTAAATAAAATTGTAACAATAAGAAATACTCCATGTTAAAAAGTAGCAAAAGGGAGTAATTGGCTTCTTAAAATAAATATATTTATCTATTTATAATATATACACTCAAATCAAAAATTATTCAGACACCAGATATCATTTTTGATATATTTTTTTACTAGTGGGTGCAGGACACTGTAGTTAATTTATGTAAGTGAGGATAGCAAAATAAAGTAAACTGTGACATACTGTATTATACACAAAAATTCTTCATACAGTGGACTACCAGTAAAATTGATTTTAAAAGAATTGGAACCAAAAATGCAGACACTTTGACCTTAAGTGTTTTTTCTTTAATTGCTAATGCGACCTTTTTACACCACAGACTGAACAAAATGAAGCATTGCTTGGTAACTGGTTGCCCTAAATTGGTATTATCTAACTGTGTGCTTAAATTTAACAGCTGACATCTAACAGCTATTCAAACCAATTCATTACGTACCTTTCTATCAAAGTTATTTGACATTATCAAGATGAATTTGTTCTGACACAATTTAATTCTGAGTTATTTTCATATTTTATTACCATTTTCTAAAATATAGCGATAATGTGAGAAATGTTGGTGTCTGAATAAATTTTGGTTTGACATACACACACACACCCATCCATCTATTTTTATGTGCTTTCTGCAGTGGATGCTGGGTATTAGTGCGGTGTGCCCATTAGGAACAGAGCGATAGGGCTGGGCACCCCTGTCCGCCATTAACTGCGGATTAGTGCTGGACCTCACACCCTTTGATGAGCGGTTTCTTCACATCTGCTCTACTGAAAGTTGGCAGGCAGTCACGCTCTTGCACACACTTTTTCCAAACCTACTGTACTGAAAATACAAACGGTGTGTTTGTCATATTCATTATTCCTTGAAACCGTATCTTGTTTATGACAGAAGACAATTCTCCTTGTGTGATTTGAGATTAACGCTGCCACAAACTCTTAAAGGAGTGTCAAGTCACCTTTATTTATATAGCGCGTTTAACAATACAGATTCTGTCAAAGCACTTAACAGTATCAAATTGGAGGATAGAGTGTCAGTAATGTATAACAATAAGATTAAACACTCAATTTTCAGTTAAAGGCATTTCATTATTGAATTCAGAGATGTCTTTGTCTAGCTCAGTTTAGTTTAAATAGTATCTGTGAAATCAAATTGACGATAATCGCTAGAAATTAAGTGTCAGTGTCAAAGCTTAACTTTTAAAATTTGTAGTAATAATTCTTTTGATGCTGGTGTTTAAAGAGTGAGAGGCTATTTTAAGAAGCTGACCTGTCTGGTTCAGAGCTGCTCTATTGTCTAGTGCACACTGCCCTCTACTGTCACAGAGCTTAAACAACTGGACAACAGCATCAGGGGCATCAGGGTGCTTTCTAAAACTAAAAAAAAAAAAAAAAATTTTGACCAATTATAGTCAAACACCTGGGATAGCAGAAGCTAAAAGCATAATGCAGAAGCATCTCCACAATTAAGTCGCACAATACACTGCCATTCATAAATTTGGGGGATTTTTATATGTTTTTAAAAGGAGTCTCTTCTGCTCACCAGTTGCGTTTATTTGTATTATTATGACATATTATTATAATTTAAAATAACTATTTACTATTTGAATAATATTTTAAATGTTTTTTCCCCTTGATGGTAAATCTGAATTTTCAGCAGCCATTACTCCAGTCTTCAGTGTCACATGATCCTTCTGAAAGCATTCTAATATGCTGATTTGCTGAAGCCATTACTTTAAAATTATTTTTACTGATGCCAAAAATTTTGAATAGTAGTGTACAATCTTAACTAACTGGTTCAGGGTTAATTTTTCTGAATGAAAAATTCAATAATCTGACACTCAGAAGAGCTTTTATATAGTAAGAAAACAATCCATTAAAAGAATAATCCATATAAAAATAAAAATTCTGTCATTTACTCACCCTTATGTCATTCTGAACCTGTATAGCTTTCTTTTTCCTTTGGAATTTAAAAGCAGATGAGTTGGTAACCAAAAAAATAGTTTCCTGCTTAATTCTAGTCTGAGCAAAAAATCTAATGTTAATGGGAACTTGTTTGGCGATCAACATTCTGCAAAATACCTTCTTTTATGTTCCACAGAAGAACAAAAGTCAAAACGGCTTGGAATAACTTGAAGGTACATGATGAAAGAATTTTCATTTTTTTGTGGACTGTGACTTTTTTTGTGAAGTTTTTCTTATTGTGACATTTGAAGGGTTAAGCAATATTTACATTTTATATATTTATACAATATTATTTATATAATTACTGTATAATCTACATTTTATACCCAGGATGGCCAGTTATTTTGTAATGTATTTTGAATATTGAGGTTGCAGGCACAACTGCACAATTCACAATGCATCACAATACAATGTATTTAACAGTAATGAGTAAAGTACTGAGATCATGATGAATGGAAACTTCATCATTTGGAGGGCTTTCCAGTCCCTTTATTTATTGCTTGTTGATGGTAATTATTGGCATAAGCAGACAAGTCAGAACTCTCTCTCACACCCTCTCTCTCTCAAGCCACGTATTTCCCCCACTTTTCCAGTGCAGACTTCAACCAGACACTAAAGATAAACATCAGCAGTGAGACCCAAGACTGCATGACTAAGCAACAACTCAGAAATATCCTGAAAGGGATTTTTATTCCATAAACACATCCTTTTTTCCCCCCCTTTCACAAATACCTCACATTATTTGCGAGGCATCAATGAGTCAATTGGAGTCAGTGGAATAATCCCTCTGTGTTGCATATGATTAGTCAGCTCAGGCTCTAGCAGGCCAGCAGGCTTCTGAACCGTAAATAGGCAGCGCTGTGTGCTTTAGAGACTGGAAACTTCGGAAAGACAGTATGAAAGGCCTGTTTAACATCTGTCTGAGCCCTAGTGTGGACAGAGCGCCACTTAGAAGTTGTGGCACATCCTGAGAGTGGAACACATGCACATACACATGGAGCTGATTTCCTGTTGCACTGCCTGCACAACGCTCTCACAGTAGTCCCAAATCAGTCAAGAATGAGTTGAAGAAAACATACTTAGAAAAGAAAATACTGTGACATTTGTTTTCATAGGCCTTTTATGGCATACGGTGGCTGAACATCAGAGATGTGTTTGATATTGATTTGTGGGGAGGAAAGTCCTATGTCAATGAAACATGCATTTGCATATGTCCTCAACATGAACTAGCGACAGAAATCCTGCAGGTATAAATCACTTTATGCTCAGCGTCACAAAATCGCACACTTAGAGAACTGATTTTTCAGTTTGTTCTTGTAGAAATCACCTTTCACGAAGGCTACGCAACGATCACAGCGTGTACGCTGAAGCAGAGCGGCAGCTTCACTGGTTTGTCAATGCAAATTTCCCTATAGACTCATTAAATCAGGGATTCTGATTCCAAGGGACATTGCAACACTGTTGGATCATAATAAACCCATATTTTTTGAAATACCAGTGTGCAGACAGACACTCTGCACTCTCTCTCCTGCTCTTAGTTTAACAGATGTTAGACTCTTGAATGCACATTTAGTGCCAGTGAATGCAATAGCGGATCTTAAATTATTCATTGTTGCAAACAGATAGCAGCAGTATAATTAAAGAAGAACAATGTATTCTGCATGTTGTGCTGCTTTCTTGCAGTGGAAATGAAACATAAAGCATGAAGATACTACTGTATCTCTTTTCAAAGAACCACTGTGTTGCAAATGCAGACATCTAAGTTTTGGCATACACTAAGTCTCCATGCCCAGGAAACTCAGGAAATAGTTTGAATGTGATGTGGGAATTTAGTCAAGATAAGATTAGTAATTTTATTTGTGCATAGAGAGCATCGCTGTTTCTCTGTAAATCTGTGTTGCGATAAGATTGTAAAATTATTAGAGAAAACATCACTGTTCCCAGAATGTCCGTGTAGATTTGATATTTATGTCATGCAAGACTTCATGTGTTTCCTAACAATATTTCACAGACAGTCATTCTAAAAATAAAACGTGTGATGTTTGAAATAGCTTTGGAATTAGGGCTTTAGTTGAAACTAAAGATTATTCAGCTATTTTAAGAATGCTATGCTTTTCAAAAGTCTACCAGTATTCTAAAGTCTACAGGGTCCTAAAGAAACTGGTGCTGCTTTTTCTCTTGTTTGCTATGCCTGTATGGTCAACTCTTGGAAAATATTGGTGTTGTCCTGTTTCTGTTGTTATTATTTTACTTCTCATATTCTATTTTTGTGTTTTAAAAAGGTTTACAATGTTAAAAATTTAAAAATGTGCATGGACAAAGGTCTATTCTGCGCTTCAGTTTTTTAGAGAATAATACTACAATTGTACTCTGTGCTCACAGCTGGCTGTCAAAAGATGCCTTTTATACTGACTGCCTCTTCACACAGTGGAAGCTTTTTCTCAGTTAATATCTAGTAATATCCAGATGCATTAAAAAACATCTATTTTACAATAATGAGAGATGACAAACTGTCAAAGCCAATTTTGGGCTTTAATTTCAACAAAGCTATTTGAAATGACTGGTGAAAACACATAACTTTAGCAGCAGCACAACACATAAATAAGATGTCCGTTTGATCATGTTTCCTCTTATAAGTACAGATGATTTTTATCCTCATCAAGCTTTTTTTCATATGGAGGCATCTAGAATCAATCACTCATAATTTTAGTTAGGCTTCATGTTCAAATAATTCAGGTGATGCATGCCACAAGTACCTCAGTATAAGTAACATCCCAGTGTGCCAGTGTGTCTCTGCTAAGCATATTTTTTAGTCCACATATAAAAACAAAACTTTGTCATATTTCACGCTTGGTTTTCCTGTAACAATGTATGCATAAAAAATGCATATGCCTAAATAAATTGTTTTTCTTCAAGCAAACTAAAGGATCTGTTCAATAGTGTCTGTTCACTGTCTACAAACCTATACCCAAAAAGTTTCATGGTCGGTCCACAAACTTTCTGTACAACTTGGGCCAGTTTGAATGGTATACTAAGCCGCCATTTCTCAACCTGTTCTGAAGAGTTTTTTTGGGTGGAATACACGCCACTTGCTTCGGTTGATGTATGCGTGTTTTTGAGGATCCAATCCCGTGCTTGTGTTGTCATCGGAATCCCTGTGAAATTGTACATTTCTGCTGCTTTCTGCATGGGGTACCTGGCGATATCTTCATAACGTACTAGCATATAACGGTTTTTCAGCCATTTCGGCTGACTCAAGCCCAACTTGGCAGAGAGGCGGATATTGTCACAATTTCCTTCGAGACGTTTGACCTCTTTGTCCTCTATAGGAATGTCTCCATTCACTGCCCAGCTTTTCCAGTTCTGGTACTTACTTGCAAAGGCCACCATCCTTGATGCCAGGATGGCTCGAGGGTCTCTAACCAGCTGAATGAATTTGATATCCAACCGAGGGTCCTCTACTAGAGAACGAAGTGTGTCTAATTGTCGGACCCTCACTGTTTTGATCACCCTGTGCTCTTTTCCTAAGCAGACCTCAGAAGCCAAGGTCAGATTGAGCGGCCCGCATCGTCTCGTCTTGCAGTGGTACCTCTCAAAAACATCTTTTACAACCGGAGAGCAGACTTGCTCCTCGCACAGGGCCTTGCTGGACTCTCTGCGGAACAGGGCAGGGGTGACGTGGTCCTGCGGAGGAGGGCTGATGAAGCGCTCCAACATTGAGAAGTTACACAAGAAGAGATGCTGTAGGACATCTCTGTACACCCAAACTGAAGTGCTGGCATTTGTGCCACTCGAGCCAATTGATAGCATCCTCTCCACGTGCCAGAGCGGCTCAAAGATGTAAAACATATTTCCACCCTGTTGGTTGAAGAACTCGCCCACAAAGGAAGATCCTGTACGAGTGGTAGCCATCAAGAGGATGTGCTTTCGGCCTGCCTGAATGCCGTTCTCAGCATACATGTCCTCTGGATAGGAACTGTTGTCGTCCATTACTACCAGATCGCTGGAAGCATTGTAAGGCATTGGAGGCTCCGTCTGTGGGGTCCGTTTAAGTGTCAGCTTGTCTGAGACCCTGTACATTTTAAATTGATGGCAAATTTAAAACACTTTTAAAATCCATTTCAGTAAATATTTGTATTTTGGGGGGCGTATTTTTAGTTAATCCAAAAATTCTCACCTTGAAATAATGTTGTTTTCTTTTTCAATGATGACAAGTGCCACAATGCAGATAATGATGACTGCATACTTGTTCCTCATTCTCAAATTAACTTTGATTTAGGAAATGCCTCCAGAGACTGCTAATTAGTTGCTGCTGCCAACTGTTTTGGGTTCATCTCATGTCAGAACCTGGGTTACATTTCATCTGCAATAAACAAAATCAAGACAGGAGTTTTGGCATCATTTCCACACAGACATAAAACTCACTAACTCACCAGCCCTATGTATTGATTCCAAGCGGTGACAGATTTATACTGTTTGGCACAGGGGAGTATAAGTAGACACAGACAATTTCAGCTTTGTCCCAAACAAGCAGCCAGCACTGTCATCACCTGTCCAGTAATTCCACTAATGTGGAATGATGAGAGATGATGAGGTCCACAGAACACAGTGTCTCTCTTTGGTAACTGCTTTCTGTGGATTACGATGAATCATCAAAAGTAGTACTTCTTTTAGTATTTACGTTGCTATTCAAAAGTGTTTAGTCTTTGTTGTAGTTTGTGGTTCATTTTTAAATGTTTTTGAAAAAAGTCTCAAAGGCTGCATTTATTTGATCAAAAACAGTAATATTGTGAAATGTTATTAATTTAAAATGTTTTCTTTTTTGATATATTTAAAAATGTAAATTATTTGTGATGGCGAAGCTATATTTTCTGAAGCCATTAGTCTTCAGTGTCACATGATCCTTCAGAAATCATTCTAATATAATACATTTTTTCAGTACTCTTCAATGAATATTAAGTACAAAAGAAGAACAAAGGAACATCATTTATTTGAAATGTAATTTTTTGTAACATTATAATTACCCTTATTGCCATATTTGATCAATTTAATGCATTCTTGCTGAATAAAATGTTTATTTCTTTAAAAAAAGCTTACTGACCCCAAATGTTGAATGGTATTAATTCCTGTAATTATATGTATATATTTTAAAAATATAAAATATTTATTTTAAATGTTAAATATTTTAAGTGAAAAAAATGTAATTAGAATGAGTAGAGTGATCTTCAAGCTTCTCAAAAACAAAAATCCATAAAAATAGCTCATAACTTGGCCACAGATTGGTTCTGCCTCTATAACCCGCAGAGTCAAAAGGAAATGACATTTTCTATTGCAGCAAGTCTGTAATGCTTTCATTAAATCTTTCATTTTGTTTGTTTGACACGATTTTCATTTTCTGAGAGTTAGGTATACAGTTTGAAATGAACAATTGGGTCAGTGTCTTCTACACATAGTTTCAAATCATCTGTTGCTGCAGCATTTCTTTAATATACAAGGTTTTCATCCATTTTAGGAAAGCAGACATTAGCTGCACTGAAACATTGCTCTGTCCTTTCACCAAGGGTTCATGACCTCTGAATTCCACAAGCCATTTGTTCACTGTAGGCATGTGTTGCAGAGGAAGTTTAGGTTTACCTAATAAACCCTTGTTTTGAGATTATGAGATATCAAATTTATATCACCAGATTCAGAGTAGTTAGAGGTTTGAATACAGAGGTTTAAATATGCTAATGACTGTTCCTCAGAAGAGTATTAATGTATGAATAACAGACTCTTTATTAAGTATAAAACTAATGTAAAGAAACTGATTCCTAAGGGAAATGGTAAAGGAACAACACCATTACAACACTACAAATATATTGGGCTGTTTTGTTGCAATAAAATCAGTAGCTCTAGGGCATGTTTGACCCCAGATAACCCCACTGAATGGCTTTAAGTAGGTGTGCTGCCTTAAGTTGACATATAGCTCTATTCAGAGTTGTCGTTTACTAGCAATAACGCATTGTGTTACCTTCACATCAAGGCAAACAACACCGGTTGACAGGGGTTAATCTGGACCATATTGAGACCACATCTGTACAAATAAACCTACCAGACCTCTGCCAGACAGTGGCTTTTATGAATGTGACACTTTCCTAAACTGTGCTAAAAATGTAAGCAGAGCGAGTGCGTTATTGTAGTTGTAAAAGAAGACGTGTACCAGTGGGAAAACTGTCATAGGTAAATGCCATGCAAATTGTCTGCACAAATAGTAGCATTTAGGATATGACACAATTTTCAAGCCGTCAAGGAATGATAGTGTGCAGTCTAAGTAAATATAAACCAATTATGTGGGCTTATTATGCCATAGCCGTCAAACTGTCAGGCACGGCGGTTGAGCTGAGATCTTTACATATTCAAAAACCACTGAAGCATTTGACAAATCTGATGATCTGCTCAAGCAGAAACGGACATCACTCTGTTCATCATTCCCATACAAATTACATTAATAGCTTATCTTACAGCATTACAGATGTGTTAGAAAAAAATGCTTAAATAATCCTACTCTAGCGGTGTTTGGGTTTATTTTTCATTGTGTAAAAAATACTTTGATTTGATTTGTTCCCCAGAGATGGAAGATACACATCAGTAGCTTGTTACAATAAACTACAGTGCATCTGATGCTTTCAGACTGGTCTGTGACCTATGGTCAATCATTTTAAACCTTTGGGATAGCACCACTTTTTATCCAGGAGTATTACACGGATATAATCTGGTGGCATTTTCTGTCAGAAAACATGACTCAGGAAGTGAGTTAGCATGTGTATCAGAGAGGTGTGTGCAGTCTGGTGCCAGGGAGCATGTTTCATCCTTGTGTTTTTGTCTTGTTTCATTATGGAGCGCTTTGCGGTTCAGCAGTGCATGATGGTGCCTCCTGGGAGATAGGCAGTGTTTAGCTGGAGTTCTTCTATATGAGATAAATCCACTATCACCAGTGACAGGCTCGCTTGTGCTGCCTGGGCCCGAGTTGCAGCTGCAGCAGCGGTGGAGGAGGAGGGGAACAGGAACAGGGGGTGTATTTGTCACGGGCATATCACAAAATGTAAACCTTAAAGAGACGTGGCACCAAATGGCTTCTCTCTCACACATGCACACACATAGTAACGCCACACCATGACTTTCACTTGCTGTTTTGAACTAATCAGTGTGAACTAGCAAGAGATTGAGTGTGATGACACCAATCTAACGGCTAATTACTAGGCAATATATAGTAACATGACAGTTGCAGTAAACTTTAATTGCTGCATTAAATGTTTATATAAATTCAAAGTGGTGGTTAAGTCACAATCTGCAGCAAGAAATGCATTCCTTTTTTAACCACTTCAAATTTCATTAAAGATGAAGAAGATTTGGATGAAAAGTAGGTGGAAGAAACAGTGTTTTTTTAGTTTTTAGTTTTTGTTTTCAAGAAAATAGACAATTTAAAAAAAAAGAAAAAAAGAGAGAGAAATAACAATTTGACTATAGTCATGAATATTTTAAATTAGTGTTTAGATTAGATTACATTTGGAAACTGACATATGAAACTGTGATATTTTCTGAAATAACACAATCCTCAGTTAAGTCAAATAACTTTGTCAGTCGTTTTATCTCAAGGCTTGATGCTTTCTTGTGATTAGACAGATAGATAGACAGACAGACAGACAGACAGACAGACAGACAGACAGACAGATAGATAGATAGATAGATAGATAGATAGATAGATAGATAGATAGATAGATAGATAGATAGATAGATAGATAGATAGATAGATAGATAGATAGATAGATAGATAGATTGTTCAGTGTGAGGTAAATAAAATGACAGAAAATGACAAACTCAAAAATTACTATTGTAATGTTGCAGTGAAAATATTTACAGAACTTTGGCAGAGGTGAAAGTTAATACTCTGCGATTGTGGTAAAATAGCTCGACTGAATGAAATCTTACCTTACAGACTGAACGGGTCTCCAGTAGTTCATCTGGAGCATCCTGAATGACCGCTTCTGGTACACATTGTTCCTGCGGTTATGTGCGTGAGTGAAAACGCCAATTAGCCTACACTACAAAGTTAATATTTGATAACACGGACTTCATACCCTGTTATTTCCACGAACAAAAGCAGAACAGTCATTGTTAAGAAAGTTCCAACTTAGACATTTTTTGCTGTAACTCATAAATTGAAGGGTCCTAAAGTTATTTCCAGATTCTCACGGCATTGAAGAAAGCCTCTTATTCATTTATCTCCATTTGCGCTTTTCTCCTGTGCAGCATGCTGGAAACGTGTCCATTTCACGGCGGTCTCCAAGTTTGGGCTATCTTTGGATACACGTCACGTGGTCAAGTAAGACCCCCCATTGTGAGTGTTCACAAGGGCTTTTCTGTTTGAGGAGGGCCCTGGGACACTCCTACGTGGATTCCTGCATCCCCCTTTTGCAGTGGGGAGTCGAGGGGTCTGAAATCTAGGATAAAACACGCCGCGTTAGTTCACGGAGACTGAACTCTACGCACACTGAATGAATAATGAGCAAAACTTGATTGTGCGAATTACGACGAACCTTAGTGTCCCTTTAAAAATACTAATGTCGTATACCAATATCGAAATCGTGGTTTATTAGGTTAACACATTTATTGTTAAAGTGTAAACTATAAATTAGTTTGGGATCTTTTTTAAACAGTGTAAAGAGGCGTATTTGTGTTTATTTATTTATTTAGATAAAACAGTGCTGCAATCAGTAATTAATGTAGTAACGTGTGATGTCCTACTGATGATGACTGATTGATGGCTACTCTCTATTTTTATTTTCGTGTATTTTTTCGTGTAGCCTACATTTCGTGTGCTTGATGTGATGTTGTAGTGCACCAAATGACCCCTATGGGATCACTCAAATAAATACTACTACTGTTGAAGTATAGGTCCTGCAGTGCCACGAGGGAGAGCCTCGAAACGTTACGCATTAACGTTTTGTCACCACGTGGGGGCGGTGATGTAGTGTTACTGACTATAACAGTGATTTACAGTGATGGAAACGATCTACTATTTTTAACAAAACTACAGTGACATGAAATTCACAGTCCCGTCGCTTTTGTTGTCGAATAGCCAGATTATACTGCAGTTGTGGCATATAGGCTATACTAATAGCCTAGCTACTGCCAAGTTGGGTGTTATCAAAACAGTGCCAAAGTGTGTTTGAGGTAGCCTACTCTTATCTTATTTAAACTGAGGTTATAGCTATTTGTCTCTAATTTTATTTAGGCTATATCTTAAAAACAGAACCACGTTTGTTTAGGCATCGCCAACAATATTTTCCCAATAGGAGAAACATGAGAAAAAAATTATTTGGTTGGAAAACCATGTAAAAGCTTAAACTCTGAGCTAGAATACATAATATATTTTCAGATGAACTGAAGTTTGCAAGATTAAAATGACCCTAATATGTTGATGACCCAGACATTGCATCCAATCCAAAGTTTATTTGTAATCCAAGTAGTACATTCAAACACGTGGATTGGAGATATTTAAGAGTTACATATTAATATGGAAACTGGGATTTCAATAGTTAAATTAAGCTCAATTATTAAATTTTAGTTAATTTTCTAAATAGTTGATTTCAATTGGTTCCAATTTAGGCACATTGCACATGAATTCTGAAATTTTATAAATATTGAGTTGTTTACATGATATTTAATTTGAATTTGTTGTTTATTTTGTATAAAATAGTGCTGTTATAATTGAAAATCACTATATTAGACCCAGAATGTCATTTGAGGTTTCTTTCCATTGTAAACTTTTTTTCATATCCCATTTTAGCCAATGCCAGATAATCACAATAAAAGCGATATCTAAGATCTTTTATAGTCACGTCAGAAACAGATTTAAGAAGATGATAATATTTTGCATAAATGGCAAATCTGTGTGTCATTCAGAGTTTCTATTTTTTCCATATAATCCACACTGCTGATATATGACTGACGCACATAATCACAATATACAAGAAATTTCCAGGTTTAATCTTACTATAAACTGGATTTTTGACCTCCTTTTCTTTTTTTCCTCTGATTGTAAAACCAAACATAAATGCAAAGAGTTTCATGTTTTTAAATATTATTTATCAAAATGATCATAATTCTTTATTATTTCATTATATAGAAAAAGCAAGAGCTTTGTAACAATACTGTTAATCATGAGCATTATCACAGTCATATAAGGTAATTGATATATAGTCCAGTGTTTTCTGTGGTGTATATGCAGAGACGCTTCTAGTTTGTGTGTCCCTGTAGACTGGCTCAGAGCACTACACGATGATGAAGGATTATTGTAGGTTAATCTGCTTGCCTACCATCTGCCTGCTCCAAACAAATTAAACCTGAAAGTAAAGCCACACTCACAAATGTAGATGAAGGTAAATTGGCAGGTGTTTCCTTTTCTGATCCGCACAGCTGCTCATCTGAGCAAAAAGTAATACCAAAACAGTTTTAATTCTATATGGCAACTGGATTTTGAAACTTTATTAGAATTTGCAGTGTGATCGTTTTTGAAGTCAGTGACACACTTTCATCCATCCTTATTTATTTGATAGAATTGTTTATTTATAATTTTGAATGCTATATTTATGCATATAAATATTTTTCTTTATTCTAATGTTTTCTACTAAATAATCCACATTAGCTCTTGACCTGGAGAAACTATAGAACCCGACTGTAAAAGATTTTATTGAGCATTAAACTTCAACTCTGAGCAAAATTTTATGTTAAAAAGCTCTAATGATAAAGGTCATTAAAGAGTGAGATCGAGGTATTTGTTAATGCTGATGAGAATGAGATTACATAACTTTGTTTTAAATGTGACCTGAACGTGCGCTCTGAAACATAAACTGGATTGTCAAATTAAGACGATTCATCTGTTAAAAGGCCTGTAAAATGTCTGATGAATGCTTACAAATGCGCTATTTATTTATTTATTTATGTGTTCATTCATTCACAAAAAGATCATGAGTGACTATTTTCATTATATTTCTTCAGTATTCATTGGTGATTGTTCCTTGGTGACAGACCTCCAGCATTCTGAATGTGGGATTTCAGTAATACTACAACTAAGAAGACTCTCTAACCTGTCATATCAGGTCAGGTGTGCTACTCATGAACCCCTCTAGTGGCCATTAGTTGCCGTGCTGCAAAGATGGGCTTCTAAAAATGTGTTCAAGGGTTAAGGCGTTTCATTGGATTAGGCTCTTAGCACCTGCTTTAGCTCTCCTCAATCTGAAATAAACACCCTCAGAAGTATCTCTGAGAGCACTGCCGTAGCTGTCTTCACTAGTGCGCTGTCTGGCCTGCTGTAACTGCTTTGCTTTATTAGGATGAAGAATGATATGGAAATCCAGTTTTCATCAGTTCTTCTGCTAGCACATTTCTGCTTTGGTATGTATTCATCATTTAATCGCCTGATGTGGCTCAGGCGATTAAACATTCCTTTACTTGATTGTATTACACTGTTGACTAATGTATATAATCTTGAAATAATCATCTTTGGTCTTTCTGTCTCATTTGCATCACCTTTATTTCTGATTGACAGTAGGAGGTGAGCAAACAGAGACTTCCCTGAAAGAAAAATCTCTCTAAATCTAAATTTAGATACAAATTCATTTCACAAATTAATTTATATAGTGAAATACCTTTGATAAACCAGCGGCTATTGAAGCATTTATGACGTAAGACACCTGTAATCCAAGTAGATAGAGACGGTCATTAGTATTATTACATTATGCCATGTGTGTTCAACCTTGTGTCAGAAAAATGACAAATATTGTGATAGGTACAGTTGTTGTAGGCACATGATGTCTTGTACTTGTAAATCTGGTTATGTTAATTGTGGTATTTTATTGTGATATCTCGTTGTTGTTTACAGCACAGACGGACTACGCTCCCTATTTCTATGACAATGGGCCTAACAGTAACAACGGTAATATGGCACTGTTAAATCTCTCAGAGGATACGCCAAAAGGTATGGTAACATTTTTGTATCATCTGATTATAATAATATCACCTGTTGATGTCACTCTGGCTAGGTGTAAACGGTATTAACATGGCGACTGCTGGTTTACAAAGACCATGTGTCTTTGACTTTGGTTGTTGATTGTGGTATTTTCAAAGGCCCAATAACCATCCAATAGTTTAAGGTTATTTTAGAATATTTGACATCTTCTTGAGACCCCCTTGTGGGACCCCAGGCCCTAATTGAGAACCACTGCTGTAAAGGTGGTTTTGACTGGTGTGATTTATAAAAGCACAGAAATAACTACTTACAAATGTAAATTACAGGAACACAGATATATGTTCTTAATGGAACCGACCCAGAAGGCCAGCTGGTAAAGTATGGAATGACCTTTGAACCTGGATCCAAAGAATATTTTCATGTTCATCCCAAATCTGGAACAGTAACTCTAATAGAGGAACTCGACAGAGAGGTAAATTTCAAAACGTGTAACATTTTAAATGTGCTGAGAATACTACAGTGATGCTACATCTTTTTTTTTCACAGGCACAAGATGAGATTGAAGTCTTTGTCAGTATCTCAGATGGCCTTAATAAAGTAAGCATTGTTGATTTATGAGTCTTATCCGGTGTATGAGTGTTGTAGAGATCTTTCTGATGCTCTTGTGTGATGCCAGGTAGCTGAAAAGGTTTCAGTTTTTGTCACGGATGCCAATGATGAGAGACCGCAGTTTCAGAGCATGCCTTCGATTGTAGATGTGCCAGAGGTGAGGAATTATGTCTCTTGTTTGTTTTTTTTTATTATACTTTATTACATCATTTAGGTTCCATTAAATATGTTTTTGAAACTACTTGGCCATCAAAAATGGTTTTGATTTGAATGTGATCTGTATAAACAGGCTTGTTTGAAAACGGTATATGTGTGTGTGCACAGAACTCTACATCTGGGAGTAGCATCTACAAAGTGCAGGCAGTGGACAGAGACAACGGCTCAGGGGGATCAGTCACTTACTTCCTCCAGGTAACTTCTGGCATCCAGTTGAGAGATCAAATCTGAACTAAAGGTCATGAAAGCAGAGTGTATCTTTTTTCTTTTCCATCCCTTATGCAGAGTTTCATTAGAATCTCTGTTTGTTCTTAAATCCAGAGCAGTGAACCGAGCACAAAATTTGCCATTGACCACCATAGTGGCGTGCTGCGGATAAAACCAGGTGAAACCCTCGATTATGAGAAATCCCGCACACATTTCATCACTGTGGTGGCAAAGGTGAGACAGCGTGATTTTGTTGTCCTTGCTTTACCGGTTCAAGCTTAGTTTTTCATTTCCAGCGCACATTTCCAACTGATCTTCATTTTAATGCTTAGGCTATTATTATTTCTTGCCTCCTAATGAAATATGAAAATAACACTAACTTTTGTTTTCAGGATGGAGGTGGCATTTACAAGGGCAAGCAACAAGTGATGTCATCATCTGCCACTTTGACAATAAATGTGATTGACACTCAAGACACTCCCCCTGTGTTTGTTGGGACTCCTTACTTTGGTTATGTCTATGAGGTCTCCTCGCCTGTGAGTATCCATCGTAACACACTTCAGAATGATTTAACGTGATTGAAGTCAATCGGCTACTTAAGCATAAATGTTTATGTATGTGTCATTTACAAATACAGTAAAAACAGGAATATTGTGAAATATTAGTACAAGTTTATATAACTTTTCTATTTTAATAGATTTTAAAATGTAATTTAATCTTGTTATGCAAAGCTGAATTTTAAGCAGCCATTACTCCAGTCTTGACAAATCATTCTAATATGCTGATTTGGTGCTTAAGAAACATGTATTGTTGTTATCAATGTTTGAACAGCGTTTATTTGAAATAGAAATCTTTTGTAACATTATAAGTGTATTTACTGTCAGTTTTGATCAATTCTTGCTGGATAAAAGTAGACATAAAGGTTGTCCACATTGTAGTTTGAACCTGCTAAAATATTTGTGGAGCTACACAGATGTCTCATTCTGTCTGAGCAGCATGCAGCTTAAATCAGCTGAAAAAGACTATACTGAGCTATTGCACACATGCTGTAAGGACAGGATAGCTTATCCCCTACCAAATATCAAGAACAATTACAGATGTTTTCTAGAATACATTTAAATATCTTCTTCTTAACTATTTGCTAATGTAACCTTGTCACTTTTTGAGCAAATGCAAAGCTTTCTCAGATTCAGGTTTTACCAAAAATCAAACTATGCAAACTTTACTGCTCCTTAAGATCTAATTCTGTCTACAGGGATCTGAGATATTTACAGTTTTTGCCAAAGATGGAGACATGGATAATCCAAATCCAATCATATATTCAATAGAATCTGGTATGTATTATTGGATTATGTGAAAATGCATTTGTTTTTCACATCATTGATGGCTGGAAAGGAATTTCTTTACGATGTTTCAATTCCACACCATTTGTCAAAACAAAAAATTCTCAATCAATTTATTCAGGAACAGATGGGGTTTTTGCCATCAATAAAACCAGTGGATGTATTACTCTGAAGGTGTACCCCGCAGAACTGAGGAGAGAAATCTTTAACATTAAAGTCAAGGTAAAATCTTCAGCTTCTGTTTTCATCTGGCATCAGATGTTTGGTTACTAGACATTGCTGCCCTCCTGATCTCTGACTTGAGACAGAGCGTAAGACAGTTTTAGGAATAAGCCAATTACTAAAATCTATCTCTGTCCATGCTATTTACTGTAGCTATCTAAAACGTGTGCATCCTCATTACAAGAGTATGTCAAGCCAATCCATATAACATGGCTTTTTGAAACTGTAAGTTAGTATTAATGAATTAAGTATTAGTTATAAATAATTAACAATGTCTTTCTTTCCCAGGCTTCAGAGGTCGCTCCAGAAGGAAAACACTTGGACTTTGCAGTCACCACAGTGACCATTCGGGTAGTGGATCTGAACAACCATCCACCCGCATTCTTTGGAGAAAATGGACCACAGAACGTGTTTGAGTTAACTATGTATGAACATCCTCCAGAGGGAGAGTTCCTGAGGGGCTTGAAAATTACAGTCAATGACTCCGACCAGGTGTGTAGCATTTTTTTTTCAGCAGTAGGTTACAGGCTTGTCATAGCTCAAATTAGTGCATGCAGATTTATAAACATTAGAAAGAAAATCTGACTATCTGTTCCTTGCTTTAAAAGAATTTAATAAAAGCTTGAATTGAGTTGCAGTAATTTTGTAGTACAGATCAACCATTATTTAAAAATCAACAAGGCACCATTATTTTATTGTATTACTTCCATGAGCAGGGTTCAGTTATAATAAACATTACCATTTATGTTACATAAATTACAGGATGGCACCCAGACAAGCAGTTGATCTCTTTTAAGCTTTTGTCATATTATGCAATAATTTTAGTTATTCAGCATTTAGTCTCATTGGAATGCAGAATTCATTCCACACAATAAGATCACATGGGTGAGCGCAACTGCCGAAATGATGATGTTATCCTCCTGATCATTATTGTTTGCCATTCATTTAAAATAGTTTGACTCATGCCAACTCAGTATTCTTAATAGTTCTCTATATTAGCCCTGCATGAGAGTTTTGTGTTTATGCTGTACGTTTTCAGGGATCAAATGCAAAATTTCACCTCAGACTGGTGGGCCCAGGCCGCATGTTACGAGTAGTCCCTCAAACCGTCCTGAATGAAGCCCAAGTCACTGTCCTGGTAGAGGATTCTTCTGCAATGGATTTTGAGAAATCACAATTCCTGACATTTAAGGTAAATAGAATTTTGAATAGAATCCTGAGTACATGGACCAACAAATGTGTTGTATATGCTATGTAATGCAACACATGTAATGCATGTTTCAAGAAAACAGTGGATTTTATGATTTAATTGACTTTAAAGTGCAATAAAATGCAGAATTTCATAGGGTCTTAGAAATCTTCTGCATATACATCTTATGTTTTTTGTTAAAATGTCATGGCAATATGAACATGAAAATTGGCATTAAATGATAACTGAAGTTTGCCGAAATTAAATCAAAATAATTTCCTTAATCATGTATAGGGACGCAAATATGACACAAATGGCCTGAGAATGACCCAACACAAGTATTAATCAGTGTTCAATGATATGTTACCAGTTGCAGAAATATATTATGCTCATTGTTTGCAGCTCCTCGCTGTAGAGATTGACACCCCTGAGAGATTCAGTGCCACGGCAGACATAATCATTCATCTGCTAGACACCAATGATAATGCTCCCAAATTCTCCTCTGATTTCTACATCGCCCGGATTCCAGAAAATTCACCCGGAGGATCCAGTGTTGTGTCTGTGACAGTGAGTACAGAACACTCTAGACATTATAAGCACAAAAAGATTAACATGTTTGTCATCCTCTCCAGACTGTTCTCTGTTGCGGAAAAAAGACACATTATACGCATTATTAATCTAAATATAGCATTTGAAGGGTTGGATCAGAATCCAAACTCATGCTCAGTATGTGAATGCTTGGTAAACAGTCTATTACGTAGTAAGCTGCCAGATGGCTATCATTTTCATTCAGTTGTGTAACACTAAAGCCCCAGATTTGAGCTTTAATAGACAAAAATATCATGATGTGGTCATATCTTTATAGCATTCAGGTGACAATAACGTCACATCTCTTTTTCTTCACATCTAACCAGTATGCAGGTATGATGCTAAACTCATCTCTGTCATATCAGGGCCCAAACATCTGGCACTCCACCTTTCATCAGTGGATAGAGAGATTGAACCCTATTGAGATAAAAAAGTGAAAGTGAACGTGAAAGTGAAGTGACATACGGCCAAGTATACTCAGAATTCGTGCTCTGCATTTAACCCCTCCAACGTGCACACACACACACACAGCAGTGAACACACACACACACCGTGAACACACACCCGGAGCAGTGGGCAGCCATTTATGCTGCAGCGCCCGGGGAGCAGTTGGGGTTTCAGTGCCTTGCTCAAGGGCACCTCAGTCGTGGTATTGAGGGTGGAGAGAGCGCTGTACATTCACTCCCCCACCTACAATCCCTGCCGGCCCGAGACTCGAAACCGCAACCTTTGGATTACGAGTCTGACTTTCTAACCATTAGGCCACGACTTCCCACAATCACCCTGTGTAAACAGGCACTTGCCACATGGGGGTTAGCCTCTTTCCGGACTACAATCTGTTAAATGACCTGACGGATTTTGACCTTGGACATAAGAACATGCTTCAACCATGAGTACAAGGCAAATAATGATGTAGTCTGATTAACAAATCCCACATCGCCCCTAATGTTCAGCCTTTTGGCTCAAAATGTCATCTGTTCAGTTACGTAGATGTTGGCATTACAGTTATATGACAGATGCCAGTGGATGACATTTTCTCCTTATGCTCTCTGCAGGCCACAGATCCTGATTCTGGTCTTTGGGGTGTGGTCAAATACTCCATCTATGGCTCAGGAGCGGACCTGTGAGTACCCTGCCCCCCTTGCATGTTTATTTCCCTTTTGTTTTGAGAGTGTGTGTGGTCTTTTTAAGCCTGGAGTGCTGTAGAGATCCTACTGATTCAACGCCAGTTGAATGGAATAAGCCACATGAAAAAACAGTTGCTTATGCAACATCATTAATGCCAAAACACTTACTATTTAGTGAGTGGGAGAACAGGAGGGATGTAAGCTCACTCCAATTCATCACACACAGCCTACAGATACTAAAGCTAGACAGAATTCAACTTCCAATAACTTTTCATGTTGTTGTAAGACTTGCTGTACTCAAGAGGATTCAATTTTATTTTATTTTATTAGATTCCAAAGTCGCTGCACAAATAGTTAACATAGTCTTGCCGTCTTGAAACAGGGTTCAGTCCTCCCGCTGTTCTAGGCTCCTAATTTAATAAATCCATCTCAAGCTTCCTAAACCCAGAGACAGATTCATAATATCTGATAGCAGCTTTCTTCTTATTTTATAGAGCATAAACACATAAATACAAACCATATGAATGTATAAATGATGGTTTGTTGGCACAACAGGCATGTTAAATCTTTCTCCTGCTGTGTGATTTTAATGTCTTGAAATCTTAAATGTCTTAACTCTCTCAGTGGAAAGACTGAGTGAGCGTGGGATCTTTTCTGTTTGTTTCTGCCAGACAGACCACACAGTCTGTTACCAGCTTGTGTTTCATTTTATTTAACTGACAACAACTCTAAACTTTCAGCATGCTGCCTTCTATTCATTCCAGTTTCTTTCAACATATTTTATGTCATATTCAGTATTTATGTAATATCAAATGAACAGCATGCTTCAGCAAATGACACCAACAATTATCTTTACAGAATCAGTAGTAGAACAACAAAACTGAATTTCTGAAGCACTGCAAACAAAGAGGTAACTGGCCCTCCATCTTGGTTAATCCACTAATGGGATTTGGGCAGGAAATAGACTGCTCTCCTGCTCATGTAACAGCCTCACTTAAAGGTGCAGCATATCTTTTCAGCACCAAAAGAATTAAATATGAAAATTATAAAAAACTGAAACGAGACAGATTTTCCAAAAACTCCTCCATCTTTTATTGTTTTGACAAATAGATAGCCCAAGCTACTGTTGTCTAAGCTAATATTAGTTGCCATCATTGCTGTGTTGGGCTGGTGAAACAGAGCATTGTTGTTTGGGGTCAGTAAAATTCAATTCTATTCTATATTCTATTCATTCATTCACTCATTCAACTCACTCATTGACTCTCTCACTCACTCACTCACTCACTCACTTTTTCACTCATTCACTCTCATTCATTAATTCATTCACTCTTTCACTCATTCACTAGCTCATTCACTCACTCATTCAATCACTCACTCATTCACTCACTCACTCACTCTTTCACTCATTCATTCTCATTCATTCACTCACTCTTTCACTCATTCACTCACTCACTCTTTCACTCACCCATTCACTGACTCTTTCACTCACTCACTCACTTTCACTCACCCTTTCACTCACTCATTCACTCACCCATTCACTCACTCTTTCACTCACCCATTCACTGACTCTTTCACTCACTCACTCACTTTCACTCACTCTTTCACTCACCCTTTCACTCACTCATTCACTCACCCATTCACTCACCCATTCACTCACTCACTCACTCACTCACTCTTTCACTCACCCATTCACTGACTCTTTCACTCACTCACTCACTCTTTCACTCACCCATTCACTGACTCTTTCACTCACTCACTCTCTTTCACTCACCCTTTCACTCACTCATGCACTCACCCATTCACTCACTCTTTCACTCACCCATTCACTCACTCACTCACTCACTCACTCACTCACTCTTTCACTCACCCATTCACTGACTCTTTCACTCACTCACTCACTCACCCTTTCACTCACTCTTTCACTCACCCTTTCACTCACTCATTCACTCACCCATTCACTCACCCATTTACTCACTCACTCACTCACTCTTTCACTCACCCATTCACTGACTCTTTCACTCACTCACTCTCTTTCACTCACCCTTTCACTCACTCATGCACTCACCCATTCACTCACTCTTTCACTCACCCATTCACTCACTCACTCACTCACTCACTCTTTCACTCACCCATTCACTGACTCTTTCACTCACTCACTCACTCACTCACTCTTTCACTCACTCATTCACTCACCCATTCACTCACCCATTCACTCACTCACTCACTCACTCACTCTTTCACTCACCCATTCACTGACTCTTTCACTCACTCACTCTCTTTCACTCACCCTTTCACTCACTCATGCACTCACCCATTCACTCACTCTTTCACTCACCCATTCACTCACTCACTCACTCACTCTTTCACTCACCCATTCACTGACTCTTTCACTCACTCACTCACTCACTCACTCACTCACTCTTTCACTCACTCTTTCACTCACCCTTTCACTCACTCTAAAATTAAAATAAATTCAGATTTTTACAACTCTGATAATAAGAAATGTCTCTTGAGTACCAAATCAGCATATTAGAATGATTTCTGAAGGATCATGTGATGCTGAAGACTGAAGTAATAGATGCTGAAAATTCAGCATTGACATCGCAAGAATAAATTACATTTTAAAATATATTTATATAGGAAATAGCTGTTTAAAATTTTCACCAAAGTAGTTTTACTGTACTTTTTGATCAAATAAATTCAGCCTTTCAAACTCAAAAAAAATCTTACCAACTATAAACTTTTGAACAGTAGTGTATTGACAATTTGACAATAAGTATAAATAACAGTTTTCAAATAGAGAGGGTACCAGTGACTCATTTAGATTGTGTTCTGAAAGCTTTAAATCATGTTAACATCTCCCTGAACAACAAGCTCTGTGTAATCCCGGTTTCCCCTATAGAACATCTCATTTCCTGTTTTTTATTTTTCCGCAGGTTTTTCATTCAGCCTGATTCTGGAATCATCTACACTCAGCCCTGGGCCAGTCTGGATGCTGAGGTCAAATCCAAGTATAACTTTTATGTGAAAGCCGAAGACACTGACGGAAAATACAGCCTTGCAGAAGTCTTTGTCACCATTATGGACCTCAATGACCATTCACCAGCATTCAATGAAAACTCTCTAGAGAAGACAATGTTGATTGGTGCACCAGTGAAAATAGAGGTTAGCTATATTTGTTGTATTGTATGTTCTGTTTGTTCTTCTAATAGAACACTTGAAAATTGACCGTGTTTTATTATTTGTAGGCGATTGATGAAGATGCAGAAGAGCCCAATAATGTCATTGAATACTCTATCATGAAGTCTGACCCAGATGACATATTTGACATTGATGCAGACACAGGAGAAATAAAGCTGAAGCCGTACATAAAGTCCATGGATATAGTCCAGAATATCAGCAATCACAAAGACTATACCTGGTCCGTGGTTGTTCAGGCCAAAGACAGAGGTTCACCATCTTTCAGCACCACCACGGTGGTAAAGATTGACATCACAGAAGCGGTAAGTGCTTTTTATCTGAGAATCCTATTAATTTAAAATATGAAAGTATTTATTGTATATAAGAAAATGTGGTTACCATTCAAAACAACTCAAGAGACCTTCTCATTATGCATTTTGACAGTCACGTAATTGCACATGAAAACCAGAAAAGCTATCAGAATATAAACATATCTCTTAAATGCATACAAGAAAAATACAACTGAATCATGCTGTATTGTAAGCAAACTTCATATCAAATCTAGTATAAGTTTTGTGTTATTCTGTGCTTTACAGATCAAATCCAGAATGATTTCATACTTCTTGAGTCTGAGAACTCGGCCCTGGACTGTTTTCGGGATTTGTTTGAGCACTGTAGTCCTCGCCATCTGTCTGACCATTTTCATATCCACCATAATTTTTTGGAAATCTGTGAAAAAGTCCCGGGTCCAGCCAAGGGGCAAGATCAGAAAGATTATTAGGAGGCCCTGACCATCAGACACTTTGACACCGTCGCCAACTCTTAGCATTCTTCTTTTTTTGTTCCATCCTTACATGATTTTACTGTTAAAGGCAAGTAAAAAGTCTGTAAAAGAGTACACGAGCACAGTTAATAGCTTTTATTTTGCTCTTATGTGACTCCAAACAATAGCCCATTTATCCGTTCAGTCTTCATCATACAGTAGATATTTTTGAGATGATAAAAATGAGGCTGCATGGTCGTAATTCTGGTGCCTCATTCAACCCTTCTGATCTTGTCTTACTATGCAACCAGACTCTGTTTTAACATTCAAATCCATTTAGTCTTTAACAGAACTTATAAATCGTCAAATTATTTTCCACCAAATCAATTGTTATCAATCTGTTCTCAGCTTTTGAGATGCCATGCAGTGCTTTCTAACCCATACAGTATACTGACTCTACATACATTTGTCGCAAGTATTCCGTGTTGACTACTGTTGGCCTCTCTGGGAGTTGAGATGTTTATTTGCCTCACTTTTATCATATATCTCTGACCAAACAGTGAGAAGCCTACAGTACATCATCCTTGAGTCCTATGGACTTGATTTCTCTTTGTGCTCTTTTACAGACTCAACTCAAGGGACCTTTGACGTCCTTTTTATTGAAAAGTAGGGAAAATCCCATGCAATTCCTAGGCTTGGTCAGTAGTGTCATTATAATCATGGTTTTTGTGACAGTCTTCATCTCTACTGTTATATACGTGAGAAATGTCAAGTCCAACAAGATCCTACCCTCCCGTCGCATCATACGAAGGAAGCGTAAACCCCGGAGACAAGACGACTTCCAGCAACCGTTCAGAGAGGAATGTTGCAGCGGTAAGTTTAGAAATGAGGATCTGGAGATCCCTACAGCAGACAATATCAGCTGCAACAATAATGTCAAAGGATGTTCTCATCGAGCCCCTCCGTCGCCTCCTAACGCCCCCTTCATGCCCCCGCCGTTGCCAAGTCACTATAGACACAGTGACCGGGAGTGGACGGTACCTACAGTTTCTGCCTCAGTGGCCTCCAAGACAAAGAAAAGATCTCATAGGAGTAAAGACAATCCTGTCAACACAGCACTGGTTTCTGAACTCAAACTTAGACTGGAGCAGAAAAACATGGCAAACCGATACTGATGAAATGCATGTATATAAATATCAGTGTTCAGTGGAGAGAAGACGTGTCCCTCAGCCAATTCTACGTCATGTGTCTTCTGACTGAAGGAGATTTCAGGCAAGATTTGAGCAAGGACATGATCTCAGCAGGCCAGCTCTGGAAGCTTCTTAATGTACAGTATCTTTTCTAATGCGTGAAGAGTTTAGCTGGGATTGCAGGTTGAACCTACTGGAAATGAGGGAAAGTGTCACTAGCCAAGACTAACACCCTGTTAATACTAGGACTCTGTGTACTGCCCTCTTCTGGATGGAGAATAATTGGTTAATGTTTACTCTTTCTATGACATTTTTTTTTTTTTTGAACTGTGGATAACTGGCAAGGAGTGTGAGTTTTCATTCTTCAAAATCATGTAGTACTCACTATATGGCTTTTTAAAAGGGAATATTTTTTTTTTTTTTTTTTTTTAAATACAATAGTGTCGAGGAGGCTAGTAAATAAATGCATTCTGGGTCTCATATAATATCTTTTGGACCTTGAACAAACACTTACAATGCCAAATTCTGAATATTAATTTGCTGGTTTATTTGATAAATAATTTTGACTGATGGACCCCTGAAAATCACAAGCAGTCACAATATTCTATAATGATTTGAGTAAATAGTTATCTTCCTGTCCTTCAGTGAGGAAAACCAGTGGTATGTTATCAATTTGTGCAATGTTTCATCAATTTAATTCACCTTGTCAGTGTTCATGCAGTTCATTATTAAATTTCAAATAATTGTTGAAGTGATCTGTTTATATTCAACCTTTTGTAAATAAATTGATATTTAATTCAAATGTGTTTTCATTTGTATTTATTTGTAGCATAGCACATTTTTAAGGGGGACCTGTGATATGACACTGCTTTGAATGTCATCTTACGGGTTTGTGTCTGTTGCATTTTCTTCAGTGTAATATAGGATTGAGAGCAATTATATTTTACTTTAATGCCGCATTTTGTCATATGGGCTGATGGTGCAGTAACTGCAGTTGGTGCCCTAAATTTTACAAATACTTTTTTTATGAGTAATGAGACTCAAATATTTCAGAAACTTACCATGTGCAGCTGTGATTTTGCTATTTTAGCACGTGCTTGTTCTTTTGGGGCTTAACATTTTCAGATTTGGCGACTTTAATATTTAGAAGATGAATTATGAGTTGTCTTTCTCTGGCTTTCCTAAATCTCTAAACATGTGTTTATACATTTAAAGACACACATGCACTGTGAGTTTTTTACGTGTGTGCTATTCATCACTGAAAACGTTTATGACTCACATGAGACAAAACTGCTGTGATGAGGAAAGTCTGTTTTCAGATAGTAAAAGCAGCACTGGGGGTAAAAGCACAAATGACATGGAATTATACCCTGTAGGAAGCAAGTAGGATTACTGTGTTTTTTAGAGAGGATTACAAACTTGCAAAGTGCGCTGATGGACTAGGATAAAAGAAAAACAGAACATTCAAACCAAGATGCTTACATTTTGACTAGTTGATTTTGGAGTCCTCTGGTTAAGGTCACAGAGACCTGTAAAGTGATGTAAAGTCTGAACACTCAAAGTTTAACACTGAAATACATAACAAAGATCTGTTTTCTTTTAGCGCTCTTCCAGTACCAAAAGCATATCCATTAGAACCATTTACAAAAAGTTCCACAGACAGATTTCTGAGCATAAGTATACCGTTTCTGGCTATAAGTATACCGTATGTAGAGAACTGTGCTCTGCTTTAGTGACGTAGCGAGTCTGATGACTGGTCATGATTGGTCACGTACTGTATGGTTTAATCCTGGTTTAGCAGCACCACAACGGAAAAAACAAAGAGTAACTGTCAACAAGCCTGGATTGGTGCAGAATGGCACACTTCAGCAGCGCTAAACCTTCGGCCTGATAGTTATTTCATGCATCTTCACAAATCTCTTGAATTAAATTTAAAGCCTTCAATTGCACTGTCCACAATCTATCATACATTACGTATGTGTGATATACATTTATATTCATATCTCAAAATCAACTACAGAAACACAAGTTCATAAATATACTTTTATACCTTTACTGACAGACAAATATTGCACCTATCGCTCATTTTTTTAAAAGAAACAAAGTATAATACTTAGGAGAAAAATATGTCTTATAAAACAATATTTACTTCATTTATTTTCCAAAACAGCAACTTAGAGTTGTGTTCAAATTAAAGTCAGTTTCAGTTCCTTTAAAGGTCAGTGTATTCACATTTTCATTTGTTCGTCAATGTGCTTGCTTGCTGACGCCTGTGTCTATTTTAAAAGATAAGTATTGGGTCCACTGTTGGATTGACATGATATAGAAGAGGCATAAAAAATCCTAATCTGCTTTTGTACTTCTGTGTTTGTATCATGTGCATTAAAATAAATCTGTTACATAAAATATGCCACTAACAATCATATAAGTGCACCTCAACCTAAAATAATTAATTTAGATTAAAAATATCATATCATATAATAAACTGATAAAAATAAATTTTATGTACAGTAGTTGTATTATGAATGTTTTCTATGTTTTGAGCACTACTAATTGTCACAAGTTGTCAAAGTGCATTTCTCTTCTGATTATAATTGTACTAGAGATTCAGTGGATTCTGTGGATTTTATGTTTGTTTGGAAAATCCTGTCCAGCAGCAGCTGATCCATGAGTTCATGACCAGTTGAGACTCTCTTCTGAAGATTGTGGCATCCATAATAAGCATATTAACTTTACTCGGATCTCCACTCAAGCTGGATAAATGTCACAATGTAATTAATATGGAGGCTTGCCTGAATCCTTTCATGGGTATTAATGAGTCCAAAGCTGTCTTTGAGAGGGTGGTGTCAGTAAAGTTCAGCTGTTGGTCTTCGTTCATTCTTTGGTTTCTGTATCTTCTCAGCAGACCTTCGCCTAGCTTTCTGCTCTTTGCTGGACTCCTTGCAGAGGCCCTCATCACTGGCAGCTTGGAGACTGTCAAATGTGCCATGTCTCTCATCAGATGTGTGAGAGCTTTCCGATTGTCTCCTGTTTCTCCACATCTCCATGCAACGCTCAAAGCAGTTGAACTTGGCATCGGTGGTGCAGGCGTACATTCCCGCGGGCACAGCGATCACCATGGCAAGTACAATGATGACAATATGAATGAGCTTCTCTCTCTGTTCCATCTCATTGAAATCACTGCCTGTCACAAATACAATGCACTGGCCATTCCGAGGAGCCTGGTTTTTTAGAGTAACACAGATTTCATATTTAGTGGCTGGTAGCAGGTCTGTGACAGAGTATGTGTTGATACCTGGCCCAATATATATCTGCTCCTTCTTGAGAATGTCATATCGGCCAAAATGGATAGTGAACCAGGTTTCAGCTGGATTGTCTGTCACAGCATGCCACTCGATTGTGATGCCATAGACTGTCTGCTTGGCAATACGGATATCGATGTAAACATTTTCCTCAGCGATGGCAGCAGGGAAGGCTAAGGAATGAGACACTGAGCCTTCCGGAGACTTCACATCCAGTAAAACACTGATGGAGGAATTGCCGATGAAGTTGTTGGCAGTGCAGGTGTAGAGCCCTCGATCGGCCGGATGGAGCGAAGGAATGATCAGCTGAGACTTGATAGTGTCTTCATCTACACGGCTCTGTATCTCTGAACACACAATAAACAGTTTTTGAAACTAAGGACAGTTTAACAACACCAGCAAAAAATAATGTATAATTATTATTATTATAAAGAAATTTAGAGTATAAATTTTATTAGATACAAAATATATTCATAATTTATTTTAAAAAATGTATTTGAGTATTATTATTTATATATATATATATATATATATAATGTGTGTTAATATTTTAATATAAAAATTTATATATTATATTATTTATTAAAAATAAATATGTATCAATTACTACATCTCTCACAGTGTCACAATACGGTTTGAATTTACACCAATTTTTCGTTTATTATTTTGCTACCGAAAACTTTTTTGATACACTCTTTTGAGTGATTTTTAGGAACTTAAAAGAACATAAATATGTTTATATTTTATATAAACTGAATTGTGTAAGAAGATTAGGTTTAAAGATATGCAATTGTGTAGCATACAAAAGGTGGTGTTTTTACACCATTTGCAAGTATAATAATATCTGTGTGCACTAATTGAGGGTTTAGCACCTAATTTTTAAATAAAGATATCTAATTAAGTGAAGATAAACGTATGTAAACATGTTTTACGGGAATATCTCTTACCACGAAATCCTCTTAGTATCTTAAGACCATATATCCACCGAACAGCAGGTTCAGGTCTGGCCGTGGCAAAGCATGTTAGCGTGAGGTTCCCTCCTAAAGGCGCCGTGATGTTGGTGTCTGGGGCGCTGACCTCAGGCTTCACACACGTCTTTAGATCGACCTCGTGGAAAAATTTCCCTGCCTTGAATTCGGGACTAGAGCATGTCAAATATGAGTTCATTAGAATGAACGGTGGACTCAGCGATTTGATGAACTCAATGAAGCCTCCCAGGCGACAGTCGCACAGCCACGGGTTGTCGTGAAGCGCCAGAACGACGCTGGACGCTGTAGGTCGCTCGTGCTTGTTTTCTGTGTGATAGAGAGGCCAGTTCAGGAAGACCTCTTTAGAAATGACGGAGAGTTGATTAGAGGACAGATCTAAGTAGGTCAGGCCTGGTAGAAACTTTAGCGCGTGTTCCGGGAGGGCGTCGATGCGGTTATGCTTCAGGTCCAGGATCTTGAGGTTGGGGGTTTCCTCAAACGCTGTCCATGGTACTGAACGCAGTTTGTTACCCTGCAACCGGAGCTCCGTCAAGTTTCCCAAACCTTCCAGACTTTTGAGATTTATGATGGCGATGTCATTGAAGTTCAGCCAGAGATGCTTTAGTAACTTAACATGCGAAAACGCTGCCTTTGGTAGCTCACTTAGCAGTGATTTCTCTATTCGGATTTTAGTTAAATCTTCCGGTATGTCCTCAGGAATGCCGGATAATGGCGCTTCCATACATGTGAGTGACCTAGAAAAAAACATTCCATGCTTTCAATTGCATTTTTTTAAAGGTTGGATAACCCGTAATTTTTTATTTATTAAATATAATACAAAAATGTTTCTGAATTCAAGCCGTCTAGCAGAGGTAGACTATTCCCTTTCTCTGTAAAATTGCTTGGCATGACAGTAATGGCAGTACTATCAAGGACAGCAATTCTAATAAATAAATAAATAAATACAATAAAATATAAAAGCACATATAACCCATTTCTTACATTCCGTTCTTTAACAAAAGGGGCAAAAAGTTCCTCTAATCATACATATATTCACATTTACAGACTATAGCTCTCACATATACTATAGCCCTGTTCTCAACACAACAACAATCATTTTTGGTCAATGCCACTGCTGACGTCTGTTAATACTGTGCGCACTGAAAGGAGCTGCAACTAACCTCCCATAACGGTCAGTCCCACAGGAGCATCCTGGAAAACACCCTGAGCTGATATGACTTAATAAAAGAAAGAAAACAATCAAACTAAATATAATCGAGGCATCCATAGTCTCCTATTACGTTACATGTGCTCCGTGTCTGCTCACGACATGACTGCAGGTAGAGTTGAGCAAAGCCTATTATCAGTAATCCTTGACGTACCCCATGAGAGACTGATTGGAACTTAATTGTAGGTCTGACCTACTAATGTTGTTAAAAAAAAGAGTAAATGTAACACTTTTTTAAAATATATCTACAAAATTTATTTTGAAGCATAAATGGGTACTAAGCAACCTGGGACACAGAAATTCAGAATGGTTCAGGTGGCACAAGTTTCACATGGTAAACAGACAGAAATAATGTCACATACACAATTATGACAATGTTGGTGCATACACTGTAAAAAAAATGTCTTTTTAAAGTTATAAATAAAGATTATCGGAGTATGGCTTATGAGAAAATATTATTTTTATCTTTTTATTCAAAAATGTAATGTTCAATTCAATGTATTACTTGCTGTGTAAGAAACTTACTTCCAATTACACCAATGAAAATCCCAACTGATGTTTCCATTACAGTGTTACACTAGACTCATTTTTGTTAGAAGAGTATGTGTAGTATGAACAAACTGTAAAAATTAATCCCCAATTCCTTAAATAATAATAGTATTACTACATATTGATAGATTTTTTCCACATATACAAATAAACAAGAATTCATATGAACATTTCCCTTTGAATCAGTTGCTTCTAGCACTGTCTGAAGGGGTAAAAGTCCATATCTACATGTTCCTGGGATTGCTCAGCCACAACCCCACCACCAGCCAAAGGCTTAGTTTAGAACCAAGTCCAAAAGCACAGCAACAAAGAGCAACTTTACCAAAACAACATAAAAGTCTTAATTTGTGCACTTTGTTACTTATGCAAAGTATCCCGAAAATTCTTTACGGATGGCCAGTCATGTACTGCTGGTACAGATTATGTGCACTCAGGTACTGCGGCTGGGCCTGGATACTGTGGTGGCTGCGTGGTGGAATTGTGGCTGAGGGATATTGTCAGCAGAAGTATTCGTTGGGCTGTCCCTCAATCTTAGCTGTGGACTCCGAGTCTAGGCTGGACCGGGCCGACAGCAGTCTGTTGGACTCCTCTGCATTCAGTCTGTTGAGATATTCCCCTTCCAAGCCTTTGGCCTTGGTGCTGGGAGACAGAGTCTCAAATGTAACATACGAGTCCTGAATGTCTTTGGACTTTTTACCCAGAAACTTCTTAATTTTCCTCTTAAGTGCCCCGCAGCACACGATCACAGTCAGAGGCACGGCTATCACGCAGGCAACCGTGATTACTACTACATTAATGAGCTTTTGGGTTCCATTAGCGCTTGCTGCTGCATCTGTTGAGAAGATTACACATTGCTCCTTTTTGGGGATCAGTCCCTTGACGCACACGCAGGCGATGTATTTGGTTTTTGGAACCAGTCCCTCGATGATGATCCGGTTATTGCCAGGACTGACATTAATTCTGCGCATATCCCTCTCGCCAAACACAGCGTAGAGGACGCTAAAAGCGGTCGTGTTCTTGGCGGTCGGTGCCCTCCAGTTCAGACACACAGTGTAGTCTGTATCGCCAATCACTTTCACAGAGCGCACAACCCTGTCGGGGTCTTGCTGCAGCGAGGATGTGTTTGCGGCCAGGTTGCTCAGGTTAGTCTCTAGGAACCCATCGGGACTGGCCGTTTGGGTATTCGTCCGACTGTTAGCGGCATTGTCGCTTTCCATACCTGGATATGGGCCTGTGTAGCTCACGGTGGCACCAAGTGGTAGCGCATTGTTGGGAGTTGGGGAAACATATGTGGCGATGTGTTTTTCTTGATAGGCTGCTTTGACTATTGGGTTGGGCTTCTTGGACTTCACTTTGGTTTTTGGATCCACAGTCGGATTCTCAGCTTTTGGGGCGTCGCTTATGATCAAAGAAATGACTGCTTCTGCACTCCCTGCATAATTTGTTGCTTTGCAGATGTATTTTCCTGTGTCACGATAGGACACTGCAGGCACGCTTAAAATAGACCAAACGATTCCCTCCTTCGAATTCTCCAGTTGAGCTGCAAAATTTTATGGAAAAAGGCAGAACACTTGAGTACATTTGCTCAAAATGCAAGAACTAATTAGTATTGTGTAATCACAGTGTATTGTTGTGTCCGCGCCAGCAGTGTAATCACTGTGCATTAGCACTACTGGCTAATGCTGCTTAGCCGCCTGCCACTGTGCTGACTCACCTGTCCCATTCAGTGCCTTCCCATCTGCCCTTCTCCAGGCCAGCTCGGGGATGGGAACTCCAATGGTTCCACATCGCAGCAAGACATTGTTGCCCATTGCGCTTCTCACCCGGGCTACGGCTGTGTGGACACGAGGCCCCTGGCAGCGCCGGAGCTCAGCATCGCTAAACAGAACTCCAGAGAGGCTCTCTGGATCTGCACACCTGAGCCTTGTGTCAATGAAAGCCACCGACAGACTGGGAGACTTTTGGAACTGGACCAGGTCGTATAATCGACAATCGCACAACCAAGGGTTGTCATGAAGACCTGGGGCAAAACAAATGATCAGTGGCAAGTTACATCAAAATTCTTAAATTAAGAAAACCTTTATGATTGTAATAAAAAGTTATAATTGTGAGCGCATTTCCTCTAAAAGTTTTCTTAAGAAATTAAGAGATTTTTTTTTATTTTATGTATTTTTAAAATGTATTTATATATATACAGTATATATATATATATATACTGAACAAAAATGGAAAATAATCACAAATAATCACAAATGATTGCAATCTATATAAATACTTAAATATACAAATATACAAAATATATAATAACCTTAATATATTAAATTAAGAAAAGAAGACAAAGGAAAAACTTACCAAGAATCATTTTTGAACTTTCTGCTCCCTGGATGGGTTTGACGGTCAACCAAGTATTGAGGACCTCAGATGGCACTGTCAGCAGATCATTGCTGGATAAATCCAGGTATGTTAAATTTTTCATGTAGGGAGCAGCCTCAGATGGTACTGAGGACAGCTGGTTGTTGTGTATATCGAGTAGCCTCAGACTGGGCATGTCCATGAGGGATTCCCACGGAAACGAAGTGAGCGAATTTCCATCGAGCCTTAGTTCCTCTAAACTGTACAAACCCCGAAAACTGTCCGAGTTGAGAGAGGACAAAACGTTAAAAGACATCCACAGGAATTCTAAGTTAGAGAGGTAGCTAAAAGCCTCGCTCGGGATCCTCTTGATGGCAGTCTTTTCAATCCGAAGTTTCGAGGTGTCGCATGGGAAAGTGGCGGGCACCAGGGAAATCTCGGGATCGTTGCAAATCACGCTCCTGCAAAACGCATTAGAAACAAGAATAAAGAGCGATAATCAGGGATTTGAAAGCAAGCGCACACAGATCTTTAAAACCAGTGGTCTTTGACTGACGCTTGTATAAATGCTTGTAAAAAAAAAAAAAAAATCAAGTCAAGTCGTATATTTGCGTCAAAATGTACCCATATTTCGCAATGAAAACGAAAGATCTTGTTTTTTGATTGAATTGACTGAAAAAAAATAGACAATTTAAATTTCCGTATTTTAAAACTCTAAGATTCAATTTGTAGGTACAATATGTAGCCTATGTAATGTAATGAATGTGGAATATGCAAAAATCAAAAAGGCACAAGTGCACCTCATTTCAAGTGGGGAAAAATGCATTGCATGAATTAAATACAGTTGACATAATAAAACACAAACTCACCTGGCTCTGGATCCATCACTCAGGTTATGATAAAAGCAGCTACATTGGGAAGGACAGGTGCTCCGAGCAAGTGGAAAGCCACCAGATGCCAGTACGAGACCCAAAAAGACAATAAGAGACATTTCGCTACTCGTGTCAACAAAACACCGCCGAACGTACTTTTAATGAAAAACCACCCACTTGCAATCATGGGAAAAATAACCAGAATGTCATCGTCGCTCTGCTCCGATGTCCCATAGTGATCTGACTGCTACGAGTCCAGCAGATAAAAAGGACATATGAGGATTAGCGAAAGCACGCGCGTTATTTTCATTTAGATGCGGGTGCATCTTGGAATCCGATAGGCTACACAGAGATACAGCTGTTAATTATAGGGAGGAAATAGTTTTGAAATGGTCATAATATTTAATGCCCATCCCCCATCCAGCTCTCTTTCAAACCATCCTCTACAGTACCTGACAGCCAAACTATGAAATTTGTTGCATCACTTCTAAATTGTGTAAGAGCTGATGATACTTTTGGAAGCTGGTCTGTTCTGGCTGTACCAGTCACTATCGCCTAGGTATTTTTGCTCTGAACATATATAGGGGAGACCAGGGAGGGTTGAAATAATTTGTTTCAACATCTGTTAAAAAAAAAAATTAAAACAATATTTATTTCTATGCTGTAAATAATATTTCCATTTGCCATATATAACTAGTGTATCGATCCTTCCTTGTAATAATTAATGTGCAATGTAGAATGTATCATCAGCATGAGAGTTGCCAGACTAAGGACATCCAAGTTTGTGCACAGCTATCGTTGAGTGTGTCCGATAGGATTTTTAAATTATTTTCCTTCATGTAATCTCTTCCTAAGAGCCTGTTGTTAGGGTTTATAAATACTATGTTATTAATATGTTCTTAATAGACAGATACAAGAAGTAAGAAATGTAAGAAAATATATATATATATATATATATCTTAACACCATGAGCTCAAAACAGTAAACAAGAAAAGTGCAGGAATGATAATTGGCAATAAAAGCTCTTTCTGATTCTGATTATAAAGATCTTTTTGTGAGTGAAGTGAAGTGACATACTGCCAAGTATGGTGACCCATACTCGGAATTCGTGCTCTGCATTTAACCCATCCAACGTGCACACACACAGCAGTGAACACACACACACCGTGAACACACACCCGGAGCAGTGGGCAGCCATTTATGCTGCGGCGCCCGGGGAGCAGTTGGGTGTTCGGTGCCTAGCAAGGGCACCTCAGTCGTGGTATTGAGGGTGGAGAGAGAGCACTGGACATTCACTCCCCCCCACCTACAATCCCTGCTGGACCGAGACTCGAACCCGCAACCTTTGGATTACTAGTCCAACTCTCTAACCATTAGGCCCCCATTCCCCATTATTCATGCATTATTCATGAATAATTATGTGTCACAGTTATAAAGAATATAGAATTCAAAGGCTTAAAACTGCAGTGAGCTCAGTACCTATATGTACTTTTTCTTAAAGTTTTGTTACAGTCATGTAAGGCAGCTAATCTCATTTGCTCTGGCAAAACCAAACAAATATTTTACTTTACAGAGGTTTGAGTGAAGGAAAAAAAAAAAAAAGGATTTTGTATGGGCATATGATTATAGGCATTTTAAACATGTAAATTATATTTCATAACCTCATAATCTTTACTGAGGTACTTGACTGAACAATATGGGTCTTGGATATGTATGGTATGATAAGCCCTAAATTTGAATTTTGCCATTTCATGTTTCACTCAGAAATTATACATTGTAAGGCCCTGTATGTGGAAATACACATGACTTCTTGTGATAAAACAGTGATGATTGTAGATCTGATTAAATCTTACCTGATGAAAGAAGGTTAGTGTATCAGTGTTACTCTTTGTGCCGTATTATTTGGCTTTTACTCATGTATGAATAATGCAATCAGGAAACAAAGGGCTGTTTAATAAATGCAATTTGGATTGGCTATTTTGTCTAAAAATATTCTAAATGTTTCTATTTCAGCACCAAACACACTGGGACTGTATACGATGTAAAGGCTTAGTGTTGTAAATGTCCCTAAAATTATATCTCAGAACAACAACTAATCTATTTGTGAATACATTGTCATTTTCTCTCTCTATTGTGTCACAATGTCTCGTGCAATTGAGAAAAGTAATTGTAAATGAACAGTTTCTCTAATCATCCCTATGCAAACCGTCTGGTATCCAGTGTCCCTTAGTGTCAGGAGTGACAGCTCGACAACACCTCGACAACAGAACACGACGCACTGGATTGGCACAGACTGGACTGGTTCCCATCCACCTCGGTCTTATCATCAGAGCGCTCAAGCGTCTGACACACAAAGGCTTGTTGTGTAACTGAATGAGCGATTTACAGTCGCCCTGTGTAAATACGTATTAGGGGTCAGTGGTAGGAGTTGTTATATTCATTAAGAGATTCTTGTGCGGATTGAGGCAGAGGGAGAGGGCTTTACATAATTACGTTCATGCTTTTTCACGTGAAATGCTCCTTTAAAAGAAGGCTTCCATTGAACACACTGAAGCACATCGCGCGCGCGAGCGGACTGTCGTTCTGCACAGTTTGGTATCAAAATTGCGTTCAAAATGGTGACGTCGTATCCATTACCGGAGGGATTCTCCGAGTTTGATGTGTTCTCCCTAGGGTCGTGTCTGCTCGTGGAGGGTAAGAGTCATGTTTAGGTTTAAAAAAAAAAAAAAAAAAAGAGTGTCTTACTTTGTGGATATGCATAGCCTCAATAGGATGCGCTTTATCCAGGAACGATAGCAAAACGATTGAAAAAACAAACACTGTCTGTCAGAAAACTCTCAATGAATGTATGTTACTGTTGTGTAACCGCGCTGTTTTTGGGGTCTCGAGAAGCTCTGAATGGTCACACGTTTTCTGTGTCCTCTGAAGGTCTCCTCGGGTTCTTCCTGAATGCTGTCACCGTTGTTGCTTTTCTTAAAATAAGAGAATTACGGACCCCAAGTAATTTCCTCGTGTTCAGTCTGGCCATGGCAGATATGGGTATTTCTATGAACGCCACTGTTGCTGCCTTCTCCAGTTTTCTGAGGTGAGCACGCGCACGTTTGTGTGTTGATGATGTTGACGGAACCCCTAGAGGCGACGCTGCGTCACGGCTGTAGTGTTAATACAGCTGTGATGTAAGAGGGGCCTTTTTTCGTAAGGAAAGACTAAAGTGCTTAGACTCTCCTCTTTTTGACTACACTAACTTATTTGTTGACCAAAGACTTCTCAAAACCACGTCAAACAAAGACATTCGTTCAATTATTATTAGATCTCAGATTTCTTTACCTGCTTGTCTGAGTTTTTGGAATAACATATTTAGTGATATAGAATGGGAAGAGTTTTGGCTTCTTCGACAAAACTACTTCTTATCTAATAAATTTGTTGAAGTCTCTATCAAAATTATCCATAATTGCTATCCGGTTAACTACAAACTTGCTAAATTTAACAATAGTATTTCCCCCAATTGTTCCTTTTGCCTTCAGTCTGAAGAAACAATCAATCATTTGTTTTGGGACTGTGCTTATTGTAAAGTGTTTTGGGTTGACTTTTCCAGTTTTGTTAAAAAATATTTATATCCAAACTTCTGTATAACCCCAAAATTTGTGTGTGTTTTTTTTTTTGGTTACTCTTTGAATTTAGACCCTTCTCACTGCAAATTTATTATTAATCTATTGCTATTTCTTGCTAAATTTTACATTCATAAATGTAAATGTTCAATGAAAATTCCTTACTTTTTTATTTTCAGGAAAGATTTTGATGAGTATGTAAACTCTTTAAGAAACTCTAATAACTCTATTGCATGTAAGACTCTGTCATGTAAGTCTTATAAGCTAACATAGTATGCTTTGGATTATTGTGTGTAACCCTCATTGTCTTTTGTTCTTGCTTTGTCTTTGTAATTGTATTTGTTGTTCTGTTATTGAATAATAATAATTAAAAAAAAATTACTAAAGTGTTAAGTTAGAGGGATATTTGGGTTTGCGTGATATTTTTAACTGATATTTTTGACGAAATGTGTCTTTTAATCACATCACTGCTAAAGAAAATATAAGGTGATTTTCTGGTTTTAGCTGGTCTCCCTGGTCTGGTCAGACTGGCTTGTTGGCTGGTTTTAGAGAAGTTTTTGGGCATTTTCGGCTGCCCCTTCTGGCAACACCAGCTTGGCCAGGCTGGGAAACTATTATTGGTTGGCTGATTGATTGATCGATTGATTGTGAGCAGGAATTCATATTTGGAAAATCCACCATGGTAGTTGGTTTACAACTGTTGGTCATTAGTTTTCCAAGTTGCTCATTAGCTAGTGCAACAAATCAGCTGTTTTATTTTTGGAAAACTGTAGCCAGATAATGAGTAGTTTGGGCCAGAAACAAGCTACCATGTTCCAAAACACCAATATGTTCAGTTTCGGTTTTTATTGATACAAGCAAGGATGTGATCAAATATTAAAAATAGAAGAAACAAGTTAGAAAAATCTGTCATTGAGAAAAATACATAACACATGACTGTTAATTTAAAACTATTAATACAGATAAACAAAAGCTATGAACATCAACCAGCAAACTTTGATCTTTTTAAATACTTTATCTTCTTGAAACTTCAGATACTGGCCTTATGGATCAGATGGATGCCAAACCCATGGATTCCAGGGCTTTATGACTGCTCTTGCCAGCATCCATTTTATTGCAGCCATTGCTTGGGACAGATACCACCAGTACTGCACAAGTGAGTATAAGTTAAATAAAGAACGAGATGCTTCTTACCACATCAGCAGGATATTTGACATGCTTTGTTCTAGTTCAGCCCACCCATGTTGCCAAGACCACCTACTGAAGGCACTTATAGTGCACATAGGCTTCAACAAAGGCCATTCTTTTCAGAATCTCAGTGAATAACCATTTTAAACTAGCATGTGAACACAGAGCATGCTAATATGTTATGGTGTGTAAATGTAAATTCTGTAACAAAAACATACACAACCGTTCAAAACTTGGACACCAAAGTTTTTTTTTAAATAGATTAATACTTTTATTCAGCAAATATTTTTTGAGCACCATATCAGAATATTACACTAATATTAAAAATATAGGTTTTAAAAGCAGAAAGAGGCATTTGTTAAGATTCCATATAAGATCTACTCTTCTGTAAACAGTTCTTAAAATAACCATTTTTTTGTTAGTATGAATATTTTTATAACCTCAAGCATAGGCGCCGATGATCGAGCACCCACTCATTTTAACCAATAAGAATTGGATTGCAGCTTCTAAGACTTTATTCTTGTTTTCGTAGTTAATTTGAGGCTGTTTTTGGTGTTATTTTAATGGAAAATGTCAAGAGAGCATTATTTTAATACGAGAGGGTGCCAGCACGAATCTCTTGGCTTGCAGTGGGCTTGCTCTCCCATATAGTGATCATGGCTCTGCGCTCACTCAGATATTAGCCTACGTGTGCACCCTCAAACTTTGTCCTGTGTACGTGCGAATAAGTGCTTATTGTAAACCAGTATTTATTAAATCCTTTTATTTAGTGAAGCACAGCCCTCATAGAAAGAAGGTGTGTATTATTTGGTTACTAAATAATGTATTTGCAAGATAAAACACTCAGTATAATTAATTATTGAGTAATGAGAATGAAATATTTGAAAATATTAAATTTGTTGTGAATGTTTATGATAACGTAGCCCAGTTATTATTTAGGAAACAGCGGTGAAAATGTGTTATATATATTTGAAAAAAAAAACTGCACGTTGGGGGGGATGGGGATGGGTGATTGAGCATCCACAGGCAGAAACATAAATCGACGCCTATGACCTCTTTAGAGCCTTTTCTATTATAAAGAACCTTTTTTTATATGTTAAAGGTTCTTCACTACAGATGCTAGTAAATAATCTTTGTTTTTAGGAGTGTAGAATGATTTAAGATTGTGACACTAAAATCTGGATTAATGGCTGCTGAATAATCAGCTATGATACCAGTACCACTGTTGTATTTATTTAGAAAATTTAAATGTAGTAAACAGTATAACTTATATTATTGTAATACAGGTAGCACTTTACAGTCCTCTTACTCATGTACATATTGTGTACTTATTATAGTAATTACAATAACTAGTTAATAACTAGGTACAAACCCTGAACCTACCCCATGTAGTTACCTTATATTACCAGTACTTTCTTAGGTAGGTACATTATAAGTACACTGCAAGTACATACACAAGTTCACGTTCTGTAAAATAAAGTGCAACCGTAATACCTTGTGTTATTAGGGACAAAGCTGCAGTGGAGCAGTGCCATCACCCTGGTTATCTTCATTTGGCTCTTCACTGCCTTCTGGGCCGCCATGCCTCTGATTGGCTGGGGAGAGTATGACTACGAGCCCCTGAGGACCTGCTGCACACTGGACTACAGCAAGGGTGACAGGTAAGATGCACAGTTAATTACTACATTCATAATTCACGTCATCTTGTATGATTATATTTGCTCACCAGTGTCCGCTTCAGTCACATTTTGACCCATATATTCAAATGTTCGTTCTGACGCACATAAAAAGCAATATTGGGGTCATGGAGAGGTCATATGACTCTCATTTCCTTGTAAATCTTGTAAAATAAGACCTATAATGTAATTGTGTCTGTCCTTTTACACAGGAACTATGTGTCTTACTTGATCCCCATGTCCATCTTCAACATGGGCATTCAGATGTTTGTTGTGCTGTCTTCCTATCAGTCCATTGATAGGAAATTCAAGAAGACTGGCCAAGCCAAGGTAAAGTATCCTCTGTACCATATTAGAATTTGACATGTGAGACCAAAGGGTGCATGAAAGGAACAGAGTATACATTTCCCCTCACATTGCATAAGACTGTTATTCACAGGGTTTGAGTAGGTCAAAGAAACGTTTTGCCTGGGAGCACAAAGGCATCTCTGCAACAGCTACTGAACTCTTCTCTAGGACAGAACTATTATGTAACACAAAAAACTTGCATGCACACCAATACCAAAGTGATTGTAAAAGAAGAGGATTTCCTTACAGACAGTTAAGACTACCACAGAACAGGGTTATTATCCTTAACTGAAACAAAAACTGTTAAAAAAATTTGTTAAATGGAATAAAGCTGAAATATAATAACAATAATAATAATAATACTAGCACAGAATCAATTTGAGTTTTTGGTTTTGGTTTTCTCAGTAGTACACATAAGTACTACAGCCTGTAGTATGTAGGTCATTTTATTATGTCTTTGTTGAGCCCTCATGGCTGATTGAGCTTATGACATTTGTTCTAATTAACTCTTTTTGTGGGTGTGTGCTTTGTGTTTGTTCGCTCATCAGAACGTAGAATGTTTAATGGTGTATATGTTACATCAAAGTTAAATCTGCAGCATGTGACTTAGAAATCCAACTAAGACTAAATCTCCTGCTTGCTCTATGTGCAGTTCAACTGTGGCACTCCTCTGAAGACCATGCTGTTTTGCTGGGGCCCCTATGGTATCCTGGCTTACTATGCTGCTGTGGAGAACGCAACCCTTGTCTCTCCTAAACTGAGAATGGTGAGGAAATCATTTTTGAAGCACACCCAAAGAAGATAGTTCATCCCAACAATCATTTACCTACCTTTATGTCTTCTGTAGAACACAAAAGAAGTTACTGTTAAGTTTGGTTTTGTGTATACAATGAAAGTCAGTGGGTTCCAAAACAACACTGGAAAAAAACCCTGATTTATCAAATTTTCTTTTGTGTTCCACAGAAGAAAATAAAAAGTCATACAGGTTACAGTAAACCTCAAATAAAAACACACTACTATTCAGTCACTCATCTTTTTTTTGAATGAAATGAATACATGACACATCTAATACTTACACTGATTTTATATATACAGTTAGGTGTTATATTTGGACACCGACACAGTTATCATCATTTTGGCATCATTACGCACAACAGAACAGAATTAAAAATAAAACAATCAAGATGAACTTGAAGTGCAGACTTTAAGCTTTAATTCAAGGGGTTGAAGAAAAATATAACATAAAATGAATTACAACCATTTTTATACACAGTCCCCCCATTTTCAGGGGCTCAAATGTAATTGGACAAATAAATTCCAATAATAAGTTCATTTTTACTATTTTGTTGAGAATCCTGCAGGCAATGACTGCCTTAAGCCTGGAACTCATGGACATCACCAGAGGCTGGGGCCTCGTTTATAAAGTGTGCGCACGCTAAGATGTGATCTTAGAGTGTGCGTACACTTAAATCCACGTCAACGCTCATATTTGTAAAAACTGGCTTTGACGTGGAAAAGTGCTTATCCTCACATCAGGGTCTGAGCAGACAGACGCACTTTTTCTTGTTCAAGTACTGCAGGCTTTAAAAATGTAAGCTGTTCTTGCAGCAGCTTGATGACTGGTGATCTTTTACATGTTAATGACATTAATTAAGAGTCATTTACAAACAGAGAGGTGAAACCACTCATTTGAGCGCAAGTTCAAGATCACATTTTAGGATGGTTTCTGCACAACATTTTAGAAATGAGGCCCTGGGTTTCCTCCTTTGTGATGCTTTGCCAGGCCTTTCGTTTGTGGGTCTTGCTGCCTTTAGTTTTGTCTTCAGTAAGTGAAATGCATGCTCAATCAGGTTGAAATCAGGAGATTGACTTGGCCATTGCAGAATATTCCACTTTTTACCTTCAAAAACTCCTGGGCCCTCATTTATCAAAAGTGTGTACAAAAGTTTCTATATTTTGTCCTACAAATGAAATTTAGTATGTGTGTAAATACAAAAAAATCTGTATTTATCAAACGTGCGCACGCGGTTCTTACACACACCAGGAAGTAATCATTGCATTCAGAAACGCCTCCAATGAACCATATATGGTGACAACACCTCCGTTTATATCACGTGAACACATACGTCCTCATCAAAGTCATGGCAAAGAAAGCGGTACCGAATGAGAAGCCATTCTGTGCTCTCACTAAACAGATCAGCGTGCTCTTTGAAAAACGCGTTCTCTGCGCAGTGCATGGTTCACCAAATCTTCTAGCAAAGCGAGATCAGCCATGACAATATAACTACATTTCAAATCAACTGTCCTTTATAGCTTTTCACACTAATTGTGCAAATGTTTAGCTTGAAATATGAAGTTATTTAAGTTATTGCAATTAAAGGACACAGGACACATGCGGCAGCACTTTCTTTTCGTAGTATTGTCTTTCTACCACTAGATTCTCTGCGGAAGCATGATCAAAGTTGTGCTTACATTTACACACATTCCTATGTATAAGTACAAGTCGTTAGATCCCACATTTTGCATGAAACTTGGCATTGCACTGCACAAGCACTGTTGTCCTCTGTGGACGTCCATGCCTTTTTTATGTTGCTGAGCTCACTAGTGCATTTTTTTTTTTTTTCTCAGAATGTACCAAACTGTTGATTTGGCCACTTTGAATGTTCCTGCTATCGCTCTGATGGATTTGTTTTGTTTTTGAAGCCTAACAATTGTCTGTTTCACTTTTATGGAGAGCTCCTTTGACTGCATGATGTGGGTTCAGAGCAACAGCTTCCAAATACAAACAGCACAATCAACTCCAGACCTTTTACCTGCTTAATTGATGTAGAAATAACGAAGGAATAGCCCACATCTGTCCATGAAACAGCTTCTATATATGGTCCGTTGTAATTCCTTAATCTTTCCTTCAATTTTAATGAGAATACCCTCAAATTAAAACTCAGAGTGTGCACTTTAAGCCCATATTCATGATATAACTTGAATATGTTTTGGTCAGCAGCTAAAATAATCAAAATTGTGCACGTATCCAAATATATGGACCAAAAAAGGTTTTTTTCCCTCTTACTTGAGCACCAAATCAACGTGAATGATTTCTGAAGGATCATGTGACACTAATGACTGGAGTGATGGCTGCTGTAAACTGAGCTTTGCTATTACAAGAATACATTACATTTTAAGACGAATTCAAAGAGCAATTATTTGTTTTAAATTTACTGGATTTTTGATCAAATACATTTGGAGACTGTAGTGTAAACACAGTAACTGATACATAACATTTCTGTTCAACTATTTATTCAATACTGTGTGCATAAAATGAATCTGTTCTGAACATATTTTTACAGATTGCACCCATTTTGGCTAAGACATCACCTACTTTCAACGTCTTTGTTTACTCCCTTGGAAATGAGAACTACAGAGGAGGAATCTGGCAGTTGCTCACTGGACAAAAGATTGAGACTTCTGCTATTGAGAACAAGACCAAATAAACTAAGAATGTGATAACAGTTAATGTCCTGGTAGTTTCTAACAGGTATGACACTTGCTTATTGGAATTGTGTGCTTAGGTCATCCTTGTTGTATTTTCGTGGAGTGTTTGTGTTTGACATGAGAGTGGAGTCTGTGTTTGTAGTAGTTTGGTCTTTTATATTTAATATAGAAGATTTCAGCAAGTAATAAAATTTCTAAACTGATATTTTGACAAAGCACATAAGCTGCTCCTAATGGAAATGTTACAGAACAGGGTCCAATTTTATCCGTATCGTTGCAAAGCACATTTAAGAAGCGAATTTGTGGCCATCATTTAATAAGGATTAAGCTGCTTCCATATATGCAGTTCTGAAAGGAAACACAACCAGGAACCATGTAACCTGTTTTTTGAGGTTGTGGGTGAACTTTCAAGATATTTCATTGCATATAAGTGCCGTTACACTGTACATTAAAGCCGGCTTTTAAATGTTACAATTAGTGCAAATGTAGCTACTACAAAAAAATAAACAATTTATTTTACCGCTAGCTTTAAGATTGCAATACTTTCTACCATCTCTACAGTATATTAATTTATTTCATGTTAACCAGAATGTACAATTTGGCACACCCAGGAAATAAAGTGTACTTTATTTTGCACAAAGGGAAATCATTTGCTATGAGATAAAAGTCTACATCAAGCTTATGAGACAGAATTAGGCAAGCAACATTTTCCAATCCCAGAAACAACGGTGCTTTTCATGAAAACACATTCCCCAGTGCACAAGATTAGTCTAAAAAAAACGATTATGCACGAGACTCACTGCGATTGGAAATGTTCAGACTGGTGATCTTGTTTTCTTGTTTTCTTGTTCTGTCTCTGTTTTAACATGAATCATTCTGGCATCTGAAAAATAATAAATGAATGCCAAATCATTTTTATGTTGGTATATACACTATAAGGAAAAACTATTTTGTCAGGTAACATAAAAATGTTTTTCATGTTTTTAATTTAAAGTATTAGAAATATTTGTAGTTTCACTTTGTGCATAACAGAAATATCATTACTACATACATAGATGGTAATGGTCAATGAAGAGGCTGAATTTCACAAGCCAAAGTAGCATGTAATGCCAAGTCATTTTGCTAGAAATTGCATAAAATGTGCATATTTCTAGCTTTTTTACAGACTACAATGCATGCAAAGACAAACAGACAAAGGGTCACTCTTTTTACACATTTGTACTAAAAAACAAATAATAGTTTTTCGTAAATACACAATAAAAAGCATATAATATGCTGAATGAAGTGCAAAACAAGTTAACTAAAGAATTTTAGTGGATAGAAGTAAACAGAATACAGAGAAAATATATCAATAACATTTTCAAAAATACCTGAAAATATACAGTAGTATCAACTATTAAACATAAGGATGCATATGAAAGATATACTTTTCTGTACCACAATGTTTGTGTATGTGACATGCTAATGAACAACAAATGATAGATATGTACAACTGTGTAGTCTGACACATAATGTCTCTGCAGTGGTTCATGTGTCGCTTGTAATGCTATAACCTAATTAGTCTTTAAAAGCCCTTGTGTCCACTTTAAGCTTGACTTCCTCAAGTGCACTTTCATTAACCTGTGAATGATGTTCAGTGGATGTCTTGTCAGCAACATATGATGTGTATATCTCAGCCAAGATGCACAACAGTGAAATAAACATCTGTGGCTACTCTTTATTATGTCTTAACTGAGTTCTCTGGACCACTGGACATTTTAGTGAACTGGAGAACTGCGAAGATGTTCATTCCCAAACTTCCCAAAAAGCAAATCTTACACTGGTCATTATCTCTATGCATTTTTTTTTTAAATGCTATTATGTTTACATTTGTACTTAAAAGTAACTTAAGCCAAGATGGTTTACATCTTACTTCAGTTTTTCTTAATTTGTATTTTATATGGCCCCATTAGTGTATTCTTTTTCCTTTTTTCTTTGAGGTCACAAATCACTGCTGACATAAGAGATGGCATTAGCTTCTGCGTATATTGATATTTATATTACTTGCATACGACTGCTTATTTCTAATAAAAGCATACTTTACAAATGGTTAATTTTGTTCACTTATCTGCATACCACTAAAAAGATTTTGGTGCATGGAAAGAATGCTTTTAAAAATAAAACACCTAAATCATCATTCCAGATGTCATCTAAAAATACGGCAAATTTGTGGAGGGCAGCCAAGTCACAAAACTCATTAGCAATTTTGAAACATACCAGTGGTATTTACAGTGGTTTTTACAGAGGTAAACCATAACTGGCATAAACATGGAAATTCATTGTCCAAACTTTTGAAATCTATTATCATACTAGGAATACTTGTACCAAACAAAAAGGAAAGGCTCTTCAAAATATCTCCTGCAATACGAATGGCCCACAGCTTTGTGAAATCCAAGTGGATTTGCTTTGAAGTCCAGACAAGTGAAATAATAAATCACACATGTGATGTCACTATGAGATACAAACGGTTCTTTTATATGTAGTCCGTTTATAACATGTAACACATTGTGCTGACATCGAGAGTGTCTGATCCGCTGCCAGAGTAATCAGTCACAAGCTTACGATCCGATGTCCAAAGATTCAAGAGCAGAGGAAAAGGTCAAAATGGCTGCCAGAATTCATGCATTTTTTTATTTGATTAAACAACATTTGGAGCAGATTATGCAATCATTACGCAAATGTAAATGGGAAGCAGTCTGTCATAACAACAGAACTGGCAGTTCATGCTGGCAGCGTTTTCACAACAAATGACAGTCAATACCTACACCAGTGGCAAAATGATGAAAGCGAGCACCATTTAGCACATTTAGCCCCAGACATATTAGGATATTGGAGATTTGTGCTACTGTGGATTCATAAACATTAAATAAATGTTTGAACAATTAGACAAAACAGTCAAAAAGCATTTTTGGTGTTTTTTTAAAGAACTTGTATTTTAAAGGATTATGGACATAGTGTAATCTGGATTACTGATGTGTGCGTCATTGCTCTTTAGAGAGCGCTGTGTTCTCAGTCATTTAAAGTGCTAAAGTCATATTAACTATACTGTGGAATGAAAAGGGATATATGCATATTGCCTACGTGACTTTTGTAGCAATTTGATCTGACCTTAAAAAAAGACCAGGATATCAAGAATTAATTAGTGCATAAATAAAACACTGTTAGTGGATTATTGAAATACTATCTATATATTTTTGTTTTGAATTAGCTTTTGTTTATATTTTCAGTTTTCATTTTAATTTATGATTAAGAAATTCTAAGTGATTTTGTCATTTTTATTATTGTCTCAATTTTTATATGTAGCTTTAATTTAATTTTATTTCAGTTTTAGTGTCTCAAATTAATATTTCTATTCTTTTTCTCTATTCTCTATACTTGTTTTCTTTTTATTTGTTATTATTACAAAAAACACCTTGCTATGTGTACTGCGTTAGACTAACTGGGACTAGTCACAGAACTAACATAATATTGCTCTTTGCTGGTTTGATTGATTCTATTGCCCTCATTTGTAAGTCGCTTTGGATAAAAGCGTCTGATAATTGACTAAATGTAAATATTAATATAAGTAATAACTTGAGCCAATTCAATGTAATGATGTAATAAAATAAAATCTTAAGCAGCCAACCAGAGTCTATGTCACAATGACAAGTGGACAATAGGCACCACGGATTCCTCAAGGAAAAAGGAGACTCAATTGCTCTAAATTGTTATGTGTCACATACAATAGATCCTCAATCTGCTAACAGGACTTTTTAAATGTAAAACTGCCCGTCCATGTTTTCGTCTGTTAATATAAAGAGAAATAGAGAGCTGATGATGTGTAACGATTTCTTAGCTTGGGTTAATTTTACAAGTGACTAGCTTGGCTGTTGTCTGAGCCAGCCTCCATTAATGAAATTGTATTTTCTCAACAAGGTTAGCTTAATCCTTTTGTTTATGATTCACTCAGGCACATGGCTTAAACATTTTTAATCATTTTTTTCCCTGCATATTTCAGTTTCACATGTCCACATGTGCAGCAGGTCTGTGATTTGTTACTTGGCATGACAAGAACACACGGTTTGATGTCAAACACTGTATTCTCATATTATCCAGTATGAGCATGTAAACAGAAAAACAAACATACAGTAATCAGAGCACGAACAAATGTGGCCAGTATGAAAAATGTACTTCTTTCTACCAGATTCTGTTTCAGTATAGAAACAGATTAAAAGATCAACCACAAATGTTGAACAAGACTTAAGAAGATGACTTTACAAGCTTGTAGAAAATATGTTTCTCCAGATTCAGTGATTCAGTGAATATTGAATATCCTGTCAACAGAAGAATACAATCAGAGCAAATATCTAAAAGTGTCAAAACGCTGAAATAAAAGACAGCCTTCAGCTTATTACAGAGCTTTCAACGCCAATAAAATTGAGTTTAACCACGATTGCTTCAACTTAATCACAGACATCATGAATTAATACTTTTTTACCACAGAAGATTACATGGTGAACTTGTTTCCCATGATTTAAGATCAGATCAGATCAGAATGGAGTTCAGGCTGGAACAGCACAAAAAGTTTGATCCTCAGGGAACAAATCCAGTGAAGAAGAGGAGGAGGAGGGATTGGGGATATGACGTATGTGCTTCACGCCAAGCCAATGCAAGGAATTAAAACCATATTATTTCCAGTGAATGAATAGACTGCAAAGACAGGCTGTAGAGTGAGGGATTAAAAAGAGAGCGAGTGGAAGACCGAAAGAGCACATGAAAACAACAGCTCCCAGGGGGAAACAGACCATTTGAATGCATATTATGTAGGGCACTACATGCCGTGAATAAATGCACAACATCATGTGATGCAAAGGTTTATTATTATTCTTATTTTTTGTAGTTGTGAGGGTTTGTTTATGATGAATTTACTACATTTTATCACAGTGGAATAATGCCAATTTGTCTATAGAATAAAATCCTACATTTATATAGCTTTTAAAAAATCAGGTACATCAGAAGGAGTGTTTGCAGACTGTGTTAAATTGTTTTAATGGGATATTTTATTAAAAATCTATATTTGATATATATATATTTATATATGTTAATATTATACACAGCTGGCTGAGCATGTACGCCCTACTAGGGCCATCTTGTGGTAGGAGTTAATACAACATCATTTAATTAATTACTGATTTGAATGCCTATAGACCTTAATCAGGATAGAGTGTTATTTCATTTTTGACAGGAATGAAAAGGAGGCTGTGAGGGATAAAATTATAGTGCATTCAATTGTTTGCACTGTTGTTTAACAGCATATTCAGCTCTCTTTAAAAATAAGTAAATAAATAAATAAAACTTTTAGTAGATAAAAACTCAATAAAACCGTTTTAAATGCTTACTTTTTGTTATCTAGGACATTTTAACTAGACGTGAATTTAATAAAAAGCCAAATGATTAATTAAATCATAAAACTTTAAAATTTAAATCATTTTAAAATAACAGCAAACAAAACACTGAATAAACATTTTTTTGTTTTGTTTACCTGTCATGTGACCATTAACTAAAATCAGAGAACCATGAATATGCAAATATGTTACTTAATAAATAAGTTACTACCTTAAAATTTAAGTAAATATAAGAACATATATTAAGTAAATATGTGACCCTGGACCACAAAACCAGTCTTAAGTCGCTAGGGTATATTTGTAGGAATAGTCAAAAATACATTGCATGGGTCAAAATTATCAATTTTTATTTTATGCCAAAAATCATTAGAATATTAAGTAAAGATCATGTTCCATGAAGATATTTTGTAAATTTCTAACCGTAAATATATCAAAACTTCATTTTTGATTAGTAATACGCATTGCTAAGAAGTTCTTTTGGACAACTTTAAATGCTATTTTCTCAAAATTTTGAATTTTTTTTGCACCTTCAGATTCCAGATTTTCAAATAGTTTAGAAAAATTTACACTTAAGACTAGTTTTGTGGTCCAGGGTCACATGAAAAATAAGTTCCGGAATCCCTACATAACATGCAAATAACAAATAACAAATAACATGACTGTGTACATTTTAATGTGTTTGAAAGCCTTCTAAAGGGAAGGCTTGGGGGTATTTGTGGCCTAATGGTTAGGGAATCGGAGTTGTAATCCGAAGGTTGCGAGTTCAATACTCAGTACTGGCAGGAAATGTAGCTGAGGGCTGTCTCGTGAGCTCTCAATACCAACAACTGAGGTGCCCTTGAGCAAGGCATCCACCTAACACCCAACTGCTCCCCAGGCTCCGCAGCAAAAATGGCACGGTATGTGTGTTTACTACTCACTGCTGTGTATGTGTATTTGGATGGGTTAAATGCATGGGTTACCATACTTGGCCTACACATAATTTAATGTTCAGAGACATGTTTAAATAACCCATGGAGCACTAATTCAAATACAAATTAATGAGTTTATCAGTAGCTGATGCAATGCTGAAATACAATAAATAAAAAGGATTTTTGTAAATCCAGGGGTTGAATATTGTGTGGCCTCTCAATTTTCTGTGTAATTATAGCCACCTGACTAGTGACTGGTCTTTGAGTGAATGTCCACAAAACTGGAAGATTTTTTGAATGTTCAGTTGTGTTCAAAATAATAGCAGTGTGTTTAAAAATGCGAGTAAAGCTCAAAATCCTCATAATAACTTTTACTTCAATACACACAAATGCATTGGAAACATTGCATTTGCATTCTATTCTAAATCAAAACATGAAGAAAAATGTAGCAAATTTGTCTTTACAGAAAGTGAAGAAAATATTAGGCTGTTTAAAAAAATTGTCAACGTTAAAAATGTACTGTATAAACTGAAAAATGCTTGAAGATTTAGCTTTCTTGTGGTGAATGACTGAACTAATATTTAGATAATAATATTTAGACTGGAACGACCCATTTTACTCAGATTTTCAGAGAGAAATGCACAGTACAATATTTGCTGCCTTCGTCCTTAAATAAGGGCCACTTGTTTGACACCAGCTTTTTCACAGAATGATTTACCTCTCTAATTAAACTCCACACTGCTATTATTTTGAACACGTCCTTTTCAATTAATGATTCAATTGCACAGAAACAACCGCATGCATGTCATGACTGTTGGGTCTGTTGGTTTTCTATTACTCTACCACACCTACTAGTAAAATATTTGCCATCTAGAAATATAATTTCTACCAAAAACAGTGATTGATCTGGTTAGTGATATTAGACTGCTATTATTTTGAACACAACTCTATATAAGTGGTGACCTATTTTAGAGAGGAAAATTTAAAAGATGAAAATAAAGAATTAGGAAGAATCAATCAATTTTGAATCACTTGAATCAATGCTATTGTGTGAATAGGTAATCATGTAATCAATAAAAAAGTAACTGTAGTCTGATCACCAGTATTTTAAAATGCAACAATCTAATTAGGCTACAAATACTTAATTTTTGGACTCTAACAAGAATCAACAACAGCTCTAACAGGCGTTTTTTTTTCCCCTAGCGATTTCAGTAGGTTTTTAAGTTAAGTTTGTATCACAAGACATTAACCAACAATATTGTGTCTGTGATCAACTGGAAGACAGCATGTCCAGACTCACCATTTAGCGCAGGTTTGATCAGCTGCAGTGTATCAAATAAACCACTAGATGTCACCAACACCCAATTATTGTTCTTCAGCGGACAAGAAACGCCAAATCGAGTTCTGTGGAGGGATTGTACAGCAGATGGCGTTACACTATCACTAAAATCGCTGATCATACAGCCTACTACGTTAACAAGAGCAAACGATGCATCCTGGCTGTCAGTCAACTGCAAAAAAAAACAAATCTTTAAAAATGACAATGCTTATTCCTGTCACTGCTACCTTGAAAGCTTCTGGACAAATCTTCACAGTTTACAGCTGATCAATCTTTGCTTTAAAGGATGAGGAGCTGTCCAACCAGCCGTAGTGCTGAAATTCAATAAACTGATTTGTATAAAATACATCAAATGTATCAAATGGAAAAGTGCTGCTATTTTGTTAATAAAATTCCTTTTCTCTTATAAAGATGTAAAGACGCATATCAGAAATGATAATTTCGAGTTTCTCATCATAAAAACCTTTGATCAAACAAAATAAACCCATTTTAACCTTGTATGATATAATTACATAGCAATTATTCCAGTTTAGTTCAATTACGCAGTAGGTGTAGGGGGTAGATTACACACTGTTTACGTAATTTTGTCTTTTTTTTTATTTCTTTCCCTCTTTCCGTCGAACTGAAACCTAAAAACATATTTTGAAATGTAAGCAATAACCGTCGGAGAATAATGCAACCTGTCTGGGAAAAAGAAACAGGCGTAGAGTGCACGTACTGTTCATTAACATACAACTTTCGAAAGTAGGCCTATGTTTATTAAAACAAATGAAAGCGCATGACGTCTTTTTCAAAAACAAATAATACCACAATAATAGCGATCAATAACTTATCAGTGAGTAAGTGAGTGAGTTCTTACAGAACAACTAAAATAGCACTGGAAGGCATCTTCCTCGCAGTCAGCATATCTGTCGAGCTCGGTGACTTAAGGTTTGTGGTCCTAAGCAGTTACAGAAGCTCGCTCAATATTTGGAAGTTATAAAGCAAAGCACAGCCTGGCGTTACTGGGTAGGGGCTTGACGTGTTAAATGAGCATAAAAGACCCAGCTGGTTGGGGAACCACTTGAGGGGGTAGCAAACAGTGCGTCACATCCTTGGGAAAAAAAGAGGAGCGATTCCAATGGAATCAACATGTAAGCGCATCTGCATTGGGTGGCATCAATAAGAAGACAGCTGAGGAGAAATGATGACATCGCGCTACAGGTGAATTCATCCATTCATGCGCATTCGCGCTCCGTGCGTCCTGCTACAATGACAGCGTGAAGAAGGGGAAAACCAAGAAGGCGAATTTTTGACCTGACTGAGTTTTTGACTCGGCGTCCTCACCCGAATATGATGAAACAACACCGCCTGACAGCAGTCGCGAGAGAGGAATTGCACGCGCAACGAAGGACTGCAAGGTAAAGCAGGAAAAGTTGGTCCGCGCGCCGAGGCTTCACTATTCAGGGAGTGCTGGACAACCCAATGTGCGCAGACTTTCTGTGGGAGAAAAGCACAGAGTAGAAGAGAGTTAGAGTCTTTTGCTTAAACCGACCAAAGTGTGGATCATGGCTACGGAGGAATCGGGTGGCTTGGCGCAAACCGCCGCCGTTAAACTATCAGAGATGGGGGAAAGAACTAAACAGTTAGGAACTGCGATCCAGGACCCCGAGCGACAAAGAAGGATTATTCTAGTCATTGTATGTGTGGCACTTCTTCTAGACAATATGCTTTACATGGTCATCGTGCCAATTGTGCCCGATTATTTAGCGCGCTTAGAGAGCGAATCAGAGAAGGCGCATCATGTAACGGGTAATTCTTCAACCAACAGCACACAAAACGAGAACTTTGATCTGCAGATCGGCGTGCTTTTCGCCTCAAAAGCCATTTTGCAGCTCATTGTCAATCCTTTGACCGGAACTTTCATAGACCGAGTCGGCTATGACATCCCACTTTTAATTGGACTCAGCATCATGTTCGTCTCGACGTGCATTTTTACCTTCGCCGAGAACTACGCGACTCTGTTCGCCGCGCGCAGTCTGCAAGGGCTAGGCTCGGCGTTCGCAGACACTTCTGGAATTGCCATGATCGCAGACAAGTTCACGGAGGAGGGAGAGAGAAGCCGCGCGCTGGGCATTGCCCTCGCGTTCATCTCGTTCGGAAGCCTGGCGGCCCCCCCGTTCGGAGGGGTGCTGTACGAGTTCGCGGGCAAACGCGTGCCGTTCCTTGTGCTCGCCTGTATATGTTTGGCAGATGGTATACTATGCTTGACTCTCCTCAAGCCCTTTTCCAGCAGGACTAGAGAGAATATGCCGGTTGGCACCCCAATTTACAAACTAATGATTGATCCCTACATAGCAGTTGTGGCAGGAGCTTTGACCACATGTAACATCCCCCTTGCCTTCCTGGAGCCCACCATCGCCAACTGGATGGAGGAGACCATGGATTCATCCCAGTGGGAGATTGGGCTCACCTGGCTCCCGGCCTTTTTCCCTCACGTATTAGGTGTTTATATCACTGTCAAGCTGGCAGCACAGTATCCACACTTGCAGTGGTTTTATGGGGCGCTTGGCATGGTCATCATTGGTGCCAGCTCTTGCATTGTGCCGGCTTGCAAAAACTTTGAGCAGCTGATAATCCCCCTGTGTGGCATTTGTTTCGGTATTGCACTGGTAGACACAGCTTTATTACCCACGCTCGCTTTTCTCGTAGACGTCCGTCACGTGTCTGTGTACGGTAGTGTATACGCTATTGCAGACATCTCCTACTGTGTTGCCTACGCGCTGGGTCCCATCGCGGCCGGTAAAATAGTGCACGATCTTGGTTTTGTGCAGCTTAATCTGGGCATGGGTTTGGCGAACGTACTTTACGCACCAGCCCTGCTTCTCCTGCGCAACGTGTCCTTCATGAAACCATCTCACTCTGAGAGAAACATGCTACTGGAGGAGGGAGCCACAGGTCTGTACGACACCATCAGAATGGAGGAACGCCAAAGAAAGAAGCACGGCTATAGTTCATCCGGTAACTGCGTGCCCATCGACGAGAACGGGACATTTGCTGGACAATCAAAGTCATTCTCTGAAGAAGAGACGTCTGAGCCAGAATACATATAATCTGAGTCGTCCGTCCTAGTTCATCTGTTACAATCCTGTTGAAACCTCTGCTGAATATAAATGTTTTTCATTCACTCATTTACATGTTACTCATTGTCCCGAGGAAAACTGTTGGTGAACGACATACAATATTACAATGATTTAATCTATTTACTGAAATGATTAGCTCAATTTTTTTTTCTCCAATAGAAGGTGTAAGAAAAAATAATTTCACTGTATAGTATTCCGCTGTATTAAATTGTATTCAGGGATATAAATAAGGTGCAAACATATTAAATATGAAGATGCGTGTGTACGTATTAAATGGGCCTTCGTTGAAGTTAATCCGCCGATTTTGTGCTGTTACAAATAATATGCAAAATGTCACCTGACACCTTCAAAGAAAAAAAAAATGATGGAACTGGTGTGAATCCTGCCTTTTCAGTGTCTGTTTCAAGTATTAAATGTTTAGGGTGTATTTCTGGAATGCATTACTGTATATTATGGAATATAATGGTGTACATATGTGCATATCAAATGTACATAATTAAAAGAAAATATGTGAAACGCCGTGTTATGCGCTGTTTCTGTGATTTACACAACATGACCTACACGCTTTAAACAGACACATTCACACATATATATATATATATATATATATATATATATATATATATATATATATATATATATACATTGGCATTTTAATTACTTTCGTTTTGAATGCCATTTTTATTAAAAAGGCAATGAGTAATTATTGATATTTATAAAATAGAAATTAACGCTCAACGTAATGCAATACCGCGGTATGCAAAACTTGTGCGCTTATTTAGTTTTAGTGCATCAAAGAGCCAAAAAAACGAAAAAGAAACGAAATTATTCATAAAAAGAAATAGCACGCATAAACAGGACATTGTTACAAATATAATTACGGCATGCATATTTATAAATAGCCTATGCATAAAACACACGGGGGATGAAATTCTTGTGCAACAGGGTCCTCTGTGGTGGGGAGGAAATATAAAGTATACATAATGAACATGTGCAAGAAAAAAAACAACTTTACTTTACCCTCCAAAACAAGATTCATAAATATAAAGCGATTAACCAAAATAGACGTTTCTGGGGGAAAATGTACACGAGGCTTTTCGGAAATCCAAGCTATTAATTTAAAAGAAGAAAAACAATTGCTTATGGTGCAAGAGGGTCTAAATAAACCTGTCCACTTTTCGTTTTAATTAAATTATCGAGCGCGTTCTTGTACGGACATTTTTTTTCTTCTCCGAGATTCGGAAGGGTGCTCATAAATTTCGTTCAAGGACTCGACTTAAAGTATGAGGTGGGTTGGTAGATGCGGCATCGAGCGAATGGAGTTTAGTGGGTGGAGTCTGAGAAAGGTACAGCTCCTTCAGCATCCTTCAGCATCTTTCCTAAGGAGCATCCTAAGAAGCTCCTGACTTGCAATGAATGGGACGCAAGTATGCCGCCTGAAACAAGTTAACGCACAACATTAACGGTACTTTCCTCTTAATAAAAACACGACGGGACTATGAATTTGGATAAATCCTTAGAGACATCGGAGGACTCCACGAAGAGTATATGACATTTTGGTGAGTATTTCTTAAGTTGACTTTTTTTTCTTTTCTTTTTTACACAATATGCGTACAACCTTCTTAAATAAGGACTAACTAAAAAGCTATAATAGATATTCTACTAAATTTAAATTCAAGAGGAAACATATGGATTAGATGTCTTCAATAATAGACCTCTAATTAATTTGGAATAATTACAGGTTTGGTCTTAGCTTTGTCTAACTGATTTTTTGAAGTTTTGTTGAAAACCATTTGCAATGCAAGCTTTCTCTCATACATGTATGTCTGTTCCAGAGGGAACTGGGAAAATTATCAGTGGATTTTCATCTTTCTTGACTGAACCTCTACCACTTTGAGGATGCCAGTTTTGAAAAGGGAGCAAGCAAGAGACATGGGAGATCCAAGTGTAAGCAAAATACTATTATATATTTGTACGTAAAATGTAGAAAGTATGTGGCTAAACTAAACAATGTTGCATTTCAAACATTATCTTCTAACAATGATTACAAACAACATTGTGAACTACAGTACTGGATTCAGAACATAAATGATAGCTTTATGTCATTATAACAGAGATGATCTTGTTTATCCAGCCAGGTCAAACACAGGGCACAATTATTTAAATATAATACTTGTCTGGGGTCATTTGGAGCATGAAGGATGTACATGAAAGACTCTATCAAGTCTAATTAGACAAGAATTTAAGAACAAATACCATAAGATCAGGGAAACAGATGCTACATAAGTAGAAGCTGTCCCTGACACTGAAATATAAGTTAATAAATCCCACTAAAACTCTGGTCATGATCTCAATTTAGGGCCTCCCGAAGCTCCCAGTGCCGCCTTTGCAGCAAACACTGGACATGTACCTGAAGTGCATGAGTCACCTAATACCAGAGGAGCAGTTCAAAAAGACAAAGGCGACTGTACAGAAATTTGGAGCACCTGGAGGGATGGGAGAATTTCTTCAGAAAAAGTTACTGGAGAGAAGCGAACATAAGCCCAATTGGGTAAGGACTGCAATAATTGCTAAGACTTTTCTGTAAGCAACTTTGCTTTTAATGTGCAGATACATTGTCTGTTAAATATGTTTTAAAAGTTATTTGTCTCTTTTTGAACATTGTCCAAGGTGTATGACTACTGGCTTGAAGACATGTATTTGAGCAACAGATTAGCACTACCTGTCAACTCCAGTCCTGTGATGGTCTTTCCCAAGCAGAACTTCAGGAGTCAAAGCGACACCCTCAGGTACGGGACTCTGGGGATACAGCAGGGACAATTTTACTCTTATAGGCTAAACTGAGATGACTGATACCACTGCATGTCTTCACTGATTTAAATTTGTTTAAATGGAAATGCAGATGTCAACATAAGGATACCGTATACACATTAGGATTGTGCAAAGCTGTCAGGTCTGTACACTGCATGATTTCATCTAACAACTGTGTAGCTCCATATAGCAACGTAATTGAAGGGGCACATTAATTACAACTTGCTGTCAAACTCTCATTTTGGAGAGTTTAATCTACAGATTAGTACACGTGTACAAAAAGTCTCCATCCCATCATAAATTGACGATGATTTCAGTCCTAAACTGGAAACAATACTTCCTATAATGGACAATTCTATTTTAGACTTAACATAGAATAGGTTATGTTTATCAAAAAAGGATGTAATAATGTTAAGTATCAGTCTTGCATTAGCCTCTTTTGGTGAATATAAAATGAAACCAATGACTTTGTAAAAAAAGACCTAATTTGATTGTGTTATTCTAACAACTAATTAAAACAATGGAATTGCATTGCTTACTGTGAATGTGCTTTCTTCAATGAAAATGAACACTACAAAAGATTTGTTTTTGTACTGTCTATTTGACAAACTGTAGATTCCTGAAAAAAATGTCTCACAGTTTCCACAAAAATCTTAAGCAGCACATCTGTTTTCAACACTGATAATAATAATAAATGTTTCTCGAGTGCCATATCAGAATATTAGAATGATTTAAAGGATCATGTGTCACTGAAGACTGGAGTAATGATGCTGAAAATCCAGCTTTGCATCAAAGGAATAAATTACAACTTTATAACCAATATTTCACAATATTACTGTTTTTATTATATTTTTGATCAAATAAACAGCCTTGGTAAGCATAAAAGGCTTGTCTCAAAAACAGAAAAAAAATGTATATACTAATATGCATATTTTTTTTCCTCTACAGATTTGCTGCCCATCTCATTTCTGGTGTATTAGAGTATAAATCTCTTATAGATGGGTAGGTTATACTCCCTGTTCTCAACAAAACAAGCTTCATTCATAATTGATTGCATAGTTTTCTAAACATGGCTGTATGCTGCTCGTTGTAGACGTGCCCTCCCCGTAGACTATGCTCGTGGGCAGCTGGCTGGGACGCCCCTGTGTATGGATCAGTACAACAAGGTCTTCACCTCCTACCGTCTGCCAGGGCCAAAAATGGACACTTTAGTGGCTCAGAAGAGCACAGTTATGCCCGAGCCCGAACATATAATAGTGGCTTGTAAGAATCAGGTAGGTATTACTTCATCTACTAGTGAACTGTAGCTGATGTTTTCTTCATATTTATTTTAAAATGAGTCTTAAAAAGTCATAAGCAAGCAGTAAAGACAAAGATTGATGTGTTTCCCGCCATACCATGTTGTATGTGTTTGCAGTTTTTTGTTCTCGACGTGATGATAAACTTTCGTCGCTTGAATGAAAAAGACCTTTACACTCAGCTGGAGCGAATCAGAAAGATGGCAGACATTGAAGAGGAGCATCTGCCTCCGATCGGTCTGCTCACATCAGATGGCAGAACACAGTGGGCCGAGGCTCGCAGCGTTTTGATCAAAGGTCAGACATCATTTATCCTCAACTATATCCTCTGCTACTAGACCTGCAAGTTGACACCAAAATATTAAGACACAAAACATCTTGACTTTATCTGGAAAAGCAACTCCCTCACAACTATAAATTCCCCTGATGACACAAAAAGTTCTGCACAGGTTAATGGAATTCACACACATTAAATGTAATACTTCTCAATCGGGTGCAGATTCTACCAACAGGGACTCTCTGGACATGATTGAGCGCTGTCTGTGTCTGGTGTGTTTGGACGAGCCATCTGCCACTGAACTGACTGATACCAACCGAGCTCTACTGATGCTCCACGGAGGGGGGACGGACAAAAATGGGGGCAATCGCTGGTATGACAAGCCCATGCAGGTAGAAAAAAAAGCAAAACAGGATGGATTCAAATTGCATTGATCATATGACCAGGAAAATGAATTCTAAAATGAAACTACTGTAATGATTTAAGTTTGTTATAGGTGCAGATGGATGCTGTGGTGTTGTATGTGAACACTCACCTTTTGAAGGAATAGTGCTTGTGCAATGTACAGAATATCTACTGAGATACATGTAAGCCAAATTATTATTTAATCCATAGAAATTAATTTCAAAGTAACTATTGATTACTCATAATGCACTGTTGGTCTGGCAAATTCAAAGAATACATTCACTTCTGAAGGAATCTGTAATATCTTTCTGCATGCTTATTCTCACTAGCACATCACTGTTACATTTATGTATTTGCCAAAGAGGCTGAAATGGAAAACTCTAATGAGACGACTTGAGATATATACCCACAGCCTGAGAATAGCAACTAAGCTAGTGAAGACGCAATGAGATTGTTTCTCTCACAGGAGAGGAAGCCCTTCTAAGTTTGTGAGGGCAGCCAGCATGAGTGAGCTTCCTGCCCCCAGGCGACTGCGCTGGAAATGCTCGCCAGACATCCAAACGTTCCTCACGGCCTCAGCAGACAAATTACAGAGGTATGTCAACAAATCAGCTGATAAAACAGGGTAGCAAGTTCTGTACAGTCTAACAGATACCATGTCCTATAAATAAAATATTTCTTAGAAGACATCTCATAAGTTAATTATTCAATAATATAATAACATTTGAATAAGTACAGTAAAATACAAGAAATATTTTAGTATCTTTTGGTTTCTTACATGCACTACTGGCAAAAGGTTTGTTGTCAATAATATTTAAGATTATTTTGAAAAAAAAATTTTTTTTTATTCAGGATGCATTAAATTGTCAAAAAGTGACAGACAAGAATAAAAGTGAAAGACATTTATAAATGTTATACAGAAGATTTCTATTGCAAATGCTGTAAATAAAAGAATCCTGAAATGCATTCCAGTTTTAAACTGTTTTCATTGATAACAATAAGAAACATTTCTTGAGCAGCAAATTAGCACATTAGAATGATTTCTAAAGGATCATGTGACAATAATGACTGAAGCAATGATGCTGAAAATTAAGCTTTGTCATCAAAGGAATAAATTACATTTTAAAATCTATCAGAATAGAAAACAGTTCTAATAAAATATAATAAAATTTCACAATATTACTGTTTTTACTGTATTTTTGATTAAATAATTGCAGCCCCAGTGAGCATAAGAGAATTTCAAAAACATGAAAAAAAAAATAGTATTGAGTCTGACCCCAAACTTTATAGTGTATTAACTGTTAATTCCCACAGACTTGTGAAAAATCTGGACATGAATGTCAACAAATTCACTGGTTATGGCAAAGAGTTCATCAAGAAACAGAAAATGAGCCCTGATGCTTATATTCAAGTTGCCCTCCAGTTTACATTTTACAGGTCAGTCTTTTTAATTTAAGAAGTATTAGTACAACAGAGTGAAGACTTGTGTCTGACACTCTTTTTTTCTTTTGCACTCAGATGTCATGGACGTCTAGTGCCCACCTATGAAAGTGCATCAATACGCCGCTTTCAAGAAGGACGAGTTGACAACATTCGCTCCTCCACACCTGAGGCCTTAGCATTTGTGAAAGCTATGGCAAATAGCTCCAAAATCCCTGTATGTAGTTTAGTCTGTTTTCATTATATTCTATTCAAACTGCTCTGCATTTTGCAAAGTCAGCTCATCTGTAGTCAATGCTGTGTGTATTGTCAAAACAGGAGTAGCTTAGTAATAACCTCTGTCTCTTTTATTTAGGATGCTGAGAAAATGGAGTTGCTTTGGACTGCCATTAAAGCCCAAACCAATTACACAATTCTAGTAAGTGAAACAGACAACTGAATTTGAACTACAATTGCACAATCTGCCAGTTACAATTATATTTGACTGTGATTATCAAACTGTGATTGTCATACTGTCCACTCTGCAATAAAATATTGCTTGTCCACTCATTGGAAACAGGCAATCACTGGGATGGCAATAGACAATCACTTGCTGGGACTGCGAGAGATTGCCAAGGAGCTGAAACTAGAAAAGCCGGAGATGTTTTCTGATACAGCCTATGCCACCAGCATCCACTTCATTCTCTCTACAAGCCAGGTTCACTTTAAACCCTAACTGAAATCATGAGAGATAGACCTAAATGGATTTGTGATTCATAGTGTGCATACATCTTTATTTTAATATAATATGTAGAAAAAAATGTTAGAACTTGATCACCAGCCTGTTTGTTCAAAAACGCTTGTCTTTGCATAGGTTCCTACCACTGAAGAGATGTTCTGCTGCTACGGTCCTGTTGTCCCTAATGGCTACGGAGCCTGCTACAATCCTCAGAAGGACCACATCATCTTCTGTGTGTCAAGCTTCCGTGACAGTGCCGAGACCAGCTCAGATTTGTTTGTGAAGACTCTGGAGGGGTGCCTAAAGGAAATGCAAGATCTATGCATAAAATGCAACACTGAAGCTAAACCAACTGACTCCACAGAAAGGATGGACGGAACTACCAAGGTAATGAAGAATTGAAGCAAGTCATAGCAAGAAGCTACATCATTTGAATCGTATGGAAGATGCAGAAACCACAAAGATGGACATTTTGGGAGAAAATAAGAGTCTCAAAAACATATCAAGGCCCATTTTATTACCAACAGCAGTGATACAGAAATTCTATGGAGCTGTAGTCGCTTGACAAAAGGAAATCTATTTAGTTATTTTGCATTATTTGGCCTATGAGAGCATATACAAATTAAACAGGAGTAGACGAAACTCAGCAGATATATAGTAAATTATGCCTTTTTAATATGACCTGAACTAGCTGAGGTCTGTCTCCAAGAATCCTACCCAGCTTTTCAGTCTGTCTAAGAGTATATTAATAGTTGACACTGTCAAAGGCAGCATTAAAAGGATAGTTCACCCAAAAATAAAAATTCTGTAATCATTTACTTACCATCATGTCGTTCCAAAGCTGTATGACTCACTTTCATCTGTGGAACACAAAAGAAGATATTTCAAAGAATGTTTCAATAGGTTTTTTTAACAACATTGAAAAATTATTATGACGGCCGCCTTGATGCTTGTTGCTGGAAACTAAATAATGGAAATTGTCCTAAAAAATGACATTCTCAATTATGCTGCCTTTGAAAAACTGTACTATACCCACTTGCTTAATATGCATGTGTCAATTATGATATGATAACCTATAGCTGTTTACAATCTACACCAGTTTTTTATGGTCATGTCAGAGTTAACATAACTTTATAGATACCTGTCAAAATACAGTACTCTGAATAACAGCCCTGTGGAACTGGACCAGAAGCTGCTATTTAACTTTGTCTTTGTGGGTCATCATCTCTTGCATTTTAAAGTTTATTTAATGTATTAAAAAAAAAAGTATCCCTATATATAGCAAAGTCTATTTTAAGTCTGCAGTATACAAACAAAATGTCAGGACCAGGCATTATCAATTATACTCTATGGTATTATAGCTTTAAAGTGTGCTGTGTTTTATGTGCTCTATAAATTGAATTGTCACATATTCTGAAATACACAGTCTGAGGTCCTAAAAACAAGCCATTGTGCATAAATGTTAAAAAAATATGGGCCATTGTTATGTGTTTCCATTCTGTGGGGTTGTCTTGATTTCCAATGCAATAATAGTAACAGGGATTTTTGATTTCTAATGCAATAGCAGAAACCTATGAAGCCAAGAAGAATAGCTCAATTACAGTGGCAAATTGATAAGCTTTTTTAAAAGTACAATCATTGTTGTGTTTGTGAAAATGTACTTATATTACATCTGAAAATGATTGACACTAGGTCTATACAGTATATCTACAGAAAAATGAACAATACTTGATGTCTGTCTAATGTACACAGATAAAGACTGAGTGAGAATATATTTTTATATTGTGAACACTGTTTTTTATTTTGATTTTATTTGTATATCCTACATGTTGATCCAGTCGTGATAGTAATTGTGAAGTAGATCAAAAAACTAAAACAGTGATGCCTTGAGAAATTAATTTTAGCACTTTATAACTAGATCAAATATGTACTGTAGCTTAGCTGAAATAGACTAATAAAGCACGTAATCATGTTACTAGAGTATAAAAAGAGAGAAAATATGTATACTATATATAGAGAGAAATTATAGCCTTAGCCCAAGTATTAGTAATAGAATATGTTTGCTGATTATCATGACATCATGTTAAGCATGAATATTTGAGAATGGGCAAATACATGTAAAAATGAGGATGTAACAGAATGTATGTCTAGCAGTGGAGTGCTTGAACTGTGATGTTATTTAACTCTGGGATATTTATTTTTTCAAAAAGAGTTTTCAAAAGATAAATGGTCTATTTATCAATATCACTGTATCCTAATGATGCCATAAAAAGTATTAATCAAAACCAATGATGTGTTTGCTGAGTATTTACCACCAACTATGAAATATCTGTATTCTTGCACAGGACTTTTTGTTACCACACTACAGCATAAAAAATACTCTACATTTCACATCACATTGATTCATGCCCACTGCAATGATTTAGGCCAATGATTTACAACTTTTTTTGTGTTGAGATAAAAACAACTTATAGTACAATTATTAAGAGGCACCATATTATTGTTTGCATTGGAAAGGTTTAGCATTTATAATATTTCTTAATATTATATTAAGGTCTTCCTGTGACCTGTTTACATTTTTTAGGTTACTATGGTCACTGGTTACAATGGAGAGTAGTATACACAAACACAGTTTTGACAACAGCCTAGCCTTGAGGTGGTTTATAGATAGATAGATTTATAATTATGCCTACTAATTAAGTAGTAACAGTCAAGTATGGTCTATATGAGTCATGTGGTATTGTCGAGCACAGAACACGATAGGTGACCATGAGCAGAACAACAGTAGGTCTACACTATTCTTTAAATATAAGTGAACCAGGTGGAGTTACTCCATATAAATAAGTTCGCTACATAGTCACACAAACTCTATTTTTATTGTTGTTGTTGAATCACAATACATGCTGAATTCAGGAGAGTCTAGCTAACATGGAAACAAAAATGTTGAGCATTTTAAATTTAGTGTAAAATGTCTTAAATGTCTTCAAATTTCTTTTCAGATAATGAGTCAAGAAAGCAGATACTGTATTACTTCCAGTTTATTCAACACACTGGAAATGGAAGGTCAAGTAAAGTGCACTACACTGTGGGATACAGTAGTCCAGTAAATAAGTGTGCTGTTATACACTGCTAGTCTCAACAAATACAGTAAGCACAGTATTTACTACATAATGCAGCAACTGTAAGAGTTGTAAGGTACAGTATACTATTCTAAACATAGCCAATGTCTTAAAATTTAGTGATCATACTAACTAGACAGCGTTTTCTGGCACGCATAAGTCCACTAATGTTGTCTTGCTGTATAGGAAGGCAGCACACTGTGGAGACCTCTTATGTATGTGCACAGGTATATGAAAAATGATATAACAAAGCAAACATCCATCGTTTGTCAGTGACACAGTTGTATTGCATTATTGCTGAGAAACGTCTATCATTGTTAACAATCTATGACACAGTTGTATTGCATTATTGCTGAGAAACGTCTATCATTGTTCACAATCTATCGCAGTGAATTTTATTTATGATCATTTTTCCCCATGAGCAATGCCTAGTGTCTATATAATATACTACAACCAAATCGAATATTTTTTACCCTTTTTAAACACATTAAATTCACTACAGCAAGTCATATGAATAACCTACAGCACAGATTCAGTTCAAATCCAGTTAGCTGGATTATAGTTGCTAGTTATAGCTGTTTATTCCAGCTTGAGTGACAATTAAAGGTTTAACTATGTATTAAGCAGCCACAAAATGATCATTACAGATGCATGTATAAGTTTTTGTGTTGCTAAAATCCACTACAAATGCAGTTTGCTCTCAGAAAGATATTGCATCAGATACTTGTGCTTATCAGATTGGTGGTTAAAGTAATTGTTTTGCAACTTCCTTTTATTTCTTTCCCAGTGTGTATAGCATTTCAAAGTTGTCACAGACATGTTGACGTTATAAATGTTGTGATTCCCACAAGTCCTAAATGCCACAAGAACCCTAAAGTCTAAAAAGGAAGCATATTTTGTGGAAACTACAGAGAATATCGACACTGCCATAGAGAATATTGTTACTTGTCTACATGCCATCTGTTTGATGTCTCAGGATGAAGCCAAGTGTGACAGTTATGGAAGATGAATAAAAAAAATAATAATTAAAATCCAAGTACTTAAGATAGATAAGGGATGTCTGGTGCAAATCTATGGATAAATGAGCTAAACAAATTTCTATTTGCTGTTTTGTGATCAATTTATCAATTTTACATACTTTGGCAACATGTAAGTGACCTTATGATACGCGTTATATTTAATTTTAAAATCTAATTTCCACATCTAACACAACAGCATTAAAAACTCCTGCCCTTGAAAGCCTCAAGGTTAAACGCAGTGTCCAAGAACCGCTTCAGCTCAGCCAGATGAGTGAATTTGTTTCCTGTGGCAGGGGCTGCAGCAGGGTCACGGCCCACATACCTAAAATGAATGTGAAAGTTTTTAGTTTTAAGTTAAATAAGTTTGATTAGGCTACATCAAATATTTAGCTTAAAGGAATAATTCACTCAGAAATTAAAAGATGCTAAAAACGTACTCACCCTCAGGTCATCCAAGATGTAGATAAGTTTGTTTCTTCAATGGAACAGATTTGGAGAAATTTAGCACTACATCACTGTGAATGGGTGCCGTCAAAAAGAGAATTCAAACTGCTGATAAAAACATCACAATAACCCACAAGTAATCGACACAGCTCCAATGAAGCGGAAATCTGTGTAACCAACAATTCCATGATTAAGGCATTTTAACTTTAAACTGTCAGATCTGGCCAAAATAATCAAATTGTTCAAAATGCTTCATCCAATTAAAAAGTTGATCCCCTGTTGTCCTCTCACATCAAATCCACAGTCAAACTTATTAATAACTGTTTTGGACTGTTTTTGCTTGATCTGTGCATATTTTTGATTCATATGATACAACTGGAGAAAGCAATATTGTGGATTGAAATTAAAAACATCTTAATGATGAATTTGTTTATTACAAACACGCAGCTTTCACATTAATTGATGGACTGGAGTTGTTTTTATTGGCTGTTTGGACACTCATTTTGATGGGACTCCAAAAGATCTATTGGTGAACAACTAATGTAATGCTAAATTTCTCCAAATTTGTTCCGATGAAGAAACAAACACATATTGGATGGCGTAAAGAGAGAGTAAATTGTTTGCAAGTTTTCACTCATTCCTTTAAAAAGAGACTCACCATATTGGATTCTTGGGGTGCACTGTGAGGAAACGTGGCCTTATGTAATCATAGTAACCCATGTTCTTGTGCTCCTCTTGACACCAGATGAGTTCAGCATTGCTGTACTTCTCAACCTCAGCCTTGATGAGGTCAAAAGGGAAGGGTGATATCTAAGAGAGAAGAATTTGATTGTGAAAACAGTCAGTTTTTGCAGTGTTGTTACACTTTACACCACAGGAAACTATAATTGGCAACCTGCTCCAATCTGACAATTGCAACATCCTCCTCCAACTTCAGTTGTTTTCTCTCTTTTGCCAGCTCATAGTACACTTTTCCGGTGCAGAAGATAACCCTTTTGACTTTTTCTGGGTGTTTGGATGCAGGACCACCATCTGGAATTATCCTTAGGAATTTTGTCCCTGCAACATAGATGAATTAGATATTGCCAAATTATATCCCCAAAAGCTGGACAGAATTTGAAGTCTACCAGAATTGTGTACCTGTGATCATCTCATCGAAACTGGAGCGTGCCTCGGGCAGCCTCAGTAAAGACTTTGGTGTGAAAATGATCAGCTGAATAAGAATATGAAAACGTGGTCAGTCAAACTGTTTTTGATTTATAGTGGCATTTAGGCACTTTTAAACTTCAATCTAAGGGAATACAAAAAAATAGTCATAAAAACAGCTGTGAAACCAAGCAAAACAGTAAATTAAGAGCACTTTCATAAACAATATCAAAACAAACAACATCATCCCCAGACGCTCAGTTTAATTTGCTCAGGAAGAGATTTTCTCATGCTCCACAAACCTCTGCATTTCTCCACAACAGGGAATCGCTTTAGACATTTGCAGTGGCACAGAAGCAAAAGAGTGTTGGGACATACGTCAAACTTTCACATAAAATCTAAGTTAAAGCTTAAGTTAATAAAGTCCATCAAACTACATTCACAGCAGCTGTGACATTAAACGTAAGACTAAATTCACAATACCAATGTAGCACAAAGTACTACATCTCTCAGTGTACATTTTCTCTCAGTTGTACACTGCCATTCAAAAGTATATAAGATTTTTATATTTTTAATGAAGTCTCTTATGCTCATCAAGCCTGAATTTATTTGATCAAAAATACAGAAAAAACTGTAATACTCTGAGATATTATTGCAATTTCTAATATTGGTTTCCCTTTTTAATATACTTTAAAATATATGTATTTCTGTGATGCAGCACTGAATTTTCATCAGCCATTAGTCCAGTCTTCAGTGTCACATGATCCTGCAGAAATCATTCTAATATACTGATTTATTATCAATGTTGAAACTATTGTGAACTGTGATTCTTTTTTATTAGATTTTTTGAGGAGTAAAAAGTTAAAAAAGAACAGCATTTATTCAAAACAGAAATCTTTTCTAACAATATAAATCTTTACTTGAACTTTTTATCCATTTAAGACATTCTTGCTAAATGAAAGTATCAATTTCTTTAAAATAAAAAAGAAAGAAAAAATGTACTGACCCCAAACTTTTGAATCGTAGTGTATATTGTAACACAAAATTTCTGTTTTGAATAAACGCTATTCTTTTTATTTATCAAATAATTGTTTTTCTTTTTTTACATTTTAATTTTTTTATTATTATTTATATTTTAGAAATTTTAACATATTTTTTTTAACTTTTTATTTATCAAAGAATCCTAAAAAGAGATTCACAGGACCCAAAAAATATTAAGCAGCACAACTGTTTCCAACACTGATTATAAATCAGCATATTAGAATGATTTGTAAAGGATCATGTGACACTGAAGACTGGAGTAATGATGCTGAAAATTCAGCTTTGCTTCACAGGAATACATTATATTTTAAAGTATATTAAAATAGAAAACTTTTATTTTAAATTGCATTAATATTTCACAAAATATTTTTTTTCTGCATTTTTGATCAAATAGATACAGCCTTGATGAATATGAACATAAGAAAAAACAGAAAATCTTACTGATCCCAAACTTTCCCAAACTCCCAAAAAAGGAAAAAGTTGTATCTTACTGGCTTTCTGAATGGTAATAAGATTTGTCTTCTAAGCATATGGAAGTAGTTGGCTGGTGTTGAACAATTGACCACGATCCAGTTACAGTCATAGAGCTGCTGGACCTCAAAGTCTCCAGTGAATTCCTTAAATGAGGTAAATAAAGCACAGCTCATTAAAAATATCATGCCAAAAAATAAATAAATACCCATATTGTGTCAAAGTAAAAGTTTGTGAAAAAAACACAATTCTATCATATTTCAATACATGTTTAATCTTTTCAAATATTTATCAATTCATATATCATTATATAAGATTCCAAAATAGCACAGGGTTTGATTTTTAGATTTTCACGAAAGACTTCCTTTGCATTAAGAGGAGATTCATGAATTGATTTAACTTCTGACTGTTTTTGTCAATAAGCTGTTTAATGATCACGTCTTGTAAATACTGAGCAGGCTTAATTAGTACCATTCTTGTCACCCCAATGCCCTGCCACTGTAACTGACATACTGCTAGACTAAAAAGGAAAGCAGTATTTACATGAACTATTTTAATCATCAAACAAATTGGTAATCAGTGAAGTGTGTCCATTTCAAACTACCTGTGGCCATTCAGCATGAGGCATGGCAGGAAGGGCCACTTACCGGATAGCGATCAGGGTCATCCTTGCTCATCTGCAGGAACCGCTCAGGCCGTGCTGACGAGTGCTCCGGGCCCTGCTCATTAGTGCAAACACACCAGCGCTAATGAGTGTAGGTCTATCAAACGCCACAATAAGCTAAAGAATTATACCCTCATTTATTGGCTCAGACCAAACTTGAGTCATCATTATTGATCTTAGTAAAGGTATTCCGTCTTTGAGTCAAGGAAAGGACTGAAAAATATTTTACCCTGTGTTTATCTCTGCAGGAAATTAGATTCAGTGGTCAATAGGACTGTTATGATCTACATAACTGACTCCAAAAATAGCATTTGCTTTGATATGGTCTAATATGGCAAGGGCTGAAATAACTAAGGAGTTAAATTATACATGATATTTATTCTGCTGTCTTGTGTGTTTTCAATGACATATGCTACTGAAACAGATACTTATGTAATAAGATACAGCAAATCTGTTGAGGAAAAACTATTTCCATTCAAAAGATTTGTAAAAATGTTTTTGACAGAAGTCTTTTATGCTTACCAAGACTGCTTTTATTTGATCAAAAATACAGTATTTTAATATATTTTAAGATTACATTTATTACTGTGGCTGCACACTAGACGATTTTAAGCCCGATTTGCATCCCCGAACGATCAGGGGGTGTGGCCCAATTCGAGGCTTGTCGCAAATGATTTTTCGTCCAAAAAATCTTCTATTGTGTGGTGTCATTACAATTATTTATCTGCTTCCGATCGAGACGGGGTGTCCCCGAACCCAAATCTTGACTCTTGATCAGGCTGCCTCTGAAGCGATACCCGCAATAGCCAATGAGAGCGAGCAAGCGTCACTTACCAGATGTTGCGTGCTTCTATAGATAAAACTACAGCCACAGCCACAAATAGCTACAGCCACAAACAAAAGCACATCACCCATATTCTTTTCTATACTTTGTTTTTCACTGTGAAACAAAACATGTGCCAGGAGAGCCAGCTGACCATGTTGATTGTCCTCTATTTCTTTTTCTTCTCTAGTTACGTTTGATCTCGCGAGTGTCCATGATATCACGTATCACTATGAAATCGTTACGTTCTGGTCGAATCATCTAGTGTGTGCATTCAGAAGATTATAAGGCTAAAAATCGGTTGAACTGTCTTCATGTCTTTGGTCTCCCATGGTTTTAAAATAGTTTAAGATTTGAAAATCGTCTAGTGTGCGGCCAGCCTTAGCTTAATTATTCTATTATGATGATTAGGTGCTCAATTATTATTGGTGTGCAGTGGTGCATATTTTTATTTATTGCTGATTTTCTGCTTAATAAAGATGTTTTATTATTTTTAATGTTGAAAACGGTTTTGCTGCTTCACATTGTTGCGGAAACCATGATATACTATTATTCAAAAGTATGATGTAAAAGATAAAGAAAAAATAAATAAATTCATTATTTTATGGATTTATTCATTATTGATCAAAAATGACAGAAAAGACATTTATAATGTTAAAAAAGATTTCTATTTGAAATAAATAAACTCTATTCATCAAATAACCCTAAAAAAATGTATTACCGTTTCGGCATTTCCTCTAAAATATTAAGTGGCAAAAAATATTTTCAACATTAATAATAATAATAATAATAATAATAATAATAATAAGAACTATTTTCAGTAACTGAGAACCAATAATAATTGAGCACCAAATCAGCAATTTAGAATGATGTGACATTGAAATATCATGTGACATTGAAGACTGGAGTAATGATGCTGAAAATTCAGCTTTGCCACCACAGGAATGAATTACATTTTAAAATACATTTTAAATTATACTAATATTTCACAATGATTTTACTGTATTTTTGATCAAATAAATGCAGCCTCGTTGAGCATAAGAGAAGAGCATAAGATGAAGACTTCTTTCAAAAACATTGAAAAAAAATAAGTAGTCCAAACTTTTGACCAGTAGTGTATATGTAAAATGCCATCAGCAGACTCACCATTCCCTCCATCCCATGAGGCAACAGTAAAACTATGCCATTGTGGCGGACCCACTTGGCCTGGCCTGCAGAGATGAACTGGTCTATGATGCACTGAGCTGTGTTTTGGAAGTCGCCAAACTGAGCCTCCCAGCACACCAGGGCATTAGGACTTGCCATGGCAAAACCCAGCTCAAACCCTAAGCAACATGAACATGTGTCAGAATACTTGGACATAAAAATATTGCTGTATAAAAGCTTAGTATGGATTTTGCAAATAGATATGCTGCAGAATATTGGGAGCAGTTTGTTCTGTACAGACTGGTCATTTCTGGAGGTAATTTTACAGATATCAAAAACAAGGAATACCTTGGATTTTTTTTTTTGTGCACGCTGATTGATAACCAGATGCAAATTGAGCACAGGTGGTTCTTACCCAAAACCCCATATTCAGACAGGGAGCTGTTGCACACTGTGTAGAGAGCCTGGTTTGGCCACAGGTGGTTCATCGGAATGCAGAAGCGCTTATCAACTTCCTGATCATGCAAGACGTGGTGACGGTGACTGCAAAAACATCACACACACACATTTATAATAAGAAGAAATGTTTCTTGAACACCAATTCAACATATTATAATGATTTCTGAAGGATCATGTGACACTGAAGACTGGAGTAACGGAATGCTTACTTATAAAAAAAAATTAATTCTTACCAACCTCAAACATTTGAACGTGTCTCTGTGTGTAATCTGTGTATGCGTGTACTGTATGTGTGTGTGTCTATATATATATATATATATATATATATATATATATATATATTTTATACACAGCACTTTTGTTCTTGCCCCCATTTTTCATGAGCATTTTTCATGAAATCTAAGACTTTTCTCCACAGATTTTGCAAGTTTTGAGGGAGCGTGCAATTGGCATGCTGACTGCAGGAATGTCCACCAGAGCTGTTGCCCATTAATTGAATGTTCATTTCTCTACCATAAGCCGTCTCCAAAGGCGTTTCAGAGAATTTGGCAGTACATCCAATCAGCCTCACAACCGCAGACCACGTGTAACCACACCAGCCCAGGACCTCCACATCCAGCATCTTCACCTCCAAGATCGTCTGAGACCAGCCACCTGGACAGCTGCTGCAACAATCGGCTTGCATGACCAAAGAATTTCTGCACAAACTGTCTCAGGGAAGCTCATCTGCATGCTCGTCATCCTCATCGGGGTCTCGACCTGACTGCAGTTCGTCGTCGTAACCGACTTGAGTGGGCAAATGCTCACATTGGATGGCGTCTGGCACTTTGGAGAGGTGTTCTCTTCACGGATGAATCCCAGTTTTCACTGTACAGTGCAGATGGCAGACAGCGTGTATGGCATCGTGTGGGTGTGCGGTTTGCTGATGTCAACATTGTGGATCGAGTGGCCCATGGTGGCGGTGAGGTTATGGTATGGGCAGGCGTATGTTATGGACAACGAACACAGGTGCATTTTATTGATGGCACAGAGATACTGTGATGAGATCCTGAGGCCCACTGCTGTGCCATTCATCCACAATCATCACCTCATGTAGCAGCATGATAATGCACGGCCCCATGTTGAAAGGATCTGTACACAATTCCTGGAAGCTGAAAACATCCCAGTTCTTGCATGGCCAGCATACTCACCGGACATGTCAACCATTGAGCATGTTTGGGATGCTCTGGATCGGCATATACGACAGCGTGTTCCAGTTCCTGCCAATATCCAGCAACTTCGCACAGCCATTGAAGAGGAGTGGCAACCTATCTGCCATGTGCCTTATGCTACTTTATCTATCTCTTTTTTTATTTTTCTACAATGTCCTCAGATTGATAAGCTCCTCTTGCACTATATATATACACTCTATACATATACACATATATCTGCAGAGTTTTGTTTTATTTAACTGGTTTGCACTCTATCTGTCTGTGCCACTTTATCTATCTCATTCTTTATTTTTCTACAATGTCCTCATTTGTATATCTGTATAGTTGTATGTACATATGTTTAAACTGTATTTATCTGTATTTGAACGTCTACTGTCGGTGTCTTAAATGTTAACTGTATGCACCAAGGGTCTGAAAGTAACGCAGTTTCAATTCTCTGTATGTATGTGCCGTACATGTGGAAGAATTGACAATAAAGCAGACTTGACTTGATACAGTAAAACTGCACATTTTAGAGTGGCCTTTTATTGTGGCCATCTTAAGTCACACCTGTGCGATAATAATGCTGTCTAATTACCTGTGAGGTGGATGGATTATCTCGGCAAAGGAGAACTGCTCACTAACACAGATTTAGACAGATTTGTGAATAATATTTGAGAGAAATAGGCCTTTTGTGTACATAGAAAAAGTATTAGATCTTTGAGTTCACCTCATGAAAAATGGGGGCAAAAACAAGTGTTGCGTTTATAATTTTGTTCAGTGTATATATATATATATATGTGTGTGTGTGTGTGTGTCTGTGTGTAAACATAAAATAAAATAAAATAAAATAAAATAACATCTTAAGGATTTTTTGAGGAATCTTTTCTTAAGCTGTAATGTCAGAGGCACTCTAACTTTTTATGTCCTATCAGTGTGAGAGATCATGGGCGGCAGTGGATTTCAGACAGGGGATGTGATGCGTTTTGCTGGCTTACTCTGATGTGATGTTCAAACCAGCCATCAGACCCAGTGCGATTAGACAATCTTTAAACTCCTCTAAATATCACAGTAATGATGTCCTGCGCTGGCCGCCCCGACTTACAATGAGTACATAGACATTAAATAACATTTAAATACAGTATTAACCCACGTATATTTCCCAACAAGATGGGTAATTCACAATTTACAAATATGGGCTCCTCTGATAGATAATGTTGTGAAATGGAGAATGTAACCACAAGGAACGTGTTCAGGCTAATTGGGGTCTGTCTGCCATGCTCATTTAATCACAAATGTAAATCAAAAGTGGCTCTTTAAGCTAAAGTGTGCTGTCTCTGTGGGTTAGCTCTGGAAACACAGAGAATCTGGGGAGTAAACAGTTTCCACAGTGCATCAGCTGTGTGTTGGATTCATCAATCAAGGGACCAGAGCACAGTACTCAGTGCATTCCCAAACACAGTAGACTGAATCAATTACTCATAGCCATTAACTCCCTGAGTAACAAGCAGAACCAGCAGACTGGAGCACACCAATATGTTCACTCTCAGAGCCTTTGTATGCGAAGAAAAGATATCACCGCATATACGCATCGGCAGACAATCTACTTTGATAAAAAGGCTCATATCACACAGAAGCTACTTTGCTGACGTCTTTTCACTTGCGTTTTACTTTCATTATGTTCTAAGCAAAGCATAAAACTGTCCAATAGCACATTGAAAGGAAACTCTAGACTTAAAAACTGTAAGGTGGTAAATAATGCCATTTGTGGTGTGATAATTCAGCTGCGCTGATGTCTGAGAGTGTGTACTATTTCAAACAAACCTGACAGTAACACACAGACGTGGGAGTACGTGTCTGTACTGCTGTGGGGGGGACATAAAACGGGTTTCCTTCAGAAGCAGTACCGTGACGGCACCATGTGGGTATTTCTCAGAGGACTCTGTGTGCGTGTGACAAGCTGACGACATTTGTCAATGTGTTGACATTTTAGTTTTAGTGGAGCCATAAGGTAGAAAATATATACTTGGTTATTTTTAGTTACAGAAATCTAATCACTTTAGGAATGGAAAGTGGCCCAACACATGAAATGACACTGTTTAGAAAATATATGATGATAACTGATGGTCTTCCATGACTGCATGTGCTGAACTTCCACTTTTTGCTATGTTCATACATCATAAAACAGAAAAAGGGAGCAGCTACAGTAGTATTCATGAAATGGATTGACTGTCTTACCTAAATGTTCCTCTTTCCACATCTTGTCCACTGAGTCTCACGTGAATACCATCCTTCAGCAAAGAGCCAAAGGCCACGTACTCTGCCAGGGCCCAGTCCACTGTGCGCTTCGCAACCATATCTGCTCTGCCTCGAAGGATACGTGACAAGCCTGAAATAACACAGATACAGAACATATAGAAAATCACAAACTTGTATCTTTTGCTGTGTGATACTTTTAATATAAATGCAGTTTACTAGAAACCTAAAGTTAGCCAACTTTGATGTTGGATTGACAAAGCCCTGCTTGATAGATAAGCTAGAAGTTTTCATTGGAAGTCAATGAAATATAAATTTTTGTCTGTCCAGCAGGAAAAGTGTAGGTAAAAATATACAAGAAGAGTCAGAGCAGACTAAACATCTGTGTCAAGCTTGGTGGATGCAGCTTTAAAGTTTTAAGATGAGTTACATTTTTTGTTTTTAAATTTATCAGAAGAAAAAGTAAAATGTTTTTAAGTTTAAAAGCTTTGTCAAGCCAACATAAATAACCTTGCTGCTGTTTTATTTACACACACACACAAAAAAACTAAGATTTTTATGTTAATTTATATTCAGCATTAAAACAATTTATATGTTTTGTTTTTATGGCAAACATTGGTTACTTTTATTTTTATACATTTTTCACAAATGTATAAAATGTATTATTTTTTTCACAAAAACGTATTTCTATATAAAATCTAGAAGGTTTTTTTTTTTTTTTTTTTTACTGGCAAATGACCAATAACCTTATACCAATACCTACTGACTGTATCAGACAAAAAAATCATCTGAAAGATCAATTTTAGAATGTATCAAAGCAGAGAATCGTCAATTTTGAAAATCAAAGTTCTAAAATATATGTCTGTGTCATGTGTGTTTATATGCCTTCTGCAGTTCATGTTTATGAGAATCAAACCCATCAGGGTAGCCTGGTTTTTCATACACAATATCTCATTGGAATAAAGCACTGGCCTGTGTCTGAGAAATACGTTTGCCGGTGGGTTGATTTGATGCTTTGAGGTAGTTGTGCTCAGAGGCAGGCAATAAACAGTTTAGCAGGAGGGCTATGGTGGTTAGGGTGATTTAGCAGAATTTAAGGAAACCAGATTGGAGTCGGCTCTTTAAGTGCAATGGTCCCATAGTGCAACTCCATCAATCTACTATAGCTCCCCTGTGTCCGCTGCTCAGTGAAAGAAAATTATGACCCGTGTGGGGCAATGAGACATTCCTATATCAGAAGTCTGAGGATCATCTGTCTGGGTTTCTTGATGTTCCACATCATTACCACATCATCCTGCAATGCTTTGATGTCAGTTTCCAGTATTTTGTCCCAAGTGGTTAAAGCTTAACAATACATAAGATATAATCTAGTTGATGAACTGACTGCTGGGAACAGCCTCTGGGACTCCACAGCAATAATTATAGTGATAGTTCAAGCAAAAGTGAAAATTCAGTCAACATTTACTCACTCTCATGTCTTTTTATACCTTGTATGACTCTCTGTCTTCCATGGAATGCACTTTCGCTCTTTTCCAAAAAGTCAATAGTAATCCATTTTAAGGACAATTTTTTTCAGCGATTTTTATTTTATAGCTGTCATATGGCATCTGAAGATTTTAAAATATCAAAATATAACCAAAAAGTTGTATGGACTAGTTTTATGATACTTTTATTTGGAGTTTAAAAGGCCCCTTGCACCAATGATAAAATGGAGATAGTTCAGGGATTAAGCTTTTGAACCTACAACCTTTCAGTTACCAGCCTAGATTTCTACCCACTGGGCTACAACACCCCAAGTTTAGGAAATCATATTTGTATAATTTAGGATAGAAATTGTGGCTTCAACACTGCCACAAACAAACATCTGAATTAAATTCTAAAATACATGAAACTCACCACTGTGAATTGCAAAATCCTTCAGAGGGACTGAACTGGCTACCTCACCAATGTGCCTGAGCACCTCTTCGTTTAGTCCAGTGGAAGGGCAGCTCATGCTCTTTGGCTCTCCATCTGGTTTGAAGAAGTCTTAAACACAAAACAGAGTGCATATCACCACCAAAAGAGTCTAAATCAGTGGTGCTCAACCAGTGGGCCTTAGAAAACTTTAAAAGGAGTCTAAAAAGGACTTAAAATGATTTCAAATAAAACAAAGCAAGCATTAAAATCAATTTCCACAGTCTTGAAAACCCAGATATGCAAGGTAGTGTGATCTCTAGACCTGGAAATGTCATACTGTATAAATTAATCTTAAAATGCCATGGGCGTTTTATAAAGAATATATATATATATATATGTTTTTTTTTATATGTTACTTTTGAATTTACAGAAACTAGGAGTGCCCATAGATTAAAATCTGATTAAAAGTTAAAAGTTTTAAAAACAAAACTAGGACTAGGGAACAATCAAAAATTGTTGTGGACAAGAACAAAATAAGAACAGTACTTGAACTGAATCGAGCTGAATATATTTTCTCGAATTAGTTCATAATTCATGATTTTTGCAACAAAAACTATTATGAAATTAATAAAGTGCAATGTTAATAAAGTAATTGGGCTCCTGAATAAAAAAGTAAGCTGAAAAAAGGGATGTACGCAAGAAGGTAATTAAAGATCAGTATGTTGAGGTAAATAAATAAATACAATTATTAAAAGCTGGCCAGTCAATGACCTGCACTGTTTCTGAACTAAATTGAATCAACACTGAACTGACTTGAGCTGAATAATGACCCTAATGTCATTAGTAGAGCTGCTTAATTCTGAATTGAACTTTTTTCATAATGAATGAACACAATTATTGAACTGAACTGAGTCAAACTAACACTGAACTGACTGGTGCTGAATAATGACACTTTTGTTTCACTACAGATACCTTACAGAAGAATTTGGATTTGCTTAATTTTTGAAGTTGGCATCACTGATTCTGTTATTTTCCTGTTCAGTAATGTGATGCTGCTTTGAAACAACCTCCACTGTATAAAAACCACTATATAAAATGAAAGGTGACATGATAAAGGTGACAATGAGAGGATTTGGAGTCAAAAAAGGTTGAGAAACCCTGATCTTATATTTTCACTGAAACACCTAGCCTCTATAAAGTCTTCAATTTGTACCTGGCCACGGAGAGTCAAGCCAGTGGCGGATGTGTAGGATCTTCTCATCTTTAGAGCTGGTATATGCCTCCTCACAGATCTTGTCATATTTAGCAACCTCCTCCTGGAAACAATTCACAGAACAGCGCTAGCCCGCCATCCACTATATTCATCAAAAAACCCAGACACATGACACATTTGTGACAAATTATTAATTAATGATTCATGGCACCTATGTGCTACGGCGTAGAGAAAACAGCAAGATTCCAGTCACAATTTATTCTCTAAGTGAAATCCCCTGAGCTATGTCAGCGAGTGAAGAGTGACAGGGATGCAGTTGTAAATAAAACGAGCTGTCGCCGGGCGAGACAAGGTGTCAGCTATCCGCACTGGAGGGATGGTTTGGTCTGACGATTGTGGTTTCTACGGCGACACAAATCTGAGGGTGGTTGGGAGGGGAGGGGTGGCTAGCTCTGAGCCCAGGGAACGAGAGCCCGGGTCAGCGGGTGAAGTATGAAACGTGTCATCACCAGAGCGAAAAGACATTGGCTGAGCAACTGAACGCAGCCTCCATTAATTGTCAGGAAACAATACACAAACGGCACAGGAAATCCATCACTCCCTAATAGGCCAGGAAAACAACAGCTGTGGAAAAAAGGTCAATTAGGATGACCTGTGGGAGGAACAACAGCAGGTGGACATTTTCAGTTTACATAATGACACAGTAATGAGATTTCCATAGAGTGAGACACAAACCTCAAACTCTTGCAGTGTTACAACTCCCTCAGAGATGAGCTTGTCGGCGTACTTCTTCAGCACATGTTCCTGTTTGCGGATCTGCTTGTACATGAGGGGTTGCGTGAACATGGGCTCATCCATCTCATTATGTCCAAACCGTCGGTAACAAACCTATAAAATACATAAACATCGTCTGTATATGTGTATTAATACGCAAATTCAGTATCATTAATCAACCAATTGTATAAAAAAAACACTACTGCCACTGTTTGCCTAAGATTTAATGTCCATCCTGTTTTTATACATTTCTGTTTTTTTCAACATATTCAACAATTACAAATGAAAATTTAATTAACATATTTTAGGCCTTGTTTCATTCCCAAGTAAGTTTTCAAATACATTTCCTCAGTGTTCAAAATGAGCCACTTGGTTGTGCCCCTCAGGATCATGTGATCGCAAACCTAAATTACTTTCTTGAAGTGATCAACACATAAAACAAGACTACTGTACCTGAATGCTAGCGCTATCTAACCCTATCTATTCAGGTCTATCCTAACCAGAAAGATTTAAAAATATATTTAACTATAAGAGAATATCGGCATCCACATCACAACAATATTGTTGGAAACCAGAATCACAACACAAACACAAATTTATACAAATATATTTTTGATGAAATCCAAGAGCTTTCTGACTCTGCATATACAGCGAGGGAACTACCACGTTCAAGGCCCAGAAAGATATTAAAGACATCGTTAAAATAGTCCATGTGACATCAGCTACGAGAATACTTTTTGTGTGCAAAGAAAACAAAAATAATGGCTTTATTCAACTTCAATTTCTTCTCTTCTGTGTCAGTCTTTGGTGAGCATTCACAAGAATACCACAACGCATGCATGTGCATGTTGTGTTTTCCAAAGGTGAATGAAGGTTTTATGGGTTTGGAACGACATCAGGCTGCGTAATTAATGACAGAATTTTCATTTTTGGGTGAACTATCCCTTTATGGGTGTGAACAGGCCTTTAGTAGTGAGGACACTTCAGTTAGCTTTTCTGCATGGTTACATTATTATACCAGGTGACAATAAGAGAATAATTAACACAAATTTGTGCAACAGCTCATTCACTGATTCTTTCTGAGTCTTTGATTCATTCGCTAAACCAATTCATTCTTAACCACTTATTCATTCACAGATGAAACATCACTACTGTATATTGCTTCAGGGATGCACAACCAATGATCATGCGTTAGCTTTGTTTTGTAACAATTTAATTGCCAAAGTAAAAAGTAACTGGCCATATTATCTAAAATGTAAGTGACCATTGAAGTCACAAAAACAGAGGCAATGTTAAAAGTTTTCAAATTGTGTTTAAAAATATTTTAGGTTTTAAACATCTGTCCATGGTGCCTCTGCAGTATGTTCACAGACCATTGTTTGACATCCCTAAGTGTAAGAGAAAAGATTGTGTTTCTTGAACCAGGATAATAGATCTCTAGTTGTGTAATCGAGCAGTCCTATCCAGTAAGAGATTTATCGTAACATTCAGTGATATTTTCAGTGATATGTAGGATGCGTCTTCACAGTATTTACCAGGTCTATCACCACATCCTTGTTGAAAGTGTTTCTCCATTCTGCAGCAACCTTACAAACATACATCACAGCCTCTGGGTCATCAGCGTTGACATGGAAGATGGGTGCGTTGACTACGCGAGCCACATCCGTTGGGTAGGGGGAAGAACGTGCCATTCGGGGATCTGTTGTGAATCCAATCTGGCAACATCAGATAACACTCATCAATCTACAACATACTAAAAGGTCAAAGGTTAAGGTTTCGCCAGGTTTTAAGTAAGTCGATTCTAATAGGAAAATCTGATGTTTGATGTTAACCTGATTATTGACCACAACATGGATGGTGCCATGAGTGGTATATGAAGGCAGTTCACTGAGATGGAAGGTTTCATAGACGACTCCTTGACCTGCAAAAGCAGCGTCACCATGCATGAGAATAGACATAACCTGCAAAGCAAGGAATTGATGGCTTAAAAATGATGTTTTTTTTATATTAATCCAACATTCCAAACAAATGAGCCATTATACAGCAGAATATGTGGTTATATTTTACAGTGGCTCTTCTTAAAAGATAATCTGAAGATAAATATAGTACCCTCCTTCCTTCAGTGTCTCCTCTGTAAAACTGCTCTGCCTTGGTCTTGCCCTGAACGACAGGATCTACCGCCTCTAGGTGAGAGGGGTTTGCCATCAGAGACAATGTGATATTCTTATCTGTTTCCCTGTTTATCCGTTCATGGTACATCCCCAAGTGATATTTCACATCTCCTGAACCCTGAAGAAAATTAAAGTGTGAAATGTACATCAGAAATGCAATAAGAGAATGAGAATGAAATAGAAATCATCTTTCATCAGGTGAAATTCTATTACCTCATCTGCAGCCTCAAGTTTGGAATCGAACTGACAGAATATCTGATCCAGATCTTTGCGAACTACATTGGCCAGGACGTTCAGTCGGCCTCTGTGTGAATCAGACATTGTGTTATTATTGCTAGGGTGGATTCATAAGAGCAGAATGATATTGAATGGAGCAGGTTTTAGAGGTACCTGTGAGGCATTCCCATAATTACACTCTCTATACCAGCTTCACTGGACTTGTCAATGATCATCTTCAGGGCAGGGATGAGAACCTCACAGCCTTCCAAACCAAAGCGTTTCTCTGAAGACCATTTGCGAGCAAGAAAATCCTCAAACCTAGAACAATGAATCAAGTTCATCATAAAAATACTTTCATTGTCAGCTTTACTTTACTAAATTAAAAAGAAGAAATAAAATGCAGTTTGATCTCAATATAAAAATAGGTTTAAGCATGGAAAAATAATTCTCTAATACGAAGACAATAAAATAACACAAATGCGGTACTTTATTTTAAAGATATGCACCGTGTTGAGCGAACCAGCCTGGCCAGCAAAGTCCTCTTCTCTCTGTCAGAAAATGTCATGATTCCTGGAGTTTCAAACTTCTGTCGGATCCACTGGCACTGCTCCATATTGTTGATGAACATGAATTCCACTCCAGTATGACCACAGTATGAGGTCTGGAACATTCCAAGCAAATTCTGTTTACCCTTTCATTCATTAATGCATTCATTTTAGAAGGATAATTAAACATCAACATAATATAAGCAATGAGCTTGTCATATTTGCCCAAATTACATCCTTTCAGAATAGCTAGTCAATGTCGAATCAATCCAAGCACAAAACCAGCTAATGAGGAATGAGGAAAAAGTGTTTCTACTCAAATACTGGGTGATATCAGAGTAATCCAGCATCTACCCACCTCAAGTCTGTGTATGATTTCTCTCAGTGGGAGTGTGCTTTCATTTCCCCCAATAAATGTGGTTAGTGGCAACTGAAATGATTTATCTAGATCAGATTCTTCCAAGCCGTAGGACTCTAAAGATTAAAGACAAGCATATTAAGCAAAAAAAGCAACATGAAAATACTGTAATGAATGTTAATAAGATCCCTGCAATGTTCCTTTTTAAACCAAATATTATGCTTTACAGTGAGGTAAAGATGTATTGATTATGGCTCCAACAAGTCACTCAAACACAGTTTTCTTTACAGCCATAAACCTAACTTTATTTAATATTAAAAATAAACATGCAGTATATTATTAATTTACACAACAAAAACTTTTTTCTGAGTTACTGTATACATTACAGTAACGGTTTCCAGTTAGTTTTTTTAAACAGCCATAACTGAAGAATGACTCGCAGTCTCAAAAATGGATATGAATGATTTATTGAGTGAAACTGATTCAAACAGCTGCCTTAGAAGACTGTTTTGTGAATATTTTTTGACTGACTCACTAAAAAGAACCATTTCATAAGATTCATTTATTCACAAATCAGACTATTTGACTATGCTTGCAGGAAACACTGCCACAAGCTAAAGTGTCCTTTATTAATATCTTTACAATTGACAGACTGGAAATCATTCATTTAGAGTAGTATGGGAGCTGGTGGAATTCAGATCATGTTCGTATGTGTATTTTTTGGATGTGATTTGAGCTCCGGATGCATTGAAATATTTGAACTTATGTGTATTTAAAACTATAAGATCAGTGATTAAAACAAAGTGAATCACTGTTTTCAGACAAACTGGAGATTATTTGTTTTGTGCGGATATAGTCATGCTTTTATTATTCATTCATTTTACCCTGGTGAATAAGCAGATGGTAACCGCTGCTTCACGGCCAATATTAAATAGAAGATATCCAAAGAAACCGCATAAAGACAGACACAACATTTTCTAGATTTGAAATTAATGTAGCTCATTTTTATATTTGGGCACATTTTCAACCATTTAGTCACAGCCTAGAGCCTGATATGTAAATCCTAACTAACATCATTACCAATTTCATGGTTAGTTACAGCCCCAAACGGCGAAAGAAAACCAGGCAATCGTAGTAGGTTGTAAATGCTTCCTGTAGATAACACCGGGGTCTATCAGTAAGACTGTGTCTCCTCAAGACAGGAGAACACACAAGAGGAGACAGGTGCAAATGTAATTAAAGCCACAGTACAGATAAAGAGGAAAGATACATCATATCCAAATTAAGAGCCTCTGATCCACTACAAGCCCTCATTAGCTGCACAGAGGCTATAAGAACAGCTCTGACAAAACCTGACCTGACCGACACAATGAGAGTGTGTACTGAGGTAAAAGAGGCATGTTTTGAGAGATATTCTAACCGGCTATTACTCTCTCTTTTTCAATCTGTTGTAAGAATATGTCCTACATCCTTCTACTCTGGCGACACTAAAGGCAATAGGACCCGACAGGAGAAAAGGGGAAGATTTATGGGCCTTTATCTCAGATAACATTAACTTGTGGTTGCGATTGAGTCTGGGGCATAGCTCTTCCTTCCAGCCCCTGTCGCTGTCTGAGACTGGGGAATCTGTAATGGCCGAAAGAGGAATTGTTTGCTGACCACTTACACGGCTACAGTGCCTAAAAGCGGACACATACACGCTCTCTCTCCCCCTTTCCATTAATGGAGCACTAAGAGTCACCAAATAACCAAAACGCAAGCAGCAGTGTTACTAAACTTCATTACAATAATCTTGATCCTTATATAATATGAAGTGCTATCAGATCTGATTATGAGATTGGGAAAGCAACTTCCAATGGTCTTCGGAAGCCCTGAGCTAAAATGAAAAGACTGATCTAAAAGATTAAACAGAGGAACATCTTAGAAAGAGCACGGCATTGGGTTTTTATCTGCACAGAATCCATATATTCAGCATATTTAATGGTCAATATTTTGCACTTTGTGTTTTTTTTCAGTCGGCTCCAACAATCTAATATTCCTTTCATAATTAAAAAGGAGATGTATGCAGCGGATGGGTGCAGCTTTGTTGCTACAGTGACGTATAAACACAGTGGCTGGGGTTGGCAAGGTCAGTCACCAATTACATTAGACAGCTCCGGTAGCTTGCGCTACCTCGTAATGCAAGACAGAACTGTAGCGCTGACGCTAGATAAAATAAAGCACAAAGATAAAGATTTAACATAAAAATTAAAAGACAAATATTGTTGTATATTTTTGGAAGCCTACAATCTGTGGGTGAATGACATAAGAGTGTCCACGATAAAGGAAAGAATAATAATAATAATAATAATACATTTTAAAACATTCTTAGAAATATATTGTTTGTATTCATGTTGGTTTCATATGATTTTGAAAAGAAAATCAAAATTCAATTCAATGACTTATTTAAAACGTAAAAATTCAATATCAAGAGTCACATCATGACATAATTTTACAACCTGAACTAACCTTTCCTTGTCATAAAAAGATAAAATTATAAGGCATTTTAAGAAATTGAATTATCTTGATACATAGTTACATGATACACAATGTATATGTAATTTCTAGTTTTAAGTTTTTTTCCAAATATCAATAAGCAACAGAGCAGTTTTATAAAATTTACAAAAAATATATTTTTTTCATTTTTAAATATTTTTTAAAATATGAAAATATTTTTTTTCTAAGAATTAATAATAAAAGATTATGTTAATGTTCTTCATGAAGTTTGCTTTACAACAATTTAATTCCTTTAATATTTTTTTTCTTTATTACATTATCTGGACAGGTCTTAAGTTTTTTAAATACATTGTAATACAGAAATCTTTATCATAGAAGATGACAATGTCAATATATGTATGATTTGCATTCTTAATGACTAGACAAAATATGACATTGTCATGTCATCAAGTCTGTCAGATGCAATGTATTTAGCATTAATTAGGAGTTCCTATTCAAAGAGAAGTGTATTACATTTACATTTATGCATTTAGCAGACGCTTTTATCCAAAGCGACTTACATTGCATTCAAGTTACAGTTTTTACATTTTTATCAGCTCTTGCTTTCCCTGGGAATCAAACCCATGATCTTGGCGTTGTTAGCGCCATTGTCTACTATTTGAGCTACAGGAAAGCTTTACAGGAAAGTATTACTCAGCAGCTGCAGTACTGAATGGTGCTGGGGGGGGGGGGGGGGGGGGGGGCTAACAAAGAATAATAACAAAAACACTCTTAAGGATGAGCCCAAAGCAAGGAACTAAGTCAGCATTTACTGGATGTTTTAGTAAAGTAGGACACTGAAAGGAAGTGAGTGTTTATCAGAAATCATGTTAAATATGCTAAATAGATATCTCACCAAGCTTGTCAATTGACGTGATTAAATCTGAGGGAACGAAGGAATCCAGATCGGCAGTGAGGATGCCAAGAGGGTCCAGCCTGGCCACGTGGTGACCACGTACCTAAAGTGAGAAAAATGCATATGACTGAATGTGACTTGCCATCTCCATAAACACAGAAAAACAAGAACCAGAAGCAAGACTGAGCCAGGAAGTGCAATCCCTCAATTAGGGGATATCTGACCCACACAAATATGAACCAGCATGACACATGACTAACAAATCTCACAAGGATTCACAATAAATTGAACATACAATCCCAACAGGCTGGCAACAGGAGATGGAAAGAAAATGCTAGGGTTGCCAAAAGACGAAATTTAATAAATCCCTATGATACTTCATCTAATTAATTAGAGGAAGCAGGGAAAATGTTACCACCTGTTTTGATTCAAGCAATCTCTTTGATATTTTCATTTTCAAAAGGGGAAAAAAGCTAGTCTAATTAGGTTAGAATTAATCACGTGATTTGCATAACTACACAGGGACACTATAAAATGTACGGATGTACAGGCCCATCTTTGATTTGTTGCAGTCCAGTGCCAATGTTGGAGAATATGATTTGATTATTTTACCAAAATAATTCATTGTGTATCAGATTCTATTAACTGAAAAAAACTCTGAAATTCTGCATTTCTGTCTCTAATCTTCAGTCTAAAGGCCTATCCACATTAAGAATGATAACTATAATAACATCCACACCAATAGATGGAAAAGTTCTGTTTAATATAAGCACACACTGCTGGAAAATAAATGTGATACCAACAATATTGTTCCTCTGTGCTGTTATTGTTAAAACTTGGTTATGGTTATCATTATAGTTATCATTGGTGGTTAAACGGAATAGTTCACCCAAAAATGAAAATTAGCTGGAAATTAAATTTTAGGCCATCCAAGATGTAGACGTATTTAGTTCTTCATCAGAACAGATTTAGAGAAATTTAGAATTACATCAGTTGCTCACCAAAGAATGAATGGGTGCTGTCAGAATAAGAGTTCAAACAGCTGATGAAAACATCACAATAATCCACATGACTGCAGTTCATCAATGAACACCTTGTGAAGTGAAAAGCTGTGTCTTTTTAAGAAACAAATCAATCATTAAGACATTTCACTGCAGTGAGCAAGTGATGTAATAACACATTTCTCCAAATCTGTCTACATCTGGATGGCCTGAGGGTGAGTTCAATTTCAGCAAATTTTCATTCTTGAGTGAACTATTCCTTTAACCCAGAGCTCCTCACTTTACCTGATAGGCTCTGATAAGAGTGTGGACTGCCAAATGATCCTCCACCACCTTCTCTGACATGGCAGGTGTCTGGGACATGGCTCGCCCCTGGAGCAGCGCAGACAGACGCTTCTCTCCAGTCTCCTCTGAACTGCTGGCTTGGGCGTTACGAAAGTATGCATCCCAAGACTGTTGCAAATATAGCAAGAGCACATTTCAAAAAGTCAAAATTTCTTATTAATTCAAAACAAAAAGCTTCAGAGTCATCTGATGTGGAAAAGACCATTTACTCTCACTCTAATGTCACTTCAATTCCAGATGACTGTATCTCAAAAGGAGATATTTAGCAAAATGTCCAAGCTGTTTATTTTCTCTAGTCCCCATCCACTTTTACTGTACAGAGGAGCTTAAACAGTCTGCTAAATACTTCATCTTGTGTTCCATGCAAGAAAAATGACACGATGGTGATTAAATGATCACCAAGGTCATGGGTTTGAGTCTCATGAACTGAATACATGAATTAATCAAATGTATACCCTAAATGCAATGTAAGTTGCTTTGGATATAAAGTGTCTTCCAAAAGCATACTGTAATTTAAACCGAGGTTATTATTTTTGACAAACTAAAACCATTAAAAAATAATTTTCTTTGCTTATAATAAAATTAAAATGACTAAAGATATAA